>NC_088909.1:66092687-68636188 GCF_037157495.1 Lathamus discolor
CAGGTGTTCCAGCCAATGAGCTGGCTTCGTTTGGAGCTTGGCTCAGATGCCTCTATACAAACACCCGTAGCATGGGGAACAAACAAGAGGAATTAAAGATGTGTGCACGTCTACTGGGGGTATGATATAATAGGCATCACAGAAACATGGTGGGATGGAGCCTGTGACTGGAGTGTTGGAATGGAAGGTTACAGGCTCTTTAGAAAAGACAGGCCCAGCAGATGGGGAGGGGGAGTTGCTGTTTATGTTAGGGATAGGCTGGAGAGTATGGAACTCTGTCTGGGGACAGGTGAACATTTTACAGAGAGTTTGTGGGTCAGGGTTAAAGGGAAAACAACCATGGGAGGCATTTCTGTGAGGATCTGTTACAGGCTGCCTGATCAAGGAGAACCTGTGTATGAAGCACTCTACAGACAGATAGGAAAAGCCTCATGCTCGCAGGCCCTTGTTCTCATGGGGGACGTTCCTGACGACTGGAAAAAGGGAAATATAACCCCCATTTTCAAGAAGAGGAAAATGCATAACCTAGGGAGTTACAGAGCAGTCAGTCTCACCTCTGTGCCTGGCAAAATCTTGGAGCACATTCTCCTGGCAGGCATGCTAAGGCACATGAAAAACATCAAGGTGCTTGGTGACAGCCAGCATGGCTTCACTAAGGGGAAATCCTGCCTGACCAATTTGGTGGCCTTCTGTGATGGGGCTACAGAATTGATGGACAAGGGTAGAGCAGTCGATGTCATCTACCTGGATTTGTGCAAAACGTTTGACACTGTCCCACACAACATCCTTCTCTCTAAATTGGAGAGACATCAATTTGATAGGTGGGTCACACGGTGGATAAAGAACTGGCTGAATGGCTGCATGCAAACAGTTGTGGTCAATGGCTCAATGTCCGTCTGGAGACCAGTAACAAGTGGTGTCCCTCAGGGATTGGTGTTGGGACCAGTCTTGTTTAACATCTTCATCGCTGACATGGACAGTGGGATTGAGTGTGTCCTCAGCAAGTTTGCCGATGACACCAAGCTGTGTGGTCCGGTTGATACGCTGCAGGGAAGGGATGCCATCCAGAGGGACCTTGACACGCTTGTGAGGTGGGCTGATACCAACCATGACAAGTGCAAGGTCCTACACCTGGGTTGGAGCAATCCCAGGCACAGCTACAGACTGGGCAAAGAAGAGATTCAGAGCAGCCCTGCAGAGGAGCACTTGGGAGTGCTGGTCGATAAGAAAATGAACATGAGCCGGCAGTGTGCACTCACAGCCCAGAAAGCCAACCGTATCCTGGGCTGCATCAAAAGGAGCGTGACCAGCAGGTCAAAGGAGGTGATCCTGCCCCTCTACTCTGCTCTTATGAGACCTCACTTGGAGTATTGTGTGCAGTTCTGGTGTCCTCAACATAAAAAGGACATGGAACTGTTGGAACAAGTCCAGAGGAGGGCCACGAGGAAGATCAGGGCACTGGAGCACCTCCCATATGAAGATAGGCTGAGAAAGTTGAGGCTGTTCAGCCTGGAGAAGAGAAGGCTGCGTGGAGACCTCCTAGCAGCCTTCCAGTACCTGAAGGGGGCCTATAGGGATGCGGGGGAGGGTCTCTTCGTCAGGGACTATAGTGACAGGACAAGGGGTAATGGGTTAAAACTTAAATAGGGGAAGTTTAGATTGGATCTAAGGAGGAAATTTTTTCCTGTTATGGTGGTGAGACACTGGAATCGGCTGCCCAGAGAGGTTGTGAGTGCTCCATCCCTGGCGGTGTTCAAGGCCAGGTTGGATGAAGCCTTGTGCAGGATGGTTTAGTGTAAGGTGTCCCTGGCCATGGCGGGGGGGTTGGAACTAGATGATCTTGAGGTCCTTTCCAACCCTAACTATTCTATGATTCTATGCAAAGTATTGAATTATGAAAGCAAATATTTATTTATGTACATGAGGTGTCCAGCCATGTTGGAGCACACCAAATGCAATTTTACACTAGTTTTTTAAACCCTCTAAAGGTTCAGGTACAATGTTATTTGACTAATCAGTAACACCCACAGTACCAATTAATATTCATAGTAAAATTTTGTAAAGAAACTACATTTTTGAAGTAATTTTGCCACTTGCCTATGGATCTAGAAGTCCCAGAAGTCAGACTTTCTATAGTTACTTATCTATGATGCCCACCAGCACTGCGAAGGTTACAAAGATATACTTAAGGGGCTGGGATGCTGTCACTATCTTGGCTTTCCAGGCGTATCCTGTGGACGTCTCTAAGCTTCCAAGAAGCAAACTCATTATTTCCTGGACTGAACTGTCCTTAAGCTTGTTTTACTTAAATAAAATTCCACTACCTCATTACATTAAGGTGTATAATTAAGTATGTGTTAACAAGGTTAATATATTTTCATACTATAAAAACTGATTGATGTAGTAGTTAGGGAAGGGGATTTTCTTAACAACTTGTAGCAATGGAAGTTGCTGTAGTTTATTTTCACAAGGTTTATAACTTGAACATTTATTTTGAAAAAAGATTACTGTTCTTGACTGATATCAAATAAAGCTGTCCAAACCAGTAAATCTTAAGTTTCTGTCCCGATGTTGTGTCGATTGCATATTGTTAGACAGCTTTCTGATCAAAGAAGCTTGAGGTAGGGAGGCTTATTGTTCCTTGATTTACATAAAGAAATGTGAACCTCATTAGTTAAGATCATCTTCATGAAAACAAAATCTGCCAGATCTGAACACAGAATGATGAAAAATGTGCCAATGTATATGCATGATCATGCAATGTGCTTGAACTAATCAGTCATAGCTGAATATGAAATAGAATATGAAATAGCCTGGGCTTGGTTAACAGTATATGGTAAATTGTAATAGCATGACTAAAACAGTTTATGCAAAAACAGATTTAATGAAAATAATTATTGTTGAAATTACTGCAGCGTTACAAAGATATATTCATTGGAAAGATGCTTAAGACATTAGCTGAACATCAACATCTTCCTAGTATGTGTTCTTAATCAAGAAGATATTTATTGTGCAGCACTTCATTTCCTATAGAGGTTGGGGCTTATTCTTTTTTCTCTCTATCTTTTGTGAAATTACTATTACTATTACTATTACTATTACTACTACTACTACTATAATTTTGTTATTATATTACTATCATTGTTATTACGATCATGATTTTATTTTATTTTAATTATTACATTGTTTTTATCTCAGCCCATAGGGTTTTATATTTTTTTCACTTCTTCTCCCACCCCCAACCCCCTCCCACCTCCTTACCCCCATCCCACTGGTGGGAGGGAGGAAAAGAGTGAGCAGCTCTATGATTCTTACTTGCTGGCTGGGCTTAAACCATGACAAAGTCATAAATAAAAATCATACATAAAAATCATAAATAAAATAAAGCAAATGTTTTCATATGTATGCAACATCATATAAACATTTATAGATGCCTACTACTCTGAGTATGTTTAGTGTCTCTAGATGTTTACCAACACAAAATATTCTTGATTTAAGATTACAGTAAATTCCCCATGCCACTAGCCACATGGAGAGTCACTAGAGAGCACAACCAGCGAGCTTAGAGTCATGTGGAACATTTCTGACCTGTGTCTAAGACAGATTACATTTGTACCATCAAAGTTGATATACAGCAATTCATGTCTAAGAGTTTAGACTCCAAATTAGACTCTGAAAGTATTGCCATGCATGAAAGAAGTTGCATATACATTAAATTATAGAAGTATATGTATTTATAGTCATAGGAATAAACAGCCCAAATCCAAGACAAAACCTTATAGGTCCATAAATGCAATATATCCAACTTATTGCAGCAGTTTCCCCACCCTTATAATATCATTTATAGTAACGCAGTTCTCAGGAGTTGATTATGGAAGAAAAGCAACATTGAATAGATCACAGGTCAAATTCAGATCAATATAGTTACTCAAGAATTAGCATATCCATATAAGATTACCTGAGGAACATTCATGCTACTTTGTTTTGTACCATATGTTAGGGTTTGTGAGGTTGGGTTTCTGTTTATTTGGTTTGTTTTTCTATTTTTCCTCTATACTGTTTCAAAGCTGATTTTAGGTGTCGCAGAATATTTTTTGAGAGATTGCTTATTTTTCCAATTCACAATATTTGATTTGAGTTAGAACTCCCCAGCATATGTGATTACAGGACAACCACAACTTTTTTGTTGCACAAACAAAAGCACTGGAAGATCATCTGATAAAATGTGACAGGATAACTAAGAGTGCATTGTCTCTGCTGCCCAGTTGACTCTTGGCCACATGATCTGTAAAAAACACTCCCTATACAAGACTTGAGTAATTCTCTGTAAGATGGACAACAGAGTAGTACCAAAGTTAAGATGACTTTCTGTAACAAGTGTAAACAATTTCAGAGTTGCTATATCCATTGTTTTGTTTTAGGAAATTTTCAAAATCTTAGTTACCAAAGGATGGGCTTGGGCTTAATTTTCCAGTCTGGACAACAAATCACATGGAAAAAAGAATCAAATTGCCTAAACACTAAGACAACATAATACAAGTCCAGAAGTCAGATTGGCAGAAACCTATCATAAGATTTCATCAACAATTACTACAGAAAATGGATACTTCTATATATCTAACTTTGTTATCCAGTTTTCTTCAGATAATACCAACCTAGTTTGGACAATCATAAGGCTACTTTTGTTTCAGCAACAAATGCAAACTCTTTCCCAGTATCCCACCATATTATTACCTTTTCAATAATGCAGCAAAAGGTAGGATATCTCCTTCTCAATACATGTCTCCAACATGTGTGTCTTCTGTCTACATGTTTGAGATCCTATGGACTTTAACTGCTTTACCACCACTTTATGAGGACTGGTTGAGTAATATAACCTCTTATTACTTAGGCCAGATAGCTTGTTTAAATTGACTTCCTGTGTTGACAATTCCAATTTCTTACATGATTTACTATCTTCCCTCATCTTTTTTTTGCTGTATTTTGAAAATGTTTTGGTTTAATTTTTCAAAAGAACATGGCTTATTTCTTTTTTCTTTTACTATTTTTATTTTTCTGTTGTTGCAATTTCTGTTATTGATTCTTAACAGATGATCTAAACGATTCTCTGTCATCCTAGCTTTTGGCATGAACAACATTTTCTGACAGGCTTGTCATTGCCACAAAATCTGAATGGTAGCAGGTTTTAACTTATCAGTTGTGAGGTAATTCGAAATTAAACTTATATTTAAAATGTGGCAGTGTTCACACTTAAAGGAAAAATGGACTTTCAGAGGAAGATACAGCTACAACTGGTGTGCCAAGAATGTGCACTCCACAGCAGTTCCCGTGGCAACATTGACGGAGGTTAGAGCAGAATGGAGATTCTGCAGCCATGTTCAGTCTTAACAGGCAAAGATGGGAACTAGGTGGTACTAGAAACCGATAAGCTGCGTAATTGCTACCCTGAGCCAAGAGTCTGTCATCTTTTGACAAAGTGCTGTCCTTTTTGCAAATTTTGCTTCATTATAATGAATTTTAATACATTATAATACAAAAGCACATTTCCATCTCTAATGCTACCTGCCTCCAAAGTGAGATCACCCCCTCTGAGCATGCTCTTTGAATTGTTTGTTGTATATACCTTTAAAAGCGAAGTGAGAGAATTTTGCACCAATAATAGTAAAGGTGTGTATGACTAGAGTCACTCAAGCTCCACCATGAAAGTGAAAAATTGTATAAAATGGCCCAACAAAATGGGAATATTGAGCGAAGACATCATCGTGGACGAGTCAAGAAAAATTCAATTAACAAATTAACCTTGACTCCGGGGGTCAGTCGATGGGCTGGACCTTTCTTCCCCCCTCATAGGGATGCCTTTGCATAAGACTTTCACTGTATTAAGTGCTTTCACAGGAAAATCAGGAATCTCTATATAGAATTACCTTTCACTTTTTACTTTTATATATTAAAGCCAGGCTGGCAAAGAAGCGGAAGAGTGGTTTTGGTAGGAGGCTTGCCAGACTGGTCAAGGAGGCTTTAAAATAGATGTGTTGGGGGAGGGGGGCATCATTCCATCCCAACACACCCAGTCAGTTACCAGCACCTACAATAAATGATCGGAGAAATGTAGAGATATTCCAGCCACTTCAGCCAATGAGCGGGCTTCATTCGGAGCATGGCTCAGATGCCTCTATACAAACGCCCATAGCATGGGGAACAAACAAGAGGAATTAAAGATGTGTGCACGTCTATAGGGTTATGATATAATAGGCATCACAGAAACCTGATGGGATGGCTCCTATGACTGGAGTGCTAGAATGGAAGGTTACAGGCTCTTTAGAAAAGACAGGCCCGGCAGATGGGGAGGGGGAGTTGCTGTTTATGTTAGGGATAGGCTGGAGAGTATGAACTCCTTCTGGGGACAGGTGAGCAGTCAATAGAGAGTTTGTGGGTCAAGATTAAATGGAAAATAGCAATGGGAGACATTACTGTGGGAATCTGTTACAGACCGCCTGATCAAGAGGAATCTGTGGATGAAGCACTCTACAGATAGAAAAAGCCTCATGCTCACAGGCCCTTGTTCTCATGAGGGACATCAACAACCCTGATATCTGTTGGAGTGATGGTACAGCCTGGCACAAGCAATCCAGGAGGTTCCTCGATTGTGCGGAAAACAGCTTCTTTCTGCAAGAAACAGAGGAGCCAAAAAGGAGAGGTGCCATGCTTGACCTCGTGCTCACCAACAGGGAAGGGCTAGTTGGAAATGTGATGCTCCAGGGCTGCCTTGGTTGCAGCACTCATGAGATGGTTGAATTCAAGATCCTCAGGACAGTGAGAAGAGCGTGCAGCAAGCTCACTGCCCTGGACTTTGACAGAGCAGGATTTGGCACCCTCAGGAACATGCTTAGTAAAGTTCCATGGGATATAGGACTGGAGGGCAGGGGCGAGGCAAGACTGTCAGTTGACATTCAGGGATCACCTGCTACAAGCTCAGGAGAGTTGCGTCCCAACCAGAAGTAAGTGCGGCAGAAGGGCCAGGAGACCTCCTTGGATGGATAAGGAGCTGCTGAGGAAAACTCAAATGAAAAAAAGAGGCTTATACAAGGTGGAAGCAAGAACAGGCGGCCTGGGTAGAATACAGGGATGTTGTCAGGGAGCTAGGGACCAGGTTAGGAAGGCTAAGGCTCAGTTAGAATTAAACTTGGCTGGGGATGTTAAGCATAACAGGAAGGGATTTTATAGGTACGTAGTGAATAAAAGACAGATTACGGACAATGTAGGCCATCTCCGGAAGCTTTCAGGAGAACTGGCTACACAGGATTTGGAGAAGGCTGAGGTTCTGAATGACTTCTTTGCCTTGGTCTTCACTGGCAAATCCTCTGACCACACTGCCCAAGTCTTGGAATGCAGACACAGGGACTGTGAGAATGAAGACCTTGGGCCCACTGTAGGAGAGGATCTGGTTCGAGACCATCTTAAGAATCTGAATGTACGAAAGTCCATGGGACCTGATGAAATCCATCCATGGATCCTGAAGGAGCTGGCGAATGAAGTTCCTAAGCCACTGGCCATCATATTTGAAAAATCAAGATAGTCAGATGAAGTTCCCAACGACTGGAAAAAGGGAAATATAACCCCCAGTTTCAAGAAGAGGAAAATGCATAACCCAGGGAATTACAGACCAGTTAGTCTCTCCTCTGTGCCTGGCAAAATCTTGGAGCACATTCTCCTGGAAGGCATGCTAAGTCACATAAAAAACAACAAGGTGCTTGGTGACAGCCAGTATGGCTTCTGAAAGGGGAAATCCTACCTGGCCAGTTTGATGTCCTTCTATGATGGGGCTACGGAACTGATGGACATGGGTAAAGCAGTCGATGTCACCTACCTGGACTTGTGCAAAGTGTTTGACACTGGCCCACGCAACATGTTTGTCTGTAAATTGGACAGATGTCAATTAGATAGGTGGACCACTTGGTGATAAAGAAGTGGTTGGATGGCTGCATGCAAAGAGTTGTGGTCAATGGCTCAATGTCTGGCTGGAGATCAGTAACAAATGGTGTCCCTCAGGGATCCGTGTTGGGACTGGCCTTGTTCGACATCTTTGTCGCTGATGTTGGCAGTGGGATTGAATGCACCCTCAGCAAGCCTGCTGATGACACCAAGCTGTGTTGTTCAGTTGATACACTGGAGGGAAGGAATGCCATCCAGAGGGACCTTGACACACTTGTGAGGTGGGCTGAAGCCAACCATATAAATTTTAACCATGCCAAGTGCAAGGTCCTACACCTGAGCCAGAGCAATCGCAGGCACAGCTACAGGTAGGGCAGAGAAGAGATTCAGAGCAGCCCTTCAGAGAAGGACTTGTGGTGTGTTGGTTGATGAGAAAATGGACATGAGCTGGCTTCAGTGTGCATTTGTAGACAAGAAAACTAACCATATGCTGGGCTGCATCAAGAAGAGTGTGAGCAGCAGGTCAAAGGAGGTGATCCTGCCCTTCTACTCTGCTCTTGTGAGACCTCACTTGGAGTATTGTGTGCAGTTCTGGTGTCCTCAACATAAAAAGGACATGGAACTGTTGGAACAAGTCCAGAGGAGGGCCACGAGGATGATCAGGGGACTGAAGCACCTCCCGTATGCAGATAGGCTGAGAAAGTTGAGGCTGTTCAGCCTGGAGAAGAGAAGGCTGTGTGGAGACCTCATAGCAGCCTTCCAGTATCTGAAGTGGGGCTATAGGGATGCTGGGGATGGACTATTCACTAGGGACTGTAGTGATAGGACAAGGGGTAATGGGTTAAAACTTAAACAGGGGAAGTTTAGATTGGATATAAGGAAGAAATTCTTTCCTGTTAGAGTGGTGAGGCATTGGAATGGTTTGCCCAGGGAAGTTTTGAATGCTCCATCCCTGGTAGTGTTCAAGCCAGGCTGGACGGAGTGTTGGGTGGCATGGTTTAGTGTGAAGTGTCCCTGGCCATGGGAGGGGGCTTGGAACTAGATGATCTTGAGGTCCTTTCCAACCCTCACTATTCTATGATTCTATAATTATTTGCATGTGCTTTTGCAGAGATTGTATTCATCACCACAATCCATTAGAACTTGTATCTGTTGCTTTAATAAACTGCACTGCTTAAGTAGCTAATTGTAATAGTTTTCTCATTGAATGCAACCAAATCCTTTAGTGTGGCTGTGTTAGTTCACGAGCACTATTAGAGTATCGGTGCATCCAGTATTGCGGTTTTTCAATATGTCAAATGCGACCAGACTGATAGTGGTAAGTTGGGCACCACTCAGAATCTAAGCCTAGCTGCACCCAGCCCTTCTAATATCTGAGGACCAGCTGGAATGCAAGGGTTTGGTTTTCTTATCTGCTAAAACTTTCTTGCCTTTTAACACGACATCGGGGGGTTGCTCTTCCTTACCTCTAACAATACTGATATGCCTGCCCACAGTGCGAACTTTTGCTGTCTTTTCCTAATTTGACTACTAAATTAAAATCATTAGATCACAGAGAACTAATTATATTTCAAATACCTCACATAAGTCATAAACAAGGAAAGAGAAAAATTTCCTTTTAAAACTTAATTCATACTCCTATAGTACCTTTCTATATTGGAAGGCAGAGCCTAGAAGATCAAATGTATTCATTAATGCTGTTATACAGTTTCAGCTATCAACTCTAAAGTGAGCAGTAAACCAATTAAGTACAATAAATATAGTCAGAATTTTGATTAATGTGTAGTAAAAAAGCAAACTAAATCTGTAACAGAAGTTTTACCTTTTCTATTCTAATCTCTGTGTGTCAGCTATGATAATCTTGCCTTATTTTCCACAATACTAACTTTGTCATTATTTTTACTATTTGTAAATGGAATTCAGAAAGTTTTCTGGTTTAGGATGCAGCAATAAAGAACAAGCATGAAAGCTATTCCACTAATAGCAATATAAGGGAGATGTTTGAACAGAAATGCTTGTTTGGGTTTGTTTTCCTTTTGGTTTTTTTCTTTGTTAGAACAGAAATTCTTATTTGGGTTTGTTTTCACCTTTGTTTTTTTGTTTGTTTTTTTTTTTTTCTTTTTGCTTGTGCAGACATGGCTTGTTTCTTTTTGCCTTTTAATAACACTTATTCAAAGCACTATATAGCTCATATTCCTTTTTTGATGTCTCTTCCAAATGTAGCATTACTGAAGTTTTGCAAGATGCCTAAATTGCCTACTGCAACAAATGTCAGCTTACAGTTTAAATCTTTCTGAACTATTCAGTACAGATGAAATCTTTACATGAAATCATAACCAGATAAATTTTCTATTGAGCTGATTCTTGGATTCATACGTGTAACACTGTGACGGTACCAATAGTCACCTGTGAATAGCACTCACTTTGCACCATTTATACAAGCCACGTCTGCCTGTTCATCTCTCAGATTTTTCATGGAAAGAATGCCAGCCACAGTTTAGAACCATAACAGTCCATAAATCTAGTTTAACACTGACCTCTGCAATGTCAGACAGTTTGCTGCATTAAAACAATCCAAGATATAAGAAGTCAAGCATTCCAAATTTTGTGTGGCAAATTCTGTGCTCTCCTCCCAGCTTTACAAAGTCAAAAAATCACATCATTGTACCTTTTTTTTCAGTGTATACCTGTTTCCACAGTGTACCCGTGACAAACATGAGTAAGTTTGGTGGGGGAAAGTTATTGCAAACTGTTTAATAGTTCAAATGAAATGAAAGGAGTTGTAGAGTTGGTTTTGCTTCAGTATCCACTTTCACAGCTATAATTTGTATTGTCATGACAAGCAGAGTTATCTCTACACAAAAATTGAAATATTTCTCTACGTATCTATGTGTATATATGTAGCGCATAAGGTATAGCTTTTAAATGAAAGAGAGGCTGTCCTGTCCTGTTCTGTTCTCTTTTGTTCCATTCTGTTCCATAAAATCATCTAATTTTTGATATTGAAAAGGATTTCTGGAAATTGTCTAGTCAAACCTCGTTGCTCAATGCAGGCTCAAAAGTAAGTATTCATTGCTAGTAATTGCTACCATTCTCACCAAAATTTGAATGTTACAGATTTCTTTTTAAAGAAGAAAAGTCTCAGGTAAAATAGGCAATAAAAATAATTGAGAGCTTTTAAAAACATATCATTATAGACCTCAAAGTGAGTAAGAAAACAGTTTGGAAATTTTCACAGAAGCTTAAACTGACTAGGAAAACAGTCAGTTGAGATTTTCATATAGAGTAAGCACATGAAACTGAATCAGAAAAGAAGAGATTGTATTTGCTAGAAAGACAGACAATTCACCTGAGACAGGTATATAGCCCAAAAAGGAGTTTTAAAATTAATAGAATTAAAAAATATGAGACACTGGAGTCAAGTAACAGGAGGATTGTAACATTGGGTTTTTTTTATGAAAGGGGTTATAAAAGAACTATGCTTTAAAAGAACTGAGGCCAGAAATTACCTATAATACTACCAAACAATTGTCAAAGAAATTACATTTTGTGAGCCATAAGTAGATATAGTGTATAGTAGATAAAGTGTAGATCCTGGGTCACTATTTTCCTTGATTCTCAAACTGTCTTGTGTTTTGAAGAATCTAAAATTTGTTCAGAGTTGAAAGAAATCCTATCTTAGTAGAAGATCATGGAATAATTTGCATAGAAAGAGCCTCTGAAACTCATCTAATCCTCAATGATTAATCTGGCTATCCCTCCTACTTTTTGCTCCATGTATGTCCCTAAATGTATTTCCTCAACAAGGCTGATTTTTGTGTGGTAGTAGCGTACTATGTAATGCCATGTTTCAGTGTATTTCTACCATGCAAAATATACTCTGCCATTAAAAAGCTGTGCATTTTATGCCTGTAATGGACTTCATAATATCACACTCCTCCTGAATTAGAATAATATCCACACATAAAAACAAACTTACTTTTGAATCAGAATAAAACCCATCCGTAACCTGCAGGGGCAGGTGCATGTTTTAAAAGCATTGAGCTTCCTCAAACCCTTGTAACATCCTGTCCTCATGCCTAACAATCTTCTTGTTGGAAAATTAGTTGAAACATCTGCACTTAGTTGGATTTCTTCCAATTTAAGATCATAGAATCATAGAATCAACTAGGTTGGAAAAGACTTTGAAGAGTAGTAAGACCAGACTTTAGCCCAGGACTGCCAAGTCCAACACTAAACCATGTCACCAGGGGCCTCACCCACACATTTATTAAATGCTTCCAGAGACCATGATTTCACCACTTCCCTAGGGAGCCTGTTACAGTGTTTAGCAGCCCTTCTCTTTCTACTGCATGAAAATTAAGATAACTAAAATCTTAATATAATTGCTCTGCTAGATCTTAGCTGTCCTTTCTCAGCAAACAGTGTTGTGGCTTAAACCCAGCCCGTAACTGATTCTAAAGCAACCACTTGCTAGACCCTATTTTTCTGTCCCCCCAGGTGAGATGGTGAGGAGAATTGAAAGAATGTAAAACCCATGGGTTGAAATGAGAGAAGTTCAACAACTAAAATAAAGTAAAATATAGTGATAATAGAAAGAATACCAATAAAAAACCTAATTATAATTATGGGAAACAATAAGAGAAGAAATGAAATCTCGGAAAAACACATGTGATGCATAATGTGACCACTCACCATGCACTGACTGATACTCAGCCTCAACCAAGGAATGACTGGTCCCTTCCAGGTGATTCCTGCCAGTTTATATGTTGGGCATGACATGCTGTGGTATGGAATACCCCTTTGGGTAGTTTAGGTCAGGTGTCCTGTCTCTGCTGCCTCCTGGTTTCTCGTGCCCCTCCTTACTGTCAGAGCATGAAGGTGGAAAAGTCTTTTATTGAAGTAAGTGTCACTGGGCAGCAACTGAAACATCAGATTTATTATCAGATTATCAGATTTATTCTCAGACTAAAACCAAAACACAACACTCTGCCAGCTGCTAGGAAGTGAAAAAACAAACCAAAAACCAAAAAACATTCAAACAGCAAAACAAACCTCTTATAGCTGAAACCAGGGCACACAATATTGCTGTAAAATAGTTAAAATTAAAATCCGTAAAGATATTAAAGAATAGGAATAGATTATGGCAGCAGCACTGTAGCTCTTGAGTTCAAGGAGTAAAGATTTGGCTTAGCCATAAGAAAATATTTCTTGCACAAAAGAGACAAGCCAGACAACTTCTCCTCTTCTGCATTCTTTTCTGGCTATTTACTGATGCCAGGGAAGAGATGTTAAGTACTTTTATTTGGAAATGCTTTGAGTTACTGTAGACAAAATAGCAGTAAAATAGAGAAAAAAAAAGAATCCACATTCTGAAGTCAGACTATTGTTTTTACTAATTGAGAACATAATTCTCTCACAGAAACTTGCTCATCAGTTATGTAAAACCTGTGTTCAAACTCTTGAAAAATTAAAAAATGTGTGCATACAGATACACATATATACATGGCAATCAATACTAGATAGCTACTAATGCTTCTAAAATGAGGAAGTTAGCCAGAAATAAAATATCTGTGTTCAAACCTTTTAAAGTACTTTATTTAATAGTTGAAAAACTTACCCAGTGAAGTGTCTCAAGACTCAAATGTAATGTTTTCTTAACCATATAAAAAGGCTTTTCTTCATTAAAACTGATTAACATAGTCACAGAATTTTTATTTTGATTTTATTTAGAAGTCTTTGAAAGATACATCTTCAAGCACACATTCCAGATGCATACAAGCATTTTAAAAATTAGTAATAATTCAGAAGTATTCAGGTGAATGGGTATTCAGAGAAATTTATGCTCTGCAGGTGGGCCTAGGAACAAATGTTTGCTCTTGCAAGTGTCCACAGGAGGCTGAACATAGACTGAGAGTACTAAATTGCTGATATTCTTTACTTAGCTTTTACCTATTATCACAACTAACTCCTATTTGTATAACTTAGTAACTTAAACAAATAGTTGACCCACTATTGAGAAACAAGCTGGATACCTTGCCAACTAATAAAGCAGAAATCAAACAACCAGAACCAAATATAAGTGTCTTGATTTCTGTTAGGCTTTGGTTCTGACTATCTAGTCTTTACAAGCATAACTTTTTTGTTAAATTCTTAAATGTCCAGTGTCTGTTGCTTTTATTTTTTAATGCATTAGAACCTTATTTGTTTCTTCCTGATTCCATATCAATTCATGCCATAAAAAATACAGTGTGAGACATGAAGAAAACCCCATAAAAGTCACAAATATTCATCATCATTTTGAAGCAGGCATATTTACAGGAAGTGATGTTTATTAAAACATGCAATTTCTGTTAAATAATAATGTATTTTTAACTTTATGACTTGCAGTATTTACTTAAATTTCGTCTTACATAGAGACATTAAATGTCATATATCATACACATAGCATGAGTGAATCCTATCATAAGGCGAAGGTAGATTATCATGGAAAAAATCATGACTGACTGCTTGAAAACCTTTGGCTCAGAGGAATTAAAACCAGAAGCCTCTGAAAGCACATCAAGACTTGCTCCTTTTCACTGATCTACTCAAATATACCTGTAGCCTATAATAATTTAAATGTTTCAGAGCTGTAGAGTCATTCTAAACTGCAGATCATTTAATAAAGATTCCTTAGCACTTGCAGTTTACTGAATGACAATAATTAATTTATCTAAATAATTTATTATTTGAACAAAAGTACTATTTAATTCCAAATACATCCATTCTGAATTATAATGCAACTAATATTTTGTCTTATTCAGACTGTGTAGAGAGTTCACCTTGATGAAGCGGCTAAGGTTGGAAGTTGTATTTATAAGTACATTTTGCCATTGAATATTTGGGAGCAGCCAGTGGAGGAAATAAAGAATATTGTAAGGGGAAATAGGAAAAGTATGTGCTTTTCATACCCTACCAAAAGACGAGTACCAGAGGACTATGAAAAGTTATTATGAGGTTTTCCATTATGAATACATGAAATACTTATTTTTTTCTTGATGAGTTTCCAATCATATAATCTGCCTACTTCTATAAGTTCATCTTTAACTAGCCCATGGGATAAATGAAAACTGTATCATGAGAGGAGGATAAGAAATAACATTTCAAAATATCTAAAAAAATTTATCCATGGCACTTGAAATAGCTGTTTGGTAGTCTGATGGCATCTCCATTGATCTGGAAGGAAGAAACCAGTCAGGTGAATAATAACTTCATCTTCTGCAAGGTTTCCCTAACATCTTCATTTATTGCATGAATGCATCTTTCTATTACATTTTCCTATCTTTTTTCTCACAAAGCAATAAATACTATACCACCTTTTAAGTTATCATTTCTAAGGCTAACTCCAGTTAATTTTTATCATGGATGTATTTCAACAGAGGCTATCTCTAAGAAATAACAGTGCCACATCTCATGTGCCCAGGCCATATCATCAGAGGTGTTGCAAATAAGCTTTCATGTTCCTTTCAGAGCAAGCAACCCTTCACTGGGTTTCAGGTTAACCATACCTCAATTTTTGGAACTGTTGGGTTAAATCTTGTCAAAGTGGGTGGAGGCCCTTAATCTAAGCTATCAAAAGTCATTCTGAAATTGCCGTTTGAATGACAGATTGAAGCTATAATCTTAACAGTTTGTGAAGCCGTAACCACAAATTCAAATAATGTCCATGCTAACATAAGTTTTATTTGAGACTTCACAGTAATCAATTTTAAAAAGATTTAAGTTATATATAGTTCTGTATTTTACATGTAACAAAGAAAATTCAGATTTAAAAAATGGAGTGGTAGAAAGAAGGATATACATTGTTTGTCTTCTTTCTTAATTTATACTTAGTAATTTATATTGCCTTTGTGTCATTTGTAATTCCATTTTATAGTGTCAAATTTTGATTTCTGAATCAATTTAACTTTGCCATTCAAGTAGGTGTGTTTATTTTTTGAATATTGAAAAGCTGCAGACATCTATGTGTCACCTTTCAGTGACATATCTAGAGCCACACTCTAAGAACAAGAATTATTCTCATTTGTTACTATATGTTCAAAAGGCTTCCTATTTGTCTGATGATCCCTTAGTATTTAATGATGATCTAGTGAGAATATCAAATAGAAGATATTATTTTTTAAAGGTTAATTTAATTTCTGAGATTCTTTTATTGTCTTCATAAATTATCCCAAGGTCTTCTACATAATTTATAATTTCAATTTTGACTTCCTAAGGCTTTTTGTTTGGAGTGTTCTTTGCTTTCACCATTGCTATTTCACCTAACCTCTGGGAACAAAAGCAGCTGCTCATTGTGTAGCTAACAAAGTAATGCAAACCATTATTCTTTTTTAGATGTTATGAATTGCCAAATGATTTTTAGAATGTTTTATCAAAAAAATGGTCTAATTTCTTTCAATAATAGTAAGGCTGGAATAAAGTAAGTTGATAGAAGTTAATCTCATACTAATGAGGGCCTCTTCATCCCTCTCCTGTTTTATCATCTGCTTTCAGAAATGTGAATGCCACAGTCATAGACCATCTTGCAAAAAAATTGTCTTTTACAAACATGATAGACACAAATTGTTTCTGTATGAATAACACAGCAAACAGGAATATTTTTTAACAAAGCAGTCTCTAATCCAAAATTGCTCAGATATTGTGAACACAGAACATCAACAAAAGTTACTTCTTAACATAAAACTTTGATAGAATGATAGATTCAATGTTATGCAGATAGCAGAATAATCTTTTGCGTTACTGTTTTTACTATGCTTTTCAACTGGTTAGTTTCTATCCAAAACTTTTAAATAAAATGCTAAGTGTTGAAAAGTTTTTTAAACCAGCTTGCTGCTGCAGGGTACATGGAAGCAGATAGAATAGAGTATTGATGAATAAATATTAAAATACTTTTGTCTGGGCACAATATTAAGAAAATTGGAAAATCTGCTAAAAATATGTTTTAAAACACATGCAAAGCTGATCAAGTTGTCACAATTTTTATTTTTTTGTAATAATGTTGCCATTGTTACCTCCTTGTTTCTGCTTCATTTCACCAGGTATTTCTGGTACATAATTTTCTTTCTTTTTTTCTTTGGTTTTTTTTCTGTAAACATTTCAACATTTTAAAAACACTTCCTTTTTAAAGTTCCTGTTATGAACAATACCGCTTATGCTCACAATCTTGGTTTTCCCAACCTTTTGCTAGCTAAAAATAGTAATTAAAAATTAAAAAAAATCCCGTTACACAAAAATATGTATTTTTATGTAATATAAATAAAATATTTTATGTAATTACATAAAATGTACTTTATATATTTTTACAGAAAGTTTGTGATCAGATGGTGCTTTTCCCCTGCAGCTTACTCAAGAACTTTCTGTCCACTGTAGCTTCAATACCTTGCATTCAGCCTTTGCGGCTTGCAGGTAGTTAAGAGAGGCTAATTAAATGTCCAGGTTTGCACTTTCATTGTTGTGATAAACTCTGGCACCTGGCTGGAGTTGGCAAGTTCTCAACATTTTTTTATCTGACAAGTCTTACCCAAACAGGACCTTTCTAGGAATTATTTTTTATTTCCTCATTTTTTCCCTCCAGAATTATGGGTACAGATGATTCTTGTATGGGTGTACAGCTCTAAAAACACAAGGAAGAGTGTTAGGAGTTCAACCTGCCATTAGGGTGAAATAGTGCTCATGAAAGTACTATGTAGTCAGACAGAGCCTTGGGTAACACGATTTAGGGTTAGGTGTCCCTGCCCATGGCAGGGAGGTTAAAATTAGATGATCTTAAGGCCCTTCCCAATCAAAACTATTCTATGATACAGTTTTCCCTGAAGATACTTAAGAGGCCTGTAACAGTAACACTAGTGATTAATAATTTTATGTGAATAAGTGGAAATTAATCTTATGCACTATAAGATCACTGCACTGCACTTAGAAAAAAATTTCGTTTTCTGACAATTAATGCTTTTTATGTAATTATTCAAAAGTCGGTGACAAAAATGTTAAAAATTTACCAGTTGAAATTTCTTCTCTTTTTATATCTTAACAGTGTAAATATTTTTCTACTCTTACCAAAACAGCAATTTTCAAGCAGAGCCTAAGTTTAAAAAAAAAGACAGATTTTAAAATCTATGAACTAGCTGCTACTAGGAAGTTACAAAAAATATTATGTATACAAGTGTTTTATAAAAAATCTGTATTGATGTTTTGAGGCTTTTTAGTTACATCAAATATATGCTAGAACCCTACAGATGCTATTTAACAGCTTTTTTTTTTTTGCTTTTTTTTTATTACTAAAGGCATGATGCCACTATTAAGGTAATAATCTCTTGGAGCTCTGCTATTCTCTTCTTTTAATCTTATTTGAAAGATAAGGTATGCCTTTCCTCTTACTAAGACTGGGACCAAAATCCTTCCTGTCCATATCACAGGAAAATGAGTACAAATATATTTTTTAAATTATTCAAATACCTGAAACCCAGAAAAATATGGACTCTGTGAACTAATGAAAACAAATTAGTGTCGTGTCTTCATTTGAAAGTGATAACAATCTAAGGTTAACTTAAATATTCTTACTGTTCAGAAATTTGTAATAAATTAAACCAAATTCTACTGCATTCTTCCATTGGAACTGTCGGTGTTTTCTTCATGGGTTATAAAATTTGAACTGTGTATCCTTGGTCTATCAACTCAATTCTTCTGTTTACTGGACTTAGTGAACATTTCTTGACAGTAACAGATGATTCCTGAGTAAATTATAAACTAAGGAAGCTAATCAAAGCATTTAACTGTCCATTCTAATGAAAACAATAAAATTAAGGGCAATCTCACAGTTTATTAGATGAGCACAAATCAGTAGAGACAACCTTTTTCTCAACTGCAGTACCACAAATGAAGTATTTGTATGTAAAATAATTATGGACATGAAAAAATTGTACACCTTCTGAAAGATCATCGAATCAGAATGGTTTGGGTTGAAAAGAACCTTAAGATCATCTAGTTCCAACCCTGCTGCCATGGGCAGGGACGCCTCACACTAGACCATATCACTCAAGGTTCTCTCCAACCTGGCCTTGAACACTGCCAGGGATGGAGCATTTACCAGTGGTTTGGGCAACCCACTCCAGTGCTTTTCAACCCTCACAGTAAAGAACTTCTTCCTTATATCTAACCTGAACTTCCCTTGTTTCAGCTTAAACCCATTACCCCTAGTCCTATTGCTACAGTTCCTGATGAAGAGTCCCCCTCCAGCACCCTTGTAGGCCCCCTTCAGATATTGGAAGGCTGCTATGAGGTCTCCATGCAGTCTTCTCCACCAAACCAACAACAAAAAAACCCACAATGGTAGCATATTTTATGTTTCAGCTCTACTTCTAGAGATACGATTATCTCAGTCTTTCAGCTTTTTGTCTGTTCTTGGCAGCAGATTTGTGGAAGGGTTTTTTTGGAAAGATGATCATATGAAAAATATCCTTTGATACTATATGAACACTAAAAGCCCCAAAATAAACACACAAAAAATATGATCTATCATTGGAGGACATCTTCTGCTGGCCAACAATTCCTGTTCCACTTTTTGTTTTAGTGTTTCATTAAAACATAAAGTCCAAAGAAAGTTTGACATTCAGCAAAGAAGTAATTACAAATTTCCAAATAGTAGGTACTGCTAAAATAAGCTTTTCCTATTGCATGATAGAGTTGAATGCATGCTGCGAGCTTTCCCAAGTTAGTCAGGAAATACTACAATGATAAGAATGCACAAGATAATAGTCTGCTCTACAAAATGCATCATATTTGTGCTAAGCTAGTGAGACAAGTGGAATTTACAGGGCTGTGGGGCAAATGTGATTGCTGTTGCTCCTGCAAGCATAAACAGGACAAAGTTGATTTGTAAAGCCAGAATCCATCACCCAGTGGAAAACTGGGTAGCACCTCACAAAAGAAACAGAATGGACCCACTGAGCCCAATTAGGCATTTATCCTCAGACTAGCAGAGAGAACATACTTTCAGTAACTCAAAGCTGAGAAGCAAGTATGATTCTACATCCCTTGATCCCAAACCCTAATTATAATTCTCATTGAATGATTTTCCTTTTTTTTTTCTCCTTACTTTCAAATGACTTAATTTTGTTGTTGAGATCTTGATTATTTTGCATATCTATTATATTTATTTAGTATTAAAAGTTCAGTATTGTGAAAATGCTTTGGAAATCAGCTTTAGATTTTACCCAGTTTATTGACTTTAAATACTTTTTAAAAAGAATGTAAGAAATGCAATGCTTTCCTTTTTTTTTAATACACTTTTATTTTTTCCCTAATTAAGTGATTGTATGGGGGGGGGGTATTTTTATTTATACTCTATTTCTGTATTTTACTTTTCCACTTTTTACAGTTTCATCTGCTAGACTCATGTTATAACTGATCAATGAGACCTTAAAAATACAATAAGGCTCAGGGCAGTAAGGTAAGGGTGATTTATGTGTGAAGCTCAAGGAATAATGTTGGGTGTGATGGACCAAAACTGTTGCAAAGAAGCTGACTTTGAACTCAGCACAAAGGGAACAGGAGGCCTTTGGTTTCGATAAACAGTTGGCAACTGGTGGAATAAATATTTGTCCCTGAGTTCATCAAAAGAGTGTGAATGTCTCCCTGAGTTAGCCAGACCAGCATGTGGAGAATACTCACTCAACCAACACAGAGTGCAGAAAACAGACAACCGTCCAAAGAATTTAGAAGATAGCAACAGGCTTGAGCTGGTAACCAGCCCTCTTACTCCTTTTTAGCCACTGCAGACACCTAGCATCATGAAAGGGGGTATATGATAGAGACCAGTCATGGGAACTGGTATGTGATTAAACTGCATTTTGCAAGTATATATTGCAAAGTATAATTTTCATTCGTATTGAGATTCCATTTAATTTTTTATCACTCTGCTAAATCAAAAATCCTGTGTGACACCAGCTATCTTCAGATAACTAAATTTGATATTAAACATGTCTAATATCAAATATTAAATGTGTCTAATATTTAAAACACACAATCAGAGACTATTGGACTCTGACAAACATCTTTTGAGTCCATGTACCAGATCAATTTTATGGAACAATACTGTATTATCTAACAGAAATGTCTCATCACATCTATAACATTTTATAGCTTTATCATAGTACAGAGGGATGTAATTGGTCGGCAGCAATGACTTTTCTCATGTGAGACTAGGTCTGAACCCTGTGGAATTCACAAATATTTTGGAATATGAGGAAAAAAAAAAAAACAAAAAAAAAAAAAGAAAGGAAAAAGGAAACAAAAAAGAAAAAAAAAGCTAACCTTGCAATTTAATGCCAAGCTAGATACTTTAGTCACTTTCTGTTTGTTGATTTTACCTATGGCCCTAAAAAACGTTAATTTCCTATTGCCTGAAACAATTACATGTCCTTTAATGAAATGTCATCCTCGTCTGAGTCATATGCCTTGGCCATCCTGACTTCTTGTTGACCACAGAATGTGTTATCAAGACCGGAGATTTGTTCAATCAGGACATTTTGTTTATGAGATTAAAACTAGTGCAAGCAGGGAATAGCAGAGGAGAAGTTATCACATACAGCCTCACCCTTGTGCCCCGGCCCCCATACAGAGTACTACAAACAAGAAAAAAAAGAAGAGAAATATAATTTAATTTATTTAATAAATAAGTTACAACAGAAGATTTGGTGACAAACTAGCTGTTGAAGGTTCTGTTTTGTTGACATTTTATAAGCAGATAGGAAGAAAATTATAACTACTAAAAACATTTATGATTTTTTTTCTTTTTTCAAAACTAGAACTTATTTAAAATTAACAGAAAAATCAGAAAGACATTTAATTGAAATGCCAACACTACAAATGCTATTCTCAAGCAAAACATACTGAAAAAAACAGTTCAGAGAAGTTAAAAAATTAAATCAGAAAAATGCTTAGGAAGTGGACTAACAAAAACACCTGTCTAAAACACCCAGTTCAGTATGCCAACTGAAATGATTTAGTGGCAGTTGAAAAAAAGGTTATTGCAAAAGGCTTGACAAAAATGGGCAGTGTTTTGGCAGAAAATACAGGAAAATCGAATTTCTGTCTTAAATGTTTAAATATACTGTTTTCAAGGAAAAATAGCCGGTGCTTGTAGCTTTTTTAATAAATCTCATTGAAGAAAAGAATAAATTTCCATTAAGTGTTTTAAACTAAAATTGAAAGAATATGTAGACTGTATTAGTAACATGCAATTAAATATCTTGCAAATGTCGAAAGCCTGTACATGATGCCAATGCACTGAATTTTGAAGCTTCATAGTAAAAGCTGAAGAGATTTACTTCTATGAAGATGTGTAGATCCAACAGATGAAGTAATAAGCCTTGAGTCAGAAAGGTTGCCAATTCCCACAGTCTTCAATATGTTTTTTTCAGGACAGCTGTAAATGACTTAAGCTGAGTAAGGCAAGTAGTTAGGATAGAATAGAATTCTCATTTTAGATTTATTTAGGGCTTTTACAAACGCTGCAGTGTCTGAAAGCTAGTCAAAGGACACATAGTCAGAACCATCATTAGGAAACTGACTTAAGGCTCACTGTTGAAAGAGAGAAAAGGGTTAAAATAATAGATAAATGCATTCAAAAGTTGGTATTTTCATTCACAGAGAAGCCTACTTTGCATATGCCACAACAGCAAATGTGAATACCTTAGATTTTCAACATGAGATATGCAAGGTTTGGATCTTCAGACTAAGGATGGTTAAAAAATAGTCTTCAACCATGGACTCTAAACTGCCACTTACCAAAATATAGAAGAAATTGCCATAAGTTTTCACTGATAGATATCACTGATTTTATTCTTTATGCTCAAAACAGGAAATAACAGATCTGATTTCTCACTTTGGACATAACTTAGAATCTACTACTTCAGGTAGATGGTAACGCACTCCAGAAAATATCCACTTTCTCTAATCTACATTTGGTATCCATTCCATTTTCTTTACTGCATGCATTCTCTTTTTTTTTTTTTTTGTGTGTGAATGGTGGTTCTGAATTTTAGATTATAAAGTACCAGCAATTGTGATCTTCAGTGTGCCTTTATAAAATAACATAAAATGATGAGTTAAATTGTGAAATAATGGCTCTCCCAATTCATGCATGCATGTTGAGAAAATAATGCTCTATGAAAAGTTTGTTTTCAGCTTTATTTTTTATTTTTGCCAAGATTTTAGTGATCTAAATATAGCAGAATACCAGCCATATTTTTCCGTCTCAGGGGAACATAAGTTACCTTTCTGATAGTTTTTCTATGGTTTTAACAAAGTATTCTGTTGCAGTAGGGAGGAATCAACACGACCACTGTGATCAATAAGCACGATCCGTTTATTGGGCTTCTACCTTTGGTTTATATAACAGTGAATATGCAAATACTAGGCACTTGATTGGTTCTGGCACAAATAAGGTATTACATAAACTCTACACTTTTGCAGCTACACCGTGCAGCCCCCCACCATCCTCTTTCTCATGCACTTATCGCTTAGTGTCCTTGGCTGTGATTGGTCATAGCATGTTGCTGTTTGCCGGTGTCCTTCAGTTCCTCATTATCTGGTGCTAGTAAGTCTGCACCATTCTACACAGATGTCTTGTTTCAGCTCGTTGATGGGAACATGACCTTTCTCTGTTAGCCACTTCTCCACAATTCCCCCTTTTTCTTTATGAAGGAATAAGGACTGAGTCAGGAGTCATTGTAAACAAGCAGAACAACATTGCAAAGCACAACAAAGCAACAAACCCCCTATAATTATGAGACCTATAACGGTGAAACAGCTTGTAAAGCAAATGTATATGCAGCTCTATGAAGCGACCCTCGATTTTCAAATAACTTGAGTAATTCAAAATCTATACTTCTGAAATCAGCTAAATATTTCCGAAGTGCTATAAGCGGGTTACATAAAAGTTATCTTGACAGACTATACAAAAAGCCTTTGTTTCAGCCAACTCTGGCGAAGATATCTTATAGACTGACAACCACCGCAATACAGTTCTACTGTAGGGTCACACTGATGACAAAAACTACAGAGTTATCGAAGCACTTGTTGTATCACCAATCTCAGTTGTACCACTATATGCCTGTGGCCATGGACCGGATCTAGGAGGGCGACCGTGCTCAATGAAACCTCTGTGTTGATTAAGGAATTAAGTTCTTCTATTAGTGGCTGTAGCGCTCGGCGCAAGCGACGCTCCTCCCGGGCCTGCGAGTCAGGGTCCATACACTAGCTCGGAGACACCGTCACTGGAGCTTCTGCAGCAGCCAGTCTTAGCCACTTGCATGGTACCCACAAGGGTCCTGCGGGAGCAGAAACACAGGCGTAACCACGGCCCAGATATATTACTTCTGCCTGTCCCTGCCACAAACCCGTATTAGGATCTCGATAGTACGCCTTAAAAGAAGGCTTTATCTTCTGCGCTTCTGTTTGTACAAAGTGCTTAACAACCGCTGGAGTTTGTTCATCACCAAAGATATATAGATAATTTAACGTATACAATGTTAAGGAAATCCGCTCTTGAACATCTATTATGTCTGAATGTTTCTTTTAACGTCCAAGCGGATGGCCACTTACTCAAAGAAACTATGGTAATATCGGCATCAGAGTCAAGCAATGCAGTCAAAGTTATTGAGTGATTTCCCCAAGTTAATATTGCTGTAATCTCTGGGTGGGTTGCCATTGATAGAGAAAATAGGGCGAGTCCTCCGGTAGATCCAAAACTACCGGTGCCACGAACGGTTTGATATGCTCCTGATATTAACTGCGAAATGGGCACAAGTTGTGCTATACGTGTGCCTTTTGGTATATGCAGAGGAGGGTAGTCAGTCTTTGCCATAATCTTAATTTCACCCATATAATCAACATCGATGACACCTGGAACAATCAATAGTCCTTTCAACGCGGATGATGATCTCCCCAGTAACAAGGCTCCTATAGGCTTATTATTTAAAGTCAAAGGACCATATATTCCGGTAGAGAGCAACGACACGGTCTTATCGTATAAGGTAGTATCTGCTGCAGTTGCTAAGTCCATTCTGAGGCTGCCGGTAGTGGCTGGTTGCAGGGCGATGGAGTTTGATTTGCTGCGTACACACGTTGAGGCGCAGGGGCTGTAGTACCCATGCTTGGGATCATCGCGCGACGGGTCTTGGCGCTCCGCTGCCTGTTTCCCAACAGGTTCTGTTTACGTCGACAGGTAGCAGCACAATGGTTATCCATTTGACAATTACGGCACCAAACCGAGTGGTGGCAATCTTTTCTCATGTGCCCATTTTGACCACATCTAAAACATCAAGGACCCTTGACCATACTGGTGGCTTGCAAAGGTGCCAAGGCCGCTAATACTTGCGAATGACTTTTTTTGAATTGCCTCTCCCACTGCTTTTACTGCCTCAACCAACATTGCCTGATGCCCCATAGGTACCTGTGCCATTCGTTCTAACATCTCTTCTACAGTGGCATTTGCAGGTAACTGAACAAATATCTGCCTTACAGCATCATTACAGTTCTGTATTGCACACTGACACAGTAAAATACCATGCATGTATTCTGGAGTGCCTGACTTCCTTATAGCATCAGCTACCCTATCCACAAAGGTACTGAAGGGCTCGTCCTTTTTCTGTGTCACTTTCATGTAGGCAGGAGCTGCACTAGTATCTTTAATCTGTGATAGAGCTCGCAAGTCTAGTCTCATAGATTCTTTTAACAATTCTGGACCTAGCTGGACTTGAGCCTCCTTAGTGGAGAACTGTCCAGTTCCCATCAGGTGTTGTAATTGCACCCCAATCAGGGGATCTCCCTGGCCTAGCTGAACTGCAACTGCCTCTTGACAGGCTTTCTGCCAATACATGTTCTATAACAACAATTGCGAAGGGGTGAGGATTAATTTCACAATACTTTTAATATAACAGCAAATCTGTTCCCCAAATATATGACAACATCTGCCTAGTGGGTTCAAACTGAATGCCTGTAGAAATAACAGTTTGCCTTAACTGAGATAGCTATTTCCAATTTAAGGGAAACATTTCAGCATTTACTGCCTGACCTTGAGCGTTAATCTGGTACTTAACAGGAAAGGCGAGAATCTTTTCCTGCAAGGCCTGCAAACAATCAAAATCATTGTTTGACAGAGCCTCTCTCTGAATAGATTTCCAGTCTATCACCTGGATTCGCATTTGTCTACCTGTGCTCTGCAACTTTACCTTTTTTCACCTTTTTTCTAAAGTTGTTCACCCTGCTTTGCACAGCTACAAACAGCAGCCTGCTCGGCAGCAGCTACAGCTGTCTGCCTGCTTCAGCAGCAACCATAAATACCTGTCAGCAACCGCACTTTTGCATTAACCCTTTCTTGCCTGAAATGTTAAACTGCTACTTGTTAAAAACTTTTACATGAACACGATAACAAAAAAAAAAAAAAAAATACACAGAACACTATCTGCCCTCATCACACACACACATACACGTATGCATATGGGATCCCACAAGCACATTTCACACATCTTTTGGAACAATATTTGAAACACAAAATCCAGACAATCATTACTCCCACTACAAAGTCCCACGTACAAAACGTGGCCCAAGGACCCTGTGAAGAGTATCAAGAAACCAGCTCCAACAAGCATCATCGCAGTGTGAGGTGGCAGGCTCAGCCCTAGCAAGCGTCCCCTCAGAGGCTCTGCCTCCCTCACATCGTATGAGGTTTGGGCTTTTATACTGATCAAAATGCACACTCATTCTGACACAGGTGGCCAGCCTATGTCAGAAGAAGTGGCCAGCAATATCTATAAAGGTTTCCAAGCATCAATAGAATCATAGACATATTCATATTTGCTAACTTCTAGTACATGAGTATCACAGAGAGACTATATCAAATGAGTTGTATATGGGACCCCAAGTCCACGGTCTGCCGCAGTCCGCCCAATACCCCTGATTAGGGCATACGAGAGACCTTCCCACCACGGGTCTTGATCCAGCACATACATCACAGGGAAAGCACACTATATATCTGCATCCCCCACCCATCTCGCTTCTCCCTTTACAGCTGCCCATTTATCATGAGGATCTGGGGGATATAAATCAGGCTTCTTTTCCGGCTCCATGTCAAAAGGCCCATCCAGGTCAGCATCAGAATTAACAGGTGTCAGAACTTCAGACACAGCAACAGCAGCCTGATGAGCACACACAGGCTCCTTCTTGGGGTCAATAGGGCCCAGGTCAAAAAGACTGTCTTCATCTCTGTCCTCAGTCTTTGCAGATGCGGCGGCAACTGGCAGAGGCTCAGGGGTGGAGGGGACACTGGGTTCCACGATCTCACTTTTTGACTTTAACGTCTCTAAAATAGTTCTCCAAATGACTAACAAATGTTTCACAGTGTCACTGCCTTTTGTGGCTGCGTCCCACAACTTAACTCGTGCACCATTCCACAAAGAGACCTCAGATACGGTAGACTCATCAGTCTCTGGATAATGCGTCTTCGACCATTTCAACATTAAATTTAAGTCTGTCTCTTTAAAGGTTGCTCCCTTCACCTTAAGGACTGAAAACATCCATAAAACAGAGACTTCTTTCTTAGCGATTTTTTCCGAAGTCCCAAGCTCAAAGGCTTCTCGAACCCCCTAGATTAAGTCCTTCTCCTTAATCCAGAGCAACAATCTTTTTAGCATAGCTTCATCATACGCTATCCCTCTCACAGAGAGGATATGTCGGAAAAGTTGAAGTACTGCATACTTATGTAGGCAATTAATAACTGTCCTCCAGTCTTTAGCCCTTTTTTTTTTTTTTTTTTTTTCACTTGCTTGTTATCATCAATCACTCTGTTCCAAAGCTCATCCCCAAACTTCCTCCATTTGGGTGGATCAAATACATCGTTAGGATCTCGGAAACAACCTAACTCTCTCACATATTCTAACAGAGCCTTTAATCCCTTCGTTAAATTCAATTCCTTCTCCACTTGCCGCTTCTCTAAGAAGCACTTAAATAAATCATATGCTGCCTCTCTATCCATTATTACTAAATTATTACTCAACTTTTTCTCAACTCATAAGACGTTGGCGCCAGTGCAGCTCACCAGGAGGCAGACGAAATACGGGCGGCGAGCCAAGTAAAATCTTGCTCAGGCTTTCGGAACCGACGCTGCCAGCAGCAAAGCGTTCTTTGCCTTCCGAAGGCTGCATTCTTCAGAGCTTTCCCAATCCCTGCTGTCTTCCCAGCCTTTAAAGGTACCTGGGTTCCTGTTCCAATCGGTCCACTCCCCTCTTATTCCAGCTGTCTTCTTCGCTCAATCAAACAACAGCAAGAGGGTCCCTAGTTTGGGCACCAATTTGTTGCAGTAGGGAGGAATCAACACGACCACTGTGATCAATAAGCACGATTCGTTTATTGGGCTTCTACCTTTGGTTTATATAACAGTGAATATGCAAATACTAGGCACTTGATTGGTTCTGGCACAAATAAGGTATTACATAAACTCTACACTTTTGCAGCTGCACCGTGCAGCCCCCCCACCATCCTCTTTCTCATGCACTTATCGCTTAGTGTCCTTGGCTGTGATTGGTCATAGCATGTTGCTGTTTGCCGGTGTCCTTCAGTTCCTCATTATCTGGTGCTAGTAAGTCTGCACCATTCTACACAGATGTCTTGTTTCAGCTCGTTGATGGGAACATGACCTTTCTCTGTTAGCCACTTCTCCACAGTATTCCATGTAAAAAACAAGAATGAACTTATCAGTTTTGATTTGACACTGCTTATTACTTGCATGCTTGCAGGTCATCTTTTCAGATACTCCTGTAAATGCTTTTCAAACTTAGTTATTTTAATGAACGTGTATCTGCTAGAAAGCAAACAGTACCAAAAAAAGTCAACAGACATTTCAGAGGTGGGTTCTATAATTTGCTTGTCCATTGCAAGGTGCTGAGAATTTTATGAAAAAGCATTCTGGATCGTCTCACAACTTTTCCGGTCGCACATAAAAATCATGCAGCTCTCCATGTGTAGCAGGGCCAAATGCCTCAGTAACAGCATCTCTCCATCAACAGAAGAGCCAAGTACCTGCTCTTGAGGCACTGGGGTCTCTGTGCAGTTTCTTTCGTTTCACAGTTTTTTCCAGGAAAGAGTTGCAGCTTATTTAGCCAGTCTGGGGAAGAATTATATGCAGAGAAAGTTGTCTGAGATTTCATTTCACATCACCTTCTGTTAAATATGTTTCTTGCAGAAAGAGTAATTAGGTCAATTGTTTTCTGCATTGTTCATTTCCAGAATTATTAGAGATAGACAGGTGATTCACACATCCATATGGAACTAATACCTTTTATCAATTCTATGACTTACATAATACCCTCAAAAAGAAACAAATACAAACAATACTGAATACACTGTGGGCTATAAAGATGCAAATGAAAGAAAGTTCAAGCATTCTTGAAGCCTGTAAGGGATATTAAGAAATGTTATTATACAAACAAAAATAGATTTTTAGTTTTAATTAGTGATTTTATGCCTTGCTGGTACCATTAGGAAGCATATTTCAGTGATCTATGTCACCCCAAGACAAGAGTAATTTTGAACAACAGGGACAATACCAGAAGTACAGGAAATTAATTGAAACCAGCCCCTCTTGTCTTCAGAACTACTTCATAAGGATAATAAAGGTGAATTTCTGGCTCAAAACTGCTTATTTGGGTTTTGTTTGGGTTTGGGGTTGTTTGTCTTCTTTTTATATTTAATAATGTTTATAAGGTGACTTATTTTGATCTTTTCTGATCACCTACGGTTCTGCTTTTGATCATATTCAGAATAGATCATCCCTGATATGAACAATCAGTCCATTCTCTAAGACTAACTGGGTTCCCAAAAAAGTTTATCCACATAAAAACATCAACACATGCTATTTTATTTAGGTGTGGAGGAAATTGTGAGATATTTGACAGAGGAGGAGCATCATCTTCCTTTTGGCACTTGGAGTATTAAAAAAAGAAAAAAAAAGTAGACAACTGAATTGCACAGAGCAAGACATGGTTGAAAGGGATTATAATTCTCCTGCAGCCTTCTTTGCCACTTAAATATTCCAAATTCTAGTGAGCCTGATACCTTCACATACTTCACACCTTTTTCTGTTCAGGTAACTGTATTCTTTGGATCTCATTTCAAAGTGACTAACATTCTGTACACAGTACACAAAAAACCTGTGTACTGAACAGGGCTGTTTGGAACTTTTCCTTGAGTCCAGGCATCTATAAGCAAGAAATTCTAGTCTCCAATATTTAGTTAATCTTTAGGATCTCATCCTCTGATGATAGAGCACAGACTGACAGGCTAACCTAAATCTTACAGTAAAAACACTCAATCGACCAAAGGTCAGGCTGATGAAGTATATCAGAAATAATCAGCATGATTTAATCAGCAAAATTATTGCGTTCAGAGCTACCAACATTTCAACTATGATTTCATTCCAGCAAGTCTCTTTTAGTATATTTTATGCATATTCATACATGACCATCAAGTATTCATCAACACACTGTCAACAAAGGGGGAAAAATAGAAAAAGCATTTATATGAAGAATTAAAAAATAATTCAAACTTAGGAATATATGAAATCCACTCATTTACTCATTCCTGGTAGAGGCAAATAGATTGCCATTTTCTTACAAAGTCCAGATATATTTGATTAAAATGCATATTTTAACCAGAATGAAAGTTCTAGTAGAACAAGATTGTTCTACCTTCTGCATCATTACAGAAGCTCTAAAGTATATGTATAGCTTATCTCAAAGGACAGCTTTCTGGCACATGTGCACACAGTAAAATGAGGGGTCTCTCAGGTTGCTGTGCAAAACAGATTAACAAATGAAGAACTTCTGTTATAATATTCATAAGCAAATGTTAAGTTGAGGAGAGACTAAGCTATGCGCCAGGATGAGATGACATGCATTATTAAACAAGAACATACAGAGACAGAGAATATTAACATACTTTCTAACTTGTAGAAAAATTACTAAGAGTTCTTTAGGGTTTCAACAGGTGGTTATCCTAAAAAAAAAAAAAAAAAAAAAAAAAAAAAGAAAAGGTGAAAATTTCATACAAAAATACTTTCAGGTACATTAAATAAGAGATTTACTTTCTACCAGAAAGGATTACAAACATGATTTGTATCATGTGCCTAAGAGATTATAGCATGTTGTGTGTGCATATAGAGTACCAAGATACATCATAGATTGGATTATATACTAGTTTGACATACACCCATAAGAGTTGACAATGTGTATTATATTTTATGTAAAAGACAAAAATACTTCAATGTGGCAAACTAATTTAATTTTCTTTGGTGACCATCGTCATATGGAGTATTGTGTACAGTTCTGGTGTCCTTAACATAAAAAGGACATGGAACTGTTGGAACAAGTCCAGAGGACGGCCACAAGGATGGTCAGGGGGCTGGAGCACCTCCTGTATGAAGACAGGCTGAGAAAATTTGGGCCACTCAGCCTGGAGAACAGAAGGCTGCATGGAGACCTCATAGCAGCCTTCCAGTATCTGAAGGGGGCCTACAGGGATGTTGGAGAGGGACTCTTCATTAGGAACTGTAGTGATAGGACAAGGGGTATAGGTTAAAACTTAAACAGGGGGAGTTTAGATTGGATATAAGGAAGAAGCTCTTTACTGTGAGGGTGGTGAGGCATTGGAATGGGCTGCCCAAGGAAGTTTTGAATGCTCCATGCCTGGTAGTGTTCAAGGCCAGGTTGAACAGAGACTAGGGTGAGATAGTTTAGTGCGAGGTATCCCTGCCCATGGCAGGGGGTTTGAAACTTGATGATCTTATGGTCCTTTCCAACCCTAACTATTCTATGATTCTATTTTATGATTCTATCTTATTTAGCGCCTACAATAATTAAGTTTACATCTATTCAGGTGTTGTTTTTTTAAAAAAATCTCTATACCTAACTCCTAAAATAATTAATGTGGTGCATTTATGGAAGCCATGCACAAATGCCTGATCAATAATTAAAGCTATAATTTCAAAAGCCATAAAAAACATTTTTCAAATGCAGTTTCACTAAATTAAGGAGCTTTTCAGCTAGCGAGTGACAGTGGGATATTACAAACAATTATCTTACAAAATCCACTGCTTCTTCTTGTTGCCAGTATAAATCTGTAGAGGAAGAAAAAGGTTGATTTGGTTTACTCATTCCATTAGCTCCTCCTTCACTAGTAATATTTTCCCCATTAAACGTCCCTTGATACTTCAGTTATAATCTAAAGGAATCTCGTTGTTTTGAAATTCTTCCATTATGCACCATGAAAACCCAGCATCTGTTTCTTGTCAGAAATGACAAAACTCTTTCAAGCCATTTAGGCAACTCCTTCTGAGAGTCAGAGTTATTTACTGGTGAAAAAAAACGCAAATGAGAGCAAAGAGAACAGGTGAAAGAATCACTTTTGCTACGCTAGTTACATACCCCGCTCAGTGTTGGGGTATCAGCCCCCAAGGTGTGCAAAACATCATTTTTCTTTGAAGGTCAGAGTCTTAAACTAGGATACTGTCTCAATCTGCACTGCAACAAGTAAAACTAGGTAGACATTCTCAATTATGTCATTAATAACATGATTGGTTTCTCTTCAAAAGAAATAAACCTTTTCCAAGCTAACTTGAGAAGGACTTATGGGCAAATAAAAGCAGAGGCTATGTTATATAAAAAGAAGACTGCAGGCTCAGTTCTTCATAATATAAATCAAGCAATTCTAAAGACTTCAGCAAAGCTATCTCAGCTTTTCACCCCAGCAGAAGAAATATTAAACATTTATGTGGCTAATTAGAACGTGAGTTCTAATTCTAAGTCATTACTAAGTGGTAGAGACAAGAAACAGCATCTTCTGTGAGAAGTCTCTTTAGACATAACATATTCTTTACTGCAGATTATTTTGTCTCAATCACTGTCAGGGTTAGGACTTCAAGATATATTACATATGCTCAACATCCCAAGTGTTAGTTCCCCATATCTTAATTAGGTTGACATAGGGGTATAGTCCATCTATTTACTATTTTGAAACATTACTATTACAAAAAAATGAAAATAAAAAACCCACAAAACAAAAAAAACCCCACACCTCTTATAGCTACCCTTTATGAAGGTATTCTATATTTCACATTTCTCTCCAGGATTTTATTTTTTATATGCTTGTTTCAGCATATGTAATCACATCTTTTCTTATGCTTTCTCTTTTTGGCATAAACAAACCACTAATTAAAACCAATAATACGTCAAAAATCCACAACCAAAAGTTTTACAGTAATTATCAGAGACTGCTGCTAGTGCGAAAGAGAGGGAAAAAGGATGTTGAATGTGTCAAAGTGCATCAAGGTACTCCAATATACAATTTATACTCTAATATGAAACCTACGTTTTTTACTGACATTTTTTTAAACAGTTAATATATGCATTATAAATTTGTTAAGAAAGTAACATCCATTCTTGGTTGCAAAAATACCTCTGACATCAAACCTGGAAATCCCAATATCTAGAAATCCACAGATAGCTTTGCCAAAACCAAAAATAGTAGAATAGGTAAAATCCTCTAAGTTTACCAATACAGGTATCAGGGTGTACATGAGAATATATTTTGAACCTTGCAAAGTACTTTAAACATAGCAAGAAGATTAAATCATAGTTGCAATATTTAGGTATCATAACAATGTTTTTTAATAACAAACACATTTATTAATAGTATTAGCACATCCATTGTTTAAGAAATTGGGCTATGTGAGAAAAACTATGCATAAAATTTTAAAATTCTTTTGATTATTTCAACCATTTCTCTACCCAAAGAATGTGAAACAGGAAATGAGAAGCAACTGCAACAGTAGCCATCTTTCAAACACTTGTCACTGACAACCTGGTACTCAATCAACAGCCTAATGACTTCAGCTTCAAGGCTTAATCCAAGGTCCTTCATAATTGTAACTGGAATTCGGACCAGAGTAAAAGAAAATCACACTCTAAAAGATGTAACTTGCTGGTTCACAAAAGCAGGCCAAATCCTCTTTTCAAGGGAAATCTCCAGAAGAAAGGCATATTCCAGAAGGAAGACATGTTGATGTCTCACAAAGGATTTCTTATTATTTAGATATAGACCTGATATAAGATTATTCATTAGATCTTGACTAAACAGAAAATATAGTAAGTATAGAGGAACCATATAAGAACATTCAGCTGCAGAGAGAAAGTATTCTGTGATGATGAATGGACTTTAACTGCAGAGACTGGCTGTACCTATTGGACATTTGACTATAACTAATAAAATACTGTCCTGGGTTCAGCAGTAGCAGTCATTTTTCTCCCTCTTAGTAGCTGGCGCAGTGCTGTGTTTTTGAGTTTCAGCCTGAGAACAGCGCTGATAACACCGATATTTTTAGCTACTGCTCAAATGTTTACTCTGGCCAAGGACTTTCCGAGACTCATGCTCTGCCACGGAGGAAGGGAAGCCAGGAGGAAGCAGAGACAGGACACCTGACCCCAAACCACCCAAAGAGCACACAGCACATCATGCCCGGGATGTAACTGAGAGTTACCTGGAAGGGATAGTTCACTGCTCTGTTGGGCTAGGTATCAGATGGCTGGTGGTATTGTGTTCTCTTCCCTTGTTATTTCCCTTATCATTATTATTATTGGCGGCAGCAGTAGTGATTTGTGTTATACCTTAGTTACTGGACTGTTCTTATCTCAACCCATGAGAGTGACATCCTTTTGATTCTCCTCCCCATCCCTCTTGGAGCAGGGGGAGGGAAGAAGGTGGGAGGAGTGAGCGAGCGCTGCATGTGTCTGAGTTACTGACTGCACTTAAACCACAACAAATACACCAGTCAGATTCTGAAATATCTGGTACTGATAGCTCTGCCAGTCAGTGATCTACAGAACAATGTTAAACACTTAATGAGTTGCTTGGGCATTGATTACTTGATGCATTGCTACTACTTTCTGGGGTGTTGAAGGGCATTGGCTATTTTTCTAGTCACAACATTTTAAAACAAGAAATTACTTTTTTATTGAATGCCATATTTCCCAGTTTAAAAAAGATTAACTTTTTTCTTCTTCTTCAGGTAAACTGCAGAGGGTGAAACAAACACCAAAAAAAAAAAAAAAAAAGGGAAAATCATAATTTGTTACTTCTCATTAGAAGCCACTAAATATTTTGACAGGAAAGTAAACAAAGCAAAAAATTATGTCTTCAAGGATTTTTTCGGGGTTTTTTTTTAACTATTGGAACTATATAGATGTGCATATAAAATGCATATACTGTAGAAGAAGGTTTTAAAAAACCCAGTGAACTATTGCTATTTTAAAAAAAGCACAACTATTGGTGACTTTGGAATAAATGTTGAATATTTGTGCCTGAGCCATGCCTGGGTCATGATGCTTGAATGGAAGTTGCTAAACAGCTATAGTGTGTAAAGATCTGATAGACAGTAATTTTGAGACTTTAAGATTTTAAGACTGGGGCTTATTTCTCTGTGTTTGTGCAACAATGAGCAGCCTGGTCTTGATATTCAATTAGAGCTTCCAAAGTGCTACAAGTGAAAATTAGAGCAATTTGTTTCCTGTCACTCAACTTTTTTCTAAAGTTAGTTTTCATGCTCAACGTCTTCAGTTCTTAAGTCCAAGACAGTAAACATCAACTGAAAACCACCTAACAGTAAAACAACAAATGAAATTGATACATATATGTGAATTTCTCCTATTTTCCAGCATAAAAGTGTTTTTGTGTTTTGTTTTTTTTTTTTAAAGTATCTAAATGAAAAACTAGTTCTGTAGTTCTGATGTTCTTAGAACTCTTTTAGCTCCATTGAGTCCTTTCCCATTTGATTTCAGACTCATTTTGCATGCACAGAGATTGCCAGAAGAGACCAAAAGAACAGAAAATCCTTATGAGACGTAACAGTGGCAGACTTTGATAAGCTGGCAGTATTAATTTTAGTCATGGGGAGAAAGAAGTTAAACAATAGAAGAGCAAAACCAGAGCTCTACTATAATCCTAAAGTTCAAAGAATATGACTTTCCTGAAATCTGTTAGAAATAGCAGTGTATGAACTAGGTTTGGTTTCAACATCTTTCTCTGGCCTTTCCCTGTAAACCACAAGGGAGATCTAGTTGTTTTCACAGGTAATGGAATTATTTCAGTATTTTGATACATGAAGATAGTCAGTTTAGTCAGAGACAATACATATATTTCTAGCTGGCTCCCTGCAGCTTTACTTATTAACTGTTTTCTTCTCTTTGCCAGTTTCAGTTTCACAGTAGTCAAAAACAAAGAACACAGTTTCTTTCCCTTTTCCCACCAACAGCTTGTTTTGTTTCTGCTGTTTTGGTCTTAGAAGTAGTTGATTTGCAGCTTTGTTTCCATTATTGCTCCTGAGTGCCTGGAGCACCTGGTCCTGACTTACTGTTTCAGTAAAAGCAGAGGCCTTCTAGCAGCTGTTCTGTCTCTTTGCTCATAGCCCCTGAGAAGTGCCAGTGCGTTTGAGCTATGCAAGCAGCTTGATTGGTATGTAAATAGAATAGCACAACTTGAATGAAATGGGAGATTAGATGAACCTAAAAAATTCAGCAGACCCTGGGGAAGGTAAGGGCAGTTGCAATAAATGGTCATCATATTCTTTACAGTCATTTCACATTTATTATCTTTAGATCTTTTTCCTGAGTTATTTTACGCATTCAAGAGCAGTTTTATTTTGGTATATACTGTGACTTGTAGCCTACTACTTCACATACATCATAAAAGCAGTTCTCAGATATTCTGAGTCACTCATTTACAATAGAGATAAGAAAAACAGGCCATATAAACTAACAATTTAATGCCTCTTAGGTGTCAAAAGCATTTGATGAAGTGAAAGCATTTGGTGAAGGGATAGACTGACTAATAATACCCAGAGGATGATATCATGCAGTTACAGCGTTACTACTGTTACTTCACACATCATGACACCCATGATAAAGAAATTATTTCTTAATTTGAGTCATTAAGTAAGAGTAAATACAAATACCAGTATAAATACAAAAACACTTTTGAGGGTTTTGTAAAAAGGTGTTTTTTTCTTAGACCAGCTGATGAACTTTTATAGTTAGTTATTTGTTATTTTCTTTCAAAATTACTGAAGGCTGTGTCTACAGGAGTGGGTAAGAGTGACACTCAAGGAAAGACCCAGAACTGTAGAACTTACAGTGATGTTTTTTTATCTGAATTAAGCTTGGCTTTCAGCAAGTCTCTCTGTTAATTTCATCAATTTATATATTCCACAAACTCCGGTTTTATAAGATTTGAGACAGAATTAAAGTTAAAATACAGACTTGACTGTTTCACAAATGAAAAATGCCTTGAAAAATTGTAAGAAACTATATTTTCTCCAACTCTCAGGGTTTTATGAACACACACTACCGGATTTTAATCTGCAATAACAGCAGAGCTGCCCAATAGGTACTGACTCCACCAAACCTCCTAAGGTACATTTCATCCCCCAAAAAATGGAATTGCAAAGCTACATAGCAATGTTTGATCTGTCTAGAAGAAACATCTTTTTATTACACAATGCAAATATATACATAGGAAATACATAGACACTTGGCACTAACTCTGCCTTAGGAAAAAGCAATCATAAATGAGATTAAAATCTAATGATATATCATGTATGCAAATCTTCTAACATCAGTGGGTTAAAAAAACCTTGGAAAAGATTAACGCTATATAGGTAACATGTAAATAAACATGTATTGTCTTCTTTGCTATTATTTTCTTGTTATAATTTCGTGGGGTTTTTTAAAAGGCCAAAGTGATAATGCAATATGTTTGGTAAAGTATGTTTTGTTACTGTGTGTTCTTGTCTGCATTTATCTGAAAATCTTCCTCCTCATCAGACAGGTCTCATCAGAGGCCAAAGAGTGAACAATACCCCAAAAGTGTTATCTAAACTATTAGCTTCATTTTCAAGAAGTCACTTTGTTACTTTCTGTTAGCTCTGCATGGAAAATAGTGTTAATTTTACTAATCCATTTATCAGAGAGCAGCCAAACAGTGTCATCAGTATATGAGTAAATAAAAGATTTATCAAAATTGAGCAACAGGAATTATACACAAACGGAAGAACAGGATATACACTTGAACAACTCCATTACTGATTATGGCATTTGAGGAAAAAAAAAAAAAAAAAAAGGGAGGGTGGGGGGGTGGGGAGATGGGAGATGGAGGAGGAAGAAATAAAAGTCTGTGGTTTCAAATTGTTTCTTCTTTTAGGTAATTAAGACTGCAATGATGAAAATACTACGTTACTAGTACTAAATACAGAGAGCTGACTTTGCGTATATTGTAATGAGCTTCTGTATTTGAGGAAGGTTTTCTGAGTGGAATGTCAGTCTTGCATTTCAAGATCTTATCTGAAGAGAAATGTATTTTATTTGTAAAGTGATAAAGCTAGAAAGTCATATATGATCAAGGGCCATTAAATAAAATTGACTGAGAGAACGGACAAAATTCCATCACGGACACCTTCCTCTAACAGAAAAGTAAAAATATAATTCCAAGGAAATTAAAAAGTTAAATTCCTAGCATGTGACCACTACAGATTTTTTATCACACTAAAACTTTAACCACTGACACTCATGAGCAAAGCCAAAATAAAATCTAATATCTTTCCAACCCACATCAACTTCTCTAGATTGATATGAAAAAAATCCATCTATATCAGTTACCAAAGGGATAACGCACACTTTAATGAAAAAGATGATGATTGTAATGATGATGATGATTATTATTATTATTCAGAACTTCAGAAAAATTTGCCTTGCTTGAAGCTACAGAATGAATATTAAATTATGTGTAGCTATAGAGGGCTGTCAGTGAAACCAGAAATTTTATGGGAGTCACATTAACAATTTCAAAATACAGAACCCATCTAATCATACTGTGACTTCTTTATTTTGCCAGTAGCACCTTTTATGAAGTTTGAAATTTCAGGAAGAAGATTAAAGAAACTTGGATTACATAGGAATTCTGATAAAGTATTATATTCATAAATTCCACTGCAAATGTAGCAGCTTTCAAATGAATGATTCATTTTGACAAGGCAATGAAGCCCATATTCTGTCGCAGTTTAGCACAGACACTTATTAACATTACAGCAAGCCTTGGAAAATACTATACATAGTTTCATATAAGTGAGACATAAGCATCTATTTTCAAACTTATGTTAACAACGATTTAAAAAGATACCTAGCACAATCTTGATGATGAGGTTTTGTTTTGTTTTGCTTTTTCTGAACAATGCGTTAAAATATGCAGACACTGTTTCCAGAGATTATACAAGACTTCCGAGTGGGACTTGACACCCAAGCAGAAGAATCCAACGGCATTTGAGACATGTGAGAATCACCCATGTCAAGATTAACTGACCACATGGCTTTGTGTAGGACTCACCTCATATTTGAAAATCATCAACCAGGTAGGTTGGAAAGACCTTTAAGATCATCAAGTCCAACCATTACTCCAGCACTGCCAAGTCCACCACTAAACCATGTGCCTCATCTACATGGGTTTTGAACATTTTGAACATGGTGAAGAAGTTTTTCATAATATCCACTCTAAACCTCCCCTGGCCCAGCTTAAGGCTGTTACCTTTTGCCTTATCATTTGCTACTAGGAAGAAGAGATCAGCCACTTCTTCACTCCATTTTCCTTTCAGGTAGTTGTAGAGAATGATGAGATTCTGCCTGAGGCTTCTCTTCTTCAAACTAAACAACCCCAGTCCCCTCAGCCACTCCTCATCAAACTTGTGCTCCAGATCCTTCACCAGCTTTGTTGCTCTCTCTGGACTCACTCCAGCACCTCAATGTCTCTCTTGCAGTGAAGGGCCTAGAACTAAACACAGTATTTGAGGTGCAACCTTACCAGTGCTGAGTACAGAGGAATAATCACCTCCTTAGTCCTGCCGGGCGCGCTATTTCTGATACAAGCCAGGATGCCACTGGCCTTCTTGGCTGCCTGGGCACAAGCTGGCTATTGTTCAGCCGTCAATCAGAGCCGCCAGATCCTTTTCTGCTGAGCAGCTTTCCAGTCACTCTTCCCCAAGCCTGTAGCTTTGCATTGGGTTGTTGTAGCCCAGGTGCAGAACCCGGCACTTGGCCTTGTTGAGCATCATGCCATTGGCCACAGCCCATTGATCCAGCCTGTCCAAATCCCTCTGCAGAACTTCCTACCCTTCAGCAGATATACCTATGTCTATATCTATCTGTATCTATTTATATCTAATCTATATATCTATACTTATCTATGTCTATATCCATATCTATATCACCTATATTGATATCTATATCTATATATCATCATCTATATCTATATCTTCATCTATATCTATATCTATCTATATAATATATATAGAATCTCATATATCCTAGGCTATATAAAACAGTATAATATACATGAGTTTACACAAGTTAGTTGTCCCACATTAATTTATCCCAAAAACATTCTTATAGCTATATCTAACCACTGAAAATTTTTGCTCATACTTGCTGTGTTACTGGCAGAGTACAATGCTAATCAGCGTAAGAATCTCAGCCTTCTGATCTTATTTTCCACAAGCAAGACATTCCAATTAGCTGGATTTATTTAATTTTCAGTATCCAAATTATAAGTTGACTAATGAAAGGCTTATTGTATTGGCTAAATTATATTTAAATGAGTAATTTTATACAACTTTTTGAAATAAATAAAAGCTAATTTAAAGTGATAATTAAAAAGCCTAAAATGTAATTAAAACATCTGATAAAACCCTAGCATGCTGGTTAAATGTTTTCTAGGAAGTAGTTCATACTGATGTCCAAATACAGAAGTCCATTCCATTGAGCCTCTTATTTAACTTTTGAAAATGCAAGTAATCCACACCTAACCTGAGGATACTGCAAGTAATTTGAAATGTCTGCTTATGCTATTTTTGGACTATGTTGCACACATTTTTCTTAAACACTGTCATCACTAATTTATATTTTATTGGATTATAAGCTGCAGAATCTCTGTCTCTACGTGTTGTCTAAAAAAATATTGCTGCTTCCTCTCAAAACTGTTAGAAAATGAAATTTGGTATGCTGCTTTAAATTTCTTCAGTATTTCAGTCAACACCCAGCTGAATCAAGAGCAGAAACAGATGTTATTCAAATTGGTTTTACAGAGATCATTCAAAAGTTTACCTGGGGAGTAAATGAAAATTACTGTAGGATCTGGCATTATATTTTTATGGAAAAGGAAAGCTGGTCAATGAGCCTTGAGCAGTGGATGTTGCATGCTAATAACATCTCCTCTAAGTCATATAAGAATATGGAAATATAATAGCTTTTACTTTGTAAAAAAAAAAGAGTAACAACAACAACAAAAGCTACAACCAAACCAATCCAATCAAAAAAAACCCAAAAAAAACAGTACAATACCCCAATAAAAAAAAAATAGCTTTGTACTCTCCAAAAGCATGCGTCTTATATATTCTAGCAGCATAAGTAATAATCTAAATTTTCAGCCATTTTCTACTTGATAAAAATACTGGTTCATTCAATCAATTCATGCACAACACCTAACTAAAAAAGCATATGGACGTTTATTGCAGTTAATCATATGCTGTTGCTGTAAAGGAGAAAGTTTAATTTTAAGCTTCCTTTTCAGTACAAGTCCTTCCCAAGAGATGCAACTTGAGGAATAGTGGTGGTGAATTCAATACCAGCTAGATTCCAGTGCTCTTGCCGTCTGTTTATCATAGACCTTTCAGCAGCTGGTTTGCACTCTTCTATTGACTAAAGGATATTTATATTGCTTGACAACTGCCTGATGTATGAAATAAATTGTTACCTCATTTTTTGCCTAACAGCTGTTGATTCATCCATGCTAGCGTATTTATGGAACATCCATTATGTATTTAGGAGATAGACAGCTTCCACTGTACTTTTAGTGGGAGAATATTGGACAATGAAGAAATGCAGTCAGTAGAAGTTAATGGCACAGCTATACAAACACTTACAACTTTAGCAACCTACACGTCAATAACCTTTTGAAGATGGTATTTTCTCTGACTAAAGAACCCTGCAGGTGAGTAGTTAAGACCTGTATCCAAAATATGATTTTAATAAGAATCAGCTTCGTAGGTTACTTTATATCTTTATTTACTGATGTGTTTGCTCTTTCAAAACTTTTCAGTTTCTGTCCTAAAGGAAAAAAGTAATGTAACATGCAAGTAGAAGAGCTATTTAAAAATATTATTTTCTGTAAGTGCTCTGCAGCGGAATGATTGGGCAAGGTATACATGCATGTAACAAACCAATGCTTAAAATAGAACCTAAGCACTGAAAGAAGAACTTAAGCATCTGATTGTAGTTCACGTAGACTTCTTATTTTCCACCATACATTTCCACACCACCCATGAAACAACTTCATTTTTTTTTAACTTGGACATGCAAAAAAAAAAAAAAGACTCTTCTATCCTTTCTCTCCTTTTGTTACTGAACGTAGTAGAATTAATTGAACCTACCACTTCATTTTCCTATAACTTTTCTCTTTTTAAAGGTTTTGGGTTTAATGAAGGGGAGGGAGGGGGTAACCCATCTTCTATAGATTTATTTTTCTTTTGGTTACTTCTCAAAGATTCCTTCAGCTACATTTCAGTCTCAGAAATTGTAGATCAATAAAAGAAAAACAACAAAAAGCAGCCTATAACATAAACCATTCCACTGTAATTAGTTAATGGAAAAAACTAAAACAAAAAACAAACAAAAAATACATATCTGTCACATTCTTAAATCTATCATTAAAAAATATATATCTTATGAATTTATAATAAAACAGTACTACAACAGATTCTCCAAAAGGATTATTTTGTTTGCTTCTAACCTAAAACTTGACTCTATGATGCTTTTAGAACAACCAGTTGTGGGTGAGTTGAGCTCGTCTGGCTGTCAGCTGCCCACCAAGGTGCTCTATCACTGTGCTCCTCAGCAGAATGGAGGGCAGGAAAAAATTAGCTAAGAAAAATCTTGTGGGCTGAGATAAAGACAGTTTAAGTTTAATAAAGAAAACAAAACAAATCAACAACAACAACAACAAAAATAGCTGCTTGCAGAAGTGAAGGAAAAGAAACGATTCTATTTTTCCCATCAGCAGATCATGTCCAGCTACTTCCTGGGAAGCAGTGCTTCAGTATGTGTAGGAGTAGCTCTGAAAGACAAGAAATGCCTTCCACTCCTCCTCCTTTCTCTTAGCTTTTATTGCTTAACAGATGTCATATGGTATGGAATATCCCTCTAGACAATTTAGGTCAGCTGTCCTGGCTATGTCTTCTCCCAAGATCTTTCCCACCCCCCATCTACTGGGTTTTGGGGTTGATAGAGGAATGCTGGAGAGACAGCCTTGATGCTGTGTGAGCACTGCTCAGCAGTAGCCAAAACACTGATGAGTTATCAACATTTTTCTACTTCAATTACAAAGCACAGGACTACAAGGGCTGCTATGGGGAAAATTAACATCCCAGACAGACCAAATAGGACAGTGAAGTGTGACTTGGACTGGCAGCAAAGAATTCTCTGCCTCCCTTGTCTTTTCATCTGTCCTTAACTCTTGCTGTGTCTTTGTAATTGCAATCAGAACTTCAGTCTGAATTATGGGGAAGGTTCAGAGGATTTATATAAAATAAATATGTCAAATATTGCATTCTTCATCTCAAGTTCAGTAACATTTCGTAACAATTATAAATCTGTTATCCTGAATTGTATCTCGGCCCCCTGTGTATTTTGTAATTCTCCTTGGTACCCATGCTTATGAAATGTAAAATGTGTTAAAATAAATAAACAAGACATGACAGCTTCCTGTCCCTGATATTGAGATTTAGCCATGTAAAGTATGAACTATCTGTTCTTCACATTTGAAGTTTTTAAGAAATTTAAATCCATAGGAAATAATCTAAATATGTTTGAGGCTCTGAATTCCTAACAGTAATTCTTAGCAGTAACTAAACACTCTCAAAATCTGATACAATAGATACAGCGATTCAATATTTCAAGATTAAATTACACTACATAAACTAAACCAAAGTACATGAAATTAAAATGCTTTCAAACTATATGAATAGTACTCCAAGTATAATCAACATTTCTTACTGTCAAAGAATTTAAAATTCAGACTCAGATTTTAGGTATATGAATACACAAACTTATATTCATGTCAGTGAATACATTATTTTCAAAAAGCTAAAAGGAAATCTCCTTTTAAGTTCTGATAAGTAAAAAGTCAAATCAGGTATTACAACTATAAGTTTTCAAAGCAGCTTTGCTGTTTCAAAAGCAATGAAGACACCCAAAGGTGTATTATCAGACTGATACTGATTTCCAAAGGGTTTCGAGATTGTTTCAGATACATTGTCAATAAAATATCATCAGCAGCATATAGCTGACAAATCTGACTACAGACAAGATCCTGAACTTTCAGAGTTAACTTTGTATGAGATCGTAAAATTTAGCTCATGCTGTGTTATAAAACTTGCGTTTACAGCTTAACCTTCTAATTTCCAAAATAGCATACAATATCATTGAAGGCTTATTCAATTTAGTTCTCTGAGGAAAGAAAATATGCTGGATTTTTGACCTGAATATGTTGGATTTTCCACGGAAGATTCACAGTGGTCAAGGTTTTGACCATTGAGGCATCACAGCAATAATTATATGGAAATTAAAGAAAGTAGTTACATATAACCTTGCTTGTGGCCACACCTCAGATTGCTTAAAATGAAGCAAATTCAGGCCTCTGTTTGTGCAAAATTGCTTTCTCCAGCACGCTAATGCATCTGCTGTTGCATCATTTTTCCTTTTTTTTTCATTTTTGCTTTTTTTTTTTATATTTTTCCCATTTATCTAAAGCCATCCTATATATGAACATTTCATTTAATGAACAACATAAATCATAACAGAGAGGACAATTCTAGGAACAGATATGTTAAAATTATTAAAATCTCACCTCAAAAATCAGATTTGATGACTGTTATTTCTAATGTCAATATCACGGCCATCCAGCCAGTTCTTTATCCACCGAGTGATCCATCTATCAAATTGCTGTTTCTCCAATTAAGAGACAAGGATGTTGTGTGGGACAGTGTCAAACACTTTGCACAAGTCCAGGTAGATGACATCAACTGCTCTACCCCTGTCCATCAGTTCCACAGCCCCATCATAGAAGGCCACCACATTGGTCAGGCAGGATTTCCCCTTAGTGAAGCCATGCTGGCTGTCACCAAGCACCTTGTTGTTTTTCATGTGCCTTAGCATGCCTTCCAGGAGAATCTGCTCCAAGATTTTGCCAGGGCCAGAGGTGAGACTGACTGCTCTGTAATTCCCTGGGTCATTTAGGCTTTGCATGTTATATCAGAACACTATGAATACAGAATACTATGAATACATATAAAAAATTACAAGTGATCTAACTGAGAAAGAAAAGGGGCCGCATAATTGTAACACTAATTAAACAGATAGAAGAAACATATCCCTAGGCATTGCTTGAACATTACCCTTATGTATTTTTTTTAACCTCCAGCCTATGCTGGTTCATGCTACCAGTTCGTCAGATTTTTCACTCTGAGTTGCATCATATGTGTATTTGTAAAAAAAATTTCTAAGAAAAAGGAAGTATGCAAACAGGAAAAGGACAATTAATTACCTGAACTTGTGCTTTTTTTCATGGAGTATTCCTGTAGTATTACAGGTCTCTCTTGGAAATCCCAGTTTGATAGAACACTGAAACTCAAAACTCTTCTCAGCTTAGGTTTATTAATACTCCCAACATTCACACCGCAGAATATATGATAGCACAAATCCTGTTATATTTTCTAAACACATTTACTCCTTTAATTTTCCTTTTCTCTTTTACTTAGAGTCTCAGATCAATTCAGTTGTGTAATATTATCTTTTTTAAAAAGCTTGTCATTGTGAAGTTGGATGAATCTATCCATGTAGTCTATAAAGCTCTTTTGTGCTGCCAAAAAAGACTCATATATATTTAAGTAATTATTGCTTTTGAGTTAATTTATTATACAAAGCAACACAGAAATGTAACCTAGCTATGATATTTAGAAGAACAGCTCTGTGAAACCCTTGAGCTACAATCAACCGAATACTTTTTGGGGTTAAAGTAAGAACAGCTCTTTTAATACTTTTTTCTCCTGAATTGAGCTAGCTCAGATGGGCTGCCAAACTTGTACTGATAAATAGAAAAGAAAGAAAAACAAACAAAAAAGTCTATTAAATATGAGTTCACCTAGAGGGCTGTCATTTCTATATCTATGTGAGATACTATTAGTGTTCCTTAAACCATTGTGTAAATTTTAGACACGATAAAACTGGACTTCTTAGGACTGTATAATGTAAATAGCTGAAAATGAGTTAGCTAGTTTTCAGCCAATATGTCAAATTTGAGGAAATTTGTTTACAAGAGATATAAAACTAGCTGACATTCATGTCCAGAAGACAATGTAGTTCTTGTTTCCACTTTTTCCTTCTTGAATGTATTCACTACACCTTCAGCACAAGGCTTTTTTTTTTTTTTTTTTTTTTTTTAATCTCTTGGGCTACATTTGAGGTTAGAAAAAAAGGAGGAAAAAATAAAGTAAGTAATTAAATTGCATTCTGGTGGAGCTTTCGATGAACACTTGTCACTCTCATAAAACTGACTCAAAGGTTTTTAGGCCTTCCAGTATTTACTGTAAGATCCTTCCAGATATAAAGTGAAATTCACAATTTCAGTTGTCAAGGGTCCCTATAAAATGGAACACACATACACACACACACAAAACAATCCTGGAAACCTGCATGACTTGTGAAGCTAGACAGAAAGACTGTCTCCAAAACTAGCACAGGTTTGAATTTGACTGCTAGTAATAAAAATAAGTAATTCAAGACTGAATATAATAGAAATTAATATTCCAGACCCACATGTATGAAAATAATTCTAAAGGTAAAACAATGCTCTCCTTCTTTTGCTACAGCTTATGAAAATGTGTTACTGATGGTACAAATTTCACTAATTAGAGCTGGAATTGAATGCTGGTCTATAATCAAGTTCTAGACCATGGTTCAATGACAGACTAGAGATAAATCAGTTAAATGGATGGGTGTATTACTACCCAATACTCACTGGATAATTTGAGATTATCATGTAGAATCCTGTCAGGTAATTAAATAATTACTGAATTATGAATAGTTCCCTCACATTTCTGCATTTAAAAGCTCTTAAGGGAGGCAACTTCATTCTTCTGTTCAATGGAAAAAAATAGTTTTAGGGAAAAACTTCAATGGTCAGGACTCAAGCACCTTTTGATATCTTAATAATATAAATTTATTCAAAGTTTCTGGACCACCCACGTCTATAACACACACTTCATTCTTGAATTTGCATTTTATGTTTTATTACTAGTGCAGCCTAAAAATGATTCAGAAATGTTTAATTCACAATGCAAATTCCAGATAACAAACAATTTGAGTAAAACATACTGATGTAATCTAAGAAAAGCTGCTCCATTTCTTTGTGCTTTATTGAGGTTGTTGCTAACTTTGGAATGTCTGAAACCTGCACTTTTTGAACATGTGGAGAACCAGCCAAGTAATACCACATAGAAAGATGCTGGTGGGTTTTTTTTTTTTATTAGTACTGATGTAGGCTTAGGAATATAAAAAGTCTATACAATGCTTTAATGTACAGTAAAATTCAACATTATGAATAAAGTGAGATGTGCCGTCTTATTTTATATCATTTTAATTACAAGTTGTACCTTATAAATCCAAAACAAATACATTTACCATGTGTATTAAGCCAATGGCACCATATCTATCATTAGGATTATTAGATCATTAGTATATTTGACAGTAGAACAAGCTTTGAAGATCTGAGTTTTATACAGTTAAAAAGATTTTGACTTTTAGCTTGTAAAAGAATTCTCTCTGGTAAATATAAAAAGCACTTTCCAGGAAATATATGTTTCAGCAGATGTGCAAAAACAGTTTCATGAGGCATATTTTAATACGCGGTAGAATTTCCTATTAAAAAAAATTGTTAAAGCTACTGTAGAAACAATTTCTAGTTTCTAAGACCTGGAAATTGTAAGGCACTTCAGAAGTAAGCGTCAAGAAATTCTCAAAAGAAGGGCTCAAGAAACATTTGAAATGTATATTGATTTTCTTTGTCAAAGTAACAGTAATTTGTTTATGTCAGTACAATCAAGCTGATATTTATATTTCATCTGCTGATTTATTTATTCATTCAGAATCATCCGGACTCTGAATTAGAAGAATATACATACTAAGCATTCAGGTTTCAGAGCACCCAGGAATTCCTGGCACATTTTACATATTTATCAATTGACTATTTCAAGAAAAATTGGGCACTGAAGAGTAAGTGGTACAATAAAGAAAATACTAAACCGTACTGCAAAAGTTCAGGATGGAAAAGGACGATGTGTTTAATAGATTGCACAAAAGAAGCCCTGTGCTTTAATTTCACATTGCTGCAGAAGCCTTCTTCCCAATTGGTCTTGGTCCAGTTTGTCTGGAAGTCTATAAAAAAATTCCTGTAACCTTTTCCTGCAATACATAAAGACATAAACACTCTTGCATCAAGTACCTTAAATAATACTTGCCTGTATTGTTTAGACATATGACTCTTATTTCACAATAAAAATAATGAATAACATTGCTGACCAAAATTTATTATTCTGTACACAGAAATCCAGTCCTTACATGTCAACCCACAATATTTTGAAATTAGTTTTTATAATACTTTCATGAGTACAATGACAATGGACTCAGGTTTCCTTTCCATTTCTCTAATTTCAACCCTTTATTTTTATAACTTTGTTTTCGTTTGCTAGTCATCAGCTATTGATTTTCTTTGACAGCACCTACCATGATGCAGGATACAAAATATTTCAGAAATTGCTCCTAGACTTTCTTATACCTTATGAATTGTCTCTCTCCATAAACTGCCATTATACCTATGCTGCTGCCAAAGTTGTGACTGCAGCACAAATAGAAACACCCATACAACAGTAATCTATTTGACTACTCACAGAAGCAGAACTGCAGTTGCAAGGACATTCACTATTGAATATATAACCAGTGATTTTATTCCTATCATTAAAAAGACATGTAAGGTTAAAGCTAGCTTGGTTACAGATACATGTGCTTCACCCACACCTCTGGATTTCACCACACATGTTCTTATTTTTTTCCAACATTGTTTTCTGTGTTTTATCCTTGGGTTATATGAACTCTTCTGCAAACTTAATACATTTCATCGGAGATGCAAGAATCTTTTAGTCTTTGCAAATACTTCCCTCTTGTTACACAAAGGTAGTTTGAAATAGTTCCTTCAGGTGACACTCAGCAATGATACAAACCAATATCCTCACAGTAGCTTGCACAGAAAAAAGAAGTTGGAAAGGATGAGACAATTTATCAGTCAGCTGTCATATCTCATACTTCAGGGTACCTCATAGTCTGTTATCTGTGGCACTGACCTAGAAGGCCCATTTCCTCATTGCTTCAGTATGGCAATTGTAAAATTCTTGATTCGTAGGAAATAAAACTTACAGCCTTCAGTGTGATTAATCCAGTTAGAATCCAGGTGCTTCTTTGATTCAAAATACAGTTCCTTCATCCTTTCAAATGCAAGTTTTCTTAAAAACAAGCTCAACATTCTTTTAATGAAGAATAATAGTCTTTATTAACTTTCTGACCATTCAGATGCAAACGGTACTTCTGTTCTGAAACAGAATATTAAGTAATGGTCTGTATTATGAAAGGAGGCAAAACAGTTCATTGTCCTGTTTCTCCCCTGGCCTTTACATTTACAATATTCAGAGCAATAGTTTTATTATTATTATTGTTATTATTTTCATATAAGATGGAATCCTTCTTTACATAAAAGTTTATGCGTCTTTATCTACATTCACAAATTTATTGCATTCTCCAGTATTCCTGAGAGTAGTTAATACCAGATAGCCAAAGATTAATACAAAATGAAGCCATGAACTAAACAGCCCAGAGATATTTTTTTTTTTTTTTCCTGCATGTATCCAGTCTCCTGCCTGACAATGCTGCTTTAAATAAAATAAATGTAGCTAACAGTAAACGCTAGCCTGGATCAACTAAGATCAGCAAAAGGCATTTATATTCATATTTTGGTTACAACAGTTACAGTTATTTTCTCCTATTTCTGATGGAATTCCCTTGCACAAGGAAAATGTGCTCTTTTGTTTTGATCACCATTGTGCAGGTGAGCTAGGCATTCTTTCAGAGTGGGGATATCATGGAGGGAAAGGTGTTCCATGCAGCATAACCAGCCAGAAAAAACACCATCCAAAACCTGCTGAAATAAGCAGAAATTTAAAACATTATAGCTCTCACTCCGGCCACAGGTCAAAAAAGTATTTCTCTGATGAGCCTAGTATAGCAATTATGTTATCTCATGATGAATTCCTCACAGAATGTTTGTGCTAACAAATGTTTTCCATGGTTGCTCTGGCTTGAGTGAATAAAGCTTTACGTTTAGGAAGAAATGAAGGGTCAGATGTAATTGCAGATAAATGGTATGGAAGGGCCCAGTCTGTTATCTACAAACATGGCATTGCATAACATAACTTTGATGCCTGAGTCAACAGAACACCTGAAGATGTAAAGCAGATGGGAAGCAGATGCCCTCCTCATCTCCACAGCTGATACCCTGCCCCAGCCCATGCCTGTGTCTCCATTTCCAAGGGAGAAAGAGGGCAACAGAGTAACATTTGTGCATGAGGATTATTTTACAGGGACAAATAAAATATATACTTTCAGGAAAAGGAACAAGCAGGATTGACAAAATTAATTAAAGCTTAAGAATTCTTATAACTAAGACAAAATCTAACAGTAAATCAAGGTTTTACTGTAGCTCTAGATGGTGCTCACCTAGATGTTTCTTCCAGCTGATGATATCAGAGCAGTGATGCAGTGGAAACATCTTGGTGTGCAAAGTAGGCTGGGCTTGTGTTACTCCAGCTGATAATCAGCAGGACCCTCTCTTCTGAAAAAGGGTGGTCAAATAATTTTGAGGAAAGGAAAGTATGTATCCACAATGTTTTCAATGCAAACGACGCCCCCTACAGAGCTGAAAATTGAAATGAACACAAAGGCTTTCTAAATTTAATTGGGGGAATATTAAATTTAAAAAAAAAGATGTTAAATCAGAAAGAATACTTCTGAGATACAATTCTGCTGTAAAATGAGGATCAGAAGAGGAATGTCAGCCAGAAGTAACATCCAAGCAGAATGTTAATTTTGTTGTAATACACTACATAGACTATTTAATGATTTTACAATCATTTAAGGTAAAGAGCCTTTCTCTTTACCTTAAATGATTGTAAAATCATTAGTTTTACACACTGAAGAATCTATCATTAATTTAGTTTAATTTTCTGACTTTCTTTCCTATTCACAAATTTTAGCTTTATCAAATTACAGACTCTGAATTATTTCTATGTGTTTACTGCCAGGGAGTTTTGTGAAGTCCCTACTATTCACTCATTAAAAACTTCTGGTTTCATCCCCAGGCCAAGCACAGTCAAACTCTTAATTAAAACTGCAATTAAATAAATTGAGCCAGTGTTTTTTTTTTATGTAGAATAAATATTAAAATTCTAAAATATTCAATATATTAATTGTTCTAGCAGATTAATAATGAAAATTTGAAACTGTTTGATCCATGTGATTTCAATGTTGCTAAATTAGATCTCTGTCTCAGAATATATGAAATACTTTTTAAAAAATCATTATGATTGTCAAAACTCAAAGACAAAGAGAAGGCAGAGAAGAGAAGAAGGAAAAAATATCAGAAAGCTGAAAAAGCTGCTGGAGAACATGTAGACCAATTTTGCCTTTTAATTTCTTTAAGAAGATAAACTGGAGGTTGCTGTATTAAAAATGTTTAAAATGAAAGTTGCATACAAACAGGAAACAAAAAGATTATTTGTGGTCTGGCTTTGCAAATTTGAAGAATCTGTTATTCTATGCAATCACAAATAGAAAGATTAGAATAATTTTTAAGTATGGTTTATTATAGCCAGTGAAACTTATCTTTTCTGGGTGGAGAACATATATTTCTGGGTGCTATATTTGGTTATAGTGTAGCATCTACTATAATAGAGTAAACCATCTTTTCATCAATGGCAAATGTTCCTTTATACTATTGTTTGGTATATTGTAGATATATTGGTTTCAAAACTGACTGACACAATGCTGAATGTACCTGTGTTGTCTCACCATTAATGAAAGTATCACAAACAAGAGCATATTTTCAAACCAGGGCAAATTGCCCAGATTGCTCAAAAGTCTGACACATTGAATTAGTAATTTTGAGAAATTTTCATGGGATGAAAATTCTCTAAAGCTTTCAGAGAAGATGAGTTTTCATCATATGAAAGTCAGCATTAAGAGTGACAAAGGGATTAGTGGTCACAAACAGATTTAGATTAATCAGTTCTCGTACTTGCTCCAGTCCTCTTGCCCTGGGAAGAACAAAAAGAGGTAAAGAAAACTCCAGACTACGTATACATATCCATATGGTGATACAACATGCAGATGGAAAAACCTTGTGTTCAGGACACTGAAGAATGATTTCTTAGTTCACTTAACAAGTTCATGTATTTGCTTCTAGTAGTGTCAGTGCTGTGTTGAACCAAACATCTCAGAACACTCTCAATAGATTTCAGAAATCACAAAGAAAATAAAGAAAAATCACAGTAACTACATCAAATAGGAAATTATTAATGGCAGTGATAGTTTTAGCATTAGGAACACATGATGCAGATGGTAAGGGGGAAATGAGGGATGAGTCTCTGCTGTGCTTCTTACCAGTGGTCAGGAATGTTGTCACAGGTGGAATGACGCACTTCACTTGTAAAGAAAGAAATAGCAATATATTTATTGATACAAATTGGGACAGTGGCTTAACAAGATTCTATGGTGAAGGTACACTTGATTATTTATTGCGTAGAGGACAGGATCAGACAAAACTGTCAGGGAGACCCTTCTGTTGAGTCATGAGTTTCAGAAAGAAACCCCTTGCATTCTGAACTCTCTGAAGGGAGTTTTGTGCAGCTGGATCCAGACTTAGTTCCAGACTTGGTCAATGGTTAATTTCTAAATCAAACACAGAATCACAGAATGATAACTTGGTTTCCATTGGAAGAACCTTAAAGATCATCTAGATCCAACCTCCTTGCCACAGGCAGGGACACCTTCCACTAAACCTTGCTGCTCAAAGCCCCATCCAGCTTGGCCTTGAACACTTCCAGGTATGGGGCACCCACAACTTCCCGGGGAAACTTGTTCCAATGTCTCACCATTCTCACAGTAAAAATTCTTTCCAAACATCTAATCTAATTCTACCCTCTTTCAGCTTAAAGCCATTACTCTTTGTCCTATCACTATCTGCCCTTGTAAAATGTCCCTCTCCACTTTCCTTGTAGGCCCCCTTTTAGGTATTGGAAGGCTCTTATAAGTTGTCTCCAGGGACTTCTCCAGGCTGAACAAGCAAAATTCTCTCATCCTGCCTTCATAGGAGAGGTGCTCCAGCCCTCTAGTCATCTCTGTGTCCCTCTTCTGAGCTTGCTTCTACAGGTCCACATCTTTCTTGTTGTGCTGGGAGCCCCAGAGCTGGATGTTGTACTCCAGGTGGGGTCTTATGAAAGCAGAGTAGTGGGGTAGAATCACCATCCTCAACCTGCTGGTCACCCCTCTTTTGATACAGCCCAGGATGCAGTTCACTTTCTGCAAGCACATACTGCCAGCTCATGTTGAGCTTCTCATCAACTAACACCCTCAAATCTTTCTCATTAAGGCTTACTTCCAATCCACTTACTGAGTATGTGATGCAATAAGGATTCTCTCAACCTCAAAAAGTAACTCTTAGAGGCATGCCTCTAAAGAGAGTTTCCCACCAGTGGTGTTTTCCATCCTTCTTCACTCTCTCCAACACATAGTGTATCTCTTCTATATCATGATGAACGATGATTAGAGTGAGTATACTGGATGAGAAATGATAGAAAATCCAGGTACATGCTTTCTCTAATACACTGAAGTTCCTGTTAATTGTTTTGGCTCCTGCCTTGATTGAGGCATTTGCAGCTTTTTGGTTTTTCTTATGGTATGTGGAGGAATTACTTCACTACCTACTATCCACCAAGTACTGAAACATTTTACTTCTTTACTTGGTCCCTGATATTTTCAGGGTGGAAGCTCAATTTCTGCTTTCTTTAGCATTTGTCATACTTCTGCTGCCACCTCCTCCAGCTTCTCAGAGCAGGTTCCTTTGATCAGAATATAATCTCTATACTTTAATATAGTTTCACGTCTTGGGATGTGAGACTGACTGTAAGAGTTCAGCAAGTGTGGCAAATATATAGAAAATATAAAGGAAATATAAAGAACATCTCTTTTACATCTAGGGCTGCTATCCATGGTTGCAAAGTAGCTTTGTAAAGTTTTCAGTGTTTGGTACAGTGACTGTATTAGCATTCAGGCACCAACAGTCAATACACCACCTCCCATCTGGTTCCTGAGCTAGCCAGAAAGGTGAGTTACATTGGGATTGGGTTCTGATGGTAATTTGACATTTCTCCGAATCAGCTATAACTTCAGAAATTCCATTTCAGGCAACAGTATAAATTGGATATTGTGATACATCAGTAATTTTTGAATCAGAGAGTGCAGGGACTGTGTGAAGTACATGCACTACAAGCTCCCAGTTTCTACTAGAGTTGTGATCGATGCTCAAGCCAAAGGACCACACACTACTACTATTCAACAACCACCAGGTTCATCCATTTAAAACACTGAAATCTGTAATATTTTTGTGATGGCTTTTAATTGCCAAGCAAATAGTCAATATGTGCTTCTCTCCTGGGAGCTATAAAGTGACCTTGACAGTTTGGCACACAACAGTTTCTTTGATCACACTGCTAATCTTAACTCTTTGCCACCCAGATTGCATGCCTAACTTCTCAGGATCTTGTTTTAGAATTGAAATTTTTGCTACAGCATCTATTAAAAACTTGACCAGTTGTCAGTGAGGATCGACTGGAATTAAAATGTATGGGTCATCATAACCTGGTGAGGTTAGTCTCATGTCTGTTTTCATCGTGAAAAATTTTCCCCTACTGTCCAATTAGAATCTCCCTGGAAGTGACATGTACTCATTACCCCTCTTATTTCCACATGACTCTTTGTAAAAAGGAAGTCTATGACTTTTTTGAAACCACCCTTTAAATGCTTAAACACAGCGATAACATGTCCACTGAGCCTTTTTTTCAAGGCTGAACAAGTCCAGTTCCCTCAGCCTTTCCTTACACGGCTGGCTTCCTAGTCCTTGGATCATCTTTATGGCCCTTGCCTGGACCCTCTCCAGCCTATTTGCATCTTTTTAGCATAGCAGGAGCCAAAACTAAACACAGTATTCCAGATGTGGCCTGGCAAGTGCTGAGTAGAGTGGAATAATGACTTCTTTACCTTGGCTGGTGATGTCTTTGTTGGTGTAAACCAGCTTTCTTTCTTGTTGGGTTTTCCTGTTGGCTTTCTTTGCCACAGCAGCACATTGTTCACTCATATTGAGTGTGTTGTTCAGCAGGACCCCCAGTCCCTTTCCACAGAGCTGCTTCCCAGTCAGGTAGATCGCATCCTGTGCTGCACTCTTGGATTTGGTTTAGCCAGGTGCAAGACCTTACCCTTTTCCTTGTTGAACTTCATACGGTTGTTTGCACACTCTTCCAGCCTATCCAGGTCCTCCTGCAGGGTGGCTTTCCCTTCAGAATTGTCCACTTCCCACTTTGTTTAGGTATCGCGGCAAACTTGGTCAGGGTACACTCGATGTCATCTTCCAGATCATTTATGAAGATATTAAACAATGTTAGGTCCAATATTTATCCTTTGAGAACTCCGCTACTGACAGATCCCCAGTTTGGAAACAAGCTGTTTATCACTACCCTGCAGGTATGGCTGGCCAGCCATTTTTCCATCCACCACATAGAGAACTTGTCTAGACCATAACATGTCAGTTTCTCTAGGAGGAGGCTGTGCAAAACCGTAGCAAAAGCCTTGAAGAAATCCAGGCAATGTCCACTGTTCACACCACATCAGCTGAGCAGGTTACTGTGTTGTAGGAGGATATTTGCTCTGCAAACATGATTTGCTCGTGGTGAACCTGTGATGGTTTTTCCCAATTACAGCCTTCATTTGAGATGTGATAACCCTCTGAATGATTTACTCCATTACCTTCCCATGGACAGAAGTAAGATCGATGAGCCTATAATTTCCTACCAAATATGAAAGAGCTTATAATTTCGTACCAGAGGTAGAAACTGTCTGAGCATACAGGGATGGATTTGGGGCTGAATCTGAATACTAAGGGCAACCAGAAAGGCTTTTACAAGTACATCATCAAAACGTGAAGACTAACAAAAATGTGAACTTGCTGCTGAATGTGGCAGGGTGACAAAAGACATGGAAAAGGACAAAGTACTTAGTGCCTCCTTTGCCTCAGTATTGTAAAACTTGCCATCAAGAATCCTAGGATTCTCTGAGAATCCCCTGAGACCCTTAGAAAGATTTGGAGCAAGGAAGGCCCTTAGTGGAGAAGGGTCAGATTAGAGAATATTTGAACAAATTGGACTTCTACACTTCCATGGGACCAGATAAGATACGTTTACAAGTGCTAAGGGAACTGGCCAAGGTCGTTATCAAGCCACTGTCAGTCATCTTTGAAACACTGCAACAACTGGGATAGATGCCTGAGGACTTGAAGATAGCAAATGTCAGAACATCGCTCCTGTCTTTACCAAGGACAAGAAAGAATATCCAGGCAACTACAACCCAGTGAGCCTCACCTTGATTCCTGGAAAGGAGATGGAGCAAATAATCCCTGAAATCCTTTACAAACTTGAAGGAAAAGGTGATGTTAAGTAGTCAGCATGGATATATGAAGGTGAAGTCATGCCATGACAAACCTGATAATATTCTGCAGTGAGAAGATGGACAAGGTGGAGAAGGAAGAAGGCAGAATGTGATTTTTCTTGGCTTTAGCAAGGCTTTTGACACTATTTCTCTCAAGATTCTTATGAAAAACTGAGGAAGTACAGACTAGATATAAGGGCAGTGAACTGGAAACTGTCTATCTATCTGAACTGTCAGTTCAAAGGATTGTGGATCAACGGTACAGAGACTAGGAAGAGGCCAGTAACTAACAGTGTACTCCAAGTTCAGTACTTGGGTCAATACTGTTTAATATCCTAATTAATAACATAGATAATGTCAGAGAGCACACCTTCAGCAAGTTTACAGATAGTATGAAAGTGGGAGAGGCAGTTGATATGCCATGTATTTGTGCTGCCATTCAGAGGGACCTTGACATAGTGGAAACAGTTATACATGAATCTTGTGAAGTTCAATAAATTAAAATGCTACGTCTTGCACTTGGGAGATAAATAACCTCAGACACAAATACAGGCTGAGGGTTTATTAAAAAAAAAAAAAAAGGCAGCTTGGCAGAGAAGGGCATCAAAATCTTCACAGACACCAAGCTGATCATGAGCTAGCAATATACTATTAATATTAATAAATATTATAATGTATATACTTGATGGGGAAGGGAGGCAGGGTTAAGAAGACAGGGGTAAACATTTTCAGTTTTTCCATGCCAGAACAAGAGGCAATGGGCACAAATTAAAATGTAAGCAATTCAGCAATTCCATTTAAGCATAGCTTGTTTATGGTGAGGGTTGTCAGACACTGGGACAGGCTGCCCAGGGGGCTTTTGTAGACTCCATCCTTGGAGACATGCAGAACCCAACCAGACACAGACCTGAGCAACCTGTTTCAACTTTAAGCATGTGGGCTGGATGAGATCATAGAATCATAGAATAGTTTGGGTTGAACAGGACCTTAAAGATCATCTAGTTCCAATGCCACTGCCATGGTGAGGGGACAACTTCCAGCAGACAGGAGGATCTTCCAACCTCAGCCGTTTGGTTGATGACTAGCTGCCTATATCAGCAATTGGCTAGCACTGAAAGATTCTTTCATAAATTATCTTTCAGTGGATGAGTTTTGGTGTAATTACTTTCTTGTTGTCAAATCTGATGTACTATACATTCTTCCCTCCAGTATAAATGCAAGTTTATAATCATCTTAAAGCTGTTGCTACACTCTGCCTTCAGCAATGTACACCTTCTTTTAAAGTTTATTTTTTAATTCAAATTGCAGTTTGCTTTTTTTTAAATCTTGCTTTTAATGGGTGAATATTTGTATTTCCTAAATCCACTCAGATTATATAAGTTGTGCAACTGAGACCTGTCTTTCACAAAACCTTATGACTTCAAATAAAACAAAAGACTAGAATAAAACAATTAAGTTAAAATTTCCAACCCATGTCACTGCTTTACTGCCTATTATCACCTGCTGGCAAATATAATTTTGGGACTGCTTATGTTTTATTTCAAGTTTTTACAGTGATTATAACAACTGAGGAAAGGTAACAGGAAAGAATTATGCTGAACAAGCTATATTCCAGTCTTTAAAGCATTGCTAGTTTTACTTTCAACACTTATTCTGTTAAAAAAAGAATACAGATAATCCTTCTTTTCCTACTTTTCCTAGTTTATTGCCCTTTTCCCACTATCTAAAACTTTTCAGTGGTAAATGGAAGGACATACTACTTTCTTGTTATAAATTCACCTATTATTTAAAAGCTGAAATTTCCAAAAGTTATTATTGCTGTTGAATAGGCATTAAAAAACCCATAAAGTTTTGTAGATATTCAGTGACCTTTATAGCAAATGACTCATCTTTACAAAGATATTTATTGCATTTGAAGCTACTAAAGAATGCTGTTCTTATGCAAGATGACTCCCCATCTTTTCTGTGTCACTTAGGTCATACACTGAGTCATCGCTAGTTCTTCTGGAGACGTTTGCACAGCCCTTCTGTGATAAACCAAAGTAGAGATATAATGATATTTTATTTGTTTTTACTTCATGTATGCATGTATGTTAGGCTATATTTTAGCCTTTAGCCATGATGAATACCAACAAGGAGGGTCCTAGTCACAGTATTTTGTCAAAGAAAGATCTTCCGAATTCATGATATCTAAGCAGTTAAAATGTAGAGCTAAATCCACAGGGTGTAATATCAAAAATAATTCTTAGCATACCTTAATTTGGCAAGTGTCTGAAATAACCCAAGTTTATATTTCTATCATGCAAAAAAATTCCTCCTCAACTCTTGCTCATATCTATATCATCATATTCCCAGCAATGAAAAATCTTTGGCTTCTCTTGACTTTTTCTGAGAGACATAATCCATAGATACTCAAACAGCAGGATTACTGAGAATGGCATCATCCAATAGACAATAAAAAGAAACATGCAAAACACCAAAAACACAAACACCTCTCAAAGAACAACGCTTACATCCTGCTTCAACACCTTATAATCAGTTGTGCTAATGTAGAAAATAACCAGCGCTTTACTTGCTGAAGTCTGTGAATCTTTTTATTAGCCATTAAGCTCCTCCCATATATGTACCTGTGTATTCACATGGCAATAGATCACGAAGGAGAGACGGAGTGGAGGTAAGGAGATACTTAGAAATAATTTTTAAAAAGTCCAGAGTGGTAGTCAATCTTGAGCATTTTCAAACTGCTTTTGCTTCTAAATGCCTATGGGTTTTTTTATTGGTTTTATTTTTTTGTTGTTTTGTTTAGTAGAATGCTCTTTAAACTCATGAATAATGTCATTCACAAAATTAGTTCTTCTCAACTCAGCGAGAAACACCTAATTTTAAATAAAATGTCCTCATATTACACAGATTACACTTCAAGTTATTTCTTCAGTAACTTTCTTCTGCATTTGAAAGTGCACCTTGATAGGTAAATAAGCAAAACCCCCCACATTTTACTTGAAATATGAGGGTGATGCATCTCACATTCTAAGATATCTATGTGATTGGGTGGCCAAACAAAAGAGGTGGTTGCTCAGAAATTGTTGAATTTCCACCCTTCAAAATTACTCAGAACTGGACTGGGCAGGGCCCTGTGCAGTCTTGGACACACTCTGAGCAGAAGGTTGGACTACGTGACCTCTGGAGGTTGCTTCTAAACAAAATTATTCTCTGATTCCATATGCTGAGTTAAATATATACATTACAATGATAATGTTTTCAGCCCCAGAGGCATTCACTACTTATCAAATGCTAATGATACAAAGAACACAGGTGACATTTTTCCAGAAAAAAGAAATCATGTAATTAAAATATTGCTATTATTGCTGACATTTACTCTGAAACTCAAGGTGCCAAATGCACAGTGATGAGCTTTCCAGGTATTTTGCTTGACAGAGGATATGTTTCAACTCAATGATTATCACCAAATCATTCCCTGATCTTCAGAAAACCAGAATAGGTTTAAAAGTTTATGGAAAAAAAGCATATACACAGTTATCTGAAGAGAAGTGGGGGGGTCAGGGGGAACTGTTGGCTGGTATTGAAGGATCACTTGTTCCAAGCTCAGGAGTGTTGCATCCTGACTAGAATAAAATGTGGCAGGAAGGCCAGGAGACCTCCATAGATAAATAAGGAGCTACTGAGGAAACTTGAAGGGACAAAAGAAGCTTATAAAAGATGGAAGCAAAGACAGGTAGCCTAGGAAGAATACAGGGATATTGTCCAGGAATCTAGAAACCAGGTCAAGAAACCTAAGGCCCTGTTTGTTAGAACTAAATCTGGCAAGGGATGTGAAAGACAACAAGAGGGGCTTCTGTAGGTATGTAGAAAACAAAAGACTAGGGACAATGTGGACACTTCCCAGAAGCTCTTGGGAGAACTGGCTCTCCTGGATTTGGGGAAGGCTGAGATTCTTAATGCCTTCTTTGCCTCAGTCTTCACTGGCAAATGCTCTGACCACAACACCCAAGTCTTGGATGGCAGATGCAGGGACTGTGAGAATGAAGACACCAGGCCCAATGCAGAAGAGGATGTAGCTCAAGATCATCTTAGGAACCTGAACATGCACCAGTCCATGAGACCTGATGAAATCCATTCACGGGTCCTGAAGGAGCTGGCAAATGAAGTTCCTAAGCCACTGTTGATTTCATTACATTTGAAAAATTCTGGCAGTCAAGTGAAGCTCCCGATGTCCGGAAAAAGGGAAATATAACCCCCATATTCAAGAAGGGGAAAATGGATGACCTGAGGAACTACAGACCAGTCAGTCTCACCTCTGTGCCTGGCAAAATCTTGGAGCAGATTCTCCTGGAAGGCATGCTAAGGCACATGAAAAACAGCAAGGTGCTTGGTGACAGCCAGCATGGCTTCACTAAGGGGAAATCCTGCCTGATCAATTTGGTGGCCTTCTGTGATGGGGCTACAGAACTGATGGACAGGGGCAAAGCCCATGACATCATCTATCTGGAATCGTGCAAAGCCTTTGGCACTGTCCCACACAACAACCATGTCTCTAAATTGGAGAGACATCAATTTGATAGGTGGGTCACTCGGTGAATAAAAACTGGCTGAATGGCTGAATGCAAAGAGTTGTGGTCAACAGCTCAATGTCCAGCTGGAGACCAGTAACAAGTGGTGTCCCTCAGGGATTGGTGTTGGGACCAGTCTTGTTTAACATCTTTGTCACTGACATGGACAGTGGGATTGAGTGCACCCTCAGCAAGCTTGCTGATGACACCAAGCTGTGTAGTTTGGTAGATACACTGGAGGGAAGGAATGACATCCAGAGGGACCTGGACATGCTTCTGAGATGGGCTGATGCCAACCTCATGAAGTTCAACCATGTCAAGTGCAAGGTCCTACACCAGAGCTGGAGCAATCCCAGGCACAGCTACAGCTTAGGCAAAGAAGAGATTCAGAGTAGCCCGGTGGAGAAGGACTTGGGGGTGCTGGTCAATGAGAAAGTGAACACAAGCTGGCAGTGTGTGCTTGCAGCCCTGAAAGCCAACCGTATCCTGGGCTGCATCAAAAGGAGCGTGACCAGCAGGTTGAAAGAGGTGATCCTGCCCCTCTACTCTGCTCTTGTGAGACCTCACTTGGAGTATTGTGTACTGTTCTGGTGTCCTCAACATAAAAAAGACATGGAACTGTTGGAACAAGTCCAGAGGAGGGCCATGAGGATGATCAGGGGGCTGGAGCACCTCCCATATGAAGATAGGATGAGAAAGTTGGGTCTGTTCATCCTGGAGAAGAGAAGGCTGCATGGAGACCTCATAGCAGCCTTCCAGTATCTGAAGGGGGCCTACAACGATGCCAGAGAGGGACTGTAGTGACAGGACAAGGGGTAATGGGTTAAAACTTAAACAGGGGAAGTTCAGGTCTAGATATAAAGCAGAAGTTCTTTCCTGTTAGGATGGTGAGGGACTGGAATGCATTGCCCAAGGAAGTTGTGAATGCTCCATCCCTGGTGGTGTTCAAGGCTAGGCTGGACAGAGCCTTGGGTGATATGGTTTAGTGTGAGGTGTCCGCGCTTGTGGCGGGGGAGCTGGAACTAGATGATCTTAAGGTTCTTTCCAACCGTACCTATTCTGTGATTTTATGATTCTAAGAGATAAATCAGTTAGTCTGACAGAAAATTACAGAGAGGAACACTTACAAGTGTGGTCTTTTCACCCAATAGCTTTTGGAAGGTTATGAAAACTAGCCACTTTCTCCACGTTCCATGATGCAGTTTGTTTTTTCCAATTAATGTAACAGGTTTGCTTACCTTCAGAGCATGTAGAAAACCCCCAGAACCTACATATTAAAATGGCTAACTTGGTGAACTTTATGCAGTTTTTATTGCCAGTTTTCTGATGATTTTTTTTCATTTGTGTTAAAATCCCTAGATCCAAACTGTACAAACATTTCTGGGGACCAGCTGTTACAGCAAGATGTGTTTGAGCAGGGTTGATTAGAGATGAACAGAAAATAGCAGTCCTTGCCTGTGAAAATTCTAGAGATTTAAAAAATCATTCCAGTCTTTACTAGGAGGGTGCAAATATTTGACTTAAAGATTCTCATTTTAAAAACAGAGAGAAAACTACAGAAAAAAAAAGAAAGTAAACAGTAACCAGCAACCTCCACATTTGTTTAGAACATTTGAAATTAAAATTATTCCCAAATCATTCCATCAGTGTAAACTTTGCTTTCTGATATGAAAAATCCTTCCTAAATGTTAGACTCCAACTATCCTTCAAAGCCATTTTTGCTGTCAGAGCAGTTTTAAGTAAAATCATTAATATATTTCCACTAGAATGGAAAACAGTTCTTTTACATCTCCCCGAAACACTGTATCATAAAGACAGCTTCCATTTTGTTTTCTACTCTTCTACAGGATTTGTGTGCAGTGGGTTGGTTGGCTTTTAAATGCTGTATTTAGGAGCAGGAGCCTCTGCTTCTTTAGGGGTATTTCACTAAGGACCTTTGTAGACCTTCTCAGGGCAAAAGGGAAAATTAAAGCAGGAAGCCATAAAAAACCCCATACTATGATACAAATGTGATCAACTAATGATATAACAGAGACAGTAATGAGAACCAAAACTGGTCATTTGTGATTGTTGGTAAGGGTACTGGCACATGGGAATGGTCATTTCAGTAGGATAACCTGATCATGTACTTTGTCGAATGGGATGGCAAGAAAAAGGGACAAGTCACAAACAAAATAAACAGTAGCACAAAGCTGACAGACAAACAGAGACAAAACCAAAAAATAAACCTGGTCAGTCGCACTAACTGAAGGGCTACAAAACAGCTAAAATATCAGCCAAACAAACTAAAAGCAGTACAGAGTGAAACTTATCCCAAAGACTACAGCCGTTAGTTTTCTAGAATTAATTTTGCCTTCTTCCTAAATTACCGATTACTGTCACTGTACTTGTGTCCTGGTTTCAGCTGTAGTGGTTATTCTTTTTCATAGTGGCTGGTGCAGTGCTGTGGTTTGGCTTTAGCCTGAGAATAATGCTGGTAACACACTGGTGTTTTAGGTGTTGCTAAGTAGCACTTACTCTGATCAAGGACTTTTCAGTCTCATGCTCTTCCAGTCAGGAGGGCACAAAAGCCAGGAGGAAGCAGAGACAGCACACCTGACCCAAACTAGCTAAAGCGGTATTCCATACACATCATGTTTGGCATATAAACAGGGGGGAGTTACCCGGAAGGGCTAGATCGCCTCTTGGGTCAGTCTGGGTATCAGTCAGTGCATGGTGAGAAATGGTATTGTACATCACTTTTGTTTTCTGATTTTTCAGTTCTTATTTTTGTTTTGTGGTTTGTTTTTTTTTTTTATTATTTGTCTGTTTGTTTTCCTATAAGTCTTATCAGTATTTTTATTGTCGGTATGCTTTCTATTATCACTATATTGTATTTTATTTTAGTTGTTAAACTGTTCTTATCTCAACCTGTGGGTTTTCCATTCTTTCAATTCTAATCCCATCCCACTAGGGGAAGGTGGGGGAGGGTGGGACTTTAGCAAATGGCTGCATGGTACTGAATTACCAGCTGGGTCTAGACCAAGACAACATTCATCTTACATCATTGATACAAAGATTTATTCTGCACTGCTTCTACAGACTGAAGCAATGCTGCTGTAACCACATTGTTGAAGTGTGTGCTAAAAAAGTTTGTCCTTCTTGTGCCTCTTTTTAAATTCCATTATTTCACAAGAACTTTCTCTGATGTCTAATATAAAGTATTTCATTATCATCATCATTCTTCCTAAGCAAGATAACTGCAAGGATTATCTGTTCCAGGATTTTTTTCTACGCACTAATTTTCTCAGATGCAAGGTCTATCCAAACCGTCTGAGATTTTGTTTGCTAAAAGAGCCCTACAATTTTGCTTGCAGGTGTTAAAAGTAAATCTTCTCTTGAAGGTTTACTCTAAGGTTCAGCTGCAGGTTGCATTGACATTTTTTTCTTGTTTGTTTTAATTTAATCACCATTATGTTGCTGTCTTGATCTAGTGCCTGCAAAGATAGGATTAGTAGTGCTGTGTGTACAACTTTGCAAAAATAGTTACATACTTTGTATGAGCCACTTCCATTAGTGGTTAAAGACAGCACTGCAGATAGGAACACTGCAAAAAATGGTAGGCAGTAATAATTTTCTATACTTCTCCTCTTTCCTGGTAAATGAAATGCACAGACATGAAAAATTATATTTAATGAAGCTGCAAACCTGTAGTAAAGGACAACTTGAAATTGTACCGGTCCCAGGAATTTCTTCAAGGATATATTCTGAATCAAATCATTTCAATCCTTCAAGAACAGCAAATCAGTTTAGTCACTAAACTACCCAGGGAAAAAATGTAGCATATGTTATTCCACATCTTCCAGGCTGTGAATACAAAATATGGATACAGCTAAGTCTGACACCCTCTTCAGACCTTAAACCAGAATAAATAATAATAATAATTTTAAAAAATTTGCTCTCCTGAAGTACAAACAATGAAATGTTTATTTTAAGCTGAAGAGTATTTTTCCTTTCCAAATATATTTTGCTCTATATTTTTCCAAATTTACCTCCAGGCCTTCAACATCTCTCTCCTTATTGCTCACAACTGTCTACTAAAATACTGAGTTGTGAAACACTCACTTCTTGTACCTGAGGCTATTCTGGTTCTTCCTTTTCTGTTCTGCATATAACTTAGTGTGGATAACAATGTCAGCATGAGATTGCTCTTTTGTACTACTGGCCAGTATACTCATTGAATTAGAAAAAAAACAACCCTGTACTTGCTGAGTATACCTGCTGTGCCTGTAACAGCATGCTTTGTCTGAGCTCTATGACCCTTCTCTAATAAGCATGGTAGGAAGAGGAGAGATGCTAAGAAAGTAATAAATATTGTTCTTACACAGCTCATTAACATATTTTCTGATTATAGCCCAGCACTAAGCATAATTGAAGGTCAGTATTAGAAATATCTTAAATCAATATTGATATGACTTTCAGCATATTTGCTCTGGACATATTTGCTCAGCCCAGAAAGCCAATTGTATCCTGGGCTGCATCAAAAGAAGCATGACCAACAGGTTGAAGGAGGTGATCCTGCCCCTCTACTCAGCTCTTGTGAGACCTCGCTTGGAACATTGTGTGCAGTTCTGGTGTCCTCAACACAAAAAGGATATGGAACTGTTGGAACAAGTCCAGAGGAGGGTCACAAGGATGATCAGGGGACTGGAGCACCTTCTGTATGAAGACAGGCTGAGAAAGTTGGGCTGTTCAGCCTGGAGAAGAGAAAGCTGTGTGGAAACCACCTAGCAGCTCTCCAGTATCTGAAGGGGCCCTGTAAGGATGCTGGAGAGGGACTCTTCATTAGGTACTATAGTAATAGGACAAGGGGTAACAGGTTAAAACTTAACCAGGTGAAGTTTAGATTGGATATAAGGAAGAAATTCTTTACTGTAAGGGTGGTGAGGTACTGCAATGGGTTCCCCAAGGAAGTTGTGAATGCTCCACCCTTGGCAGCGGGGTTCAAGCTAGGTTGGAGAGAGCCTTGGGTGACATGGTTTAATGTGAGGTGTCCCTGGCCATGGCAGGTGGGTTGGAACTCGATGATCTTAAGGTCCTTTCCAGTCCTAACTATTCTATGTTTCTATGACACAGATCAATCGTAAATATCAAATTCACAGTTTTTAAGCTCATTTTATTACTTGCTGTGGGATCCATTACAACAATATTCTCCCTTCCGCAGATGGGCTCTGTGGCTTTTCTCGTGCAGTTATAGACCAGTATGTGTAAGGCTGTACAGCCTGTCTATAAGCCTTTCTTCACCAGTGTCTGAAGTTTTCCTTAGGAATGCATGAAACAAATTGTTCTTAGCATAGTTCTGTTGCTTTAGGGAAAAAAACAAATGTACTCATGTCCCTGACTCCCATGCCAGTGTAGCTAACACTGCATTCATTTACATTGCTAGGAATGCCTAAATTTTGTCTAAATTTAGACATCTAACACACAAATTCCTACTGGTCTTATCACTAATTCAGCGGCATCAGTGCTAATTGAGCTGTTGGTAGATATTCTAGAGGCTGATGGGGGCTAAGGACTCTGTACTAGCATTCTTGCAGCTGCATTTGGAACAGGTGAAGCAGCACTAGCTCAGAAGAGCTTTCTTGCTGCAGTATCTGAATGTACATAAGGCCTGAAAGAATTATAAATGGTACTAAACTCTGGCAATGAGATTAACATTTCATTAGATTCAACAACAAATATTTAAACTCTGTTTGTTGTCATAAGATACAGTTGACCTGCATTGGAGATAAAATTTTGCAGTATGCCCATGTGCCTGATCAAGCAGGAGAGGAAAGCAGGTGTACACTGGGATGTTTCTCGATTACTAGCACAGTACACAGCTGGGTTATCACTGCATTCTTCAAGAGCAGATACATTCACCCTTCAGAGTGGCAACATCTCAGAGGTGAAATGATCCCCAGACAGAATGAAGATAAGCTCCTGGTTTCTGTTGCATAACTCTCCTTAGGAAGACCATTTAGCTACACTATTTACCATCCTGATGGGAACGACTTTTTTCTCAGCTCTGTGTAAGAATAAAATCAGGATATTCAGCTAGAGGAGAAAAGATATATATAGTTGTAGTTCCCCATGTCTCTTCCTATATCCCAACATTTGGAGAAACACAGCTAAACTTTTTGTTTTCATTTTTAAAGCATTCAACTAGCATTACCTAATTAACTTAGATACCACCCCCTTAAATGTTCTTTTTAGTAAGCAGGCAATAGGGCTTGACTTCTGTGTGCCATCTCTCCACCTGTGAAGGCTCCATGAAAAAGAGAGGTGACTGTAACCTTTTTAATCTAACCAAAATAACAATAAAAGACATCATATGGGAATATGCATTTTCTTGATCTTATATAAATTACCACAAAATTACTATAAATGTGTATATAAAAGTGACAGATTTTTTTCTCTCAGGTTTTCTGATAATAATGTAATTGATTCTGTTTGCTGATAAGTAGGACGCAGTGGGAGTGAAGTATGGAAGGAACACCAACAACGACCTTCTGTTTGTCTCCCCAACACAAATTTCTACTTCTAACTCCATTTTATGGAATAGGGAAAATGGTGTTATCAGGAGTTATTGTGAAATTGACTGTGATAACTCATATGGTAACTATGTCATCACTGCTTGCCACTAGTGCAATTACACTTTCTGCCGCAATATATCTTCTATTTGCATATAAGTTAGAAAACCAACGACAGATAAATAATGTATCTTTCTAAATTTCTGAAGACAGAAGTCTTGAACTGCACGCACAGAAATTAAATAACTTCCTAAACAATGCTAGATGGTGCTGGAAACTCTAAACCTGTCTTTACGTTCGTTATAGGATAGACAAACTTTTGAAACCATGAAAGAAGGATTAGGCACAATGAATAGCAATAATCTCTCCCCAGACTATAATAGGCATGATTACATAAGTATGTATGTCATCATGGGGTATATGAGACCATGCAAAAACAAATATTTCCTCTTCAACATGGGCAGTTATCTTGCATAACACAAAGAGTGTGTGACTAGAAGACAGAAGCCCATGTCTGTATACAGGGACTAACCTCTGTTTGACTCAAAAGGAGAGCTTTTTCACAGCCTTCAGGAAATGGAAAGGGTACGGGGGATAACACTGGAATGACAACACATATCTCTGCTGCTTCCTCATCACAATCCATTTCTCCAAATCTCTGATGTTTTTGTTGTAATTTCTCCATATGTGTTGTATACACACAGTATAAAACTTTAAAAGTAATGATCAAAAGAGATAAAATTATACTTCTCTGAGTCTGGACATTTTAAATATTAAAAAAACCTTTTAATCTGTTTTATAGAGATGCGATGAAGCCAAGTATGTATGTATAATATGAACAGAAGTGGAATGTAAAACGTTAATTTTCTTATATTTTCAGCTCAGTTCATCCTCTACTGATGCACTCCAATCTCTCAGACAGAATATAAAGCTAGACAACTCTGGCAATGAGCCAGTATGACAGTTTCAACACCATTCATATTTGTGAGAACTGCTTTAGACTGCATTTAAACTTTAAATAATCCTGAGTATGTTGATTCCAACTGTGTTGCAGCTTCACTGTATAGAGTGGTTTTTTTTTAATTCAGATACTGCTAGAAATTAATGCAACTGATACAAAACAGTTGTTATGAGGAACTACATACCAGACAATTATTTACCATAAGAAAACAGATCTACTCTGAGACATTCATTATTGGCTACATTTTAAAAGTATATTAAGAGAAATACGGATGGCAAAAAAAAAAAAAAAAAAACCAACAAAAAAGCAACAAACCACAAGAAAAACAATCTACATAGCAAACTAGGAATAATGACCATTTACCCTTTAGTATTCCACTTTTGCCTCAAGATTTCAATATCTGTAGTTTTACACACTGTTACACAACATACATAAATGGTATAACTAGAAAAACTTAAAAATATTAACAAAATCCCTTTAAATCATAGCAAGCCTAACGATGCATTCACACAAAAAAATACATTAGAAAAATTTTCTCTCGATTATTAATTTTCTTTGCATCACTTGGATTTCTTTTATACCTTATTTCATGGTATAAACTTTTCATGACTTTCAGGTAAATTTTTCATCTCCTACTTGAAAGAAAGCTTGCCCAGGCACTTATAACAGCAATGCAAAATCAGCAGTTAAATCATTATGTTCTCAGCTGTACTGAAGTCATGTTATTGAGCTGCAATAATTTTCAGATTCTAGCTCTTACCTCTCAACATACTGCCTTACATATTATCTCTGTTTATGTTGCATTTTCACAGGCAGAAATCCTGTAACCCTTTTAGAATCAGCTCTGGTCTCAGAACAGGACTGGCGGTCCTAAGGGTTAGTCACACTGCACTGCTACATGCTCCATTTGTCATAGATCCTGAACAGTTGCAGAGAAACTGTAGAGTGCCATTTGACCATAGTTGTCCAAAAGCTTTTGGCACATTTTTGAAACTAAAAGCCATGAGAATGCAAGAACTGACAGAGATCAGTTCTCTCCAGCTTTGTTTTACAGACAGTCAATAAGAGCACCCTGAAAAGGTTTTCTAGATAATTTACAACAGTATGATTTTTTTTTTCATTTCTTTATGATATTTATATCCAATCCATATAAATACAGAATTTCATCACAGTCTAGGCATAAAACACATATCAGGTAACAGTCAGGTTATCAGCAGATAATCTAAGTGTCATATGCATTTGAGCGAATTTCATCAATATCAAAGTTTAGTGTAAATTAAATATTGGTAAATTGTTAAGCTGTGCTGGAGTTAATTTCTGGTGGTGAAGTATTAAATAAAGCCTGAAATACTTCTGTCCCATGACAGGCATGCTCTATATGTTTTACTAAATTATTCATTTCTAATAAAAAAATCAAGTTTCATTAAAATCCTATTTCTTGTTTAATTGGTTTATAAAGGCATTGCTTTTAAATTTCTCATTTTCCAAGTTATAATTTGAATCAGTTTTGATTAACCTAAAATTGCACAACAATTTTCCAAGAATGACCTAAGAACAGGAATAGTACTTTCTATACCAGGAAAAAACATTTTCATTACTTTAAAGCCTATACTACACACTCCATATAGGACTATGAGAATAAAATAAATAACTAAAAAAAAAATAAAAGGTTGCCAATGAGAGGACATTCTTTCAAGTACAGCTAGTGAAATATATGGCCTGTTTGTTGTAAACCCTAGTCTTGCACAAGATATGCCAAGGGGTTTTGTTTTTTGGAAAAAGCATTGTCAATGAAAACAGTGATCTAACATAGTGATAAGAGTCTCTGATAAGGGAAGCAAAACTTGTAGTAAATGCAATGGCATATTACTCTTGGGTCTGTCTAAGGTGTATGCTCCAGAAAAGCATTTCAAAAGCCAGTGTCTAATAAAAATCACGAAATATGAAATGCGCATGAGAAAATAATACATATTTCCACTTTTCTTTCATAGGGGGGCTGCCTTTTCTCTGTGGAATTTAACATTTTTATGAAATGACATTTATTTTTACTGTGTTTAACTTCCTAGTAACAAGGGAAAGACTTTGAAAAGTGGTCATTTTATTATGTTTTCTCTTGAAATGTGGGTTGATATGTGAATCATAGGGAAAAAATAGAACACATTTAAGTCTTAATTTATTTAGCCATGGAGAAAAGGAAAAATGAACAAATTCTTTCTGGTTGGATAGCAGCCCTGAGAAGATCTTAGGGGTGCTGGTCAAAGAGAAGCTCAACATGACCAGACAGTTTGTGCTTGCAGCCCAGAAAGCTACTGCATCCTGGGCTGCATCAAAAGAAGCGTGACAAGTAGGCCAAGGGAGGTGATTCTCCCCCTCTACTCCTCCCTTGTGAGACCCCAGTTGGAGTACAGTGTTCAGCTCCAGGGTCCCCAACATAAGAAGGACGAGGACATGTTGAAGCAAGTCCAGAGGAGGGCCAAGAGGATGATCAGGGGGCTGGAGAACCTCCCCTATGAAAAGAGGTTGAGAGAGCTAGTGTTTAGCTTGGAGAAGTGAAGGTTCCAGAGAGACCCTATAACAGCCTTCCAGGCTGTTGTAAGCAGGCCTTACAAGAAATCTGGAGAGGAACTTTTTGTGAGGGCATGTAGTGACAGGACAAGAAGGAATGGCTTTAAACTGACAAAATTGATTTAGATTAGACTGTAGGAAAATAATCTGTACTGTGAGAGTGGTGAGACTCTGGAAGAGGTTTCCCAGAGAAATTGTGGACGGGCCCTGGGACTATGCAAGTATGCAAAAAAGCCAGGTTGGATGGTGCATTGAAGAACATGGTCTAGTGGAAGGTGTCCCTGCCCATGGCAAGGGGGTTGGAACATAATGATTTTTAAGGTTATTTTCAACCCAAGCCATGTCATGATTTTGTGATTCTTTCTACACAAAACAGTCATCTTCAGATTTTTCCTTTTAAAGCAATTCCATTTTTACAAAGACTTCTGAATTTTTTTAAATTTTTAATTATGGATCTCTATGTCATCTAAGGAAAGACTAAATGAAGTCCTCAGCTAGAAGCTAATATAGAAACAAATGTTTATTTACATATGTCTTTTAGAAGAAAATCATGTTTTCATATGAATCAGGAAAGGGTTAAATCCAGACATGTAATTCAGGAGAGCATTCAGATTTTATGAGTTGAAATGATTGAGCTAAGCTAATCCTTGGAACTTTTCCTTGTCCAGTGGGAGTTTCTTACAGAGTTTCACGGATGTTTTTGTATTGGACATTCTCAGTGGTAGTCACAAGAAGATACAGAAGAAAAGGAAAATACTGTCATATTTCTGCATTCTACAAACAGTACTGCTTTGCCCCGCAGAAAGTGGAACTTTTACAGACATGTCTGAAGGACAGGGTTTAATTACAAAGGTATGTTGTTACCTTTTTTTTTCTTTTTTTTTTTTTTTAAGGGAAAAAGAGGGAAAGATGTAGGGAAAAAGAAGCTTCTTTGGTATATATCGTACCCAATGTAATGTCTGGAAAATTTACGTTTTTATTTTGTCACATAATTTGGAAGCAAATTGTATCTGTGTAGCATTATCTCCAATTGTTTCTGCCAGTCCCAGCTATGCTATCAGTTTAGCAAAACCAACTCTTATGCACTAATTATTTACTCTGTAGTTAATGTCTGTTTATTTTTTTTAGAAAGGCCTGCTTCTGCACAGCACTTAAGCAAGCATTCTGAATTCCCAGAAGTAAATTTGTGGTTACAAATTAATAGGTGGGAAAGTCCAAACATATTCTTGTTTAACGAGCTTAATTATGAACCCCAGGTTTCACATTTAATGAATTGCACAGGGTTCTGTATGCACAGGATAATTTTTTAGATATTATCACTCTAATATTAAAGACATGTGTTTGTTTTTTCTTAAACGACCAATGGTTTTGTGGGACATCTGCCTGCTATGATAATTCGCATACTTCTTTCCCAGCTCTCAGTACTGCCTTCCTCAGAAATTTTATGTAAGGCTATGAAAACTGGCTTCAGAGAAACAGCAAATGAAACCTTACCAAAAAAAGTAAAACGATCTGTCACAATGTGCAGCATTTTATTAATTATGATAATTTGATTAGCATCAAAGCCATACTTAACTTGGAATTAGAGTAACTTTTAGAGAAAGATTTATTTATTTATTTTTCTATTAAAAAAAATAAACAAACAAACCCACCAAATCCTCCTGGAATTTATAACACCCTTTGGAAATATTTTCAATTACCCACTGCAGTCTTTAGTTCAAACTGACAAATATTTCTATCCTTCAGCTTTGCTGTCCTGCAGGGGGGCTAATGAGGAAACGCACTCACACCAGAAACAGCTGGCTGATGCACTGGTAAAGAAGATCTCAACTGGTACTGCCAGGAAAAAGTGGCAGGTCATGGTAGTCGGGGACTCTACTTCAAAAGGGACAGAAGCACTCACCTGTCAGCCTGATCCAGTCCCGAGGGAGGTGTGTTGCCTATCAGGGGCACGGATCAGTGATGTTGTAGAGAGGCTGCCTGCTCTAGTAAGTCCCATGGACTATTACCCACTTCTAGTGATCCATGTGGGTGCTAAGGATATAGCTAGCAGTAGCCTGGCGAACATAAAGAAGGACCAAAGAGCCCTGGGAGAGGTGGTTGCGGGCTCTGGAGCTCAGATAGTCTTTTTGTCAATTCTCCAGGATAAAGGGGAGAACCAAGAAAAAACTAGGAGGATTGGCCAGGTTAATAAATGGTTAAAAGGGTGGTGTCATAGTCAGGGGTTTGAGTGTCTTGAGCATGGGACCCAAGTTTGTAGGCCAGGTTACTGGGGGCTGGTGGAGATTCTCTGATGAAAGAAGGGGAAGAGTGGTTTTGGTAGGAGGCTTGCCAGGCTAGTCAAGGATGCTCTCCTGGGTTCAGCAGTAGCAGTCATTTTTCTCCTTCTTAGTAGCTAGTGCAGTGCTGTGTTTTGATTTTTTTTGGCCTGGGAACAGCGCTGATAACGCCGACGTTTTTAGTTGCTGCTCAAATGTTTGGTCTGGCCAAGGACTTTCTGAGCTTCATGCTCTGCCAGGGAGGAGGGGAAGCTGGGAGGAAGCAGAGACAGGACACCTGACCCAAACTGACCAAAGAGGTATTCCATACCACAGCACGTCATGCCCAGGATGTAATGGGGAGTTACCCGGAAGAGCTAGGGCACCTCAGGGTTGGATGAGGTATCGGTCAGTGCTCAGCTGGGGGGAGTGGGGCGAGTTATTGGTCGGCTGGTGTTGAGGTGTTATATTGTTTCCTCTGTTATTTCCTTTATCATTATTATTATTGGTGGCAGCAGTAGTGGTCTGTGTTATACCTTAGTTACTAAACTGTTCTTATCTCAAACCGTGGGAGTTGCATTCTTTTCGTTTCTCCTCTCTGTCCCTCCAGGAGCAGGGGGAGGGCAAGGGGCGGGGGGGAGTGAGTGAACGAGGTTTGTGGTTGAGTTTAAACCACAACAGATGCTTTAAACTAGATGTGTTGGGGGAGGGGGGCATCATTCCATCCTAACACGCCTAGTCAGTTGCCAACACCTATAATAAATGCTCAGAGAAATGTAGAGATATTCCAGCTGCTCCAGCCAGGGAGCCGGCTTCATTTGGAGCTCGGCTCAGATGCCTCTATACAAACACCCATAGCATGGGGAGCAAACAAGAGGAATTAAAGATGTGTGCACGTCTATGGGGGTATGATATAATAGGCATCACAGAAACATGGTGGGATGGCTCCTATGACTGGAGTGTTGGAATGGAAGGTTACAGGCTCTTTAGAAAAGACAGGCCTGGCAGACAGGGAGGGGGAGTTGCTGTTTATGTTAGGGATAGGCTGGAGAATATGGAACTCTGTCTGGGGGCAGGTGAGCAGTTTACAGAGAGTTCGTGGGTCAGGGTTAAAAGGAAAACAGTGATGGGAGACATTTCTGTGGGAATTTGTTACAGACCGCCTGATCAAGAAGAACCTGTGGATGAAGCACTCTACAGACAAATAGGAAAAGCTTCACGCTCACAGGCCCTTGTTCTCATGGGGGACTTCAACACCCTGATATCTGTTGGAGCGACCGTACAGCTCTGCACAAGCAATCCAGGAGGTTCCTTGATCGTGTGAAAGACAACTTCCTTCTGCAATAGAGGAGCTGACAAGGAGAGGTGCCATGCCTGACCTTGTGCTCACCAACAGGGAAGGGCTGGTTGGAAATGTGATGCTCCAGGGCAGCCTTGGTTGCAGCAATCACAAGATGGTCAAATTTGAGATCCTCAGGACAGTGAGAAGAGCGTGCAGCAAGCTCACTGCTCTGGGCTTCAAGAGAGCAGACTTTGGCTTCCTCAGGAACATGCTTAGTAAGGTTCCATGGGATATAGCCCTGGAGGGCAGGGGAGCCCAAGACTGTAGGTTGATATTCAAGGATCACCTTCTACAAGCTCAGGAGTGTTGCATCCTAACTAGAAGGAAGTGTGGCAGGAGTGCCAGGAGACCTCCTTGGATGGGTAAGGAGCTGCTGAGGAAAATTCAAATGAAAAAAAATAGGCTTATACAAGATGGAAGCAAGGACAGGCAGCCTGGGAAGAGTACAGGGATGCCATCTGGGAAGCTAGGGACCAGGTTAGGAAAGCTAAGGCCCAGTTAGAATTAAACTTGGCTAGGGATGTGTCATGGTTTTTTTTTTACTTCAAAAATGAAAAATTTCATTTATCAATTTTGTGATAAAGTAATTGTTGGCAACAGCCCAAGTGAAAGAATGCAGATGCAAAATAAGCTTTTCAGGTGCTTATAAGAGAAATGGCAAAATTTTCTGGTCTCCATATGGAGGCGTGGGTAGAACACACTCTGTGTGTGTGCCAACATGCTGATCCCCATCACAATCAGCAAGCAGGTCCCAAGGGTACCCACAGGCCATTCAAACCCTTCAGAACTCTCCAGTGACACTGCTGCACTTGTCCCTGGGGCTGGTGCAGTTGCCGTGCTTGCCGGCTCTCCCACCACCAGCTTCTCTTTCCCTGGGTGCAGCTCTTCCTCCTCTGCTGTGCTGGGAAATGCTGCCTGGGCTCATGCATCCTGCGTGGACTCCTGCAGGCGGCTTACACGTCATTGTCATAATATAGTACAATGAGACAAAAACCTTAGCCCAAGCCCCACACTTGAAAAACACCAACACAAGAAATGCTGGCTGTATGTAATGTACAGCTTTCTGAACCTGTGAGATCAAGAGGAACAGCTTTGAGAGCCAATAAATCAGCATTGTGACAAGTGACTATTAATCCGGTCAGATCTGTCGCTATCTCACCCCTTCGTGCCCCACGTTGGGTGCCAAAAAGAACTGTCATGGTTTAAACCCAACCACAAAAGCTCGTTCAGTCACCCCCACTCTGACCCTCCCTGCTCCCGGAGGGATGGGGAGGAGAATCAAGAGAACGTAATTCCCACGGGTTGAGATAACCCAATAACTAAGATACAACACAAACCACTGCTGCTACCACCAATGATAATATTGATAAGAGAAAATAACAGGAGAAGAGAATACAATACCACTGCCGAACGAGTTCGACCCCCCCGAAGAGAGACCATGCCCTTCCGGGTAACTCCCAGTTACCTCCCTGGGCATGACGTGCTGTGGTATGGAATACCTCTTTGGCTAGCTTAGGCCAGGTGTCCTGTCCCTGCTTCCTCCCGGCCTCCCCTCCTCACCAGCAGAGCATGAGGCTCACAAAGTCCTTGGGCAGAATAAACATTACTTAACAACAATTAAAAACAATCGGTGTTATCCGCTCTCTGCCCAGGCTGGAAGTCAAAACACAGAGCCTGCACCAGTTACTAAGAAGGAGCAAAACGGCTCCTGGTAAACCCAGGACAGGATGTTAAGGATAACAGGAAGGGATTCTATAGGTATGTAGAGAATAAAAAAGACTAGAGACAACGAAGGCACCCTCTGGAAGCTATCAGGAGAACTAGATACACAGGATTTGGAGAAAGCTGATGTTCTGAATGACTTCTTTGTCTCGGTCTTCACGGGCAAAGGCTCTGACCGCACCATCCAAGTCTTAGAAGGGAGACACAGGGACTGTGAGAATGAAGACCCTAGGCCTGCTGTAGGAAAGGATCTGGTTTGAGACAATTTTAAAAACCTGAACTTACACAAGTCCATGGGACCTGATGAAATCCATCCACGGGTCCTGAAGGAGCTGGCGAATGAAGTTCCTAAGCCACTGTCGATTTCATTACATTTGAAAAATTCTGGCAGTCAGGTGAAGCTCCCGATGTCCGGAAAAAGGGAAATATAACCCCCATATTCAAGAAGGGGAAAATGGATGACCTGGGGAATTACAGACCAGTCAGTCTCACCTCTGTGCTTGGAAAAATCTTGGAGCAGATTCTCCTGGAAGGCATGCTAAGGCACATGAAAAACAATAAGGTGCTTGGTGACAGCCTGCATGGCTTCACTAAGGGGAAATCCTGCCTGACCAATTTGGTGACCTTCTATGATGGGGCTACAGAACTGACAGACAGGGGTAGAGCAGTTGATGTAAGCTGCCTGGAACTGTGCAAAGCGTTTGACACTGTCCCACACGACATCCTTCTCTCTAAATTGGAGAGATATCAATTTGATGGATGGACCACTCGGTGGATAAAGAACTGGCTGGATGGCCGCATGCAAAGAGATGTGGTCAACGTCTCAATGTCCAGCTGGAGACCAGTAACGAGTGATGTCCCTCAGGGGTTGGTGTTGGGACTGGCTTTGTTCAACATCTTCATCGCTGACATGGACAGTGGGATTGAGTGCGCCCTCAGCAAGCTTGTCAATGACACCAAGCTGTGTGGTTTGGTTGATACGCTGGAGGGAAGGAATGCCATCCAGAGGAACCTTGACATGCTTCTGAGATGGGCTGATGCCAACCTCATGAAGTTCAACCATGACAAGTGCAAGGTCCTACACCTGAGCCGGAACAATCCCAGGCACAGCTACAGGTTGGGCAAAGAAGAGATTCAGAGCAGCCCTGCGGAGAATGACTTGAGGGTGCTGGTCAATGAGAAAGTGAACACAAGCTGGCAGTGTGTGCTCGCAGCCCAGAAAGCCAACCGTATCCTAGGCTGAATCAAAAGAAGTGTGATCAGCAGGTCGAAGGAGGTGATCCTGCCCCTCTACTCTGCTCTCATGAGACCTCACTTGGAGTATTGTGTGCAGTTCTGGTGTCCTCAACATAAAAAGGACATGGAACTGTTGGAACAAGTCCAGAGGAGGGCCACAAGGATGATCAAGGCACTGGAGCACCTCCCATATGAAGATAGGCTGAGAAAGTTGGGTCTGTTCAGCCTGGAGAAGAGAAGGCTGCGTGCGGACCTCATAGCAGCCTTCCAGTATCTGAAGGGCCCTATAAGGATGCTGGGGAGGGACTCTTCATTAGGGACTGTAGTGACAGGACAAGGGGTAACGGGTTAAAAAGCAGGGGAAGTCTAGATTGGATATAAGGAAGAAATTCTTTCCTGTAAGGGTGGTGAGGCACTGGAATGGGTTGCCCAGGGAAGCTGTGAATGCTCCATCCCTGGCAGTGTTCAAGACCAAGTTGGACGAAGCTTTGGGTGAGATGGTTTAGTGTGAGGTGTTTCTGGTGATGGCAGGGGGATTGGAACTAGATGATCTCATGGTCCTTTCCAACCCTAACTATTCTATGATTCTATGATTATGAAATTTCATCCTGTTTTAATGTTGGAGCAATTTTCTTCTTTTACTTACCGCATGTCTAAATTTATCACATCCAAGAGCATAATATACCATCTTCTCTGTAAATGTACATATTAATGTTAAGAAACAGGAAGATATTATGTGCTTCTGTGTTTTTCACAGAAGCAAGGATTTCATTTTACAGTTGCTCTCATAGCATCATAGATTTTGTGGCATATTTCAATTTATCATTGCATCTGCATCCCTTCAAGCATAAAGCTACTAGAAAAAATTGTCGTCATGGCTCATTGGTTACAGTTCACACTATAGTTGCATACACAATAGGAACAGGAGAATGTTTGCCTTACTAACATCTCTTGCATTTCTTGAAGAATTTTATTTCATTAGGAAAATAATGTGCTTTTAGTTCTGTCTAAAGAGGGCTATTATAAATGAAGCACTGACTTCTATTTCAGCTATTCACAAGCTACTTTCCACTGAATTTTTTAATCTTTCATAGAAATTTAATCCTTGTTACTGTTCTGAATGTGAAGAATCTGCAATTTTAACTCAGAAATGTTTTCTCTCTCCCTTCTTCCCCCTTCTTTCTTCTACTGACAGAACAATATGAATTACAAACTTATACATTTAATCAATGTCTGTAAGGTGGTTGCGGTTAACTGTTTTTATTTACAGGTGAGTAAATGTAAAAAGGAGTCTGTTTCTGTTTACCAGCATGGAAGTGTTTTGCCCAGATGTTCAAGGTTGACCAGACTTGTAGAGCAAAAGGAAAAGTAGTTTGTAGTTTAAGTACCTGTTCCTGCTAGTAAACATACATATGGAATCATAGTAAAACTACTGGTCTTGGAGTTTATAGTTTAGTTTCATCCAAGCAGAATCCAGTTCACACACCCAGAGATAGCTTTGCAGCTGAGACTCTTGCAGAGTCAAGGACGAAAACATAAAATTCTTCACAACCACAATTTAAAATTGTAAGATGGATGACCAGAAACTTGTTATGGGCTTAAAATTATTTGAAAGTTTGAAATAAACTCAAGCAATTCTTTTTTAGTTGACTTTCTACTTTTTTTTTCTTTAACCATTCACTTACAGTCTTTTTCATGAGGTTTTTTTCTATATGTCCTGGGTTCATGATGCAAAACCCAGCATTCAGATTTTTCTGTGAATTTATGTCGTATGTTGCTTTTCCACTGCAGATCTGTTTCTTCTTTAAATGGGACTGAAGGCAGCATATTCCCCATTAATAATAGAGAAAAATATAAAAGTAAATAATTTAGTAATTTACATTACTAAGCTTTTTAGTATATATATAAAAGAAATATTAACACAGTATCTTTAACTGCTTTACCCTGCAAAATACAGAATTGTTAGCTAAAGGGTCAATGAAAGACTTTTAAATGTTTCTTTAAAAGGTCTTACAATTTCTGACTCAATCCAGACTTCTAATGGACCAATATCAAAGTTGAAGGACTGTCTGCCTAGATGTCATGGCATTACATGGATCATAATGAATTTGTGAAGACCAGAAGTTCCAAGAACAACAGTGAGAAAATTTTAACTCCCTGCAATCTAGAGTCTGAATAACTGGGTTTGAAAAAAAAAAAGATTTTTATATCTTTTTAAGGAATATCATATATTTCTTTTTCATTGGTCATCTATCACTACATTTTTAATAGTCCAATCTTGTACAGCAATTTGTAGAAACAAGACCTCTACATTGGCTCCAAAGTATTTTAAACAAAATTTGTGGAGTTTGTTCAAGTTCCATTATTGTATCAGTCATAGCAAAATTCAGTAAGTAAGTTGTGCTCAATATTAAGTCTCTTCTTATAACTATTTATATTACCACATTCATATATTAGACTGGACAAAAGAAAAATCACCTAAAGGAAAATTAGTGGGCAGGAGAGATATGTTTGTTTAAAAAAAAAAAAAAAAATCTAAAAAATTCAGTATAGTCTGTAAATATGAGCTATTAGCTTCATGTTTCTTTTCCTCTCTCCTTTCTGCTGTAGGTCATATAAGTTCATAATCACTTTAAAAATATTTCTTCTCAGTAACTAAATAGGAATTCCATTATTAAAGGTTCTTAATATCCTAATTCTCCATTTTTATTCCCCAGAAATTTCAGTGTTGGTTTACTTACCTCATTTAAAATTTTTGCCTCCAAATTCTGATATGAGCTACACATCCACAAGCCTTGTAACCCTCCAGTTTTTCCTGCACTGATCCCTTTTCCAGAGAGGAGCATTTTTAACAGGTGGGACCTGATAACTGAAAGTTCCCAAGACCACTTTTTAATTATTTTTCCAGAAATATAATCTGCAAGTTTCTTGCAATTAAACCTCATACTATAAAACAGAAATTTTAACACCTGTAAGAAAAGTATCTGAATGGTTAAAGAAACCCAAAACTTCTAATATACTTCTATGCAAATTCTCATTCTTTTTCAGAAGAAGGTGATCAGGAAATGCAGGAAAATACAGCAAAAGCCATACATTCAATTTCATTAACCCAGGGAGTAATCAATCAAATAGTGAAAGGAAAAAGAGACTTTCTTTTTTTGAAAGATAGTATTTTCATAAAGAAGCAGAGAAAAATGTAGATCTGAAAGCTGTATCTTAACATCTGCTGTGACAGCAGTTCTCCGGCTCTGATATGTGTACCATTCAGGCTGTGCATGCTTCACTGATGTATGGCATGATTAAAGACACTTCTGTGCTTAAAATAAGAACTATTTATAATCCTCTAATTATATTACTAATTTATGACCTGGAAAAGGTGGGATGTATAGTTTTAAAATTAAAGATTGCTAAAGCCAGCTTAAGGAGTACAGATAAGGGGGATGGGGTATACATATAATCTAGAAACAGCAAGAACAAATAATGACTGTACCTAAATAAAATTGATATTTCTTTTTTTTTTTTTTTTTTTTCTGGGCCCACTGGACATCAACTAACTTGTAATTTTCTTTGTTTCTCAAATGAACATTTATGCAAGTGAGTAAAGGAAACTTTACATATTAATGTCATGAAATATAGTTTATTCTATCAAGTTCTGCATTGGATGGCTTACAATGTTCCAGCTTCTCAGAGATATATTGGTTTCAATTGAAGCGTGTATCTAAATAACTGACAATCTGAGTCAAAAAAAGATGAAGATAAAATACATGTTCTATTTATGTTACTGTTTTTTTCTTTATTCTTAATATTTCAGTTTAGATGGCATTCAGATGCAATCTGAATGGTGCAAAGAATTGGTCATGCTAACACGATAACCAAAACAGTCCACATAAGTAAATATCATTTATGCAACTTGAGTAAAGTTGTGTTACTCCAAGGTGTAAGACTTAAGTTAACTAACAAGATTAACTTACATAATGGATAGAAATTTCAAAAGCACATGCAGAAACTTGAAGAAACTTGCTGAGTTGTAGCATTACTAACAGTATGTACTACTTTGGTTATTGCCCCAGTTTACCTACCCTTGCAACATTTTCCTTCTAGAATTATGTTGCATGCAGCACATATTTTCAGGAAGAATGGAGTCAAGGTCAGCAATGGCACATTGCAACAAGTGCACTTCTGACAATGGCTGAGGAATGGCGCTGTTAATGTACAAAGAAGTTCACAAGTTCGTTCTGGCTGGACAATGTCAATTGACATGGATGAGTGGTGGAAAAGGCTTTCAAAGAACTTTGATCTTGCTGAACATTTAAAGCCCCATTATGCGGCTGCTGAATAGATCAGAGATGATATAAAATGTTTTAATTTTAATGAGGTAAATGCAATTTAAAGTGTCTAGTATAACTTGAGATACTTAGCCTAATGTAGATATATGTTCTTCATGTTTAATAAATATGCTTGCAAGTTTTCTAAAACATCTTTTCAGACTATTTTTTTTTAATATCTGAAACAATGCCATTGCACTATGCCTTTAGTTCATATTTCAATTTAAGTAAGATACTAAAATCCACAATAAATTTTACATCCATGCTTCAAGTCATATGAAAAATAATGTATTGTGTAAAATAAAAACATATAAATTCAAGCAGAAATATAAACAGGGAAAACATACATCAAAATGTACAGGTCATGCAATCACTCAAATAAACAATCGTTATTTATTTCTATTTAAAACTTTTGTAATTAAGGGTCAGATAAATGTTAGCTTTACATCTGAGTGATGCACAAAATTAAACGTGGATCAATCTAATGAATATTAGCAAGATAGAATTTTTAATGGTCAGAATTTTTAATGGCAGATGTCTGTAAACTAAGTGATACCTAATTAAATTGCTACAGGCTATTTTATTAAATGGTAATTGAATTCCTAGAATCTTTCTCACAATTATATTAACATGAATGCAATCACATAGTTCATGGCTTAGTTGTTTTTTTCTTTTTTCTTTTTTTCTTGGATCATTACTTTACACTTAGGTTTTCTTACATTCTTACACAATTTCTATAAATCTTCCATAACTGACTTATAATGTAGCATATAGTTCTATGGTAGTATTAGGAAAGTGAGCTAGGAAAGTGAGCTTGAAATATGCATCTCTGACCTCAGCTGCTGGATTTGGACATTCTCTAGCTTTATCAGAACACAGAGACAGGAAGACATATAAGTCCGTAAAAAGCATTCAAACTCTATGCCTTCTTAAATATGTCATATGAGTAAGTAAAAAAATTAAGCTGTATTGATTCAGTTGCACAGTAGTTGCCACACTGCAGAAAACTGCAAATTTCTCTGATCCTTAAAGGTTATCTGTTCAGTTTAGCAGCAATTCATCTTAGTTGTAAAGCAATTCTATACTCAAGACACAGAAGTGTGTTTTCATTGAAAAGTAGTTGAAATGCCAATATCATTCTAGGAACAGAAATTTACTATTTAGGAAAATTAAGGACTCTACAGTATTTAAGATTCAGAGAGTATGATGGTCATTCCTACAGTTAAACTGCGGGAACCACTGAATTTAGGTGATCTCAGCATTGCGCAAGGAACGAAGTGTGTGTAGACTCTTCCAATTCTACCACTACCTCATACTGATAAGCCAATGTTTATTTTGAATTTGTTTCCTGTCCTCTTAATGTTTCTATAAGTTTTGAACCATAATTTGCTTTTAAATATATTCTAATACAAGCTATAAAATATCAGTACCTTGATGTGTTTAGTTAGCTAATTAATTTTTATCCTGTTGTTCTCAAAAAGTATATCAACAGTCCCAACTAAAAGTGGAAAAACAGTTCATTAGAGTCTTGTTTGTCTTAATCGTAACACTTGTAATATATTTTCATTGCATGAATAGAAGCATCTTATCAAGAACATGCACTAACACTAAACAAATGATCACTTGTCTAAGGGCTGTTCTGCCTGTTTGATAGGAACTCTGATACAAAATAGAGTGGGTGTTTTAGTGTTACATGTCTCTCTCTCATACTTTTTTTTGGTTTGTTTGGTTGTTTGGGTTTTTTTGTTTTTTTTTTGATGCCTGCAATGAGATCCTGAAATGTTGTGAAAGACTGATCTGAAAACAAGACTACACTGTCCATCGTCTCAAAGATTGCTCTGAGGAATTGAAATGGGTCTCCACCAACCATTGTCTCAGAGATGGGTGGGAGGAGTTGAGGTAAGACTCTTCCATCCATTGGCTGGGAGAAGGGAGTGAGGAGCTGAACTGGGACTCCACCGTCCATTACTTTGAGGATTGGTGAGAGGAATTGCTGCCCATTATCTTGAAAATTGCTGCAGACAGGTGTGTGTGCAGACATACACATGCAATTGAAGAGCTGGATGCAAGACCAAGGAAACTGATCCACCAGGAATGTGTAATATGTGATATGAAGAACAGAGGTACTCCCCCCAGCTCATTATAAAGTGGGTAATAACCAAAGCACATCACCAGGGAGCCGTTGCTGTGAGGATGACTCCAGAAGGACACCTCCGTGAGGATACTCTCCACTGATGACTACTACGGACTACGAGACGTTGCCATGAGGACAACTCTATGAGACACGCTCCACAGGGTACCTTCCAGGAGACTCCAGAAGGATGCTTCCATGAGGACACCCACCTCTGATGGACTTTTGGGGGACACTGCTCCAATACTGACTGTGACCCCTGAAAAACTCCCACCACCAATGACAACAATGGATTCCAGGGACACAGCTGGGTCCAAGATGGTGAATCTCTCACTCTCTCTCTACACCCTGAATTCTTGCTTTTCTTGCTTTGTTTTCTACCTTTTTTCTAATCTGTCCTATCACTATCCCTTTTATTGCAATAATTTCCCTTTTTCTAACTGTTTTTTTTTGCAATTTGTAATAAACAAGATGTCCGATTATGGTACTTGACCTTGTTTGTGTCTTAATTTCACTCTTGGGATCACAAACTGAGAGAGGGTCCAGCACTGGGGTTTTTCTCCAGTCGGACCATAACAAATGTGAAATATGACTAGGCTGAAAAAAGAGGAGAGAAAGCAACTCTCGAGACTTTTGCATTCTGAAACAGGTTTCTTGATGATTTCTTATGACCAACTGAATAAAAGATAGCAGTCAATTAATTCATACCTGTTGTCCACTATCTTTTTAAAAAAGCTGTAAAAAGCAAAAAAAGAAAGGAAAAAGAAATTGCACCTGTCAGAATTACAGAATGTAAAGTTGTGGTGTAGAAAGATTAATATTCTACCAGCAAGCACCAGAACAAAAAGTCTTGCTTCAATGATTCTTTTCCAAGTTCAGCAGTTTTCCAGGCCGCCTTTCTTTTTGCAAGCATTATTCGTAGTCTTTTCTTTATCTCATTCATCATAAGCTGCTGGTATGCACTTCACAGGCTATTTCCAAGCTAATTATCAAGATTTATTTCCAAGTAACTAGGGTTCCTCTGGCCACTTACTCATTCTCAAACAAGGACCTCTGTCATTTTCACTTCCACATCATTCATCCTTGAAAGAAGACTTTCACAGAGCTCCCCCAACAAAGCTGTCTTAATAAACTACTATATGATGCCTCCCATCCTTGCAACAGTGCCTACAAGGAAAACAAAACTCTTGCTTTGTTGCAGTTCCCACTTTTGAAGTTGGGCAGTATTGTCTCATTTTTTCCTCATAGACACACATTTCAAAATAAATTTACATTTTGTTCATACAAGAAGTAGGTGGAGATTGCATCTAGCTCATGAATATCAGCATGACCACAGCTTTCCTTGCTCAGACTGGTTTCATTGAGCCCAGCTACGGACATGAATGTATCGAGACTGGGATTGTTTAGTCTGGACAAAAGAATGCTTAGGGGGACCTTATAGTTCTCTACAACTTCCTGAAAGGAGGATGAAGAGAGGAGGCGGCTGGTCTCTTTTCCCTAGTCACAAATGACAAGACAAGAGGTAATGGCCTCAGTTGGGCCAGTGGGGGTTAAGCTGGATATTAGAAAAAATTTCATCACTGAAATCAGATGGTGGAGCCACCATCCCTCGAACTGTTCAGAACCTGTTTAGATGAGGCCCTTAGTGACATGTTAGTGGTGGACTTGGGAGTCCTGGGGTAAAGGTGATGATCTTAACGGTCTTTTCCAACCTAGCTGATTCTATGATTCTCTGATTCTATCAGCCCCACTCCTTCAGCTGTTATCTTTCTCCATGAACTATGATAGTAGGCTGAAATACTAGCCCTGGAAGCTTGACTGAAGAAAGATGAAAAGCCATAAACTTTTTACAGTACAAGCAAGCAAGCAACCACCTTATATGTTTTTATGGTGCAAACCACAGAATTTCTGTCACTTTGTACTTCTTCCCATTTCCAGTTTCTTTTTGTTCCAAGAGTTTGTAAAATGTCGTATCTCATCTCACCTTCCCTATTTACAGTTAGCTATTTGGAGGAGAATTGCAGTGAATCGATCATGCTTTTAAGGTATTCTTGAAAAACTTTCTCAGCCACCCATACTTCTTTCTGTGCTGTAGCTCACCAACTAAAAGCTTCTCAGATTACATATGCATCATTACTCTGAACTCCAGGTCTAAACCCACAGCACCTGCGCATCCCTAGTTAAATCTCAATGCATAAGAGTCATCACGATACAAAACTTCATCAGCAGATAGCTTCTGTGACCACCTTACACAGTACAGAATATTAAGGTGCTTCAGCTGAAACTTTGCCAAGCTATTGGTTTTGAAGATTTTCTCTGTATCAAGACTGATACACATTTTTTTAGAACACTATCAAAATAAAGGGTATTACGAGTCAACATTTAATTCTACCAATGGCATAGTGCCAAAATATGCCCGCTGTTAAACTGTTTCCTGAAGATTTTTCTGTGGTTTTCTTTAAAGCTGTACAGGAAGGCAGATAAACTGAAACAAATATGATTTTTATAAACAAATGTATATAACTGTCATTTCTATAATTGATGAAATTCTATTTAACTGTTTACTTTTAGATACTGTTTTGTGTTAATCGCCAGATCATAATGTTTTGTCCTTTTGGTTTCATTTGCATGAATTTGGATCTAATCTAGATTAATTTAAAAATACTAGAAGTATTAATCTTTCTGTTACCTGAAAGTTTAGACTTGAATCCAAGGATTTCCATTATAGAACTAAAAAATTGCAGTGGAAAAATGCTGTTTGTGTGATAAAAGATATTTCAATTACAAAATACTAAGTGTCAGTTACATTTTTATTTAAACTAACCTTCTTCTTGACATCAGAGAAGCATATTTGTTTGTTATTCTGCTTTTTCTGGTGAAAAGAGTTGAAACATTCTGGTCAGGTCTGGACATTTGTGCATGCTATGAATGCTTGAAAACCGTGGTAAGAAAACATGATGCGCTCATCACCTGTGGAGCACTTTTGGAAAACCCAGCCAGAACCTTTTTTGCTTCGTTTCCTGAACAAGAATGTCAACTTTGAGGCAGTATCGCTCCATTCAATTGATGAGGTTAGGTCATTAATTCTTTGCAATGGCTTTTCTGTTTACCCCATACACAGCTGTACCCCTTGGAACCAGCAGTTATGTTTTAGAGTCATCTTTCTTTGTAACATTGATGAGCTTCCCAAATTTGCAGGTGGCCAATGGCAGTTTGAATAGAAACGTTTAATCCTAGTTGAAAGCAACAGAGAAAAATGTAGCATTTTTGGTGGTCAGACTGTTTTGAAAGTTGATAGTTTTGTCTGATAGATGTGACTGCCTGCTCCAGAATCAAAATTATCACTAAGAAATCTCTTGTATTCAGGATTACAAAATTAATTTACCAGTTACAAATAAATGGAAAAAAAATCATGCAGAATTCACATCAGCTTAGAACACCTAGTAAGAAACACAGTCTTTTGTACATGAACTGTTGTTTCATTCACTTAAAAGAAGTTTCAGCTATGTGGTTAATACAGACAGTTTGGCTCTTAAATATTTCTGTAACTGTTGTATCAAAATTCATGAAAGTACCCAAAGAAGGTAAACAAAGAGACCATATTGTGATGATGTGCATAATATCCAGCATATCTGCCAAAATCTAGAGAGGGATTTACTTAATCTCCAAAGTAGAAATTTAGAGCTAATCTCAAGATCTCCATTTCTACAAAATTGTCTCTACAAAATTATATACAAAATATGTCTGCAAAAATTATCTTATTTTGTGCTATAGACAGCCAAAATCTGCATTATGATTGAAAAGATATACACTGTCATCACTTACTTTTTGAGTGTGAATTATAGAAATGATTGATGCTTAAGCAACATAATGCTCTGTTACTCGCTTCTTCATATAGAAGAGAGCACGAAATTTTGTAAAACTAAAATAAATGCTTGAAGATAAAGAATCTGCCTATGCACAAGAAAATAGATATGATAGGGAACCTGGTGAGGTAGTAACGAAAGCCAGAGGAACCATTATCTTACTGTATGATCCTTTGAAATACTTTCTAAGCTGCTTGATTGTAAATACGACAAAGAAATCTTGTACAGTATAATAGAAAAGAGATACCACTTTACAAAATACTGGGGACTACAAATATTTTTACTGATAAAGGTGAAATAAAATAATGGTAACACATCTTTCTGTTACACATCCTCTCTGCTTATCGTTCTTATAGTAATATGCTGCCTTCAGCAAGAACTCCAACTTTACAGGTGGAAAACTCCACTTTTCTAGCTAGTGATGATTCTTGTGTTACCTCACAAACAGGAAAGAGAAATATACAGAAACTTTTAAAATATGTTTAGTGCAAATTTTTTAAATAATTTGAAGAGTCATCTAAACTTTGGGGGTTTTTGTTTAAGTGCTCTCTCATAAAACACAGCCAACAACATCTTAATAGATTTGAGTTCATGGATTCATGTAGCAAAATACATGTGGGTTTTTATTCTAACAGAAACAGAGGAATCCAGATGTTACTAAGCATAACCAAACTGGACAATGTGTAGAAATATCTAAGCTAGCTCAGCTTACTAGAAGTAAAATGGTCACATCAGTGCAGAAACACACTAGGAATTGCTTAGTTATGAGAACTAAGGATGAGCTACACAACAAAGACATCCCCTTAGTGTGAGCATTTTTGATCCACATGAAATTGTAAACACTGTTTTGTATTTGTTTCCTTGAATTCTATTTTTTTCCATGTTTGCTCTGGCCTGCAGTCCTTCCTTCCCTCTCGCTCTGTCAGTGGATTGAGTCTGTCAATCCTGAAGCACCAGCGGCACAGAAGGAAGTTATATCTTTCTTCTTGAAACACAAGCCTAATTTTTCAGCTTGCAAGTCAGTGACTATTTGCAGATGTGCAACTGACAGAAAACCACATCAAAATAGATTTGTAAATGCACAAAAGGCTCTTTTCCATAGTGAAGCATAGACAAGCATCCACATTGGTATGCCCCAATTTTCTATCCCTTACCTCAATTTCAGTATCATATTGCACCATGTGAAGAGTCAGTACATACCACACTACACCCACAGCTCTTGATGCTAATGTTCTGTCTGTACAACCCCACAGAATGGATATGAAAATGAAAATTGCTGGACATCCGTGTCTTTTGCATTGTGATTATTTCTAATAAAAAATCACAATTTGAAAGTATGGTTATCCAGAAACAAACTTTCATATGGAAGAGGTGTTTCTTAGAAAAAATCATAGCTATTATATTTCTTTGTGCATCTGCCTTTCATTAGGCTGCTTGTTACAAGCAGCCCCTCAACCATCTACAGATCATCCATCACTATTTTCATAAAACATATAGGAAAAGATGACAATTTTAAAAAATCAAAATTCCTATTTATCATTGTACCTTCATCTTAATAACTACACGATCTGAAAATTCACTTAACTGAATTAAAGATTTGCTTCAGGTTGTGACTTTACTCTCAGGAATCTGCCTTTATTAAGCCTTCCAGTAGAATCTCAGCAAAAAATAAATAAATCAACTTAAAAATTCCCTTGACCTCTTCACTACATATAGACTTCCCCTGACTATTTTTCATATTCCTCATATTTGTATTCATCTACCTTTCCTGTATTTTAAAAATATATTGCTGGTTGATTTGCTTGTGTTATTTACTCTTCACAACATAAACAGACAGTTGGCTGATTTTTTAATAGCCATATCATTACATTTAGTGATCCCATTTTTATCTGCAACAGTTTCTTTACAGTCCAAAAGTAAGATGTATTTTCCAAATTAGGACAGTTGTTGCTCCCAGTGCCATTTTCCCATTTACTATTTTCTGTAGCATCTATCACTTCATATTCTGAATAAGAAATTGTTCCAAGACATTTCATTTCTTAGTAGGCAGTAGAAGAAGTATATAAAGCTCCCAGAAAAACTTCATTAGATTTCTGTTTCTGTGATTCTTCCATTCTTTGCAGAGCAGTGAAATGGTTTATGCCATCAAGAGGCATAAACCTGTGTTTGAGGATGTGAAACCTGTGTGAGGCTGCAAAAGTGGGTGTTGTCTTCACAGAGAGAAAGTGCTTAAAAGCACAAGTCTGTTCTATTAATTGCAGCAGTAAAATATTATCCTGTGAAAGAGCCAGCTAAGATTCCCTTCTTAAAAGCCAGTCTCTTCCACCTTTGAAGTTGGCAGCAGAGGGTCTCAGCATGAGTCTAAGTTCTTGCCACCATGGCCACAGCTGTATCTTCAGTCTTTTGCTTTGGTTAGTTTAGTTATTTTGCTAGTAGTCGAACATTTTGTTTCTAGGCAATATGGTTTTTATTCCACTATCTTGTATACCTTCTGCTCTCCCCATCCCAAAATTAAACTCTCTTTTCCAACGTAAAGGTCATCAACACTAACAAAGAATTATTCCTATACAGTACTATCAAATGCAGGAGTATTGATATGGAAAATCACAGAATCACAGAATCCCAAGGGTTGGAAGGGACCTAAAAAGATCATCTAGTCCAACCCCCCTGCAAGAGCAGGGTAACCTACAGTACATCACACAGGAACTTGTCCAGGCGGGCCTTGAATATCTCCAGTGTAGGAGACTCCACAACCCCCCTGGGCAACCTGTTCCAGTGCTCTGTCACTCTTACAGTAAAGAAGTTCTTCCTGATGTTAACGTGGAACTTCCTATGTTCCAGTTTACACCCATTGCCCCTTGTCCTATCACTGGATATCACTGAAAAAAGCCTAGCTCCATCATCCTGACACCTACCCTTCACATATTTGTAAACATTGATGAGGTCACCCCTCAGTCTCCTCTTTTGCAAGCTAAAGAGACCCAGCACCCTCAGCCTCTCCTCATAAGGGAGATGTTCCACTCCCTTAATCATCTTTGTGGCTCTGCGCTGGACTCCTTCAAGCAATTCCCTGTCCTTCTTGAACAGAGGGGCCCAGAACTGGACGCAATATTCCAGATGCGGCCTCACCAAGGCTGAGTAGAGGGGGAGGAGAACCTCTCTTGACCTACTAACCACTCCCTTTCTAATGCACCCTAAGATGCCATTTGCCTTCTTGGCCACAAGAGCACATTGCTGGCTCATGGTCATCCTCCTATCCACCAGGACCCCCAGGTCCCTTTCCCCTTCACTACTTTCCAGCAGGTCAACCCCCAACCTGTACTGGTACATGGGGTTGTTCTTCCCCAGATGCAAGACTCTACACTTGCCCTTGTTAAATTTCATCAAGTTTCTCCCCGCCCAACTCTCCAGCCTGTCCAGGTCTCGCTGAATGGCAGCACAGTCCTCTGGTGTGTCAGCCACTCCTCCCAGTTTTGTGTCATCAGCAAACTTGCTGAGGGTGCACTCAGTTCCCTCATCCAGGTCATTGATGAAAATATTAAACAGCACCGGTCCCAGCACCGACCCCTGAGGAACTCCACTAGTCACAGACCTCCAGCTAGATTCTGCGCCATTGACCACAACTCTCTGCCTTCTTCCTTTCAACCAGTTCTCTATCCACCTCACTACTTGATCGTCAAGCCCACACTTCCTTAGCTTATCTATGAGGATGCTGTGGGAGACAGTATCAAATGCCTTACTGAAATCAAGAAAAACTACATCTACCGCTCTACCATCATCCCTCCACCTAGTCACTTCCTCATAGAAGGCTATAAGGTTGGTCATACATGACTTCCCCCTCATAAAACCATGTTGGCTGTTCTTAATGACCCCCTCATCCTTGATATGCCTAGTGATGGAGTCAAGAATAAGTTGTTCCATCATCTTTCCAGGGATGGAGGTAAGGCTGACCGGTCTATAATTACCTGGGTCCTCCTTCTTGCCCTTCTTATAGATTGGTGTGACCTTTGCCACCCGCCAATCCTCAGGCACCTCGCCCGTTTCCCACGACTTACCAAAGATGATGGAAAGTGGCCTAGCAATGACCTCCGCCAGCTCCCTCAGCACCCGTGGGTGCATTCCATCCGGACCCATCGATTTACAGATGTCCAGTTTGCATAGCTGATCCCTAACCCAATCCTCATCTACCAAAGCAAACTCCTCCTTTGTCCTGACTCCTTCTGGGGCTATAGAAATCCGGGGCCCTCGGGGAGAGTCTGCAGGAGTAAAGACAGAGGCAAAGAAGGCATTCAGCACCTCTGCCTTCTTTATATCCTCTGTCTCCAGGGTACCCACTTCGTTCAGCAGTGGGCCTATATTGCCTCTTGTTTTAGTTTTATTTGCTATGTATTTGAAGAAGCCCTTTCTATTGTCTTTAACCCGACTAGCAAGATTGAGTTCCAAGGAGGCCTTAGCTGTCCTAATTGCCTCCCTACATCCTCTAACAACTGTCCTATATTCCTCCCAAGCGGCCAGCCCCTCCTTCCATAATCCATAGATTCTCCTTTTCCACTTGAGTTTGCCCAGCAGCTCCTTGTTTAACCACGCCGGTCTCCTAGATCCCTTACTTGACTTCCTACTCATTGGGACGCTCCGATCCTGAGCTTGGAAGAAGCGGTCCTTGAATGCTAACCAACTATCTTGAGCCCCTTTACCGCCTAGTACACTTTCCCATGAGACTTCCCTTAGCAGTTGACTGAAGAGGCCAAAGTTGGCCCTTCGGAAATCCAGAACTGTGGCTTTGCTAGGTATTCTATTCCTCCCACACAGGATCCTAAACTCCACCATCTCATGGTCACTGCAGCCAAGGCTGCCATTGACCGTCACCATTAGTACTATTTTACTAATTTCTTGGCCATTTCTTTATAGGCTTCTCACATTCAAACTATTGTATATTTAATTAATATTGATGAAAATGCTCAAGATAATTTACATGTTCTTTCATGATGTAGTTTAAGAATTAAAAGTATTTTTCACTTTATATTTTTTAAACCGGGAGAAACTTACTTACTGTCTTCTATAACAGAAAAAAAACCCACACTACCAGGCTAAGACCTTCAAAAGGTTATAGGTTTTATGCTTTCTGTCATTTACATGTGCATATGAATGTATAATTCATGTGTGTATGATTTTCTGTTCATTTTGTATATTCTCACTTTTTTATTATAAAGCACTTCAACTTGATATTATCTCTATATTAAAGCTGTTCTGTTTCTGCAGCTAAGATAATGTAGAAGAACCACATGAACAGAAAACAGCTATTTGAATTAATGAGTGACTGACACAAAGAAAATATCCATAGGTATTATGCTAGCTGCAAGATCATCTAATATAGAAATAACAATTGAAGAAATGATTCAGAAATAAGTCTAGAATTGCTCATCAGTGTTTAATATAAATTCAGCAGGATAAAGTTAACATTAAAAGGAAATGAGAGAAAACAAATGGAAAATATTTAACTTTGCTTGGATATAAGGAAAAGAGTTGTTATAAAAATTTCTTCAACAGACAGATGCTATAGTTCTACCAAAGTCCACTTTTTTAGTGTAACTGTGAGGACCTCTAGACATCTTTATACTTCAAGAAATAATTCAGCACTTAAACATTCATCTGTGGGCTTGTGTATTCAGACAAATATTTCGCAATGGCTCTGCTTCATAAAACTGCCATTATTCATGAAAGAACAGATTATTCTTCATTATTATTTTCACTATTTATCATTTTATGTTTGTCATTCTATTTTAAATGTTTCAATAATTTTGTGAGATGACTTCAACAAGCTATTTTGCATCACAAATAGGACAGATTGCAAAATGAGTATATTTCTCTCACTGTATAGTTTACTTTTCAAAGATGTAGTATAGACTGATAATATTTGTGCAATGTTTTTCTGCATGTAAGCTGAAAACATAGCATTTAAGAGGTATGATTCATAAGTAGCTCAAGATGCCTCACTGAGGCACTCCAAGTAGTCAATAGAGATTAGATTTCTCAAAGACGGTACAGTTCCTAGGAGAAGTAGAAGTACCATATCTATTTTTGATTATATCTATGTTGATTATACAGGAAGCCAAAGGCAGATTGACTCCTGACTGCAGCACCTCAATTAAGTACATATAGCTCGGCAGTTTAAATCCATATGCTGTTTTTTTCTCTGTGGTGCTCAAAAGGATATTATTAGCCTTAAGCAATTTTTGCAATATGTGGCACTGAAAATAAAAGGTACAATTCTTAATCCTCTATTCAGTATTAAACTCCTGTGTAGAGGAAGTGCTATAAAAATGTTTTTGTGACAGAAGACAAGGAAATAAAACAGATGAAGATCCTTAAAAATGAAACATAGACTCCATATGTTTTACAATGAAATATTTGGTTAAATAAATACATCAAATTTATCTCTTAAACCAAAAAAAGACATTTAATGACCTCTCAGTTTTACATTCATCCATTTTTACCTATCTACAGGCAGCCAAGCTGTTTTTCTGTTTCTATTAGAGATCCTGACTCCAATTCCAGTTACACAATCATCCTCAAGAAAGCTGAGATTGAATCTTCAGCAGAGCTAAGTCGTATTCTGGCTCATTATGGTATCTTCTTTATGTGCATCAGGCATTCCAAAGCTCAGCAAGTCAGAGGCATGTAAGAAAAAAAATCAAACATTTTTATCCATTTTGATTATTGCAGAAATAGACTCATATCTTTGATAAGAATATGTGCCTTCAGCAGCATTTTATTTAAAACTCAGACTGAATTAAAGACAATTTTCTAATACATCACATCCATCTGGAAACACTAGCTTGAGATTAATTTCCTCTTTGAGACAATATTCCTTACAAACTATCCAGCTTTGTAACATTTAACATAGTCCATATGATCAAGAGTATATATGTACATCTAAGAAATACATCTTTTATATTAAAAAAAATTTATATATACAATCAGTTTTTAATGTTTCAGTTTAGCATTTAAAAAAAATAATCTTTGGTTTAAAAATTATTTGGGTGCAGTTCTATCTTGATCTAACACTATTATCTGCCTTCCAAAGTTGCTAGAATGTCAAGAAGAGATGTAGTTCACACTGCTTTTGTCCTCCCTTTTTTACTCATTGTCTTCCCTCTGCCAGTGGGAACTGTGGTGGCAGGGAAAATTGTAAGAACAGAAAGTGATACCAGTGTACAATGCAAAATAGGACATCTTGTCCTGTAGAAAAAAATGGCAATATAACAAGCTCAAGTGAAATAAATACAGATGGACTGTGAATTGATTTGAAAGCTGCTTAATTAAGTCAAACAAATTTTTTAGAGAAAAGAAAAATGTAATGTGACTCAAGAATTTTCTTGTAAGAGATTTCAAGTTTCTTAAAGCTTTATTTATGTATTTCTTTACCTCCAAAGGAACCAAATTATCTCCCTGGTTTTGTTGAGGATCTTTTCTCTCAGATTTGTTAAGACTCCCCGAAAGCGTCCCAAACAAATATCTAGAGCTTACTGTTTTGGTAACTCAGCTCTTTTGAAACGGCAGCTCTCTGTGACTGTCTTTTGGTTTTAAATTAAGTGGTCTTTTGCAGAAACAGTAGAACAGTGTACTACTACTTATCACTATGTAGCCCCAGGTAAAAAAACTGTCATTCTTTGAAATCCCTAAAATTTGCAGTAAATCAATGAACACACTGCCATGCCAAAAATTAACAGAAACTAGTTCCATAGTACAGGCAAAAAAAAAAAAAAAAAAAAAAAAAAGTGCAAGCGCATTTGTAAAGAACTATGCTTTCCCTCAGTGATTATAGTAAGTCAGTAAGACAGCATCCCTAACTAATTCCTATAGGAAGAGTTTCTATGCAACATAAGAAGTATATGTAACAGTTACATCATGTACCTTTACTGCTCATCACACTGCAGGTTCCCAAATGGTAACATGCTGAGGTCTGAACTGTGAACAGACCTTTCCAAAATTGAGAATAAATATTCTATAGTTAGCTAAATAAGAAAATAAAAGAAACAACATGATTATCCTCATATGGTTTATGGAGTAAAGGTTTTTGCATTATGTACATATATATGTGCTTGCATATATGCATATGTATGCAACTATAAATGTATATATGTATGCAAGATAAATATTTAATATGTGCTGGTTTGTGTGGCTCTTCTAATCTTAGAAGGGGGCTAAATCTTAACATTCATTTGACTGTTCATGACCAGAGTTATAGGACAAAACCTTGAAAATGGAAAGCAGGGCAAACATTGTCACACCAGATGATATATCAATATTATGCCATAAATTCATAAGAAAGGATTTCCCAAATTTGCATGTTCTTCCTTTACAAACTCAGCCTCTCACCCCCTTTTATGACATATTAAAGAAATCTTACACTAGCTGTGATTCAGTGCTGAAATACAGGTATTTAGATTCCTTGTATATCAGAGATCAGAGGCATATGCACAAGGATAACAGGACTTTTGAGGGATCCATGTCTTTTGGAACAACAACTGAAAGGATTAGAAAATCCCTGAAATGCTACTAAATATGTCTGCTTCTGTACCAAAACAACTTGTTTATTTTTAAATAAAAATATCATGAAAACTAAATTAGGGAAATTGGATAAATGATTGATTATGGCCACTAGTACACAAGTAACAAGCCCACTTGTTAATGCATCAAACATGAATATGCAGATTGCTGATGAGATTGGCAGCCACTACAGCACTGCCAACATACTGTTCTGAGTAATTTCTCACTTTCAGTAAATGAATAGATTTTGGTCTCTAGGCAACCTCTAAGACTCAGAGTTCCTATATCATTCACCTCTAATTATTATTGTTTCCTTGTCATAATACTTCTTAATATTCTTTGTATAGTCAGATTATTTTTACCAAATTCCAGTTAATGCTACTAAGTTAGATCTCACTGTTTACCATATTTTTCTCTTTATTCAGAAATATTGGTGGTCTCCTGATTATTATTAGAACAGCATGTAGAAATTAGTTTGTTGTTATTAGTTTTCCTGCTGCCAACTGGTTTGCAAATTGCTTTTTGTTTTTTTTAAATGTGGTTCATGGATTGCAAAAAAAAGAATACCACCTACTGGGCTCAGTTAAGAATTTATGAAAATGAGTTTGTTTGATGGACGTTTAAGCATGTGTCCATCTGCTTTTAGTCTCAGAGTATTAGGCTGTAAAGTCTATCAATATTAATAAGGCTATGGGTATGTTTGCTGATGTCAGATCACACAGTTACCCACTGCTGAAAATTGGGGTTAGACAGATGGTTTAAATGGTGCAACACATAACAAAATTTCGGTTATTCATTAGCAGTCGTTAGAACACTGTGACATTATTGAAAGACAAGCAAGATAGAAAAAGAGCAGATATTGTGTTTTGTAAGAACTCTCATAAGCAAAGCAATGTGACACATATGAAAGCCATTATGTTGAAGAAACTGCTTGGGTACAGCCTTGAACACTGGACTTTCTTTTATTAAGACAGGAAATCTTTTACAAGACAAACTGAATATATTACACTGTGGAAAGTGTAACAGACATTTGACTTTAACCATGAGCAGTGGATATTTTTCTTTCGGTGAACACTGATCACATCTATTCAGTATTCCTATTGTCAATATCTTAACTCCCTAATAAAACACAAATTAGAGTAGATACAGTATCAGTAACCTAAATGAACTCCTCTCTGTTCTTGCACATTACTTGCATCTTTCTAAATAAGCATATCAGAAAAAAGATACGTAGAAGATATTCCGGAACAACAAATAGATGTGTATTTCTAGATACCTCTCTGGAGGAATCTTCAACAGTAAGATTTCAAGTGTTTTGTCCTTTTGCATAGTAAAAGCAGGTCAGAATTTGTAATGTTTTTCCTGCACAACAGCTCTGTTGCCAAATCCACTCTCACTTTTTATGTCAGATTCCTATAAATATTAGTAGCAATTTTTCAGGTAGAAGAAAGGAGAGTTTTTTCTTTACTTTTGAGTATAAAGAAATGCTCTATTTACTGAAGAAGGAGGGTTTACTTTTTCTATACAGTTTACTTGAAAATGAAATATATAAAACTGAAAAAAAAAAAGAATAGAAATTAGCTCTTATGCGAATAGTCTTCCAAATAGCCCCGTTTTATGTGTTTTAAGGCCGGTAGTGGATAATTAAAAGGCAAACAGAGAAGGCTATTGATTAATACCTATTGCCAAGTTATTTGGTCTGTGAAAGGAGCATGATTTCTCCAGTACATGTGCAGATGAGAAAATAGAAAATAGACCTACAATTAGAGCAATTATAGTACAGTATTATTTATAATTACATTACTTAGAATTATATTATACAATACAATTAGATAGTGTTTTCACGGAATTTAGTTTAATAACCTATAGTTTCTTCACAAAGGCAAAGGTTCCTAACAATGAAGTTTTTGTTCAGATTGTAAGAAGTCACAGAATCATAGAATCATAGAATATCTCAAGTTGAAACAGACCCATAAGAATCATCAAGTCCAATTCGCTGCTCCTTGCAGGACTACCTAAACTTAAATTATATGACTAAGAGTATTGTCCAGGCGCTTCTTGGAGTCTGATAGGCTTGTTGCCATGACAATGTCCCTGCGGAGCCTGTTTTCAGTGGCTAACTAACTACCCTCACAGTGAAGAACCTTTTCCTAATGTCAAACTTGAACTTCCCCTCATGCAACTTCATTCTGCTTCCTCATGTCCTATCACTGTCACCAGAGAACAGCGATCAACACCTCCTCCTCCACTGTCTCCCTTGAAGAAACTGTAGCCTGTGGTGAGATCACACCTTAGCCTTCTCTTCTCCAAGTGACCTCAGCCACTCTTCCTAAGTCTCACAATTGGCTCACCAAAGATCTTTAATGTATTGTAATTGACTTGAAAATGTATTGTAACTGACTTCTCCCACAGCTTTTCTATAGGAAAAGTTGATCTTTTGATATTATAAAGAAATACAACTGTTCAAGGAGTGCTGTCTTGCAGCTGTTTGAGACAGTACTTTTGGTTTTATACTGTAGAAAGATTTTATTTAAATGATGTTAAAACAGAGTTTTGTCCTGGCAGCCAAATCCACCTAGTATTGACCCTGACCAGTTAAATTAATATTTATGCCCTTTCATCTAGAGGATAATGTTTGCAAACCTTTGTCTAAAAATTGACTAACTCATAATGTTATCCATATTTGTAGTTAATAAAGTGCCTTCAATGCAGGCATACACAGTATGAATAACCCTACCTCATTAGTCTCAATAGTTTTAGAAAAATATGCATTGGACAGGCATACTAATGCCTCCTGGAAAGCAGGTTTGGATAATATACACTACTTAGCACTAAAAGCAGCTTCTCTAATTTTCTTTCCAAGCCAAAACCAGAATAAAAAACAATCAGGCATTTACAGATCATAGCAATCACTTTGCATCAAAAATATACAGGAAGAAGAAGCTCAGATATATTGACTGCTGCATTAGCATCTTTGCTTGTTTCCTTTTCTCTCTCTGAAGAAAAAACACAATTAGGGCTGGCAAATCACTGAACAATTTACTTTGAAAACCTCTTACAGACTTAGATAGTTAGAACAATTTCAACAGGTTAGTGAGAGGATGTTTTTTTTAATGTGAGGGTCAGGACAGATCAAAAGAAAACACTTTTCTAATGGTTAGAAAGCATCACAAAAACATATTGTAAGAATTGAACATAAAGGTACATAACAAACATTAAGCACATATTTTAGGTGATCTTAATCACTACTTGGGAGTAAAACCTAAAACAGGTTTTATGTGCTCTATCTAGATTCTGTGATTCTTCAATAATGAATATGAAAACTGCATGACATAATATTTTATCCAGGAAGCTATCCCTGAGAGTAAGAGAAATGTCAGGAAAACCAATGTCTTCCTCTTTTGAGAAAGTTTTAAAAGTCTGAGCTTACCCGTTTGGCGTTTAGAGGTTTTTTCATATTCTAAGATCAGTAATGACTAGAAGCTATGGAAATGACAGTGATTGCCATTTCTGTGAAGCGGTGAGTTGAGGAAATAAACATCTTACTCTGTTAAAATAAAATGTTACAGCCTTCAGTACAGTGCCTTTTTTTTTTTTTTTTTACCTTGATATCATAAGGAAAATAAAAATTTAACAAGATTTATTATTTTTTTTAAGAAAAGGAATACATAAGAAATCACAAAGTGCTTTGTAAGCATCCTCTACTCATTGTTTCTCAAAAGGTGTTAGTGTCTTCCTACAGCTCAATAATCTTTTCAGATTTTTCATTCTGAAATGAATTTGCTGTATTGTGGAGTTGAAGAAGTCACCTTTTGAACAACCTGTTTCATTAGCCTTTCTATTTTAATTGACTACAAACATAATGGCTAGTTGAAGAAACACGATACAATGGAAAAAAAGAAAAGACGCACCACAAGTGTATTCTAAACACAGTAAAATGAGCATTTTCCTTTTTGACCTACATTTCTCTTGCAGCTTTTAAATTTTATTTTTATTTTTATTTATTTTATTTTATTTTACTTTATTTTATTTATTTTGTTTTGTTTTATTTTATTTTGTTTTGTTTTTATCTTTGTGAAAGTATTTTTTCCATGATACTGGGATATTGGCCTTGGTCTTATGCTGTTAATTTTGGCTGAATTTGTCTCCCCTGCTAATTTTGTCTTAATACGATTAAGTTTTCTAATCTTTATCTGTATTTGTTCCCTTTCTACAGCTTACTTTGTTCACCTAGAAACTTTGTGTATTCACAAGCAAAGAACTGCAAGCATTATAAAACAAATTTTAAAAATCTGTTGCCTATAGCTAGACCTACCTTGGCAAGACCACTTTAAGAAAATATATGAGGAAAATCATTAAAGGAGTTAGTATGGTTAGGTAATTGCTAGCCATTGTTACTGCTTAGTATTTTGAAAGTAGGTGAGGCTTGCAGAGCATCTAGAAAATAAGAAAACCAAAATTATAAGAAATTCAAGCACTAATGCAAAAATAAAAATTAAGGGTGGTTTAGGACAGCAAATTTAGGAATGAAGGTTCAGATTTAGCTCTCTTTCGTCATCAGGTGAGGAGGAAAGTTACTAGTAAATACAGTAAGTCTTCTTGAGAGTATGCAGCGTATTTACATCATGCATCTAAATCTGTCTCAGCAATTAGGGGGCAAAACAGTGGATTGCCACTATATTTACCTGTGTTCAGATTATAACACCCTGTCCACCTGAAATGGAGCTTTACAAGTAAAATCTAATCAGCAGCAACTGGCGAAAAGGCACACCAAATGAAAGTGTGTACAGCTCTAAAAAATAAACTTTGTTAAAGCCTGCCAGTCTCCTGATATGAGCCTTAAAACAATGCCACAAAAGGTAGCTGAGTGTGCTTTCAAGTACAGAGTTTCAGGAGACAGTCCAGGAGCTTCCAACTCTCAGCACTGAGGTACTGAGGAGAGCTCACTGAACATCTTTGACAAGGATGTAGACAGTGAGGCTGTTTTCAGTACCCTTGACAGGACCATTCTTCACCATGCAGACTGAAGACACAGAGAAGACACACTGGTACATTCTTTTGCAGACCTTGCTATAGGGGCATTCAGGTATGTACGCGTAGTCACCCACATATAGCTAGACAGAGATATATTGTATCATGCATTCAGTTATGAAACTTGGAAGAAAAAGAAAGATAAATTTATCATTTTGCAACACAAGCATTCAGTGAGAAACATAATTCCTTACACTTTTAACAGGACCCAGTACAACCCTCTAAGAGCCAGAGATCAGGACAACTATTGCAAGAGGCATCATGTCACTTCTGTGGTCTATAGAGATTCTCAAGGAAAAAGAAGAGATAAGCAATGTCTGTTACAGTGTGGTCGGTAGATGGATAAGGAGATGTTGCAACCTAGATGGCACATGAGTAATAGCAAAATATTTGCAGCAGAAGTGTAAGAAGTTAAACCAATAATATATGGGAAACAGCTACTTTGATTATAACTGTGGTAATTTTTCTCATTCCATTTATTCAGCAATTGATGAGCTGAATAAATATGTCTACACCTACAAATATGTTGAGTATGCTGTAGTTTGGCAACAGACTTAGTTTAAGTGCTCCTGAGATGACTCCTTCAAACACAAAACAATTTGCAATACAAAATAAATTATCTGGCATTTCAGTTCTGGAGTGAAATCAGGATACTGAGGGAACAATATTTTTAAGTGTTTTGCAGCTTTGGAAAACTTCCATTTAATCTCGTCAAGTAAGACCAGAATACTTTCTAACTGGAGACAGATTTAAACAACATTGAGAAGAAACAGGGATACATATATGAATAATGGTTTCCAAGCACTGCACAAATATTAAATGAACAATTTGTTTAAAAATTTTAAATAGAGACTGTAGATAAGGTATTAGCCCATTTTTCAATCTTACTCAAATAATTTTACTTTATTTTAGAAACGCTATGAATCTTTTCCAGACAAATCCTTAGCAAATCCCCAGAGTTACTGATTTCATCCACTTACAGTTAAATTGTACTCTAGTGTTTGCATGTTGTATTTTTCTGCACTCTAAATGCGCAAATTTCCCACTAGATTTATCTTAGAATAACTTTAATAATGAAAAAAAGTATAGTCATATAATAAATCTAACATTTCCAGATTTTTTATGACTTTCAGCATAATTTTTCCAGTCATACATAAAGCTTTCAAATTTTAGTGAGAGCAAAAAATTATTTTTAAAAAGGCAGCTGCAATCAAGATGCATAAAAACATTTATTTCTCCTTTTTTCCACTTTCTGTAACATCATTCTGAGTTAAATAGAACCTGGCAAAATTTTCCAGTAATTCAACAGAAGATTATTAATTTAAAATTGTTTAAATAAAAGTGCTGTGCTATTTAGCACTTTTAAATTATACTGGGACAGAGACATTTGGCAACAGAGACATTCCCATCATTGATGGAAATACGGGATTTAAAAGTCTTTTAAATAATAATACCTAAAAAAAATATGTAAAACCATCATGTTATTAAAAAGAAAAATGACAGAAGAACATAATATCTTGAAAATAAAACTTTAAGCTGTGATTATATTAAAATTACCTGCCATTAATTTTCTGCATTAGAAAGGCTAGCAAATGTTGTGAGAAAAAATGTGCCAGACAATTTTCCCCTTCAATTCTGTGGAGGTGGATTTCTTCATTGTTTCAGCAAAAGGATATGCAGGATATCAATGAACCGAGCTTATAGACGGACTTAATCTTATCACTTAACATTGAAGTGCATACCCTACAAAGGCATACTTAAATAAAAATCTACCAACCCCTTATCCTTCACAGGAAGATTCAGATCAAGAAGCTTTGATGAGGATGTGGATCACTACCATCACATAAGGAACAAGGTACAAATTCAAGATACATTTGCAGCATACCTGCAAAATTCCAGTTTTACAAGAATTTTTCGTCAAACAAAAACATATAGAGGGAAACAGCAGGATTGTCTTGCTCTAACTGCCAAGTTCCCTTTCCTTAATCAAATGAGGGTTTGGAGGCTGTCACAAAGACAAAGCAGATCTATTTGGTCATTGCCTTTCGCGGAATAAAGAAGGAAATTTTCCTATTGGACCTAACTGTCAGAGATCAGTGACTATTTTCCCACCTTCATGACTCCTGCAGGAATAATGTTGTTAAGGAACAGAAATGTTGATATAACATCTGTAATTTGGATGCATATTAGCTCATTACAGTTTGTAGTTGAGCTCTAAAAAGTCTGAGTCCAAAATTGAAAATGAACCTTCGTTTCAACCTGTATTGTTTCAGTCTCTATCAGAGAAATAGAGATTTTAACCTCCCCACACTAAGACTACTTAGATTGCTAGATACATTAAAATGACAAACTCACTGCCTGTTGTTTAAATCTTTTCTTTTGTTTGCATTTGGATGACCTGTGTCCAGATCAAAGTCCAGAGTGCTTGTTTGGAGTCTACCACAAAACAGTGACATGCTCTCTGATAACTGTTTTTTTGCTACACAGTACAGCTTATATACAACGGGTCATTAGAACATAGCTACATATTTTTTAAAGTGGCATGCTTTTGTAGAGAAGGCAGCTTCACCATACAATTTGCATAAAAGGCAGCATTTTCTAGAAAATATTTCTAACATCTTTTGTAATGTGAAAAACAAACTAATTCTCGTATTCTTCAAAACAGTGTAGATTATTCCTTCCCAGTTACCAAGAAAGAAAATAGATTATCAAGGTGAGTAGTTGCTTAATTTCTTCGTGTTGTATCAGTAATCAGCAAACCTTTTTGTTTTGTTTTCAAAATCAGCAGCAGTGTATTCTGTGTCCCATGAAATCAGAAGAAAAACTCTATAATATATTTAATTAATTTTTTTTTCAGCATGTAGTGGAATGTTTTGGGTTTGTTTTTCGTTATCTTTAGAGCACATTGTTTCAACAGTTGGGTAACATGCCCTCTAAATACATTGACAAAATTACATGAAGTAAAAAAATATGTCTGAAAATTTCAATTTAAAAGGTAAAATTATTGTGAAGATTGTGATATAGAATCATAGAATAGTTAGGGTTGGAAAGGACCATAAGATCACCTAGTTCCAACCCCCCTGCCATGGGCAGGGACACCTCACACTAAACCATCTCACCCAAGGTTTTGTCCAACCTGGCCTTGAAGACTGCCAGGGATGGAGCACTCACAACCTCCCTGGGCAACCCATTCCAGAGCCTCACCACCCCAACAGGAAAGAATTTCTTCCTTATATCCAATCTAAACTTCCCCTGTTTAAGTTTTAACCCATTACCCCTTGTCCTGTCACTACAGTCCCTGATGAAGAGTTCCTCCCCAGCATCCCTATAGCCGCCCTTCAGATACTGGAAGGCTGCTATGTGGTCTCAAAGCGGCTGCTATGTGGTCTCAAAGCAGCCTTCTCTTCTCCAGGATGAACAGCCCCAACTTTCTCAGCCTGTCTTCATACTGGAGGTGCTCCAGTCCCCTGATCATCCTCATGGCCCTCCTCTGGACTTGTTCCAACAGTTCCATGTCCTTTTTATGTTGAGGACACCAGAACTGCACACAATACTCCAGGTGAGGTCTCACAAGAGCAGAGTAGAGGGGCAGGATCAGCTCCTTTTGATACAGCCCAGGATACGGTTGGCTTTCTGGGCTGCGAGCGTACACTGCCGGCTCATGTTCATTTTCTCACTGACCAGCACCTGCAAGTCCTTCTCCACCAGGCTGTTCTGAATCTCTTCTCTGCCCAACCTGTAGCTGTGCCTGGGATTGCTCTGACCCAGGTGTAGGACCTTGCACTTGGCATGGTTAAATTTCAAGAGGTTGGTATCAGCCCACCTCACAAGCATGTCAAGGTCCCTCTGCATGGCATTCCTTCTCTCCAGCGTATCGACCAAACCACGCAGCTTGGTGTCATCAGCAAACTTGCTGAGGGCGCACTCAATCCCGCTGCCCATGTCAGTGATGAAGGTGTTGAACAAGGCCAGTCCCAACACCGATCCCTGAGGGACATCGTTACTGGTTTCCAGCCGGACATGGAACCATTGACCACATCTCTTTGCATGCGTCCATCCAGCCAGTTCTTTATCCACCAAGTGCTCCATCCATCAAATTAATGTCTCTCCAATTCTGAGACAAGGATGTCATGTTGGACACTGTTGAATGCTTTGCACAAGTCCAGGTAGATGACATCAACTGCTCTACCCCTGTCCATCAGTTCTGTAGCCCCATCATAGAAGGCCACCAAATTGGTCAGGTAGGATTTCCCCTTAGTGAAGCCATGCTGGCTGTCACCAAGCACCTTGTTGTTTTTCATGTGCCTCAGCATGCCTTCCAGGAGAATGTGCTCCAACATTTTGCCAGGCACAGAGGTGAGACTGACTGGTCTGTAATTCCCCGGGTCTTCCATTTTCCCCTTCTTGATTATATTATAATTTACGATTGTTCCTTAAACTTTAGCAAACTTTGCTATAAAATTATTATTAGAAATTCATCTTCAAGTGCTGAAAAGGTGAGAGTGGTAGAACTAAGTTACTGAGACAACCTTTAATTTCCCACCTTGTGTGTGCTCCAAAAGTTAGTCTTTAATTACATAACCATGCACTATTTTTCCCCTGAGAATAACTGCCTCACTTTGTTAATTGAATGGATGATGTTTATTTAATGAGCAGCTATTCAGAATCTTTTTCTTCAGAAGATTTAGTGAATGGCCTACGGTTTATTTACAACATATTATTCAAATGCAACTCCATTCCCCATTTCCATTGGGAAATTACTGATTCTCTCCCATCAATTTTCCTGGGATTAATGAGAAATGATTGTCTTTCAGAAAAGGACATTATCTCTCGCCCATCTCTATGCTGTTAATTTTGACTGTTTCTAGTGTATGAGTGAGATAATTATAGTTACCTTATATATAATTTAATTTATCTGATTTCTGCATAATATATTTTAGCATTTTAATTATGTTTGATTTTGGGTTATGAATTTATCTTTACAATATCTCTTAGAGTTTTGATGCATAGAACACTTTTTAGACAAAAATATGCATTCCCAGTTTTTCATTTCAGCAGTTTTCATTTTTATTTCAGCTCATGCTTTGTGCGGATCTCACTAGGTAACAGTAGGTAGACAAAATATAAGGTTAAGCAGCTATTGTTACAAAGGTTTCAAAGTGGGACCATAGAGATATAATCAAGTTTTCCAATAACATTAATGAAGAAATTATCCATTCTCACATGGAATATTTGTCCTTACCCTGTCCTCCTTTCAGCTGGAATTTTGAAGTTAATTTTCTTTCTAGCAGCTAGTACACTGCTGTCTTTTGGCGCTAATGCTGATAACACCTGTATTCAAACTTCTCACATGAAAAATAAAAGGAGGAGGACTAAGTGGGAATATTACTTAATCTTTATACAATAATTCACACCTGATTTAGTCTAAAAGTATTTGAATTTAAGCATTAAAAGAAGCCCACAGCTACCTACTTTTTTCATCATGAAAAAGGAAATATCATTCATTAACCCATTATTAATATCTCCTTAAGCCCAAATTAACATTTCCTTATATTTTAATTTTATTACAGGTTCACATACTGTTTAACAAACAGACAAACTGCATTACTTATAAATGTCAGAAAATACAAATTTGGCTTCCAAAATAAGATCCATTTTTATTCTTTTTGTGATTAAATACATTCTGGCCAACAAAAATATGTTTGACCTGGAGGTTAAGGATATTTTTCATACATCTGATGTCTCTTTTTTCCAAATTGACCTTCTGTTCTTCTCAAGGATTCAGTCAGGACGTTCAAATGACTGTAGCGAGCAACTCTTTCAGACTCACTGTTATGCCAGACAATCTTTTAAGTTCAGTATAAGAGCTGCTTGAGACTTACACTAAATTCTTCTTATACCCACTTTTAGCAAATCTCCATTCTTATGGGTCTGATGAAAACATCTGCAAAAATAAAGTGATCTGAAGAAGGGAATGAAGTAGATATTATCTTTTTACATAGGAAAAAAAAATCCCCAGAACTTACTGAAAGGGAGATAAATTTCTCTTGAAGGAATTTTTAAGCACAAATTAAAATCCTTTTTTGAATAGAAATCTTAACATGACCAATTTGTGTAGTATCACCCTGAAGGATACTTCCTTAAAACTTCCTTCATAGAAATGATTCAAGTAGATTGATCACTCAAGAATTTTCCTATTTCATGAAAGCACTCACTAAAATTTTAGTGGTTGTCACTGATGCTTTATGGTTTTCTAATATATGAAAAGTGCAGATTAAAATACATAGGAACGCAGTTGAGAACTCACAAACTAACAGTTTCAATGAGGCTCCAGAATATATGCAAAATACCGAAGGAATTGAAGCAACTTTCAAGCAAATTTCAAACTTTTAATTTCAACAACATTTTTCCCATGTAATCATAAAAGCTTAAAAAGTAAGTCACCTTCCTCTTCTACCCTTTCTTTAAAAACAAACAAACAAACAAGAAAAAAAAAAAAAAAAGACAGATTTGAAATGACAGTTTATTTTAATTTGGCCTAAGTAGAAAAAAACCTACTTTTTTTGTCTAATACACAGACTGCCTCTCTTTTTTGTCCCTTTCCATATCCACAAACACTATGAGTGGTTGCGTAGAAATAAGTAGCAATAGAGCTATAGACAAAATCAAGTCTTTCATTGCCTTCAATCAAAAAGTAATAGCAGTGTAATTCTTGTACATAGTAATGTAAGATTAAGAAATGTTGTCTTCTACTCTAAATGGCTAATACACTGAATAAAAGCTTTATATGAAACAGGATTTGTCATATATTGTCTGTTCCATTCAATAGAACATTTTGGCTAACATTTGTGACTCAATCTTTCCGTGGATTTTGAGAAACTATTTCAATTACATTGATTAAAATGATTCTATCAATTGAAAAGAAATGTTTAAATAAAATATATAAATTTATAGAAAAAGCAATCAATTGCCAAAACTGCTATTAGATACATGTGCATTTACTCATAATCATGCATGCAGCCTACACACACACATACATATTTGCCTTCACATATGTATATGTAATGGTTTAATAATTTAACAATAGATTTCTTTTCCTTTGTCCATTCCACTCCCATTTCTAGTAACAGAAGCTGTCAAATATTCAGTGTGAGGTTTCTCTAAACCAATGATCATAGACTATGTTTGAGCTCCCCAGTACAAAAAAGACATTGAAATACAGTGACAAATTGCAAGGGATCATGAAGGTAATTACAGGCCTCAAGCACATGGTGTATGAGAAGAGGCTGTGATAAATTGATTTATTCAGTCTTAAGGGAAGAAAGGATCTTATTGCTGTGTTCATGTACCTCGTACAATGATAAACAGGAAACAGACGCAAACACTTCTGAGATACAGTGATATAGGAAGAGGCAACAAACACAAGTTATGGTGGGAAAAATTTTGATCAGATGTTAGAAAACAGTTGTTCACAGTGAAGATGATGAAATACCGGTCCACGTGCCCACAGGACTGTCATCCTTGATGATACTCAAAACCTAACAGACAAAATCTCTACACAACTTCTGCCAGAGTTGGCCCTTATTTCAACAAGGGTTTTGGCGTTTATAAGTCACTCCTAAAATAAATTATTCAAGGACTCTGTAACTAACTTAATAAGAGGAAACACTAGTACTAACACAGCCAAGGATAAAATGTCTTTCCCCTTCTTATAGCTATTACTATATTACGATGTTTTTTTCTTTTTTAGCTTTTATCAAACCTAATTTAAATAAGGCATCTAACTTTCCTTCCTGTCTCTGGAATTATTTATGTACTGTTTAAAAATGTCACCATTTAGCCTGGAAAGACTCCACAACTGAGTTAACAGCAAGCATAAAATACTATCTTTAAAGCAGCAAACATGGAGTTTCCTGTCTGACAGCATTATTGTTAACAGCATTGGTGAGCCTAATTCCCCCATGCACTGCTTTGACAATTTAGCCCGTAAAGTTAGATGATGTTCATTTTACATTCTGACAGTTACACTTTGTATGAATCATGTAGGAATAAAAATACAGTGAAATCAAAAGTGATTTCAGCATATTAGAAAGAATATAGAAGAAATTCTTAGAGGAGGTTCAGTCACCCAATCTGAAATACATGTGAATTGCGTTTAACTCTCACTAACATCTTCTTACAGTGCTGTCTGGCTTCGAGCAGATAGCTTGGGACTAGGCTCTCCTGCAAGTCCTGCCTCTTCTGTCAGCCCTACAGGATTTGTATAGAATACCATACAAATAGTTATATGTAGACAATGGATTGTACACTTTGGCTGGGTGAACTGAGCTATTTCTAAAATTACTACAGTAAAATATTTCAGATTTTATTGCTGAATTGCAAGAGACAGATTTCATTATTAGGTTTGTCATGGCCAAGGTACTGATATAATGTACTTCACATTCACTTCTAACAGATTAGATTTCTGTTAGAATCCTGAACAAACGGTGCCTGTCCTAAACTGATCCTTCTGCTGCTGAAACTTCAGACCCACAAGGAGTTTAAGACCACCATTGTTCAACATATTAAAGTTTATTTATTTATAACCAAAGATCAGTTGATATTTTATTTCTCTGTTACTGGCTGTGTGCATCATTTTAGTAGTGTTTTTATCTCTATAAAACTTCCAGACTTTCTAGTTGTGAGAAGCCAAAACTCTCACGTCTGTACACATCGTGGGTTCACTCCAATGCATGTAGATGACTGGGGATTAATTTACTACTTTATGTCCTGCTTGTTGAAATAATTTTGTCAGCGGTCAAAAGAATCAGTCTTACAATGATATATATGAAAACCAAACAAACTACTGTTTTGTTCATCCTAATGATCACAAATCTTATTTCTTTAGTATTAGAATTTTTCCTTCTTTTATATTAATTAGCATAATCCTGGTTTAAACACTAGTCTCGTATGCAAAAGTTGCTTACCAGAGTTAGTGAGCATTAATGAAACAATAATCTTTAATTATTTTTACTGATGTACAGAAAATTATGCACAATCAGTAAAACTCGCAAAAAAAGTCTGGAGAAAAAGGTCATAACTAAGTTGGCTACAATTTATGAACTCTGCCAACTTTATTACATTGATATATTCAAAAGTCCTTTTAAAAATAAATTATTTTTGTTTCACATTTTCAAAATGTCAGTTTATTTTGGAAGTTTATAAAGGTGCAAATTGTTCTTTGACTCAAATAGATATAACTCTTTAAAAAAAAAAAAAAAAAGCTAATGTAATTCTTATTATATCTAAGACATATTTCCAGCTGTTCAATTAAACCAGGAAACCAAAAAGGTCAGTATTTGCATGACACTAATCATCTGCATAACAAAATATATGCTTAACAGATACATAAAATTACTTACTCCTTGCAGCAGAAATCTGCATAATCGCGCAACTTTTCCAGATTTTTTTAGATGCATTTCCCTTGATTTTATGGGCCACAATATTAATTCTCCTGTATTGAATAACCAGACACATAATTTTTTTATGACTTTTCGCAGACACTGTGAAATATTAGAGCCATATTCTCCCTATGAATAAAGTAGTAGAAAAAATTGCAATCAAGCTATCCAGTTAAAGGTAGACTTTCTGTTTCTTCAATATAATTGTATAGTAGAATATTGTTTTGACTGATACTACAGTTACTTTCAGGTTTCATTACAGATATTGCATTTTATTTTGTATGCTCTAAAAGTAAATATAAAACATGTTAATGAGAGCTTACACTTTTTAGTGATACATGAAAAAAAATTATCTTAAAGCTGTAATACAAAAGATGCTAATTTAGAAAAATGACACCTTCAAGTAGTCTTAAAGCAGATGAAAGAATGAGCTTAATTTCTAAACCAATGAAAAACAAAACAAAACAAACCCACCCATGAGCACATTTGGTTTTACAGGAGTTTACCTATTCTTCCCAAAAAGAAGAAAACCAAAGTCTACTACAGGAAAGACTTTCAACACTTTCCATGTCTCTTTCTTGGGAAAGGACTGGTCTCAAAATTTTAGTATTCTTAAAAAAAAAAGATCAGATTAAGTAACAGAAATGTGACATCTTTCTGATAGATTTCCCTGCTGCAATACTATTTCTACATTATTTACTATAACAAGTCCCTCACAAGCAAAGGAAAAAAAAATATTTAGAACAAGAAAATAAAAGCTAATTACTTATTTCTGAATGCTTTGAAAATACTGGAGAATCTAAATGGTCCTAAAGAAGGACTGAATAAAACTGCTTTAAAGTATTTCCTGTTGTTCGCAGTTTTTATAAATATGAGGATATTAGTAGAGATTATTAAATTAACGTAATGACTAAAAGTCTTTCATCTCCCAGTCACCATATAAATTTCTGGTCCTGACCCAAGTTATTTTCTGTTTAGAGCACCACAAATTAAATCTTTCTATCTCTGAAGTGGTACTATCAAGTACTAAGCTAGTCCCATATTAGAACCAGCACAACCAATCGCTGAACATATTCTTGAACACATCTCTAAGGAAATCGAGGCTTCAGTCATTACTAAGGAAGATCCAAGAATCTGCTATGAAGATCACAGACAGCACCTTGAATGCAGAAATTACACTGAATGATTAGCTTCAATAAAATAATGAGATACTGTACTGAAAGATTTAGCCTTTTGCTTCAAGGCAAATAGAGAAATTCAGCCTCCACTGGCAAAGGGAAAATGTCTTTTTTCCAAATTATGTACTAAATTACAGGAATCAAGAATAATTACTGTAAAAACACATCTCTGCTTAATAAAGAAAATATTTAGTTTATTGTTATTTGCACTACCGTAATAGCCAAAGATCCCAATCCACTTACAAAGTCAGTGTCCATGTACAGAGCAAAGTCTGTTGGCCTTTTACAGTGAATCTAAGGAGTGGCAAAGAATGCTACAGTGAAGAATAGCATATGGGAAAATATGGGGCACGTAGAGTCAGTGATTACGTAGCAATACAGTATAAAAAGATGCGACCACAATTCTGTAACGTATTTCTTTAGTCCTAAGAGCTGAAGCCAAATCACTTAAATATTAATAAACCTTCATAGTACTCCATATATGGTGATGAGAACAGGAGGCTATTAGCCTATCAAAGAATTCAATGCATAGCCTCTTGTCATCTTTGTGGCATCTACAACCACGTGTGAGTGTGCAGATGTGTTTGATTTCTTCTTCATGCAAGTTTAACTACTTCTTCCTTATGGTGGAGGTATAATAGCTTCAAATACTATGTCACTATAAGTGGATGAATGAAACAAAGTAAAACCAATATATTAAAAAGTCATTCTAAAATATTTCAGGGAGGAGGTGCTACGAAATTCGTAGCATAAATAGCATGCTGGTTTTATTGTCAGTTGTTTCAGTGACCTACAATTATTCTAGGCTTTTGGAGTAAAATGTGGAACTCAAATTTATAACTGTAAATCTTTTAAAATATGTCAATATTATTCCCTCATAGTGATTGCATACAAATGTAAACAGTATGAAGAAATGCATATGGAGTTAAACAATAAGTTTTAATTACATCCCAGTTAACAAACATCAAGTCTGGCTTGATAAATAAAACGAAACAAATAAAACGAAAACAAAGCAATAACAACAAAAGCTAATATTCTTCAAGTATTTGTATGTTTAAAGAGGCTCCTGTTACCACCTTTTTTTCTGAAAAGCATGTGGCATTTAATTGCTTAATGTCAGAAACAAAAGCAATGATATGCCATTTACAGTAAAATCCAATATTAGCAAACAATACTATTCAGTTATACAATAATTCTGTCTTTGATTTAAGAAATAATATTTCAATTTGATAAAATAATGATCCTTTTTTGTCACTGCATGGACTATATTTTCCACAGAGATTATCAATAATTTGTTGAAGTTAGCTGATTGTTATCCAACTTTGCTCCTGTCCTTTAATCCAAGTGATCTAAAGAGGAATTTTTAAGTACACAAAATTTTACATTCAGAAGGCAGATCAAAACCTTGGAATTCAGTGAGAATTTGTGAAGGAAAGAGCAAGGAGGAGATAGCTGCTATCATGTTGATGTTGTTAATCCTTTTGCATGTCTTAACATGATTTTCATGATTAATAAGACAATTGGGCTCACGCAAGAAGCTAAAAACAGATAGATCGCATAAGATTTACTGACCACAGATGGGAGAGTTTGGTTCCGTAACATGTACATCAAAGTTCTTCGGCAGAGTTCCACTACCTTAGTGCCATGTTTCTAAAGTGAGATGATGTGTCACAAAGGACAGAAACAATTAGATATGGATAAGAATGACCAGTTGTTCAATTTTATTACTGTTAAGTTAGGTTTTAAAGTTTCACAGTCAAGGGGAAGCCCACAAAATTTTTTTATGAATCTGGAGAAACTGTTAATTATACAGCTGCTACAGCTACTATACAGCTATGTAGATGCTTCTGAAGAGGAAAAAGTAAAGAAGGGAAAGATAAGTAGAAACATGTTTTGTCACAAGAACAACAGAGATTTCTGAAAAAATACCTGTGGACTTAGTCTGTTTCAGAGGGCCAAAATCTTTATTCCTAAAATTGACGCTAAAAGTATGATCAGAAACCATATTACAAGTGCTCAGAGGGCTTTTTGCCAGCTCTGATCATTTTTATCTCTGAGAGTCTGGCTCATATTTTAGTGCACTTCACAAGGTAAAAGAGAGAATGATTGATTCCACACACAGCTGTTAAATGACAGCTTTTGATTCCCGTTTGAAACAATCTCAGAGATTATAACTTTCTTTTATTTTCTTGTTGTAAGACAATGTTTATAGCTTTCCCAGTTGTGGCTGAGAGGTTGCTCAATGAAATTTCGTGACCCTCTCTGATAGCAGTTAAACGCATCACTGATGGATCTCTTTTGTTTGCCACATTGGCTGTTGCTTACTGATTTTTCCATTTCTGTCTTGTATTTTGACATATCATTCAGACCTGACACGTGACAGCTTTTTTGTGTAACCATGTTGCGTTATATATCATTTCCTTTCTTGAAATGAATGTAATGTAGAATTTTACTGCTCAGAGAAATACTTTTTCATTTGGCTTTAGAGACATCTGTCATATCCCTCAGGATAATATACAGTACATTCACTTTTTAAATCATTTGTCTTAGAACCACTTATTTCTTCCTTATTTTGTTTCCTTTCAGTTAGCATCCATCTTTTACTCTTGCCAAAGATAACAAATATCTTTTTCTCTCCCCTTTCTTCTTAACCAGTTGTCTTTCCCTCACACTGGGCTTTAAACAAAGTTGAGATTTCTCAGTATATTTCATTCATATCTCTTACAGGTTGGGTTTTTTTTTTTAATACCTATCATTTTCAGCTTTTGTCAAACATTTTAGACTAACATTGAAAGAATTGAGAATAATCTTGCAGTTGGTGCTCTGTATTCAAGGAAGAATATGAGAATATATCTTTTAACCCTCACTAGAAAATGTACTGGTTTTTTCCTTTAAACCTCAAGACTCTTAAAAAAACCCCATCTGTTTGGTTTTAGTATGTCATCATAGGTAGTCATGTTTATATGATTGTGTGCATGCATACTATATACATACATGCATATACATACATATAAATTCATATACTGAGCAGTTCAGAGAGTACGATCTTGTAAAAACAGATGCTTAAATGCATCTTTTAAGTGTGAACATTTTCCTGAACTGAGCAGCTGAAAGATTCATTTAATCCAGAGTTAGTTAAATAGAAGCACTAGAAGGAAGTGCAGCAGGAGGGCCAGGAGACCTCCTTGGATGGATAAGGAGCTGCTGAGGAAAATTCAAAGTCAAAATGAGGCTTATAAAAAATGGAAGCAAGGACAGGCAGCCTGGGTAGAGTACAGGGATTTTGTCCGGGAAGCTAGGGACCAGGTTAGGAAGGCTAAGGCCCAGTTAGAATTAAACCTAGCCAGGGATGTTAAGGATAACAGGAAGGGATTCTACAGGTACGTAGCAAACAAAAAACAGACTAGGGACAACATAGGCCCCCTGAGGAAGCTTTCGGGAGAACTGGCTACTCAGGATTTGGAGAAGGCTGAGGTTCTGAATGACTTCTTTGCCTCGGTCTTCACTGGCAAAGGCTCTGACTGCACCACCCAGGTCTTAGAAGGTAGACGCAGGGACTGTGAGAATGAAGACCTTGGGCCCACTGTAGGAGAGGATCTGGTTTGAGACCATCTTAAAAATCTGAACGCTCACAAGTCCGTGGGACCTGATGGAATCCATCCGCGGGTCCTGAAGGAGCTGGCGAATGAAGTTGCAAAGCCACTGGCCATCGTATTTGAAAAATCATGGCAGTCAGGTGAAGTTCCCGACGACTGGAAAAAGGGAAATATAGCCCCCATTTTCAAGAAGGGGAAAATGGAAGACCCGGGGAATTACAGACCAGTCAGTCTCACCTCTGTGCCTGGTAAAATCTTGGAGCACATTCTCCTGGATGGCATGCTAAGGCATGTGAAAAACAACAAGGTGCTTGGTGACAGCCAGCATGGCTTCACTAAGGGGAAATCCTGCCTGACCAATTTGATGGCCTTCTATGATGGGGCTACAGAATTGATGGATAAGGGCAAAGCAGTTGATGTCATCTACCTGGACTTGTGCAAAGTGTTTGACACTGTCCCACACAACATCCTTCTCTCTAAATTGGAGAGATATCAATTTGATGGATAGACCACTCGGTGGATAAAGAACTGGCTGGATGGCCGCACACAAAGAGTTGTGGTCAATGGCTCGATGCCTGGCTGGAGACCGGTAACGAGTGGTGTCCCTCAGGGATCGGTGTTGGGACCGGTCTTGTTTAACATCTTCGTCGCTGACATGGACACTGGGATTGAGTGTTTTCCTCTAGTGGAAATACGTATTGTCACTAGCTATTCAAAGATTTGAGAAATTTATTTTGAAATTCCTGCACATTTCTAAAAAAATATCTAATTTGTATAATAATTTCTTGATAGGATTTTAAGAAGAATGCCATAATGTTTGCATGTAGCAAAATTAGCAGTGGAATATGTATAATATTATATACATACAAATTTATATATGTATATTATACATAATATCTATGAAATGGATATTCTATCTGTATATATGTGTATAAAACATAATCAGGAAAACAGAAAACTTGTATTTGTATATAATTACATATGTATATCAGTCCTATAATACATATAATCCCTTTCTGGTCTGTAAACCAAAACTAATGACCCAGAATTAATGGACACTGTTTGTGTGAGCACCCAGGTATTACACAGAGAACCAATGGCGCTGCCTCTGATTCCACATCACCTGATTTCTCTACTCAGACAGCTCTATGTCTCCTAAGACTCTCTTTGTTATGTTTCTGACTGTGCAACTCATCTCACTGTGGCTCTGATATTTTCCAATGTTAGTATAATCAAAGAATTCAGGGTTTTTTGAGATGTGGTCTCTGCTTTTTCAAACACATACATATTTGCCTATCAGTTTGAGGGAATTCCTTAGAAAGCAGAGAAGAGCATGCCTGTGGTTGTAAGAAGAAACAAACATAAGCTATTTAATGGTAACTCTCTTTAGATTTCACAGAAATATGAAAAGAATTTTTAGAACAGATTAAAATATTACCATATTTTAAACACAATAAGATGAAACTAATAAAAAAATACATATTTACTTTTATTGATAAAGACCCTGAGACCACCACCAAGGTATCTTTAAAATTCATGGAGCAGGGGGAATCAACAAAAACTACAACACCCAATAGGAAATTATTAATTTACTTTACTGTTCAGGGCTTGTTTGATTTTTTGGGGGTTTTGTTTTTGTTTGTTTGTTTGTTTGGGTTTTGTTTTGCATGAAGGCTATGTCTAAGGAAGAAAAAATGTAGAATCAGGAAAGTTTATAACTACTTCATACTGCATAGCAATTATCTGTATCTGTCACAAAATGGAAAGGTTTCAGAAAAGTGCTTCAGCTATGATTCATCTCTCAAAGACATTTTACACAGCAAAAGATTTAGTGACTTCATTCTCTTTAATGCAGAGAAAGAAAGAAGGTTAATGCACTGATTGACCAGAAGCTACAAGCAAACACAGGAACAGATTTCTAACAGTGGCCCGCTTTTTAATCTCAGTGAAAAGAATATAACAAGACCCACTTCCTGGAAATGAAACTGTGTGATGAAAAATCAAACGTGGGTAAGACTGTTTTACAGTAGGTCCAGTTTATCACTATAACAGCTCATCTATAAACCTAGCAGGATCTTCATTGCTTAAGCCTTTCTTTTGAGACTGTCATCCAAAAAGGTGCAATAGAGTTCAGATGCTGGGTGTTTAAGGGATGCATAGCTAGCCTGTATAACACACGTATCATATTAATGATCATATTCCTACCCATCCTTAAAGATATATTCCATGCAGGAAAACATATAACGAGGGAAGTTGTTAAATTACCTAATATATTTTTTATGCGAATAGTAAAATGTTTATATGTAAGTATAGAAATGCTAGTAGTGCAGCTTCATGGTCTGTAAACCTTAAACACACAGATGGGAAAAATAGAGGGGGTTTGTTTACGTGTGTACCTTAAACATATATGCTCTGCTGAAGATCCTCCGCACATCTCCAGCATGAGTAGATAATTTCAAATGTGAGTACATTTTTAATACACACAGGTCTTGGAAAAAAGGGGGAAGAAAACTTGTATTACGCATGTAAACTTTTTGTCACTGCATTCCAAAAACATTGTAAAAGAACTATGACTAATAGGGACATATTTAGTCTCCTTTTTAAACATTTACATTCAAAGTCTGACATGTTTTGTCAAAAAAAATCCTGTGATGAAACTCATTCCTTGAAGTCAGTGATGAAAGCATGTTTGAGAGTTTAAAAATCACAATAACTTTTTTTAAACAATGTGACAAAAGTTAGAAAAAACAGGCAAATTCTTCATAAGGTCGGAATATCATTGCTGCTTCATCTACTTCCCCATAATAGCTTTCCTTATTTTTCTACTGTGTGACTATTTGTTTTGGGGTTTTTTTGAGTGAGGAAGAAAGCAGGTTTGTCTCTTTCGGTTAGCTTTCAAGATTATCTCTCTCCCTTTCCTCTAACCCTTTCCAAGTACTAGTGTCTTTCTGGTTAAAGCCACTGGAAGTTATGGGCACTTTTCAGTAGATTAGTTGGTGTCCTGGGTTCAGCAGTAGCAGTCATTTTTCTCCTTCTTAGTAGCTGCTGCAGTGCTGTTTTTGACTTTCAGCCTGGGAACAGCGCTGATAACACTGATGTTTTTGGTTGCTGTTCAGTAATGTTTACACTGACCAGGGACTTTCTGAGTTTCATGCTCTGCCTGGGAGGAGGGGAAGCCAAAAGGAAGCAGAGACAGGACACCTGACCCAAACTAGCCAAAGAGGCATTCCATACCACAGCACGTCATGCCCAGGATGTAAAACTGAGGTCAGTTACCCGGAAGGGCTAGATTACTGCTTGGTCAGGCTAGGTATCGGTCGGCGGGTAGTGAGCGGTTGTATTCTCTTCCCTTGTTATTTCCCTTATCATTATTATTATTGGTGGTAGCAGTAGTGATTTGTGTTATACCTTAGTTACTGGGCTGTTCTTATCTCAATCCGTGGGAGTTACATTCTTTTGATTCTCCCCCCCATCCCTCCAGAAGCAGGCGGAGGAAGGGGGGGAGTGAGAGAGAGGCTGTGTGTCTGGGCTTAAACCACAATGGATGGGTTTGTATTTAATTTGAAACATTATTCTTCATTAAGTTATTGGCTTATTTGTACATTTTTTAAACAGCTACATATAACTAAGTGTTTGCAATGTTGCAGTGGAAATCTGAAGTCCAAAAGGCTGGAGATAATCAGACCTGAGTTGATAGAAATTACACCACAGGCAAACACCTAGGCATTTTCACGATTAAAACCTTTATCCAAGGTTTTTGTTTGTTAGTTTGTTCAGTTTTTAACTGAACATTGTTCAAGGTAATTCAGTAGTCTGTCAACAGCACTTTTTAGACTGCTTTATGAGACGACACCACTACGTGAAGCTGATGGCCACAACCTGCTGCTTTGAAGTGTTCCTGTGTCTCCAGATGTTCACTGGAGCTGAGGATCAGCTCTCAAGGCTGTGGACAAGATCTTGTGTGAACACCAAAGATATGCACTGGAAATTTCATCTTTCCCGGCTTCCCATGAAGTATATTGCTGAAGCCTACAGAGACAGAGCTTGTCAGTTTGATCATTTCAGACAGTCAGAGGTAAGTGGAGAGAAATTGGTCTTATAAGTCAATTGCCAAAGAACAGAACACCTAACTGCAGTAAGCCAGATGGCTCTGTTTCTCCACTGCCATACTGAGTTCCCTGTTTAACTACAAAATTTCCATTTGAGCAGTTCCACAGGGAATACTTACAAGCCTCCTGTTAAAGCCATGCAGGTCTGCATCAGCTTTGGCTGGCTCAGAGCTCAAATTAAACAAAGATGCTGTGATGAGATAAGACAAACTGGGGGGAGTAAGCAGTGGGAAAATAACAAATAAAGTGACACTGTATGGCCCTCTATAATATGTTATTTCTTAATATTTAAAGGAATTTAAATAAATATTTAATAATTATAAACTAAAACCAATACCTGCTCAAAAATAGCTTGGGTTTTTTGTTGGTTTTTTTTTTAAGAAGTTTGCCTGTTTGCTAGGAACAAATAATCAGTGCATTACACATCTAGTGTGAACAGGTGGCACTTAAATAGAAACTATAATAACTTTTAAAATAAAGGATTTCATACTTTGATTTAAAGATCACAATGAGATTTATCTCTGTGATGATAAAATGAATATTAAATTAAATAGGCCCATTATTTCAGTTCATGTAATGAAAATTTTTATTTATTGCAAAACTCTTAAATATAATTCCATTTAATTTTCCTGACTGGTGATCCCTTCCCACAGGTGTCCTGGGTTCAGCAGTGGCAGTCATTTTTTTCCTTCTTAGTAGCTAGTGCAGTGCTATGTTTTCATTTTTTGGCCTGGGAAGAGAGCTGATAATGCCAATGTTTTTAGTTGCTGCACAAATGTTTGGTCTGGCCAAGGACTTTCTAAGCCTCATGCTCTGTCAGGGAGGAGGGGAGGCCGGGAGGAAGCAGAGACAGGACACCTGAACCAAACTGACCAAAGAGACATTCCATACCACAGCACGTCATGCCCAGGATGTAACGGGGAGTTACCCCGGAAGGGAAGGGACTGCAGGGTTGGAGGAGGTATCGGTCGGTGCTCTGCCGGGGGGAGTGGGGCGAGTTATTGGTCGACTGGTGTTGATGTGTTGTATTCTTTCCTCTTGTTATTTCCTTTATCATTATTATTATTGGCGGTAGCAGTAATGATCTGTGTTACACCTTAGTTACTAAACTTTTCTTATCTCAACCCGTGGGAGTTGCATTCTTTTTCGATTCTCCTCTCCGTCCCTCCAGGAGCAGGGGGAGGGCAAGAAGGGGGGGAGTGAGTGAACAAGGTTTGTGGTTGGGTTTAAACCACGACAACAGGACACTCTAAACAAAGGCTAGGAAATCAAATCCCTTTACACATAGAGTCACAATGGATGTATGCATAAAAATGGCATATTTTAAACACATTTTCAAACTAAAACATGCACAGCTGATTACAAACGCAAACAGCAGCACTTGAAATTCAGAAATGACATATCAGAACTGCTGAAATCAAACTTTAGATATGTTAGGGTCATTTTAAAAAAGTGAGAAATGAAAACTCAGAACCTGCACTCTGACTCGGCATTCTCTAAATCTGCTTTTGAAGTGTTCTTATGCCGATGCAATGTGAAGCTAGCCTTTTCCTAATGGCCAAATTAGAGAGGATGGAAGATAGACTCAATCTGAAATTTTAACATTTCATTGTTTTATTACAGACCACTACACCAGGGACTGATGAACTAAAGTAATGGTAAAAGAAGCAAATCTACGGCAGTATCCACCTATGTATTTTGACAGCACTGGACATCTATTCATTTCTCAGAACAAAATGGGGAAAGAAGAGTGACTGCCATTCAGAAATCAGAGGAAGATGTCTACCTACTGTTTAAATGCAACCTTGTGACCAGGGTACATCCACAGTCCAAAGTAAATATATGAAATGTATGCTTACTAAATTCTCAATTCTAACTGGAAAGAAGAGGGAATCATGGTGATGGATTTTTTATCACATCTCTACAGAAAAAGCAAAGGCTTGTTTTGGACCTTATACACAGATTTGGTAGTGTTGTTATTTATGCAGAGAATGCAGTTTTGCTAAGGAATAATACTTTCTCATGAAAATTCCTGAGTACTTACCAGTATATGCGTAACTAACTTAATTTTAAGTCATACTGATTAATGGAGTCATAAAAGCCTTTAAACATGACAACACATGGAAGAGTGGAAGAAAATTATAATTCAATCTATTAGTTTCTTTCCTCATTAAATTAAATGCAAATGTGTCAATGTGGTGTTTCTTTGTACAATAATTAAATGAAAACATTTATAATTTAAAGCTTGGCTATTTTTAGGGTTTTTTTATAGCAGAAACAAGCTTCACAAAGTTCTCCATAATTCACCATCCATCATTATTTACATTCTATTCACTACTTTAATAAAAATTCCTAATACATAAATTGGTAGTATAAATGAGCAAAAAAAGTATCAGATTTGTCATAAGTTTCTCACCTCATATTTTCTCCCGGGGGGGTGGGGGGGGCGGGGGGAAACCACAACAAAATAAACCAACTTTGTTTTAAGAGATATATTTCACCTTTCCTTAAGAACACGTTCTTTTGAGAATGTTTCAAGCACTGTAGGTATTGTTGAATTACATGCTTGGAATTTGTCTTTAAAATACGCACTTTTCCACTGGAATATCTCTTTCTACCAAGTTCTATTGTTAGGAGTACTTGATTATTCCTTACTATAAAGTTAGGTATGGAGAATGTGAGTGAAATTTTGTTTATAGACTGCTTGTGTTTCTGGCACAAGAACAGAATGGTGTTTTGTAGTATATACAATATCTCTTGCTAACAGCCAAACAGGAGATACTGGGCTAGTGTATTTCTAAACACAGCTATCCTGTGGGAACGGATAGTGTTTTATTAAGTTTTTGTCTCATCTAGAATTGCTTTGTTTTATTTTTTAAATAAGGTAAAGAAAGCATGACTTTTTATAAAATTTACTTATTCTTATAAAATTACCTAAATGAAATTCAGGCGTCTTAAATCCAGAATAGTCTTATTTAATACCTTGTTCTTTGCTTGGAGCCTCAACACATTTGGAAAGGTAGATTGCAGGACCAAGTTATAATTCACTGTGGTATGAACACATGCAAATTTCACAGAACCTCCGATAGCTTTTCAACCTGTGCCTATTATACTTGACCCTGCAAACTTGCCGTCAATGACATTTGTGACCAAAGGTTTCCAAGACCCGACTTTTATTCACTTCTGTTCAGAAAACAAAAATGCTTCCTCCAGTATTAAACAATTTATGCTATTTTAATCTCCAAAGATTATTTTGAGGACATATTGAGGACAAGGTGGATGAGAAAATAATTAACCAATTTTATTTGATATCTTGGTGTCCAATACTGTTGTTAGATGTTCAAAACCATGATAGCTTTATTTCTTTAGGAATTAATGACAAGCATATATGAACAAATCCTTTTAAAAACACACTAAAAAATCAGAACCACAACGTTCCCTACTTCTTTTGAGTCACAGGATCATCAAAAGTTTATGGTCAAAAAGAACCTTACAATCACCTAGTTCCAATACCCCTAGCACAGAAGAGGAGAGAAGCCTTTTCTTGCGGTACATTAAATGTGGAAAAGCTTTCAAAAGAATACTTTCTGTCATAATTATACCCTATAATAGTGAGGCAAATGCATTATTTTACATGAAAATTTAGATTTATCTTTTAAAAGACAAAGTTTCAATGCCTGTCTTAAGCAAGAAAATTGGAAAAATAAGAGAGCTCTTTGGTCACGTTTCCCATAGAACACAAATGGTACCTTCTAGAAAATCCCTGAATGCTTTCTTTAATTTTTTTTTCTTTTTCACTTGCTTTATACAGATCAAGCTGGGAAGGGAAGGTTTTAATGCAGGGAAAACATCACATCTCTCTTTCTATTTGACCATGTCAGGTGGAAATAAATTGAACAAATGTGTATGGCTGTTGACGCGGGAGTCACGGACAATGCAGAAACGATCAATGTGATCAAGCAATTGCCAAAGTTTATTGTGCACACACTGGGTTATATATACAGTTTGCGTTCTTCCAGCTTGCGTTATATCTTTAGATATAGCAATTCCATTGGCTAACATGCAAGGGCTAACTTACACCACAAACTTAACAACAACAATTCCAAAGTTAGCAACGTCGACTTGCTCAACATTGCTCACTGACCACAATTTTTCAACATCTTAACTCTGTGGTTTCATATCCTGTTTCCAACTGTAAGACTATGCAGCATCAACAATCTTACTTGCCAAATATGCCTAAGATTATATAGCATCAGCAATCTTGCTTCCCTAATATGCCTCCCCAGATGGTCTGGGTAAGGGAGCATGAGTTCTGTCCAAGGACTCTTGCTTCTGCTCACAGCTATGACAAACCTGCCCACATATGGCCCAGAGAAGCCAGGTTTATCAGAAATGCAAAGTCTGGTATTTCTCAGTACCACTGCATTGGCTGTGCCTATGCTGATAGTGCAATTACCTAAGAGGATCAGGGACTGCATGATTTTCTATGTAGGTGAAACAGACCCGTGCAGTGTAATTTAAGTAAAGTCTTTTTTTGAAAAAGTGCATATTAAATTTGTGATTTATTCTCTCTGACCAGAAAAAGTTCAGATTCAGCAGCAGTAGAAATAAACATAATTCTAACATAAACAAGGGTGTTTTGAACAACATTCAATAATATAATCTACATCATTATCTAGTAGCTGTTAGTGATGCCTACACAAAGCTTATTTTATAACATTTTTAAGGTCATATTCAATACTGTTTAAATGCAACCTTGCGCCCAGGATACATCAACAGACTTAGATGTCTTTCAGGCAGTTCACTGAATTAGGCCTTTGTTTTTAAGGCACTTGAGTAGAAGACACCAAGGAATACATTTAATGGCATTGGATGATTACATTTGAAAGGATGGAGCAGTGTGAGACAGAATAGCCTGTTATCATTCTGCAAAACATACCACTCCAAAGACATTTTAGGAGAATATAGGAAAACAACCTTCCCTTTCTGTATAAATATACTGGAGCCAAAAAGACCTTTGAAAGTTATGATGGGGTTGATTTTTGGTTTTTTATAAACAAGTGAGGACTCCAAAAATGTAATACTTGACATGCATTCAGGGTCCAAATCCTAGTGAACTCAGTAAGCAACAGAAAAAAAAAAAAAACAAACATGAATTGCAGAGGGAGTTCAATGAAAGGACAATCTGAACTGAAAACCCTGTGAGAAATCTAAACACACACACTCTTAGAGGTCAGAAGCCCTTAGCAGGATATAAATAACTGTATTTATTTCTTCTTTTTAAAAACGTAACTGCACGGTGTGTCTGGGACAGAGATCAGCCAATGTGGTAAACTATAGAACTTACAGAGACAAGTGTTTTCCTCAGATAATGAATGAAATCATTAAAACATGTCTAGTTAGTGGAATTTAAGTCCATATTTTGTCACCAAAATTTGATGTGCTTTTTTGAGAACCTAAAATGCCACACCAGCATTTTAGACAACTACAGAGACTTTCAATTTTAAATATTTAGGGATGAAAACATAAAAATACATGGCTCTTTTGTAGAAAACATTTTCATTTGTTCTGTGTACTTAAGTTTAAATGAAATAAGAACATTTTAACAAATTCCTACTATCTTGCCATATTATGGCAAGCTGGGCATTTGAATCTGCTTACTCTAGAGAATTAAAGTTGAACAAAACTATTTCTACACTGCACATTTTAAAATTATTCTTTTACTAGATGCCCACAATGTTTCCCAGTGGTATAACTTACATCTAAGATAAGCTTGATAGTCCTCTATCTGCATGAACAATAAGGTTGCACAAGGAATAAGAGAGAGAGATAAATTTCTTTCTGCAGAAGCTGGAGTGGCTTAAAATCAGGTGAGCTCAAAGTAAATCACATAAGCTGAAGTGAACACATTACAGAGATAAGTAGTGACAGTAGAAACTCACACGGTTAAGACTGGCTACAATATTTATAGGGAAAAATAGACAAGAGAAAGAATGTCAATGGTAAAAAGAAACATCAGAAAATAACTTTCTTGTACTAATACTTACATTATACCAACATACAGGTCATACATGCTTAGCTTTCTCGTGTTAGTGGATGCTGACTGAAAAGTGGCCAATTACAGGTGCTGGTGTGAAAAGCTATCAAAAGACAAGCAAAGACAAAGATAAATGCTCTTTTTTTGCTGTGGGATATGAAAGAATAAGGAATGAGCGATTATAGCTGCAAAAGAAAATTACATTGATGTTTTCCGCTGTAGGAAAAATAAAGGCAAAGAAAATTTAAAGAAAAATTTACTACAGAAATGACCTACCCATCACACATTCTTGGGATGTGTCTGTATTCCATAACTTTAGTATAAACTCTTTCAGATGAAGATGTTTATTTTCATAAGTCAATACCATACCTAGATAAACTGTGTCTCGTTCCTGACCTGGGGTGCTGGACTCCAGAAAAGACAAAAGATAACAAGAAGATATAACAGGATGGAACAAGAAGGGATAAGATAGAATATAATAAATTAGAATGTAATAGATTAGATTAGAATATAATAGAATAGCTTTGGTTGAGGGTGATAACAATGACCACTATATTCAAGATTAGTGCATTGGTGGGCATGGAAAGTAAAAAGTAAATTAAAGTAAAAAGCTCAGGAAAGGGCAGGCAGACACCACCTCACATGGTACATTCTGTTTGGTTAAAGTACAAAAAAATTGATAAAAAAAGTTCATTGAAAGAAAATGACAGAGTGTTTTCTGCCTTCCCAGAGACAGTAAATTAAAATACATTATGCTCAGACAGTCCCAAATCAAGGGAATACTTGCAGAATTTTGGAAGTACTGAGTATTTCTAAGGAGTGAGAGTAATCCTGGTATTTATATCTGGAAGCTAATGTTTTTTATTACCTTTCATTTGGACCTCCTTGACTTACAAAATTGTCTCAGATTAGAGTTGTGATTTTAGATTGATTTAACTAAGCCAATGTAAAATTGAAAGCATCTATGTTTATTGTTTTCTGTAGGATTTACTTCTTCAAAAAGTTTACAGGCACTAGTGAAATAAATTTAGCAAATTTAAGCTACAAGAAAACCCATCTGTTTCTTGCATTGCTTGTGTTACCTAAATTAGTTTTATTGAGTTTTCTTCATCTGGACAATTTCAATGTGAATTTTGCAGTTGTTGTCAAGCCCCACAGACTCATGTAAGCATGAGTGTCTCCTGGTTCTGGTTCATGGGCGCTCTATGTAGAAAGTACTAGTCACAATTGGTGAATTTGGTCTTAGTATTGAGACTACTCCTACAATACAGTATATTGCAGAACTATCAAGTTAAAACTGCCATCAGTGTGCTCAGGAAGATTTATGCTTTTTCTCTGTTTGTTTATTTTAATTGTACTTCTCCAACACATCAAGGTTATTCATAATTTGTTTTGATCAGCAATCTAAGTCTTTCTTGAAATAATCCATATTCAGAAATTTATTTGAGCTGTTTCATCAACTATTTCTACTAGATAGTAATTTTTTGACTACAGAAATCTGCAGTCATTTGGGCTATTAATATTATAATATCTTCCTGTACTTTTTATAAGTCAATAACTCAATTCACTTCAATTCTGAGTTCAAAAGTTTGTTAATGCTGCCAGGTCATTCCTGTACATAAACCTAAATTCACCCCACATTTTAAAATAAGCAACCATCACCTTACATACTTAAGGAAATAGAAGATGTGACACACTAATATAAAAATAAAACACATAGGCTGTACAATAATTTGTAAATTCTTCTCATGAATTATTACTATAAAGTTATTTTGCCTCTGCATTGTTGTAAATGCCTTTTCTGAAGGGTAGGATCAGGTCATAGAGCCAGCTGACTATAACAAGTAACAGCTTCATAGCTATAACTCATGTATAGCAAAGTATAGTCACATTGCAGTTCATGGCAGGAGGGTTGGAACTAAATGAACTTAAGGTCTTTTCCAACCCTAACTATTCTATGAGTCCATTCATATTCTGGTGCTTCCCATCGATGCATATCTTTTGCAAATTTTCTTAAGAAGGTGTTACAGAATATGGCCACAAGGGTGCTCAGAGGGCTGGAGCACCTCTCTTATGAAGACAGACTTGAGAAAGTTGCACTTGTTCAGCCTGGAGCAGAAGAGCAGGCTCAGGGGTGACTCAGCTTTCCAGTACCTAAAGGGGTCCTACAAGAAAGCTGGAGAGGAACTTTTTACAAGGATGTGTAGTGATAAAACACAGAGCAATGGTTTTAAACTGAGAGTAGATTCATATTGAATATTAGGGAGAAATTCTTTACTTAATTCTTTAGGGTAGTGGTACAGCGGAACAGGTTTCTCAGAGAAGCTGTGGATGCTCCATTCCTGAAAGCATTCAAGGCCAGGTTGGATGGGGCTTGGAGCAATGTGGTTTAGTGGAAGCTGTCCCTGCCCATGGCAAAGAGGTTGGAACTAGATAATCTTTAAGGTCTCTTCCAACACAAACCATGTCATGATTCTGCGATTTTGTGATTCTGTGAAGTTGTAGTGGCGTCAGGAATGAGAATGATTGCAAGGGATTTTATGAATTTAATCCAGATGGAGATAAAAGGGCAGAATTTCAGATTCTTTAAAGCTTTCATGACCAAAATTTAGGTCTTAGTCATGAAAATTATAAGTTCTAGAGTTTATGCCACATACTGTGGAATCTAAAGTGCCTCCTAATTTTCACTTCGTGTGACTTAGTCCTTACTCTCAAGGCAGAATGGAAAAGTCAAGTCTATGCTATTCAGTTTATGTCATGTTATTAAATTTTTATGTTAAATGAGAGGTATCCAACTGAATTAAAGCAAATGGGCACATTAGCTTTTCATTTCCAGCTTTGGGAGTATTTTAAGTGTAATTGTAACTTTATTAGTAAATTTGCTATCTAATACACACTTCTCAGTGTTTTTCTCCCCAAAGCATTAGACATTTGTGGTAAATATCCTTTCCCATCTAAAATTAGAAGCTTTAATTATAGCATCTACTTCTTTAATGAGAAAGGATCTTTTTAACTGAGTGCTAATTATGACTAATTTATCCATTGATGCTGCTATCATTTATACTTCAATGCACCTGTTAGAATGGCAATAAACATTCAAGCATATATCTTTCTATTAATTTTCTTTATTTAGCTGAATTAAAAGATATTTTTGTAATCGGTAATCATGTTTCTTATTTACAACATTCTCAACGAGAAGTAATATGACAGTATTTTTTTCAGTACCGAGACTATATGGAATGCACTAGGAGATATAAATTTGCAAGTACAGAAGAGCAGATATCGTAAATATATATCAGTTGCAGATAAGCTGCTGTTATTTTTCGATTATGCGAACTATCATTGTGGAAATAGCAAAACCTCTCAAAAAAATAACCCAAACGTATTTTTCAAATGGATTTTAGATGATTAAATACATTTTTACTTTATTCTTTCATGCAATCTCATTTCACTGCATCTTATTGCCTATGTCGAAAGTCACAATGGCTCATGTATTCATCTGTTCAACATGTGCAACAAGACAGACATCAGTTGTGTTGTGAGACTTTACTAAAAAAATCACTCGTTATTCTTTAGGGTGACACCATAACTACTTACAGTGAATCTACACAGACTTGAAAGGAGAATGATATCTGTCCAAATACATGCACACTTATGCCCAAGTGTCTTCATAAAAGCTAAGTGAGGGTTCGCATGCTTTTGGGGGATGACCAAGGCTTCAGCCAATCCTGCTCCTGCTAACAGTCTTAGGTAGGGCTCTGCAAGACTTTCAGTTATCAAGAAAGGTCCATGGCACAGAAAACTGTGGAATTTTTCCAGATGCATTAAAGGTTTCCCGATTTTGAGGAGTGGAGGAAAGTCATTAAAGTGCTTTAGCTCTTGCCCTCAGTGCACAGGGAGGAGAGAAGAGAAAAAGCCAGGAATAAAGAACTGACTAGACTTATCCCTGTCTGTAGCATGTCCAACTGGAAGCCAAAGAGATGCTTGGTGATGACAAGGAGGGGGAGGCAGGAAGATGCATTTAAAACAAGTAGCTAAGAACCCAGATACCCTTCTCCCCGGGCCTGTGAGGGGTGAGCTCAGGGCCATCCTCAGGGTGACAACCTCCTGCTCCCAAAGCATGATAAGGTGCCAACATGGAGCTCTGAGCCTGCACCTCTGTCTGCTCCTCAAAGAACAATAGAAAAGAATCAAAGTACTAGTGTTTTGGGGTTTGTTTGTTGGTTATTCCTCTTCATTTGTAAAGAAGCCCTGAACTTGGTTTCCCATGATCTCTACCTTCATACTATTTATTATTTTCAAACATTAGGACAACTGTTGAGTATTCATAACAGCAACTGAAACACCATAAAATGTTTCAAGAGATTTATCATGATTAGGTACATGTTTAAATCATGAATCGAAGTGAATTATGCAATAAGAAAAAGTAAAAAGCATTTCAAACTACCAACTTTACTATGTAAGTGTATCTGAACTACTGAGAAAATATTAAAGACATTTTTTCCCTTCACTATTTAAATGATTCATTGGACAACTGGATGATTCACTAACTAAAAATCATGAATGATTCACTAACTTAAAAATAGTCGATTTTCTTAATAGATCTGCTTTATGCAGGACTCTTAATGGAGTTTGCAATATCTTCATAGATACTGCAACAGTTAATGGCCTCTTACATCTCTCACCCTTCTTCTTGATGTCTTTCTGAAAATTCACTTAATAAAAATATTGGGAAGTCTGAAGTAAAGTGACAGCCTAAGAAGAAATTTATATTTGGCAGCTTATTCCACTACAAGAAACAGCTGTCCCAGGCAGGGCTAAGCATGCTCTAAAGTGCATCATAATTAAGTTAACAATCAATATTTAAAATTAATTCTGTACTTTTTCCATCACAGATATTGAAGATATCTTCAAATGCAGCTGACATAGAGGTCCTGAATGGAATCTAGGAGCCTGCCATACTGTAATATTAACCACTGTTAGTCGTATAAGGGTAGCACATATAGACTCTAGCCATCAAACTTTTAAATTGGGTAATCTCTGAATTCAGAATCAAATCAAGAAAAGATAATTTTATATAATTTAGCAATATCTTTTGAGGGTCTGTCAGCAGGCAGAGCTTTCAAGCAAATGTGGATAGAGATTAAATAAATTTAATATAAGTCTTCAAATAAAAGCAGTTTGGATAGTTTGTGACTTTTTAATGTGAAACAGAAGATAAAAAATATAATGGTAACAGATAAAATGCATACTGACCTAGTGCTAGCAGAAGCAATTGCAAGGTAAGGAGCTAACAGTTAGAATGCCATACACATTAGTGTAATCTAAATAATCTTAAAGCTCAGAATTAAGGTTTGGCCATGAGCTTCTCTGCTCAGAGCTGGGAGAAATTCTAAACTCTTACTTTTTGAGGCCCAGATGACTTCATTTATTTATTTATTTACTTATTTACCCTAGGAAACATTAAGAAGTATCTGTTAGTATGATTTGAAACCACTCACACCCCCAAAAAGAGAAATTGATTTGAAAAGCTTTATATTTTTCACCTTTCTTTTCACCTTATCTTTCAGATCTTACAGCATGTAACAGTTCCCCACAAGCACACAGAAAGTAAATTGCAACATGTTCTACAGAGATGTTTGAAATTTGGACCTAAAGGTGCTACAGCAGTGATCTTATCAGAATAAAATTTTTCTGAATTTATGTTTGTAGACATATCTTGAGTCTTTGCAAAAGGTCATAATGACAATAAACATAATGCGTACTTAACAAACTACCACAGCTCTTTGACATATTTTAAGACAGTGATCTTTAACATGAGTTGAGATCAATTTATATCAGATAAGTTTTAGTCTTTATAGGCTGGTGGATTTTCATCTACATACTACCTGCCTGCATACTAGAAACAAACAAAAAAAAATGAACCTGTTGATTTCCCAAACTGCAGAAGTGGGTGCTTGAACGAATCTGAACATTCATAAAAGCTAGATCATTAAAAAAATTGATGCATAATATCCGCTGGAATGATCAAAGTGTTTAAACAATACATCAACAATACATCAACTTCTTCCTTGTAGGAACTGGCAGAGATATCAAAATACTGGTATTTCTTTCTTCCTTTTCTGAGGTAAGAAATAAAAAAAATAAAAAAATCTTTGGTTTTTGTTTGTTTTGTTTTGGGGTTTTTTCTCATCTTGAAATAATAGTGTAAAGAAAGCGAAGAAGAGTAGCCAGGCTTATAAGGAGGTTAAGAAAAAATCTGTTACTGCCCCTTCATTGTGTCAGATCACTATGGAACGAAGTTCAAATAAAAAGATAATTGAAAAACATAGGACCAGAAAGAAACCTTTCAAAAATGTTTTCAATCCAATAACATGTAGCTTGTTTCCTCTGCTAACAGATACAAAACACACTTTCAGACAGAAAGATATCAAGAAGCCAGAATAAATGGACAGAAATACTAGATACCCATTGCAAGATGACATGGAGTAAGTGAAAAAATTTTGGTAAAAAATGTCAAAAGGAATTTGAAATAAAATATTATTTTTAAAAAAATCTTACTTAAAATTGTCCCTTTATCTAAATTATTCTGCACTAAAATACTTAAATTTGACTCAGACTATTTTCTTCAGAAAAATTTTTCATCTAATTCTTAGAGTCATATTATTAAAATAAATATGAAATTTTCTAAATTATTGGTTCAAAACTAGATATCAGAAAGCACAGGTAGCACCTGAAAACTAAATCTGAACTAAATGAGCAGTGATTTGTATTACTTAGGGGTGCAGATAGGTACATACAGCAAAACCTACCCATCATGTTACCAAGTGTTAACTCTGCTGTGCTTTCTTAAGATGCTGAAAACACCAGATGATATTAATATGAATTGAGGACTCTTTACACTTTTGGAAAGTCAGCAACTCTTCATTGCATTAGGAGACGTGACATTTTGTTTTTAAAAATAAAATATTGCATTGAATCTGTTCCCTTTCATTCATAAATAGCAGAACTGCTGCTATAAGACAATAAGCATAGAATTTATTTTCCTCAAAAAAACTCTTCATAGCTCCTAAAAGAGCTATTAAGTGATTAAACCCTCAGAATACTGCAAACAGTTTGATCAGATATTACTATGGAAGTGGTATATTTTTTCAGAAAATATATCTGCTGCTGGAGGTAAGAACATTTCTTCCCTGCAAAGCAGTTTGTTAGTACTGACTGGAGTCAGGAAGAAAGAGCAGGAAAAAGTCTAAACAAAACAGTTGCTTCATCAGTCTTTGTTGTCCAAGAGTAGTATGTAATAGGCAAACACAAACTTTCAAAGCCTCCTTTTATGCCATGGTGTTATTAAACCCAGGGGATAACACTGCCTAATTTTATCTGTCATTGCTACGAATTCTGTCAAATATCATAATAGCATTAAATAACTAAAATGCCATTATGTTTCGTAAACATACGTATGTTATATACTCTGTAATATACATTACATATATGTAGATATATTACATGTGTCCAAAGAAAAAGACATGAGTCTTTGTTCACGTTTTTAATATTGTTGACCTTTTAACACTGCTGCAAATGTATAACAATGCAATTTTTTTTGTGCCTCAGAAGAGTAATTTCTGGTTGTTTAAAGAAACCATTTTCTGATTAAATTGTTTTGAATGGTTATTTTTCAATATTTCAATATTTTGAAATAATAATAGAAGATAAAATAAAAAGGTAATTTCAATTATCTTTCAATATTTTTTACTCTGCAATTTGTCTATGTTTAGTTAAATCGTTTATGTGTTGCTTTTTTACATGCTATCAGTTCTACTATCTAAAATGCCAGAGTGTTTGTTGGTTTCTTTTTGTTGTTTTAGTTAGATAATTATGAGAGACATTTACGTTTCATTTCCAAGCATCCAGTACTCGGGAAACAAGCTTGAACATGCAGCCTTATTATACACTTAGGCCCCAGAAAATTATTATAAAGGGAGCTCAAATGCTTTGTTAGTGATACTTTTTTTACCTGTTGATTGATTCATTCATTGTGGTTTGATTTCTTTTTTCTTTTGTTTTCAGTTTTTTTAACTGCAGCTTCAACCTTTAAGCCACACTCATTTTTCTTTCTTTAGGAAGGATGAGCTCACCTGGTGATTTTTTAATCCTTGGTGTTGGGCCTTTACATACTCCTTATGATTTTCTGTTTGAAAAGTCTGGCTAAATCCCACCAAAGCAGGTGGAGACAAGGGACAAGCCTTGCATGCCACAATGAATTAAAGTTTGGTAACCTTCTAAAAATCTTGATACTTTAAAGAGCGTTCCTGTTGCTTTTAAACAACTTTGTGAAGGCAGAGCACGCAAAAAGTATTAAGCATCTCCAATATTTACAGAAGTATGTAATCACTGTAGCCTTGAACATGTACCTGTACTGCCTGCATTTTTCTTGCACTTTGGATGCTGGTACCTATAAACTTCCCCATACTTTCTTCATCAGAATTTTTTACGCATTTTCATTTTGTCCTCTGCATTTCACCAGCCTCAGTCTTGCTCTCCAGCTTACTGCTATAAGCTACTAGACTGGAACAAAGCTCTCTGTGATGCATAACAGAAGAGGAAACCACATAAGGAAATTTGGCTATAGCCACTGTGATAGGTCTTAATCCTCCAAGCAGTGCAAGTCCTGGAACATCAGCCAAGTTACTCAAAAGAGACAGGATGAAAGAAGTGAGATGATACAGATACTTTCTCTGCTGTTAGCTGAGAACAAAGGGTCACTGACAAAGAACCAGGGGAAAGCATCCTTTCAAAAGAATAGCTTGGTGTCAGCAACAGATACGAGCTACTATTCAGAAAAGCAGAAATACCAACAAAAAAAAAAAAATTCCCCTCTCCACAAGAAACCTTTCTGATTCCTGCAGGAATTAGAAGATGCTGCCTACTCTCATTTGAGCAAAGTTAGGAGAGTGATGCCTGTTCTTTTTTGTTCTGGTCAAAACTCTGCATTTGGCTGTGGAGACAGGTGAAGAAGTAAAAAAATGTGAGAGCTGAGAATGAGAAAATGAATAAGATAACAGCTGTGGTCAGGATGCTTATTTTCTACACCATAAAGGGCCTTCCCATTCAGTGTTGAAATGAGCCACATTGAACTACCACGTATCAAACTAAGCTGTTAAACTGTGTCTTAAAATTGCACATTAAAAAAAGCATTAACAAAGCATGGCAAAGAGATAATGTACAAACATAATTTTATATAACTGATGAATATTGTGTCAAGCTTAGAAGTAGCCATGTAGTCCAGGAAGCAGAACAACTGCCAGACCAGGGATGTTTTATATGTGTGATAGCTATGCTGCTTAGAATATTCAGGGGCAGAACAGGGCACTTGCACACTGCAAGGAGCATCTTGCCAGAAGAATGACTAACAAAATAATCTTATCACCTTTAGCACACACTAAGTTATTTATTTTATGCATGTACATGATACTGTGCATAGTGAAAAGACTGAAGAAGTGGCAAGCTTCCTGAAGAGAGGAAAGATCAACTGATCAGTGAGTATATCTTTGCCTGATTGCAGAGTGGCTCTGACAGACTGATTAAAAATGGTATGAAGACACTGTTGCCCGAAAGGACAGTAGCTGGAATATGAACCTTTGAAGACAGGATAAAAAGGCCATGGAAATACAAGCAGAAGGGATTATCCTGGAGGGGGGTGGGAAATACAGATCTGCTTGTCATGCTGATTAAACTCACAGTAATGCGCATTATACCAAATCCATAAAAAATACAATATAGCAAGAATATGTGAATGAATAATATAACATGCACCACAGACATCAAAGTTCATTGTTACTCCACTATCAATGAAATACACTGTGAAGCTTCCCCTTCATCCTGCACAGCAGGTGTTGTTTTGGAACCACTATCAAGGGCAGCAGAATCAAGGATCATTGCTTTAATGCATCACAAATTATGTTACAACTTGCAAGTGAAAATAGATTCTTTCTTTGCTTCCACTCTATCCCACAATAGACTGAGGAAAGCAGAACCAGAGAATGTCTAACAAATACTAAGCACGTCCCAGCAGGGCATTTCTATGATGATTTACACTATACACTTCTCACTGCCACCTTCTGCATGGTTATCATGTTATTTCAGTGAATCTTAGTTCATAGTCATATCCTAGTCACCATTTACAATCAAGGTAGAAATGAAAAAAGATACGTTTAAGAGCTCCATTTCTTCTCCTGTTATGGATGACAACATCAACTGATAATTCTTCTTGTGGTCATTTTAAATACAAGCAAAATATAATGTGTTATTTCATGTTTAATACTGAAGGCTTCAATTACAAGTTGAGGGGTTGTGTTTGGACCTTTCAATGCAAACTCCCACTATATTTTGTGTAAAACACACTGCATAAAATACAATTGAAAAAACTATGAATATTTAACACCTTGGTTTTTTAGTTATTTTTGTTCCCAATACATATGATACAGTTTCACACTGTGTTCAAATATATATACTACTCTTTAAATAACCCATGTAAATTGTTTTACTTATATCAAATGTTCAACAAATAACACTGTAGTTCCAATGAAAATTAGCCTTACTGTATATCCATTCATATTCTGTAAACATTGTTTCACCTACAGATGAAGAAGGATGTGAAACAAGCCTTCCATAATTAATTGCTGAGGTGAGTAGCTCGAGAGAGGACGCCTTCAACACCGGAGCGGGGGAGAGATCAGCGTCCAGGAGCCTCAACTCAGAGCGGCCAGAGCCGCCGAGGGAGCCTCAAGTCCTCGACGGGACCTGCCCAGGAGCCGGCAGCTCCGCGGACGCGAGCAGGGACCCACAGGGGGCGGAGCCAGGAGCAGCGGCACCAGCCCTGAGCGGGTGAAAACCTGCCCCAGGGAGCGCGTTGAGGCAGTTCGCGCGGGCAGGCGAGCGGGATGGTGAGCACCCGTCGTATGGGCAGGGCCCGGTCTGGGAGCTCTGCTCTGGCTGCCCCGGCGGTGGCCAGCGTAGGCACCCGGACAGAGCAGATGAGAGGGGAGGCTGCAGTGCAGAGCTCAGAGTACATAAAGTGCCTTCACTGGTCTTGTGAGGGGAGGGTGCACGATGGGCAGGGCTGCACTCGGTGCTCCCTGGTGGAGGCCCTCCTGCAGCAGGGGCTGAGCTGCGGGACGCTGTCAATAGGCTGCAAGATCTCAGGGAAGCTGAGAGGAAGCAGGGCTGCTTGCTCCTGGCCCAAACTGTGCAGGGGCCTCAAGCTTCCCCTCTAGCTCATGGAGGAAAGAAGGAGGCCGCTAACTCAGGAAGCTGGGAAATAGTAACAAACAAAACAACAAAAAAAGGTGGAAGAGGACAATTTAAAGCAAGGGGCTTCCTCCTAAATCTGTTGTCCCCACACAGAACTGCCTTGCTGCCCTGCAGGAGGCTAATGAGGAAATGCACTTGCACCTGAAAGAGCCAGCTGATGCACAGGCAAAGATCTCTACTGGCCTGCCAAGAAAAAGTCACGGGTTGCAGTAACAGGGGACTCTACTTTGAAAGAGACACAAGCACTCATCTGTCGGCCTGACCCGGTCTCAGGGGAGGCGCTGCCTGCCAGGGGCACGGATCACGGATGTTACAGAGAGGCTGCCTCCCCTGGTAAGTCACATGGACTATTACCCACTCCTGGTGATCCATGTGGGTGCTAGGAATATAGATAGTAGTAGCCTGGGGAACATTAAGAAAGACTACAGAGCCGAGGGAGAGGTGGTTAGGGGCTCTGGAGCTCAGTTAGTCTTTTTGGCAATTCTCCAGGATTAAGGGGAGGACCTTAAAAAGGCTAGGAGGATTAGCCAGGTTAATAAATGGTTAAAAGGGTGGTGTCATAGTCAGGAGTTTGGGTGTCTTGAACACAGGACTGAAGTTTGTAGGCCAGGTCCACTGGGGGCTGGTGGAGCTGGTCTGATAAGGGGAAGAGCTGTTTTGGTAGGAGGCTTGCCAGACTGGTCAAGGAGGCTTTAAACTAGATGTGTTGGGGGAGGGGAGCATCATTCCATCCCAACACACCCAGTCAGTTGCAAGCACCTATAATAAATGTTCAGAGCAATGTAGATATATTCCAGCTGCCCCAGCCAACAAGCCGGCTTCATCTGGATCTGGGCTCAGATGCCTCTATACAAACGCCCATAGCATGTGGAACAAACAAGAGGAATTAGAGATGTGTGTACGTCTACGGGGGTATGATATAATAGGCATCACAGAAACATGGTGGGATGGCTCCTATATCTGGAGTGTTGGAATGGAAGTTTACAGGCTCTTTAGAAAGGACAGGCCTGGCAGGCGGGGAGGGGGAGTTGCACTTTATGTTAGGGATAGGCTGGAGAGTATGGAACTCTGTCTGGGGACGGATGAGCAGTTTACAGAGAGTTTGTGGGTCAGGGTGAAAGGGAAAACAGTTATGGGAGACATTTCTGTGGGGATCTGTTACAGACCACCTGATCAAGGAGAACCTGCGTATTTTCTTGTCAACCAGCACCCCCAGGCCCTTCTCCACAGGGCTGCTCTGAATCTCTTCTCTTCCCAACCCGTAGCTGTGCCTGCAATTGCTCCGACCCAGGTGTAGGACCTTGCACTTGGCATGGTTAAACTTCATGAGGTTGGCATCAGCCCACCTCACAAGCATGTCAAGGTCCCTCTGGATGTCATTTCTTCCTTTCAGTGTATCAATCAAACCACACAGCTTGGTGTCATCGGCAAAATTGCTGACGGCATACTCAATCCCTGTGTCCATGTCACCGACAAAGATGTTAAACAAGACCGGTCCCAACACCGATCCCTGATGGACACCACTCATTACTGGTCTCCAGCCGGACATCGAGCCATTGACCACAACTCTTTGCGTGCAGCCATCCAGCCAGTTCTTTATCCACCAAGTGATCCATCAAATTGATGTCTCCAATTTAGAGAGAAGGATGTTGTGTGGGACAGTATCAAACGCTTTGCACAAGTCCAGGCAGACGACATCAACTGCTCTACTTCCCCTGTCCATCAGTTCCATAGCCCCATCACAGAAGGCCACCAAATTGTTCAGGCAGGATTTCCCCTTAGTGAAGCCATGCTGGCTGTCACCAATTACCTTGTTGTTTTTCATGTGCCTCAGCATGCCTTCTAGGAGAATGTGCTCCAAGATTTTGCTAGGCACAGAGGTGAGACTGACTGTAGCTCCCTGGGTCTTTCATTTTCCCCTTTTTGAAAATGAGGGTTATATTACCCTTTATCCAACCGTCGGGAACTTCATCAAACTGCCATGATTTTTTTAATATGTCATGATTTTTCAAATAATATCCTTCTGTCCGCCTTCCAAGACTTGGGTGGTGTGGTCAGAGCATTTGCCAGTGAAGACTGAGGCAAAGAAGTCATTAAGAACCTCAGCCTTCTCTAAATCCAGGGTAATATTTCTAAACAATGTTGTAGTTCAGATGCTATTCTAAAGACCTCTACCAATAAACCCTTTGAGTAATATTGACATACTCTAGGCACTTCTGAGCCTGAAACTTGAGAGAAAATTCTGCAAAGCAACTTTACAAAAACTTTAATGCTATTCACACACCTCTCTGTATTATACTTTTTAGACACAAACAAGGGTAACATCCTCTGAAAAAAGCAGTATCAAAGACAGCAGCACAGTCTTCACACTTTAATGCTTAGAATTAATTATCAGTACTTGATAAACCACTTTGTTATAAAACTATAATAAATATACAAGGCCTCAGTTATAACCCATATAAGGGAGAGCAAACTACATGGATTGGAAGTACTGTGCAAGGAGTAAATATCAGTGTTGGAAATATACATCAACTTCGTTTGAAACAATTGGAAATTTATTTCACATAACACAACAAAACAAGGTCCAAAGAAGTATTTCCTAAGACAGCAAGGGAATGGTCATTGCTTCCTTTCCAAATGAAGAAAGACTTACAAATAAGATATAGAAAATCTTCTAATGAAAACACAAAAGGGAATTCAGAATTCATCTTGGCTGCAAAGATTCCTCACATCATCAAGAGCTAACCGTATTGCAGTTGAAGCAGTATGAAGAGAGAAATCTTACAGAAGGCAAGATGGTTACATGGTTCTAAGAAAATTAGAAAGACTCAGTAAAGAGGACTGAAAATTAAAATTTTATTAAGTGGTGGTAAATTAATACTTAATTGTGTACATTATGTGTTGCTATATTAAAAATAAATTTGATAAGATATATTGTAGTATTTTATTAAATTAATAAAACTGTGTGCATTGCAGTGATATCTGATGAACTCCTGACTTTATTAATGTATATTCTCTTAGGGAATTCAGTTAATTTTATGCCTCTTTTTTCTCTATATACATCTGTGTCACTCTTTTTTCTTATTCTCAGTGAAACTAAACCCAAGCAAGTTTAACCATAGAGTACTTTAAATTGACCAGAAGTAGAAACTTTTGAATTTTAAAATGAAGTTTATTACAATGCTTCATCCTGTCCTACACAAAGCTATTGCCATAGATACTATGGTTCATTTGCCTCTTTGTGTATCAATACTCACTCATACACCCAAATACAGATTATGTTAGAATCATAGAACAGTTAGGGTTGGAAAAGACCTCAAGATCATCTAGTTCCAACCCCCCTGCCATGGGCAGGGACACCTCACACTAAACCGTCCCACACAAGGCTTCATACAACCTGGCCTTGAACACCGCCAGGGATGGAGCACTCACAACCTCCCTGGGCAACAGATTCCAGTGTCTCACCACCATAACAGGAAAGAACTTCCTCCTTATATCCAATCTAAACTTTCCCTGGTTAAGTTTTAACCTGTTACCCCTTGTCCTTTCACTATAATCCGTGACGAAGAGTCCCTCCCCAGCATCCCTATAGGCGCCCTTCAGATACTGGAAGGCTGCTATTAGGTCCCCACGCAGCCTTCTCTTCTCCAGGATGAGCAGCCCCAACTTCCTCAGCCTGTCTTCATACGGGAGGTGCTCCAGTCCCCTGATCATCCTCGTGGCCCTCCTCTGGACTTGTTCCAGCAGTTCCATGTCCTTTTTATGTTGAGGACACCAGAACTGCACACAATACTCCAGGTGAGGTATCACGAGAGCAGAGTAGAGGGGCAGGATCACCTCCTTCGACCTGCTGGTCACGCTGCTTTTGATGCAGCCCAGGATACGGTTGGCTTTCTGGGCTGTGAGCGCACACTGCCGGCTCATGTTCATTTTCTCATCGACCAGCACCCCCAAGTCCTTCTCTGCAGGGCCACTCTGAATCTCTTCTTTGCCCAGTCTGTAGCTGTGCCTGGGATTGCTCTGACCCAGGTGTAGGACCTTGCATTTATCGTGGTTGAACTTCATAAGGTTGGCATCAGCCCACCTTACAAGCGCGTCAAGGTCCCTCTGGATGGCATCCCTTCCCTCCAGCATATCAGCCGGACCACACAGCTTGGTGTCATCGGCAAACTTGCTGAGGGTGCACTCAATTCCAGTGTCCACTTCAGCAATGAAGATGTTAAACAAGACCGGTCCCAACACCGATCCCTGAGGGACACCACTCATTACCGGTCTCCAGCCGGACATCGAGCCATTGACCACAACTCTTTGTGTGCGGCCATCCAGTCAGTTCTTTATCCACTGAGTGGTCCATTCATCAAATTGATATCTCTCCAATTTAGAGAGAAGGATGTCGTGTGGGACAGTGTTAAACGCTTTGCACAAGTCCAGGTAGATGACATCAACTGCTTTACCCTTGTCCATCAATTCTGTAGCCCCATCATAGAAGGCCATCAAATTGGTCAGGCAGTATTTCCCCTTAGTGAAGCCATGCTGGCTGTCACCAAGCACCTTGTTGTTTTTCATGTGCCTCAGCATGCCATCCAGGAGAATGTGCTCCAAGATTTTACCAGGCACAAAGGTGAGACTGACTGGTCTGTAATTCCCCGGGTCTTCCATTTTCCCCTTCTTGAAGAACATGTTCAAACAGTTCATACTGTGAGTGGAGTATGGTACTAGTGTCTAATCATTGTTTCCTAAGCCAAATTCCTTAATAACATTAAGTCAAGCTGACTTCTTGCTTTAAAGATTTATATTTAGTGTGAGGTGTCACTGCGCACAGCAGGGCTGTTGGAACAAGATGATATTAAGGTCCTTTACAACTCTAACTATTCTATGATTCTATGATTGTGAGATAAGGATTTCACAGAACATATTTATTGGACCATTTATATCACAATGAATTACCTGAAAATATTTGTCTTTAACAAAGCTGCCAAAAAATAACATCTATATTTCTAATGCTGAGCAATGATGGGAGTAAGAAGGAGAAGTGATACGTTAGCAGTGATACATTGGCAGCAGCTGAGTTCCCACTAATGGAAGTGAAGACCTTTGGATCTGAATTCATGAAGTGGGGAGAAGACAGAAAAGCCTCCAGATGTAGACTATTGCAGACAACAGCAAAAAATATGAGAGCTGAACTCTGTCCATAAGTAGCCAAGCTCTTAAGGAGCTAACTGCAATTTTAGTAGCCATTCTTTCATACCTGAACAAGCCCCCATAATGAAAGGTTAGGGAGTGTTCTTATCCAGTCCTGATGATCATTCAAACTGATCTGCTTAATGGTGGTCAGGGTGATCTCTGTCTTCTTATAGTAAAGGTCTAATGTAACAGAAAATACTGAATTGGCTGAAGAAAAACTGAATTATCTGAGATGAGGAAGGAAATTTGCTCCCAAATAGTAGTATAGTAGTTCTGCCAAGAAAAAATACCTACCTTCTCTTGTTTTAAATACAAATGCATGTGAATGGTGTTATTTGTTTGTTTGGCCTAATTCACACCTAAGCACTCTGTCATTACACGCACACACAAAGTGGGACGGAGATTGAAATAGGAAAAAACACAGTAAGAACGTGCATGTGTCAGTATAAAGACAGGAATGTTACTTGCTAACTACTCTTACAAGCAAAATAGACTCAACATGGGGAAACAGTGAGGCACTAGAATGGGTTGCCCAGGGAGGTTGTAAGTGCTCCATCCCTGGCAGTGTTCAAGGCCAGGTTGGATGAAGCCTTGTGTGGGATGGTTTAGTGTGAGGTGTCCCTGCCCATGGCAGGGGGGTTTGAACTACATGATCTTGAGGTCCTTTCCAACCCTAACTATTCTATGATTCTGTGATTCTAAAACTAATTTGTTGTCAATTAAAATAGTTTGGGTTAAGAGAAAATGAAGACAAGCATTAAAACACCTTTCTTCTCTCTATTCCCAGGCTTGTCATCATTCTGCCACTTCACCTTCCCATCTTTTGACACTACTTTCCACATACTTTACCCCTCTTCCAGCATGGGTCCTTCATGGTCTGCAGTTCTTTCAGGAATATCCATCTGCAACAGATGCAGATGCTCTTGCTCCCACCTTTTTTGTTCCTTTTGTTTGTTCTTACTCTTTTTGTTCCCTCCTTTTCTCTCCATGCAGTGTTTTTGGTCTTTTCTAAAGTACGTTTTCATAGAGGTACCACCAGCTTCACTGATAGGCCCAGCTTTGGCTCCAGGGCATCAGCTGAGACCAGCACATGGCAGGCTATGGCCCCTTCTCACAGGAGCCAATCCCTGCAGCACCACCCCCCCTTACAACTCCCACGAAGCTACTAACATCTTGCCACAGACACCAAGAAGATACAATCAATTATTTTTATGGGATATTACAAGTTATTGCTTCTCTGGAATTACCAATCTCATAGAAAATATCTGCAGTTATAGCAGCCAACATAACACCTTCAGCAAGTCAGAGCTAAGGAACTGAAGGTCAACAATAAACACAAATTAGTTTGAAAACTAGATTTCTGCTGCTGAAATTAAGCTGCTTTCTCACTATATAAATGTGTGTTGAGATGTTATATTCTGCCATTGATGTTCTTTAACACTGAATTTCCACAACATTTTAAAAATTTATTTTATGGAAAGTACAAGATTCTTAATACTAGGTTGAACATTTTTCTGTTCAACAACTGAACCTGATGTTACAGGTAAATGAGCCACCTTGTACTTACCCTGCAAGGAATAAATCTATATAGTTTCTATATAGTGATGAAGGAAAAGAGTGGTGGAAATATTTCGGTGACTGATATACAGTGCAAATCGACAATAGAAAGGCTTATGGAGAAAGTTCTTATCTATTCCAAGATTTCTGTCTAGAGTTATGGCCATGCTAGAATATACTCCATGATCCCATCTCACGTAGGCAAGATTGCATAGTAACAGCCTTTGGCTGACACTGACACGTTAAATATCAGCAGCCTTATCATTTTCCAGTGCAATATTTAATTTATTTGTTTTAAGAATTGTCTTGTGGTTGCAGTTTGGCACAGAGAGAATGTTAGGTGGGACAATAGGAGAGTGAAGAAAAGATGCTGGAGTTAGTAGTCTTCAGTGCTAAATTGCTGAAATTATATTGAAAACACATAACTAGTGTTTTGGTTCACAGCTGGGACCAATAAAAGTCTGTGCAGAATTTCTGTAAATTATACTATCCTGCAGGGGGCCGAAGAAATGTTGTTTCTCATTTAAAATAAATAGTCCCCCCCACGAACTTATTCCTAAACATGCAAACGAAGGAATTAAGTAGGCAATTTCCATACGCATGACATTTCTGAAATGTAGTTCACCAGAAATTGAGCTAATTGATTTAGAGGAATTCATGTTTGTAATTTTTTTCAAAAACATTGGTGTTATCAGCGCTGTTCCCAGGCTGAAAGTCAAAAATAAAGCACTGCACCAGCTACTAAGACTGAGAAAAATGACTGCGACTGCTGAACCCAGGACATGGTTTCGTCCTAATACCAATATGATAACCACCTTTATTAGAAACTCATGATTTCCCCCAGCACTTAAGAACATCTGAAAATGTGGTTTTTTTTAATTCCATCTGCTAATCCAACAACTGAAATACTGAGTAAACACAGAACACACAAAAAATTCCTCTGTTAATTTTTGTAATTCATAATCCAATTTTTATTCTTTGCTTTAATGCTGTTTAGTATCAAAGGTGCCTAAACCGCCATACAGCTTCCTGTGCTGGTGCACCCCACCCTGGACTCTGCTGCTTCCCCAGGAATTCCTGTTAGGCCACAGTCTTTGCACAGGTGCAAGTATTTGGATGGCTGGGAGCTTCCTGGCCATACCAAGAACTCTCGTTGCCTACCAAAGGTGGGCAGCAATGCAGAGTCCAGGAAGGCTAAGTATCTCTGACAGTAATTCTTTCATAGCTATCCTAACCACTCAGTTTTGTGACAATTCCCTTTCCACTATATAGTAAATTCTCAAGAAAAACAAGCGGAAATCTCAGTTTTGAGAATTTTCATAGACTAAGCATTCATTATCTGGGTAATTATGGTAGGTATTAGATGGGATTAAGAGGGTGTTACTCAGCTATTCAATAATGCTGATGCTTACTATTAAAATGAGTTCTTACCACTCACACTTACTCAAATTATGCCACAGATCCCCAGAGCAGTACATCTCAAAGCTTTAAATAGTACAAACAATATTTAGAAGTGGGCATTAAAAATATTTTTACAACTATTTCAGCAATTTCATTGATTTGATACCTACAGATGTACGCAAGTTATGGGCATCATACACATGGCTCTGTAACTTCTTATTTTTAAAGCAATCCTCATGCAAAGCTTCAGATGATCTGCAGCAATTTGTAATTATATGAGAGTGAGCTGCAATTATTGTGATGCTTCACTAGCTACTTCATTCAAAGCTAACTGATACAAAGATGAATTGTACCTGAAAAGCAGTGGACATCCTTAGAAATAAACAGCAGTTTTGAGGAACACTAGAACAGTTCAAGCTGTCATGTTTCACAATGAAGTAGGTACCAGCCATACATCACATAACTGGAGTAACATTAAATACAAGATAAGAATACGCCAACGTAAGTATTTGCAAATATTTTCTCCTAGATCCAGGCTTCATTTTGTCTCTATTGCTCTCTGCGTAGCAGCTAGACAAGTATGCATGTGGCCTTACGATATAAAAAATTAAAACTCAGGCAAACGTCACCAATTTTTCACCATATAGTTTCTCAGTTGGACTCTACCCTGATCCTCTTCACTGTGCAAATGAATAAATAATTCTGGCACCACAAGTATAGTGACAAGCACTATCTAAACTGGCTTAAAAGTGCAACAATTGCTTAATATATGACTGTGACATTATCTAAAGCTATATGTTTAAGTACTTAGCAAGCTCTTTACAGTGAAAAACAGGTCTTTAACCATGATAATTTAGCTTACTTCATAGTGTTTATAGGCTGTACCACTTAATTTAACCTTTTCCTTTGCATGTATATTACTTTTTACTTATGAGATATTAATAATATGCCTGGCAGCCTTAAATAAAAATGAAATAAAGTAGTTTGGGAAAAAAAAAAAAACAAACCAGGAATTTAATTTTACAATGCTAAATCAAATTAGACACGAAAGAGCCTCTTAAATAATACATTATGAGCAGAGCATAGAACTTAACAGCAGAATTTGTCCTTACTCATCTAACCTTAGAAAGTTATGATTTGAATACAATTTTAATCAGCAGAGACTTGAATTAAAAGAATAGAAATTACATACAAATTGTAAACAAAATTTCCATTAGTACGCTAAATTACTAGGGCATCTATAGAATATATGGTACAGCGCATTAGATAGGATTGTTAACTTGTTAAAGGGATAGTAACCTGTTCTCTATTATAGTATTGAATGTGTCTCAGGAGAATTTTTTGTTTTGGTTTTGTTTGCTTGTTTGTGGTTTTTTAAGCAGCACAAAGTATATTCTGGACAAAAAGAAAGAGATGTAAAAGGAAATAAATCATGAATACCAGTAGAAATTGCAGAGAGCTGATAAGCAAGAAAAGATACATAAAAGGGCAATATACAGAAAACAACACAAGAAAGAAAAAAGGTGACAAAAACAAAGGGAGAAATAAAAGGTAAGAAAAAGTTTAGTGGCAAAAGCTAACAGAAAACTACAAGAGCAGGCAGAAATATGTTGGCCTATGACACGTTACAAACCAAAGATCATTTCTTAGGCACCTTGTTCATGAATTGCCTGGTTTTCGTTTGGTTCTTCCACTATAAGCTTCTTATGGAATGAACCATATTGCTTATGCTAAAAAGCAAAACGAAAAAAAAAAAAAAGCCCATAGTTAATTTGCTTCAGAAAAGTCTTCTGGAGTCCACTGAAATGATGCAATTTGTTCAGAGTTATCCAGATCCAGCATGCTCCCTTAATTTTTCCTGTGCCCCAGGTTCTATCTTATCTAACAGCCAAATGAATTCAGTTATGCAGCCTTAAATTTAGAGGGCCGGAACTCAGCTGTCATTGTCAGGGCAGATGCAGAAGTACTCCTTCTATATGCACTGATTCTATGCTGAAGGAAAAGGGAGGGGAAAAAAAAATTAACTTACGTTAAAAACTATGAGAAAGTCAAGGAAGCGAAGAATAAAGTTGAGAAAACAGTAGTTAATTTTCATCTCTTCATTCCTTGTCTTCCTTCTAGCTTACAATAAGGATAAATTAGTAGAGAACAATTAATTAAAACGAAAAAATAGATTTTAAGAGATATGAGAAGAAAATAAATAAAACCACAACAAATATATTAAGAAAAATGGCAAGAAAATAGCAAACAAATAAATAAAAGAAGAACTGAATGAGGTATTAAAATAACAAAATGAGGGTAAAAAAGCAATAAAAGCAAGATTGTTTAAACTAAACTATTGCCTGAAAGTCCATGTGTATCTTTAAAGAGAATGCAATTATGCCACACAGGAGATAGTGCTAAACTTTGGAAAACAATAAGAAAGTATATTGCTTACCTGGTAAAAACATTTGTTTACCAAAAAATTAAGGTGTCTAGAATTCATTTATGTGTATTTTCCTCAGATATAATCATACTTTCGCTGCAGTATTGCTATGGACATTTCCAAGGACAGAGCTCACTATGTGGGAGTAAGTTTTATTCCTTAGGTTTTCAATATCTAGTCTTCTAGCTGGTGGGTTTTGAATGTGTTAGAGAAAATACTGTATCTGTTTCCACTTCAGACAGCTGTTTCTATCTCTGGTGTTTCTTCTATGCCTATTTCTTTAAAGATATCAATTTACACATTCATTGTGCCTAGGACTAAATCCTTTTTTTTTTTTTTTCCTTAAATAATACTTTAAGGAAATTATTTTCCATCAGTCTTAATATTTGCCTCTACTTACGTATAGAAATAAAGCGAAACTCCTCAAAAGATTCCCTCCTCCTTTTCCTTCCATGCTAGTTTTTCTATTCTGAATGCGTGGCAGCAGCAAGCCCCTCACTGATACTTATGTCCACCAGACAGAGCCTATGACCTTACCTGGGTCTTCTTTAACTTTTTTCACCAAGAATTATTTAACAAAAAAAAAAAAAAAAAATTCTGCCAACTGGCATGTCTTAAGTGAAACTTGCTAAGTTCTTTTCAAACACATTCTTTTAAGCAAATCAGCCTGAAGCAGAAAATGAATTTGCAGCTTGTCAAAAATTTGCATTTGGCAGTGAAACTGCAGCAGAATAGGATTTACATGAATTATCCACATTGCTTTGTCTTTCCTTTCCTTTGTTTGAATGATTACTGGCTTACCAATATGTTTCATTGTCATAGTAAGCTGGCTGCAACTTTTGTAAGGGAAGCACTAGTCTACTGTACTTCATCTTTTGAAAACTTGATCAGATTAACCTTTTCCAGCATGTCTTCAGGGAGCTCTTAAACAAATTGTTGGAGAATGTACAGGCACTCCTTCCCAACCTCCTAAGTGTGATTAAACTCTGTGGCACTTATGACAATACTAATTCTTTATCTTTTTTGCCTGGGACTTTTGGTCTGGTTTAAAACCAAAAGAAAAAAAATGTGTTTGCAGAAAAACTAATCATTAAAAATTAAAATTGATCCTATAAAAATAAATAATAATAATTTAAAAAATCTAGTGAAGTAATAGCATGAATTTATGAATCTGAAAAATCTGCTTCTTTTGCAAAACAAAGTATAATAAGCAAAGTAGGGAAAAGACAGATCTGGTTCAAATTTCATACCTTCAGTACACAAAAGTCTTAAAAGAAGATACTGGCAATCTGATGCAATTAAAATCAGTAGACCTAATTCACACCTAAAATATTTCTCAAATTTTTAAACACTCAGTTTAAGTTTTGATTACAGCAATCCTGATCAAACTACCACACAATCTTCCAGTTATTATTAGTCTTAATAAATATTCCAATAAATACTACAAAATAAAACTAAATCACAAAGCTAAAGTGACAGTTAATAACTTGAGATATAACTCTTACTAGCAGATCTTCAGTGAGCTTTTAGATTTCACATTCACTTTTAGATTAGAACATTCGCTTCATATTCTAAAAGTATGTTTTCACATTTGAAAGCCTGATAAAAACCTACAGACCCTAGTCCGGATTCAGTAAGTCATTTTAATTTTCTCTGTACTACAGATTGCAGTCACTGTAAATTTCTGTAGCCTGGCGTTTCATTGCACACTAATGAAAATACCAGTTCTATCTCAATTTTACTTTTGATTTTTGAGAAACATTATCAGTGAGATTTGTGAACTAGAAAAGAAAGCACATGCGTAACATTCAAAGTAAACAGCATTTAATCTATATATCTAAATAATAATTTATAAATATTAATATATTAGACTATTGCTACTTCCCACTTTTTTTTTTGTTGAATACCTCACAAAATTTCATTATTTTCTGATTTCACTGAATACCAGTATTCTGCTTATTTACAGAAGTCTTCCTGTCATTGCTAGGCCACTTTCCATCATCTTTGGTAAGTCGTGGGAAACGGGCGAGGTGCCTGAGGATTGGCGGATGGCAAAGGTCACACCAATCTATAAGAAGGGCAAGAAGGAGGACCCGGGTAATTATAGACCGGTCAGCCTTACCTCCATCCCTGGAAAGGTGATGGAACAACTTATTCTTGACTCCATCACTAGGCATATCAAGGATGAGGGGGTCATTAAGAACAGCCAACATGGTTTTATGAGGGGGAAGTCATGTATGACCAACCTTATAGCCTTCTATGAGGAAGTGACTAGGTGGAGGGATGATGGTAGAGCGGTAGATGTAGTTTTTCTTGATTTCAGTAAGGCATTTGATACTGTCTCCCACAGCATCCTCATAGATAAGCTAAGGAAGTGTGGGCTTGACGATCAAGTAGTGAGGTGGATCGAGAACTGGTTGAAAGGAAGAAGGCAGAGAGTTGTGGTCAATGGCGCAGAATCTAGCTGGAGGTCTGTGACTAGTGGAGTTCCTCAGGGGTCGGTGCTGGGACCGGTGCTGTTTAATATTTTCATCAATGACCTGGATGAGGGAACTGAGTGCACCCTCAGCAAGTTTGCTGATGACACAAAACTGGGAGGAGTGGCTGACACACCAGAGGACTGTGCTGCCATTCAGCGAGACCTGGACAGGCTGGAGAGTTGGGCGGGGAGAAACTTGATGAAATTTAACAAGGGCAAGTGTAGAGTCTTGCATCTGGGGAAGAACAACCCCATGTACCAGTACAGGTTGGGGGTTGACCTGCTGGAAAGTAGTGAACGAGAAAGGGACCTGGGGGTCCTGGTGGATAGGAGGATGACCATGAGCCAGCAATGTGCTCTTGTGGCCAAGAAGGCAAATGGCATCTTAGGGTGCATTAGAAAGGGAGTGGTTAGTAGGTCAAGAGAGGTTCTCCTCCCCCTCTACTCAGCCTTGGTGAGGCCGCATCTGGAATATTGTGTCCAGTTCTGGGCCCCTCAATTCAAGAAGGACAGGGAATTGCTTGAAGGAGTCCAGCGCAGAGCCACAAAGATGATTAAGGGAGTGGAACATCTCCCTTATGAGGAGAGGCTGAGGGAGCTGGGTCTCTTTAGCTTGGAGAAGAGGAGACTGAGGGGTGACCTCATCAATGTTTACAAATATGTAAAGGGTAGGTGTCAGGATGATGGAGCTAGGCTTTTTTCAGTGATATCCAGTGATAGGACAAGGGGCAATGGGTGTAAACTGGAACATAGGAAGTTCCACGTTAACATCAGGAAGAACTTCTTTACTGTAAGAGTGACAGAGCACTGGAACAGGTTGCCCAGGGGGGTTGTGGAGTCTCCTACACTGGAGATATTCAAGGCCCGCCTGGACAAGTTCCTGTGTGATGTACTGTAGGTTACCCTGCTCTTGCAGGGGGGTTGGACTAGATGATCTTTTTAGGTCCCTTCCAACCCTTGGGATTCTGTGATTCTGTGATTCTGTGAAGTATATAATTCCATATCCATAAAGAAGGCTTCTTGTCCAAATCCACTTTTATAAATACTTACAAATCCCTGGGAATAAGTTACCAGTCTTACTGATTAATATTTTCTGAAATATGCACTTCCTTGTCAATATATACATATATCATTGTGAATTGTTGTATTAAAACTTAGCATGTAAATGTATGATAAACCTAATTTTAAAAAATGCTTATCATATATGCTTCCTTATTGATTTAGCTAAGAATTATTTCATTCATCAAATGTGGTCCTCAAGATGATAAAAAATTATTTTAGAAAAGACTGTTCCTTTCAAAATGTTAGTAGTAGCAGTTGCATAGGCTCTGAAGTCTATGAGAGATAATTTATCATGGCAGGATACCTTCTGGAAATGAATGCCACATCTATTTCTACACCTTAAAATATAATACATTTTTCCAGCTCTACTTTTTTTTCTCACTCTTAGAATAATTAACTTACATAGAAGCCCAGAAAAAAAATTGTTTTATTTATGCTGATTATCTTTTCCATATTTCATTTTAAAGTTATAGATTTCTTCTTTCTTAAACATGTATCTCACTGAGAAGCCCCAGACATGGATATCTATACGGGTATTATTTGACTTGTATGCTTCTTGTATGTTCTCAGAATGACCTGAGTCAATTCATTCTTGAGGGAGGAGTTACTGAGCAATAGATTTGTACTTTACAGATAGATACAAAGGCTGATGATGTGTCTACCTAAGTTTACTTGACATTACCAGTCAGTTCTGAATGTTCAAGTACTGAACAATATAGATCTGCTTTTACCTTAAATGTTCAAGGTACTTCAAAACTCTGCCTGCCACAAGTAGTATCCTCAAAACTAAAGCATATTTTTTTTAATGTTGAAAAGATCAATGAAATGACAGAACAGTAGTGACTTACTGTTTTTCCACTGAGGTTTTAGAATGTAATCTAAATAAATACAGATATATGTAAAGCTTCTCTTAACTTCACAGCAGAATTACAGCATGGTCCTTTAGATAAATACCTATGAAAAGCTAACTTGTTTCCTACAATTTACAGTTAAACCTCAGGTGACATGAAAAGTAAGAAAAATCTCTTTTTTCTGAAAAATGCTGTCAGCTCACTTAATGTTATGTTGGAGGGAAAGAAACAGCATGTTTGTATCAACAATAATAACTGAAATATTTAGAAAATGTAGGTTGCCTCTACCAGAATCCTCTTTAGGTTTCTAATCAATTATTAGCACCTTTTTGAACAATTTGGCTTGTGAGTTAAATTCATTGTTACTTTGAGAGAATAAAGATCTTTAAACATACAAGATACAGATCCAGAAATGGGTAAAACTGAAAGATTCTGAGATGAATGAGTCTTGGAAGACCCTAGTTCAGGAATCAGCCTCTATTTAGTCAAAGCACTTTTGTTTAGAAAGAAAGTTAACCCTATATTTCAAGTCACAAAAGAATTTAGTATGCAATTAAATGAAAGGAGGTACAAGTTTGTTGAAATGTAAAACAGAGATTGAGAGACAAGAATAGAGGAGCAGCTGATTCCAAAAAGGAATTATCAAATTGGGAGCCAAAGTTTGAGAAAAAGAATATACAGCTAAATGAGAAAAATGGGGAATGTACACATATTGAGGAAACATTGTCAGGAAGAGGGATTTACACCAACCCAGAAAAATAAGTGACTCTATCAATGAAAATAAACATGCCTGTCACCAGACCAGATTAATAGATCCACGCAGGTGTCTTCAAGAGTCAACCATACTGCCTAAATTCAACATGGCAGAGCATGAAATAATGGCTTTCAAGAAACTAATGTTTTGGGAATGACTGTTTCAAATATGTCTAATTTCTCATGTGGTCTTCTAACAAATGCTAGAGATTTTGAACTAGCTAGGAATTTCCTAATGTAGAGCTACATCCTGCCTTCATGAACTTCATGAACTTCTCACAGGTTAGAGTTCACTCTTTCCAGGTCTCCAGAAATGAAAGGCTAATGTAATAAACTCTTTGCCCGGTTTCTCTAAAATCTCATTTCACTACTGGAGGCTAATCTTTTGGGCAGATTGAATGCTATGATGTTATATAGTCTTCACCAAGCACTAACAATTTAGCTATAACTTGAGATACAACTTTTACTGTTGCTACGACAAAACTGCAATATCTACTTGAAGATGCAGCCATTTGTTAACACTTCAGAGAGATCTTGCCTCATTCCTTCCACACCTGCCACAGTATTGCTTAATTTTGTAGCCTGGAGAGTATACCTAGTTACTTTCAGTTTTCTCATATCTCGTTTCAGTCACTGCTGCTGTGTCTATGGGAGATTTCCCATAAGAGATCAGTTAATATGTACATTGTACAATCTATTACAAAATACAGAGGTTTCGTAGAATTGTTAACTGTCTACAATTCACAGACACACACCTTCCTCCCTGATGAGTCTTAAATGTAGAAAAAATAAAGCTTGTGGGAAAAAAGGAGTAAGAGTAAGAGAATAAGGATTATTGGTAACTGGTTGGTCAAATTCTGTTCTCAGTTACACAGATATCTTGTATAATAAAAGTTCTATGGTAAATGAAGATAATATCCTTGGATATTATTCTGATATTGGTTATTATGTGATACTTGTTATTGGCTATAATTTTCACGTACTTTTAAAATCCTACATTTCACACTGAAGTTTCATCAAACAGTAGCATTTTTGGCGATGTGAAGTACTATAATACTTATATCAGCTTATGTAACTTTAAAACAAGACACAGAGGATTTTACTGAAATCTATATAGTCATTACTTAAATAAATTCCACCCATTTGCCTTATGAACTTTCTGAAGTATTAAAAAGGGAAGACAGAAAAATTAGTATTGCAGAATTCTGCAGTCCCAGGGTAGAGTGTAATTATACCAGCACATGATTCCTGTCTGAAATAAGACAAGAGTAGTGAGAGAATTTAACAGAGATTAAAAAGTAAAAAAAAAAAAAGCTATTTGAAAAAGATAATGAAAAATCTATTACATTAACATGGATTATTTATTACTTGCCACATATTTAGTATATTACTTAGGCACAGTTTTGATCAGAAATGTATGCAATGAGGGAATTTTCATAAAAAATAACATACTAAGTTATTGGGAAATTTAATGAGAAGAGGAAATTAGGAATGTTTAATTGTTTATAGAAATGAAACCACTGGGAGGCGTATCATTCCAAGTGCATGGCCATACTTGAACTAAATTTGTGACATATTCTGAACTGAATTATCAATAAAGATAAGAAATCCTTGGAGTGATTAGATGTTCAGCTGCAGCTACTGTTTGAGCTTTGCCTGGAAAACTTTATTTTCTGGAAGGAGTTAAACAGAGACAGAAATCATTGCTGTGGGAAGTGCTTGTTACCTTCAGTACAGGGTAAAATGTTAGCCAAAAGAAAAAATAATAGCCATGATTGTGCTAAATGGTCTCTCACTGCTACACACTCATATAAAATATCTGCAGTATGTGTACACCTGAGAAGTAAAAATCTTTTCCTGTACGTTTCATCACACATTATAAAGAAATATGTTGCTATCACCCATTGAGACAAAAAGGCCAACACAATCCATAATGATATAATTTCATCTCAGCAAATAAGATATTTAGCTATTTCGCCTTTCATTTCTTAAAGACTCACAATCATCAGTTGTATGAATGACTTTTTTTGACACATTTTCTCCCTCAGTATTTTATAAAAAACACTTTTGGTTTGTTCAGATGTTTGCCTCACAAATCACAGAGAAAACTATCCAAACTATTTACTTGGAATGAATTATTAGCCTAGGCTTCAATCCTACACAATTCTCTTTGTATGCTTAAATTTGTAAAAGAAAATAGATAAATTGAATATGTCATACACAAAGGAGAGTTTGTGGAAGTTTTAAACAACACAATAGTTAACAATATAAACTATTGCAACAAAACAATGTAAAAGATAAAAACTTTATCTTACAGTTTTTCTTCAGTTTTGCAGGAATTTAGAAACATTCTATGATTCTATGATTCTATGTATTTGGCCATTAATCTAGTTCTTCCTGATAAATTTCATTACCAATTTCAACTAAAAATCTGAGTATTTTATACTTTGCTCTACTGTGTCATTTTGGAATTTGGGTTTGTTAACATGAACTCGAACATTTTACAGAAGAGTCCATGGAAGATAAAAAAATACATGGGAAATGTACAATTACTTTACGACTTTTACAGTTCTTCTACTTCACAGGACATACGAACGTTGTGATCAAGCCCTACTCTTCTGTGCAAATAGAAGATTTATCCTTACCCCTCTGCAGAATCATCTGTTCCTTCTGAGTTGCAGTGCCACTCAGCACACATCCACCTTGCCAGTACCAAAAGCAAGGAATCAGTATCTCTTCTGCACTGTGAAACGTGCAAATTCACACTCCCATGGATTTGCAATTATTTGTATGAATGGCAAGTGACAAGCCAAGCATGAGCCTATTTATGTGAATGATTCTTTGAATTTTATGTTCTAAAAAAATATTTGGAAATTATAAAGACAATAACTATCTGGTTTAAACTTCATGTGTAATAAAAGCTGTTCTAAGACACAGAATTCCAAATTGTTCAGACAGCTCTGAGGCATAGGTCAAGGACACTAGCAGATACAAGAGCTAGAGACAAAGATTTGTACTGAACCTAAGAAGTGCAATCTGAATCCATTTCCATCATTAAATCCTTAATGAATAGCAGTACTAAGTGTGAAAAACTGGGGTTGATTTGTTATCTGTCTTCTCTGCTGAACTAGCAGAACTAGGCTGGATATAATCTTATAATTACTTTGCTCTTTTAATACCAAAATTATGTTATGCTGCATTTACAGTTACTAGGAACTGAGGTTTCAGAAATAAACAGTATATGCTCTGTTTATATTATGCTTGTATGTTTTTTATATTCCATAACAGACATAGTTTGAAGCAAGAATAAAAATTATAGGTTTACAATAAATTTGTTATTAGCGTTAATAATGATTCTTCAGGAAAAATAATTCTATGATATCTTACAATCTCTTTAGATGAATAGGTACAGCCTATTCTATACTACAATAGTACCTTTGGTACCTAAAGTAATTATTTCTACATACTGTCTTTTCTATCAGCATTTCTATTTTCAACTGTCTCAAGGAAATAATAAATTTAAAGGCAGAGGAAGAAATACTTATTGAAAAGTATATTGAAAAGTGAAATCAAGTTTATACTAAAAAACATTTTAGACCATTTTGTTAGTTCAATCCATTTACTAGTAAGTGATCTTATGAGTCTTATGAGACTGTTAAAATAATCATAGAATCATAGAATAGTTAAGGTTGGAAAGAACCTTAAGATCATCTAGTTCCAACCCCCCTGCCATGGCCAGGGACACCTCACACTAAGCCATGTCACCCAAGGCTTCATCCAACCTGGCCTTGAACACTGCCAGGGATGGAGTATTCCCAACCTCCCTGGGCAACCCATTCCAGTGCCTTACCACCCTAACAGGAAAGAACTTCCTCCTTATATCCAATCTAAACTTCCCCTGGTTAAGTTTTAACCCATTACCCCTTGTCCTGTCACTACAGTCCCTGACGAAGAGTCCCTCACCAGCATCCCTATAGGACCCCTTCAGGTACTGGAAGGTACTATGAGGTCTCCATGCAGCCTTCTCTTCTCCAGGCTGATCAGCCCCAACTTCCTCAGCCTGTCTTCATATGGGAGGTGCTCCAGTCCCCTGATCATCCTCGTGGCCCTTCTCTGAACTTGTTCCAGCAGTTCCATGTCCTTTTTATGTTGAGGACACCAGAACTGTACACAATACTCCAAGTGAGGTCTCATGAGAGCAGAGTAGAGCAGCAGGATCACCACCTTCAACATGTTGGTCACGCTCCTTTTGATGCAGCCCAGGATACAGTTGGCTTTCTGGGCTGCGAGCGCATACTGAAGCCAGCTCATGTTCATTTTCTCATCGACCAGCACCCCCAAGTCCTTCTCTGCAGGGCTGCTCTGAATCTCTTCTCTGCCCAACCTGTAGCTGTGCCTGGGATTGCTCCAGCCCAGGTGTACGATCTTGCACTTGGCATGGTTAAACTTCATAAGGTTAGCATCAGCCCACCTCACAAGCATGTCAAGGTCCCTCTGGATGGCATTCCTTCCCTCCAGCGTATCAATCAAACCACACAGCTTGGTGTCATCGGCAAACTTGCTGAGGGCGCACTCAATCCCACTGTCCATGTCAGCAATGAAGATGTTAAACAAGACGGGTCCCAACACCGATCCCTGAGGGTCACCACTCTTTACCAGTCTCCAGCCGGACATCGAGCCATTGACAACTCTTTGTGTACGGCCATCCAGCCAGTTCTTTATCCACCAAGTGGTCCATCCATCAAATTGATATCTCTCCAATTTAGAGAGAAGGATGTTGTGTGGGCAGTATCAAACGCTTTGCACAAGTCCAGGCAGACGACATCAACTGCTCTAGTTCCCCTGTCCATCAGTTCTGTAGCCCCATCATAGAAGGCCACCAAATTGTTCAGACAGGATTTCCCCTTAGTGAAGCCATGCTGGCTGTCACCAAGCACCTTGTTGTTTTCATGTGCCTCAGCATGCCTTCCAGGAGAATGTGCTCAAAGATTTTGCCAGGCACAGGTATGAGACTGACTGCTCTGTAGCTTCCTGGGTCTTCCATTTTCCCCTTCTTGAAAATGGGGGGTATATTTCTCTTTGTCTGGTCATCGGGAACTTCATCCAACTGCCATGATTTTTCAAATATGATGGCCAGTGGCTTAGCAACTTCATTTGCCAGCTCCTTCAGGATCTGTGGATGGAATTCATCAGGTCCCATGGACTTGTGTACATTCAGGTTCTTAAGATGCTCTCAAACCAGATCCTCTCCTACAGTGGGCCCAATATCTTCATTCTCACAGTCCCTGCGTCTGCCTTCCAAGAACTGGGCGGTGTAGTTACAGCATTTGCCAGTGAAAACTGAGGCAAGGAATTCATTAACACCCTCAGACTTCTCCAAATCCAGGGTAGCCAGCTCTCCCGATAGCTTTCAGAGAGGGCCCATGTTGTCCCTAGTGTCTTATATTTGCAATCTACCTGTAGAATCCCTTCCTGTTATCCTTAACATCCCTAGCCAAGTTTCATTCTAAGTGGGCCTTAGCTCTCCTAATCTGGTCCCTAGCTTCCCGAACAATATCCCTGTATTCTTCATAGGCCGTCTGTCCTTCCTTACACCTTTTATAAGCCTCTTTTTTCTCTCAAAGCTTCCTTAGCAGCTCCTTCTCCATCCAAAGAGGACTCCTGGCCCTCCTGCTGCACTTCCTTCTAATTGGGATGCAACATTCCTGAACTTGTAGATGATCCTTGAATATCAAACAACAGTCTTGGGCCCCCTGCCCTCTAGGCCTATATCCCATGGAACCTTAATAAGCAGGTTCCTGAACAGGCCAAATTCTGCTCTATTGAAGTCCAGGGCAGTGAGCTTGCTGCATGCTCTTCTCAGTGTCCTGGGGATCTCAAATTCGACCACCTTGTGATCGCTGCAACCAAGGCTGCCCTGGAGCATCACATTTCCAGACAGCCCCTCCCCTGTTGGTGAGCACAAGGTCAAGCATGGCACCTCTCCTTGTCAGCTCCTCTATCACTTGCAAAAGGAAGTTGTCTTTCACACGATCAAGGAACCTCCTGGATTGCTTGTGTGGGGCTGTACCGTCGCTCCAACAGATATCAGGGTGTTGAAGTCCCCCATGAGAACAAGGGCCTGCGAGCGTGAAGCTGTTCCTATCTGTCTGTAGAGTGCTTCATCCACAGATTCTTCTTGATCAGGCGGCCTGTAACAGATCCCCACAGAAATGTTTCCCATAGCTGTTTTCCCTTTAACCCTGACCCACAAACTCTCTGTAAACTGCTCACCTGCCCCCAGACAGCGTGACTCTCCAGCCTACCCCTAACATAAAGGGCAACTCCCCCTCCTCGCCTGCTGCGCCTGTCTTTTCTAAAGAGCCTGTAACCTTCCATTCCAACACTCCAGTCATAGAAGCCATCCCACAATGTTTCTGTGATGCCAATTATGTCATTCCCCCATAGATGTGCACACATCACTAATTCCTTTTGTTTGCTCCCCGTGCTACGAGCATTTGTACAGAGGCATCTGAGCTGAGCTCCAAATGAAGCCGGCTCATTGGCTGGAGCAGCTGGAATATCTCTACATTTCTCTGAGCATTTATTATAGGTGCTGGCAACTGACTGGGTGTGTTGAGATGGAATGATGGCCCCCTCCCCCAACACATCTAGTTTAAAGCCTCCTTGACCAGTCTGGCAAGCCTCCTACCAAAACAGCTCTTCCCCCTCGTCCACCCAGCTCCACCAGCCCCCAGTAGACCTGGCCTACTAAATTGAGTCCCTTGTTCTAGATACCCAGTCCCCTAACTATGGCACCACTGTTCTAACCATTTATTAACCTGGCCAATCCTCCTAGCCTTTTTAAGGTCCTCCCCTTTATCCTGGAGAATTGCCAAAAAGACTAACTGAGCTCCAGAGCCCCTAACCACCTCTCCCAGGGCTCTGTAGTCCTTCTTTATGCTCTCTGGGCTACTGCTGTCTTTATCACTAGCACCCACGCTGATCACTAGAAGTGAGTGATGGCCAGTGAGACTTACTAGAGCAGGCAGCCTCTCTGCAGCATCCCTGATCCGCGCTCCTGGTAGGCAGCACACCTCCTTTGAGACTGGGTCAGGCCGACAGATGGGTGCATCTTTTTCTGTCAAGGTAGAGTCCCCTACTAATATGACCCACCACTTTTTCCTGGCAATACCAGTAGAGATCTTCTTTACCAGTTCATTAGCCGGTTGTTCATGTGGCAGGGTATGTGTTTCCTCATTAGCCTCCTGCAGGGCAGCAAGGCAGTTCTGTGTGGGGACAACAGATTTAGGAGGAAGCCCCTTGCTTTAACTTGTCCTCTTCCACCTTTTTTTGTTGTTTTGTTTGTTACTATTTCCCAGCTTCCTGAGTTAGCGGCCTCCTTCTTTCCTCCATGAGCTAGAGGGGAAGCTTGAGGCCCCTGCACAGTTTGGGCCTGGAGCAAGCAGCCCTGCTTCCTCTCAGCTTCCCTGAGATCTTGCAGCCTATTGACAGCGTCCCGCAGCTCAGCCCCTGCTGCAGGAGGACCTCCACCAGGGAGCACCGAGTGCAGCCCTGCCCATCGTGCACCCTCCCCTCACAAGACCAGTGAAGGCACTTTATGTACTCTGAGCTCTGCACTGCAGCCTCCCCTCTCATCTGCTCTGTCCGGGTGCCTACGCTGGGCACCGCCGGGACAGCCAGAGCAGAGCTCCCAGACCGGGCCCTGGCGATACGACGGGTGCTCACCATCCCGCTCGCCTGCCCGCGCGAACTGCCTCAACGCGCTCCCTGGGGCAGGTTTTCACCCACTCAGGGCTGGTGCCGCTGCTCCTGGCTCCGCCCCCTGTGAGTCAGCTGCTCCCGTCCGCGGAGCTGCCGGCTCCTGGGCAGGTCCTGTCGAGGACTTGAGGCTCCCTCGGTGGCTCTGGCCGTTCTGAGTTGAGGCTCCTGGACTCTGAGCTTCCCCCCACTCCAGTGTTAGAGGTGTCTTCTCTCAAGTTATTCACCTCAGCAATTGACCAGCAATGGTCGACGATGCCTGGGTTAAATCTGCCGCGCCCCCTCCTGGCACCGCCCCCTCTGAGTCAAAATATCATTAAAAACTCTTGATCTTTCACAGACAATTGCATTACAATTTTAAATGTTCTAATTCGTACAATAACCACCAGCATTAGGCAAAAGTTAAACACAACTATTGTCATAATTGCATAAACATAGATGAGATTATGCATATTCTTAATAAAGTATTATAAATCAGCACTACTAGCTGAAAAAAAGTTCTGTTGTGAAATCAAGTCATATCTAAGCTGTTTATTGCACTACCCTCCATACGTGAAGACAAGAATTACCAACAATAACCCTTAAAGCATTTAATTCAAAATATACACACACACACACAAAAAAAAAAAGGACGAAAAAAGAGAGACTGTAAAAGCAAAGAATTTGTGAAAAAATTTGATCTGAAAAATTTGATCTGAAAAAATGTTTCTAAATTATAAATGGGTTTACATAAGTTTAGGATCAGTCACTGAGAAATAGCAAGAAGCTTAAAAATTAAACTTACTTTTCTGAATGAATAATTTAAGATAACCCTTTTAAATTTTGCAGACAATTATACCATTGTATAACTTTTACTTTGTTCTTCATTCTTACGTTCTTTTGTGTTCTTTCTTCCATAACATCATAAAACCGTCACTGGAAAATGAGTCACAAATTGTTCTTACTTTGTGGTTTCTAATGTACCTTGATATTCATGGCATATGAGGAGATGTAAATTTTAAAAGACTCCTTCAAAATAAGGTCTATCTGTTTCCCAACAACTCATTGCAAACTCAGGAACAATTCCTCACCAAGTTAAGCACACTACAAAGCCAGAGTCTATAGATGATTATCATCAGATACTATTTAAAAATGTTATTTAAAGATATTTGAATACATACATCAACAGGTAAAGCATCACAATGTGTGGAACATGATCATCATCATCATCATTCTAGCTCTTTTCTGATCTCTTTTTGGCTAATAGTTATATTAAAAAAATAAATTAGAACTTTGGGGATTTTCCAATTAAACATATTTCTGTCAGAAAATTCTGATAATTGAAACCAAAACCTTTTGCAAGAAAACAGCATTTTCCATTACAGCAACACTGAGAAAGAAATGTCAGTTGTCAAGCAGCTGTCCTGCAGACAAAACACTTATTACTCTGGCATAACTGTAGCTCAAGTGCTGAAAGTCTAACATGAAAAAGCTTAAAGAAAATATGCACATATATAAAATAGGTAAATATGCAAGTTCCTAGTACTGTGAGACATAAATATCTGGATTTCTTGTTTACATCTTGCTTGAGCTTAGCAGCAACTGGAACAGTTTATGCTTCATCACATACCTGTGGTAAAACCACAGGATGGCCAGTGGCATGTGCCTCCTGTATCTTCTCTCTCGGGCAGTAGGGCGCCTTCCATTGATAGCTGAGACATGGGTTGGTACACACAGGGAGCCGGATAGATCGGATAGATCGTTTCTCAATTGTTTGAACTCCTGGGTCAGGAGTTCTTCCACAGCTGAAATGATGGAAGGAGTGAGATTGTCTTTGAACTCCCGGAGCTGATGATTCAGTTTGTCTGCTATTGGTGCTGCTACCTCACTCCAGGTCATTGATGCCAATGAGTGAGCAAATGATTGTGGCACACTCCGTGTAAGTTTATGCTGCATGAGTCATGTAAGCCCATGCAGACATAAATCTATTGGATCTTGAGTCCGACACCTAAACCACTCGGGCATGACTACTTGTGCCTGTGCTAAAAGACACAGCTAAAAAATCAGGGGAGAGTGTGAACACAGTCCCTCACTACCACAAATTATGCAATTGAGTTTCCCACATTTGGGAAAATTGCAGGGGTCAGCACACCCAGAGTGCAAGGGAGGAGCCTCGTCCTGGGAAAATCACCTGGCTGATTGTGCTGTCTCCCCTGCCAGGCATCTGGCGGGATAGGAGCCTACGCGGGGAGAGCCCAATGGATTTCATTATGCAGAACTGGTTAAAAAGAGAAGTAATTAGAGAGCAAAACAAGCTCAACAGAAAATATCAGCTAAGCAATAGTGGTAATAACAAGTAAAAGTCTACAGTCTTTTGGTTGTCTTGAACTGCAGCAAGAGACTCTGCGAATGGTAACCTCTAAAAGACCCAAAATCCAAATACAGAAAGATCATGTTACCAAAAGAAACATTGATTAACAGGGAAGTTTTTCTGTACTTAAAATATTAGTTCTACAGATCACAGCCAATTTCTGTTAAATAAACCTTTGCCTTGACACATAATCCATGGCACCAGATCTCTGGAAACTGAAATGTTTTTATGAGTACACAAGGAAGGCAAGGAAGCATGTCCTAAGCCAGCAGCTTCAAGTACCTGATGGCTAAACAGGTTTCCTGAAGAAAGTCCGCTTTTTTCATTCTCTTCCAGCTTTGTAAACACAGGAAGGAGATGTACAATTAATCTCCCCAATCAATCAACTAATCAATTATTTGCACAGAGTGCAACACCTCCAAAATACTACGTCATTGAGTAGCCATGGACTAGGAACTCAAACAAATGAAAGACAGAGGGTTATGTACCTGCTGTGAAATTAGACAGTCATCTTTCTCCCAAAGCCTTCCATTCAAATATACCCATCAATATCTTTAAAGCCCTTCAGCTGTGCGAATGTTGAATGAGAAATTTGGAAATATTCTACTGTCATGCATGCAAGATAAATGTTTTCTGCTTGTCTCCAGTTAAGAACATTTTTCCACAGCATGGGAGAGGGTTAGTGTCTGTTGTTTGATATTTTTTCTTGTGATACAGTATCATGAGGGCCTTACCTTGGCTGAGAGCTGAGTAAAATACAGACGGGGGCTGAGTATCGGGAGGTCACAGCTCCAGCACGCAAGGCAACCCAAATGGACATTGAGTGTGACAAGCCTTAGCACATGGCATAAATCACCGCCTGACAGGAAAGCAGTATGTGAAACTGAGGGAAAGGTAACCTACTCTGTGGATTGATACATTGACAGTGTCCTGGGTTCAGCAGTAGCAGTCTTTTTTTTTTCTCCTTCTTAGTAGCTGGTGCAGTGCTGTGTTTTTGACTTTCAGCCTGGGAACAGTGCTGATAACACCAATGTTTTTAGTTACTGCTCAAATGTTTAGGCTGACCAAGGACTTTCTGAGCCTCATGCTCTGCCAGGGAGGAGAAGCCAGGAAGAAGCAGAGACAGGACACCTGACCCAAACTGACCAAAGTATTCCATATCACAGCACATCATGCCCAAGATGTAACTGAGAGTTACCTGGAAGGGCTAGTGGACTGTGGGGTTGGACTAGGTATCGGTCAGTGCTCGGTCACGGGGTGGGGGGGTGGGATGAGTTATCGGTCAGCGGGTGGTGAGGTGTTGTATTCTTTTCGCTTGTTATTTCCCTTATCATTATTATTATTGGTGGTAGCAGTAGTGGTTTGTGTTATACCTTAGTTACTAAACTGTTCTTATGTCAATCCGTGGGAGTTGCATTCTTTTCAATTCTCCTCTCCGTTCCTCTGGGAGTAGGGGGAGAGCAAGGCGGGGAGTGAGAGAGCGACTGCATGATTTGTGGCTGACTGGGTTTAAACCACGACAGACAGCCTGCCCTGAAAGTTGTCTGTAAAACCCCTCAGCAGTAGGTGGGAGGGGCAGGAACAACACACATGACAGGGAGGGAAGAATACATCTGGACATCATCACAGAGGAGCAGAGTGCCAAGGAAGAAATGCTCAGCCTTGGAATAGAGCTACTGCCTGTGAGACCGACACTGAAGCTGGCTGGCACACAGACTATACTTCATTCAATGCAATAAAAATAAAGGATATCTATACAAAAATAAAAATAACTAGTTCTGACAATGCAGTGTATTCTGAGTAATCGGTTGGCTTTAAAGATTTTTAGAAAATATTTTCAATATTCAACATATAACCTTACATTAATTCTAATGCTCTTTTTTGCATCATACAGTCACACAGTAATCTTCATTGTTTACTAGAAGAATTATTGCTGTTTTGTTTGTACAATAGACTTATAAAGCAGCAATAATAAAAATTATTTACTTGTTTGGGGGGAATTGGAAAAAAATATTTTCAATTTATGTTTAAAACTTTTAATGCAACATAATAAATTTAAATACATGATTCTCAATTCTTTATATTCTCTGTGTACTTGGAAATAAGAGTTTTGCTCCCTTCATTTCCTGTTGTTTCCCTTCAATTACCAGTTTAGCAACACAGTATAGAGTACATTGAGTAACAGCAGTTGCATCTGAGGTTAATCTGTGGCAAAAAATGTGTTCTATTCTTGAAGCAGCACAGCAGCATGTAAGCCTATCAAAAAGGTTAAGGGGTAGTTTTGAATTTTGTTTTATTTGACCTTATGTTTTCAATATTAAAAAGCAAGAAAAGATTGCAGTTAAATATAAGCCAATTTAGATCTATAATAGAGGGTTTTCTTCCTTTTTTTTTTTTCTGAAAGCTTCACCCTTGAAACGCAAAGACCATCACCAAATCTCTGGTTGACTCACAGCAACCCATCCGAAAGAAATTGTTGCTTTTCCTTCCCCTTCATCCTTGTAGGCACAGCAATATTCTTCTCTCAGTCCCTTTGCAGTCAGCAGTAACTAGTGACTGCACAAAACAAAACACTTTCTGTGTAAAATAAAGCTTAAGAAATAAAAATAAACAAATAATAAATCTTAAAATTTCTAAAATAGGTAACTGTCATAAAAAGCTTTATTGAGCCAAATTATACAGACTTAAGTCATGTTTACAAAGGAAAAAGTCCCCCTGGTTTTCCAGTAGAGATTTTAAAAAAATAAAAGAAACCCTCACTAAAAAAGGGAACACCCAACAGACAAAACCCCCTCACCCTGTGCATACAGATACTGAGCTGTTTGCTATAATATTGTGTTTTTCTAAATCCTGAGAAACTTAGATGGAGGTGAACATTTGACAATCAGTTATACAGTAGGGCTGGAGGCAACAAAAAATGTAGGTGGTTATATCTCAAAATGCTCACAATTTCTCTCCCGTTCCCCCACCTCCTCTTTAAAGAAGAGATTAGTGTTGAGAATTTGCGCCTTTCCTTTCCTTTTCCCTCCTTAATCTGCTTGCGCATCAGAGAGAGAAAAAAGGCAGAAAAAAATCTAGATTCAAAATATAAGCATATAATGCCTGCAACTGGAAAAAACAGAAAACAGAAAGGTTTATATAATACAATTAAAAAAAAAATTGAAACTATGGACACACTGCAGAGCCCTAATAGTAAATCTCACTGTCAGTATTACAGTCATAATATACTGCTTCAGTCTACTGTGATTCTAGCCCTCAGAGGGGTTTAACAATGATTATACAGGGTGCTGGCACAAACTGGTTAATGCCTGAAGAGCTGTAGAGTTAGTATCACAGCCTGGGAGAAGCAGAGCAGGCTAGAGCTGCTGTGGTGTTAAAGGTTACAGCACTGGAAAGTCCTGATGTACAGTTAAGCTATGATTTAAAAATGAAAAATTGTACTTATTTTTAATCAAATCTCTTCCTGCCCAAAACTATCAGAGCAAATGCTTTTTAAGAATGCATTCTGTGTCTCTTTCTCTCCCATTTGTTTTCTTGAAATATAGAAACTTTAAAAATACTTAAGGGGGTAAGGGGAGGAAGACAATAAAGCAAATTCTCTAGCAGGAACTAGCATTGAGAAAATTTGCATAAATACTGTTTATCTTATTCCAAACTGGAAATCAGAGAAGGAACATAGCAATACACTCTCCTCAGAACCATCCACTACTTTCACAGAAATAAGGTAGTTTCTTTTCCCCAAAAGCATGTGATTTTTTTTTCCTTCCTGACTTTGTTGTATGCCTGACCGTTTTGTCCTTCCCTGTGACTCATTCATTCCACTCACAAAGCGTTTTAACCTGATAAACTGCCTAGTCACTTGGTTCTTACTGTTGCTCTGTTCTTTCAATCCTTCCATTTCAAGATTCAGATTTAGATTGGATCAAGGGAAAGTCTAATTATTATGAGGATTTTCTTTGTAGTTTTCAGGTCAGTCACAGGCTTGTATCAATTGTAGCATTAAAGTCAAAGGGCGGAAATGGACCTTCAAAGGTTATTTAGCAAGTGGTCTTGTGGGAAGAAACCAGTAAAATACCAGTGTCATTCATGACAGCGTATGCTCTTCTGAAAAACCTTTAGCAGTAGAGATTCAATAGCACCCACAGGCAAACTATTGCAGTTCTTATCTATTCTTTCTATTAGTACGTTTTTCCTAATGTCTAAACTAAATCTCTCTTGCTGAAATTCAAACCAATTATTTCTTGTCTTATCTACACTGGACATGAAGAACTGATTTATTTCCTTCTTCTTTGAAGCAGGCTTTTATAATTTTTAAGACTGTTATCAGGCCTTTCTTCAGTTGATTCTGTTGCAAACTAAAAATCTTCAACTAATTGACTCTTTCCTCCTCCTGTCTAGGTTTAGATCTCCTCTGAACTTTTGTTTGTAGATCAATGTGTTGCTGATCAACACTGAAGAACAATCCTTTAAAACGTCATTCCACTGATGGTATGACAGTCATGCTATTTTATTAAAATTCACATTCTCTGGTGGAAGTGCAAAAGTGCAGCAGATATTGAAAGGAACATATATGGAGTACTTTTTTAATACACATTGATGACTTTTAAAGGAACTTTTTTTCAGTTATAATTTAACAACAATTATTTTACAAAAACAAACAAACAAACTTTGAGATTTTTTCAAAGCTCTAGGTATGCTATGTGGTTATCTGAATTAAAATAGGTTGAACAACTGAATAGATTTTCCTTGATGACACGTTGTCCAGCCATTACCTTATTCAGAAGGTTAACATCAATATCTTTCTTTGTAAAGACCTCTCACATAACTTGTTGTTTGTACAACAGAAGGTAAAGCTCTGCAGTAAACCTTATTGATTTTAAACTATTCAGTAATAGTGTTTTCCATCACAGTTTAAAGCCCAAAGATTGTCAAGTTCATTTCCAGAGAGCAACACTGAATCTAAACTGCAACATTACGAGATCCTTTAGTTTGAAATGTAATCACAGAAAATAGAAATTAGCTGCCACAATCAAAAAGGGGCAGAGAAGAGAGAGTACTGTTGCTTCATTTGTGAAAATACAAGGCAAAATCTTCTGCCGTATGTGAGACCTGTCAGAGGAAGAAACTGAATGGCTGCATTGGCCTCAGAGCCAGCTGGCCTGTCTCTGTGAGTGCTCTTCAGGCACCTACAGTCATGATCTGAGCATCTTTAACTCACAAAAGTTTCAGTGTTTTTCCTTTATTATTAGGAAGTTTTGACCTCCCTTTTTGATTACTTACCATACAGATTTAAGGTGTAGAAGTCAGAAGATATTTAACCAGTGTCCTAAAAGCATTTTTTTTTTTTAATTTTTTAAATTTATTTCTAGGTCAGGTACAAATACTTGCTAATGATGCAGGATGCAGGCATTCCTGCCCCCATGGAAATGACAGAAACAAATAATAACTAGAAGACTGATACATTAAAGTAAATAAATATTACAATGTGTGCTACAAAGCAAGGGAAATGTATAACCTGAGGCAAGAAAACTGTGGCAAACACTTTGAAACATTGACTTTGCCTTTAAATAAAAAAATACCTAAGTCAATAAAACCAGGCCTTTCTGACTGTACGAGGCAAATACCAGAATCGTATATTTCTATGACTGTCAAACCATATATTACATATATATCACAAGTTCTACAGGTAAGAAAAAGCAATGCCTGCATAAGAGTAGTACTGCTCTATGGACTACCCATATGCCCCTGAAGAACCACTGTGGCTTGCGAGGCTTCCCAGTGACACACTACTATGGCCCCACCACACCAGCGGGATTTAAAGTGCCTGAAAACCACACAGGTCACAGGAGTTAAAGGGTGCTCATCCTTGATTATATTTCATTTCCACGCCTTTTTTGCTGCTTTCTAAAATTCTCTTTGGGAGCTTTCTCCCTTTCTATATGTTTGTTTCTACCTCAAAGCTCTAAGCTCTGCATCTTTACTTTGATAATAAAAATTACCCTGAACCTACAGACTTCCCCTAATCCATTCTACCTTCCCCAAGGACAGATGTTGAAAGCAAGGAAAGTTTTTATTAACTGGCGGCATGAGAGAGGAAAAGTCTCTGCTGCTGTGATCAATGCTGGCAGACAGAGAAGAAAAAAGGGTCAGCAGCAAAATAACAGGCAGCTCCTTCCACCCCGCCTCTCAAAGTGCTTTGTCATCATAAGCAAAAACAGAATGTGTTTTGAATCTAGCTACTTGAGCTAGTATTACACCACCTTTCCTGATGTTTTCATGTAGATAAAAAAACAGAAATCAGCTCCAGAGCAGACTTGAGTCCTAAAAAAATAAAGTCAGTTGTTTCATCTACTGGGCAACAAAAGAGTTGGTTAGATTTATTTAACTTCATAACTTCTGCAGAGGTGGGGAAAAAGATAAAGAGGAAGATCAGGATGTCACTTGTAATAAAATAATAGTAAAAAGGCAAGTGCATCATTCTGCTTGGTCATATAACTCAGTTCAGCTAAGCTTTGTATGTGATTTCACTCTGCTTTAGTACTGAAATATGGGGCTTACCCTATTAGCCTATTAATCATGGTAATACTTAGAAAGCAGTATAAATTTCATGCAGTGGAGTTAGGACTACACTGCTGTGCAGCAGGAAATATACTGTCCTGTTTCCTTGGTGATTTCTTCCATGTCAACAACGGAAGCAAACACTATTATATATTTCTGAGAAAATTAAATTAACATTAGCAAAGGATTACATTTGTCATACCTCATCAGCAAGATGGAAAGTGCACCAAAATGAACAGAACTATTCTTAAATTATGAAAACCTCCCCGGGTAAAGAATTTAGCTCCACAAATACCACTGCTGGAGTTGAAAACATGTATTTATTAATATTTGAAAAATCTGTTACATTTTCTAATCAGCACACGTTTGACCAAATCTAAGAATTATTAAAGAATAATGCTATGCAAATGTATTAGTACACATTCCATCTCATTATCTTCAGATTTATAGTATACCTTAGCCAGTGTTAATTGGCTGCAGTATTACTTTTTAGAAATCAGCTACTCATGCACAGATTAAAAACTAGATATTATTAAAGAACACACAGATATAGCTTCAGGCAAGCTCTTCTCATTTTAATGGCTTTAAAGTATGCACTTTTTGCAATTCATGTTACAGCCTATGGAGAAATTGTAGCTTAATGTCATCATGTAAAAATTTATTATCTTTTTGAAACATTGCAACTGCAAGGAAATTCATTCAGATAAGTTCTAAAATATCACAAATTTTATTACAAAGTACTTCTGAAGGTGATATTCTTCACTTAAGGAATTTCAATAAATTAGTAGACACTCTAGGTCTAAAACCTCTTTCTAGATAAACATCAGTGATTTTCATTCAAAATGTATTCCTGCTGAAGGAAATAGCTCTTCTCTGTAGAAGTCTGTCTGGGAAACTCCTGTAATAGGATTTCTACTTCAGTTGTTATGCCTCAATACAGATTAATAAAAAAAAAAAAAATCATCAAAATAAGTCAAAGTTGCTTCATTAGTTTTTATTATTAGTTTTTATTTTTTTATTATTATTATTCATTCACATTCTCTGTATGGGAACAATGTTACATAGCTCTTTTTCCAAGGCTGCATTTACTAAGGAATTGAGTCACTTAAGTGACCTACCCAACTTAAGTAAAACCTACCCAACATTTCCTTTCTTTTCTTACGTAGTGGCTCGGTAGATACTGAACCACAGAGAAATAAAAATAAAATTAAAAGATTAAGCACTTTAACTTGACTGATGCAATCAAATACTAAAAGAAAGGTACAGAAAACAAATCCAAAATCCTTTCCCGATAAAGCCATTTCTTCTTTCTTTTAGGCAACCTGCAGGAAATGCATGATGAAGCACATTTCAGGAACCAGCTGTTGCAAAGATTTTCTAAAGAAAATTTTCCCTTGAAAAAAGAAGCAAAGCCTGACTCTGAAAACTAACCTTTTGGAAGTGGAATATGTAACCATTTGAGTCTTTTCTTACCTCATCACTTGATATTGTTGTGACAACATTAGCTTTTCAACATTCACATTGGACATAGTCACCTCCCTTTAAAATACTGCTATGATTTAGCATTTCAACTTTTGGAGAATGTATTTCAAATCTATTTTTAAAGTTTGTCTTGCAATAACTATACAAAGTAAAACGGTACCTTATTTCTATTGCTCATATAAAATATTTATATATCATTACACAGAACATAAATTATGGGAATTAATGTCTCTCACAGATTCTTGGTTTTGGTTTTGTTGGGTTTTTTTTAATGACAACACCTGACAAAGAGGAAGTAAACTACCATTCAGCCTAGAAATCACCTCTAGATCAATTCAGCTTTGTCTGGCATCTCTGGTAACTTCTGAAACTCATTGAGAAAGCCTGGAAACCTATTACAGGTGAATAAAGTTCAAATTCACAAGGGAAAAAATTATGCCAACCATTTCCAAAGACCATTCAATCAGAACAACAAAACTGAATCAAGTATCAGTAACAAAATTACACAGAGTTAAAAAAAAAAAGAAATAAAAAAGGAGCAATTCTGGAAGGAGACAGCTTAATCAGGAAACCACACAGCCTTCAGGGGCCTCCATGTGGTACCATTTAACAGCATAAGCCTTTCTGAAAATGCAGCCTATGTAAAATAGTTCAGGAAAATTCGGTGGTAATGTTCACAAAAGTACTGCTGCTTGATAAAAGAGAAAATACAAAAATTATGCGAGTTGTTCCTAAAAACCATGAGAGAAAATAGTGGCATTTATAGGATAGTACATAGTGTGAGGCCAAAGGAGGAAAAGTAAGTAAGAATGGCAGAAAGCAATACCTGCACTGAATCCTAGATGCTTCAACTGCAGATGACACCAGTTACTTTTCAGCTGGATGGGTAGTCTTAAAAGGATGAGAGAGGATTGCTGACAAATCAAATGGGAAAACTTGAAAATTCATATCTAAAAAAACAGCTGAGCACTTCAAGTCCTGTACTCTGCTTAAGAAGACATAAAATCCTTTGGAAGATAATTTGAAAACAAAATGTTTAAGGAAAAGTGTACCTGAACTTACATTCATGCACATAACATTAAAAAATGCTCTCCTCATACAAGATCTAGAGCCCACTCCTAAAGAAAAGTATAATATAGGTGTATTTTGAAAAGAAGAGAGGGCCTTATACTTAACATAACGTCTGGAGAGGCATTAAGTTAATTCGTGTTTGTTCAGGGTTTGGGTTTTTTGTGGAAGAAGCAAAACATCGGAGACATGACTGTGTTTTCTTCTTCAGCATGAGCTGGATTCCCAGAGCTCATCTTCAGTTCCTGTATCTAAAAGGAAATTCCGTCTTTCAGAAATATGCTTACAGAATATTTTATTAATTCTACAATATTTTGCTCTGTGGACCCAGTTGCAAGTGAACATTCTAGACTTCAGGTTCAAAGCTGAAGCGTTTGCATAAAAACATGGTTTATAGCACAGTGGAATTTCCCACAATGTCATTATCTTCCCAACTAGTTTTCCTAGTTCGCGTTCCCTAGTGATTCTTAAGGAGGAATCTTAGAGACAAAAAAAATCTCATGCACCACTAGCTACCAATTACTGGTGAGTAGGAGAAGAACAGCCGCGTTTACACAGTCTGAGCTGTCAAGTTCTCTGACATCAGAATACCACTTACTGTTTGCTTTCTGTTCACCATGAATACACACTGCTTTACTTCAGAAACAGCCACAGACACGAAGCCTATCCATGGTGGTTTGATCTTGGCTGGTTGCCAGGGGCCTACCAAAATGCTACCTCGCTCCTCCTCCTCAGCAGGACATGGGGAAAAATAAGATGGAAAAGTTTATGGCTTGAGGAAAAGACAGGAAAATCGCACATGGACAAAACAGACTTGGGGAAAATTTTGGGGAAAAAAAACACAGCTTGGGGGTTGGAACTAGATATCTTTAAGGTCCCTTCCAAATTAAACCATTCTGAAACTGTGTGAAATTAATTCATTACTAATTAAAAATAGAGTAGGATGGTGAGAAATAAAGATAAAAAATAATTAAAAGCCCTTCTTCCCAGCTGAGGGCCAACTTTGCTCCTTCATCCACAGCTCTTCTACCTCTAATTCTCTTGCTCTGGGCCACACAGGTGGATGAGGGATGGGAGGTTGTGTTCAGTCTGTAACAGCTCCTCTCTCCTGCCTTTCCTCCTCGCACTCTTTCCCTTCTCCAGCACTGGGTCACCCCTACAGCATACAGCTGTTCATGAACTCATGCAATGTGTGTCTTTCCTATTGGCTTCAGTTTTTCACAAGCTGCTCCAGCATGTGTCCCTTCCACAGGGCGCAGCCCTTCAGGAACAGACTGCTCCAGCATGTGTCCCTTCTGCAGGGTGCAGTCCTTCACGAACAGACTGGTCCAGCACGTGTCCCTTCTGCAGGGTGCAGTCCTTCATGAACAGACTGGTCCAGCATGTGTCCCTTCTGCAGGGTGCTGTCCTTCAGGAAGAGGCTGAAGGACTTGTGTTTCCCTCACAAGCTGCAGCTCCTGTCAGAAAACCTATTCCTGTGTGGGTTCCTTTCCATGATGCCACAAGTCCAAACAAGAGCCAGCTCCAGCACAGGCTCTCCAGGGGCTGCAGCCTGTTTTAGGATATGCCCACCTGCTGCATCATCAGGGCCCCCCTGGGCTGCAGGTGGATATCTGTTCCACCATGGACCTCCATGGGCTGCAGGGGACTCTCTGCTTCAGCTCCTCCTTGTCCTTCACTGGCCTTGATGTCTGTAGGCCGTTTTTCTCACTTTTCTCTCACTCCTCTCTCACACAGCTACCATACACCATTTTTCCCCATTTTTTTAATATGTTAGAAAATGAGTTCCACCAGCCTGGCTCAAGGGTTCAGTTGTGTCCTTCAAGTCCGTTGGAGTCCACTGTGAGATCAGACCCCAGTGTCTTCTCACGGAAGCTAACCCTGCAATGCCCAATACCACCACCACCACTACCACAAAAACCTTGCCACTTATATCAAATACACAATATAAATAAATGGGCTGTTTGATAGTTCTTGTGCCTAACCTTAGGGCTGTTACAGTAGATATTATGAAAGACTAGTTCCATTAGCACTTATGGACCCTATCCAGATAAAATTTTCATACTCTGTTGAGATACAAGATTCTTCTGTTTGTAATGCAAATTTGCCTTAGGGCTAATATTACCAAATACATTACTTTTTCTTTTAATTCATTTGCATAGAATACATTGTGCAAAATTGTAAATTTTGTGCCTTAGGTGAATTTATTGGTCAGTTAATGACCTTATCACTAAACACAGTGTTTAATTGAGTTTTGAAATGGCAGCAGTACACCAACTTCCTCAAAAATCGATACAATTGATTTCCATTTACGCCAATGTACAGAGTTTTACAGTGGATTAAGTTCTTTTAGAGTAAAGTAAATGTGTGATTCAGTGCAATTTCTTTTTTTTTTATTTCCTAAACCTAATACAAATATTTCTGTAACATGCACCTTTTACAAGCCCTTGGAAGTTTTCTGCACAAGCCTCTCTCCAGAATCAAATCAGAATTGTTACAAAGACTACTAAACCTCAAATTTAGACTCAAAGTTTGCAGGGTAAGTAATTTTGAAAATGTTCACTTAGATATGTCCTCTGTCTCTATATGTATTTTTATACACTTGCTATAGATATATTGAAATGCTTAAGTGGTCAAAGTAAATTAAGCAATATAGGTTATACTGCATATATATACACACTATGTATATACCTATCTATACACCCTTCATAGCTATAGATACACAGATAGACATAGATACCCTACATACAGAGAGCTATAAACCCTATATATAGTGTCTGTGCACACTATAATACATGATAGTACTTTAAACACCTAAGAATTTCAATACATTTGGAATTTTTAGGAATGAAAAATAAGAAAAAAATAATAAGAAAGAAAGAAACAGCATTATTTGAAATACAGCAGGCTTATTTCTGTTACATAAGCCAAGAAGAAGCTTTAGTTTCTCATGACAGGTATGCAGCAATTCTGTCACTTCCCATAAAAGGATGACAAGTTTGGTTCAAGCTATCTTTCCACAGCAGTCAAAATAAGCACAATGAATCAAACAGCCTAGCCTCAATCAACTTTTTTTCACATCTGCAAGAGGATGGTGGAAGCATATTCATCATAAGACTTTCCATCTCAGGCTCTGTCACGCTGTTTCTTTATGGGTTCTTTCTTTGAAAGGTGGAAACCAAAAGAGAAACAGGCAGTCAATTCCATGTACAGAACACAATATTTTGTGGCTGCTTGCCTTGTACTATATTGTATATTTGTACAACTGAAGCATCAGGTGATTTCACAGCATCTAGGAGCCAAAGTTGCTGCAGAGAGGTGAAAGAGTAGAGAGAGGCAAAGAAAATATTGGGGCATGTTAGATAACTCAGCTGTACATGTGCGTATCACAGATTTCCAGCTAGAACATGGTGAAACTGTTAGATAGTCATGGTTTAACCCCAGCAAGTAACTGAGTAGTAACATAAGTAACACAGCTGCTCAGTCACTGCCCCTGAGTGGGATGGGGGAGACAATCAGAAGGTTGAAAGTGAGAAAAATAATGGGTTGAATTAAAAACAGTTTAATAAATACAGTAAAAGCCACACCTGCAAGTAAAGCAAAACAAGTAACGTTCCATGAAGACAAAATGCTGAAATAGCAAACATCTTTGCCTTCCTTCTTCTTTCCCCAGCTTTTATTGCTAAGCATGATGCCGTATGGTATGAGATATCCCTTTGGTCAGTTGGGGTCAGCTGTCCTGGCTGTGTCCCATGCCAATTTCTTGTGCATCCCCAGCCTACCTGCTGATAGGGAAGAGTAAGAAGCAGAAAAGGCCTCCACTCTGTATAAACACTGCTCAGACAAAATGAAAACATCCCTCTTTCCAGACAAATCCAAAACATAACCTCATACTAGCTACTGTGAAGAAAATTAACTCTACCCTAGCCAAAAGCAGCACAGAAAAATCCCTTGAATCTGATTAAATATCATAGATTGCATTAATATCCTTAGGAAATGGCATTATGCTTATGAATATAGACTTTGGTAATAAATTATTTGGACATTGGAGATAGCAGAAGTTGAATAGAGAGTGACTGTGAGACTATATATTCCCTATTAACTGTAAAGCCAACAGATCTCACATTATTTCTACAAAATCCTTGTAAAGAGTGAATGTTCCCCTTACAGTTGATACATGCTGCTTTTAATACGATTGAGTTTGCAGGAGCTGTCTCCTACACTTCCCGGAGACTAGTGTAAGGAACTGACCTTCCTTAGGCAGTTTCTCTCTATAGATATTGTGTTATCAAACACACATGCAAAGTCAGTTAGATAGGGAGATCCTCAGAATTTGAAATATGCACAAAGAGAAGTGTAGTAAGTATAGTGGGTAAAAAATCTATTGGAGTGTTTAAGAAAGTTTCAGCCTCTGAACCCAGTTTCCTTGAATTGCAAATGCAGTACAGCGCCTTAAGTTGCCATTGACATCCAACTTCATGCGACAAATGTACAGAGCTAGAAAATACCTGAACGCTGTAAATATTGAACTGGAAAATCCATTTGTTTATTTTTCTGGACTGTGCTCAAGTCCACTTTCATTAAATGGCATGACATCCTAGCAAGCTTTTGACAACTAACAAGTGGTGGGAAGGCTTGTGCTTTTTTTGACAAATGGTCTGGGTCCATTCTTGAAAATATCATGATAAGGCTTTAGAAATCAGTGCAACTAATTACAACAGGAAGAAAATAATAAATGTTGCTACCCTCTCCCTCTTCCATTTTACACACAATGTCAAGTTAATATATAAAACGCTTTTCCCTGAGATGGAAAGATAAACAAATAAATAAAAACTTATCACCTCACCATGTTCAAAAAAGTAATCATTGCACTTCTATTTGCAGATACTGCTTTTACTGGACCATTTGTTGCATTTCAATAACTGTATTTTCTTCCAGTAGTGATTGAAGTACTTAAGGATTCACTGGAAATGCTGAGCTACAGGCAAAAGTAATTTTTTTACATTATAAGAAAAAACAGCAGGACATATTCCCAACGGCTCTTTTTTTGTGGATACAACTATGGTTTTGACAATTCTGGTAAATAACTTTAAGAAATTAAAACCATCCATAGTAATAATCTTATTCTACCACCTCTCATTTGCAAATCAATGCCATATAAAAATTCCTTGAATGACTCTGTGAAATTTGTAGGGTTACTTGATCCCCATTGTATCATCATCGACATAAGAAGTTTAAAAAAAACCAAACAAAAAAAACCCGGAGAGACTTGGTCTCATAAAATACAGCAGATGTATTCTATCAATGTGGCTGAAATGACTAGGATGTTACCTAAATCTTAGGTTAACCTTAGTGAAACTGGGATTAGAGAAAGGGGGAGAATGTTGCATATAAATCACCATTTGAAAATGAAAAGAAGGTGTTCATTTGCACACAAGCTTAAAGTGACTTAAGCAATTTAAAGCTCTTTCCCTTGCTGATTTTAACTCTGCTTTGGCAAAATGTTCTGAAGATGGTAAGGACTGACAAATATATCAGAAGGTAAAACATCCTAAGTAAATGTGCCTTTGTGCTTAGGATTTTTGTAATGTTCAGAAGATTTGACAATGATTTGAAGAGGCAAGAAACCTTTCAGCCTATTTAAAAACTCATTACCACAATCATATATTTCAGCCTCATAAAAAAATCCTATTTTAATCATAACAATATAAACAGAATTTTATCAGACAAAATGGGTAATAATGCTGATGGCATACTTTAGATATTACTAATCCAACATTGTTTGTGCTTGTATACTCCCAATATATAATTTATAAGTCTATGTCCTTTCTGAACTATTAATTTATTAATTATGACCAATAAAGACATATAAAAAGAAAGACATATGCCAGGAAAGACATATAAAAATAACTGATAATTTTCCAAAAAGAAGATAACATATTTATTACGCATTAACAGTTGTAGTTTAAAACATTACAGCAAAGCTACTATAAAATGAAATATGTATGGAGAAATTTGTGGCTCAATTGAGATAATAAGAAATATAAGAAAATAAAAGATAGACTCTAAATCCTCATAAGGGTTAACATAAATCTGGTAAAGAAAAAAAGCCCAAAAGATTTTGTAAAATTAACAATGACAATGGTGTACTTTTGCCCAGAGAACAACCATAAATATGATTTCCTAGTGCCATAACATCACAAGTTTTGTGAAAGAAATCAATGGGTAAACAAAGTGAGTGCCGAAAATTTAGAGCATATCTTTCCCTAAGTTGTTGTGGTTTTTTGCTACCATATCTTTCCCTAAGTTACCAAATCACATAACTCTTGAGGATCCAGGTAAAAACCCCATCAGTTCATCTCACTGCTTCTGTCTTTCACCTACTATCTAGGTTCCTTAAATGAACTATAAGTTTTTGGTAAAAGGATTCCTCTAAAGAGGTGTGCCACAGCCACCCCCTTTGTGAATTTCTTCACTTTAAAAAATGGATCAGATTTTTGCTTTAATATTGCTGACATCTAATGCAACTGCACTCCTTTTACCTTTCCATGCACCATTCTCCAGGAAAGCATGCTGCAGCCAGCACCTGCTTAGGGGATCCTATTCCTCCCTGACACAGATATGCACGACAAGGACCTGTGCAGGTACTGCAGTGTGGATAAGTATTATATGAAGTTTAGATTAGGCAAACAAGGAAAGTGACTAGATGTTACTTGGCATCATTAACAAAGTGTGAGTATCTTCCAGCTGTATTTAATTATTACTTCCCCACTACTGAAACATTACATCACAAATATTCTGGGAGAGCATAGTAACCTTAATTATCTCACTGCAATTTGGACAAATAATTTAAATCTTCAATTGTAAAAACACACTTAGATCTTGTCCTTGTAGGATAGTATATTTTGCTTTTTTTTATTTGTAACATTAACATTTTGAGAGGAATAATTCAATTCAGTATCACTGTAAGACAGGTGTTTTATCACAAAAAACAAACAACCGAAATCCAACCAACCAAAATAAAAAAAACAAACCCAAAACCAAAGCCAAAACAAACAAACAAAAACCACACACAAAAAAAAAAAACAACAAAAAACAAAACCATGGGGTAATAAAAAATGCAGACAGAAAAAAACAGTGGAAAAAATGTAAAAAAACCTGGTTTTGTATCAATGCCTTCTATACATTTGGCAAGCCACTTCTTCGAGTAATCACTTTTTTCTGACTTCTTAATATGGCATACATATATTTTCCTATCTTTTTGTATTCCCCCCTGAATTTAGCAGATAATATTGTATTATCCCTCTACAAGGTCAAAACCCTCTGATCTGCCAGGGACCAAAGTTTCATGGCACTACTTACACACTGTTGAATCATCACCACTGGAATCAGTTTCTCAGCATACCAGTTTAAGTCACAGCTTTTGTTACCTGTAGCTAGCAAAAAATCTGCAGATATTGCTTGCAGGCTTAAATTTATTACTGAATTTAATAAAATAATTTTTCTAATCTGTGTATACAAATTGCTAGGATTTATTCTCCTCTCTTCTAGATCTTTTCCACTCTCACATCAACTCTTTTTTCTCTGCTTTAAATGAGCTAACCAAGGTCTTTATCCCTTTCTTGCCCTTCCTGCAGGCTTTGCTGTATTATACTGCTTACTTCAGGCTCCTATCACTTTTTTAATTCACTTCTTTCTTGCCTATTATTTCACCATTTTCTTGAATTTCACATCCCCATGACCCTATTCTTTCACCTTGTCTTTCCTTATCAGATGTAAATAGTCATTTCTCAGAACATGGTGTCTGAACATAACCATTTCTATCAGCTTAAAAGCTTTGGACCCTATGCGACTGCATGAAATTCTTCTTTGTTTCAGTTAAATGGTCCAAAGGTATCTTTAAAGAGCTCTTGTAAGACCTTATTTTTATATATTTTGAGTAGATATTTAGTCTTCTTTTTCCTACTTTTTTCTCTTGTTTAACCTGTAGAGTTTTTTAACTATGGTTGAAGAGTACCTTTCAATTTTCTTGAAAGTGAAGGTAATATATATCAAGGTTTAAAAAAGCACATCTTAATGCTAAAAAGCAAAACACACATATGTGTAAAACCACATTTTGTCTGACCAAATTTTCAGCAGAAAATACAATATAAAATGAGATCTCAAGCTTGTAGCTATCTAACATCTTAGACAAGAAAATTATAGAGATTGAAAGTAGAGCATTAAAGTCACCTGAATACATGTATTTTGTACATGAAGATTCACTGCTGTTCTGTTGGAACCCTCTGGTCCTGATTTTAAAATACTGTCTGCAAATGTGTTCTCAGTGGCTTGACTAACACTGTTGTCAGCCAGATGGTTTCTTTACAAAGGATGATGAATTATTCATGCAGTCTGACAATTTGGTCTTTTTCTGTTCTTGAACTTTTCATGAAATTGTCTGCTCTTTTTAGGCAGAACCACTCAAACCTTACTGCAGTGTGTACTTCCTCCTCCTCATGTAGTCCTTCACTGATGAATACTTAGGCTTGGAGCTGTGCTCATTAATTTTACAGCTCAAGTGGCAATGTTTCTGTTCTGTGATTTATGTAACTAACCAACACTACACAGGTTTGCACTTCAAAATTAAATGAATAAAAAGAAACTTGCTTTTGGCCAACATGCAACTATTCAAGCTTAAAATTGAATTTAATCAACGTTCACATCTATAAATGCTGAAACATATGTGGAAATTAAATATGAAGAAGTTGGTCCCTTAAAGAAATAGCATAGTCCTGCTTCTGCTTCTAGCAGTAACTTTGAAAATCTGCTTCTTCAAGGGAGTATTTTCATCAACGAAATACAGAGCCAATGACTTCTGAAAGACAAAGCAGATTATTTTTTCCTATAATTTCTTTCAGACTCTCTGCATCATCTTTAAAGAAAGGTATTCCTTTTGTCCATCTCCTTTTCAACATTTCAGTTTATCACTCTTTCTCTTTTTCTATTATGTCCCGGCTATCAAATGAAAACTGAAATACTCCACAGCAAAGCAGAGGACTTACCGCGCTATCCTAAATCAACTGATACCTATTCTCCATCTCTGCTTTTTTTTTTTCTGTTTTTTTTATTTTAGTGTAACAAGCCTCTTACTGCTTTTCTTGGCAAAAACTTTGTGCAGGCATTTGATAGTAATTTGAGAAGAAGCAGATTTTTCAGTGGTGAATCTGTACACCTCAGTTTAAATCAACAAACTAATACTCTTCATATTGACTGAGAACATGGCTCTGTGTTTCTATGAGGAGATGAGAATATAATGTCCTGAAGATATAGCTCCTGGACACCAGTTTACACCTCTGCAAAACAGGATACTTCCTTCTTTCAGTATCTTCTCCCTCTTTATGTTTTACATTGCTATTTTTGTGTAACAACTAGGTTTCAGTCCTTACCAAACATGAATGTCAGTTTCTTAAATAACCTGTAGCCTCAGACCACTCTGATATGTATGACATCTCACATCACATAAGCAGTCAGACTGTAAGTTTTGTCCATTACACAAAAATACAAGGATCTGACATTTAAAAGATAGGTTGCCATCTGTTTTGGCTTTCATTTTTCTGAATTAGTGAAGCCCACTTAGAATTATGTTTCCACACAAATAACACTTTTAATCACAAATCTTTATTACAACCCATAAAACACATTTTTAAATTATTTAATTAAAACCTTATGCCCCTTCATTGGCTGCATGTTTGGTGGAGACTGCATATGGAATTTCATGTGCTTTTATTCAAATAGCTAAATAATTGTGCTTGTTTAAAAAAAGTCAGAAATGCTTTTAAATAATTCATTTGTTAATAAAAGCAGTAACTAACTGTCATGGTTTAAACCCAACCACAAAGCTCATTCACTCACTCTCCCCCCTTCTTGCCCTCCCCCTGCTCCTGGAGGGACGGAGAGGAGAATCAAAAAGAATGCAACTCCGACGGATTGAGATAAGAACAGTTTAGTAACTGAGGTATAACACAGACCACTACTGCTACCACCAATAATAATAATGATAAAGGAAATAACAAGAGGAAAGAATACAACACCTCAGTACCAGCCAGCCAATAACTCACCCCACTCCCCCCAGCCGAGCACCGACTGATAGCTCGTCCAACCATGCAGTCCCAGCCCTTCCGGGTAACTCTCCGTTACATCCTGGGCATGACGTGCTGTGGTATGGAATACTTCTTTGGTCAGTTTGGGTCAGGTGTCCTGTCTCTGCTTTCTCCCGGCCTCCCCTCGTCCCCAGCAGAGCATGAGACTCACAAAGTCCTTAGCCAGAATAAACATTTGTGCAGCAAATAAAAACATCGGCGTTATCATCACTGTTCCCAGGCCAAAAAATCAAAACACAGCCCTGCACTAGCTGCTAAGAAGGAGAAAAATTATTGCTACTGCTGAACCCAGGACACTAATATTCATCAATGTCACTAACAAGTTTGAGTGTTCTAACTATAAATTAAACACGCTATGAATACTAGCAATTAGCAAATTTTGTGTATATTCTAAAATCAGTGCAAAACAAAAAAAGACACAACTAAGTGATCGGAGTGTAAACATCACTTTTCAGTAATATAAGTAATGTAAATCCACAAATTTTGCAAAAATTCTCTTGATTAATTCAAGGATAGTTTAGTGAAGACTAACCCAAAGTTTAGGAAAGGAATAAGAAGGAGGGAGGTATCTTGGGTTCAGCAGCAGCAGTTGTTTTTCTCCTCCTTGGTGGCTGGTGGAACACTGTGTTTTTGATTTTTGGCCTGGGAACGGTGTTGATAACGTCGATGTTTTCAGTTGCTGCTCAAATGTTTGGTCTGGCCAAGGACTTTCTGAGCCTCATGCTCTGCCAGGGAGGAGGGGAAGCTGGGAGGAAGCAGAGACAGGACACCTGACCCAAACTGACCAAAGAAGTATTCCATACCACAGCACGTCATGCCCAGGATGTAAGGGGGAGTTACCCGGAAGGGCTAGGGCACTGCAGGGTTGGACGAGGTATTGGTCGGTGCTCGGTTGGATGAGGTGGGGGAGTTATCGGTCGGCTGGTGCTGAGGTGTTGTATTCTCCTCCTCTTGTTATTTCCTTCATCATTATTACTATTGGTGGTAGTAGTAGTGGTCTGTGTTATACCTTAGTTACTAAACTGTTATCTCAACCCGTGGGAGTTGCATTCTTTTCGATTCTCCTCTCCGTCCCTCTGGGAGTAGGGGGAGGGCAAGAAGGGGGGGAGTGAGAGAACAAGCTTTGTGGTTGGGTTTAAACCACGACAGGAGGAGAGCATTACACGGATCATGACTGTAAAATGTTTCATGAGGTTTTTTTATACTTTTTTATACTTTAAACAAATTTTTATATATTTGTTTTAAGAAGCTGTGTTTCCTCCACTGGTTGATATATTTTCTCATTTTGGGTACGCAACATTATTACCAGGTGTCTTATCTTTGAGTTTATCAAAAACAACCTTAAATCAATTATTGTATAATATGCTACGGTACAAAGTATTTGGTTTTCTTCTTAAAGCTTTTTTACTTAACCTCTCCTGGGGCTAAATGGCACTCTTTAGGCTAGGCTTTGGGGCTGCAATATACAGTTCAATTCCCCAGAACAAATCCAAGAAAGCTAAGTCAGACACTTGGATCTCAAGAGTAATGACCTTCCGTGTGGAAATCTAAACACAGATTCTACTGCATGGGAGTTCATGAAAGCTGTAAATTGATACTGTGTCTCACATTACTTTCAGGCAAACTGCTTCATACAAGTGGGAAAGGTTCAAACAAAAAGCATCAGGGAAGAAAGCTCTCACTGTTATCCCTGCAAAATATATTCCAGAAAAAATAAAGGTCATTTGGGTAGGAAGAGTTCTTCAAATTGTGTTTCTTGCTCCAGGGGAGGGAATGGGAGAGGAGTGGAGGAGAAACGGAGGAAGACCTCCAACGATCATTTAGTCCAGTTGCCTCCCCACTTCAGGTTTCACCAAAATTAAAGCATGGTATTAACGTCATTATCCAAATGGCTCTTTTAAGGCACTGACACACATGTGGAATCAACCACCCCTCTTGGAAGCCTGCTCCAGTATTTGATCACTGTCTCAGTAGAGAAATGATGCAGCTTTGAACCATTCTCACACAGCCCAGAAGCTCAGCCATGTTCTGGGCTGTATCAAAAGATGTGTGGCAAAAAGGTTGCGGGAGGTGATTCTCCCCACCTGCTCTCCTCTAGTGAGACTCCACCTGCAGGACTGCATCCAGCTCTGGAGCTCCCAACACAAAAAGGATGTGGACCTGTCCGAGCAAGTCCAGAGGAGGCCACAAAGATGATCAGAGGGCTAGAGCACCTCTCCTATGAAGATGGTCTGAGTGAGAGTTGCACTTGTTCAGCCTGGAGAAAAGAAGGCTCAAAGAAGAACTTAGAGCCTGACAGTATCTAAAAGGGGACCTGCAAGAAAGCTGGAGGGGAACTTTTTATAAGGACGTGTAGTGATAGGACAAGGAGCAATGGCTTTAAACTGAAAGAGGGTGGATTTAGATTAGACGTTAGGAAAAAAATCTTTACAGTGAGGGTGGTGAAACACTGGCGCAGGTTGCCAGTGGCTGCCTTATCCCTGGAAGTGTTCAGCGCCAGGTTGGATTGGACATTGAGGAGCAGTGGAAGGTGTCCCTGGCTATGGCAGGGTTTGTGGAACTATGTGATCTTTAAGGTCCCTTCCAACCCTAACCTTTCTATGATTCTATCCCATCACTGCATTCCAGAGAGAACAGATCAGTATCTCTGTCTCCCCTTCTCCTTCTCAGGAAGCTTTGAGGAGCAATGGAACTTCCTCTCAGACTCCTTCTCTTCAAACTGGACAAACCCAGAGCCCCCAGCTGCTCCTCACAGCACATGTCTCTCATCCCTGTCACATCTTTGTTGACCTCCTCTGATTCCATTTCACTCCCAAAGTGGGGCCCAGAACTGCACGCAGTACTCAAGATGAGGCTGCGCCAACACTGAGTATAGCAGATAATCACCCCTTTCGACTGGCTGGTCATGCTGTGTTTGATGCATCCCAGGATGTGGTTTGCCCACGTGGATGCCAGGGCACATGGCTGACTCACATTGAGTCACATCAGCCAGCACCTCCAGGTCCCTTTCTGCTGAGTAGCTCTCCAGCCATTCCTCTCCCAGTTCATACTTGTGTTCAGCATTTCCTCTACCCCAGGTGCAGAATCCAGCATTTGTTCTTGTTAGATTTCATCCTATTAATGTTTGTCCGATGCTCCAATCTATCTAGATTCTTCTGCAAGGCTTTTGTCCCCTGAGACAGTTAAGTACCTCACAGTCTAGTATTGTCAGCAAGTGAAGATACATGACAATTTCATATCTTCTATGTGCTTTCAAACCCAGAAGCTGGAACTTACTAGTGGAGAAGGTGAATTACCAGGGAATTACGTAAGCTTTGTTTGTTTATCGAATATAAAAAATGTATTTTATAGGCACTTGTCTGAAAGCCAAATATTTTTTAATGCGAGCTGCTAAGACTTCTCAGTACTTAATATATCTTCAGGAAAGAATAGTTATCCCAGAGTCCATTTAATGTTTTCTTATATACTATGCCTACCCCACTGGTCTCAGTACGGTATAGTCTAAGATCTGCCCTAATACATTGCAATTGTAAAAGGTTCAGAACATTCATTATTGACCATATGCAACATATACAATCTTTTACAAGTAGGGATTTGCAGCAAAGACAATCATTTCAGAAAACTGAATGAGAAACAAGAATGGAAACATTCGTTTTGAAGAATACTGACAGAACATGTGAGATTCTCCATATCAACTCTATGCATGATCAGTGATTGTAGCATCCCAAAATTTTTCTTTTGCATCACTGAGCGCTTATACGCAGCTTATTACATATGACACATTCGCAAACCTCCCAAAGGAGGTGGAAATTTTATTCTGAACACCTTATTACTCTTCTTTTCTCTCTCTCTCCCACAAACATTGAAGAAAACTGCCAACACAGACAGCAGTCAGTGGAGATATTTAAAGTTAACCTATAGACATGACAGTATTCATTAGCTTTAGTTTCAAGATAATGAACGAAACTCTTCTATGTTGCAAAAAGGTAGGCCAATTAGAGTTCCCTTCTTTTTGAACTGATTCTACAATTTAATGGGCACATGAAACTTCATTACGTATAATGGGAGTTCTGTGAATGCACTGGGGGGAAACTAAAGTCCTCTAGAGCTTTTTTCTCTTCAACAGCATGAAGCAAATGGAGAATGATACTAATCTCAAAGAAGAAATGCAATTTGCAGTATCCTGGATGAGAACAAAATCTGAGAAGTGCTAGGGCACAAGGTGCAAAATTAAGGAGATGAAAATTACACAAGTCTAAACAAAACAATCAAGATCAGCTCAACTAACAGTAATGTGGGTGAGTTGGTCCAGATAACTCGGGGACTGAATACCTACAAAGTACATAAAGTAAGCAGAGGCATTAAAAATGTTTTAAGACCAAATTAAAGAAAAAAAATGGAAATAACATGCTTGTCAATGGGCTGAAAATCAGTGATTCATAAAGCACCTGGAGATACACTAAAACAGAAAGTACATCTGCACAGTGTAGACATTAACTTAAAAAAAAAAACAACAACAACAAAAACCAAAACCCACACTCACAGTAATACTTTAAAGTAATTTTAGTTACAGTAGCTGGGTTGCTAAGATTTGCCTTGATTGAATGAGGTACTAATGAGCTTCCATCTTACACACCTAAACCTACCCCATTCAGCTGCATCGTACTACACCCAAGTCCAGTAAGTAGTACTCTAACTTACAAATCGAATGGATATGAAAAATGCCATTCATGTTCCATATCATGTTCCATTTTTGCATTTAATAATCTATGCTTACATTATGGTAAATAACTAACTTGAAAAAAAGCTATTCCCTGGGTGTGTTTTTGAGGGTGAAAAAGTCTCTGGGCCTAGGTACCCTCCCATGACTGTATATTTGCCAATTTAAACTCATATGACATAGATGAATCTAGTAAGAAAACATTGAATTTAGGACTCCAAGGGTCAGGATAAGCATATGTTATCTCAGTTCTTGCTAGCACAAGTAAATCAGGAGAATTCATATACATGCAGAAATAAATTTCTGAGATGCTATTTTTACCTTGGGAACTCAACATCTATGGGGGATTCTGTGGAGTTTCTCTGCTTATGCCATTGGGAACTCATGAATTAAAAAACTAATTTAGCTGCATTTTATTTTAATTTTTCTCAAACGAATCCAAAGAAGTCTACAGTCAATCAGTGCGTAAAATGTATGATGTACCACGTTCACATTTCATTTGCACAGTTTTTCTTGAATTACAGTCATGAGGAAAAAGTTTATAACCTAAACATCAATTCTTGGGGCCTCAAATAAATTACTTAATTCTACAGTGTGTATTATAAACTTTAAAATGTCTTTCTATAATAATTTTCCATTTTGATGTATTTTTTATGTTTTTTAAATTTAAAAGAGTTATGGTTGAAATACCAATACTAAATAATTTGTCCTTTATATATATTATATATGGTTTTGTAGAGGCTTGTTTTATTTTGCCCATCATTTTGGTTGGTTATGATCCTTTCCAAAATAATTGATTTGTATTTAGTGTCGGTAATAGGGTTTGTACAGTATTTCCTTTGCTAAATGGTTACTGTTATTGCAATAGTTAAATAGTTATGGTCTCTCTGAAATATACAGAAAATATGGATTATAAAGACTACTTATGTACGTTTTGTTCTTTTAAAAATCATTGGTATTATTTCCTCTAAAACTGCACATAAACCCCCCCCACACACACACACAAAAAAAACACCAAAAAGCAAAAAACTTTTTTTTTCCTTAAAACCTGACATATATTCTTTCCCATAAGTCACATTCATGCACAAACATATATTCAAAATGTATACCATATACAAATAGCATGTATGTCTGCTTGTACGGGATACCTGCATTTTTAGCATATACCTGCATTTTTAGAATATATATATTTCTGTCCTTTATGACATTCAGTTTAGAACTTGATTTTTTCTATTATTTGACCGCTTTATGAGACATGAAAACTATGGTGAACTAAGTGTATTTAAAGGACCCATTCTTACAAACACAGCTGATACAAATTTTGTAATTGCCATTAAGAACTCCAGAAAAAGAAACTTTTTTCATCATTATAGAAATGGTAAATGCACTCAAAAAGATACTGCAAATTTAAACTCTTTTAACTCTGTTTTCAAAGACAGTGTGTAAGATCAAGGCTGACATTTACAGCTAGCTCATCTGCCATGCAAAACCCCATGATGTTGGATTAGAAAAGTGAACATACACAGAAAAAAAGAAAAAGAAAACAGAATGAAAAAAATAAGGCAGCTTTAGAAGTAGCATGCAAAACATTACTTTCTGAAAACAACTTTAGAAATTCTATGAAAGGTAACTATGAATCAGAAAGCACAGAGCATACAATCTAAGGCACATTTCTGAAAAGGCTATGAAATACCATCTGAAGGTATGATGAAAGAAACACTGAAAAGAATATCACAAGAAAAGAGATGAAATTCTGTGCTTGTTAGCCAAAATTCTCACAGAAAGAAAAAGGGAAAGCCTGAAGATTTTATCTATAGCAGAAACACCAGGCAAGAATTGTTTTTAAGAAACTGAAGAGTGTATTATTAAAAGGGAAAATAAATGAACTCTGTGTGTATTATATGTCTCTCTTCTTTTAATATCCTTTTCTCCATTTATTCTGCAGAACCTCTCTGCAACTTATGTGCTGTTACCTCCTTAAAAGTTTCACACAGCTGCTCCTAAAGAACTGACATAATATTCAATTACAAAGAGTGCTAAAGGAAGATTGAGCTAAATTGTTTAACATTCTTAGTTTAAGAGGAAAAAATTAAAACATATCTTCCTGCCAGAGGTATGCTATATTCCACATGATGCATGAAAAACATCTGTCAGTGTAGTTGAAAAGTGAGGCTATGGACAGTAAGTTTAAGTACTGCATCACAAACAGGAAATTTGCTTCCCTATATAAAGAGGTAAGTTGAGCAATCTCACTAACCCAGCTCTTTTCACAGCTAGGGTTCACAGGACCCACGTGGATGTTTCTTCACACATTATTGCCCCAGAAAACTTGTACTTTTCATTAATGGGTTCCTCTGTAGAAACATACCTGCACATTCCTTCAGCTCTCAAATTTTGCTCTGAAGCACATCATATCACACATTTCCTTAAGTTCTTAATAACCATGTAAGACAGAACTTCATTGGACATGTATGACCACATTCGTGCACTCTCTCATCAACCAGCTTTACCTTTCATAAAAACATTAAACTTAGAATTCAAAACTTTCCTAATAACAGAACTGTGAGCCATCAAATCTATATTTACCCCTAACCTCAGACCTTGATGCACTAAATCCATTAACCAATGCTGGGCTATGTACCTTGTCCTGAAGCACACCAGACTTGTGTGGACCATGTCTGCGAGAAAATTAGCAAAGCTAACATTTTCACATAGCGTTTAAACGTTAACAAGTAGAATTCCCCCCGCCCCCTAAAAAACAATCCACCAGCCAACCAACCAACCAACCAAAGAAACAGAATTTATCATCTGCAAATGCAGGATCTAAATAATAAAATCATTCAACTGAATGACTGAATTCTGGGCAGTTTCAGTGGGACTGCTCCAAACTGGTATCTGTGAAAGGTTACCAAAGTTTCCTGTTTCAGGGAGAAGATTGGTTAGCAGCAGAGGCAGATGAAGGGCAGATAGATTTGAAACACTGATCAAAATAGATTCCACAACTTTCCTCTCTGTCATTTGCAAAGGAAACCTCACACGATCCCTCTAAAATAGCCTGTTATTGTACTATGAGATTAAGTTTTTGTCCTTCTTATTCTGCTCTATTTGAAGGCAGGGGCCTCAGGAGTCACATTAACCTAGCTCTTCCCAAAACTTCAGACCAAACAGAGCCTGCTTTGCCCCAGAGCTGCCTGATTCCATTAAAAGAATTGGAACCCTAACGATCTTTGCCTCTTGCCTCCACGAAAGAGATGACTTAGCCCTAAACAACCTGAGCTTTATAAAATGGATTGCCTGTTTTACCAGATGAGCACTGCTTGTTTAACCTAGCCAAACACACTCGAGAGGGATATTACCAGTGTCTCTAAACACAGTGGTGGAACAGGCATAGGAAGTATAATTAAAGGAAAACTCTATATAACCTAAGAAATTAAACAAGCTGGAAAAGGTAACTGAAACAAGTTCTAATTCGGAAAATACAGGCAAATAAACCAGTGGACTTTAAGGGGCAAATTTATGAATCTGACTATAGGAATCTGTTGCCTAGAAAATATAAAATTAACTTCAGTGGCCTAGCAACATGCCCTTGCACTTTCATGTCCAATATTTCTATTTTTAATTTCTTAAAAAAACTTTTTATAGATTATTAATTAAAAGCTGCCATCTCCGTATGTTCAACATCCAAATGAATACCCAGTTAAGCCTGTTAGAATCCTTGTTTGAGGAATATCCACATAAGAGAATTATATAAACATTATAGGTGAAAAAATAGCAGTTGGTTTTGAGTTTGTGAAGGAATTGTCAGTACTTCAAGGTCATGTCCATAACAGAGGCTCTATATCATTTCTCAGAACAAGCAAATCAGATGATGTAATAGCATTACTAGTATTTGATTCTCTTCTTGTAATTCATCTGTCATGAAATCAGTATCTTCTGATTTATGGTGATACTAAATAACTGTATGATACACACTGACCTGCTTGCTCTGTCACAAACCAACATTATTTGAAATGTTTTGGATTATTTGCAGTGGGTACATTGGGAAACACAGACAGGTAGTTAACCCTCTAAATAAGCATATGTTCATATAAGTCTTAATATTTGTGAGGGTCAAGTTGAATAATTCCCCTTTGGGGAATTACTGAATTATTTGTGGGTTTTTTTTCTGCTAGGATTTCCTATTGCATAAAGCACCATCCACTTATAACCCTTATAAAATTATGTACTTATATATATAACATTTGTAAATCTATAAATTAATCCTAGGTTATAACTTGGAGTTAGAATAAGCCTGAACATCTTTTGGGAGTATTGTAGGTTGTGGAGTGCGAAAGGGGCTATATAGCAGTGCAACTGCTATATGATTATGTTGATTCAGAACTCATTCCCCTAGGTATCGTTTCTCAGAATCAAAACAGTTTTTTCCCCAAAATAAATGGCCACCTACAATATGGCCTCCTGTATGAGCGTAAATAAATAAATAAATAAAACAATTAAAAAAAAAAAGGGCAAAAGACAAGTCTGAACCTTAGACACTAGGCAGATGTTGCAACTTAGCTTCAGATGAAAGCTGTTTTCTTGTGTAGCCATTGTCAACTGGTGCAAGCAAAGTTGGGATTCTGAAAAATAATGTTAAACTCACTCTGAAAGAAAAAAAATTGCTTATTGTTTACAGAAAATTACACTAAAACAATATTTGAGCTGATAAATATACGGTTAATGGGTATGAAGTCTTCCACACATCAAAGTATGAAGCTTAAGAATGCAAGAACACTGGACATAAATGCTGTCCTCAAAATAGAAGTATGCTGGTGGCCTGAATGAAGGGAAGAGGAAGAAAAAACATAGTAGAAAGTCATATATCACAGATATCTGCAGTCTTTATATTTGAATCATTGTCACGATTCACTCCCAGCTGCAGAAGAGAAAACATGGTAACTGTATGGTAGCAAACATTATATTCTTCTCATCAAGAAGAAATTAAATGTCATTTAAAACTGATTGAAAATCTTCAGTCTAAAAAAGTTTCTATCTAGACATACTGAATTCCTATTGGTTTACCTTTGTTTTTTGTTTATTCATTTGACTGAGATCTGGGTGTCTGCTCATGTTTTTTAAAAAACTTATTTCTCTGTAAACTCAGAAGTGTATCTTTCAAATCATAAGCTTCAATGCTAAATGTATTTTCTTTTTGCAAAATAAATATTAATTAACAATTTGTTTTGTTTACAGAACTGAAATTAATATCTGCTTCTAGAATTGCTTGAAAATAATAATTGATATCCTTTGATAGTGTTAAGCAATGTCTTAATGTATTCCAAGAGACTTCACAGATGAAAACATTACTTGTCTGGATAAGAATAAATAAACAGACTGACACTATTTATCCAATATGCACTATTTTATAGCATTTTTTATGAGAAAAATGTAACTACACTGAAAAGAATAGAGGAATGAAACTTTGAGTTAGAATTTTAAAGGTATTGTATGTATGTAACAAAACCTGATAGTTAAATAGTAATTTCAATGTCATGTCTTAATGTCATAACCCCCTTTTATAAATCTACAAGAACAAACAAGAATTTATTTTTAAAAATTAATATCCTATATGAAAAAAGAATAGATTAAAGGAAAATAAGAGGTTATGCTCATGTAGCTATTGTACCAATGCTCCTGGTTTCAAAGTTTAAAATGCTCTTTGGCCATAAACCAAATATCTCAGAAAACTTTTTTAATCTAAAAATAAACTATCTTCCAAACTTGTTAAAAAGGAAACAAAGAAGGAAGGATAAAAAGCTGTCTGTTCCATGGGTCAAAATTAAAGTAATTTTGTAGACCTTAACTTTTCATGCTGTGAAATCCATAGTTTTCTTTTTTTTTTTCATGCTGAAATGCAGTCTTAACTTTGAATTTCCAATATGTATACAAGCATGCAGATGGATACATATATAGCTCAATATACATGTGCAAATATCTTCCTGACTGTAAATTAAATATTTCTTTCTTTTCCATTTTATCTTTGAATTAGTGTTGGTACTTCTTTGGATAACAAAACATTATTAATGAAAAATTACTATGGAGTATGAAATATTAGCTGATTATGTTTATTCATACATTTTCATCCTCAAATTGAGACAATTTGATAATCTTCTATGTGCATGTTAACTTTGATTGAGATGAGCCAGTTCATTCCTAAGTGACTGATGGGGGACTGACAGTGTGATAAAAAAAGCCTTATTTTCTCAAGAAACTACAGAAAAGCTTCCATGAGCCTGTCAAACATATATCATAAAATTGATCCCCAAATCTGAAAATACATATTTAAATAAAGATCAGATAGAATGTTTGAACTGCCTTCTGATTTTGAGACTTCTGTCTCACTTTGAATACATCTAAGTAGAAAGCAAATTTAGGATGAGCAGACTGACCCTGAGTTCACAGGGAAGAGGGGGCAGGAAAGCACTTTTTTATTCTTTTTTCTCATTTCATCCAAAAACTCTTGAGGGAAGGGGTGGGACAGAAGAGCTCTGCCTGCTTGCTGCAACAGCTCTCATTAAATGCTTGAGAAAGCTGGGAAAAGGCAGGTAAGCAACCAAAGGCACCAGGCAGAGCTATTGCTCTCCTTCCATTAAGGGCCTGCTTCCTTGGGGTTGTTCCTGCAGGAACTGGGGTGCATTTGAGGCAGGCAGTCTGGGTGAAGACTGGGGCTAGTGTTTGTCTGCCCACCTCTTAACAGCTGCAATATGAGTGTCTTCACCTAGAGGTGATCAAAAACCATGTCAACAAGGCCTTAGTAACATGGTTTAGTGGTGGACTTGTCAGTGCTGAGGTAATGGTTGGACTTGATGATCTTGAAGGTCTTTTCCAACCTAGATGATTCTATGATTCTATGATTATCTGAAACAACACATAATCTAATTATATATCTATTGAATATCCCACGCACAGCATTTGTATATGTGTGTATTACACGGTACAGATCTATGTGTAGAAGGGTATGAACTAGTTCTAATTTTTAAAGTAATATTGTTCTCTTCTCCAGGCTGAATAGCCCCGATTTTCGCAGCCTGTCTTCATACGGGGGGTGGTCCAGCTCCCTAATCATCCTTTTGGCTCTCCTCTGGATTTGCTTCAACAGTTCCATGTCCTGCACACAGTACTCCAAGTGGGATCTCATGAGAGCAGAATCAAGGGGCAGGATCACCTCCTTTGACCTCGTGGTGATGCTTTTTTTTTGATGCAGCTTAGTATATGGCTGGTTTCTGGGCTGCAAGGGCACACTGAAGCCGGCTCATGTTCAGTTTCTCACTTACCAATACCCCCAAGTCCTTCTCTGCAAGATTAACTGTTCCCTTTAGTTTTTTTGTGCTTTACAAATTTTATTATGCAACATGATTTTCCTACTGTACTCTGTTTTCGACATCTAAACAGATAAAGTAGGCTAACACTGCCAAATTTATGTTGCACTTTGGTTCCATTCTTAAATAAGTTTTAGTCTAGAATAATGACTTGTATTTGAAACTAAGACATGCCTAGTTTAATCTAGATATTAGTGGGGTTAAGTCCCTGATATCTCTTCAGTATATCTCTATTTTTCTGTGTTAGAGAGGAAACATGCATTTCCATATGTTTTCATAGCAGGTGATGGGAGAATGTTGTTACAATTAACATACCACAATGGCTTCTTACCATCAAAGAAAAGCTCAGAAGATGAAGCATAGAAGGAGATGGAGAGTCAACAAATATTCTTCAATATTCAACAAATAAACTTCAGAGATAAGGAAAGAAGCACAGCTACAACTATCTCTTACACACAGTATCTAGAGTTGATAATTCAGACAATCAGAATTGGAGAGGTGGTGGATTGCTTTAGGTTTTTTTGTTCCCTCAGCACTGACATCATTTTTTTTATGTCAATCCAGTAGCAATTGGTTTGGGTTAATATATGTTCATTTAATAAGATAATTACTTCTTTATTTTACTTCAGAAATTTAAAATAAAATCAATGAGTTTTTAATCAAGACTTAAAGAACAGCTTATTCAGCTACTGCGAATCTGATTAATATAAAAATTATTTTAAAATATGGATTGTCTGAATTACACTGAAGGTGTTTTTTTAATACATCCTTACTCTTTAATTTTTATGGCTTCTGAACATATTTCTTAAGTGCACTAATGTCTCCGCTGCAAGAAGGCGAAATATGTTTTAAGAGATTGTCCCCAGACTAAGACGAATGTGGATTTACTGTTTTCTGTCCTGAGCAGAGCTGACTATTACCGTTGTTTTTTTCTTTTCTTTTTTTTTTTTTTCTGCCATAATTCATGAGGAATGAAATGGAAAGAAGCTAAATCTTACGTATACACCTAACATAAAGTTAATATTTTCCTAAAATCTTAAACTTTCTTACAGGGTTGAGAAGACAGCAGAGTAGCTTATATTTATACAACTAACCACATCCAAGCAGCCATGTTTCATACTTAACTTGTGTTCCCCAGAGCAAGAAAAAGCACGACTGGAGTACCAAGGAAATGTTTTACAGCACCTCAAGTTGTATTTGTCAGAAGGACCTTGAAGCAAAGGAATAAGTGAAGAAGAATTAAACAGGAAAAATCATTGGGGAAAAATATTAATGTAAATTTTTTATGTATCTTGATTTGAAGCATCCTGGCAAGATAATGTGCAGCATTTCTCTGAGAGCCCAGCAGTGTGCTGAGTGCATATGTAATAGGGTAAAAATGCTAAAGCATTTTTTGGTAAAAAATAGGGTAAAAATGCTAAAGGATTTTTTGTATAATTTTTTAGTATACTAGTGTTTAGTATACACTAATTTGGTGACAAATTAGAAGAATGTTAATTTCTCAGTAGAAAGCAGTATTTTGTGAAAGATGGTAAATACAATACAGGAAGTTTTTCCGGCCATTTTCAAACACCACACACCAAGACAGCAGGAAATTCTGGTAAGTTTCTTTGGATGAATGTATATCTCCTTTAGCTATATTTTCCTTACAGAGCTAGGAGGAGATAGAACGTGTACACGAAATGTTTCTTAAAACAAGATCTGGTCAAGGTGTTTGGATCAAATTATTTTCCAAACCATTTAACTTGTGTAACCAACATTTATTAACATGGCACCAATCATATCAAATCTGTAGAAACAATAAGCACTTCTTAAAAACTGGTCTAAATACTGCTTTCTAAACATTGTCCTTAAATATTTTTGTGGTTTCTTTTTCAAACATGTCAGTACAAACTTGCCAAGACACTCTCTACAAGACCGTACCATAAAGATGAACTTTAATCTATAAAAATCTATATCTAAAAAAGCAGTCAAACCAACTGGATTTGGTTTCTACCACCAGATACTAAATTTCATTATGATAAAATGAAGAACATAGAGAGCATGTACTGCATTAAGAAATAAAGCTGACCTCTGTGAGTTACAACTATTTCATTCCAACACATTTACTTGATTTTGCTGTGATTTTTTCATGTTGTGTTGGGGTGGGTATTTTTTAATATGTATATTTGTGATGATAACCAGTATTCAATGAAATCTGTATTTTATGAATGGGAAAAGGACTATGAAGAGAAATTAAGGCTGTATGCAGTTCATTTAGAGCCCTAATTTGGTGTGAAGCATACATAGTATAGAATCCCTATTTCTAGCATCACAATATCATCGCAAGTAAACAAAATCCAAGGCGTAATTTATTGCTGTTGACTCCACTGATTTCATGGATTCACTGCCATAGTCACCAGCTAAAGAAACTTTACTCAGGTACTTTGCACCACTTCAATTTACCCCACTTGAAATGTGAGATATCAGGAAAATTTAATTTGGTTTTAAATAGCTTTGGGGGGCTTATTAAGACTCGGTCGAATGAACAGTCAATCTAAATTAAACTTTTAATGTACTGAGTCACAGACACGTTCATAGGGTTTGGAACATTATATATATTTATATCTTCAGCAGACACACTGGTGTGAACTGGTATCACCAGCTCCAATATAAATAGTGTCCTGAAAATAAAAGTGATTACCTCTGACTGATTTTTGGAAGTGTTTATGGGCATGTTGATCTAAAGAAAACTTGGTGCTAAACTGTCAGCCAAAAATTTCAACAAACATTCACAAAAAATAATGTTTTGGGAGTTTGTTGGATTCATTAGAAATCATAAGAAAGGCCACATAAAAAAAAACCCAACAGTCTGGGTAGTGTTTATAATTTCCATTTATCTTCTTTTCCATGTCACTGTGTGTCCTTCCATACATGCCCATGCAGTAAGCAGAAATAACACCGCTTGCTTGCCATAGTGCCTGCTATCTGTTGTCATATTCCAAATTGTTGGCTTATATTGAGTAATATTTCTCTCTTCTTCCCTTCCTTGTTACAAACTTTCTTCATTGGGATTTTCTGCCCCATACCAAAACAGAGGAATCCTCACAGGAAGATCTTATGCTTAGCACTAGCTTTATTCAAATAATATTTGGCATGGATAAGCAAGTTACTCTCACTACTTCATACTCAGTGAAATAATATGAACTGCAGCATATGCTACTTTAAAAAGATGGTTTAGAAAAATAGCAGGGTTTTTTCTCCAGAGTGCTGCAGATAGCGTTAACTAGAACTACCTCAACACTTGATCTAAGGGCATAATCCAATATCAATTTGCCATCAGGAATGTATAATATGTATTCCTTTGCCTTTTTCCATCATTGGTACCAGTTAAGGCTGTGGCTGTAGCTATAGAGCTGTGCAGCTCTGTCTTCACATCATAGTTTTATTCAACCTGCATATGGAGTGGATGTTATTCAACCTGCACATGGAATGGATGTGCATCTACATCTTTACTGTGGGTTCAGACACAAGCATACTGCTGCACATACCTGATGCCAAAATTAATCTCTGGTAGTTTCAAAGGTAACTGTAATAGCCATTCACAATTTTGGGGATACTTTTTTCCTTGTTCATCAAATTTACATGCAAGTTATAACATAGCAAATACTAATGTACTTTTGCTTTAAATCCAATATGTATGCTACATAGATGAAATATTATGTACCTAGGGAACCTAGGTGAAATTTAGTCTTCTATACCCAAGATTAATGTAATTACTAAGAAAAGCAAATAATAAGTAAATATTTTCTCCCTTCAATATTGTGCATTCAGATAGCTCTATACAAGCTACATTAAATAACAAGTGCTATGTGAATAAATTTAGTAAGTACCTTTACATTAGATATTGTTATTTAACTGACAATTCATAGAAGTATTTAAGTGTATGTGTATAGATATAGATCACCCAAGTCTTGGAAGGCAGACGCAGGGACTGTGAGAATGAAGATCTTGGGCCCACTGTAGGAGAGGATCTGATTTGAGAGCATCTTAAGAACCTGAACGTACACAAGTCCACGGGACCTGATGAAATCCATCCGCAGGTCCTGAAGGAGCTGGCAAATTAAGTTCCTAAGCCACTGGCAGTTGGATGAAGTTCCCAACGACCAGACAAAGAGAAATATACCCCCCATATTCAAGAAGGAGAAAATGGAAGACCCAGGGAGCTACAGAGCAGTCAGTCTCACCTCTGAGCACATTCTCCTGGAAGGCATGCTGAGGCACATGAAGAGGAACAAGGTGCTTGGTGACAGCCAGCATGGCATCACTAAGGGGGAATCCTGCCTGATCAATTTGGTGGCCTTCTATGATGGGGCTACAGAATTGATGGACAGGGGTAGAGCAGTTGATGTCATCTACCTGGACTTGTGCAAAGCCTTCAACACTGTCTCACACGACACCCTTGTCTCTAAATTGGAGAGACATCAATTAGATAGTTGGAACACTCGGTGGATAAAGAACTGGCTGGATGGCCACACGCAAAGACTTGTCGTCAATGGCTCAATGTCCAGCTGGAGACCAGGAAAGAGTGGTGTCCCTCAGGGATTGTTGTTGGGACCGGTCTTGTTCAACATCTTTGTCACTGACATGGACAGTGGGATTGAGTGAGCCCTCAGCAAGTTTACCGATGGAACCAAGCAGTGTGGTTCAGATGATAGGCTAGAGGGAAGGAATGCCATCCAGAGGGACCCTGACAAGCTTGTGAGTTGGGCTGAGGCCAACCTTATGAAGTTTAACCATGACAAGTACAAGGTCCTACACCTGAGTCGAAGCAAACCCAGGCACAGCTACAGGTCAGGTGGAGAAGAGATTCAGAGCAGCCTTGAAGAGAAGGACTTGGGGGTGCTGGTCAATGAGAAGCTTATCATGATCCAGAAATGTGCACTCACAGCCCAGAAAGCCAACCGTATCCTGGGCTGCATCAAAAGGAGCATGACATGATCCTGACCCTCTACTCTGCTCTCGTGAGACCTCACTTGGAGTATTGTGTACAGTTCTGGTGTTCTCACCATAAAAAGGAGATGGAACTGCTGGAACAAGTCCAGAGGAGGGTCATGAGGATGATCAGGGGACTGGAGCACCTCCCGTATGAAGACAGGCTGAGGAAGTTGGGTCTGTTCAGCCTGGAGAAGAGAAGGCTGCGTGGAGACCTCATAGCAGCCTTCCAGTACCTGAAGGGGGCCTGTAGGGTTGCTGGGGAGGGACTATTCATTAGGGACTGTAGCGATAGGGCAATGGGTAATGGGTTAAAACTTAAACAGTGGAAGTTTAGATTGGAGATAAGGAAGAAATTCTTTCCTGTTAGGGTGGTGAGACACTGGAATGGGTTGCCCAGGGAGGTTGTGAATGCTCCATCCCTGGCAGTGTTCAAGGCCAGGTTGGATGAAGCCTTGTGTGGGATGGTTTAGTGTGAGGTGTCCCTGCCCATGGCAAGGGGGTTGGAACTAGATGATCTTGAGGTCCTTTCCAACCCTAACTATTCTATGATTCTATGTGTACATATGTGTGTATCTATGTATATATACAAAACACCCACAAAACAAACCAAAAAAATACTCTTACTTTATTCTCTCTTCCCTCCTGCAACTTCTTTTCCCATGAAAATATATTTTAATATATATTACAGTAAAAATAATTTTACATCCTGGTGAAATTTTCTTGTTTTGTCCCTGAGACTAATATTACATTATTATCTTCTGGATATGACTCAGCTTTATATATAGCTCAACATGAATGCGTCCTGTTCTTCCCATTCCCATTGACATCCATCAGTATGTCAAAATAGGGGCTGCTGCACATAAAGAAGTGCAGTAAGAGAACACATCTTCACTGGTTGTTCAGTTATGCAGAATATAAAAGATCAGCCTTTTTATTTCTAGAAACTCCTCAATAGTTATTGTCACCCAAATCACTTTTACAGAACTCTTCAGTTCATTGGATCCATTTACTATGTGTACATTATTCTCTCTTGCCTTTAGAGAATGTGTGTTGAATTCTAAACACTGCTGAATTTCCCTACTAGAATGACAGTGTATGGTGCTCGTTTCTGAATGCACATATTAGCCAAGATTTACTTTTGTATTCATTTTTCACACCTTTCGTTCCACACCCCCACAACCCCTCCACCCCCCCCACCCCCACCCCCCCCTCCCAGCAAAATACTGTTTGCACAGGCTGCTAACCCTACTCTGGACTGAGTACTGTTATGGCTAAATATAGTGGGCGTCAGACTGGCATTTTTTCTTCATCATACAATTTGTTTTCTTGCCGTTAAGGTTATGAGGAAGCGATGCAAATTATCTGATGTAAAATTACTAGCTGAAGAAAGGTGTCATACAAATATTAAACCATCTATCCTATTTGCATATTGGCAGATAACCTGCTAGAGCCATCTCAATTAGTTTTAAATAGTTCAATGTATAAGGGAAGCAGCAAAGCATACCATACCATGATAAAACAAGGATCCTGAGGGTTTCTACATCATTACATTTCAATTTTGGTTGGAGGAAAAGCAAATGAAACCTGAATTAAGCTCTTCTACAAACTTGTAAGTTGGTAGAACTTTTTCAAATCTTCATTGCATTTTAATGATCTGTCATATTTCCAAGCAGTATATAGCAATAACTTACGTCTAGATGCATTAACTCAGAAAAATATTTTATGAATGAATTAAAAAGAAGTCTACAGACTTTCAGACTTTTTAGAAACCTTTTTTTTTTTTTTCAGTTTAACACATTTAATTTTTCAGGGTTTGTTCCATTCAATTTCCTCCTATATGCTTCTAGAAAAATTATAGCCTTGCTTGTACACTACACATGTGGCACACTTAAATGTCAGACATAAATGAAGGCAGTAGAAACAATTTTTTGTCAATAAAAGCCATTTTTCTGGAGTCTAATATAAACAAATATGAATAAGGTTTCATTCTGAAACGTTTAAACAGTGCTATCTTGTATTTTTTTACATATAAATGTTCTAAGTGAATGAATGATTTACATTAAACCCGAAATACTTAAAAACTAGAAAAATAGAATACAAAATTGATATGGCTGAGATATACTATATATTATACTGTATTATATTGTATTCTATTAAGTATATTATATATAATTAATATATTAAATGAAACAAATTAAAAATGAAATGAAAAATTAAATTAGATATAAAAATTAAAAATGAAATACATATCATTAAAGCATGTTATATATTATCTGACTATTATATATAATTAAATTATAATAAATATTATTGTATAACATAAAATATTAATTTATATTTTTATTATTATTGGTTTTATCTATATAATTGGGGAGAAAATACAAAACCAATAAGGAAATTACTCAGATCAGAAAAAAAATTCAAAAAATTTACTAGAATTATTCTTCACTAGACGTATTATTTGGGTCTTCCTTTTCTCTATCTAACCACTTAGGTAGACACAATCTAAGTGATCTAAAGAACTGGCAGTATGGCTGCATGCAGAGAGCTGCGGTCAATGGCTCAGTGTCTAACTGGAGACCAGTAACAGGTGATGTCCTTCAAGAGTCAGTGTTGGGATAGATCCTGTTCAACATCTTTGTCGGTGACATGGACAGTGGAATTGAGTGCACCCCCAACAAGTCTGCCAATGACACCAAGCTGTGTGTTTCGGTTGATAACGCTGGAGGGAAGGGATGCCATCCAGAGGGACCGCAACATGCTTGTGAGGTGGGCCTGTGCTAACCTAATGAAGATCAACATAGGAAAGTGCAAGGTCTTGCACCTGGGTCTGGGCAACCCCAGGCACAGCTACAGGTCAGGTGGAGAAGAGATTCAGAGCAGCCCTGAGGAGAAGGACTTGGGGGTGTTGGTTGGTAAGAAACTGAACATGGGCCAGAGAAGCGCCTTGCCCAGTTCATTACCCACATCCAGCAGGCTAATGAATATTGCGTATGCTGAACCTTCTAGAGACCTACAGTGTAGAAGAGAATGACCTGCATGTGCTTTTCTGATTTCAGTTTCAACCACAGAAACATCTTTCCAGCTGAGTCAGTTGTCCGCTATATGTTGGTAGCACTGAGAAGCCTTCAGCTGATTTTGTAATGAGACAATGGGATTTTGTTTAGTAGAGGAAGGAAATAAACTCTCTGTAACTCAGAAAGCATTTCTTGTTGAAGCAGATGTTGGGACACTAGAAAATTGTATTTTGTCTCAAGGGACTGCTGTGTGCTTAGAGAAGTCTTATTTCTACATTCATTAACAATTTGTTTTCTTTGTTCCTATGTTACCCGAGAAATGTATTGTTTACCATACCAGACACCACAGGAACTAACTGCTCTATGTCCAGCAGCTATCTATCAATACAGCCACATACCAAGGATAAATACAACACGCAGGTAATAGCTGTTGTAAGCTTTAAAAAGAGCAGCTTCTATCAGAGACAAACTTAGCACAGCTCCATCTGGTACCTCTTCTCACTGCTGATCAGCTGGCAGGGCAATCAGAGCTGCCTGGAAGGGCTGTATCAGCCAAGAATATTGCTTAGCATGAATTATAAATTTGGCTACCTACAAGTTCACACCCTGGGAGGTCCTCTCAGGATGATTATTGCCCTTAGCAGTTGGCTACCTCCTTAGTCACAGAATTACTCCTTTTTGTTATTAAAGCAAATTAAGAGATGGAAGCTAATATTGAGTGTTGGACAATTCACTAATCAGTGCAATAAGGTCTCATTGAAAGGAGGGTGGGATGCCAAGGCTAGACCAGAATTTGGTTTAAGCACATTAGCTGCAGTTTCCTGGCAAGTGAGGAGTGTGTAGAATATGCAGAAAGGAAGAATATAACCTCGGGAAGATGTTTCTTTATCCAGTAGCAATAAATGTTTGTGCATATGGCAGCAAAAGAAAAGGAGAGGGACATTCTTGAAGTAAAAAAATAGGAAACATTCATGATGAGGACAGGTGCTGCCGCACACTCATTTAATTAGATGGAGTCTAATACACAGTGCTGACAGTGGGAAAAGTGTCAAAAGGTACAGTTAGGGTCCTGGAATATTTTATTGCCCAGCTGAGGATCAAAATTAATCAACACAGAGATTTTACCTTACAAAACACATGAAAAGGAGCAACTGATACTGCCTGGTGACTTTCAGTAAAAATTTGAAATTTAATAGGTAGCAACTGTTTTCATGAATGTGGAGAAGAATCTTATTCAGCTTTCCTAGCAATAAAACTAAAAATTTACAAATAAAACTAAAATGGTGTAAAAATTAAAAAAAAAATAATAAGAAAAAAATATGTATAAAACCAGCTAAGGAATGAGGTGAATCCTAATATCAGAAAGAAACACAGTGCAGGCTTGGATTAGTTTATTTCAACGTTTTTCCTGATGTGAAAGCTTTCTTTCTGAGATTTTTATCATCAGATACTGTCTTGGGTTCAGCAGTAGCAGTCATTTTACTCCTTCTTGGTACCTGGTGCAGTGCTGTGTCTTTGACTTTCAGCCCGGGAGCTGTGCTGATAACAGTGATGATTTTAGCTGTTGCTAAGTCATGTTTGCTCTGATGAAGGACTTTCTGAGTCACATGCTCTGACAGGGAGGAAGGGAAGCCAGGAGGTAGCAGAGACAAGACTCCTGACCCAAACTAGCCAAAGAGGTATTCCATACCACAGCACGTCATGCCCAGGATGTAGAACTGGCGGAAGTTACCCAGAAGGGTTAGATCACTGCTCAGTCGGGCTGGGTATCAGTCGGCGGGTGGTGAGCAGTTGTATTCTCTTCCCTTGTTATTTCCCTTATCATTATTATTATTGGAGGTAGCAGTAGTGGTTTGTGTTATACCTTAGTTACTGGACTGTTCTTAGCCCATGGGAGTTACATTCTTTCGATTCTCCTCCCCATCCCTCCAGGAGCTGGGGGGGAAGAAAGGGGTGGGGGGGGGGGAAGAGGGGAGTGAAACAGAAACTGCGTGGTTCTGGTTTATGCCTGGGCTTAAACCACATCTATTATAACTAACAATTTATGTCATACAGGCTTTCAGTTCTGTTTATTAAATTCTTAAGTTTTCACAGCAAAATTTAACACTTAACCTTGTATGTTTAGCATCCATCTTATTCTCACATACTGGAACACGACTGATCAGAAACAATAAAAGGAAGAATGAGGTAGCTCTGTTAACACATAACAGAATAATATGTGATTTTTATACTTATGTTTAAAAGTTAAGTTAATTATAAACTTAAATTTCAAAGCAACTGAATACAAACCTATGTAATTAAACAAAATGCTTTTCTATTCCTTTTGTAAAGATAAATATATAAGAAACATACTTAAGAAACTAAATAATTCATTTTCTGTATTTACATTGCCAAAATATAAGAGATAGAAACAGACAAGTATTATGTCCATATTTAATAAGGGAAACAAGTCATCCCACAATTCATTCCTTAGAATAATGTTAGAAAGTATGATTATAAGCAATTCACTTGCAAGTAGAAAATTAGTAAGATTACAAAAAGTGCAGCAAATGTGAATTCATGAGGAAAAAAGAATCATGCTAAACAGCTTTCTTCATGACAGGTTTACTGCATTACTTAGAAGGAAGCAATACATTTTTATGTAACTATTAAATAGAAAGTGAAGTTAAAAAAGAGAATTAAGAATTATATTGACTTCAAATACATTGCACATACCTGAGACAGCCAGTCTGGAATTAAAAAAAAAAAATAATAATAAAAAAAAAAAAGATTTTGGCAAATTTGCAGTCAGGCATAAAATCAGTCAGATGAAGACCTTCACAGAGTTGTGTAGGTCTTTATAGTAAAGAAAAAGCAAAGACTTACATTTGGAAAACAGGCATCAAACAAGAACGGAAAATGAGCAGTTACTGACAGGGCTACTCTGTTGAACAGTAAAGCAGAGAGTGAGTTGAAAGTGCATGCTGTTGCTAATCACCCTGGCAGGCAGCTACCACTGTGGGATGTACTAGCAAGAATTTAAATGTAAAACACTGACAACAGTTACTCTGATCTACTTATTCTAGGGAACTATCATTTGAAGCACATGTTCAGCTTTGGGTGTAGAAGTTAACAAATGTGTAGAAGGCAAATGTATAGAAGAAAAAAAAAGTGTTGCATCATGAGGAGCAACTGAATCTGTAGTCTGCTTTAATCCAAAGGTAACTATAGTTTTCTGTAAAGAAAGGGTAAGAATAACCGTCTTCTGTCACCACAGGTGAAAAATTAAAGCCTACTGCGAATATAGCAAAAAGGGTAAAGGCTGGCCTGTAAAGGTTATAAAATCTTTACTGGAAGTTTTTAAACTATAAAGCAAACAACGGCAGCAGTATACTTAATACTAATTCACACCAAGAAAATAGATAACATGATCTCTAAAGGTTCCTTTCAATTCTCTACTTCTATTATCCCAAATACACACGCTATAATTGCAGTGCAGTGAGCTCCATTGCTAGGCATAATTTCTCAAGATTTACATAGCTCCTCAGAGATTTCTGAACTAAAAAAGTGAGTCTGACTTGCAGAAAAAGCCATGAACATTTCAAAGATACAGAGACAGACAATTAATTTTGCAGGGTTTTTTTCCCATGGATCTGAATATATGATATTTTTACTGATTTTTGTTGTTGATTTTAACTTTTTCTTTTGAAATGCCTAATCTATATCATCTCTGGATATAGCTTTTCAGTTAACTTACTTGGTTAGCTGCACTTATAAAAGTAAAAGCCATGTACATTTCTTTGTGTGTTTCATATACAATTTTCCTTATATTAGGACAGACAGAAATAAGTTGCATAAGTGCTCAAATGAAAGTATTAAAACAATCAGATTGTCCAACTCAGACAATGATTTAGTGTCCTTTTGATCAAGATGAGATTACTTAAAGATCAGTTCCTTTGATCCCTGTTGCTCCCAGTAAAGTCTTTAGAACCAGGAGAAATACAGTCTGTAAGAGTTTCTGTGTTCAAACCCAAACTGTCTCATATCAGTATATAATGCCATGCTGAAAAAAATATTGACTTTCTAGATGTTTCAAACACCCAAAACCATGCAAAGGGCAACCTGCACTTACACTGTGGTTTTGGATTTCGTGTCTGAATGCACAGCAAATGCTGTCTTCAGGAATGCACGTAGACACTCTAAAACCCGATATTCAAACCAGGATTCAATTTGTTCAACAATAACCACTTAGACTGTAACACCTTGGGGCATAAAATGCAATTATTCTGTGTTGAAGAGCAACACATATTCTTTCTTCTCTTTTATAGAGAAATAATAGTATTCAAAACTAAAATGCAGTAATTTTAACTTTGCTTAATTTGACACATTAAATCCTATCTTGCAATATTTTTCTTCTGATTGTTTTTCTGCATAAAATAGCCTGTGAAGATGTAAAGCACAATAATATAACTAGTCAAAATTACTCCTTCTTGCTTTAGAACAAATTTAACAAGTAGTGAAGTCCAGAAAGCACCTTTGGAATTTTTTGGGTTTTAGAGAATTTGTAGTTCCAGTGATCAAAACCACATATGTTCACCTACTCCTAATCATTATGTACAACTGCAACAGCTAGCAAGGTAACTAGTGATCCACATGCACGATTATCTCGTTTGCAACCATATGAGCTAATTTAAAGTGTAAATTAGTCAGAGTATATACAAAATTATGCAGGTGCACTTTTTAATCCAGGCTAATCTTGATTCAGCTTCTCTTCTGAAAAAAGAAATCAGAGGGCATAAGTCACACCAGTTTCCATGACCAGTGATGTTTTTTCACATGATGTATTATATGTGTTTTATAAACTATTCAATATTGGGGAAAAAAAATCTTCAAGTAATATTAATCATATTTTGTCTTGTGCAGGGTTTAAGTTTACAGGAGGAGGTTCTAACACGGATGCAAGCCATTACTTGGCACTGTTCATTTTATATCACTGCTGGTGGTATTACCTTTTTATCCACACGCCAGCATGGCTGACACCTGACACCTATGTCAGCAAAAGTTTAGGGTTAAAATATTCTAAACAGCAGAGAGTTGGTTATTTGCAGATCACCATTTGTAAGTGCAATACAAATCTTTCACATTAATAAAAAATAGGGTAATGGTCGGAAACCACTTTGCATGCACATGTTAGGACGGCCTAAAAGGTGGGATTTAAGAATGTTTCATGAAATCAGTGAAATGTATTTATTAATTTAATTGACTTTAATATTATCTTAACTGAATGTTGGAGGAAAGGGTGCTACCAGTGAAACAAATGTTACTGAGACTGTTAAAATGGCTGCAAAAGTCATTCTTGAGAAACTCAGTCCTCAGGTGTGTAAGGAAAGGGATGAAACCTTTTAAAAATTAGCAAGCAATAACCAAAAAGGAATGTTTTCATGATTAAGATTTCTGTTTTAACATTTAGATGTCAGTAAGATTTTCCTTGAGGTCGATAGAACTACTTTTTTGAAAGAAGGGATGAAATCATGCCCAGCAGAGAAAGGTTCACAGCTCTGGAGGTGTAGTCACCTGTATCAAACAGTAATTCTTAAAGACCACATTTATCCAGGAAGCACTAATTAATAGAATAAGGATTAAAGAGTGGTACAAGAGTGTTGAACTATTTTCGGAGTTTACTTTGTGCAGTTATATAGCAGCCCACAGGGCTGTATTTTAGGGAAAAATAATAAACCAGTTGTATTGGGTTTATGTGGCAAGGGCTGTGTCCTGGGTTCAGCAGTAGCAGTCATTTTTCTCTTAGCAGCTTGTGCAGTGCTGTGTTTTTGACTTTCAGCCTGGGAACAGTGCTGATAACACCGATGTTTTTAGTTGTTGTTAAGTAATGTTTACTCTGACCAAGGACTTTCTGAGTCTCATGCTCTGCCAGGGAGGAGGAGAAGCCGGGAGGAAGCAGAGACAGGACACCTGACCCAAACTAGCCGAAGGGGTATTCCATACCACAGCACGTCATGCCCAGGACGTAGAACTAGGGGCAGTTACCCAAAAGGGCTAAATTACTGCTTGGACAGGCTGGGTATGGATCGGCAGGTGGTGAGCGTTATATTCCCTTCCCTTGTTATTTCCCTTATCATTATTATGATTGGTGGTAACAGTAGTAGTTTGTGTTACACCTTAGTTACTGGGCTGCTCTCATCTCAGCCTGTGGGAGTTACATTCTTTTGATTCGCCTCCCCATCCCTCCGGGAGTGTGGGGGAGGAAGAGCGGGAGTGAGAGAGAGACTTCATGGCTGAGTTTAAACCACCACAGGCTGGTAACACAAGGGTGGCCTCTGTGAGAAGAGCCCAACTGCGTGTACTGCTCATTGCCTTACCTAAGGGACATAGTGTAACCTGCAGCATTACCAAGGGTACAGACACAAGGAAAGTGTCAGGAAAGGTGTCCAGAGTGAAGCTGAGCCTGGGAAAGGGAGAGGAAAGGTGTTTAATCTAAGAGTTAAAATGATTATTGTCTCTATTTCCCACTATCAGTAATAAAACGTTTTAAATTAAATTCCCCAAATCAAGTCTGTTTTGCCTGAAACGGTACTTTCTGAGCGATATTTTTGTCTTTAGTTTAATCCATGTGTTTTCTTGGTTTTGCTCTTTCTATTTTCCTCCAGCGTCTCTCGGACGGCATAGGGTAAACAAGTTGCTGTGTGGGTGCTTAGCTGAAAGCCAGGGCAAACCCACCACACCAAGTGTGCTCATTATTGCAGTGCACAATCATAGAAAATCCATTAGGCTTAAAGATGTCTAACAAGTTAAATAAATTTTCATAGATACTGTGGTGGGCTGACCCTGGCTGAGTGCCAGGTGCCTACCAAAGCCGCTCTATCACTCTGCCTTAACTGGACAGGGGAGAGAAAATAAAACAAAAGATTAGTGGGTTGAGACAAGGACAGGGAGACCACTCACCAATTACCATCACAGGCAAAACAGACTTGATTCAGGAAAATTGAGTTCAAATATTACCAATCCAGTCAGAGTAGGATAATGAGAAATAAAATCAAATCTTGAAAGCGCCTTCTACCCACTCCTCACCTCTTCCCAGGCTTAACTTTACCCCAGAATTCTCTACCTTTTCCCCACCAGTAGCACAGGAAGGTGGAGAATGAGGGTTATGCTCAGTTCATCACACTTTTCTGCCACTTCTTCCTCACAATCTGCTCCTGCTCCATCGTGAGTTCCCTCCCACAGGAAACAGCTCTTCATTAATTTCTCCAGTGTGGGTCCTTCCAAAAGGCTGCAGTTCCTCATGCACTAGACCAGCATGGGTCCCTTCCATAGAATCATAGAATCATAGAATAGTTAGGGTTGGAAAGGACCTCAAGATCATCTAGTTCCAACCCCCCTGCCATGGGAAGGGACACCTCACACTAAACCATCCCACACAAGGCTTCATCCAACCTGGCCTTGAACACCGCCAGGGATGGAGCACTCACAGCCTCCCTGGTCAACGCATTCCAGTGTCTCACCACCCTAACAGGAAAGAATTTCCTCTTTATATCCAATCTAAACTTTCCCTGTTTAAGATTTAACCCGTTACTCCTTGTCCTGTCACTACAGTCCCTGACGTAGAGTCCCTCCCCAGCATCCCTATAGGCCCCCTTCAGACACTGGAAGGCTAATATGAGGTCTCCACGCAGCCTTCTCTTCTCCAGGCTGAACAGCCCCAACTTTTGCATACCTTCATACGGGAGGTGCTCCAGTCCCCTGATAATCCTCGTGGCCCTCCTGTGGACTTGTTCCAACAGTTCAATGTCCTTTTTATGTTGAGGACACCAGAACTGCACACAATACTCCAGGTGAGGTCTCACAAGAGCAGAGTAGAGGGGCAGGATCACCTCTTTCAACCTGCTGGTCACACTCCATTTGATGCAGCCCAGGACACGGTTGGCTTTCTGGGCTGCGAGCGCACACTGCCGGCTCATGTTCATTTTCTCATCGACCAGCACCCCCAAGTCCTTCTCCTCAGGGCCGCTCTGAATCTCTTCTCTGCCCAATCTGTAGCCGTACCTGGGATTGCTCCGACCCAGGTGTAGGACCTTGCTCTTGTCATGGTTGAACTTCATAAGTTTGGCATCAGCCCACTTTACAAGGGTGTCAAGGTCCCTCTGGATGGCATCCCTTCCCTCCAGCATATCAACCGGACCACACAGCTTGGCGTCATCGGCAAACTTGCTGAGGGCGCACTCAATCCCACTGTCCATGTCAGCGATGAAGATGTTAAACAAGACCGGTCCCAACACCGATCCCTGAGGGACACCACTCGTTACTGGTCTCCAGCCGGACATCGAGCCATTGACCACAACTCTTTGTGTGCAACCATCCAGCCAGTTGTTTATCCACCGAGGGGTCCATCCATCAAATTGATATCTCTCCAGTTTAGAGAGAAGGATGTCGTGTGGGACAGTGTTGAACGTTTTGCACAAGTCCAGGTAGATGACATCAATTGCTTTACCCTTGTCCATCAATTCTGTAGCCCCGTCATAGAAGGCCACCAAATTGGTCAGGCAGGATTTCCCCTTAGTGAAGCCATGCTGGCTGTCACCAAGCACCATGTTGTTTTTCATGTGCCTTAGCATGCCAACCAGGAGAATTTGCTAAAAGATTTTGCCAGGCACAGAGGTGAGACTGACTGCTCTGTAATTCCCTGGGTCTTCCATTTTCCCCTTCTTGAAAATGGGGGTTCTATTTCCCTTTTTCCAGTCATCGGGAACTTCACCTGACTGCCATGATTTTTCAAATATGATGGCCAGTGGCTTAGCAACTTCATTCGCCAGCTCCTTCAGGACCCGCGGATGGATTCCATCAGGTCCCATGGACTTGTGCACGTTCAGATTTTGAAGATGGTCTCGAACCAGATCCTCTCCTACAGTGGGCCCAAGGTCTTCATTCTCACAGTCCCTACATCTACCTTCCAAGACCTGGGTGGTGCAGTCAGAGCCTTTGCCAGTGAAGACCGAGGTAAAGAAGTCATTCAGAACCTCAGCCTTCTCCAAATCCTGTGTAGCCAGTTCTCCCGAAAGCTTCCTCAGGGGGCCTATGTTGTCCCTAGTCTGTTTTTTGTTTGCTACATACCTGTAGAATCCCTTCCTGTTATCCTTAACATCCCTATCTAGGTTTAATTCTAACTGGGCCTTAGCCTTCCTAACCTGGTCCCTAGCTTCCCGGACAACATCCCTGTACTCTACTCAGGCTGCCTGTCCTTGCTTCCATTTTATATAAGCCTCTTTTTTCCTTTGAATTTTCCTCAGCAGCTCCTTATCCATCCAAGGAGGTCTCCTGGCCCTCCTGCTGCACTTCCTTCTAATTGGGATGCAACATTCCTGAGCTTGTAGGTGATCCTTGAATACCAAACAACAGTCTTGAGCCCCCCTGCCCTACAGGGCTATATCCCATGGAACCTTACTAAGCAGGTTCCTGAAGAGGCCAAAGTGTGCTCTTTTGAAGTCCAGGGCAGTGAGCTTGCTGCACGCTCTTCTCAGTGTCCTGGGGATCTCAGAAGGAAGTTGTCTTCCACACAATCGAGGAACCTCCTGGATTGCTTATGCTGGGCAGTGCCATTGTTCCAACAGATGTCAGGGTGGTTGAAATCCCCCATGAGAACAAGGGCCTGTGAGCATGAGGCTTTTCCTATCTGTCTGTAGAGTGCTTCATCCGCAGGTTCTCCTTGATCAGGCGGTCTGTAACAGATCCCCACAGTAATGTCTCCCACGGCTGTTTTCCCTTTAACCCTGACCCACAAACTCTCTGTTGACTGCTCACCTGCCCCCAGACAGAGTTCCATACTCTCCAGCCTTTCCCTAACATAAAGGGCAACTCCCCCTCCCCGCCTGCCAGGCCTGTCCTTTCTAAAGAGCCTGTAACCTTCCATTCCAACACTCCAGTCATAGGAGCCATCCCACCATGTTTCTGTGATGCCTATTATATCATACCCCCGTAGATGTGCACACATCTCTAATTCCTCTTGTTTGTTCCCCATGCTACGGGCGTTTGTATAGAGGCATCTGAGACGAGCTCCAATTGAAGCCGGCTCGTTGGCTGGAGCAGCCGGAATATATGTACATTGTTCCGAGCAGTTATTGTAGGTTCTGGCAACTGACTGGGTGTGTTGGGATAGAATGATGGCCCCCTCCCCCAACACATCTAGTTTAAAGCCTCCTTGACCAGTCTGGCAAGCCTCCTACCAAAACAGCTCTTCCCCCTCATCCACCCAGCTCCACCAGCCCCCAGTAGACCTGGCCTACTAAATTGAGTCCCATGTTCAAGACACCCAAACCCGTGACTATGCCACCACCCTTTTAACCATTAGGAGGCCAATCCTCCTAGCTTTTTCTTGGTCCTCCCCTGTGTCCTGGAGAATTGATGAAAAGACTATCTGAGCACCGGAGCCCCTAACCACCTCTCCCAGGGCTCTGTAGTCTTCAGTCCTTCAGGAACAGACTACTTCAGCAGTCCACAGGGCCACAAGTCTTGCCAGAAAAGCTGCTACTCTGTGGGTTCCTCTCTTTCCATGGGCCCACTAGTCCTGCCAAGAGCCTGCTTTAGTGTAGGCTCTCACAAGGTCATAGCTTCCTTCAGGGTACACCTACCTGCCCCAGTGTGGGGTGCTTCACAGGCTGGAGGTGGATATCTGCTCCATTAGTAACCTCCCGAGGTTGCAGGAGGACAGCCTGTCTCACTGTGGTCTTCACCACAGGCTGCAAGGAAATCTCTGCTCTGGTGCCTGGAGTATTTCCTCCCCTCCTGCTGCACTTACCTTGGTGTCTGCAGAGCATTCTTTAACATATTCTTACTCTTCTCTCTGGCTATTGTTCTTCAGCAGCTTTTTCTCTCCTTTCTTAAATGTTATCCCCAGAGGTGCTACCACTGTCGTTGATGGCCTTGGCCTTGGCCTTGGACAGCAGCAGATCCATCTTGGAAACAGCTGGCATTGGCTCTATTGGATATGGGTGAAGCTTCTAGAAGCTTATCAGAGAAATCTTAGGGAGTCCAACCTTCCACTCCCAGCTACCAAAAAACCTTGTGACACAAGCCAATATTTTTCACACCTGGCCTCTGTGAATCATGTATTTAAGAATTATCATTGAAATACACATTCATCACACCTTCAGAGAATTCATTCACATCAACAAAAAAGAATTCCCTGCCACAAACTCCACAGAAGTAGACAATTCACACAAAATCCACCCATATCTCCACCGCAGTTACAGCAGAAGTTCTGCACAATCATTCCACTGTCTGATATTGTTCAGTCCATGTTTTGTGCATTGCCTCTCCCAATTGCTTTTCTTATCTCAAATTTCTCACACTCCACACTGAGCATCAAAAAGGACAGCAATGGCTTGACCTTGGCTGGATGGCAGGCGCCTGCTAAGCTGCTCTACCACTCACCTCTTTATGGGGAAAAAAATCAGATGGAAAAAACCTCCTTGTGGGTCCAGTTAAAGGCAGTTTAATAAAGTAAAAGCAAAGGTTGAGCATGGGAACAAAGGAAAGGAAAGCTTCTATTTTTTACTTCCCATCAGTAGGCAAGATCTGGCCACTTCGCGGGAAGCAGGGCTTCAGTACATGTAATGGTTGATCAGGAATACAAATATCGTAAATAATAAATGCCCCTCTCCCCCCCTTTCCCATAGCTTTTATTGCTGAGCAGATGTCGTATGGTATTGAATATGCCTTTGATCAGTTTGGGTCAGCTGTCCCAAGTGTGTCCCCTCCCAGAATCTTGCCCACCATCAGGCTGCCAGTGAAGGTGGTGGGGAATGTTGGAAAAGCAGACACCCTTGATGCTGTGTGGTCACTGTTTCCCAGTATGCGAAACAGTGGTGTGTTATCAACACCTTTCCAGCCACTAATGCAAAGCTGCTGTGGAGAAAATTAACTCCATCTCAGCCAGGCCCAGTACACTAATGGCTAATAACAACCTGCCATTTAGATGGTTGCATGTTGCCTTTGCAACGGTTGGAAGAGCCATCTGAGTACAGGGCAACAAAACACAGGAAAACAAACTGGTCATTTAAAAAGCAGGTGCACATGAGTTCTGCTAAAAACACAGTCAAGAGGATTGACTCTCTCAAAAGCAGAAAATATTTCTTACTTCATTTATACCACTTTTGTACTACTTAGGTAAACTTAAATTGCTCTTCAATCAGCTATGTTACTAGAAAACAATCAAACCTTTAACTTATTTATCATTTTGACTCACTGTGGTATTTTGTTTATAGATCCAGTCTGAAAGCTGCTGCAGCCCACTGTTATAATTGTCCAGATCAAGCATCACTATTTATAATTTTTCTGCTACCAAAAGAGGTCTCATTAAGTAGTATTCGAAATACAGTATCCTTAAATTGAAACATTACCTCTTTTTCAATTAAAGCAGTCAATTAATGAATGTTAGTAATGGAGGCAGACAGCTACAGAAGACATAGATACATCTTCAGATTGTTCTTAAAGAACCCTAAAAATTTCTTGAAACTATATAAAACAGATATAAAGAAACATAAGAATTATTGAGATATCACTAACAAAAATTTTTAAAGTATTTTTATGTTCTACTATGGCACCCATGGTTTAATTAGGACTGGCTTATGCACAAAAACACCTGTCACTTTTCTGTTAATCTTCTCTGTCATTATTACACATGTAAAGCAAGTTCAAAAGACCTTTCTATTTGCAAAAACACAATGTTAGTGTAAAATCCACTGGTAGCTCCTTTACAGTGGTCTGCGTTACAGATAATATTGCCCTGTGCTGTAGAAGAATTAACAATTTCAATTTACAGAGCTCCAATAACATTTTCACGCAAACCGATATCACACCATCAGATATTCCCCTTGAGAGCACAGCTGCCTCTTTGAGAGCAATGGCAGTACACCGGAAACAATCTGAATATGATCAGGTCAAACAGAACAACAAATGCAATAGAACCAGTTTTCTTACACTAATTTAAACTAATATTGAAATAGCTGTAAAATAGTGCTCCAGGAGTATGAATTACAGTAATGAGTTCTCTAAAAAAAACCTGTATTTTGCTGTTAGTTTTTGCACATTACATGCTTGATGTTTCTTAAAATAAACAATATTTCTAAAAGAAATTATGCTTAAATATCAAAGAATCTAATATAATCTATTGTAATGCCTACTTTAACATACACAAAGAACAGTACAAATATGAAGCTGAATCTGTCATTCTTTTAAAGCATTATTTCAGTGTTACCAACTGACCATTCATTCCAAGAGTCTGCCAAAGAAAAAAACAAATTATAATGCTGAACAAAGGAATATTATATAATATCTGTTTATTGTAAAATGTTATATTCTTTCCCCTCTTGTTCTGAAATTTTAAGATAACATCTCATTCCAGACTAAATTCTTACAGAGCTGCAAAGGTCATACTAGCTACAAACATCATACAAGCAGCTGCCCAAATCTCATTTGCAGCATCTGTGTTTTGAACATTTTAGTGACTATATGAAAGTACATTTTATTCACTCAAAATATGAATATTAGCTTTATGGGCAGCTTCTGCATGGAGACCAAATACAGATTTAGGAGACCTCAGTCTGCTTATCAATTTTGTTTAAAAAGGAAAGGGCGGCAGAATCTGTTGTTTTTCTATCTGTATCATCCACCTAGACCATCCTATCATCAGGTCACAAGAGATTTACTCTTAAATATTAATGTTTAGATGTCAAGTGAAAATGCAATTTGTATGTCTTCAGAATGTGTAGGTAAATATATATACAAGTTACATGTTAGATTTTAGCATGTTTAGAAGTGGTAGATATCCTCCAGACATATAAAAGACCAGTAAAATTAGTAGCAAGGTGGTTATACAGAGCAAAGATTATAGATAGTCAATACATAGGTCAAAAACAGGGAAAAAAATAAATTACAAAAAGCTTCACTGTTATTTTGAGGGTGTGTGTTTTTTAGAAAGGAAAGTGAACATACTATGGAAACAAATAACAGAAAGATAATAGGTTTGAGACAGCAGAAAATTGCAGTCCAGTTTTATGTACTCAAATTAACTGAGCATAGAAAAGGAAGGCATTTTCTTCCAGCAGCTCTGAAACAACTAACCCATTATGTTGTACACTTAGTAGCACACTTTTCTAGCAGATCTATCAAAACTTGCAGCCAGGTTGGACAGAGCCTTGGGTGAGATGGTTTAGTGTGAGGTGTCCCTGCCCATGGCAGGAGGGTTGGAACTAGATGATCTTAAGGTCCTTTCCAACCCTAACTATTCTATGATTCTATGGTTCTATGATTCTCTGATAGAACAATTGTAAAGAGAAGAATAAAGTACAAAAAATTAGGCTAATATTACTAGGGATTAAGGCTTGAAAGCAGTTTTGAAAGACAGGATAATTTAAAAATTGAAGTCAAGGAGAGAAAAATAAAGCAATTGAGAAAAGGGGTGAGAGGGGCAGCTGTAACAAGCCAATCCTGATAGCTTTTTGCCATAACTGGTTTACCAAATTAGAGAAACTCAGGAGGCATGTCTAACTGGACTTAAGTAAAGCATTTGATACGTTGTTCCATGGAAAAATAATACTCAAAAAAGAGAAAATGAAGGACTGGTACTGAATTTATAAAGGGAACAGAATAGAGCTGGTTCAATGCTCAGTAACATATATATGTATGCGAAGCCATGTACCTTAAACCTATATTTAAGATTTTCTAAATTTTGCAGGAAGCTCTGAAAATTCATTTCTACTGACGATAGATAGATATATATTTGAGTATGACTAAATCACAAATGAAAATTAGCTGCGATAAAGTCAAATTATATTTGTCTCACTTTGAAACGTAAAGAATAAATACTCTTTCAAAAGTCCTAGATAATAAAAGACCTTGCTCTATTACACCTAAATCAAGTTTGCAGTCTGTACGCCTCTTTACAAGGAAGGAGAAGTTCAAAGTGGAGTAATTATGAATGAAATTTACTAGTATAATGAAAGGAAACTATGTCAAGGGAAGAGATGAAAAGAGCATGGCTTTTCTATTATTGCCTTGTTAAAGCAAACATAGCAGAAACACAAGAATCAAGGAGGAAGGCAAGTTATTTAAACTCCATGACTTCTTATTAAAAGATATCCTGGAAAAGAAAGTATGCTGTCTTTATAGAACACCTGATATCATTTGGGCAAAGTCAGTTACATTAATGAAAACTGTGGTGCTACCTAACTCTGCTGAGGTTAAATTTTGGCTTATTACAATGTGTATTTAACTTCAGTGTCAACACCTAGAGTCCTGGAGTCATAGAATCACAGAATCGTAGAATCATAGAATTGTTAGGGTTGGAAAGGACCTTAAGATCATGAATGGGCAGGGACGTCCAAGGCTGAGTCCAGCCTGGTCTTGGACACTGCCAGACATGGAGCATTTACCACTTCTTTGGGCAACCTGTTCCAGTGCCTCACAACCCTCACAGTAAAGAACTCCTTCCTTATATCTAACCTGAACTTCCAGGTTTGAAAAAACAAACCAGAAGCAGATCAATACAAATCTCAATCTTGCAAAAACTGCCACAGAATTCAACTTTTTTATTGTAAGTAGTCCTTTATATTTATGGTGGTAAATGTAAATAAATGCACAAATACTGAAAAATTAAAGGGTTTTATTTCCTGGATAAAAGAAAGATTGTATCTGACGTAAACTTACTACTCTAGCTTTGTAGGTTTAGAAGGAAAAGTACTTTTCTCTCACCCTGAAAAATCAATACAAAATCTTAAGCAATGTGTGTTTCTTCACAAAAGGATGACAAAAATATGACAAGAACCCATTCATTTTAGGCAAATGAAACAGTTCAGATGCTGGAGTCACACTAAGACTTTTTCAATGAGAAAACAACAGCACCTTAGATCTTGTATACAGCATAAATGGAAACAACTATCTAAATACTACTGAATAAGTGGGTGACAAGTGAGTTAAATAAGTTTTTTGCTTCTCTGATATAAATCATTATATAGCTGCTAGCAAATAAGCTTGCTGAAATACTTAAGAATTTTCCATATTTACCTAACAACAGTATGGTGATTTTAAGAGGAATATAGCAAAAGAAGAAATAAATAATGAGCTGGCAAATGTCTCATCCTGGATAGGTTTCTATCCAAATTTTAGATGTCACCAGTCTCAAATTTACCAGCTCTTTTAAATTAAGAATTTAAGAATGTGGAATTGTATTCAAGTGGAAAACATCTAATTTGGTCTCATACAAATTTCATAGACAATACAAGAGGTTTCCCATATGTAAATGCTGCAGTTGTATGCCTGTATTGTTTTTAAATGCCGCTTATAAAATCTTTTCTAAAATACTAGTGCATATCACAGTCTTGTCATGTCCACCTAGATCAAATTATGCTATTCCAGGTTTAATTTTTGCTTTGCATAAAAAGACACTTTACGGTAAACCTGAACCACTCTACTTAGCAGAAAAGCAGTTGGAAAGAATGAGCAGAATTGTTTGATCAAGCTGCTGTGATACATGAAGTTTGAAGGGAAATGGCTGCACAAAATTCAGAATACACTCCAGAGAAAAAAATCTTTCTTTATGGAGGTAAAACAAGGAAGATCAGACCAGGCATATAAGCAGTCAGGAAAATCCCATTAATACACTCTTCGTTAATATGAGTGACGAAATTCTTAGTACTTGTCCTGTACACATAGCATAAATGGTTTAATTATTGTGAAGAAAGTGAAACCTCCAGAATTCAGTGTGCAGCTAAATACACTTAGACAGACTAGCATATTCAGATTTGAAACTGTACTCCCAGTGTTTGCTACCAAGAAGTGTATAAATGTCTTACTTTTTTACCCTTATGCAAATATACATTAGAAAGTGTAAAGATCTCTTTTTCACTGTAAATATCCCATGCATTAGTCCTGACAGAATAATTTGAGAAAAAGCTTTCTTGCAAAGGCATCTATTTTCTTTAACAACAATACCTATAGATATGGTGCTCATGGATGTTAAACCCAGAGAGTAGACTCTGATTGTGACTTATACAGGAAAAATCTGGTGGTATAAAGTTAGAGAAGTTCTTCTGCCAACTCAGTTGTCAAGCATTTTCCAGTTCCTTTCTTTCTCTACAGGGAAATACAGACCTTGATTGAATGTATAATGATGAATAATACTCATTTAAGTTAGCTTTGCCTGTACAGTTTTAATTTTGTTAGGCTTCAAGAACCTCACAGAAAAAATGCAGCTGACACATTCTGTTCCTGTCTTTTTCTAGACTCTTTAACAATGTCAGGGTTATTCAACTAGTGATAGTCTCATTGATTAGTAACAATTAATTTCTTAATTCCTGATGACATCTCTTTTCAAGTACTCTTTCACACTACCCCATGGTTTTCATGAGTACAAAAATAGATACACAGTATACTCATCAATACCATTATCATCTTTAAATATCAGCATAATATGGAGTAGATCCAATCTTGTCATTGAACTATAAAGCTTTAAAAAAGTCTTTTACATTACTGTGGATTGATATTTGCAATAAAAAGAAATGTTTTAGTATTTTATTTACACCCTGTAACATAATCAGAAGTAACTCTGGGTGATTCTTGGCCACTCCCCATCCTACTCAGTGGTGGAGTATTGTTGTGAATCAGAAAGTTCTGATGATGTGTAAGCAGTACTCAGCAATAACTCAAACATTCCTGTATTATCAACACTGTTTTCTTTATAAATCCAAAGCATAGCACCGTACAATCTGCTATGAAGAAAGTTAGCTCTGTCCCAGACAAAACCAGTACAAATGATCATCTTTGTTGCTCTTCATAATTTTACCTCATCAAAGATGTTTGAGCTGTGTATCAGTGGATCTATTTTAGCATAAGATTTAATACATATTGATTAGATTCCCAACAATTTAGACCCAAATTACTTTATTCAGTTACAATTCTGATGTACAGGTCTCCAAAGCTTGCTTACATTTGCATAGGCTTACTCTGGGCTTGGGCTGATCAAGTCTTTGCTTACACCACAACTTATCCCAATCTGCCTGGTCCCAGTGAGATATCTGGACCAAGTTATAGAATCACAGAATTGTAGAATGAGTTGGGTTGTAAGATACGTTTAAAGGTCATCTAGTCTAACACCCCAGCAATTAGCAGAGACATCTTCAACTAGATCAGAGCCTTGTTCAACCTGACCTTAAGTGATTGCAGGGATGGGGCATCAGCCATCTTCTCTGGACAACCTGTGCCAGTGTTTCAGCACTCTCACTGCAAAAAATTTCTTCCTTGTATCTAGTCTGAATCTACCCTCTTACAGTTTAAAAGCATTTCCCTTTGTTCTATCGCAACAGGCCCCGTTAAAAAGTTTGTTTCCATCTTTCTTCTAAGCCCCCTGAAAGTACTGAAAGGTTGTAATGAGGTCTTCCTGGAGCCTTCTCTTGGGCTTAACAACACCAACTCTTTCAGCCTTTCCTCATAGGAAAGGTGTTCCATCCCTCTGATCATTTTTGTGGGCCTCCTCTGGACTAACCTCAACAGGTCCATGTGTCCCCTGTGTTGAGGGTTCCAGAGTTCCTTGTGACAAACACTCCAGAGGGGGTGTCATCAGAGCCTTTCATTCTTTCCATAGCCCAGCTATCTTTTATGACTTAGGACCTATAATTTATCAATAAAAAGCCCATTACCCGAACCCCACTCATCCTTCACACATAAGGCAAACATTTGGCAGAAAAGACAATGTAGTGTCCTATACTTAAGAAGTTATCTTTACATGTACAAATGAAATGACTGAAACAAGGTGTCCTGATTTCAGCTGGGATAGATTTAATTTCCTTCCTAGTAGCTGGTGCAGTGCTGTGTTTTGGCTTTAGTCTGAGAACAGTGCTGACAACACACCGATGTTTCAGTTGTTGCTCAGTAGTGCTTACCCTGATCAAGGACTTGTCAGTCTCTCATGTCCTTCCAGTGAGGAGGGGCACCAGAAACTGGGAGGGAGCAGGGGTAGGACCCAAACAAGCCAAAGGGATATTCCATACCACAGCACATCATACTCGGTGTATAAACTGGGGGGACTTACCTGGGAGGGACTGACAACTGTTCGAGTCAGACTGGGTATCAGTCAGCTGGCGGTGAGCAATTGTATTGTGCATCACGTCTGTTTATTGTTGTTTTTTCCCTTTCCCCTTTTATATCTCACTCCATATTATTTCCCTTAGTAATATTAGTACTAAGTATTAGCATTATATTGTACTTTATTTTAGTAATTAAACTTTTCTTATCTTAAGCTACGGGTTTTACATTCTTTCTATTCTCATCCCCACCCCTCACGGGGAAGCAGTTTGGAGTTGGGAGGAAGGGGAGGTGTGAGCAAGCAGCTGCCTCATACTTCATTGCTGGCTGGGATTAAACCATGACACAAGGTAATTCTAACTCTGCATCTCTCAGCTTTTGAGTCACTCTTTTTTGTTTTAACAATACTGTTTACCTTACTTTATGCGTGTATTGCAGGATACTTCTGATAAAAAACAGTAAGAGAGCGTCTTAAAATACACCCCAGATGCGAGTAACTCTCTCAGCATCCTGTGTGATAGACGCGTGATGCTTCTAGAAGGATGGGTCTGGAGAAAGAAGAAAGGATCTTCTACAAAAGAAAAAGAATACCTGTTATTAATCTTATAGAGATGATCTGGACAGTTTTAACTCCCAAATTGTGTTTTATTCCTCAGGTTTCAGAAGTGTGTCAAGAAACTTTCAATGCCTACTGAGAAGTGCCTTGGTATAACATTTTTAAACTTGTTTGCATATCAGCCTGTTGACTTTGAAGAGTTGTATTATTCACATTTGATCCACAAATATAACAGAAAATGAAAACAGTAACAACAAATCAATAACTGAATTCACACTAGAAATTATGTAAACCTTGGAAAAATAATGAGATATTTAACTTTAAACATTGCCAAACTCATAAATAGACAAATGCAAGTTAACTACATAACTGGGCATAGAGAAATACCATAATTGTATTCTATTGCATGATATAATACAGAAGGAAAAGAAAGGAGAGATGAGAACAGCAAGGAATGTGGAACATAGGTTTAAATTCCTATAATCTCCTTTTGATTCCTATAATCTCCTTGAAGCCTAAGACTTAAACATATCATGGAAAGCAATGAAATTAATCTTCCAATCTTTTCAAAACCAGTGTGACTTCACCAAATCCAATACTACACTGAAGATTCAGTTTCAGTACTGGTAAGTAAATTTGCTGGACATCTAAACCTAAGCCAAGAAGACCAGGAGGCTGCCATAGATAGATAAGGAACTGCTGAGAAAACTCAGAAGGAAAAAAGTAGCTTATAGAAGGTGGAAACTAGGACAGGTGGAGTGGGAGGAATACAGGGATGTTGCCTGGGAAGCTAGGGATCAGGTCAGGAAAGATAAGGCCCAGATAGAATTGAGTCTGGCCAGGGATGTCAAAGGTAACAGGAAGGGCTTCTACAGTTGTGTTGCTACCAAAAGAAAGTCTAAGGATAATATGAAAATGGGATAATTGGCTACCCTGGATTTGGAGAAGGCTGAGGTTCTTAATGACTTCTTTGCCTCAGTCTTCACCAGCAAGTGCTCTAGCCATGCTGCTCAAGTCTTGGAAGGCAGATGCAGAGGCTGCGAGGATGAAAACCTAAGACCCACTGTAGGAGAGGATATGGTTTGAGACCATCTTAAAAATCTGAACGTGCACAAGTCCATGGGTCGTTACGAAATCCATTTGCGGGTCCTGAAGGAGCTGGCAGATGAAGTTGCTAAGTCACTGTCCATCACATTTGAAAAATCATGGCAGTCAGGGGAAGTTCCCACTGGCTGGACCAAAGGAAATATAACCCCCATATTCAAGAATGGGAAAATGAATGACCCAGGGAACTACAGAGCAGTCAGTCTCACCTCTGTGCCTGGCAAAATCTTGGAGCGCATTCTCCTGGAAGGCATGCTAAGGCACATGAAAAACAACAAGGTGCTTGGTGACAGCCAACATGGCTTCACTAAGGGGAAATCCTGCCTGACCAATTTGGTGGCCTTCTATGATGAGAACGCAGAACTGATGGATAAGCACAAAGCAGTTGACATCATCTACCTGAACTTGTGCAAAGCATTTGACACTATCCTACATGACATCCTTGTCTCTAAATTGGAGAGACATAAATGTGGTAGATGGAAAGAACAGTGGACAAAGAATTGCATGCAGAGAGCTGCAGTATGTCTTGTTGTCCAACTGGAGACCAGTGACAAGTGATGTCCCTCATGGGTCACTGTAAGTACAGTGGTAGGTGGACCACTCTAGAAGGAATGCCATCCAGAGGGACCCTGACATGCTTGTGAGGTGGGCCAATGCCAACCTTGTGAAGTTCAACCATGACAAGTGCAAGGTCCTACACCTGGGCCAGAGCAATTCCAGGCACAGCTACAGGTTGGGCAGAGAAGAGATTCAGAGCAGGCCGGTGGAGAAGGCCTTGGGGGTGCTGGTCAATGAGAAAATGAACATGAGCCGGCTTCGGTGTGCGCTCACAGCCCAGAAAGCCAACCGTATCCTGGGCTGCATCAAAAGGAGCGTGACCAGCAGGTGGAAGGAGGTGATCCTGCCCCTCTGCTCTCATGAGACCTCACCTGGAGTACTGTGTGCAGTTCTGGTGTCCTCAACATAAAAAGGACATGGAACTGCTGGAACAAGTCCAGAGGAGGGCCACGAGGATGATCAGGGGACTGGAGCACCTCCCGTATGATGATAGGCTGCAAAAGTTGGGTCTGTTCAGCCTGGAGAAGAGAAGGTTGTGTGGAGACCTCATAGCAGCCTTCCAGTATCTGAACGGTGCCTACAGGGATGCTGGGGAGGGACTATTCGTTAGGGACTGTAGTGATAGGGCAAGAGGTAATAAGTTTGAACTTAAACAGGGGAAATTCAGGTTAGGTATAAAGAGGAAGTTCTTTACTGTGAGGGTGGTGAGGTACTGGAACAGGTTGCCTAAAGAAGTGGTAAATGTTCCATCCCTGGCAGTGTTCAAGGCCAGATTGGACAGAGCTTGGGGTGACATGGTTTAGCATGAGGCATCCTTGGCCGTAGCAGAGGGATTGGAACTTGATGATCTTAAGGTCCTTTCCAACCCAAACCATTTTAGGATTTTATGATTCTATAATGCTAAGAATTAGCAGCAAGCCTTTGCCTCCGCCCATATTTGTATGCTAATAGGTTTGAGGTTGAAGGTGGTCAGTAATAACTACATATATAAAATCTTTAAAATCTATTTTTTCCTGACTCTACATTCAGAGCTTATATCAATTAAAGCTTATCATCTTTGAAAGTTTCTAGATGCCTTAATTAAACATACAGAGAAGAATATTGTTTCCATTTTTTTTTTTACTCTCACAATAGGCAATGTAGTTACAAAACATAATTATCAGTTTTCAAGGGTTATCATTGCACATGTGGGATATGTTTCCTTTTCATTGCTATGTTAATTGGATGCAGATATTTTGTTTAATTTGTTTTCTACCCATAAGGGATGAGGATTATGTTAATGGGAAGCCAAACTCTCACTGAGTTGTTTTTTTTTTTTTTTTTTTTGTTGGTTTTGTGGGTTTTTTTTCATCCTGGGGTATATGGGGAAGAGTTTGGGCTTCTTTTCTGTCTTTAACACTGTGTCCTGGGTTCAGCAGTAGCAGTCATTTTACTCCTTCTTAGTAGCTGGTGCAGTGCTGTGTTTTTGACTTTCAGCCTGGGAACAGCGCTGATAACAGCGACAGTTTTAGTTGTTGCTCAATAATGTTTACTCTGACCAAGAACTTTCCGAGTCTCATGCTCTGCCAGGGAAGAGGGGAAGCAGGGAGGAAGCAGAGACAGGACACCTGACCCAGACTAGCCAAAGGGGTATTCCATACCAAAGCACGCCATGACCAGTATATAAACCGAGGGCAGTTACCCGGAAGGGCTAGATCACTGCTTGATAGGGCTGGGTATCGGTCTGCAGGTGGTGAGCAGTTGTATTCTTTTCCCTTGTTATTTCCCTTATCATTATTATGATTGGTGGTAGCAGTAGTGATTTGTGTTATACCTTAGTTACTGGGCTGTTCTTATCTCAACTCGTGGAAGTTGCATTCTTTGAATTCTCCTCCCCATCCCTCCATGAGTGGGGACAGGAAGAAGAGAGGGAGTGAGTGAGCAAGTAGCTGCACAGTTCTGGGTTGCTGGCTGGGCTTAAACCATGACACACTGTTTTCACAGTAACGATAAATTTACTATGAATATGTAAGTACTGCTTTGTGATTCTTCCAACAAAGATAACTAGTTCAACCAGCAGAGACAGATACCCAAGGAATGGTTACCTAGATGTACACTCCACTACCTGTGTAAAGTAAGCGGTATAAAGACATTGTCAAAAATTTGTCACATGGGAATCTTTCTCTACAGAAAGTCTACTTTATATATTGAATATTAAAAAGTCCTGAGACAGGGAGACAAGTTCTGACTCCATGTTGAAATTTAGATGGAAGAATTTAACAATTCTATATACAGGCAGAATTCTTTTTACTATAGACCAATTTTTATATATGGAGGATATTAATAGATAAGTGTAATTTGCACAGTTCAAATATCACTGTAAGAGAGGGTCTCATCCAAAAAACGTTTTGGGGTCAAGGCTCTGAAACCTAAGTAAAAAATCAGGTCCCAAACTAACACACTGCAAACTGTATTGTTCTACTAAAAAGTAAAAAAGCAGTAATTTTAGTTACAATATGTCTTCTACATACTGAAACGAACATTTCCTTATTTGGGATCAATTGGAGACAAAAGTAATTCATCTAACAATTTAATTTCTTTCTGCAACATTTAAGATCCTAAAAACAAACCAGTCACTTCTACACGTAACCTCCCAAAAAGCCAAATACATTCACTAATTTCATACTTACTTGCAGTAAATACAAATTAATTAGAACAAACTCCTTTGTAAGACATCAAAAGAAATTCCCTCAATTATTTCTTTCCAATCTGCAATAAAAAATTCATTAACCTCAGCTTCATTGTGAAATTTCAAAGCAATTTATTCAATAACTTAATTTTAATTCACAAACAAGTTAATTACCCAGGGTGCTGTTCCACAAAGTTTTTCTAAGACAACTGACTCCCTTAATTGAATACACATGCCTTTCTCCATCTTGAAAGTTTATTTGTCTCTCACATCATTTGAGATGCTAGCCATGATCAAAGGGATCGATCCTGAAATGATACTTGATGTGCACCAGGGGATTTACAAGCATAAGTCACCTTTCAGGACTAGCCCCAGACTGAGCTGTTCCTCACAGATGCTGTATTCTCAAAGTAAAATTTACTCTAGGTTGCAAGAGCAAAGCAAAGCTTTATGTTTCTATCTCCAATTGTGTATGTTAACACTGGTGATATGCATCAGCACTGCAAGTCACATTGAGATATTAGTATTAAGTACTACCGGTGGATTAATTTTCCCTCTCAATTACTTCACAGAAAAATTGAATGTATTCATAAAAGTTACAAGCCTCATAATGTTGCTATTTAAGCCTGATATTACACATACCAATTTCCCTATCAAAATGAAGCTTTTACAACTGCCCATAGATGAAGAAAGACTAAATCTTTTTCTTTCAGAAAGTCATTCCTATTGCCTTAATATAGTTTTAATGCCATTAAGGTGGTTAAAGCATATAGAAAGACTGAAACCTTGAACTGCATATCTATACCCATTCCTGAAAACATCCATGATCCCAAAGGCTAATGTTTCAGGACCCTCCAAGTGAATACAAAGACCTGAGAGTCACAGTCTCCTCTTCATAGCTGCCCATCTTCTTGCTTAGGAACATCTCTTCATTGCTGGCCATCTTCTTTCTTTCCAACTTAATACGGAAAGTTACTACAGAGGTGCTGATTGAACTGACAAATGTTTATGGAGACTTGCTGCAGAAAAATTATTGACTCAGTCAGAGATCAGTGTGATCAGACCAAAGCCGTTTAATACAAAGCATCTATCCTTTTTATACTGTTGTCTGCATCTGCTTACAATAGCTTGCTGTATGATATTTGTATACATCTACAATAGTTCGCTGTAGTATAATTAGATACATATTCAATAGCTTGTTGTATTATGATTGGACGCATATACAATAGCTTAGTATATTATACTTTGATACATATTCTTGCAGCACACAGCAACTAGTAACAATTAATCAGATAAGCATATGAGAACTTAACCTTTAAAACTTGCTAACAGTTCACTGATTTGTGTCTTAGCACATTCCAGTTTCTTATCTTGCTTGCACTGTTACTTTTGTTTCCTTACCCACGTCCTCCTTCATCCTCGATTCATGTCGAGCTCCACATAGGCACTTGCTGACTTGGGAACGTGGCCATTCTTTGCTAAAAATCCATCCACAGAGACTGGCATCCTTTTTAGAGCAGGATTTTCACAGAGCACTAACTCTACAAAAAGTAGTCTACCAATATATTTGATAGTAAGAAAGAAAAATCACTACTCAGTCTTCCATTTTAGTAAAGGGTTAGTTATGGGCAGTGTTAGAAGAACAGGGAAAATAAAGTTATTGTAGGATACAGTATAATTATATGGAAAAGTCAAAGATTATGGCAAGTAAACAACAATCACATTAAGTGTTAACCCTATAGAATATTTTTCCTATTCCTTTAACATACATCTTTCTTTCAAACATATATGAGCTAGTGTCACTGTGTGAGTAGGAAGGATTCAGGTCTCTGCCCTCTTTACTCTTTAAAGTTATCATTGTCATTAAGTTATTATCATCCTGGCATCAAATAATAATAATAAAGGATCTGAAAAATAGAAATAGGAGAATCAGTAAAATTTTCTAGCTGCAGGCATATCCCTTGAAAACCTCTGTCTACAAATATTTTTATTAATGCACTTCTCTAACAGGATCAGAAAACAAATATATGCTGAAAAGCTTTCTATTTGTAAACAATTGGAAAGAGGTCACTAAGATCTAGTCATTATAGGATCTAAGAGTGATGACTCTCATGGCCAGACTCTAATGACTGGGAATCCATTTCCATACCAAACTTTTGCTCACAGGCAGGTCCAGGGACAAGACCTCTTCACTTCTCAGCAAATTAAGGGTACTCACAGTCCTTTGCACCATTCTTAAGGCAACATATTTCTTGAATGTAAGAGTTTTACAGTTCCTCTGTGGCTTTAAATACCTTTCTGAGTATCTTGGCTAATAAGAAACTTGCCTTTAATCCATCATTACTGAAGGTTCTTCTGAAGTCATCAGACAAGAAACTGGCTGAAACTGGCTCACTATGATAAAAAAACCTTAAGAGAAATCTGATCTCTCAGGCAAACTGATTGATGCATTATTCTAACTGAGAATACTAAATACTGTAATATGTTGAGGAATAAAATTGATAACCTAGAAAAGAGATTTGCTGTAGAAAAGAAAGATTGATGGGATGTTTGAGATACATGACAATAAGAAAAACTAATTTTTATTATTTGCAATGTGTTACAGTATTGTGTATTATAGTACATCAAATCCTTCTGATGAAGTTGAACTCTCTTCCTACTTCTACTGCCTGATTGAAAGCCAAGGTTACAATGAATGGATATTTATCAAATTGCAGTGCCTTTTACCCAAACTCCCACATTGATTGATGAGCTACCTAGTAACCATTTCACCCAGGACTGAAGTCTGGTTACTTTTTCTGCACAAATCAACAGTTCTCTGCAATAGTAAACAACAGCACTGGAATGCTGCTTGCCAAGGGCAAGATCCAGGGTGTTGTAGAGAGACTCCCAAGGCCTGTTCAGTTTTTTGACCACTCCCTCCTCCTGCTCTCCTATGCGAGCATCAATGATGCTGCCAAGAGCAACATGGAAAATATGAAAAGTTACTATAGAGCCCTAGGGGTAATATTCATGGGCATGGGGGGTGCAGGTGGTGTTTTCCTGAATCCTGCTGGTGAGGGAAAAGGATTATTAAGAAGACACTGTAACACCGTGTGTCGACAATTAGTTATCAATAATTAGTTGCAGAGCTGGTATCAGCAATAGTATTTTGGTTTCTGTAATTGTGGGACTCTGCTTGAGCATCAATTTCTGCTTGGAAGAGTGGGGATCCATGTCATTAAAGGGTCAAAGGTAATTTTGCCATCAGGAAGGTTGATTTGGTAAGGTGGTCTTTAAAATGGAAATGTGGGCAGGGTGAGATTCACCAGCCACTCATGGAGTGATGGACAAGGCTGACAAATTAAGAAGCTGGAGAAATGTGAATGAAAGGGAATGCAAATTCAAGAAAACTGGGTTTAGGGATGACCTCAAGCACTTGCATACAAACTAAAGTGAAATGATGACTACAGTGCACCATTGGCAAGGAGGAAAATCCATCAAAACCCAAGCCCAAACAGGCTGTTTCTGGGAAATCAACATGCTGGAGTGCTGATTTAAAGTGTCTGCACACTAATGCACACAGAATTAAGAATAAAGATGAGGAGATAGGGATTTGTGAGCAGCTGCAGTGCTTCAGTCTTAATGGGATCATAGAGATGTGGTGGGTCTGCTTGTGTGACTGAAGTACCACAGTGGAGAGATTCAGACTCTTTAGGAAGGACAGGATGGGAAGTTATGCTTTGCATGAGAACATCTAGAATGCACGGAGTTCTGCTGGGGGATGGATGAGAAGCCAGCTGAGAGCTTATATGTAAGGATTCACAGGTAGACCAATATGGGTGACAGTGTAGTGGATGTCTGACGTAAGATTTCTGACCAGGAAGAAGTGGATGATGTCTTCTACAGACAGCTAGAAGCAGCATCATGTTCATAGGTCCTGATTCTGTTGGGGGACTTCATCTGCCCCGTTTTCTGCTGAAGGAACAATACAGCAGGACATAAGCAATCCAGCAGTTTCCTGGAAAACACTGACAAAAACTTCCTGATGGAAATGACAGAGGAACCAACACAGAGACATACTCTGCTAGACGTGGTACTCACAAACAATGTAAAAACTGTTTGTGAATGTGAACTCTGGCAGGAAGCTTTATCAAGAATATCTAAAAAGGTTTTATCAAGAATAGTTTACCCCAGTGAGCAAGAAATCAGGTTAAAATCTCAGAAGGCTTATATGGATGAACAAGAGAATTATAAAAAATATCAAACATTAAAAAGAAAAATAAAGACGGTCAAAGCCAGGACAAGTGCCTTGGGATGATTATACAGACAGTATTTGAGCATGCAGTAGAATGTGTGGTCAGAAAAGCCAAAACTTACCTGGAGCTGAAATTGGCAACAGATGCCAATGGCAACAAGAATGGGTTCTCTAAATCCATAAGGGGAAAAGAGTAGACAAAATGTGGCCTCATTGCTGAATGTGGCAGGACATCTGGTGATACAAGATATGAAAAAGGGCTTCTTTGCCTCAGACTTTACAAGCACAACTGGACTTCAGCACTCCCAGAGTTGGACCAGATGGACAAGTGTCTCTTCTAACACCAGCCATGCTGCGACTCTGTGTTAGTGTAGTGAGGGAGCTTGTCCTCCCTCACTACAGCAAGTAGTTCATTTACCCTGGGCTCTAAATTGGTTTTGGAGACCTGAAAGGTTACCTAGAAATTTGCTTACCAACTGTATTTGAAACAGGGTGACAGGCTCCTTGAGCTACAGTTGGACTTGAAAGAGTCCTGAAAGGACATGTCAGCTAGCATGACTGCTGAAAATTTGGCAGTTACACTATGTGTGTGACATATGGTACCACTTTTCAGCCAGTGAAAACCTGGAGTGAACTGTCATCAGAGACCAACAGTGATTTGTAAGAAAGGCTGTCCTCAGTTTTTCTCTTGCTTCTAAAATCCATGCTAAATCAGGCACTAACAGCCAATGCCTGACCAATGCAAATCCAAATTACTGCTTTGCAAGATTCACTGGTGTAATTTTGGATTACCATTATGCCGGTGGAGTGAGACGACAGCACAACACATGTAACGATATCAACATGTATTCCAGACATTAACTCGTACTTTCTAAAAGCTTTTGGCACAGTAGAAGCAAAGCTACAAAGACAACTTACCAGCTGTTGGCAGTAGAAAGGACATGACAGGACAAGGTACAGGAAAAAACAGTCTATGCAAAGAAAGTGTGCTGATTTGGGACACCTGAATGACAAAACTATCTTTTATCTATGACGGCACATTTTTTTCCCAGTTAATCATTAAACTTTTGTCAACTTTTTTTCACATGTACATCCTAGGCGAAATACTTACCAAAAAAAGTTCTTTTTTCTTTATTTCAGCTTTATTAAAGCACTAAGCTGTCAGCCATTACAATGTTACAAAGACTTAAATCTAAGCATAGAATGTATCAACAGTTCTTATTATTATTTGATGATAAAGGAGAAACCAGAGACCTAACCCCACTAAATGAGCATTCAGCAACTGGTTTTTACTTTCTGATATTCACTCCCAATGCATATTCAAAGATGACAATCCCATTTTTCATCCGTATGTTGAATGATTAGTATTTATGAAAATGAACATGTAAGATACACAGTTTTTTTTGTACCTGACCTCATTTGTCAGGAGATGGGATTATTCAGTGCAATTAGCGTGGTGACAGAGACAGATGGTAAACGATCATACCAAAGGATTGTTATATTTTCATTTTAGTTCTGACGCACATTATGGAGTAAGATGCATTAGCTTAAAATGTCTCTCAGAAATGTTATAATTAAATGTCAATTATATGGAGTTCACAAGAAGTGAAGGAGGAAGAGAAGAGATGAGAAGGGAGGAGAAGGGGGAGGGGAGGGGATAAGAGGAGAGAGGAGAGGAGAGGAGAGGAGAGGAGAGGAGAGGAGAGGAGAGGAGAGGAGAGGAGAGGAGAGGAGAGGAGAGGAGAGGAGAGGAGAGGAGAGGAGAGGAGAGGAGAGGAGAGGAGAGGAGAGGAGAGGAGAGGAGAGGAGAGGAGAGGAGAGGAGAGGAGAGGAGAGGAGAGGAGAGGAGAGGAGAGGAGAGGAGAGGAGAGGAGAAAGACTCTTTTGGGGACTTACTGCTTTCAATTCTCATGTTTTGTCAGAATCAGGATGGAAATAAAAGGCTGATGATAGCACTAATCATAAAATAAACCAACTTTTGACACCTTTAGTTAAAGAAATAAAGGAATCATTTCAGGAGATTTTCAAATAAGCTAAGCAGTGTCAAAGCTAGCTAAAAGATTTTATATAACAATGAAACAAAGTTTTTATTTTAAGCTCAGGTATAACCTGGTTAGGTTATTATATCTTTTTTAAAATATCTTTTCCACCAAATATCTATCTTTTAGCTCCCATCTTTGTGAAAGAAATAGAATCCAACACTAATTGCATTACAGCAAGTAGGAGGGATAAAAATCATGGTGGGTCCCAAAAGGAAGTACATAATCAAGCAAGAAATACCTTTTTAGTGGGTTTTTGTATGTGACTTAGCTGAAGCACAGTTTAGTCTCTCTCTCTTGCTCTCCTCTACTTTCTACTGGCAATTCTGGTGTCATAAGGTTTTCTCTAGCCTCCCAAGTCTTTGCTTCTTTTCCAACCAGTAGCAGAACACCTCAGGGACTACGAAAGTCTTTTTTTTTTTTTTTTCTTTTTTTTTTTTTTCCTTAAATGTGTCTGGTCAGGTGATTAGAACACATTCTGGGGGAAGTAAGATGCCAATAGTTATTTTAGCAGTGTTTAAAGAAAACAGGTTAGAAGGTACCTTTCCCAAGATTCACCGTAATCGGTTAAAGTTACCTCCTTCCCACCCTGGCTAAAATTGAGGCTTACATTCCTACTAAGGTTTCACTGCTGGGAGTAGCCAGATGTATGCTGATTTTGATGAATGTCTCTTGGGAGGGAGACAGTTGTCTTAAGAGCCTATTTCTGAAGCTCTGTAAGCACATATCAGAATGTCTTGTTGCTCTGAAATACATGCTGAAATATATATTCCAGAAAGTCTTCAAGAGCTAGTATAGATGGCATGCATTCCTTAATATACTTTTTCAGTTTCTTAACCATGAGCCCATATCAGTTTTGAAGAAGAACATTTAAAACTAGTAGTGTTTTTTTAATTATGAAATTCCTTTGATTTTTTGGCAAGCTGAGTGTCTCAAACAACAAGTAGGAAGATTCTGCCAGCATGATTATTTTATTCATTAAAAATGCAGATAAATTTTGAAGTACAATTTCAAAATGCCCATATGGGAGGATTAAAATTAAAATTTCATGATTCAGCCTTATGACAACAATACATAACAGTAGGCCTTCCATCTCCCTGCTGACTTGTCCTATTTAAGAACAAGTCACAAAACTTACATACGTATAGGTACAGTTATAGAACATTTTTGTTGCCAGCAGTGTTTGAACCATGTAACTGCTAGAAGACAAACATTCAGAAAAAGTGTTATTAGTGCTGTACTATGCCAGAAATCATAAATGATGATACTGCTGCCAAAAACTGCTTAAGAGGGAGCCTGTAAGAACTGGAAAGAACAGAGAATATGGGGGACAGGAATTTTAGTAGCTGAGTACAGTATATCACATATTTATCATATTATATTTAGTCATTGAATTTTGTGTCATCATGCACCAAAGTATGGTTGTAATCAGAATGGAACTCTGCTAGTTAATCTGATAGCAGATTTCCAGAAATATTTCCCTTACCTAAGCATTAATCAGAGGATTTCCCTGTTGCGTTTTTCTTCTTTTTTTCTCCTTCCCGTATTTTGTGTTGTACCTGATTGCATTTGGGCCATCCTAAAAAAGCAGCTTGTAATTGTTCAAAGTTTTTCAATGCAAGATATTCAGATCTTTACAATACAAATGTTACAGTAACAGCACACTGCATATTTATAGTACCATATAAATTTTGGAAGCAGCTTTTATCTATTTTAAATCTGTCACTCTCCTAGAAGTGTTTTTACATTTTATTTAGTGCAGATGATACATAATTTTTAAATGGAGGTTTCAAGGTTCAGAAAGACTTTAAACCTTATTAACTTCTCCTTCAGTCTGATTTATGTCAATATGTTCAAATGTTCTTCAGAAGGTATGAAATCCCCCTGAGGGACAGGACAGGCTCAAGAAGTGCACTATATGAAACTCAACAAGGCCAAGTGCAAGGCTTTGCATCCAGGTCAGGGCAACTCCTCGTGTTAATACAGGACGGGGGATGAAGAGATTGAGAGACTGCTGAGGAAAAGGACTTGGGGATAGTGGTGGATGACAAACTGAACATGAACTGGCAGCGTGCACCTGCAGCCCAGAAAGCCAACTGTATGTTGGGCTACATGAAAAGAATTGCAGCTAGCAGATTGAGTGAAGTGACTCTGCCCCTCTGCTCTGCTCTAATGAGACCCCACCATATTGCATCCGGCTCTGGGCGCTTAACATAAGAAAGACATGGACCTGTTGGAGCTCCAACTGTTATGTTCCTCCTCCAAAGGAGGAACATAAAAATGATCACAAGGACGAACACCTCTCCTGAAGAGGCTGTGAGGAGGCTGATAGACCTTATTACAGCTTTTAAGTAAATAAAGAGAGCTGAGAAGAAAGAGACAGATTCTGTAGTAGGGTCTGTTGTGATAGGACAAGAGGTAATAGTTTTAAGCCATAAGTTTAGACTAGATATAAGGAAGAAATTGTTTACAAGGAGTGTAGTGAAACTCTGGTTTCCCAGAGAGGTGGTAGAAGCCCCACCTCTGTAATCACTCAAGGTCAGGTTGGATGGCACTCTGATCAACCAGATCTAGCTGAAGATGAACCTGCTTCATCTTCACGTAGTGGGGGTTGGACTATACTACCTTTTAGGATGCCTTCCAATCTAAACTATTTTATAATTCTATAAAAACAGACTCAAAAAAGAAAACTCTATGGGAACTCTGATTATCCTAATGATGATGAAAAGATTCTTAAAAAAACTAAGAAATATTTTATTAATAGGGATTCTGCATGTATGAAGAATGTATGTCTTCCTTATATTCAGTAAAACAGTTTTAAAGGTTGCAAATTTTAAAGAGGCAAAACCAGGATTATTTTCATTAATTGAAAATATGTTCTGAAGTTCACTTTGAATTCAGAATCAACTTATTTCAGGCTGTGTTTCACATAAATGCTATCATGTGTTGTTATGAATAGTGTGTTCAGATGCTACTTTTGAAAGCATTAAATGGTTATTTTATCTCTATGCTGTTTCATAGATATGTTATCACGATTCAGAATATCAGAGACCAGTTACGTCTACAGTACTAATGCTTATGATCTCTTCAGGAGTCACATTTGGCTGTCTTTGTATAATTGTATTCTTAATTTTGTCTCTTAATGGTAGGTCAAAAAAAAAAAGGTTTTCTTTTCTTATTTAGAATATATTTTAATCCATAAATTACATTTTAAATTGAAAAGCAGTTTTCAGCTAGCAATTTTTTAACAGTATTTCAGAACAGCTGTCTAGAAACTGTTTCAGGTTTGATGAAGTTGTTCTTTTCTGATCAAAAATTACATCAAAAGAATTCTCTACTAATACAACTATATGTCTTGGGTTTACCAGGAGCCGTTTCGCTCCTTCTTAGTAACTGGTGTAAGCTCTGTGTTTTGACTTCCAGCCTGGGCAGAGAGCTGATAACACCGATTGTTTTTAATTGTTGTTAAGTAATGTTTATTCTGGCCAAGGACTTTGTGAGTCTCATGCTCTGCTGGGGACGAGGGGAGGCCGGGAGGAAGCAGAGACAAGACACCTGACCCAAACTAGCCAAAGAGGTATTCCATACCACAGCACGTCATGCCCAGGGAGATAACTGGGAGTTACCCGTTAAGGGCACTCTCTCTCTTCAGGGGGGGTTGAACTCGTTTGGCAGTGGTATCTATCGTATTCTCTTGTTATTTTCTCTTATCAATATTATCATTGGTGGTAGCAATAGTGATTTGTGTTATACCTTAGTTACTGGGCTGTTCTTATCTCAGCCCCTGGGAGTTACATTCTCCTGATTCTCCTCCCCATCCCTCCGGGAGTGGGGAGGGTTGGGGAGCGGGGGTGGGGGGAGTGGACAAGCTGTGTGGATCGGTTTAAACCACGACACTATACAATGCACCTCAGGCCAGGCCTTTTTCTCTTCTGATTCAGGATATCTCTTGGTCTTAGAAATGATAGCTAACCTTAAGGTACACAAAAGGAACAAGAATATATTAAATTCTTCTTTCTTGTGGAGACTATACAGTCTAATGGTTTGAATGACAGCTAGAGGACGAAGAATCTAGAGATTATCTTCCTTCCTAGCAGAAATAAGCCAACATAAAGGGAAAGGATTCTATGTAATTTCTAACTCTCTTCTGGTTAAGAGCAAGGATTAAGTATGTTGTGCTAAATTTTAAAGAAATTATTTAACATAGTCTTTTCATTTGTTTGGGTGGTGTTAACCTTAAAATAAACATTGTGAGTAGTAGCTACTAGGTATGTACGTTGGCTATCCCTTCAAAAACTGTATTTATCAATAGTTACTAAAATCAAGATGTCACTACAATATTTTCATATTTTAAAAAATTAATAGTTTTCTATAACAATTCCTGTAATGAAATATTTCACCTTTAAAATCTTTTTTAAGCATTATGGCAAAAAAACCTTTTTTTTTTATAATTTTTCATCCATATGAAGAGGTTTTAATCTTATAAATTTATACCCATTTATATCAATTAGTAACTATATATTCCGCCAATGTTTTATTCATTTTATTCAAGAGAATGTTAAACATTAAAAATTGAACCTGATTTACAGTCAGAATCAAATGGATTGAAACAGCTTCTTATATATCTATTATCTTCCAGTTATAAGTAATCTAAATTTTGTCAATCATCTACTCAAGAGAAACTTACCAGTATAGTTACTAAATAAATATGGTAAACATCCACTATTTTCACTATGAGTGGCTGGGTAAGTAACCTTGTCATCTCCATACACTATTATTTGCATCAGCTCTGAATTTATTTTGTCAGCTCTGTAGGGCATAGTCTATATCTTTTAACTGAACAATTCATATTAAGTGCCAACAAAAAGGGCTATCAGATACAATGCATAGACATCTACATCTCCCTGGAAAAAGAAAGAAGAAAGGATTACAAATACTACTTCCCTCTTAGAATTCACACACTTAATCTTGATTTTGAGCCCAGTAATGCCGAAATTAAAACTCTATATAGAGTTTCAACTATAAATGTCACTATAATGTCACTAAATAGTTCAAAATAGATCATATTTGTGAATTCCACAGGTATTCATCTTAATTTTACTGGATTTTTCAAGTCACCGGGCTCAAACTCAGTATAATCCTACAAACATACTGAGAATCAACAATGAAGTGTTATAATCCTGAACCATCACCAAGTTCCTCATAGCAATGTAAAGCATTTGCTACTATGAAAAACAAAACAAAAAAACACAAAACAAAAAACTACAGACACAAAACCAAAAATAGGTAAATAGCAATGATTGATTTGAAATTGGTTGTTAAAGTCATAGAGTTAGCATTGCTTGCAGAGAAAAAGAGTTTGAACACATTTGTGCAGCAGAAAGATATGGATGAAAGCTGTATAAAGTTTTCTTAAATTGCATCCATTACCTGAATCCATATGAAAACATGGGGGACTGGTGGGCACCCTTTTCCTGTTTTCTGTGTCTGCAGTGCAGTGAAGAGGAAACAAAACTGTAGAGAATTGTGACTAAGATAACTCGATATGCAGAAGGTAAAATGATATGACCCCTACTTGCATTAGAGAAGAATCAGAAATAAAACAGATAATGTCAAAACATCATCTGAGACAATACTATGCAATTAAAAAATCCATAAATGTTTGATTATTAATACACATTTATAAACTTTCAGACTAAATTTGGTGTGGGCTATGGATAAATTTTTTCCTCTGAAAAATGCAAAACCTAAACGCTGAAAGAAAAATTAGAAACTTACCTTCTTGTAACAGAAATTTCAGAGGCCTATGGCAGTAGATTTGGGTAAATGCTGTGATTTTGCAGAGGTTTTTATTATATGCAATATAATATTCTTTGAATAAATTAATTTACATATTATACATATTATACTACATATAGCACATTGAAGTGGATTTCAAATAGAGAATACTCTTTCTTTTTTTATTAAATTTTGATTGCTACCATATGATCCAGAAATTATCCTGTCACCAAAGCATCCAGTTTATAATATAAAGTTTACTACCAGAGCAGTAAACCTGATAATCATGTCTTTATGGATAATATCCTCTCCTGGAATTTATCATTTACTGCATTTCACCCTCTATGAAATGTGAGGTCCGTAAGCAAATCCAGTCCAAAAGATGTTCAGTATGTTCAGTGTTTCCAGCTTTCCCTGAATTAAAATGTTAACACTGATAGCTTCAAGGCAGAAAGTGTTTTCTAACTTGATTCTATTTCAGAATGTGAATGATTATCTAGATGTTGTTGCAGTCTAATTGTTACAGTTAGTGCCCACATTGCTCTTTAGGATTTTTTATTATTTCAAATAATAAGTTCAAGTCATGTTCAGTACTTTATGTTGTTTTTAAAGTTTTAAAACTTCAAAACTTTTTTTTCATATTTGTTAAAATGTGACATAAAATTAACATAGGTGCATATATAGTACTTACTGTTTTAATTTCTGTTGGCATAATATAGGAAACATGCTTTTAGTTTGATATGTCTCCTACTGTATGTTAAAATAAGCACATCCGTGGGCTATATTCTAAACTACTCCGTTTAATTTACATTCATTTTCAGCACACATCATGTACTGTAAAATAGAGCAATCTCTACCCTCACTAATGCAGATGAACTTTTCCATACCTGTTATTGATAAAAAGTCTGAGAGGATATACTTTTTGGTAAAGGTAACCTGTGGTGTGATAAAGAATATTAAAAAAAAAAATGGAAATATTGGGCCCTAATTTCATCCTAAAATGAGTAACACAGTGTATCAGAACCTCAGAAATCAGATCATAAAAAGGTTTTGATCAAGAAATTACCTTGGAATATATATGTTACCATGGATACCTAGTTACTAAGGTTACAGCCAGACCTGTAAAATAATGTGGGTCATGACACACTTGATAACTTAGAATCACAGTAGGAATCTACAGTTCTTTGATTTGAACAAAGATTTTTCTTCTTTGACTACCACTCCAGCCTTTTTATTATTATCCTTTTTGCAGTGGTTACTTTATCTTTTAAAAAGGAATGCATTTATAAGGATACATTGAAATGTGTTATCTAAAACTTCCATTTATTATAATGAATTCAACCGTTAAAGAAAATTGTACAGTCAAAAAAATTTTGTAGTTTCTTGATACAACCTGGGCCATAAAGAAAAGCACTGAAGTTAGAAACCCAAGAGTGTCAAGCCCAAGCAGAAGGAATAAAGACAAGGAAAATACCTTCGGTCCATGGTTTCATTTCCTTCTGAAAAATCCGTTTTCCACCCTTTTCTCTTAAAGTTTAAAAGAAAAGGGGTCCAAATGTATATTTTAAGGTTTCATAAGTACTTCATGCCATGAAGTTTACAAAATTATGGAACATATACATGTTTTACCCCACCCAACTGATCCTGTGAAGAAGATGGAACAGATGCAGATGGACAATTATGACTAGACCACGTTTGCCATTAACTCTGCTAGACATGAAGATAGATGATACCAGAATGGATCTGATGTCAGAAGGGCTCTGCTGCTGGTCCTAAACCCACTTTTATCAACACCTGTCAATTTGAAATAGATTCTATGTCTCTCTAATCTCTTCAGGTTTCTAGGGTCAAGCAGTAGTTTTATCATTACTTACACAAGGGAGTGTGTGCATGGATGTCCATGCATCTGAGTTCATTATTGTTATTTTTAATATAAATTCATAGGAAAGTTCTCTTTTTGAGCTATGGGTTCTTTCAAAGCTAAAGATTTGGTGCTCACCTGTCTCAAGGAGGAAAGTAAGGTTTTGCTTAGTTAACTACATTTGATCAATGTTTATTATAACAAAGGAGGAAAAAAAAAAGAAAAAAATTGTATAAACTTATTTTTAAAACAAACAGCTTAAAAATAAGACTAGGAGACTGATCAGCTGTGAGAAAAACCTGAAAACCTAATCCATATTTGAAAATCTTCTAATTTGAGCTATAATAGTTCAAATTGTTCACTTTTAGGAGTTGTTTATAAAGTCTGAACAAATGTAAGGTCAATTTATTAAAGTGAATTGGAATTTATTAAATATTCTTAATCATAATTAAGCCTTAAATGACACATAAGATCAATTCAACTCATAAGAAAACACTATAAATTGCTGTACACCACAGCTTGAATATTTAAATGTTGCTAGCTTGAAATTTTATGGAACATTAAAGAATAAATACCTTGTTAATAGGTATAGAGAAATAAAACATGCAAAATAACAACTAAGCAAATTAGCATATCCCATATGGAAAATAAACTGAATATTCAAATCCCAGGAAAAGAAAAAAAAAAAAAAGCCACAGAAAAAAGTAAATTTAAAGCTTTAAAAAAATACCACAGTGACTAAACTTAAATGGGAATGTGATGGGAATTTCAGTCTGAGCATTGGCTCTTGCCCCATAGCATGCTCAGCTCTGAAGCACAAATCAATTTCTCTTTATTTTAGACAAGTTATTTAAGAAGTGAATAAAGTAATTCAGAAATGTCTTAACAATCAGAACTCTGGGGAAAAGAATCTGTTGTTTTGGGGGACTCACCCTTTAATTATTTAAAAAGCGAAAATATCGGTCTTATACCTGTGTTTCGATTTCCAGTAAAAAAAAATAATAATAACCTTTCAAAATGTAAATTTCTATTAAACAAAGTTACCAAAAAGGTCATACACAAAGTAATCATTGTTTTGTCTTTCTCTGAATTCAGATTGACAGTTTTCAAAATTGTTTGTCTTCATCTGAAATCTGTTCATGGAGTCTCATGTCCAGTTCTGCCAGAAGATGAAGTATAGCAGAAGTCAGAAAGTGTATTGTACTTCCAGCTCCTCTGAAAGCTGCCTGTGTGACCGAAGCAAAGCACAACTTTTTCCATTCCTCTCTTTACCACTGAGAACTGTAGAACTGAGAGGAAAACAAAAGCTGTTTACAGCTTCACATGAACTCTGGTAATAATCCCACACACGAATGAACATCCATCTTTGGGCAGCTGGATCGTGCTCTGGATGGCACCTGTGGAGTAGACCTCTGCTGATGGCAGGATCCATCAGAGACTCAGACACGTATCTCAGATGTAGTCATTTGTGTTGCAAACACCTAAAGTTTGGTGATATCAGTCACAAAGTTCCTAGCACATATTGCTCACATGCAGAGTGACTTTGAAGGCTTTCTTGCTTGCTTTCTTAGAGAAAAAACATTTATTTAATTTCATTTATGCATTTAACTATGGAAAAGTGAAGATTTGAAGTTGTTTAATTTTAAGGAAAAGTGAAAAATCCTCCTTCTGGGAAGAACAGTTCATTTTTGCAAGAAAGAGCTTTCAGCAAATTTGACCAAATTTGCTCCATCGGTTATATATAACATACTGTGTTTTGTTTCTGCTCATGCAGATTCTGATATACATTTTGATAAAACTGTAGAAAAGTAATGCAACGATCCAGATCCTATGAAATAATCAACCTTTTGTATACATAAAAAAGTTTTTAACAAACTTTCCATTCAGAAACCTGTATTGACATGTCACATCGAAGCTCTCTATAATTTGTATGTCTATACTTGCATCAGGTGACACTAGGACACTATAAAAATTGTGAACTGACCTCTTCAAAAAGTAATTGTAACTTCCACAACATGACAGAAAACTGGTTACTTCAAAAAAGTATTGGCAAGTAGAATTAACAACTAATCAATTTTTAAGACAAGTATTTTTCAGTGCATGCATTTCCTGTCTGTAAAACACAGCTTTTAAAATATGCCATGGAAATCTGCCAAGTAGTATTATTAGGAAGATTCCGAAGGTGCTATCAGGAATACACAAAATACTAAACTGCAAGAATAGTCTGGGACCCATATTTATTGCATCCTCATTCATCAAACTCTCATGTCTTGATATGGCAAGAAAAAAAAAAGGAAGAAACTTGAAAAATGTCCTGAATATGGACAAATCTGAAAGATAGATATAAATTAGATACCACAGAGATTAATGAGGTAGATTGGAGTAATCCGTTATCTTTAACAAACTTGCTTTAGATCTTTTACACTGTATGTCTTAACATTGAAATCCTAACTTTTACAATCTTATATTATCTGTATAGTAATGCCTGAGGGAAGAGGTAAAAGCATTGAAGTAATTAAATTTGGACTGTCAACATGTTCCCCATATGCATCAGCATCTTTTGTTTTCTTCCAGTTAACCTCATGTCAGACTTTTGTATTTTCCTTCTTAATACAATGGCAGGGTAGGAGCAAAGGAAGGCCAGCTTGCAGACAAATTAATAGATACTACTAGTGGGACTGGCTTTCGTGCACTTTTTCCAGTACTGATCAAATTTGGCAGTGGAATCAACAAACGGAAAAAAATCCTCTTAGGACAAAGCATTTCAGACATCAGTTCCTATCCAGAGGGGATCATAAAATTGCCAAAGTAAGCATTAAGCCTGGCTTTGAGATTAACAGCTGACGAAAAGGAAAGAAGGATAACCCATAATGTTAAAGAGGGCTAATATACAGCATAAGGTACTGCACAAAAAATCTATGTTGATGTATTTGGATTATCATTTAAATCTACACTGAGTGGTCAAAACAATGCTGTGTGTACATGGGCAAAAACAGAAATGGGGAAGAATGGCCACATCCTTCAACCATGCCACACATTGAAATGGAAGGGGCCATTCTGCCACTTGAAGTGCCAATACAACATGCCAAAAACCTAGAATGTAACTATGTGATTCTCATAATTCACATACTTGAGCCAGATAACTTTAGGTGATACGAAATGTGATTAAATAAGCAGCAGATTTATTCGTATTCAGTGGTTCTCTTGTTCCACCTTGATTTCATAATCATATCTGTGAACCTTGCCCAGATGTTTTAATTGCTCATAGGTTTCTTATAAGTGGACAAAATTACATGGGCATGACAGTGTATGTCAGATACCCATTTAAGTTTTGTTTTGGAGAAGGGAGGGGGTTTATTCTCCACTTCTGTTTTTTCCACCTAGTGTTCAATATTTTAATCTCCACAAAAGGTAACTGCTGGTTTGCAAATAGTCTGTCAAAATTAATCTATTGTCCCTAATTCAACATATAAAGTGATCATGATCAGAAATACACCGCTAATACATTAAGTGGTAACGAGATCAACTGCTTTGGCACTCTTGATTAAATCAAAGTTTATGTTTCAATCTTCGGTAAATGCAACATTCCCTTATGCCAAGCCTAGCTTAATGTGATTTAACAAAACTAAATCGTGGAAGTATTTTATGGTGTTCCTCAGATTATTATCATTAACAAAGTATAAAGCTTCGAAATTTCCCAAATATCCTAGTGATGCTTGGATAACGTGACCTACTTTCTGCTGATCAGAGATCATGATGCAAAATGTGCCCTTAAGCATAAGTAAATTCTAAATATCTAATGTTAAGCAAGAAATATCCTTGCAGCAATGATTTCACATGCAAAATAGTTCTACTTTAAAAGAATCATAATCCTACAAACATATGGTAATTCAAAGCCAAGGACAAAACATGAGTAAAAATTGCATAACCAAAACAGGGAATAAAAGTCTTTTACTTGACCCTGAAAAAAAGACATTGCATGATTGTATGAGAGAGGCTGAGCTAATGTTGAAATTTTCCACTCACCAATATCTGGTGCATAAGAACAATACAAAAGTTAATTCTAGAGTACTGATTTGAGCTACTACAGAGGATTATCTTCATGACTTTTAGGTAATATTTTCATATGTTTGGAATGTCTTCTTAAAATTTAATCTGAAATTGGAGTAATAGTGTATTACCTATAGACCAAAATCTAGTACTCTAGTGTTTTGCCTCTCTCTTTACACCATTTGTCTTTTAAGAAGTGAAATGCTATCAGTTCAAAAAGGTAGTTTCCTACAGAGATAATAGATGGAGTGTGAGGTGATAAAGACACTGTCAATAATATTATAATACAAGTAGAACATCCTGATGCACCATAGTAATGAAAGCTTATGAAGCTTACAAATACACATACACACATAAAGCAATAAATAACACAATGCTGAAATAAAAACATGTAGATTAAATGGATGCCAAATGTCCTCTTTCCACAATTTAAATCATAATCAATGAAATGAAATCTGGGAAAAGCATGGCACTGCTATGGACTAATGTCAATATTTTTTAAAACAAATGTTTAACATTAAACACAAATAGACCGATTCATTATGACAATATAACCTGTGGTCATGATGTTAAGCTGCACAGAAATGAGATACTGAGCTTTGTCCTCTATCAAAGTAGGTTGGATTTAACATTTAAAACATGCAGGAATCTTGCTAAGAAGTGTGTAGAAAAAATGTAAGTTAGAAACATTATATATTGTTTATTTCTTATCTTAGGGAGTTTTCTAAGATAGTTTTATAATTAGCTATATAGTTATTATCTGATCACATGCAAGTCAGGCTTAAGAACACATTCACTCTGTGAATTCCAGTTAAAATTAAATTCAGATGGAAAAAAACTAACCACCCAGCTCAAATTTCCAAAGCCCAGAACTAATAATCTACATATGTATGCAGATTTGCAGCACAATTTTAATTTCCTCTGAAGTATGTGCACATTGTCTGGTAATCTTAGAATGGTAGAATCATAGGTTAGGGTTGGAAAGGACCTCAAGATCATCTAGTTCCAACCCCCCTGCCATGGGCAGGGACACCTCACACTAAACCATCCAACACAAGGCTTCATCCAACCTGGCCTTGAACACCACCAGGGATGGAGCACTCACAACCTCCCTGGGCAACCCATTCCAGTGTCTCACCACCCTGACAGGAAAGAATTTCCTCCTTATATCCAATCTAAACTTCCCCTGTTTAAGTTTTAACCCGTTACCCCTTGTCCTGTCACTACAGTCCCTGAAGAAGAGTCCCTCCCCAGCATCCCTATAGGCCCTCTTCAGGTACTGGAAGGCTGCTATGAGGTCTCCACGCAGCCTTCTCTTCTCCAGGCTGAACAGCCCCAACTTTCTCAGCCTGTCTTCATACGGGAGGTGCTCCAGTCCCCTGATCATCCTCGTGGCCCTCCTCTGGACTTGTTCCAGCAGATCCATGTCTTTTTACGTTGAGGACACCAGAACTGTACACAGTACTCCAGGTGAGGTCTCACAAGAGCAGAGTAGAGGGGCAGGATCAGCTCTTTCAACCTGCTGGTCACGCTCCTTTTGATGCAGCCCAGGATACGGTTGGCTTTCTGGGCTGCGAGCGCACACTGCCGGCTCAAGTTCATTTTCTCATCGACCAGCACCCCCAAGGCCTTCTCTGCAGGGCCGCTCTGAATCTCTTCTTTGCCCAGTCTGTAGCTGTGCCTGGGATTGCTCTGACCCAGGTGTAGGACCTTGCACTTGTCATGGTTGAACTTCACAAGGTTGGCATCAGCCCACCTTACAAGGGTGTCAAGGTCCCTCTGGATGGCATCCCTTCCCTCCAGCAGATCAACCGGACCACACAGCTTGGTGTCATCGGCAAACTTGCTGAGGGTGCTCTCAATCCCACTGTCCATGTCAGCGATGAAGATGTTAAACAAGACTGGTCCCAACACCAGTCCCTGAGGGACACCACTCGTTACCAGTCTCCAGACGGACATCGAGCCATTGACCCATCCAGCCAGTTCTTTATCCACCGAGGGGTCCATCCATCAAATTGATATCTCTCCAATTTAGAGAGAAGGATGCAGTGTGGGACAGTGTCAAACACTTTGCACAAGTCCAGGTAGATGACATCAACTGCTTTACCCTTGTCCATCAATTCTGTAGCCCCATCATAGAAGGCCACCAAATTGGTCAGGCAGGATTTGCCCTTAGTGAAGCCATGCTGGCTGTCACCAAGCACCTTGTTGTTTTTCATGTGCCTTAGCATGCCAACCAGGAGAATGTGCTCCAAGATTTTGCCAGGCACAGAGGTGAGACTGACTGGTCTGTAATACCCCGGGTCTTCCGCTTTCCCCTTCTTGAAAATGGGGGTTATATTTCCCTTTTTCCAGTCATCGGGAACTTCACCTGACTGCCATGATTTTTCAAATATGATGGCCAGTGGCTTAGCAACTTCATTCGCCAGCTCCTTCAGGACCCGCGGATGGATTCCATCAGGTCCCATGGACTTGTGCGCGTTCAGATTTTGAAGATGGTCTCAAACCAGATCCTCTCCTACAGTGGGCCCAAGGTCTTCATTCTCACAGTCCCTGCGTCTACCTTCTAAGACCTGGGTGGTGCAGTTAGAGCCTTTGCCAGTGAAGACTGAGGCGAAGAAGTCATTCAGAACCTCAGCCTTCTCCAAATCCTGTGTAGCCAGTTCTCCCGAAAGCTTCCTCAGGGGGCCTATGTTGTCCCTAGTCTGTTTTTTGTTTGCTACATACCTGTAGAATCCCTTCCTGTTATCCTTAACATCCCTATCTAGGTTTAATTCTAACTGGGCCTTAGCCTTCCTAACTTGGTCCCTAGCTTCCCAGACAAAATCCCTGTACTCTACCCAGGCCGCCTGTCCTTGCTTCCACCTTTTATAAGCCTCATTTTGACTTTGAATTTTCCTCAGCAGCTCCTTATCCATCCAAGGAGGTCTCCTGGCCCTTCTACCGCACTTCCTTCTAGTTGAGATGCAGCACTCCTGAGATTGCAGCAGGTGATCCCTGAATATCAACCAAGAGTCTTGGGCCCCCCTGCCCTACAGGGCTATATCCCATGGAACCTTACTAAGCAGGCTCCTGAAGAGGCCAAAGGCTGCTCTTTTGAAGTCCAGGGCAGTGAGCTTGCTGCACGCTCTTCTCACTGTCCTGGGGATCTCAAATTCGACCATCTCGTCATCGCTGCATCCAAGGCTGCCCTGGAGTACCACATTCTCAGCAAGCCCTTCCCTGTTGATAAGCATAAGGTCAAGCATGGCACCTCTCCTTGTCGTCTCCTCTATTACTTGCAGAAGGAAGTTGTCTTCCACACAATTGAGGAACCTCCTGGATTGCTTGTGCCGGGCAGTGCCATCGTTCCAACAGATGTCAGGGTGGTTGAAATCCCCCATGAGAACAAGGGCCTGAGAGCACGAGGCTTTTCCTATCTGTCCACAGACTGCTTCATCCACAGGTTCTCCCTGATCAGGCGGCCTGTAACAGATCCCCACAGTAATGTCTCCCACGGCTGTTTTCCCTTTAACCCTGACCCACAAACTCTCTGTTAACTGCTCAACTGCCCCCAGACAGACTTCCATACTCTCCAGCCTTTCCCTAACATAAAGGGCAACTCCCCCTCCCCACCTGCCAGGCCTGTCCTTTCTAAAGAGCCTGTAACCTTCCATTCCAACACTCCAGTCATAGGGGCCATCCCACCATGTTTCTGTGATGCCTATTATATCATACCCCCATAGATGTGCACACATCTCTAATTCCTCTTGTTTGTTTCCTATGCTACGGGCGTTTGTATAGTGGCATCTGAGACGAGCTCCATTTGAAGCCGGCTCGGAGGCTGGAGCAGCCAGAATATATGTATGTTGTTCTGAGCATTTATTATAGGTGTTGGCAACTGACTGGGTGTGTTGGGATGGAATGATGCCCCCCTCCCCCAACACATCTAGTTTAAAGCCTCCTTGACCAGTCTAGCAAGCCTCCTACCAAAACTGTTGTAGATCTGGCCTACTAACTTCAGTCCTATGTTCAAGACACCCAAACCCCTGACTATGACACCACCCTTTTAACCATCTATTGACCTGGCCAATCCTCCTAGCTTTTTCTTGGTCCTCCCCTGTGTCCTGGAGAATTGATGAAAAGACTATCTGAACACCGGAGCCCCTAACCACCTCTCCCAGGGCTCTGTAGTCTTTCTTTGTGGTTGTCATTCTACTGCTACCTATATCCCTAGCACCCACATGGATCACCAGGAGCAGGTAATAGTCCGTGGAACTTACTAGAGCAGGCAGCCTCTCTGTAACATCCCTGATCCGTGCTCCCGGTAGGCAGCACACCTCCCTCGAGACGGGGTCAGGCCGACAGACGAGTGCTTCTGTCCCTTTCAAAGTAGAATCCCCTGTTACTACGAGCCGCCGCTTTTTCTTTGTAGTGCCAGTAGAGATCTTTACCTGTGCATAATCCGGCTATTTGTGGTGCGAGTGCGTTTCCTCGTTAGTCTCCTGCAGGACAGCAAAGCGGTTCTGCGTGGGGACAATAGATTTAGGAGGAAGCCCCTTGCCATTAATTGTCCTTTTCCTCCTTCTTTTGTTATTTTTCTTTGTCACTATTTCCCAGTTTCCCGGGTTGGTGGCCTCCTTCTTTCCTTCATGAGCTGGAGGGGAAGCTTGAGGCCCCCGCACAGTCTGGGGCTGGAGCAAGCAGCCCTGCTTCCTCTCAGCTACCCTGACATCATGAAGGTCGCTAATAGCATTCCGCAGCTCAGCCCCTGCTGCAGGAGGGCCCCCACCAGGGAGCACCGAGCGCAGCCCTGCCCGTCGTGCACCTTTCCCTCACAAGCCCAGTGCAGGCACCCTCTACACCCCGAGCTCTGCGCTGCAGCCTCCCCTCTCATCTGCTCTGTCTGGGTGCCTACGCTTTCCACTGCTGGGGCAGCCAGAGCAGAGCTTCCAGAGCGGGCCCTGCCCATACGACGGGTGCTCACCATCCCGCTCGCCTGCCCGCGCAAACTGCCGCGCAAACTGCCTCGTCCCGCTCTGTTAGCTGCTCTCCCGGTCGCTCGCGCTCCCTGGGGCAGGTTTTTACCCCCTCAGGGCTGGTGCCGCTGCTCCTGGCTCCGCCCCCTGTGGGTCCCTGCTCGCGTCCGCGGAGCTGCCGGCTCCTGGGCAGGTCCTGTCGAGGACTTGAAGCTCCCTCGGTAGCTCTGGCTGCTCTGAGTTGAGGCTCCTGGACGCTGATCTCTCCCCCGCTCCGGTGTTAAAGGTGTCCTCTCTCGAGCTACTCACCTCAGCAATTGACCGGCAACGGTCAATTTAATTTACATTACTGCACACCACTGTGCTCATATGGCCTGCCTCTTCAGTACATGGGCTTACACATATCCTGAAAAATTTTCCCCTCTTAGTTCTAGGGAATAGCTCCCAGACCAGAACACAAAAACTGCAAGCCTAAATACTGAAGAGGTAAAATAAGGAAGGGGGGGAATAAAATCAATGTTTCTGAGAGTCACTTAAACTGAAAAATGGAAATAGCAACTATATCTAAGAAGTAGCCACTTCCACCATAGGAAGATGTGCAGTGGAACAACAAACCCACACAGCAGAAAATGAATCAGAGATAGGCACAGGTAATATGTTCATAAAGCTCAGGGAAGAATGTAGGGAGTAACTGAGTGCTGCCAGGAAAACTGAAAGTATCTCAACACAAAGAGGAGTGGAAAGCAGATTTTCTTTTATATAAACTTCTGTAAAAGTGTATCTACTGGCTATATCACCTGAGTGCCTCAACTTGTGCAAATGGCTTTCATTGAGTTTATCAATAGAGAGTATTGCCTCCCTGGGCTAGTCAAGGCCAGCATGCGGAAGTGTATGCATGGTTCAACCTAACATGGAGTACGAAAGCTTTAAAAAGAAAAAAAAAAAAAAAACCTAAACACAACACAACAGAATGAACTTCAAAGAAGGCAGCAGGCTTGACTGCTGACAGAACAGGTGATTATCTTAGCTAATAAGGAAAATTACACTGTTAAACTTATTCGAGCTTCCGGCCAAATCTTCAGTGTAATTTGCTGCTGGCACAGGAGGTCATTAAGCAGATTCCAACGGGACCACATCATTGATGACACGAGCAGAGAGATCAGCAATGAACTAAGCACTCTAAGCATCAGGTTTATTTCTCTCGACAAGGTGCGCTGCAAAAGAGCGTTGAAGCTCTGGTCTCCCCTCGAAGTCACCAATGTATTCACACTTCCGTGTATCTTTCCTCATGTGCTATGCAAAACTATTGCTGAGTCAACTGCAAAATCAATTCTGGAGAAAAATTCTTCTCCAGATGGACATCATCCAGATGTCAAGGATGTGAAAAAAAAAGTGGAAATACCTTTCATACAACAAAGATCCTTCGTTACCTCAGCATAGAAAAAAACCACATTACATGATTGAGCAGCCTTGATTCAAGCATGATTTCCAGACTTCAAGATTTTTTTTTATTTTTTTTTTTGGCAGTTAAAAGAAGTTGATAAACTGGTATTACAGCACTACAATAATCATAGAATAAAAAAAATTATTCATGTTTTATAACGTCTCATGTCCACACAATAAATTTTTTGCTTGTAGCCATTCTGGGGTTGCTTGATATCTAAACCAGGGCTGTGGTTTAGTAACTGAAGTAATGAGAAAACTTGCTTTTGTTTGCTTACTTAGAAAACTCCCAATTTATGTAATGATACAGACGAAAAAAGAGATAATTCCTCATTAAGCCCAACATGGAGTGATTTTTTCTTATAAAAGAGAGATACAAGTCTTTAAATCTTTTGAGGGCTATTTACAAAATATTTGGTTTGGATTTGGTTTTTAGTGTTAGATGGTTTCATCTCAACAATCTGCATTTTACACTGATTCTTTTTACTCCCTTTTTGTTTAGAGATATGTGACTAGTGCTCAGAACTAATTTTTGTAGAAGAAAACCCTGCTTTTAGAAAGAACAGGCAGCTTGTGCCAGTAGGAAGTACAAAACAAAAAAGCAAAATATTACAATCTATTTTATTATTTAACCCTCTGGTACAAAGCTTGATTTAATGCTAAATTTATAACATTTTTCATAGTACTTGGTATGCAAAATACAAATGCCAGTGGCATAAAAATGTTAAACATCATAAAGTTATGCCTAAATGTTTGTTAAAAGAGCACACTCTGCAAGGTTATATATTTTTGTTTGTTTGCTACCAAAATTTTAAATTAGCATAAAAAGATGTTTCTATGTCCATTTATAATCAGAATGGGTTTAGTTTCACAGTATTTAAATAATCTTAAGATTTCTTGAGCCACTAGAACTGGGGCTTTTAAAAAGAAAAGGCATGAATATTAAAAAATGGGGCCAGAAGATAAATATTTATGCAAGTTATTCCACAGAGACCTTGACATAATTCTGTTACTTTATTAGATTATAAGAATTTATTTCACTCAAAGCATAAAGAGATCCAAAATAAAATTAATAGTATAGAAACAGGTATTTTACTACATACAAAAAAAAAAATTCAAAATCCACATGCCTTATAAATTGAAAATACAGGACTGTTTTAGTAATAAATATTTATTTCATTCTCTTTGGCATAGTATGTAGGTAGTATGAAAAATATCCAAAATGTCCTCCCCTCAATACATCAAATTTAGGTTTCACTAGAGAGACAAAAATACATCCAGTCCCAACTTTAAAGCAAGCCTACAAGTAAAGCCTGTAGTCTTGCATCCCACCCATTTCAAGGCAGTGAATCTAAACACACATTTATGCTCTTCTACACAGTATATCTGCTGGACTGGGAACATAAAAACAACTTTAGATTATAAAGCCCTCAAGAAATTTTCTAATTTTTCAATAGTGCTCTAAAAAATGATAAGACAACATAACCACTTCTGATTTGTAAAAATATTTCTCACATAAATGCACATTCATCTGCCATAATCTCTTAGCACAACATGATAATTAGTAACATAATTAGTAACATAATTAGTACTTTAGCCACATTCTGCTTCTTTTTCTCTTAGGTTAATCACTGCAGTAGTCATACAATCTGGCAGCCAAAAGACCATTTACTGACATATGTATTTATATACTCTATATCCATTTTCCTGTTAGCTCCACACTCAGAAAGTACTAGACACTGCTGTATTTAAACAAAAATGCTAAAAATATCATGAGTAGATAATAGCTTAAAATGAAATATTTTAGACGTTTAGCTAAATATAGTTAGTTCACAAACTTTAGCCTTAAAAAAAAAAATACATTATCTAAAAAGATTTGATAAAAACAATTTTAAAAGCCCTTCTAGCATGTCTCAGGTATCCAACAACATTCATGTGAAGACTGGCGTGTTAATTCACAGCATACTTTTTCAAATAACCAATTTATCATATTATCATGAGCACCTCCAACAGGTACATGCTGAACCTGGATGTTTGAGCATATCTCTGAAATTTATTTCATACATATTCTACAGCACAGAAAATTGCTGAAGACGCAATCTAAATTATTCAATAAAAAACCCTCAAACCTCTGTTATTAATAAAAGAGAAACTCAACCTTAAATTAATAGAGGAAAATATTCTTATTTCTGCATATTCCTTTTGAGGGATTTCATCCTTTTAAAACAAAGAACCAAAATTATTGATATCCTGCATAAATGTCATAGAATTGATTAAGTTGGAGCGGACATTTGGAGGTCCTCTGGGCCAGCCTGCCACTCAAAGCAATGTCCAGACAGGTTAGGTTATTCAGGGCCCAATGTGGTAAATCTCTCAGAATGTCCAAAAATGAGGCTTCATAAACTCTATAGGCAAGTTTGTCTAGTGTTTAACCACGCAAACTGTGAACATTTTCTTAACATCTTGTTGGAGTTATAGAGAAAAATGCAGTAAATTGCAAACTCAGAGCTTTTTATTTCATAAGGCATCTATGAAAATTTCACTGTTTTTCTAAATTTAAAAATCGTAATTTAAAATAAATTATAAATATGGCACAAAAGTATTTTTTTCAGAATTTTTAAAATGTTTATGTCAATAATTCAGATATGAAACCTCACAGTCTTTCTTCATAGATTCAGAGCAGCCCTGCAGAGAAGGACTTGGGGGTGCTGGTCAATGAGAAAATGAGAATGAGTCGACAGTGTGTGCCTGCAGCCCCGAAAGCCAGCCATATCCTGGGCTGCATCAAAAGGAGCATGACCAGCAGGTTGGAGGAGGTGATCCTGCCCCTCTACTCTGCTCTTGTGAGACCTTACCTGTAGTATTGTGTGCAGTTCTGGTGTCCTTACCATAAAAAGGAGATGGAACTGTTGGAACAAGTCCAGAGGAGGGCCACGAGGATGATCAGGGGACTGAATCACCTCCTGTATGAAGATAGCCTGAGAAAGTTGGGGCTGTTCAGCCTGGAGAAGAGAAGGCTGTGTGGAGACCTCATAGCAGCCTTCCAGTGTCTGAAGGGGGCCTACAGGGATGATAGAGAGTGATTTTTCACTAGGGACTTTACTGACAGGACAAGGGGTAACAGGTTAAAACTGAAGCAGGGGAAGTTTAGATTGGATATAAGGAAGAAATTCTTTCCTGTAAGGGTGGTGAGGCACTGGAATGGGCTGCCCAGGGAGGTTGTGAGGGCTCTGTACCTGGCAGTGTTATTCAAGGCCAGGTTGGAGAGCGCCTTGGGTGACATGATTTAGTGTGACGTATCCCTGGCCATGGCAGGGGGTGTTGGAACTAGACGATCTTAAGGTCCTTTCTAACCCTAACTATTCTATGATTTCAGGAACAATGTATGTACAAAATTAGCAATACTAAACACCCTCTGAGTAACACAAGGTCTTCACCCCTACAGTTGTCACTGTAGTATCTTTCATTGTCACTGACTTCAACTTCACGAATTCCTTTCAATTTAATCTTTGCAACCTTATTTTTTTAGATTTTCACCTTTTTTCCCCTCTAAAATGTTCCTGTAGTTACCAACATTAAAGTAGATTAAACAGACACATATAACTTACTGTATTAGAGAAAAGCAAATTAAGCGTTTTATATTACTTTGACTTATATTTGTATCACAGCTTTGGTGAGAGGTCAATAATCATTAAATCTCAGGTGAATCTGCAGCTATAGGGAACTTTTACCATAACCCACATCTGCCTGAAGCTAAACCTGCTCATCAATCTAATGCAATAACACAGAGGAATGTCAAGTGGCCCTCGACAACATATTGTGTGGATTTAAAAAAAAAAAAAGAAAAAAAAAGGAGGGAAAAAGAAAAATATACTTTTCAGCTTTCATGTTCTGTCCCTGCATAAGTCATTTGAGCTGTCTGTTTGCATATTCTCATCTCCTGAGCAATTATAGTCACATTTAACCAGAGCACCTGAATTTGCAGCTGTTTAATGTTTTATCAAGAGCTGTTACAGATTTTCAATAATACTCAAAAATGTATCTTATTTACACTTAAGAGAAATACATATTCAAGATATGTTTCTAAGTTTCTTTAGCTCTTCACAGAATCAAGGACAAAGAAAATTTAGTTTTCCTATTACAAAAAGATGACAGCTTAGAATTTTTTCAGACTTTTCAAATCTGCCTTAGAATTTCAGGGCGTCTTACGCTACCTGCTTTAACACTGCATATAGTGCCATAACGTTGCAAAAAAATAGGACAATAAGAAAAAAAAAAAACTTCTCAAAAATGTTAACTACTGCTGCAGGTGTTATGAGGAGTAGTCCTAATGTCTGGGCTGCAGTATGCACAGTTCCTTAAATACCTACAAATGAACTAACTGGTGACTCGAGGAAACCATAGAAGTGGTGACTAATAGAATTCTTATTTATCCCAAGAAGTTTTGACATGTCTTTCACTGTCTGGACCCTAAGTGCTTCTGAAAATATCTGCTAATTACACATATCCTCAAACACTTTGAAAATTCACTCTCCTCTGCTAACAGCAAGACTATTTAAAAAACAAACAAAAAAAAAAAAACAAGCAAACAACAAACAAACAAACAAACAAAAAAAAAAAACCACACTAAGAACCAAATTGTGACATTTTGGGTTTTTAAAAATATCTATATTTTAATTACTATCCTGAAGTCTTTATATATATCTACAAATCCATTAAGTAAAAAGAAAGGTGTTTTTAGTGTGATGGAAAATGTATGGGTTTCATCTAGCAGCAGAATAGTATCACTTTTCCTCTTAAGACCCTAATTTCCAACAACATAAAACAATATCCCCAAGACATCTAAGGATCATGAAACACTATCTATAACAGTGAGTAAAACAAAACAATAAGTTAGCACCATTACATATTTTAGATCAAGAAGAAGATTTTAGACAGAATTTGGAAATTGAAGCATTTTGCACACAGGCCCTGAAATTTTCCAATCACTGACACTGAGTTTTAATACTTTCACTGAGTAATTCTGTTTGTATAATAAATTTGCCCAACCACCAGCTGTTGGGATAATGTGAAAATTAAACAAAAAGGATCATAACAATAAATTTTAGGTAATAAATCCTCAAAATGCACCTGGTGTCCTATCTGTCTATGCTGGGCTTACACAAAAATAGTTACAACCACTTTCTTTAGTTATGGCTACTGTTGATTGTTGACAGAATGCATAAATAAATCTTGAACAAAGAATATTGGTATAAATACTCGAAGAAAATATTGATTGCATTGCAATTTGAATATTTTCAATGTAAAAATATTTCTTTGGAACTGGATCTTTTTGACTATTAAAGGGTCATTCCCTTTCACAAAGGGAATTATTTTCCATTTATTTATAGTACTAGCCTATAAAAATGTGCTACATTTGTAAATTTTCATGGAAAGGCAGTGTAGAGTTAAGGTACACACAGACTCTTGCACTCAGTCTCCGTAAATATTTGGTTGCTGTTCATATGACACATAAAACTCCTTAAAAAGTAATGTTCCATACGCAAGTTACCTGTACCATGCATTACTTTAATGTTCCATTCAGCTTTGGTGCAGTAGGTGTTTTAAAATTGTAACCGTTAGAAGTATTTACTGAACGTGGTATTTTAAAATTCTTTTTGGCACCAAATCATTTATCCACTGACTCAGCAAGGGATGTTGAATGTATTTTATATCCACTAACACTGTGTAAATGTCCATTTAACACCATGTTCCATAAAAAACAATTTGGGAAAGTATTATTATTCAAGAGGCTACTTTAATTAAGAACATTTCTTTGCAGTTCAGGGCTATGTTCAAAACTTTTCCATTTCTTTCTTGCACATTGTACTTTTATGGAATAGACTTCTATTAATTTTCCATATTAAAAATTTAAATAGCAATATTTTCCCCAATGGCCTTCTTAATTAGAGCTATCTGGCTAGATTATCATTTTACAATGAGAGTTTTACTTTCAAAAGTATTGTCCCAATATAAGGATTAAATTATTATAATTATCTTAGAGATTTTTATATTTTCCACAAAGAGAACAAAACAAATTTGGTTTGGTACTATACACGGATCTATCATATTGGAAAAGCTACACATGATCTTTTTTATTTTTTTACATAGATTTCTACTTTCCTAATTTAGATCCTTTATCTTGGTCATTATCTCTCTTCTATTACAATCCTTTTCCTTAAATCACCTTTTTATATGTTTATATTATAATAGTTTTTATCACATGATTTTAAGGTCTTTAACAAGATAAAGATAAGATCTCTGGATTTGAATTAATTATTGTATAATGCATACAATTCAACCATGTAGCTTTGGCTGAAAAAGAACATTAATAAGGTTTAGCTGTTAAAATAGACCTAAAGAAAGAATTTATCTACCACTTCCACAAACGCAAGTTATAGTTGTTGTATATACGTATCCTTCTCACATGGATTGTTCTTCAGTATAATAATTCTGTTAAACAGTATTACCAACCGGTCATCTAGAATTCATTATTGACTGTCATACTGTCCTGATTTCACCTAGCATAGATCTAATTTTCTTCCCAGTGGCTGGTGTTTTGGATTTAGTCTGAGAACAATACTGATAACACACTGACATTTTAGTTGTTGCTCAGTAGCACTTACCTTGATCAAGGACTTTTCAGTCTCTCGTGCTCTGTCAGTGAGAAGGGGCACAAACAGCTGGGAGGGAGCAGAGACAGGACACCTGACCCAAACTAGTCAAAGTAGTATTCCATACCACAGCATGCCACGCCCAGTACATAAACTGGGGGAGTTACACGGAAGGGCCAGGTCACTGCTCGAGTGAGGCTGGGTATATGTTGGTGGGTGGTGAGCAATTATACTTGTGCTTATTGTTTGGTTTCTTGTTGTTTTTTTTTCCTTTCCTTTTTCACTTTTATATCTCTCTCCTTGTTGTTTCCATTGGTAGTAGTATTATATTGTATTTTATTTTAGTTATTAAACTGTTCTTATCTCAACCCATGGGTTTTATATTGTTTACATTTACGTTGCTATTATTACACGTCTTATCATAGAATCATAGAATAGTTAGGGTTGGAAAGGACCTTAACATCCTCTCGTTCCAACACTCCTGCCATAGGCAGGGACGTCTCACACTAAACCATGCCGCGCAAAGCTCTGTCCAACCTGGCCTTGAGCACCACCAGAGATGGAGCATTCCCAGCTTCCCTGGGCAGCCCATTCCAGTGCCTCACCACCCTTACAGGAAAGAATTTCTTCCTTATATCCAATCTAAACTTCCCCTGGTTAAGTTTTAACCTGTTACCCCTTGTCCTGTCAGTACAGTCCCTAGTGAAAAATCACTCTCTATCATCCCTGTAGGCCCCCTTCAGACACTGGAAGGCTGCTATGAGGTCCCCACGCAGCCTTCTCTTCTCCAGGCTGAACAGCCCCAACTTTCTCAGGCTATCTTCATACAGGAGGTGATCCAGTCCCCTGATCATCCTCGTGGCCCTCCTCTGGACTTGTTCCAACAGTTCCATGTCCTTTTTATCTTGAGGACACCAGAACTGCACACAATACGTAATCACTTCATTTTAGCGGCCCCTTCTGCCTATGACATCGTCTACTTGTTTACTTATTTGCTCATTTATTTATTTGCAAAGCTTTGTTTCTGCTGCTAGCTCCACTGCTCTTTCCACTGGATTTCCTGTGTTTCTGAAGAAGAACATTGAAGAAGAATTTACGTTTATATTTACATGCCTGGGAAGGGAGGAAAGACGGAGGAGTGAGCGAGCATATGCATGGTACTTAGTTGTCAGTTGGGTCAAAACCCCAACACAGCCCAAGGTTTCTCTTGCTTCTCTTGATGGGATCTTTATGTAGCTGTCTCCAAAATAACTGAGATAATAAAACAACAAATCTGACAAGAGATATTAAAGTCTATTTCATTCATCAACTGGGCATTTCTAATACCCTTACACACAAATTTCATTCTCAAGTTTGAGGTGCAATCAGGTCATAAGAAAAAATTTAATATCTTGTATTTCAGGAAAGCATTTCTAATTTGCATAGTGGCTAGCCCTGACAGTATGAACCTCTCCCAAGCAACATAGAATTATTTTCTTGATTGTGCCCTGTTTTAATGTTTCTGTGTCCACAATAGTTTTGGTAGTGTCAATTGCATTCAGTCAAAATTCCTACTTCAACAAGAGATCCAGACGCAGGTCTGCTTTATAAATGAGCTTAGTCAAGAAGCTGCTTGTAATGGTGGGTGTTTCTCATCACCCAAGAAGGTAATTACACTCTATTTTGGAAATACTGAAAACAATTCTATTTCACATACAACTTTGTGGAGTATCAAAGATGGGCTCCAGTTCTGGTGAAATCTGAAGAGCTTTATTTCGCATCTCCCATCCCTTTTATAGTCTACTAAGCACTAAGCAGTACTTTCCACTCCGTTGCTTCCTTAACACCCTGAGTTAGCAAAACTGCTAAGGGTTACAAATATTCACACTGTTTGGTCTGTCCTCGAGATGCACATCCTGCTTTATCTTGCAAACCACCTGCTTTATTTTGCTAGCCGATCTTTACCCTTCATTGGTCTCTTTACAATTCCCAAGGCTTAGGCCCGAGGAGGGCATTAATACCTGGTGTTTTCTTTACTGTTCCCAGGGCTTAAACTGGACGAAGGTGATAATGCCTGGATCCGTTTCGTTAACTATTTCTATCCCGTAACCCACACAGCTTTGCTTTTCTGCGTGACCCCCTTTGTTGGTGGTTGAGGTTTGCTCATTGAACTTTGGGTTTAGATTAACTTCTCACTTCCTTTCCATCCCTCAGACACTGTGATAGAGTTTAAGTCTTTACTTTAAGGAATATATTTTCCCATCACTTCTCACATGCCAGTCAAAAAAATAAAAGAAGTTCTTAAGCTCTCAAGAAATTCCAGAAAAATGTTCCAGAATATTAACAATAGCACAGAAAGATGGTTAAATTTATAGTTAATAATACAGATTAAGATAAAGAGTTCAATTTCCAATTGTTCTGCTGCGCTGAACCCATGGAGCTATAACTTTGATTTAACAGGGGTAGACAAATTGCAGATGATAACACAGCTATTCATAACATGAAACAATTTCATTGTGCATAGCATTTTCTGACAGCACTGTTGAATTTGACAGCATAAGCCATCAAAACCAAAATGAAGAAAAAGTAAATATGATGTGCATATGCCTTGTTAAGGGTTCTGTAACTTTCCCTTAATGAGCACTGCTGAAAGCTAATAAAAAGCAATGCATACAAAAATCATCATCCAGAAACAGATATTGAGTATTGTCACAGTAAAGTCATTGAAAGAGAATCAGAAGTGGATCATATGTTACCCAAAGTTTACTTCCAACATTTTTTGCTGTGTTGTTTCATTTTATGCGTACCAGCAGTAAGATCTACTTAGGTTGAAACACCAGATCAAAAAATTATATGCAGGTTTGGTTTTAATGCCCAGAAAGCAGTACAGATTTTATGCTATGTTACAAAAGTAATGGTGTCATTTACACTCTCAGCAGAAAGATTTATTTGCATGATCCATTGTGTGAGACCCTTAACAAATGCAGTTCCTGCAGCACATAAGCTTTGCCTAGCAGCTACCAATTGCATACAAAAAAATGTAATAGGGTTCAGAACACAAGAGAACTGAGCCCAACTTGTATATTAAATGGATCATCTAATTTTTATTTCCTTTTCTCCTCGTAACCCAGAAGTCAAATTCCCTGAAAAAAAAAAAACAACCAAGTTTTGCATTATAATTCCTTAACAGAGACGAATTTGTCTGACACGCTCTACAATTATTTTAACTATTTGTAATATTTATCATTCCTTTTGGCACAAGTATGCATATGACACATTCAAAACTGTGAAATGAAAAGAACGTTGTCTTAAAAACCCTGTGTCCTCTCACTTTGCCTTACCTTGGTGTTATTATAGTTTTCTTCATAATTAATATGCTGATCATCAACAACATTCTCAAAACTCATCTGATCCTATAAATATACTCATGACAAAGAAAATGTTAGAATGAATTTGCGTTTGGGGAATTAAAATAATTTTAATAGGAAAATTTGAGCATATTTTTTTAAAAGGGGATCAGGTTTTGTCTCTTCAAATATCCAGGATATTTTCCTCTCCAAACTGAAGCCATAAATTTATTTTAGCTAAAAACATATAAAGAGTTAGTAGATTATCATCTGGCTAATATATGCTTTATAAAGGAAGTGATGACTCTTTTCAAAATATTCATCAGTCTAATAAATATTTCTATATATATGAAAGAACAACATTTAAAAAAAAATAAGGCACAGAGTGTATTCAGTATTTTTATGCCAATAGTTATGCTAAGAAAAATTTCCATCATCTTCTTTATACCTCATGAAAATGCATTTCTCTACATGTATCTCTCTTCTTTTCAATTGAAAGAATTCCAGGCTTATATTGTCATGCTTACTCAGTCACTAGATTTATAATGGAAAACTCAGAATCTTCAAGAAGAGAAGGCTACTTCAGAAGTTTGAACAAGTACTACATTTCAGACCACTTGGAAAAAAAGCACGACCAATATTTTTCTATTTTTGTTTGACACTTCACCTTTGTGATTTTCTTGTTTTCTTAACTTGGAGATTTGACTAAAAGAACTTAGTATAAATATTGTTCTTAGTCCAGAGGAGGGCCACGAGGATAATCAGGGAGCTGGAACACCTCCCATACAAAGACAGGCTGAGAAAGTTGGGGCTGTTCAGCCTGGAGAAGAGAATGATTTATGGGGACCTCATAGCAGCCTTCTAGTATCTGAAGGAGGCTTATAAGAATGCGGGGTGAGGGGGCACTTCATTAGGGACTGTAGTGATTGGACAAGGGGTAACTGTTTAATATTTTCATCAATGACCTGGATGAGGGAACTGAGTGCACCCTCAGCAAGTTTGCTGATGACACAAAACTGGGAGGAGTGGCTGACACACCAGAGGACTGTGCTGCCATTCAGCGAGACCTGGACAGGCTGGAGAGTTGGGCGGGGAGAAACTGGATGAAATTTAACAAGGGCAAGTGTAGAGTCTTGCATCTGGGGAAGAACAACCCCATGTACCAGTACAGGTTGGGGGGTGACCTGCTGGAAAGTAGTGAAGGGGAAAGGGACCTGGGGGTCCTGGTGGATAGGAGGATGACCATGAGCCAGCAATGTGCTCTTGTGGCCAAGAAGGCAAATGGCATCTTAGGGTGCATTAGAAAGGGAGTGGTTAGTAGGTCAAGAGAGGTTCTCCTCCCCCTCTACTCAGCCTTGGTGAGGCCGCATCTGGAATATTGCGTCCAGTTCTGGGCCCCTCTGTTCAAGAAGGACAGGGAATTGCTTGAAGGAGTCCAGCGCAGAGCCACAAAGATGATTAAGGGAGTGGAACATCTCCCTTATGAGGAGAGGCTGAGGGAGCTGGGTCTCTTTAGCTTGCAAAAGAGGAGACTGAGGGGTGACCTCATCAATGTTTACAAATATGTGAAGGGTAGGTGTCAGGATGATGGAGCTAGGCTTTTTTCAGTGATATCCAGTGATAGGACAAGGGGCAATGGGTGTAAACTGGAGCATAGGAAGTTCCACGTTAACATCAGGAAGAACTTCTTTACTGTAAGAGTGACAGAGCACTGGAACAGGCTGCCCAGGGGGGTTGTGGAGTCTCCTACACTGGAGATATTCAAGGCCCGCCTGGACAAGTTCCTGTGTGATGTCCTGTAGGTTACCCTGCTCTTGCAGGGGGGTTGGACTAGATGATCTTTTTAGGTCCCTTCCAACCCTTGGGATTCTGTGATTCTGTGATTCTGTGATTAATACTTAAAAGGTGAAATTCACAGAATCACAGAATCCCAAGGGTTGGAAGGGACCTAAAAAGATCATCTAGTCCAACCCCCCTGCAAGAGCAGGGTAACCTACAGGACATCACACAGGAACTTGTCCAGGCGGGCCTTGAATATCTCCAGTGTAGGAGACTCCACAACCCCCCTGGGCAACCAGATATAAGGAAGAAGCTCTTTACTGTGAGGGTGGTGAGGCACTGGATTAGGTTGCTCAAGGAAGTTGTGAATGCTCCATCCCTGGTGGTGTTCAAGGCCGGGTTGAACAGAGCCTTGAGTGACATCGTCTAGTGTGAGGTGTCCCTGCCTGTGGGAAGGGGGTTAGAACTTGATGACCTTAAGGTCCTTTCCAAACTTAACAATTCCATTATTCTATGAAGATTCTGCAGAATCCAGTATAAGTGGACATATATATAATAGTTGCAGTAGAAAGCAAGAACAACAATTCACCTTGGCCTCCTTATGTAGGTAGATAGGAAGGCACTACATTAAATATGTAAATGTAAAAAAGCGGAATCTTGTCCTGTCTTTGTATAAGAAATCATCTTTCTGCAGAAGTTTTGTGTTTGTTTATTAGCTTACATTCCTGGTTTTCTCGGGCTAATTAAGTATTTTGCATCTCTAAGAAGCCTCCATGAAAAAAAAGTAACTTGAAAAATTGTACGGTTTTGATGGGTTTAAATAATTCAGTCATTTCTTCTGCTTATCTCGCAATTTTGTAGTAGTAGCTTTGTGAATTTAAAGGTTGTTCCTGAGACTAGTGGCTTCTTGTGGGAATAAAAATTACTAGACTGCAGGTGCTTAATTCTTCCTAAATTTTCAGTCCACTTACCCCAAGATACCAATTAGAATGGTATTTCAATGTGTACTCTTACTGTGGTAACTTAGTAAAGTAACAAAATGGGAGGAGAGGAGGGATGGAGGAGGGCAAAGGGAGGTGAAATATATTGGTGTTCGGTTAAACCAAACATTGGGTACTCAAGACAAAGCCAACTGAAGTCAATTGAAGTATTTTCTAACGAGTTTAGTGAGAATATACTAAACCCATTATCTACATTTGATTTGGTTCAAGCCAAGGCTATTCCCAGCTCATGTTTTGAAAAACATTTACTAGTAAAATTCTGCCATTCAGGATGAAAATTAAAGTCATATCAATGTAATGTTATTGATTCACAACCAGTTGTCTACGGCTAAGGAAATCCTAAAATCCTGCAGATTTGTAATACTGCTAACAGTTCCAGACTTTCAGTGTGGACAAGTACAATGGAAGAACAGAACAGAAAAATCAATAGTTTGACTAATGTGTTTGTCATTCATGAACAGATATGGTTGGCATTGTCAGTGTAAATTATTTAATCCATTATTAGAAAGAAACTGAGAAACAAACACCATTTTCTTAGTCAAATTAATATGCAAGTTTTCAGTGAAAGGTCAGTGTTCACTGAGACCAAGCTGCAGATCAGAAACAAGTCAATTAATCCCAGGTATTACTGTAGCATTAGAAGTTAATAAGTGAGGATGCACAGGATGATGAAAAATGCATATTTATAACAGACATTGTAATGAAATTACCTCAGTGGATGGAGATAACTTCCTTCATAGCAGTCTGACTCAGTACAATTGCACATTTGTGGGGTTTCTTTTTGTTTCCACCACCTTGGCTGAAAGGACACATCAATGAAGTTATTACAACAGCTGCAATTTTTTAAAAAAACTTTACTCATAACAGCTTTAAATATAAATAGATTCAGAAAATTTCCTTCCAAGAAGGAAATAAATCAATACACTTAAAGATATAGTCACATCGTAGATAGAAGGTGCATCATTGATTGTAGTTTTATATCCAACTTGATGAACTAAATGATAATGTCAGAGGAATGCTATGTATTCTAAGAAAACAGATGTGCTTAAGTCCATTTCTGTTCTATTCCTTCCTCATATCTCTCACTGGGAAAACAGCAACAAATATAAACTACTCTGACTACTATATGAGAAAATAGCGGCAGTTAATGCTGTTCAAAATCCATACTCTACTACTATAATATCTAAAAATAACTTTCACTTGCACAATATTATTTACCTTTATTTAAAGACAATGAGAAAAAATTGCCAAGAATGACCAGCGGTGCAATTTATTGCACTGTTTAACTTTAAAGCATGTAACTGCCTGTTGAAATCTACAGTCATGAGTTAAGCATAGACCATTTACAGGTGCTAGTGAATCCTGCAGACACATCTACATTGTACAGCAATCGTAGTGTGGCCTGTGAGAAGGCTGGAGAACTTACCTACTGGAGCTGCACTGTGTAGGCAGTTGGGATCTTTAACACTATTTAAACTTTTCATATTTGATCAAAACTTCTTTTTTTTCATATGCAGAAGGGTGTGTTGATGGAATATGAATCAGACTACAGCTTTCTTTAAACAGTGTTTTGCCTTTATGATAGGGTAGTCTGGACTCAATAAATATATCACTAAATATCGCTAATTGCATTAGCCTATGTCACTTTGCGTGTTTTATGTACAGATTTTTTTTTTTATTAGTTCAGCAGGGAAAATATTAAGCTGGGAAAGTGAGTGCCTAGCCTCAGAGCTCTGTTGCACTTACTGAAAAATGAAATAGAAACCAGGTTTCCCTTCTTTTCAAAGAAAGTTCCCAGACATGAAAGTAAATGCCAATAAAGCCAATATAGGGTGATTTCACTAGTATATGATTGCGTTTCCTGTGTCGCATTACTCAAGAGAAAAATCTATTAAACTAAGGAATTGTTTGAAATATTGCATTCTGATAAATTAATGTACAAAAATTTTAAGATGTATAAAATAATTTATTTTAGAAAAGGTATTACGTACATGTAATATAAACCTTTACTTGTTTGTTGGCTTTAAAAGAAATATTTCTATGTTCTCTGTTAGAGAATCACTAAAAACTGATCACACATCCATTCCAAAGAATAACAAGAAGCAAAAAAGAAATTCATTCACATTTTGGAAAAGTCAGATATGGAGACAACACAGGAAATTACTCTGCCATCAAGAGTGAGTAGTAGCCATGTAGGGGAACTCACAATAGTGCCTGTCGGAGTCTAGAACACAGCAGCAAGCTGAGAAGATACAGAATAGGTGGAGACATGGGGAATAAATCAGACTTGCAAGAGTCACACCACAGAGCTATGAACTGCATAAATAATGCTTTAACAGTGTCTGAAGATTTCAAAGCAAATATAAAACTCATCTAGGGTTCATATGCCTGGGTGTCTATAAACACACAAGGAAATAAAGTAGAAACCAATCTTCATTAGCTAATAGCCACAATAATTGTTAGCATTACAAAACAAACCAAACAAAAAAAAAAAGCTGATCACAATCAGTATTTTCATCATTGCAACATGCAATACTAAAACAAAAAGATGAGAGAACCAAGTAAAGAAAATACTAAAAGTCAGGAAGATAGCTCAACACAGAAATCCAAAAAATAAAACCTTGCTTGCCATAAAGCATTCATTAAGTACTTTTAGTAACTTTACCTTTTGCTTTTCTTAGATTTTGCTGTACATATGTGGAATTATACAGTGCTGTCTTCTTGTATATGAGATAGGACTATAGCTTGATTTTGCTGGCAGCTATTTGTCATAGGGGAAAAAATGGCTTAGGTTATGAATGCTCTCATGTAGAAGATAATTGGGTACATGTGAGACTCAAAAATTGGACTTCTGAACTCTCTTGCAGAAGCTGCTTCTTGCTGCAACCTGTACAGTTTAGTTGTAAATTTTGACAACACCTGGGCTAAACAGAAGTGGGCCTGGGCTACAATCTGGCTTCTCTTGAAACTGAAAATGTTGCACCTGAGCTGAAAGGAGATAAAAATCCTAGGAATACTTTGGAATAATGTAGCCTTAGTAAAATATGTAGGTCTGAATTTTTATCTTTTTAGTGATCCACCACTTCAGCGCACAATAGTCAGGCCCTCCATACTTCTGTAGGCTTTCCATTTTAATGAATCTTGTATGTGCATAAATAACAATGACTCCCATTCAGAATACTGTGGCTTATTTTTAACACTGTTTACCATCCGTGCACCATTGCAACTGGCAGAAAGTCATAATTTTAATTATTTCAATGAAAGAAACTTACTGACTCATTTTTTATTTTATCCAAAACACAACAAAATTTACTGATCACTTACTGGTGACTAGTTCTCCAATGACTTGTTTCTCCTGTCACTTTTGTTCTTTCCTTTATTTCAATTCTGTTTCTGATTACATAGGTACCGCAGGTTCCACATCTGCAAATAGATACACTTATTTAAAATTACATTCAGAGATCTAGGCAAAGATAAATAAAAAATATAATTTGGCCTCATTTTAGAGAGGCAAAAGTTGGGGGGAAGGAGGGAATAAAAAAGGGAAATGTTTTTAAAACACATGAATAAGTTATTCGAAAAATGCATTTTCACCTTTCACTTTTTTTTTTTTTTTTTTTTTGCAACAAAGAGAAGGGTACTCTCTAATTTTGTTTGTACTTATTGCAATGAATAGAAAAATGGAGAACTGTTTGATAGCTGGAAACAAAGGAACAATCTCCACTGACTAATTTGATGGCTACAAACCAGGTGACTATTATTTGGGATGGTAAATGTATAAAATAGAAACTTGGTGTTATCATTCTTGATTAATTTAGTAGTCATTTCATAGCCTGTGAGACCAGGCTCATGGATGAGCAGAGCAGCTATTGCTTGGGGAAAATCAAATTTCTCCATGTTGATGCACCTTCAGCAGTTACAGAGGTCAGCACTGAAGTCTGCATTTGTTACTGTGCTATGATATTCTAGACACTACAATTTTATAGTCCCTCTGAGGCTTATCAGTAAATACTAATTTATAATGACAATCATTAAAATTCTCTGTGAGTTACTGCTTGAAACAGGAGTATATCTCAGTCTCCATTCAGGCACTGTTTTCTTTCTTATTGCTTCCATTCAGTGACTCTTCCATCAAAAAGTTATGCAAACTAGACAATTTCCTCAGGAGCTTTTTTTCTGGTAACAACCCCCATCAAAAACAAAATAAAACAAATCAAATACAGCAACAAAAAAACAACCAAAACCAACCAAACAAACAAACAAAAAAACAACAACCAAAAGTACCCTCAAACAAAAAACTAACTTACTGCAAATTAGTTCCTATCACTTCTTCATTTCTTGATGAGGGAGGAGGAGAGCTTTACCTGTTTATAGATAGAAGTATGTTTGTCAGTTTCCATCTTGAATAATCCAGTAACTCGTGGTCCTGTATTTATATGATGTCAGATCAAAAAACATTTCTGATAATCAGTTCAAGCTGTAAGGTAAAATTAAAAAACAGACCAAAACTACTTATACCCTGTTCCAAAGAGTATGATGCAACATATATTTTCACATGGATATTACACTTTTCTTGATAACTGCACATCACTCACGGGTATGTCAAGTTATTAGCAAAACTTAAGTAATTTTCAAATTAATTTCACGCTGTCTTCCTGTGCACTTCATATTCAAACACCAATAATTGTTCCCTAAGTGTAACTGGTTAGATGCAAATTTTTGATAGATGAAGACAAACCACATACTGGTTAACTGTGTAGGCCTATTTTTAAAAGAACGTTTCATGAACTCCATTATTGGGAAGTTAAAATGAACTGGTCAATAATGAGAACTAACAGTAGAGATATAATTACACAGTACTTTGGATAGTTGATTACTGTGTAAATTTCTTTTCCCTTTTCCTTTTTCTTTCTTTAATTGATGAAGAAACTGTATCAGTTACATTTAAATCCCTCAGCCTCCTTTGCACACAGAAAAAAATCTAAATCATATCTATCTATCTATCTATCTATCTATCTATCTATCTATCTATCTATCTATCATCTATCTTTATTTTGGCATTTACAGAGAGCAGGACAGAAACTTGATGTCTACTCACTTCCCATGGACCAGCTAGGCCATTTCCTTCCTAACCTATTAAGACTAACATGGTATACTGATTTTGGCTGGGATAGACTTATTTTTTTTCACAGTAGCTAGTATGATGATGTGTTTTGGATTTGTGATGAAAATAGTCTTGATTACATGGGGACATTTTCATTACTGCTGAGCAGTGCTCACACGAAGTCAAAGCCTTTTCTGCTTCTTATATGACTGCGCCAGCAAGCAGATTGCAGGTACACAAGAACCTGGAAGGAGACACAACCAAGACAATTGATCCCAAATCTGATGGGAAGTGGTGAAGGAATTCTTTGTTTTGTCTTCCTTGCATGCGTGGCTTTTGCTTTACCTATTAATCTATCTCAACCAAATTTCCTCAATTTTACCATTCCAATTATCTTCCTTATCCCAGCAGGTGGAGTGAGCGAGCAGCTGTGAAGGGTGTAGGTGCCTACTGGTTTTAAACTACAGCAGCCCTTTTTGGAACCCATCATGGGGCTCAAAGTGTTCAAGGTAACGACAGAAATGGACTACGCTAGATAAAATTCATAGGTGCTATTGGTGTTTAGCTATTGCTGTTATTTGACATGCTTCTGCACTTGCCATTGGGCTTGCTTGCTTCACTGTATAGTAGAGTAATGCTTGTTAGTAGCTGCATTTTTGGTTTTGCTGCTTGCTGTACTTTGTGGTGCTTATCATTTGAATCTGCTGTGCCTGGGAACATTTTGATAAGAACAACAGCCATGTGCCTGGGCTGGCAGATGGTCAAGGCACTGCTGCTTTTTCTGTACTGTTGTATTGGAAAGGCTGGAACTCCAATGTGAACTCAAGTCAAAAGGGCAGTGACCTGTGGATGAGTCCACATGGGAACAGAACATCCTGAAGCTTCTGTGGAATGTATGAGCGCATTCCAGAGCAGGTACATCTTGAAGCATCTGTAGCTGTGGTTATGTCTATGCCACAGAAGACATACCTCTGAAAAAATCGTGGTTATTGCTAACGCCATGTTGGAGCAGTTGTACTCCTGAAGGGAGTGTGGCTGTGGGTAAGGCCCCACTAAAGCATTTACACCCCTGAAGGGATTGCGGCTCTTGGATAAGTCTGCAGTAGAGGAAGTGTACCTTAAAGCAACTGTGGCTGTGGGTAAGTCCATGTCATAGCAGGTATAACCCTGAAGAGTGTAGCTTATAGGTAACATGCCACGAAGAGGAGGTACACCCCTGAGGCCTGTGGTCCAGTCTTAGATGCCTACTGGAGTAAAAAAAATGACACACTGCTATTCATTTAGAATTAATCATAGAATCATAGAATCATAGAATAGTTAGGGTTGGAAAGGACCTCAAGATCATCTAGTTCCAACCCCCCTGCCATGGGAAGGGACACCTCACACTAAACCGTCCCACACAAGGCTTCATCCAACCTGGCCTTGAACACCACCAGGGATGGAGCACTCACAACCTCCCTGGGCAACCCATTCCAGTGTCTCACCACCCTAACAGGAAAGAATTTCCTCCTTATATCCAATCTAAACTTCCCCTGTATAAGTTTTAACCCGTTACCCCTTGTCCTGTCACTACAGTCCCTGAAGAAGAGTCCCTCCCCAGCATCCCTATAGGTCCCCTTCAGATACTGGAAGGCTGCTATGAGGTCCCCACGCAGCCTTCTCTTCTCCAGGCTGAACAGACCCAACTTTCTCAGCCTGTCTTCATATGGGAGGTGCTCCAGTCCCCTGATCATCCTCGTGGCCCTCCTCTGGACTTGTTCCAGCAGATCCATCTCCTTTTTATCTTGAGGACACCAGAACTGCACACAATACTCCAGGTGAGGTCTCACAAGAGCAGAGTAGAGGGGCAGGATCACCTCCTTCGACCTGTTGGTCACACTCCTTTTGATGCGGCCCAGGATACGGTTGGCTTTCTGGGCTGCGAGCGCACACTGCCGGCTCATGTTCATTCTCTCATCAACCAGCACCCCCAAGCCCTTCTCTGCAGGGCTGCTCTGAATCTCTTCTTTGCCCAGTCTGTAGCTGTGCCTGGGATTGCTCTGACCCAGGTGTAGGACCTTGCACTTGTCATGGTTGAACTTCATAAGGTTGGTATCAGCCCACTTCACAAGCTTGTCGAGGTCCCTCTGGATGTCATTCCTTCCCTGCAGTGTATCAACCGAACCACACAGCTTGGTGTCATTGACAAACTTGCTGAGGGCGCACTCAATCCCACTGTCCATGTCAGCAATGAAGATGTTAAACAAGACCGGTCCCAACACCAATCCCTGAGGGACATCACTCGTTACTGGTCTCCAGCCAGACATTGAGCTATTGATCACAACTCTTTGTGTGCGGCCATCCAGCCACTTCTTTATCCACCGAGGGGTCCATCCATCAAATTGATATCTCTCCAATTTAGAGAGAACGATATCGTGTGGGACAGTGTCAAACACTTTGCACAAGTCCAGGTAGATGACATCAACTGCTTTACCCTTGTCCATCAGTTCCATAGCCCCATCACAGAAGGCCACCAAATTGGTCAGGCAGGATTTGCCCTTAGTGAAGCCATGCTGGCTATCACCAAGCACCTTGTTGTTTTTCATGTGCCTTAGCATGCCATCCAGGAGAATGTGCTCCAAGATTTTGCCAGGCACAGAGGTGAGACTGACTGCTCTGTAATTCCCCGGGTCTTCCATTTTCCCCTTCTTGAAAATGGGGGTTATATTTCCCTTTTTCCAGTCATCGGGAACTTCACCTGACTGCCATGATTTTTCAAATATGATGGCCAGTGGCTTAGCAACTTCATTCGCCAGCTCCTTCAGGACCCGCGGATGGATTTCTTCAGGTCCCATGGACTTGTGCACGTTCAGATTTTGAAGATGGTCTCGAACCAGATCCTCTCCTACAGTGGGCCCAAGGTCTTCATTCTCACAGTCCCTGCGTCTACCTTCTAAGACCTGGGTGGTGCAGTCAGAGCCTTTGCCAGTGAAGACCGAGGCAAAGAAGTCATTCAGAACCTCAGCCTTCTCCAAATCCTGTGTAGCCATTTCTCCCGAAAGCTTCCTCAACGGGCCTGTGTTGTCCCTAGTCTGTTTTTTGTTTGCTATGTACCTGTAGAATCCCTTCCTGTTATCCTTAACATCCCTGGCTAGGTTTAATTCTAACTGGGCCTTAGCCTTCCTAACCTGGTCCCTAGCTTTCCGGACAACATCCCCTTACTCTACCCAGGCTGCCTGTCCTTGCTTCCATTTTTTATAAGCCTCTTTTTTCCTTTGAATTTTCCTCACAGAAATGTCTCCCATAGCTGTTTTCCTTTTAACCCTGACCCACAAACTCTCTGTTAACTGCTCAACTGCCCCCAGACAGAGTTCCATACTCTCCAGCCTATCCCTAACATAAAGGGCAACTCCCCCGCCCTGCCTGCCAGGCCTGTCTTTTCTAATGAGCCTGTAACCTTCCATTCCAACACTCCAGTCATAAGAGCCATCCCACCATGTTTCTGTGATGCCTATTATATCATACCCCATAGATGTGCACACATCTCTAATTCCTCTTGTTTGTTCCCCATGCTACGGGCATTTGTATAGAGGCATCTGAGCCGAGCTCCAAATGAAGCTGGCTTGTTGGTTGGAGTGGTGGGGATATATCTACGTTGCTCCAAGCATTTATTATAGGTGTTGGCAACTGACTGGGTGTGTTGGGATGGAATGCTGCCTCCCTCCCCCAACACATCTAGTTTAAAGTCTCCTTGACCTTCACAGAGCAATCACCCACTCTGTCATAGCACTTTTAGACTAAAACAGCAGCCAAGAGCACGACGCCTGGCCCATGTCTTTTGAATTAAAAGACCACTGACTAGATAGCTAGTTGGGGTAATGAGAAAGAATGACTGTATGGAGACCATAACAAGAAACTGTTAAATTTAGTACATGAAGAAAAAGTAGGTGCATAGTAACAGGCAATGCCCAGCTTGTTTAAGGAGATAAAAACTCACAACTATGAGACCAAGTTGGATAACCAAAATGGAGGGAAAAAAAATGAGAAAACAAATGTATTTACCTTTGAAATAAACATCAAAAGAACACTTACATTCACTCCTTCTGAAAACCTTGTCTACCCAAATACAGGCCTCACATTTCAAATACTTATCTATATGCTTCACTTCAAGCACCGGACTAGCTCTATTTAAATAAACAGGAGGAACACACTCATTTCAGTAAATGGGATCACTGTGCTTAAAGTTTAACATGAATCAGAGTGAAAAATGTATTTTAGTATTAACAGAGAGCTCCACTAAAAAAATCATGAGACATTTTATAGGTCATTGTGCCACATGGTTTTTCCTTATTTTTAAATATTTTGGGTAATTCAAAATGTGTAGAAGTAAGAGCTTCGACAGATTGGTTTAAAAAGCTGCTCCCAAGTGAAAGAGTACAGAAGATAAGCTCCAGCCAGGGTTTCTTCCAGCTTTTCCTTCAAGGGTGAGTGGCCAAGATTAGGCACCTGCATTATCAAAAATCTTGCACTGAGTTCATGCAGCTAAAGGTTTAGGAGGAAGAGGAATGTACCTGACACCCTTAAAATTTCCTCACCTCTCTCACCATTTTAGTCAAACAGTTTGTTGTAGTATCACCATTAAAATGAATTCTTGCCATTAGATTTTAGATTTCAAGCCAAAGATTCTATTACTGTATGTGGGGACCATTTTTTTCTTCTTAATTTCAGGACCATTCTTCCACTGACATGTTCAACTCCATAATCCCAATAAAGCTATCTGCCTGCAACATTAACTGGATCATTCTTGATCCAGCAGTTTTATGACATCTTTTATATAAAAGTTGTTGTTTGACAGAGCACTTTAGTACCACTTTAGGTTTTCAGTGTTGGTGAAAAGTAATACTGAGATACAAAACAGAAGAAATAAAATAGCATTTGACCATTCAATATTCCTCTCCTATTTTTTTTTTTTTTTTAATATTACACTATTTATTTCACGCCTAGCCAATTCAGAGATTGCTACACATCTCCCTCTCAAGGACCAGTCTGGACGAGGTCTTTCTGTTTACCAGCTTCAAACACACAGGCACATACAGGCACTCACCCAAGGAGAGCTGGATTTTTTTTTTTTTAATTTCTTAGAACCAGTGGCTTTTCTATTTTAAGATGCAACAACTTTTTTTGTACAACTTCTAATCCTAAGAAGTACCACAGCTGCCAATATGCCCAAAATTATCACTGACTCATTTATGCATTGAATCCCAAATGGCTGAGGTTGGATGGGACCCCTCATCTAAACCTGCCTTAGCTCATGGTGTGTCACTAATAAATAGATATTAAGAGTCAGCAGATCTCTTCATTTAAAAGTTATTACGGACTGTCTGCCAAGATTAGACGTTCTTAAATTTTAATCCATTACTTGTGGATATTTTCAGTGATTCCAATGGGAAGGAGCTCAGAGAGTGATGAAACTCTGTGCCAACACCCTGCCTTATATCTCTTATTGTGTTGTTGGAGACAATATGTAGTTAAGTGGATTGTACTTTGAGGTAGTGTGGCATTTTTTATATGGCAGGCTGCCTAAAACAAACCTTCATTTTGAAGCATTTTTTTTCCCCAGAATACCCTGTAACAAACAGAAATGGCATGGGTCAGATTCTCTAGGTGCTGCTGTGGAGATGAAGCAGAGCACTCTTTTTTAAGAAAATCTGGGAAGGGTCTGTGTTCAGCCTGGCATAGCTTATAGTCCATGAAAGCATGTTGAGATAGTATTTGCAAGTGCCATGTCACTCAACTCCGCCACATAGGTGTATCCTGAGCATCATCATAAAGAAGGATCATAGACAAGCACCTTCCCATTTCAGGTGTTAGGACCCCTCTATATGAAGACTCTTATGATTCCCAAAAACTTGAAGACTTGTTGAAACACATGGAGGAGGTAAAACAATGACCTGCCTTTAGACATAAGCTTCAGTTCTGTGTATAAAGTTATTGTTCGCAAATCTTTAAGGGAAGTAAATATGTCTTGTGTCATTTATGTGCAAATAATACTGTACATCAAAGCTGCAGAAAAATTAGAGGGAAAACTCAATGTTATATCTAATTGGAGTTTAATCCTTGAGAACATCACTATTGCATCAAAATCCTATTTATCTGAAAGCAATAGGACAGCCATCCTGGAAGTAAGCCCACACAAAACACTGTTAACTTGAGCAAGAATTTACAAATGGAAGCTTAGGGTTCTCCTAATGAGTTACTCACAGTTTAAAACTAGACAGCAATTTTATGGAGTACTTATTTTGTAATATGGGTCTTTTCTTGGTCTCCTTTTAAGCTGCCTTATGTTGAAGGCAAGATATCAGAACTTACAAGTATACCTTTATTTATAAAACCAATTTGTTCCACACAGAAGAACTTTACCTTTGAAAAATATGTAAATAACTATAAAAAAGGTTTATCATGAAATGTAAGTAGTTGAAATAGTCAAATATTACAGCTAATGGATATCAAAGAGTAAACACTGTATCATATTAATTTATTTAAACAGCAGTGAATTAACAATACTTCACTTGCATCACAGTAGACAAGGATAAAAAAAAGGCTAAGTGTGCCTATTTGTAAATAAAACATGGCCTTGTTCAATTCAAAATATGTAACATCCACTTCATTGCTCAGGTAATGAGCAATGCTGCATATAAATCAGTCCAATTCCAGACCAATAAAAAACAGAGAGGAGAAACTGACAGAACTTGAGAGTTAAGCAATAAAGGAAGAAATACTAGTAGAATAATTTACTAAAAAAAAAAAATCACAATTCACCGAATAAATTATTTTGTGAATATTATTCATCTGGCTTTAGCAGTGAGATTAGTGCAGCATAATCTGCAACTGAAATTGACTGTTTCAATAAAAGTGCATCTTTACCAAATGTCACTTCTGAAGAAACCTCTGCTTAGCAGGTTGCAAATCAAGATGACCCACATGAAATAAAAATTGCTCAAAATACCTTGATGGTAGTAACCTATCAGATGTAAACTCTTTAATATTAATGAAATTGCAAGTGTCATAAAAAAAAAAAAAGAGAGCTAAGGAAATAGTAACAATCATCCTTTAACTCATAACAAAAACATTCAGTAAACTGACTTTCTTAGAAGCCACAAGCAAATGAAACCCATTGCAGCTCTGATATCATGGATCACATAGTCTCTGAATGATCCTTATTCAGAAGAATATGGAAGTGGTTTGAATGCTGTATATGTATAATTAATGCAGGTGAGCCATCTATTACATTTTTAAATTATCCCCTAGGTGAGTTTAAAGAAGACCTACTTAGAGATAACAAGACTGTGACATGAAATCACTATCATGATATATTACAAGCTGTCTAATGCTTTCCCATCACAATCTTATAGGACAACATGAACATCACCCTTCTCTGGTCATTATTCTCCGCAACAAAATGCTTCTTTTTTTTCAGGTTTTAGCTCTTTGTTTTTTTTCTCTCTGCACCCATAATGGTGTAAAAGTACTACTTCTAAAATACCGACTAGGTTTCCAAGTCCAAATCCACTTGATGTTTTTTTGTCCATTACAGGTACAGGTTTGCATTTGGAATAAAAAAAGAAATCTGAATCTCAAATGTTAAGAATTTCAGCTATGCAGAGTACAGTAATCTAGGCAGACTTCTCAAAAACAATGTTAGGACCCAGGTTTATTACAGTCCTTGACAAACATCCAAACAGTGGAAAACAGCATCATCTCTGCAAGTGAAAAGATGCATCTTAGTACTGAGATGGGACCATTATCAGGTGACAGAAAATAGATAGGCTGCCAGGCATTCATAAGCAATATTGGCTTCTGAACAACAGTTCTCTCCTCATTAGCACAACAGCTTTCATGCTCAGTTTTGGAAAAATGATCCCACCTTAGAAAAACATTACTCTGAAATGCAGTGTCTTCAATGTGTGGTGGTAATAGACAGTAGAATAAACTTTATGAAGTTGGTAGATTTTTTTTTCTATCCTCATGATCTCAAACCTATTTTGACAGCATACTGAAGGGAGAAAAGGCAAACAGCTATTGCAAAATTTTGTTAATATCCAGAAAGCTTTCAGACAGCTTTAGTTAATATCCATGAAGTCACATTGAATAAGCAGATTGATCTTAAGGACTGAGATTTCCATGATAGCAGATGAAATACGTGGACCTGTTTGAAACTCATCTTTTACTGTCCTAAAGCATAACTTTTGTCAAAGTGTCATAGGCACAGGCAAATATTCCTTCTATGATGCTGTACAGCTACCTGCTCTTGAAGAAGATGTTTAACATTCTAAGATATTAAAATGACATTTCACAGCTGATCATAAGGATGGATAAGTCAATTAACACTGAAGAAGAGGACAAAAAATCAGTTTCACGATTAGGGGGGCAACACTGGCCTTAATAGAAATGCCTTTCCAGGGTGGATGGTGTTCTGTATAAAAACTAGATTCAAGATCTTGCAGAATGATCACTTTCATGGCCCAGCTGGCCACTTATTTCTCATACAGGCCAGGATGCTGTTGGCCTTCTTGGCTGCCCGAGCATAAGCCAGCTCACCCTCAGGCTTTTTTCCACCAAGCAGCTTTCCAGTCACTCTTCACCAAGCCTGTAGTGTTGCATGGGGTTGTTGTGGCCCAAATGCGGAACCCAGCACTTTGCTTTTTTGAACCTCATAACTTTGGCCACAGCCTATCAATCCAGCCTGTCCAGATCCTCCAGCAAATCAACACTCTCAGACAAGTTATTGACTGCAAATTTACTGAGGGTGCACTTGACCCTCTCACCCATATCATCAATAAAGACATTAAACAGCATTGGCGCTAATGTGTTGATTACACAGTAGGGTCAGTGATGGACACCATTAGATGTGACGCCGTTTACCACCATTGTTTGGGCTTGGCCATGCAGCCAGTTTTTTACCCAGAAAAGAATACACTTATCCAGGCCATGAGCAGCCAGTTTCTCCAGGAGAATGCTATGGGAGACAGTGTCAAATGCTTTACTAAAGTACAAATAGACAATATCCACAGCCTTTCCCTCATCAACCAGATGGGTTGCTTTGTCATAGAAGGAGATCAGTTTGGTCAAGCAGAACCTGCTGTTCATAAACTCATGCTGACTGGATCTGATCCCCATTTTCCTGAATGTGCTGTGTGGTCTGCTCCATGACCTTGCCTGGCACTGAGATCAGGCTGACAGGCCTGTAATTTTCTGGGTCTTTCTTCCTGTCCTTTTTGTAGAGATGTGTCACATTGGCCAACCTCCAATCCTCTGGGACCTGCCCACTAGACCAGGAGTGCTGATAAATGGTGGAGAGTGGCTTGGCGAGTTGAGTACCCTGAGGATGGCTGGTTTGACTATTAAAGACTGAGGCATGCAGGGCATTAACTGCCTCAGCCTTTTCCTGATCCTTCATCAGTAGGTTTCCCAGGAATCCAGCAAAGGATTTGTCCTGGTAACTTCTCATGTGTTCAGAGAAGCCAACAGGTCAAACTTGAAGGAGGCAGAATATTTCTGTCCTTAAATGCTGAGAATTGAAGCAATGAGCAATGTCAGGATTTCAAATAGAATATAGAGTTGCTCTAGTCTGTTTGATATGTGTCCTGAGTTCAGCAGCAGCAGCAGTCATTTTTGTCCTTCTTAGTAGCTGCTGCAGTGCTGTGGTTTTGACTTTCAGCCTGGGAACAACACTGATAACACCAATGTTTTTAGTTGCTGCTCAGGAATGTTTACTCTTACCAAGGACTTTCTGAGTCTCATGCTCTGCGAGGGAGGAGGGGAAGCCAGGAGGAAGTAGAGACAGGACACCTGACCCAGACTAGCCAAAGCAGTATTCCATACGACAGCACATCATGTCCAGTATATAAACTGGGGGCAGTTACCCAGAAAGGCTAGGTCATTGCTCAGGCTGGGCTCGGTATTGGTCAGCAGATGGTGAGCAGTTGTGTTCTCTTCCCTTGTTATTTCCTTTATGATTATTATTATTGGTGGTAGCAGTAATGGTTTTGTGTTATACCTTAGTTACTGGACTGTTCTTATCTCAACCTGTGAGAGTTAAGCTCTTTTGATTCTCCTCCCTATTCCTCCAGGAGCAAGGGGAGGAAGAGGGGGGAGTGAACAAGCGGCTGTGTGGTTCTGGGTTGCCATGTGGGCTTAAGACACGACAGTCCTTTGTGGTGCCCAACACGGGGCCCAAAGGACTGAGATAACGACAGGCCTGACCAGAGTGTGTCTAATCATATTTGTGATAAGCATTCATTGTTTTAGATTAATAGCTACTCACCACAATGCTGATCTATTGGCTCTCAAAGTTGTTGCTCTTGATCTTGGAGTTTCAGCACATCATAACTTACTTACAGTTGCTATTTGCTGTTTTAGTGTTTATCAGCTGGGAGACCTAGGCTAAAGTTCTTGTTTCACTGTACTTTATGGTAATGACTTCCAACACAATAAACTCGTTGATCATGAAACTGATCTGGCTTGCTTTCCCTGTTGTGATCAGCTGGTAAACTTTCCATGTTCTCTTGTTTGGGTAAGCATGGCTTAAATCATGTCTAGAACAATTGGGCCGACCGTCACGAACTAGAAGGTAGAGAAGCCAAGCAGCTGGGATCGCTTGCTAGGGAAAGGGGAATTGACAAAGAAATTGCCAAAGAGAAATGGTCCCTCAGCCTTTGGAGGCGGCTATTGGCAGCTGTGAAAGAAATGTTTCCGTACAAGGAAAATGTTATGATTCATTCAGCCAAGTGGTCTACTCTAGAGAAACACAACCAGCCTCTGAGGGAATCAGCCATTGTAGAGATGATCTGTCACAGGCCAGATGCTGGGAATGCACCCACAGATCCAGATGAAGTTGAATGTACACGACCCATGTGACGGAAATTTACACAAAATTCACCATCATCATATGACCATTCATTGGCAACAGTAACATGGAATGACGTAGCACCACCAACAGTGGATGAAATGATTCATCAACTGCAAAAGTTCGAAGACAATCCCACCCCTTCCATCATTTCAGCTGTGGAAAAAGTCCCAGAAGTTCAAACAATTGAGAGACAATCTATTTGATCTATCAAGCTCCTCACGTGTACCAACCCCCGTCTCAGCTATCAACAAAAAGCTTCCTACTGCTCGAGAGGGAAGATATAGAAGGCATACACCACGGACCACCCTATGGTTTTAGCTGCAGTGTCATGGAGAAGACATGATGAAGTGGGATGGAAAACCTACTTCAGCTCTGGAGGAACAGGTGCGTGAATTGAAGGAGAGAACAGAGGTTGAGGATGATCATCCCATGAAAGCTGCGGCTTCAGTCTCTGGTGAACAGGTTCACAGATGGAGTGGAAGAGCTGATTTTACTCCAGCTCATGTGATAAAGAAGAATAATCCCTCCCTACCAGACGTAAGTGACCAATATTGTGATGACTATTAGAGGGCCCCTTCCTCCAGCCAGGTGGAGCTAGGGGACAATAGGATTTACTGGACTGTGAGGATCAGATGGCCTGGCACATCAGCCCCACAGAAGTATAAGGCTCTAGTAGATACCAGTGTACAGTGTACCCTGATGCCATGAAGCTGTCAAGGGGTGGAACCCATCTATATTTCTGGAGTGACAGGAGGATCACAAGAGTTGACTGTACTGGAGGCTGAAATCAGCCTGACTGGGAGGAAGTGGCAAAGCAGCCCATTGTGACTGGTCCAGAGGTTCCATGCAACCTTGGCATGCACTACCTCAGGAGGGTACTTCAAAGACCCAAAAGGGTACCGATGGGCTTTTGGTATTGTTGTTTTGGAGACAGAGGAAATTAAGCAGCTGTCCACCTTGCCTGGTCTCTCAGAGGATCCTTCTGTTGTGGGGTTGCTGAAGGTCGAAGAACAAGTGCCAATCGCGACCACAATAGTGCACCGGCGTCAATATCGCACCAACCGAGACTTCCTGATTCACATCTATAAGCTGATTCATAGACTGGAGAGCCGAAGAGTGATTAGTAGGACCCACTCACCCTTTAACAGCCCCATATGGCCAGTGCAAAAGTCTAATGGAGAGTGGAGACTAACAGTAGACTATCGTGGCCTGAATGAAATCACACCACTGGTGTTATCAGCGCTGCTCCCATGTTGAAAGTCAAAAACACAGCACTGCACCAGCTACTAAGGAGAAAAATTACTGCTAAACCCAGGGCAATATTTTTGATATCTTTTATGCTATTTTTTTCAGTTTCAGAAGGTGTAATTGAGTATATAAAGGAAGCTCCAAAAATAAATGCTTAGTCAAGAATAAAAGCCCTTTCCACATTCTTAAAACCCCATTTAAATTACCTAGTCAAGTCACAGCTAAATGTGCAATTTAAAACTCATTAAACTTGTATAAAAGTATGTACACTGGATAGTAATTACAGTTGACGAATGATCTGGAGACCAGTAACTATTTAAAGAAGAAATGAGCAAATTAGTTAAAATAATAATAATAATCTAATGATTTAGTGAACTAGTTGCTGACAACCCAACAAAAAATGTAAAGTGATTCGAATAAATCAGTTTTTAATTATCATCAGCTCTTATGTTTGGTTTGATGGTTAAATAAAACAGCTGTATTTACAGTAGAGTTTTTCTTTACAAAAGATATAGAAACAGGAAAAGTGACCAAGAATCCTCAAATGCTTGATTACTTCGGGGATGACACAATTTCTTCAGGACTTCTGAAGAAATCGTTAGATTCCTTCACTGTGGTGTTTTTATTGCAGACTCAAATTTTGGTCTTGATTGTTGGTTTGGTTTTTTTTTTTTTTTTATCAGATTTGGTGGTGTTTTTCAACAACTAAGTGGATACCTTATGATTTCAGATAGTGAGATACAATGCTTAGTAGAAGTTTTCGTAAAATTTGAAAGAAGGTGTACCATTCTATCTATTGAAAACTGCTTGCAGCACTCTTTCAGGAGAAAAAAAAATGTATTTATTAAAGAGCAAATTCTGACTGGGCTACTATTGTGAAAATCCTTCTTCATCCTGTTTCATAAAAGTCTTCTGTATCACATTATTGAACATGATTTTCCACCCCTATTATGTTATCTATCTAACAAGATTGCACAAATCTCCTTCCCCAAGTTACTATGATTTTAGGACCTTAGAGCACAATTTAGAGACCTGCTTTTTGGCTATTATGTCTTCTTTGCCTTATTCAGAACTGCTTTGACAATGGGCACTGTGAAGAAATATATAGATAGCTCAACAGAAAAATATGGTCTCTCAAAGATACCTATATTCAAATTGACTCTCCAACAGCTGGGTGGTAAGAACTTACTTAACCAGTATTGCTCTTACTTCTTTAGTTATTTCTTGTTAAGAAGCTTCACAATAAGTAACTGGTAAGAACTTACTTAATCTTTTCTCAATGCAGTTTTAATGGGATTTCTAGGAGCTTTCTAATGGAGTTTGTTCAGGACATACGCTGGGCAGGTTCTGAAGATCTTAAAGGAAGGACACTCCACAGACTCTTTTGTGCTACTCTTTTCAGTTCTTAACCACACATTGCAAATATTCTGGATTTTCTCCTGCGTCTACATAAAATTTCTTTTTGCAGCTTGTGATAATTGTGTTTTCTCCATTTGCTCTGAATCTCGTTTGCTATATTCTCCACACCTTCCCTTTACTGAGAATTTACGTTACAGAAACAGCAAATAGCATCTCACAGATCTTCTCTTAACCTTCTGTTCTTAGGCCTAAATTATCCACCTACCTCAGCCTCTTCTTTTACCTTAGCTGCACAAGCCCTGATCATTTCTCACTGGGCCTCCACTGAACATGCAGAGCTTAGGGGAGTAGCTACTACTACTGACCAGCTGGCTTCAGTCCTGTCAGGGCAACCTAGAGTTTGTTACAGTATGTTTGTCAAGGTATTACTGTACTTGATTGCTAAAAGAAGCTACAGCTTGTAATACTGATGCAGTTGTTGCTGCCACTATTTTTTTTTTTTTTTGTTTTATTTTTTTCTCTTTATCCAGAAATGCAGAACACTGAAGTCCTGTGTGCTCCGGCCTGCAAACTGGTATATGCCTTAGCTAAAGAGGTAGTCACTGTGCAAATATAGAGGGTCAATGAAATAGTTGATGCTAGAAGTATTTGGAGATTGTTTATAAAGCAGACAACACCTTTTTTTTTTTTTTTAACTAGGATAGTAGGCCTTCAGAATTGTATCTGGGATTGTGTGGTTTCCATTTGCTTTATTTATTTTATGTGCATTCTTCATAAAACCTACTATTTTCATCTGGATGAGGAATGGATTTTTTTTCTTCTTTTTTTTCACTTCTTGTTTATAGATGTATTCTGATACTGTAAATAGACAAAGAAAGTGGAGAGACTAAGGAGAGAAATCAGAGAAGTCAGTATCATGATTTGGGACAGAGAATCACAGGAGCTCATAGACCTCGACAGGGAGAAAAATAGGGAACTTCTAAAAGCCTTTTCTTCTGGTCTCATGAGGAAAGCACAGAAGAAGCCGAGAGAAAGTAAGGAACCGGTGAGTGTTTGAATCAGAGTTTTTTGTCAAAATAATGAACAGTAAAATATCCAAGTGATATTTTACTGTTACAAGTTTACAAGTGAAATGGGAGTGACAGAAATCTTCATCAAGGCCTAATCCTGACACATTTTAGTAAGTGAGATATTGCAATATATCATTTTGAATATATATGACCGTATAAGGAACATGGGATGCTGAGAATCAACCAAACAGCATCTGCTGGATTACTAATAAAATAGTTCTGCAAAGTGGGCAGATAAAAATTAGTTCACAAACAAGAAAAAATTTGACTCTGCTATCATGGACTCTGGCTCTGTATTTTGCTTGCTAATCACCATGAGAGAGTGATTATGTGTCTTCTGGAGCCTGACACAATGCCAAAAGGAAATCATTCCATTTACTTAAGTGAAACTTTCACTGTAACCTCAGTGTTCTTTCAAGGAAGTCCTATCGATATCTTCCTTCCTATATGATACATTATGGCGCACTTATAACCAAAATAAAATGGTAAGTAAAGACATCGATCAATGCTACAGGAAAACAGAATCTGCAGCACCCCTAACAAAAGTTAGTAAGACTAATCATAGCATTAACCTGGGTAATAGCAAACCCAAGGCTGACCTGGCAATTTTAGCAACAGGGATTCCAAGTTCAACAATTTCTGCAGAAGTTGCCCTGCACTGCAGAAAGCAGCTCCATATTCTTTTGCCAGGAAAAAAAAAAAAAAAAAAAAAAAAAAAAGGGAAGGGTGTATGTAATACTCTGGTCAGGTGTTTCTTTAATCTGTCAGTGGCAATACTAGGTTGCAGCTCCCTTTCAAGGATTTCTGCAGTCCTAACTCCAGAACAAGGACAGGGATTGATTCAGCCCTAGCAAGCCCAAGGGAATTCTGTACACACAAAAATCCGGCTATATATAAGCCTGTCAAAGTTCAGAATTTGTATATATCAAGTTTTAAGAACATTGATTCCAAGGCAGGTACCTAAATTCTGCTCTAGTTACACTTTAGGTCCCTGTGTCCTTCTTGGTTTTCCCATGACTGATAAAGTCAAATCCAGATGGTCCTCCTAAGGCTTTATCAAGTTGAATGAAAATGGTCATACCTTATGAACATATAGCAGAGTTTCTGTCTACTGTTGAAATTCAGGATTTCAAAAAGGTACAGAAATAAGATTGGAAGGTATGTTTAGTTTTCTTACTGTTATTTTCAAAAATGAAAGCAACTTGTTTCAAAATCTTTAATAAAACATGTCTCTGTTTCTCTGTTTTAACTATAATTAATAAGTATAAAATTCTCAAGGGACACATTCAACCAACTGCTTCTACAGATACATTTTAAACAGCACAGGTCCTTTCTATGTGGAAAAATGGTCAGTGCTTGGTATTTCTACCATGTCTGGGGTTTTTGTACGGTAGAAATCATAAGAAATTACAGGCTGCCTGCTGGCTTGTTTAGGTGTGAAAAAAAAGCAAGTTTAGCTTTCATTGTTGCAAGGGAAATCTTTTAGCTAAATCTCTTTTTTTAATGAAAGTTACATTAAAATCCGTAAATAACCTTGAAGTAACCTAAGAATTCTTTTTTTGGTCTTTCGAAATCTCTCATTTCATCCTAGGAACTCTTAAGCCACCTTCATGTCACAAACAGTATTTGCCAGAATTCAGTCTGTTATTAGGGAAATACCTTTATTTAATTATCTACCCATATAGTACAAATGTTATTTCTTTTCTTGCCAAGCTTCAGTGTATGCTTGTTGCTTACCCATGCTTCACATTTACATAATAAATTACTTAATAGATGTCATAGATTTGTCTACTTGTTTGAGGGGATTAAATCATATTGAGTCAATCCAGCAAAATCTACCAAGATCCCTAAAGCTTTATCCTGAAATCAAGGTATTTCTTAAACTGGAAAGAAAATTTTAGGGGGAGGAGGGCTTGAACAGCACATTTTGGTTTTTTCCTAGGTCTGTAAGATTTCTCAAATGTGAAGCAATTTAAAATGTCATCCATTACATCAGCCAATGGGTCTGCTCAAGGTTTTCATAATAAATGCTGAAGAACCAGCAACAGAGCTAATCTGCATTTTATAATCCTCCAGTTTACAGTGTAAGCATTGGTAGGCTATAATGAGCTGATACATGCTAGGGTTAGCTGTGCATGTGGTAATCACACACTCTATGGTTTTATCGACTGGTGCAGCCAGTCTGGTGTAAGAATATGCTCTGTGTGTAGCAAAACTGGCTCTACACTACTTTACTGAGCTGAAAGAACAGTGAGTTATTTTCTAGCCAAGGTATTAATTAATGTCCTTGAGTAATTTTTAAATTGCCTCATGACATTTTAATACTTTATATTGGCACACGTTTCCCTAGTGAAATACCTTTGCAATTTAGCTCAGAATGTAAACTGCAAAAAAATTGAAAATCTACTTTGTATAAGAACTAAGCATTGTCAATTCTCATTGTAGTAAGAGCTAAGTAATTTTACAGCAAAAGCATGGTGTTTTACAGCATGATAGAAGACTTCTTATGTCTGACTTTTGACTAGAGCCACTTTCTTGTCTGGGTCACTACCACGCATTTGAACACAAAGATACATACAACACAAAAATGGTTTTGACAATAAACCTGATTAAAAAAAAAATAAAAAAGGAAGGTAAGAAAAGAACATGAGAAAGACTGCTATTCTTTGAAAGACTCAGCTGTTCTATTGAAAGAAAACCTGCTGATGCACCTGCAGAGTCTGTAAAACAGAATAAAAATTAGTAGCAATTTTTCATTACTTAAATGCTTCCATCAGAAAACCATCCAGTTACGAGGGGGAAGCCTACTCATAAACTCAGCATATCCTATTGCCATACTTTTCCATTTAGACAAGGCAAACATAATGCCAGCAGTAACTCTCTCTTTCAAGTACTGTCTCATAAAAAAAAATAATAATCTTCTAACATGCTCAGACTTTCATACCAAGATAAATGCAGAGTCCTCAAAGCTTTCAGTATAAGTAAAGTTTTTCATAGATCACTTTCTCTAGAAAGATCTGCATCCCATTGTTTCTCTGTCTCCTAGAGATGGAACTATAATTAAATAATTTTTAAAAAATCAGGATATTGCTGGGCTACTGAATGTATAAAATATACATGAATGTATATTTCCAATACCTTTAATATCCTCACAGAACAATTCTGCCTCAAAGTCCCTAAAAGAAGCAGTAAGAATATTTTATTCCTCCACTGCCACATTCATTTGAAGACAACAGAATTACCTTGCAGACACAACTGGCTAATCAAGCAGGTCTATAACTCACACATCAGACAATTACCAGCCCCCATGAAGAGATCTCAGTGTTCTTAATGGAAAATTAGTGCTCATCCTGCACAGCTTTACCTTACCCCCCAAAAAAAACCCAGCAAATCAAAAACTAAACAAGGCATTATTAATGATTTTCTCAGTCCTTGACCATTAATTTCCAACTTCACCTCACCTGAAAAAATACAAAGTGTGATTCCAGTTGCTCTTCCCAGTAGTGAGCAAGACCATCAACTTCATAGGTTTATAGAATCTTAGAACAGTTAGGGTTGGAAAGGACCTTAAGATCATCTGCCATGGCAGGGACACCTCACACTAAACCACGTCACCCAAGGCTTCGTCCAACCTGGCCTAGAACATCGCCAGGGATGGAACATTTATATAACTCTCCTGGGGAAAACCATTCCAGTGCCTCACCACCCTTACAGGAAAGAACTTCTTCCTTATATCCAATCTAAACTTCCCCTGGTTAAGTTTTAACCCATTACCCCTAGTCCTATCACTACATTCCCTGATGAAGAGTCTCTCTTCACCATCCTTATAGGCCCCCTTCAGATACTGGAAGGCTACTTTGAGGTCTCCACGTAGCCTTCTCTTCTCCAGGCTGAACAGACCTAACTTTCTCAGCCTATCTTCATACGGGAGGTGCTCCAGTCCCCTGATCATCCTCATGGCCCTCCTCTGGACTTGTTCCAACAGTTCCATGTCCTTTTTATGTTGAGGACACCAGAACTGTACACAATACTCCAAGTCAAATTCCTTTGGAGAAACAGAAGTGGAGCTTCCTGAAAAATATTATAGCCCTTTCTTCAACAAAGCTAACATACACAATAGATAAATGTTGAAGAGTTTGTAAATCAAATATCAACATTGTGCTCTGACCATAGCCCTATGGATCTTTTGAATGCTTAGGGTGAAGAAATTTGCTTAATCTTAACAATAATCCCTTCCCACCCTTAGCTTTTCTTTTCAGGTCCTGCAAAGAGAGAGAGAGAATTTTCTTAATTCTCATAGAGCAGAATATGAAGAGATTCAAAGATGACTTAATTGCAGTTTCTCTTCTAGAATTTCTAGCTCTCTAAATGCAGGTCACAGTACTCTGCATGTGAATAAAGCACTCCTGAAACCACCTTCTCTTCTGAAAAGAAAAATTTGGAAAACATACCTCTAAAAAATTAATCATCTTCCTTCATCTATTATTTTAGGGCTCTATCTATCCTCACTGCTAGGCAGCCATCAGAAGTAATAGAAGGAAATTTGGCCTCAGCTGTCTGTATGGAAAAGCTTTTTTCCCACACTTACAGTTTTGTACATTGATATAGCTAAATGAAATCTTAAAACTCATTATCTTTGTTTTAGCTCATCATATCTTAATTTATTTGGTGATAGATGAGATATGTGTTTTGACTAATTATTCTATAAAAAATCACTTTTCTGCAATCAAGACTACAAGCTGAATATTAGAACCATGAATGAGGAGTAAATATGAAACTGATAGCCTGCTTTGATTGAGTTGTTTACTGCAGGATTCTGAAGGTATTTATTTCACAAAGGTCTGCTTATCAGTTAATAACTGAATATTCACATGGTCACATGGTCCAGATAATGAAAAAATAAAAATAAAAATAAATAATTCTTTCATTCTAGTGGAGATTTTGTGTATCTAATCAGGTTTACCTTCACATTTATATACATTTCTGAGGTTAGAGTACATTATTCTGTCACAACTGAACCTTTTCTCAAAGTGTAAAGGGTGCGAGCTTTCCAGGTAAATCCTTCAAAGGTATGTAAGTGAGATTTCATTTTCCAGCCCACAAAGGCACCTCTGATTACCTCTGTAAGAATTTATCCCACCAAGATTCTGGATTATGACAACTAGCAGGATAGTTAATGACTTGGAGCAAGCTCAGAGTAAAGGAGTGGTTATGAGGCTCCTCTTGGAAAAAAAAAAAGGACTTTTTCTTTTTTTTTTCGAATATCTGGTTAAGTTATTTAAATATTCATCTAGCATTTTTTCACACTTTCCCTCTTAAATATATTACTATTATAGCATCTAAGAATATATTGAAGGAAAAAGAAAAAAAAGGAAAATGACCTGGTGGAACACCCACACAGAAAGTAAGGAAGGTTCTAATTCTTATTTCAGATAATGTTTAAATAATGTGTTTGAACAGAAGTTCAATCAGGAAATTAACAGTATAGGCACAGAATAGCCAAACATCTGATGCTTAAGGTGGAATAGAAGGTCCAAATCTCCTCCTTCAGAGGAATTACTAGGCATTTTATAACATCACTAAGCATTTTATAAATTTAACCCAAATGCATATAAATTTAGAGTAAACTTCAAATATAATTATTTTTTTTTTCAATTTGGTAATGATGACATCTTAAATTTTCTTCAATCCCTCCACTTGTAGTTGATTTTTTTTTTTTTTTTTGTGAACAGAACCAAAAAAAATTCAATTGTGTCCTAGTTTCAGCTGGCATAGAGTTAATTTTCTTCCTAGTAGCTGGTGCAGTGCTGTGTTTCGGCTTTAGTCTCAGAACAATTCTGATAACACACTAATATTTTAGTTGTTGCTAAGTAAACCTTACCCAGACCAAGGACTTTTCAGTCTCATGCTCTGCCAGTGAGGAGGGGCACAAGAAGCCGAGAGGGAACAGAGACAGGACACCTGACTCAAACTAGCCAAAGTGGTATTCCGTATCACAGCACATGATGCCCAGTATATAAACAGGGGAGTTACCCAGAAGGGACTGATCACTGCTCAGGTCAATCTGGGTATCAGTCACCAGGTGGTGAGCTGTTGTATTGTGGATCACTTGTGCATATCGGTTGGGTTTTTTTTTTCTTTTCTCTTTTTAGATTCTCTCCCCTTGTTATTTGCTTTACTATTAGTAGCGGTAGTAGTATATTGTAGCTTATTTTAGTTATTAAACCGTACTTATCTCAACCCTCAGGTTTTACGTTCCTTTGATTTTCCTCCCCATTCCACCCGGGGAAGGGAAAGAAGAGGGGTGAGTGAGCAATGGCATGGTACTCAGTTGCTGTCTGGGTCTAAATGTCTGGGTCTAAACCATGACAAATGCACAGACAGTTGCACTTTAGATCCTTTTTGGAGCCTCTGGAGAAAAGACCTTTATTTTCAAAAAGCTCTTTTTTCCATCAGTAAAACGAGCCAAGAATGAAAACAGAACAATTAAGTACAACATAAACACTTCCAAAACCCCTTTTTAAAAGAGCTTGTGAGCAAGTTTTACGCCATATACTGTATACTGTATACAAGTGTTGGGTCCAAACTTTATATCCAGCTCACCATCGGCAGCAGACAAGGAGAATCTGACTGAGCAGGGCTGCTACCCACAGAGCTTGGTGTCTTCCCACACACAGAGCTGGCTCCATCCCAACAAGAAGGAAACAAAGCATGACTTTCAAACAAAAGTATTAACTTGAAACACTGGAGGGAGCAAAATTGGACCAGAGCATCCAGAGAGGGTTTAGTGTTTATACCTACCTACAATGAAAACAGCCAAAAGCAGGAAGCCAGTGTCTCAGTGGAGCCACAGCTGAACAGTGTGCTGCTGACATGTGCAGGAGCATGAACAAAGCAAGGCAGGATTAAGGGCCCTCTGCCAGATGCTGCAAAATCTTCAAGAAATGAGTTTCTTAGTGAAGCATGGGAATGAAAAGAGCAGAAAACCATGCAGCCAAGAGCAAGAACAAATACTATGGGTCTTAGCAGTGTAGCTTCTTACTTCCAGCTTTTCAATACTTGAATGCAAGACCAAAGAATACCTGAAGATATTAAAAGAAAACACTTTCAAAATTAATGAGATCAGCTGCTTTGATATGTAAAATAGTATTAATAAATGAAATTATTCTCTTTGCAACAGGATATTGGTTTAGGTCGTTAATTAGACTTTGGAAAATATTAAAAAGGAAGAATGACCTCTGCAGTTACCCTAAGTAGGATAAATAATAAGTGCCTACTGTTTGCAAACATAAACTCGCCACTGTATAAAAAAGGAAATTACATTAAACTGTTAGTAATAAAAAACGTAGCACTTCAGCATATAAACAAATCATTAGCCTGGCTCTTAAAAATATACATTAATGAAATATTAGACAGTAAACTACATAATAGGAGAAGATGTGTGTCAGGTTTCATCAGCATTAGTATAGGAAAGGTTTCAATATTGCTGTAGAATTCTTGAAAAAAAATTATTTGCTCAAACCAACAACTCCCATTGCACTTTCAGTTCTGACTCTCCAGTCATCTTCATGAAAATTAGTTCCTGTGGACATACGTGCGTGTCAGGTTTAGTAATCTCAGAGATATAAGTAGATGTACTGTGGGGTATAAAACGAACATTAAGGTTAAAATAATTAAGCTCTCAGAAATTCCATGTCTGAATTTCTTTCCTGCAAACCAATTTAAATCATATCTGTGCCAGACACATGCAAGGCTTGTAAGTGAGCACTCCAAGTCAGCTCCAGTAGAGTTGTTTGTATACTATGTACAGGTATTTGAAGGGTTCATCTGAAATCCTTTACAATATAGCAAGATCTGAAAATGTCCTTCTTTTCCAGGATTAAAAAAAAAAATATTAAAAAAATATAAAAGTCACTTCTATCTCCTCTGAAAAGGTCTGGTTTTCTCTATCTACTCTGGTCAACTGCCTATAGTAAAAGATGTCTTGCTGTCCACAATGAATACATCTTTTACATTATCATCTTCAAATCCTTCCTTCATATCTCAAAAAATGACTCAGCATATACTTAACAAAGTTGAAAGTGCAAGAGCGAAAATGCAGACCTTGCCTCTTCTGCTGTTTTGTCAAACTTCGAATGTACATGCAAATTAAACTTACCAGCACTTATGTGCTCCTGAAATCCAGTACAGGCACCGACTTCTGCAAATAAACCATGCCTCAGAGAACAATCCCTCAGTTTCCTCATTTAGGATCTTCAGCCAGTAGATTACTCATCAAAACACTATATAAGGATATTTGTCAGTTTATTTATATGCCCTCCTCCATCAGAAAATTTGAAGCACTGATAAGTGCCTTGAAAGAATCTTCCTCTCTATTCCTTAGTATTTTGGGAGGGAGTTGGGGGCAGGGAAATTTATTTTTATCTTAACAAGATTTCTGTATGTGTTTCATTTTCAATTTTTCATTTTCTGTGCATTCATGAAAAAAGAAACCTCATGGAAAAGTTGACTCTAGAAATTAGTTTTCGCCTCAAAGTATTGAGATCTCATTCCTAACTCTTGCAGAAGTGAGATATCAAAAAAACTGTAGAAAGTGAAACAATTTTCCAAACTATTTATACAAGTTTACTCATAAATTGAGTACTATAACCAAAGTGAAAACTCACATAATGAGATCCAGTTTTATAACTTTCAGAATAACTGGGAAAAAAAAGCAAGTAGAAATATTAGCTTTATTGCAATAGATTCTCAGCAATATCAAAAAGCTACTACTACAAAATTAGCTGTTGTGGTGAAAGATCAGCCTTAGATTCTAGGCTTTGGAGTACACTTCTCAACTCAGAGTATTTACTTATGAGGTGATTGTTGTTGCCAAAAGGCCTTTTATTCTTGTTCTGTCAACGTTTACACATACTTATATTTTTATTCTCAACTGTTAGCCACATTGTGCTCAACAGAGCTTCACTTATGTTTGCTGTAATTTTAGGGGAGTGAAAAATACTCCCCAAAAGTAGTTACATTCCTGACGAAATCTCTTCTTGGCCATTGACTCAGGTGCAGGCTGAGGATGGGCAGGTTGCAGCACTCACACCCAACGGCAGTAACGGTTTCATCCTTTCCGCACTCCTGCTCTGTGCATTGGCAGAGTGGCTTGACTACCCTAGTATCTACGAGCAGATGCTGCAAATGACACTCAGAATTTCTGTCCTGGAGAAAGCATTTCTTACCTTAAAAAAAAAGGCTGCCTTATGCTGGCCAAAGAGCCTTGCAGCCCTCAGTGCTGCAGGTCCATGTGTCCAAAGGGAATCTGGCCTACTATCACTGACCTTTTTCTGAAGGCATTGCAACAAAGAAAATACATTAAAAAAAAAAAAGTATAGCCTTATCCATAGCATTCCTGATCCTTCTAGTATGCAAAAGATGGACTTAAGCCAAAGGCTGATATAATATCAAATCAGTAAATAAAATCAAATAAAATTAACTATTTAAAAAAAAACATTCTTTCTATTCCACCTTACATCCTGAGTCATTATCAAAAGCAACCTTAAAATGTTCTTTGAACTTCTAGATCAATAAAAATAAAATTCCCCCTTAGCAGAAATGAACTGGTATAAGCAATGCACACATCTTATATTGACTCCCTGCAAAGAGAAAATTTCATCTCTAATAAATGTTTAACACCTTAGTAAATAGCTCTGTTTTGCAGGACAAGGCATGAACATCAATTCTATAATAAAATTGATATGCCAATGGAATTAATGGATAGGGAAGACGAATAGGACAATCTTTTAGGCAGAAATTGTTCTTTTTCTTTAAATGAAGAAGCCTCTTTTACAACTGTTAGCTTATTCTGCATAGTGCTGTGTTAGAAGTCCCTTTTGCAGGGTCTCATCCCAGTTTTGGTTTGGATAATGAGGACCTCTCCTGGGAGATAAGAGAATAATATATCAGACACAGGTATTTTATCCTTTTAAATATTTTTTCTTTGTCACTTCAAAAGGCCTGGTAGGTCATTCAAAAAATTGAGAGTCTTTTCTTATTCCATTTCATGTCTCTCTCTAATTCTACTCCATCCTCAGTTAGATCCTCCCAGTGATACGTTTCCTATAAGTTAACTGTAAGATGAATATTTGTCATAGATATAAATACACTGTCAATTCTAATTTTCTTTGAAAAGAGTCAGTCAGGAATTCTTCAGTGAATGAGGACCCTATCCTTCCTTTTAATGTATCAGTGAGTGAAAACAGTAAACTCAAAACCAGCAGGTGAATAGACTCATAATCCGTGTTTAATAAATCATCACAGTATGTGACTGCAAAAAGACTTGATTTCTTTTGAAGATCTCATCACACTTTGTAAAGTTCTTCAGAAGTTCTTGGAGAGGTCTAAGCATATTTTAACTTACGAGCCTGTATATTCAACTGTATATGACTTGTGCAATCAAGGCCCCTCTTTCCCAAATGAAGCGATAAGTATTACAACTTGATTTAGTAAAGAAAAAAACAAGAAAAAGCATTTACAGCTGAATACTGACAAAGTGAAAGGTGGGTCCTTCCTAAATTGAATGTGTTGAAATAATTACTGGTGAACTTTGAAAAACTCCAGGGGTCACTGAGATCATGCCCTGATGATAATGAATGAGAGTACGAGAGCAAAGAGTATGACACAATTGGATTGCCTTCATTGTTACAAATATTCTTGGTTGATTAGAGAACTCACAGGGCTCTGACTCTAATTACTTTCCTTATCTTTAATAATGTGAAGTGGATATCTGACTAAAATTTTGTTGCTTATCATTGGTGAAAAGTAGAATCAGATGCCCCATGCAGAGTAAAATTCTTCTTAGTTCAATGCTTGAAAAAAATGTGGTCACATGTGAAAGTGCATGATTGAAAATCCTACATACCAAGTAACTGAAAAACAGAAAATGAAGCCACTAGTTCTGCTTTCTCTCTTATCCTGAATTGACAGACATCTTTATACTGGACTTAGCTTTTACATGGTACAAGGTGGTTCAACTCGAAGTAGCTGAGCAGCGCCCTGCCAACAAACATCCCTCACACTAGATTCGACTGGCTGGCTGGTCACTAGCAGCATCCTGATCTTCTAGTCCTCTAATTAGTTGTCTCCATGTGCAGACTTTTTAGCTCTAGCTAAAAAGCACAGAAAGTGTCCTAGCACAGACACTGTTGTTTCCATTCTTTGTCCACCTTGCCTATTTTTACCCTTCTTAGCATTTGAAATCTCCAGAGAATGGTAAGCAAATCTGTGTCATTTGTTCAGTCTGGAAGTTGTAATAGGACTGACTACATAATAGTGAGGTGTCTTTCCATAAGACCACCCTTACTTCATTTTAAGTTGTATAGTCTTAAAATATCAGTGGATATTCTTTTTGTTTTCCAAAAAGTAAGGACAACTGCTGTCAGCATGACTTCAGTTTTCAGAAACAAGGAGAATGGGGTTCACAACACTCCTCAACAGGAGAAGAGCTAGGTGACATAGCAAGTGCGTTGCAAGTATAGGATGCAGACCTTCGGCATGTGGTAGGTAACCAGTGTGTTTTCAGTTGTGTTTTGGGGGTTGGTTTTTTTTGGGCTTTTTTGTTTATCTTCTTCCAGCCTTTGTAAAATTTCATTAAAATTGCCCATTTGTTTGTATGTCTATCAAAAGAGCCCTTATTTGGAGACTATAATTTAATTAATAATACCATCTTGTATCACTAATAGTCTTTCAACTGTTTTCTAAAATAATTAATTGTTTCAGTCAGCTTATTCATCCGTCATTTAGAAAACTTTTTTTTTTTTAACAGGGACACCACTACTCTTTCTACTCTTTCTTTCTACTTACTTAGAGTTAGTCTTATTTAAACAGTGTCTCTCTGTAACTTTTCCTACTACAATACAAATCAGGTTTACGGCTGCATTCATGGAAAATATGCATTTATCACATTAGTTTTGCATGTTTGCTTATTTTCTCCACCAAAACACAGTCAGATTTTTCTTTACCTGCTAAAATCTTTTGCTGTTTAAAACTTTTCTTTTCTCTGAATAAAAAAAAAAAAAAACAAAAAAAAAACACCACCAAAAACGTTTTTCAGGCCTTTTTTGATAACAATTTAACACATATTTATGACATTTACATGGCATGTAAGCCAAGGTATTGAGATGGGATAATAATTGGAATATTATGATTTACTCAAGCTGAAGAAAACATTTATTTTCAGGAAGAGATCAAAATTTAATATTCTTACTTCCTTGAAGACTTATAAGTTCAGCATTTGCTGAAGAGCTTTACTAAAGCAGAAAACTTGGCTCACTTAAACCAAAGGACAAGGCATTCTCTACTGCTTCTGGCCCCCTGTTAGGGTAGCTGTTGTTTGACCTCGACTGCATCTGAGGATGAAAACCTGTATGTAAAAGAGGCACCTTCTTCTCCCTAGAGTTGGGGAATAAAGATGCCAGATTACATTCATAGCTCTCCCCAAAACAATAGGAGCTGGGAGGGAGCCAGGGCTGCTGGCCACAAGCACAGAACTTACACATTTCACCCCTTAGAAACCACCGTTACAAGCATTGAAATGTCACATACCTTTTTTATGTTACAGGTAGTTTTATTTGCTGTAAAGAAGTACAGGAACTATGGAGAAAGATGTAAAAGTGTCCCATTTAACAAAATAAGAATCTTACATAACTGACAACAGCTCTGTAAGATTTTATCAGACTAAAGACCCATCTCAAGTAGATTTTTGGTTATTCTGTGTTCATTTCAGAAGAGCAGAGCCCTGCCCCAGATTTTACACAGTAATTTAAGAATGAATGAGAATTGCAAGATTAACAAACCATGACAGGAAAACAAAGAAAAAGAAAAGTGATGATATGAGGAATGTTACTTCATTTGAAATCATTTGGAGCTCAATTATTTCCATGATGAATGTCAGACTTGCAACCACATTCAGATGCTTCAGGAAACCTTTTCAGGCAAGAACAGACCAGACTGCAGAAATGACCACATTGTTTTAAGACTATTTTTTTCCAATTTTAAAGTTTGATAAGAATCATCTACCTTGTGCACATACTCAAATGAAAGGACATGAAGAAAATTTATGAAGAAATTTTATGCCTTTAGCAACAATTTTTTTCAACACAATTTCAGATATAATTCCTCATGATAAATGCAACACACAGTAGAGGGTGCCAGAATATGGCTGGGAAGCCTTACACTGCATTTATCAGACTATTCTCCAGGAAGAAAAAAATGGTCTTGTGACTCTTGTCACTGTAGTGCACAATTGCTATATTTGCATTTCTTAAAGTTGTTTCAGACCTAAGAAAGGTTTTTCTCACTGAGGTGCAAATCACATAATAGCTTAATTTCTCAATGCTGCTTAAACTTTGCGTTAAAAATATGTCATTGATCTCTCACATGATTTTAGTGAATTGCACTCTACAATGATGTTCCACCTAGGCTCTCTAGCTGCGATGATCTTTTGCAGGTTGACTTTTTCTTTATTTTCTCCATGACTAACTTCTGCAATTGTGATTTGCCATTAGACTAGAGTGAACCATGTCTTCAGAGGCTGAATACAAATTCAATAAATGCTGCTCTTGCTTGGAGCGTATCTGATTTATGTCTATCAGTAAAAGAAATACATAAAATAAGAAGGGGTTTGTTGCATTCACTTAGCAAAAATGTTATACTGCAGTATTTAAAACCACTTTGAGAAGACATATTTTTTAAATACATTAGAATACTAAACAAACCACTGCAAAGTATGTGAAAGTCTTATAAGCATTACATTATGGCTTTATTGCTCACATCATTGCAGTGAAGGGGCTGTGAGCCTTTCCATTAAGAATCTTATTTTTAATATTTTACAAGTCTGCTGTAAAAATCACACTGTATTGAAACTCAGAATAAAAAGTTTCAACTTGGAAATAAGTAGCTTAATTTTTTATTTTTTTTTTTTACATTGTCTTAGATTAGTTTGCACTTGTAAATGAGGGATAGAATCAAATAATCTCTTACGGCATTTGCACAGATAGCACAAAAGTAAGTTTATGTGCATTTAAGAGGACTATTATTGTTAAGGACTAAGAGCATAAGGGAAAATTGAATTCCATGTTGGCCAGTTCTTTTTCAATTCAGTATCTCCAGAGGATATATTCTTCAGAGAAAGGTACAAAAATCCTACAAGGTCAGCTGGTAGAGTTTCTTCCTAAGACACAGAAAGAAAATTGTTTCTATCATGAAATAAGGCATCTTTCTTTTTGTTTTCTGTATTTAACCTTTTTAATACAACACTGTATATATTCTTTATGCCCGTAATCACTTATATCTCTTTGAACTTAAAAATATTTTGCAACTAAACCCTGCAGATTTTTTTTTATTGTTTTGTCATTTGTAAGTGTAATTCCCTTCAAAAATCTTTGAATATATTTTCATTTCAATAAAAAGGCACAAGTCTTGCTTTTCCCTCATTATGTTTCGTCTCTTCTCCATATATTCATGCTCTCCTACTTTTAACTTATGTTAGTTAAATATACTACAACATTCATCCTTCCATTCTTAGTGAGTTTACAGGAGTAATTACAATTAACCCCGAGATGCTGTCTCAGCTAAGCTAGAGAATATTGACCAAATTCCTGACTATCAGCATCAAATGTAATCAAAATATTATCGAAAGTTCATTAAATGTCTGAAATGGCAACTGTGGGTGCACAGCATTCCTTTAACACTGAATGTAGAACTTGCTAGGTGTGCCTTGTTGGGTCTCTTCTTATTGCCTTAAGTGCTTTATCTAACACAAACTGACTATCACAGGGACAAACTTCATATTTTCATTTGAAGTTTTCCATACCTGACAGTCTCATCTCTCTTACCCATTGCCATAGGCTACCACTTTCTGTAGCAATTTTCATGATAATGAAAGAAAAAGGGAAACATAGTGTAACAAGCACATAACTTGATTTAGATGCTTTTTCTAGTTTTAAAACCACGGTGTTGCTACCACTGCTTATGCAATTGCAAACAGCTTGTCCACTAGCACTTTTTTAGAGTTTTGCTGCCTGTTCAAAGATATCCATCTCAATAATTAGAGATTCAACCAAACACTTAATGTTTGCCTTTGGTATCTTGATTACCTGCACTCTATTTCATTTTTGTTTTGAAGCAAAACATTCCACACATCTAACTAGTTTCATGTTTCTAATTGTCACAGTTACCCCATGCACTTTTATAAGCTATGCTGTAACCAGCACCATTTTTATGTGGTAAGCATTTTTTAAAATAATTATGTCAGATATGTGATGAAATATCTTATTATGTCTTTACATAAATTGAGCTTTGAAAGGAAATAATACGGTATTCTTTGTTCCTATAGCAGTTAACACCAGCTTTTCTTTTGGATATTTGCAATATCCCAAAAAGATTAAAATTCTTTATTCTCTGGCCAGATTTATGCCTTTGTCTTTGTATGCCAATAATCCTTCCAGGGTAGACTCCAGTAAGACACATCTGTTACATTTATATTCTCACATTAGTCCAATTCTCTGCTCTGAATCATTGTGTTTTGATGCAATGGGCTATTAAGCAATTTCCGTGTTTTCCAGTAAAGGAAGCTATATATCACTGAATGATTAAGTAAGCCATTTATAGATGGCATTAATAACAGCATGAGTACTTTGTCCTAGAGCCTGTATTGACCTTGTACCTTGCTTAAATTCTTCCTTTGTTGAAATAACTGAGGTACGTTGCTTCGATGCACATAGCTAACTTTCATAATAAACACAGCACTGGCAAACTTAATACCCAGAAAATACTGTGATGTTTCAGGGTGTTGGAAGCAGATATGTGGAAGGTTGAAAAATAGGGTATACACTTAAAAAACAACACAAAAGACAAATGTTATTATTTTCCTTTAACAGGCAGTATACTTTGTGCCTTTTGTCAAAATGTGTAACTATTTGTGGACATAGGTTTCAAGCTTCTTAAATAGGGGAGTTTATTATTATTTATGTTACAACACTGACACTCTTTTTCTTGCTGATTGGATTACAAGTTTTCTATAAAATACATTGGTGCTTCCTATGAGAAAACATGTGATATACATATGAATTCTATCATAGATTTCTTCCCTGACCTATTAAAAAATCAAGCTCTATAAAATTAGAATGTAGTGCCTAAATTCAGGAAAAACAATTCAAGAATATTGTATACTACATTCTGTGACCACAGATGTCAGCTAAGCCTCACACAGCTGTTCGCTTACTCCCCCGTGTTGGGATGGAGGAGAGAACTGGAAGGGTAGAAGTGAGAAAACTTGTGGGCTGAGATAACGACAGTTTAATAGGTAAAGCAAAAATTGTGTGTAAGCAAAGCAAATTAGGAGTTCACTTGCTACTTCATCAGCCAGCAGATATGGTTAGCCATTTTGAGGAAAGCAGGGCTCTATCATACATAACTATTACTTGAGAGTACAAATGACAGTACTCAAAACACAGCCTCTTCCTCTTCCCCCCCCCCCCCCCCCCCCCAAGCTTTTACTGCAGAGTTTGAAGTCATACGGTATGAAGTATCCCTTTTGTAAGTTGGTGTCTGTTGTCCTGGCTGTGTCCCGTCCCATCCTCTTGCCCACCCCCATCATGTCTGCAGGCCCCTTAACATGAGAAACAAAAAAGGCCTGGACACTGCAAATACTGTTCAGCAATAACTAAAAACCCTGTGTTATTAACACTGTTTTGGTCACAAATCTAAAATATAGCACCCTATGACCTACTGTGAAGAAAATTAACTCTATCCCAGGAAAAGAATGCTGAGTTATGAGAAATCAAAATCTGTTTCTGGAAAACATAATGCACTACTTACAATGCTCTGCTCTTCGGTTTCACCAGCTGCTGAATTAAAATCACATTTAAAGCTTGAGCATCATACAGATGCAGGAAAGATGACTATAAACATTTTCTATGGATATCAAACTGAACTCAGAACTGCATATACAGCCATAGGTCTTATTATAATCAAAGAAAATTATAGTAAAACAGTTCAAGGTTGAATTTTGCTGAAATTACTGTACATATAGGACTTATATAAGGCTAGATGCTTTACATATGAATAATGACTCAGTGGATGACCTACAGAACTTACAGTTGAATCTTAGACATTGCACTGTGAGCAAGAGCAGCAAATAGTAGACAGAGAATAACATAAAACTTTAAAAAATCTGTTCATTCACTAGAAAAAAATTGTTATACTGATATTTCCTTCCTCATCACCTGCCTTTCTTTAGAAGTGAGTAAATTACAGGTATTTGTATGTCTTTCTTGTAGAGAGAAAATAAGATCTTTAACAAAACAAAACAAAACAACTTTCATGAAGTGTTCCTATTACTGCTCCAGAAATAACACTGACAGACCAAAAGGCCCAAAGTTACATTTTTAAACTGAAAATTATTTCATTAGCATAATTTCCAGGATAAAGGTTTCAAATGAAAATCATTCAGCTTTGAACTATGCCTTCCTTACAACAAAATCTCTGCACAGGGAAAGCTCTCAATGACAATTCCTTCTGATCATAGTCTGGGGGCAGTCATCATTTAACTGCTAAGGGAAAATGAACATACTTGAACTGGTACCTTCTGGTGAATCATATTTGGAACACACTAAAACCAGAAATTACGAATTTAAAGTATTCCACTGTTGGTCATTTGTCAGTGGAATTGCTTCCTGCATGCTCTGCAGACCCATGCTAGGTGACAAAAGCAGCTGACAGTTCTTGTAACTATTTGCCCTATAATCATTCTAGCACACCATCTTTGTACTAACTCAGTAGTCAGCATTCAGGCATGACTGAAAGCAGGAAGAAGAACATCAAAGTATATGGTGATTGCATTGTCATTTCCAAGTGAAACTTTTTCTATGTTGCATCCAACAAGTTCTTTTTATCTCAGCTGTTAACACCGTTTTCACTGATACCACAATACTCAAAATCCTATCATATGAAGTATTTATCCCAAATAAGCACAAACCAACAATTAATAAACCTGATAATTATTTGTGAAGATATGTATTACTTAATCCTATTCCAAATAATATCAGCATAAAGGTAGAAGGAGAGACTAGGCTGTCTTGCATGTTATTTAGCCATATGGTGGGCAGGACTGCTGATACTGTCCAGGAACAGCTGGTTGCCTAGAGCAACAAAACAGTAGGGCTGCAAAATATTTGCTGGCTTCTTGCATGCCTACCTAGATGCCAGGCTGCAGAGATGTTTGCTTGTTTGGCCAAGGCATTACAGCTCTTAGGGCTACACTAGGATATAACTAAGCCTGCTTTTATTTATAATGACTTCTTCTTTGAGGGTCAATACCAACAGGTCTTATACTAGCAATGTCCTTTCTCTATTCAGCTAGGTTCATTCTCTATGAAATATCTGTTGCTGAATGATGATGTGTGGCTTACCAATATGCCTATGATTAGTGGAGGCATTTGTGAAAATGTCACCTTTAATTGCACGGCAGTGAGGTTTGCTGCAAGTTCCACAGACCTCAACACTGCTGGGGTACCACCAACTCAACTTCCCGCACAGAAAGACGATCTGCAGTATTACTCCTGTGATGCCATTTGCCCCAGAGAAGAAACAGATTCAGAATCTGAATTTAAAATGGACATTTAAAATGGACCTGAAATGCAAATATAAAACACATAAGAAGGTGTTCTCAGTTATCAAATCCAAACAGGTCAGAGTCTTAATCTCTATAAAAGACTAGAGCTTTATCAGGTGTTAGTTTTCACTATTAACAAGCCACCAGAATGTTCTCATAGTACGAAAAATATCTTCCTTGCTCACATTCAGATATCTTCATCTCTAGGCTTGTTTTCTGATCTCATGGGCAATCCACCTTTGGCCTGTACAAATATGTCAGATCAGTTTTGAGCTGTAAATGCTATTTCTCCAGAATGTTAATAAACTCTCCTTCCAGAGCTGTCATGTTTGAAGATGACCCATTACAGCATTCCCATAGTGTAAAAAGGTCTTCTTTAAAATAAGCAGAAGATTATTCTGGTCAGTGCCATTTCATTTACATTAGCTCTGTTCTAGGTAGTCTTTTTAATTTCAAAAGATTTACTTACTGTGATGCATTTATGTATATATATATGCACTACAGAAAAGGAAGGGAGGAGTAAAATCTAAACAAAAGACTCACTAACCATACCTTCTGTGCTTTAGAAAAAAAGTTACTTTTACATGAAGACAAAATTTTGATCATAGTCACTTTCCATACACACTCAGCTGTAAATGTATGTACTATATGTTTACAACATAAACTTTCCCTGTTGATGAATAGTACCAAACAACAGAGTACATCTTTATCTAAAAACCCTTTAGACACTTACACAGTGTTTCAAAAATGTTGCAACCCTGCTACTGAATCACCAGATTCAGCATTACAAAAAGATGTCACTAGTGTTCAAAGCTTTATATTTCAATTATTTTTAAAGCAAAGCAGCAGTAAAAGAAAGCAAGCACATCATTTGCTTGAAATCAGAGCCTTCATACAATACCCCAAGGCTATACTTTGCTTCCAATTAGTGTTTGCCCTCTTGGAATCATACACAAATAGTTTTTATGTTCTTCATGCATAGAAAATCTGTCTAATGATTTTCTTACCATGTTCTAGTACAGATAAAAGTACTTAATTGCTGTAACAACATTAACTTCACAAGTCTGTCATTCATGACTGGCAGTTAGCTGTTTCTAAAGCTGTACTATTACATGCAAAGTGGAAAATGCAAGCGATCTAATAAAAATGACATTGTTAAGGAAATGCCGCTTTGCAAGCTGTTTATTATATGCTAATAAAATTACTGAGAAAAAAAATGCATTGCTCTATGATATGAATTTGTAGATATGATTTTTTTATGCAGGACCAAAAAAAGGAAAACACGATTATAACCAATGATATGGAATTTTCCTTAGTTATACTTGGTATATTCCTGGCTATATACTTCTTGTTGTTTCCTCTCTTGAAATGTGTGAAAACAGCAGGTAAAAATGCACATATAAAGTATACATAAAGGAGGAACAAGGATAAAAAGCCTATGATTGAAAGTCCCTATTCCTACAGTAGAACTACATCACCTCTAGAAATCAGTTTTCCAACTTGTCTACAGGAAATAAACCCAGGTTTCTTTCATTGAAATTGAGCTATATGAAATATCCATACACCTGAAAACCATGGAAATATTCACAAACAGCAAACTTGGAATAGAGAGAGAAGTTTTATTGCTCCCGAGATTCATGTTATGTTACCTCCACTTACGTATAATAAGCATGCCAATGTGTTTTCTTACATGCAAGAAAAGGAAACAATAATTAAGTGTTCACTGAGCTACAGAGATTAAACATAATATGTGGAAGTCAGGACATCTCAAAAATGTCTTATGCTCCCAACTCTTGAGTTTAAAACTGTGGCCTCATTTATTCCTGTAAAGGCAGGGCACTGCTGGGAAATTCACAAAATATTTTTAACACTCCATTTACATCAAGAATGAAGATGGAGAAGAGGGAGGAATTAAGACTGTGCACAAAATATTGCACTGAAAAGTTGCTCCAGTTCAACTTTTTGTACATCATGAATGGGCTATGCATTAGCACTCTGTTTAGTATTATATACATGAGAATGTTTTATTTCATCAATACAATGGGAATAATTAACTCCTTTATTACTGAAGAAATTAAAATCTTGTCCTGTACACTCAAAGTTCCTAATTGTTGCCCAGAAACTGCGTAATTCAATATACTACTATTATTATCATTGTTCAGAATCTGGCTAATTCAGCCGACCAACAAACTCCAGTTAAAAGGCTGAAAAGGTGGCTCACAACGGTGGCAAAGAAGGTAGAGAGGAGAAAGAGTAAGAAAGGTCCACCAACAAATGACTTAATAAAATAGCTGTTTAGTATAATAAGAGGAAGATAGGCAAATATTAATATATTTAATATGTTTATTATATAGGAATATAAATAAAAAGAGTAATATGGATAGTAAGCAAATCTTTTGTCCTTTCAGATACTGATATGTTCCTACAGTCACCAGATGGATTTTCCTATGTCATGCTTCACGCATCCGTTCCATGGAAAGAGGTTAACTGTTGTTAAGGCTATAACTGTGATGCAGATCATTGACTTCCTAATGTGCAATGGTCTTCTAGATCGGGCCACTACATTCCACTCCTTGATCTACACACAGTTTACATTTCCCAGATACCATGTGCAAAAAGGAAGGTCTGAGGTACAACAGATGAGCCTCACATCAGTCTCTAGGGAGGCGAAGGAGCAAATAGTCCTGGAAACCATTTCCAAATACATGAATGGCAAGGTGATTGGGAGTAGTCAGCACAGATTTATAAGGAGGAAAAAAATGTTAAACTAAATTTACATATTTCCACAATGAGGGGTAGACTTTGGTGGATGAGGGGATCTACCTTAACTTTATGAAGGTTTTTAACACTGTCTCCTGTAAAATCCTCATAGATAAGCTGAAAGAGTAAAGGTTAGACAAGTAGTCAGACAGGTGGATTGAAAACTGATGAACAGCTAGCCTCTCAGAGCTGTAATCAGCAGCAGAAATTTCAGTTTCATTAATGACCTCGGTGCTGGGTCAACGTGCATGCTTAGGTAACAAAAACTGTGAAGAGTGGCTGATACACCAGGGCATTGTACTGCCATTCAAAGATAGCTAGACAGGCTGGAGGATCTCATGTAGTTCATTAAAGGGAAATGCAAATTCTTGCGCTGCGAGGAATAACCCCAGTCACTCATTCATATGGGGGACCAGACAGTTGGAAACCAGCTTTGCTTTCCTTTCTCTGCAGAGAAGAGCCTGGGTGTCCTTGTAAGCAACAAGCAGATGATGAGCCAGACATGCACACTCACAACAAAGACAGTCAATAGCTTCTTATGCTGCATTAGCAAGAACGTTGCCATCAAGGTCAAGGGAGGTGATCCTTTCCCTCTGTTCAGCACTAGTGAGGCCACGCATGCTGGTGAGAGTCTAATGAAGGGTCATGAAGACCATTAAGGGGCTGAAGCATTCGTCATATGATGACAGGCTGAGAGAGCTGGGACTGTTCAGCCTGAAGAAGAGCCTGACTGGGGGCAACTTATCTGGTATATATATCTGGTAAAATGGAATGAAGAGGAGGTAGTTAGCCTCTTCTCAGTGGTGCCCACCAACATGACAAGATGGCACATATTTTAAACAAGGGGATTCCTTCTAAACACATAAAAACACTTGTATACAGTCTAACAGTGGAACAGTTTGCTGAGATAGGTTGTGAGGAAATATCTGAGGAGATGCTCAAACCTAGCTGGACACTGTTCTAGGCAACCTTCTTCATCTGACCCTGCCTGCGCAACAGTATTGGAATAACATATCTCAAGAGATCCCTGCCAAGCTCAGCTGTTCCATAATCAGAACTTTGCAATGGCTTCTCTTTTGGGATGTAAATTTCTTACTGAAAGTTCATAACTTCCAGAAAATGAATAATGTGTTCACTTGTCTCAACTAAAAAGTGCAAGAAATAATAAAATAATCAATAGATTTTCACATTCCTAAGAATGCAGGAATACTTTAAAATAATTCAGTGCAAACATTCTCAAATTAAAATGCAAACATTTATGCTTGAATAAAACTGTGTTGTAATAAGACTATTTTGTGATATGTTGCTTATAAAAAAAATCATTTATTATTCATACCAGCAAAGCTAAGTGCAACTAATTTATTTGCTAAGTCTATGTAACAAATACTTGATTTAGCATAAGTTAATAAACATGTAAATGAAGTTGTCAAAGCTGGGGGGGGGGGTGGGGCAGGGAAGAAGAAAGCATGTTAACAGCACTCCATCTACTTTGGTATACTGTAAATATGTTAACTTTTGTGGATTGGACAGTTCATTATTTTTCTGTCCAATAGTAATTAGTCCTTGTTGGCTGGTCTTACTAGTGCATCCAGACATATGTACAATGGTATTGACCAAACCAATACATTTACATGTCTAGAAATGGAAAAATATTATAGAAAATGGGTTTCATTGTCCGCCCTGTATGAATTACAGAAATATCTTTATTTGAACAACTGATCTGTCATAATAAATCAAAATGCTACCAGGTCTTTGATTACATAAACTTAAGCATTCTTATAAACAACAGAAATCTAGCTTCACTGTTTGACTTACAGCTAGATAAAAGACCATGTTTATTCACTAACTCACTTTCAAAGGAGACCTGGGAATATGAGTTAAGTAAAAAAATGTTCAAGATTCATACGATGTGCAGCAAAAAAGAAAAGCCACATAGTGAGTAATAGCAATCGACGTAAATATTGAACATCTTTATTATGATGCAGGAGTTTAGCAAAAAATACAGTATCTGACAGTGTAATTAAGAATCCAAGATCATTATAATGTTGTTATAGGAGTTGTTCACTAACATTTTATTGGTAAGTACTTGGATTTGCAATATTAATAGCCTTCCTTTTTCAAGTGTGACTTTTGCAAATGAAAGTTCACATGTATCATATTAAAAGCTGCATTACTTTATGTACTAGCTTTTAAACAACGTGTTCTCTTATAGTGTTTGTGCACTGAGAACTGAGTCTTTATTTTGAACTGAAGTAGGCTCTGCTTTGAGCTCTGGAAAACCTGGGTCCCTGTTCGTCAGAAATAGCAGCTATTTCATAAGCATTACATGTATATATTCAACAACCTGTTTGGTTTTTCCCATATGCATAACGCAAGTGGTAAACTTAACAATCAGATGGAAGACACCTTGTTAATTATCAATAGCTAGTCACAGCCTGGCACAGAGAATGAGTGACCATTCTTTCTCAGAAACCATGCTTTCCCTCTGGGCATGGGGAGAAACTGCTTCAGCATGAATATTTCACATTAATAACGCATTGTAAGTTGAAGACAAAAACAGAGGCATAATGGTACACAGCATCACGTTGTCTTTAGTCTGTAAAGAATTTCTATTTTTGGTATATAATACTCAAAGTTTCATTCTGTCTTTGAAGACTCGTAGCCAAGATTACATCTGGCACACAGAAACTTTATTCCTTTGATATTCCTCTTTAATTATATGTCTTATGATTGCCAGTGAAATCATTATATAACCAAAAGGAAAGTTCACTGCATCTCATTATACTGAAAAATAAAAATTCTAAAAACCACACACTATTTTGTGTTATTGGATCATTACTGCAGTATATGTTGAACTCATGATCACTGCTTGTTCAGCACTGAAATTAGACCATTACATGATCTTCCACTGATCTATTATCAAAGGTGGGCTTCTTGAAGGATTGCATGACAAAAAAATTTAATTCTAGTCGAAGTTGTCCAAAAGAAACTGTTTTCTATTTGTATTAAAATATGGTTTTTATGTAATATACTATGACAAAATGTATTTAGTAAAAACTGATTCTCACAAACATCATTAAATGGTTTACCAGTGACTAACAAAGCAAATAAAGTAAAAAGAAACTATTTTAATGATGTGTTTCCACTACATTGTCTATGTCAAATTCCAGATATTCTGGAATTAAAAACATCAATAGATTTGTTGACAAAGATTTTTGACACAGGAGATGCAATTGTGTTTGCCCTTGAACTTGCTAGAGGCTGATCAACGCAACAGATTAAGGACTCTTAAAAGGAAGGATCTTGACTTTGCTAATTATATATAATGCTGTAGAGCTGTCAGGATCCCATTCAATGACTGCTTAGCCAAGTCAGATTTCAGACAGACCCCTTCTAACACAAAGTGTGTTAAAATTTAATTACTAGGCTTGCATGTGCCCAGTAACCTAAGGAAAGTGAATTTGCTTTCTACGAATTTTTGAATGCTGACTTTTCTTCATCAGATGAGAAATAATTCTGTAAATGAGCATACACAACACACATACACAGCCAGTAATGGCAAAAAGGCTCATTCAGAAGAATCAGACACACCAGACACTTGGTTTTCAAAACAGATCTAAGAAGAAATAGGGAGGAGAGGGTGGAGATTCAGACACACCAAAAATCAGAAAGCGTAGCAGTCCATTTCCTGTTGGAGCATCTCTGCTTCTTAAAATATACTTAAATATTCATATGGTTAGACACACCAAGTCTATCTTGCAACATAGTCATCAGGCCACTTAGCAGATGTTTGAGAAGTCTGATTAAACTCTTGAGAGGTAACTTTTCTTGAACCAAATCTCTCCTCATATGAAAATCTGTCCTATGAAAAATGCTCCTGGCCAAATGGTTGTAAAACTATTTGTCAAAACATTTGGCATAGTCCCAAGGGAAAAAAGAAAAAACAAACAAAAAAACCCAAACAAGCAAACAAAAACCCCCACAAAATCAAAATTCAGCTAAATGGCATTTTCCTATGAAAACCAGAAGTGATGACAATTTGCAATCAATGGCCATAGAGACCAGTTGAAATAACAAATTAAATGTAAGGTACCATATAAATGGATATTATTAATCCTTGACATACAACAAGCAAAGCAAGCGGGTCCATTCATCACTAAACTGACTTAGGCTACCTGACATGACTTCAGACTAACACTAGTACAGCACTAGGCAATTAGACTGCATCACTGAATTCTGTCTACACAGCACTCTGTAGGCCAAAATCATCAAGGCTATGAAAATAAGAAGCAAGTGATGCTTTTATCATCCTCAGTTCCCTGATACAAGCCAAGTATGTAGCTTATTATACATGCACAGCCATTGGGAATATGTCAAAACTAATAAAAAGCTTAAAACTCTAAACCTAACAAGCATTGAATCAGACAACAATATCAAGTTTCCTGGAAGCTGAGAGCTCCAACAAAATATGCTCAGAAGACATACCATGTTGCCTTAATAGAGAAATAATTTACTTGTACCCAAAACTAATCCTCTCTCAAACTTGAAACATTTGGTGTGAAGCTCTGCCTTTTTTTAAGGAGATACAGACTTGATGAGTATCTCAACTCATCTTGAGCAGCATTTCATAAAGAGCACGAAACCTGACAAGAAGAATCTCTCTTCATGGCAAAGAATCCAGCCAAGATAAACAGAACTCAGAAGATCAGAAGAAAAAAAAAAAAAAAAAAAAAAAAAAAAACCAACCAAAATATTATCTCCTATAGATAATTTCAATGTGTCCAGGAAATTAGATCAGCAGATTGATTGACTATTTTTAATGTGTACACATTTTTGGAAGGCAAATATTGACCACAAGAATCATTGAGCATTAAAGGCAACACGAAAAAAAAACAAAACAAAACAAAATACTTTCCAAGTATTCCAACAGCATTATTTGTCATATACTCATGTAGAAGCTGAAGAATCAAAAACACCCAAGACATTTAGGAATACAAGTGCCATTAACTTTCAGTTCTCCTGGGTGCCTTAGTGATTTTGAAATCCTTCCTTGTAGATAATTAATCACTTTATACTGGCATTCCACGGTGCTCTGCACTGATGATTTTATAAATCTTTTTGTGTGTGTCAGCTGCATATAGTCAGAAGAAATGATTATCCAGTTTAGTTATTACTTCAGCACATAAGCAATTTGCAATTAGAGCATCATAATAGCAAACTTTTTTTTATTAAAAGCACTCAGAGATACTGTATACTGAAAAGAACCAGTTACTGCATGTGATTCACGCTGTCAGATAAATATTTTGTGGTAAAAATAATGGAAATAGAAAATTTTACGGAATACAGCATAGCATAAAGTTATCCACTCTCTTCAGCCTCAAACAAGAATATTATTACTGTGACTGTAATTGAAACAACCTTCCAAACATACTTTTGCTTCCTTCAGTGAAATGGCTTTGTTTTGCATATTGTATAAATACTTTACTGAAAATAGAACTCTGTGAAAATTTTTTCACATCAGTATCACATCTAAATAGGTGTCACTCACTAAGGACATAATACAGTACTTCAGTTTATGTTTAAAGAAAAAGTAGGAAAATACAAGCAACTGGTATATATGTTGATAAATGCACATCTTCTGGATATAGCTCCCAGGAAAGAGTAACTACTAGTATTATATATTCAATTTTGCCTAAAAATCTTGAGAATAAGAGACTATAATCATATGTCCTTTATCTTGTTCTTAATTTTAATCTTTCCTTTGATAGAATCATAGAATCATAGAATAGTTAGGGTTGGAAAGGACCTCAAGATCATCTAGTTCCAACCCCCCTCACATGGGCAGGGACACCTCACACTAAACCATCCCACACAAGGCTTCATCCAACCTGGCCTTGAACACCACCAGGGATGGAGCACTCACAACCTCCCTGGGCAACCCATTCCAGTGTCTCACCACCCTAACAGGAAAGAATTTCCTCCTTATATCCAATCTAAACTTCCCCTGTTTAAGTTTTAAACCGTTACCCCTTGTCCTGTCACTGCAGTCCCTGACGAAGAGTCCCTCCCCAGCATCCCTATAGGCCCCCTTCAGATATTGGAAGGCTGCTATTAGATCCCCACGCAGCCTTCTCTTATCCAGGCTGAACAGCCACAACTTCCTCAGCCTGTCTTCATACGGGAGGTGCTCCAGTCCCCTGATCGTCCTCGTGGCCCTCCTCTGGACTTGTTCCAGCAGTTCCATGTCCTTTTTATGTTGAGGACACCAGAACTGCACACAATAATCCAGGTGAGGCCTCACAAGAACAGAGTAGAGGGGCAGGATCAGCTCTTTCAACCTGCTGGTCACACTCCTTTTGATGCAGCCCAGGATACAGTTGGCTTTCTGGGATGCGAGCACACACTGAAGCCGGCTTATGTTCATTCTCTCATCGACCAGCACCCCCAAGTCCTTCTCTGCAGGGCTGCTCTGAATTTCTTCTTTGCCCAATCTGCAGCTGTGCCTGGGATTGCCCTGACCCAGGTATAGGACCTTGCACTTGTCGTGGTTGAACTTCACAAGGTTGGCATCAGCCCACCTTACAAGCGTGTCAAGGTCCCTCTGGATGGCATTCTTTCCCTCCAGCATATCAACCGAACCACACAGCTTGGTGTCGTCGGCAAACTTGCTGAGGGCGCACTCAATCCCACTGTCCACGTCAGCAATGAAGATGTTAAACAAGACCGGTCCCAACACCGATCCCTGAGGGACACCACTCGTTACCAGTCTCCAGCCGGACATCAAGCCATTGACAACTCTTTGTGTACGGCCATCCAGCCAGTTCTTTATCCACCAAGTGGTCCATCCATCAAATTGATATCTCTCCAATTTAGAGAGAAGGATGTCGTGTGGGACAGTGCTTTGCACAAGTCCAGGTAGATGACATCAACTGCTTTACCCTTGTCCATCAATTCTGTAGCCCCATCATAGAAGGCCACCAAATTGGTCAGGCACGATTTCCCCTTAGTGAAGCCATGCTGGCTGTCACCAAGCACCTTGTTGTTTTTCATGTGCCTTAGCATGCCTTCCAGGAGAATGTGCTCCAAGATTTTACCAGACACAGAGGTGAGACTGACTGGCCTGTAATTCCCCGGGTCTTCCATTTTCCCCTTCTTGAAAATGGGGGTTATATTTCCCTTTTTCCAGTCTTTGGGAACTTCACCTGACTGCCATGATTTTTCACATGTGATGGCTTAGGAACTTCATTCACCAGCTCCTTCAGGACCCGCGGATGGATTCCATCAGGTCCCATGGACTTGTGCACGTTCAGATTTTGAAGATGGTCTCGAACCAGATCCTCTCCTACAGTGGGCCCAAGGTCTTCATTCTCACAGTCCCTGCGTCTACCTTCTAAGACCTGGGTGGTGCAGTCAGAGCCTTTGCCAGTGAAGACCGAGGCAAAGAAGTCATTCAGAACCTCAGCCTTCTCCAAATCCTGAGTAGCCAGTTCTCCCGAAAGCTTCCTCAGGGGGCCTATGTTGTCCCTAGTCTGTTTTTTTGTTTGCTACGTACCTGTAGAATCCCTTCCTGTTATCCTTAACATCCCTAGCTAGGTTTAATTCTAACTGGGCCTTAGCCTTCCTAACCTGGTCCCTAGCTTTCCGGACAACATCCCTGTACTCTACCCAGGCCGCCTGTCCTTGCTTCCACCTTTTATAAGCCTCTTTTTTCCTTTGAATTTTCCTCAGCAGCTCCTTATCCATCCAAAGAGGTCTCCTGGCCCTTCTGCCGCACTTCCTTCTAGTTGGGATGCAGCACTCCTGAGCTTGCAGCAGGTGATCCCTGAATATCAACCAAGAGTCTTGGGCCACCCTGCCCTCCAGGGCTATATCCCATGGAACCTTACTAAGCAGGCTCCTGAAGAGGCCAAAGGCTGTTCTTTTGAAGTCCAGGGCAGTGAGCTTGCTGCACGCTCTTCTCACTGTCCTGGGGATCTCAAACTCGACCATCTCGTGATCGCTGCATCCAAGGCTGCCCTGGAGTACCACATTCTCAGCAAGCCCTTCCCTGTTGATGAGCACAAGGTCAAGCACGGCACCTCTCCTTGTCGGCTCCTCTATTACTTGCAGAAGGAAGTTGTCTTCCACACAATCGAGGAACCTCCTGGATTGCTTATGCCGGGCAGTGCCATTGTTCCAACAGATGTCAGGGTGGTTGAAATCCCCCCAAGGGCCTGCAAGCGTGAGGCTTTTCCTATCTGTCTGTAGAGTGCTTCATCCACAGGTTCTCCTTGATCAGGCGGCCTGTAAAAGATCCCCACAGTAATGTCTCCACGGCTGTTTTCCCTTTAACCCTGACCCACAAACTCTCCGTAAACTGCTCACCTGTCCCCAAACAGACTTCCATACTCTCCAGCCTATCCCTAACATAAAGGGCAACTCCCCCTCCCCACCTGCCAGGCCTGTCTTTTCTAAAGACCCTGTAACCTTCCATTCCAACACTCCAGTCATAGGAGCCATCCCACCATGTTTCTGTGATGCCTATTATATCATACCCCCGTAGATGTGCACACTTCTAATTCCTCTTGTTTGTTCCCCATGCTACGGGCGTTTGTATAGAGGCATCTGAGACGAGCTCCAATTGAAGCCGGCTCGTTGGCTGGAGCAGCTGGAATATATCTACATTGTTCTGAGCATATATTATAGGTTCTGGCAACTGACTGGGTGTGTTGGGATGGAATGATATCCCCCTCCCCCAACACATCTAGTTTAAAGCCTCCTTGACCAGTCTGGCAAACCTCCTACCCAAACTGTTCTTCCCTTTCTTTACCAGAGCAGCTCCACCAGCCCCCAGTAGACCTGGCCTACTAACTTCAGTCCCATGTTCAAGACACCCAAACCCCTGACTATGGCACCACCCTTTTAACCATTTATTAACCTGGCCAATCCTCCTAGCTTTTTCTTGGTCCTCCCCTGTGTCCTGGAGAATTGACAAAAAGACTATCTGAGCTCCAGAGGCCCTAACCACCTCTCCCAGGGCTCTGTAGTCTTTCTTTATGGTCCCCAGTCTACTGCTACCTATATCCCTAGCACCCACATGGATCACCAGGAGCGGGTAATAGTCCGTGGAACTTACTAGAGCAGGCAGCCTCTCTGTAACATCCCTGATCCGTGCCCCTGATAGGCAGCACACCTCCCTCAAGACGGGGTCAGGCCGACAGACGAGTGCTTCCGTCCCTTTCAAAGTAGAGTCCCCCATTACTACGACCCGCTGCTTTTTCTTTGTAGCGCCAGTAGAGATCCTTACCCGTGCATAACCCGGCTGTTTGTGGTGCTAGTGCGTTTCCTCGTTAGTCTCCTGCAGGACAGCAAAGCGGTCCTGGGTGGGGACAACAGATTTAGGAGGAAGCCCCTTGCCATTAATTGTCCTTTTCCTCCTTCTTTTGTTTTTTTGTTTTTTTTTTGGGGGGGGGGGGGGTTGTTGTTTTTGGTTTTTTTTTTTTCTTTTTTTGTCACTAATTCCCAACTTCCCGGGTTGGTGGCCTCCTTCTTTCCTTCATGAGTTGGAGGGGAAGCTTGAGGCCCCCGCACAGTCTGGGGCTGGAGCAAGCAGCCCTGCTTCCTCTCAGCTACCCTGGCATCTTGAAGCCCGCTAATAGCATTCCGCAGCTCAGCCGCTGCTGCAGAAGGGCCTCCACCAGGGAGCACCGAGCGCAGCCCTGCCCGCCGTGCTCCTTTCCCTCACCAGACCAGTGCAGGCACCCTCTACACTCCGAGCTCTGCACTGCAGCCTCCCCTGTCATCGGCGCTGTCTGGGTGCCTACGCTTTCCACTGCTGGGGCAGCCAGAGCAGAGCTCCCAGAGCGGGCCCTGGCGATACGATGGGTGCTCACCATCCCGCTCGCCTGCCCGCGCAAACTGCCTCATCCCGCTCTGCTCGCCCGCGCTCCCTGGGGCAAGTTTTTATCCCCTCAGGGCTGGTGCCGCTGCTCCTGGCTCCGCCCCCTGTGGGTCCCTGCTCGCGTCCGCGGAGCTGCCGGCTCCTGGGCAGGGCCTGTCGAGGACCTGAGGGTCCCTCGGTAGCTCTGGCCGCTCTGAGTTGAGGCTCCTGGACGCTGATCTGTCCCCCGCTCCGGTGTTAAAGGCGTCCTCTCCCGAGCTACTCACCTCAGCAATTGATCCACTACTATTGCCCATAGGATTTTGTCCGGATTTTGTCCGGATTTTGCCCACTTCGCACTGAAATTTGTCTGAATTCAGATCATTTTCTCTTTTTTTTTTTTCCTCTGGAGGAACCCCAAACTATCCTCTCTTTCAATATTTTGTATCATCATCTCTCTGACTCTCTCTGAACAGCAAAAGTCAGAATCAAATTATATTAAGCACCTTTTGCTGTGAGAACCATACTGGACCTCCTCTGAACCTACAAAACAGAGACTGTGCTGTGAAAACAGCTCAACTTTTCTACATACCAAAATTTTCAAGAATTTTTCTGAACTGTCTTAAGCATGACTTGCTACGATAAATCAAAATATCTCTACAGAAGCACAAAACAGAAAGAATTTTAACAGAGACAACCTATCTGGCAGTGTTGAGTAAAAAGACAAGGGCTGCAGAGGGAGGAGGTAGCTGTTGAGGCTTTTTCAGTTGTTTTGAAACTAAGATCTTTTCTGGATTTAATCTTTTATGCAGTTATTAAAATTGTATTCATAGTCACAAGACGTGTAATCAGTTTTGTTTTCTAAGTAAATTAATTTTAGAGCTCATGTTTAACTATAGAGTATGAAATAATCAAAAGAATGAAATTTGACAACTCTCCAAAAATTATTTTTGATGTTCTCCTTTTTGCTCTGATACATAGTCCCAGATGATATTTGATTGACAATAGCAAGTCTGCACATCTGGGCTTCCATTCACTGGAGCATTTGGAATTAGAAGTTTACTTCGTGATGACAAGATCAGATTCTATAATTCTCAAAATGGAACCATTATTTGCAGTCTTGTATAACATACTGGTGATGAACATAGGCTCAAAACTCCATTACCAGCAGCTTCTGGGTCACATCCAATCAGACTTCAACAGATACGCATGCTTAAATGTCTTTTTTTTTAAATCACCTGCTAATAATCACTTGCTTCCATGGGGAAAAAACAAACAAACTTTCAGAAAAGCTGTGAGCAACATGCCCATGAGATACACAAAATGTTCTAAATGAAAAGGTTTGCAGCTGTGAAAGCAGTAGTAGGTACAAGCTTTTCTTTTGGATATAAGCACTTTGATGTTAATTTTAGAGCTTGCAGTGTCTTTGATACTGTCTCCCCATAGACATCTTTAAATTGCCTAGCAGTCCTCAGTGATTAATTGCCTTTTCTGAAAATACTGCATCACCTGAAGACAACACATGCTTAACACACAGAGAGTACAGAATGATTTCAAAGGCAATGTTTTGAACATGGCAATACTGCAATGATGACTCACAAGATAGTGCAGGCAGTTCAATGCCAGCCCACAAGTTTTTTGAACCAGCTCCTGAATCTTGACTAATTTGTCTGTTTTATACAGTAAACATGCTAACTGTTTGTAAAAAAACCCCTGTATTTCATGACACAATCATACTGTCTGGTACTGAGAATTTATCAGATATTAGACACTAAATATTATTTGTAATCCGTGTTTAGGGAACTAATGAAGGTTGGTTACTGTAAATAAGTTAGTGGTAACTAATAGTTACATTTAACATACTACAACTTAGTGTTTGCGTAACATAAAATCTGCTATCTCTGGTGGTTAATATCTAAAGCAATCTGCCTTGTTTAAGAATATCACAAAGTCAGAGCTTCAGTTTCAAATCAGTGGAGTTATTCAGTATTTGGGTGGAGGAGGTATAAGCTGGGAGGAAAGAGACAGTAAATTCCTGGAAAAGAGACCATGGTCAATAACAAAATAATATTTTTTTGAGATCTTAGTGACTGATCCAACCTTTATTACAGTAGTACATTTAAAGCTCCAACTGCATGCATGTTTTTCCTTGACTGTAAGAAAGATTACTTTCTTACCTGTAGTTGAGAAAATTAATTTTTTTAGCTTCATTCCAAATACTTCCCTGTCAAAGCCACAAAAATATTTTCAAGTCCCTTGTGTATACTTTGGCAGACATATTCATTCAGTGACAGAGACATCTCAAGATAGCTGCTTTTACAACTTACTGTATCTATTTTAAATTCATACTTTCATTGTTGTACGGCTCTCCAATTGGGGACTACTAATCAACAAAAAAACATTTCCAGCACCAATTTTATGATGTCGGATTTTAATGTGTCTACATCCTGCTTGGTATGTAGTTCTGGCATTCTTGGGAGAAGCTGGAATTTGATTGTTTTATTTCTTTCATTCAACAACAGTTACTGTATTCCACTAACAACGTAGTGTTTGTTTAGTTTCCTTCTTTTTTTCTGAAGAACATGCATGTACATTAAATACATCTGTGTGCATAGGTCACCAATGCAAATGTTGCCTGATATGTGTTCACAGTCACAAAGGTAAGAGGCATGTATTGGCTTTAATGCTTCTAGTTCTTACTGCTGCAAAAAGTCTGAGGTCTCCATTTAGTACATCGGGTATTTTGACTTAAGCTACTTACTGTTTAAAGTAAGCTTTACACGACATTTTTGTTTATAGCTTAACAGAACAGTACAATGATTTTTTTCTCCATCTTAATCACTCCTGTATACATCAATAACCAAAAATTAACAAACGGAATGCCTAGTGTCTAAGTGTTGGATAACAGTGTTCATGGAATAATTTTAAATAGCATCATTATTTTTAAAGTGCACCTCTGCTACATGTCCAGTGTCAGTTAGAATTCTTTTATAAATTCTAGTCAGTGTGAGTTATAATTGCTAATATATTTGGAGTTTGCTGCTTTTGAACTTTTTTTTCCAATTATCCTATACATCTCACCAGGAGAAGGGAGAGGTGGTGAGCAAGCAGCTCTGCGGTACTTGGTTGCCAGTTGAGCTTAAACCATTACACACACAGGAAAGAACACATGGACAGACTTGTCCAGGAATTTAGCACAGGTGATTAGATACCTGCAATGCTGTGGTGTTAGAATAGTTGCAAAATAGCTCTTGTTCCCTGAGAGATAAAATTCTAATTTGAAAATCAAATTTCTGATTAAAATCCTAGAATACCCCCTTTTCAAGAGCTAAGTGTCCGCAAACATTAAGCTAAGGTTTCTCTATACTATGATATTTTTCTTCTTGATTAGGCTGGACTGTTAAAGAGTGTTTTATAAAACCACGTTATTGATGCACTATTATTCATAGACTTAAGCCTACAGTTTCTGTAGAGTCAAAAGTATTATTGAAACCACTATAAGACAAATGTTCAATGAATAAGTGTCAAATACATGGAGTTGATTTCCTTAATTCTATTTAAGTCAATGTATCTTTCCTTGGGACACAGACTTGAATCACACCTCATTGTAGCATCACTATGATCTGATTTAGCCAAGTTTGTCTCCAGGTCTGTTCAACTAAAGAGACACTCTTAGAAAGGGCAAATAAGATAAGCTCTAACACAAGCTTCGTTCTCTCTCTTACCTATTTTATGTTATCTTGTCTGTACTAAAACATGGCCTTGAATTCAATAGGAAATGTGTAAACATTTTTGTCATGCCACAGGCTACTTATCATTTCATTCGGGCTTGAACAGACTATCATATGCCACAGGTTATGTGTCATTTAATTTAGGCTTGAACACTTTTGTTGGATGCAGATTTTCACTTCATTATTCTAGCAGTGCAAGTCAATCATTAGGTGGTTCCTCTTATCTAGAACTGTGACCTCAGTTTTCAAGCAGTGAGAAAAGATTTTTGAATTTTCTGTTTTCTCTTATTGATGTGAAAAGCAGGCTAATTTCTCTTAACATTACTCTGACACTTCAGATTCAGTGCAGAGCACGGTTAAAAAAAAAAAGGACAAAAAATAAACAAAAAAAATCCACATAATTTAGGAATGTAGACCAAAATTCCATAATCAGAGAGGTGCATTTCGGGGGAAAGTTGCTTTACACTGCTATTTCCCCTCGCTCTACTTTTAGCAGTAGGATATATATTTTATCTTCATTCTTACAAGGTATGATTGTTGATGACATTTACATGTTTTCACTAGTTAGGCTATATTCTTTGAGCTGTGCATTATTTGTAACAGATTCTGCTTTTTGGTTTTGATTATCCTTTGCATGGACTAAAACACCTTAAAATGAATTTCAGGCATCAACCTGCCTTCCTCTTCTGTATTGTCCTATAGGACATGCCAGTAACAGTGAAGAGTTTGGCCATGATTTAGACTGAATTTTATGTTGCCAAAACATATTTGAAGAGATAGATACCATTTAAGCATTTGTACCCAGCCACTCTGTGTTGAAAGATATTAAATACAGTCTAATTCTTTATTCTGTCCTATGTATCCTAATAATTTTGCGTCAAAGATGATTGATGTACAGGACTAAATGACCTCTCGTTGCCTCATCAATGTACATTTCAAATCAAGAATCTTTAATTCACATTTAATGTATGGTTATGTGATGTCATGCAGAGTTTCATCAGGTTTATGCGTGCATATAACAGCTACAGTATCAAAAATTCACTTGAAAGGAGAAGCTGGGCACTGCAATACTTTCACATCCCATCATCTGGTCCATGTTCCGATAACTGGGATTCCAGAATTTTTAAATGGAGAGTGGCCTTTACACACAGATTTAGAGAGACAGCTGCAACATTTGCTTCTTTAAGAAAGGGATTATCTGAGATTTTATTTCAATCAGGCATAGCTGTTGTTTCAGAAAATATTTACAAGACTATGCACGTTGTTCTTAAAGTGCACCCATCTTTGTTATATTCTACTGTTTTATAGTTTGCGTCATGCACACCTGTGATGCATGTACATAATATTTTATGTAATGTAAGTGCCAAGGTTCAAGAATTACAAATGCAAATAAAGGCATGCTCTTGCAGGGAAAAAAAACGCCTAATCAAACAAGTTCCATAAAGCAAATGTTGGTAACACTGATATAAATAAGCTACTGGCTCACCAGAAAGTTTGATGTGCTAAGAAGGTCCATCACAAATTTAAAAAATAATTAGGTGAGTGGTATAGGTGTTAAAGAAGGACTTTTCTTAAAACTAATTTCTGAGGATTTTTTTTCCTTCAGATTTTATTATTTTTCATTCTCCAGAAGCAAGACCATGTTCTTAATGAAGGTTTTAGTTCACTATACCACAAAAATCATGTCTCCTTCTCTTTTTGTCAGGATATGAATATCCCAAAATTCCTTTCTTTGATATAAAATACAAATTCCAAGGCTCCTTCTGATAAATGCAAAGTTAAAATGACTCATTTACAAAACAGAACAAAAACAACCCACACAGTTGTTTTCTGAGAAGGATAAAATATGCCTTCAATAATGAACAATTATTTTTCTACTACCAGCATCCTTTCTGAGAAATCCATTTTTAAGTGCTCTCAAGGGAGAACACTAGACTACTTAGCTTCTTTTTAGAGAAATTAAAAATAAAGCACAGGCTACAAGAAGACCAATTGTCATTTAATTCTCTCCACAGACTGTTTCAAATATATCACCTGGCCACAGTGTCAGTGTTTCTGAAAGCCCCACGAGGCAGATACATGATGCACAACACTTCTCCAGCATGAGCAGGCAGTCAGCCGAGGCAGGGAACAACGGCTCTCTGTAGGTTTTCATGCTTCAGTTCAGGTGTCTCATGAAGAGTCTGCAAGTAACTTCTGCTTGCTGTTTCAACCAGAATAGGCTGAGCCAGTCCAGCGATTCAATCAGTCAGTATTTCATACTTGACCCAGCTAGAGCAGCTATGTTTTCTTCCACCTTCTCCCAGAACTTGTCTTACGTCGGCATGAGGGCAAAGAGGATTGGAAGATGAAGTATTTCAGAGCTTAGGTAAGCAATCAGGTAATGCTCTGAGTTTTCATTTTTGTTTTACTCTCAGCATGAGACTGGATTCATGTCTAACTATTATTGTTACATATATGACAACTGAGCTTGTATGGGAAGCTTTCTAAAGGAGTTGCAGTTAGCTCAAATGAAAAGTGAGACAGGACTCGCTGTGTTTAGATCTCATGGACACCTGTGAACAAAGCAGAGTTAGACAATTAAGGCACAGTTCATCTCTTCCACAGCCCCCATTAGCAGAAGCAGTAAAATGGCCACCCACACATGGTTTGTGGTTTTTATCCCCCCCAGTTTCCTCAGTCTGAAGAGTCTTATTATTCCCTTTTTATTTTTCTTCTTAATAAGGTTGTCTTTCCACTACACCACCTTCATGGTCTGACAGCAGTTTGCCCTGTCTCTGTTACTTTTGATTAGTCTACTTCAGATGCATTCAGAGCCTTGAAACTCTCAAGCTGAACACAAGGCAGGATGCTGCAGAGGTGCCATGCTAACCTTACAACAAACTTACACATCGGTTCTTCCTAGAAGTGAAATAAAATATGACTTCAGCAAAATAATCTTCCTCAGTCAGAAATGCAATTACACTCTTTTCCCCTCCCTCATAAACAGGGAGAATAAAAAAAGTGTATAGACTTTAATTAATACTGCATTGAAACTATGTCTCATCAAGGTGCAACAAGGTAATCTGCAACATTACACATGATACTACAGTTCAAGAGTGGCAGTAGTGTAGTATGATATACTGTATAATGTATGAAATCTGGTTTCTAGACCATCTTCCTACCCATTAATATACCATATTTAATGTCCAAATCACCAACTCATTTTGAACTGCAGAATTTACAGAAACAGATAGTGTCAAGATGTGTTTGGAATATGGTGCAGTTATACCACCAGACAAATGGCGTACAACAGAGATCTTGAGCTATAAGGTCTTGTTTGATCACTGATGTGCTACTTTTTATAACTTATGATATGCTTCTATATAACCAGTCAAATTTATCCTTAGTGCAATGCCAGTGACTTGCATAGCTTTGCTCCAAAGATAAATTAGGAGCATTCTGACATTTACAGTCAGCAACACACCCCAAAACTGTTAAAACGAGAAAGTGAATTTGCTGTGGATGAACTGAAATGTAGCAAGTAAGCACAAAAAATGCTTACAAGTAACACCAGTGCAACCGTCCAGTGACCATAAAAGCTATTCCTGAATAATTCCTTCTCCCTAACTAGTGAAAAAAAAAAAGAAAAAATATCTAGTTTCTTCCTTTTATTTTTTTATTTTGTCACAACAGCGGTCTCCTCAACTGAGTGCAAAACCAATGCTGTTTCCTTTGATGGATTATAGAGCAATATATTTTTTGATCCTTATTAAAATTTTGCTATGCCTTGGATATTTAATCTCTTCATGCATATTTATCCATTTTTAAAGATCATCTAATGAAAATTGCCTCTCACCTTGATTAAAAAGACCTTTCAGTATCTAAACTTATACTAATAAATATTAATCTGCATCCCAACAGGAAATCAAAACTGTCTTCTAATGTTTAATATGGCTTTCTCTTTCTTTCTCTAATTGGTATTTTGCAGACATTCTATAATTTATTTATTTTTTTTGTAAGCAGAGCGATAGCATAGCCTTCACGCAGACAGCTACACTTCTCTCTGGCACCTTACAGCCCCTTAGTTCTGTAAACAACTCAAGTCTCACTCATAAGTTCTTAATTGATTTCATTTGTAGACTGTAATTGTTGTTTACATGTTACTTCAAAAGGAAGAAGAATTTAAATGAAGTGACAGAAATAAGCTCCACACTCTGAAAGCTGAAATCCTTCCTGCTTCCTATCTAGCTCTTACTTAAAATCCAGTTCTATCCTGTGTACTTCTTGTGAAGTACATATAGAGTTCAGAGGGAGCTCACTGTTGTCTGGGATTAGATATAATTTATATAATATAATATAAAACATAATGCAAGACTTCCCATGGAAATGCGGCCACAGGTCTTGAAGTAGGAGTTGCCCACTCTGAAGGTAACCATGACAATTGGTAGATCATGTTCAAAACCAGTAAAAATGCAGCTAAACGCTTTTTTCCGTATTTGCTATCTCCTTCCACCTCCCTCTCGCAGGATGTAATTTAAAATACTAAGGCATTTAGAATACAATGCTTAAAATGCTTAAAAACATTTAAAATGTAAATTATCATCTAGAGAAAAGCAAGTATCACCTTTTCATAAGTACCCAAAGACCAGAATACAGCAGCAGTTGAAAGCAGGAACATCAGGCAAGATAAACCATTGCTAAGAGAAAAAAACAGCTGGATAATTAAAGATATCTCAGGAAGAACTAACTCTGTTGTTTTGAGCCTCTATAGCAGTTTCCAAAGGCAATATTTAATAAAAATAACCTCTTGTTTGCAGCAAAAATAACACCTCCAAAAGCAAAAGGGTGGAACATCATCACATTAACCAAACTAAGACCCTTCTTTGACATCACCTTTTCTTTTGTTAGTCATCAGAAATTAGGTATATGTAATCTGACTTCTAGACACCAATATACATGCTAACTTGCCTCCATTTCTAGTCAATAGAGAAAAATTTGTACTTCTAAATAGCGCAACCTATCCAATCTTGTTTAGCTCTCACCTTTAAAATGAGATTAATTGAACCCTTAAAGAGCCTGCTTTTCTCCATTGTTTACAAAGGGAGTCTAGAAAACAAACTAGATATCCACGTTTATGTTGTAGATGACTGAAGTTAGACAAAATGTGTCAATTCCTACATAGAGCTAGCAAGAAACCTAAACACAATCTCTTTTTTTTTTCATTTTTTTCTCATTATTCTTACTTTATCCAGTGTAAACCACAATTTTCTTCTCATCATATCTGTACCAAAAAAAAAAAAAAGCAACGTATTTACTTTAAAATGTTGTTATATAAGTTACTTCCTAATAAGTTAAAATTATTCCAGAAAAGGAATATAATGAGTGAATGACCTTGGCTTTCTTACTCCTCAGCAAGACAAGCAACAGGAAAATGAGACAGGAGATCTGAAGTTTTGGACAGTGCTTAGTCATTTACTTAGCCACTATTTAAAAGGGACAGGTGCAGACGCAGAAAGAGATGAAACCTGAATCATGGTTGTTCCAAAATGAAAACTCCTTTGAAAAACGGGTAAAGAAAGAATGAGGAAGAAGGGTGGAAATTCATTACTTCTGTGCTACAGACTGCAATTTCCTCTCATTTTATCTTATCCAGTCATATTTTTCCTTTACCATCGTGGGTGAGGTTTTGAAATATATTGGTACTATACGTTTTCAAAACATTCAACTTTTGGCCACTTTAACAATGTAAGTGATAACTAATCATTCTAAAGTGATCTGTATACCAGAAGAGAAATAGTAATGAGCTGCAGTTCCAGGACAGAATGGAACAGAAACAGAAAGAGATGGTGGGGAATTCAGAATATTAAAATCTTTGTGTGAGTAACACGTAACATAGAAACCTTCTAAACAAATCACTTGTCTGAATGTCAATACCACTGTCTCATGTTTGAAATATAAACAAAGCACTTCTGTGTTTCCATCTATTCTTTACACTGCTGACATGATTTTTAATCCATTTAAAGATGTGTAACAAATTCACCCCAGTGTGAAACTTCAGTTTCATTCAATCTGATTAAATTTGATTTGTTTGTTTGTTTGTTTGTTTATTGGTTATTCCTGTGTAAATGAGGGTATGGACAGTGCATAGAGAAGGCAGTGAGGATTGAAACAGGAGGGGTCTTAAAGTGGTGTAAAGTGGTCCCTTTTTTTATAATTTTTTGGACTGTGGAGGCAAAAAGCTAGATTGCTAGATTGTTACTGTGTGATCATTTTATAGGATCTTCTTTTATTCTGCTCAATCCCTTGACAAAATGCTGTCATATTTATTTACTTCAGTAGCATGGTTTCTTTGACATATGGTTATATGTTCTGACTGTACTGTCTGCAGGCTGTGTATTCATGGTGACCTTTTTCTGCCAAGCACTAAAACAAGTAAGATAATCTTTGTTACTAGCACAACTTACCTACAACTTCACCAAGAGCCAGAATGGGTCCATGAATGCTTTACGTAAACATTAAATAAGGAAAAAAAACACGAAAAAACCACAAACACCCCAAACTAATAATTTATCATGCTTCTCCAACTTTATAGTTGTTACCCTATTAGAATAGGTAAATATAAATGGCTAAAATTTAACATTTGTATATACATCAAGACACAGAAACCTACATCTAAAACATGTAGAACGAAGCTTTTGCGTACTTCAGCCACAGTGAAGCCCAGATTATTGCTCATCACAGGAAAATTTCCACTGTCCTATGTTCAAAGTATATGCTTGGCTTGAAAAGGCTGCTAGTTTATGTGGAGAAGACAGCAAAACCATACAAGAAAATGGTATATGGCTGTAAGAGGAAGTGACAGAAAAAAATATGTAGAAAAAGCTGAAATCTGGTAATGGTATCTTCCCTTGGTAAAAGTTTCATGGCTTTTTTCTGCAGTACCTGTCTCCAGGCTGCACAGGGAGATATAAACAATAAGCTTTAAGCTGATATTCAAACAAGAGATTTCTCTAGCTGCTGGTAACTTCAGGAAATGCTGCTGTCAACCTGCATGCTGTTCTCACAGTGCTTTACAGCAGAAGCTGGCAAAAAAAGGTATCAGTTGTTGATGAGTTCAGAATGAATAATTCAGCTGTCAACAACTGCTATTTAGATTAAGTACACAAATAACACAATTATTGTAAAAGTACATGAACAATTATGGTACATAAACAATTACTACTGTGTGTGCATAAGCAATCATCTGTGCAAAGAATAAACAGTACCTCATCCCATAATAACAGTTTTATTGATAAAAATTGGTCTACAGGAGGCTCTGACAAAGAAAATATTACATGAGGCAGCTTTATTTCATTTATAATGGTAAAACTTGCAATTATAGGAGGGGATGGTGGTATTGCCTGTCATTAACAATTTCAAGCATTTCCATCAGCAAACTTATTTTCAGTAGCTTGTAAGTTTATCAAACTAATCATAACTCCTTTCACATCACAGCTCCATTGGGGGCTGGATTATGGAAAATATTAACCAAAATACCCTGGCCATTTTCTAGAAAAAAAAAACCAAGGCTTTCACTGAAAACTCAGTGGGCGTTTTATGCTAGAGTGATTCATACTGACTCTCAGGTAGCCTTTGTGTTTGAGAGGTCTATATCCTTATTCCCCTGAAAATTTACTGGCAGAATTTGTTCCCATCAATTTACAAGTAAATTTCCCAGATGTGTAAGAGAGAGCCATTGAAATATTTTCTATCTGCAATAGCCATGACCCAGACTATGTAAATGCATAAATTGCCATCCAACCACATGAACTAGTCAAAACTGGGCTGGTCAGTGGTCTCATCTGAAGTTCAAACCTTACAGAAAGATTTGATACTTTGAATGTGGGGAGTACACGGTCTGGTTATTCAAGGCTTAGAATAGTAATAGGCTAAAGCTAGTAGTCTGAGTAAGAAAAAAAAGGAAAAGAAACTGTCATGCGTATGCTGGCTCTAGGACTGGGGAAGAAAATCAGATCTGAGATACTAACAGAGCATAAAGGGAGAAAGCAGTAGGAAATAAACTGACAATAGAAGGCAGGAGTAGGTTTGGAATAACAGGGTCCTCTGAGTGAGAAATACTGTGATATCAGACAAGAAATTGAAGAGACAAGGATCAGAAAGACAGAACAGCTAGCTAGGTGTACCAGGAGAAATACTTCTAACAGTGAGAAAACTCAAAAGTGAACCTTCATGGTATGGGTAAATGGAGCTAACGCATAAATTTGGATTAGGAAATATGCCAATACATTAGAATAGGGTTGGAGGTGGGGATGATGATAAGTCAGTGCAAAAGTTATCACCTAAGAAAAGAAGTTGGGGTCACAGAATGATGTAAGGGTTGAGATTGGAAGTCTTCTTGTCCAACCCTGCTCAAGCATGGCCACCTAGAGACACCTGCCCAGGACCATATCCAGATGGCTTTGACTAGAGGCTCCACCACCTCTCTGGACAACCTGTGAAACTGCTCAGTCACCTTCACAGTAAAAAATGTGTTTTCTGGTGTTCAAAGGGAACCTCCCATATTTCATTTCGTGATCATTAACCTCCTCTCACTGGGCAGCACAGAAAAGAACCTGGCTCTGTCTCCTTTACAGCCTTCATTCCAGTGTTTGTATATATTTATAAATTCCCCTGAGCCTTCTCTTCTCTATGCTAAACAGTCCCAGGCCTCTCAGCTTTTTCTCCTATGTGAGATGTTCCAGTCCCTAATCATCTGAATGGTCCTTCTCTAGACTCTTTCCAGTATACCCATGTTTCTTTTTTACTGGCAAGCCCAGAATCGAACACAGCACTTCAGATGTGACCTCACCAGAGCTGAGGTAGAAAGGAAAGATAAGATTCCTTGACCCACTGGCAACATTCCTCCTAATGCAGCCCGGGATACCACTGACCTTCTTTGTCACAAAGGTACATCACTGGCTTATAGAATCATAGAATCATAGAATAGTTAGGGTTGGAAAGGACCTCAAGATCATCTAGTTCCAACCCCCCTGCCATGGACAGGGACACCTCACACTAAACCATCCCACCCAAGGCTTCATGCAACCTGGCCTTGAACGCTGCCAGGGATGGAGCATTCACAGCTTCCCTGGGCAAAGATCTTCACTAAGTTGCTCAGACACTGTCCATCGTATTTGAAAAATCATGGCAGTCAGGTGAAGTTCCCGAAGACTGGAAAAAGGGAAACATAGCCCCCATTTTCAAGTAGGGGAAAATGGATGACCCAGGGAGCTACAGAACAGTCAGTCTCACCTCTGGGCCTGGCAAAATCTTGGAGCAGATTCTCCTGGAAGGCATGCTAAGGCACATGAAAAACAACAAGGTGCTTGGTGACAGCCAGCATGGCTTCACTAAGGGGAAATCCTGCCTGATCAACTTGGTGGCCTTCTATGATGGGGTGTCCTGGGTTCAGCAGAAGCAGTCATTATTTCTCCTTCTTAGTAGCTGGTGCAGAGCTGTGTTTTTGACTTTCAGCCTGGGAACAGCACTGATAACGCTGATGTTTTTAGTTACTGCTCAGATGTTTGGTCTGACCAAGGACTTTCTGAGTCTCATGCTCTGCCAGGGAGGAAGGGAAGCCGGGAGGAAGCAGAGACAGGACACCTGACCCAAACTAGCCAAAGGGGTATTCCATACCACAGCACGTCATGCACGAGATGTAACTGGGAGTTACCCAGAAGGGCTGATTCACTGCTCGGTCGGGCTGGGTTTCAACAGGTGGTATTGTATTATCTTCCTTCATTATTTCCCTTATCATTATTATTATTGGTGGCAACAGTAGTGGGTTTGTGATATACCTTAGTTACTGGCCTGTTCTTATCTCAACCTGTGGGAGTTACATTCTTTCAATTCTCCTCCCTGTCCCTCCAGGAGTGGGGGAAGGAGGGGTGAAGAAAGGGCAGGGGGAAGTAGAATGCATGGTTCTGATTTACAGCCTGGGCTTAAACCACAACATGGGGCTACGGAACTGATGGACAGGGGCAGAGCAGTTGACGTCATCTACATGGACTTGTGCAAAGCATTCGACACTGTGCAAAGCATTCGACACTGTCCCCCATGACATCCTCGTCTCTAAATTGGAGAGATATAAATGTGATAGATGGAACACACAGTGGACAAATAATTGCATGCAGAGAGCTGTGGTACATGTCTTGATGTCCAGCTGGAGACCAGTAACGAGTGATGTCCCTCAGGGGTCAGTGTAGGTACAGTGGTAGGTGGACCACTTGGTGGATAAAGAACTGGCCGGATGGCCCCACACAAAGAGTTGTGGTCAACGGCTCAGTGTCTGGCTGGAGACCAGTAACGAGTGGTATCCCTCAGGGATCGGTGTTGGGACCGGTCTTGTTCAACATCTTTGTCGGTGACACGGACAATGGGATTGAGTGTGCCCTCAGCAAGTTTTGCTGATGGAATCAAACCATGTGGTTCGGTTGATACGCTGCAGGGAAGGAATGACATCCAGAGGGACCTCAACATGCTTGTGAGGTGGACTGGTACCAACGTAATGAAGTTTAACCATGCCAAGTGCAAGCTCCTACACCTGGGTCAGAGCAATCCCAGTTTGGGTGGAGAAGAGATTCAGAGCAGCCCTGAGAAGAAGGGCTTGGGGGTGTTGGTCGATGAGAAAATGAGCATGAGCCAGCAGTGTGCGTTTGCAGCCCAGAAAGCCAATCGTATCCTGGTCTGTATCAAGAGGAGAGTGACCAGCAGGTCAAAGGAGGTGATCCTGCCACTCTACTCTGCTCTTGTGAGACCTCACTTAGTGTATTGTGTGCAGTTCTGGTGTCCTCAACATAAAAAGGACATGGAACTGCTGGAACAAGTCCAGAGGAGGGCCACGAGGATGATCAGGGGACTGGAGCACCCCCTGTATGAAGATAGGTTGAGGAAATTGGTTCTGTTCAGCCTGGAGAAGAGAAGGCTGCATGGAGACCTCATAGCAGCCTTCCAGTATCTGAAGGGGGGCTATAAGGATGCTGGGGAGGGACTTTTTGTTAGGGACTGTAGTGATAGGACAAGGGGTAACGGGTTAAAACTTAAACAGGGGAAGCTTAGACTGGATATAAAGAAGAAGTTCTTTACTGTGAGGGTGGTGAGGCAGTGGAATGGGTTGCCCAAGGAAGTTTTGAATGTTCCATCCCTGACAGTGTTCAAGGCTGGGTTGGACAGAGCCTTGGGTGACATGGTTTAGTGTGAGGTGTCCCTGCCCATGTGAGGGGGGTTGGAACTAGATGATCTTAAGGTACTTTCCAACCCTAACTATTCTATGACCTCCAGGGCCTTTTCTGCCAAGCTGCTTTCCAGATGTGCATCCTGCAGCTGGCATCCTGCAGCATACACCCTTCTATTATTTTAAATTAAATTATTAAGCTATGTTTATATTAGGTTATATTTACATTATATTTTTATTCTACTATGCTTTTATTAGTGTAGAATAATGTGTTCAGTATGAGAACAGTGTCAAACCTAGTCACTTGAGTGTACAAATCTCTGGGTGTTCCAGAGGGTAATTGAGAAGGCTGTTTCCCAAAATCATGAATTGCAGAGAACCTAAATTCTATATTGAGAGTTAGAAAGATGACCACAGCTCTCCCTCCTTAATGCATCATGCCCCACTGAAATGTGTTTGAGATTTGTATTCTGACATAGTAGGAACTAAAAGCTGTAATCACTCCAACTATTGGCAAAGTCCCAGGAAATAACCTTAGCCATCCAAGGAGACTCCAACAGTGTAAAATTACTTATTTTGACTGTAAGGATGTTTGGAGCCACAGACTCTGTAAATTGTTTCAAGAAAGATATGGGGAAGAAGGATCCAATGAATTTTTTATTTAAATATATCATTGCTTCAGGAAATGTAATACTAGAGCCTCCTATAATGACATGAGAGGCAAAAATACAAAACCACCAAGTCCCTACTCTGTAGAAGCTGCACAGTGTATACCCAGCTCTACAAAAATAATTTTTTTATTTTTTTTCTTTTTTCTTTTTTCTCAGGCTTTGCTTTCCTTGTTACATTAACTCATAATTAAAGGGTCATAGTTGAAGACAGTTTGCACTTCAGTGAAGGGGAAATGAGCACATACCTAGAATATCCAAGACACCCAGGTACTGACAGATTCATTAGAACATCTTTCTTCAGAATCAGTCTTCAACATCAAGAAAACATAGTGGTTTTTAAGGCAGATGCACCTCCAGCCATCTCCTGAAGAAGAGAGCAGATAATTGATGTCTGATGGGAAGCATGATGTGCAAGCACAGTGATTTATTAGCAATTAAAACTAAGGCAAGAAAACATCAACTTGATAGTTTTCCTGCAGAGTTGGAAAGAAAATCCACATAAAACATCAGAAATTGTTGCTGATGGACTCTACTGGCCTGCAAGAACAAGTGATCATTTGGTATTTTGTAAACAGCATTCCAAATTAAACAGCATGAATACAGAAAACAGCAGTTATGTAACTGATCAAATGCTGATAATTTAAAATTATTTCATTGCTGAATAGCTCAGTTTTTGATGGGACTTAAAATAATCATTCCTTTATTTCCCCAGAAAAGCTGGAAAAACAGTAGCAGCCTTATAATGAAAACAATTCAGATCCAGACAACAGGAGAACTAAAAAAGCTCAGTCATCTTTACAAATGAAAAATAAAAATACTTTTTTTCAGCACCACAAAAACTTAGAATATTTTTAGGAATGACATCTTCTAGGTGTAGAATGTATAAACAGTGTAACACCAAGCTTCCAGCTCCCTAAAATCATGGAACTGAATTAAATTTCCACTCTTTGATTATATATAATTGGTTTAATCAGAAAGAACAGTGAAATTATTACTTCAGCCCTACAAAACTTTGTTTTATCAAAAGTAGCCACTCTTTCTCCTGCATCACCTCCTCATTCTACCTTTCTGTTTTATACAGTACCCTTCAAAATCCATTTAACACTACAAAACCAGCACAAGCCCTGTCTCTTCTGAACTTCTGTTGAAACTGGACTTGCCCAATAGATCCAAGTGCAGCAAATTCTGGCAGACAACACTCTTCTGCTAGACCAGTTTCACAAACACCCCAATGACATATACTTAGAAAGCACAGGTCTCTACCAGTAGGGCACAGCTGAGCAGAATTACTTTGGCAAAGAAACAATGGAGAGGTATGTAAACATTTTTGCTTCCTCCAAGTCAATTGAAAAAATACAATTCCACCAGAAACTTCATTCTGTATAGGTTGAGGAGCTGTGGCAAGTATTGCCAACAACCACATACATCCCACTAAACATGAAACAACATTATACATTTGTCTAGACTTCACCACCACAATTGTACTCAATTTTTGGGTTATGACTAACAGCCCTTTGAGGATGCATGATTTCTTACTACTATGGCTACTACAGCGTGTTCAGTTACTCCAGGCCTACTCCAGGTCCTCTGTAACTCCAAAAGTTACAAATTCATTACAATTTTTGACAAGACAACAGAAAGCAACAGAAATTAGAAACATGCATTTATGACACTTAAAGTTCCCATCTAGCTCATCTAGCAACAAGCTGCTGCAGGGAAAATGATGTTCTTATTCTCTTTGTGTTGTTCCTCCTTTCCTCCTGGCACCCATTGAGCTGTCCTTCACATCTTGCAGCAGCAACAGCAGCCCCAGTGTGTGTTGGTTTCTCCACTGGGATGATAAATCCACCAACCCAACAGTAAAAGGACCTCATAATCACTGGGGTTGATCTTGAATCACCAGATCCCTTATCACAGGAGTTCAGTCCTGGAAATAGTAGTGGGGAGTAAGAAAAATGGATATTTCTTTTTTTAACAACAATGAACTGCTTAATTTGTTTTTAAACTTATTTTATGATGATTTTAACTATACATTCCTTGTAAGTCAGTGATTTTTTCTGGAAACTCTTGCTGTTGGCCCTTGTGCTTTCTACATTTTACCTTAGTTTGAATATATTATTTGAGAATTTAATCTGACTCTGAAGGTTGCTGCATGCCTCTTCTTGCCTGTTTTAGTATGTTGATATTTCTTTCATTTTCAAATAATGAAATTGTATAAACAAATATATCTTGATGCTTCAGGTATGGCTTTTGAACAAGGGACATCCAGCTGACCTTTTACCTCCAGCAACAAATCTTGCTTTGCTCTGAATGCTCCTTTGCACTTTAGATTAACTCAGCCCTTATTTTCATTAAATATTAACAGCATCCAACTTATTTTTGCCTCTTTCAGAACTAAAGCTTCATGGTTTTGTCATTTTACAAAGGGTTTTCCCCCGTTGTCCTAGAATTACATTTCATCAATCAACAGATTTTTCACTGTGCTGCACCAAATACTTAAATACAACCACATCAGATTAACATCAAGTAGCAGATCCTTGTTATTTTCAATAATATATGGCAAGAATCTCTCCAAATAAAAATTTTTGCATAATTCCACACTGCTGAGTTTATCCAATTTTAGAGCTCCTATACTCACTCTGACCTGTTAACTACTGATAGTTACTCCTCTGCTTGCTGCTGCACCAGTGACTGTTCAACCGCGTATCAAAAGAAACATTGAGAAGCCTCTTCTTCACAGCCAGCAAGTCACGAACTGCTAGCCAGTTATACAGTCACAGAATCACAGAGTCATTAGGGTTGGAAGGCACCTCTGGAGATTATCTAGTCCAACCCTCCCTACCAAGGCAGGGTCACCTAGAGCAGGTTATACAGGAACACATCCAGGCAGGCTTTGAATGTTTCCATGGAGGGAGACTCCACAACCTCCCTGGGCAGCCTGTTCCAGTGCTCTGCCACCCTCAATGTAAAGAAGTTCTTCCTCATGTTGAGATGAGACTTCTTGTGTTTTAGTTTATGGCCATTGCTGCTCCTTCTGTCACTGGGCACCACTGAATAGAATCTGGCACTATTCTCTTAACATCTGCCTTTGAGATATTGATATGCATTAATGACATCCCCTCTCACTCTTCTCTTCCCTAGACTAAACAGGCCCAGCTCTTGCAATCTTTTAGGAGCAAATGCTTTGAACATCTACATATCTTCCATCCAGTTCTTTGTAAAGCATATGGGAGTTTTGCCTAGTTGATTAGAACCAATTAAGACCTTGAATTCACTCCACAGATACAGAATCTTAGAATCATAGAATAGTTTGCGTTGCAAGGGACCTTGAAGATCATCTAGTTCCAACCCCCTGCCACAGGCAGGGAAAACTTCCAATAGACAAGGTTGTTCAAAGACCTGTCCAACCTGGCCTTGAACACTTCCAAGGATGGGGCAGAGAATATCAGCTGCACCAAGTTCATTCTTTTTTTCAGCAACAATAAAGACATCCAGGTTTCAAAATGACTCATTTTTCTTGGAAAAATATTTTGTGTTATTATATTCTAGTACTTGTCACAAGCATAGGATCACAATTCCTAGCAGAACTGGTTTTACTTTTAATGTTATTAATGTTATCTTTTATACCTTTCTTCAGGAAGGAGGAAAAATGCAATGGGACACAGGGATGGCACTATAAACAAAGTAGAGTCAAAAACCTCAGAAATGCTGAAGTATGACTATTTTGAACTAAGTTGGTCACAGGAAAGAAGATATTTTCAGCATCACATCTGAAGCGATGCTTTAAAATATTTTCCCCAGCTTGCAGATACCTTGCCATTGTTGTAAATTGCTCAAATACCTGTTTATCTTGTAAATATGAAGAGAGTTCATAGCTCTCAGAAAGTGATCTTGACCTTTCAACAGCTTCTTCCTTTGGTTGTTTTCACAGTAGGGATGTTGACTGCTGGAGTTTTGGCATCTGAGAACTTTGTTGTCCGGGGGAGCTGGTATCCATATTACCACCTGTACACAGACTTTTCATTTACATTTACTTTCTTGCACTATGTCACTTTGAGCATCACTCATTACTGTAACTTCTGTCCTTTGTGAAGTCTGGATATGAACCATATACTTCATGCAATTACATTTTGCTGTATCAAACAGTACCTGAAAGGAAGCAGAAGAGATCACAGCAGAAGGAATTGCTCATCCTGACTCATTTCAAATCATTATCATTTTGAGACATTTCTTGCTGTATGCATTGGCACTAGAAAAGGCCAAGTGAAGCTGACGTCTGGAGATAATTTGGCTTCAGAATATGAGAGCAGAGAAACCTTTAGGATAAGTACATCAAATAGTATTGCTTCTAGGCAGCTAAAAGATTTTTTTTTTTTTTATCTGTGGGATTTGTATAAATTAAAGTGGAATTCAGCAGTCCCAGAAATCAGTTTTCAAGTGAAATAGTACAGCTACTCCACATTGTACTTCCTTGTGGCTTTTTATATTTTTCCCTTACTGTAATGAGAATTATACACTTTATTCAGCATAATCAATAATAAATTGACTTCTTAAATCCTAATAAAATTTTGTGGCTGTTGCAGTTATTATATTGGACAGAAAGTCAGTGGGAAAAATAACCTCACCAGAAGTGGAGGAAAAAAAAATGCCTATTTTCTCTTGATACCAGTTAGATAGGTTCTAGAGAAAGCCCTAACTCAAATATTTACTATGTCTGATAATTCATCAGATGTGCATATCTTGAAGGCACAGGTGTCTGATTATAAGTGCTAGCAGCTCTTATTCAAAACACATATTTCAGATAAGCATAATGAACACTTTCGTAAAGAAAAAGATTTCAACCAGTGGGAGCAATGCTCCATCAGGCGGTTTGCAGTTTAATAACATTAAAAGTATTGTACCAGTCTAACTTTCTTATTTTTATTTGTCCCACATATCCAATTTATAATGTTTAATAACTTCAACATCTTTCTTTCTGAATTAAAGAGAAAGAAAGAATGATACAGGAGTTATTACCTAGATCTAGGATTGAAGAACTTCTGAGGATTGGCAAATGCAGTGTGCATTAAAGAAATCACTTAATATGTGTTTTCAATCTTCCACTATTTAAATCATGTGCCTTTTAATCCACTAGTTGTCTAATATGGGAAAATTATCTTGGTTATCTCATCTACATAAAACCAATAAATAATATACTTCATAAACAGATAATATTTTAAGGTTTAAGACCCTCTACTGATCTTTAAGCAATGGCTGGCAACAAATAGCGTCCATTCACAGTAGATCCAGATTTAGAAGAGTTTATAATACTAAGATGCAAATTATAAGACACTTTGGAGTAGAAATCAGCTATTTAATATAAACCTAATTCCCATTTAATAGTGAGTACAAGACTGACTGCCTCAGAAGGGTGACAAGCAATTATTTCCCAAATACAGAAGAATTTTGTCTCAACTCAGACAAGAAAGCATCACATTATATATGGACAGATCTCTCTAATTTTTTCAAATTCTCTCCTCTTGATGAAGAGACAATGCTCTTCTGCCACTTAAGTAACGGGCAGAGATAACTTCACTTAATTTTTGGCAGTGCCACAGATTGAAGGGGGAAAAAACAAAGGAACACAAAATTGAATTGTAACCTTTACTCCAAGAAAGCCGAAACTGAAAAACACTGAGGAACAGAAAAAAAGGATAAGAAAGCTTAGTTAAAATGTACACAATATGACTATGTTGCTAATTAAATTTCTCTTTAAAAACAAGTTTCATCTAAATATTGTGAAAATTATGATTTTTCAGGTGGAAATATTCCTGATTTTTAAATAGGAAACATTCCTGAATTATACAGCTGTAGTTTTGTCTTCTAGCACACAGAGGTATATGAAATCTGCTAATGGACAGAGTCAAACCACTGACAAAACTGTAAGCCAGTGTCCCAAATACCTGATTCAGCAGCCTAATTTTTCCACTTTAATGTCTGACACAAAAGAATGTTTAAAAAAAAAATTTCTCCATTTCCCTTTATTTAAGAACGTCTTTATTTAAATATTTTTTAAAATACAGTTGGACAACTGATTTTTCTTAATTGAGCTATTTATTGTGGGTTTACGCTGTCAAGCTTTCATCTGAACTAAACACCTGATTTATGTATGTGTGCTTTCCATTTAATTAATGGGTATTTTTGATTTATCTATGAGATGTGAAATAACTCAGTAAATGCAACGTGAAGTAAAGTTTATATATCAACCACAAGACTATTAATAATCATGATTTCTTATGAGAAAATATGTAAAGTTCTTATGACATTATTACCAACTGCCTGATATCCCAAGGTTATCATCCATTGCTATCTAACATAGTAACTTATATTCCTGCTAATGTAAGAATTTCAAGCCACAAATTCATTGAATAAACATATTTCACTATGAACATGACTCGATTATTCCATAAAGGCCTATTGAATCTTTCTTATTTTAAAAGCATATCTAAGGAAATACGGTTTATAATCTCTTCTTTAAAGTAAAAGCAGATGAAGCCAAAATCACTTAAAAATTACCCTGGAAGAACAGATAGTTTCAATGCAAATGTGAATTATCTTGCAATTTGAGTACTAAAAATTGAAACTGATGTTAAGACTTCGCATTGTATTTAGGCTTACAGTTTAAAATCAAGAACAAAAAACATACTAACCCATTTTATTGCCACAAAGGGATTTCAGATTGTGAAGTTCCTGTTTATATTTTTTTGCTTAACACCAAACACTGATAGTCTTATTTTGGTGCGCAGAACATTTTTCAACAAATTTTAATCCTTTATGCCTGTGTGTCTATACCCGTACAGATGAAATATATATTATTGGAACTCAGAGGCATATAGAGGACTGCATTTAGAAAGCAGAGGAATGCACAGGCAACATTTGACATCACAGGACCAAAGGAATATTTTTAAAAATAGAGGTGATAGCCATTGCATCAAATTCAGGAACAGGCTAAGATTATGTACCATGTATGAATAAGAGTTTGGACTGAATTTGAAAAGGACAACATATGTGGTTTAGGTCTGGGAATCAAGTGGTTAAGTTTAGAAATCAGGCCTCACATAAATCTTCGTCTGAAGTTAGAGCTGACAAGATCATGAACACTTGAGGGGCAATCAGTCAGGAATTAGGAGTGAATCCAGAAGGGAACAGTAGCTAAGGACTGCTGGCACTAAACCTGCTAGCCAAGATGGGCCCAGGGTTTACCCACAGGGACATGTTGAGGGGAGGGAAGAGTGGGAGAACCTCTGGGGCAAAGTCATGAATCTATAGACATGATGTCTAATAGCTCACAGCGATCACCACGTGAAGTTATTGTTTAACCATGAAAAGCCAAAAAATTAGCTAAAGCTGAATAAGGTGAAATAGAGTACAGGAGCCATCAGGCTGCATAAGCTACCTTCTTTTTTGCTAGGGAACCTAACAGGGTTCCCTAGCAAAGCCATGGTTAGTGAGACAATTAAGGTTACAGTGGCACTGACAGAGAGGTGGGATAGAGCAGGTAGCAGGATATGTTTTATCAGTGACATTAGTTCAGGCCAGATGCCTGCAATTGTATTTGCTGCTCAAATTTTATTTGCTGCTGTGTTAAAATCAATAGTAAACTTAGAAGAGGTGGGAGCTGATGCTCTAGGAATAGAGCCTAGGAACAGTATAGAAGTAGGCAACTTGGGTATGTCCACTGCTGAGGATAGAGAGGGCTGGGTCAAGATGGACACAGCTAATAAAATCAGGGTGTGTCTGGACTGACAAAATATGTTTCAGGCTGGCCACCTCAGTGGGTAAAAAGAAAAAAAAAAAAAAGGAAAAAATCAATTACAGGTTGAACATCCATACAACTAGATAAAGCTGATATTTAGAATTATTAGATCAAGAAAAATAGTTACAAAGAAAAAAACCAGTTTCTATAAAGTTTAGCAAGCTGTAAGCATATCAAACATTTGCTGTGGAATTTCAAAAGCAGCTTTCATAGGAAAAATATTACAAAGCATCTTGAGATAAATGGCAAAACTATTAAATAGTGAATATTTCATCACTGCTAGTTAATAAATCTAGTATGTGTCTGCCTATATAGGCAATGACTTTATGTGGATATCAACATATTTTTGTGGAGAAAAATAAGTTGCTACTCTTTCTTGCAACAGTTGTGGAGGAAAACAAATTACTACCCTTTTTGCAACAATCTGCACTTTATAAAAATTCTGCCTAAGGATAGTGTTCTTATGGAATTTACAGAACAATAGAAATTACTAAGATTAGTTACTACAAAAATTAAATGTCTGAAAATTGAGGAAAATATATCCTCCTTTCTAATATTTGCTATTTCATTTCTGAAGTGAATGACATTTCCTTGCCATAAATCACAGAATCACAGAATGGCTAATGCTAGAAGGGACCACTGAAGGTCACCTAGTCCAATGTCCCTGTTCAAGCAGGATCGCCTACAGCGTATTACTCAGGATTGTGTCCAGATGGCTCTTAAATACCTCCAGCGAAGGAGATTCCATAAGCTCTCTGAGCAATCTTTTCCAATAATCAGTCACCTTGCAGTAAAGAAGTTATTTTTCACGTTCAGGTGGAACTTCCTGTGTGTCATTTTATGCCTATGGACTCTCATCCTATTCATTTTATGCCTATGGACTGTCATCCTATCGCCATCCCACCAAGAGCCTGGCCCCGCCCTCTTAACACCCACCTAATCTTCTCCTCTAGGCTGAAGAGACCGAGCATCCTCAGCCTTTCCTCATAGGAGAGATGCTCTAGTTCCATAATCATCTTTATAGCCTTCTGCTGGACTGTTTCCAGTAGGCCTATGTCTTTCTTGAACTGAAGAGCCACGAACCATACACATTACTCCAGATGTGGCCTTACCATGCCAGACTAGAGGGGAAGGGTAACATTCCTCAACCTGCTGGCAATGCTATTCCTAATGCAGCCTTGGGTACCACTGGCCTTCTAGGCTGCAATGGCATAATACAACCTGTTGACCCAAAGAGCCATAGGTTCTTTTCCGCAAAGCTGTTTTCCAGCAGGCCAGCCTTCAGCCGGTGCTGGGGCATGAGGTTATTGCTTCACCAGTGCAGGATTCTGCACTTGCCTTTGTTGAATTTCAGAAGGTTTCTCTCTGCCCAACTCTCCAGCCTGTCTAGATCCTTCTGAATCTCTGAGCTATCAGCTATCAGCTGAATCTCTGGGCTATCAGCTACTCCTCCCCATTTTGTACTGTCAGCAAACTCGCTAAGGAAGCAATCCCTTCATCCGAGTCATTGATAAATATGTTAAACAAGAGTGGATCCATTATTAACCCTTGGAGGACACCACTAGTTACAGGTATTCAGACTCTCTGCCACTTATCACAACCCCCAAGACCTGCCATTCTGTCAGATCTCAAACTTTCTTTTCCACAGTTCCTGAGCTTGTCTAGGAGAATGTCGCGGGAGACAGTGTCAAAAGCCTCGCTGAAGGCAGGGTAGAAAACACCCACTGTTCTGCCTTAAGAGCAGCTATCATAGAGGGAATCAGTGCAAATTTTTAGTAACTGTTTCCCCTAATTATTTGGACTGTTAATTAAGCCTGATTTATTTGCATTTTTCCAGTCAAAAGTTCAAGCAAGAAGTTGCTAGCTGAAATAATAGATTTTAAACAAATACTGTACATTAGATGCTTTTGATTTAGAACCATCCCAATCTGAAAACATAAATGCATAATCTTTCCAATCAAACAGGCTTAAATTTCATATATCTGAAAAGTTTCAAATGAATTGTTTACAATGAGTTATTTTCAGAAATTACCTTAAGAAGAAAGCTGAATAATATTATTAGAACAATATTTTTGCAAATACAATTTAAAAACAGAAAATGAAGCAAAGCATTCAGTATGAGTAATTCATTACATCCTTCTGAAAACCCAGTTTTAAAATTAACTTATACATCAACAGTTTTTATATTTTTGAGGGGCTGGAGACAGCACAATCTTTCTGCTTGTGAAGTTTGTAAGCAAGTCACAAACAATATGTATGTACACACAGAGACCACATCAAAGCCTAGAAACACCAGCCTCAGAAAGTGTAAGCAGCTTCAGCCATATTCTGTAAGAATACACATTTCACAGACATTTTCTTGTCTAAATGTCAGCAGTATGCATACTTATTAGACAAACTGTCGACAACAGAGGAGGGTTTGCTATGGCTGAATGTCATCTGCTAGTAGTTAGGAGTCTAATCTCACCACCTGACAAACATTCATGGTTTAGCAAGGCAGCAGATCCATTCAAGGAAGAAATGTTCCCCTCGAACACAGAAAATGCAAATGAGATCCTACAGTAATAACTGTTAATATGACTTGCTTATGCAACAACAATTTCAATCAGTTTGTATAAATCCATGTCTCATGCAGACATTTACACTTTCTTTATTTTGCACATCCACCTGTATGAAGACTCCTCAATCATTCATATTCATGTGCAGTGAAGAAATAAGGTTAAAAAAAAAAAAAATCTGTGATAGCTCCTGAGCTGCAGAAATTATCAGTTGCTTTGCTTTCCAACTCTATTTCATAACTTCAGGCAAACAGAAATATATAACAATTGCTGTCCACTGAAGAGTGAAGCACGCAAATGCACTGTTTTCCACAGCTCCCATTAAATTCAATGTAAATCCCTTGTTGTATTTCTGAAGATGTCTCAGCAGTTTCATAACACACTGGTGCTTTATTTTTTTTCTTCAGAGAGCTTGTTTTTGAATGAAGGGCTCTTTCTTACCAGCTTAATGATAAACTCACACCTACAGGGATTATTATTGTTATTAATTATTGCATGAATTTATTACCTGGGTGGAGGGAAGAAAGGATGGAGAAGAAGAGTATGAGAGTAACAGAATGGCTTGGGTTGGAAGGAACCTCAAAGATTATCCAATTCCAACCCCCCTGCCACAGAGAGGGACACCTTCCACTAGGCCAGGTTGCTCAAAGTCCCATCCAACCCAGCCTTGAACACTTCCAGGGATGAGGCAGCCACAGCTTCTCTGGGCAACCTGTTTCAGTGTCTCACCGTCACAGTAAAAAATTACTTCATAATAACTAATCTAAATCTACCCTCTTTCAGTTCGAAACCATTACCTCTCATCCTATCACTAGATTCCCTCATAAAGAGTCCCTTTCATCTTTCCTATAGCCCCCCTTAAGTTTGATGTGTAAGGAACGAATGCTGAATCATCTCAGTATAACAATCAAAGAAAACTATGATAAAGTGATACACACTTTTAACACCAAGATTATAAACCCTCCTTAATATGGCAAAAATATATTTTTATGAGGAAGAGAAATCCAGGGTAAACTTAATCACACACTTTTATTTTTTAACTTGTTTTAATGAATCTATAATGATGTAGGTCACATACACTCTTAGAAGAGAAGAAAAACTAGAAGAGGAGACAAAAAAATGCTGTTCATTTTTTGTAGATTGACAGTTTCAGAAATTATTATTTTAAACAGAATTTATGTTATAACTGTAATTCAAAGATCCTATCCACAAAGAAGTTAAGGCTTTTACAGCTTTAGAGAGACATTTATGTGTTTAAAATATCATAACCTTTGCTATTCTAATTTCTTCCTGCAACTAATCTTTTCCCATTTTCCTACTGTTCCTGGTTTCCCATTTTCCTTTTGTGACTGATCTTGGTTTTTCTTTGCTTTATTACAATGCTATAGCTTAAGTCAACCTGTTGAGTTCTTTTGCTATTGGATAATCTTCTTTGGCTTCTACCTTAATTTCTTGGGTTGCTGGGTTTATATTTTCTTAAATATCACTAGAGAAAAACAAATAACATGCAGGTATTTTATTTACGTACGTGGAGTTGAAGAGACACCTCACTTGAACAATCGTTAACCTTTTGGTTTTAAACTTGTTTTGCGAATTGTTGTCTTTATTTTCTATGGCATTATGTCACATTATAGGCCCTGCTCATGCCAAGCAAATCCAAGCCATTTTATTAGCTAGGCAGAGGACAGGAAAAATTTCTCATAGGAATGCTTTGCTGTCCATTGTGATCACTGTGCCTCTGGACAAGATTACTAAAGTGCTGCAAGGGTATTTTCTCAGACACACTTATTTTTTTAGAATAGTTTATTAGTTCCTTGAATAACTTTACTAAATAGTGAAAACTGGAGGATGAGGAAAAGATTTATTTAACAGAGCAAAGGCCAATTCTATCTTACAGAGTAGAATTACTACTACAAATGAAGGACTGAGAATAAAATATAAACATTTTCATAATTAAACTTACAGGACTTATTCCTGTAAATAGCTTTTTTTCTTTAAAAGAAGAGAATATTCTAAAATGCAATCTTTATTGTATGCAAATAGCCACATACTGTGATCACAGGTACTTTGAGACATTTTTAAATATTTCAAGATTTTTTTCTGTTTCCCCAAGTGTAAGAAATTTAGCAAACATAAATTCCCAAATTTTATTTCAAGTTTATTTCATCTTCCTTATCTTTTTTGCATTATTACCTTTAGCTTGAGATAGTTTAGAATACCTGTTATTCTATTTTAAAAGCCATTTTGGAGTTTCACTGTTCTGATTGTTAGAAAATTTCTGTTAACCCTGAGTCACACAACCTTGCTACATTACTTCAATGCATTCATAAAAGTAGCCATATCTTACATCATTTCCAGTTTCCTAGGCTCAGATTAAGATAGGGATTCAGAACTCAATTAGTTGATGGTAGAAAGTAGTAATAATGGAAATGTTACACAATGCAAATACTCTCCAGTGCACAAGTCCTGCATGAATGACAGCTGTTAGATTTCTCCACTAAATGCTCACCTGGTTAACATTTGGATATATTCCAATAATTAGCAAAAAAAAATTTTTCAATTTATCTGCTTGAAATATGCTCTCACATCCAGGTACCTTGAACTGATTGAATTCATTTTAACTAACAGAACAAACATGGTGTTATACATAAGGTTTAGTTATTCCTATTTCTGTAAGTGCATGTAAAAGGATCTATTTTGATAAATTAAGTAAATATTCTTTTGAGAATGACTACACTATAGAGTTTAGAGAGTTCAAGAGATCTGAAGGTAAAGAAGCACAGAATTATGTTCAGTACTGGAGCCTGCCTCCTAAGGAAGTAAGGCAACTGGTATGCAAAGAGGTGCTAAATCATCTTTTTGAAAATGAGTAAGAAACAGAGGCTGACAGCATCTAGAATAGTGTCTGACATCAAGGAAACTACAAATGGAAAAAGGCTGTTCCAACTAGGCTGTCTTTCCAAAAACAGCTTTATACTTCTCTTTATGCAGGGGGAAAGAAGAAAAAAGGAACAAAGGAAAACAGTAGAACCACTCCATGCCGACATATGGCCTAAACACAAACTCAGTAATTAACGCCAATTTTTATTAAGAAGGAAAGATATGACAGTAATTATTCCCCAAGTAGGAAACATGAAACAAAAATGTCCACAGCTGAGGAGGAAGTAATTTATACTCTGCTTCTGAGGGAATGAGACAAGAGAAAGTGAAAGGTAAGCAGATAGCCATTATTCCAAATCAGCGGTTGATAAAAAAACAGCCTGTGGAATTACAAGAATAACAGCTACAGATCTGTTTCTTCTGAAGCAGGTATTCAAGAACTACAAAATGGCAAATGTGGCATTTATTCACAAAACCATAAAAAAGAGATGTAGACAACTACAGATCTCTGCTCTAACTCAGATCTATGCACATTATTGCAACAGTTTTTGAGGGAAAAGCCATCAAGGACATAGAGATAAATGCAAAATGGTATAAAATATAACACTTTTTATGGAAGGTCAGACTTTACTGTGTTAGACTAACCTAATATTTCTGCAAAGATAATTCACTTCTTAAGATAAATGAACTAAATGTTATCTGGCTAAATTTAAGTAAATAATTTCAGTTAGTACTTCAGGAGAATTTATCCGTTAAGGTAAGGAATGGAGGAATTAATGCAAAACAGGTGAGAAGGTGCATGGGGCATCCTTGGTACGGTGCTGGAAGCCAGGGGCTGCAGCAGCGCTCTCTGTGAGAAGAGAGTGGAGCCACCACTTTTCAGACAGCAGTGCTGTTCCAGTCGGCTCCAGCCGGTTCACCTGGCTCCAACAGACCCACCACGGGGCACAGCTGGGCCCACAGCCAGGCTGATTGTACCTGTTGGAAAACTTGTTTACAAAGAAATAGAAACACTGCACAGCAGCTGTGTGAGAGAGAGACTAGTGAAGGAAAATAAGGCGAGGGAAACAGCTTTGCAGACACTTGGGTCAGTGCCGAAGGAAGGGAGGAGGTGCTTCAGGGACCAGGTCAGAGGTTTCTCTGCAGCCTATGGTACAGACCGCGGTGAGGCAGGCTGTGCCCCTGCAGCCCATGGAGGTTCACAGTGGACAGATACCCACCTGATGCCCATGGAAGACCCAAGCCACAGAAGATGGATATGCCCTGAAGGAAAATTTGACCTGTGGAGCAGGTTTTCTGATAGAAAGCATAGCCTGTGGAGGACCCACGATGGAGGAGGGGAAAACTTTAAGAATGAAGGTGCAACAGGGAGATGCTGTTAAGGATTCAATTCCCCTTTCCTCTGTGCTGCTCATCAGGGAAGATAGAGCAGTAGAGAATGAAGAAATCAAGCTGAGCCTGAGAAGGGGGAGAGGTGTGGAGAAGGTGTTCTAGTTTTTTAATGTTTTCCTCACCATTCTTCTCTATTTTTAATTGGCAATAAATTAAATTAATTTCTCCAAGTCAATTCTGGTTTGCCTGAGAAATTCAATATGTCTTTATATCAACCCACAAGCTTTTCTATCTTATTTTTTCACCCTTCTTATTGAGGATGTGGAATGGGAGAGTGGCTGGTAGGAGTCTAGCATCCAGACAAGGTCGACCCTTCGTAGGTAGTTAATAAACTGGCTAAGTGCAATGAGTAATATTGGAAGGGCTGTTATTGCGCTAAGGCAGTTGCTGGGGGCGGAGGGGGGAGATGGTCAGCTAGCTGTCTTATCATTTTCACAAGTAACTTCCTTGTGGTGTGCACCTATGACATTTGTAGATGACAAAGTCAGAAGATGCCACCTGTGTTGAAGATATGATTCAGATTTGATCACCCTGCATCCCAGGGTAATAGAATGGGAATGACACACTGACACACAGTTTAACAATTGCATTCTTAGGGACCAGTGACAAGACATGCATCTTTTGGTTCTGTCACTTTATTTTCTGCTTTTTCTTGCTCCTCTCTCTACATGCCTCTTTTCTGTGATTAATTTCCTTGCCCCTTATTCTACTGAGCAGAAAGATTCATGGTAGCGGAAAGCACTTTGTTGGAAGACCAAGGTTTTATCATTGAAGAGAAAATCCGGGCTTCTATCACAGTTGTCCTAATATCAGTTGCTATGGTGACAAGCAGGTTGCAACAGTGTCTCTGATTCTCCCTCATGATTTCTAGCTCCATAATAAAGGAGCTAGCTTGTTATGTCTGTGAATAGTTTCTGATGAGCTTTCTTTAGGAAAACACTGTGAGGCCTTAAGCACTTCCTTTTCTCCTACCCATTTGTATGGATAGGTTATGACAGTCCCTGTGTTCAAGCTAAAAATCAAGGCATAAGGCAGACGCACTTATTAATTCCTCTCAGATGACTGCTATTGGCAGATTTTGCTGCAGTATAATGGAGGAAAAGGGAAAGCTCCAGAGTAAATGTGAGCAGTCTTCAAACTAAGCTTTATTTTAATTCCCAGTTTACCCTATGCTGTTTGCTTTATAATGGAGTTCTACCTTGCAAGCCGTTGTGGTTTCTACACTTTGCAGCCTGGCACTGCATATATGAAAAAACATCTCAGCTTTCTAATGTACAAGATAACATAGTAAGAGACCAGATGACTATGTAGTATTTCAAAGTGGTTAGTCTGCCTTTTCTTATTAAGACTACAACAAAGCAATAAAAAAGATAGCTGTTTCTGCCCTTTCCCATTAATACCCCATTGTCTTCCCACTCGCTTTTAAGTTAAGCAACAGACAAATTGCAGTGTTGGGTTGCAGCAATTCCATTGTTCAGAGGTACAGCCTAGCACACTATACTACAGTAAAGTAGTTTAATTTGTGTAGAAAAAGTAGCTCTTCCACCCATGCGAATGGCTGAAGGCCTGAGTTATACTTGGAGTAAAAATAAATAACAAACTTTTTTAATAACATATTTATCTTGCCTAAAAGTCACACAAGTAAAAGCAAGTTGTTATTGTTGTGTTGCAGCAATGTTTCCAGCCTCATCTAAAACATGTAAAATGTTTATTACTTCCTGGAACAGCAGTTCTCTGGAAAAGCCATCAAGTAGAGCACCATATGTCATCAAGTATCTTCCCTAGCTAGTCTTTATTTAAATACTTAAGGAGACACATACTCTGAACCAGAATGTGAGGAAGATACAGGCTCGACTTGTATCATACAGGGATTCAATATCAATTACGAGAAAAAATATTTGATAGCTCTTAGGGCTTGAAAGGAAAGAGGAGTTGAATTTGTTAATTTATTTCTGAGACAGGAGCAGGTCTCAGAAAGAGGGGGACAAGCTGACAAATAATGAAATAAAGATCATCAGGGAGTTCAGTGGCATCTGCACAACCATGTGTCAGCACTGCACAGCTTTAAAAGAGATGAGTCAATGAAGATTTCTTATGCTGTGGCTACACCTTCCACATTTTTTTACAGAGGTAAATACCAAGAAATGGAGTTCAGGAGAACTAATGATTTGAGCTGTATTACTACACAAGTTTATGTATCATATGAACTGCAAGGTTTAAAGTTTAGGAGTGTGCACACCCTTGTCTTCCTCTCCCCTGCAATGTTGCTTAGGCAGGAGGCATACTTCCATTTTGCGACAGTAAAAAGAATAATCTAAGTCAGCATAACCACGCTCATTCCCGATGCTGTTATGCTAGTCATACTGCCAGAGACCTGGACTAATAACTTTTAGAATCGTTTTGATTTCTATCCCTATCCTCAAATAAATCTCAGTTCCCCATTCAGTGTGCAGCCCACGAGTTTTCTCATTTTGACTTTTTCAATTCTCTTCCCCGTCCCACTGCAGAGAGGGAGTAAGCAAGTGGATGTGTGGTGCTTAGTTAGTAGCTGGGCTTAAAACATGGCACCCTTTTAAGAAGGAACCATGAATAGCTACTCTGCATTTAAAACTGTCACCTACAGCAGTCTTTGGAGGCTACCATATGAGGCAACTTCAAAAGTCTTCCTAAATTCAAGATGCAGGGCATTTCTGTATGTAAGACACCTTACAAGAGAAGGAAGAGTTACATGAGATTACTTGTTCCTGGTGCCTACACATTCTTCAAATAAAGCTAGTCATATATTTTGTCTGGAAACTCTATAAGTTATGATCCTTCTTTTCTTCTTCTTAAAATAGGTATGAACATTTGCATTTTCTGGTTTTATTGTCCTCAGTCTTATAGGTCTCCCATGTGTTCAGAAAGATAGCTGTTTTTAAGATAAAGTCGATATTTCCAAATCAACCAGACCTAATGAACTCCATCTCCAATTTTTAAGAACCATCTGATGAAATAGGAGTACTCGCTAAACTGTATTTCCCTTCTCAAAACTAAAATCTTATTTGTACTTTGCTAGTATGAGTTATGATAGACTGACTACCTGACCTTTTCAGTGAAGATGGACACAAATGAAAAATAGCATTATGCACTTCAGCTTTCCCTTAATCAGTTGCTAATAGTCTTTTTGTCCCTCTGATTAGCACACTGCTACTGCCCTTAGTTTTCTTCATGTTATTAATATATGTATAGAAAAAATTATTGGATTTTTGTGCCTCTTCATGTGATTACGAAATAATGTATCTCATTATGTAGTGAGATACAAGATTTCTTTCATGTCATTAGGTACTTTGGCGTTTCTTATTTTGTCCGGTATTCTGATGTAATTTTTCCACATGTATCTAATAACACAACCTTTTTTCCTCTTTCTCTCTGCCTTTTTTTTTTTTTTTTTTGCATATGTTTAAATAAGTCTGTGCAAGGTCAGAGTCCATGAGTTAGTCATGTCAACTTCCTATCATGCTGACTTATCTTTCACCAGCTTTTAGTATGTTTTATTATGTGTATTGCTCATACTTCTACCTTCCTTTATAGGATAGTGCCTTTTCTTTTGTCACTCAGACTAGCTCTCCTGTGTCTTTTGTATGGATTCTCTGTCGAAATTTTCCTCTCAAAACTTCATAATACTACTGGAAAATTTTGATTTTTTTCAGCATTCACCCTTAAAGAATTATTTTGTCTCTTAATAGTCAGTATCAACCTGAATGAAATCTAAAAGAACCCCCTCCAATTACTTGATTTCTGCAGCTTAAGTATTAAATCTTCAGCAGGACGGTCTAAATACACTTTGGACATTGAAGGTGCTGCTTTACTTCCTCTGCAGTTACAGACTAGGAGGAAGTCCCACTAACCTCTAAGCTCTGAATTATTTTTTCCATTTCAAAATGTCTCTGTCTACCATAGTAGTCTCAAGCAGATTTATTCTCTTTATTATCTCAATAAAACCATTATTTGCTTGTATCTATTTCCAGTCGCCTCACAATTAGGACATAAGCACAAATGTTTTTGGTAACCGACCTGCTACTCTTTGCTTTCTCTTTCCTTTTGTCCTGTTGTAAAAAACTCTCTCCTGCTGATTTTTGGTCCTTGTGTGGATGGGTTGTTTTGCCTTTCTTGTGCTCTTTTGTTACTGACCTCCATTGATCAGGTTTCAAGCTGTCCTCAACAGATTATAAAACCAGTGCACAAACCACTTTTTCTCTTTTGTGAAGTGTCAGGAACTGTTAAGAAATTACTTCTCATTTGAAGAAGCCATTCCTCTTTCCAAGCCATGTGTTTTTTTTCCAGGGTGCATCTGTCACTGCCTAAATCTTGACCATGAAATGAAAAAGAAAAAAAAAAAAAAAAAAGAAAGTGAGAACTTTATGCAAATCCCTGATGATTTCCCTGGCTAGTTAATTTCTTTATTCGTGCATGTCTGTGTGACCCAGATTGTCCTTTGCCTATGTAATTCCTCCTTCAGCTCTCCCAAACGCATCCTGAGCAATTCTACTGATGAGCAGACTTCTAAAAGCCAACTTAATTTCAAAAAAGAATGAAACAATTCAGGGTGAAGGAAAAGGAGCAAAAGTCCTTTTAGTGCTAAGGTATTTAATTTTGCTGTTTTATCTGCTGTTACTTTTTATTTTTACTGTGGTTGTAAAATAAAAATACAAAAGATCAAGGTATAAAGGACATATTTTGATTTGAATTTTTTTTCTATTTTTTAAACATTGCTAGTTTTTTTTATTTTGCTGTGCAAGTAGATACGACTACTGCAAGATGTTCTGATTTCAATAGAAGAGGATTTTTGTAACTAACATTTTGACAAAGTTTTTTTTGACTACACATATTTCTCCTACACCTGCTACTGAAATAAAATAGTGGCTCTGGGGAGTATTGCTTAATTGTGTCCCTATTATTTTCTTGTTTTCTTTTCTTTTTCTAATTCCAGATCAGTCTCATGTTTATCTGAATGATCTTGAAAAGAGCTTGAAAATGAAAAATATGTATTTGTTCTATCAATTAATTTTCTTTTCTCCACTTGAGTAATTGCACAGCCTCTAGAACACTGATATGACAGGATCTTTCTAGTTCTACAGTCATTAGAAAGGGAATTTAACCATAATACCTGTCAACTTCGGCCTACTACCAAGTAGAAACATGGTCTTGGGTAAAACATGACTTGGAACAAATCAGATGTGACAAGCAGGGAGGATCAGTAGATTACAGTTTTGAAACTGTAAGAAGAATGGTTATACTATAACCCATGCTTGTTACAGACTTTGCCAGGACAATAGATGAGTCAAGTGTCATTTCGTGTTCTCTTCACTGTCATTGTCCAGTATAGGAAGCATCAAAAATATAATTTCTAACAGTATCATGTCAAGCAAAATAGAATATAATAATAGGAACTACCTTGGCCTTTTCACTTCTCTGCAGTTTGATTGGCTGGTCATTATACTCCAGCCTAATATTTCAATGAAGCTGTAAACAGGTAAACTACAGTGCCAGACAACCACAATATTGAACAGGGCAATGCATCATGACACACTTACATCCTATTCATCTATTTTTCTCTTGCAGCATAAATGCTGGAACAGAACTGTGAAAAACAAATATTTTTCCTATTTTTTGTCCTTAACTGGATCATAGGTAAAATTGTATTTTAGCTTTCCTTCAGGTTTAGAACAGTGGATCTATTATTTATTTTCATCAAGGAAACTGAACCAATAAAGCAGAAATAAGCATTACTTTTATTGCCTTCTGTGATTAGAAAATAAACACACTAGTATTTAATATCTCTATATTCATATAACACACATAAATTTTACATATAAATACTACATTTATTCCTGTGCTACTCAAAACTGGATGATTTTTCTTTAATCTATCCTACATTATACTGTGATTTAATATACTTTCGTTAGTTAATCTGATTTTCCATTACTTTATCACTCCCAGAGGTTTGGTAGGGACTCTCCGAAAGTCAAAGAAAACAGATAGTCTCTTGACCTTGAATTTCCATCATTTTAAGCATGCACATAACTTCAGTCATATGGCTGGCAGTTATTGTTGCCAAAGAATGTTAAAAGTAGATTCATGGATTGTATTTCATATGTAACAGAATGCAAGCCACAATGAAAAGGTACAATGCTGTACTTTATTCAGAGATATAGGACTGTTATTCTTCAGTCATTAATGTATATTTTTATACACTTCATTCCTTGGAAGTACAAATCTTACCCAGGTGGGATGACAGCACATGATGAACACTTTTACCTTGATTGGACAGGCTATACAACTGAATATTTATGTTTTATTCATACTGGAGAAGGACAAACAATCCTTGATGACACATAAAGTCTTCTGGGAAAAAGTTGCCACTTTTTTCGATAAGTTTGCTTTGGAGAGTGAATTTGTACTGCTTCACTGCTCTGTGTTGTATGAAAACACTTGGCTTTTGTCCCTACCAGCTAGAGATTCTGAAACTCATGAGACAATCGGAGAAATCTCTTCCGCATTAGACTATGAACATTCCCCAAACTTAATTAAATCCAATTTTAAACGAAGCATTTCCAGGTTGAAAGAACACATTAATTTTTCTTATTCCCATGTATGTGACATAATAGGATGTGTTACTCTTAAACATATCTGGTTAAAAACACCTAAATACCACATATTTCTTAAAAGACAGGGTCTCACTTCTTATCTGTTAAAAATAATTGACTGAAACTGAAACAGGAACAAGTAGAGCTACAACTGGTTGGAAAGTAACTGTCACTTTTCATTGAGAATTTAGTGTTCAAAATCCATTTCGTGTGATACACTTTAATTAGTTGACTGTTACTACAAAAAGCAGTGCCTGCAGTTTCTGCATGTCTTGAAATTCAATTTAACATGCTGCAAAATTGTAGCATTCCTATATAAAAATGAACTATATGATATATCCAGCATCTTGGGTAACATGAAGGACAAAACCAGTCAATTTAAAATATTTATAATTGTACAGTTTGTGGCATTGATTGCAAAAGGAACTACCTCAAGGCAAAAAAAAAATGATTACTAGGTTAGAGAGGCTTGACAGTTATTTTAAGCTCTGAGCTTCAAAAATGTACATAGATGAAAGTTGGCATGGTTCTAGGATATGAAAACAATGACTTTTAATAAAGATTAAGGGTTTGGAATTGAAAATAAATGTTTGAGCAGCATGGTTAAATTCACTGTTTTATACATATATATTAAAAATATGCTACTTCTTTGACATTCATTTATCTGATTTATGGACTTTTGTTCCTCTGGTCTTCCAGCAACGGTTTGTATTTTCAACTAGTAGTACTGCAAAATAAAGAGAGCATCCTGGACTGTGAAAGCAGGAAATGAGAAGCAGAGTTTGGAAAAAGTACTGGATAAATCCATTATTACAAGCTGGAAGAAAGATTAGCCCAGGCTCTGTAATAAAATTGTGTCCTTAGTTATTTACTAAAAACTTATCCATGCCAAATTGAAATGAACTGGCATGAAATTTTGAGTGGCAGCTCAATTTTTACAGTTTTTCTAGACAACTTCAGGAAGAAATATAAAATTTTATTTATGCAAGCAAGTAATATATTTTACTTATGTTAAAAATCATGGTGGCCCTTCTCTCAATCACTCTAGCACTTTGGAGGATGGATGTGGAACTTGGCAATGTGTTGGCCTTAGAGGAAGGAGTTGTGCTTTTAGTCATCTTTGGAAAGAGGAACACATATTTGGGCAACTGGATAAGTTATTTAAAAACAGCTACTCACATCTTTTTGTCATATTTTGTAACTAAATTTGTCAATTTCGCTCATAATAACTATGCTTTCGTTTGCTTTCTTACTGCTGCTAAGGTCGTGTTCACAACAGAACTGGACAACTAACATGCTCTAATGCAAATCCACATGAGACTTTCTTCTTATGGCTGTTTCACAAAACCCGGTTTAACTGGGCTTCAGGACTACACATGAAATCTCCCCTTTCCCTTTCTAATACAGAATATCTGGTTTTGGAAGGGCATCTGGCAAGACTGAGACAGAAAGAGAGGTACACCAATTGTGATGATTAGGTACATGACAGATTAGCAAGGAAAGAAAAACACTGGGGGTAGATCCAGTGGTCCTAAACCAAGATGGTCCAATATGGGAGTAGAGGGAAGGGAAAATGTAAGGGAGGAAAGGCTTGTGACTGCTGAAGTGTTTGAGCATGCAGAACCAGGAGCTCTGAGGCAAAAAGCTGAAACTAGTTTCTGAGGGAAGAGGTTGGGCTGGACACACATATGTGTTGAAAGGCTGGGTTGAGACCAAGTATCTAGCACTTGTCTGACTTGTTTGAGTTGTTGCTGAGACTCTGGGTGGCTAGGCAGACAGCCTGGAATGATGTTAGGTGGGTAGAGACTAAATGGGTTCTGACAGGGAGAATTTCAGGTCTCCACAGGAAATGAAAGAAAGGTAGAATAAAGAGCAAGCTGTAAGAAGTTTGGAAGAACAAAGAGATTAAGGAAGCAGAGCAGGTATAGATGAGGCTTAACAAAGATACAGGAATGAAAACGGGGCGGGGGGGGGGGGAGGGAAAGCCTATAGAGGAAGAGAAGACTAGGCCTTTTGCAGCAGATAAGATGGGTATGGCTGCCATGAAGAACAGAAACTGAAAGAGAGAAGATAAAGGTGGCAGGATGGGGAGGAGGAAATTTGTAAGGGACAAAGATAACTGGAACAAAGGAATACAAAAGAACAGAAATGTGTGTTTATGATAGCACATCATATCAGACACAAGAATTGAAGTGGACATTTTTGAATTTTGTTATGATTCTACCATCAGTGAATACAGAAGATACGCTGTCAGAGTCACAACTGGCTGCTGTCATCTGCTGCTTTATCACTGCAAAGCTACGCTCCAGTGTGATGGATCAAGGGACATTGATAATCAGTACAGGTCACCATATATTAAAAAAGGTGTAAGCAGTACCACAACATCGCTGACCTTACATTTAAGGCCACTATAATAATCAGCATGAAAGGAAAGACCCCACAGAAACCACAGTCTTGAATAAGATGCAGTAAATAGGGTAAACATTAATGAAGCAAAATAATGAATGTCCATTTCAGGAGCATTCTGTGCACTTACTAGGCAGAAAATCCAATTGAAATAATAGCAGAAAATGAAATACTGTGTGAGAACATGCATGTTGTAGAGATAGATTAAGCTTCTCTAAAACTGCCTCTAATTCAGGCACTCACTAAGTTTAAATAGTTTTCTACCTTAACAAAATAATTTTAATGTAGCTCCCTGAGGAAAATATTTTTAAAACAGTCTTTTCTGCATGTTCTTGATTTGTCAGTTCCTCATCTCCAGCTGTTACAGGGAAGCATCAGTAAGACAGTCATATTTTTCAGAAGCTCAGAGCACTCTCAACTCCAAGCAAAGTCAAAGGGAAATGCAGTTGCTTTAGTCCCCTGAAAACATGTTCTATTAGTGCCTGAGTTCTATTAGTGCTTTACCCTGTGCAAAATGCTAAAAACCCTCACCCCTGCTGAGGTTAGCGGGAGTTATGAGCACTCAGCATCTGCTGGATGCAAGAAGTTCTGATTAGAACTAGCCAAAAAAGAAAATGTTGAATGTGACAAATTTTGACCGACAACAGTTTTCATGAGAGAAAAACAAAAATCTCCTTTTTTGCTGTTTATAAAAGCACTTAAACAATCACGATATATACCAGCCCCATTTCTGATATACAGAAGCATCTGGAAGAAACCAGAAAACTTGGATATTCTAAACGGTTCTCATCTTGGTGATAACAAGCACTGTAATATGTTCACAGATCCAACATAGTCTTTTCTCCCACTCAGAGGATACAGCACAGTGCTTCTGCGTCCCTTTTTCAGCTGGATCATGCATCGTCATCTCCCTTGCCATATTCAAAAAAGGAAACGAAAAAGTAATTATGAATAGCATATAGAATAATATTAGTCATAGCTATCTTCCAGGGCTTTAAAATATCTGCAGGGTGCAAAGAATAATCCTGAAACACAGGCAGCTCAGAAAAACAGAATAAAATCCTAAAAATTTATTTTGTGACTTTGATCACTTGACCCTGGTTTATAGCTAAGCTGCAGAGATGCTCAGATTAAAGAGCAGTGAAGGGCACAAACGCCTATTTAAGCAGAGACAGAGAGAGAGGCTCTTACCAATTTAAAAGGTTGCATTCTTTTTCACAAACTTTTACAGATTGATACCCCCAGCACATGTATATGTAAGATTCATTCCCTTGTCCTCCTTGCCATTAGGTCATGCAGATGACTGCCATTTAAATATTCTATTTCCTAAATACAAGATAACACAACTATAAGCAGCAGTGTTTGGAAAAATTACTATCAAACCTAGAATTATTGGTTTTGTTTTTTTGTTGGGTTTTGGTTTTTTTTTTTTGTTTTTTTTTTTTTTGTTTGTTTGTTTGTTTTTGGTGGTGGTGGTGGTTTTTGTTGTTTTGTTTTGTTTTGTTTTTTTACAGTAGCCTTATGCAAAAAATGCAGGCACATTCATTACAGTGAAGCCAAAGTGAATATTAAAGTATATATCGCCCTCTGGAGGCTTTAATAGCTAAAAGAAAAATAGCCCCTAATTCTTCCTTTGAAAACAGAAACCTATAGGACAAATTAGTTAATAACTGAGTGCAATATATGAAATACTGCATTCATCAGTTCATCCAAAAAGAGACTGAGAAAAGTAAATTCATGTTTTTTCATTGTCTTCAATCAGAATGAAAAAGTGGCTATAAGTAATTTTTGTGGATGGGCTAGTAATTTTGTGCATATTTACAAAGTGAATATACGATGGATTTCTCCTCTCTGCTTAGAGCAAGGAGGCAATTATCATTGACTTATGTTATTGCATAGAGACATGTCAGTATTTTGTTCTGTTAACATTTGCATACACTTTTTAAAAGCAGCAGAAATACCATGTTTAGCACTTGTAAAAAAAAATCCATCAAAAGCTGCATAAAAATGAGATCAAAAAGCATCTGCTGCTATGAGTGGGAAGAAAAAAAAAATCAGACACCTTGTAGCTTAACACTGTACATAAAAAGGTAAAATATAAATAAACAGGCAGGCAGGAAGCAACACATTCCCATTGTTTCGCAGCTTGTCAGCAGCTGACTTTTTTGACAGTATCAACACATTTTTGTCTAAAACTAATAAAGACTGAAAAAAAAAAAATCATTCAATATTACTATCCAAAATGCTGGCACCATTACATTTCAAACTTTGTTCCTTCCACATCACACCCCCAGAGAAAATAACTGACTTTTGTTTCAGAACCTGAAAGAGTACAGCATTGAGTTGTCTTTGTCCATAGTACCTCTATTGTCTGCCTTGCAACAGAATTTGATCAACTCACAATCTTTAAAATATGGCTTTCAAGTCTCCCAGCTGAACAATGAAGTATTACATTACCCTCAGATCACGACTACTTAAGAAAATATTTCAAGTCGGGCTTTTCAAAGGCACCCAGGAGTGTTAATACAGTGCCTTTAAAAGGTGTGTATCTCACCTGTTGGACTTCCCCAAGCCAAGATGCACTAGATTACCCATCCTCCCTTAAACATAACCTGGTATGTGCAACTATAGTAAACTTTTTCTTCCTATGCCATCACAGAGTCTTTATGCTTCAGTGTTGTGAAATATGTTACCTTATTAAACTTCCTTGGCTTTCTCCTCAGTATCTTGATGGGTCACTCTTTTATTTCCTCAATCTGACTAGTTTACTCTGAGCTGGCAAAAATTCAGACCACAACTAACAAAAATAAAATATCTGCAAAAATTAATTGTCTGAGTTTTATTCCAATTTTCTCTAAAAACCTATCAGTTAAGCTTCTCTTCATCCTGTGGTAATACAAAGGAAAGATATGCCTGTTAGAAATAATGACTTTTTTCTGATTCTTCCAAAACTAAGCCAACGTAAATGCCATATTTCTGACAACTGTCCTAATTTCAGGCAAGAATACAGAGAAAAACATACAACTTCTCTACATTTCCTCCTACTTAATGGTTTGGTTTTCCAATGCCAAGACTGGCCAGTCATTAATGACAGGATATTTGAATAATCACAGAATTCAAAATATATCTCAATACTTCAGAATGTTATTATTTCAACAGAATATAAACTCAGGTGGAATTAGAAAAAAGATATTCTGTAGAATTTCCTCTGCCTAAATAAAGCTAATCTATTTTTCTTCACTCTTTTATTTCTTTTTATCTTCCGTGGTTTTCTTGTTGCTCTGTTTTTTGTTCTATATCCTTTGTAAGCATACCTGGAAAATGTAGTTCCATATGTCATTGTACATTCTTAGACTAGAAGCATAGCTTGAGACTCAAAATATATGCCAGTGTTTTGGCACGCAAAATCCATGTACCAGCTCTGGACTACAGATCACATCAGATCATGACTACAGTGAAATCAAAAGAAATGTGCAGAAAGACAGTTTTATACTAAGTATTCAATCATTCCATGACAGCAAATCTGGAGGTGCAAATCTTACAGGTAGAGAGAGGCATAGTTGCAAGTCTTTATTAAATGTCTTCTTTTCAGAAATACCAAAAACAAAAAAAATAGCTGCTCTCCAAATCTATCATATTGTTGCACCCTTCCCTCCCCCCAAACATTTTTTTAAAAGTAGTTATCAGTTATATAAAAATTTTGGAGACAAGCACAGTAATGTTTGCTGTCATTTTAATAGTGGATCTCTTCCTCAAAGATTTCAAGTTCTATTTGGTCCATATTTAGGTACCCAAGTATATATATTTAATTTAATCTTTGCAGACTCCTCACCAGCATTTTCATTGATATGGATGCTTGCTTATGGAGCCGTTCAACATCCTCTGCCAAACTATCTTTGAAAGCCAAAATCTGAAAAAGCAAATTCAGCTAAGTGAAAAATAGCCTTGCTGTGCAAACAGGAGCTGCATATTTTTGCAACAAACGGTAAAGGCTCAAGGTATTATACACATTGATGCATACACTTTTTTTTTTTTTCTGATGCATTTCAAGGTACTGATGTAAAATGCTGCTGGGATACCCATATGCACTTTATTTACTTGGATTTAATGAAAAGACTGGATCCTTATCGGATGACACTGTAAACGCTGAGCCCAAAAGTCTTAACCAACCCTGATCAAAAGCAAGAATTGGCTTCATCCAAAACTATCAATATGAATAAATATAAATTTATTTAAGCATCTATACTGTGTTTCAAGTTACTAACTGAGGTCATGGTCAGGAGAAAATAATGGATTCTAGAGCATTAAAACATTATGTGAATGCACAAAAGCTCTTTGATGTATATGGAAAATAACCAAATATCCCTGCCAAATATATTTCAACTCGTTTGAGATACTTATGAAGGGAAACTTTTGGGACAAGTGATCATCCTCCTATAGCATGTAACCACCTCAAGCAGTCTAGCTGGCTCAAAATAATGATATTTGTTTCTTCATGATTCCAGACTGGCCAGGAAGCAATAGCTGCATTAGCATGAAATTGGATTTTGAAGATGGAAGAGAGATGGAAAAGAGAGATTGTTCTTTTTTTTTCATTCAGCCACCGAATCTAAACAATTGGCTATTTGTACACCTCTGCCTTACTGAATATGGCCTCTGTCTGACCAGACATCAAGCACTCTTTCTGCCACAGATTTCTGCAGCAGCAGCTGAGGCTGGTACTCTCTCACTTGACTTAAAGCAATGCCAAAAGAATAAAATGAAAAGGCATCAGATACGAACACTTAAACAGAGACCAGCCACATTTTGAGCTTTAAAAATTCCCCTCAGTCTAGTTAGTTTCACAAAGATATAACAGAAAAAAAGTCTTTTCATAGGCAAAGAACAAGGAAAGAATAAGAACTGGAAATGGCATTATGCCTCCACTTGGTAGAAAGGGGATCCTTTCTCCATCAACAGCCTTGGGTAACTCCTAACAAACAGCCAGATACCAATCACAGGCTAGCATTTGGTCAAGAATTTTTGAATATACAGCCTTTAAAGTCTTTGCTTGTGAAATGTGCACAACCAACACAGTTTTTTGTTTGGAGATTTATAAAATGTATGTTTCAGCTCATCACAGAAAAGTCCAGTATCAGCAGTATAAGTAACTCAAGAGAAAATTACATCATTGTTTGATTCAAAGTTTTGAAAAAATTGTAATGAGCATACAAAGACTATAATTTCTTTTACAGCAGTTCTCAAAGCTAACAAAAGGGAGAAAATAAAATGGCTGTGTATGCATATGTATCACAGTTTTATGCTTCAGAAACTACTCTGAAGGAAATATGTAGAGAAAAGTGGAAGGGGATAATTATACCAAGAAGTCTCTTATTGGTAGAAATATCCAGGAATACCTTCTAATTAAGTAATTGTTATTAGAATCTCAGCCAGCCACTAGCACTAATTCTGACTAAGTAGCCATAACATAAGTGACAGTAGATCAGCAGTTACAAAAACATGGTGAAGAATAATTTGTCTCTGCTTTGCCTATAGAAATAACAGACATGCTTCTGGTTTACTGCATTTTTATCTATTTCTGTGGTTTCCAATTGTTTTAAGTGAAGCCACAAATGTCCAAGCTCCTTTTCTCACATAAGAAAGGATTTCAAAGCAGATCCTGTTAGAAACAAAATCTTTGGTGTTATTGCTTAAATGGCAATAGAATGTTACTTAAAAACCCAAATATTGAGTCTATAACATCAAAATAAATTACCAAATAATCTAATTTCTGCTCCGACATTTCAGATGTCAGTGCACAACACTCTTTGTCTACTGTCTGGTATTGTTTTAAACTCTAATTCTGCACCAACTTTCATGAAACCATCTTCGGTACCCTGAGCTTTCAGAGAGAGTTCAAGGTACAAAGATGTTAGAAGCCTAGTGTGCCTGTACTTGTGAAAGTGCTGTCCAAATTGGTTATTATTATTCCACTACAGGAAAAAATTATTTTCTTCATCAGCTGTGATATATATTGTAAGTTTGATATGTTTGTAATAATATATACATAGTTAAGCAACCTGATGATCTTTTCTTTCACAGCTCTATAGGAAAAAGGATAGTGTCTCTGAACACACAAAGTTATAGAAGGGTGTTGACAGCAGACTCATAGGAGACTTGAGCTTCTACTAATTTGGACAGTTCCAAATTTATTAATCAATCAGAATGCCTTTTAACATTTCAAAGAAAATTAAAACTATAAAAATATAAGGACACATTAGGAATAAATATAATTTGGGAATGGTACGTTCTTTATGGCATTACTTTTATAGCCAGATATAAAGAGTAACATGCAGGAATGTTGTATTCACCTCTGTGCGAGCTGTGCAAGAGTGAACATCTCCCTTAAATTTTACCTTTGTCATCATGCTCTGGGAAGCTGCAACAACATCTGCCAGGTCACTTTTAGTTCAAGTCTGAAAAGCAAAGGCCCTATCTAAAAGCAGTCACCAAATGAGAAAACAGATGGAAGACTAGCAGTAAAATTTCTGATTAGGAACAGTGAGATAAATTTAATAAAGATTCTTTCCTATATAGAAAGAGAATAAGATGATAAATTCATGGAGGATTAATGCAACAAAGTCTGACAACTCTGCAAGGAGAAATATAAGCTCTCCTCCGTTCAAAACATGTCTGCACTAGATTGCTTCAACTGCAATAAGAACCTTTAGTAAACTAAGTAGCATAGTCATAGTACTGAGATGATGAAAGGTATTAACTCTACAACCCTGACCGAACAACGTATTTCTATACCTGCTGTGCACTGTACAAATAAGTAATCTCATGGACTCTACTGAGCTATTAACATTTTATTGGAGCAGATATAAGGAATTCAAAACTTGAATTTCTTTTTTTTTTATTTTAAAGAAAGTATACCACATGTCAACATCAGACAAAACCCTGGAGGCTAAGAAACCCAAGCTGGAAACGACCAATCTAAATGCAGACATATCAATAGATATTTTTGAACTTTAGAATACATCCATCAAATACAATGCTGAATTTTGAGATGTTCTTTCTGTTTCTTTAAATTGAAAGATAGTATGTTTTTGAAGGTAAGAACTTGTTTTGTTGCATGTGAGGTTTCTACAGTCAAAATCGCTTTACACAAAAGGAGTTCTAAAGTTTGCTTGAAAGCATGAACTTTTCCAGCCTTCTTATGCTTGCTTGACTGACAGAATGATATTATTCTGAAGGTTGCACAATGACTCTTTGATCTTAAAGCTTGTAAAGGCCGTTTCACATGTGTGTGTTCTAATATTCACAGATAATCTGACTTGAACTTCAAGGCTATAAGACCTTGGATCAGTGATTTGCAATTCAAGTGCCTCAGAAACAAAAAATCAGCTTAGATTTGTTAAGTGTTGCTGTAAAGCTATTACAGGCAAGATTTTTTAAGTAGCTTCAAAAGCTCTCTTCAGAAACTTTGCCTATATAAGCATGTATAGAATGGCTCCAGTATCACTGTGGGCTCCCTTGGGTCTCCTTTTCCCCATCCCACTCCATAAGAAAACCACTCAAGATTTTAAGTGAGATGTAATTAAAATATATATTAAAAAACAAAACAAAACAGAACAAAACAAAAAAACCCCACATTTAAGCAAGTAACCTAAGAAAATAGGACACAAGAATTTACTTTTGTAGCTTCATACTTTAGCTCTTCCCCTTTATTGTTATATATTGTTTTTACTGCAGTACAACTCAGGAACCCTCAGGCAAGGATTGTCATTATGCAGTGCGCTGTGCAGAAAAATAAAAGGGAAAATCGTATTAAAAACTTAAACTGAAAAGACAAGATACTAATACTAAATTCTGAATGTAATGAAATAGTAAAGAGCAAATAACAAAGAGACAGCCTCAAAGGACCTGGTATTTGTGTAAATCTGTCTGGCTTTGAAGTCCAGCCTGATTGACAAGAGGTCCTCCAAGGCTTGACCAGTCCAGCCTGGCACCATAAATGTCCTCAGTGGAAAGTGACTGCAGTGTGGAGACAGGGCTGCACCAAGTCATGGAACAGTGCATTGCTCTGAAGAAAACAAGAATGACTGAATCTAAATTTGTGTTTTGACCAAATCATGTTATGACAAATTTCACTCAGACTGAAGTACTATTCTTTTTCTTCTCTGATTTTCCATCTCTCTGCTCTGTCTCCTTTTGCCTTCTTCACATTTTATATTGTTATTCTTCCTCATTCGGTGCATGAAATAATGATGACACTATATCAGCTTGCATTTAATCACTGACCCATCTTTATTTTAAAATTCAGCGTTTGCATCAGCAGTTTTCTTAATTACTGTCACTAACATGAGGTTAAATATACAGATTTCTTGCCATTCAAATTTGTGTTTCCTAAAGAAAAACAACATACATAGTTGAATATTATTCTTGAAAGTACGTAATGGAATATAGAAAACAGTACCAGGTACGTACACAAGGGAAATGACAAAATATGGCTTTTATGAGATGTATAACCTTCAACACTTTAATTAAATCTCATAGTAACAGTGCACTGGATGTATGTAACATTTGCCAAAGGATATTGTTAAGCAAATCAAAAGAATTTCTTAGTTTTTGTGGTTAGCTGTTTTAAGAAATAGCAGGATTATGTGTAAAAGAAGTCATTAACAATTTAAGACACTTCTGTGACACCACACAGTAACCAACTATTACAGACTCCAGTGTCACCAAGCCTGGGAGGATGAATGGTAGGAATGGAAGAGATATAATAATAATTTAGTAACTAAGTCCTTCCTGTGTTTCAATAATAGAGAATTCATCGGAAATGAAAGCCTCCATAAAATGCAAGAAGTAACAAAACCCAATACAATCAGCAATAAAATAAAAACTAGGGTTTGGATTAAAAACAGATCATAAGGAGACTTTACAGTAAGAGATGATTATATTGCTTCCTGTTACACAAAGTCAATCAATAAGCAAGCTGCTTTAAGTTTCTAAAGGTACAAACCACATACATCTTTATCTAGTTTTCTTGGGTAGCTATATGGAGCCTTAATTCTTTTTAAGGAACAAGGACATCTTGTGATCTGCATTTTTCAAAGCAGAAAATCATCCTGGGCCTCAAGCCCACCCTAGCACATTAATGCAGATGTTCAGCCCTAAAACTTGTTTTAGTACCCCACACCTTGCTGCACTAGAGCTGGTGAGCCAATTCGTCTGCCAGAGATCTAGGAAGGCTAGCAAAGCTTGTGAGGCTCACTACACCACCATACAGCTTAAAAGATCTCTTTCATCAATGGAAATACATCAACATTTGAAGTAATGAAAGAACTATGCTTTTTCTATAAGTTTTCTCTAAGGAGACCACCCACAACAAAGACTCATAGTATAAGGCAATTTTTACAGAGCAATATTGTAGAAATCTATTAAATATAAAATCACATGATTTTACGTGAAAATTTTGCAAGTTCATTAAAATATGTAGGACTAGACCTTAATTTCCATTCTCTAACTTAAAGATACTATACTATTGCATCATTGTAGTTTTACAGTTTTCTTGTAATCTCAGAAATGTTTGGTTCATCTGTATTTTTTCTTTTTTTATTTTCCTCTTTTTTAAATACTTCAATGAATTTTATTACTTCACCATCTATCAACTCCAAGTGATAGTTGCTGTTATTTTTGTACTGTATTTTCTCTTCTTTTTATTTCCTCCAGCTGTTTGTTTTTTCATTTAAAATTGCAGCTTCTTTAGCACATGGACTAGAGGCCAGACCCTAATATGATAAATCTTCACATTTAACTTAACATACTATGGAAACACATTAAATAGATAAATAAATAAAAGTGATGTTATAATTAACAACCATAAGTCTACATAAGTCTATGGTACCGGCAGGAATGCCATGTGCCATAGGATACAGAATTGTACCATAAATTCAGAATGTAAACCTTTACTTTAAATTTCGCCTCATTCCATTAAGAAATTCATGGACTCAAGTCAATTAATTTTATTTACTCTTTATGTCACAATAGGAAATGAACATTTTTCCCTTTTAATAGAGAGTTTGCTAATGGGCATGCCAGCTGTTCTCCAAGCCTCTGTCCTGCAAGGCATCTTAAAAAGACTTCACATCTTTTTCTCTGCAAAAAAAGTTGAAAGCTTTATATGCAACTATTTTGTGCAGTGGAGGTGAAATTAAAGCTCAAATACAATCAAGTGGTTTATACCTATGGAGACTATAAAATGTTTCTTTACACTATTTTTTTTATTTTAAAAGGTTAATTTGTCTGTATGACAAAAAGCTAGCCATAAAAAGGAAATTTAACTGTTATACCATAAATTTTTTTTAAAGAAAATAACAAAATAATAATTATGTCCATCAACACTTATATCATTTATATGCATTCCTATATGTATTTCATACAACAGAACTTTATAATGCATGTGTTAGAGCTGTTCTTTATAGTTAAAGAGTGGGTTACATTAGACACATGCTAATTAACTATTTAATTTCTATTCTATTTCTTAAGTGAACCAGCATATATATTGAGTGCCAATACTTATGGGTTAGTTTTCCTATATACTAAATAAGGTAAAAAACTTTCCTCAGAAGACCTTTATTAACATGGGTAGCTATGTTCTGATGCTGAAGTTTGAAAACATGGATGTGATCTGCTATTAGTGATTTTCCATTAATCTTTTATCACATTTAGCTTAGCAAATCACATAATTCAAACTTGTCAAGAACAAATTTTAGGTACCTCTTTAGTAAATTCAGTCAACTGCCAGCTTCTATCCTATTACTTATAAGACAGTATTTTACAAAACAGACAATGCAATCAGTGAATAGCAAGCAGAACTACTCTGATTTCTCTAGTATGGTGTTTTTTGTCATTCATTTTTCATCCGTCTATATTTTTTATTCCGCAGGTAAGGTGAAAAAGAAATTAAACAGACGTAAGGACTTGAATTTTGCATGCAATAAAAATTGAAATATGAGAGTAAAGAATAAAATGGCAAATGGCTCAAAGTTTTTATTCATTTAGTATAGTTGGTGTTACCTCATTTATAATATATTTCCTCATTAAAGTGTTTTCTTCTTTCTTTGTTAAATGATAGCCTTTCATAAAAGATAGTGGTGTGAAATAATATTATTGTAAAGTTTAACATGCTATGATTCTTTCTAGCTGAGTATGAACTCTGATAAAATTCTTATTTTTTTATATTGAAGGCTAAATATGATAATCAGCTAATAACACAAACGAGAAGCCTTACAAGACATGAAGGACGTGCATTATTCGGGGAAGATATATAGCTTGCATGCATTGATAATATGCGAAGGTCATATTGCCCCAAAGAGATGTACCTAAAATGTATAACAGATGCCCACAACTGTTTTGTCACAAGTATTTACAATGTGATTTTCTAAACTGACAATCCCATTTTTGCAACTAACATAATTTAATATAGGCTTCATTTTTTTCTTTGGAGATAATCTCTATTACGTGTCAGCCTGCTGAGCAGCCCTGAGGAGAAGGCGTTGGGGGTGTCAGTCACTGAGAAACTTAACATGACCTGGCTTCAGTGTGAGCTCACAGCCCAGAAAGCCAACTGTGTGCTGGGCTGCATCAGATGAAGTGTGACCAGCAGGTCAAAGGAGGTGATTCTGCCCCTCTACTCTGCTCTTGTGAGACCTCACTTGAAGTATTGTGTGCAGTTCTGGTGTCCTCAGCATAAAAAGGACATGGAACTGCTGGAACAAGTCCAGAGGAGGGCCACGAGGATGATCAGGGGGCCAGAGCACCTCCTGTATGAAGACAGGCTGAGGAAGTTGGGGCTGTTCAGCCTGGAGAAGAGAAGGCTGCGTGGAGACCTCCTAGCAGCCTTCCAGTATCTGAAGGGGGCCTATAGGGATGCTGGGGAGGGACTCTTCGTCAGGGACTGTAGTGATAGGACAAGTGGTAAAGTGTTCAGACTAAAACAAGGTTAGTTTAGGTCAGATATAAGGAAGAAGTTCTTTACTATGAGGCTGGTGAGGCACTGCAGCAGGATGCCCAGGGAAATGGTAAATGCTAGATTCCTGGCATTGTTCAAGGCCAGGTTGGAAAGCGCCTTGAGCAACCTGGTCTAGTATGAGGCATCCCTGCCCGTGTGAGGGGGGTTGGAACTAGATGATCTTAAGGTCCTTTGCAGCCCTACCATGCTATGATTTTATGATTCTATGATTCTATGATTTTATTAGGTGGGCAAAATTATTATAGTTGTGAATACCTCACAGTGTTAACATTTTTTAATATATGAATTATCACTATCACTATTTTATAACTAAGACTGAGAGGATAAGAGCCAGATCTACAGCCTTTCTAAGGCACATAAAAATTCAGGGGGTTAATTCACCCATAAATCTCCACACAGCCCCAGCTATTTAAAGAGCAGATAAACTCCATAGTGTTTACTTTTGGGTTTTCCAGGTATTTAAGTTGCCTCTGTGACCAGTATCTAGTCCATCTCAGCAGGTCTTAGTATCTAGTTCCCATAGCCAGAAACTGTAAATTAAGCTTTGGATCAAAGACTACAAAAAACACAGTCCCCAAGGCTTGACAAGTTACTGGTCATTAGCCAAGACTTATGAGCTATCATTTTCCAGATCACTGCAGTAGCAACAGAAAACAACTTAATTTAAGACACTTCATTGTGTGAAGGGCATGTGTACAGACACTCAGACAAAGCTAACAACTCAGCAGCTAGGTGTCAGGTCTTTTTCAGTCTCCTTCAACATTTTCCAATATGAGATTTAAAGAACTGCAACAAGAAAGCATAATCAATCTGTTCTAAATTGAGACCACTAGAATTCAAACCTCTTTGAACATGACAAATGACTACCAATAACTGTTTATCTCTAATCATTATATTCTTCTAAAATACCTGAAAATGAAATGAGATGTAGGTAGGACTGCCATTCTAGTCCTATTTTGTGAAAAGTGTGTTATATTTCAGCCTCCATTTTGAGTATTTACTTTATGACATCTTTCAGAACAAATTGTAACCAGCATATTGAACTGAACCTTTATTTCTAAGTGCCTAGCTTTTAATAAAGGAAAAATGACTCTGAATTTCTCCTGCTTAAGTGAAAACCTAAAGAATGCTTGTGTTTCCATGCTCTTTTCTGCCCCAGCTTGTGAAATATCAGTAGATTAGCTACAAGAGGAGCAAAAGCATAGAAAAATCTCATCTCACACACAGCCTGGATCTAAGATTCAGAGAAGAGGTATATTTTGTTGCTAGAAGGCAGAGTACACAGATGTTTACTGTTTCCTCACTGTGCTAAAAGGGAAACTGTGGATGTGAGCATACCTGCCTGCAATGCGTTTCGAAAAAGAAGTTTCTGTATTGTTTATACGAACTGCCACAGGTTTCCAAAGGCAGATATGTGACAGACTGCTAATGAGAGCATGGTTCTGCAAAAAGCATGCATAGCATTCTGGGCTTAAGAAGTCTTAGTATTAATTCTCAGTATTAATGAGCAGCCAGCATAGCTTTTCATATGCAGAAAAATTAATACCAGCCAAGGAAAATACCCACCTGTTTGTTTCTAAAAGGCCTAAGGGATTGTCCAGACTGCATTAAACTCAATAGGCTCAGTAGGTCTGGATGGAAAAGTGGAATCAATCATCACAGTGGAAACCTACAAAATGAAGATAAGCAGGACAATATGTCTGTAGCGTTACTACAGGTTACATTTGTATTCAGCATTTTAACATAATAGTATGATATTAATTCCATACTATCCCTTGCTGTTCATGGGATGGATTGTTCTTATAGGACACCTGTCTGTTTGGCCAGCTACCTATCTTCCCACACAGACTGAAATCAGCTGTACTGATGTGGTGGTTGTTGAAGATACATAAAATATTAACTAGTATACAAAAAATTAACAATGCCTTTTTCTAAAAGCAATAGATTTCTGCTGGCCGTCTCTACTTTTTTTGTGTGTAAGGTCCCCTGAGATTTCATGGAAAAACGTGAATATTTGAGGATTCTTGACTAGGTCTGAAAATGCATCTATGATTATAGTCCTTCTAAAATATCCATGCCACTAAAACATACCATGGTTCCCAGATATTTTATAGAGTCGATTCAGAAGTGTGGCTGGGTACTCCAAAACCATCTCTTTACATGAAATCTAAAGCTTATTTTCAAAAGAATAGTAATATCATGGCCTTCTGAAATGCAATTGTCATTGCTGAAATATTTATCAGATCTCAAAAATATTAAAAGTCAAAAGCTGCCCACCACTCATCCATACCCAGAGATTCCTACACTGAATAAGCTTCAGCACTCTGAGTGGTGTATGGCTATAAGTGAATACCAATTTGAATGCAGTGACAGTGATTTATGTTTTCCTACCCAGAATCTTATTATTTATTTAGGCATATCTTAGGATCCAGAACTAGTACTGAAATTGTTTCAGTTGTATTGATTCTCCTTACAGCACTGAGTACTTCTTATCTATCCAACTCTCCTGTTCTGTAATTGGCCACTCATCATGAGAAATGGCGCACTTCAACTGAATTAGCTTTGAAAAACACCCATATTAATCTGCTGATATTTTTTTCATGCAGAATGCCCACACAGTCTCACAGATATGTTACAAAGATACGCTTTTACCTTATTTTTTGTTTCTTTGCTTGTTTTCTTATCAAAATCCTGGCACAGAAACACAGCTGCTAACAGGTATTATTCACTGCAAATGGATTTTGTTTAATTATTTAATGTCTTCCTGATTTAAGCAACCCTTATCTATAATTTAAGTAGCATTCTGCTATAATTAATTGAATGCTCACAAATCAATTAAAAGCTGGTTACCTTTTGTTAGTTCAGTAACTTCAAAGGAGCCTTCTGAGAAAAAACAAAATTTACATGGTACAGAAAATCTCTTCCTCACTTCAAAAAACATGTTGGAAACACAATAATCTGTCCTAGGCATTACACTGCTGTTCCGCATAGCACAGGAGACAGTTTTCTAGCACTCTGAATTCACAGGTCTCCTTTCTGAAACCAGTAATCACAGCCAGATTCACTTGTCAGTCAGGCAGATGTTCTCTACTCTTCCATGTTTATGCCATAATAGTTACTCCCACTGAAGAGCAGGGAGAGTTCCAGCAATGGCATCTTATTGATGTATCATAGCTTAACATTTCAGACTTTCTGCTTTCCTGCGTGCATTTGAAGACACATGGTTTTTGGCAAGCACCTGACCCACCAAATTTAAAAGCCAGAAGCAGTATGGAGCAGTTCTGCAGCAAAATTTAGCGTTTTCTCGCTGCATGACCTACTGCCTGATCCCTGCATCTTGCAATCTTTAAAAGATTCCCTAACAAGGGGACTTTGGCATAAAGTCACTATGAGAAACGCTAGCTAAAGAAATGTATTCTACAGGTATAAACTCCTATAACCATACTGACTTATAACTGTACTATAATCGTAACTCCTACAGCATCCTATAACCATCCTGAATCTGATCCTTGCTGAGCTTTTTGCTCTAGACTCATCCATACTGTTTGGATATCCAGGGAGAACTGCAGTCTCAGGCACTTCCTCCCATCAGTCCTTATTTAGTATAAGCTTCGTTGCACAAATTGAGTGTAACAGTTCCTTCTAAAGAGAAAGAAATAATTAGGCTATCATTCTTGCTTAGGTCTCTTCAGCTAGAGCTAGAACTGGGACCTTTTGATAGGAAGAAATATGCTGAATGCAGTTGTTTAAACCACACAGCAGGAACACAACAAATTGCTTTTCCCTCCTTGTTTCTTTTTGAATTTGATGACAATGAGAGGGTATCGTGACTGGAAAATAAATATCTCCTGTCAAAGCTGAAGTATCGTGTTAGCTCCTCAGTGCACCATTTCTACTTAGAGCAATGCAAAGGAGGAGTATACAAGCTAGAAACATACTGTTTATACACAGCATGGGTTCTAACATGTGGTTCAGTAATTAGTTACCTCTCGACAGGAAAGAGTGTGTTGCTTCTGCTTTCAGAGTAGTATGTTGGTCTAGAGCTGTTCTCCACTATTAGGACACTGCACTTAGGTCAAACATTGCGGATGGTGGTAAGCACAACCCTTAAACAAAAGTGAATGCAAAGATCTGAAGTGAGCTATACTGCTGTTTAGAGATGTTAGTGTGTCTGAGAAGAAACAGTAGCAAAAGCTGCACAGAGTTAGCAGAATGAGGAGCAGGGGAATGCACCCCAAGATAGTAATACTACTAAAACAGAACAAGATTTAGGAATAGGGGCAAAAAGCCTCGTATTTTATTCTTACTTTGTCTTCAGAAAACAGACTTTTCCTACTTGAATAAACAATACTGTAAAAAATACTAACATCAATTTATCTTCCCATCAAAGACATCCTCATGTAACCTTAAAGACCCTTTTGATACACTGAACGTGGCCCACAGCATCACAGATTTTCAGACTTTATGACCTACCACTGTAAGATGTTTAGCTTTTTGCCTCTAACGCTTCTGTTTCTTTGTTTTCCTAACAATAACAAACTTCCAGGCCACATTTATTTTAGATCAGTTGTTCTCCTGCTATTGTTACCATTTCACCACAAAAGCTCTCCTTCCTCTTTTGTGCTTACCTTCTGACATATTTATGTGTATCTGTCATATTCCTCTCAACCTTTCATTTACAATACTGTACAAACCAAGCTCTTTAAATCTCCTGTCATGAACAAGCTCACCATTCCCCTTATCTTTCCTGTAGTTCTTCTCAGGCAATGTTCCAAGCTGAAATCCACCTTTCCTGAATGTGACCCAAACTGTATGTAGCACTCCAGCTTTAAGTCTCACAAATGCCCTAGACAAAAACATTTGCTTTATTACATTTCTTCAAGAAATATCTTTCCTGATTCACTCCAAGGGTACATTAAGGGTTTTACAGTCTCTGAAAATAAGGGATGAGCCTGAACTAGCTAGTCACTCATATTGTTCTCTGCAGCAATAAATTTCTAACTCATCAGGTTACAGCTGAAACAACTGTGATTAGATTGTCAGCATATAATTTTGCACTGCTGCGTTTTATACCCTACCTACTTAAGACATTCTTCCTAATCATTTATTTTTTTTCTTCTTCTTAATTCTTTGCTCTACTGCTGATTCTTTCCCGTTTTGTCATTAGAAATCATGTCAGTTTTTCTGGTTTTCTTAAGGTGATTACTAAAATCATTAAACTAGACCTGCCCAAACACAAGTCCATGAAAAATTCTCCACTTCTTCCTTATTTTTTCAGTTTCAAATTTACTCATTCTCTTTCCTTTTCACTTTCTTTGCAAGATACTTCTACAATTCTCCATCTTCATTAACAGTTTTCCATATGGAATCACATATGTTTGTTAAGTATAGCTAGACAAGATCTACCATGTCTCCCATGCCTTGAATTATATACTAATGAATTTTGGCAGAGTCAACCTGATTTTAGGAAATTCATGTTGCATTTTAAATGTGTTCTCTCTTTACTAAAATTCTGTGTCTGCAATGATAATTTCCTTGAACATTTATTATCAAGTGTTGCATACTACTGAAAATGTGCTATCAATCAGCCTTGTAGTTATCCAGATAACTGACTCCCTCCCCAGTCTTTTAAATACAACTGCTGTGTTTGAGATCATATGCTACCATTCTGTCCTGTGAAAAAAATAATCATCAAAATTTATTGAACATAGGGCACAATATTCACTTGACTTTGAGATACCACCTTGAATTTCTATCCCATTCTTGGTGCAAAATAATCTCTTTTCTTCATCATTTGTTTACTTTTTTTTTTCTAGAGATAAAAAATACTCTGCCAGTAGTTTTAAAAATCTGCAAGGTTTAACTAAATTGACATCACAACTCACAGCCTCTGTTAGGGCTTATCCCTATGTTTCACATTCCTGAAAATGCTTTTTCTAATGAATATTGTCTTTATGTATGTACACTGAGGGGTGTTTTCTATTTCAGTATTTTATACACCTCTTGAGAAGGCTGTTTTCTCAGATTTTAGCAAGTCTTTTCCTACAGACTTTCTGCTCCTTTATTTTGGAACATAGATTCCTGAGAGTTTCAGTACTTAACTTTCCAGAATTCCAGTGATTTTTGTTTCTCAGTTCCCAGATTCCTAGTCTAAGTCACTTTTCCAACTAGTTCCTTTATCTGAGTAATCAGTTTTAGTGAGAATATTTTCAGTTTCTTACCGTTTCATTTAAATTGAATCATACAATCATAAAATAGTTTAGGTTGACCAAAATGCAATAGCCATCTAGTCCAACCCCCTGCAATAAGCAGGAACATCTTCAACTAGATCAGGTTGCCCAGAAACACAACCAGCCTCGTGCTGAATGTCTCCAGGAATGGCACATCTACCACCTCTCTGGGCAACCTGTGCCAGCATTTACCACCTTCATTGTAAAAAATATTTTTTTTACAGCCTGAATCTCCCTTCTTTCAGTTTAAAACCATCACCCCTCTTCCTATCACAACAGGTCCTGCTAAAAAGTCTCTCCCCATCTTTCTTATAGGTCCCTTTTAAATACTGGAAGGCGAAGATATGGTTTCCCCAGAGTGTTCTCTTCTCTCCTCTCAGCCTTTCGTCATAGGAAAGACGTTCCATCCCTCTGATCATTGTTGTTTCCCTGCTCTGGACCTTCTCAAAAAATCCATAATAAATTCATCTAAACCTGTTATTCAAAGCTCATTATTACCTAATACTTGAATTTCAAACCAAAAGCTGAACCTGAGGTAATAACACTTTTTACTATTTCAGCAATCATTTGGTGAAGATTACTAGCAGTCTCATGTAGGAATTTCAAGCATTATCAGTATCAATGCAATACATTCTTTCAAACATCTTTCTGGGAAGAGGTACTGCTAATGTAAAAATCAGTAATATTTATTCCTGGTGACAGTGTATATCATCATCAATATTTTAACTGCAATCAGCAAAATATCATTCACCATAAACAGTCTTGTCACCCTTCCATAATCTTGGCAAAAACTGATTGTTTCTTCTACTCCATGTATGTTCATCATTGCAGTCTATGAAAACACAAACTTCCAATGAGCCCTGAAACATACCTTAGTGCTCTCTTTCCTGGCAAATATCTACCTACCTCAGTGCACATGTTCCCACCATCATTACTATCTAACCATACCTTAGTTCTCCTTACAGTGTTGCTATCAGCTGCAACTGTCCTAAGTGCTGGCATCTGTGTACAAGTATTTCCATTATTTCTAATTTTCTCAGCTGTTTAAGCAGACATATTATGCATTTTGCTGTTCATAGCAACACACGTACTGTCTTTTTGCTTCTTTTGAGAAGTGTTCTTGATGACAAGCACTTGTTCAGTATGTTCTTCTCTCAAGTATTGAAACCAATCAATCCTAGCTATATCTCATGATTTGTCAGCCTAACATCCCAGGTGACTACAGTCAGCACTGAGATCCATTGTTTAAGAAGAGTGCTTTCCTCAGGACTATCTCAACAGCTCAACAGCCCAATCCTCCTTACAGCAATAATCAATATAATAAAAACAACTTGCGTATTTAAAGAAATAAAGGATTATCAGTTAGGGCTTCAAGAACAGCACCAGCTGTGCAGCAAGTTGCTCTAATAGTCAAATTCTGAACATATTCCACAGTTTTAGATATGCTATGAGCTTGCATAGATCTTTCACTTCAGCCAATTTAAAACACCATTCTTCAGTTGTGTTTTTTTGTTGTACTAAATCTTTTTTCTGTTGAAGAGGAGAGTAGGATAGAATACTTTCCATATATAGTAGATATATGTAGATATGTATAACTATATATCTACATAGCTACGTAGATATATATAGATATGTAGAGATATGTAGATATAGATATATTCCGCATAATACAGAAGTTTGCCTACACCATCCAGGGCTGATACTGGAGCCATACTGGAACAGAACAGGTACAGGGCAATAATTTTTTGTATACTTCAGAGTCAAAATTTATTGCACTCACTCAGGGATTATGTAACTGATTATTGATTCTAGTGTGTCCTATTAGCCTTTGTAAACATTATATAAATCACCACACGCTTCATCTTCACATTTTCGGCATTTTAAAATATGATCATGCTTAGTAAACTAAAGATATCAAAGAACAGAATCTGTGTAAAGTAGAAAACATGCAGATACAGTCAGTGGCAAAAGGAGCTTGCCTCTGTAAAATTCTGGCAGGTATAAAATGAAAGTAAGAGTAAGTGAACTCTATATAATAAGTTGTCATTGTTTAAGCCCAGCTAAGACTAAGAAAAATGACTGCTACTGCTGAACCCAGGACGTAAGTACAATACACATATATATGCAAATATATATATACCTATACCTATGTAGTAATCTGATTTCCTAAAACTGTTTATCAATTATTCAAAAAAAAGGACACTAACCTTAAAGTATTTACTAGGAAAACAATGCATCCGTTTACTATAAGAAACTGAGAAGGTTTTGGTTTTGACCTTTACGTATAGATGGCCTATTTTGTTCTTGAACATTCTGAAATCTCAGAGCAATATATTCCAGAAACTGAAAAATCCAATGGACAGAAAAAATAGCCATCAATTCCAGTCAATGTGACACTGTTTAATAATGAAATGTCTGATTGTCATGGGAAAGGAAATATAACAAATATTTTCTAAACTGGTAGTCAAAAGCACATCCTTGTTTAACTGATGTGAGTATTTTTGATACAATCAACCCTTTTCTTTAAGACAGAAGTTTCAAATAAAATTACTCATGTCAGCTTCCAAGAAATGTATACTCTATTAAAGACTGTGATTTTTAAAAAAGTTGTTAAAACTGGCTAAGGGACTTCTGTTTTGTTCCAATAGAGTCTGGGCAGATTTATGTATTCATTATCTGTAGGATAACCATGAATGCTGGCAATTGACACAGGGAAGAATCCCACTGAACTATGCAGTGAACATTAATATCCTGAATTTACATCATTACCATGGCTTTTAATTCAGTAAGAAATTCAGCAGATTCATTAATTTCAAAACACACAATGATAGTATTCAAAAAGGAGATGACTAGACAGATCACTGTTCTCATTTCTATACTTTTTTTATTATTCAGGTGGGCTGGAAAAAAAATACCATTAGGCTGATGATGGGATAATATTTTTAAATAAATCAAAAGACATACAGATGAATCCAAACCTAAAATTCAATTGTATACAATATTTATTTTTGGCCTTATTAATATTAATTAAGAGGCTTGATGAACACTGTAAAATTTGCAGTAATGAAGTTTCTGGTTCCATAATAGCTAAGCTAGCTGTGAAGTAACACAGAAAGAAGGCTGAATAAATCATCCTTTATAAAGCGGCTGTATGTATCACCTACATGAAGTATTCTATATAAAGTATTTTTCCATTTGTTTCCCCTGAGATGAGTGTGCTATTTCTAATTTTCTAACACTGTTACTTCTAGTTTATGACATCATTACAATTGCCAATGCAATCCACTCACTTAGGCACTCGAAAAGTGTAAAAGAACTATTATAAAATAAGTAATTAAATTCATTGCTAACAAACACACAAATAAAACTAGTCAATTTTATCCTGATAATAAGATCTTTTTTATCTTTACTGGTGAGGAAGGGGCACAAGGGAAATTTCCACATCTGGGCCATAGCATAGAGCTATTTTGAATTTCGTTTTTGATATAAGATGAAAAGAACTTTACTGTGCCAAATCAGATGATGCAAGCTAATAGTGGGTGTCAAGGAAGAGAAGTAATGCCAGCAAATCCTAATGAAGAATCTCAGTCAAACATGTATTTAGTATCCTAGATAAGAGCACAAAATAGCATGGAAAGCATGTGAAATACAATTATTCAGAGCATATTATAAAGCTGTGATTACAGTGTATGCTTTAAAACACTACATAAGAGATCTTTCACAGAAATTGCGAGACTCACTGGAAGAAAAAATAAACTAAATAATTCATCAAAGCGTAAATTGAATTGCTTTTTAAGTCCTGTGCACTGTATGTTTTGAAGTTCTCTAAGAAATTTTTTGCTGAGCTGCTGTGCACAAGTAGTCAGAAATGGCTGTAGTCCTTGTCTCTTGGTAGGCAATTCTTCCCTGCTCCCCTTTTTCTAATGGAACACAGAAAACTCTTTAAGAGCTTCTTATTGGCACAACATCAAAAGGTGAAGATTTTAAAATCCAGATCTCACCAGAGAGTTGTCACAGTTCATGATGTTTTTTCATCTCTTCATCTCCATGTGTTTTATTACTGTTGTGTTCCACAGGTCTCTAGAACACAGTACACAAAACATTTTCTGTGACATGGGAAGTCTTGGATTAGTTGATTTAAGCAGTTGCTACTAAGACGTAGAAATATGTTTAGCTGTTTAAGGAGTATAGCACAGCACTGAAGGAATCCTTACATGACCAAGCTAGGACAGCTTCTCTCTTTAAAACAGGTGGGGTTTGGACCATTTTTCCACTTAGTCAGCTGCCATTCTAGCAATCTTGTTGATGCATTAGAACTGTATATAGCAGCTCAAGTTAATTCTGGAATTACACAAGTTAATTTCAATGGCAGTAGCAAAATATCTTCTAATAAAATATTGCTGCTAAGTTATACCACCATAATACTACTGCTATGCAATGATAATAACAACTGTCATTACCATGCAGCTTATAACAATAAATTCTATTGTAACTGTCTTCTTCACTGGCTTCTAACAATATGTTTCATTATGCAGCAATGTTAATGGCTTTTGAAGGAGCAGCTGCATTCAAATCCAGAAATAATCGTATCTAAACACAGACCCTGAGTCACTGAGAGTCATCTTTCCTTTCCACGTGCTTGATTTCAACATGTTTTTCTATCTACCAATTTGACTACAGAAGCTTCCAATAGAAATTTTGCTAATTCACCACTTAATTTTGTAAGGCCAAGATTTTTCATGAATATCCATTGCCACTGAGAATTATATCAACCCCCTGACCAAATGTCAAGCTGACATTTGCTGTTACACTCAACAGAAGTTTCTTTTTCTATGTTGACATCCAGTGCGTTTTTATTAATGTAATTATTTTCCCTTTGAAAGAGGAAGAAAAAGGGAAAGCAAAACAAATGTTAGATAAGAAGACTAACAATGAAAAATACTAGAAAGAAGGTATTGACACTAAATGGAACATCGCAGATTTAGGCACCCTGCAGATCAATCCAGAGCTCCAGTGAGAGATCCACAGACTTTCTTAATAACACATTCTACAAATATACCTTTTTTCTTCTTGCAGTTTATTAGACCTATTTCTTCTAGACAGCATGGAACAAAAATGTTTTAAGATGAATCCCTTCTGTATACAGCATTATATATGTTGACCAGCAGAAATTCATATAAAACTTTGAAATATGAGGTCTCGGTTAAAAAAAATATTTAGATACATACTTTTTAATTATTATGGCCATTATGATAAATAAAAATTAAAACCTCAGGACATTGTAGGAAAGTTCTCAATGGATAACTTGGCCCTGGTGATTTTGTCAGAGTTGTTGGGTCACAGTCCCTGGTCCAGAAGAATTTAGGGGATAGACAAATCAGTTAAGCAAACAATATAACCTAAGTAACTGAGAAGTTAAAGGAAAAAACAAAAAAGCAAAAAAAAAAAAAAAAAAAGAAAACCAAACTGGTAGCTAACTTTGAAAAATATTGTCATGCATTTTTTGGTAAGTGGCTTTTCAAACCAAGATCCTACCCCTGAGTAAAAATGCACAACTCTCACAAGTCTATTAGAGATGGTGATGATCTACGTGAATGTATTGGTGCATTCACTGGTTTGGTTGGATGTCACATCTTATAGCTGCAGATGTCAGAGGTTTTGTTGATGCTTTTCTTTCATTCTTCTTTGTTTAGCAAGGAAAAAAATAACCGTGAGGTTGCATAATGTGCATTTATCTTGTCAAATGCTAAGTGCATGAAGTGGAAATGTATATAAACATACAGAATGCCTTAAGAGAAGAAAAAACAAAGGTGTAAAACTAATTGCCACAATGTCATAATTAAAATATCAAGCAATTTTAGAATTGCTCAGCTCCTACTCAAGAATGAAACCAGAGACTGTTTTACAGACTTCTTACCATGTTCTTTTTTTTTCACCTCAAAAGTTTGCAGGTACTTCTAAATCCTATCCTATTCCTCACAAGTCTTTTAATCATATTTATGCTTGAAATGTATCTGTTACTAACAAGCTTTCCCAAAAGGAGTTTCAGGTTCAGTTGTCAACTTATACAAACAGCATATTTTTACAGCAGTAACAATAATCATTACTTCATCACTAAGAGCAGACACACCAAAACTGTGTCTAGATTGTAAAAAATGTAGCAAAAATCTTATTTATGTCACTTTAAAGCAAAACCAATAGTAGATGTATTCTGGGGAAAATGGGTATTTTTTAAAATCTTCTTTTTAAGTTTTTGTTTGTTTGTTTGTTTTAAGAGGCCTTTAAAATAGATGTGATTGGATTTGCACAGACTGAAAATAGTGACTGCAATGACCTTGATTGGGGTTGGGGGGGAGGGGAACAAAATGACTTCACATTCAAAATACTTGTTAAATAGAACTAGTGATTTATCCGTCAAAACATCCACTTAGAGTCATGGAACAATGTTTCTAGTATGAATTTGAATGATCATTTTCTGTATACAAAAATTGTGTTTGATAACATTTTTTCTTTTGTAGACATTTCAGAATAGGTGAGAAGGGAATACAAATCTTTTCCTATAAATTTAAAAAGGCAGTTTCCTATTGCTTTATGTCCATCACTGATGTATATTTACAGTTACAATATAAGAAGTGGATATATTGTTTGGAATCAGCAGGACTTTCCCATGCAAGTTTTGTGATCCCAAATAGGTCAAATTGGTTCTTGCAGTTTAAATCATTTCCTTTTACGTGAAAAAATCAATATTCATTTTAAATCAGAGGAAAAAATATTTCTAGGCACACAATAGTCCGGAACATACACAATTCAATAAAAAAAAAATGTGTCAAGGAAGATAGCTAGCAAGATTACTAAGTCTTTTACCTGAAACAATATATTTAGGTTAGCCATTAGCCTCGGGTCTTGAACAATATAATACTAAGGATATAATACTGATTGGTTTACTTTAACAGGCTTTAAAAGAAGGCAGCAAGACCTTTAGAAAACTCAAGTCTTGCAGAGTAATAGGGAGAAAAAAATGCCCTTACCTAGACTGTGTAAAAGAAACAATTCCTTTATTTGGGGCTGCACACATTTAAGAAAGGGAAATGAGTGTCAAGGACTTGGATTTATGCACCCACCAGCCTCTCACCTCCATCCACTTACAGTCATATTAACACATGAAAGCATTTAGCCCGCAGCTCCAAATAGCTTTCTTACAACAGCAATTGCTCATCTCTCTTGAATTGGAAAAACAATCCCAGAAAACATGCTTAAAGACTTTCCTGAGAAAAAAAAATATGTAGTCATGGAAAAAAGAGATACCAAAAAATTACTGTGGTACCTGCCTACTGCACATAACTGAGAATCATACTGAACAAACATTGGGCATTGGTTTTGTTTGATTTTTTTCATGTTAGTTTGCTTGTTTTTAATGGAAGTTCAAATGTGTGCAATGACCTCTGGCTGGAGCATCTGCTCATTTGGATTTCTGTCCAGTGGAGCAGTAGCAATACCTCTGGAGGCAAACAGAACTTCCTAGAACTGTCCAGGTGTCCTGGGTTCAGCAGTAGCAGTCATTTTTCTCCTTCCTAGTAGCTGCTGAAGTGCTGTGGTTTTGACTTTCAGCCTGAGAACAGCACTGATAACACCGATGTTTTTAGTTGCTGTTCGGTAATGTTTAGTCTGACCAAGGACTTTCTGAGTCTCATGCTCTGCCAGGGAGGGGGGGAAGCTGGAAGGAAGCAGAGATAGGACACCTGACCCAAACTAACCAAAGAAGTATTCCGTACCACAGCACATCATGTCCACTATATAAACTGGGGGCAGTTACTTGGAAGGGCTAGATCACTGCTCAGGTTGGGCTGGGTGCCTGTCGGCGAGTGGTGAGCAGTTGTATTCTGTTCCCTTGTTATTTCCCTTATCATTATTATCATTGGTGGTAGCAGTAGTGATTTGTGTTCTTCCTTAGTTACTGGACTGTTCTTATCTCAACCCGTGGGAGTTACATTCTTTTGATTCTCCTCCCCATCCCTGCGGGAGCTGGGGGGAGGAAGCGAGAGGGAGTGAGCAAGCAGCTTCACGGCTGAATTGCCAACTGGGCTTAAACCATGACAGTTGTTTTTGGCGCCTAACGGCGGGCATGAAGGGTTGAGATGATGACAGATCTGACCAGAGTGTGTCTAATCGTACATGTGATAAGCATTTATCGTTTCAGATTAATAGTCACTCGTCACAATACTGATTTATTGGCTTTCAAAGTTGTTGCTCTTGATCTGACAGTTTCAGCTTGTCATACCTTACTTAGAGCTGGTGTTTGCTGTGTTAGTGTTTATTGGCTGGGGGCCTTGTGTTAAGGCTCTTGGTTCATTGTACTTTATGGTAATGACTTGTAATACAATAGAATTATTATAGATTCTATTCTATTATATTATATATATATTCTTATATATGTATTATATTATATACAATTCATCATGAAACTGATCTGGCTTATGTTCCCAGTGTGGTCACCACCTCTATACTTTGGGAGGTATGTAATGGAAGTGTTTAGCAATCGCACATCTTTTTTCCTCTCCTTGGGTGGTCAACCTGTGAAGGAGACATTCCCTTACATTCCCAGCCCCACCACCAGACTGTTTACAGCAACATTTGAGGGTTCTGAAGGTTTTGAATGGCCTTTAGGTACCCTTGAGACCTGCCCGCTGATTATGATGGGGATCATCATGTTGGCACTCATACAGAGTGTGTTTTAACCACAACCATTTCGTCTGATCTCGAGAGTAAAGCAGAGTTGGGTTTGGGCCTTGGGTGCAAGGTCCTACATCTGGGTTGGGGCAATCCCAGGCACAGCTACAGGATGGGTGGAGAAGAGATTCAGAGCAGCCCTGCAGAGAAGGACTTGGGGGTGTTGATTGATGAGATAATGAACGTGAGCCAGCAGTGTGCGCTTGCAGCCCAGAAAGCCAACCGTATCCTGGGCTGCATCAAAAGGAGCGTGACCAGCAGGTCGAAGGAGGGGATCCTGCCCCTCTACTCTGCTCTTGTGAGACCTCACCTGGAGTATTGTGTGCAGTTCTGGTGTCCTCAACATAAAAAGGACATGGAACTGTTGGAGCAAGTCCAGAGGAGGTCCACGAGGATGATCAGGGGACTGGAGCACCTCCCGTATGAAGAGAGGCTGCGAAAGGTGGGTCTGTTCAGCCTGGAGAAGAGAAGGCTGCGTGGGGACCTCATAGCAGCCTTCCAGTATCTGAAGGGGCCTACAAGAATGCTGGAGAGGCACTTTTCATTAGGGACTGTAGTGATAGGACAGGTGGTAAAGGGTTCAAACTCAAACAGGGTTAGTTTAAGTTAGATATAAGGAAGAAGTTCTTTACTGTAAGGGTGGTGAGGCCCTGGAATGGGTTGCCCAAAGAAGTTGTGAATGCTCAATTCCTGGCATTGTTCAAGGCCAGGCTGGTCAGAGCGTTAGGTGTCATGGTTTAGTGTGAGGTGTCCCTGCCCATGTGAGGGAGGTTGGAACTAGATGATCTTAAGGTCCTTTCCAACCCTAACTGTTCTATGAGTCTATAAAATAAAATAATTAAAACAAGAAAAATAATGAAAAAAAAAAAAAGAACCACCAGTCGTCCCCCCTCCTCCCCCCCAAAAAAAAAAAAAACACTAACTAAAATTACTTTTATTGGAACATCTATCTTTTTCTAAAATTAAGAACAATTGCAATAAGACAAGACCAAAGTAAAGCCTCCTACTGCATGTCAAGAAAATAATTTGAAATTATTCATTGAAAAAGAAAAATGCTCATACATTAGTACAATGAACAGAATCCTACTTTATACAGTTGCCTGTGTTTAAAAAAATAGTCTCTCTACATTCCTAATTCTGCCAGTTTAAGTCCACATATAAACCAGAAAATCTCGGGAGTAAAAGAGAAAATGACAAAACCTAATATGGGAATGGCTGAAAAGGTAGGTCTATCCACACACAGATTCTGTACTCACACTCCACACCCACTCAGAATATGCTGTTGAAATCTGGCTCATTTCTGGAGCCAGTATGACTAAATAAAATCAACCCATAAAGGAAAACAGCAGGAAAATTGCAATCCCCAGTGAAACCAGGACTCTACCCCTTCTCTAACCCAACCTATCCATCCTTATAAAGCCTTTAGAGGATTAATTCAAACAGTGTTTACCATGCCAAAAAATGTTCCTCAGCAGGCTAGACTATCCTGGAATGACCAGCCCTGCCAGAACACCTGATTTCTTTGGATACACCTCTACCATAAACATCTTAAATTATCAGCTGTTCCAGACCACAAGAGTCTATAGTGACACATTTTGCATGAGATGCCTCATCCGCAAGATTTCAACAATCATAGAATCATAAAATAGTTTGGATTGGAATGGACCTTAGAGACCATCTGGTTCAAACCCCCCTGCCATGGGCAGGGATGCCTTCCACTAGACCAGGTTGCTCAAAGCCCAAATTAAACAACAAAGATTAAATATTCCAATAAAAGAAAATATATTGGGCATTGCACAGCTTCCAGGTCAGTGTCAACATACTATGCCTGAGAAATCCATAATGCCCCTCTTCTGCTCCAGGGATGTGCCCAGACTTTATTTGTTCACAAATATTCTGACCTATTACAACTCTTAATGGACAAACTGATGAGGTAAACTAAAGGTCTCCATACTCTCTTCCCTCTAAAGAGAACTTTTGAAAGCAGCTGCTGGGCCTACCAGCCCAGACCTTCTAAGTGCACAGACTGTTTGTGTGAGTCATAAAACATGAAATAAAGTTATTTCCTTCGTCTCTATGGCACATGCACTCCTTCTGCTTGGTACCATGGTCACACAAACACTCAGTAATCTCAGATTTTTCATCAACTGGTTATCTGAATAGTGTCAATTGTTTTTTATATCCCACCCACTCTTGGCAAGGATTTCTCATGTATCCTGCTCTCTGCATTGCCAAATCCCTTCCTCTAAATGTCAGATGGCTTGCTTGAATGGAGGATTAGGAGCAGTGCTTTTTAGGGCAAATAATAATGTCTATAATAGAGATGGTTGCTAACATGAGTAAAATGGCAATTAAATTTATGAAATGTATAAAGTGCCAAATAATTTTTGTCACAGAAGACATTGAGAAAGATAACTTTTATTACTATGCAGCTCTATAATGAGCCCATCAGTTATAATTTTTGAATATTGTTGAGTGATAATTCACCATCTATGAGGGAAAACGTCTGTGGCATTTTTATTGTGAATTTACGATCATGAGGAATGCTCTTGGGTTTACCTCCTGCCTGTAATTTCCCAGCTGAATTCTTCACTGGAAATTAACCACTGAGCTAGTTCCTGACACCTTGCTCCACCTTCTTCTGTTGCTCAAAGGACAAAAAAAGATGAGTAATGTTGTATGAGGACACACTGCTATGTCTCCGGCATAAAGGAGCTCTGAAATAACTTCTAGCCAGTGTATGTGGCTGCCGCTCCTCATATTAGACTGCTCCCCCAGGTGCAACTGGTGTAGCAGTTACAGCTCCTCATGGCCTGCTTTTTTTTTTGCTTTATCTTAAAGCAGCAATGCCAAGTTGCTCTGAATTTTGCCTGAGCACAATCAAATCTGGGTTGAGCCAAAGATTAGGAGGCTGGAAAACTGGTTAGAAATTTTTTCTTGCTTTCACTAATATATTTTTTCTTCTGCTTCATATACAGGTAATATGGTGTTCGAACATAACCAATAATGAACCCATCAAGAAAGTAATGCAGCTAGTAGCTCTTTTCAATGTCTCTCCACAGGACAGAATTCAACAGAGGGTCTTTATTACCAGACTTTACTACCTGACTAAGCCATTTTGTGGTCTTGAAGAGCACTGACAAGCTAAAGCAACATGGTGTTTTTTAGTGCCTCAGTTTCATTCCCAGAAGAGATTAGAATCCCTTTACACCTCTGCTGTCTGAGACTGAGGCATTTGGACAAACCCACATTATCAGAGAAGCTTCATTTGTTGCTTCATTTGAAAACAGATTTTTCATTCTATGATTGTACACACAGCTGCTGCTGTATTTCAGATTAACTGTCTGACTAAAACCAATTCTCTAATTTTTACACAACACATTAATTCCACAAAGTACTTGTGCCATTGCAAGGCACATGCAGCAAGTCATCTTGGGCAGGCTGTACACTGGGTTCAGACATGACCTTTCCACACCTTTTTGGTGTGCGCGCAAATGCCTCTCCAAATCACTCTGTGAGCACAGGCTGTGAGCTGAGGAGCCTTCACCAAATGTGGATACTGCAAGCAGTGTGCCCTATACGCATCTCAGGGGAGCACTCTTGCACCATTCCCAGAGATATACAAATGGAATGCCTCCAAAAAGCATTTCCCAGACTTCTTGAACACTTGCCACATTGCTTCCTGCATCTGTTACATGGAATATCTGCAATCATTATACTGTGCTTAGGTAACCTGGGGTTTTTTTTATATTTCCTAAAATTAAAATGCTAATTATGTTTCCAGCCTAGAATCTGAAGGCAGTTACAGAAATAGTGAAACATTTTTGTTGAAAATGAGTAATTCCCCATGACATAAGAATATACAGAAAAAAAAGAAAAAATCATTATTCCATTACCCCAATAAAAACTTTAAAGCCTACTCAGGTGACCAAGGAAAAGATAGAACTGTGGAATGATCCTCTCATATTTATTTACTGTGCTTAGTTCCCAGTTTAGACTTTCATCTGAAACTTGGATTTTAACAGCCTTGCTACAAGCAACAGCCTGCTTTTATTAAATGCTTTCACGAGTTGTCAGTACAGGATTTGAGGTGTCAGTGTCTCAGAATAACTGAAACACATGAAAGGCAGAACAACTTTGTCAGGTACAAAACCAAATTGTTCTTTTTGAAATCCTGCCTGTATTGTTATAAAGCTGAAAAGAAAGTTACAAACACTTGTAATTATAGACATATGTGTACAAGTGTATTCATATATATTATATATGTGTGCTTATGTATATATATAAAAAGTACACCTATATACCTTTCAAAAAGATCCAATGAGTAAGCAACATCCCACACTTCTTAACCAAAGATATTTTTACTGAGGAGAAAGAGCAAAGAAGGCTTTTTCTAATTTCAGAGCTGCATCAAGTGCCATATGGGAATCCTTATTGTCCTGAGCACCCTCAATTAAAGAGTGCATTGCATTAATAAGTAACAGCTGTGTGGGAGGTGGGAGTGTTGAATCAGGAAGGCAGAGAGGAAGGTTTTTTTCATTTTTGGCAATGCTGACTGCACCAGAGAAGGCTATAACTGTTCCTAGATGCTGGAAGAACTGCAGTAGGAGGATGCTTGCTCTTGTAATTAAAGAGGTGTAACAGAGGGAATCTTTCCATTATGGACCTTTGGAGGAACGTCGCCTTTGCAAGACATATGGTTGCCAGGAACCAAGACTGTAGAAATGTAAATCTTTCCCCTTCCCAGCATGGCTCAGCATTGGGAGAGTCATAATTGAGTATTCACAGTATTAAAGGGAAAAATAAGAACCAAACCAAAGAAGTTAATTTAGGATCTGATCCAAAGCACACTAAAGTTAATGGAAAAAACCCCACTGATTCCAATGAGATTTTGGTCAGACCACAGTGCACTTAGATAAGATTTTATTTTTTTAACTCCTTAACTGTACAGTTTTCCATTTGCAACACAGAAGATAGATCAAGGTACCATGCAGAAGTGAAGCAGTATGCAGTTTACCTTTTTAGTCCAGAGACACTAAGAGAACAGCTTGGGTTTCTAGTGTTTTTGTGTTTCAAGCTCAGGGAAAACACAGGTGAATCTTTTAACAGTAATCTCTTAAATTGACAGGAAAGCTGTCAAGTGACCTAAAAGCTGTACAACTCTTGACAAGGGAAGCAGAGAAGCTTCCATGGGCAAAGGAAGGGAAAGCAAGGAAGGGACTGTTGAGGTACAAAAACTTACAAGCAGGAAAAGAGGCCAATGAATAGGCAGGAAGATAAGAGTTGAAAAGTTTAGTATTTCAGAATGAAAAAAAAAATATATAAAAAAAAAAACCAGATGGGAAATTTTACAGAAATGAAAAAGCATTTGACATTCAACCTTTCCATACATATAGTTAGACTGTATAGGAACTGAGAAGGAGCTGGGAGTACTGCTGGATGACAAGTTTACTACGAGTTAGCAGTGTGCTCTTGTAGCCAGGAGGGCCAATAGTATCCTGGGGTGCATCAAGAGGAATGTGGCCAGCAGGTCAAGGGAGATAATCCCTCTACTCGACCCTGGTGAGACCACATCTGGCGCAATGTGTCCAGTTCTGGGTTCCTCAGTCCAAGACAAGGAGCTATTGGATAGGGTCCAGTGGAGGGCCACAAGGATGAACAAAGGTTTGGAGCACCTCTTTTATGGGGAGAAACAGAGAGCTGGGCCTGTTCAGTCTAGAGAAGAGAAGGTTGAGAGGGGATCTCATTAATGCACATAAATATCTCAAAGGTGCCAGAGTCTTTTCAGTGGTGCCCAGTGACAGAACGAGGAGCAATGGCCACAGATTAAACACAAGAAGTTTCACCCCAACATGAGGAAGAACTTCTTTACATTGAGGGTGGCAGAGCACTGGAACAGGCTGCCCAGGGAGGTTGTGGAATATCTCTCCCTGGAGACACTCAAAACCTGCCTGGACACATTCCTGTGTAACCTGTTCTAGGTGGCTCTGCCTTGGCAAGGGGGTGGACTAGATGATCTCCAGGGGTCCCTTCCAGCCCTAAGGATTCTGTGATTCTGTGAAAAAGGTGAGAAAAAACAGTGTAGGCTGAAGCAGCTGATCAGCTACATAAGAAAAGCAAGGACGTTACTGAAGCTGGGAACATGCTTAGCAGGGAAAACTCCTCTAGATGAGATGCTATAGATAAAATGGTAAGAAGGCTTTTTAATATCAAAGCAAAACATGTGATGATAAATGAGAAGGTAGGATGAATCATTATATTCAAAGCTACTTTTAGATTCTCTCTTGCTAAAAGGAGAAATTACTGTTCCAGAAGTTGCATTCAAAGTTTTGGTGCTAAAGCTAACTGAAAGCCTTGATGTGCAGTGAGATTGTGCATTGTTTTATCACAGAGATTAATTATTTGTGTAATACTTCTTTTTTTTCCCCCTCAGAGACAAAGGGCAGAAGACTGAACCTTCAGCAAACCTGATGACATCTTTCAGAACAGAAGTAAATTTTTGGATCTATTCTAAGTAGAGATACATGGCTTGCAGTGCCGATTATTTTCACCTATTCTTGATCTGAATTTTTTTAGCAGGTAAAAGTTCCAATACTCAGCTTACTTAACAGCATTGCAAGAATGCACCTAGTTTCAAGAATGCAGCTAGTAGTATTACACCAGGATTTCCTGAGGTAAACATAAAACTGGAGACAACTCCACCCAACTTGCTTCATACCTTTAGAAATATGAAACAATAGATTGACCTGTCAACAGAAATGAAACTAGATCTAAGCCATGTGTGACACTTCAATTCCTAATTGAATTATGAGCTTGGTCTACGATAACTACCCACCAACCCACCAACACAATTCTGACAGATTTTTGTGAACTCAAGATCCCTCTACACCCATTTCCCTATTCATCGCTGAGACGGGAAGTTGTTATCAGATTACAGTTACTGTGCCATTGCAGGACACCTGTCTGATACTACACTCTTTTCTTAAACTTTTTGGGTATCTGAATCGGAAAGGAGATGAAGAAGGATTATATCTCAGGTATTGTCTTCAAGATTATTATATATTATTTTTGTGAGCTGAGTATTTCTTTAGATAGCAAGAAGCAAAAACATAACTGACCACTGCTTTTATAAAGTAAAAGAAAATTTGTACTGAAAGGCTACCAGGTCAGAATTGATGCCCAAGAGGACCTGACTACCAGGAGGGACAGACTAATTTTAGGATGTGTTGAGCTTACGTTCTTACCATTTCTTTTTCAGTCCTCTCTCTTGGTATTTTGAAATTCACCCTTGTAATCACCTTTTGGCTTTGACCAATGATTATAATCTTGCTCCAAAACTTAGTGCTGGGGTAGTGCCTTAGAGCATGTCAATTTCATTGTCTTTCCCCAACCCTTATTTACTTGCCATTTTCAAAGAAACATTCTTGAGTGGCACAGAAAGAGCACCATAGTCAAATGAAAGCAGAATCCCTGTGGCTGAGGCATCCAGCGTTTGCCAGGAAGTCACAGTGCACGCACACAGTTACAAGGCTGGTTAACACACTATGTTCACTTTAGATATTCCACAGCATCAGGGTTGCTCATACGTCCCGTTGCTGAAGAATAATGCCCCATCCTTGGAAACGTGCAAGGCCAGGCTCGATGGGGCTTCGAGCAACCTGATCTAATGGAAGGTGTGTCTGCCTATGGCAGGGGGCTTGGAACTGGATGAGCTTTAATGTCCTTTCCAACACAAACCATCCTTTCCAACACAAACCATCCTAGGATACTGTGATTCCATGAATAAGAACAGATATAGTGTGTCTCCCTTTCTAGGAACATTCATGTGTCATGTAGATGCCAATGATAACAGGAAATTCAAAGAAAGTTCAACGGATCCATATGTGAACTGACAGTGGATATATGACCAGAAATTCTTAAGTGTGGACTCACATGTCTGTCCTTCTAAAAAGGAAGACTACTGCATATTAAATCACCTATTTTGTACTTGCCTTTCAGGTGAACTGCAAGCAGTAGGATGCATTGCAATTGTACAACAGGAAGGTGATAAATAGGTGAATCACCATTGCCAGACCTGCATCCAAGAGATAAGCATAGCTGAGAGGGAAAGCTGGTATTTTGGCCACTGCTATATCCTAGGGATAAAGAAAATAATACCTCATATATATTTACAGCACCCTCTCCTTTTCCTTTTCTAATGGAGTGTTGATGTATCCAGAAACATCTCTCAACCGTAGACCTCCTTGTACTAATAATCAGCTATTTTAATGGAAAATCAGATGCAGCTTAACAGAGGCTAATCTTTCATGGATGGAGGAAAACAAATATCAAATTTCATATTTAAGCCAGGAGGCAACACTTGCTTGAGTTTTTACACAATTTTGTAGCATGTCTTCAAGCTTCCCTGGACAAAGAGCCAGACCACTGAAGCTCCAGCAGAAGAGGAGTTTTTATACAATAAGTCATCATTAAACATAGGTTTGCATCGCAAGTAACATGACAAGATTTTCCACTGTCAGCCTCTGAGTAACATTAATGTGTGGACAGGAAAAGAAGGCAGACTCCGGGATTTTTAGATTATAGAAATCACAAAGGAAGATGATTTGTTCTAGTGCAATTAGTAAATGTTCTAGTTGCTTGATTTTAAGCTTACCATCAAAGGGCCCCTTCTCTTCCATCAGCACACACAGTACAAGTATTTAATCCTGGAGTGACATGTCATTTTCTATGGAAGTTTGATAGCTTCGCTGTCTCTAAGAGAGCCATGACACAGTAAGGCAGACTGGAGACAAAAACTTACAAATAAAACCCCAAAAACATTCAGTGGACATTTCAGCAGCTAATCCTTAAGTCATATATCCTCAGTACAAGAATATCACTCCCTAAAAGCTTAAAGAATAGTAGTAACTGAACCACTGTCACCTCAACAAACCTGATCTTCAACTTGTTCCGTTAAGTGCCTGCTAATTCTGGCATTAACAGGCATGCAACTTCTGGCTCCAAGTTTACCATTTATTGATCTTTCCTGAGAACAAATAATCTCATTTTAAAATTGGTTCCTTGAAAATTCTAACTGTATTATTTGTATTATTATTCATGATGGTTTAGAAATGGAGGCAGATAACTCACAATTTTTAAGTTTCTTTCTATTGTGTACTGAGTGTATAAAAGAAATCCTCAACCTTTAATAGTTTTGTTATTTTCATTAAGTCTTCCTACATTAGTTTCTTTAAGAAACTTACATTCATCACAGGGTCTGTATGGAAAGAGTGGTAAAAGTTTGAGATAACATTATCAATAACTTGCTTTAATAAACTAAAAAGTATATGTACCAAAAAGTCTTTCATGTCCTCATACAATACTCCCCAAACCCCTATTGCTTCTCCTTAAGCAAACCAAACACAGCAAACAGAAGCCACACACATTTATTTTTATGCTACAAAGTGTACTTAATATGACAAGGTAGAGACAGTACAAAATTTTCGTAATCATAGAATCATAGAATAGTTAGGGTTAGAAAGGACTTCAAGATCATTTAGTTCCAACCCCCCTGCCATAGGCAGGGACACCTCACACTAAACCATCCCACACAAGGCTTCATCCAACCTGGCCTTGAACACCGCCAGGGATGGAGCACTCACAACCTCCCTGGGCAACCGATTCCAGTGCCTCACCACCCTAACAGGAAATATCCTTATATCCAATCTAAACTTCCCCTGTTTAAGTTTTAACCCGTTACCCCTTGTCCTGTCACTACAGTCCCTAATGAAGAGTCCCTCCCCAGCATCCCTATAGGCCCCCTTCAGATACTGGAAGGCTGCTATTAGGTCTCCACGCAGCCTTCTCTTCTCCAGGCTGAACAGACCCAACTTCCTCAGCCTGTCTTCATACGGGAGGTGCTCCAGTCCCCTGGTCAAGATTTCAAAAAAATACCATCACAGCTGACACTAATTGGTTCCCTTAATGGCAACCTGAGGAAAAAGAGCATGGCTTAGTCAAGCATAGCTACTAATCCTTAACACTGGAGAGTCTCTCTGTGTCAGTCTTGCTATATATCAATTGAACCACAAGGGCAGGTTTGCCACTGCCTGTTTTACATCTATACTTCCAGAATGTTTCTGTCTTTCATGTACTTTACTAGGAGACCCAGTGTACTCCACCGAAAATGAAAGTGTGCCCTGATCACATAAGCCGTACTGAAAGACGCTGGGAATTTTTGAAAGTACAACATTTAGAGATGTTAAATACTACTATGCATACTCTAAAAGGGAACCAAACACTTTGCTGCAAATCAGGAGAAGCTGAAGGCTAGGTCAGTATGGTGAAATAAGTCAGAGAAGACAGGCATGGAAAGAAGAAAAGTCTTCACTGGCCGATTGTGAGATACCAGTCATCAAGTTACAGAAATTCAGTAAAGTCAAAAGATCTGTAAACCCTGTTATGTTTTAAGTCCTTGAAACTGTAACTTAAATAAAAACAGATCAGCCACAAGGATGCAAATTATATTGTTCATACACTATGGTGTCATCCACAGGAGATTGTATTATTCTGTTACTAAACTGCTTTATAATCTAATCCTGAGAATCTTTATGCTTTGGGTTTTGTTTTTTTTTTTCAACTTCTTCTAATTCCAGCTAAAGGCAACCATTTTAAGGAGCATATTATGCACTAAAACAAATCAGTTTGAGACAGCTGGATAAAATGGCCAGGGCTTTGCTAAATCATACTGAGATTGAATGCTATTTGTGACTTTCAAATACACAGACACAGACTTTACCAAATTAATCTTACCTCTAACAAGAGCTAACAAGAGCTGTAACATTCACCTCCTGACCCTCTGTTGACATTGACCAGCTAGAGAGAGGACAATGCTCTGAAGCAGCAATGTACATTACAAAGAGAGTACAAAGCCCCACGTCATCCTGGAGTCCACCATTTCACTATTCCGGTAAAGGCAGCCTACAAGAAAGATGTAGAGAGACTATTTATAAGAGCATTTACTTAATACAGTGAGAAATGTTCTAATAATTCCATTCTGCTTCTCATTATCTAAACATATTTAATGATGGCATCCCAATTCTCTTAGATATGCAATGGATTCCACAGGGAATTCTAAATAATTGCTTTTTCAATTGTTCTTTCCACCAGCCCCTTATAATACAGTTCCTTTAAGCATAATTTTCATTAAGATAATTGACAAAAAGTGAAAAGTGTTTTTTTGATTAAACAGCTTTCAACCACATTAAGCTTCCATTTTTTAGCACATAACTTTAAATAACAAAGATGTTGCATCTGTAAATGACATGTGTTTAGCCTTCTCAGGCCTTAGTATGGGGCTTTGGTGTTCTTGATTTGGGTTTTTATTTTTTATTTTAAACCAAAAAAAAAACAAAAAACCCAACATTTGCTCCATCTAGTGGCACTTTCTCCAGGAAGAGAAAGAGAGAAAAAAAAAAAAGCTGACACAGTGACAAGTAGGAAGAGAAATCTCATATCAAAATTAGGAATATTTCCATTCAGATAACTTGGCTTGTTTCATAACTTTCCCCTATAACAACTACATATAAAGAAGTAAAAATTAGATTGTAGATTTTTATCACAAAATAAAAACTATGAAAAAAAAATCACTGTTGCTTTTTGTATGATTACCAAACACATGAAAACAAATACTTCACTTTTAATTCTTTGATGATTTATTGTAACTGTCTTTAATGTACTGATTAGCATCTTAAAATACTCTACTTCATCAACAAAATGGCTTGTCTTTCTGACCCATCCTGCTGTAACTGGCTGGTGGTGTCTATTTAGCTGGGCCTTTTACCTGATAGCACTGTTTCAGGTCCTCAAGGGAGAGGTTATTCTTAAACTAATTACATTGACTGCATGATGAGCAAAACCTCTTCTGGCCCAGCTTTTCACAACAGTCTCTTCATAAGCAGCTGCCAGATCTGTAAATTACTTTTTGATGACAATAACTGAAGTGCTAATGGCTAGAGATTACTGTTTCAGGATTTTTTTTATTTATTTTTTTTACTATCTTCCATATTAGTTACAAGATGTATAAAATGCAATAGTCATTCTTACAAAAAAAAAAAAAATCAGATGCTGAAGGCACAGTCTTTGTTTTTTTTTTATATTTTTTTTTTTCTGCAACAACCTGCTCTGAAGAAATAGGATTCATATTAACATACCTGTACTCTTCTCAGTCCTTTGATTCTTTCTCATTTCTCTGCTTGAAAACCTGGAGAAGTGTTGTCTACAATGCTGAACTTGAAATCAGGCATTCCATGTTACGTATTTTGGCAAATTGGATCAGTCACTAAATTTCTTTGTATTTGTTTCGCTGTCTCTACTATACATGAGGCATTGTAGAAATTAATGTTTGAACAACTGTTGAAACTGATTGATACCAAGACATCCTCTAATTTCCCTAAGTAAACCAGGAGACAAGTTTACTTAATTCAAAGCTTTAAAAAATTGAGGAAGTCTAAGTACTCCACAGTACTTAGATTTTATTTAAGAATTTAGGATTTTATTTATTTAAAAGAGATTTTATTTAAGTTGGTTTCAAATAATGACACTTTAATTTCACTTTTTCATAGAAAAGATTAAGTTAGAATGAAAACTACTTAGTGGAATGAGCAGACTATTGAGGAAGGTAGCCATACAGTATCATAAACAGTATACCATTTCACAGATGCATGCATGTCCTTTCCTGACCAGGCCACAAAAAAACAAATCTTGCCTTTCTGTTTGCACTATGCTGTGCTCACTGAGTTGAAGAAAGACAAGAACTCCAAACATATATTTCAGTGAATGCCTGCTCAACCCACTCCGTTCAAGCAAGTGCCACTTTTTTGCACTTAGAAAATATATCCTTCAATTAGAAAATATATCCTCAAATGCTGTTTGACAGATACCAACTCTAACAGTTCATGGTCTAATATTCTGCCTTACTGAGTACCATGACACTTGTTAAGGCAAGTGATTTTAAAGTGTAGTTGGCTTTTTAATCAAAGTTCAGTTACTTTAAGCTTATTGAGCCACAAATGTTATGCTTGATTGATTTGGGGATGTCACACTCACAGTATGTTCACAGATTACTGGAAATTCTAGCATGTTGCAATGGCAGTCCTTTATTTACCATCTGTAACCAGTACAAATTTATTTTCAAATCTTCACACTTTTTGTTCTACTACATAAATGAATAACTGAGAAACAGTGATGCAAAAAGAGAGATAACAGTCAGAAGATTGCAACCAGAGCTATTCTTCAATTCTTCAGGTAAACTAAAAAACATATTGTTTGATGCTTAACATAATTCACACTTTCTTTTTCCTTGATGGCAGAAAAGGAAGTTTAACCTGAAAAACGCAATATTTTAAATCAAAACAAAGAAAACAAACATTTGAAAAGCTAAACATAAAAAGATTTCTCTTCCAGTCAGAAAAGGGTAGCAGAACCAGTATATGAGGTGTGAATTCAGATATTTTCTTTGCCTCATGATCAGATTTGAGTTTAAGTGGATTTAAGATGGGAGAATGCCCCTACAACGCATAGCATCGTTAGAGTTTGCATGCATTAGTGGAAGAACTAAAACCTGAACATCCTCCCTGTCAATGAAATAGGGAATGATTGCAACAGATAAACACATTTTCCTTCATTGCAATGAATATTTTATGTAAACACAAAACATTTGAGGTGGACAGCAAAGGATACCCTACAAAAATGTTGTGTGGTCCGCTATTTGGAGAGTCTTCTAAGATGCAGAGTTTTGGACTCCCACCTTTGTTCTACTTACAAGATACACAGACAACTCTAAGGAAAATGGGGACAGTATCCTTCTCAGATGTATAGCAGACATCACCATTATCAATTCTAGTACCAAACAGCTATCATTAAATATACTGGATTAGGTTGGGGGACATCACTGTTCTTGGGTGGGTAGGGGTTTTTTTTATTCAAAGTATCTACAAACTGACTTAAACCCATGCCTTTGGCAAACCAGTAATCTGTCTTTTAAGAAGTGATATTATAAGGATTTGGTGCCTACAACTAAGCAATTCTATTGGTTTGAAAGTCACTTAAAGAGGGTGTTTAATTTTAATTGCTCAGTGATGTGTTATTCAGATAACTCTTTGGGAGCTAGAAGTAACCTCTGCCTCTGGGAAAGGGATGTAATTGCTGAAATAAGTACATGGTGGTCTACGTTTCAGCTCAACTCTATTTTTAACAACAAAGAGGATGTGTTTGTGAACTACAAATGACCCAAACAAAGAAATTCATGAATGAAGTAGATTAAGCTGCAGAGGAACTTGTGCAGGTGCATGCCCAAAAAATTGGATACCAATGCATTTCAGCAACTATTGCTTTTGGTGTCTATTTTTAGTTTGTTATGGTTTTTATCTTACTGAAGCAAGTCAAGAAAAGAAGTAAGTTTTTACCTAAGGTAAATTAAAATGGACTTAATTTCGCATTTACATAAATTTGGTTATTAAGACCATCCTCCCAGAAGATAATGGAGATACAATGTTTTCTGTGATAAATTGTTACTAGATTTACATTAGATTTACCTTCCTTCAAATCTTTATGAGCAGATTTTGTGCAAAGTTTAACAATGCTGAAATCATCGAAACGCTTCACATTTTCTGTGTGGTTGTCCAGCAGTCCAATTAGCTACCACTTACTCTAGAATGCTTTGACTGGGTTAATTGATCAGGCCAAACTGCAAAAGGCTCTTGTGAGACCTCACTTGAAGTATTGTGTGCAGTTCTGGTGTCTTCAACGTAAAAATGACATGGAACTGCTGCAACAAGTCCAGAGGAGGGCCACGAGGATGATCAGGGGACTGGAGCACCTCCCCTATGAAGATAGCCTGAGGAAGTTGGGTCTGTTCAGCCTGGAGAAGAGAAGGCTGCGTGGGGACCTAATAGCAGCCTTCCAGTATCTGAAGGGGGCCTATAGGGATGCTGGGGAGGGACTCTTCGTCAGGGACTGTAGTGACAGGACAAGGGGTAACGGGCTAAAACTTAAACGGGGGAAGTTTAGATTGAATATAAGGAGGAAGTTCTTTACTGTAAGGGTGGTGAGGCACTGGAATGGGTTGCCCAGGGAAGTTGTGAATGCTCCACCCCTGGCAGTATTCAAGTCCAGGCTGGACAGAGCCTTCTGTGACATGGTTTAGTGTGAGGTGTCCCTGGCCATGGCAGGGGGGTTGGAACTAGCTGATCTTAAGGTCCTTTCCAACCCTAACTATTCTATGATTCTATTAAGAGAAGCAAGAGTAGTAAGGGTAAATGAAACCTTATAAACTGAATAGGCGACCTCTCATTAAGACTGTAAAGAGATGGCACCAAACCAATACAATTCTACTTTTCATTGCTGTGCATCAGAGTATATGAAGGAGTGTTGTATGTAACAGACATATCTGAAGCAGTTTTAAGAAGAAAAAATGTGCCTCCAAGAGAATTAAGCCTGTGGTCTTTGCCTATACCTCAGATGAATCTCCTAAAGCTTTTTTTCTTCAGGCAAGAGTGGCAATTCTCCTCCACATTTCCAGCATCTTGAGCTATGTGGAGCCTTCCCATTAACTTTCAGCCTCAAGTTTTGCTGTATTCCCAAAACCACCCGAAAAAAGTGTATGTAACTCTGCTTATTACCTTATTCACTTCATTAAGCATAAACACAATTGCTCCATCCTTGGCTGAAAGAGTGTACCTTTTTTCAGTTGCAAAAATTTGCAGTTTCTAAATCCAGCTGCCTGGAAGATGTCTGTCTCACATTCCCACGTGAATGTCAACACAATTCTGCATGCACAAAAATAGACATCTCAATTCAGGATGAAGTTTTCAACTACCTTTTCATGGCTCCCAGGTACACTTTTGGGTTTTGACTCCATAAAACCCCTGACCTGTTGTGGTAAGAATCACTTCTGTGTCAGAAAAAGTCTCTCATTGTCACTATATTTCTGAACTTCATCTCAACACCTCTTCTCCTCTTTGCTTTCACTGTGGATATCATTCATATTCTGGCCTCATAGCCAAAAGATTTCATTTATTCACTGAATAGTGGTTTTCTGCCATTTGTCTGCAATTCATGTCATGTTATCAGCTTGATATTTTTCTTCTCTCACACACACTTCGAACATCTACATGCATTACTCTTCTAATCTCATGTATCTCAAAGCATTAAGAAGTTCATGATGTTTTTTCTGCTACAAATGAAAGAAAAATTAAACAAAAAAAAAAAACCCAAAACAACACCTCTAGTTTAGCTTCTTTCTCTCCCTCTTTAGTTACATTTGACCAACGACTGATGTAAGCTCCCTGACAGTATTGAAACAAAATAACTTTCTCAAGTGGTTTCCCAAAAATTCAACAGTGTCAAAAGCTAATGCAAGAGAAACTGGGAGATCCCTATTAGTCGCTGAGTTCCTGTTCATCTTGATGGAAGTAACATAAATAGTAATTTTCTTAACTTGGCAGAAATGAGACTGAAGTGTCAAAGATCACGGAGGTGCCATATTATTACCAGAAACTCATACCCATGCTGAAGGGATTGATATAAACACAAGCTTTTAAAGAAACCTGTCTCAAGCTTTCCCTGAAATCTTTTCTGATGATTAGCAGACGCTAGCAGAAACAAGGACAGACCAACAGATTATTCAGATTTCGCAGGTATCTCTGGATCAAATTCCACACAAGATGTATGAAGAAAATAAATGTAATATTTCGTGATCATGTATCAAGCAAGAAGACAAAAGAAGAGAAAAGAATAAATTGTCAATTTTTTTAAATGGTAGAATTGTACAATGCACTGCCCTTATGGCTCATATGAGATCCTATGCTTTTCAGGGGCCTGGAAAGAGAGATACAGGAGATTTATTTTGAAAATGCAGGTAAGAAAAAGCAATTTATATTCATCTCGAAAGATGCCATGGGGAGCTTCAGGGACAGTCCTACCCAAGTCAGGTGAATGGGCAATGGAAATTCATTACTTAAACATACAAATTCTGAACACTAGAGGGGAAAAAACAAACTATTCACATACCTTATTGACTCATAAATTGAACCTTGCCATCTCTGGCCAGCATAACGAAAACTTTTTTCAGCATTCCAGCTGCAAATAATAAAAATAAAATAAAATAAAATAAAAAAAAAACAAACAAAGCTAAATACAACATTATTCTGCATGAAATGACACTATGATAAAGTGTACTGTGCTTTGTATTGAAATCAATGGTTCACAAAGCTATTTAAAAGAAATACTTTGAAAACATGACCTGTAATTAGCTATTTAATGTTATTGACGCAGCAGGCTGCAAAGGACAAGAATTTAAACACTAATGAAATGAGTGAAAAGGGATTAGGTATTCATTTGGACATCACAAATAATCAGTGTTGTAAATGTCTGCTTTCTGCCAAGCACTGGCTGGCAGCAGCAAGGATTAGAGTCAGCTTTGAGGGGTCCTTATTAAATTATGTAAGTAACAGTGAGTAAAACCACCACCACAGAAAATCAATGTTTCCCAGTGTGTAAATTATACCACAGACAGTGTAATGTGGGGGGTAGCACTTCCCCACTCAATGGCAGAGTCAAGAATGCTCCAACATAAAAAAATAAATAAATAAATAAATAAAGGGTGTTATTCTTAAGAAGAAGAGAATGAACATGATGTATTGATTTGAACGAACCAATTTTTCCATAGAGAACAAAACTCCCATCCCAGAACATATCTCCCAGTCCTGTAAACATGCCTGACAGTGGGTAGGGAAGCCAAGGTTATTTTTTTTGCCTGTTTTCCTAAACACAGCATTTTGACCCCCTGTTCTCCCAGCTCCATCTGTTGTGATCTACTGGGACACCTTTCACAAAAAACTCTATCAGTATTGTTTCTGTTCAGGAATGCAACAACCTTGATTATCCACAGCATCTTCCTTACTTCAAAAGAAGGAATCCCAGTTTATGACTCCCTTTTCCTAAAATAAAATACAGACACACACACAAGAGCAAACACCAAAACAATCTCATTTTAAAAACTAACTTTTACATATTTTCTTTTGAGAGTTGTCATTTAAAGAGGATGGGTAGACAAGGCAGCTTTCCAAAACATAATTAAAAAAAAAAAAAATAAAGAAAAAACCTAAGTGATGTCACAAATCACATCTTGTCTGTATTTAACGGCAAAATCCTCCTCTCCCCAGGATCTCAAACCATAAGTGTAAATTATGCCTGCAAAGGTGGATTTACTGGTTAGCTATAGCATGAAAGTCGAAATTAACGTATATCACAACTACTACAGTATGAAATGTTAATTAGATCCTCAATCACAACTACAAGTATTCATTGGCCAAAGTTCATGAAAAATGTGTTTGTGAAAAAATGGGAAGAAGTTGTAGAGATGTTTCTGTTTCTCAAGAGATTCAGTAGCAGGTACCAGTACCTGAGAGAGAGAGAGAGAGAGAGGGAGGGCCGCAGAAACAGAGTGACTGATGAGGGGAAAAACTGATCAGTATGAAGGAGAAAGAAAGAAAGAAAATAGATGTTGAAGCCCAGTCCATACAAGCGTGAATTCCTCTGCTGGTATCTCAGCCAAATCAGTTTTCGCATTCAGTTACACTTGAACTGTAACAGACAAAAGTTTAAAGCGTAAATATTAGACATATACCCAAGCCCTGTACTTCATAATTGTTAAACTTTTCTGTCTCTTAGCAAAAGCATCATTTTCAAAAAAAACCCAAACTGTTTTAATATAATTACTCACAAACAGCTTATATAAGGTGCATTTTCAAGTTTTGATAAATAAATGTGCGATACAATTAAAACTGATTTTGCAGATTGTCAGAGACTACTAGTGCCCACAGAGACAAGTTATCAAATAATCACCAGTTTTTCACAGAATAAGTATTTAATTCTATCTGACACATTTCTGCTTTAATTTTCTTAACAAAAGAGATTTTAATTTTTTTAACTGCTTTTTTTTATTTTGCAGTGTGACGTGCAAAAACTTTAAAAACATGTCTGAAAAAGCATCTGCTCTGACAAACTAAAGTTTGTTGGTTTGTTTTTGTAGAACACCATTTTGGCTCTGAACCTACACATTGTTTAAATGATGTCCAGTTTTAGAGACAAACTAATGCCAAGAATGTTAATGAAATTATGTTTTAATTAAAAAAAAAAAAAAATCATTGTTACAGCTAGATAGGGGCCTCTAACTGGATTTTTCCTGAGTAGTATAACAGACTGCCAACAACAGAAGTGAGTAACATTTCAGCAATGTGACAAAGAAAAGCATAAAGATGTTCAAGAACATGATGGGCTTGGGATCTGAATGTCAAAAGACACTCTCTAGCCCCTGCCACATGATATTAAGGAGTTCAGAAAACATTTTTTAATCCAGTTCTGCCTCCTGAAATTTGTTTTGCTGAATTGGAATGGGTTGCCCAGGGAGGTTGTGAGTGCTCCATACCTGGCAGTGTTCAGGGCCAGGATGGATGAAGCCTTGGGTGGGATGGTTTAGTGTGAGGTGTCCCTGCCCATGGCAGAGGGGTTGGAACTAGATGATCTTGAGGTCCTTTCCAACCCTAACTATTCAATGATTCTATGATTCTATAATTTTGTACTATCCCAACTAAAGCAATAGTGCTAAAATTATCTGAACTCATCCCAGCAGTCCTTTCACGTTTATAAACATAATAACATTTTGCTGACAGCAAACATCGAAAATGGGTAACTACTCTGATATGAAAACAAGACCCGATACTACTATAAGCATGCCAACTGATTTTTATTTTTTGTGTATTAAACTTTACATTATTGCAGCAACTTACATACTGACTGCTTGGAGTTACACTTTCCCTTCATTAGCAAGCAACCTCCCAACCAGGTTAAAAGTTTTTGATCATTTTATCAGAACTTGCTAGTCAAAAGGTTTAGCTGCTACAGTGTCAAAAGCTACATTTCCTTCCTTCTCCAACCATTTAATTTCTTTCTTAATTGGGGTGCTCTAACATCAAACCACTGGGGGTAGAATATTATTCCAAAGAGAAAGATAGCAGCAATCTTCAGAAAGAAAATAGGCAATTTAGAGGAGAAAATTATTTTCTCAAATACTTTGTTAAAATGTTTATTTTTCTTGATAATGGCTATAAACTTTTCCTATGGCATTCAAAATACTGTTTCTAACCAACTGTATTTAGAAATCTGTGTATGCACCCATGTTTCTCACTTGAAGACTCACACTGAAGTGCAACTTTACGCGGCAAAATTTCAGGAAATCATGTTCCCTTCTCTGCTGAAAGAGCTGCTTTTCAATACTGCATGTTTTCTTTACAGGGTCAGACAGGAAACTGCACAAGTTTTGAGGATGCTTCCTTACAAACCACAGTACAGTCTCATATTGCAACCAATTGGTTAATTCTGATGTGTGGGAAAGAAATGATGATTTGCCTGGATAGTGTACCATTTTTTCTGATACTTCATTGAGTGCCTCTACAAAGTGCTGTACTGTAGGGATCGACCAGCCCATTCAGAAACAGTTCAAATGCACCCAGCCTGCGCAACCTAGAGCACCACCACTTTTTTCAGTGCCTCACTGTGCTACAAATGCAGTATCTGTGGTACTCTCAAAATCTGCCTATATTTAAATACATATATATTTGCTTTCTTTTCTTCAAATAAAAAGGAAAAGAAAACAATTTTCACCACAAAAAGTATCACTTATGTCACACTGCTCCTGTTAAAGACAGTTAAATCTCCTGCTAACCTCAACAGCAGCAGAGCGTGGCCAACATTGAACACTCTTGAAAATCCCATCATTCATCTGCAGTGCTTTGAGAACACACACAAGAAGGATCATGTGTGTCACAACATTTTCTGCAAGCGAAGTCACTGTTTCATGAGGTTAATGAGCTGTGACGTTTGGTGGTGAAATCAAACCTGTGGCTCTAAAGGTTCCTACTATGTAGGCTCTTATGGAGTGAGCAACCAAGGATCTAGACGGATTGGCTTTTTTGATTCCTTTCATACTGTGGTACAAAATAAAATAAATTAAAAAAAATTGCATTCTCATTTTTTTCCAAATTGCATTTTCTGAAACAATGCCTTTCGTACCCTCTGCTTCCCTTAAGGTCTCAATCTCTTCAGACCTCAGGCATATGCCAGAGAAATCTGACAGCATTTGGAAACCCCACAAGTCATTTTCAGCTGGGACAGAGGACAGAGCATAAGGTAGGGCTTAAAATACTCCAGCTGCCACTCTCAGCCACCATGGTATACCTATTAAGCTCTCTTTCTGTGGCCAGAGAGGTGGACAGCAGGCTTGTTGTACGGGTGGGTGACTGGTTGCCCATGCAGTGTGCCCCAAGCTTTCACTATCCTCTCACTGTGCCTACATTCACTAAGAAAGGGAGAGGATGTTTGTCACTGGAGGTGTTTTCCACAGCAGCATGGGTGTTTCTTGGGCTTGTTTTTTGAGGATAGGGACTCGGTGGTGTGAGCAGGAAGAAATGATGGGAGACAGGGAGGAAGCAGACTTCAAAAGATTTGAGAACTATCAGTTCAGCTTAAAAATGCCTCAGAAATAAAAACAAGTAGGAGAAAAATAGAAATCACTAGGGACACAAAAAATTGGATTAGTTTAGCCTGTTAATCTGTAATAAGAAGTATGGACAGAGTTACCCAGGAAAACTCTCAGTGGGAAACCTTTATAATTTATAATTGAAGCAAAAAGGCAGCTATGCCATTTGGAGTGTTTCCTGGCTCAAAAAATGACAAAATTCAGAAAGCACTGACTGACAGTCAATGCAGCACTCCACAAAGCAAGCAAAAAGAAAAGAATCACAATTTCATATTGGTAATAAAGTTTTTAATCTCTGCAGGAAAGGGAAAAATATTCCTTCACAGAAGTATTACAAAGATATTATGCATCTTCAGCCCCTTCTTTACAAGAAGTATGTTAATTAAGTGATTTAAAAATCAACAGAAAATACAATGTAACTTACATGCTTTGAATGAGAAGACACGAAGGGACAGGTATTTGGCAATGAAGGGCTTTTGTCTCTGTGCTGGATTTGACGCAGATAGAGTTAACTTTCTTCAGAGTAGCTTGTAAGGGACTATGTTTTGTATTTATGTTGGAAGCAGCTTTGATAATTCAGGGGTGTTTGCATTATTGCTGAGGAGTACTTACACAGAATCAAGACCTTTTCTACTTCTCACATCTTCAGCGATTAAGTTGGGGGTGCAGTGCACAAGAAGTCTGGGAAGGGACACAGCAGGACCACAGCTGATCAAAGGGATCACCATATAATGTCATGCTCAGCAATAAAAGCTGGGGGAAGAAGAAGGAAAGGATGTTTGGAGTTACGGTGTTTGTCTTCCTAAGTCACCCTTATGCATGATGGATCTCTGTTTTCTTGGATATGGCTGAACACCTGCCTGACAATGGGAAGTTGTGAATGAATTCCTTGTTTTGCCTTGTTTTCACACATAGCATTTGCTTTACTTATTATCCTGTCTTTATCTCAACCCAAGAGTTTTCTTACTGTTATCCTTCTGATTCTCTCTCCCATCTTGCTGTGGGCAGGGAATGAGCAAGTGGCTGTCTGGGGCTTAGAACTGACTAATGGGCTGAAGTTTTCCTATATTCACATGTGTGAAAAGTAAAACCAAAGATACTGCATTCTCTTACCCAATTGCTATATAATTTAAAAACTTTCATTTCTATGCCAACATAAACTCTTCCCAGATTCACCTGAGATTTTAGAGTTTAAAATAACATTTGTTTAATTTTAAATATTACTTGCGGACATTGCTCTAGGGAATAATAATGATCTAGAGCTTGATAATTTACTAACATGAGGATCAGACCTGCTAGTCTGTGTTCTTCACTTCCACAGGACGAATTGTTTGTGTCAGAATACATCAAAGTACCCAATTTGCAATAATAAGAAAATCATATTAATATTGGTTTTAGTTCCTAACCCTTTGGCTGCATTACAGAGCAGGGCTCATTATCTTCAAAAGGCTGAAAGTAAATAAATTAGGTAAATAGTAAATATAACTTAATGACTGAGTGAGGAAAAGTTTGGGATCCTTAAATTATTTATGTGTGGCAAAGGAAAGAGGGAATTCTATGCATCTCAAACAAACATTAATAGAAGTGTGAAATTAGCAGATGTCTGATCATATGTTTTGTTTGCTTAGGCTGTGTTTTAGAAAACTTTAGTTAATAAATGCCAGTAACAATAAAGCTCATACATTGCAGCTATGCAAAGCATTTTTAAGAATCTATGTAATCTAGTAAAATTTCAAATCTCTATATTGAAAAGTGATCAGATAAATACTGATTTATTAGAACTGGCAAAATAAAATCTTCTCACATAAATGAAACTAAGTGGTCACATTACATCAAAGGCCAGAAACATTATTAGCACTAGAAAAAAAAATCAGATCCTAGCTTTTCAGTGCAAACATTTTAATACTGATGAACCATGCAGCATGAGATGAAAGCTACTTTATAGCAAATTCTGCTCATCACCAAAATACAACTGATGCTAGAACCTAAGAGTAGCTTTCAGAGATAATGTTTTACAGTGTATCTTCTATGTTTGAAAGAAAAAAGGAGGAAAAAATAAAAACAAACAAACAAACTTAAAAGAAGTTTAGAGGTTTTCTTTTTTGTGTCTACAAAAATCACTCCAGCAGAGATGTATTAAAAAGCAACTCGAAGGAAGGCAGAAAAAGTGACAACATGAATTCAACTGATTGTATGGTTTTAAAATTATGCTTTTAAGTACAAATAAGGCTCTCCCAGAACAACATATAAATTGGGTCTTTTCAAAATTCCCAGAGTGTCTCAGGGTGAAAGCTATCTGTATTAAACAAATATCCAGTTCTTAGAGTTCAGCCAACCTACATAATCCAGCAAAAAAGCTTTTTTAGAATTGCAGTAAACTGAGAGACTTCCTACATTTATGGAGGAAAGAAAACTTCATAAGCAGAAAAATGTTCGGTGTGAATACCAAGTTTACAAGTGGTGCTGTCAACATAGATATTACACAATGGAGTCTTGGGTTACATGGTTTAGTGTGTGGTGCCCCTGCCCATTCCAGGGGTGTTGGAACTAGATGACCTTAAGATCCTTTCCAACTCTAATTATTCTATGATTCTATGATTCTATTACTGGTATATGTTTCCTGTGTTGACATACATATGAATGTATGTATTACCTGACAATTCTGTATGTGGAATAAAGTTATTAATAGACAATGGAAATTTGTAGAAGTAGAGAATAGTACAGACTAGATTCACAATTAAAAAAGATAAAAACATTTATATGTGAAGTGTCATAACTTTTAGCACTGATGATTGTAGTCAGAATATTAATTTGTAAAGAGGTTAAACCTTCAGGATAATTTATCGTAAGAGCAGAGATAATTAGCTAAGGTATCACAGAAACAGAAGAAAACTCACTGTGGAGTGTAAACCACAGATAAACAGAAAAATTATCAAAAAATAAGAGACCAGAACCAAATCTTTTTAAATATCTTTAGTACAGAGATGCTTTAAAGCATGTTAGTATTTTTAAGAATACTAAATCAGAAAAAAAATCTACTCAACAGCCAAAAATCTCACCAAGCCCACAAATAGCTTATAGGCCTTTATTGCGTAAAATTAAGTGATTTGCTTTTTTTCACTTTTATATATTCTACAGAGAAAATGTAAGAAGCATTGTAGAAACTTCTTTTTTGAGCTGGACAAAAATAAAAATAAAACTGTAAGAACACAAGTATAATTTTCAAAATTATCTCAAAAAATTGTTCTCCTTCTTCCATCTTAACTCTCAGGCTTGTCACCCTTTATCCCAGTCATGAAATACAGACTTTAAAAAAAAAAGAAACACAGTACCCAAAAAAAATAAAACAACCAAGCCCCCCCTGCCCCCCCCCCCCAAAAAAAAAAAAAAACACAAACAAAGAATCAAACAAAAAACAAAGAAACCAAAACTGCACTGGTAGTATTGTCCAGCACATATTTTTCCAGTGTGGTTCTAGGCTGAATTTCCCTTTGAAATAATTGAAAATAATTTCAAGGTCAGAGACATCAGTTCTACCATTCACAGGATTACAACAATCATATCATTGTGTCATAAATTTTCACCACCAAGACCATCATATCATCGTGTCACAAATTTTCACCAAAAAGACCATGATTTCTTAAGGCACATTTATATCATAATAGCCCTCACAGAAAATAAAATCTCTTCAGCTTACCTCTCCTTTCTGAAAAGAGCAGGTTCAACTGAATAACTCTTCTAAGCAACAAAAGACATTACGCAGAACACCATGCTTGCTGAAAACAGTTTTGACATCCCCTTTCAAAAACTTTGGATTACAAGGCTCTTGTGTCACTTTTACTCCTTCCCCCCAAAGGGAATGACTCGTTGATTTTGGAAGTTCTAAAATAATTTATTAGAGACCTAAAAGCAGCTGCTATCTTTAAAATGTAACAGATTTGGGGATTTAAGTGGTTTCTGAAGTAGACAATATATTGATTAGTATCTGCAGCCCAGCAAGGTGCCAGATAGTTTGCAACTGAGTGGGAAGTATCACACTTGGGATAGGTACCATAGGATTTACTAGGTGAAAGAACTTGAAACACTTGAAAGAACTGTAATCATTCAGGTAGCTTGAACAAACAAGATGTATACAGAAAAACATACCAAAACTTTCATCCAAACTAACATTTTGGCTAAAGCATCATACCTTCAAACTTGGGATGCAGACACTCACAGTGTTAGAAATAAATTTTTAACAAATTCAAAATTAGAATACAAAAAACAGAAGCCGGACAGCTCCATTGGTGACAGTCATGAACGCCTGAGGATAATTTTTTCAAAAATATTCCTCTATGAGATTAAATGTCACATCCACAGAGAACCTTACAGTGATTTTAGCTCACTCACACTCAGAAACAAGTCTAAAAGTCTTGCCCAAACTCATGAGTGTTTGATTTTAGGTGACAGATTCCACAGACACCAGAAGATCTGCTCAGGCACATTATTAGATCTTGTTTTGTTCATGAGGAGTAGACCCCCTGAGATTAGCAAAACAAGCTCTTCCCATCAACATCTCCCAAGACAGCAGACATACTTAAACCTGGCTAAACACACATGTGTTAACATAGGTCACAACACGTAGTTTTGTCATCATATGAAGTGGCTTCCTCTCTTTCACACAAAATTTGGCATTGGGACCACCAATCTGTAATGTAAACCACACCACTTTTTACTCAGCCACAAGTATTTGAGCCCACTGTTCCCACAAATATCATACCAAGTCACAGACTACTGCAAAATCCTGGGAATAAAAAAGTGAGTGCTTGGCCATCCTATTGTTTTTCACTTTGTGCAAAAAGAGTTCAATTGTCCTGCATCAGGGTAAGTAGGAGTGCTCTGTACCCTCCCAACACTGATTTCACTGCCAGTCAGGGTATTAAAAGAATGGCTCTTGTGACTGGGCTACCCTGAGCTATTTCAGTGATGCACGAGTATAATAAATCCAGCTTCATTTGTTGGTTGCATTCACCTTACAGATAATGCTGTTGCTGATAGAAATTCAATTTGTACTGCAAGTTCGCATGGTTAGAGACTATCTTTTCCACTACATATTTTAACATGCAGGACAAAAATCGCGCTTCAGAAAAAGAAGCGACTGCAACAACAGCAGACAGAACCCACTTGTGAATCAGATTGACATTTGCTCTAGACAGCTATTTTGGAGCACAGCTGTTTAACTTTGGACCACATGATTAGACTCATAATAAGTATTTAGAGAGAAAGCCTCTGGTGGCTTTATGTCAGGTCCACAGCAGAAAAATGACAGGTATTGCTGCATCAAATTTCCCAATGAAATATTTTTGCAGTCTTTGGAGTGGTGAAGACAAGGGGAAAGAATGCAAATACTGTTTCCTAACCAGTTTCTCCACTCTCGCTCTTAGTCATTTTTGAGGCTTCAAGGTTTCATTATTAAATGTGCCAACTATGATTGTATTAGTCAGCAAAGCCCCAGTCAGCAGAGATAGTCTGGTAATTTTGGCATTATGGAGAGTTGGATAGTGCTTCATGTTATGGAGCTGTAAATATCAAAGTTACTCTTGCCAGCCTTCTCTAAAGTAAATATGACAGTTGGATTCTTTTATATGAAGTATGGTACAACATCAGGCTGAGCAGCTAGATAGGCTAAAACTTTAACTGCTTACAAAGTTTTCTGAAATATTAAATCAGGAATTTATTTACAATATAAGGAATTTTGTTTCCAGTTACAGTCAAAAATATTAAATATTATATAAACCTATTTTTTTTAATGAATTTATGCCTGTGCATGTGGGGATTGTGTGTATATGTGTACACACATTGATAACACATATGGTCATGGTTTTTGCATGTATCCATGTATGAGCTGTGGGGGTGGGGGTGCAACCTCTCACACACACAGAGAAATCACTGAAAGCAGGTGTTTGGGGTTGGGCTTGTATTTTTTTTAATTCAGTGAGGATTTGAGATACCTGTCAGATTCCTGACTCAGCACCCTTACTAAACTTTCTGTAGACTGCTATCAGGTTTTATCCTCTCTGAAATCAAACTTTGTTCTGGCATAATCTGCAGAGATGCAAGCCTGGAGCTGAGCATCATTTTCCTTTCTGGGCAACTGCACAATAGTACCTGGCACATGTAGAAAGACACATCAGACCCTCTCTCTGCATCCCCTTAGAGATGGACTGCAGGGAGGGAGGGAGGGAGGGAAGAAGACTGGAGAGAGGGAGATCAGGAAGAAAAACCCTGATGTCAGCTCCTCACAGCTGAAGCCAGGTCAGGTGAGGTGCCTGGGGCTGGCTCTGGAGAGCTGTCAGGAGCCCTGAGGGAAGAGCTGGTACACTCCAAACCCTGAGCCCCTGTACTCTCCATCAGACACCACCAGGTGAGCCCAGGATACCTGAAGGAGATGATCAGGAAAGCAGAGGAACAGTCTAGGAGTCTTTGCCACTGCCAACCCGAGCACCCTTCTTGGACCCCCACCCCAGGACAGACACTGACAGGACCCACAGCACCACCAAGCTGGGCAGAGGAGCAGGAGACTTGAAGAGTGCCCAGTCTTCCTGGACCCCTTTGTCCTTTATTAATGTATCCTAAGGGCTTCTTCCAAACAAAGTCAGCCCTCTGGAAGCCTAAGGCGGAGGTTTTCCTGATCTTCTTCCTGACTTCTCCAAGGACTGAAAATTCTCTCATTTCCTGATCTCTTTGCCCAAGACAGACTCAAACAATCACATCACCCACTAGTCCTTCTGTTTGAGAACAGCAAATCTAGCCAGCTGGCTACTCTAGTTGGCTCACTAACCAGCTGGGTTAGGAAATTGTTCTATCGTAAGGTTCAATACAAGGTACCCAACAGCCTGGTACCAACTCAGCCCATGAGAGGAAACAAATATATGTCACTTGGACAGCCTACTTTTAAGGACATTTTGGTTGGGGGTGGAGGAGATTAAGGTAAAGAAAGAGACTGGCTAAAATTCTAGACAGCTTCCTCTTCTACAAGGTGGAGTGTCACATCTTCACCCCAACACTACATCACGGAAGGCCTGTATGCGTCAGAAGAATATTACATGATTCCACCTTCACTAGACATATGAAAGGTGTCTGCAGGGAAATTAAAATCTGCAGTTCTCTAGTTTCCTGAAAAAAATCACTGCTGGTAGAAAATCTTATGTAGAAGTAGAATCTTTTACTGAACATCTGCACCCCCTGCTAAACTTGGCCACATTTACCAAGGATGATCATCATACTTGCCTCATAAATATTTACATGACCTATAAAAATGTTTATAGACTCACTCACAGTTCCAATAGCATCTTAGAATACATCCTGCAAAACATCTTAACCCATTTACTTCCCTGTGGCTTAATGGCTAGCAGTGCAAATTCTCGCCACGTATAAAAGATACAGTTAAAATATAATTGAACAATACAGTTGTGCCTGTCATCACAAGAGCAGAAAGAGTTTTATCCAGATGATTTCTCTGAACACGTTTTGACAGTCATGATCCCACTTAAGAAATGGGATCCCCAGACTCATAAACCACACTTTAGTTTCAGTAGTGGAGAAACCGACTAATTATAACATAGAAATCTTTAGAAAAAAAGAACCCAAGTGAAATAATACTTGTTTAAATTTTGTGAAAATATAGGTAACTGGTGCAACTCATAGTGTGCCAGTGGAAAGCTGACCAACTTTTTTTGGATTCAGAGCTGCATAGTCAGTTTTTTGGCCCTGCTACTGTAACATTGCTTTTTTACTGCTAGAATATCAGTAGTGAGTCAGCATGGACAGTTTTGCTCCTGTAACTGCTGCCAAGAAACTTGCTCAGTAAAGACGAAGTGCTTTGAAACAAATCCTCTTTATACATGTATCTGAATGTCCGTCAGCAAGGTGGGTGAAGAGGAGAGTAGATATTAAAGCTTTCAAAGCAGTTTATAACAAATCAGACAATGATATTTGAAAAAATAATTATCTCTGCATTATTACTTTTAAAGTGAATTTATAAAGCATTATAGCAAAATCTGGTAAGGGAAAGCCTATGGAAGTCAAATTTTAGTCTGTCCTGGTATTTTTAAGAGAGAACAGGAAATTAAATATATGTATATTAGCCAATTTACTTTGCACAGCTGCAGCACTGCTGGACACAATCTGGCTGTTACTTCATGTATTTATTTGGTTTTAGTTGTTACAGTTCCAGTTAAACATAGATAAACTAAAAGCTAAATAATTCATCCACTTGTAATTTTTGCTATTATTTATTTATTTATAGCCATAGATCGCACCAAACAAATAGCACTGATTTTAATACCTACAGAGTGCCTATTCATGACTTATCAGTACAATGGAAAGTTTAAGGGTTGCCAGTCCTATAATTACCAAGCACAGCAACTGCCTCGCTTTCCACATTTGCTAGAAGGCATATTCCAGATGGGCTTGAAATTAATGAAAGAATAGTTAATACGTGTACATCCGCATGCCCTTCTAATCTACTCTTTTTTTTAATTAATACTTCAGCTTGTTGCTATGTTCCTGCATCTTCCACTGAGATACTAGTGTACACTAGGGTACACTTCTGTACAACCTGTAAATATAATCTTAAGAGTTTTTGTTTTCTGCTGTGAATATCATCCGCAGCTTCAGTTTAGTACCATCTGCTATACACCTTAGGAATCCCAAACAAAAGCCTTTTCCTTCAAAATAGCAATAATTTGGAGGCATAAAATCCCCTACTGTGTTGGTATCATTTGGAAAGAGTTACACAATCACAAATTTCATTTAATATTTCTCCACTGACTATTTTGCTTACATTTTTTCTTTGATTTTTATTAGCATTTTGAGCCAAAGCACGCTAGACAGAATTGCTCTCTCTTTTCCTGCTGATTTTAAAGTGATAAAATGTGAAGAAGAGACAGTATAAGAAGGGCATGTTAAATTTTCTGTGCTGCTGATACTCTTTTGTTCAGATTTTTACAAAGAATGGCCACCCTTCTGTAATCCTTTGTCCTCAGTTCTTCAGTTTTTAAGGACTTCAGTTTTTTTAAGAATTCTGGGCTAAGGGGACATTAAGCCTTGCGGATCCAGTCCCAGAACCTGAGATGTGTGTACTTTGGATAGTAGTTCAGGTACATAAATTGTACCTAAACAAGTGAGTTTGCACCAGGAACATCTAACTGTGATTGGACGGAGCTTCATATGGCAAGCAGGTAAACTAGCCTGTAAAGGTAAACTGGACTGCGAAAGGACTGATTCCAGTATACAAGGTGGCTCAGTTAGCTCTTGTTTGTTCATACAGTCTGCACTATAATACATCCAAGACAAAGACCTGGGAACTTTGTTTAGTTTTCATTAGTACCTAAAGCACATCCTAGTATTGCACCTGTGTTCATATAGAATTTTTGCCTGTTCTACAGTTCAGCATCACAAAGGACAAACAATCTCAAGGCTAGACTGCAGTGTTGGTAAATTGGCAGTGTTGCCAAATTGGCAGTGTTGCCAAATTGGCAGTGTTGCCAGCGCATGGCACTTCAATGTGGCCAAATATCCGAAGCACTCACACAATCTCATTTTCTTTCATTTGCCTGTTTACACAGGAAATCACTAAAGGAAAAATTAAATTAAAATTGACTCTAGCTCTGATGAAAGAATGACTCGATTGCTGACTGTTTTGTCAGCTCCTGACAGCAAGTACACTGAACTTGTATATTATAAAAAGAGAATAGCATTATATGATTATTTGTTAATATATTGTTTGAGAAGATATGGTTGTCTAAGCTGACCATGCCTACTTGAAAATAACCAGAACTGTAGCTGTGGTCCAGCAATCAGACTTGCAAAAAGCCAACAGAAGTGAAGCACATTTGAACACACCATACATAAAATAAGAATATCGTAGTAAACATTAGGCTTTTTTTTTTTATTATTTCTTTGGGGTTTTTATGTAGTAGATACCATGGATGATGACTCAAAAAGTCAATTAAATAAAATTCCAGGAATCACTGCACAGTAACTGCAACCTGCTATAAGGTCAAACAGTTACTATGAGGTGATAAATAAAATTATCTTTCTTTGAAATGACTGCTCTACATTTCCCCAGCAATCATGGCCTAGAAATTGCAAAGATATTCCTCCTTGGTTTTTTATTCTTTCTTGGTTGATTGGTTGTGTAATTGGTTTGATGTTTAATTCGTTTTTTTTGTTAGACAACAACCCTGCTACAACATAGAATTAAGAGGTTTTTATCCAGTCCTGGTCTGTGTCTCACCACATACAGGTTTGTAAGTGTGAATAAGAATCACAGAATGGTTTGGGTTGGATGGGACCAATCCCCCTGCCATAGACAGAAACACCTTCCACTAGACCAGGTTGCTCAAAGCCCTGTCCAGCCTGGCCTTGAACTCTGCCGGGGATGGGACATTGTCATGGTTTAAACCGATCCACACAGCTCGTCCAACCCTGCAGTCCCCAGCCCTTCTGGGTAACTCTCCATTATATCCTGGGCATGACGTGCTGTGGCATGGAATACTTCTTTGGTCAGTTTGGGTCAGGTGTCCTATCTCTGCTTCCTCCCAGCTTTCCCTCCTCCCTGGCAGAGCATGAGGCTCAGAAAGTCCTTGGCCAGACCAAACATTTGAGCAGCAACTAAAAACATCGGCGTTATCTGCACTGTTCCCAGGCCAAAAATCAAAAACACAGTGTTGCACCAGCCACTAAGAAGGAGAAGAATTACTGCTACTGCTAAACCCAGGACAGACATCTACACCTTCTCGGGGCAAACTGTTCCAGTGTCTCACCACCCTCACAGTAAAGAACTTCTTCCTAATATCTTATTTAAATCTACCTGTTTCAGTTTAAAGTCATTATGGCTTATGTTATCACTAGGCTCCCTGATAAAGAGTCCATTCCCATCCTTCCTGTAGACCCACTTTAAGTACTGAAAGGCTGCTATGGGGTCTTCCCAGAGCCTTCTCTTCCAAATGCCATAAATTTAAATGCGATGTAGAATTTCTCTGAGTTAGACATACAGACACAGAAATACATTATAAAACTAGCTTTAAAAACAAGATGTCATTTTATTTGCAGCTTGATTTGCAGTAAAACGGATCCCTTTAATCAGTTGTAGTTTGTATTAGGCAATTTTAAGTCCTATTAAAAGTATTTTTATGACAAATTGAGGAATTTGACTACTTAATCTTCACTGGAAACATGGTTAGAAATTCCTTGCATCCTTTCCTAATGAAGCAGAGGTACAAGTAATGTTGTCTTCCTTCCCTCTGCCTCCTATGTCCAAAAGAGGTAATATCTCTACCATATGATCATAAACAGGAAGAGGAAAGATTTCAGCTAGCACTGAAACATGTCTTCACTGAAACTGCTATAGGAGTCTGAGTTTTTGTAGCTCAGCTTTGTTTCTGTAGCCGTGTTTATATTTGGTGTAGGTACACACATTGACACTACTGGATCTTCCTCTTTTGCTAAAAAGGCTGCTACATGTTGTTAAACTCTTTTGTACAGTTTCCTCATTTTTTCCTAACATTTTAGCACCTTTTTTTTTTTTTTCCTTTTTGTGAGATGAGTATGTCTTCTAGGTTAATTTTTCCATTAAATGTCTCATCTTTCCTCGGAGCTTTCAGCCTACAAAATAAGAACACTATGAACTATAAACTTGCTCCGTTAGCAATATTTACGAAGCTCCCTACTTCTGGAAATTGTCTAAGAATATGTTGTTCTGAAAGGAAATTTTGGACTAATACCAGGAAAAGAAATATAAACTAATGCTGAAATTCAGTTCTACTGGGGTCAGAAAGCTTGGGGAATCAGCAATAGGAGATAAAACATCTAGCCCTTATGTAATTTTTACCCTGCAAAATCCAATCCAGCAGCAAGCCTGAAAAGGCTACAAGAAAGTAATGCTTACATTAAAAGCACATGGTCTGTACAGGTAGATTCCTGACAATCCAGTCAGTGCCCGGTACAGAATACCCTTATGAAGTACCCTACCTGAAAAATGTACCCTTGCTGCAATTTGACAAAGATTGCTGGCAGAAATGAAGGATGGTCACCTCCAGAGCTCTATTCTCTGTGACGGAGTCAAGGTCCTGTAGCAGGTTCTGATCCATACATGGATATTGTATTAAAAGAGGGAAGTGGGGAAAATAATTATTTCAAGTTTCTTGTAGCTTTCAATAGAAGAGGGAAAATCAAACACTGCTACATTTTTAGAATTAATATTTGCTTTTTGAAGTTGATAATTCAAAATTCATGAAATAGAATTTCCAGGAATATATATGTATTTCATATTTGATAGAAGTGCTGATCAACTAAATAAATGTTTTGATATCATGACTTTTCAAAACCAGTTTCTTTTCCACAGTGAGCTTTTTCAAAAGTTTCAGGACTTAACAATTAACTATCTAGTTTGAAAACCTTTGAGAAACCAAGTTGCTCTCATTTTCTGGAAATAAGCTACAGCCTTCTGCTCTTGAGCAATTTCAAAGACATCTGTAGCCTTTAATATCACTTGCTCTTTATCTTTCACTTCTTGTCCAGGGCAGTAATATACATCCTGTGTTGATTCAGTAGTTTTTTCTTTTCATGTCATGAGTAAAACTTTTTCTCTGAAGAGAAATACTCCTTACTTAACCTTCTGATGTTCCTATTAGGTGAAGGCATGGTAGGAAACAGTAGAGAAATGAAACTGCACATTAGAATCAACAACAAAACAAATTTATGACTGCGTTTGAAAGCATTCAGAAAAGGAGGAGGGTGGGGACTAAAAAGAAGATGTTTTGGTCTTCTTTATGCAAGGAACAAACCTTTTCAAGTTTCCATGTTACACTATTATCTAACTCGGATTTTCTCATAACCCATTAACCTTTGTCTGATTCAGTGGAAACTTTATAAAAATGCATCTCACTTTCAGTCACGGTGCCAGAGAGAAGCATGCAATGTTTCAGCTTTATGTACAATGTCACATTTAGATGACAAGGGTTTTGGTAGGTATATTACACCAGCTAAGTAGAGCCTAAGCAAGGGCTATACAAAGTATCAGTTTAAAACAATAAATATAGTTATTACTTATAAATCTTCTCTGGAACATATGAGTTTTTCATATTAGCATCTGAAATCCACTGTTTAAAGCAAAGAATATGCTAAAGTTAACTTTCATTTATCTGAAATTGAATATCTGTTAATCTTCTAATCTCTTTATAAATTGAAACACGTTTTAGGTCGTAATCGATCCTGACTTCAGAAGTCACAAACACCCTTGCACGAATGTAAAACAAGTACACACACAATCCTGCATGCAATAAGGCAAGTCATCATGCTAATAAAGCACCAGTCTCATCATCACATTGATGGAGACCATAAGAGCCGGCTACATGATGGAGAAAAATGCATAAAAGAGTTTGAAGACTATTATGGAAAAAAACCAACCAAACAAAAAAAAAAAATAGCTAAGTTAACCTTTGAATATAAGTAATGCTCTAAAACATTTCGCTTTTGATTTTCTTTTCTACTGAGTTAAAAATATGGAAATCTTTTCTAAAAAGAAGGCCACCAACAGAGTAACCAATTCATTTTATGGATGGATTCTGCTAACAAAGTAGTAATAAAAACAGGAAACATTTCTTTTGTGTCAGCTTCAGAATAAATGTAGACTGTTCTGTCATGTGCCTTTGATTAGTCTGGCTCCTAGAACAAAAACAAGCTTATTGGAAGTGGAATAACAGAGAAAAAAAAATATCATCTTATTAATTGCAAACAAGCCTGTCTCTCTCTCTGCTCAATTAAAATTTAAACTAGGTGGAATAATTGTACATATGGCATGCATAATAACGACAAAGATAACATACTGTTCACTGTAATGGGAATCTACTATTGCCGCTAATGGTATATAATGGCACCAAATTAAAAAAAAAATTGAAAGAAATAACAGGTAAAAAATAGGGTCCCTTAAGAAGTCCTATGCAAGCAGAGAATCAGTACCTGGCAAGACCTCAGAAAACAAGTTTGTGACTGTAAGACAGAAGAAGGTTATGCAAGGAAAACCTTCATTGCACAAGCCTTAGTTTCCTTGCCTTCATAATAAACTTCTCCTAACATTTATGGCCCAAGGTCCAATCACAACAGTGCCTGATTTCTAAGTTTCATACATTCATGATTCCAACACAGAAGGAAAGAACTACAAATTTTGAGTCATGTCAGGTAATGTCAAATACCATGAGTTCTATGATTAAAAGACATGTAATTCAAAAGCGCTGCTCATGAGAATATGATACTCAAATTTAAGGTGACTCTCCCTGACTGGTTAGCAAAACTAGCTGTAATTCTACACAGGTAGTGTAATGGTTTTGATTATTTAGAACATCAATACCTACATCAAAAATTTCAGCCAGTTTTGCAAATACAGGGAGTTCATTTCTCAATAAAAGACCTCAGTTCCTAGTCAATTAGAGCTCTCTGAAGTAATACTCACTACAAAATTAATGGGCATCATCAATGGACACCTCATTTGTCCATATCTGGTTAGTTGACTAGTGTGATCGTGTATCCTGCACCATTAGGCCCAGGCATCTCAACATTTTCTTCCTTGATGTCCATTTTCTTCAATTTTTTTAAACCTGGTAATACAGGTGTTAGAAAAAAACAATTACCTTTATCTTTTAAAAAAGTTTTCAACTGATTTAAGACCTCCTTTATTGTATTTTCTTAATAGAAAAAGAAATGTTCTAAACTACTATTGTCCCATCCACAAGACAACTGACAAACATGATCACAAATGATTTTTAATCAGTGTTGATTGGGCTGTGAAATACTATGTATTTAACCATAGTTAGATGAGTTTTGAACATTAAATTATTTACAAAGCATTTTTTATTAGATTTTCCCATCAGCTTTCACAATGTAGTCAAAACCTTTCTGTCTGTTTAATGATTTCTAATATTCAGACTTCTAATCACATCAAAACTGAAGACTTCAACTTCCATAAAAGGATTTTATTACAACTCATACATAGCTAGCATCCAGCTTGTGATTTGCTGATTTCACAGAATCCACATTTTCCATATTGATTATTTCATTTTAATTATATATATACAAAAATTATTGCCCTAAACTTGATAGCAATTTCCTTTTATTCTTATTATCTCTCATATCTTGCTCTAGAAAATGCATTGTTTTGGGGTTTTTTCCTTTGTTCAAGACTTTAATATACAAAACCGTTGCATTTCTTCAAATGGACAATGTGGTTCTCTAGACTAGAGGGGTTAAGGAAGGGAGAGAGTAAAGCAAGGGAAGAGAGAGAAGGAAGCACGAAAGCAAGATGCAGTCAGTATTAATTGATTCAGCTGCTGTCAAGTATTCATTTTTTCTTCCTCTTCTGAGATAGTGATGTCCTTTTGAAGATAAGTTGCATTTGAATTTTTGAGGCAAAGAGCAACATAGTAGGCATGGAAACAAAAAGCTCTGGCATAGCTTCAGGGGAAGTCTGATGGCTGTAGCCAGTTAACTTGGAAATATCTCATAGACCTTATTTGGTAACAACTACCTAATAATTATGTAAATCAAATCTTCCTCAGTCAGAGTGCAGGGGTTTGCATAACTGAGAAACAAACATACAATTATGGGTCACTAGTGGCAAAGCATCAAGGTACTTAAGAGGAAACATTTCAGTATCAAATGTATTTAAAAAAAAAATATGTGGGGTAATTGAAAAGAATGGATACAGCATGTTAAGCCTGAATTCATCAGAATAAAACTACTCCTCAGCTGCTGAAGGCCTGCATAGCTTCACTGATTGAAATGGAGCTACACCGATTTCTATAGCTAGAAACAGAGCAGTGGTAGAATAAATCAGTGTGCTGTGCAATCAAGGAGATAAGGGCCAAGGAAAAAATCTTGGAGAATTACAGGATTCTTTTTCTTTTACTGTTTCGGGTTTTTTTTCAGTTTGCCCTGAAACACGAAATGTGGTTGGAATCAAGATTACCTCTGATGCTATGGAGACTAGATCAATTCCCTACCCATATTGAAGCTGCCAAGTGTTTGCACATTCCTGGTCTCCCCAGTTCTTTGTTTGTGCTACACACCAGCATTCACAGGACTTGTATGGTTTGGGTTTAATGGCAGATGTTTAGGCAAAACTTTTTTGCCTTCAGAAGTTTCAGAAATGCATAGAAAGAAGGTTTGGATGATAAATATTATTTTTACTTGCATCACAATATCCTTTCATTAAAAGAAAAAAAAAAAAAAAGTAGAAAACCCACAATAACCCTGTCATACTTCTCCCAAAATTTTTTTTTTTTTTTTTAATGAAGCATACTTTGGTACAGACCCCAGAAAGCTGTATGAGTTAATTTTCAACTACTAAAGGATTGTGTAATCTCTTCAGATCCTAAAAGTTTAGACCTCAGTACCTGCTCATGGCATTCAGATTTGTCTTTTCTTTCAACAAGATCCTCATTCACGTTTTTCAGATCAAATATCCTAACTTATTTAGTTTCTTGCCAAACATTGCTTCCATCTCCCTTTTGTTGTTCATGCTGGAATTGACACTACTCTTGAATCTCACGAAGGAAAAGGGAATTAATGAAGTCACTTAAACAGGACAGTGATAGACACTTCTCAGACTAGTAAAAAGAAAAATAAGCACGCCAGACTCAAGATAGAAACAAGATTTAAAAACCCACACATAGAGCCTATATTTGTTCACTGGGACATGGAGCTGCCAGGACAGTGAAAGATTTCCCTCAGTGAAAGATGACAATTAACCTTTGTTGACACCTTATACATTATACCATAGAAGATGGAAGGATTCCCAGCATAAAAAAAGTGGATTTGTCTTTACCATTAGTGCTTCTTGCTTTTCTGATGCAATTTCTTGAGTGTATTCAGCCAATAAAAAGGTCTGTCTTTTTGTCTCTTTGATTGGTCGTTTTCTTGTTTATTGGTTTGATTTGCAAAGCCTAAAGACATCCACAGTTATGATTGTTTATGAAGCTGAAATATGTCTAAGGGCAACTGAAATAACATTATCATGTTAATTACCAATGTAGTGTCAGATTAATCTATTCAATGAAGTCTGTTTCTTACGTGTTGGGTTACAGGATGTCTTTTTGAAAGTCTTCCTCTGTGTAGTTTCTCCTCCAGTACTCTGTTATTCCACTAGCAATTAAAAACACACAACAAAAAAGCATCACAGAAACTACATCTGTTAAACAACTCAACTAAAATGTGCGAGTGCTCTCATTTGTCACTATATGAAATACACACTTCATAATTCTAACCCATTGGTTATGTTATAAATCCACTATATCAACATATATCTGTAAGACAGGCTTAGAAAATGTATCAAATATAAAACAAAGGAATGATAGAAAGAGCCACATTAAAACAGAGAATGTGGACCATACACCATACAATTTATACTTTATATTGGCACTGATTTTGAAAGGAAAAGTTCTTTTTCAAAACTGAAACACCTTTCTTTTATATATATAGAAAGAAGAATTTAATCACCAAAAATGCATTTTGATCTCAGTATTCAGTTCTGTCACAGTATCTTCTTTTCCCACTGGCCCAATACTAGCATTTTCCAACTCTTGTTTTCACTATCCTAATTAACACAACGAAGTGGAAAGTTACCGTAGTAAATTTAGCAGAAGCACTAAAATCTACTTTTACACTTATCTGGAAACTGGTATAAGACACTGGACCTAGTTTTCCTTTCATTCATGTTTGTTTTAAAGTTAAAAAGTCAAGAAGTGAACCAAAACAACCCCCCTTCTTAGACTTGCATATATTTGCATCGGAACCCTGCAATTCACGTATTCACACTAAGAATGGCAACATGACTTAGCTGCTAAGCTAATTAAAAGCTGTAAACATTCTTCTGCTCTTGCTTTTGATATTGCAGCAGAATTTGCACACCTCCTTAATTCATACATGCTATCAGGAGTAGCACAAGGCTGCAAGACCAAAGGAAAGACAAAGCCTCCACAGCTCCAAAGTCGGTAACAATCCAGACCTTGACAGTAATACATGACAGAGAGCACAAATACTGGGAACTAACCCTAATGAAGGGACTTCAAATCACACCTTTACGTTTTTTAGTGAAAAGGGAGAGCTACTGTTCAGCTTTGCAGTGGCTTCCTGCTAAATTTTTAAAACTAAGCAAGGGGTGTGGGTGATCTGGTTTCACTATGTTTAAAACCGCTTCTGTGTTATTCAAAAACAGGTAGTGTTACAAGCTGAATTAAGAACCCACAGCACAGCAACAAAAGAATGAAGAACACATTATTAAAAGCACTTGAAGGTATCAAGACAATCTCTAGAGACAGAATGTCATGTTTCTAACAGACAAGCAGAGGTACCTGCAAGATCAGTGTTTGAAGTCTCACACAACACCTCTTTGTCTTCCATCTGAAAAAATTCTGCAGTAGTTACTGTTTGTACAAATTCAGAACTGTTTGGACAAGCAGCCAGATTGTAAAGGTCTCCATCACTTGGAAACTTTTTCCAGAAAGCAATTTACTGAGGTTGAACAGGCCAGTCCTAAGTATACTTCTGTAAAGTTGATGGTTCAAAATGGGCTTGGCTACATGAAAAATGAATAGTGAGAAAATAAAATTTTACCTAGCTAATGTACTCTGAACTGACATTTGGCAACTGTAGTGCATTGCCAGACAAACATATAAACTTAAGTATGAATTTGCAGGCCTTTGCAGTAATTAGGAGTGTTTTTTAAGGTTTAGAAAATAAACACTAGACCATGTACAAATGAAGGCAAGGCAAACTACATCAAACATCACAGTGTCTTGTGATAAAGAGAGCCACAGCCAGTCTCACAAGTGCAGTGTTAGGGATGACTTTTGGGTCTCCAGTCTCCAAGACACATTTCAAAGGTGGCTGAAATAGAAGCTTTCCTTCTGTTAAAAGCTTTGTTTTTCATCAGAAGAAGAAAGCTTAGTTGCAATGTGCTGTAAAGTATTCTCTGTACAGGGAAAGACATTGTAAATGACAAAAAAAATGAATGCCCACCGCCAAAACGGTAGGAAGAAAGTTGTTGAGAAAAGACGTGTTAGCGTATGGAAAGAGACAGAAGGAGGAAAAAAATCAGGTCTTTAGCACAGCATGGTATGACAACAGAGCAAATAAATGCTGTAAACCTGAACAACAAGAAAATGTGAAGGACAGAGGAAAACAAATATGAGGTTGCCTACATTAACTGAGATATCAATATTACATGATCAAAATTTAGATGTGATGTCTTCAGAGGAAAATTTCCTTTTCCATTTTTTTAAGATTAACCAGCAAAATAATGAAACATAGAATCATAGAATCATAGAATATTTAGGGTTGGAAAGGACCTAAAGATCATCTAGTTCCAACCCCCCTGCCATGGGCAGGGACACCTCACACTAAATCATCCCACCCAAGGTTTCATCCAACCTGGCCTTGAACACTGCCAGGGATGGAGCACTCACAACATCCCCAGGCAACCCATTCCAGTGCCTCACCACCCTAACAGGAAAGAATTTCCTCCTTATATCCAATCTAAACTTCCCCCGTTTAAGTTTTAACCCGTTACCCCTTGTCCTGTCACTACAATCCCTAACGAAGAGTCCCTCCCCAGCATCCCTATAGGACCCCTTCAGGTACTGGAAGGCTGCTATTAGGTCTCCATGCAGCCTTCTCTTCTCCAGGCTGAACAGCCACAACTTTCTCAGCCTTTCTTTATACGGGAGGTGCTCCATTCCCCAGATCATCCTCGTGGCCCTCCTCTGCACTTGTTCCAGCAGTTCCATTTCCTTTTTATGTTGAGGACACCAGAACTGCACACAATACTCCAGGTGAGGTCTCACAAGAGCAGAGTAGAGGGGCAGGATCACCTCCTTCGACCTGCTGGTCACGCTCCTTTTGATGCAGCCCAGGATATGATTGGCTTTCTGGGCTGCGAGTGCACACTGCCGGCTCATCTTCATTTTCTCATCGACCAACACCCCCAAGTCCTTCTCTGCAGGGCTGCTCTGAATCTCTTCTTTGCCCAATCTGTAGCTGTGCCTGGGATTGCTCTGACCCAGGTGTAGGACCTTGCACTTGGCATGGTTGAACTTCATAAGGTTGGCATCAGCCCACCTCACAAGCGTGTCAAGGTCCCTCTGGATGGCATCCCTTCCCTCCAGCATATCAACCAGACCACACAGCTTGATGTCATCGGCAAACTTGCTGAGGGTGCACTCAATCCCACTGTCCATGTCACCGACAAAGATGTTGAACAAGACCGGTCCCAACACCGATCCCTGAGGGACACCACTCGTTACCGGTCTCCAGCCGGACATTGAGCCATTGACCACAACTCTCTGTGTGCGGCCATCCAGACAGTTCTTTATCCACTGAGTGGAGGTCTTACAGAAATAACAAACAAGATGAGATGTGCGTTTTTAAAACAGCTTGCTGTTTCTTGTAGAAGAAGATAACAAATATTCTACTTCTGAAATTTTCCTCTGTAATTACAAATGTGCACAAAATTATGGATATTGATCATCAGCAAGTTACTCTCAAGTCAATTTCTATGTACTTGGTTTTGTACAACACAGATGCAGTTATTTTAGAAAGTTAATATGTGCAGAGAAAAAGAAATCTTCACTAAGAAAATACACTACAGTGTGACCAGCAGTTGGTTTTAATCAGATATTGGTTACAGCTGCAAGAAAACACATGTAACAATAAGGAGCACAGTAGGTGAACATTAAAGAATAAATTTAACAACATTTGCCAAAAACTGCAGAAGGAGAGAAGAAAATATTAAAAACACAGACTTTGTGTCTGCTGGATTTTGTCAATGCACCAAGATGTCATGGTATTTCACATTCTGCTTGGTCAAGGAAAACATGCATGCAACAATTTTGGAAAAAAAAAAAAACAAACAAACAAAAAAAAAACTTATATCCGTCAGAAGGCAGGCTGACAAAGCAATTTTTACAATATGACATATCAGTCTTCCCACAGCAACAACAGTAAAATGTTATTAAGAAATACGTGTACTGGTATGTCAGCATAACAATTATAGAACATAAAAAACTATGAGACTGGACAATTTTATAAGTATTTTGAGTGCAATTTATGGAATGTCAAAGATGCTGTGAGTGGCAAATCTTTCACAGTGCTCAATAAACATTCAGTTTGTTCAATACTCAGTTAAGACCTAGAAATACATTTAAGGATGTGGAGAATCATGTTCAAACTTCATCAGCAGATTCTTTTAATGACTTGTAAGTCTGGAATACATCTCAGAGGACTGGGTTTTGGGGTGTTTTCTTAGGAAAAAAAAAGATCTTTTAGCATTTGGCATTAACACCTATGTTTGTTTACAAAAACACTGAAAATAAAAACTTCAATAGCCAGCCTAAGTAGAAAACAGCAACTGCTGACTTCAGATAATGACAGCACTTTTTCTGACACTGTCCCACTATCTACTTCTCTGACTGCTTTCTTTTGAAGTCTGCAGAACTTTTTCCAAAATATATTAATATATTGATTATCTATTAATAATACTAAATTGTAATTTATTTTTGTGAGGAAGAACTGAATTTTCAACATCACAAATGTCAAGAAAAAGTAATAAACTTCTAAATCAGCCAAAAATATGCTGAAAACATCTGTAAATTTAAGCAAAATGAAAACAAATCTGGTCTAGAAGGCATGATTGAAACAAAGAAAACATTCATCTAAATTTTTAAAACCACCGATAAAATCTATATGACAACCTTGTGAAATTTATACACTCATAACATCAGTTAGGATACATCCTATGTCACATGAAAGCTACAGTAATTAGCACAAAGAACTTCCCTGTCTTTCTGCTATCATGCTATGACTTCTGCAAAAGTTTTCACATCGTTAGGCAAGATGAAGAGGGACCAGAGAATGATCACATTTACAGAAACAAGTCTCAGCTTTGAGTTAAATCAGCAGCCTTTGAAAATATCATGGGAGAAAAGTCACCAAAACTGGTATTTCTGATATTCTAACAAAATAATGTCAGACACTACATGGAAGCAAGAAAACACAGAGGACACCCATTTGAGGGGCAGTGGGATCTGTAAGATAGTTTTGCTAGAAATCAGTCACAGGGTTCTTAATTGTGAATTACAGTCACTATGAACCCAAGAAGAACCTCAGGCCTGCAGGATATTCATATTTTATGAATCTGAAGACATTAATCCGTTGATCTGGAAACAGCAAATATTCAAGTTAGAGAGAAAGTGAAATATTTGTCCAGCTCCAGAACTGTTCAAAATCATCTGATTGGTTGCATGCAATGTAACCATGATATTCTGAACTTACAGTTATTTTTTAATTTTCTTATTCTATATAAAAATCCTGGGTAAAGAAAAAAATAAAAGAAAAAAAATCCTACTTATCTACCCCCACAGTGCACTTGATAGTGTGTTCCACAGTGATAAAAGTTTCATATAGATGTGTTAAACTTCTATATGTTGCCAAATAATCCCTTTCAATCAATTTCATTGCTACATTGTACTCACTGCTATAGTCTTCTTCCTTCAACAGTTCTACTACAAACACTTGATTTTAAAAAAATGATGTGAACATAAAATTCATGCTATTTTCTTTAACTAAACTAATCTGACAGACATTAAAATGCAGACAAGTGTCTAGCCTAAGGCTTGTTAATGCAAAAAAGAAATTGATGTATATAAGAGTATGCAATTTCTTGAAATTTTTTGCTATCACTTCAGAAGTCAAAGTAGATCTTGGGAGCCCTTCCCCACTGGCAAAGTGCCACTGATCTCCAAAGCATGAATTATATGTAATCAGAGTAATCACCTCAATGCCAGACAGCTTCCCTTCTAATAAGGCTTTCTCCATCTAGGGTATGACAAGGCTTTAAATTACAGAGCTAGATATTACAGTAGCAGTAATCTTGGGGAGGAAAATCTCTATATTCTATGGTGTACTTATGAAATGTGATTCCTAACAATAAGCCTCTCTAAAGCAGTTGTGAAATAAGGAAAAATATAAGTATGCAACCCATATTTGTATACCTCTAGGCTATAACACAAATCACAAGGATAAAGCAGATGATAACACACCTAGCATTTGTTCTGTACAAACCCCTTGCAGCAGCTGTATGCCAGTCCTCAGCACACGTCTGTTCTCCAGCCAGGCAAGGAAAGGACATGAAATGCCATAAGACTGAGGTGCCAGCAACCTGCTCATCCCAGCCTGCACTACTAGGAGTGCATGTTATAGAAGCAGACCAGAAAGGAAGTCTCCCCTGCACTCAGCTTTCCTTTCATCAGTGCTCTGCTGTTAGGCAGAAGACAGGAAAGCAGCTATATTTTTCGTCATCACAGAAGCCATCTATACACACCACTTGTCCTACTACCTACCCTTACAGTCGGCTTCTATCCTCCCTCCGTGTCTCCTGCAAACCCAGAGCAGTCTGCATCAGGCTGAGCTGGAAATTGTACTGAGCCTCACTCTTTGCAACCCTCACTCTGCATCCATGTGTGACATGGCTACAGTGGTAAATGCCATATTCATACTAGAAAAAAACTGAAGAGCTGTACTAAGGCATAGAAATTTTTACCAACAGACACAGTTCCATGCTTCCTGTGTACAACTAGAGTCTGCAGTAAAATTAAAATGGAAATCTCTTTCCCACAAAGATGGGGCCACAGAGATTTAGGATGAATTTTCTTCTTGCTGCCCAAACTGTATTACTTCTCAATATAAAGATTTGTGGAAAGTTATCTGGCTAATTTGTATTTTGAACTGACACAAATGAGAAGGAGAAATTAACTCTTGTGGGTTAAAATTCTGTCTGAAACCTCATAAAGCAGAGCCCATACAAGTCTGGGGGCGCGGGATTATTTTATATATATGACTAGTAAATGGCAAATTAACAAAAGCCTGTTGTGCTCAGTGTAGAGATTGTTACCATGCCTAGAGCAGATGGCAGGCAGCCTTTTTTTGCAAAAAAGAAACAACCAATATGACTGTGAAACACAGTACCTTGTCCAGCATCCTTCTCAAAAATGCACAGGTCCTACAGCCTCTACTGCTGCTGCATTGCAGTGCTTCTGCGAGCTAGTCAGTCCTTGGTATTTGCCAACACAAGCTGAAATTTTACCTACAGAAATAGCCAGATAAAAATCAAATTCTAATTAGTTGGCTGCATATTACATTTTGCACAGCTGTTGCTGCATTTGAACACAGGCTTCCAGGGTGATCCTTTTGGTCAGAATAAACACAAACATTTGTCCAGAGAGTTCTTTAACAAATAGCTTTTCCTCAGGTTGTTTTTGAAATGCAGATGATGTTGCAGGTTAGAGATTAAAAACATTAACAAACTCAAAAAATAAAAAAGCACTATTTTCCTTAAGTTCAGGTGCATTTTAAGGCAACATAATATGCAAGGAAAAAGATAGTAACTGTTAATGTAGGATGAGGCATGCCAAAAAGGTAAACAAGGATAAAAACATACCTGATGAAGGTGTTTGATAATGACAAACCTTGACTGAAATAGCCAACATAGTTTCAAAACACAGTAGCTCGTCTTTCCTCCATTAAACTGTTGCTTTGGTTCTGTCATTGTTAGTTCAGTTTCCATTAAAACTACCTCTGTTAGTAGGTTAGAAAAATAAAAGTCGGGCTTACATTTGGAATGACATACACAAGACATGAAGCTGAAGAGCTGGAAAAATAATTAGTTTCTAACACTTACAGGTACTTAACAGCCGCCTGTAAGATGAATGAAAACTTTGAAGGCTCAGAATTCTGTAATGTACTAATATAAATTAAAACCTTTCAAAATACTGAAGTGTACAGTCATGCGTTCCAGACAATAGAAAGCTACTCATTTCATTCAGAAACACTAAGAGAAACACAAGTTTTGTAACCTTTTTGGACTTTCGCTCTCCCAAAGCCTCAGGCTTCCCCCATCAATCTCATCATTTGTCCTGCAAATACCTCATCTTGTCTCCTACAGATTTAGAAAATAAAACAGGAAAAAATGCCATAAAACTGGATCTTCTTAAAAAAAAATAACCCTTGCACTTTGGATTGCAATAAAACATTGAACCATGAGTTGTAAGTGCATACATATCAGTGTTTCCTCCTAATCAGCGGACCCTTAATGTTGTACTCAAAATTAAAGCCTTGAGCTTATAAAAAAAAATGTTGAGGACACATGAATATTCACCAGTCTTCCCCATGTATAATCTAGAAATTCAGTTTTGACTATATTAAAAGTTCTGCTAGAAAACTGCTCCAGAAATGTTCATCTCCCTTCAAAGCAAGTTTAGGAATGATCAGTGAATATTGTACAAAGATTTCATTACTAAGACAGTGTTTAGTCTGCCTTGGATTTTTTTTCATTTCTTGCATTTTTATGTCTATAAAGAGTTTTAAATAGGTCATAAAAAATTCATTGTGAGCTTTTGAGGAAAAGAAGTAAAACAATCAACCAGATATGAAAGCTTATAAAATTAGGAACAGCAAAGAACATGAGGGACAGAGTACAATTCCCATAAGACTGCATGTAAAATGCAATATTTAAGCACCACAGATGTGACTGACATTTTGTTTTCCAGAGTTCTCATTCCTATTCCCATATTACAAAGGTGCCAATTACAACTGCTGTTCTAATAGTTCATAGTGACATTTCCCATGTGTATCTGCTACACTGATCTTAAATAGATCACAAAACATCAGGAGCCAGTCTAACTAGATAACCTACAACTCCTTCATAACCTGATTGCGAGTGTGGCCAGGCTGTAGTTTGGTGAACATTTATTTCAGAGGTAGTGCTGGAGTTTCTTTTCAGAGGAAATGCTTTCCTCAGTCCCTTTGTGATACAGATACAGTCAAACAGACTGAGGAACTGATCTGAATTAAAAATAACCTACAAAAAAGTCAACTCACATCAGTTCCCCAAGGGGGCAGAAAGCAATATGTAGAACTAATTATGCTGACACTACCATGAAAAGAAATGACTGTCAAATTCTGACTACGATATCTTATTAGTGACTTCAGAGTTTTCCTGTAAATTGTTCTCCCTTTCACTTTGTTTAAAATTACTTACTGACCTGAGCCTGTCAGTGCTTCCCGTATTTTAGATTGCATTTTAAACAGAGAAGAAGCTGCTTTTTCTGCCTTTTTTTTTTTTTTTCTTGAATATCAAAAGCAGCAAGGTCTAACAAAGGCTGTAACATCCAAGCACACCAAACCAATTGTCCTCTTAGACACTTTTTCACCGCTTTTTCTGGAAAGCCCTATAGTACTGACCACAGAGAAGGGAACACTGTAAAACACAGGACATTGAGCCATGTATTGTGCAGTTTCCAGCAGTTGTGCTAATAACAAAGAAGATATAGTCCAGAGGTCATGCTTTAACAGGAAATCCTGTAACATCAATGGGTACATCACAGAAGCCTGAAAAATTCCTGAAAGGGTGCAAAATGACAGTATCATTGCTAACTTCTGCTGAATTTCCTTATGGCACTCACATGTATTAATTGAAAGATCTGATGCAAAGTACAGTGATACTGCTTTCAGCAGATGTAGAGGGAACCAGTTCTAGCACAAAGCAAATTGCTTTTTTTATTGAAATAGCTTGTAATATCTGCAGATGGTGATGAATGTTGGGCAGCATTCACGCATTACTTAAGATATTATTTCAGCTTACTTCTCAGGAACACTACTGAATTACAGAAATATCCAGTTAGGATTTATACTCAGGGTGTCAGAGTTGACAGTACAGCAGATAGCACTCTTCCCACTAAAATCTGCCACGCTGATCCCAAACCCGGGCCATACAGACAAACTTTCAGTAGTGCTGAAACATTACAGCTGGAATTAGCCACATGAAGCCAAGCAGTTTTCAGGACACCTCTCCCTGTGTTACAGAACGGTTGAAGGTGGAACAAATCTCAAGGCATCACTTGGTCCAACACCTGTGTTCAAGCAGGGTCATCTAAAGTAGATCACCCTGCCTGGACTGTATCCAGAAAGCTTTTGAATATCTTACAAGATGGAGACTCTACCACCTCCCTGGGCAAGGTGTGCCAGGGCTCCCTTACAGTAAAAAATGTGTTTCCTGATGTTCAGGAAAAACCTCCTGTGTTTCAGTTTGTGCCCACTGCCTCTTTTCCTGCCACTGGGCACCACTGAAAGAAACCTGGCTGCATTTTCTCCACATACACCCACCTTCAGGTGTAGATTTATAAGACTCCTCTGAGACTTTTCTTGTCCAGGCTGAACAGTCCCCTCTCTCTCAGTCTTTCCTCCTATGTGAGAAGCTCCAGTCCCCTAATCACTATTTCCAGCACATCCTCCCATGGAGACAGTACTTCAGGTCTGACCTCACCAGTGCTAAGGATGGTGGAAGTATTACCTCCCCTTATCCTCATTGAACTTCATTAGGTTCCTTTCCTCCAGCTTGTTTCTCCAGCCTATCAAAGTCCCTCTGGATGGCAGCACAACCCTGTAGTGTCTCAGCTACTCTTCACAGTTTTGTGTCATCAGCAAACTTGCTAAGGATACACTCTGCCCCACCATCCAAATCATTATTTAAGATGCTAAGCAGGTTCAGCCCCCGTATTGATCCCTGGGGCACATGGCTTGTTACTGGCCTCCAATTAGACTTTGTGCCACTGATCACCACCCTCACAGCATGGCCATTCAAGCAATTTTCAATGCACTTCACTGCCTCTTCATCAGCAACTCCTCTATGATGATCTTATGGGAGACAATGTCAGAGGCCTTCCTGAAGTTCAGATAAACAATATCCACTCTTCTCCTGTCATCCACCAGGTCAGTCACGTCAATGTAGAAGTTTATCAGGTTGGTCAAGCATGATTTCCTCTTGGTGAAACTATGCTGACAGCTTCTTTTGATTTTCTTGTGTTTAATGTGCTAAGAAATGCTTTCCAGGATGAGCTGCTCTATCAGCTTTCCAGGGATCAAGATGAGGCTGACTAATCTATAGTTCCCTGAGTCCTCCTCTTGCCCTTCTTGAAGATTAGACATTTACATTCGGGCACTTCTCCAGGGTCCCATGGTTGTAGAAACCGAACCTAGACAGGAACTGCAGCTTTGCAACCAATAGTAAACATGTAGTCTACTCTTTCCCATAAGCAGGAGGATTGAAAGGAACACTGCCTGGGACCCATAAGCATGACTGTCCCCCCAGAACTCTGTAGCTGCTTTTTATACTTTTGAGGTTGTCCCTGGTAGTATCACTCCTGCCCACACAGGAGAAGAGGGTGGCGCACGCTTTATCGGTTTCTCCACAACATCCTGGGTGGATCCATGCTGGACGAGGGCATGGATCCATACCCCCAGGAAGCAGAAAAACTCTTTGGACATCAGGACAGGTCATCAGGTGAGCACCTTAATCCCCTACAGCAGGGAGCTGCTGTCTACCACTTGCCATTTCCTCCAGGTTATCCTGCATGGTTCAGTTAGTTGTCCTGATTGCTTTGCTTGAAAGCACACCTGCCTCCTTCTCGGCTTTGAGGGAAAAAAACCTGTCCCACAGCTGCAAGAGTTCAGGTGGAGCAGGAGCCCTGCAGCTAGTTTGCAATATGCCCTGAGATGAAACATGTAACTTGTTTTTAAGAAACAAAGGAATAGTTAAGTAACAAATATCAGACTGTTGGTTTAATATCAGCGAGTAACAGACAAGCAGGAGTGAAAAAGGTTATAAATAAATCCCCTGACCCAGGAGATAGGATTCCTCTATCAAGAATTTCTAACCACCATGCCAACACATACCATGTGCCAAATGCTAATTACTGCAACTGATTAAAGGACAACCCAGCTGATTGTCAGTACCAGGTAAACAACAAGCTCTTGAAAATTACACGCCTTTTTTATTTTTTTTTTATTTGTAAGAGAGATTTCCAATATGAACTCCTGATTTTTAATTGTTAGATAAGAGAGTAAAAGAAAAAGAAAAAGTAGAAGAAAAGAGTGGTGAAGCAGAGTCCTGAAGTCTTTTCCCATTTACCCTGAGCCTGAAAGCTCCACGTAGTTCGGCTTAATACAGTACAACTTAACACTAGTCCAAAATAAAAGGAAAAGGAACTACAGGACTGTTTTTGGGCAGAAGCTTTCCTATAGCATGACCTTCTAACATGTGCAAAGTCATAAAATATACCCTAATATATCCTAAACAAAGCAAATATATCCTCGGCATTGTCAATGGTCACTTCACTGCAAGGAAAATACTGTTGCTTTCTTCAAAACCTCATTCCTAAAATCGTGTACTACGATTTGTGTACATGTGCTTTGATGTAAAGCTCCAAGACCTATAAGGAAAGGAACTCTGGTGATATAGACCTTCTTAAAATGTAAAATGTTATAAAAATTTTGTCTTGGCCATGGTCTGATATAATTATTTTATTGCAATTGATTAATATAGACAGGCAATAAGCAAGCAACGCTGGGTGCGCAGGGGAGTCTCTGCTCCACCAAGACACACGCTGGGGTCTTTGGGGTCCAGTCTCTTATACTTCTTGGTCTTGGGTCTCAGCCAACCCCTTCTTCTTCTGTACCCAGATGCCGACACAGCCCCTTTTCATTGTTCTTGTCTTGTTGCTGAGGTCTGTTTTTCGGTGAAGAAACTTCTTGGAAGAGGAACTGAACCCCTTGGTAATTTATTAATAAAGAATTGTTTATCACAAGCTTAATCACAGCCTTAGTTCTATCCTTATATGGTTATTTATTCAAAGCATAGGTTTCACAAACCCCTGTAACAGGATATATTTCTTGGTTACACAATCCCTTCCTTAAAGCATTCAAGCAGTAAAACAAAGCCTTATTATTTTAACAGTCAAAAATGATTAAAAAGAAGACTATTCTATTCCTTTGTTTCTTCTTCTCTCCCTTCATTATATTGACAGCAACATTTATTATAACCAGTCGTTTTTATACATCCCACACATGATACACTGGTCACAGGTGCATCGGTAACAATGATTCCCAAGTTCTTGACACGAATCATTCTCGTATTCTTTACATAAAATCAGATTTACATTTTTTTAAAATTAAAGGCTCCATCTCCTTTAGCTATCTGGTTGTATCAAGTGTTACGCTCATGGTTACTGCAGTTGCCAGTGTCTAACTACTTAGCTCACCTTCTCTGAATACACTTAGAGCAGAGAGTTGACCAGCTCTACTTTCCTAGGACCTTTTCAGCACCTCGACAAATACAGGAGTAACTTATTATCAGACAGAAAGTTATGCAGATACCACAGGTGATTTATCATTGCAGGTTTTTCAACCATCAGACACAGAGTAAGAATGAAACATTGAATAATCTTTTGTGTCATTCATAAACCTGTAAGAATTCTGAAAGATATATGTTGACATGTTCCTCTGTGCATAACACTGTAACTAGTGTATACAAGAAATACCTGTCACATGGCAGGAAGAGACAGCATCTTCAATAGGTCAGATGAGCACCTGATGTATTTATCAGCTTTAGGCCCTACAATGTAAAACATTGTTTTTTCTAAACATATTGTTTAATGTGATTATATAATATACAGGGCCAAAGGCTGACTCAGCCTCAACTTGTCTGGATCTACAGAGCAAATTAAAAAAAAGAAAAATGCAATGCTGTATGTGTAAATCTGGATACAAACACTACTCATGTATAGCCTAAAACCGATTTTTAGTTCTCTAAGTTACCCTTCATTACAGAGCTATTCGCCATACTTTGACAGCTAATCTAATTACTTTATAAATGTCACTGTTGATTTTAGGAAAAGCCTGGAAGCATTGGTGGAAAATAGAAGCTTTGAACATAGCAGAAGCAATATGTAATTGTTTTTTAGATATAAAATGCATCTCTACTAAGATTTTGTGAAATCCTGAGTAGTTATATTACTGCTGGCACAAAGAAATTAGAAATTTCCAGGGAGAGGTAAGAGACAGTAATGATCCTTTCAATATTAATGTTGACAGTGTATCAAGAAAACACCATGTAGATCCCCTATTTATACTAAGCAGCACTCATAGCTGTTAATGGACCAATGAAGTGAAGAAGAGAATAAGCTGTAGGACAGACTATAGTCAGAGCTAGAATCAACCTAAGTAGGAGATTCAACTATGAAAAGAGACAAGACTTTTCTTGAACTGCTGAACATATAGAATGATTATCCAAAAGATAAATAACCAGTGTTATGCTTAGATAGGGTTTCATTTATTATTTGTTGTCTAGTTCAAATGAAACCTCAAAATCAGAGAAAACCCTAGTTTCCAATCTTTTTCCATCCTCTATGAAACATGAGATAATCTGTGCAGAAGTCCTTCAAAGACCACTACTAAAATCAAATCACATCATCAAGAAAAGACCATTCCCTGTTTATCATTTTGCTCTGTGCTTCCATTGCAGAAAATAAGCAAGGTAAAACAGCTTCAATGGTGTGTAAATGTTCGAGGCAAAAAAAGAATATATTGTCCAGTTTTCACTGTATTTTTAAACTGATAACTGCTAAAAGACTATGTTATTTCTATGTACTCATTAATTAAATTTCAGGTTATTTGCTCTCATTAGAAGTTTATCTCCCAAGCTTGTACTTTGCTATGCTTAAAAACATGGCAAAAACAATGCACATTGAGACACTGAATGTTCTACAACACATATTGTAATTGTTCCCAGTTTTACTGCTTTTGATTAGCAACTACTTTTGAAGCAGAAAGAAAGTACTGAGTTTTAGGAAGTGTAGTATTTGGCAGCTAGTCACAGCCAACAAAAATGCTCTACACAACACATGCATGTTGGTATTGCAGCTGAGAAATAAATGCACATTCCTTTACTTCAGATATCTAAGTATCTGACATCAGAAGCTTGAAAATAATGTAAATTGCCTTTAGTACACAAAGTTTCTTTCACTCATAAGACTATAAACTTTCAAAAATTGAAAAAGCAAAAATGCAACGTACTAATAACAGAATTCTCTAGAATCATAGTTTTTTAGTAAAAGATAATAATTTAAAGTAAAATTACTAGCAAACCAAGTTGGGTAGAAAACCAATCAGTTTAGATCAAGTTCAAAATGAGGTGTCTTTTGACACACAGATTTTGTACTGCAATGGATGATGGTAATAAAATTATATTAACTGCATGAGATAATTATGTTCTGGCAGTATTTTTGCTGTATAGGACACAAAGTAGAATTCAAATGCAGTTATGCTGAAATTAGAACTTTCAGTTATAGCTGACATTACCCACTGGATATCTTAGGCATAATGGAAACAGTTGTTCATGTACAACATTTTCCCCTTAAACAGAGGTATTTGACAAATTCTGTGACAAAAATTATCCTTTCTTTCTGTGTATAAGATTTTAGGAAGTAAAGTTCTACAAATGCTAGGACTGAAAGCTCTTAGCCCTGCAGGGAAGCGTTTGAGGGTACAGGTGGATGAAAAATTGGACATGAGCTGGCAGAGTGCACTTGCAGCCCAGAAAGACAATCATATCCTACATCAAAAGGAGCCTGGCCAGCAGGTCAAAGGGAGTGATTCATGATTCTCTTCTACCCTGATCTCATGAAATCATCACCTTGAGTGCTGCATCCAGATCTGGGGACCTGTTAACACAGGTCCAGAAGAGGGCCACAAAAATGGTCAGAGGGCTGAAACACCTCTCCTATGGAGAGAGTCTGAGACATGGGAGAAGACTACAGGGAGACCTTATTGCAGCTTTTCAATATATAAAAGGTGGTTACAAGAAAGAGGGAGAAAGCTCTTTTACCAGGGCCTTTACCATGACAATAGTTTAAACTCAAATAGGGTTTAGATTTATATTGGATATAAGGAAGAAGTTCTTTGCAATAAGGGTGGTGAGACACTGGAAGTTATGGATACCCTGTCATGAGAAGTACTCAAGTTCAGGTTGGAAAAGGTTTTGAAAAATCTAATCTAGTGAAAGATGTCCCCACCTGTGGCGGAGCGGTTGGGCTAGTTGCTCTTCGAAGGTCACTTCCATGCAAAATCACTCTGTAATTTTATTCAAAAATTCTGACAGCAGAATCTTTGTTTTGTTAATTCCATTCACACCCTTGTTTTTTTCTTAAAGTTACAACTCCCATAATGGACATCAAGATTCCATAAAACTACAGTTGTGATTTCCATTTCTGATTTTCAGGTATATTAGACCCGAATTTAGTAATTCCGAACCAGATGTCTTAAGGAAGTTTATTACAACAGTATTAATACCTAATCAACAAATTTTATAATTTCACTGAAAGAAAGTTTGGTAGGGTAGTTTCAGAAAGACTGATTTCTATAAGCCCACATGGAGTTTTTTGAAACTTTCTCTTTTCTTCAGGTCTTGCTTAAAAGCAGCATTAACACCTAAAGACCAACTTGAGAGAGTTTAATTTTGGTTAGTAATCTAACAGCAGACGTTTGTGATGGGAATAAGTAACACACTTAGTATTTACAAATTCTTTTGTTTCAAAAGAATTAATGCTGAAAAGTTACAAAAGAAGGAAAACAGCAAAAGCAATATTTTTTTTTTATATTGAAGTCTTAAGGAGCACATCCTTTGCTTTTTAAATATGACTGACTTAAATGACACTACTGCACAAAACTGGACAGAGCTTTTCTATAAGAAAAAAGCAAGATGTAAACATAATTTCCCCTAACTACACTCATAAGTTTAGGGCTATTTACATTTTCAAATTTGTGTTTAATTTGAGTCTTAATACTCAAAGTTCCAAGTCTTTTTAGATCAAAAAGTATTGATTTATTAAACAAACAAAAAAAAAAGCAGAATTAGATTCCTGAGACTCTAGGTACCTACACATACACAGTTATATATAAACAGGTTAGTAAACAGAAAGCAACAAAACTTCTTATCCAGCAAACTCATTCTTATACAACTTGGAAAATGTCCATAAATGTCCACAAAATCCTGTAACCCGAAACCATTAGTAGGAGACCTTTAGCATCATTTTGCTGATAGTGTTTGTTCACACTGCTTACTCCTTAAAATCTTATTTTATACACTGCTATATTATATGACTGCTTCGCAAAATTTCAGTCATGTTGGTACTTGAACTTGAAAACAGATTAAAAGCTTATAATATGCTTGAAAAAAAAGCATCTGAATTGCTGCAGTTTCTATTTATAAAGTTGTTAAATTTTATCTAAACTGAAAATCCCAAGAAGGACAATTTCCTTGAAGAACAGAAAGTAAATGCAAACAACTATATATGTGTTTGCATTTTAAATATTGTAAAGCACTACGTGAGTTATTTGGTCTTCAGAAAAAAAAACAGATCATATTCGTTTTCTAAATTAATCCTTGGCCTCTTATAAAATAAAATCTCTTTTTAAGATGGTGATTCATGTTCCATTGCTTTAACTACAGCATATAGTGTATTCAACCTGAGGGTATCTATGCCTGTGTATATTTTATTACAGTGAATATTTACTTTCAGCAGGTTTATATGTAAATTAGTGGCTGCTGCTGTGAACTAGAAAATAAATTTGTTGATTTAAAAGGTGAAACAGCATCTTATGAAGGCTCTACTGCTCTTTGTTTTATCTGCAGTTACTGGGAGCAACTACAGTAAGAAATAAAAAAAAATCATGGTGATTTTGAAGTGCTTCTGGCCATCTGTGATTTCCAGTTTTTTCTATTAAGATGGATAGTAATAGAGTTATTCTGATGTTCAGTAGTGATTTAGAGATTTCTGTTCTTCAGAGCTGAAGACTGAATAGTACTTTTGTAGTGTAGGAAGGAGCAGAATCTGTGAAAAGAGAAAAAAGAAATACAGCTCAGACTTTAGCTATGTAATCCAGCACAAATAAATGGAGCCCTTAGCTAGAAACAGCTAGGTTTGGTTTTATTTCAAAAATTCTCTACAAGTGATCTCTCTGCTATCTTTCAGAAATTCCGCTAGCTCATATGATACAGAAGCTATTCCTTCTCCAGTCTGCTTTTTAAAGGCAGGTATTAGCATAATCTGTAGTACAAGAGTTCGGAAGCAGGAAATACAAGAGTGATTTGTGATCCAACCTTAAAGCTTGGAGATAAGTTTTGTCTAGGAAGGCAGAAACATCTGTCCCTGAGCTGCTTTACCCCAAATGAGTATAAAGCCGGCCTATGCCTGGCAGGATCAAATGAAGTTTTCAGGGAGCTTGGCTGACATTTTAGAAGTAGGCAGCTTGCATACTCCAGTGTGCAGCTTATGAACATTAAAGAATAGAAGTCCAGTATCAGAACATGAAAAATATTCTGCAGCCACATTCCTTTACATTTCTTTTTTGCCAGGTCTTGTAGGACTGCTCTACAGGCCACCTACATGCCAATTCATGAAATGCAAACAATGAAAAGATACAATAGGATTCATTCTACAAAAATTCATTTCCACACACAAACTCTCAAAGAGATTTAAACCCTATATGGTATTTTGGTTCACAGGAAATTTTCCCTTTGCTTCCTAACATGTTTTACCAAATGAAAAAAAAAAAGAGATTTCTGGTTACTTAATTACAGTAAGTCTAAAACAGAACAGCAATATAAAGTAATGTAGATTTTTTAGGTGATGTGCAATAAAAACAATGTGGTCAAATAATTAGTACATTTTATACAGACACATTATTAAAAAATGTTCTATCAATGCAAAGAGTATTTCCTATATACGCTGTGTTTCTTTTTGAGGAGAAGAAGCACTTTCTGCAGGAATTCAGTCGCTAATGCTAATCCCCAGTGAGGTGAGCAAATCTGGAGAATAAGGATAATCATTGCACATATAGTCATTGAATTAATGCATGTGCAAACACACCATTAGTTTTGTATGCATTTGTTCAATATTAAGTGTCTTAGTCAGGGCCCAAAATTTAAACAAAACACATTCGACATTTTCACTTTTAGTCTTATTTACCGTAATAGATAATTACAGTTTAAGGATATATTGCTTGTTCTCTTAGAAGTTAATGTTTCAATTGTATTTCTGCGTTTATATCCAAGATAGTAGGAAGCTTACTGTAAATTAACACATACCCCTTTCTTTTAGATCTTCAATATACGCTTTCATAAACTCTTTCTCGAATTGCTCACGTTCACGTTCACTTTCTACAATTTCTTCAGTGTCTTCACATACAATAGTTTCAACTGGGCTGTCTTTGAGGCTTACAAATCTAGAGAGAGATTAACAAAAGAATATATGCATCAGGTTTCTGAACTTCACTGGCCTACATGAATGACATTTTAGAAGCTGCGCTACAGCCAGAAAGAGAAACATAAAGAACATTTGCTCAGTTTTTGCATTGTGGAATCATTAGGATCCACTTATTCTCAGCAGTAAAAATTTCAAACAGAACTTTCTCTATACACCACTTTCCATATAAAATTTATGAGATTTAGCTCTCCTTTTTTTTTTTTCCTATCTACATAAATCATTCTTTGCATTAAGAGGTATATTTCTTCATTATTAAACTTATGACGGAATACACGGTAATTTCACCACTGTTACAGAGCAGTGCAAACTCCTTAAAAACTGCCTGTATTCTGGAATTTTGCCATTACTTCACTGACAATATGTATCTCTATTTTTTGGTAGTTGTTATGTTAATTCTCTTTTACAATGCATGACTGGATATGTGTTGTGTCATATTTGCAAATTTCCTAAAGTTACACATTGCAGATGAGAAACTAGATGGTTACATTAACATCTAAAATAACGTGCAAATTAAGTCTGTAACATTTTGAAAATCTCTGATATTTTTTCCACTCAAGAAGTAACAAAAATCCAAGCAATGTTACTTTCTAAAGAACAAATGGTACAACAAATCATACAGCTTTTCAAAATATCATGAATTGTTGTGAGTCTGTGATCTGTTGATCCTGGCTCCCAGATTCTCACCAAGCAGCCCTCTCACTCCCTCTCTGCAGCATGATAGGGGAGAATATAAGATGAAGAAGTAATGGGTTGAGATAAAGACAGCTTAATATAGAAAAACAAAAGCCATGCACAGAAGAAAAACAAAGCAAAACAAATATTAAAAAAATAATTAAAAAAAATCATTCTCTGCATTCTCTACTTATCAATGGGCAATGTCCAGCCCTTTCCTGGGAACCAGGCACTCAGTATGGGTAGCAGTATATAATAACCTTATTAAGGTGTTTGCCTTCTAAAGGTTTCTCTTGATTTTGTTGCTGAGCATGACACCATACAGTATGGAATATCCATTTGGCCAGTTTGAGTCAGCTGTCCCAGCTGTGTCCCCTCACAACCTCTTGCTCATCCTCAGTCCACTGGCCTTTGTGACGGGGGTTTAAAGAGGCAGCCTTGATGTGGGAGCCCTTGTCAACAGTAGCAAAAAACCTCGGTGTGTTATCCAGACCATTCTAGCTACAAATACAAATACAGCACTATGAGGACTGCTATGGCGAAAGTTAACTCCATCCCAGTTAGACCCGATACGGAGTCTCAAATGGTTTCGTAATCAAAGACCTGAACATTGTTGGTAGAAATGCAAGATCATTGTAACTGCAGACTAAAACGCCTTTTAGACTTATCCTGCATGCAGCAACAAGGTGCTGCTTCACAACAGAGAATATAGGAACTACCAAGCTCACGTGACACTATTTAGACTTTTAACTCCCAGAAGCATACTTTTGACAACAGTGAGCTTATCAACAGCAAACTGCCAGTTTCCTGGTACTGCTCTGGCACGTGACTATGAGACTCCAGAGTTAGAGCTACTACAACCGTGTCTACACAGGAATAGCAGTTTAGGCATACAGATGCACAGTGTGGCGAAGCAGCCGACGAAAATCAGAAAACTGCTGATCCTCTGCATTTTCCAAGCTTTCTAGTGTCTCCTTAATGGCTCTGATATAAATTGAGTCCTAATTTGACCACCAGGTATGGTAGAAACTGATGCTTGTGAAAATATTTCTGCTGAGTGCACCTACCTTATGTCTTAAGAACATACTTTCTCTCTTTTACTTACTTTAAACCTGTGGTTGACTCACAGACAGCGGTGGGTATCTCAACCAGGTCATCACCACTGACAACTAGCAAACTGAGCTTTGGCATATTGACAAGAGCTCGTGGAAGATAAGTCAACTTGTTTTTCTGTAGAAGAAGTGTCTGAAGTTGATCTAACCTGTAAAAATGTGAAAGATGAAGATAACAAAATATTTATTTCAGACAGGAATATCTATCCAAGATAGCAATACAGAATTAATCGTGTACAAAAGAAGAACATGCACCGTCTTTGGCTGCTCAAAAATTACTTATACCACACTTCCACTAACTTTAATGGAAATTTCCAGTCATGGTTCAATATTATAGATATTAATAGCATAACTCTGAAAAGTACTCAGAAGCATGCTCCAGATAAAAGATTACAAAAATTACTGTGCTTTCATATACATGTTGACAGAATATGATATAAAGGCTCACTATGTGTATGCTGGAACGGATGAAAAATATGAGCCACCAGCTCACACCTTTACCCATATGCTGGATTCTATGAACTAGATATATTTGTGACAGGCAGTATATTCCCATCAATTGTTTTTCACTAGTAATTAATACGGTGGGGAGCAAGAGAAAGACCAGCTCCTGGTCATGTGGCTCTTGCAAGTTTTCCCACTGAAATCAATTTAATGACAATGACAATGTTTTGTAAAGAAACACATTTAGCTTGTTTTTCTTTACTTGCCCTAGCTCTTTTCCTAATGCAATAGTAATTTGTGACTGGGCATTTATTCCTTGGAGTAGATAGAAGACAAAAAGCATACCAAACTGATGAAACAAGTTTGTCTGGTTTGGCAGGAAAAGCCCATTCCTTAAACACTGTTGTACACAAACAGAGAAGATGAAATGTAGAAAAGGAGCATTTTGGAGACCGAGGAATATATACGCGTTACAGGAGGAAAACGACCCTTAAGTTTAGTGAGTATCCTTCCATAAAACAAAAATATTATTAGAATCTCTTTCAAATTAATCAAATATCTGTACAGATCTGGAAAAAAAATGGCAGTTGTATACTGTTGTTGTTAGAGCATCTGAATTACTAATACAAAAGATTTCAGCCCCTGCTGTCAGAGAAATCTGTGATTACACAATGTCCCAGAAAGGTCTTTTTGACCATCAACAAGGGGTTTGCAAAAGTTAAAGTTGAATAAATTTTGTGTGAAGTTTCTTCTGCCTCAAGGATCTCTATTCCCAACTCAACAAATAACCCATATTTTTTTAAATATAAACTTTAGTTAATCTGTAGTTTCTTTACGTATGGTTATGTAATGTTCTGTAAACCAGATTACAGCAGGACTCCAGAGTGAATAAACAGGCCCAGGAATAAGTGCTTTCTCAGACTAGTAAGTCCCATTAAGGGGATCTGCATGATTTTTTAAAAAATATCTCCAATGGATCTCTAAGTTGAGAACATAAGTATATGTATGTACATGAATATATACTTCAGAGTAGGAGGGGAAAATCGTCAGTGGGTTTTTTAATCTTAGTAACGTTTTTCTGCTTTACTGCCAAAATTTATCAGGTTCTCTAAATATGCTTTAGTTCATCTTTCCCTCCACCCTATTTACCCTCCAGAGTGATACTGCTGCCAACTCCATATGGTGAGTCCCCTTTGCTGGAACTGAGACAGTATGCCCCATGAACTTCCTAAAGAACAATGCTGTCATGAATGTAGCAGAAAATCTAATTAGTTAACTGAAAAGCAGAGGCACTGAATGTGCAATCTGCCCTCGATGAGCTAGAAAATGCAGTTTCTGTTATCTGACCTATTCCATCAATAATAATGGTAAAGCTTACATGCAAAACTGTATGATGCATTTCCAAATGAGACTTTCTCACGTAATTTTTCGTTAATGGTGTCCCTTAGAAGCTTGTTACTTTCTAGATTTGCTTTATAGTTCACAAGTCTGCCAATAAATTAAAAACATAAACTACCTGTCTATGTCTTCCGGGAGGTCTTTCAGGTTGTTGCTGCTAATATCCAACCACTGTAAATTAGACATCCGAAGTACACAAATTGGAATAGAATGGAACTTGTTTGCTGACACGTCCACAACTGTGACTTGTTTCAGGTTACTTAACTAGAAAGAAGTGGCACTTTATTTTAGTTACATTTTGCAAAGTACAGAAGACATTTCATTCATCAAAAGTTCCTATTTTTCTCAAAGCACTTGGAAAAATAAGAATTGCATGAGTATTTTTATTCAACTTTTTGCCAGTCTTATCTCTTAGTCATCATTTTATACAAAAAAAAAAAAAAAAAAACCACCAGAAATAACTATCATCTCCCAAAATGTTCATTACCTTTCTAACACTGTCATGGTATCATATGAAGTTGGAGATGACACAAGGCTGGATCTAAATAATGACTGGGTTCTTTCCTAGCTTACATATGAAGTAAGCTCTGAAGTGACAAAATACAGTTTCGATTATTGTTAGATGAAAGTTACCATTCCTAAAATCAGAGATTTTATAACTCTCACAAAATGCACATAATATCCTTTGTTATAACTCTATTATGCACTGAGAGTATATTGCTAGGAGACCCTTAGAAAATTAAACTGTCAATTTAAGAAACAGAAAATTTAGCCAAATATTTTTCAAAGATCTTTAAAAATACATCATCCATACTGCAAACTAAATAAGGTGCACTAGAGCTTTTTATTTTATGCTTTCCAAAGGAACTACTTTTTTAAGTAATAAACCTTTAGCACAATGAAGGTTATGTACAAATGTAAAATATACCTGTTAAAGAAATAAATGTGTTAAACAAATCTCTCTGTGTAGTGAATCGATTATTCACATTATCAGTGTTCATAAAACCATGCATCTAGCTACAGTGAATGTCAAAGGAGTATAAATGTTAATGAAAAAAAATACTTCAAAATGGAAGCTGTGTTGCTGAGCTCCTAATCATATGTCACCATCCCAATCTAGCTCTATAGATCCTGATACAAAAGAGAAAGTAGCAAAAGAATTTCATTGGTCTTTGCCTGAAGGTTTCTTAGAGTGTAGAAAATAATTAGCAGCCAAAAACCCCAAACCAAATACATTTTCTGCTTCCAAAGTGAGCAAACTGCAAGCAACAGTGTAAGAATGAAAGAAGTAGAAAGCAATAAAATACATTCTGAATCCTTGAGAGGGATTTTTTATTATTATTATTTAATAAGAATCTACTTATGTTTTGTTCTTTTTTATAGCCAAAATTCTTACTGCAGTATTGACAGACTTTCATCTTAATTTGACCTCTACCATTTAAGATGCTCATATTCACAGCTTGGTGCTATGACAGAGCCAGGTTTTTTTGGGATTTTTTGACAGTAGTTTTTCATGTTGTTTGTTTGTTTGCTTGCTTGTGGAGTGTGAGGTTTTATGTTTGGTTGAGGGTTTTTGTTTTGTTTTTTGTTTTGTTTTTCTAGATACAACCTCATATTGCTGTGTAACCCTAAAATTTGGGGAAATCTTTTCAAGGACATGTACTGAAGTTAATATATCACAATTGACTACACAATTAAATTTACCTTTCAAAAACAGAGTAATGTTCAGAGTTTCTCTAGTCAAAGATATAATTTAAAATCTGCCGACCACTGTATTAAAACAGTCTTGGTGAGGCATTACCATGGAAATGCTTCCCTCCTGGCTCAGAGCAGCCAAGCAGACATCTTTTCCTGACACTTCTCACTTCAAAATTATTCTGTTGTTTTGAGGACTGACTACCAGCAACGAGTACTCACTCACACTGCAAATTTTCCAGAGACTGAAATTTTTTCCAACGAAACAGAACCTCCATTTAAACAAGAAAAGCAGTGATGCTTCCAGATTGTAGCAATGAGAGAATGGAGAAAATAATTAGCACTATACACTGCATTTACTTTGTGTTTTCAAATTTTGTCACAATTCCAAATCCCAAGCAGATATTTCAGGTTTCTCTGCACATAGAACAATTTGGTCTCCCCAGAAGGAATTTATCAGGCACAGGTATAAAACAATGTCCCACAGATTTAAATTCCACCCAAAGTGTTCTGAAACCATTCCCAGAGATGGAAACCCACAGTCCCTAAACACAAAGTGGCAGATTACTTTACAATCAATTCACATCGCTGTTCACACAGATTCCTAACACATTGCTTTCACATGCCATCCCTGTCATGCTCAATGTAGTAACATTAGGTGGTAAAATGATATTTCTTCAACAGCAGAAGCTAATTTTATATGTTTTCCTGAAAGTGCTTTATTGCATTAAAAATTAAAAGTAACATTAACATGGCAATAGTATGTTTATAAACAGAGATTTTTCTGACATTTTTCATCTAGTATTGAAAGCAGATTGGTTTAATGCTCAATTAGATGGAAATCTTAATCTTTCAGGCGTTTGTACTCCCGTAAAAATGTAACAAAATATAAGACCATGGACTTTTTTGTTATAAAGTTTGGCTCAGCATGCAGCAGAATATATGGAGCCATGATTATATTGTATAAGATGTAAGCCCTTAGTGTTTTTAATTTTAGGGTAATATTGAACAAAACCTGTCAATAATATGTTGAAACCTAATGGAGTTTTTATTTAATCTGTCTCTGATACGTCAACAACAAACACCTATGATATACAATGATTGGAAAATATTGTTATATTTTCTAAAGAAAATCCTCTGTATTTTATAGCTTCTTGAAGGACTGATGCATTTTTTCACCTTTTATAATGTTTAGTTTTCAAATAAACATGGCTCCTTTATCATTTTTACATTTTAATTTATTTTTGATGTTGATTTTTGTTATTTTGTTCTATTATGTGACTTTGAATCAATCAGAATATTGTTTTTATGGAAGCGCCATTTTAAAAAATAGCTATATTTAATAGTGTAGCTACCTGGACTTGTCATTCTTATGTTTAATCAGTCTTGTCATTTTTATTTGACAAATTGCCCCATTTTGCTTATCTTTATAATTTTGTTCACAGAAATAATCCAGATAACCTTGTGGAACTCCACTGCTTCCCTTTCCCTATAACAGCAAAACCTTCAGTTGAAAGAAAAGGAGACCATGTCCTGGGCTGAACAAGTTATGTCACTTACGGGTCTGCTTTTATTTCTGTCGTGCTTTTTGTCATGAAAGGATTTTACTGATAAGGTTGCATGCAAGTTTATCATGTGTTACCGACTACTTAACACCAACAAATGAAAATGTGTAAAGTCACATTGAGCTTTACAACAAAAATACTGTATTTTTCAGTTACATTCTGTGACAGAAACCACATCCCATCAAAGTTAATGTATGACAAGTCATACAAAGGCTTAACAAGGAAATATCTATCAGTGCATTACAAACATGCTTGTGCCCACAAATTCCAGACTCAATAAATTCAACGAAAATTTATATCACTTCACAGTAGGATCACATTATCGCATATGTTGTCTCCCAAATCAAATAGAGTGGCACGCAGCATGTCATTAGCTTGCTGAAAGCATTACAGTATATATAGCAAAGGAGCACACTAAGTGCTAACTGCTCCCTTGCCCACATAGATCCCATGCATTCAAACCAAATCCCTAGCTTTTGTTTCACCAAGTTGTAAGTATAACCTGTTCTATAATCTCATTGACACTCCTGGAGTAAAGCCCAAATTAAAGAAATAGTATAAGAGCATCTTTAGAGGTAGAAGATACCTCTTGTGAAGATCTACTTGTATACTTGTATTTTAGTCCACTACCAGACTTTCAAACTGGACTCTTAAACTTTAGGATGCCAAGGTATTTAACAGTCAACTCCAACCCTTAGTAACAGTGCAGTTATTCACAAAACCCTCTGAAGTGTAAAAAAGCATAACTTCAAATAACACTTCTTTTGGTACTAAATAAGCTAAATCCAAGAAAAGTACGTAAAAGCCAGTGTTCACTCAAACAGAATTATTCTGATTTTGCAATGCTAAAATCCTAAATCTTTTGCAGAGTTAATCCACAAATACACGCTGGTTTTCTGATGCTAAAGTTTAACATTATCCCCTTCATCACTGGAGCATTACCATCATTTAAACACCTACTGTTTAAAGTCTAATAGGGTAATTATGGCTATGGTGATGTAAGAATAAAAAGTTAACAAAAAGACTTTGCTTTCTATTAAAGCAGGTTTTTTGATACACAAACCTTTCATCATGTCTGCAAAGAATAGAATGCTGGCTGCATATGCAGTATTCACAAAAATATCAAGCATTCATTATTCATAGGTCATTGAAGAACCAGATAGCAGTAAGAGCAGGACTATTTTCATACAGTTAAAATCCCTAAGAATGTGGATCATGTGTTTAGGAGTTGTTCCAAGCCACTAGGTGAGTCATATGCATGAAATTAAGTACCAAATTAGTGATTTACTGGACTGAGGCCAAAACAAGCTTGCTGTCTCAAAAAAAAAAAAAAAAGAAAGTTTGTGTTGATTAGTAACATTAAATTTTCATAGTATTACTGATGGAGCTACATGCAGTCTGCATATATTACTGCACTTTGCCATCAAAAAGTCATCTCTTCTTCAAGTCTACAAAACTTCTAAATTAAGGACACACATTAGAAAGGAAAACTAGTCCCTACCAGAAGTCAATTAAAGGTTTCTCATCAACTCAAATGGATTCAGTAGCTCACTTGGCATGCATACTCTCCATATGTTTTAATTAAAGCCATTAGAAAAGAAACAGCAGCAATGTCAGTAGCATAAAGGCATTAACTGACCTCTACAGAATGTTTGGATAGGAAGTACCCTTTAAGTATGTCAAAGGACCTTTTTAACATATATTTTGTTCCTTCAGAGCAAGACAACTAAAACTACTCACTTTCACAACAGAGACAAAGCCAAGATCTTTTTTTCATTTCTTCTCTGAGACGCAACAGCAATTGAAGAAGTACTATTCAAATGATGCCATCTTTATTATGATTTAAACATATGCAATGAAGCTAGGCTTTCAAGACAGGAAGAATTTCCTTCATATGGATCTGACACAGGCACTGGACATGTTGCAGCCCTCCAGTAATACCACCCAGCCACATGGTGTTTATTACTGCCCCAGGGATGAGAACATCTGCTTTTTACTGGAATTATCTAAAGTCTAATTTCTTTCTTTTTTTTTTTTTTTTTAACTTATACACTAATGAATCATTGTTTAAATAGTCTTTGAAAGAAAAAAATTTGTCTGATTAGAAAATATCTGGATATGTCCCCAGGGTAGCCAAGACGCTCCTGTATTTTAGGCAAGTTTCTTGTTCTAAATTATGTTAGGAACCCTTTCATCAACTCAGGGAAACTCAGGAAGAGGTAGGCACAAATACAACTGAAGGCTCTGTCCATAACACTTCTTGGATTGCTAAATTTTATTCTGTGCCTCTTACACAACGAAAAAAAAGATGTCTAACAAAATCAGTCATTTGGCCTGTCCCAGTATAGTTACTCAGAAGATAAATTGTTTAGAACCAAGTTGCACAGTACTGAAGCAGTATAAGCTCAGATACATTTTGCACTTTTTCATCTAAGTCCTATATCAAAATGAGCTACTTCCAAACAAGCATTTTACTGCCCAGTCCCCTTCAGATTGTGTCCAAGCAACTTAGCTTTGGTTAGCTACGCATTGTTGCTGGAGACCTAAGTTCCCCTAGAAATTTTTTAATACTAAACAACAACAAACTCATGCATACTTGTGTATAGCATCGAATCATAGAAAAGTTAGGGCTGGAAAGGACCTTATCATCTAGTTCCAACCCCCCTGCCATGGGCAGGGACACCTCACACTAAACCATCCCACACAAGGCTCTGTCCAGCCCAGCCTTGAACACTGGCAGGGATGGAGCACTCACAACCTCCCTGGGCAACCGATTCCAGTGCCTCAGCGCCCTTACAGTAAAGAACTTCTTCCTTATATCCAATCTAAACTTCCCCTGTTTAAGTTTTACCCCCTTACCCCTTGTCCTGTCACTACAGTCCCTGACGAAGAGTCCCTCCCCAGCATCCCTATAGGCCCCCTTCAGATACTGGAAGGCTGCTATGAGGTCCCCACGCAGCCTTCTCCAGGCTGAACAGACCCAACTTTCTCAGCCTATCTTCATACGGGAAGTGCTCCAGTCCCCTGATCATCCTCATGGCCCTCCTCTGGACTTGTTCCAGCAGTTCCATGTCCTTTTTATGTTGAGGACACCAGAACTGCACACAATACTCCAGGTGAGGTCTCACAAGAGCAGAGTAGAGGGGCAGGATCACCTCCTTCAACCTGCTAGTCACACTCCTTTTGATGCAGCCCAGGATACTGTTGGCTTTCTGGCCTGCAAGCATACACTGCCAGCTCATTTTAAGTTTCTCATCAACCGACATCCCCAAGTCCATCTCCTCAGGGCTGCTCTGAATCTCTTCTCTGCCCAACCTGTAGCTGTGCCTGGGATTGCTCTGACCCAAGTGTAGGACCTTGCACTTGGAATGTGCAATGCCAGATAGTATTTTCTGTGAACATGGCAGTTTACAAGTACCTACGTAATGTTTTGAGTACATAAAAACATAAATATAACAAAGGAAACTATGCCTACTGAACAAATACTTAGAAGGAATAACATTTATTATTGACAGCATACATCTAAAACTGTCAAGATTTTTACAATTGCAAATAAAATCTAATATGGAGAACTACAAGCTAATACAAGAACAGTAAACTACACACATTTCTTAAACTGACTGAAACCTGGGAAAGATGGAAAGATGAAAAAGATAACAGCATATAACTCAGTGAAACTTCTGTGTTCAATATGCAATAGTGGTCAAAAAATCAAATAAATAGCTGTATATGTAATGTGATATATAATAATTAACCCCCAAATTACTTGCCACTGAATAAAACAATTGTACACCTACATGCAAAGTACCATACTTCTTTTCAGTTTTTTTCAAGGAAGAATACAATACATGAGATGCAGAAGAAGCAAGTGACAGTTATTACATAATGGAAAGAGTTCGTGGCTGGTTTTTATTTTTTAGTTTTGCAGCAGTTCTGAAAGACCTAAATCAAAATTAGGAAAGACTGTAAAGATTCAGACAACTGAAAAAGAAATGATAAATTCATGGTGCATCCTTCTTTCTCAATACAAGATCAACATAACCAAAAATATTGCACTTCCCAATAAAATTAATCTTCTATACAATTAGTCCGTAAGGTTTGCAACAGCAACATGGTTTTCGGTGTAAGAACTTTGTAGAATTCAAAGGAAGCTGACATTTATACAAATAATGAAAACCTTTATATTATCACAGTCCAAGATTTTTTCAACATCAGAATATGGCACAAACATCTCACTGATATTCTACAGAATAATACTGAACACCATATTCAGCTTGTTGATTGAGATTTCAAAGGTGAAATCTGCTAAAAGTTGAATTCTTTGGAAAGCAGATTTGAACTTGGCAGTGTATTGCAATACTAACTTCACTATTACCACTAACTTCACTATTACCACAGAACTTAGAGCTGCAAATGAAGTTCTGTGATGCTATGCTGTAAAAACACATGTTGAGAGATCTCTGCTGAGCAGTTTTGATATCATTAATACCCACATCAAGTAAATGGCAGAAAGGAACAGGAACACAGTGACAAGTCACTTAATGAGGTAAAAAAATCCTTCGCTGAAAGTATAACACAGGTTATAAAGATCTTAAGATACTAAGGACCCCTCCAGTTATGAAAAGTCTGAGGCACTTATCAAGACTTTCTTTGATTGTGCTAATGAAATTAATGGGGATTTAAGATGCTCTATATCTTTTACTCATTTCTTCACTTTTCTAAAAATATATACTCTAGTGTTCTACAATTCTGAATAATCACATTAGGCCCTTAAGTCTAGTCAACCTTTTTATTGCCTCTAGCCAGCATTTCAAAGAGCATTCTGTATTTGTAACCTGAAAACTTGGAGCTAGCTTCTGCAAATGAAAACTATTTCAACTATATTAAAAGCAGTTTTGGGTAGCTTGACCTCTTGTTAACCATTTTCTTGCCCTGACAGGCGTGCATTCAAAGAGAAAACAAACCAAACGCTAACAACAAAAGCAGAAAAGAACAGCAAATCATGACACAGCAATGCCTACGTGTGATCCTGACACATGTATCTTCTAATTCATTGCAGCCCCTCTGATACCACAATCACACAGGTCAGATGACTTTTAACTGACCAGCTCTGTATTTCAAGATGAGACAAAGTAGGAGCCTCAGGACAGATTGGCAGCCAGTGTACACTGCCTGACAGGACTGAGTGAGGAGTCATAGCCCTCAGCAGCAGCCTATTGGTGCATACTGTCACCAGTCATATAGCCATATAATCATGTATCAGATAAGACAGTCACATAGTCATAACACATTCTTCACACAGACTCTAGATATAGGCGAGCATTGGCCACACACGCACCCAGCATCAGCACTGGCCATGTAAACTGATGCATGGAGTCTCAAGTTTTGTGTCAAGGAATTTAGCAGATAAGGATTAACAGTATCACTTCAGATTAGGCCAGAAAGCAACTGGCTTATGTTGCTAGGGTAACACATGTAATGGCAAAGCAAACAAAACATATGTCAATTAAAAATAGATAGGAAGACATACTAATATCAGCATGAATTTTGTGAAGGAGAAAATTAGAGAGGTCTGGGAAATCTCAATCCTGCAAAGCTGTGTTTACACCATAACGCATAAAGTTATTTTAACCTTACCATAACAATTGTAACTTGTGTTTTTATTGTTTGTAAAATTACCCATCCTTCTAAAATTGGCAATAACCAGCTCTACAATGAGCTACGATAGTGAATTAGATGGATTGTCTAAACAGCAAGCGAAGAGACAACTGGTGGTTTTTTTCATATTTGTTCTGAGTTACACAGCCATTAATTTCTTTACCTGCAACTCATCGAGCTTTGCCCTGCAGTTGCATGCAGAGAATGACAGAGGCCAAGGCTTGTGAGCTGGCATCCCTTCAATAAAAAACAGCAAAAACTATTGGCCATATCCTCCATTGAATTCCCTTGCTTCTTCAGCAACACTTCCACTTCATGTTCAGTAAAATTCTACAGTCTTTTGCCCAGAACTAGTAGGCTGGAGATCTTACCTGACTGAGTCCTATATGAGACGAAAAATACAATTTCAATTGTTAGGGCTAGCTCTTGTCTTTATGCCTTTCCCACTGATCAGTGATGATGAATGAATATAAAAGTCATATTCACCAAGTGTTATTTACACCTATGAAGAGTTAATAAATCATTTAATTACATACAATTAGTTAACAACTGATAGGAATATATTCAATAATCATAGAATCATAGAAAAGTTAGGGTTGGAAAGGACCTCAAGATCATCTAGTTCCAACCCCCCTGCCATGGGCAGGGACACCTCACACTAAACCATCCCACACAAGGTTTCATCCAACCTGGCCTTGAACACCACCAGGGATGGAGCACTCACAACCTCCCTGGGCAACCAATTCCAGTGTCTCACCACCCTAACAGGAAAGAATTTCTTCCTTATATCCAATCTAAACTTCCCCTGTTTAAGTTTTAACCCATTACCCCTTGTCCTGTCACTACAGTCCCTGACGAAGAGTCACAGAATCACAGAATCCCAAGGGTTGGAAGGGACCTCAAAAGATCATCTAGTCCAACCCCCCTGCAAGAGCAGGGTAACCTACAGTACATCACACAGGAACTTGTCCACGCGGGCCTTGAATATCTCCAGTGTAGGAGACTCCACAACCCCCCTGGGCAACCTGTTCCAGTGCTCTGTCACTCTTACAGTAAAGAAGTTCTTCCTGATGTTAACGTGGAACTTCCTATGCTCCAGTTTACACCCATTGCCCCTTGTCCTATCACTGGATATCACTGAAAAAAGCCTAGCTCCATCATCCTGACACCTACCCTTTACATATTTGTAAACATTGATGAGGTCACCCCTCAGTCTCCTCTTCTCCAAGCTAAAGTGACCCAGCTCCCTCAGCCTCTCTTCATAAGGGAGATGTTCCACTCCCTTAATCATCTTTGTGGCTCTGCGCTGGACTCCTTCCAGCAATTCCCTGTCCTTCTTGAACAGAGGGGCCCAGAACTGGACGCAATATTCCAGATGCGGCCTCACCAAGGCTGAGTAGAGGGGGAGGAGAACCTCTCTTGACCTACTAACCACTCCCTTTCTAATGCACCCTAAGATGCCATTTGCCTTCTTGGCCACAAGAGCACATTGCTGGCTCATGGTCATCCTCCTATCCACCAGGACCCCCAGGTCCCTTTCCCCTTCACTACTTTCCAGCAGGTCAACCCCCAACCTGTACTGGTACATGGGGTTGTTCTTCCCCAGATGCAAGACTCTACACTTGCCCTTGTTAAATTTCATCAAGTTTCTCCCCGCCCAACTCTCCAGCCTGTCCAGGTCTCGCTGAATGGCAGCACAGTCCTCTGGTGTGTCAGCCACTCCTCCCAGTTTTGTGTCATCAGCAAACTTGCTGAGGGTGCACTCAGTCCCCTCATCCAGGTCATTGATGAAAATATTAAACAGCACCGGTCCCAGCACCGACCCCTGAGGAACTCCACTAGTCACAGACCTCCAGCTAGATTCTGCGCCATTGACCACAACTCTCTGCCTTCTTCCTTTCAACCAGTTCTCGATCCACCTCACTACTTGATCGTCAAGCCCACACTTCTTTAGCTTATCTATGAGGATGCTGTGGGAGACAGTATCAAATGCCTTACTGAAATCAAGAAAAACTACATCTACCGCTCTACCATCATCCCTCCACCTAGTCACTTCCTCATAGAGGGCTATAAGGTTGGTCATACATGACTTCCCCCTCATAAAACCATGTTGGCTGTTCTTAATGACCCCCTCATCCTTGATATGCCTAGTGATGGAGTCAAGAATAAGTTGTTCCATCATCTTTCCAGGGATGGAGGTAAGGCTGACCGGTCTATAGTTACCCGGGTCCTCCTTCTTGCCCTTCTTATAGATTGGTGTGACCTTTGCCATCCGCCAATCCTCAGGCACCTCGCCCGTTTCCCACGACTTACCAAAGATGATGGAAAGTGGCCTAGCAATGACCTCCGCCAGCTCCCTCAGCACCCGCGGGTGCATTCCATCCGGACCCATCGATTTACAGATGTCCAGTTTGCATAGCTGATCCCTAACCCAATCCTCATCTACCAAAGCAAACTCCTCCTTTGTCCTGACTCCTTCTGGGGCTATAGAAATCCGGGGCCCTCGGGGAGAGTCTGCAGGAGTAAAGACAGAGGCAAAGAAGGCATTCAGCACCTCTGCCTTCTTTATATCCTCTGTCTCCAGGGTACCCACTTCGTTCAGCAGTGGGCCTATATTGCCTCTTGTGTTAGTTTTATTTGCTATGTATTTGAAGAAGCCCTTTCTATTGTCTTTAACCCGACTAGCAAGATTGAGTTCCAAGGAGGCCTTAGCTGTCCTAATTGCCTCCCTACATCCTCTAACAACTGTCCTATATTCCTCCCAAGCGGCCAGCCCCTCCTTCCATAATCCATAGATTCTCCTTTTCCACTTGAGTTTGCCCAGCAGCTCCTTGTTTAACCACGCCGGTCTCCTAGATCCCTTACTTGACTTCCTACTCATTGGGACGCTCCGATCCTGAGCTTGGAAGAAGCGGTCCTTGAATGCTAACCAACTATCATGAGCCCCTTTACCGCCTAGTACACTTTCCCATGAGACTTCCCTTAGCAGTTGACTGAAGAGGCCAAAGTTGGCCCTTCGGAAATCCAGAACTGTGGCTTTGCTAGGTATTCTAATCCTCCCACACAGGATCCTAAACTCCACCATCTCATGGTCACTGCAGCCAAGGCTACCATTGACCGTCACCACTTCGACCAAACCCTCCTTGTTGGCGAGTACTAAATCTAGCAGCGCTGCTCTCCTAGTTGGTACGTCCACCATTTGCATTAAGAAATTATCATCAATGCACTCGAGGAACCTCCTAGACTGTGAATGACTGGCTGTGTGAGTCTTCCAGCAAATATCGGGGTAGTTAAAGTCCCCCACGACGACTAAGGCATGTAGTCGCGAGGCTACTTCCAGTTGCCTGTAGAAAGCCTCATCAACTCCTTCGTCCTGATCAGGAGGTCTGTAATAGACCCCCACAACTGTATCACCCGTGCCAGTCAGCCCCTTGATTCGTACCCACAGACATTCCACTTGCTCCTCATCCGACCCCGGACAGAACTCAATACATTCTAGTTGCTCTCTCACGTAAAGAGCAACTCCACCACCTCGCTTCGCTGACCTATCTTTCCTAAAAAGGACATAGCCATCCATGACCACATTCCAGTCATGTGAACTGTCCCACCATGTCTCTGTAATCGCCACTAGATCATAACCTTTAGCCTGCACACAGACTTCTAACTCTTCCTGTTTATTCCTCATGCTGCGTGCGTTGGTGTACAGGCATTTCAGGGAGCCAGTCCTAGTACCCTTTTTCCCCTGCGGGACAGGGTCTAAAAAGCTATCCTTTCCCACAAGTGAAACAAGAGATTGATAGTCCTCCTTAGCCCGCCATCCTTCAATCCCTAGCATGTTCCTCTTGGGCTTGTCCCCAACAGTCCCTCCCCAGCATCCCTACAGGCCCCCTTCAGACACTGGAAGGCTGCTATGAGGTCTCCACGCAGCCTTCTCTTCTCCAGGCTGAACAGACCCAACTTCCTCAGCCTGTCTTCATACGGGAGGTGCTCCAGTCCCCTGATCATCCTCGTGGCCCTCCTCTGGACTTGTTCCAACAGTTCCATGTCCTTTTTATGTTGAGGACACCAGAACTGCACACAATACTCCAGGTGAGGTCTCACAAGAGCAGAGTAGAGGGGCAGGATCACCTCCTTCGACCTGCTGGTCACACTCCTTTTGATGCAGGCCAGGATACGGTTGGCTTTCTGGGCTGCGAGCGCACACTGCCGGCTCATGTTCATAGTAAATTAAATGTGTTAACTTCAGCTAGACTTTCCAACTTTATTCTTACAGAATAAATACCACTCACTAGCTGCACTTTATGGAATAACAAATAACGTGCTTTTTTCTCCCTTTACTTTCAACTCCCTTTTGACTACGATCAGTCCATTGTATGTCGGTACCAGAGACACGTTTTTTATATTAAAATATGCAAATGTGATAGTGCTATGTATTTGTTCTCTTCTCTGCCCAGTGGGAACTTATCTGAAGTCTTCCCACACTTGCATAGAGCTTGTACCTCTGCTCTTTCTGCTAAATGTTTTGCTTTGCTGAATAGAACTTCTCAGAGAAACAGAACCAGACCAAAAGAGACGAAAAACTTTCCAGCTGTTAAACCTCATTTAAGATATCTTTTGAAATTCTATTAAAGCATAAAAAGCAATTTGTGTCTGTTCTGGATACTGCTGTATTTGAAAACCTTAGGTGACTAATGTTAGTGTTTAATGAATCTCTAATCACATCAGCTTTTTTTTTTTTTTAGGGTCTCACATGTTAGCATTGTTGAAAGATGCAAGAGACAGCTAATTATAACTATAGTTTTCAGGTAAACAAAGCATAAAATCATCAGCAGCTGTAACTCCTGTAACTCTAGACAGCCTTACCAGAGCGGGTGCATTACTGGACCTGTTGGTCACACAGATGAGCTAATTGGAAGTAGCCTGGGCTGCATTGATCATGCACTAGTGGAGTTCACAGTACTGAAGGATATGGCTCATTTAGGAACATTTACAGGAACATTAAGGTTTACAAGCAAAGGCTGTCCTGGTTTCAGCTGGGATAGGGTTAATTTTCTTCCCAGTAGCTGGTGCAGTGCTGTGTTTTGGCTTCAGTCTGAGAACAATGCAGACTGGGGGATGAAAGATTGAGAAGAGCCTTGATGAGGACTTGGGGTTACTGAACATGAGCCAGCAGTGTGCAGTTGTAGCCCAGAAAACAACTCTGTGCTGAGCTGCACCAAAAGACTTGTGATGAGCAGGTCAAGGCAGGTGATTCTGCCCCTCTGCTACTCCGTGGTGAGATCCCACCTGCAGTACTGCATTCATTCATCTCAGGAAACAAATGGACCTGTTCGAGCAGGTCCAGAAGAGGGCCACAAATATGACCAGAAGGATGGAACACCTCATCTATGAAGACAGGCTGAGATACCTGGGGCTGTTTAGCCTGGAGAAGACTCCAGAGAGACCTTATTGTGACCTTTCAATACTTAAAAGGAGCTTATAAAAAAAAGAGGATAGAGTTTTTAGTAGGGCCAGTAGTGACAGGACAAGGGGCGATGGTTCTAAACTAAAAGAGCATAGATTCAAACTAGGTATAAGATAGAAAATTTTCATGACATGTGCGATAAAACACTGGAACAGGTTTCCCAGAGAAGTGGTAGATGCCCCATCCCTGGAAACATTCAAGGCTGCCTTTTCTAGCATTTAAATTTGATTTCAGTTTATATTTCCACTCATGTCCAAAGGAATTCATAATTTATAAATATGGCCAAAATAGATTTTAATTGAACTGCAGATCCATAAACCCTTATTCCAAAGGACTTTGCAACTAACACTAATCTAATGCTGAAGTTAAACAGAAGGTTTTAAAATACAAAATGTAAGACATCAAACAGAAGAAAAGATAAAAATAAATTGGGGAAAAAAACACTGAACCAGCTTGCTCTTCCTTAGGCATAGTACGGAATGGTGTGAAATCCTAAGCCTTGTGCAAGTAAAAGATGATAGCACATGCTCTCCATTTTTTTAATGGAGCATCAGATTATCTCATTTTAAGATTCAGTGAGATAATTTAGAGTGTTAGAAGTGGTCTCTGAAAACAGGGAGAGAGCCTTCTATAAGAAGCAGACAAGTGAGCAGTGTGCTTGGCTCCTGAGGCTACTGCATGAGGCATGATACTCGAAACATGGCTTCAAAGCACACCCAAATAGAAATACTGCAAAAGTCTGGGTACTGGACACACATGTTCCTAGTAGGCTGATACAGCCAATTCATAGGCTGCACTGGGCTAAGCAGAATGCTATGTTTGGGGTGGTTTTTTTACTCCAAACAGTGAAAAGGGTGAATGTATCAGTACCAGATATTGAATCTATTAACAGAATGAAGATACACAAGATTTCAGTTGTGCTAGAGCACCTCAGTCATAGCATACCTCAACTTAAAAAACCTGCATTGAAGAATTAAATTGGTAGATTAAAAAGGCAAGTATATTTAGTATACGTGCCGGAAACCTCCTTAACAACTGTAGTTTACCTGAAGAACAGTAGGAGAACAAGCTTAACATCTTGTCTTTCCTGAAGTTTCCCTGTTTACAAAACAAATTAACAGACTTAACAGATATCATAACAGTCTGTGAATTTCTTATGTGGCTGACTTGACAAATTCAGGCACAGAAACAACTGACATGCCATTTAAAATTTATACACATATATGGTAGCTTACTTCACAAATTAAGGACTTCAATTCAAAATGTGTTTTGGTGACACTGTATGTTTTTGTGTAATAACTTATGTTCGCCCACTACCACTTCTGGGTAGCAACTACAGTCATGTATTATATGATCTATCTTTTTGAGATTTCTCCCCCTAAAATAGCTCATCATGTAATATTTTGTGTCTATTAAACAACAACAACAACAACAAACAAAAAAAATTATCGCCCAAAACCAAAACTGAACTCTTTTCCTAGGAAAGCAAACAACTTAATGATCAAATGGACTAAAAGCTTGAAGACTGCTCTATTTTTTGCCCTTGTCATAAAGAAAATGGATAGAAGGGGAACAGGGAGACTGATTACTGAAGATGTAATTCAGTCTCTGAGTTCTGATGATCTCATAAACTTTTCTAAGTCTGACAAAAATTCTTGACTGAACTACAGGCACGTTATCAATCTCTTTGAGTCCATTTTCATATATGCTGTCAGTACCTCTTTGGCCAGTATTCTATGTACAAAACCAAGGTAAAATTAGATTTTGGTCACCTCAGCTGGACTGAAGTTTGCCTTTATTTCTTTTGGGTAAGTTTTACATTGGAGAATACTGTTGCTATTCTCATGTATTTCTGTAGCTTTCCCAGAAAAAAAATTTAAGGATTTGAAAGTCAAATAAAAATTGAACTTTCTAAAAGATGATAAACAGGAGCCTCTATCTTATTTTGTGTGTAGGTTGCTTACTTTTCTTAATGTTGTAAAGGGAACCCATTCATCTACCAGATCACAGCATGCACATCCTTGTTCACTTACAGTCTCCACTTCCCAGTACTTGTACCATGGAAGACAATGATGACCAACCCATATGAAAATTTCACTGGGTTAACAGCCACTAGCCACAGCTGCATTGGGGAATATTTGATCTAACCATTCTAACTTGGGGTCATAAATACTGGTATTGGATGCCCATAGCAAAGTGTTGGCAGTATGGGGGCTGAAAGACAGTCTTTCCAGAAAGACACCAGGGGCTGCCTGAAGCTGAACACAGACAGTTCAAGCTGACTTCAATGGACCCCCCACATGACACACCTGAGCTTCGCAGCTAAGCGTGTGATGTCACTCTAAAAATATATTTATAGAAAGGGAAAAAAAGGCAGCAAAAGGGAGAGAGAATAACTATGAGAACGAACAGAGGGAATATTAAGGTCAGAGCTGGAGGAAGTGCTCCATGGTGACGATCTCCACACCAGAGCTTGTAGAAGATCCACAGCTGCTGCAGATGGATATTCCTGAAGAAAGTGCAGCCCATGGGCAGCTCACACTGAAGGAGACAAAAAGCACGAGGAGGAAGGAGAAGCAGCTAGAAACCACTGTGCACTAGCTGTAACTGCCCCCACCTCCTGCACTGCTCAGGTCTGGGAGGGGAATCTGAGTGAGTGACGTTGAGAAGGGGGCAAAAAGGTGTTTTGATGCCTTTGTTTATCACTACCTATATACATATGGGCAAATATTAAATTAACCTTCACCAAGTACAATGTGTCTTGGCCACAACATTAAATGGTAAACAAACTTGACCCATGAGCTTTTTTATCCTATTTTCTCCTGATGTCATGCTCAAGACAAGGAAGAAGTGAGCAGCAGGGTGGGCATTTTTGCTATTAGCCAAGATTAGCTGACTGTAACACTTCACAGTGTCTTTCTGTTTTCCTTTTTTAGACTTTCCAGACTAATTCAATATTTTAATTCACTAGTTACCTGTCAGTGACTATCACCTTTGTCCATCTGAGATTCAAACACCAGATAACCTATTACTTCAGTAATGTTAATGATCCAATTGCTATGAATAACATCAACCATATTGAGTATATCCAAGGCCAAACAATTTAATCATTTGACAAAAGTGTTAATTGTATGTTCAGCTTCCAAAGCTGCCTTTGAAATATTGACTCTGGTCAACTAATTTTATAAACTAAATCAGAAGAGTTTGTGTAGCCCACCTTCTAGGCCGCTTCAAGTATAAATCAAGTTCTAGACTCCACAGAAAAAAAGAAACACAATAGACAATGCCAATATTTTTCTTCTTGACCTTTTAAACCATGATGACATGATTCCAGGTTTTGCTGTTATATAATAGCATTTGTACAGCTCCAGGTTTTTTTTCCATAGCTTGTAAGGAAGCCATTCAGCAGGAGCCTACACTCAGTTTTAGTGGCTTTCATTCCCATTGAAGAAGAGACTGTCAAAAAGTAGCAATGCTTTTGAGCTTTGCAAGGAAAAGACTGGTCTCTTAGGACTCAGCCCTGGAAAGACTTCCATGCACAGATAGTTTTACATCCAAAGGCTGCCCACAATGCATTGTTCTGGTTTCGGATGGGATAGAGTTAATTTTCTTCTTAGTGGCTGGTGCAGTGCTGCGTTTTGGCTTTAGTCTGAGAACAAGGCTGGTAACACACCAACGTTTTAGTTGTTGCTCAGTAGCTCTTACCCTGATCAAGGATTTTTCAGTCTCTCATGCTCTGCCAGTGAGGAGGGGCACAAGAAGCCGGTAGGAAGCAGAGACAGGACACCTGGGCCAAACTAGCCAAAGGGGTATTCCATACCACAGCACGTCATGCCCAGTATGTAAACTGGGGGGAGTGACCCAGATGGCCCAGATCACTACTCGGGTCAGTCTGGGTATCAGTCAGCGAGTGGCGAGCAATTGCATTGTGCATCACTGTTAGTCTGTCTTTTTTTTTCCTTTCACCTTTTAGTTTTATATTCCCCTTGTTATTCCCCTTAGTAGTAGTAGTAATATATTGTACGTTAGTTATTAAACTGTTCTTATCTCAACCCATGAGTTTTACATTCTTTCTGCTCTTCTCCTTATCCCACCTGGGAAAGGCAGGGGGTGAGTGAGCATCTGCATGGTTCTGGGTTACTAGCTGGGCTTAAATCATGAAGTGCATAGGCATGGGTAAGCTTGTGCATTATAAAGCATTTTGAAGCAACTAGAAAAATACTCATTGATCTTAACATACCAGTGACTGGGTTTAAATTCACCATTCTAGTCCACAGGACTGAATATATTCAGTTTTCCTAGATGCATATATTTAATTCCTTTGCCTGTTCAGGATATATGTTTTTCTGATTCCATTGCGGTTCCTTTTACCAGTTAAGTTTCACCTGGTTTGTTCCCTACCTTTGTTGTCTGACGGAAGAGGAGAGAAAGGAGAAAGAAGACCTGCACTATTCATGCTGTTGCTGGCATTCTGTGCAGTGTTCACTTATGATGTGAAGTTAATGCTCACCCTTTGTTTCTGTTTCCTGCACATCATTGCGAACAATTATTTTCAGGTAAACTACCTTAAGTGAAAAGTCAGAAGGGAAAGTTAATTGCTCTTTGCCTGTCCCTGGAGCAGAACATAAATATGGCCAAACTGTACCTCACATAAGTTCAGTCTGCTTTGACATTGCCTATAATCACCAGTAACAGATGTTCAGAGAAAAAGTAGGAATAGCTAAAGAAAAGCCTGATACTTCTTCCTAAAGATCCCCCTGCTCATCCGCCAGGAATCATGATATTAAGACCCTGACAAATATGGATGACATCTGAAACTGTAGTTAAGTACCAGTCAATGGTTTCCTTTCTGCATGAACAGTAACTCTCAAAGCTGCTGTGGCAAAGAGCAGTTATGCATCCAACACACAATACAATGTCAGTGCATGCCTGGGAGTCCTTTTCTCAGTCTTTATTATATATTCATATCATGTCTCACATGGAGGATTGTTTTCAGACAGACATTTTTGCTCAGAGTAACATACAGTGTTTTTTATAGAACTGTCCATACTCTTTTTAAAGGAAAACAGATAGTGGGAACAAATGAAGGTTAGTATGTGAATTTGACTGTCAAGATACACATCATCTTCATAGAAGATAGCTATTAACAGCATTCTCCTTATCACTGTTGGCCAAATCCCCTTTGGGGTCATGTCCTCCTTCATATATCAGAATAAATACAAGCAAAATTTAGTCACTTGAAAACCAAAATAAAGAAGCTTGGTCTCGCTCAACTGCTGCTAAGGCATTTTCAGTGAAACTACTAAGAAAATGTGATTGATAAAAACTTCAAGGAATGTCATTTAATCTGATAAGAAAAGATTTTAAGGCTGTGATAAAATACCTTATAAGCCGAATAAAAACTTGAAGAAGCATAGTTTATTATCTTACTTCAAATGGGAGCTCTGTTATTTCCATATTTCCAGACAAATCCAGTTTTTCTAGATTCTCACAGTCACCCAGTTCTGGAGGAACTGACTTCAAATTATTGAAACTCACATTGAGCACTCTGAGATTTTTTAAGCAGCCTGTGAGGGAAAGATAATAAAATCAGCATGTTTAAATAAATAAATAAATAAAAATAATTTTAAAAGGGCGAAAGTAAAACTAAAAGGCATACTTACTCCAATAAAAAAAAAAAAACTCCTTAATTTGGTGATGAGTAAGAGATTAACAAATATTTTCTGCAATGGTTACTAATATTGGAGGCAGCAATAGTGCTGTGTAACACTCAAATGCACTTCCCTTAATCCACAATGGTTTTGGCAAGAGTTTAAAAGGAGACAGCAAACACTTGCAAAGATCTTGATTCTACCAGAGATAGGATACCTATTGACACCAGTTGAAACTAGAAAAGTTGGATTTTGGTTTGGCTACTTTAGAAAACTTGTGCGCTAACTGAAAGTATCTCAATATTTTTTACAGAACCTGTTAATTGGGAACAATTTCTCCTACTAAACTTACAATATTAAGAATTGTCCCTCTGGTATGCAGCACTGCATACTTTTGATTTTAAAATATAATGGACATGTGCATTTGTTTCATTATATTCTTTATTGAAAGTTATAGTTCTTGTTGGATTAATCTTAAGGCCCTCATAATATTCTAGGTTACATATATTCACATTGTACTTTCTGTTTCTTTGATTTATAAGATGACAAAAACAACTTTAAAGAAATCATTAAAATTCAAAATGTATTATACTGAAAAAGTACACATTACACTGTAGCATAGTCAAAGGGGGAAAAAGAAATTTGAATATTAGCAAAGGGATCCTTAAATACATCCATAACAAAATGAAAACATTCTACATTCTATGGACAGTTCTGTTGTTGTATTACATAGGTGATCGTAGAATCACAGACTCACAAAAAGTTCTCAGTGGGAAAAGACCTTCAAAAGATAATCTAATCCAAAGCCTTGTGAAACCTGACTGAACAATTCCCATGATGAGGCATCCACAACTTCCCTGGGAAACCTCACTACCCTCCTCATAAAACATTTCTTCCGTTAGTCCAATCTAAATCTATCTTATTTCGGTTTAAAACCATTGTCCCTTGACCTGTCACTCCAGGTCCTGGTACACAAAGTCTTTCTCCACCTTTCACATAAGTTTGCTTATCTACTGAAAGACAGCAATAAGGTCTCCCTGGAGCCTTCTCTTCTCCAGGCTTAACAATTACAACTCTTTCAGACTTTCTTCACAGGAGAGGTTTTCCAGCCCTCTGACCATTCTCATGGCCCTCCTCCAGATTCACTCTAACAGCTCTATGTGTTTCTTGTACTTTCTTGTACTGTATAGCTTTCTTGTACATGGAGTACTTCATCCTGTTTCTGAAGTACTCCAGACATGGAGTCTCTCAAGTGTGGAGTATAATGGGAGAATCCCTGCCTTCAGCCTGCTGGCCACACTTGCTTTTTTGCAGCCCAGGATACAGCTGATTTTCTTGCACTGCTAGAGGACATTGGCAGCTCATATCCACCTTCTCAACCACCACTATACCCAAGTCCCTCCTTGTGAGGCTGCTCTCAATCCATTCATCCCCCAGCATGTATTGTTATTGAAGATAGCCCCAACTGAGGTGCAGAATTTTGCAGCTGGCCTTATTGACTTTCAAGAGTTTCATATGGGCCCGTTCTTCAAGCCTGTCAATGTTCTTCCTTCACTCAAGCATATCAACTGCACCGCTCAGCTTGGTATCATCTGCAGTATTCACCTCTAATCAGTGATATTTCTGCAATATTCCCCTCTAACCAGTGATTCACAAGCAAAAGCAGCATTAAGAAACTTAAATGCAATTCAACAGCTGGAAATCAGGAGAGAACAGCATCTTATGTCAATAGGTCCTCGCAGCAGACTATGTATTGGTAAGCCAAGACAAAACATACACAAGATCCACAATTTTATATTATATCAGTCTTCTATTTATGATCAAATTTAAAAAAATAATCTGTTGTTTCATGGCATTTGGATGACGCTGAAGAGAATCTCTCTACAGCACATCAAATGCTCAAAACTGTGTCATAATAGTAGTCCTATCCTTAGGCTCTAATATTTAGCTAAATTTTCTCCAAAGCAAAAGTTGTTTTACTTTTCACAATGTGTGGAAAGAGGCCAGATGGTGTTTCCACAGGAAGAGAGAGTGAAGAAACAGGGAATTGAAAGCCCCACATTTTTTGCACTGAGAAATTGTTATTGTCAGACACAGACATGCAGCTTGATGACCAATAATAGCAGCCACAAAATCACACAGCATTTTACAGAGTTTTCCTTGGACACAATATTGTCATCAAATGATGGCTGGACCACCTAAATCTTTCATACAGGTGACAGACCGCCTTATATGGTAAGAACTCTGTTATATTAAACTCTATAGGTTGCAAGAGATTAAAATACAAAAGCTTCCACTCAGCTTCTCTCCAGTTTTAGCTCTACCAGAAATAGAAACTGAGGTGGTATTTCAAAATTTAGCTGTCCTTTTAGGAAGGTAACTTTGCCTTTCTTATTCATTACGAGGTACTGTTTGAGTTAAAATAGCAGAAGCAGAATGCTCTATAAGACTAAAATAGGTATTACTTTGCCAGTCCATTACCATCACACAAGACAAGGCTGGTATAAGAAAGTAATAGAAGGCACTTAATGGCGTAATTGTGTGAACCACCTTTTTTACGGATTTTTAAGCACATAACAGAAGTTTAACCTTCCAGTTATGAAGCCTCACCAGTTTTAGTATCATGATTTAGACAGAAGTTATTACATCATATGATCAGTGTCATAAACATCAACTTACCACCTCATTGCAATAAAAAAATTACTGAAGCAAAAATGTGTTAAAATAAGATGGAGAACCAAAGAATTACAAATTTATTCCTCATCCGATTAATCTCTTAGTGAAGGAGAGCAAATCCTAACCACTTACACATTAGCACTGGAATGGTTTGAGTTTTCCTTTTGCAATGGGATATGGGCCTGTCTGGAATGGAGTAAATTTTCTTCATAGCATCCCATACAGTGCTATGTTTTTGATTGTGACCAAACAGTGGTGATAATACACCAATGTTTTTGCTATTGCTGAACAGTGTTTACACAACTTGAAGTCTGCCTTCTGTTTCTGCCACAGGCGTGTGCAAGTTGCTGAGTGCAGACAGGGCCAAGTCACTGGACCTGAACTGAGCAAAGGTATACTGTGGCATATAACATCACATTCAGCAGTAAAAGCCCGGTCAGGGGAGGTATGAGGAGTTTTCCAAGGTGGCTGTTGCTCAGACTAGCTGGGCATTAGTCAGCTGGTGGTGAGTGGTTTCTTTTACATCACTTGTTTGCTTGTTTGGTTTTCTTCACTTATTAAACTGTCTTCATCCTGATGCACAGGTTTTCTCATTTTTGCCCTTCCAATTATCTCCCCATCCTGCTGCGGAGACTGAACAAGCAGCTGCAGGGGGCTGAGCAAGCTGCATGAGGTGTCTTAGTTGTCTATGAATGTTAACCCACAACAGATGTATTTCTGACTTTTCGGTTACTGAAATTTCTACTTCTCAGTTCCATTAGTAGCTGCAGAACTAATGCAGACAAAGTGTCATCAACATCCTACTCACCCTCTTACATAACTCGGCTCCATGCATAACTGGGAGACAAGGAGCAGAATTACTTACAAAAAAAGAATTACAAAACTTTAACAGCCTTTCTGGGCAGAGTGACAGAGACAAGAACAGTTTCCCTGTATGACTTTCCTGCCTTCTGAAGCCACAACTTTTCAAGCTTTTTTCTCCTTTCACAGTTTCTAACATGTGTGTCACTGTTCATAGTACGGTTTATCCCAGCTGGCAGGTATGAGAAAACAAGTAAGTAGAAGATGCATCATATTTTTTTTCTTGTCATATTGTCCCAGGTTCAGCAGTAGCAGTCATTTTTCTCTTTCTTAGTAGCTGGTGCAGGGCTGTGTTTTTGACTTTCAGCCTGGGAACACCACTGATAACACCGATGTTTTTGGTTACTGCTCAAATGTTTAGACTGACCAAGGACTTTCTGAGTCTCATGCTCTGCCAGGGAGGAGGAGAAGCCAGGAGGAATCAGAGACAGGACACATGACCCAAACTAACCAAAGAGGTATTCCATACCACAACACATCATGCCGGGGATGTAACTGGTTGTGACCCAGAAGGGCCCTCTCTTCTTGGTCAGGCTCATTTTGGCAAGGGTTATAGTATTCTCTTCCCTTCTTATGTCTCTTATTATTATTGGTGGTAGCAGTAGTGGTTTGTGTTACACCTTAGTTACTGGACTGTTCTTATCTCAACCCATGGGAGTTACATTCTTTCAATTCTCCTCCCCACCTCTCCAGGAGTGGGGGGGGGAAGGGAAGGTGGAGGGGGAGAAGAAGCTGCATGGCTGACTTGCCGACAGAGTTTAAACCATGACACATATATAATCTCTCTCTAATCCAACATTTTAGATGGAATCTGCAACCAATTGCCAGTAATTGTGGTGGCTAAAATTACAAAAATTACTGGAAAAAGCTGTAAGTTTTACAACCGAATTTAATTCTGATAACAAACTCAGGACAGTATAGACGAGTTCACCAAGATCTGCAGGGAACAATCTCTTGCAATTCTGTGTAATGGCTGTTTTTTCACCTCTGAGATCTCTGATGGATTAAGTTATGCCACTATCTCTCTAGGACCATTAGACATACACAGGACTTGCCAAGACCTCCTGCATAAAATCTTTACACCACCAGTTCACATAATCCCATTTTTTGATTTATTACATTCTGTCTTAAAAATAGCTTGCTTTTTTTACAACCACTGTTTTTATGAAAAAAATAAACTTACAGAATTCCATTCTTTTCATGATTTGGAATGGTCTCTGGATTGCCAGTCTAAATTTATTTGTAGAGGCTTTATAATCATTAAGTCCCTTGCCAATTTCATATTGAAATAGTCCTTTTCAGTCCCTGATGTTTTCTTCTCTGTGTTTTCATAGGTAGCAGATGTATCAAAATTTATTCTACTAGCCTGAATAGCAAATTCTTCTAATCTTTTCTCACAAAAGAGAAATTCCCTCCTAGAATGGTCTTACTAGACTTTTTTTGCATCTGTTCCCATCTGAAATAACTTATCTTGAATCTAGGTGACCACAGCTTTATGTGTGTATCACACTGCATTTTCTATCTGTGACTGTTAGATTATGAATTCTGTTTCTTCAATTATTTGCATTCAATGAGCTCATGATTTGCTACACAAATTATTAGCTCCTGAGTACATCATCTTGAACTCTGCAGTCATGAATTTAATCTGTCTACTTTTTTGGAAGCCCACTTGCTTATCCAGCTTTCCATATTTCCTCCTGTTTGTGCATTGACAATAGCACACAAACTGTGTCAGCAAAAAATATCAGTAGCCTAGTTCCTCAAAATAATTAAGAAACAAACTCAAGACTAATTCTTGAGAAACTCCACAAGTGATCTTCCTCCCAAATGATAGCTTCTCTTTCCTTTGCTCATTTTCATAACTGCTGCATCAAAGTCCATTCTTTTCAATTCAAACATTCATTTTCCATAGTTCATTGTATCAAATACTTTATGGGTTGCTAAGTAGACAAGACCTACATTTTGAAGGCAAATCATCTTCTCAAAAGAAGGTAGAAAACAAATAAGTTGGGCACAACTTGCTTTTCTTTTATTAACTTTTAATTTCAAACTAGTTTTCATTCAGCTCCACGTCTCTAAATTACTCCTTCCTCTAAAAAACTGATTAGAATTCTTACAATCAACAACCTACAGAGGGATAGAATTAGGTTACATGGGTTGCCTGAATGATAATCCAGATTGCAGGCTGAGCTATTTTACTTTCTCAGACAAATGGAGAAGACTGCCACTCTCCTTTTCCCCTAGACCTGTTAAACACTGCCACTAGAAAGAGTGCAAATATACAACTATAAGACAACATTCATGACAATTCAAGATTCTGAAATCCAGGTATTTTGGCTGAAAGACTGCAAAACTAGGGAGCATCCTGAAATGTGTCCTGAAACAACCTTCAAATAACATAGGTATTGCCAGTAGGATTCCAACAATTCTCACCCAGTTTATTTCAGTAACAGATGGGGGATTGGTGGGGGTAAAAGGTGTGGTAAGGCAGTATGAATGACTTCCACTACCCTGTAACCTGCATTTAGGGACTTATCTACACTTTCTTAGTGCAGAAGTTCTCCAGTCTCTTCTGTATGGGACCCATTCATCACCATGCTTAATGAGTATGCAATACAGCCATTGAGGCACCCTTAGGAAGGGAAAAAGAAAGTGACACTCTCTTCACAGCTACCCAAATATAAAGCAGGATTTGACTGCCGTACCGGCCACCTATAGATTCACATAATACTGAAGCACAACTTCTCAATTAAAAGTAGAAATTATAAAATTGTTGCTGCTAAAAGACTATTGTTAACTATGCTTAATGGCACTGAATTTTCAGTTCCATAAAAAAATGCAAATTAGGGAGTTAAACAGCTAACATCTCTGTGTTTTCCAAGGAGAGGCAGTAAAAGCAGTAATGAAATCCATGGCTTCCTTGGCAGTTTCACAATTAAGAATATTTTAGTTTTAAGTGGGAGTCGTAATGCCATAGTTGTTGCCTAAGACTGCATTTATTTCTAGTTTAAATTTTTAATTCAGTATTAAAAAAAAAACAGTAATTAAACTCTATAACTTCTGATGGGAAATGAGCATAGTAATAATGATAATGCAACTTCACTTTTAGACAAGCTTACATTAGTGTTCTTAACAAGGTGTCAGAGGCAAAATGCAGATTGTGTCATGTAGAGCCTTTTTTATCTAAGAATCCCATTCAATACAAATGCAGATCTACTTGTGTAAACTAGAGTGAAATGCAAAGCAAATCTTTGCCTTGATCTGCAATGACCTGGCAGCAGTTTCATATAGGCCAAGACAAATAGTCCTGATTTCAGTCTTCTCTGATGAACTGGTCACATTGCCTTTGATTTACCTGAAAGGAGACATTGATGTTCAAGCTTACAGGTAACAGTTACAACACCAATCTATTTGGTTTTTCCTTCTGCTCAAAGCATCCAATGAAGACTTCCTGACCAACTTTTGCATAACAATGTTGCAAAACTTTTTTTTTGCCAGTAGGGCTTATAAAAGCTGTAGCACAGTTATCATGGGCTAGTAAAATTCTGTTCTTTAACCAGCCTTCATGTGTTCAACTGATTAAATTTAAACACACTAAGAGAAATTTCAAGTGGCTATTATGAGCAAAAACTAAAAAAGATGAAGCTTGGGATCTCAGTCAGTGGTCAGAAGGGTATTAGTACAATGTGAGGGTGGGTAAGAAGGATTTCATATAGAAAATAGAGGTAGAGAAATGTGAAGAAATTCTTTTGGGCTGAATGGACCTTCAGGAAGAAAATGTAGGGTGATTGCTGTAAGGGCTGAAACAAAAATTAATTAAAACAAAAATGCAATGAGATGAAATGGAGATATTTTGGCAGATCAGAAATTCTGTAGAAAAATGTGTGACTTCCTTCTTTTCATATGAGCAGATAAATTGAAATATGAATTCTCATCTCCCTGGAAATGCCTAGAAAAGGGTTTATCTTTCAAGGGCAAAGTAGAGTATAAACTCAATCTCTAGGTTGGAAAACACTTTTTGAGTATCAGAAATAAACATGGAGTAAACTGTTCAGGAAGAGTAGAACAACAAAGTCATAGAATCATAGAATGGTTTTGGTTGGAAGAGACCTTAAAGATCATTTAGCTCCAAATCCCCTGCCATAGGCAGGGATACCTTCCACTGGACAAGGTTGACATAGCCTTATCCAACCTGGCCTTGAACATTTCTAGGGATGGGTCATGACCACTTTGGAAACTGAAGAAGCTTCTTGGATAAAACTTTCCCATCATAACCAGAATGATGTTCACAACCTCTGATATTCCCATTGTGACCCAAGGAAGATGGAGAAATAAATCACAGAGTTTGCTAATACTGATCTGCTCTGTATAGGAGGAATGTGTTCTGATATTGTTATATATCATGTAGTTCCATAGCGCAATATCACAGTCAATAGATAGGTATCTTTTGGTAAAACCAATTTCTGTAATTAGCAGTTTCCAAGGTAATGGTTACAGTCTGAGCTCGGTACCAATGGCACTACTTAAAATCCTTTTAAGAAATTCAGCTAATAAAGTGCTGGCCTTTGCAAGATCCAGGGATGCTGAAATTTGTCAAAGCAGTATGATTGTATTGCATTTTAGTACAACATTCCCAATTTTGATACTTAAGTAGATGAATAATAGAGATTATTTCCTCTCTAGTTGTTCCAATTGAAAGTACAATTTTGTATTTTTGTGATGCACTAACCAAGGGTTAAATTTTGAGGAGCTTTCCAGCTGTTCCAGTATGAAAAGCCATCATTCTAACTGCTAGCTTTAAAGCAATTGGCATCCTCTTAAAAACAGCTTGCAACACAGGTGTTTAATATTTCCCCTTCAAGTGGGGAATAAAACTAAAATTTTTCTCAGTAGTGTACAAGACTGAGCTGTTGGACAGATGATATTCAATACTAAATAAATTGAAAGGGTAAAAGATGAATCTGCAACTAGACTCCATTTAAGCTCAGAATATGTATTTTCTTCTTGGAAACTCACACATCAACACACTGGAAATCTTGTTAATAGAAAAATCTATTTTAAGTACCTAAAAGTCATTTAAACCTCTATTACTGATCGTTTTCCCCTCTGAGTTCTAGGAAATTGGATTAATGGTATCCGTAAATGAAATACTGTGAGGTAGGGAGGAGTCCAAAAAATCTCTGTGATTTCTCATTAAAATATGTCTCTAAAGCTGTTATTTTTCCTCTTAAATATTCGGCATACCAAAAAAAAAAATGAAAAAGACATAATGAGGTACAAATATTTTATTAACAGTTCTTTGAGATGTTTCATGAATAATTTGTGGGACAAAGAATCCTGATGCAGCCTCTCTATCCCATCCTAGCACAAAAGCTTTGGGATCACATGAAAATGCAGTTCACTACTTCCTGTGTGAATATGAGAATATATTCTATTGGGTATTTTTTTCAATTATAGCAATTGTTAATGTACTATCACTAATTGATATACAGCAACTGCACTGCAGCCGTGCACTCAGAGCCAGAACTGCAAACTCACCCAGAAGCCATTGCCAAAGAAAATCCCACAGCTACACCCCTGCTCATGATTTTCTTTTTTCTTTTTTTTTTTTTTTTTTGTTATTCCTGGGGAAACCAGACCTGACAACTCTGAGACAGACAGCAAGTCCATTTTGCCATTTTCTCCATTTTGTTTACTTGCTTCCATGAAAATATTTGCTATTCTATAAAAAGAATCAAATCAAAAGTATTCTTATCTATCTTCTGATCCAGATTTGATCTGTTCAAGTGCATAGGCGGTAATAGCTAAGAGCGTGATTTGAAATGTCTCAGAATGGATTCAAGTTTGTCTTCAATCCAGAGCAGAGCTTCTAAATCAGCTTCTAAATCCCTCCTAAATCAGGCAAAACAGGAACATGCATTTCAGTTCCTGCTGATATTTTAGTCCAAAGGCTGCTGCTGCAGCAATACTTTTTTCCACCAAAAATATTGTTATCATCCTCTGTTCTCTCACACTTTTAAAGCCCTCTTGTGAGAATCAGAAGTAATCTGAACATGGCTCACCAGTTTAGCTTCTGCTGGATGATTTGTTGATATAAACTTGGCTTCAATTCTGTCTGAAGATTAAAGACTCAACAGCACGCATGTTACTGCCAACTTCAACCATCTGTCATTTACTCTCAAGTACATTTTAGCTGTGATATTTACCTACTTGCTGCTGTTTTGTAAACAGAACACAAAATGATGGATACCTTAGCACTTAACCTTTCCAAAGCCCTTCCCTCTGATTTAGCACCCAGTCCCCACACCTTGCTTAGATAGAGCTCCCGAACCAAACCCACATCAATTTTTTCCCCTGTGATAATTTAACTGCTAGATAACTAAAATATGAAAAGGTTCAACTTGAAGCAGCATCCAAACGCTTCAAAATATCCAAGACCTTTCGTAATAATGCCTTATTAAAATTATTATTTCCAATGCATATTGTATGTATATATAATGTATGAAATAAAATCAAAGCCATTTGCAAGCAAACTACATTACTTGTCAACAAAGACAGCATTATGCAAATTGAGGTAAAACTTCTGTGAAATTTATGCCATAACATCAAGAGCAGGTCCATTTCATTACTAATAGGAGGTTGGACTATCAACACAGGATATTCACTAAGAATGAAAATCATTAGGCAATTTTGTCAAAAAAAGCATTGTACAGTTCAGTTGTAACAGTCTTGGAGGGACTTTTTTTTATTATTTCTTTCTGAACTACATCAGTGAATCTGTGTCTTTGAATAGGCTAGAATTACTGCTATGACATAGAAATAATATATAAACCGCATCTACAGATAACCAAATTTGTTAATTTGGGTGTGCAGTTTCTCAAAATAAAGGTTTCAATCCAGATTTCTTCAGATGTGTGTACAGTCATGCCTGCACTCATTTGATGTATCTTGAAAAAGAAATTTCTGAACAAGAATTCAGATACAGGTTGGACAGAGAAGAGATTCAGAGCATGGACAGAGAAGAGATTCAGAGCAGCCCTGCAGAGATGGACTTGGGGGTGTTGGTTGATGAGAAACTTAAAATGAGCTGGCAGTGCGTGCTCGCAGCCCAGAAAGCCAACCGTATCCTGGGCTGCATCAAAAGGAGCGTGACCAGCAGGTCAAAGGAGGCGATCCTGCCCCTCTGCTCTGCTCTCCTCTCGTGAGTCCACACTTGGAGTATTTTGTATAGTTCTGGTGTCCTCAGCATAAGAAGGACATGGAACTGTTGGAACAAGTCCAGAGGAGGGCCACAAGGATGATCAGAGTGCTCGAGCACCTCCCATATGAGGACAGGCTGAGAAAGTTGTGGCTGCTCAGGCTGGAGAAGGGAAGGCTGCATGGAGACCTCGTAGCAGCCTTCCAGTATCTGAAGGTGACCTACAAGGCTGCCAGAGAGGGACTCTTCATTAGGAACTGTAGTGATAGAACAAAGGGTAATGGGTTCAGACTTAAATAGGAGAACTTTAGGTTACATGTAAGGAAAAAGTACTGTGAGGGTGATGAGGCACTGGAATGGGTTGCCCAAGGAAGGTGTCAATGCTCCATCCCTGGCAGTATTCAAGGCCAGGTTGGACAGAACCTTGGGTGGCGCAGTTTAGTGCAAGGTGTCCCTGCCTATGGGAAGAGGGTTGGAACTAGATAATCTTAAGGTCCTTTCCAACCCTAATTATTCTATGATTCTATAATTCACTGTTAAGAGGAGGGCGGTGAGTGTCATAACACTGTATTTCAGGCAGGACCAACTGCAAACAGTGGGCTAGTATTCACTGGCCATTTTTTATTTACATAAAAAAGTAAAACAAAAACATTGAAAGTAAGAAAGCAACACCTTGTGTGTAAGATAGAGAGATGAGCATATTGGAGGGAAAGTGAATAAATGGGAATAACATGAAACTACCACTACCGATCATTTAAACATAGTTGAAAGAACAGTGATTGCTGTTATAAACATTTCAAATTTTCTTCCTTGTTTCCTGAGAAAGGTCTGATATGGTGTCTACAGGACCCTCTACAGAGAATTTATGCTAGAATCATCTGGCTTTGTTCCTTTATTCTGGAAACCCACTTCATAATCACTTTTTCTTGGGGATCATTTTCAGTAAGGGTGCACAATATTGCAAGAAATAAAAAACTTTCTTAGACTTTACCTGCCCTGATTGTTAAGTAAGCCCTTTAAATCTTACTTTTAGTAGTAGAGGGTAGCCTCTGGAAGAGAACAAGCCCTTTCCCCTTCCTACACACCACCTGATAGAAGGTGTTTGTCCATTAAACTCACTGACCCATCTGAGCTCTATGGTCAAAGTGCTGACAAAACAGTGTTTATTTTATGTCCATCATCTCCTGCTTATGTCTTGTTTACGATTTGTTAGTGTATTTAGCTGCCAGGTTGAAACTATAAAATATACCTCCATGTCAGTGGGAAATTTTCTGTGTAAAATATAATGTTAGTAAATAAATCAAAAGTATGAGTGTTACTCTACTAATAGAGTAGAAAAACAGTAGAAAAGAGCAGCAAAAGTCTTCACTGGCTTTTGTGTTTCTGGACGCTCTCTCTTCTTCTGGGTGCTCTCTCTTCTTATTAACTTCTTAATGCTATGATAACTATGGAGGTGGAAGTTTTAGTCTTAATCTCTTTAAATTGTCAGCTGTTATTGTACATAAGAAATACCAACCATGGGGAAAGCTTAGGACTACTGCATTTAAAAACAAAATCTGAGGTATTAGTACACCTAGATGCATAGGCTCAACTACAGGGGCCTCATAGTGGACCCAGGTTTCAGTTCTTAAAGATACCACCAGTTACAAAAATGCTTTTTACTGAACTCATTATAAAATTCAAATTCCTTTTTACTACAATCCTATGTTTCAATTCATCTTGTTTGAGGCTTACAATTCTATAATATTTCTATTTCTTCTTAATTTGTAAGGAACATAAAACAACACCTGCTCTCAGGAAGAACTCTCCATCTACTTGAATATGAGCAATAACCGCCTTATAGTTAGATAACAAAAATGTGTAATTTTTTCACCATGTTTAAGCCATACTACACACATGATATTGCCTACAATTTGAGAAGTATAATTACAGCCAGAGAGCTGTAGAAATTTTGAGGTGACTGTTCACTGAAAACAAGAGAGGACTGTTATCAGTGAATGAGAAAGAATATCCACATAAACTCTTTTCCTCACAATATAGTTAAATGGCATAAGTATAACTTGCTGAATATCTTGAGCCAACTTACCAATTTCCACTGGGAGATGGTTGATTCGATTTTTTGACAACTCCAGTACTCTCAGATCTTGAAATAATGCAATGTAGGCTGGAATGGTTTGTATCAATGTATTGTACACGTGCCACTCTTTCAGGTAGATCTGCTCTTTCAGAGAATCTGGAAAATCCTGTAAATTAAGGACAGGTAAATCAAAAGCATCAAGTTAGAACTTTGTTCTACCATGTTTCTAAATACAGGGGGCAAAGATTCCACAGCCAAATGTCAACATTTTGCCTTAATTATTTTGGTGTAGAACAACAGTTTGACAGACCCTCGTAGGAGCAGTTTGCTTTTGAAGAGCATTGCAGCTGCATGTCACCACATGCTCATTTTTTAGCTCCTGATGTAATCTTTTCGCTGTAAAACTGAAACTTATCTGAAGTACTCAATCTGGTTGGTATCTCCCATACTATCTCTTTTTCCAGCTGGAGGACTTTTTTTAGAAGACATTTCAGTGCTTTAATTCACACATCAAGATGTAGTAAAATGCAAAGCAGAACAGAAGAATGGATGTATAAAGAATATTTAAATAGGGCGTGCCATAAAAAAACCGTATGCCTATGTTCTTAATATTTGCCAATGTTTCAAAAAAATTTTGCCAAGGTAGAACACAGTCTAAGGAACAGAAACCTTTCAGATAAGACACACACATACCACTTTTTCAGGGTGGGTTTTTTTTTCAAATAAATGACTTTACTTCTGAAGTTATTTCAGCAATGTTTGAAAATTACTTACTAAATTTCTTTAGGAAGAAAAAAACACTCAATTTTTAAATCAGTCCACAGTTGCAATTAATTCTTGCTTTAGTCATGCAGAATCTGTTTCTTTAAGATTTCTAGTATTGCTCCAGATACACAGGGAAAAAAAGTGGCTTCTGAGTTATTGTCCAAAATCCCCTATGTATAACAGTTACTGAAACTAAAATTTTTAAAGCCTTTAATTCTTAGAAAATTGCTTTAGTTAATTGGTATTCAGTTCAGATGTAGCCATCTTTCTTTGAATTATATTATCAAATTCCTTGAACAAGAAACAGACAAAAATCAATTCGTAAAGTCAAAGGTCAAACCATTTATCCTCTTTCTAAAGGAGCACACAATTTACCAGTTTGTTCTGGTTTTTAAATCACTGTACACTGGAAACATCTGGAATAAATAATTGGGGCACGGTGCTATCACTAACTGAATTCCATAAAAAGAGATGTAAGAGTTTCAGCCTTTAATTCCTTTATAACTTCCAATTTTTTTCCTATGCGTAAAGAATACAACACAGTAGGAATTACTGGCTTTTATGCAAAGAACTTTGCCCACCTGTTTTTTTTCCTTAGATATTTCATAGATTGCCCAAGACATTATCAAGAGTTATGCATTTTAACTGTTTTTTTATTAGTTCTGAACTTCTGAACTAGGAATATTGATACTTAATTCTTAGCTAAATTAAAACATCCAACTGCCTCTAATGCCAGTTCTGTTTCAATTTCCACATGCAGACATTAAGCCTGTATACATAGTTCTACTTTGCTATTTGCCCTTCAATATTTGATATGGATCATTTAATTTCTTGCTTCATTTTATCACTCAGTGTATATTGCATTGTGATCCATCTTCTATATTTGCCAGTTTATGGAATTTAAAAAAAAAAAAAGCCTTAGGGCTGATAAGGAGAAATCTCTCCAACTTTCTGAAGTGGGTTTCCACTCCTCCATCTTCAGAAATCTGCAGAAAAATAAAAGAATAAATACTAACTGCAAACTCAACTAGCACTGTCTTTCTCACATGTACAGAATTGAGAATGCAGTATATAGGGGATAGCATTTAGCTGGAGCGTCATAGACGCCACTGTACAGAAGAACCCTGATTCACAGAGAAAGCAAATGAAGAGTAGTCATCCTGGAGGGAAAAAATGATGTCTGGATAACACATACCATTTGCCCCTCTATTTCTCCACAGTCCAAGTCTGTCTTTGTTTTTCTACTGACTTGCTGATTGTCTGCACCTTGTTGTCACAACAGATCATCTCCAGCTCCTCACTGGCCTATACAGCAGGGAGCAAAGGGGGCTGGATGTTTGGCCTGGTGAAGCCAAGAGCTTTGCTCTTTTCACCGTCTGGAGGGGATATCCCACAAATTTTTCCTTTATATATTGAAAACAGTGCAACACACGAAGTACTATCTCAGATTAAGGTCAAACCCTTTCACAATTTTAAAAAAGTTAAGCCAAAAAAGTTTAGAAGTTCTTCATTACTAAGGAAAAAAAACAAATTAAATCTTTATTTCTGTAGTAAGAGTAGTTTAAACATCAAGATACTCTTGTGCAGCAACTGAAACAAATACATACATAACTTCAGAAGAATGGAAGGAGGTTCTATTCTTCCGAAGGGCCAACTTTGGCCTCTTCAGTCAACTGCTAAGGGAAGTCTCATGGGAAAGTGTACTAGGCGGTAAAGGGGCTCAAGATAGTTGGTTGGCATTCAAGGACCGCTTCTTCCAAGCTCAGGATCGGAGCGTGCCAATGAGTAGGAAGTCAAGTAAGGGATCTAGGAGACCGGCGTGGTTAAACAAGGAGCTGCTGGGCAAACTCAAGTGGAAAAGGAGAATCTATGGATTATGGAAGGAGGGGCTGGCCGCTTGGGAGGAATATAGGACAGTTGTTAGAGGATGTAGGGAGGCAATTAGGACAGCTAAGGCCTCCTTGGAACTCAATCTTGCTAGTCGGGTTAAAGACAATAGAAAGGGCTTCTTCAAATACATAGCAAATAAAACTAAATCAAGAGGCAATATAGGCCCACTGCTGAACGAAGTGGGTGCCCTGGAGACAGAGGATATAAAGAAGGCAGAGGTGCTGAATGCCTTCTTTGCCTCTGTCTTTACTCCTGCAGACTCTCCCCGAGGGCCCCGGATTTCTATAGCCCCAGAAGGAGTCAGGACAAAGGAGGAGTTTGCTTTGGTAGATGAGGATTGGGTTAGGGATCAGCTATGCAAACTGGACATCTGTAAATCGATGGGTCCGGATGGAATGCACCCACGGGTGCTGAGGGAGCTGGTGGAGGTCATTGCTAGGCCACTTTCCATCATCTTTGGTAAGTCGTGGGAAATGGGCGAGGTGCCTGAGGATTGGCGGATGGCAAAGGTCACACCAATCTATAAGAAGGGCAAGAAGGAGGACCCGGGTAATTATAGACCGGTCAGCCTTACCTCCATCCCTGGAAAGATGATGGAACAACTTATTCTTGACTCCATCACTAGGCATATCAAGGATGAGGGGGTCATTAAGAACAGCCAACATGGTTTTATGAGGGGGAAGTCATGTATGACCAACCTTATAGCCCTCTATGAGGAAGTGACTAGGTGGAGGGATGATGGTAGAGCGGTAGATGTGGTTTTTCTTGATTTCAGTAAGGCATTTGATACTGTCTCCCACAGCATCCTCATAGATAAGCTAAAGAAGTGTGGGCTTGACGATCAAGTAGTGAGGTGGATCGAGAACTGGTTGAAAGGAAGAAAGCAGAGAGTTGTGGTCAATGGCGCAGAATCTAGCTGGAGGTCTGTGACTAGTGGAGTTCCTCAGGGGTCGGTGCTGGGACCGGTGCTGTTTAATATTTTCATCAATGACCTGGATGAGGGAACTGAGTGCACCCTCAGCAAGTTTGCTGATGACACAAAACTGGGAGGAGTGGCTGACACACCAGAGGACTGTGCTGCCATTCAGCGAGACCTGGACAGGCTGGAGAGTTGGGCGGGGAGAAACTTGATGAAATTTAACAAGGGCAAGTGTAGAGTCTTGCATCTGGGGAAGAACAACCCCATGTACCAGTACAGGTTGGGGGTTGACCTGCTGGAAAGTAGTGAAGGGGAAAGGGACCTGGGGGTCCTGGTGGATAGGAGGATGACCATGAGCCAGCAATGTGCTCTTGTGGCCAAGAAGGCAAATGGCATCTTAGGGTGCATTAGAAAGGGAGTGGTTAGTAGGTCAAGAGAGGTTCTCCTCCCCCTCTACTCAGCCTTGGTGAGGCCGCATCTGGAATATTGCGTCCAGTTCTGGGCCCCTCTGTTCAAGAAGGACAGGGAATTGCTGGAAGGAGTCCAGCGCAGAGCCACAAAGATGATTAAGGGAGTGGAACATCTCCCTTATGAAGAGAGGCTGAGGGAGCTGGGTCTCTTTAGCTTGGAGAAGAGGAGACTGAGGGGTGACCTCATCAATGTTTACAAATATGTGAAGGGTAGGTGTCAGGATGATGGAGCTAGGCTTTTTTCAGTGATATCCAGTGATAGGACAAGGGGCAATGGGTGTAAACTGGAACATAGGAAGTTCCATGTTAACATCAGGAAGAACTTCTTTACTGTAAGAGTGACAGAGCACTGGAACAGGTTGCCCAGGGGGGTTGTGGAGTCTCCTACACTGGAGATATTCAAGGCCCGCCTGGACAAGTTCCTGTGTGATGTACTGTAGGTTACCCTGCTCTTGCAGGGGGGTTGGACTAGATGATCTTTTTAGGTCCCTTCCAACCCTTGGGATTCTGTGATTCTGTGATTGCTCTGACTTACTATACTTTAATGAGATTATTTCTTTATAGCTTATAAAAATATTTACAAATTGCAAATGTAAGTTTACAAATACTTCACTGTAATGTGGGGGGTTTTAGCATTCTCCGTCTTGCAATATATTTTATTTTTGTTGCTGAACCATAAATTGATGTGATTTTTTTACTTCATTTACAAACCAGATAGATAGGGATGGGAACTGAAATTTGCACAAGCTTTATATTTGCTTTACCCTCTGATTCCCTTGTGTTTTTTCGTAATCTTCTGCTGCCACACTAAAGCTGGCAGACTGCTGATAAATTGTTCCATGAAGACTGACACTTGGAGGATAGCCAGTCTTTTGCCTTTAACAACAAAACAATACCTCTAACTCTTTTGATTTTGGGAGTGAAAATAAAAGGAAATAAATAGAAAACCTACTACAGTTGCTGATTATACTGTTTTTAATTAGGACAGAATTTACCTGCTAGACATGAGCCTGAACTAAAACTGTCATCAAAGATCTGACAATTTTCAATTTTGTTTCTTTTCCAGTGCTGTGGTTTTATCGGTCATAGGCCAAACCAAAATATTGAATCTAAATCTCCCTCATTTTTGAGAAAGTTTGGAGCTAGTTCCAAACCTACTATGTCACAGGGCCACCTGTATTACATGGCTAGATCAGGAATTTTATTCTTTTGGGGGGAAAAAAATCTCTGGATATTAAATAAGCTCAAGACATATTTTCTCTGTCCATTCAATGCAGCAATTTTACTTGACCCTTTGTGTCAAATAAATACCTTGCTGTTCACTAACAGTGACAAGGGAATAACAAATGCAAATTCTCTGTTTTCTGTGAATATACACGTTATGTTAGATGATACATCTGGGAGAACACATGCAAATGTAGCAATTTATTTGCTGCATTTTTCTGAGAAGAAATTATATGTAAGAAAGTAATGGTGTACCAGTAAAAAAATTTACCATTTTTCATTCACTTACTTCTGCACATTTGACATTAAAGCTGTTTAAATTATGTGTACATCCAGATCCTTTCATTAGTAAAGCAGCACAGCCAAGAACAGTCCTGCTCTCTATTAGAGTGAACATCATCACCTTTCCTTTGCCAATATTGATATCACAAACTCAAAAAATTATTTTTCCTTAATATTTTCTGAAAATCATTTCAAATTCACTGATCCACTAGAGATTAAATATTCATTAGTTAGAAGCAGAAAGTAAACAGTCTCAGAGGGGAAAACAGACTTAAAGTGGATCCATTGAAAAATTCATGTGAATATTCATGACATTATTTTGCCACAGTTTTCATTCTTCTCTAATAGCAATGCTATTTCTCTGAAGAACTGATTTAATTCAATAGATACTTGTTTACATCTCATTTAAGTGTTTCATCAACTCTCCGTCATTTTCTCTAGGCAACTGATTCAAACACACAACACGAGAGTCCAATGTCCTTATACAGCTCCTTTTCACAGTGAGTTTGTCTGGAAAACTGACAGATACACATATTTTTTTCTGAAATATACTTTGGAATCATCAAAAACTTGCGTCACAATACACTATTCTTCTGCCGTCAAGTCCCAAGTGTTTTGAAAATACTCACTACCGGGGAAATACAGTAGGGTTGTGCCCATTTTTTTGTAAAGAGAAAAGTCTATCTGTGTTCATTCACAGCATCAGATTATGAGAGAGGCTAGCCATTTGTTTTTATAAGACCTGTTCTTTCCTAAATATAAATATTAATGCATTACTGTTTGCAGCAGGGAAAAATGCACCACACAGGGATGTAGACACTTAGAATTACAGAATCATAGAATGGTTAGGGTTGAAAAGGACCTCAAAATTATCTACTGCCAATCGCCACCCTGCCATGGGCAGGAACACCTTCCACTAAACCAGGTTGCTCAAGGTTCTGTCCAACCTGGCCTTGGGAACACCGTCATGGATGGAGCACTCACAGCATCCCTGGGCAACCTGTTCCAGTGCCTCACCATCCTCACAGTAAACAAATTCTTTGTTATACCTAAGCTAACTCTCCCCTGGTTAAGTTTAAATCCATTACCCCTTTTCCTACCACCACCACCCTTAATAAAGAGTCCTTCTCCAGTTTCCTTGTAGGTCCCCTTCAGATCCTGGAAGGCTGCTGTGGAGTCTCCAGACAGCCTTCTCTTCTCCAGGCTGAACAGCCCCAACTTTCTCATCCTGTCTTCATATAGGAGGTGCTCAAGCCCCCGTTCATCCTCATGGTCTTCCTCTGGACTTGCTCCAACAGTTCTGTGTCTTTCTTATGTTGGTCTCCTGGGTTCAGCAGTAGCAGTCATTTTTCTCCTTCTTAGTAGCTGCTGCTGTATTTTTGACTTTTGGCCTGGGAACAGCACTGATAACACCGATGATTTTAGTTGCTGTTCAGTAATGTTTTGTCTGACCAAGGACTTTCTGAGTCTCATGCTCTGCCAGGGAGGAGGGGAAGCCAGGAGGAATCAGAGACAGGACACATGACCCAAACTAACCAAAGAGGTATTCCATACCACAGCACATCATGCCCAGTATGTAAACTGGGGAAGTTACCCGGAAGGGCTAGATCACTGCTCAGGTCAGGCTGGGTATCGGTTGGTGGGTGGTGAGCAGTTGTATTCTATTCCGTTGTTATTTCACTTATCATTATTATTATTGGTGGTAGCAGTAGTAGGACAGTTGGGAGCACCAGAACTGTACACAGTACTACAGGTGGGGTCTCACAGGAGTGGAGTAAAGGGGGAGATTTATCTCCCTTTAACTGCTGGCCATGGTACAGCCCCGTATAAGGTTGGCTTTCTGGGCTGCATGTGCACACTGAAGCTGGTTCATGTTCAGTTTCCTGTCAACCAACTCCCCCAAGTCTCTCTCAGCAGGGCTGCTCTCAATCCAGTCTCCACCCAACCTGTAGCTGTGCCTGGGACTGCCCCAACCCAGGTGCAGGACCTTGCACTTGGCATTGTTGAAGTTCATGAGGTTGGTACTGGCCACCTCTCAAGTGTGTCAAGGTCCCTCTGGATGGCATTCCTTCCCTCCAGTCTGTCACCTGCACCACACAGTCGTTGGCAAACTTGCTGAAGGCTCACTCAATTCCACTACCCACATCATAAACAAAGATGTTCAGCAGGATCAGTTCCAACACCGATCCCTGAGGGACACCAGTCATTACTGGTCTCCACATGGACGTTGAACCATTGACAGCAACTCTCTACATATGGCCATACAGCAAATTCTGTATCCATCCAACAGATCCATGTCTTGAGTATTAAATATGTGATTGGTGAGCAGAAGAGGAGTCAAGGATCACTGAACCTTAAGGATGTTGTCACACAGCCTTTTCCAGGTGAAGCTTTTACAGACAAGGGTAAATCTCATCACTGCAGTTATCAAACACTGTCCACAGCCAGTAGCTAATCACCCTGAACAGGCATGGCCAAACCAGTACCCAAGTTACAAGAGGATTTTCAGATTCAGAGGGACTCACTGATTATATATTCTTCAAATATAAAATTTTTTTATACTAATGCTTAATAATCAGAGCACTGTGGTTCGTAAGATTTCCATTAAGTTTAGTGTGGCCGTACTGCTAGAAAACAGTTGTGGTTTGAGATGTCTAGAGGATCAAACTGCATGTCTCAAAAAGTTAGCCTAAAATTGAATGATAACTAGTAAGAATTAATGATCCACAATGAATTATGAATCTGCATAAACAAAATACTATTCCTCAGAATTCGTATTCTGTAAAATCAAGCCCTAATCGCTTTAGCTAGTACTCTGTGCCTATTTGTGTAACCTAATAGTCATTGTATGAGCTTTATCTTTCCTCAGGTATGTTAGAATAATTACTTTACAAGGAACAGTGGGTCTCCACCTAATGAAAATACATTATCTTTTCAATGACTTTTGAGAGGTGGGAAAAAAAAAGTGATGCTGAGGTGCTAAAGGAAGAAATTCTATCAGGAATTCAAAATGTGTGATCTGCTCCTATATTCTGCCTTACAAAGGTTCTCTGAAGGAGACCCAAGATAATTCTCAAAAGAACACTATCCGGGTAATTTTCAAAATAACTGTCCAAGCTATCCCAGTATATGATGGAGTGGTTTACAAAACTTATTTTTAACCTCATACTCAACAAGGCAGAATCAGTAAGCCAGATTCACTCTTATGCCATATGGATATGGAGCATGGAACAGTAGCATCTTTATAACATGTCTACACTTTTAACATCTAGAAAGCCTGGGCAGCGATCAGTGCCCAACACAAACTACCATTTTAATTGATTGCAACATTGCAAATAGCACCATTAGTTGATAGAAGTTGATTTGTGGACTCTTCATTTGCTGCTGAAGTTTCAAGTGAGAGCTCTTAAACTGAGACCTATGGAAAGGATGTGGTAAAGCCACTTGCTTCAGTCTTGAAAATTCCCTGTGCTGGGGATTACTCTTCTGTGAGACTTAGCTTCACAGAGTCCAGAAAGAGAACTGATACAGCCCAGAAGCAAGCCCAGTTCTCAAAATTAAATCTGTAAGTCATACTAGCAACCTACTCAGATTTAGCTATCAACTGTCTAGAGGATATATTACTGCTTCAGTGATGAGAAGAAAGGGGAAACATAATAGAAATACTTATCAGCTAAAAGCAAGTGGAAGAGAGGATTCTGCAGCTAGTTCCCAAATGGACACTTCACAGGCCTGTGCTGTTTGCTGCTGCCAGCAGCAAGTAGACAGCCAACAGCAAACCAAGCTGGTTATGTAAAATTGCACAGACAATCCCTCCTATGACTTCTCCTAGCGTCTGAGTGCTTAATCATCCAAACTTTGAACTCATAGATGTATTTGTGTGCAAAAGACATTACAGGAACTATAACACAATTGATGCCACATCTGCCAGCTACATGACATCCCAGCTTCTCTGGGAAAACTGTCACCTATCCACAGATCTTTTCATATGCAAATTGCCAGCCTGTGCAGCTTTTGTTGTGTAGTCTGCACATTTGCCTAAGTGCAATTTTGTGAGAGTGATAGCGGAAATTATTGTCATGTCTGATTCTGTCTTCAGTTTAGAAGCAGAAGTTGAGAGTAAAAATGACAAAGTGGTATGACTTGCATAACATATTTATAAAAAAAAAAAAAAAATCTGTAATAAGTTCTTTCAGAACTTTGGGGATTTTCACTTTTTTTAAATAATTTTCGGCTGCTAGAGACTGACATCGTTCTCTTATTTTGAAGGAGCACTGGTCTTCTCTAAATATAGCAGCTTTGATTTTATCTTTGTCTGAAGATACCTGAACTATGTTGCAGTACCTTGTTAAAACAGGAAGCTCATTTTAACCAGGCTAGAGCTGGACAACAAGCTAAAAAGTAACAGCTCTTCATCAACCAGCCCTACTAAATGAATAATTTGCATCGGTGGAAAAAACAGTCTCCTTACTAGAGCTGGACGGAACCAGGGTTTTCTATTTTGCAGAAATTTCATCCATTTTGTGCTTATTCAGAAAAGAGCTAAAACCAGAAAAACATGAAAGCTGAAAAACACCTTTATATTCAAGTTCAAGTATGGGACAAACTTACATTTCAGGTCAATCAATATAATTTTTTTAGTAAAATTTAGTCATATTATTAATTAAGTTTTAAATTGTATTTTTTGTAATAAAAATCTAAAAAATGCATTTAAAAATTATAAGCTAAACAAAAATCAAAATTCTAATTTCACTTTCTCATTAAGTAGTGTATATTCAAAATACATTTCAATAAAAACTTTAGCAACTTTAGGGAACTTCAGGCCAATTCTAATCCAGCTTCCACTGACTGACATAAAAACTCTTGAGTTTACTTCCAAACTGTTATTTCACATCAAACACAACTGGAGGCAAAAAGTGCTTCTTTTTCCAGCAAGACAACCGTGAATTGATGCTAATATTAGTTTTGATTTGAACAAATCTTCAGAAAAATGTTACCACACCATTAGAGCAAGAAGACAGATCCCTGAGTAGTAGACTAGATATGAACGAGCTAACAAAGCCAGAGAATCTTTTCATCTCTTTCCAACCACTGGGGAATTTCAGAGAAAGATACCTTACTGCAATATGATTGTTTATACCAAAGTTTTTGAGAGGGCTAAACTACCTGTATCAAAAGAGAGAATTTAAAATAATCATATTTGAAAACCACGCCACTAGTTCAGGGTAAAACGGGAAATGTTTTTGTCATTTCTAACACTGTGGAAAGAGCATCTATTTCATTTGCATTGGCAGGAAAAAAAGTTCTGGGAGATGAAAAGTTGCACTCCTAAGCTACCCAAACTGTTTAACAATAGAAACACACTTTTTCCATTATATTTACCATCCATTGTTCTCCAGAAAGGTGAAAAATAAACTTGTTTCTTTCCTTATTTGCTTCATCTGGCAAAGCACGCTTCTTCTGCAGCTGAGGTGTCTTTCCATAAGTGTCCAGAATCTTCTTATCAGTGTCTACAAAGCCATTCTTGAGGTATTTTGATTGAGGAATACCTTTCTTTCGGCACTCTAATATGAAATTCCATTCCTGCTTTATCCTGAAATGGGACCAAAAAGGGTTATGTAAATCAACTGAAAAAATATGGCAAATAAGCCTTAATGTTTGGTCTTTGTTTGCACAAGTATTTAATAAAATATAATTATGAACCTAATGTATTCAACATTAAAAAAAAAAAAAAAAACGCATTCGTAGAGTCCTAGAATCATTTTTAGATTTCTAGATTCGATATAGATTTCAGATGAGCAGGATTTCATTTACTGACTATAAAACAGAGAATAAAAGAAAAACGGAGTCTGAATACGCTGTCACAGAAAACAGCATAAATTATGTTCTTTATTTCAATAGGGTAGGAAACACATTCTCACAGAACAAGTTATATGTATAAACAAAAATGAGTAAGAAGTTAGAAATACTCCCTTTTCCCTGACCTTTCTTGTTCAAGTATAATGATCTATTTTTATTTTTTAAACGTTATCTTCCAATATCATCTTAGAGGGTGAAGGTAAAGGTCAAAGTTATGACATGCCAACCAATTTCATATTCAATTTCAGTGTAAATTTAGGCTCACCTCCAGGGCAAACTTTTAGCTATATAACTTCAGGTGCAAACTCTATTTGATATAATTAAGCACTGCCAGAAGCACATGCTTTAATTTAGGAAAGATTTATTTCAGCTTAGTCAATTAAGAAACAGGTTGATTAACTGAAGCATGCCTTCCTTGTACCAAAATAAAACTCTGTAGAGCTTCTTTTCTCATAAATTTGATGTCATGCTTTTAATGATAGATTCTTATGATACATATGATTCTTTTCTTTGATCTCCACCCAGAAATTTTAAGCTAAAGACTTAAAGAAAACTGACAGGTGAAGAAGGGCACAAAATTCAGGATAATGTGGCCCCTAGAAAAAGTGAAAAATGTTATGTCCTACAAAGAGTATCACATGCAAGATTTCAAAGTTCAAGTACAGAGTAACAAACCCTGCACACATATCCCCAGCTAAGCATGGGACTTTCTCTAAAATGCTAAAAAATTAGCACATGAAACAGAATGTCTCATTTTAACTCACATACAAGAAATCAGTTACAAACTGAGATATAGGAAGCATCTTCAAGACTTTGCGAAAATAAGCAATTTTTGGACACTCATAGCAAGATACGATATAGAAACTGCAAGGCAGAGTATATTTGTGGGAATATGATTGCATAGTTTAAAAGTCAGATTTGACTCAATGCTGTCAAAATAAATCTTTCGGGTTCAAAACTGCATGACTAAATAGGAAAGATATTATGGAGACAGCTGTAAACTGCCCAGCACAAATAGTAGCACTTACTAAAACCTTAGGGTATGTTAGAGAGGCTTGGAAGCAGAAAGCACAGCAACAGCAGGAGACTTCAGCTATCAGCATACACACAGCATATTGGCAGACAATGCACACTTTTGGAAACTACATATGAGTGTTTATCAGAGCAGCTAGCCTGAAAGACCACAAGAGGACCTGATTCAGTTGCAAAGAGAAGCACACTATACATGGGTCATCAGAGAACTACAGAAAGACCCTTCTGTAATAACAGCTCATTGTATTCCCATGCAACATCTTTATAGAGAGAAAATAAAAGTCTAGAAATATTTCAGAGGATGAGCTCCATAGAACAGTGAAGTTATTTTAAAGTGCATCTCCCTGGATAAAGTGCTGACAGACTGCATAAAGGCAGCTCATCCTCAGAGTGAGTACATACTAATGAAGACACTCTAAGGATCTTTTTCTCCCCTCATTTCCAAAACACACGGGGCGGGGGGGGAGGGAGGGAGGAGGAAGAGAGAGAATTACATTTATGTTCCAATGAAAAAATGAGAAGACAGTATAAAAATTAGATATAAAATCACAACAAAACAAATGGAGTTACTTACTGCAGGTGTACAAATTAATAGGAAAAGGATTTCTAGCACATCAGAAGCAGAAAATCTCTCAGAGAGGCAGTGGGAACAATTACTGATCAAGGTAGGAAAGAAGCTATGAAAGAATAGTCAAAGAAGTTATTGAGAGCTGCAGAAATGTTACTCATCCTTGGCTTCATTTTTCATTACAGAGATCAGTATGTTCTTTAAAAGTAAGCATCTGGAAGACTTTCTGATATTTATTGTCAATAGAGGAGGCTTGAGAATTAAAAAAAAAAAAAAAAAAGATATATTTGAAGTAAATCTCACCATTTCTCTCTGTCTAATTGTGGACTGCTTCATACTACAGTGAGCTGTGTTATTTTTAATGACTTAGGAAGAAAAAGACTGGACAGACAGAAAACACTTCCTGCAACACATTCAGCTCAGCGAGTCCTTAGAGGGGTATGGAAGCTGCAGTCACAGAAGAGTGAATCACCAATCCACAACATCTCAAATTTTTTTTCTGAATTGACTTGATATAACAAAGACAAAGAAAATAAGTTAGAGAAGACTCAGCTCTTTAGGCTATTTTGTGATCCTTCACAATATGCTGCACCTGATACTTCTGGTTACAGGGTGAGAGACACACAAGAGCTTGATTGCACTAGGCAGCCCTACTAAAGGGTATCCCTTCCAGTTACAGTCTGGAAGCACTCTGATTACAGAATTTTTCATCTAAGCAGACATTAAAGTTGAAACACTTCTTTCAGATGCTTTGACACATGAGCCAATTCATTTTTTAGAGTTGATCTTGCCTATTCAATTTGTCATTTGAACTCCAGAAACCACCAGCAAAACAGAGGGCAAAGACAACTCAAGAGTAACAGATCACAAGGAGAAGCTAGAAAATAGTACTTTCATATACTGTAAGAAAAATAAGCAGGCCCAGACCACCTACTCATCTCTTTTCCAAAACTCATCTACCAGTAAGCATACCTAGTTAGCTATAAAAGCTCTGTATTCTTGTGTGAGGTGGGTGGGAGGTGAAGTGTGCAGGAAGGGTGTGAGGAAAGTTCATTGAATCCTCAAGAAACAAAACAAAAAGATGTGAACTATTAAAATCAGAAGCTGAAAAAGACCAAAACTCTGGCATTACTTTTTTTAGTCTTCAAAATAATGCTATCTTTACTTAGCACTGCTGTACTGTTTTTTCTCACATCTTCCTTCAGTCCTCCACATATGGCTTTTCTGTCCCTCTGTGAAGCTTAATTCTGTGTTACTGCCCTCTCATTTCCATGGAATTCTTTGATTTTTATACTAAAGCAGTAAAGATTTTATCTCAGTGCATAATTTAATGCACAAAAAAAGTTTGTCCCCAAGATGCTTTTCTTGTATTCATTGCTCTTCACTCATATACACAAGATGACTGACTCGTTCCCCACAGTATAAATTCTACAGAGGTTAGAAATTTAACGAACAGAAAAAAAGAGGTCAAAAAGTCTAGCTTTTGATAAAAAGTAAGACACTGAACTGTTCTACTACACCTTAGTGCTCTGTCAGGTAGACCCCTGGAACACAAGAGCAGAGGGCTCAGATCTAAATTGCTACTCTCACACAAGGGATATACAAATCAGCAAGAAGGGAGCTACATTAAAGATGAAATAATAAACTGCCCTCTGACACTTTATTAATAACACATACAAAACACAGGTCATGTGTCAGGTCAGGAGGTCACAACACATTGTCAGCTAAATAAAATAAAATGCACATAGCAAAAATCAGTCAGTGGAATATTGACCTCAGAAGAAAAACAGGTGTTAAAAATTAAATCTGTTTAGGAATTCAACATGGATATCATGCACTGATTTGGAAGTCTTGTGTAAAACTTCGTCTTTACTCATGTATTAGATGATAGCAACATGCTCTGTTTAGCTTTAAAAGAAAGTTTACGGTCATGAGGCTAAGTACTCTGTAAAGCACATTTTGAATAGATGAAAAGTGAATTAATAATTAAGCAACAAAACCGCATAATTTTATACAGTGCCTCTCAGAATGAAAATATGGTATATCCCAACGTCAGAGGTCCTAACATTTTATGCCTTCGCTTGTACCCTTGGGGTGCACACTAGCTAAATGAGTCAACATGAGCCTTTCTGACATGAAAGTGTGGCTTAGAACAAGCCAGTACATTATCATTAAGCAAAGGCTGTGAAGTTGTAATTTGCAGGTTACAGTTGAGATCAAATCAAAGGGATCCATTCAGTTCTATCATTGTCAAAAAAAAAAAAAATGAAGTGAAGGTACTTTTAAAGATCTTAATGAAAATAAAAACCATTTTAAGTCTTCCTCTGGTGACAACCTTCAAATAAAATAGAATTACCACCACATTTGTTATATGTAGAGACTATTTCATGATTTTCTGTAAAGATACAAAAGGCATCCAAAATAACGGGACAAACAGAGAAAAAAATGTCCACACAAATAAAATCAGCCTTTAAATATGTTAATATACTTTCAGAAAAATTAGGTTTCTGGTCTTAGCTTTTTAAAAGCTCCTGATATTCCAGGAACACTTTTTCACATATGACAAGCAAATGAGTTGGTTACAAAATCACAGCCCTCCTAAAGTTTATGTCTTCTTGTTACTATTCATCAATAACATATTTTGTCTTCCTCTAGAGACTGATCAAAAGGTTGCAGTCAGATTAAAGAAACACCTACCATTTATATATTCAGAAAGTGGGTATTACTCAAGTAAAGCCTAATTATGGAGGAGTATGAACAGAAAAAAAAAAAAAAAGAAATTCTGGACATAGGAGCCAAGTGAGATCTAAGGTTCCAGTATTCTACTTCAATCGTGTAAATAAACCAACTAACTTTAAAAAGGCTGATTTCTTCCTGCTAATGTTTGACAAAAAAAGTTGTTTCATACCTTTATATCTACAACACAAAAACACACCTCTCAACAAAGCAGGCTGTAAATGGTATGGAAAAAGGGTTAATTCTGGCAAGACATTTCCCAATACATTGCAGTTTATCAGTAAGCTCTCAGGACAACACACTATACAAGTCATTCACATGGGCCAGGGCAATCCCAAGTAAAACTACAGATTGGGCAAAGAATGGATTCATAGCAGCCCTGATGAGAAGGGTTTGGGGGTGCTGGCTGACAAGCTCAACATGAGCCGGCAACATGTGCTTGCAGCTCAGAAAGCCAGCCATGTTCTTGGCTGTATTAAGAGAAGTGTGGCCAACAGGTCAAGGGAGGCGATTCCCCCCCTTTACTCTGCTCTGGTGAGACTCCACCTGGAGTGCTGCGTTCAGCTCTGGGGCCCCCAGCACAAAAGGGATGTAGACCAGCTCAAGCAAGTCCAGAGGAGGGCCATGAAGATGGTCAGAGGGCATGCAACACCTATCCTGTGAAGTACCTCTCCTATGGAGACAGGCTGAGAGAGTTGGGATTGTTCAGTCTGTAGAAAAGAAGGCTCAGCAGAGACCCTAGAGCAGCTTCCAATAGCTAAATGAGGCCTGCAAGAAATCTGGAGAGGGACTTTTACAAGAGCATATAAATACAGGACAAGAGGGAATGGCTTTAAACGGACAGAAGGTAGATTTAGGTTTGATACTAGGAAGGAATTCTTTATTGTGAGGGTGGTGAAGCACTGGAACAGGTTGCCAAGAGAAGTTGTAGCTGCCCCAATTTTGTCTGTGTTCAAGGTCAGATTGGAAGGGGTTTTTAGCAACCTGGTGTCCCTGCATATGGCAGGGGAATTGGAACTGGATGAGCTTTAGGATTCCTTCCAACCCAAGCTATTCTACAATTCTATGATTTTATATGAAAAAGGATCAGCATGGAAATAGAACATTCAAGTATTACTACTTTGATTAATGCTAAACTTGTCTTCAGGTAATCATTCCCCAAGCACTACTTCATTTTCCTTGAGAAAAAGCTATGTTTCTTAGGTAAAGAAAGGAAGTTTCATCAGATGGCACTGTTTCCACTAAATCAGGATGGACAAAATAATCAGGACATTATATGGTGCCACTAATTCAGTACTCTTGGTCAGAATCACTAGCCACACAGGATCATTAAATATTTTTATAGAATATTTATAAGAGCATGCCAGTTAAACTGGAGCTCAGCACACACTAATATTCCTGATGGATGAGTAATATTTTCTTCAAAATCCATTGGATTGATTTAATTTCAGTCCCTCTGCCACACTCATCCATGGGTTGTAAAGAATTGTGACTCAACAGCTGCTTTTATGTTTAAACCCATTTGCATGCAGTACGTTAGATGCAAGGTCTGTATGTACAAGTGCTTAAGAATGAAGTCAAATAACTTAAGTGGTTATTAGAACTGCAGATCTGTTCCCAGCTTGTTGCCTATAATTTGTGTTTGGGGCTAAGGGCTCCCAGTTTGAGTTTTAGTTTTGTTTAGAAAAATTCTGAATTGGGTATTGAGTGGGAGAATAAAGATAAACATCACAAATAAAATCTCAGTTCAAGTACAAATACAGTTATGGCACTGAAGTTTGGCAGAAAGATAGAGACAAATCTATTTTATTAAAGAAACACATAACCCGTCAGGGAAAAAGTCATTGTCCACCTGTAGAGTGAAAGTTTTCTTTTGACTTTCAAGTCATGAAGTGATTTCTAAGAAAAGTAACACATGCACATTTAGCTAGCTAGACCTTGAGAGGAAAGTTCTGGAGAAGAGACACACTGGAAGAGGCAGTTGAACAAACTGTTATCTTTGCTGCAAGTTTGGTTGGTAGACAAGCCAGGCTCTGCCATTTCACAGCAAAGATTTATATGGCTAATCTGGGAAAACATCTCTGGCATTTCCTCACTTGAATGTTTAATTTGTCAGTCATCAGTTTTTACTTTTCGCTTTCATTCCCTTTCCGAAACAACAAAAATGGTAGGAAGGAAAATTTATGAGGAAAGCCATCACACCACATCAAGTTAGTCTAACATCATTCCAGATTTCAGAGCAGCATATGAAATTGCTCACCACTAACAGAATCTAGAAGAGAAATATAAAACAGTGCTATAAACACAAATTTCTTCCTATAATATGGACTTTCATAACCATGTAGGTAACCATAGAACAATGCACATTTTTTGTAAGAGTCCATGTTTTATATCCTGTGGGAGACTTAGAATGGGCTTGCCTGATGTGATTAAGGACATAATGTAAAATGAAATTACTCTTGTACAACACTGTACTGTATCTTTCTCTTTTTTACTCAGTTGCTGGTTTATAGATGTCCCTAAGAAGCAAGGATCCCTTAAACTGTTGTACTTCCGGAGTCCCACAAATCCAAACAGGAAACAGGACTCCATACAATGTGTTCCGATTCCCATATCTCACAGAGACAGATATGAGCCTTTCAGAATACTTTTTTTTCTCCAGAATCAGCTTTCATTGACCAGATGCTTAAACATCTGCACTAGACCTAAATTCCTAAAAATTTTATAAGACTTTACCATTAATTCACAGTTCATGTTTTGCAACTATTTGCAAGGGTTTTGCGTTAGAAAATCTTCAGTCGAAAAGAGAAATACCTAATATGTGATTGTTTACTGACCCTGCATGAACTAAATCACCTTGTCCCAGGATGAGCAAACTTCCCTAGAGGTTAATTGGGAGTTTTTCCTCAAATAATACATACTACGTTTCACTACATAGTATTAGGTCATTCTACATAGCAACACAGCTGGTAAGGAACTGTACAATCTCAAGGGCATTAGCAAGCTGTAACTTCTTTGAGGAAAAATGGATTTTGTTTGTTTGGGGTTTGGATTTTTTTAAGAAAATAAAAGCAGCCTCAGCAAGACAGATTCCAAGCTCATCCATTATACAAGTATATTTGCAGAGAAACTCTATTAATTCCAGCCCTACTTGGGAATTCACTCTGACTGCTGGCAAAGATAAATATCTAGACTGCTAAATGCTAGAATGCAGACCTCAGTTCAGGAAACTTCCTTCTTTGCATGTCTTCTTGGAATTACCCTTTTGGGTCACAATCCAGTCCAAAATAGTTTCCTACTAGCACTGATTTCAGTGGACCTATCTGACTGTGGTAAAATTTTAATCTCTGAGTAGAATACCAAAAATTGGTCACAGAATTTCCTAAAATAATGAAACATATTTCTACAGGGAAGCATTATTCCTATTGAGCATTTAATTACAATTACAATTTTATCTATCCTTTTGTGATAACAACAAGCAAAATCTCATCTTATTTTTGGCCTAACATTTGGGAGCACTGATAAGTACTGAAGAAATAACTTGTGACCTGACCTAAAGGCCAAGGGGTCACAACACACCTCATAAAACAAGGAGAATTTTTCTTTTAACTGAATTTTGCATTTTCTTACCAATATTTTTATGACTTTGATCATTATTCTGCCAGCTTTTTCCATTCTATGAAGCCTGCATTATAAGAATTAACCTGAACTTTGCCATTCATTTCAGGGGATGAAATACTATCACTCACATTCAGGAAACAAAGTTGGTTGTGTTTTCTCCTTTTCTCCAGGAGCAGTAAAAGTAAGACTACCTGCAAAGAAGTCTGATTACATGAAGATCTACAAGACAAAGTACTGTATTCAAATTGCAAGCTAAAAGAAGAAAATAAAATTCCTTTGTGAATGATGAAATTGTACTTGGAACTTTTTCTTTCTCTATGTCACATCCCAAATTCCCTATCTCAAGTTGGCACAGGAAAATAACAGAACTACTTTGGACTACATTAGTGGAAAACAGAGGTGGTCAAGCTCCACTTTTTCAGCTGGAGGAGTGGATACAGGCAAATAACCACAGGCAGAAATGGCACGGAGAATGTATTGTTTTTATGGAAAACTCAAGTCACAGTAAGAAATGATGCTTAACATATGCAAAAAACATGGGAGCTGGAATTATCCACCTAGACCACAAAAGGTTATCTTCTTTCCTTTTTTCATACAGAACTGCCAATGCCTGACATTTCTAGTTTACTTTTGTACTAGTGAACTTGGAAGTTATCTTCTGCACCCAGAAAACCAAAACAAAACATGGCAGACGGATGCTGACGCTCAGATCCACACTGGGACTGACTTCTAGCAGTTCTGAAGATGAACAGCATGTGCTTTTAGAACTTACAGGTGTGGCTTCTTGGTCATAATATTGTTTTTATGAAGAAGGCTGCACTGGCACCCCAAGAGCTGCTAGCGGACACAGACACCAGTAAAGAGTTGTATGCTTTATCTGCATTAGAACTGGGCAAAGCCATTTTTAATATAGCATCCGGGACTGTCGTGGTTTAAACCCAGTCACACAGCTCGTCCACTCACTCCCCCCCTTCTTTCCCTCCCCAGGACAGGGACAAAATAAGATTTGATCAAATTTCATCCCATATCTTTTCACTTTTTTTTCCATCATAAAAAAAACCTCACAACAGCAAACTTTTTCTGTCCCTCAGCTCATACCAAAAAGAAAGCTTATCCTTTAATCTGAAGGACAAGCTGAATTTTCCCTTGTTTTTAATGCAGGCTTTGGTGTTGGGACAGGAGAACCAAGACTGCAACTATGGATGTTGCAGATATTTGAAGATAAAGGTCTGCAGAAAGGGCAGTCACTCTTTGTATTACCCTGGTCTTCTCTTAGCACAGTTGCTCTGTTGTCAGTGCAGCTGCCCTGACAGTGAGAATCAATGAGTGGATGTCTCCTGAGACAGCCAAAACACCACACAAAGGCTGAATGCAGTGATGCTTTTAAAAAAGGCACTGTTTAAACCTGTGCATTTTATTTTTATAGCAGGAAGTTATTTTTATTGTTTTGTTCTCTTCTCAGAAGGGAAAAATGATAAGTCATGTTTCCAACATTGCCAGCACAGTATAATATTTCACTGTCTCTAATGGGAATGAATATAAAGAAACCAAAATATTCCTTAAAGAAACCATAAATTAAATATAACGAAAACAATAACATGATTAGTGGGTGCAAGCATTGCAATCAAAGCTTTCTTTAATATTTTAACAAGAAAAAAAATCTTATGATAATTCTTCTTTTCTATCCTCTCTTTCCTATTCAGAAGAATTGTATATGCCCATTTATTTAATTCCTTTTGTTTCTCCTGTCAACTCAACAAAAAGGCTTAAAGTATTTTTAGTACTAAATTTTATGAGCATGTTTTCATGAATTCTATAATAGTCATATTTTATATAGCATATAAGCAATAAAAATGTACAAAATATGATATTTTTTTCTTTAAATTAAGTCTACACAGTGGACAATAAAATACAGCCTTAGTAAATCATAGTTTATATAAGAAAGAGCAGGGACTCTAATGAAAGAGAAGCACAATTTCTACTGCATTTTTTTTGCAATCATCTGAGGAAAGGAGTTGTGAAATTGTTGAAATCAAACCCCAAAATATAACATTTGAATCATCTGATAATGCTTAGTATATGCCAGTGTTAGTGGATAATAATAATGGATTTAGTTAAAATGAACATCAGGAAAGTTGGCTTACTTTTCCAATGAGCTTTTTTCTAATCTTTCCTTCTCTTTTCTCTGACGTTCTTTGTTCTTCTTAACTCGAGTTTCCCACAGTCCTCTTATGAGGGAAAAGTCAAATATTATCACCTGATGCCCCATACTGTTGACATTAAGCTTCTCCTGCAAGAACAAGCCACCATGAACACTTCAGGAAAGAAATAATAGAAAAAATAAGGAACCAAATGATCATGTTTCATTAAAATTATCTGGGGAAAAAAGCAACGTCATGAGTAATATTAATATAGTATTTCCATCTTACCTAATTTGTCTAGGGTTTTGTGCTGTCAGTAATCAATTTAGTATGCAATTGACTTCTACATAAAATCTATGACAGCTGCTAAAAGCTGATATTTTTGTATTTATTGCAATTCTCCCTCTCCAAAATAAAGACACAGTTGGAAAGAAATGTTAATATGATTAACACCAATCAAAAGAGCTTTAAAGACTATATTTTTGCATTTTTGTAACTAATTTTATGTAACTAATTTATGTAACTAATATTAAAAAAGAGCTCATAAAGAAATTATCCATTGTAGAGTCTGCAAAAACACTTCATCTTCGGTTCCCATGTATTGATCATTATGTGTCCAAGCTATCCTTTTCCAGTGGAATCTGGGAGTTTCCAGTAGGTGAATTTCTGTGAAAGGCTTTGAAAGACCAGCCTGCAACTTACAGTAAAAACTTACCTAGGACAGAGATAAGGTGAAGGGTTGTGAACACATGGTTCCCATTTACTAGTATATGTAGAGTTACCTTCCAACAATCAAAGGCTTGGTATCCATGTATCAGGTCCTGTGCAGTTAGGAACTCAGCTGAACTGTATCCTAACTCAAGAAGCTTTCCATCTTTAGTTGAAACCACAGAAACTTCGTGCAGGAACCTTGCATCTGCAGAAGTTCATCACAGCTCTCATTACCTTTAGCAGGTATGATGCTTGAGCATGGTCCAAGTATGAATGCTACCTATTTTTCACTCAAGGAAAAAGCTACGCCATAGTATCCTTAACAACCACAAGAGACTGAGACCTCAGATTTACATTGTGTGAAACACAGCGTGACTGGCAACATAATGCTCCTTACTAAACTATAGCACTGGTTCATTACCAACAGAGAAAACACCTACTAAATCACTAACTCAAGTACAAGTACAAATCTTGATAAAACAGGTAAAACTGTACTCTCTTGCTTGGAGTCACTGGTGAGGGTACAATCACCACAATTCACTGGTTTTCATAAAATGCAACTAGATTTTCTACAGAGGACTTCTGTCATGCTTAGCTCTTTATAAAATGGTTTGCTGAACTTCTGCAAACAAGTCTTACAAAACAGAAGTTTGAAGCCTTTTAAAAATAATTGCTTCTACCAAGATAAAAGCAGAGAAAAGGAAAATCAGTTATTTAAACTTTGCTTGAGGTTTCACTAGATACCACATTTATCATACCATTCATAAGCTTGAGAAAAAAAAAATAAAGGAAAGAAGAAAACCCCAGTGGACCATATACTACCATTTAAAAAGAAATTTGCCCCTTACTTTACCGGGTATTTTCAAGGTTGTATTTATTACCTTTTCCTCAGACCTGGCTGTGACGATTTTTTTGATGCTCTACATCCTTCAGCTGGGACTATTATCTGTCCTTCTGTTATAATACTGTGAAGGAAAGGGAAAATATATCCCCTCTGCATTTTTCCCTTTGCAACTTCATTATTGTCTCTTTTATCTTTCAACCCCTTTCACCTACCTTTCTATAACACATAATGCATAAAGGAATAATTTCTTCTGAGTCAGCAAAACACCCTCATGTCCTCTGGAAAATGCAGAGAGTAGACTAAAAAGGATTATGCATAGGTACACCTTGAGGAAAGCTTCTTACCTGTCCACTTTATTTTTCATCTTAAAAAGAAACACCCTTACAAATACCCTAAAGGACTGGCACAGAGACTGCTCAGAGACATTTTTCTATGACATAGTCTTCTGTGTCTTACAATGCTTACATAAACTGCTATCTTAGCTGTTCATAAAGCTGCTCCTATTGATTGATTACCTTTACGAGCACTAACAATGAGGCAAAAATAGTTCTGAACCTATCTGGAATCAACTGCTGACAACAGCTGAGTCAAAACCCCATTAATAGCAGTGTAATGAGAGTGGTGACCTTATTCTCAGTGGAAAGGCATATCTATAATCAGCTGCACCTTTCTAAAACATATTCACTAATAATTTACAAGAAACTGTTTACTGCATAAAATAAAACATTTTCCTCAGCTGCCCAAATCAAGAAACCTAGTGACAAGTACTTCTCCCTCACGGTAGCTGCAGACCAGCATCCACTCTGCAGGATCTAATTCACTTTAATGGACCAATTCATAGCAGTGTGTTTTGGTAGAAGGGCTATTGCAGGAGCTGAATTGCTACAAGATGGTGAAGTGGCAGCTGGACACTTGACCTCTAGATGGAACTAGATGGCCTTAATCAACGCAAAGTCTGAATAAACTGTGAAAGTACTCTATATCCTTGACTTGCTCCCCAACTTCCTGTCTCCCAGGTTAAGTCATCTGTTCTTTACTGAGACACTGATTTGTTAGACACTCAGGTCAGAAAAGTTCATACAGCTTTTATGCACATATTGAAAATTAGGTTTCAATGCATTGTCTTTTTTTCTTCAATAGTAAAAGCCAGCAGAGCAGGAACGTGGGGGCAGGTGAGAGGTGTTCATCATAACTCCTCAGGACTAATCTTTTCAGAAGGAGCAAAGTCACAAATCCTGATCAGATCACAGGGTGGCTAAGGCTGTACGAATATTCATCAGGACAAAGGTGGAACTTTGTTGCTATCCGTAACTCTTCCAAGGGCTGTTGTTTTACTCTACTCCTTAGTTCAAAAAATGGACATGAAGTATCAAGCATAATGGCACAATGCGCATTTCCCAGAGTTTAGATGCCACCATTTTCTTGAGGATGAGATGTTGCCCAGAAAAGAGAGCCTGGCAAGCTGGCAGAAACTATACTTATCCTATGCGTAGGTTCTTCAGGGTGCTTACTCATGCATGGCAAGAATTTGTGGCAGAAGTAATTTCCATTTCTAGAAATACATAGGTCTGTAGCTGTTCAAGTTCACAAACAACAGTTGTTTCTTTCCAATCATCAGGGTAAGTCTGCATAGGGAAACCCAGAGCTATCATCTATTAGTCAGAAGTGGGACATTACATTTGGGTGGAAAAATGCCTCATTCTAGACTTCTTTCTAACTTCTTCCCTTCAGCTGGCGTTCCTCACCTTTTTCCCCTCCCATACTTAGGCTCTTCATAGGCAATCATTATTAGCACTTTACCTGTTGCCAGAAATCACAGAAACAGAGAAGTTGAAAAGGGCCTCTGGAGGTCACCTAGTCCAACCACCCTGCTCAAAGCAGTCACAGGGTTATTCACCAAAATCTATATATACTTCAGCCCCCTTCTTCTTCCATCTTCTCCCTTCTTTTGTAATTCATCATTGCTCCTTTAAAACCCTATACTTACACATGCTTATCAAGGACAAGCTTTGGTCATACTTGTGAGGATTACCCAACCCACCAATATGGCAGTAATTGAAAAATAAAAACCATGCTCACATTACTTCTCATCCAAGAAATAGGCAACCTTACTTTCACTATGGTCAAGTCCAAAAGCAACCACCATCTGCACATGCAACACTCTACTTCATAACTACACTGAGTTTGCAGCTCAATGCCATCTTCTTTGAGTAACATCTAGTCTAAATTATGCTATAGATCATCAACACACCTTTCTTAGATGATGTATGGTTATAACATTCTTTCAGGCTTATGAGTTATTAGTGAGATAGATCACAAATGCAAGGTTCTTCAGTAATGTACTACAATGAAAGCACAGTGTTTTCCAGGGGAAAAGGGACTGAGGAAAATAAAGAGAAGGCAAAAATGTCATTTACAAGAGAATCACTTCTGGAGAAAATAGTTCTCTGTGTGTCTGTGGAAGCAAATAATCTTATCCCTAACCATTTACACTTCCAAAGAAGTAATCTACAAGGTCTTAATCAATATCCTTAAAAGGCAACATACTGGAAAGTCAGTCTGATTTCTTAACTTACCCAGAATGGAGAGCTCAGAAACAAAATTGTCCAGTCCAAATACATTTCTTTTTTTTTTTTTTTTTGATTGCAAGACTCTCCCTTCATAAGCACCTACCCATTACATTCAAGGCAATATTTTAAACTAATTAATTTCAAAATGAAAAGAGATCTTTCTTAATAATAAGCATTTGCATTATTTGACAAATTGATGGTAGAGTTTCTAACCAGAGAAACCTGTACTAAGGGCAGATGGAAGCATTTTCCCTTAGTTTTACTCCTTCCCTTTTTTTATATATTTCTTAAGAAGAGGGGAAAGAAAAAAATAACACTTATCTTTAGCGGGAAAAAAAAAGTCCTTTTGAACACTATGGCCTTTGCAACATCATCTCTTCCTCAACTAGCAGGATAGGTCATCTGCAACTTTGTCCCAGTTTTCATCAGTAAGGAACTCACAAGAAGCCTTACAATTAGCATTTCCCCTCTCTACATTCTAAAGCACAGAATCACAGAATCACAGAATCACAGAATCCCAAGGGTTGGAAGGGACCTAAAAAGATCATCTAGTCCAACCCCCCTGCAAGAGCAGGGTAACCTACAGTACATCACACAGGAACTTGTCCAGGCGGGCCTTGAATATCTCCAGTGTAGGAGACTCCACAACCCCCCTGGGCAACCTGTTCCAGTGCTCTGTCACTCTTACAGTAAAGAAGTTCTTCCTGATGTTAACATGGAACTTCCTATGTTCCAGTTTACACCCATTGCCCCTTGTCCTATCACTGGATATCACTGAAAAAAGCCTAGCTCCATCATCCTGACACCTACCCTTCACATATTTGTAAACATTGATGAGGTCACCCCTCAGTCTCCTCTTTTGCAAGCTAAAGAGACCCAGCTCCCTCAGCCTCTCCTCATAAGGGAGATGTTCCACTCCCTTAATCATCTTTGTGGCTCTGCGCTGGACTCCTTCCAGCAATTCCCTGTCCTTCTTGAACAGAGGGGCCCAGAACTGGACGCAATATTCCAGATGCGGCCTCACCAAGGCTGAGTAGAGGGGGAGGAGAACCTCTCTTGACCTACTAACCACTCCCTTTCTAATGCACCCTAAGATGCCATTTGCCTTCTTGGCCACAAGAGCACATTGCTGGCTCATGGTCATCCTCCTATCCACCAGGACCCCCAGGTCCCTTTCCCCTTCACTACTTTCCAGCAGGTCAACCCCCAACCTGTACTGGTACATGGGGTTGTTCTTCCCCAGATGCAAGACTCTACACTTGCCCTTGTTAAATTTCATCAAGTTTCTCCCCGCCCAACTCTCCAGCCTGTCCAGGTCTCGCTGAATGGCAGCACAGTCCTCTGGTGTGTCAGCCACTCCTCCCAGTTTTGTGTCATCAGCAAACTTGCTGAGGGTGCACTCAGTCCCCTCATCCAGGTCATTGATGAAAATATTAAACAGCACCGGTCCCAGCACCGACCCCTGAGGAACTCCACTAGTCACAGACCTCCAGCTAGATTCTGCGCCATTGACCACAACTCTCTGCCTTCTTCCTTTCAACCAGTTCTCGATCCACCTCACTACTTGATCGTCAAGCCCACACTTCCTTAGCTTATCTATGAGGATGCTGTGGGAGACAGTATCAAATGCCTTACTGAAATCAAGAAAAACTACATCTACCGCTCTACCATCATCCCTCCACCTAGTCACTTCCTCATAGAAGGCTATAAGGTTGGTCATACATGACTTCCCCCTCATAAAACCATGTTGGCTGTTCTTAATGACCCCCTCATCCTTGATATGCCTAGTGATGGAGTCAAGAATAAGTTGTTCCATCATCTTTCCAGGGATGGAGGTAAGGCTGACCGGTCTATAATTACCCGGGTCCTCCTTCTTGCCCTTCTTATAGATTGGTGTGACCTTTGCCATCCGCCAATCCTCAGGCACCTCGCCCATTTCCCACGACTTACCAAAGATGATGGAAAGTGGCCTAGCAATGACCTCCGCCAGCTCCCTCAGCACCCGTGGGTGCATTCCATCCGGACCCATCGATTTACAGATGTCCAGTTTGCATAGCTGATCCCTAACCCAATCCTCATCTACCAAAGCAAACTCCTCCTTTGTCCTGACTCCTTCTGGGGCTATAGAAATCCGGGGCCCTCGGGGAGAGTCTGCAGGAGTAAAGACAGAGGCAAAGAAGGCATTCAGCACCTCTGCCTTCTTTATATCCTCTGTCTCCAGGGTACCCACTTCGTTCAGCAGTGGGCCTATATTGCCTCTTGATTTAGTTTTATTTGCTATGTATTTGAAGAAGCCCTTTCTATTGTCTTTAACCCGACTAGCAAGATTGAGTTCCAAGGAGGCCTTAGCTGTCCTAATTGCCTCCCTACATCCTCTAACAACTGTCCTATATTCCTCCCAAGCAGCCAGCCCCTCCTTCCATAATCCATAGATTCTCCTTTTCCACTTGAGTTTGCCCAGCAGCTCCTTGTTTAACCACGCCGGTCTCCTAGATCCCTTACTTGACTTCCTACTCATTGGGACGCTCCGATCCTGAGCTTGGAAGAAGCGGTCCTTGAATGCCAACCAACTATCTTGAGCCCCTTTACCGCCTAGTACACTTTCCCATGAGACTTCACTTAGCAGTTGACTGAAGAGGCCAAAGTTGGCCCTTCGGAAATCCAGAACTGTGGCTTTGCTAGGTATTCTATTCCTCCCACACAGGATCCTAAACCCCACCATCTCATGGTCACTGCAGCCAAGGCTGCCATTGACCGTCACCACTTCGACCAAACCCTCCTTGTTGGCGAGTACTAAATCTAGCAGCGCTGCTCCCCTAGTTGGTACGTCCACCATTTGCATTAAGAAATTATCATCAATGCACTCGAGGAACCTCCTAGACTGTGAATGACTGGCTGTGTGAGTCTTCCAGCAAATATCGGGGTAATTAAAGTCCCCCACGACGACTAAGGCATGTAGTCGCGAGGCTACTTCCAGTTGCCTGTAGAAAGCCTCATCAACTCCTTCGTCCTGATCAGGAGGTCTGTAATAGACCCCCACAACTGTATCACCCGTGCCAGTCAGCCCCTTGATTCGTACCCACAGACATTCCACTTGCTCCTCATCCGACCCCGGACAGAACTCAATACATTCTAGTTGCTCTCTCACGTAAAGAGCAACTCCACCACCTCGCTTTGCTGACCTATCTTTCCTAAAAAGGACATAGCCATCCATGACCACATTCCAGCCATGTGAACTGTCCCACCATGTCTCTGTAATCGCCACTAGATCATAACCTTTAGCCCGCACACAGACTTCTAACTCCTCCTGTTTATTCCCCATGCTGCGTGCATTGGTGTACAGGCATTTCAGGGAGCCAGTCCTAGTACCCTTTTTCCCCTGCGGGACAGGGTCTAAAGAGCTATCCTTTCCCACAAATGAAACAAGAGATTGATAGTCCTCCTTAGCCCGCCATCCTTCAATCCCTAGCATGTTCCTCTTGGGCTTGTCCCCAACAGGCCCAGTTAAATCCCCTCCCCCCTTCATAACTAGTTTAAAGCCCTGTCAATAAGCCCTGCTAACTCCTGCCCCAAAACCCTTTTTTTTCTCTGGGACTGGTGTATCCCGCCTGTCACCAGCAAACCAGGTGTCCCATACAGCAGCCCGTGATTGAAAAACCCAAACCCCTGCCTTTGGCACCAGTCACGTAGCCATACATTAACCTGCAGAGTCTTCTTATATATCCCTTCACCCTCGCTTGCAACAGGTATGGAGGCAAACACCACTTGCGCTCCAGACCCTTTAACCAGCCGTCCCAGGGCCCTATAGTCTCTCTTCATTGCCCTTACGTTCCTCGTAATAATTTCGTCACTGCCAACCTGAAAAACCAGCAGTGGGTAGTAGTCAGACGGCTGCACCAGTTCAGAGAGCTTCTTTTTAACATCTCTAATCCGAGCCCCAGGCAGGCAGCAGACCTCCCTGTGGGGTGGATCCGGTCGACAAATGGGCCCTTCTGTTCCCCTCAGAAGGGAGTCACCCACAACAATTACTCTTCTTTTCTTCTTGGTTGGGGAAGTTCTGAGGTATGTGGGTGAGTGACTAGCCCTGGGTGACTCACTAGATAGATTTGCCTCACCATCTCCATTCACCTGGCCCTGAATTTCCAAGACCTCGTACCTGTTATTCAAGGGCAACTGGGAGGGAGGAAGGGATTGTGAGGGTTTTCGCTTACCTCTCCGAGGAGGAACCTCCCTCCATCCATCCTTGTCCATTAAGCTCTCTCCTTCTGTCTGATGGTAGGAGGGAAGGGGATCCATATCTTGTTGAACCACTTCCCTCTGCCCTTGCCTTAGGGTGTGGTTCCACCAATCTATTTCACTTTCACACTCTCTAATGGCTCTCAACCTTTCTACCTCCTCCCTCAGTTCAGCCACCTGCCTGAGCAGGTCATTTATTTGCTCACAGCGAACACAAGCAGTGTCACTGGCTCCCTCCAATACAAGTGCCAGGCTCAGGCATTCGCTGCAGCCAGAGACCTGCACAGCTGCATGTCTGCAGGAAGGCTCAGTCTGGATACCCACATTAGTACTCACTACAGCTTTCGATCGTGTTGTAACCATGATCTATCTGGTCAATCAATCCGTCTACGTCTCTCAGCACTCCTTCCCCCTCCTGTACTCCAGGCGAGTTCTCTCGATGAGGCGGTTGGAACGCTTCCCTGCCCGCTCGCCTGCCCGCGCGAACTGCCGCGCAAACTGCCTCGACCCTCTGCCTCGACGCTCTCTGTTTGCCGGCTCTGTTCCTCCCCTGGGGCTGTACCTTCAGTCCCAGATACTGCGACCTACAAACTTTTCTCAAATACACCATCCTAAAGCTCTGTGGCTTCAAAAAGTACCTTAACAAGCCCCTCTCCTCAGCAACTCGCTCAGTCTTACCGTACTGGAAGCTTCTTCTCAACACTGAAACACATTTTTGCTTCTTTCTAGGTCAGTTTTATAATCCACCACCTCTCTGGCCCAGCTGAGGTAAGAAGAAATGTTTGCTTACATTAAGAGCACTCTTTTGCTATCAATATTCAGGTTTAGGTCTCTGATTACCGTAGGCTATCTCCGTATGCATGGAAAAGAACAAATATCTTTTCAGACACCTCTGTGAGATTTTTTATCTTAAAAAGAAGACACCTCCATTCCTTTACAATCTTGAAAAAAAAAATATATTCATTCAAGTGTATTATAAATAGGCTTATTAAAATCAAACACAGTCCTTATGTCTATAAGGATATAAACACACTAACACGTTTGAAGGATTATGTGGCAAAAAAGCAAAATCTCTGTGATTCTATTTATCATATGCTTTCATGTAAATGATATAACATTAGTGCCACATATTGTTGCTCATAAAATCATCTGCTTATGTATGGGCATGGATTATTTTAATTTTATCATTTATATTATCATTTATTTTATTTTATTTCATAAATTCACCTAACAGTACACAGACAGTTCTTTGGCATCTACTTCAATTTTATTTCTTTATATGGTAATAGTACCTAGGAGTTCTGGACCAGAATATATTCAGTAAGGTGCTGAAAAACTACAGAACTGAAAAGAATATTTGCCTTGTAATGTTTGTCATAATTATTGTTTTCTATTTATTGTTATTCATGTTGTTGTTACAAAGACGTGTACTTCAGACCACATAAGCCATCCGCAAGACTGGAGAGATTTAGTTGGTATGCTACCCCTTAAATGCCCTTCAGCTAGTGGTATGTCCACCGCTTGTTTGCAGCTCTGCCATGGAGCTGCCAGATCACAGAATCACAGAATAGCTAGGGTTGGAAGGGAATTCTGGAGGGTCTGAAGGAACTTTTGCTCTAGGTGCCAAGGCAGGCCACCTAGAGCAGGTTACACAGGAACACATCCAGTCGGGTTTTGAACGTTTCCAGAGAGGGAGACTCCACAACCTCCCTGGGCAGCCTGTTCCGGTGCTCTGCCACCCTCAAGGTAAAGAAGGTCTTCCTCATGTTGAGATGAGACTTCTTGTGTTTTAGGTTATGGCCATTGCTCCTCGTCCTGTCACTGGGCACCACTGAGAGGGGTCTGGCACCATCCTCCTGGCGCCTGAGACTATATGTTTCCTCAACCATCTTTGGCAGCAGCCAGCAATCTCATGGCCACTTGGTCTCTGCTATAGCCCTCCTGAGTTTGTATGGGGCCTGGCTGCCCTCAATAACAGCCTTGTGTATACTTCTCTTTGCTGCTTTACATGAGTTACCAAATTATTAATGTTTTGGTTTCTTCAATTTTTTTAACAGCCTTGTTCACTTGGGCCTTTTTTCTTTCAGATAATCGCTGTGGGAGATCTGCTACAATCTTATGAATATTGCTGGCAGGATTACGTAGGGGAAAATGTGGGTGAACGTATTTTCTACCAATCCCGCAAATAATTTCTTAGGAAATTAGTTCACTCACACTGTGCATCAGAACGATCAAGTCATTTATCTCACAGTCTTTAAATAATTCAAAGGAAACCTGACATTCGGGTAGCAACTGAACACATATTTTGAGTTATCAAGGAAAGATTAAATTACAGAAACATGCTGTGTTTGAAAGAGCAATAGAAATGGCGAAAATGTTCATAGGATACAACTATAATGTGCTAACTGTGCACAGCTTGTAAGAGGGGTAGTGCTTCCCTGCGCCACTGGGGTGTGGGAGGGGACTGAAAAGCAGGAAGCTGCTCTTCCCTACCTAGTCTTGCTGCCAGTAACAATCTCTTGTTGTTCTAGACCAGCAGGGAATTATCCTCCCTACCAGCATGACTGGTTTAAATGTCACTAGACTTGCCGAATGCATGGGTTTGACAGTCAGAGTTTCAGGTGGGGGATCCAAGTTAGATTATGCTTCAGATCATATACACACCCGTGCCATGGCTGGGTCCTGGACGGCAGGTGGGCAGGACAGTGCTGTGGATCACAGCAGGTGCCACCCTGAAGGCCTGAGTCTGCAGAGATCCAGCAAATGCAGCTGCACTGCGGAATAAATAAAAGAGGAAAGGGACAAGCTGCTCCAGAGCTGGAGAAAGCAATCCTGACACCTGGATACAAGCCCAGATGTTTTGGGAGTTTGAAATGTTCCCTCCTGCTCTCTCAAGAGCACAGTTTCAGCCAGCCAGCTTCTAGATAAACAAACACAGACAGTGACACTTTCAAGCTATTAATTAGTCCAGCTTTCACTGAAGTTAATTTCAGAAATTAGTGTCATTGCATATCACAGGGTTTAATCCTGCATGTTCTGATAAATCAAGTTCTTTTTGAGTTTTCTGCTTTAGCCATTTCATAAAAGAAGCATTTAAGAACAAAAGCTACCTTAGCCTCTTTCACACACAAATAAATAACTTTTGCACTGTTTACATATCGCAGCTAAGAGAGCAAATACATCTTTTCTTAACCTACTCCTTATACTTAGGTAGTAATAACTAAGAACATCATAAAATTAAAAGGATATGCGAAAATAGATATGCAAAGGCTGAGCTTGGCTTCCACACATTTTTATGTGCGTATTTCTCTTTGTCCATTGCTGCAGCACAATGTCTTACTGACAGTTTCCATTAATCAGTTCCTATTCTAGATGTAAATTAACTAGTCTCACAAACAAGATTCCTCTTTATCACTGCAGTCTTCATATCTTGATTTTTAGACTATTTTTCACAGGGTTATTCATTAATTAGGTCTTTAATTATGGATTAATTAGCAGCTGAATTACAATATTCCTTATATTTCCCCAACTCTTGGAGCACTGATATGTTTGCCATCAAGCATGATGGATGTTACATACGCAAGGGGGTTTTTTACAGATGTATTCCCCTAGCACTTCAGTAAGCTGACTAATTAGTCAGAGTGATTCTTCCACTGACAATGAAGCTAATGAAATACTGGTCTGACGTCTGTGAGGTAAAGCCATTCTCTTTTCTTTTTTTCATTAAGTGTTGTTGAAGAGAGTTCTAATTTTCGTAAGATTGATGTATTTGAAATGGGCATGCATTTTAAGGCTCCTTCTTGTCAAAAGGAAAACAGTAAGCTCAAAGTGTATTACATATTTTATAGGTGATTGAATCTATAAACGCAGCTGTAGTCAGCAGGTGAAAACAATTGTCTTAAGTAGTAGAAAAGGGAGTCCTGGAAAGCTGGAGTGTGTGCTAAGAATTAATTAAAGAGACCCCACCTAGTTACGCATGCAAAGACCCACGACAAATAAAATTGCACTCAGTGCCACTGAACAAAACATTGAGGTTTTCATAAAATTACAGTCTCAGGTTTCTCAGACCTGTTTTATGCCATCCGGTTTTTAGCAGAACATTTCTTTGACTTACTCTCATTTGTCTTAAGGTTAATGGACCTGGACCATCTCCAGGAACTGAGGCCACTACTGTTACCTTTCCTGTACAGGATCCAGCCTCTGAAGTTATCTATGTGGATGAGAGCATCAAAAATGTTATTTTAAGCTCCCTCTCCTAATTGAGACTAGCCAAAGACCCTCAAAATTTTGATCCTTTCCTTTTGCTCCCAGGAGTCTATTTTTCATGCATTAATTAGGAATCAAATGCTATCACCTGTGTCTTCCTCTGCTGCAGGCAGAAAGCAAAAATCTGTGTCTGAGCTATGACATCAAGCCTCTTAGTCATATTTCCAGTGTTAGATACATTGGTATCACGTATATCATGAGTAAAATGCTCAAAGCAGACAAATTCTGTCATTAAACAAGATATGGCAGACTATTTGGATAAGCAAGATAAGTTGCTGCTTTCAACTATTCCAGCAGCCAAGTTATTTTATCTCAAATGGTCCAAACCCCACTATATAGCCATGAGGTAGCAGCTGTATTTTATCAGCTCTCTTCCCTTGACACAACTGCGACTTCACGCTTTCCCACAAAACCTTCCCACACCTGTGGACAGGAGACACCTGTGGCATGGACAGCTGAACATTCTCCTTTGAATAATTCTCCACCTTCACCTTCTGTCTGAGGAGAGCAAAGTAGATGAAACTGGTAGGATCTACCTCTTTGGCTAATGAGCATTATCATCCATTGCTGATCCTTGAAATGGCGCAATTAAACACTACTGAGAGGAAGAGAGCTGGTCAGTAACTTTTAGCCTACAGAAAGTAATATGTCAGTGATAGCACCTAAATATTTCTAGTAGCAGCAACAACAACAGTAATGACAATATTTGACTTTAAATGATAGGCTTTCTTCACAAAAGATTTAGCAGGCTAGATTTCCTATACCAGTTAAATTAGGCCTTCAGAAGCTGAAGTTCTATAAGTCTTTTTAAATTCCACTCTAAATTTTGACAGACAACAAAGATAAATGACCAACCTTTCTAACCATTTATTTTTTCAAATCATTCTCACACCAGCATATGTCCTTGAGATGTAATAGCAAGGGTTTATTACAACTGAGTCACAAAGTGAGTCTTGAAAGGTTTCCTAATTTATAAAGTTTGGAATTGTCACAGGTGTAAATCTGCTTAGCAGAACAATGTATTGGGTGAATCTTACTATTTTTAAAGGTATCCAGTAAGCACACCACTTTGTACTAATGCTTCATATTTCAGCTATTTTCCTCATATACATTAACACAGAAAAAACACAGCACAGTAATAGCAAGGAAGACCCGATAATGACTTCTCACTTTCCCTACCATTTTCCACCTTGACCCCATACATCTGAAAAAACACAATAATCAGCAAAACTGTCACTTACCTACTACTAAAGAACACAACTGTCCAGGGCTCCCAAGTGTGCTCTGTAGTTATTCAATGTGGGACACTGAGGTTGTTTATAGCAGCAGTATAGCTCATGGCCAGGCAGACCTGTTTGAAGCCTGCAGCGTGACAAGCCTTCCAGATGTACTAATATGCTATATTTGTAAAGTGATAACATGATCTCTGGTCTTACAGCAGAGACACAGGCAGGATAAAGTATCTCCACTGCATGACTCAACACAGGACGAGAAACAACAGCACTAGGTCAGCATCTCATTTGCACCAAGAAAAGTGTGAGAGAGCTAATGTTTCTCATGCTTATGTATTTTCCTTGGAAAAAGGCAAGGAGAATTATAAATAAATAAATGAATAAACATACTCTGCATTCCTCTGGTAAGGACTATCCCTCCCTTTGTCCATTCAGGTGTGAGACATAGAAGCGCATGCAGACACTGTGCAGTACCATGATTTACAGCAAATTCTGATTTTACTTGGTGGTGGTGGCTCATGTTTTTCATGTCCGCTGCTTCGTGTTGATAGCAGTATTCCTGGGGACTGTTAGTGTCACACGGTTACGGGGAGCTGGGGACCTTCTGTGTTGCAGCACTGGCATGACAGGGGCAAGGGTTGATGACACCAGGGGACTGATGAGGGATCCTGTGCCCTGGGAAGGTGGGGAATGACCCTGTGGTGGGGTGTCAGAGAGCAGGGAAGATGCAGATAGGGATGAAGAGGCCCATCAGGGACCTCAGGATTCTGACTCCTCAACATAAATGGTTGAAATTTTCTAATTGTGCCTTTGATGAAATAAGACTAGTGGTCAATGGCTCGATGTCCGGCTGGAGACCGGTAACGAGTGGTGTCCCTCAGGGATCGGTGTTGGGACCAGTCTTGTTTAACATCTTCATCGCTGACATGGACAGTGGGATTGAGTGCGCCCTCAGCACGTTTGCCAAGCTGTGTGGTTCGGTTGATATGCTGGAGGGAAGGGATGCCATCCAGAGGGACCTTGACACGCTTGTGAGGTGGGCTGATGCCAACCTTATGAAGTTCAACCATGCCAAGTGCAAGGTCCTATACCTGGGTCAGAGCAATCCCAGGCACAGCTACAGGTTGGGCAAAGAAGAGATTCAGAGCGGCCCTGCAGAGAAGGACTTTAGGGTGCTGGTCGATGAGAAAATGAACATGAGCCGGCTTCAGTGTGCACTCGCAGCCCAGAAAGCCAACCGTATCCTGGCCTGCATCAAAAGGAGCGTGACCAGCAGGTTGAAGGAGGTGATCCTGCCCCTCTACTCTGCTCCTGTGAGACCTCACCTGGAGTATTGTGTGCAGTTCTGGTGTCCTCAACATAAAAAGGACATGGAACTGCTGGAACAAGCCCAGAGGAGAGCCACGAGGATGATCAGGGGACTGGAGCACCTCCCCTATGAAGATAGCCTGAGGAAGTTGGGTCTGTTCAGCCTGGAGAAGAGAAGGCTGCGTGGGGACCTCATAGCAGCCTTCCGGTATCTGAAGGGGGCCTATAGGGTTGCTGGGGAGGGACTCTTCATCAGGGACTGTAGTGACAGGACAAGGGGTAATGGGTTAAAACTTAAACAGGGGAAGTTTAGATTGGATATAAGGAGGAAATTCTTTCCTGTTAGGGTGCTGAGGCACTGGAATGGGTTGCCCAGGGAGGTTGTGAGTGCTCCATCCCTGGCAGTGTTCAAGGCCAGGTCGGATGAAGCCTTGTGTGGGATGGTTTAGTGTGAGGTGTCCCTGCCCATGGCAGGGGGGCTGGAACTAGATGATCTTGAGGTCCTTTCCAACCCTAACTCTTCTATGATTCTATGATTCTTCACTGGGAAATCTTTCTTAGTCAAAAATAACCAAAGAAAGCAAGCAAGCACTTTTAGTGCAAGCTTTCGGGTCTGATGTTTTAAAAAATAAAGGTTTTAATCAGAAATGTTTGCAAAAACTGCTTTTGATTTAATTTCTTTTAAAATTCTGCTTTTCAATTGACATATTCTTTAATTTTCTCATAAGAAAGGACTGGCATTTTTCAGCCATCTCTGTTTATTATTCATCACTGTCAGTAATAATAAGCAATAATTACAACAGGTGGGCTTGGCTGAAGCTTCAGACACTAGTTTTACGTTGCTGTATTTTCAGTGCCCTTGCTGAAATCATAGAATCATAGAATGGTTAGGGTTGGAAAGGACCTTTAGAGCATCTACTTCCAACCCCTTTGCCATGGACAGGGACACCTCACACTAAACCATGTCACCCAAGGGTTTGTCCAACCTGGCCTTTCCACTTCCATGAGGAGACCCAGTGCCTCACCACCCTCACAGTAAAGAATTTCTTCCTTATAGCTCACCTCAACACCCTGAAGTCTTTCTTCACAGGGCTGCTCTGAATTACTTCTCCACCCAGCCTGTTGCTGTGTCTGAGATTGCCCTGATCCAGGGACAGGACCTTGCACTTGGCTTGGTTAAACTTCCTGAGGTTGGCATTGGCAAGCTCTCAAGCGTGTCAAAGTCCTGCTGCCTCCCCTCCCTTCCCTCCGACATATCAAGTGAACCACACAGCTTGGTGTCATCGGCAAACTTGCTGAGGGTGCACTCAATCCCACTGTCTATGTCAGCGATGAAGATGTTGAACAAGACCAGTCCCAACACTAATCCCTGAGGGACACCACTCGTTACCAGTCTCCAGCCAGACATCGAGCCATTGACCACAACTCTTTGTGTGTGGCCATCCAGCCAGTTCTTTATCCACCAAGTGGCCCACCTATCAAATTGATATCTCTCCAATTTAGAGACAAGGATGTCTTGTGGGACAGTGTCAAACGCTTTACACAAGTCCTTGTAGAGGATGTCAGCTGCTTTGCCCCTGTCCATCAGTTCCTTAGCCCCATCATAGAAGGCCACCAAATTGGTCAGGCAGGATTTGCCCTTAGTGAAGCCATGCTGGCTGTCACCAACCACCTTGTTGTTTCTTATGTGCATTAGCACGCCTTCCAGGAGAATCTGCTCCGTGATCCTCCCAGGCACAGAGGTGAGACTGGCTGGTCTATAGTTCCTTGGTCATTTTATATTGGTACCAATGGAAGGGGAAAATCAGGGAAAGCCATGAATTGCAGATTTAAACATTCAATTTTGTTTTCAAGTCTGAAGGAGATAATATCAGGATTCAGTTTGATCTTTTTTCTATGCAGCTTGTTTCGAGTTGTGGTGAGACACCTGAAAATTATGTTTCACAATCCCTTACTGTTTGATCACCTTATTCTTCACAAATATCAGTGATTAAAAATACCACAAAAATAAAAACAACAACAACAAAAAAACAACAAACAAACAAACAAAAACAAACTGGTCTCCATTACCAAGTATGTTGTCTAAGATACTTTTATCATTTGATACATCTGCCCACCAACAGGCATATTTTTGCCAAATAGCGATCTGGGTTTCCTGTAGCAGTAATGCATATCAGACTTCAGCTGCTGACAAAGTAACCAGTGGAAGAGATAATATATGGATCAGAGGAAGTTCACCCTTTGTGTGATCAAAAGTGTGCTCCATCTTTCTGCTTTCTTGCACATTGCCTAGGAAAATATGTTCCTATATTTTTGTTCAGAACACAGTAGCATGAAATAATTCTTAATTAACAATTATGTTAAGAAGCGTCTGATCGCCATCACACTTTGTCAGCATCCACCAATTGATGTACAGGTGTTGATTCTGGCTAAGGAAGGTGAGAGGTTTTGAGCACTTTACATGTTGAAATACTAAGATTTATCTCAGCAACAAAAATCTGACCTTGCAGTTACTTCCCTGACTCTAGCCAGGGGGTCATAGATCAGCCACTCTTCAAATTACAACCATAGCCTACCCATGAGAACGAGACACTTTGGATGTGTGTTAGGAAGAGAATGAGAACAAAAGATCAGCTGGTGAAATAAATAGACAAACGACATCATCTAATTAAAACAAAACTAAGAAAAATAACTAATGATGGAAGAATATTGAGGAAGGGCTGAAGAGATGGCATAGGGGAGAGAAAGAGAATACACAATATTGTTTGGTGGATATCTACATACTTTACAGAAAAAGATTAAGGAAAAGAAAAATTGTAAGTAAGTCAATACCTAGAAGTGTCTCCAAAATTAGCATCATTCAGAGAGTATCTTGCATCTAAGGTTGCACAAATCCAGTCAAAGCATAATCCTTTCTTGGATCTAACACCGGAGCTGCTATAGTGGTAAACAATGGGAAAAGCTTGTATAGTATGGATAACACCGCAAACACATTAGTAGTTCACAGCACAGACCAGCAAGAAGACAGAAGGCTTGTTCTCATCCAGCCAAACCTATTGGCAGGCTTGAACCAATTTAAGGCATGCTTGGTTGACAGAGGCTAGCTCTCTCAAGCATATTCTCTGTATATTAAACCCCAGCACAGCAGCAGTTCCAGAGCCAAACTGGTTTTGGCAATCTCAAACACGGTACTGCACACTTCCTACAGTGCTCCTCTGAGCAGTGCTCCTCATCCAGCTGATCCAGTAGACCAGCAAGAGTCTATGTATTCATGTGACACTGCAGCAAGATTTCCAGAATGAGCAGCAATGCCTGTGAAGCAGTACTGAAGCAGTCATTTCATAAAGAGGCAGTCCATTTTGGCTGCTGAGTTTATCAGCCTCACCAAACTGGAGCTATTGCCAGATGCAGATGGATGCACTGATATCCCTGGCATCCTAGCTGGGGGAACAACATGCAAAAAAGCCCAAGCTGTCACAGTTTGAAGCCAGCTGCTTCATGAGACAGCCGCTGTATTACTTCTAGTGAAGAGCAATACAGCCTTGGTCATGAGACACTGTACTCATCTGTCCTAAGACAGTAGATCCTCTACTCATAACACTGATAAATCCACAACTCAAATGATCTAGCTGAGATAAGCAAGAGTTTACTGTAGACAGGCCAAACAAGGGATAATTCTCTTTTCCACTTCTGCTCTATCTGCGGCATAGTTCCTCTACTGCAGACTGAGACAGGCAGAAAGTGGTTCTCATCAACAGAAAATACAGACAAACCATGTGAAAAGCAGACAGAGGAATATTCAGGATAAGGAACAGTGAACTCCTGCACTAGCACAACTCCCCAGTAGAGTCCCAGATGATGGGAAATGCAGTGTAATTGAGGAGACTGTCTGGTAGCAAAAGATGCAGCTCAGCATAAATCCCAGGGAAACAAACTCTCTAGAAATTCACTCCCCAATGGAATGAAACAATATTTTATGGCGTGCCACTTTATAGGAAATCCATAAAGTAAAGGCAAAAAAGGTACCAATAACACAAACTGCTGTATAACTGATAACTATAGATAATGAATTGCAATGTATATGCTTATTTTTATTGTTCATTCTATTGTGGATAATAATATGAAATTAAATTAAGGTCAGTAGAAGGCTTTGGACATTTAATTGAGTCAGTAACACAGGCTTCAGCCAAGACGTAGAGTGGGTAGAACTGAGAAGAGTATTTAGTCTAGACATGACAACTTCACACTTACACTTCAGACAAAAAAGACTGACAACAAAAGTGCTTCTGGAATAGCTGTCAGCAAAACATCTACTAGAAGGAAGCACATGACAATGGCTTCTTAGGGACACATTTTCCGTAAATGTACAACAAAGCAAAATCTACAAGACTTACACAAAGTCAAGCTGAAGAGGGAATAGAACTCGCTATACTAATTTAATCAAGTGCTGAGCAGAATGTTCAGCAAAACAAAGTATTTTTGCTTGTTGGTTTTTTTCACATTTTTCTTGTGGCCCTTCAGCTGTGGCCCTTGAGCTGTCAGATCTGCAGAGTAACAGTAATAATACTGAAGCATCCATAAGTCACATTACAAATCAATTCAGCAGGGGCAATTATATCTGTGACCTTTCAGTCTTGAGGGGTCAGCCCTTTCTCATACAATCTCAGTATGCACAGTATCAGGGGAAAGATCTAATTTATAACTCCTGACAGAGCTACAGCCGAAAGATGGCTGTTCCAGACTGTGCCTGAAGCAGTACTGCAACGGACAGAATGTCAGGCAATGTTTGTAATTCTAGGCTCTGAGTCATACTCCCTTGTTGTCCTTCCTTGCTGCAAATCCTTTTGTGCAGCTTTACCTTGGCTATAACACAAGTGCTTCAGCAGTCTTGGCTTATGACTCAAGTTACAGTTGCATAGCTCTGCTGAAAACAAACCCTTCCTCTGCTGCTGCTTAGAGACTTTTTCAGAGACCCTGTTGACTTAGCAGGTAAGTTCTCAAGAATCTCAGCTCCCAGGTGATCTGGGATGTAAAAAAAACACTCAAGGAAACACAAGATACCTATAGAGTTGTCTCCGATATTTCATAAATGTCTTAAAACATAATTTCAGCTCATTAAGGCTGTTTGTCGAGAGTTAATTCACCTCCAGTAAATGTTCAAGGACCTTAAAATCATGATAGAAAGAATATCAGAGAGTTTCTGAGGGATTTCGCAGGCACTGTGAGGCAAAAATATAACATTTAAAGTCAAAAGTTGTACAAGACACAACAGATTTTGCTGGTCTTTCTGTGTAGACACGGCTGTGACTGGTTGAGTACTTCCCAGGATGCTGTTAACAAAGTCATAAGGGGTCCCAAGATGAAACTAGGTCAGTCCTATATTGGCATTAGCATTCGTTGATCAGCCCTCCACGTGAAAGATGCATAAATATGTAAGTGGAAGCACAGCTTTACTCAGCCTCAGCTTCACAACAGCAAGAGTTGCTTACACTTATACCTGATTTGAACTGAGCCACATCATTTAAGAAGCATTTTCTGAGCAAAATACTGAACATGTTATCTATTGATCTCTCTTATTGCATTTAATTGTGCAACAAATTAAAGGCACAGCAGCCTGATGGTGTGAATGAACAGAAATGAGATGTGTGTTATGTTTGATTGACCAGCAACTGCTAAGAACAGGAGGCTTTTTTGTAGAAGACAGCTCAGTAGACAGCCTCATTAGATGTGTCATTAAAGGAAGTGAACCATAGCTATCCATCCATCCTGACCAAGCCAGTGAAGCAGCACAGCCTCTTCCCAGGGGTGCATAACTTCATCAAGGTGTAATAAGGCACTAACAAGGGATACAAGCTCATTGTTTTCCAAAGATGTCTAAACCTGGAAGAAGGGGAAATACAGGAAAACTCATTTCCCTTTATATTCACCTTTGTCCACCAGCACACAGGGGCAAACCACAAATGCAACACCCTGCTGGGGTAGTATGAGAGGACAAGGCGACTCTGGCCCTGTGAAAACCTCATCGCAGCATAGATCCCCACAGATTTATGGCTCGTGCCCCACTGCACTCCGCTGTGGTAAACTAAAGAAAATCAAAGAAATGTTACTACTCTAAGCAGATACACAACAGCACATGCACTGTTGCCACCCTCCTCCTGCAGAGCTGCTGCTTTAGAAAACCACAGGAGAAGATATTTTTAAGAATGAAACAAATGGTGCCATCTGCTGTCCAAATGACAGGGACACCTAGCTCAGTGCACCTATAGCATTGAACTCAGGATTTTCTGCCCGCAGTGCTGCTACGAAGAGACAAAGTATCTGCTTTTTCATTTATTTCTGCATATCACATAGAGCCTCGGAGATAAATCTGCTTTGGCAGCTTATTGTGCAGAATACATGCAGGAATATGTTACCAGAACATGTAATACTCTGGTGTGACTGCCTCATGCTAGTAGTCCCACTGTAGTCCAGTATACAATATGCAGTACACAGGGGTCTATATCTCTATTATTAGGCTACAGGTGGTAATTTTCCGGGAGGAACAGCATGTATGAGTACTAGCCATAAATAGAAAAGAAAGAAAGAGACAGAGGGAAGCTGTCTTAGTCTTCTAATCCAGAAATGTGTTTTTATTTTTAATTCCTACCCTGTTGCTAGTAAGCTAAAAAGGCCTCCAATAAGCAATCTGTGATTTTATTTTTTTTTTTTTTTTGGTAAGCATTTCTTAAATACCTCATGCTTGGACTTAGTTGTCAAAAGAAGACAAAAAAGCAAATAAGAAAATAGAACCAGCCTTTGCAGAGCCCAGAATGCAAGGACGATGACCTTGAATTTGATTTCAAATAAAGTGATAGAGACAACAAAGAACTAAAAAAAAAAAAAAAACCTGGAAAACCAAAAATAATAAACAGATAAAAAAGACCATTGTAGCTTCCTCATGAGAAATCATGAGGCTGTCACATGGGTCAGATCAGCAAGTGAGGAAATGCTGTGACATCAGAAAACAAATTTGCCCTGGAGTGCCAGATGTGCACTCCTGACTTTAGAGGGAAAAAGTAATCTGACCTCATATTGCCATTCTGACACATAGTTAAGCAAATAAAACTGAGCTGCAGCTTCACAGTGAACTTTGCAATTCTGACTTATGATCAAGGATTCCCCACCAGTATAACAAACACCCTTACAGCACCCATTGCCTGTTTCCCACCAACTGTGCTGATATAAGAGAAGACCATGAAGGAGCTCTGAAGCATGTCTGAAGACAACATTTTGAGGCTGGCTGGCACCGGTTTCAATATACATAAAAACACCCCTAGGTAGTTTTAAATTATTTGATTACTCACTAGCCCCCTTATGGATTTGTTGACCCATGAGGCAGCAGAAAGAGTTAATTATGCTAAAAGTGTAATCCAGTTAGTTTAAATAGAAAATTTGCCTTGAGAGTTTTTTAAACTTTTTTCTTGCTTATGTGCAGCCAGCCACCTTTTCTGCCCTTACTTGCACTGTATCTTTGAGCTTTTGCCAAATTCTAATCATAAATTTACAAGGCAAGATAGAGCCATGGGTAAAAGGAGTTTTAAACCATACCTACAAGCAGAGGAAGTGGGAATCTGGACATGATGTTCTCCGATAGAATAAACTTTCAGATAAGAAGAGGAAAAAAACTGCTGAGTGACCTCTCAACTCAGTGTCAAGCTACAGATTACAGGGTAAATTTAGATCACATTAGCATAACCTAATAAATATGACAACAACAGTTCAGGAGAATTTCCTATGCTTGCAGACCAGACGAGAGGGCCATCAGACAAGGACAATTTCTAGTTTCAAAGTGACACATATGAAGCTAGCTCAAAATAGGACAATAAAGTTCAATTCAGGGTAGTAATGAAAAGTTTGTGGTCATTGTAGTTCTTGTGGCATCAGAGCTAAGCTAATTTTGTAGTGCATTTCTCCATGCTTTATTTCCTGCACTATCAAATGGACAGAGCTGAAAGAAATTACACTGAATGAAAGCTCAGCCTCAAAAGATGCCATTTTAGCACTGCAGTTGTAAAGACTTCAAGAGGAGCCCTGAATGGAAAAGAAATAACTTAATTGTGCTGGTTTGATGGGTTGTCAATGGTTTTCATTCATATGGAGTGCTAGATTTTAAATTAAAAGGACAGGCATACTAAGACCAAGAATAAGAACAGAGTCCTGGAGTTGGACAAGAAGTTTTAGTTTCATGAACATTCTTAACATACATTAATATTAATAAGGTAACTCACCCAGAAACAGTCAGGCATCTCCTCTACACATGACTCATTGGACTAGTTAACAGAAGGTGGATTGCACTGAATCAAATACTTAGCAGCAGTTCAGTTTCTTAAAAAAAGAGACTATTCTGCCAAGGACAGGGTTGACAAATTTGTTGACCCCAAAGTCCACAAATCTTCAAATGGCCAAAAGCCACAAGATATATATCCCCATGCCGTGGAGAGCTGAGGGCCTGAGGAGTTCTGGGAATAGTACACAAGGTGGAGGTGACACCCAGTTCCATGAATCCCACTCTCAGCTGCAGAAGAGTCAAGACTCTGTTTGTCAGGGACTTTGGTTAGAGAATGACTACTGACAAGAGGTCCTAGCAGCCCCTTCTGGGTTCCCCTGCCCAGCCAGATACATTAGTTATTTCTGTGCCTGCACAGACCCACCAGCACTTGTGTGCCATAGTCTCCAGATGGAAGACACACTTGAAAATCCTGCCAGCCATGCAGATGAAGAGCTCCACACCAGCAAATTCTGTGCTAGCAGCGCCCTAATAGCATTATCCATTACTACTCCAGCTTTAAGCGATTGAGCTTTGTATTGTCAACAACAGTAAATATTAAAGGTGCTACAAACATTAAATATATATTACCTTTCAGTCTGTCAAGAAAATATTATAAGACGGGGCAGTGGCAATTACAGAAGGTAATTACAGGTGGAGACAAAGCATTTTATCACAACAGATGATGAATTGCAAGAAAGGAAGAAGGACCCCTTTTCTGTCTGGGCAATTCATACAGGTTAAGCAATAACTTTAAAATAATTAACCTAGTGGAATGTAATGATTTTTAAAAACAGTTTAAATGGTGCTTAATTTGTTTAAATTAACTATTCCATTAAGACCCGAATTCATCATTTTGATTGGGAAGGGAAGTTTTAATAAGCCCAACCTTTAGCACGGCTTTAAAAACTGTATTAGAGATTTATAGATAAATGTCTGAAGTGGAAAAGATCCTAATACAATAAACTCATAAGTAGAGCTGGTAATAATTACTCAGAAAGTTTAAAACCAGAAAGACTGGTAATAATTTCAATTAAATTATTTTGCTACATTTTAAACTATTTCCAGAAACATATAAACATTTATACTAGAACCATAAGACACTATGATCTGTAGCAACAAAATTACACACTTTTAACATGGGTATTCAAAAAAGCAAAGTGCTTAGGTACTACAATGGAAATAACAAAATAGCCCAAAAAGAAGAGTCATTATTCAAGTAGCATTATATAGATAACCACAGTGCTGAAGACATCTTTTAATAAGGTCCCTTCACCTCCAAGGTTTTGTGAATTTGGTCCCCTACTACTGCAGGGACCAGACAGACAGTGTTTTTTCACCAGCTGGTCAAACCACCAGCACTATTGGATAAGAGGCTCCCGCACCTTATTAGTTTGTAGGTGAGGAGCTGTCTCCTTGTGTCCTGCCCATAATTACTCAAAGCCAGTTTGTACTGGGACAGATTGCTGGGTTGTGTAGAGGCTTGCACAGCACTGACCTACAACAGCAAGGGAGCAGAATAAAGGATATCTCCATCAGATTCCTTGACTCTGCAACAACTACCATACAATATAGGATACCAGGATTAAAAGAACTAGGAAAAATGCACACTATGTGGAAAACAGAGCAATTAAAATGTATTTTTCTCTATATACAGGAAGAAGAAAATATTTAAACAGCACTTTATCCACAAGCAGTAGGTGCCAAAAAGAAAAGGAGATAGCAGGTTGTTTTCTGAGGATTGTTGATTCTCAGATAGTTTGTGTTTTAAATAGTTTTTCATTAGTTCTGATAAGGCTAAATGTAAGACTGTATTTCAGAGATTTGATGTCTTGATTAGAAGTAATGAAGGAGAATAGAAAATAAGAAAAATAATATTTAAAAGGTGAGAAATACTTTGTGACTGAATAAGGTTTGGACACCCTGTTTTGTCTCTATTGGAGGGTTGTGTAAGTCCACTAGTAGGAGTCAGAATAAGAAAAAAAACCAGGATAAAACTGTCAAAAGAAGAAAACTAACCAGGCCTGTTTAAGTAATCTTACATTTTTCTTTGCCCTGGACATGTACATCTGCCCCTCTTTTCTGCTGGCACTGGTACCTGCATTGTTCCAGAGCAGCAAGTTCGGGGAGCTAAAGCATCTGGTAAAAAAAAATCAACCTCTTTTTGCAGTGTTGATTTCCATCTGGTTAACTCCCTACCTGGCAAACCTCAGCCTCAGGTGAGCACCAGCAGCAGAAGGCAGGTCTCCCACACAAGCACAGCTCTAGGTAAGCAGGACTATGGAAAAGTCATAGGGGAACTGAAGTCTCAGCAGAGTCTAGGTCAAACAACCACTTCGGACTGCTGACAAGAGAGATAATGACTGTTCTGCCACTGAGCAGATTTTAAGAGACTTAAGGGTCTACAGAAACACACACACCCCACCCCACCCCACCCCCCCAGGGACCTCGAAGACCTTTCTGGCCTTTAAGAGGATATGCACAGATATTTGAAATTTTATACTCTTAATACTGACTGCTAACTATAAATATCGCTAGGTTTGGTTCCAATGTGGATGCTGGTTTCTCAAAGAAGTTCCAATAAAAGCCAGTGAGAATTAGCTGCTGTACAGTTCTTGTCCTCTGCAGCAATTATCAGGTAATCACCAGACGATGAAAGCATCAGATCTTGTGCTTTGCTCTAACTGATTTCTGACCAGTGTATCCATAGCATCTCTTAGGAACCATTTTTTCCATGTTTGTGCTTGGGCCATGCAAACAGTATAAGCCATTTGACAGTATAAGATTTTGGGAGCCAAATTCAAAGTTTTCCCTATGTCTTCTGTGATCTGTTCTGGAAGAGAGCAGCATACAGAACAAAAGGCCTGCAGACCTGAAATCTGAGTATATACATGTGTCTGCAGGACTTATTTCTCTATAGTGGCATGTAGTCCAAGTCTGAATGGAGGGTTTAGGGCTTGATTTCATGAGACTGGGGAAACTGACCTGCAGCTCAGTTTCATTAGAAAAGAGAGCTCTTGATGTCCTTTTTTATGTCCTAATTCTCTCCCTGCTTTCAGCTGGATACTCCTACCATTTACCTTGTGCCAGCTCTGGCAATGATCAGTTCCTCTCTGTGAGCTTCTTATTAACTCAGAAGAAAACTGTTCCAGCAAAATATATTGGTAGCTTTCTGAGAGACAAATGAGTTTATTATAGGGCTTCTGGATCTAACACGTACCGGCACAACTGGGCTGCTCAGCTGGGAGTGGGAAGACAAAGCAGAGAGGCAGAGGGAGATTTCTTCTATCAGTGGAAGCAGTATTTATATTCAGCTCAGAAGGATGTTAAATGAGTGTAAAAAAAAAGAAGAGTGCAAGGGTGAGAGGTGAGAAAGAATGTCATAGCACTCTTAGTTATGTCTTAAGTCATAAATGCTCTGGACATTCTTAGAAGAGATGGCATTCACTTTCTCCTCTGGAGTCAAGTTATTTCACTACCTATCTCAGCTTTATTTAACACTCCATGTCGAACTATCCCCCAGGATTTTAACATATTTATAGTTACAAAAGGGAAAAACTTACAGCACATTTACTGACACAGATTATTTTGACTGAATTTATGTTCTGGCAACTGCAAACACAACTGTGGCTAAGAGAAAATGTAGATTTACAGGATCTCTAAGTCATTACACATTTGATAAATTCAAGGCACCCTGTCTCAACTGTTTCCTGAAAAATACAGAAAACATGCTGAGAACACCATAGTTTATTGTATTCCAGTTTACATAGCTGATAACAACTTATATAATTCTATTGTTTTCAGCATGTACCCATTTTTTAATGTCTATCAGGCTAATATAAAATAGTAATATATCTTTCCAGATATGAACCACATAAAAAAATATCATTGGCCTGCTGGCCAGTCCTTGTCCCAGTATGCTTACTGGGAGGTCTTAATAATTTTGTATTATCTTTGTATTGCAGATGATGGAGGCTGTGATATTTCTGACCCAGTTTTTAGGATCCAACAGATCATATTTACATATTTAGCCAACTTTATCCCAAGGTGTATTTCAGTAGGATTGGTGAGCTTCCCATTCTTTCTTTTTGCAAATCTCCTTCTTACCTCCCCCACTTTTGACCAAAAAACACTCAATTAAGTATCAGTTAAGCAAGTTCAAATTACAGGCCAAAGAAAGAGGAAGACACTTTTTCTTCTTGTTGAATGTGTTTTCTGTGTGAAGGGATGGGACTATATGATCAGCCAGGGTCTAGAAGCAGTTCGCTGGACAGGAGTAGTTCATATATTCTCTGACAGCATGACCTCCCCTCTCTAATCCAGAAGGAAGTTAACTTTTCTGACTTCAACTAGAAAGCGAAGGAAAATATCTCTGCCCTCACTCACACATCAGCAATCTTCGCTATTTTCAGAGGGAAATGAACAATGCTGTAACCAACACGTTGGCTCCGCTGTAGAAGCACAGCCTCTTCCAGTTCTGGCACAACAGTGAAATGTTGCAAACTACATGCGAGGTATTAAGAATGAATATGTCTAGTCCAAAAATGATTTAGCTGTTTGAAATCATGGTTTACCATATAAAAATTAGGTGCATTCAAATGTAAATTTGTCTGAAGTGTTGCAACTTGCATCCGCACAAATTAGTTCTTATGTATATACATATACATATCTATATATATGGAAAAAAACCCAAACATCCCCCTTAACCAAACTTGGAAAGGTTGACAAGGATGGAAAACTCAGGACATTTGTGGGGGGAGAGCTGATAACTGCTATCACTGCCTCCTCATTGAGTCTTCATTGGCAGCTTCACACTTCTTACAGTTCTGCAAGCAATGGCCTGTAACACTGCCAGCTTAATTTAACACCAGGAAGCTGAAGTTGGTAAAAGAGGAAAGTATGGAAAATACTATGCAAGTGTTACAAGGTAGTCTATGACAAAGATATTTCTCGGTACATCCTAGAAGAGAAATTGCAGATTTCTCTTTCTGCAGATTTCTCTTTCTGTTTTATATGAAAACCAGGGAAATACATAAGCATCCAAGAATGTTAGTATCTGAGAAGTAAAATTTTAGTAATCGCCTGTTTATTTTTGGCCTTTAAAGTTCAATTTCCCCAAGTTACCTAACAAGTGATTTTGCATTTTGTTCTTGTAGTTTTGTAGATGAGAAGAAGAGATGCTTGTTGTTCCAAAGAGTGCAATACAGTCATTCTGTTGTGTGCTCAGGATCCCACAAATAGCTGCAGATGATGGCATAATCAAAACAGCTACAGTGGTTACCCAAGGGGCCACCACTAATTTCAACAGTAGTGGAACTGGCTGATTATTAGCCCTGTATGAAATGACATTAATATTTCCTTAATAGAGGCATAGCTTCTAGCCTTCTATTCTCTATTGCCTTGACCTTGCTTTGTGCCCTTGTGTTGCAAAGTGAGTGCATAAATCCATATTGTTGTAACATTTCTCCCAAAGGACTGAGCCCTTTGACATGGCAATTTATGTATAATTTACAATGCCCACAAATCTTCAGTGACTTGTGTTAGACTAAAAGAGCCTTGGCCACCTGCCTGACATTCACCTGATGATTTGTTCAAGTTTGAACTTCACAGGTGCAAATTTCCTTGAAGCAGGCACCCATCTGCATACAAGGCAAGGTTCACATACAAAGGCTTTCCGTTTTGTACTGGATTGGCAGACCCATAATTCTACCTAGTGATACTGTGATTTCATGAGGCTTTGACAGGACTAAAGACTTGCCGGTTTGTAGCAGCTTTTGCTTCCATGCCCAACTAATGGCCAGGGCTCCTGTTTGGAAACAAAGGGATTGGATCGACTTTCAAAATTGTATTCTACTGCATAATTCAACCCTATTAGATATCCTAGACTTAATGTAGTTAGGACTTCTTTTAAAGATGAGAAATCATTCAACTCATTGCAGCAGTATTTCAGGTTTTTATTAGATATTTCCTTGGATGTGTTACAGATAGGGTTTTTCCATTCAGCAAACTCTTCCTGAGCTGTCTGCTGGCTTTCCAAAATTTCCTGGGGCAATTATGCCTACATAAGTATAAATAAATCTTCATCCCACATATATCAGTGAAACTACATCTGCCTCTGCACCTGTGCAGTACTGGGTCAGCATGTGTCAGAAAGAGGCATAGACAGCCTGTATGTGCTGTAACATATGCTCATTCAGGTGAGCTGTAGTGGAGGTATCCATGCTGGGAGGGGGGGGGTAGACAAGCAATAATTGCCTTTCAATTTCTTATTGGCTGACTTCTTAGGCAGGAAAGCAGAAGCAGCAGCTTTTAAGTCTTTCAGGACACAACCTGGAAAGCTGTTTCAAGTTCTCACAGTGATATGTTCAGATGACGGTAAGCAATGGCTAGCGGGATTTGACAACAGAATATGTTATTATTTCTTCCTTGGTTTTGAAAGGCTACAGTAGTATAACGAGTAAGTTCTTCCTTACTAGGCTAGAAAGGTCAAGATCCTCTTAATAGCTCTGTCAGTGTTCTTGACTAGGTTTTTTGCCATCTGAAGTGAGTTAAATTTCGTTAACAATTTTGCTTTTTTTTTTTTAAATCGTATATATATACATATATATCTGCTTTGAGGGATTACTCCACCTTTCCCACCTGTGCTGTACCTTCAGACTTCATGACTCTGTTGATCCTCCTTTATTGTCTTAATTCATTTAGGTTCTGCTTCTGTTCTCTGACACAGTGAATTTGGGACTGGTAACTGGTAAGAACATTTTCACTGTCACTATGCTAGGGAAGATTTGAAAACATTTCTCTTTGTTCCCCTTATAGTATATTTTTGCTTTTTAAAATTAAGAGCACAACTGAAGACAGCCGCAGAACTGGACACAGATATTTGCTTTAAAACACAGCCATACCTGAGATATTTTGAATTCTCCCTAGAGTCAGTTAATGGAACAAACACATTTCAAAGGTATATTTTCAGCTACCTGTCCTTGACCTCATAGACAGTGAGTTCCTGTGCTATTAGAAATACACAGTGGACCAATCTTTCTGCCATGGGAATTGTTGCAACATGGCTGAATAACTCAAACTACCCTGGTGACTTTTGCTTCTCCCTCTTCGTTTGCTAACTGTCTATGAGCAGATTTCAATCCTCCTCAACTAGTTATTAAACAACTAAGCTCTCCATCTGTATTTGATTTCTAAATTTTTGCTTGACCACCATACTTTCTTTGCATGTTTCCAGTCCTGAATTTAGATTACTTGCTCTTATTTTAAAATCACTCTAACATAAATGATCAGGATTTCTGGTATCACTCTTGTAGGAAAGTATTTCTGCTGCTATTAGGTTGTCTCACTTTAGAAAACTTAAAGTAAAGGAGGACCACAAGTTATGGCAATTTTAACGTGTAACCTTGCTACATATTCACTAACCTCTACTTGAAGCTGTTAAAAGTTTTTCGCACTGGAAGCCAGGAAAAGCTTCCTGTTTCAAAGAACCTGTTTTCCAATCACTTCAAACAAATATTTTTCAAGAAAGAGAAGTCTTGTAGGAAATGAACTATACATGCTGTGTTTTGAAAATAAGCTTTTCCATATTAGAAGACAGTCTTGACAGGGAAAGGCCAGTAATGGGTGAAGGAACCAACTGGTCCTTTCCATGATCATATTTTAAAACTTTGGTAATATCTGAATTTTTTTCTCTAAAAATCATTCTCTAGGTGCACACTTACTTGAAAAAAGACTCACGAGTTTTCTCTGTATCCTTGCCAAAGTGATTCCGGCAATAAATTAATACAGCTTCCCAACCACTGCAGACTGGGCTGATTTTTTACTAAAAATGGTTTTACAGACCTATTTCCTCCTTTCACCCTGACTTCAACCTGTGTTAGGCAATAACATGAGGAAAATATATCACTGAAGGACAGTCCCGTTTCTCAGCTTCTGCTGAAAGTCGATGAAGCAATGACAGAGCCACAAAAAAACAGGGGAGTCAAGTCATCAAGAGGTCATCCCTGTGGTCCAGGACAGGGTGAAGAATACCCAAAAGCAATATAGTCCTTGTATAACAGACATTTCCAAAATTTGTTTGTTTAAAAATAATTTTTTATTCATAGTTCATTGTATTTGAATGCATCTGAAGGAACATCACTATTTATAACTCTAAGGTGCTGGCAGATGTAAAAACACATGCGTATGCAAAAGTAGGATTTAAGAGTGTAACTGCTTTTACCAAAATTTCACAGGCAAGTTAAGTTTCCTGTTCAATTTTCCTGCAGAACTTAAGAACTTTCATCTTGGGCAATATTTTGTGAATTTCCTAAACACTTCTGCAGCTGATACCATGACGGATGAATAAAAAAATTAAAGGAGTTTTTTTAAAGCAGTCTATATTCTGCTGGTTTACCAATAGGCTTATTTTAAAAGCACTGTATTTTATTGTGCTTAACAGACACTGTGATGCTGTTATCCATGGATGAAAGGAACTAACTCCACTCTATACAAGTGTGTTTGTAGGACTCTACATAACACAGCACGTATTTCAAGATGACTGTGGTAAGTGGATTAGCTTCAGAGGTTGAGACAGCAGATATATGGTATGCATTTTCTCACTAAGCAGGATCCTACAAGTTGTTAAGTTGCAGAATGCAGCTAACTTGACCTTTACAACAAGGACATCAAACACAGCAAAATGCATCTCAGAGAAACATGATACCAGAAGTCAAATCTCCGGTTAGTCGAGGGGAAAAATGCTGTGTTAATAAAGCAACCAAAAAGGGAAAATAGAGGTTTATACTAAAAAAAATAGAAAAAAAATTTAGTAAGCTCCCTGGAAGTCCAAGACTCTGACTTTTGCCAACTAAGTAAAGAACTCCTATTCTAGCTTTGCAAGCTTCCACTATCTTTTCTTTTCTAAATGCAACTGTTAGCAGCTATTCACAGCTGCTTTCAAATTTCCTGTGTTCCTGAGTGCCCGCCAGAAATGCATTCCAATGTCTCAAAAAGGTTTTTTGAATAGAAGGAGAAAATGTGCATGCTCACTGCTGAAAGAATTCCACCTTTTAATTTACGCTCGCGGAGGAAAGTAAGAATGAAGAGATTCTCAACATACTTTCCTAGAGTGTTACTAGCAAGAATACAGCTGTGGGTCTGTTTTTTTCAACACTGCTTGTAATCAACCTTACAGTATGAAAGCAGGCCAGAACATTTCCACTTATCTTTGGGCTTACAAGTGAGATTTCAGAGCTGGGTTTTGTTCCTTCAATTGAAACCTTTTATAGAACCTAACTAGCAATATCAGCTTCTCCTGGCTTTTCTAAAAGTCCCGAGAAACAGAATAATTTATTTTTTTTTTTTCCTAAAGCTCTGGCTTTCTCTACCTACAGGGATCTGTTTCTACCACCGTGGAAGATGCAACAGAGAAATCAAGCCGACTGTCAGTAGATCCAGCTATCTTCACACTCTTTTGTAAAGGAGGTGGAAAAAAAAAGAGGGGGGATAAAGGATTTGCAAATAGAGATTTTGACACAGGATATCATTTTCTACAAATGTATAAAGAAGATATTTGTTCCCTTAAACATCTGTAGTTTTTTCATGGTCACCTAGTAAGTCTGTTAGTTATGTCTCTTATCACCCAATTATCTTCCTTGAGAGGAATTGATTTTTTTAAGTAGTGGGTTTAGATTTTTCTCCCAAGTACTGCAGAATAAAAGAGAACATATTTTCTGTAGGAAAGACTTTAGTAGGAGTATAATATGTTAGTTTTAGTGACTAATATGAAAGTTAAAATAGCAACTTAAATAACGCACTACCCACTTAATAGTTAACTACTATTAAACCTTTTCTTTCCCAGGCAAATAGGTGACTTTTCTTATGACTGTCCTTCAGACACTGAGGTGACTATGCCTTCTCACACCTTGGAAGTTTTCTTTTTGCTATCTCATCAAGAAGTTTAATTTGAATACCATTTAGATTCTACTTTAGGCACTTCAGTGTATATATGTCTCCCTCTTTGGTCAGAAATGTTCCTGCCATGCTTGTGCAAAAGCAATGGAAGAATTGTAAAGCTAATTGTGTTATAACCTGCTATTTCAGCTATCTCAATTTCTGTACTTCAGTCATGGCAAAACAAACACGCCCATGATATTTTCAAAGGGCCTGTTGTAAATCATTTAACCCTTACCAGACGCTTACATTTTTAATTAAAAAAAATAAAAGGCTTACTGTCCTCAGAGTCTCATGTTTCCCCGGTCACTCCTTGAACTGTTTACAGTTTTCAAACTTCACATTTGTTTAGACTTGATACCTACTTTGCACTTTAGGAATATCTTCTCTATAAAAACATTTTTACACCAAAACACTTTTTTTTTCTTTTCTTTTTTCCTGAGCTGCAGATTTTTAAACGCAGTTGATTTTGATCTCAGTATGGCCATTTCCTGATTTCCTCAGTCCAGTGAATCAGACTTTTCCACGTGTATGCACTGGCAATCTCTTCTAAGAATGGCTGTAATGGGCAATAGCTTGTTCTCACAACTGCTAATAGGCTGTGGTTTTCCATGAAAAACAAATTCCCTCCTGCTGCAGTGCTATAGGATACCCAGTCTTTGTTTCAATCAAAGCAATGGCAAAATATAGCTACAAAGAGCTATTGTGGAAGCCCTCTGTGGATCCCCAGCTTCCAATAATGTCCTAAACTGCTGATTGAAAAGATTCCATGCAAAGTAGTACCTACAAATTTCCCGTATATGCTTCACAATAACATCTCCTTGGCCTATAAGCAACATGAAGATCTCATAAAGATAGGTCCAATACAAAGAGAGGGAGAGAAGGATCCTCCCATTGGGAAGATGACAGCTTATATTAGGAAAAACAGACAAAATGGGGTTAAATTAAAATTCATCATAGTTTTAAAGTTGTAAAACTGAGACCCAGGGACAAAGCAGCTCTAAAACAAAAGGTACTTTTGGAGAAAATATCACTAGATTTTCTAAGGCCAAGAAAAGTGCATCTGTCCTAGAGCAATGGCTGTCAAACAAGGAGCCTGAAGGAAACAACTTGTTGAAGCAGGCTTACAATTAAAGTCATCAGCGAAAGTTTGGAAAGTACAGATTTCATGTCTTTGTAATCCAGAGAAAAAGATAGTTTTTTGTAAACACAATGCTCCCAAGAGCTAGTCAATGGGGAGTTCTCACTGGGGAGAAATGAGTAACATTTTCTAATCGTTTTGTATTATCTAGGCATTAACCTCATTCAGTATCTAGCTGGTACATGACTGCCTTTAAAGGATTACTTCATATCAGTTGGCCAGTCTCACTTGTGGGACAATATGACCCTTATTTTTGGTGCTTTCATGAAGAAAAGTAGCAAAAATTTAACCTGCTTTTGAGTTTCTTGACTCCTCTTTCTCTTCCAGTTTCCTTTCTAATTTCTAATCTCATTACTACTGTAGATACCATCTAAATAGGTTAATAGACTGCTGCTGTGGAGCACTGAAAATCCGTTTAGGCAATCAGTCTTCTGTTTAAAGCAGTCAACTGAAGCTTTAAATTAAAGATGGGGCTTGAATTAAAATGTTAGGTCTAAGCACCTTTACCCAGTTGACTAGGCTGGATACAGGGTCATGCTTTGTGGCCCTTTTCTGAGCTTTCAGTTATCTCACCTTGCATACAACCCACAATGGGGTTTCCCACTTGCTGTTTGAGTGTTTCTAACAGGAAAACAAGTATTCAAGCAGAGGTATATTAAACATAAATGACTACCATTAATTAATTAATGTCAGACCTCATCTTTTCAGCAGGTGAACTGAAAAGTTCAACAACCTGTCTATGCATGACATGGATAACTAGGTCCAGATTCTCTTTGGTGATTAAGCACTGATCCCCCTTCAGTTCAAAAGGAAAAGTAAGATATGTGAATACTTTTGCATGACCCACAAATTATATCAAAGAATAAGGTAGGCCAAAAAAAGTGTGAAATAAAAAGGTGTTTTGCATCTTCTGTTGTTCCTAAACAGACCTTTTCTGCAGCTGAGACCCTGAAAAAAGAGCAGACTCTCAAAAAAAAGGAGCATAGACACTCAAATGTCACTGTACCTTCAGACTCAGCTTCCAGATGTTGAATGGTAGCAGGTGGAGGAGGAGAACAGCAGCATTATTATTCTGGCAGCCTTGTACTGAGTAGAGGGATATGAAAGCCCTGTCTGAAATGACCCACTTATGAACAGCATTCCTGATTTAAGCTGAAACAAAACAGCTTACAGGGACAAGACTGTGGTAACCCTTCTTTCAGCAATTCTTTCCAGGGGACATAGCTGTAGCAAGAGCTTCTGTCTGTGAAATACTTCATAAGACTCTCCATTAAGTTGTAATAAATTATAAAAACCTTGGAGGAACCCTAATTAATAACACCAAATCTAAGCTTTGTGTGTCCCAAACCTGAACAGGACCAAAACGGCTTAAAGCCAAAGTCTGAGCCAAAACCCACCTCTTCTCTTTGTGCTTCTCTAGAAAATATCACAGACAAGTAATATCAACAAATGACTAGGAGCAGCAAGAAAAAAAAACCATCACTATAAGCATGAAGAAGTGACTGCAAGGACATCCAACAGTAACACAATGCTGATCTTGAAAGCATTTTGGCAGTACAGGTCTATGTGAAAAAACTCTTTCAGACACTTCTCATTCTAACCTACATGTTTTGCTGCCTGTACAAAATTACCTGCAGCAGTATCTATCAATTTTTCCATTGGAACTCTGACCACACCATGGATCCTGTATTGCTTTATCTTTCTACTGAGGTGGCTGAAAATACAAGAATGGATTTTGCTGACCCTCAAGGGGGAAAAATGAGTATTTCACTGATGTGATTACACCTACAGTAGATTTTTCTCTTTTTCACATTTCTAAGAAAAATCTTCATACTAGCAGAACTTTTACACAGAGAGAAATGAAGACAGAAATAGAGGAAAAAGCTTCACGGCGCTTTGTTTTCAGTGTGCTCACCTGGGTTTTGGGGTTGACATTTTTGCTAGCAAAAATCAGGAACAGCATCTTTAACACAGAATCTATGCCTGTTTGTTGGTGGTTTTTTTTTTTGTTTTTTTTTTTTTTTTTTTGTGGGGTTGGTTGGTTGCTTGGGTTTTTTTGTGCGTGTTTTTTTGGGGTTTTTTTTTGTTATTTTTGTTGGCTTTTTTCAATCCTGTTTTAGAATGGATCTATATCCTCTTGACAAAGTCAGAGGTAATATGTGTTCTTCAAGGAGGCATCAGGAGAAATGCTGATCCTTTTTACTGTCTCCTGAGTGTATGCTCTAGTTTGGAGGGGAAATGCCTGCTGTGCACAGCAGGAGCTGGTGCCAGGCTGCAAGCTCACAGGATATTTTGTGACAAGGTCTGTTTTTTCCCATATGCTTAAACTTAACCCCCTTCCTGCAAAACCTTGGAAACTGGCTTAATCATTTTCAATTTTTTACACATAAGTAAAGGACATGCTGGTGAAATAGTTTGTGGCCTGAGTGGGATTCTTTTTCTTTCTTTCTAATGGGTTTAATTACAGGGTTTTTTTGTTAATGGGTGGCACCTTTTTTCAAAATCTTCCTACAGACAATATCATCCATCTTACGAGCTGATTGCCTCTTTGAAGACACTGAGTGGTTATCTTGAACTGCTGATGCTGGTATAAAGACTTAACATAAATTGTTTGCTTGACCTTTTTAAGACTAAAAGTCTTATATTTTTTTTAAGCTCATAGTAACGTATTTATTTTGTAAGTAGAAAGAAAGCTTCACCTCCCATTCACCCTTTTCTCCAGAATGAGAATAAAGGATGTATGCTGAGGTTTTGTGAATTACATCACTCTAAATGCCTCACTATGGATTTTCAAAAAAGAAGCAATCATTCTTATGATATTCATTACCATTTATACTCCAGTTTTGAAAGAGATGTCATATTAACTGCATAGTTAACTACAAAATTTATGTGTTACTTAGTCTGGTAAGCTAAAGCAGCACCAATGACTTAAAGCAGATCAAGCTACAGTAAAAAAAGGTTTAAAATTATTCCTGAGCTATTCTACTGTATGAAATTACTGCAGTATAAGTGTACATTCACATAAGGGTTTATATCAGGAAATCACACCCTTTACCAAAGTGGTTGAAACAAGAAAACACTTAAAAGTTTAGACCACTTAAAAATTATCCTGCTAAGATATCTCATACTTCCTCAGTGCAGGAAGGTTTCCTCAAAGACTTCAGGCTTCTCTTGGGAAGTTATGTATAATGGATTTAAAACTCACAAGGCATTATCCCATGTAGGATCATTCCAAGTGCAGAGATTCTATACCCCTTTCACTAAGCCTTATGCATGGTGCATTGCTCCTTTCCCTAAGATCTTTCACACAGCTTAGGTTTGATAGGAATGTAAATGTACTCATTTTGTGCCTCAACTACAAAACTTACACAGAATTAAAGAACAAGTCAAATTGGTTTATATTTCATGCTCTTTTATGAACCCTAGACTGTGTGCCAGATGTCAAAACAGAAAGAACTCTTCAACTTGCCAGGAGTACTTCACCTGTTTATAGATAGAGCAAAATTTTGCTTGAATCCATATTAGTAGTCTTATTGCTCAGCCACATTTTATTTTGCTCTGGTTCCAACAAGTTGAAAAGTTTGAATAGAGGCTGAGGACCAAAATCACATTCCAAAAAAATGAGAGATTATCTCTTAAGCATCTGCTTCTACTGGTATTTGTATATTATTTGCACTGTCACACAATGACATGGAGAAGCTGTTACATGAACATCACTGTCTTGCTCTGGAGGAAGGCCAGCACCCAGCCCAGGAGTTCTTCATCCATCCTATGGGTGGTCAGGGTGGATGAAGAGTTCATTCCAAGTCTGGTCCTCCCCTGGCACAGCTTTGAACCGTTCCCATGTATTTTGTCACTGGATCCCAGGCAGAAGAGATCAGCAGCTCCCTCTCCATGTCCCCTCCTCAGAAAGCTGCAGAGAGCCAAGAGGTCGCCCCTCAGCCTCCTTCTCTCCAGCCTGGACAAACTCAGAGCCCTCAGCTGCTCCTCACAGAGCACACCTCCAGCTCTGTCACCAGCTTTGCTGCTCCCCTCTGGATGCAGTCAGGGACCGTCATATCGTTCTTAAACTGAGGGGCTCAGCACTGCACAGAGTGCTCAAGGGGAGGCTGTACCAACGTTGCGTGCAGCAGTTAATCACCTCGTTTGACTGGCTGGTGACCCTTCACCCAATGCACCCCAGGAGGTGGTTTGCATCTTAGATGTCAGGGCACACTACTGGCTCCCATCGAGCCTGCTGTCAGCCAGCAACCCCAGGTCCCTTTCTGCAGTGCAGCTTTCCAACCACTCCTCTGCCAGTTTGTACTCATGGCCAGTGTTACTTCCACCCCAGGTGTAGAATCCAGCATTTGGACTTGTTAAATTTCATTCCATTAATCCTTGCCCAGTGCTCCAATCTATCTAGATTCCCTGCAAGGGCCTCAAGAGAGTCAACAGCACTTCCCAATTTGGTGCATTCTTGCTAATGTTGCATTCAACTACTGCATCCAGATCACTGGTAAAGCTGTTGAACAGAACTGGCCCTAGAACTGAGCCCTGAAGAGCACCACTGGTGACTGGTCATCAGCCAGATGTAGCCCCATTCATGACAACCCTTTGAGCCCTGCCCTTCAGCCAGTTGATTACAAGGATGCTGTGAGGGAAAGTACTAAAAGCCTTACTAAAATCAAGAAAAACATCTTCCACTACCTCCCCTTCATCCTCTAGGTGGATTCTGAAATCACAGAAGGATTTCAAATTAGTTAAACATGGCTTTCCCTTTGTGAACCCATATTGGCTGTGCCTGATGACAGCAACGTTCTTTAAGTGCATCTCAAGGACTGTGGCAGCTTCATAGTTGGCAAAGACTAACATTTTTCAGCTTAAACTGCCTTTTCTTCTTTTGTGTCTGCTGAATTTTGCAACTATCACACATATTCTTTCATAGTTCATTCAGTCCTTCTCCCTAATAGGCAATGAACTGAAAATGGCAAAGACTGAAAAAGTAAATTCCACTCCGACTAACCACCTTTCTTACAGCACCTATAAATATAGCTAACTATAGATAATAAAGTGGTTGTCTAGCTCGTCTTTCCAATTACTTCTTCAGAGATCTGAGCTGTTACACCAGCATAATAAATTCAGACAGATGACATTAATTTCAGCATTCAGTCTAGACATCCACAAAAAGGAAGCAGAATTTGGATCTCTAACTATCCAAAATTTACACTGGTTGCAGTCTTAAGTCTTTTCCCTTTTGGAACATTGAATTCTTACACCCACAGAATTAACAAGTGTTTCACAGTTTTCTAGTTCTTTCTATGTTGTTTTTTTTTTTTTTGTTTTGTTTTTTTATGTAATGAATAGCCTGAGTTTACTTCTATAAAAAGTTTAATATATATCTTCAGAGAGCAAGTACCAAGTAAGATCCTCAAAAAGATTAAGCCCACCAAAATTAATAAATGAGAAATTCAAAATTTCAGATTTCTGAAACGGAATAGACAATGTAATCTAGCTACGAGAAGATTTTTACTATCTCAGTATGTATGTGTAAAACAATACAGAAAGTAAAATTTTCATGCCGCTAGTATATTCACTAACATAACTTTTTTTAATGAAACAATTATGAAATAATTCTTTTTAATGAATCAATAATTATCTAAAGCAAATAGAAGAAAGATCTCTGCAAAGGCTTTTTGCTGATTTTTCACACCAAACAGCAAAATAGCTGTTTCAGTACATGTTCAGTTTCACTCAGCTAGATTTCAGCAAGCACCTGGATAAAAGAAGTCATTCCACATCTTTCCTACTACCTGAGAATAAATAAGTTCTACAGAAGTCAAGCAAGCAACCTGAGGCCACAGGAGATATTAGTTGACAAGTTCTAACCTCTCTAGTCAAAGACATGCTCCACTCCAGGAAGACTAATTTACAATTAAATTATGGATAAAGCTGTGCTGGGCATTATTAAATAGTCAATGTGAAAAATTAGACAGGTGTAAAGAAGTGCTATAATCCATAATGCAGGTGACTTACCAATGACTTCCTTGTCATTATTCATAGCCAAACACTACCTAGATCGATGTCAAAATTGTTTTCTCAGTATCTAGCACATCTGTGTGTACAGCTAACACAAGTGCACAATAATCTTTAAGGAATCAAGCCATCATACCTCTTCAGATGACTGAATTAAAATAATTTTATGCGTCTGAGCTGATACTCATGTTTCTACAAACAGCTTCTCATCTAGAAATGGAAAATCTGTTTTTCAGCATCTGCAATTACTGTTCATCTCTCTCAACTCCCAGGATGAGAGCTGTAACTACCATGTTAAAGCTTAGATATCAGCAAGGGCATCCTTTACTGCTGCTACTGAAGGTGTGCCAGTACACAAGCACATGGGACTAGAGAGAAGCTAGAAAGTTGTACTTTTGAATTACTCTGATGTTAAATGCACCCATTTTCAAAACAGAGATTTCAGCTATCAGTCTCCTTTTACTGATTTCTTTCTGATTTACATAGAGATAATTGGAATAAAAATGCATACATTTATCACTGCACCAGTACATACGGATTTATGCCTGCTGTTCTCTATAGCCCATAGGGTTCTTTGGTACATAGGAATATAACTTCAGAAGAATAGTTTACAAGTTTAGACTAACACTCTGCTATGAACTCGACCTGCAGTTAGGTGGTAAGGTCATTCTCACTAGATATAGGAGTTTAAATTGCTTTGGGCTAGAATGCATATCTCCAGCTACCGTTTAAAACTCTAGTATAATAACTCTTATCAATAAAACATTCAGAAAAGAGGAGTACAAAAGCCCCACAGATCAAGTGTGTTGAATCTGACAGTTCATGAGACACAAGCTAGGAAAACAGTCCAAACACCCAAGCTGTATTTGTCACTTACAGGAGCAAATTAAGCAGAGGAGTATTAGAAGTTCCTCAGTACACTTCACTTTAGTGTTTAAAAGAGTAAGTTGTTTGTCTTTTTGCCTCATAGTTGTAGAGTGTCTCTTCCCATTCTTAGAAACACAAAAATTGCCTCAAGACTGGCAAGAAAGAAATGTTGAAAACAGATGTTTTGCTCTTCTGTGGCTTTTAATAACCTTGCTACAGCTTCTTCTCCCTGATGCAGCCTTAGCATATCCCAGATCCAGTGATCCTATTGCATTATTAGAAAAATTTAGTTATTTCTGCTTGCATTTAACAGAAAACCATTCAACTCTTTCACTGTATCAAGGATCTACTAGGCAAGCAGCTCAGTTTCTAGCTCTACTAGGCAAGCAGCTCAGTCTCTAGCAGAAACTACCTTGATTCCCAGCAGATGTGCTGCTGGACACTTTCAGTCAGATGAGACAGCATCTTTGTAAAGAGACAAACTGGTGTTGCAAAGCTGCAGCATTTTGTTGAATACTTCTTAACTACCCTAGGTAAAGCACTAGCTTTGATAGGATTCGTTTATATGTAAACACTCAAATCCATTATCTTTTACCTGTATGTGATAGAAAGCTTCTCACCACACAGGTTGATCAGTGTATCCCAGGTGTATTACGCTCGCTGTGATTGTGTTTTGGGCATGAATTTCAGCACCAAGATTTTCCACACTTAAAAACAGTGTAACAAGTAACCACATGGTAATTGTTTCACAGTAACTGAACCCATACTTGTTCTGATTCTCACAGAATCACAGAATAGTTTGGGCTGGAAGGGATCATCTTAAAGATCATCTAGTTCCAAACCCCTGCCATGGGCAGGGCATCTTCTTCTAGACCAGGTTGCTCAAAGCCCCGTCCAACCTGGCCTTGAGCTCTGCTAGGAATGGGGCAGCCGCAGCATCTCCAAGCAGTCTGTGCCAGAGCCTCAGCACCCTCACAGTAAAAAGTTTTTCCTAATATCTAATCTATATCTATCCTGTTTCAGTTTAAAGCCATATCTCCCCTGTCCCTTACATGCCCTTGTAAAAAGTCCCTCTTCAGCATTCTTGTTGTTATATTCACTGTCTTCTGGTGAAAAAAAAAAGGAGTAATTTTCAATTCCTTAAAGTAATAATTTACATATGAGTCTGTTTGTACTTCACAGTAAATACGAGGTTATTCAACACAATGTACACTTTGTATCTATTTAACTTGAACTCATTTAGGAAAATAAAATATTATTAATCAACTTTGAAAATTTGATGTCCCCACTTTCAGGAAAATCATGGCTTAGAGTAAAAAGTTTTACAATGGCAGCATATAGCCTTTATAGAGCTGTATGAGTGAATAAACTGACAGCCTGGTGAATTCGGATTTCTAAACTGGGTGCCCAAGTTGTGAAGATTATTGCAGTAAAAGACAAAATTTGGCAGGACAGACCAGGATCGAAGGCTAAAAAAAGCATTTACGAGGTGCAAGAGGCAGCACCTCTCCTATTTTCTTCCTCAATTTGTGCTCAAGCTAGGCTTCCTCTCAACTCAGACTGCCACTTAAGAGACGTAGCCTCAGAGCTGAAGGAGCAAGGAGAAAAGCCCATTACAAACTATACTGATTTGTCCTGGAGCCTTTGCTTACTTTCCCCAAACACAGTTGCCTAGAAAACAACAGACTTGAAAGATGTTTCAAGGCTTTGCAGTTTGTTTCTATTGCACTTATTTCCCTGGTGGGAAAAAAAGTATATTCCTGGCCCCTCCAAGTAATCTATAGACTGTGGAAGTAAAGTTACATGACTGGACTTGAAATTTCTAACTTTTACGTTTCTAACAAGGTATGTAAATTTCCTTCTTTCTCCAGTCCTCAGGATATTTTTCATTGTTTGTCCTGTCCAAACACCATATTTAGAAGGAAAAAACTATGAAATGAAAGTGCTGACTTCAAGGAAGCTTTCCCCGTCCCCACTCTTTTCCAAACATCCAAATGTAAATATAAGCTGAATCTGGATTTCAAATTTTTGGAAGTTTTGCTGCCAATAACAGTAAAGCTCAGTGAGCGTATGTGTATGCACAATTGACATATCTTTTATGATGCGAATGAAGAAGCCTGGTGGTTGCAAAATAAACAATCTACTTAGCAAGAGTTAGTTTTAGAACCACATCCTTGGAAAGCAACATGACAGTAACAGAGGTTACACTCCAGTCCAGAGGTCCTGCAGAGAATGAAACTGATTAGATTTTATTTCATCGCCTGTAGGCTTTTTTTTAAGCCCTTTTTCTAAACTTCCAACCGCACATCACCCCTTGTTTACCCCCACAGCTTCTGTTGTTTTTCATTATTATTTCATCCTATATTTATCATGTGGTTTCAGAAAAACATTTAGACCCTTTTTTGTTTTCACAATTTACTATATCCTGGTAGTGTGAGTAAAAAACCTGAGCTGTGCTGATTCCAGCCACACATTGGAGCTCTGGCCTATAACTCTCCCACTTCTCACAGCTGAGACATCATTCTTGGCTTTGCCCATAAACACTGCCCTAATATAACACCAAGGCCAGATACAACCTCAGTATAAAGAAGGCACAACCTTGGCCATTTTCTTAATGCACAGCAATTACAGGATAGAACTGCATATCCTTTAACTGCTGTGTTGCGCTACAGTTTGCCTCCTTCCTCCTTCCCACGTCTGCACATGCTAATCAGAAGAAAACTGTCAGCAACACTAAACGAAGAGCATCAAAAAAGACCCTTCCTGTAAATCTGTCCCCAGATGTGAAGTGGCCTACTTCTGTTCAGTTCATTGTGTTTGCAACACACTGCTTGCATCAAAGCCCTCCAATTTCACCATGAATATGAACAGGCTGACATTGTATTGTTAGTTATTAATGAAATAATACCTTTTGTCTGCATTAGGTAGATCTTTCAGAATAAAATGAAAGAAAAAAAAATCTGCTTGAATACTAACAGGCTAGTTGCAGTTAGCTTCTGTGGTAGGAACTGTCTGAGTAACCCAGCAAAAAGCTCTTCATTTCTGTCAAACAAATGCCCATCGTGACTGCACACATTGGCACAGCATCATTGTCAATTTTTTTACAATTATAAAGTAAGTAGATAAAATAGAGCTAAGTGATCATTTTTCTTCATGTTGACCACGCAGGGCAAACAATCTGCCAAGGTGCTTGATAAAGACATCTACCCATAACCCATTCAATTATGCACAAAGCATGCTAAAACAAACTAAATCCAAGTATTGTGCTATGTACATCCTGGATGCTAGATGTCTTCTGACGTTGGAAATAAAGAACCTCAGAAACGGCCTAGATGAGCCCAAGAACTCACATCATATCTAAACTCAAAGTCTGAGTGCCTGTGTTCTACCTCCTTGCTCCCCCTGATTTCTGCAGCCATTCAGCAAAGCAGTTAACTCAAAAGTAGTATATGAAAAGCAAAACCAAACTCATTATGGAAATGATTGCAGTCAGTGCAGTGATCTTTGCTGGGTTTTTTCCTACATTCTGATTCCAAAATGGGCACAGAACTAATTTTTGGCATTATGCTGCTCACAGTTCTCACTTTTCAGGCCACAGCAGATTTTTTTAGCCACTCAGTGTGAATGTCAGAGTTACAAAATCCTTGCTTTGGGGACTGTGAAGAAAATGGGAGAGGTCTGGACTTTTGCTGCAGAAACATCGAGAATCTTCTTTCCTTCTCCATTTGGAAAAGAAAATTAATTGATGCCATCTGGTAACTGTTATTTTCTACCTATTTCTTTGCCAGTATTTATACAAAAACAGACATGGGTCAATAACAGTATCAATAACAAGAATTAAAGCTAAGGATATTAAAATCGCCATAATTACATTCCAGACAGAGCTGGACAGAAAATTGATTCTCTGTCCTGCAGATGTTGAGATGTAAAACATATTCCTGCTTTGCATCAGGACAAAGCCAAGATTTTTCTTTCCTTTTTCTTTTTTTTACTTAAAAAACAGAGAGAAAATCTGCAAGACACAAAAGACAGAAACAGATGAACAAAGATGGGCTTTAAAATAGCTAATAGACTTTGGCTAGGACACTAAAATTAGATTTTTGTGAAAACCAAACTCCACACCTTAGGCTAAATTACAAAAACTAGAAATTCAAACCTAGGTCTCACAAATCCCAGCTGAGAGCTACAACTGTCAAGTTATTTTCCTTTTTTGAAGGTGAGTCCCTGTTCCTGAACAATACTCTGTCAGAACAATATATTTCCATAGCATCTCATTTGGACATCAGGCCTCTTCCAATTTGTCAACATTTCCAACCAGACACAGTTACAGGACTGCACCCTCATTGTCAGACTCACAGAATGGCTGCCTGAGGCTACCTCTGTGCAAGCCCAGAAATTCAACCTGGCATAAAGACAGAGCATTTTAATTTTTTTTGCACTGCATCCAAAGATAAGTCTTCTTTTCATTAAATGGACACTTGGGAATGAACACTGTTTCTGACAGAACAAAAACTTAGCACAGAATAAGTTATACTGACAGTGTGAGTCTGCTTGTAAAGCAATACAAGCAATACTTTATTTGAATTTTTGACAACAGACCATTCTTCAGTGTGGTTGTGATTTTTCTGTCCATTCCTCCCTACTAGAGATTCAATTCCCTTTTCAGGAGCAATAACAACTTACAATACTCCCATTTCCTCTTCTTCCTCCAGTCTCCAAAGCAGGATACACCATCATCTCAGACATGCTACTCAAGTGTTTAGGAGGCTCTGCTGTAAACTAGATGAGAGAAAATGATCAGACTGAAAAATAAGCTCTGGTGCAAAATCTTTTATGCATGTGCCTCTGGTTATTATTTTTTTTTTTTTTAGTATAAATTAACAGGTAGGTCACTATGAGACAAAAGTTAATCTGGAGGAGAAGCCAGGAGGTTGTAGCTCACAGCTTCACTGATCTCCAGGACAGAACCCTTTCATGCTCAGGCTGACCACTCCTTTACAGGCAACGCAAAGCTCACGTTCAGCCCCCATTGTGCCACAACAGCATTACACCAGCAAATCTAGCTTCTCAGAACTGCATTGAAGTGCAGTGGAATACTGTGGTAAAAACAAGCCTGCAGCATTACTGCTGTACATGCTATCATTGCCCTGTGTGGTCTGAACACCACTCCACTTAAAATAGCCAAACTCTACCTAGTGTAGGTACCAGTGCTATATACAGCCTACACATTTTATCACCCTGGTTTCTCAGGTAATGAATACCCCCTTTGTGGAGTATTTATTATTTTCTGTTTTCTTTCTATGCATTACTAAAGTAGGGCCTGTGGTTTGGTTGAAGGTTTTTTTAGGCATAATATCTTCATCAGACAACTCCTAGTATCAATACTGCAACTTAGTGATAAAATTTTCTAGACAGTCTTTCTGAGACGGCAAGCTATGCACAAGGAGTCTTTTCACACTTGAAGTAGAAAGAAGGCATGCAAAGTCTGTAAAGCAGAGGAAAAACCTTTGAGGACAACCCTCTAATACAAAATCTCTTCAAATATTTTTTGAGTATGCTTGGTATTCTGTCTACTTAATGTAAATATATACAGAAGTCTCCTGTTGGCAGGAAAGCAACAGAGTGGATATGAAGGAACAGATGTGGCATGGCTCATTGAAAGGACTGTTTCATATAAAATGAGATGTTCTGGCCCTTTGATCTGCAGAAGGATATAGATGATTCCCAGACCTCCTAATGTTGCAAAACTGTTGGCTACTACTGAAGAGTTAGACTGGCAAGTCACAGAATAACTCTCTACACTGAGAACTGCTGTGAGTCCCTACTTGGCTGTTCTCCCATGCACAGACTACAGAACAGCAAGCACAGGCACGCACTATGCCTTCCCATGCACAAGCCTGTGAAAAAGGCTGAAATGGAAAACATCCAGGAGAGGTTAAGCAGGATAAGGGGTACACTGCTACATTAACGCATTAGCCCTAGAGGAAGCTGGAGAGAGAGAATAGAAAGATTTAATGCTAGAGAAAGAAAAACCAGACTAAAGATGAGGTTTATCAAGCAGCAGAAGTGTTTGTAGGTGAGTGGTTTGAAAAGTAGCTAATTCATTTCCCCTTTTTCTCCTTTGCTATCTTAAAACCATGAAACTGGGAGTTACGCTAAGTACCTAGTGATCTATAAGTTTTATGAAGCAGATACTTTCTTACATGTCAATATTTGGTTACACCTATTCCAACAGAGTCCTAGATAATGACTAGGCCCTGGCTGACAGTGACCAAGTTGAACAGTGGTATTGTATAGCAGAAATGTAAAATGCAAACTGTATCATTTGGTGAGAGGTTATCCTTAGGACACCCTGATCAGCCTTCAGCCACCGTGGTAAATTCTTGCCAGCTTACTCAGTGCAGGAAGGGGTAAAAAAGAAAAATGATCCCCAACATAGTTCTTTCCCTCCTTTGCACAAGTGGAGGAAACCAAACTCACTTTCATACCCCAGAAAGCCAACTGTATCCTGGGCTGCAGCAAAAGGAGCATGACCAGCAGGTTGAAGGAGGTGATCCTGCCCCTCTACTCTGCTCTTGTGAGACCTCACCTGGAGTATTGTGTGCAGTTCTGGTGTCCTCAACATAAAAAGGACATGGAACTGTTGGAACAGGTCCAGAGGAGGGCCACGAGGATGATCAGGGTACTGGAGCACCTCCCGTATGAAGACAGGCTGAGAAAGTTGGGTCTGTTCAGCCTGGAGAAGAGAAGGCTGCGTGGAGACCTCATAGCAGCCTTCCAGTATCTGAAGGGGGCCTATAGGGATGCTGGGGATGGACTCTTCATTAGGGACTGTAGTGACAGGACAAGGGGTAACGGGTTGAAACTTAAACAGGGGAAGTTTAGATTGGATATAAGGAAGAAATTCTTTATTGTTAGGGTGGTGAGGCACTGGAATGGGTTGCCAGGGAGGCTGTGAATGCTCCATCCCTGGCAGTGTTCAAGGCCAGGTTGGACAGAGCCTTGGGTGAGCTGGTTTAGTGTGAGGTGTCCCTGTCCATGGCAGGGGGATTGGAACTAGATGATCTTGAGGTCCTTTCCAACCCTAACTGTTCTGTGATTTTATGATTCTATGTGTGCAGTAAGACAAAGACTAGCCTCTGATGCCCACAAAGGGTTAAAGAAGGCCTGCAGAACTCCAGCCAGTGCCTATAGGTTTAACAGCATCGTGGCTTCACCTAAGCAGATGTGTACACACTTACTTGTTTTTTGAGGGAAACACAAGCTAACTGGAGAAAATCCTGCCAGAGTAAAATCATAGTGAAGACAAGGCACAAAAATTATCATGATGAAGTCACTCAAGGTCAGGCACACATAGATGGACGTTGGATCAGATTGCTATATGGGTGTTAAAATATGTCCCAGAAAGCAGTGCTAGACTAAATATTCATTAACCTATCTCTACATCTAATTGCAAATTAACTTGCCAGATGTTTTGCAGCAGTTTATAGATGGCAGCCATAATTTTGATAGAAGCACATAAGACATATACATGCAGATTTATCACTGTGGGATCAGTGGGCACGGGTGCTTCAAGTGACATTAACTGCAGCTGCACATGCACTATCCTCAGATAATACGACACTTCCATACATCTGAAGGTGTATCATGATGACATGGTTCCTTCACCTAGGTCAGGGATTGTGTTTCTCTTTCACAAATGTTTCTGGTTTTATTCTTGTGAGGAGTATCTGTTCTGTTGAATAGATCTAACCTATTACAAATACACATGCACTTAGCAGAAGGACTGTGGACCACATTTTAAACCACTAGAGAAATATCAGAACACTTTACTAAAATAAGACAGCATTTTTTTCTTGTCAAGTTCTATGTGTGGAAATGAAGGGTAGTTTTCCAAATGATGAACTGTCATCAGCCCCTGGAAAATCTATGCACTGTAAAACCAGGAAGATTTAGCAGAGAAAATGGTAGATTTTCACTTAAAGAGGAAGTTTATAAGTGTTCCCAGAGCAACCACTAAGCACCAGTTGAAATGAATTAAGCTAGACCACATTTCACAGTAAATGTTAAATACATACTCATCCCAAACTGTAAAATACCAAATTTACAGACATTTTCTCTGCTGTCATTGCCTGGGATGAAGTTTACTGCTCACAAGAATTCCCCAGCTATTTGTTTTTCATCTTTAACCAAACAAAACTGTGTTAACAAAATGTGCACACACCGTGTTCTCATTTCAGGTCTTTATGTCCCCTGGGGACTGAGAACATAGTGGTAATCTATTAAACTGGTTCAATTTCTCTTTACCCCTAAACCTGGCTGCAAGCAAATGTTACTGAAAAATCATTGTATTTACAGAAGTTTAGTTTTCTTCTTCAACCATTCAGATGAGCCATATTCAGAAGAGATGAGCACACAGGCAAAGGTTTCATTTAAATACAGTTATATCAATTCAACATTTTTGCAAAATGGCTGTTTCTGTTTGATCTGTAAAAGGACCAAATTTAAATGAAATAATTGGAAACTTAAGTCTTTTCTCTGCTGATGACCTGAATGACTTGGGCAGCACAACTAAGGAGACAGAAGCACATGGGAGAGGAAGCAAAGCAGGAGGCTCATAAAAATCAGCTTTTCTGCCAAAAAAAAAAAAAAAGAAAGAAAAATAGGTGCATTTGCACAAATATACATATGTATATCACAGTGTGAAACTGCAGCTGGCATCCTGTCCTGTGCCCTTCATAGTCCTCATTATAAAGTAAAACTTCGTGTTCCAGAAAAATCTTCTATTAATTTACCATTCCTGGCTTCCAGAAATTCCTTCTCAGAATTCTTGATGTTAGAGCAGTCACACTTTTAATATAATTGCTCACAATATGCCCATATTAGGTGATTTAGACTATTCTTATCCTCCTGTCTATAATCACTCCTCCCAAACCAAAAGGAAAAGTGTTGTCAGAGGTCTAATTCCCAAGTCAAGCATATGTTGAGACATGCTTTATCCCTAAGAGCAAGATTCTACCTGTACAGATCCCACTGTTGCTTTTGCTTTCCTCGCACTGTCAGCACCAAGCCCTACAGCATACTGGAGTCAACCACAGCTAATAGAGAGATGGCTCCTTTCCTTCTGCAGCCTCATGTGCAATCCAACTGCTTAAAATAGCCCTTATATTCCAGACTTCAGTCGTGTGGTTTCTAGTTTGTTTCTTATTGTGGGATTTTTGTAATCTCAGAAGGGGTGCATAGTCCTTCCCTAACACCCATAAACTAGAAATTTTCAAAATTGCCTATTGTTATGGCAATCCCTTCTAAGAGCCTGGAAGAAGACAGAATTTAGCCTCTGTTGACATACACAGCTTTTCCCCGAGCATCATTTCATATGTGCCAGCTCTGATTGATGCACAGGTGTGTTTTAGAGACAACAACATATACAGCTCTAGTTCAAATCATGCAGATCCCCAGTTAGCATGGAGCAGAAATGAAGCCATTCTAATGGCAGAAGTTCAACACGCTCCTTGCAGTAAAGCAATCTGGAGGACGAGCCATCTGCAAACAGTGGCACATGCAGTCCATTTTGAATTGTTGGGCCAGGGCTAACTTGGAATCTAGGGCTGGCACAGTAGACAGGAGCCCTCAAGTGGAGCAAGAGAATGGAGACAAAAGGCCTGGACTGCTGACAGCACTATAAGTTATCATATAGTGTTTTGTTTCTATTTTAATTGATACTAACATTTAACTGCTATTATCATAGATTAAAAAAACCACAACTGGATCTCTCATTTTTGCCTGCAATCCCTGGTCCCTACAAGAGTTACTCAGGTATCAAACCTGCTCCTTACACATATCTCATCACTAATACCCAGTTTTTCAGTGTGATTTATATATATATACAAGCTGCTTTCTACTTTGTATTTAAAAAAGTGAATTCAAAGAAGGGAGGTAAAAAGAAGGATGAAGTAAGACGCCATGGTTTAGTGTGGTCTAATAGCTCATAACCTGTAAAAAGTTGTCCTGCACACATCCTTCCTTCAATGACAGACTGTCAGACATGCATTCCCTCACCCCTCTACATGTCAGCTCCAGTGCTCACTGGACCTGTTGCTGAGATGCTTCAATTCATAAGCCTCAAAACTAGCTGAGAAAGAAAGTAGGTAGGTTTATTCCAGTTTAACAAATTAATGCAGCTCCGTAAGAGGTCCAGTGCCACTGAAGCCAGTTCAAATCTCATCATCTGCTTGACTCAGGAATTTGTCTTCCTACATTGGCTCAGATTTAACATGTAGCTTCATATTAAAGAAATGCCAACATCTCTGGCTAGCTTGAAGGTCAAAGGGAAGATCTATGAAGGGGATTCCCATTCACAGCAGCATGGGATATGCATCCCCATCCCTGAATTAGACTGTGGGATCACCACCTCATCTAGGACTCCTTCAGGGCTGCTATGAAATTCCTAATTTGTGTGATGCCATATAAATCCAGAATGCTTTCTGGAGTCATATTCTACTGCACCACTGTTAACAACAGGCTAAGCCATGCTGCAGTACTTCCAAAGGAAAACATCAAGGGAAACACCTGACAGCTAGTGAACCTTTGAAATGCTTCTGTCTTTGCTATTAGGGTGGATCACCTGACTGAGTGAAAATTTCACTCTAGTTTCAGCTGGCAGCACCAAACAAAACTACTGAGCAAGGTCAAAAAATGCCATTAAACTTAAGCAATTGCATTTTGTATATGGAAAAAATAGATTTTCAGATAGGTGCCTAAGGTAATTTTGCAAAAGAGATATAGCTTGTGTGCATGACTGCACTAATACAGTGTCCCCAAATGGCCCCTTTCTAAGACAGCTTTCTAAGACAAGACTTAGTGAGGTTTATGCACCCAAAAAGAGCCCATGCTTGAACCCGACATGTTGACACTTCTTCTTGAATGATGGACAAGATAGAGACACATACCTGATAGCATGTGGAAAAGTGTTCTCAGCCAAAAATGTGGTGAAGCTCAACACTACTAACTACAGAACTGCTTTCTGGCGCTCTGCAGATCCTGGGATACTTAAAAGCGTCATCTTCCCAAACTTCAAAATATGTAATTGTATGAAACTTCTTTTTCCTCAGTACTTTTTTTTGTTCAATAAAATACTAAAATTTTTTTTAAGGAGGAGAATTAAAAAAGAAATCTCAGTCTTGCAGTCTCTTGGAGTTCATGTTGATTCATTTGCCAAAGAACCCTTTCTTCAGAGGAAGATAACCAGGGTCTTCTTATCACTTCTCTTGTGCACTAGCAGATTTAACTTTTTTTTTTTCTTCTGTACAGAAGAGACATAAACTACATTCATTTTCATTACAAAACCCCTTTGTTACTGTACTGATTTTTTTCATCATGTGTAATGACTAACCAGTAGACTCAGTAAAAGGAAAAGCTACAGGATGCTGTGTTATGAGGCTGGTTTTATTCCATAAATTTAGGTCAATGTGTGATGAAGCATTATATTTTCGTACAACATCTGCATAAGGTTTCCTGTCCAAGGAACTGCTGTAACTGTTTCCATTCATTTGATAATATCACTCCCATCTTGTTTGTACTAAACTTCACTCATATGCTGTCAGAGAGATGTAGGATGACTGCCCTACTCCTCTGTATTAGCCAGTGCTAGTAGGATGAGAACATAGAAGGTGGTATCATTATCATGTGGATATATTGGCTGTGGCTTATTTCCTAGGGAAGGAAACTCCAGTTTAAATTTATGAACTGAATCCTATTTATAAATTCCACAGTCAATTTAATCTGGCATAAATCAGTTCTGCAACAGAAAGGGGCTGCCTATCAAATGGCCATGGTTCCTTATCCCTGTCTCCTACTTCTGCCAGCACTAGTGCTTATGAACCACATTAGGGAACTGATCCAGATGAAAACTAACGGGGATTTTTTGTGAGATGAGTTTTCATTCAGATAAATTCCCTGCTCCAGCTCACTCACGGCTGCACAAACAATAATGGCTGGGTAAGTGTGGCAGTATGAACAAATAGCACATGGTGTAAGACAGAGGGAGACTCATCCTTTTAACAGCAACAGCCATTTATCCTGCTTAAGTTGATCATGGACCTGTGGCATTAGTTAAACTTGAGCCAGTCTCTGTATGGATTATCTTATTTTCCTGCTTTTTACTTCCTTGAGTCAATTAGTGGCAGATTCCAAATAAATGAATGTAAACCACTCTTAGCCCAGAATAAAAAAAAGGCTGCTCGGGGCATTTATACTGCTCATTTGAAACAGTGCAGGCTCTTGTGCCTGTGTATAATCTCCCCTTCATACATACACTGAGATGAAAAGGCAACAAAAGCAACCGCTGCACAAACGTACAGGAAATTCCTGACAGTAATAAAAGTTGGTCTGACCAGCACCTGTATAGAAGGTCCTGTGACACCATGAAAATCACTCATCTGACTGCACTGGAGTTTTACATAGCCCGTAGACAGCAAAAGTGGCTGGGTAGCTGTCAGAAGCCCTAGTAGCAGTTGTAGCCAACAAAAACTTATAAATCTCAGGATGGCTAGTATTAGCTCTGTCCATCCACAATCCTTACCATTTATTTTGTTAAACACACTGAGAGCTCCCAGCCTAGAGTGCCTGGGGTCTGCCCTGTCCTCAGAGGACACTAAGTCACCAAGCCTGACAGTTTTGCTTCACTAAAATCTCTATTCCCAGGACTTCGATAAATGTCTTGGGGTGGTAGTGGTGGTGTGATTGCTTTCTATTGTTTTCCACAATATTCTGTATAACTGATTTAACTTTGCTAAATCTGATTAAAGAGCTGGCCCTACCCTAAACTGTAATTTGGGAACCTAAAGCTTCCTAGTCACTGGTCATGACTGAATAACCCCTGCTCAGGTTTTTCAACACAGTCTCCAGGAAGCCAGTGACACCCACATTTTCCTCATCCTTTTTTTTTTTTTGGTTGTTTCTTTTTTTTTTTTTTTTTTCCATTGCTACCTGCAGTCCTTAGGCACCTATTGATTCTGAATCTTTTAGAAATACTGAGTATCTACACAGGAATACAGTTGGTATGAAACACTAATATTCGCAAAACAGCTCCTATTATCCACGCTTCACCTTTCGATGTATCGGTCAACTTGCACGTTGGGAAAAGGTGCCATAAGATGTAGACTACAGACTTACAGTGCCCTGGATAAGCACAAGAGGAGTTATGTGGACTAATAAAGTAACACAACGGTTTCCTGCCACCCTTATCCATATAGGCTCCTTGACCTGCTGTCAGAACTAACAGCAGTGAAGGCCCTTAACTAATGGTTAACCATCTCCTGTGTACAAAGGGTTTGACTGAAATGCTCAGGACCAGCTCCTTGGTTGGCTCCACTCTTATCTTGAAGCTGATAAAGGGAGTTCTACTTCTACTGCAGCTCCTTGCAAATCCCTAGGCAGAAGCAATCACTTTCTGGCAGATTCTGTCAACAACAAACAGCAGAGCTTTTCCACAGTGTCACACCAATCTCACCTCTATAGGGCAGTCAGGCAACCGCAGCGTTTGAGCAATTTATGTTGTCCCCATTCCTATGTGTGCCTTGCTGGCGAGGCTATAGGGAGAAGGAAGGAAGAAATAAGGTATCACAGTGAGAAATGTTTACCAACTGCTTTACAGTTCCCCAGATTGTTAGCTCTTGCAGCTACAGGGATGACTTCTGATCTTAAACAAATTGCATAGTGTATGAAAATTGATCAGTATTTCTTTACCAGCATTCTCATTTTGAAAGTTAGGTCCAGCATAGGGCTGGGAGTCTGATACCCAGAAAAGCTCTTCAGAACTATACTGACACTGTATTTAGTAAAAAACACAGTAAGTATGATATACCTGTGTTAACTTTTCTGTTTATTTTTTCTACCTTCAATCTGTAGAAGGGGGAGAACCAACAGACAAGATGCTAAGTGGCAGCGTTTCAGCATCTGAACATTGTAAATTCAAGCCAAATTGAATTTTTTTCCCTAATACATTAACAAAAAACAGTAAACAAAAGTAACTACAGCTGTTCTTTTTAAATTCAAAATACTAACCCTGTTATGCAGTTGCTGAAAGCAAGAGCAATTAGAATTGTATGTTCTACAAGTAAACATTTTCTTATGTTGATTAAACAAACACATTTTGTAAATACATGCAAAAATGACATCTCTTTCATTTTGTGTGAAACATCTCACAATTCTAATTCAGAGCATCATCTATTGTCACGACGGTACTGAACACATATGATAGGTTTTAAGCAACTACCTAAACCTTAGCTTAGAAGTTCTTGTGAATCACAGCAGGTAGAAGCACATAGCAGAAAGTAATCTGCCTCTTCAAAATTGTTGCTTTTTAAAATATTCAAAACAAAATCTCTTCCTGGATTAACATGTTGTGATTTTTATCATAACATTCTTTCTAATAAACATTTTACCTACACGTATTAGTGTATAAGATCTTCTAGTGCTAATTTAGCTGACTTTCATGCAAACGTAGATGACAGACTCTCAATTCCAAAAACCAAGGCTCTTCAGTATACTTCTGGAACAAGAATAGCTTAATCTAAATCAGTTTAAATTAGTAACAAACATAAAACACACCATGAAACAAATTATCATGAAGCTAAAGCAGTTAGTCTACATCTACAAGAAAACATTTGAGATAGATAGATCAATTGGAGTCAATAGCTGTACCAGCATTGGGAATGCCTTATCCACTGGGACTGATGTAGTACAGCAGAGCACTCCCTGCAAACATTGCCTGTAACAGAAAGAGCCGTTTCAATCTCCAGCCGTACACTTCTATGCTCGTGTTGGAGATCAATGTCCACACATGAGACATGAAAGTACATGTCCTCAGAACACTTTCCATCTGCCTCAGTGTCAAGCAGGTTGAATTAATTTGAACAGTACTCTGTAAATTAAGCTAGTTTTTGTACCAGACTGGATAACAAGTGATCACAGATTCCAAACCGTTAGTTTAGATGGGACAAAGCTGACAACTGTCAGCCACAGACAGTTACAAACAACAGAAGATGACAATGTCTTTAGCCAGTAGAGCCATTTCTTTAGTGAAGATCCGACCCATAAGTCTGATGTGATCGTATATCTAGCCAAGATGCAACTTGTAGTAGCTTGATTTGCACTAGCATAGTGAAAGTATGACTCTTCCACATGTTCCCCCCACCCAAACAAAACAAAACAAAGCTGTATTGCTGCAGTTTCCTGTTGCAGCTTAGGTAGAAGCAATGTGGGCCAGCAGGTACAAGTAAAGCCATTTGAAAAAAGACTGTCCAGAGGTGCTTTTTTACCAATTTTTGCTGATGCTGTTGAGCCAAAGTAAAGTTGTGAGTGGCTCTAGGCCATTTCAGCATAAATCTAGCTATCTGCTGATATTGCATGGGCTCAGGCTAAGAATGCTTCACTAATGGGTCTAATCTTAATAATAGTAAATAAGTCTCAAGAGGATTTCAAGACTATTAACAGCTCTTGAGAGACAACAATCTTCTGTCAAGAACCTTGTGCTGCTTTCTGTAATACTTTTGGTAGAAATTTCTAATGCAGGCTCTAAGGAGTATCGGTGCTGCAAAGTGGGACAACTTCATAAAGTAGAAACCCCTTAGCAGAAACAAAGCATATAAGTAACGTTGAAGGGTTTTAACTTTTGTTATATACCTGCTGCAGTTTATTATATACCTTTTGCAGTTCTGAAGAGCAGTATTTTCTTTCCCACCCTGTAAGTGATGATAACAATTTTTTTTTTTTTTTTTTTTTATGTTAAGAAATAAACTGGATTTAAAATCTTCCTGGCTTGGGCTTTTTTGTGGTCGTGGGCCCTTAAGTCTCCCCCCAGCAGTAGGACCCCCCACTTCGCTCCACCCTTCAGCCATGCATGTAAATCGGGAGCTGGCCGGGGAGTCCCAGGTAGGAAAGATGGTCCGTGCCGGCCAGTGAGGGCTCAGCCAGCGGTGCAACTGGAAACTATGTCTCTTCGACGTTGTTGTAAACTGGAAAGAAAAGTTTCATCCACGCTCCTTCTCTCGTTGCCGTGCATGGTGTGAGGACTGCTGCATGCAACAGCCTTCAGTGAGGGGCTTTGGACCTCTTCCTTCTGCTCAAGCTTTCCTGGAGGATCTTAACGGGTGTTTCAGGCTGAAGAAGAATGTACTGGGGAAATCATGTTAGGTAAGGCTGCCTGAGCTGCGGACCTTCTCTAGCCAAGGATGTTTTTCCTTTTAGCAGTGCTTTTTTTGGCTGATAATCAGGGTAGGAAGCTGAAAGGAACAAATGTACCTGGAACTGCGGATGAATTGAGAGCTAACGTTTTTCTCTTGCATTTGCTGCTTTTTTGTAACTGCTGGCAACAACCGTGTTGTGGTAAAGAAATGTACATAAGGAGACATTTTTGACTGGTTGTCAACCAGCAAACGTATGGAATCTGTAGCTTTCTCGAAATAAGATTAAGCCGTATGTCCCTATTCTCTGTCCGTCCATTTCCCCTCTGTCACACTCCCAACCCGCCACCTTTTCAAGTTTAGGTATTTTTAATATGTTAACTTGAATTGCCGAATTACTGCTGGCATAAAATATGTGTATAGTCTATATTATCAATGGTTGATAAAGCTTTGAAAAATCTTCTCCCCCCCAGCCCTGCTCACCCAAGCTTTGTTTTGGTGTCTGTGCCTTATTAGCACAAATTTATTTCAGCTCTTTGTTTTTTTGTAGAATTCTTTTCACTGTGACTCTGGTCTGGCAGGCTGTCCATTTAGGAAAAGGTAAGGAAAACTTCGTGTTTTCCCCACCCCTCCGTGTGTACATTTACAGTATGCAATGCTTCCTTACAAGCTACTCTTCCGTATCTTGTACTTTTCAAGGCCGTGAAAAAGAAGATGATGTGAAAAGTCTCAATGCCACAGCACAAAAGCAGCAGCCCAAGAGCGAAGGGACTACTATAAATGCTCTCAGTGACATGAATCAGAGTTATGAGAGCAGAAAGGAGCAGAATTCCCTGGCAGTGGTACCTTTTACTGGGATTACAGAGAGTAGGTAACATTATTTCTTTAAACAACGGCATAGAATGGCTTATTAAAATATTGTATAGCAGTAATGCTTTGACTGTTGTCCCGGAAGATTCCAGCCGTTTGGTTTTCTGTGGCTGCTCATTTAAATCATTCCTGTAGCCACTTAGAAAATGGTGATAACAATTTTGGGTAGAATTGGGATCTCTTATCTAGAAAATGTGGCAATGGAAAAGAGGAAAATGTGTTAGGAATTAAGAAGGTGTTGGTCCCTTGGATTCTCAAAGGCATCTGTGAAATTAAGTCAATTTTTTAAAATTCACCATATTTCCTGACCAAAAAGATTTTAATTTTAAAAAATAAAAATAATTTAGCTGTCAGAAAGCAACAATACTAAGAGAAGAGAAACAAGAGCAGACATGTTTCCTTCCACATATATAAAGTTTTAGCTTGGTACTCAGCTCCAGAAGTCTGAGAAAGGCATGAGAAAGCTTTCCTGTCTCAAAACTGAACAACTCTTCCAATAACAAAGCTTCTTTTCTTCAAACATAAGCACCACTTCGCGGTGACAATGTGCCATTTGTTAGAGTGACTGAAACCTGCCTCTGTCAAAGTGAAATATTTCACTTGAATATATATTGCTGCTGCTACAGGTCTTGCCAGGCATTGCTTCTTGACCATCCTGTAATCCCTAGTAGTTTGCTTCTAATCCTTAACTAAACAAACTGGGTTTAACTGAACAAACACTCCTAACAGGCAGATGATTTTATTGTCTCTAAAGACAATAAAACTACATATCCTTAAGATCCTTTGGCAGCTGGAGAGACCTGAGAGAGACCAAGTGAGGAAAAGGGGAGGTTCTGAATCCCCAGGATGCTTGGTAGGCTCTGTAATTTTGTCTTGCAGGTAAAAAGCTGAATAGACATTGCTGCCAAAATGGAGGGACCTGTATCCTAGGGGCTTTCTGTGCCTGCCTAAAGCATTTCACTGGCAGATACTGTGAACATGACGAGCGGCAAAGGTAAAAAACAGACCAAAACTAGAAAGAGTGAGAGAGCTGCTCCGAATGGCTGTTTTCTGTGGTGGGATCAGGGATATACCAAATGTCTCCCTTGTTCTTGACAGCAACTGTGGCAGCATTGCCCACGGTGCCTGGGTGCTGAAGGGCTGTTGGCTGTGTCGGTGTGGATATGGTACTCTGAGCTGTCTCTCAGAAATAATGCATGATAACTGTGGTAAGGAACAACATTAAACCAATCATTTTTATTAGATCTGGAAAGGTGGGATACTCAGAGGATGCTGTATGTGCTCTATTTAGACATCTGCACTGGTCTGCTTTGCTTCAGGGAATCCATCAGTGAAACAGTAAATTATACTGCTTTTGCCTCTACAGAAAATCACAGAAAACACTTCAAGATCTTTATAATTGTGCAGTAGGAAACTCCCCCAATTTTAAATGAAAATTACAGAGATGAAAACTTTCTCTGTTCTGCAAAACCTAAAAATGTCTATGACTTCAGACTAAACCAGGACAATTTGTACAATTAAATTACATGTAAACACACAAAAAAGTTTCTTAGATAAAAGAGAAAGAACAACAGTGTGAGCTGATGTGGTAGAAATAGAAAACAGTGTCACACTAGAGAAACAAGTACTGAAAATTTGCATGTGCTTGCTATTTAACACATAAATGTCAGAAAACTAGCCTGAGCTCGAATAAAGATCTGTGTCTTAATCTTCAAAATCTTATACAGAGTTCTAAGACTGAGCACACTTCACAGAAAATGTGTAGCCATAGTCCTTATCAATGTAAAACAGTAATACCTAGTCTCCTCAAAAGCATTATATTACTTTAAGTCTTTATACATCAGCTTGTGAAAATTCCTCTATAAAAGTATGAGGATTTTTGAAAACACAGTATCAGCTAGCATAGTAACTTGAATATTGGTTTGCAGGTACTTTTCCATTGAGAACAGGCTACTGAGATCTAGACAATGTTCAATACTTCGAGATGACAAATAATAAATTTATATTTTTCTCTTCAGTGGTAAAGTTAGTGCAGAATATTTTCTGTCTTCATAGAAGGGTTTTGGGTCGGAAGGGAACTTAAAGACCATCTACTTCCAACCACCCTGAAGTGGGGCAGTTCTTTCCACTAGACCAGGTTGCTCAAAGCCCTATCCAACCTGGCCTTGGCTGGACCTTGTCCATCCATGATGTCTCAATCCCACCCTGTAATATACTTTCCTTCAGTTCTGTCAACGTCACTAGTTAGCAGGGACAGACCTAAATAGCTTCAAGATTCATTTCCACATGAGGGAACTATCCGCTTCTTTTTTCCTGACCAGATTCCTGCCTGAGTAGAAGTTTGTTCAAGTTATGACTCCCGAGTTATACCATCAACTCAGAAGTAAATATAAATTTCAAAACTTGAGCCTTTTAGGTCCCCTGGATATGTCCTAGTGTGTGATAAGCACACAAATTCAAAGTGAAATGCAAAGGAAAGGTGACATTACTATCTTTGCAACCACAGACAAAAAAACTAAACCAAAGCAAAACAAACCAACCAAACAAAAAAACAACAAAAAGACACAGTCAGAACCACTTTTGCCTTGAAGTATTCTGTATTGACTAATTATGTGTGCACCCAAAACTCTTCAGAAAAGTTAAATGCTCAGGCTCCTTGAGTGTTTACCCTTGAATAAGCCCTATTGTTTCCCATTATAGAGCAAAAATACCTAACAGGCCTTGCCATACTAGTAAAAGCACTCTACTTCTTATCACCCTTGATAGCAGCTTAACATACGCAATAAAGGTGGCAGTGAAGAGTTTTCTGCTCATCTGCTGACCAGGATCTCAGCGGCTTTCACGTGCATGTGGATGTGGCTTTCTGCTTGTGCTAATAAATCTTGCTCCTCTTGTTAAAGGAAGGGTTAAAAGGCTGCATGCAGACTTGAGCACATACCTCTTGTGAAGATCTTGCTCCTGCTTTTGCTTGGTATTTACTTTTGATTATTCTCAGATTAATGCCTGCAAGAGCTGATAAGTGCTATCAGTTGCTCCTCAAACGATCATTGATGGGACATCTATTCACATCTCTCCCTTGAGAATAGCCTCTTTGATTGGCTTTAACAGCTGATACCTTTAACTTAAGTACCTGTGAGATGTCAGAGGACTTTCAAAGTACGTTGAAAATCCTCATGTTTTAAAATTTACCTAGTTTGATCATTAACCATTTTATTATCTTGATACATATATATATATTATTTTTTTTTTTTTTAGAACTGAAATCAGAAAATGAAGAAATTACCAGCCTATTTTCTAATGGGCTAAGAATACAGCAAACAGTGTTTGCACTTGCTTGCCTGCTCATCATCCTCCTGGAGCTCTGCCGTTTGCAGTTGTGAAAATAGACAAAGAGAAATACCGTCATGATGAGTCACACAACTTTCTTCTGTGAGCTACAAAAGAGACTTTCACCTACATATTGGAGGAAGATTATGATGTACTAGTTAATGCTGAAATGCTTGGATTATTATAAATTCAGATTATATAAATATTAAGTATTTATTATTATATTTTTATTACTGCAATCAATGTCTGATCCTAACAATTCTTTAATTCTAAAATACTTTCCTTCCTGAGGAAGCAAAAAAAAACTTCAATGTTCTGTGCCTTAAGTATTGTAAATTATAGTAATTTCCCTTGTACACAGTACAACAACTTTAGCAAATAAAGCTGATTTCATTTATGAAGAGCTTTTATGTTTGGCTCTACCAATTTGTATCTACCATTTGTCGTTGCATTGTATTCTGTAACAAAACAGTAAGAAAAGAGCAGGGTAGAATGACCAATCTGAAATTCAAAGAGATAAGGAGGTTTTTAAGGGTAGATATATTTCAAACCCTAATATACAGAAGAACTCTAGAAGTTATATAGCTTTTGAGACTTTATTATTTATTATAGCTAAATTGTACGTATGCACAGTCTCAGGCAGGAAGCATATGTTTCTTAGCATATAGCTGATACTTATTTGTCTTTTTTAGGTTTATTTTATTTCACATCCTAGAAATATGAGATCTTCTATTTTTAAAACTACAGCAAAGAGCAGCCTCTTTTAACTTTTTCTAGAGGAAACTTGCCTTGATTTATATACCATTCATATATATTTCTAGGCTGTGTAATAAAATAAAAAAATTGAATGTGTAAATGCATTTGTAATGCAAGTTTATAAAACAGGAACATGGTTGGATTAAAAAAAAAGAAAACAAGGAGTGTAAAATATATCTTCATTCTCTGAATGTGGAGCTACCATGTAGAAACAATAACATTTATAATTTTGTAAGCTTCAAATAAGTTATTGATGTATAAAATCCTGAACAACTTTAAAAAGTTCAATATATTTGATTCTTAAGATTTCTTTATTCTTTCGTGCCACAAACCAAGACATCAATCCAATTAAGAAGCAGGCAAAGATGTATCGTCAATAAATGACACAATATTATGGCTGCCTTTGAATCTATGACTATTCAGTAGAAGACTTTTATAGGGAGTTATTGTGTAAAAACATATTTGTGTTAAATATTGCAAAAGATTCAGGCTGTTCCTTTACACATCCTAGACATGAGTGGAAAAAGTAAGGTTTCTCACTCTTCACATAAAATGCACTAAACCAGAAAAGTTCTTTTTCTCGTTATTTCTCACAAACTCATCTGTACCCATATGCCTTTGTTTCCCCAGACTTTGAAAAGGAAGTACCAGCTTAGGACAATTAAATATCAAAGAGAACAGCTGGAGGAAAATAGTCATGCCTTTATTTATCAGATGTTGAAATTGCAGGAGTGCCATTGTGAAAACATCTTGGCCTGCCTTAAAGAATACCTGAGAAGTCTGTAGGCAATACAGCTTGTAATGTGCTCCAAATAGGCTTTACTTTTTGAAGGAAAGCAGCAAGATATGTGGAAAGCATACAGTACGGTAAAGCTATATCTGAAGTAATACTTATTTTTCATCCCTGCAGAAAACATACAGAACCATAAAAGATTGCAATTAACAAAAGGAAAGAGTGATCTGATACAGGTTTTACAGCGCAACAGCTATTTCTGTTGCAATAACATCCACAGCCGATTTAATCAGAGAAAGCTTATCTGGAGCAACTCTTTATGTAGATGAGCTTATATGCCTGCAAGAGTCACCCTGATGGAGTCGTGTATGACTTGAAGAATTAGAGCAATTGAAAGGTCTAGCAAAGCAACATTTTCCTGCTGTACCAAAACATCAGTCCAAGGCATCTAATTAGAAGTAGGAAGGTACATTTTCTACAATTTCAAAGCACTGCATGGGAAACTTGGCATGCTGATTCTAATTAGTCAGTGTAAATCATCACTCACTCTGAATGCTAGGATTTGTAAATTTTCTCCTGTGTACTTAGAAGAAGAGATAGAAGGGGTTTGTTTGTTTGTTTTTAAGATATCAGTTCCTTTTTCTGTCTCTATCTTATGCATTCTGTGTTACTGTAAAATCTTAAAATTACAGCTTCAGGACTGTTTTACATCTATCATGCTATGACAAAACATACCCTCAGTGACAGCTGGTTGTCAAAGATGTCTATCTGGTCTTTGTGTCATGGCTCTGGAAGTTGCCCTGAGTAGACGGAACGGAGCACAGACCCTGTTGTCCTTGCACACCTCTGAAGCCGAGGCATCTACAGGAGTTGAGTTTGAGAAGAAATGTGTCTCCTTCAGTTAAAGAAAAGAAGAGGGAGAAAAAAGTAAAAGCATTCAGAAGTTGTCCCATGCATGCTCTCATCCACAAATTAAAATATAACTAGGGAGGAGGAAAACAGAAAGCACTGAGGAACAAAGGAAAGCACACAGTCACAGTCTTTGCTTAGGTTAAAACTGTCTCCGCTTTTATCTGTCTCCAGCTGTTTGCAAGAACAGATAAAGGAAAGCATAATTTTCCTCCCCTGCTACCATGTAGACCTGGCCGACTTTCTAACACTGCAATGAGAGGCACTTTGGTAAGGTTTGTTTGTAAGCAAACAGCAATGCTTGCTCTCCAGCCTCGTGCTAACTCGTGGGCCACTCTGTCAAACATGGCATGTCCCAGCAAAATAGACATCTGTTGCCACAAGTTTATGCATGTGCCATCTCTACATGCAGCCACGTTTGGACAGGAGGAAAACCCTCAAAGAGAAATATTTATCAAATGCTTCACAGGCCCCAGAGCTGTTAGATCTTTCGCTCCTCACAGTTGACTCTAAAACTAAAACAAATGGTGCAGCTCGACTGGTCTCCACAGCTTCACCCCTGCAATCACTGCAGCCTTCGCCACTCCTTTGGGGCATGCTGCTGACAAGGACCCCAGACTGGGGGAAGAAGTGTGACAGTAGGGGCTGTCTCCTTTGTGACCAAGGCCCCCCAGAGCTAGAGTCCCACAGCCTGGCACAGGTCCACAGAGAGATGCTGCTGTTGAACATGCTGCCCATTTGAAGGAAGCAGTTGGTTTTGCATAAAGGCCATGTGGGGCACCAAGGTTTCCTCATACAAATTTGAAAACCTAACTTGCAGGCACCAGATGCTGAGAAAGTGTCACTCATTTAGCACTTTGAGTATCTGATGGTTATCTCTCAAGGTAACTTTATTCCTAGCAAGGAGAGATGAATTTTTGTTGCTTCTGAGAAGTGCTAATGGTGCCCATAGGTGCCAATAGCCTTCCCTCACCTAGTGAAAAAAGCCTTTTTTTCCACCCAGCCAAAACAGTAACAGAAGTAATTTCCTACACTTGTTTATCCTGAGGTTTGTTTTTGTTTTGGTTTTTAATTGGCATATTTAAGGTCTACCCACACACATTTGATTGTGTCCTTCTCTAGTGTTCTAATGGTGTGTCAGCAGGCTGTGTGTTTGGATCATTATACCCACCAGTTCTGTGTGTATACAAAGTGTATACAACTTTGTTATATATTCGGCTTCCTTTTATTCTAAGGGTGATGCAGTACAGCAGACTAGCTCATGTACAGAGCAATCATGTGAATTGCAAGTAGGTGTATGTCTTGAGGAGTCTTATCGGGTCACCCTACAATCATTGCCTTTAATCCATTCTCTGTCTCACCTATTTACAGGGGAGTCATGTATAAGCATAGGAGATTTAACAACCAAACAGCTGTATACTTGTACTCCGCAAAATTAGCTAAGCATCATGAGCATTCCTTGTGATTGCAAAGCACATTCTTGGTCAGACAAGACATTAAAACATGCAATTCCCTCCACATTTGGCTGACTGACTTTGCACTTGGCTGCTGATGCTGTGAGGGTGAATTCTTCTTAAGGGCATGAAGTTGCCGTATGCCACTGGTATAAAACCAGATGCCTTATGCATGTTGGGCCTTGCATTTGTCTTCAGGTCCATGCTAGCACAGCAATAGCTTTCATTAGCAGCTGTCTTCATCTGCTGCAGCCAAACAACATCTTTACAAAACTACAATTTATAAGCCAGACTGTGAAGCTTCAGTTCAGATATTAATTGTATGAAAATGTACAGATAAAATGCTGGGAATGTTACACCAGGAAAGAAGCACTGGTAAAAGCTCAAAAACAAACAGCCAGAGATGTATCAGCATTATAGTCTTATTAGTTAGAGAAGGCACACTGTCCTTGCTGAACCTCCTGAATCCATGGCCTCAGGAGATCCCATTCTCTGGGCTTCGCATATTATCTGGGGCATATATGGTCACCTCTCACTAGGCACAGAGACTTGTGAGCAGAAATAGACATATAACCTATGAGTCCCCTAGCCACAAGACTGGGTCTGTAAGGACTATGGGGGACATTTTCAACCCATACATACAGTTTTCTGTCATCAGACAGCACAACATTCCCAAACATTAACTTCCTTTATAGGTATGGCACATAATATCCCGCATCACTTACCAGCAGCATATTTTTGCACCTTCTCCTCTTTATGATTCTTGTATCTGCACAGAAAACTTTATGTGATTCATCCTACTCATAACACATTTCAAAAGGTTTTAATTCAAAAATCTCATATATAGACCAATGAAACAGAGAGTTCTGTCTCTTGTACTGACAGAAATTATCTAGTCAAATTCTAGAAAGCTTTGTAGGGAAATTTATGCTTCTTGTTTTTGTGTGACCAAGGTTACATCTTTCTAAGAGTATAGAAAGCAGTACCATGAAAAAATTAATTAAAGATGCAGAAGTGGTACAATGCTGGACAGACAATCTTTGTATAAGCATCTTTAAACAGAACAAGCAGAGAGTCAGGATCAAAAAGAATATGTGTCGATGATCCTTTCCACCTAACTTTGTGCCTGAACTCTTCTGAAAACTGTTTCTTGAATCAAAAAGTTAAAAAAAAAAGAAGGAAGATTAACAGATTTCTCAAGTCCAATGCTTTATACATCAGCTTTGCTCTTTCAGTCACAACATTATGTTCCTTTACCTCAAACCCGTGTAATGCAGAACCAGCTTCTTGTACAAGAAGGAAATCCCAGCTGGAAAACAATGTCAGTAAACATTGTCTTTAGCTTTGAAGGTAGATACGAAGACCATCTGATGTTGAAAATTAACTGACCTCTGTTTTCCTGTCTGCTATGCTGGTGATGGTTTGTTAATTTAGTAAATAACATTTATGATGCATATTGATAACACAACTGGAAATATCCTATTGCTTTTGACATCAGTCTTCAGAGGACACAAGACATATAGGAGTGTGATGTCTCCTCTGTTTCTCCCTTCCACTGTTCTTCACAGAGGCTACATCTCAGCTCTATCAGTGTAGATACGTGAGTAGCAAGCCAGTGAAAAAAAAAGACATGCAGAAATACAGTGGAGTATAGCACCTTCAGCAGTGCAATAATATACAACTAAAGCCAATTCAGTACGTTCCTATGCTGTGTTCTCGTTTTATCTGAGCACTTCTTAGTTATATGCCTGTTGTGAGTGGTGCTAACAAAAAAAAAAAAAAAAACAAAACAAAACCCGACAACAAAAAAAAACAACAACAAAACCTGCAAAAGTTCGACAGTAATGAGATCTAAAATATACATAGGTCAACCTCCAGTTCAACAGCTCCATCAGGGAATCATCTGTGCAGGCAAAACTAGGTAGCAAATGCAAATTCCAGGTGCAAACTTTCTCAAGTAGTTTGACATGTTAACAAGACCACAAAAATGTGTTTCTCCTTTGTACTGGTATCAGGCACAGCCATTCTGTCAGCCAGGCCCACTCACTTATCCATCCAAAATTTTCTTTTCTGATCTTTTTGGCCTAGTTTCCAGCCAGACCATCTTTACTGACACAGGGATGTGGCAGAGACATGCAGGTGAAGGTGAAGGGGGCCCCACAATTAGATGAGCCAAAACTGGTTACATAATCACTGCTTTAATGCTAATATCCTAGTTAGTTAGAAAGAATGTAGGTCTTATTTTCAAAAGAAGGCAGCAACCTGGAATGCAGAGACAATGGAAAGAACTAAATACTAATTGGCTGCTTATGAATTCCCATTACAGTGTACAACATCCCATGGGGATAAAAGAAATATATAATTACGTATTTGGCAGTAATGACAACATCAATGGAATGTTACATGCCATTTTGCCATTTTCACTTTGTAAAGGATACTGAAATTCATAGAAGTTCTAGGAAAAAAAAGGCATAATTTAGGGTATGAAAATATACACTATGATGGAAAGTGTAGCAAGTTCTATTCATTATGAATGTAAGAATAACCAGATCCCTGTCATGGGCACATGGGAAAATACGTAGTCCCATTACTTTGTTGAACTAACAGAACCGTTTTAATTGTTTTACACAGATATGCCTGAGTGCAGCCAGTATACCTCTCTCCAGGAGACAAGGACACCATTCATTACCAGTGTTAAAAATTAAGATTCATCCAATATTGCAGAGAAGCTGCTTGTTAAAACTCCTGACAGTCGTGCATGCTGGTATGTGCATGCATGTGCCCAGTAAATGAAGGCAATTGTGGAGAAAACTTTGATGCCACAGTCACCAAAGGTGCTATAAGTGAAGAAAGAGAAAGCCTAGAGAAATGGAGTGAATGAGACATCATTAGCAATCTGCGCACTGACTTGTTGCAAATATAACATTAAAAGCCATGAACGTGAACTGCAAGCATCATCATTGTGTTAAAACACAGCAATATTACTAGTAGAGTGCTTACAAGCCTTGACCAAAATTGAGATTTTGCTGTGCCAGGCATTGTTGTGCCAGAAGAAAAAACTGCCCTCAGCAACCAACAAAAACTGAGGGATTATTTTCTGGCAGTTAATAAAGTATATGTCACACTAGAGTCTGTCTCCATACTCCAAGGCAAAACCCTTACTGTGCTTGCACTCCTTCGTTGGTCATGTTTTATTAACCCGGTTGGTTTTGCTGTTTATTTTCCATCTTCTCTGTACTGCGCCCAGATCATACCACCAGTATAGGCGCCACTCACCAGGAGATGGCATCATTAGAAGTTAATATCACTGACTTTTAACTCTGCAGTCAGATTCAAGTGTAAAACTGAACATAGCACTAATGAATGACTTCCTGAGCATCACACTACCAACAAAACTTAATGTACTCGAAGGAAACCACAGCAAGTATTTGAGTGCAAGGTGTCAGGTTTTTAAAGTAATTTTCAAAAGGCAAAGCTGCTGTTATCTGTTACTTTGGCTACAAACCATATATCTCTGTTTGTACTAGAGGTGAGCATGCCGTTGGCACTCAGCAAAGGCAGTTCTTACATTTACTGTAGAATCAATATGAGACAGTTTTTCCTAGGCAACTAAGAGAAATAAAATATTAGGCTGCTAAAAAGACCATACAATTACATAAACTCTATCACAACACTAAAGGTATGGGCGATAGTACACTATTTTTTCAACTGGTTTTCGTATCACCATTCCACTTGTGTTAAATCAAACTTGCAGTGAGTGAATAAGCATGATCCTAGCTACTGTAGGATGAGAAGCTATTCTTGTATTACTGTGTGAAGACTTACAGAAAGTGAAATAATTACCTTTAATCTCGCTGTTCTATCAAAGAGACCAAGGAACCCACTTGCTGGGTTAAGTGTGTCAGAAAGACAAATTATACCAGCCCTGTGTGCAGGGATTCTGAGGTGCTGAATACTAATTTTAAAGGAGTTTTATCAGATCGCCAGATGAAAAGAAGTAACAGGGACTTGTTACTTTTCAAGAGTATATGCTTTCCCTAGCTGCTGGCAATTACAGTTTGACAGCATGCCAAGATACACATATAAAATAGGCTTGGAAATATTTGATTTCAAAAATCACTACTTCATACCAATATTCAAATCTTTGAGCATTTTACAGAGTGGAGGTAGGAAATAGACTATTGTATTTTGATAATATCACTTGGGGACACCGTAAATAAGTACATGATGATAGGTTAATTAAAGCACTTCACAGAACTCAGCCGTATAGATTGATGCTAAAGAGGAAAACATGTCAGTGCATGAAATAACATTCCCAAGAGATAAATTAGTTATCTGCTGCATTTATTGTTTTTCCTTAACAGTCTCACGCACTGACCTTGATTATCTTAGCTACAATAAAAATATTTCTTCAATAATTCAGAATACATTGAAACCGGTACTGTGGTATATGCTGTCTGTTCTCCTTTACACTATAATTCTTCTCCTGAATACTGATGAGAACTGCTGCTAGGCAAACTAAAGGGTGCTTTAACCTCAAGAAAAAGCTATGGGAAACAACTCTGCCTGTGGTAACATTCTCAGGAGTTAAGACTAAAATGAGACTGGTACTTTAATATGCTAGTGTACCCCAAATCACAGAAACATTAAGGTCAGGAAAAATTGTATGCTGCTCTGGACAGTGAACTATCTCCTTTTAATGACTTGAAGAAAAAACTATGCTGGATGCCCATTTTCCAGATTCATACAAAATCCTTACAGGTACAGCTAGATTAACTCCACCTCTGTTCTGTCATTAAGCAAAAGGCACTGAAAAGCCACAGGTCTGTATCTCTTTTGCCAAGAGTCTTCCATTTATTGATATAATACTGTCTCACTACCTATTTGTTCCCTCCCTGCCAAAATCTACCTGCAACCCATATGCATATTGTAAATGTATTTCCAAACAGCGTAGTCAACACATCTTCACTTTCAAAATATGAAAGTGTTTTCTGTCCAAAACACTTCTAGGTGGCACATGGAGCAGACAAGCACTCATGGATCTGTGGAGCATCATCCGCCACAGATCCTGCCCTTTACTACAGCTTAAACTTAAAAGATCTGAAATAGGATTTCTGCCCCTTCTGTAAAGAAAAGGCACCGAGAAGAGCCAAGGGAGCTGAGTTTCATGAACAGCCTGAAGAAAAGGTAGGAAAAAATCAGCTGTGATAGTCAGTTGGTCAAACAAGAAATTTGAGTAACTTTTCTTTTAATGGCAGGTCTAAGGAGCAATCTAGAAAGGAAGAAATGCAGGAGTAGTAACATACTTCAAAGCCTGGTAAATGCTACTTCCCACCCTTAATCTCACTAACGGAAGCATAACATAACAGGAAAGGATTTTTCAGCTATGGCTGATAATTGCAACAGATGATTTTACTGATAGCGGGTAGGGTTTCATTTTGATTGAACACTCTGTGCTTCACTCTAGACTAGCTTACAGGTCATCTTTTTATTCTCCATCAGCACTTGTGATTCAGACAGGAAGAACAGCCAGAAATCTATGACTAATAAAGTTTTTTAATGATTTTTGCAATTACCTGGTCAAAAAATAAACCCAAATTTCTCCAGCGTAACTGGTTGTACAGCTACCACAAGCCTGGAAATTAATTTCAGAAGATGGGTCTGGAAAGGAGAGACTGATTTTCCCAGAGTACATGATGAACTAACTCCTGAAACATCCCTTCCTTTTGGTTAGTGAAATTCAAAAATGCTGAGATGTATAAAAATCACATGACAATATATCACAGGGACAGATGTGAAGTCACAGGGTATAGGACATGTGTGACTTGAAGAAGGAATCATTAGTTTTGCACATTTCATATAACTTTCCATGTTTTGCTTTAGCCCATGCAGTCACCTGGCACAGCTACTTGGAGGAACAGCTCGAGGACCCAGCATCACATAGCTGTTAATAGATAACTTTAGCACCATCTAATGGGGAAACTGTGACAGAAAATGAAGTAGTCACATAAGAGCTGCCACTTTTCAAGAGCACAAAAGCAGCTCACCAGTATGAAAGAAAGGTACCTCCAGTCAAATTCCCCCAAAAGACTCAATGCTCTTGAAAATAAGGAGGAAAAATAAGGGTCAACTCCCTTAAAGTCTTCAAAAATTAATTTAGAAATAGTGTCAGGACCACTGGAAGACACCTGCGAAGGGTGAACAACGACAAGGTCTATTTTTGTGATGAAGATCACACATGTCTCTCAACTGCCTACACAAGATCATGAATATGAATTCAAATGGGGGAGTTACAAGGGATTCAGGCTGCATTCTCAGTGCTGGCAGTCTTCTTGCCAGGATCAGAGGAACCATCGGTACTGATTTCATGGGGCTTATATTATATTGAAGGAGGTTACTATTTCAGGCCTATTTCTTTTATAGGGCTACTGTTTTCCATAGTTACCTTAACACTGGCACGTAAAAGGGAGTTTTTGCACTCTCTGCGTCAACTGCCTCTTTTGTCCATGTGGCTTTTCTTTTTCAGAGATGCTAAAGCACTCATGACTCGTCAAAGTGTGTTCTGGCTGCCAGCCCCAAGGCCCCAGGAATATCTACACGAGTTGTGTCTCAGTTTGAAAGCAGAGTAGATGGTATGGTAGATTTGTGTGTATATATACAACATAATAGCAAAAAATATTGAGCAGTTGGTCTATAGAGATGACTAGAGAGAGGGGAGAAGAAAAGAAAGACTTGCTCTGAACATGAAGCAGAGCAGAAACAACTTTGCTGAGAGGTAAAGCCCAGCGGGTACTGCGTTGTCATGATCAGAAATGACAAGGACATAACACTGCCAAGAACAGTCTTCCCTTCAAGACAAAACAATTTCTAAACATAGATGGAAAACAAAAAGTATATTGCCTCCTGCTGCTTATATATCTTGTTTCAGACATGAATAATCTTTCTCCTTGAAGTTTACAATTTTGCTGCTTCATTTAATGAAGTTATTAATTAATCTGCAAGCCTGACAGAAGAAGATTGTCCTTACCTTCCATTATCAGCTGGAATCACAGAATAATAGAATCACAGAATCATAGAATGGTTTGGGTTGTAAGACATGTTTCAAAGTCACCTAGTTCAACCCCCCTGCAATGAGCAGGGACATCTTCAACTAGGTCAGGATGCTCAGAGCCCCATCCAGCCTGACTTTGGATGTTTCCAGGGATGGGGCATGTACCACCCCTCTGTGAAATCTGTGCCAGTGTTTCACCACCCTCATCATAAAAGTTTTTTTCCTTGTGTCTAGTCTGAATCTGCTTTCTGTTACATTAAAAACCCTTGTCTTATTGTTACAGGCACTACTAAAAATTCTGCCCCCTTATTTCTTATAAGCCCCCTTTAAGTACGTAAAGGTCACAATAAGATCTACCTGGAACTTTCTCTTCTCCAGACTAAACAACCCCAACTCTCAGCTTATCTTTGTAGGTGAGGTCTTCCATACTCTGATCATTTTTGGTGGCTGTCGTGGTTTGAACCCAACCACAAACCTCTTTTACTCACTCCCCCCCTTCTTGCCCTCCCCCTGCTCCTGGAGGGACGGAGAAGAGAATCAAAAAGAATGCAACTCCCACGGGTTGAGATAAGAACAGTTTAGTAACTAAGGTATAACATAGATCACTACTGCTACCACCAATAATAATAATGATAAAGGAAATAACAAGAGGAAAGAATACAACACCTTAACACCAGCCGACCAATAACTCGCCCCAATCCCCCCAGCCGAGCACCGACCGATACCTCCTCCAACCCTGCAGTCCCTCTAGCCCTTCCAGGTCACTCCAAGTTACATCCTGGGCATGACGTGCTGTGGTATGGAATACCTCTTTGGCTAGTTTGGGTCAGGTGTCCTGTCTCTGCTTCCTCCCGGCCTCCCCTCCTCCCTGGCAGAGCATGAGGCTCAGAAAGTCCTTGGCCAGACCAAACATTCGAGCAGCAACTGAAAACATCAGCGTTATCACCACTGTTCCAAGGCCAAAAGATCAAAACACAGCACTGTACTAGCTCCTAAGAAGGAGAAGAATGACTGCTGCTGCTCAACCCAGGACAGTGGCCCACTTCTGGACCTTGTCCAACAGGTCTTTCCAGTATAAGGGCTCCAGAGCTGGGCAAAGCATTCCTGGTGAGGCCTCAGCAGAACAGAGCAGAGGGGCAGAATCAGCTCCTTTGACCTGCTGGCCACAATCCTTTTGAGGCAGCCCAGGATAAAGTTGGCCTTCCAGGCCACAAGCACACATTGACGGTTTTTCATCCACCAGTAAGTCCAAGTCCTTCTCCTCAGGGATCCTCTCAACCCTTATATTATATCAGTATCTCAATCGCATACCGATAGCAGGGGTTGTCCCAGTCAAGGTACAGGGCCCTGCAAAACCTCATGAAGTTCACAGAGGCTTACTTCTCAAGCTTGTCTAGGTCCCTATTGATAGCATCCTATCCCTCAGTCGTGTCAACTGAGCCACTCAGCTTGCTGTCATCTGAAATTATGCTAAGGGTGCACTTGATCCCACTCTCTCATTGGTGAAGACATTGAACAGTACTGGTCTTGATAACAGCCCCTGAGGGATACTACTCATCACTGATCTCCATCCACATATTGAGCCATTCACCAGTACTTTCTTGTTGTGACCATCCAGCCAATTCCTTATCCACTGAACAGTTCACCCACCAAATCCATGTCCCTCCAATAGAGAGAGAGGGATTTTGTGGGGGACTGTGTAAAATACCTTACAGAGGTCCAGACAGATGACATCCATAGCTCTTCCAATGACCACTGATGCAGTCATTCCTTCCTAGAAGGCCACTAAGTTGGACTTGCTCCAGGTGAAGGTGTGCTGGCTGCCTCAGATCACCTCCCTGTCCTCCACATGCCTTAGCATAGCTTCTAGGAGAATCTGCTCCATGATCTTCCCAGGGACAGAGCTCAGGCTAAAAGGTCAGTAGTTCCCAGGGTTTGTCTTTCTACCCTTTCTAAAAATGGGTGCAGTGTTTCCTTTTTCCGGTCATCAGGTACTTCCTGTGACTGCCATGACTTTTCAAATATCATGGAAAGTGGCTTGGCAGCTACAGCAGCCAATTCCCTCAGGACTCTGGGATGGATCTCATCGTTGTGTATGTTCAGGTTCCTCAGGTTGTCATGAACCTGATCTTTTCTTACAGTGGGAGGGAGTTTGCGCCCAAGTCCCTGCCTTATGGACCATCCACTCAAGAAATGTGGGAAGAGAAGCCAGTGAAGACTGAGACAAAAAGTTGCGGAGTACCTCAGCCTTTTCCTCCTCCACTGTTACCAGTTTGGCAGTTGTGTTCATCAGGGATGGGATACATCCAGATTTTTATCTAGATTAATAAACAGCAGATTGGTCTCTTCTGTCAAAGGTATTCTTGGCCCACATCCCTGTGCCTTTTTGAAGCCCATAACTGAAGTGTGTGCTTCATCCTTCAACACTTTATCTCTACTATGCAGGCAGCAAGGTGATCAACTACAGAGCTGCATCACAAGAGGGAAACAAATACATGCTGGGAGCAGGGCATTTAGTGACACCACCCATGTCTCTCCACTAACACTTCTGTTCCACAGTGACCAGGAAGGGAGACAAGATGAAAATCTGTGGAGCAAAGTTCAAACAAGTAGAGAGATGTGCTTTGAGAATACCCGCACACACTGTCATGGTTTTGAAGAATTTCCTGAAGCCTATTCAAGCTCACAAAATTTCCTGCTAAGAGAGATTTTAAATTCTTGCTGAGATAAGATTATTTTTTGGATAATTCAGCTCCAGAACAGCTTTAGCATAGGTCAGACTTACACTGAACAACTTTTGACTTCAAGTTGAGTATATGGGATAATACAGTTTGTGAAAGTTCTTTTCGTACTTGCTAAGGGATATAATGGGTCCTTAGATGAATTTGATTGATACATTTAACATATTAAGCATTTTAAAATATTGTCATCAAGCTATGTCTACACAACAGGCAAACAAAGAATTTATTCTGCTTCAGTTCAGAAAAATGTTCTTAGCCAACAGCAACATATCATTTCCTTTTTTCATTCCATTTGAAGTTACTCTGGTCTTCCAACAACCATGGACAAAAGTTTAAACTCTTTGTACATAGTATTAAGCATTTAAATACATACTTAGGAAGTAGCCTAAGTGGTCTAGTTTGCCATAGCACTCACACTTAACACTCTTTATCATCTATGCTAATTTGCATTACATATATGCACTAATGAAAAGGAAAAGGAACAGGAAAATATTTCTGTTTGCTTTCATCTTTCCTTCAAGTTTGGCTCTTTCACAGTTGGCAGATTTTTGTCTCCAAACTATCCACAGAGCAGGTCTTGCAAACAAATGAGCAGAGCTTTTGCAATGCTTGGGATGCCAATGTCCACTACTATGTAATGGCCCAGGCCACTCCTTGCTCTCTCATAAATATGTGATCTTAATCTGCCATGACTTGAATTTTACTTAACACATACTTGGTACTTTGTAATCTTGCTAGCAATCTTTGCTCACTGGGGATTGTTTTAGTCAGAGACTTTTGTAATGGCAGCTTCTAAGAGCTAATAGTCAGTTTGGGTCTCAATGTTTACAAGAAACATGTGGGTGACAGCCTTTCACATCTGACATTACTTTTCATTACTGGATTGAGTACAAGAGTTAAAATCAGATTTCTTTCCAGGAAGCACACACAAGAGGCAGAATAGGCCCTCAGATCTCACATTCATGTTCCTCTAAGTCTCAGGCTAGCCACAATAAAGTCTGGGCTGTCTTTTTAATGCTAACTGATGCTTGACAGGAGCCAAGAGGCAGCAAAACACAGTCTGCTTCTCATTTCAGTTATCTGGCTGTTGTAAGGGACTATTGGGTAGCACAGAGGTGCCCTGAGATGTAATGCAGACATATCCCTTCCCTCTGATATGCTGGTGGAAGGAAAGTGAGTACATCTAAGTACATTTATGCTCATTACTAGGTTGAGTTTTAGTTAAAACTGGGATTCAGCTGGGGAATAGTAGCAGTAAAGCTATAGCACTCGTCAGGTACTTACACAGAGGCTCTGACCACAGATTTATTAATGACTATGAATTTTACTTTTAAAAGCAAATAGGGATGTACAGGGACCTTAATCATCCGTCTTCTTACCTTACCTTCATCCCAAGTAAAATTGTTCAAATTCATTTAAAGATGATCTTGGAAACTGCTTGAGCTTACATAAAGAAAACAGACCAGCATTTGCCTCAGGTGCGGAACAGTTGTAGACTTAAGTTCTGGTCAATATCAAAAGAAGATAAAAATCCATGCAATTAACATGGACCATCATTAATTTTCTAGCAGCAGGTCTGAAGTCTCCAACAGCTCCATTTCATCCTGTTTGTCTAACTGAAGCACCTAAAATTTGGCTAGATAGGAAATATAATGCTATAGGAAGCAGAAGACTGCATTACCCCACTGAGAAGCTGTTCTGTCTCCATGGTTTTTATGGGATAGAGCAGCTCCAACCCCAGCTCAAACAGCATGTGAATTTGAGCATGATCTGCATTGGCTGATTTTAACAGAGGATCAAAAAACCTCTTCCCTGCATTCGTTATGTTGATGCCTCAGGGTGTCTAGAGCAATTGAGTTCCTAACTCCAGTGACATATTAAGAAGGAAAAACATCCAAGCTAAATTTATAGGCAAACATATCATCAACACATCATCATAGAAGCCTTTCTGGATATGTCCTTGTAGAGGTCTAGTTCATTTGATGTGGGCTTCAAGGTAGCTTCAAACACATGGAAATGCTGAGAGCAGGTGACACCAGCAGCCTTTTCCTTCTTTTGTAGCAGAATTCCCCCCTGCAGTGCAAGGAGCCAGGCTAATTACACTTCCATGGTAAAGCATCTGTGTATCTAGCAGATTCAGTGGGTAAAATTCAGCCTGATGCAATTAAAGATGCTTAAAAACTTTATATTCCTGGTAAAAGAGAATCACAAAAAAAGCTGCAGGCAGGCAACTACAAGAGAATTACTAAAAGTTACTAATGGATCTTGCATAGCAATTTTTTTTTTTTTTTGTGATCTATGTCATAAAGGCAATATCACAACTCCAATAAACAGTAAACAACCTCTATAAATGTTTCAGATGTCATGTAAGTGGTGTCAATAAGAAGTTCAATTCAGCTAATAAAACATGTCATCTCTTTAATCTGCTGCTTTACTGACCTTGAGATGGTCTTTCTTACAAGAGGTATTAGAAAGAAAACAATTGTGTGTCTTAGATATGGAAGATGTGATGTATGTACCATCCAGAATGCACTCAAAGGAAAAATTCAGAGTAGATAAAAGGCATTCTTGTGTGTAAAGTGGAATTCTAGTTCCTACTGTCGTGTTTTAAACCGAGCCACACAGTTCATTCACTCACTCTCCCCCCTTTTCTCCATCTTTCTTTCCTCCACCACCCCCCAACCCACCCCACCCCACCCCCTGAGGGATGGGGAGGACAATCGAGATAATGTAACTCCCACGGGTTGAGGTAAGAACAGCCCAGTAACTAAGGTATAACACAAATCACTGCTGCTACCACCAATGTTAATAATGATAAGAGAAAATAACAAAAGAAGAGAATACAATACCACCACCGAATGAGTTCGACCCCTCCAAAGAGAGCCCGTGGTCTTCCGGGTAACTCCCAGTTACCTCCCTGGGCATGATGTGCTGTGGTATGGAATACCTCTTTGGCTAGTTTGGGTCAGGTGTCCTGTCTCTGCTTTCTCCCGGCCTCCCCTCATCCCTGGCAGAGCATGAGACTCACAAAGTCCTTGGTCAGAGTAAACGTTACTTAGCAACAATTAAAAATAATCGGTGTTATCAGCTCTGTTCCCAGGCTGGAAGTCAAAACACAGCGCTGCACCAGCTACTAAGGAGGAGAAAAACTGCTACTGCTGAACCCAGGACACCTACTTAGTCTTAAGTTTTTTTTTCTCTTAGCTACATAAGTCCCTGCTGCTTTCAAAGCTCAGCCCAAGAAAGGAAAAATGGTTTTGAAAAGCTTACTGAAATTAATTTGACCCATTCATTTGCCCAGTCACAATTTTCCCCATATACTTTAATCCAACACTCAGTGTCATACCCAGTAGGCAGGGTTAGAAACTTCTAAGCATCTTGTTTTCTCCAGATGCACTTTCAGAGGTGCCAATGCAGTGTAACACATTTCAAACCAATGCATGTGCAGCAAGGAAAGAGGGAAGCACTGGCCCTCTGCATAGGTATATGAGAGTGACTGCAGGACATCCCATCGAGGAACCTCCTGCCTGCTGCTTTACTTTGGAATATTAGACCCATTAAAGGCTCCAGTTTGATGGTTTTCAAAGACAAATTTTAAAAACCTCACACTGTAAATATTTACAGAAGCATCAAAACAAGTTAACAACCAGCTTTCATGGGAAGACAGACACCTAAACTGATCAGGCTCTTACCTGCCATCTGAGTCATCTGCTTCGTTTTGGAATTTGTGAAGCTTTGAAGGGGCTGAAGCAGCTTTGAAAGCTGCTGTAACCTGTTCTGTTCCTGGACAAGCGAGAAGAAAGTCCAGTATTGACAGAAATCCCTCTTCACAACTTTCTGACTGTCACTGCATCAGTCAAGAATGAGAAAGATGTCAATACCAGATTCATGGTGAATAGAGAGGAAAGACACACCAACAATATGGTACAATACCTGCTTTAAAAGCTCACTGCTCTGGATTTTATTTTCTCTAGCATCAAAGAGAAAAGAAGCATGAGATGTTTATTTAATTACCAAGTTCTTGAAGAATCACAGAATCATAGAATCACAGAATGATTTGGGTTGGAAGGGACCTTAAGATCATCTAGTTCCCATCTCCATGCCATAGGCAAGGACACTCCTCACTAGATAAGGTTGCTAGAAGTCCCATCTACAACTTCTATGGACAACCTGTTCTAGTGTCTCACCACCCTCATAGTGAAGAACATTATCTTAATATCTAATTTAGATCTACCTGCTCTTGGTTTAAAACCATTCCCCTTCTTGTATCACTACTTGCTCTCAGAAAAAGTCCCTCTTCAGCTTTCTTGTAGGCCCCCTTAGGCATTGGAAGGTTGCTGCAAGGTCTCACATACATTTTGAATGTCTTCTTCTTTCACATCCTTCTTTTTAGCATCAGGTCTAAGAATACACACAGAGTGAAGGGGACAAAATACAAGCAAAACATATCAGGATTGCTTGTTTAAGTGTAAGAGCTGATTGCTACTTTTTATTTCCAACTCTAATAGCAACAGCACACAGTCAGAACACAGAGGCTTAATTGCTGCAGAGAAGTAACATTTCAGCCCCTCCAAGGGTTTACACTTTGTCAGTCATTTTACAGATTCTTCTGTGGTCCCTACTGATGACATTAAGCATGTGTTTGCAAGAACTTTTTAAAACTAGATGAGTGCTGTCATACAAGCAGGTTATGGTAAGGAGCTCTGAGATTTGTTTATGAAGTAAACAAATGGCTTAAATAATTTTCACTATCTAAAAGCTTACTTGATATCTGCCCTGTTTTTGAGGGTAAACTATGTCTTTCCAGTCACTTGTCATTTGACTGTTTCTTCAGATATGGGTAGCCCAGCAGAGTGCTATTTCTGCCAGGATTTCTGGATGCTGGTCCTCAATTTATTGTCACATAAGACACTACCATGAATTATGGATTGTTCGTTGCAAATTCAGTCAACATGTATCATACAAGATGTATCCAGTCTACTGGAGATGATCAGAGCATGTGCAACGTCTATCACATTTTGGTTGTGCTTTATACCGGGCATCTTTTCTGCACAAATGCAGAAATACCAATGTACCAGAAATAAATGTTCTGGTCTGATGGTCTGATGAAGCCTGAACACTGAAGTGCCCTACTGAAATGAAATGTTTGCGAATGTCTAGGGTAGGTATTGCCTACATTATAACATAAAAAAACAAAACTCTGATTTATTGTAAATTTATCTAGATGTGTTTAGGGAGGAGGGGAAGTTACTCAAGCTCTGAGTCTAATGGCAAAGAAGCAGGAATACTGTTCTGCAGCACTGTGGTGGTTAGCACTGCTGTATCAAGTTTGGGCACCAACCTATTTTTGTAATACTGAATTACTTTAATATTCACACAGCAGATTGCATTTGCTTGTGATTTTCAAAGTCAGAGAGGGTTTGACAGGATGTCGCAAAAATAGCAAAACCAACCTTACCTATGATACTTTTTTTTTCAGTTCATCTAGGATCAAAAGCTCTGAGACCAGGTTATCATTGTTATTATTGTATGCGTAGAGGGAAGAATTGATTTTTGTGATTTCATAGGTTATGAGATGGAACAACAAATTGAAGAAAGTTAGCAATGTTTTTAAAGAGTTAAACAAACTGACCACTATTTGAAAAGAGTCAAAGTTTTCCTTTACGTGGAAAGGCTGCAGCTGTTAGATTTTGCTTAGGGATTTCTCCTGTAAAGCTGACTGCAGAAAAAATGAATACTTAAATATGAACTACAGAAAGCAGCCATTATATGCATGCTGCTTTTGCTACTTAAGGTCTGAAAAATTACAACAAAGGAAGGTTAAAATAATCAGTAATGGTATAAATACTACTTAAGCCAGCAGTCACATATGGTTTATTAGCAGTCTAGATGGATTTAATGAAAACTGAGATAAGCGCATACATCTGTCATCAATCAAACCTACAAAATATTTTCCTCAGAAAAGGAAATGTAATGATATAAGTGCTCATCTGTAATAGAGCTATAACAACTCCGAATAGTAAAACTAGTGCTGGCTCAATGCATTTTGTCGTCTAATGTTAACCAAACAGACAATTCCTACGACGATTGCCTTGAAGAGAACAGAATGTGCTATAGGTCATAATCAAGTGCACATCCTTAGACCAACAGCTCCAAAACACTGCATACTTCTGTAAGTTACCCTGTAATGCAAAATCAAATGTGATTTGTCACACCATTTCAGCCTCCATTAAAGCTAAGATAGCAGTGTGGAATTCTTCTAATTTCACAGGGTAAATATTAAAATGGATAATACTAGCACGTATTTTAAAGAAAATTCTCAGCACTTGCCAAGTCATGCTCTCTGAGGTATCTGCCAGTGTGGGAGGGATGCATGCTCTCAAGGGGACCTGTGTTACATGGTCATCTCAGGCAGGGGGCTGCAAAGCTCATTAAATGATCTTATCTTGCTGCTGGTTCTGTTCAAAATAGCCTTGATATGAGGGACTTACGTTACCCCCACTTCAAATAAAAAGTACCGAGGGATGCATTTCATTACTGCCCTGTGATACTGGAGAAGCCAGGGCTGCAGTGGTTATATTCCTCATTTGTTTGTGTCACACAGAGGATTTAGTTGCAGGAAGAGTTCAGCTGCAAAGGTAAGCAAGTATCTGGGGGTTTGTAGCAACTTTTTCATAGTAGTATCAACAAGAAATACATTTGTTCACTAACTTTAATACTCACTAAAGTCTACTCTAAGAAAGATGAGATTGTAAGGAAAATACCAGTGACAACTGCCCAGTTTAGCAGCATTCTCAGGAAGCTGAGTAGCATTGATACAGAAAAAATATTTACGGGCAATTTCCATGCCACAGCCCTGGATAAAACAGCAGGATATGTGGCTGTATATTCTTAACTGATAGGCTAAGCAGTAGCCAAGGTTACACACATACTCCTCTTGCAAGCATTTTTTAACAGCTATCTGCTGCCAAGAGGCTTTTTAATTTGATGGTAGACACCTTCACATGAATCAGGATTAGTTTCTTTCACGTGTTTTGTCAGAACTGGATGATTTGATGAAGAACATGAACCCTTTGCAGGATTTATCTTCTTTGATCCTATACCATCAGGTCTTTCTGTACTCAAACATCAAAAAAAACAAAACAAAATATGCTCAAGATTCTAGGCTAATTTATGCTATGTACTTGATCTTATGAATTCAGCAGTTCATAGGATCAGGCTTCAAATGTATCTGGCAATGGAGAAAATCTAGTGATCAGAAACAGTATTTGATCACACAAGATAGGCAGCCGTTTTAAATATGCTTTAGATGCTGAAATTAAAAGCAAAAAAGGTTTGACAAATCTATGGAAAGCTCAGGAAAGGTATTTGGACATTCTGTACTAGATGATGCTTATGAATGCTTGTTTCCTTGAGGCTTGCCTCTGTGCAACTACCACCACAGTCCTGTTTGTGTGCACTGGTGGCAGGATGTGTGGGAATGCAGGCAGCCACCACAGAGAGACAGGCATAGGGAGCGGGAGATGAGGAGCAGAGGGGAGCTGAAAAGATGCTCCAGGAAAAGGTTGGTGGTATCAGCATGGGCAGTCAGGGAGAAAAGCAGCCCAAGAAATGAAGAGAGAATTTACAGAGGGAGTAACAGACCAGGGGAAATCAGCTGGGAAAATGTTTGAAAATAGAGGTGTCAGTCAGCCAGGTTAGTCCAGAGGGCTGGCATGGGAGGTGAACAGGGCAGGAGGAGAAGCTCAGCGGACACAAAGGTGGAGAAGGAAAAACTGAAGTGACCTCCTGTGGAAGCCCTTGGCTGTGGGCTGAGGAAAGAGTCTCACTGAGAACTGCAGAGTGACAGAGAGCAAGAAGCTAAATAAACAAACAGGCACAGGAGCAGAACTAGGATAATAACGATTGAATGGATGAGCTGGAGGGAATAAATTGTTGATTCCTCAAGTGTTTTGCTCAAAAGGTTTTAAGAATTTTAACCCTCAGCCAGAGGACTGCTGAGCCCTCTGGTACAGAAAAGCAAGGCAAAGAATCAGTTCCCTCCAGTTTGATAATTCAACTGTACTGGAGTCTGGTAGCCAGGGAAGAGTGAAAGCAGATAAAGAGAACTGAGAACTAACAGATGAGGATGACAGAATAAAATACCTGGAGTGTGTGGTGTTCAAAGTCATTGATACTCCCACTGTAGCAGTACAAGATTCAAAACCCCACATAGCTGCTACAAGTCTTGCCTTAGTATGTATCTTCATCAAAAATGTATGATATAATAGAATCATAGAATAATAGTTTGGATTGAAAGGGACCTGAAATCTAACCTGGCTTTTTCATATGAGAAAAGGTCCAAATTTTGTAATAGCTCAAAGCATTTTAAGAATAGGTATTCTCCAGATCAGAAAAATAGAGTCAGACCTATCAGCTTTTCACAGAAAAGCAATAATAAACTGTCAGAATTAGCAACAAGGTAAATGGTTGAATAGAGACTGCTGCGTAGTGCCTGAGTGCAAACATTTTAGCTTGCATGTTGGAACTGATTAGCTAAATGCATACCTGTAAATCATGCACACAGGTAACTCCTAGTAGTACTGCTCAGTCACGTGTCAGTATGGTTGGCATTTTCATACACGTAAAATTCCCATTGCATGGAAAAACCCAAGTAATTTGACTGGCATTTATATCCGGACAACAGTTTCCTGACCGAGAATACATGAGGCTGTTCATGAGATAGACAGCACTATGCAACTGCCACACAAACAGAAGGGTACAGGAGATTCAATTAAAATGCTTTCTTCTGCCCACAGAGAATTTTACCCAGGGTCTAAAGACCTAGGTTAGACTTGAAACAGGTATGTTTCCCCAGCCAGGATCTCAAAGCAAACCTCATTAAGCCCTTTGAGATGTGAATTGCTGCTACTTGCAGAAGCAGAAGATAAATTATGTATTCAAGATGCAAGGAAAGAGATGGAAATCATGGTTGCGATTACTAGTCCAATTTTTTAAAATCAAAGCAGATTTCTCATTGTTTTAAAGTCAAACATCAACATTAGCATAAATAGCCTACTCTCCCATACATCATGCAATTTTTTATTCATAAAATGCAATTATGTAATAAGCACAGTCTCCAAGCAAGGTCCATGAAAACATAGATGAATAAAATACTGTATTGTTTCTAGGAAAATGCATAACACCCTGAAAACTCCGACTTACTGTGCTATACAAGAATCATAAGATGGTGGGAAAAAATAGCCTTTCTGGTGCATATAGGTGCTCTGTAAATTTTACAAAACATTTAAAATAATAGTTTGTATTCTACTACAGGAAAAAAAGCCCTACACTTCTCTTTACATACCATTTTGTATCTAAGAACCTTGTGACTTCCAATTCTCTCCACAGAATGTTATGTTTCTTGTCATGGTAATGGTTTTTCATACAATCAGTGAGTTCAAGCCTCAAACTATTGTTTTTTTTTATTTACGAAAAAGTCAAGATGTCACATCGAATTGATCTTACATTCCTCTTTTGTTCTACAAACATAATTTTTCCAGAGATCCAGATAACAGTGCTAGTGTCACTGCTGCCCTACCTTTCTAAGACATCTTTTAACAGAGTATAAATAATAACATTATTAAATCTAAAAATAAATAATCATCCTCATCTTATATAGGATAAAGCCTTCCTAGAGTTTACCCAGTTATTCTTTTCAGTTGAGAAGCTACATGTGTTCACCAGCTTGCAAACAGGACTCTGTCAAAGATGATTACCAGAAAGAGGCTCACATTATTGTTTCCTTGAAGGACTGTCACTAGAGACTTAAATAAACCTTCATTTAGTCCTAGCTGTTGCAGTGTAGTTTAAGTCAGACCTAACTGCAAGATCTACAAAAGCATTGTTACAATAGCTTAAATGATTTAACAGTGTATTTTTGCCGAATTGTTGTATCATACATAGAGATTATTTGTTAAGGCTGCTTTGGAGGCTTCTTTCATTAAGTCTTTTCCACTCTTCTCTTTCCATATTAAGCGATGTCCCTTTTGCTAGCTACATTGAATGAGGTTTTTAGGCATGAAACTAAGGTGTATCCACGTGATAACTGCTGGTGGAAAGCCACAATACAGGCATTTGTCCCTTTAACCTCTGAAAAAAAATGCAGTAGGAGGGAAAATAAAGAGTTTCCATCGCTGAGGTTTTAGCATGAAAAGTCTATCTTAGGACAAGTGAAAGTGATAGATTAGGTTAGATATCTCTGATTTCTTATACAACCCTGAAGGCTTATGGCAACAGTTTTGAAATAGATGACAGAGCAGAGATGAATTCAAATACCTAGGCACAGAATGCATAAAGGCAAAGCAAATTAGGTGGGTTATTTTGGCAGAGTTATCATGCAGTTCCTACAATCAGCACGTGAGCAGACTCAAATAGACAGATTGAAACAAAAGGTAATTTAGGATAGGATGATTTTACAGTTCAGAAAAGCAAATGCTGACACATTGACACACATGTTTATCAAGGTTGTACAAGGATCAATTAAATAACGATGCAGAAGTTCTAAGTTAAGGTGCTTTGATACATATTTAACAGTTCTCCAGTATTAGGGGAAAAGAAAATGAAGATTAAGGTTTGAATAAGAGAAAATTCAATACCCATGTATCCATACATTAACACAAAATAAAAGGTTTGGACAATGTTCTTGGTATGCCTGAGCAAGCACATAAAAGTAAAATTTCACAGATAATAGAGAAAAGCACTAATTCCTGCTCCCCCACCCAGAAAACCTACCTAAACCTGTAATGTGTAGACTATACATACTTAGTAATCTCAACAGTGTTCTAACATCCAACACCAGATGTGAGGTGAATAGCAATGAAAACTAATTCCAAACTTCTCTTTCACTGTGTTTAAAGCTTTTTCTTTTGGATTTTTTTGCTGTGGAGAGGGGTGTTGGAGAGGCACATCTATTCTATACTTTTAAGCCAGCAACAAAAATAGATGCAATCAAACCAGGAGACAGTGTTTTTAAAAGTAGTAAAGGATAGGTGTACCATAAAAACATATACCTGGACTCAGTTATACCTCATGGCAATGAGTTCCACAGCTTTGCCTTATTCAGGAGAGATATTCACCCTCATATATATAGAAAAGATACATCTATAGTATATAGAAAAGGTACATCTATAGTGTATTAAACAGGAATTCATAATCATTCAGAAGGAAGAAGTTCTTATTCTTTGGGATTACTTCTGATTAAAGAAACCAGGAAACATTATTTCCTGGCAGTTTATTTTGGAGCCTCAGAGATATCTGGGAATTTTGCTTGCTGCTCTTCAGAAATAGTATTATCCTTAGAGGTTAACTCTTGGACTGGAAAGCCTACTAGATGGCTAAAACAAGTGTCTAAAAACCACCTAGATGGCTGTTACCGTGTATTTTTCATATATTTCTAGATCACTCCAGTTACACAACAATTTAAAAAGGGTAGTAACTGCTACCTGGGAGAAGAAATTTTGTTTGGCATTAATATATATTTGGATTTTTATGGAATACATATATTTTATAGAAACACATATTCTTATTAAGGAAACTTTTGTCAAGGAATTGTTTATCCCCTAGCACAGCTGTAGGTGTTCAGCTGTACTTGCAATTCACATCACAGACTAATGCAAACACTTATACATCCACCTATAATTTGCTCAGAACCTGAAAAAAATACTTTTTTTTTTTTTTTTTTTTTTTTTTAATCAGGCTCAAATACTGTGCTTCTGTCATTTGGAGGCCATAAGATGTATGGAGGTTTTACAGAGAGCCACAGGAGAGTCACAGGGAAATCTCAGCAAGAAAGGGACCTCTTCAAAAGGCCTGTCTTTGCTTTCTGTTCATAGAGTATTCATAATGTGTCTCACGGTTTTTCACAAAACAGCCAAATCTCTAAATTAAATTTTGTAAAGATTATCAATTCCCAATTTTGCTTTTCTTACAATGCCTGGCAGGGGAATGGCAGCAGTTTCTTCAAGCTCTTCCAAGCTAGCCTTGAGGGGCTTGTTTACTAGCTCTCTATGGCTCTGATTAAAATAAATTACAAATAATTCCTGTGAATTCAAACAATGCATGAGAGAGCCCTAAATACATGTTAAAAAAAAACCAAACTTGTTCTGGAAAATATTCTACCAGCATGTTCATGCAAAACTACACAGCAATTTGGAAGGCAGCATAGATATATTCATTCCATATTTAACAAAGTTTTGAAAGTAATGATATGATTTTCTGGCTGTAATGTGGGATACAGGGGCTTGACTGTTAGCCTGTGACTGTCATCCTGAGACAGATAGATTTCTAGGATAAAATTCACTCCAAGATTTATTTTTAGTATGACATTGAATGAAGGGTGGGAGTACAGAATTGTCACAGATATACAAATATATTCAATGAATTTGCTCTCTTTTGAAAATTGCAGAAAAGGGAGAAATATTTAATAAGCGAATTGACTTTTGCGAATCAACACTTATAAAATTATGTACATATTTTTATACACAAAAAAATTTCTCCATTCCTGAATAATGCTAAGGTAAGATAAGAATTAACAGCAAATCACCAGGGCTCTTCTTCTTCACTGTTTTAATCTTAACCTATAATGGTTATTTTGTCATATTATGGTCATTAAAACAGTGAGAAAAATCCCACTAAATCTGGCAAATTTTGTATTCCCTTTCGATTTATGAGATTTTTTTACTAGAGAATACAACAGAACTCTCCTGCAGTGTGCTCTTAAAGGTTGCAGGCAAGTGGAAGTGAGAGATATTTGCGGTCAATTAGCAAGAATCACTGAAGACAGCATATTCTCAAGTGTCATAGCTAGGAATGAAAAGCTGAAATAGTGAGTCATGCCCACTGTTACCCTGATGCTTCAAAAGAAGACAAACACAAAACCAAAACCAAACTGTGTGACCCCAATGCTGTGAAAATCCAAAACAGCAAGAGTGCGCTTTAGCCACGAAAACAGACAAGGAACCAATAACTTGTCATATGCTTTTTCAGATTTCTCCTTTAGAGAAAATGAATAGCCAATACATACGTCATGAAGTGAGAGGATGTGAAACTAGTGACCTGAGGAACTTCTGGGAAAAGACGATTGAACAACAAACTCGATACCTGCAGATTGAAAAAGAACGTCAGCGAAGAAGTGCTCTAACAAAGTGGGTAGTTTGCATCCAGAAATATTATTTGACTTTGCACTGTAATTCTTTTTTAAAGAAAAGTGATACCTATATTTAAGTCATGCAATGAAAGCTGAAAATATTTTTCTTAGATTTTTAGAAAATAATGTATCTTCACAAATTGGTATGCTAATCCTAACATATCTAAGCTATGACTTAGAGAATAAGAGAATAATTAACTTAATAAGAGAATAATTCACTCTTATTCCACTCTTATTCTGAAATTGATCTGAAGTGTAGAACTTTCTGAAGTTACCAAGACAATATCTAGCAATGCAGGTTTGTCTTGAACATCAAGACTTATGTTCACATCAGACCTAACACAGATGTGTACCTGACCCACCTTCTTTCTCTATAGCCTTGTTTTCACAAGAGCGTAGTTTGAATTCACTATCTTAATTTTGAATAAGGTAAATCCATAATAAAACAGACAGTTTAAGTGCACTGACTGGCCAAGGCAATTGTCATCCATAGCTGTATTTACGTCAATCATTTATACTTACTTTAATCAACCACAATGAGGAAGATCAGTCCTCAGCAAGATCAGTAGTTTTACTTCACGTGAAGTCTCCATAAGCTAAAGGCTCTTGTAAAGATGGGTATTTTGGTTTGAGATCATTCAAGGAGTAAACATTTTTTATTTTTCAAAATCTCCCTCATACCTCTCTTTATATTGGTGCTTCAAAATATAAGAGCAAGGGTGGCCTTGCATTAATAACACTGGATGAAGGAACACTGAAATTAATGTCTAGTATGTTTTATCCATTTGTAACTGACATGATCTTTGTGTCTTGACTGAGTCCTCAATTGTGAAATTCTGTCTTTTCTATTTGAGGCCGTCTTTCTGTGGTACCTCGATACTAAGAAAAAAAACCACCCCAAAACACACAAAATGCCACTTATCACTTAAAGCTGTGCACTATGGTTCTAGCAGAAGTTTCAACACACGCAGCGCTTCCAAGCCACACAGTGCTCAGCGGCCTCTATGCAGTACTCTTTTTAAGCCACTTCTGAGGAGGAGGGCGACTGGGGAGATGTCGGGTGATGCCACCCACCAGGTGGCAGCAGGCAATCTCCAGTGCAGGTGACAGGGCAATCCAGCATACACAGGCACTTGAGACACCGCATGGTGAAGATGAACCACAGATCTCAGCTGAGCCCTCATCGGGGTTTAAGAGCTGGTCCTCAAGTGCTGTCCAGCAAAGCACTCTAAAGGGACAGGTCAGTCTGCATGACAACTGGGAATGAGCACCAAAGCATACCACCAGTGCGAAACATGAAGGGTATTAACCTGTTCCCTGTAAAATTGTCTGGGCAAGCTAATCCGTGTTTCTGTCCTTAGGCTCAGAAATGAATGGATGGAGAGGCTGGAAAAGAGAATAAAGATGTTGAGAACCCAACCTGAAGACACATCCAATTGAAGATCCCACATTCATTACATGTTTGGGGAAAAAAGAGAATTTTTTCATAGGAAAGCATGGTGGTGTGATGCAAAAGCTAAAGTCAGTTTTATTTTGTGGCTTACATGGGCTATAATTAATTAGCTGTCATTGTTAGAAGTTTCATTTGTAACATGTCTGGTGTTGCTTTTAAGGTTATGCATCCATCCCTTCATTTGACAAACAGAGACTGAAGTACTCGGAAGTCCTCTGTATTAGTACTCTGAAGACTAATAAATCATGGTTCGCTGAGTTGTAGATGCTTGGAAAAAGAATTTAGTTACACAGTTAGTGCTTAGCAGAGGCATTTACTCAACATTTTATGCTTCTGCATAGACTAATCATAACCTTATGAAGTTATTTTCTGTCAAAGTTGTTTAATGAATAGTTCAGGGCTTTGTTTTGGTTTGGTTTGGTTTTAACACTGCAGAGCCCAACTCAAGCTAAGAAACAGGGGACGTGCACAAACGATGGCACTATATCCCACATCACTAATGGAGACAAGCCTGGTGGGAGTTACAGATCCTAGCTGCCATATAAAGTCCGTAAAGATATTAATATGTACCCTGACAAGTAGGCTCTCTGAGACACCAAAAAGAATTGCTCAATCAGTTAACCCACATTAGCTGACTTGAGACACTTTATCAGTAAAGACAAAACAACTTGGCCTTTTAAGGCTGCTTCTGGTACCTGACCTGGCTTGTCCAGAGCTGTACTGACAATCTTTTTCACAGAGCTGCCTCATGTATTTTCACAGGCGTCTGTCATAAGCGACAAGCACACTTTTTCCTCTAACACTTTTTTCCCCTCTAAGAGCCAGTAGATACTCCTTGACAGCCAGTACCTTCAGAAACATGGCAGGCTTCCTCTCCCACATTTGCCATTAGTCAAAAATGCCTGTAGTTCCTTTCTTTCCTAATGCCTCTTTAGGAAATGTGGCATTTCCTCCAACAGTATCAAAGCATTTCAATAGGCAGGTGAAATAAAATTGCTTCATTTTTAGGGTGACTGCTTTGTTGCCACCAGAATGCTTGGGGTAATGTACTGCAAAATGAGTTGTTTAGAGCATGCTAAAAATCTCTTCACTCAATTGCTTAAACTTTTAGTCCCTTTCTATAAGACCATTTTGTTACTTCTCTGATAATTTATATTGTTTTGGAGTAAAGAATTTGTTATTTGCCAGTGGACCCAGCAGACAACAGCAGAAGGGCTTGGTGTTGTAAAATATTTAGAAAATCTGTTCTTTTTAAAGCAAAACAAAACTTTGAAATGCTATTTTTTCTTTCTTTACCCATCACCTTTTAAATCCACTTTTGTATCCCCCAAGGTCAAACCAAAACTATTACGAGAATTTAAACATGTAAACAATGTTTGAGAAACCTGAGAAATCCATTAAAGTCTGAAAAAAAGAGATGACCTTGGAACATGTACTCAAAGATCAAGACACCAAGCAGGTATTTTACCAAATTTGAGAGCAGAGTTTCCCTGGCAGCTGAAAAAAGCTGCAAAATTCATATTCTTCAGTTGAATTTTTTTCTTAAACAATTTATAGCGTACCATCAATGGGGAATATGCAGGGTAACAATATCATTACAATATAGCTATGCTTTAACAAACAGGCACCAAATATCTACACAATACTAGGGTTTAGTAAAAGTTAGATTCCTTTGGAAATGACAGTTCACAGACTTCAATTCTCCCATCACCTTCTGTGCCTTGTTTTTACTGTAGCTCTACTCAAACTCCATAGTGATTGATTTTTATACCATTTTTGGCTGAAATTAGAGTTTGAAGTAAGCCAAAGGAAACAATTTACACCCCCTCATTCATGTGTAAGTGACCGCACAAGGTGCAGAACAGAGGGAATCAGAGTTGTCATGTTTTAAAAATGAAAAAGGTGCCCCTTTTGCATCTCACCTAGTTGAGATCCTTCTTTTCTCATAAGGTAAGTCAGACTGAGGAAAATCCAAGAAAAGGCAGGGAAAGACATGCCAGGAGGTGACTCCCATTTGAGTCCCTCATGGCGCATCTGATATGGTTATGTAATTTAAAAATGCTTCAGAATAAGTCCCTTTCAAGCTAAAACACCCCAAAATGATACCTTTAAAATTATAAAAAGGATATTATTTTTTACAGTCTTCATCTATTCCAGCCCAAGGCCAAGAGAAATTCAGAAAACGTACCTCCAGAATTAAACCACTTCTCTTCTGAGAATTGCAATTTCACCTTTACTGTCTGGATGAATTATTTCAGGCTCAGGTTCCACAGAATTAGATTCAGGACTTCGGGCCATTTGATCTTTATTATCTAAATGCTAGCAACATGTTTTCATACAAATGCCACTGCGTTTGTATGGGTAATCTACACAAGAGTTTTGTAAATTACCACCAAAAAAAACCCAAAACAATAATAAAAAAAAAACATATCCAGAGAAATAAATATAATCTAGAGTCAATCAGCAAAAATAAAAAAGTATAATAGCGTTAAAATTCAGATCTAAATGTCAAGAAACAATATTAATCAAAAGCTGAAGCAGACTCCAAGATGAAAAGGGTCCTGACTATTCAAAAACAGAAAAAATATAAATCTTTTATTTACCTTGAAGGTCATAAGAGAAATTAAAAGGAGAAGAGGGGGAAAAAAAAGAAAGAAAAAAAAAAACCAAACCAAAAACCGACAAACAACACAAAAGTAAACTGCAATTTCTCTGAGACTCAGAAATGAGCCCTACTTTCATAAAAATGAGCAGAGAAACCTGACTGTAGGACTGGGCAACTCATCAGCTGATAACTGATAAAATCAGCTGGGTATTATAAAATCACAGAGATGATGCTGAGATGCTTTTCAGCCTATTTTTCACCAATATGCAGTTTCAGAGAAGTGCAGTATTCAGTTAAATGGGTTAAACTTTGTAATGTTAATAAAATAGCTTCTTGAAAAAACTCTTTATTTCTCTTGATTTTTTCTATCCATATTTTCACATTACTTTTGAGTGCAACAGCAAAAGATTTTGAGTTATGCCAGTCTAATTTTATTAGCTTTGTAATTAAAATGCAGTAGATATTCACTTATCTTCCTAGCTGTCCTTATTTTATCATTCCTTTGCTTCATCCTGACACTAAGTGGCAAGAAAATGCATGTTGCCTTCTTATTAGGAATGTGTGGTACAGAACTTTATTAAAAAGCTTGTAGCAGTGACAAAAGTCAAGTGTAGTAAAGTTTTACTGTCCTCTGAAGCAACTAAGTAACACTCTGGACTGAAGCCCTTTTAAATAGTATTTACGGGAAGTATGCTGTGTGTTGGCACGAGAGTGACAGATACTCCATTTTAGCTGCATTAATGATCCTTCTAGTGTATGGATAAGGGCTGACAGCTGTGAAGAATGATTCTGTCAGTAACTTAACAGACTTCTCAGCAGTTTTGCCTGAACTGAGACGGCTTAAATGCAGTTCTTTACTCGGTAGTCCTTCCTGACTAACATCCTTCCCTAACCAAGACGCTCCCTTCTGGGGCTCCAAAATTAAGCAACAAATAAGCATAATTCAGCCACTGTGGCAAGGTTTTGAATTCAAACTGATGCAAGTCAGGCAGAAGTCAAGTCGTCTTTCTGGTAAGACGGTAGAGACAAATCGGGAAGATGTTTTAGCTCTGCCAGGCTGAAGGTCCACGTCCGTGCTAAAGCAGAGTTTCTGCAGAGAAGCCTGCCCTGCAGCCTAGTGCAGGGTCACAGACTGTCTTCACTGTGACACCCATACTGCACAAGAACTTTACGTCCATGTAGTTGTCTCTTTGGGCTTCTGGCCACATTCACTGAAGAGGAGACTGATCTAACGGCAATTCTGAGGTGCTTGAAGTTGTCAGCGCTGAAATAAACCCACCATACAATACAAAGTTCACCTAACATATTCTGTGTTTAACATAGCGTTAAATACAAAGGAGTTATATTACGCTACTGAAAAGCCTACAGCCCGTGATACGCAAGCAGCATAAGAGGGAATTCCAGACACACAAATCTCACTGTGTAAACAGGACAGAAACAGTGGAGGGGGAGTGGAAAGACGAGCCAGAGACAGAGGTCAGGGAAGAGCCATGGTACCTGGGCTGGGTATGAAGTCACGGTCCAATTGCTCCACAGGGATAAGGTGACCCATGTACACAGTAGGCAGTGCTCCAGCTGGAGCTGAAATCCATAGACATTTTCTTCTAATAAAGAGGTCTGAAAAATAAAAACATCCTGAACCTGTTCATGAAAGGTGCCATAGCTGTCGCAAAATACATTGCATGTTGAGGGAATTGCTACTCATATAACTGGAATCTCACCATAAAAGTCTGAGGAAAATTAAGAGACAGATGCCAGTGGGATGCCAAATTCATAAAGAGAGCTGGGAGATCATTGTGCCTGGAGAAGCAGGATAGATAAATTTGGGGAGGGAAGTTAAAATAAGATGAAGAGGAGGTATTGTCTTAAACTGAAAGGGTTTTGAGAAGATTCAGCTGAAAGCCTAGAGTTGATTACAGGTTTTGCTGTTCTGAACTCGTCCTTTCACCTTTCCATGTTACACATGGAGACTCTCCCAGACAACACCGCTGGTCTTAGCGCAGCCACATGCACATTAACTATGCACACGCACATGATCTGCAGCAGCAGGTCAGTGGAACTCATGTTAGAGATAGATCTGAACCCTAGGTCATGGTGGTGTGTGAGCCTTTCTATACTCAGAGAAGACATTTCCCCATCCTAAAAGGTGCAGTCACCCTCTTCTTGCGTAAAGAGGACTCAGTTTGGGGCAAACTGGCTTACATCCTACAAGGAGGACTGCTAAGAGACTCCTGAAATTTCAAGGTCTATGGGGAATGCTTATATCCGCTACAATGTATGCCAAAATGTAGGTAGCTTTTTGAATGGTATCTGAATTTACAGGATGAGAAACCCATTCTGAGAGTGGCCCTGTGGGTCAGGGCAATCCCCAGTATCAATGCAGACCGGGGGATGAATGGATTGAGAGCACCCCTGCAGAGAAGGACTCAGGGATACTGCTGGATGGAAACTTGGACAAGAGCCAGTAACATGTGTCCATAAAGCAAATCATATCCTGGGTTCCATCCCTGGCCAGCAGGTCAAGGGAAGTGATTCTTACCCTCTGCTCTCATCTCATGAGATCCCCACATCAGTATGGGGTCCCCACTACAAGAAAGACATAGATGTGTTGGAGTGGGTCGAGAGGAGGGCCACAAAAATGGTCAGAGAGCTGGAAAACCTCTCCTATGGAGAGAGGATGAGACATCTGGAGTTGTTCAGCCTGGAAAAGAGAAGGCTTCAGGGAGACCTTACTGCAGCTTTTCAGTTTATGAAGGGGGCTTATGAGAAAGATAAAGGCAGAATTTTTACCAGAGCCTATAATGACAAAACACGTGGCTTTAAACTGAAAGGGGGTGGATTTAGACTGGACATGAGGAGACAATTTTTTACAATGAGGGTACTGAGACCCTGGCACAGGCTGCCCAGAGAAGCTGTGGCTGCCGCATCCCTTGCAGTGTCCAAGGATAGGTTGGACGGGGCTTTGAGCAACGTGATCTAGTTGAAGATCTCCCTGTCTATGGCAAGAGGGGTTGGAACTTTAAGGTTTGACCTTCAAAGGTCCCTTCCAGCCCAAACCATTCTGTAATTCTATGGTCCAGTGAATTTCTGATTCTAGAATTAAAGCAAGGACAGAACAGTGCTTGCAGTAAGAAGGGAAAAATCAAACCAAAATGCCCAAAGACATGTTCTGTCTGAGAGCCTCCAGAGAAGACAGCTGTGATACACCAAGCTCACAGCTCTTTAGGTTGATGCCTCACACTTTCATGGCACTTATCTGTTGGCAACCTGCTGTCTGTAGCAACTGGTACCATTTGGAAAGTTAGTCCAGTACAGGGACTGTTTATAAAGTGCTGTCACAGGGTACCCTACTAACATCTCTTAACTTACTCTTCTACCAATACAGTCTACTTTTTGCTCATGTGTAGATATAATATCCTTAACCTATCCTACGTTTCTACAGTTCATCCTACTTTTAAGATACATAATACTAATGTGAGCACACCAGAGCACTCCTCACAAAGAAAAAAACTCCTTCCATTCCTTATCCTCTTCTGCAACCATTTTCTTATTAGCGAGCACAGTGTGCAGGGTCTTGGTTGCAGCAGCTTTAAAAGCACGGAGCCTTTCCCAGAGGCTTGTTTTTATTCCCACCTCACTCCTTATACATATTCCTTTTTACCACCTCACCACTTTTCTGAGCCAGACGGTTCAGTGCAGCAGCCCCGGTGTCAGAGGTCACTGGCAAAGTTTACTCTGAGATTTGAGTGCTTTATATTTGTGTCCCTCTGTCCCTTCTCTGATTCAGAAAGAAGAAAGAACAAATGCACCAAGCAGTCTAATAGCAACCTGCCAACATTCACTGTAGAAAATAGAGCTGATTTTGAATTGTAGAACTGGTAGAGAATTTTCAGGCACTGATGTTGCCTGCTTTAAAATGCGCATACCATCTCTACTGTCTCTAAGACCAGGGAGCAGTCACCAAATGTTTAAATAGGTTTTCTTCTACTTATCCTAGAGCGAGAGTTTAATACCAGATTCTATCCCAGAACAAATTTTTATGGACAAATAATAAAGCACTTTGAAACTGGGGGATTATAATAGAAATGCTGACATAGCTTTACCCATAGACAGGAAAGAGCAGTGCTAGTATAATTATTGAATACAACCTATAATCTTCATGGTGTTTTAAGTCAAAAGGAAAATGAGAGGTTTTGCATAATGCTGGAGATCTGTGAGGGCTTTGATGTTGCTTTAATCCTACACTACCTAATAGTTCATTTAATGTCCAAGCAATGTGAATGAAACTTCATGTGGTGCATAAGATTATTGTAATTAGAAAGGTTAGAACAGAAACCAACTGAAAAAAAATAAAACAAATTCTGTTTGACTTGATTTACCTAGATTAAATGCTGTTGTCAGAATTCATGATTTAGGTTGTGTTTTAAACTAAAGGAAATTATTTAAAGGAAATTATCAAGTAGTCTATTGAAAATGAAAAGCAAATAGAAATCAGCTCATATAATCTTTCACTTGTTTGCAAGATATTAATAGGCAATGTTTCCAAAGGCCAAATCCTGGGATAGCCTTTATACCCACAGGGAGCAGCTTCAAAGCTGAGGAACAAGCAACAGCAGTGGGACTCTGTGGGCTGCTGAACGGTCCCTCAAGTAGTACCTGCTAGCACCCCAAAAGGAGCTCTCTAAATGGTTCCTCAGTGGTTACTAGAGGTATACATGCATAGATTTGAATACTGAAATGGTACCAAAGCCCTAGACACCCTTGTTTGGCCCTTTTCCTATTGCACAACAGACATATAACAAAAGGAGACATATTAATAAAAACCAGCAAGTCAGAAATACCAAGGCTTTTTTTGTAGCCCTTCAGGACTTACTGACCTGAGGGAGTACAGAGACCCCTTAGCCCAGCTGATGCACCATATAAAGAGGAGCAGCTAAGCTCAAGAGAGGAGCTCTGCAGCACAGCCCAGGCCCTGTACGCACAGATAGCCTGCTTGTTCCATGACTTTCTCTCAGCCCACACCTCTTTTGCATACTCCAGGATTCTTGAGCAGAGCTTTGTTCTGATCCTTAAGTTTTCTCTGCATTGAACAGAAATCTTGAAGGGCCAGGAGACAAGCCTTCTCCTGAAGATTCCTCAACACAAGCTCACAAGGTTATCAATCATCTGCAATTTAACAAATAAGTGAGCAGACAAACACTAGCAGCTCATAGGCCCTATAAGCTATTCCCTAGCCATGAGTTGTGCTCTCCCTTTTACCTTACCCATCTTCCTTCTTCGTCTGGCAGAGCTGCTGGGGAGGCTGCGTAGTGCAGCAGGTCGGAGAACCCATCCAGCCAAAATAAATAGATATAAACTTATTTTTGCTTGGATGGTTTTTAGCTAGATCTACTCCTTGATCTTATTCTCACCCTGCTCACGTACTTATACAGGATAGGAGGGTGCCAGCAGCATGGCTAATGGAGAGCAGAGCTGTGCGCCGCACCACTCATCCAGGTTATTTAAGACAGACTCCATTCTGCCCATATCCATGCTATTTAACATGCTACCTCCCCAGTCTGTTTGAATGTGAAAGTGCTTCATTAATAACTGCTCTAAAGGCTTAGGAAAAATAAAAATAAAATCCAAGCCACCAAAAAGTAACATATAACTAAAATTGACATAGTGATTTTTATTAATAGGTATCAAAGTATTAAAAGGTGAGAGTTAATACCTCATTCTTTCACTGACAGGGAAAGTAAGGCATGGAATTATTGTGGTTTAGGACACACAACTGGCCAGTGCTGGATCTTGGTTATAATCCCAGCTCTGTGCATCAGTCCAGCCCTTTGTCTGTCAGAAAACACTGCCTGTTTGCCAAACATAATCAAAATGAACCCAAACTGGCCAAAATATCCCAAATTTTTATGTGTATGGCCTTGCCTTATTCATAAATTACATATCCCAGTACTATGATTTACGCCATTTTCCAGGGAAAAAAACTCTCAAGTGTAATCACACAAATAGCAAACTTGTCCTGCACAAGTTCTCTTCAAAACCATGTTTTATTCCTGAGCTTAGGTGGGGAGAAACACCCTTTTTCCATCGTCGTTTTGCGTTCTAACCCCTCCAGAATTTTGAGGCCAAGCAACCTAATAAGAAAAAAGCCAGAATGTAAACAACATGGAATTTACAACCCTTTATGGAAACTGGTCCAGGCTGAATTTTTTGAAGACCATCTTTGGAACTGCTTGTACAGAAGCACTTAGTTTTGGCCATCTTCTGTAGAAAGCATTTATTCATCTAACACATGTTCACATTAAAATGTTTTATTCAAGAAAGTGGCCATCTCAGGTCAGAGACTGCTATATTAAAACAAATAATCCTTCTTTACATGTAAGTTAAGAACAACACAAATTACTTTCATGATTATGATGACCTTGATCTCTTCTTTTAGAATTTCTTTCAGCTCAAGAGCAATGTTTTTTCAAGAAAATTTAAATAAAAGTCCTCAACTTCACAGTGTGAATTACCTGAGTCTACAGTTTACTTTAAGAATGGCTGTAAGGAGCAAAACATTGCCTCCTAGTGTAACACTGATGTAACGTTTCTCTACTTTCACACCGCTGAAAGAATGAGATGACACATAGCTAAAATGGAATAACTATTTAGCTAAAGTGTTACTATTTTTTCTTTTCTGTTCCCAGCAAGGAAGAGATACAGATTCTCCTCATCCCCAGCAGATTACTGACTGCATTTCTGCGGAAAGAAAACAAACTCAACTGTTTCATGTTATTTAAACTTGGTTAGGAAAAAATAAACAAACAAACAAACATAAATAAATACATAGAACAAAACACCAATTTTGCCGGCATGAAGCTGAGCATGTATGTATACAAGAAATATGTGAAAGGAAACCTGCTTTCCTGAACCTGTAAGCCACAGACAGAATCTTTGCATCAGTATAATGTGTATTCTAGGATGCTGATGGAAGAGGACCTCCAGGATCTCCCACAAGTCTCACAACTTCATTTTGACATGGGACACAACAGCCTTACATCCCTTACAGACAAGAAGCCACCCTACCAATCTTTCCTTCCAAGCACAACCCTGCTGATTGTTATAGGACAAAAGCCCAAACACAGGCTCAAGTGGTCTGAGAATTCCAGGCTGAGATGAAAAAGCATTAACAATTTGCAGGTGCAGTGTTTCAGGTCTTCTTTACTTTCATTTTATGCTCTCTTCATAAAAGCTGTCAGCTCACCTATAACAGTTGATTTTCATTAATGGGTAAACAGCAACTTTTAATCAAATAATAAATGCACTACTGCCAATGATAATTTAGTAATCAGGATGGTGGCACAGAATAATGTTCTGACATAATCTCTTTCCTTAGAAGACTCTAATCGCTAACATGGCATTAGCTAACAACCTGATATTGCATTAGCTGCCATGTTAAACATGACTCAGAACTCACTCTAGGAGGCAATTAGTAAAGCACGCCATAAAGGAACGACTAGAAGCTTCCTAGCATTACAATCCAAATTACACCACCCTCTGGCTGTCTGTCTCAGAGAGAGGACCTGCTACATCTCTATCCACTTTCTGATGTACCTTGAAGAGCAACTTGCTAAACTGAACATGAACATGATCAGTGCAAGAGAAAGACACAGAAGAGTAATTGTAGTTCATTCATGCATTTCAGTCATTGAGCCTGTTACACCGTTTCTGCAGAAAGCAATAAACATTACTCTTTCTGACACAGTTGTCACCCTCCTGGACTTCAAGGCATTTGTCTGGTTCAGTTTTAGCAGGTGACAGCTCTGCTTTCTTCACTTTTGGTCTTTATCAGGGGTCAGCAACAGGCTCCCATTTTCCAGAAGTTCTTTGAACTACAACCTTCTGAATTTGGGAGGAAAATCAGGCACTCCTTATCAAGGTCAAGCTCAACCTGCCTCAGTCTTTTGGTAGTTATCAGGGCCCTCTCTCTTTTATGCTTCTGATGTTTCTACTGTGTGGGGACAGCATGATGATTTATAGATTTGTTTGATATGAAGACAGTGTCACTAAGGCCATGTCTCCATGGCAATATTACATTAATCTATTTTCCTCACTAGTAGGTAAGAACAGGATGGTTAAGCATAGCAGCATCCACCATACCTTTCCTTTCCATACATAATTTTCCTGGTAAATCCTTTTCCTCTTTTCAGTTGTACCTTTGTTTAGATTAACTGATTTGTACTATGGCAGATGTCTCAGGATAGGAAACCCATCTCTTGCCATTTTATTCCTCATGATTGTAGCATACTATGAGAAACTATAAAAATTATATGAGAAGTAAAACTAACACATTCCTCTGATTATCTCCTTGGCATTCATTATTTTTCCAGTGCCACTTCTGAACAGCTTCTCTGTCAGCAAAGACACAGTTCTAAATGATGTGAATTTGACAGCCCTTAATAAGAAACAGATGGCACGTGTATTTGCAGTGATGCAGGTGGCTAGATTTGACTCTGCTGTTTCAGAGGGATGCAGATGTTACTCTGACTCAACTAATGGAAAAAGAGAAGGAGCAGGGGATTTAAATTCAATGTTTGCTTTGGCAAACTATATATATCTGGACCAATCTAACTTGGGAAGCTTCTGGATGTTGTCATATAGAACTGATTTACATGAAAGGGTAGTGATACAGAGCCAAAAGACCTGAAGAAACAGAAGAACTTCCAGGTTACAAGAGCCAAAAGGAAACTTACACCAGGCTCAGCCTGGATATGTAGCAGCAGCACACTAGTCATGAAAACTCTCTTTAAATGAAACAGGGACAAGGACAACTCTCTTCCTGTAAGCTGAAGTTGTACAAACTGGCTGCACTACAAAAAGCTTAGCCCCTGGTCGTGTCTTGATGGCCTTAAGAGGCAACTATTACTGTGAGGTGGGGATAGGAGAGAGGGATTGAGCTCCTGGTTTCTCTGTTAATGTGAGGTCTGGTTTACAGCCAACTGGAGGGAAGTTTCTTCACTTGGCAGACTTGGTGTCTTTGCATGCCCTGGCTAAGTCATTGAACTACTGTGGGACTATCTAGAGGTACAAAGTCTTTGGGGACAGTGTTGGAAAATTTAAAGGTAGAAAGAGCCAAATCTACAGGCACCCTGTCCAACCACTGGAAGATCCTAAAGACAAATAAGACTAGGTTTGAACAGGATTATGTGCCCCCTGTATGAGTAAAAGGGGCAAAAGAAACAGTGGCCAGTTCCAAAGTGAAGGTTTTTCCTTTCACAGTTATGGAAATACAGACCATTATCTCTAATTTTAATATTAATAAACAGAGTTCCCTGATTGTTTGTCCAAGTTGAAAATCTCTGTAAGGATATTGACTGGAAAACATAGCTTTAGAACTCTAGCCACCTAAGTCAGAGAAGGCAAAGGCAGGACTTGGAGAATGAAGAACTGCCTGCTGTAAGAGAAGATCAGGTTTGAGATCATCTAAGGAAACTGAAGGTGCACAAGTCCATGGGACCTGAAAAATACATCTGCTGGTCCTATGGGAACTGGTGGATATAATTGCCAAGCTATTAGCTATCATATTATAGAAGTCTTGGCACTCAGGTGAAGTTCCTGCCTACTGGAAAAGAGGAAATATAATCCCCAATTTTAAAAGGAAAAAAAAAAAAAAAGGAAGAGCTGGGGAACTACACACCAGTCAGTCTCACCTCAGGGACCAAAAAGATCATGGAGCGGATCCTGCTGGAAACTGTGCTAATGCACATGGACAATAAGGGAATGATTTGTGACAGCCAGCATGGCTTCACTAATGGCAAATTGTGCCTGACATATTTGGTTGCCTTCAACAGTGGAGCCATGGTGTTGGTGGATAATGGAAAAACGAGTGACTTGATCTACCTGGAATTGTACAAGGCATTTTACATTTACCTTCACATCCTTGGCTTTGAATAACAAAGACATGGATTCGACAGACGAACCACCCAGTGGGTAAGGAATTGGCTGGATGGTCACACTCAGAGAGTTGTGGTCAATGGCTCAATGTCCAAATGGAGATCAGTGACAAGTGGTGTTTCTCGGGGTCAGCACTGGGACTGGTGCTATTCAACATCTTTGTTAAAAACATAGACATTGGGATCAAGTGCACCGTCAGCAAGTTTGCCAATGACACCAAGCTGTGTGGTGCGATCGACACACTGCAGGGAAGGGACGCTTGAGAGACGGGCTTGTGCAAACTTCGTGAAGCTCAACAAGGCCAAGTGCAAAGTCCTCCACCTGGGTTGGGGCAATCCCAAGCACAGCTACAGAGTCTGGACTGAAAATAGCCCTGAGGAGAAGGACCTCAGGGTGTTGGTTGATGAGATTGCAAAGAGTGTCTGCTCACAGCCAAGAAAGCCAAGTGCATGCTCAGCTGCTTCAAAAGAAGCGCAGCCAGGGGGTTGAGAGCTTTGAGCAACCTGGTCTAGTGTGAGGCATCCCTGCCCATGACAGGGGCTTGAAACTAGATGACCCTAAGGTCCTTTCCAACCCTAACTATTCTATGATTCTTTGATTCAATGGATAAATGTATTTCAAGGATGTCAGCTGGGTTTTGTGCATTAATATTTGGGGCCAAGGCACTTTTTTATTATTATTATTATTTTAAGATCTTTCTCTGCATCTTCTTATCCTTTAAACATAATGCCAAGAGCTATATTTCATTGTTAGACCTGTTAATACCCATTTTCTGAACACATGAGGGGAAGGAGGCAGTGCATCAGCTGGAGGCAAGATCAGCAGGCAAGACAGAGCAGGGGACATCCATAAGTATAAACAAGGTGAAGCTGATACATCAGGAAAACAGGTATAAACCTTCAAGCCAACCATGCTCATCATTGAGACTTAAACAGTGAGTATTCAGACAAATGTTCTTACCTCTGTCTCTTACAGCAGTATATAATTAATCCCAGAAGGAAATAGCTGAAAACCTCAATTATAGTTGTACTGTAACATTGCACAAAGCACTAGGAGAAAAAAAGTTTCTTCTGTAACATTTTCATACTGGCTGTTAATGAGCTCTCTTCCACACTGTTTTTATTCACAATACATAGAAGATTTTCGTGCATAGCCAACATATCATGTCCTATAGCCCTGGAGAGATGCATTTCCCCCTATCAGCTTCACACATAAAGGTGAAGAAGACAGTTACTTACAACAGACGTGGATAATCTCCTACCTTCTCTTGGGCTGTGTATTCCTTTGTGAGGCAAGACATTGCTAGGGTGACAAAATCCGTGCAAAAATATATCACGAGAGGTTACCCCAGGTGTGGACCTGCAGAATGTGAGGCAGTGTCTGGACCTTTTGTGAACCCCCAAACAGCATCTTTCGAAAAATAAACTCCTTTGAGAAATATTCTTGTCCTGAAAGTGATTGGTGCAACTTCAGGGTGAAGTTAAACACCATATCTTGGCCCTTAGCTGTATGTCACAGTTCTATGTACATGCAGATCACCAATAAAATATTTGTGGGGTCAAATTGTAATACAAATCACAGAAATAAACTGTGTTAAAATAACTCAAAAAAACCTCCTTATATGTACACTTCCAAATACCAAACCACTTATTTCAGAAACAGCAGGTGTGAGTCCAAAGGACTTAGAAGAGGAAGTCATTGACATTTCTGTGATAAAACATGACTGAGTGGGAAAAAACCTAAATTGATCTGCTCTTCTCCACTCTCATCTGCTTCTACAGACATATAATTGAGCCCTAAAGCTATTGTCCTTCTGACATCTTTAACTCATTAACAAGAAATTAACTATCACTTTATTTGTGTCAGTACCATGCATGACCTCTCTTTGAAAGAGGCAGTTCTTGAAAAACAAGGCATCATATTCTCATTTTGAACTTGGCAGGGAAATGGATTTTCCTAAACACCAATTAGTAAGTTTCAATTTATATTTGTTTGACTGGACAATGCCAATAACAGATCGAGACACATCTACTACAATAGTGAGGTACACTGAATGAAGCATATAGGGTTTACCTGCTTTTAAAACAGGCATAATCCAAGGAGAAAGTATATTAGCACCCATGCTCAACTTTACAGTGAGAGGCTTTGTCCAGTTTGAGTACATCTGCTCTTTTCATTGGATGACTTTGTTCTCATTACAAAGAAAAACAAACCCACTAAAGAGAGACTTATTTTTCCCAATTCCCTTAAAATTTTTGACAACAGAAAGACTCGTAAGGATTAGCGTAATTTCCGTATAAAATTTTTCCTGCAAATTTTAACTTTAACATCTGATTATGTTTATTTGTTTGTTTGTTTGTTTGTTTTTTCTTACCTTGACCACGGATTTACCTTGCACAAAGAACCTACTTTTAGACAACTCCAACCTCTTTAAAATTCCCTGTTCTTCTGCTTTCCAGCCCTGAATGCCTCAAGCATCCTAGGATTCAAAAAACACATGCAGAAATGCCTACATAATGGTGCCACTGGGCTGCGCAAAATGTGCAGGTGAGTCTGTAAATTATCTCTAGCCAAATGCAGAATATGAAACTGACATTTTACAACAGTGACCCAGGGTAAAATTTCCATAAGCTTAGGGAGAAGAGAGTTATACATCATCTTTACAAGAATCAGACAGCTGCATTTTCCTGGTATAATATGTGTATCAAAAAGATGAAAACCATAATCTTAGCAACTGTTTTGAAAATGGTTTATCCATTAGATAGGCAGGCCCATTATCCCGAAGTCATTTATAACACTACTTTCTCAGCAATATGTTTGTGAACATCTTTATGTAACTCATCACTTTTATGAAGAGCTCATAATGGTCTTCTGATGCAAGGGAATACTTTCATCTGGTTTCTTATAAATGGGGGACTGAACCACAGAGATACGAAACAACATGCAGGTAAGGGAACATTAGTACTTCCTGGATGATGTCTTGGGAAGAGGAGTAATTTACCAGCTTTACTCACCTTACTCATGCTAAGTTATGGTTAGAATACAGTGAAGGGGTTTCAATCACTATTGTGCTATAGGAATTCTGGATTTGATCATACCTTTGGCTTAAATTCACACCAACAAGAAAGAAACTCCAGAGCACATCTAAGAAGTGAGCAAGTTGAGGAAGTCTGTAATTTATATTGATAGAACTGGGGGGGGAGAGGGGGAGGGGGGGTGCATGTTCCTGTGTTCTCAAGATTTTATCTGTTTCTTCTGAAAAACCACAGAGTAAGGCAAAGGGCCACACCACAGTAAGACCTAGCAATGACAAACTTGAACCGTTTTTGTGTTAACTGCCTTGTTATTTCCATGCCCTCTGCCCTGACACCCACATACTCCTACACCAAGAGCCATTAGATTTTAAAAAGCTGCTAAGTTTTATTTCACCTACCAAGAAGCACTGTCTTTCAATTTTATCTTGCAGAAAAATAAAAAAGGAATCAAAGCATAAAGCAGTAAATATTTACTTTTATTTTATCAAGAATAAATTAAAAAAAACCCAAAAAACAGAAACCAAACACTCTGAGGTTTACTGATACTTTTGTTTATTAAAAAAAAGTTTAAAACAGGAGTTAGCATTTCAAAACAATCTTCGATAAACTGATTTTACATTAAGATTTCTAAGAAAATCATTGGTCAAAATAAATTCCATGCTAATAAACCTTGGCAAATATCAAACTTTAAAGAAATTACAGGATAGTAGAGAAAGCAAATAGGCTTTGACTGAAATAATGCAGCAAGGACTTTGAACTTCCGAGTAATGGCTGGTAACTAAGCAAGCTCATTTTGCACTTATATTCTTGTGGTAATCCTAGACTCCTCAGGGCTCACTACAGCAACTGCGTATTTATCCTACTTTTTAATTAAATATAATTTTAAAAATAAGTAAATGTTGTAAAGAATCAAAAAGGAAAAGTATAGGGGTTTAATTATTCATCCATCATGTGCACTGTCAGAATTTTCATCTTGAGAGGCAAAATGGTGAAATGGTAATTCACACAAGTCAAATGTGTTAGAGTGCACTGAATCACTTTCAGTGGGATTATTCAAGGCGTGCAAAAGTTTAAATCATGCTTAAGGCCCTAGATTTCAGCCACAAATCCTGCTCATTTGCCTTGGAATAAGGGGAACTTTTCATCTAAATGACTTAGATGTGCTGTAATCACTGGGGAGCTTTCAATGGCAAGGTGCTCAAATAGCGACTACTAATTATTATTTACAATCATTAACCTAAATCAAAGTTGACAGAAATTACCACTGCTTCAATTTGCAAGTCTTACTCTCCTAACATTGTCCCAGGATGCTAAGGATGGTAATTGTTTCAAAGTCGTTTGTATGTGTGCACGTGGAAGGTACAGTGGGAAGAAATAATATCAGTTAATTCAGTGATTTCTCAGTTTGTGAATGAAGAGCAACCTTTGGAAAAGTGAAGCTAGAAAATAAAAGCAATAACAAGAAATAAAGTGCAAACCAAGTGAAGCCAAAAGGCTCAGGCCTAACTCAGCTTTTTAAAACACATTTTCTGGTGAGGTCAACCAGTTATTTTAAAACAGCAGAGATTAGACACTGCTGCAGATGGTATATAAAAGACACGATCTTTGAGGCATATAAATGTCTAGGAGGAAAATGGGTTTCATTGCAATGGTTTCCACACAAACTTCACTAGTTTAGGGACATTTGTTCAGTTAAAGCAAAGCAAATTCTGGCACTTAATGGGTTTTGGTTTAGATTAGGTTCAAAATTCCTTTTCTCACCTCCCAGGACAGTAATATTGAGACCCTAATACCATCAAGCTAAAATAAACCAATCTTGAAAATACTACATGTAACATAAAAAAATGTATTTTAAACTCAAAGGCATATAGAAAATAAAAATTATTACAATAAAATAAAGTTTAAAATACTACTTTTCAGATCAAATCATGATTTATTCTAGCAATTATAGTATGTTGACCGTATGGCTCTACATTTATGTCATTAACCAGACCTGAGTCGTGACAATCCTATTATATTTTAACACAAGAGAAAATGAAAAACAGAAAAAAAGAAAAGCAGCTTTCACGTAGGAAATTCACTTTACATTTAGCTCTGTTGCCCCAAGATACCACTTCAGACCAGGCTCTGTGATAAATCCACCAACCAATGTCATCGCAAATTGCTGGGTTAATGAAGAGAGGTCAAGTAGGGAAATGGGAGGCGAGAGTAGAAAGGTGTTGATCATCTGCAAATGACTTGCTGCAGAGAGTACACTGTTAAAGCTCAGACAGTGAAGTACACCAATTTTCTCTTGGATGATAAGCAGAGGATTTGCTTTACTTTCATTTCTATATTTCACTAAAACTTCCTTGTCAAACTAATTTTTTGTGTGTGTACCTAGCAGTACAAAGTTATAGCAGAGGAATTTCATGTGCAAAGAAAGGCATGAAATACAGGCAGAGAGAAAAAAAAAAAAAAGCTTTTTAGGCAAGATTTTTTTATTTTTTTATAATAAGATGCAGTCTATAAACTGTTTGTTACTGCTTATAGTAAAAACAAGCCTATGAACTTGTATTTTGTATGTTTCACACCTCTTTTTCTAGTAGTTAAGTAAAATTTAGGGAGATTTCTTCACTCTTAATATTTGTTTTGTACCTAGACAATGGCTTACTTCCCTTCCCCTTACATGTTCCAAAATTATAATTTCATTTCACTAAGTTCATGCTATAATTTAATAAAGTTTTTGTGAATTCATTATTCACGTATCTTTATCTTTGTATTGCAGATTTCTCTTGTCACTATTTTTACAAGTGCTTCAGTTTGAAACTGGTAAGGCTTAGCTTTTATTTCTTGTTTTTGGTTGGTTGGTTCATTGGTTTTCAATGGGTTGTGGTTTTATCAAGCAAATTAAAAACTAAAGGCAGTTCCATCCTCCTCCTGTAAATAACTAGCATTAAAATAACTACTGTCTTACAGTCTCAGTTTTCAGACATCTTTGAGCGTGACTGGGGTTACTCTTGTGAGTGACATTACCCCCATCTTTGTAGGTTTAAGGGCTTTTCCAATGTGGTCCACTTTGACTTCTTTAGTGAGACAGGCTCTGTTGCATTATGAAGGATGAAGGATGTCCACATGGAGTTTTCAGAGTAAGCAGCATCTGGTTATAGAATCTATCTGTTGTCTGTTCAGGATGCACAGTATGTGCCCTGATCCCTTGTTACTCTTTATGCAAATAACAAAATTAACAATTCAGACATTCCAATGTGTTTTATTTTACCATTCTACCACCTCCTGAACCCATGTAATGACACTGTATTGAACTGTGAAGCAGAAAGGAAAATAGTTAATGTAAGATAGAAAACACAGCTTCTCTATCACTTTCTAAAATTACAGCTTTGATGCTCATTACTTTCAGAAGAAATAATTTTATGCTGTGAATTTTTCTATGTAGTATCATATGTTAAGTCTGTGGTTTAGTTGTTCCCAGGAATCCCACTGATATGTTTAAAGGGTGCAAAGGGGAAAACTGGGACAGCTCCCTAAACGAGGAAAGTCAGAGCACATCTTTTAAGGAAACACTTTTAAGGAAATTAATAACCTCAGTTCCAAGAGGAAAACAAGAAACCCTTCTGATGTCTCACCTATAATTGGGTTAACACATGGTAAGTTGTTCATCACATGAGAATATAATTGATTTTCATGTCCAGTATGAAGGTGTTTCTAGAGAGGGAAAAAGGGCATGAAAGTCATATAACAGTCTATTTTCCAGAGTATACTTTCTGTTACCATCTTTTAAAAGCACAGTCAAATGCACAAAAGGCTTTGATACCTCCTGATGGCTATACTAGTTAAAAACAAAGAGTCAGACAAAAGCCCTACATGTGAATGAAAACATGCAGACTGCTGTGCAAAGGTCCTTTACACCACAGTGTAGTTTCTTTAGCAGATAGCAGGGAGATCCTGAACCTGTGAGGCCTAGTAAGTATGCATGCAGCCACCGGCAGCACAGTTAGCAAGCCCTTTTATGAGCACAAATGCACTTTTCTGTGCTCTGGAAGATATCACAAATGCTTGATAAAACACCCACTGAAGTGGATACTTCAAGTGTTGCATGATCATTTCATTACTTCTGTTAACTGATGCAGAAAGCTAGAAAGGGCTGATGATTTTATTTTAAAAAAGAAATCAGATGTGGAGGTAAATTCAAAAGCTTATACCAAATCTTCCGCCCTTCAGAGGTCAGGCAACAGCTTCAGGTTGTATGGCCGATTAAACACTGGATGGTAAGTGATGAGAAAAACACTTTCCAACCCTGATTTTGATATGTGAGGGTAGTTTCAGGCTCAAGAATTGGCATGCAAGAGCAACATCCTATGTTTCCCACATAGGGCCCAGAAGGCCAGTCACAGCCCCCCTGGTCTAAGAGACATGCATCAGCAGCACTGATTATTATCTCCTATAAATTCTCTTCTTCTCTTCACTTGGGGAAAAGAGAATTTCTAAAATCCTAAATTTTCCATTCCAAGTTCCTAGAGGAAAAAAGGAAATCACATCAATAAAGATGCTTCCCATAGCCTGCTCTCAGTGTGATGTGTGTGTTAGCAGCTACAACTGCAGCAACATGTGCAATGCCTGATCACTAGGTATGTGTGACACTTGTCTTTCTTCACTATCTGGATGTATCTTTCAAAACATCTCTGAAAATACAACCAGTAGAGTTTTCTTCTTGGTGACATCTTCCCACCCACTCCCTTTTATTAAGAATCCAGACCCATGTAGCCCAGAAATATTCTGATTAAGAGCTGTTGTCACCTGCTCGAACAGCAGGGTTTGCATGTCTTTTTCAGACAGGATGGCTAGAAACCTGTATCAAAGAAAGTAACTCTTGCTATATTTTCAAAGAACTTATGAAAGGTCAGGTCCTTGACCGAATGCCTATGTAAACTTTTAATCTCTGTTTAAGCACACGAACAAAACAAAAGCCTAAAGGCAATTGTATCTGTTACTGAAAGAGTAATTAAAGCCTATGAGGGTGCTGCTTAATTTAGTCTTCAACCTTTCTGAATCTGTTAACAAGTTGGGATAACTGTGGAGTGTTTGCAATAGGCAAACAGAGCAAATATTAAAAGCATCAGGCTAAAACTGGTGGCCCAGCTGTCTGCAGCTAAAGTAGGTACCTTTTTTGCTCAACAGATTTTCTGCAATTACTTCTCATTTCTGGCTGTAGCCCATGAACTGAAGATAAACTGCTGCCAAGATGGAGGAGCCTGTTTCCTGGGGACATTTTGCATATGTCTGAAGTATTTAACTGGTAGACGTTGTGAACATGATAAACGTATCAGGTTACTAAAATGTGGAGTGGATTTTTTTCCCAGAAATAATAACAAGCTTACTACCAAGACATGCAACTCCACTTCCTAGGCACTTTTTTCCAGCGTATCAACCAAACCACACAGCTTGGTGTCATCGGCAAACTTGCTGAGGGCTCACTCAATCCCACTGTCCATGTCAGCGACAAAGATGTTGAACAACACTGGTCCCAGCACTGATCCCTGAGGGACACCACGTGTTACCTGTCTCCAACTGGACATTGAGCCATTGATCACAACTCTTTGCATGCAGCCATCCAGCCAGTTCTTTATCCACCGAGTGGTCCATACATCAAATTGATGTCTCTCCAATATAGAGACAAAGATATCTCATGGCACAGTGTCGACCGTTTTGCACAAGTCCAGATAGATGACGTCAGCTGCTTTGCCCCTGTCCATCAGTTCCTTAGCCCCATCATAGAAGGCCACCAAATTGGTCAGGCAGGATTTCCCCTTAGTGAAGCCATGCTGGCTGTCACCAAGCACCTTGTTGTTTTTCATGTGCCTTAGCATGCCTTCCAGGAGAATGTGCTCCAAAATTTTGCCAGGCACAGAGGTGAGACTGGCTGGTCTGTAATTCCCTGGGTCTTCCATTTTCCCCTTCTTGAAAATGGGGGTTATATTTCCCTTTTTCCAGTCGTTGGGAACTTCACCTGACTGCCGTGATTTTCAAATATGATGGCCAGTGGCTTAGCAACTTCATTTGCCAGCTCCTTCAGGACCCACGGATGGATTTCATCAGGTCCCATGGACTTGTGTACATCCAGGTTTTTAAGATGATCTCAAACCTGACCTTTTCATAAAGTGGGTCTAAGGTCTTCATTCTCACAATCCCTGCATCTGCCTTTCAAGACATGAGTGGCATGGCTAGAGCACTTGCCAGTGAAGACTGAGGCAAAGAAGTCATAGAGAACCTCAGTCTTCTCCAGATCCAGGGTAGCCAGTTCTCCTGTTTCCTTCTGGAGAGGGCCCACCTTATCCCCAGTCTGCCTTTTGTTTGCTATATACCCATAGAAGCCCTTCCTGTTATCCCTGGCCAGACTCAGTTCTAACTGGGCCTTAACTTTCCTGATCTGATCCCTAGCTTCCCTGACAATTTCCCTATATTCTTCTCAGGACACCTGTCCTTGCTTTCAGCTTCTGTAAGCTTCTTTTTTCCTTCTGAGTTTTTTCAGCAGTTCCTTATCCATCCATGGAGGACTCCTGGCCTTCCTGCCCCATTTCCTTCTTGTTGGGACACAACACTCCTGAGCTTGGAGCTTTTATTTTATTATTATTCCTTATTATTTTCATTATCATCATTATTCCAGTTATTTCTTAACATCACAGATTCTGTGGCACAGTGAGGCATGGGAGACAGACCAAGGACAGATGCCTGCTCTACCAGTGTAGCCATGGGGTCTTTTACTGTTTTCTTCATGATCTAAGAGGTGGTTGTGATAAGAAACACAGGATGCCTTCTATGATGGGAGTCCTTAAGAAAGCACCCAGCTGTCCAGTCTCTTTGTTTATGCTTCTGAGTGTCACTGAGTCAATTCACCTGCCTCTATCAAAGTGTTAAATGTGTTAAGACATCTAGTGATGCTTCTCCCGGACCATAACCAGGTCCTCATGTTCCTGATCACCAATGTGACGTAAAGTCGTAATTGCTACAAAAGCAGCACTTACCTCTCCCCACAGAAAAGAGAGTGGATGTGGCTTGGGGTAAACTGGAGGGGGACTGATGGGGTTTGACGTTGTTGGGTACGGGTGGAAAAAGCTTCTTAGGAGGTGGAGGCTGGCTGTGTGTGCGATGAAAACAGGCTCTGCTAGCCAGCATCAGTCCCACTGGATGCCAGCCCATCACTAGTTACTTTAGGTTTCGCCAGTTGCCAAATCTTTTCTACATTAGGATCAATGACATTTGACCCATCACAGTAGTGGAGAGACTTGGAAAACAGGTGTAGGCTCTTCTACTCTACAATGACACCTTTCGATCCGTATTTGAGGCACACGCACGACGTTGCTTCATAGTTTCTATTTATTAATGTTAGTTTCTTTATTAGTGTTTCTGAAGTGTTAGCTTCAGAAATTAGAGGTCTGGATTTGGTGAGGGTTTTTAGTGGATTATTTGGGGATTCTTTTTTTTCTCCACATTAAATTCAATACGAAGCTTGAAAGGTTTGCATAAATATCTGGAGCTTATAGGCTTGTCCAAAGTCTGAAACTTACCCCTTGTGAGAAGGCAAATGGAGAAGAACACTTTAGTGTTCTTACTTTTAGTGGTGATACTAATTTATCTGTCTGACCTACCAGAAACTGAAGAAGAGAACTGATGAGGATATGTGTGTGTGCATGCATACACATATGCATATGAAAAAAAAAAGTACACATGCAGCGATATGAATTCACAGTTAGATTTATATTTATCTATGTACATAGTGTATATGTACACATACACAATATATAAATTATATTTAAATATACGTATTTACTAGAATAAAAAAGCCTGGCTTTATATATGCAAACGAGGTGATGTTAATCATCAAAGTTAAGCAACTGTGGTGAACTTCTTTCAGAGGCTCTTCAATTCAAACAAAACTCTTCTAAATGCATGAACTTATCTATGCTTGTGTGTGACAGAAAAAAAAAGGGCTCATCTTTGTTAAACATTTACCTTGTTAAGCTATTAATGCAAGAATTGAGCAAACAAAAAGGGACAAGATTCTGATTACCAAATTTGCTAATTTCCTTAATGGTTTTACCAGGTTAATTGGATTTTGTTAATCTCTTTTAAATGAATTTTTCTATCCATGTTCCCTTGAGGACTTTCCTTGCGAAGGAAGAAAAAGCCTGAGAGCTTTAGTACTCTGACATTTTTGTTTCACATTAAAACAAATTTCTGAGTCTCTAGGGGGAACATTACCTCCAGCTACTTACTCCATATGCACTTGCAAAGAAAAATATGGCAGCACTTAAAAAGCAACATTCTGGTGAATATCTGAGATTTACATATGAATACTTAGATATTTTCTCTCCTAAGGACCATAAAATCTCATCAGTCATTTCTTAAACGTTTTGAGTGCCGCTGTTTGCTGCTCTTTCAAAACTGTGAAGGCTGTCTTTAAGGACCCTCCATCACTGCCTGTTCAGCTGAAGTAGTTTCTGGGAGCGCTGAAAGGAAGTAGTTTAGAGGAAGAAAGAACTTGAAACAACCCAGGCAAATCATTCTTGTTTCTGCTTAATTTAAAGCTATTTAAATGGAAGTTTTCTGTTTGTTCAGGTCTCACAAAAGAAATTCCACCTGACTGGATGAATGCTGAACCCAGGTCTGAAGGACTCAGCCTTCAGCACAAAGCCTACCTCCTTTCTGCACCAACCCTATTCCCACTGCTTTGGCAGCTTCTCTAAGGAGCAATAGAAAGGAAAAAAACAGTGGTAGCCTGACTGACAAAACAGTTCCTATACGGAGGTTTAGGTAGCTGGCAGCTCCAGGCCTGACTGACTATCTGCCTGTGGTGGGAGGATTGCAGGGCACCTCCCATGTCCACCTTCCCTGCAGCTGCATGCATGCCCTGGTTACTGCACTAGAGGGATGGCACATCACCTGGAAATTGAAAGAAAGATGCAAAATCCCACATAGCTCTATATTTTCAAATGGCCTTATTACATCCAACACTTGACATATTAATTAGTCTTGAAAGATCAATTCGTCCAGTGGAAGCAAGAAACTTCATTCATTTGTTGTCTGTTTTTTTTAACACTGGTATTTGTCTATTTCAGCTACTGAAAAGGTAAAAGAGTTTTTCCCAGTGTTATGTGTAAAGTTGTTCGGGCTGTGATTTTTTGTTGGTTTTGTGGGTTTATTTTGTTTGGGTTTTTGTTTGGTGGGTTTTTTTGAAGGTGAGTGTTTGGTGTTTTAGGTTGTTTATTGGGGGGGGGGGGCTGTTGTTGTTTGCTTGGATTTTTGTTTTTGCTTGAGGTTTTGTTTTGTTTTGTTTTTTCCCCAAGGGAAAGTTTTCTCTTAAATCACAGTTTTAAAAGCTTTAATCTTCAATATATATTGGGGCTTTAGGTGTGTATTTCACCTTTCTAGTTACTATTGCCGCGTGTAAATAAATTTTAATTTCAGAACTCATTCAAATATATTATCCATTTCTTACCCTTACAAATTACAAGCATACAGTACTAATGTTTGTCAGAATTTTGAAACTGCATTTCCAACATGTAAATTATATAGAAATACTTTGTTTAACCAGGTAATACAGCATAGAGAAATTTTGAGATATCAAGCCATCCATCCAAAAGCAGAAGTAGCAGTACTGATTTTATTTTCCTTTAACAATATTCTCTTGGTGCCTCAATTATACTTCTTTATTTCAGCAGAGCTGTAAAATTCACATGTACCTTTAAATAAAGATATCTTTTTTTCACTAGGCACACTCAAAGCCTTTTCAGTTCTGACAAGTAACTGACAGATCCAAGTGTCTATTTTCTACTTCAAAAAGTTTCATTTGAAACTAAAAATGGGGCAGGAAGAATCACAAAATTCAATCTCATTTCCCCTTTTCATATGTTTTTTACCTCTAGGGAAGAGTCTGGAGCTATTACAAAGCATATTTATGACTGTGCCCATCATAAGAGACCTAGCACATCATTGAAGCTGAATTCTGAAATGTATGTTCAATGACGGTTTATTGTCATTTGTTTATTAAGCCTGGTGTCTTTAAAACTAACACCAATTGAATGAAAGCTGATCTCTCTATCAGTCTTAGGAAGCTGTTTATGATACATAGATCACTCCAGTAGGCTTCATAATATTTCTCTAAAGCACACAAAACATTCTTAGGTCCTGCTTGTTTCATTAATTCTCATCATATTCAGAGATTGATATCTTTACCGCCAAGAGCAAGTTTTGGTTTAGTTTTGGGTTATTTTTTTTTTTGGGGGGGGGGGGGGGGCACCTGGTTTCTTTGTTTTGTTTTATTTTGGCGGTTTGGTGGTGGGTTTTTTGTTTTGGTTTTTTTTTTTTTTTTCCTGAGAGAAATCTAAGGTAAATAACAGGTCTTTGCTATACTGACACAGGAAGTTCAAGGTAATCCTTTTGATACCATATCTCACAATAACTTCTATGCCCAGAAGAGCTCCATGTTTGCCAGCCTGTAGACAGTCAGTGAGGTAGGTATAAGAAAAACAACATATGTTCATACCCAGGTGGGATCTGATTCACAAGCAATAGTTTCTCTTTCATAACCCTTTCCTATGTTGGGAATATTTCCTATTTTGGTCATATAGCTTCTCCTGCACAGACCACCAGTATGCTAGCCACTTCCTGCAGCAGGGAGAATGGATTCAGGTACTGCTCTATCTAGCACTACAGTAAACATTTCGCTCCTTTTGTGGGCTACAGAAATTCTGCTTAAAAACATGTCAGCTGATGTCATGAAAGGAGGTAAAAAATTTATCAATGAACATTTTCTTTCAGATTGTCTAGTTCCCCACAGGGCCTGAGAGTTTTTGTCTTTTCCTCCATTAGGGCAATCTGATCAAAATACTTTCCCCCTTTCAAGAATAGACAAAGAAGTCATCAAGAGTTCAGAAATGGATTTTCCCCACCCAGCCTAATGTGGGACAAAAGATGTTCTATGTATACATGGGACAAGTTCTGTTTTCAGCTAAATTTTCAGAAACAATCTATACAGCTGCACTCAATTAACTCTGCCAACAATATCTGGCTCTACACTTCCCATCCCCACCTACACAAACATGTAGCAATATCCCCAATCTGATTGACCTAATAACTGATTGGCATTGCTCCATGCTAAAAAAAAACGCCCCATAAGGAATCCCACAGAACCCTAGCCAGCCATCTATGACTTACCTTGTTGTAAGATAGCAAACACTGACATGCAGTTCAGGAAATAGCGGAAAGTTCAGCGTAAAGTTCAGAAAGTTGCTTTAATCCTGTTTAGCTCCCAATTATCTTATTTTTTTAGTAAGGTTTAAGCACTTAAGGGGATATATTTCATGTACATTTTTTTTCTTATCCGTTATTAAAAATAAATTGAAATTAAGAAACAGTAATCCTTCACTCTGTGTTTCTTAGATGCAAATGAGGGAAAAGCAGGTCAATAGAGTCCAGTGCAATTCCGATACCTCTTTCATCACAGAGAATCAGAGCCACCAGAGGGAAAAAAATGCTACTTATGTTAGTCACAATTAAATTAGATTAAACACATTATCCCACTGTATACATTATCTCATCAAGGAAGTGATCATTAGTTTTTATTAGGCAACAGAAGGGGCTAGGACAGAAGTGCACAGATTGGAAAGTATCAGTCAAAAGACAGCAAATATTTGTACTTCCTCTTTCCTGATTAAATCTATTCATTACAACTGGTACTCCTTAACAATTCAATTATCCAGGTGACTTTTCTTATTTTTTCAAAACACAGCTGTTTTCTATTTTTACTTCAAGTATTGCTGGTGTTGAAACAAGAAGGAGTTTTCAGTTTCTCCAATTCTTCATTTATTTTATCTCTGCACTCCTTTATGGAACCATGAGAAGAGGCAAGTTTCACTACAACAGTTATAAGTAAAGGTTTGTTTCCTCAGATGGAAACAATCTGCCCTATCCTTCTTTCTCAGGGAAACACTGAACCCACTTTCCCTGAGCAGCTTGTCGTGCTCCTCTACAGGTCTGGAAGAACAACAGGGTTAGATCTGGATTCGGGCCACAAATACATCTGTGTGTGCCCTGCCAACATCCCAGACGTGTGCTGGATGATGAGTTCTCTAGAGGAGCTCTTGCAGCATGTTGCGGCAATTTGCAGCCACAAAGGTATCCCAAAGCACCTGGTTTGCTCAGCGATCCTGGAACGGATACACTGCTAAATTGATCTTGGCAAAATCACAGCCTTCAGGAGACACTAAATAGCACCTCTCAGAGTCTTATCTGCTGAGACGGCATCAGAGACACAGTCTCTGATTAGGAAGATAGTGTTGGCAGCTATACACAAGGTCTGTGCGCCGCTAGTGTCATTGAGTTTCTGTCTCCTGGAGGGCCATCAGGAATGGCTGCCAGGAAACCCAGAGGAGGCACAGATGACCTGAAGAGGGACCAAATCTTTCCAGTTGATTCAGGCCCTTCTCACAGTGTTATAAAAATATGTATTTGTATGACAACAGTCAGTGGAGTCCCACCAAAAAAACTATTCAGATAATGCCTCTCTTGCCTGATACACCACAGAAATGTCAACAAACAAAAATAGTGAAAACATGGCATAAAATCTGTGACATTTTAACCTGTGAAGAGAGGCTGTGAACTATAAGGTCTTTGGCTTCTTGATATCCTTTACGAACTTCACATTAAAAGGAACCTCTGAAAGTCATTTGAGAAGCCACACTTAGAAGTGAGGTCTCCTTTCAGATTTTTATTGTGCACCAGTTAACAGCTGCCAAGTGCTGCAGCCCATCACATTTCAAACCCCCGTCTTCTGGAAAGTCCAACTATGAAGAGGACAGCTAATTCCCTGTGGCGGGATGTACTCACTCTTTGTATTTCCCTTTGTGTAGCTACACGTGTGGTTTCAGGCTGCATTTGCACATTGTTGCAGTGAAGGTCAAGCCGGATACTGATTTTTATGATTGGTCTAAAATCACAGCCCAGCCCCACAAAGCTTCCATGTTAAAAACTCCATGTCCTTCAGCAGGACTTTTACAAAATGTACAGTTGCAGGTTTAGATCCCAGTAAATAGTACTGTTGTTGTTATTTACACCATATCTGCGCTGTTGGACCCTACAATAGCCGGAATGAACAGATTCTCAGGAAATTATTCAGTGGCATATGGCTGACCTTGACATCTCTTTGAAACTTTGCTTATATTTCTTTTCTATATAATTACAGAAAACTATTTCATGTTTGCTCACGCTTGCTGAAAATAAGGAAGGTAATAAATCTGGATTACAGAGGACTCTGAGTACAGCTCAGGGCAACAGTGCAGTTTAAATGGAGTGTCTTATCATTTGACTTAAAATTATATTATTGTAATGTGTCGGATGCTTGAGTGAGCAATTATAGAAGTAATATATCTGTAGCACTACGGAATCACAAGTTCTCTCAGAAAAATAAAACAAAAACAAAACAAAAACAAAATAGAAAAATGGTCCTTACCCTGAAAGTATTGTATATATTTTCAAATACCTCATAAAATCTGCTATTTCTTATGCTCATAGTGAGTCCTGAGGGTAACCTTACAAAATACGGCAAGTTTGATAGGACAAGAGAACAGTGAACAAAAATTAGAAAATGTAGTGAAAAAATCTGTTCAGAGAAATGGTATTAACCTGTGTCACTGGCATGCAGGTTTTTTGACACCCGCATTGTGTCTTCATGGACATATGACAGTGGGTTACTTCTCAATTACAGAAATTGCACTGTTTCCATACCAATTATCCTTGACAGATAGTCTTTATCTTTAGATATTCACCACTTTTTCTGCTCCTCTGTAAAGCTGTGGTCACTCTGTTAAACAGTAGATAAAGAGTTGTGAGACTTGGATCCCTAGGCATGCAAGAATAACAAACTGAAACTAATAACAGTAGTATTTCATACATAACGGGCTACAAATTATTCACATAGACTGTGTGGATCTCTTCTTGAAAAACTAGCAGCACAGCTGGCCACTTTTTCTTAGTCTTATTTCTGTCTGACAGCTAGCACATCTTGAGATGGCGATGAGTGATTATGAAATTTAAAGGTTTCCAACTGCAGTGACATCAAAGAGCTTTTTCCCTGCCTGTAAATTGCCACCAGAAATCTACACACCACAATGCTGCGAGACATGTGTTGGCATTTCTCTGGTCAAGAAATTATATAACCTCATATTGGTTTTCAACACCTGCACTATTTAGAAACATTTGAGTCCTCGCCATCTCAGTCCCCGAGGATTGTGATGCAGTCTTATGACCTGTTAACCATGAGGATTCATTTCTGTTGTCATGCTTTACTATAATTAAAACTGCCTGTTCAGTCATTTATAGTAAGTCTGAAAACCCAGCCCAAAACAGAGGAGCAGTGAAAATAGACTTTCCAAGCCACTCATGGGGTATTCAAGGTATATAAATAAACCATTCACTTCACTTTTTCCACTTTCATAGTTTTGTTTTCCTTCATTTCTTGTTCCTATTTTCTTCCATGTTCACCACTCACATACCTTTTAGTATGTACAGCCTTCAACCTTGTTTCCAAATGCTAAAAGCTCCTCTTCTAAAGAAAAGGAAGACAAGTATCTCCTGCCTATAATAAGTGATACATGATTTGGACTGGTCCAGTAAATCTGCAAGAGAGAATTTCCATTTTTTATAAAATTTACACCAAATTCATTGACACGTTCAGATAGTACCGTACCACTGAATCTGGACTGAACAAAGAATTTCAGTCATAACAAAATACAATGTTGAGTCCAGCTACCACTGATTTAGGTCTAGGTCTTTTAAAAGCCCTTGATTGCTCAGGAGAGGTCTGGTAGAGATATATCTGCAAAGAAAACAAAACAAAATTATGTAGACAAGATGAACTGTAGACTTTCAGAAATCAGACAGATAAATAAACTGTCACAAACCAAATGCAAAATGTGCAGGCTTAGTCTCGAATTAAATCAGGTCCCATCACTTAAATCAGGTCACATTCACTTAACAGATTAAGTGAATGTCTTTCACTGGGTTATTTGGATTAAGATCTTGGATGCTATCTGGCAATAAAGGATAGCAAGAAAAAGGACAGAGCACAAATGCAAGAACACACTAAAAAGAAAATACAGAGAAAGCCGGTAACTTCTTATGGTATGTCTGTAGAAGATATAGAGCGGTAATAAAATGTCAGTTCTTTTATGCCCTGATTTCCCATGGTAGAGCAGAAATAAGGTTGCTTTCATAACACACACAGGCATTCTCTATTATCTCTAAGCGCACATTAAAGGCAGTAAAGGCACTCAGATATTATGCTGAAAGGTTTTTTTCTTTCTTTTTAAAATAAGTTACCGATGTCTAATTATGGCAATTCGGAAAATGGTAGGCTAAGAGGCTGAAAGATGAAAGAAGAAACAGAGAGAAAAGTTATTACTCACTGGTGACAGCCATGTTAGCCCTATTTACAGGGATACTGGGTTTCTATGGCAAAACCGGAATATGAAAGATTTCTGACACTTCCTGATTTTTCCTCCATTAGAAACATCACAACAGATTTTTTTCCCAGCATTTGTTCATGCCCAATCGTGGCCCAAAGAAAGCACATTAAGATGAAAAAGGAGATGTGGTGGAAGTGAATAACTCAGCCAAAGATTCTCAGTCTCCAGTGTAAGTATAGCATAGGGCAGGTTCTCTGCAGTTATTTAATAAATAGATTCCTGGATCAGCTATTGAGTTGCTTTAAACAAATCACTTTACTCCTCAAAGTCTCATTCTTCCCATCTGTAAAATCAAAACATTAACACTTACATCCCAAATAAAATGCTGCAAGGTTTTTAAGTAAAAATGTCTGTAAACAAGCAGACCATTCCTTGTGTTTCCACTACTGACAGCTGAGCTACGCTTGCTTTCTCTGGGTTTCTGGAAAAAAAAAGACATGTCTCTTCAGACAGCACGTCTGAGTGTTAGCTTCTCACTTCTTTTAGGTTTATTGCTTGAGATGTGAACGTAAAGGGCAAGTCTAGATTTGATGTACAGTACCGCGCTTTCCAGGTCAGCTGGTTATACGTGCTCAACATTTTGCTTTCACCACTGACAATATAACAAGAAAATTTTGGCAAATTTTTTCACATACTGCTTGCAAATTACTAAGCAGTCTGGTAATCACAGTCCTAACAATGGTATAAAATGACAATAAACATTACATCAATACCAAGATTTCTCATCAAACTCATTATTTTTCAATAAGATACATATACATGCCATACATACCAGCTCATAAACAAGCACAAATCCAGCTTTTCCAATGGGAGCAAAAGGCGATTTTACGTCTTTTTTTTTCTGCTCAAGAAGTCCTTATTTATCAGCTTCAGAAATGACATCCAAGCCCTTACAGGAAACATTTCAGGACATTGCCTGACTGGAAGAAACATAGCTGAGAAATTACATGATGCTCTACATGATCTTACTACTGAGGAAACAAAAGAGGAAAGAATAGCATCGGTTTCACTGTCAAAAGAAACACAGGTTAAAATATTTTTTTAATCCAAGTAAAGAAATTATGTCTTTCCTACATAATGTTTGATGCAAACTTTCATTTGAGTCTGCTTAGATATGGGAGAAGCTGTCTGTCTTATACAGGAGTAACTCTTCTACTGACTTCGTGCAGTTATCTTTGACTTATGATGGTTTCACCAAGATTAAAATTTGACCTTTTTTCTTGTATTTGTCTATACAAGACATGAAAAATGACGTGTTTTTCAAGCAATTAATAATTGAGAAACCAAACTAATAATAAAAAGCTTGTAAATTAAAATGTCAAGCAGGCTAATGCAACATTTGATAAATTACTTTCTGAGGACTAAATTTTAATGTCATTCTAATAGCTTGATTATAAAGCACAATTACCACATATAAAGTAGGCTTGACAGAACATAACTGGATACAGAACTAATTTTAAACTAACTTGTGTGTTACAGAAATATAACACTTAACCAGACAAAATTGCACTAAATTATTAGAATGGGGGGAAGAGGGGTGTGTTCTCTTTTCCCCTATACATGTATTTATGTAATTTTTGTTGAATGTGGGACGGGGGTTAGGGTTTTTTTTCTCTTTTCTGTCTGTGCTTTCCAATATACTCAGAACCTTTCCCTTTTGAGACAGTTTACAATTGCTTGGCCACCTCCAAGGAAATTAGTTTGAAAAAACCTGACATTCATAACAGCACCTGAGGAGCTCTTACGCTGTTAAACACGAGACCCTAAAGTTCACATCATCCTGGCCACAACCTTCACTCATATCATACTCCAAAGACATAGAAAAAGATTAAAAGTGAGATGAAGGCAGAAAATACCAAAATTCAGTATTTTGTTTGCAGGAAACTTATTTTATTAAAAAAAAAGAGACCAAACCAAAAAAACACAAACTCTGCTAAAAAAGATTTTTCTTCTTCTGCTGTAATTTTTTTTCCTGCAACAGAAGTTTAAGGACACAGATAGCCTTTAGGCTACCACTTAGTTTAAATTAAAGATGTTTTGGCAGCAAGGTGCTCACTGCATCATCCATATTTGCACAAAACCCAGTGTAGCAAATTTTCTTAGAAATAGCTTTTTCCCACCTAGAAGCAACCGTCACTGTGATGGACATTTGTCCTTTTAAAATATTTGTGAATGGTTTTATTTCTACCACCTGCAGATAATGTTTTGATTACTTAAAAGTACTTGTCCCTTTTGCCATTTCCTCCTAGATTTCAGGAGCTGAGTATTGTTCAAAAGTAAATTATAATTGGGACAAAAGGAAGCAACATCTGAATAGAAAAATACGATATATAGTTCATCAGTGTGACCAGAGAGAACAAAAGAAACCATTACGAAAACACAGGCTTGCTTTCTCTTTCATGTCTGAGATAATATAAGCTGGTACAAGTGGGTTTTAGCAGCAGTGACCTGGCCCTTTGAGAGTCCTCAGCACTCCTGTCTTCAACCTGTCAGCAGAGCTTCTCATGAGATCTCACCCCAAACCATTTCCAACAAAACATCTGTGTGAGCAGGATCCTACTCTTCAGACCTTTTAAACTTATGGGCTGCATTGGATGAAAGTATTAGGGACTTCTTTTGGCATTGCACCTGTTAGAGCAGGAGAGGAGGTAGCTGCTAGCACTGGGGAGGTGATGAGTAGCCGAGGCAGGACGGTGACAGCTATTTCCTTAACCTGTGTGACTGCATCCAAGGTGCAGAAGTGTTTGAAAACGCATAAGAGGGTGCCAGTAACACATCTGACATTGACAGATAATGTTAAATAAAATCAGAAGGGAGGAACAATGCAATAAAAATGAAGCCTAAGAGCCCCTGAGTGTGTTAGGAGGAAGCTCCAAAATGAAACATGATAAGATTTTATGTTGAGCTAAAACAAAATCATGGCATAAAGTCCACAGATCATCTGCTGGCAGCAAACTGGATTTTAGCTTGAGATATCAAATACTTATTTAGAAATAGATAGAAAGCTTTTTATATGTTGTGATGTTTGCATGTTAGCCAAACGTGAGAGGTCCCACTGTGATATGCCTCCCTTTGGCCTTGACCTAGAGGAAGAAGAGATTCTTTTCACTTCAGCTGACCAGAAAATGAGCTTCAACATTTCCAGTGACGGTATTTAAAACATTTAGGACCTAGCTACCCAGACAATATCAGCTAAGATAGGTCTTATTTTCAAGAAAACCTATTAGCTGAATCTCATAGAAAAACTAAACAAATTATGGTAACTGGTAAAGGAACTATGAAGCTGCACAATACCATTATAGAAAGTACAGGAGGTTTGCCTAGGAGGGTTGCTTTTTGAAAGTAGAAAATTTTCCCCAGACCCAGGCATTTCAGAGTCTTCATTTGTTTGTGATTTGCCTCACTGTTGCCAGACTCTTCATTTCAGGTTAGACCTTTCCTTCATCAGTTCTCATACCAAACTTCAAGAACAACAAGTAACAAGGAAATGCATATTATACCTGCCAAATTGTGAAAAGCTGAGCACTAAAAGTTACCCAGACTGTGGACCCTTTCATTATTGAGCTCTTTGCCTTATAGAATAATTTTGTCTCCCTAATTTTAGCCTACCTCTGTGAGTGTCGTCCCTCCCTCCCAAACCCAGCAAAAAAAAAAGTTAAAATGTAATTAGTTGATCTGACCATGTGAATATGAACAAAACATCAGCTTGGGAAATATAAATACTTATACAATCACTTTCTCACTGTCAACTGAAGTATAGGTTTACCTACAGTGGCTATTTTCCCAGTCTTCATGGCTATAATAATCTTTCCACTCTTTCTCTACTTTCGAGCATTATTAAGACTGTATCTTGAACAAATTGTGTAGCCTGATACAGCCTCTTAGGCACGCATTTCTAAGCCACTTTTCCTTGCAATAACAAAGTGAGTTTTTCAGTTCCGGTAATACAATCCCACAGTGCAAAACACTGCGTAACTATAAACTCGGATGGCAAAATCAGATTAATTCAAAACATTTTGACAGGTTAATTTTTCACTGATAGATTTTATGTTGGTCCCCTGATGTTCTGTTCATGTCAAATTTTAGACTTTTCACAAATATTTCTTTTTTTGGTATTACATCTTTTCCACTCCTCTCTGGAGCCTGAAACCTCCTTCACATAAAGCCCCAGTGTAGTCTTCCATTCGGGCATTTTCTGTACTTAGACTTTTGCTTCACATTGGTCAGTCCTTCAAGTCTTCCTTTAAGCTGCAGATCAATGTAGCATTACAGCATGTCCTAGTTTTCAGGAGTTCTCAAATTGCTTTTCTTGTCCAATAGTTTTATATTTCTTCAGTGAGCTTATGCAGGACCAGTGACATGATACAACTGACTTTGTTGGAGAGACATGCTTGCCATCCTTTAGCAATACAAATTAAATAATGTCACATCATACAGCATAATGTCAATCTACATGACCTGAGAGATATCAGTCATGGGGCCAACACACTGCACTGTTTTTTTCCTTGTCCTCTACTTTTGCGCTCTTTGGCATGTCTCTCTTGGGAACCATCCATGCTATGCCTCTGTTTCTGGTGCACACAGAAAGCATTGTCCCCTGACACAGAAGGGAACACGGTAATAAGAACCCTTAAATTCTGTCAACTGCTTATCTTCTAGTTGCAGAGAAAACATTCAGGACCCTGATATTTAGGCTTAAGGAAGCTTGACTTTGCTGGCCAAAACCACACAACAGAAGAAACATCCACACAGCACAGACAAAAGCTTGAGAGTAAAGAAAAGGAGATGGCAGTAAGACAAGATTCAGCAATTGAACGCTACAGAGATGTCCTGAATTAGTAGCTCGCAGATGTGTTTTCTGAGTAGCAAAACAAGAGCTGTGCTGAGACAATACGAACACTTTCCCAGACCGTAGAAAGATTGTAGTACCATCTAAACCACATCAGCACATTCCACATTGTCCTGTTTTATGCATCTTGCATCTGTAATTACATATATATCATATAAAAGCTCCCTCCCTGCCTTTCCTGAGGGAGCTTACAGCGTGTACTGCAGGCCCTGCAAGCTGGGAGGAGTTCTGTGTCAGTAAAAAACAAAAACTAGCTGCTGTATTGCAATTTAGTTTTCATTCTTTTTGATGTCTGTTTCCCCTCATGCTTGAAATTAATGTGCAATACACAAAAGACAAACATTGTCCTGATAAGGAAATGGGAGTCAAACAAAAATCACAGACTAGGCACCTTCCTCTTCAGGTAGTCAAGTGCATGCAACCGAGCATAACTGGGGAAAGAAATAGGCATTTTGCAGCCAGCTAGACTATCCAGAGGTCACTGCAGTTAAATGCCCACTGAAATCTCCACCGGCCTGTAACAAATGAATTTTCTTCCATTCAGTGAAGGATAAGGCTTGGTTACCTAATGCAAACAAGCATCTTATTGACAGCGTCAACATAGGTACAGAAGCGTATCTATGTAGTAGTTTAAAGATATCTATACAACTGACCATGTGAATTATCAGAATCTACTAACTACTAGGTATTTTTCACCTTCTTAATGTACTCGACAGTAATAATGTATTCCTTCAGTCCTTCAGATGAATTAAAACTGTTCTGAGGCACTTATGTAGTACATCTCAAACACTGATGGCAGCCATGGAGATGAGTTCACTGTTTCTCAGCATAAAAGTTGGTTTAGTGTGTGACTGTAACTACTAGTAGCACAGACTCTGAATCAACAAATTAGAATGTCATACTGCCAACACCATTTTGAGCACTTTTTTACAAAATTGCACAGACTAGTGAGACTCCAACTGCAGGCAAGGCAGCCTTTTCTTCCACACACTTTTCTTGGTTCAGTTTTGGTTTCCACCACATTTAATGTACCTATATTACTGTCACCCATGGAGCTGTATCCACGGTAATGGTTATGTGGCAAAAAAAATACTTTTGCCAGATCCCTTGTCTGTGATGTAGGCCTGAAGTCTATCCAGGGGAGGGTGAGAGACAGGGGTCTTGTCAGAAAGAGTTCAGGCAGGAATAAGATTCTTGGGCCTAAGGGGAAACAGGGTGCTTGGTCAGCGGTGTGGGTCACACATGAGACTTAACAGGTCTGTAAAGGTCTACGAGGTCCTTCAGGTCCTGATAATAACACAGTAAGGAAACACTGCAAAATACACTGTTACATATACCATACTTTAAAGCTGTATTCTGCAATTGCTCACATAAAAAAAAAAAAAAAAAAAGCCCATATAAACAGTGATTTCTGTGCCAACTAGCAAAAAAATACAAGTTGATGATAGGGTAACAAAGTGGCCTACTATAATACAACATTCAAAACACCAAAGCTTGTGTCAGTGCAAGACAACACTACATGGGACCTATCAGTATCTCTAAATCATTACAAATGAGCAAAAGCATCTGTCAGAGCTATACTGGGAGACATACACTGTAGGCTTGTCAACTTCTTAAGTGAAACTGCCAGGTTAGGCTATAAACCTCCAAAAGTATAATGGGATCTGTGTGCTTTTGAAAGTTGAAATAATTTACAGAAAATATTGATTCATCTAGCAAGTGTATAGAGTAAACCTATGTAACTTTGAAAGTCACATCATATTCATGCAATTGACTTTACTATAAGAAGACCCGAGAAGACTATATTTTGATCTCTCTGTAGTATCAGACTGAGTTTTCATGCTGTCTCAGCCACTCTAATTACAAAGTTCAATAGGCTTTGATTATTTCTCTGTTTGCCTTGTGGTGGCCTAGTCCTTTGCCTAGAGTTTTTTATGGTTTTTTGCCACTAGGCACCACTGAAATTACACAGCAGAGCTGTGGGTCAGTCCTCAGACACATTGAATTTGAGCAATCTCAGACATCAGAATAGAAGCAGGATTTTGAGATCTGTTCTGTGTTAGGAACACAGTGAAATCAATTCTTTCTTTTTTCTTGAAACAAAATTCAAGTAACTTCCTTGCTATGAAAAAAACATGCCTTAGAATAACTAGTAGTCAAAATGTGAGGCAAACTAGCCAGTTACGTGGGAAAGTGCAAAACCCCCCTCTGAGTCATACAGGATATAAAACAAGCATGCTGTTGACTGTGTCTCTCAAACATAAAGTATTGCATTATTTATATAAAGTAGAGCAGCTCCAAGAAGAGAAACTGTAAGAGGCTGACACCATCATCAGTGACCTGGGCATTTGCCTGAGGTCCAGGATCAGCTGTCAGACAGAGCTGACTTATAGACCTCATATCACATTTCATGGCTACCTTCCACTAACAGTTGTGCTGAGAGCCTTATTGAATGATTAGTGGAAAAAATAATTCTGTTGTTCATCTAAACTAACTATGGGCTCAATAGGTATACATAGTGACATGTTATAATCTCCTTCTCTCTTTCTCCCCATCTACTAACCACATCCAGAAAGCAATAAATAACCTATTTTCATTTATGGTAAGACATAGGTGAACTTTACTACTTTTCGTTTACTATCATCTCTATTGAGCAGAGGAACCAACTTTTCTCTCTAATGGTGTCACTGAGGTTTATCTATTTAAACCTAGAAAAATTGTTCCTAACTACTATTTAGCCTTGAAGTTTGCTGTTTGTATTTCAGACCTTGTGCATTTTTCCCAGCTTATACCAGCTCATCTAAGAAAAAATATTACCTCTACGTATGAATCTCATCCAAATTTCAGGCACTGACAGTGAACTGGAATACAACCTACTGTGCTATAGGTGAAGCCATGTTTGGTCATATTTCAAAGAAATATACTACCTGACTTTATATCATTTAAGGCTTTCAGACGAACTTTGGAGGATTTAAGAAATCAAGACCTGAAGGCAAATGGAATAAATACAAAATGGGTCTGCCAATGGTCAAATATTGCACATTACCTCAGTGCTTCTCTTTGACCAAGACAAATGTGGGTCTTTACATATGGATGAGATAAACTGAACCTTAGTAAAATGCTTAACATATTGCCATAGGAAAAATATTAGATGAGTTGTTAAAAAAAAAAGCGAAAATAAAAGGATCTCATAGAAGACGTTTAAGCGGATGGGTGGCTAAAATAAGGTAAGACCTTTTAGAGAAAGCTCCCTACCTGCGAGAAGGTTAGAAAACAAATTCGTCAGGAGCTGTCATAGAAGCAGCCGTACTACTGTTTTGAGTGGTGACATTTGGCACAAAATGAAGCAGCAAGTTAAAGAAATTTTCTGGAGGTCATAAAGGTTATCATCAGCACAGGGGACTGAAATTCAAAGATTAAAGAAACAGATCCTGAAGGACTGAAATAGAGAGAACGGCACAAAAGACAGGCCATGAACTTTGGATCTAATTAAAATTTCTGTTACAAGCAGAAGCTGATCAGTTTGAAAAAATCAGAGAAGAGTTAGGTGGGTGCCTTCATTGATAAGTGACTGTTTATGAGCACTGTATATTTCTGGAAAAGAGAAATGTGATTCTAGATTCAGAAGGTTATACCTGAACAAAATAAGGAAGGGTATAAGGTATTCAGCTGTGACATACAGTTCTCACTGCCTGTGTTCAGTAAGACTGCAGAGAAAGGCTTCGAGACCGGTCAAGACAATTAGTACAAGAAGAGTCCAAATTCCTGAACGATTAATCTTTCTCTTCAAAGGAGGGAAGAAGAAGGGAGGTGATTTCTGCCCTACATACCATGGAGCCAAGGGAAGGGTAACTTCTGTCTTAAATAGATTCAGAAGAAAACTGCGCAGAAAAGTTCTGGAGCAACCTTTCATTGGAAATACCTAGAGTAAGAAACATAACTCGTTTCAGGGTGGAACTTGCCAAATTATCAGAGGGGTTATGCAGTCAGGTTGCCAATAATAGCTGAGGGCAGGAAATCTCTCTGAGTCTTCTCTCCGTTTGCCAGACTAAGCAGCATCTCACTTCCCTGTGTTTTCTTCACCCAGTGGTATCTGTGGAAGGAGGAAGAATCTATCCAAGAAGTGGAAGTGCTAAATTCTGTAACAAATTATATACGCCGTGATTCCAGCTCGCAGCTGGGTGAGTTCAGATTCCTGCGCTATTCAGCATATTAACAGCTTAGCTGGAATCCTGACATGTAACCTACCAGGTGCTCTTACAGACCAACACTTCAAAAGGAGTGAAAAAGAAATCTGTCAGTCACTCAGTAGCACTATCCTGAGACAAGCTGTGTTATTTAACATGTTCTTTTAAAATCTATCCATTTTCTCGGAGGGAACGGTACTGAATTATTGCAAGTCATATGTTATGTTCCAGTGATCTGCACTTGTCAAAGAATAACTGTTTCTCCAGAGCCAAGTTATGACATCAGTGGCACCTGCCAAAAATTATAGCACAGATCAAATGTGGCATTCAAAGTTTGTGCCCTGTAACTGTCTGGTCATTCCATTTGGTGTGTTGCAGACTTCACAAAATGAGACTGTGGGTTTGGGTTTTTCCCCCTGCCATTAAACTAATTCATTATAGCAGATGTCATTACTCACAAATAAAAATGAGTGACGGGTGAACAGATTTCATCAGTCATTCCTGTCAGTTGGAGTCCTCTTGAAAAGGGGAACCCAGAGGTAAAACTGACACTATTCAGTAATCACTCGAGAAATCCGTACTTTGACGGAAGAGGAAGCTACTATACACTCAAAGTAAGCATTTATATTCTTTTATTTTGGCCAAAATAGGTTTTCTCAGCCTGTCTGGATTGTTGAATGTATCTAGACATACATGCATATGCATTTATTTTTCTTCTTCTTAAATCATGCGAATTTGAATAACACATTCTTCTTCCCTCCATGACCTTGAATACTGTATATTATGGTATGCTTTATTGGAAGATAATCTGATCCTGTCTGATTTATAAAAATCAGATGTATTCTGCATCTGTTTTATTTTACTCTATTCTTCAGTTATTAACTTGCTATTTCTTCCTATGTCTGGTTTTAGTATTATTATAACTTCTGTATTACATGTACTTCAACTGAAAGGAAAATCACCATAAAAAAAAGCACATAAGGAGATATTCATTTTAATGATGTGTTCTATAGCATAATTTAAAGCCTTTCAGAACATAAAGCTTTTTTTAATTAATTTTTAAGAACCATAAACTGGCTTTGAAGTCATATTCTGTACTGTAATAATTCTGTAATGCTGGAAAATGTTCTATGTTTAGGTAAACAAAACCCAGTGAAGGGCAAAAGGAATAGGAGCCAAATTAGTGGCCTGACAAAGATAAATAGCTCATGGTCATAATATGACCTGTGGGACTGAATCCAGTTGAAGTCAAAGATATCTTTCCATTGTTCACAATGATCTTCAAAAAACTCTGAAGAGACTGTGGACATTAGTTTGGAAACATGTCCATCTTCAACATTAAAATTGTCCGAATCCTCAAATACATTGAAAGTGTTAAAGTCAGCTCTATCTCTGCTTGTTTATTTTAGATAAAGTTTACTAAAAATGGCACTTTTGTTCAGAATATCAGGAGCCATTTCTAACTCCAAAAATCCTTCTGGCAAGATCTCAAAGTGGAAATATAAAGTGTTCAGAAGAGAAATCACTTGCGTTAGATATTTGTTCAAACTCCTTTTTGGAGGTCGTCTGAGATTACAGTAACTCAAAACAGGTAGACCAGTAAAGGGCTAAGACCAAAGCATTTGGAAACATTGTGATTTACCACCTTTACAAAACACATTCAGCCTGCAGATCAGATTAAAATACAGAAGGTTGTACCACTGGCTCTTTCTATATTAATTTTGTGGCAGTGAATAAACTTTGTGTGTATAATAAATTCCAACTAGAAGCAAAATCTTTTTCTCCCTTGCACTGAAGAGATCTGTTGAAGAAAACTACTCATCATTCACACTTTGAACCTCCTTTAAACATACTCTGGGACAGCAACTCAAAGAGTTTAAGCCAATGCATTGTATGTAGATGCTGTTTGTGGTTCATGAATGATTGACTGTCTTACAGATTGCTTCATGGCCCTGTGATTTATGGTTTAATTATAAATGCAGTATATTTTTCTTTTACAGTGTTGTTAATTTTGTTTACTATTACTTCTTCTGAACATTCTCTATACAATAATAATTTGTTAATATATAAATTAATTACTATCAATTATGAATGCTGTAAAGAACTCTTTTGTACAGACATACACATATTTCTGACAGTTCAGTTTCAGGGCTACCAATACATAAACCACTTTAGCCAAGAACAGGTTTCACCTCTATTTAAATGCTGCTTTATTAGCTTGGCTCTCAAAAAAAGGAGCCAATTATACTCCAAATGGGCAGGTAGAACCACCCAACCCATATGAATATAGTCACTCCTCAACCATCTTAGTTTGGGTCCCTTAGGACCCAAACTAAGGTACCCCAAAGGGACTTTACCTTGCACCAGTGTTACACACATTTTAGTAGTCCTACATAGCAAAGGTACTGCAGAAATTTCATAACATAAATTTTCAGTCCATAAACAATACCTACACTGACTCAAGTCTTCTGAGTAATGATTTTGAAGCCAATGAACTTTTGGTTTTGCCTATTTTACTTTCGTATCAGTAGAAAAACATGTTAAACCAACATAACTTTAGTAGCCAGAAAGATGCTTTCTGAACTTTAATTTCTCTGGAATGATATCTGGCTATATGAAATTAAAATAAAGAAGATAAAGAACCTGTTTTCCTTGCTCATTTTCCATCCAGGCAAAACTGGTGGAATTACTCTGAGAAAGTGTGTTTAGGAAAATCCAACTGCCCTGCTAGTTTCTGAACCCTGAGCTTTCTAAGTGAAGAAATCACGAACAAGTTTGCCAGAATTAAGTCTAATTGTCAGTATAACTCCAATTTATGTTATTGGGACATCTAAAAAGAAAACAGAAAATCACTCAACCAGTGATGTTTTCTAGAGCAATAATGACTGTTTGATACAAAGAAAACAAACCCAGAGAATTACTCAGAAGTCCAAATCAAGCTCCTAAGTAGAATATTTCTATTAGAAAAAAAAGAAGGCATTACACAGTACACATGAACTCTAATCTCTATATATGGATGCTGTAACACCAGGCTGAAAGAAAGGATACTGTCACATATCATAGCATGAGAGATGTTGGTTAACAATGACAGCACCATCTTCAAAAATCTTACTTCAAGAACCTGTCTTAGCAATACCATGTGAAATATTCACTCTCACTGACATTCATAAGAACTATAACCAAGTCAAATGTTCTTGACTTGCAAAAAGTCTCACAGATATACCAGACTGACTTTTGCAGAAGTACCTCCATCCATTGGTCTGACCACAGCTTCTTCCTTTGAATAGAGCAGGCAAGATTTAAGGCCACCAAAACCCACATGCACACCCAAAAAATCTAACCAATTTAGAACTCAGATAAGGACTGGAGGCCCTTTTTGTATCACTTGAAGAACATCTACTGGAAGTTTAATTATCATAAAAACTTAATCTCTAATGAAAGGTTAATATGTTATGGCAGACTCTTATGTGAGGCAAAGCATAATAGAGATTACAGGGCAAACCTACTCAGACAATTTGTCAGCAGCTTACATCTGGCTTCTGAGGCAACATGATAATTATCTGAAGAGTTTCAAGTGGACAGCTGCTACTGAAAGAAGAACCTTTAAATGGTGAAAAGACCCAGGTGACCTGCTGGTCTGAGAATGATGAAATAATATTCCATCACTCACTGTAACAACCTATTACCAAGGCATTTATTCTAACACTGCTCAAAGGCTAGAGAATTAAGATACAGATAGGGCATGTTCCAGTGCACCCGTGACAAGCATACCTTTCTGCAAGATAAAGCTTTAAATTCTGTTATTTTAGGGCACCAGAATGAGACAAAAGAGTCTTAAAAGATTACCTGTACTCCCATTTAGACCATATCATTGATAGACAAAACAGGTTTAGCAAAAGTTTATAGTGAACTGCTGTATCCACACTGGTGTAACAACTGCTGCTGCACACTACCTCTCCAGCTTTCCCTGTCCACAGCAAGGGGAACACCAGAAAAGTGCTGTTTGCTTCAAAGGAAAAGATCTGATTTTTTTTGGTGATACAGCAGCTTTCTCTAACTTTGCTGTGAAAAGTCTCAGTATCCTAAGCACTCAAGCATGTCTGATATTGATTGCATAGGAGGTTTCATTACCTGAACTAATCAGTGCACGTATACTACTCCAGTTAGACTGTGCTGGTCTTCAAGCAACTGAACTTCTCTGTGAAAAAAATACTGCATCTGGAAGTGGCAGAGATTTTTCTTTCTGTTAAGCAAGTTTTTCAGCCCAGTCAGACTTAGCACCACATTTAGCAAAAGTATTTGTTATTATTGATCTTTCTAAAAAATGTTTGTGAAAATAATGCCAAATATAAAATATTCTATCTAGGAAAATGCACTTACGTACCCCTTTAAAACTTCGGGAGTTTAAAATACAGTATTTGATGGGAAAACCTTGCAAAAGCCTGCGTTTGTGTTGCTGTCTGACTGTTCTTTTACTCTGATCTTCTGCTTAAAGCATAGCACAAATCAAAGGCTTCCTCAGATTAGCCTACATTATCATAGTCTTCATAGTAGTTATCAAGGATAGTTTATAAAGCATGACATTGTCTATGAAGTAGACTCACTAGTACATATCAGGGTCTATAGGCATTAACTCATCAGCATTACAGGACGGACATTTGGCTAAAACGACAAAAGTGACAGCAGAATATATATGAACACAAGGAAGCAAATGGATTTTGTAGGAACCCTCAAATTATGCACTGATCTAGTCATAGAAAACTCAGGAGCATGGGTCTGTTGGGTTTTTTTAATTTCTTGCGTCATCCTGCTTGCTGAAGGGGCTTAGTGTAGGAGATTGGTGCAGGAAATCCTGCTTCATGTTAGGGTAGAAGCATAACAGGTTGTTGATACCTTCAGAGCAAAGAAATATCTGGCCAGCAATAGATACAGTACATGATGCAATTTTTCTGACTATTTCATTTAGAAATAAACAATGACACTTATATTTTCAAAGTACCATTAAGATTTGATCACCAATGCATATTTGATTGTACCAGCAAGCACTACAGACAAGCTGAGAATTTAAAAACCCTCTGATTGAATACTATGCATTTAGCAAGGATAAATTCACCTAATTTCTATCCTTTTTCTCATTCATTGGAACTCATCTCTATATTTTAATGAGCTCTAATTTTAACAGTATTTAAGACTGAATTTTTATTTGAAATTAAAGAACAAGGTCATAACAAGTTCCCTACGGCTTTGCACTCTGTGTGCTTCAACCTCAACTTAGAGTCATAATTCCCCCACATATTTTGTGCTACATATCATTTGGGGCAGTAGAAAGAATCATTTAAAAACAACATATTTCCCTTGGATAACAACCATCTATAATCTCTTTTAAAATTACAGGAAGTAAAAAAGGGGAAAACCTTTCACAACATCTCATCTGATGAGATGATAGTGACAATGGCACTATATCTGAAAGAATTTTTCCTAACTTCTTCCAAAACCACTTAAAATCTCACACATTCTGAGGCTTCCACAATATTTCAGTGAAATGTGCCATGCGTAGTCATTACTCAGTAACAAAAATATAGGTTCACCATTTAGCTATCACCCAAGGCCTGTTTCAATGCATTATATTTTGCTTCAAGGCATAGTAAACACCAGTAACCTATTCTTCTCAGGTGACACACTTTATTTTAATAGTATTTCATGAGAAAGAAATTGCAAGGGGCAAAGCAGCACAGTATCTGCCTTAGGTTAAGCTCCTGACTGCTATGACCTCCAAATTGCTTTTCAGAAGATGAGCAAGCATACCAACTTCAGAAGACACAAGATGTGTGGTCATGATGCAGAAGGGCTGAAGAACTTCTGGGAGAAAGTCATCCAAGAGCAAACTAAGCAAAGAGAATGTGAAGAGTCTAGGTTAAGCAAAAGCGCTCTGAGCAAGTAAGTGGCACTTTTTCTTTTGCACAATATAGGAAGGCATGTCATCACATGCATTAAAATAAGGTAACTCCTTATTGTACTGCTTTATTCATAGCACAGATTGTGTTCAGGATCTTTGGCACTTTTTCTCTCAAAGCTGCTTGTCTCGTATTTCCGTGGCTCTTCTACATGGAAACTCAGACACCCTTCACCCCTGAACCTCATGAGCATTCTTCAAAGGCCTTGGAGCATAGCCACACAAAAATAAAGCACTTTGGCAGTATGGCTTGTGACAGACAGAAAATACCAAGATTTTTATCTGGAACTGGTACAGCTAGTACTAGTATAAAGTAGTATTACATTAAAGGGACAGGCAAACCATCCATTTAATGTGTAGAATCAACAAACTTATAGCATCTTTATAATGTTTAACAGCCTTTCTCATCATATAATACCAAGGATAGAAACAGTATAATGAGATCTTCCTGTCCCATGGAACACATTTCATTAGGATTTCTGCTACACAACAGATAAAAAATAAGGCTACTCAAATTTAATCTTTTTTTTCCCAAAACAGTTGTGATTATGGTACAAATACTCAGCACAAGTATGGTAGATTGATTCAAATAGTTTCTCAACCTGTTGTACCTCAGGAGTTTGAACCAGGGTCCCACACACACGAAGTGAATCCCATGGCTGACAATGGACAGAGAAAGAGCTATCTGTGACTCTTATGTTTTTCTGATGGGTTTTCCTGCTGAAATTAACAGAAGTTTTCCTGAATAAACTTTCTTCAAAACTGGGACATTTACATAAATTAATTTGACTTCAACAAACTGGAATGTACTGGTAAAGGACGGTTTCCTCAAAAAAATTTCCACGCACTCTGACACAAGTTCCCAAAGAGGAAGCTACTATTGTCATTTAAAGAATAAGGAAAGCAAGCTCTGTGTAGGCCTTTTGTACCAATAGTCAGATGCAGACAGTGTTTCTCCCATGTAAATGCATCCTGCTCCAGTTAGTCAGTAATATTCCCAACCCAAATCACCAAGTTGCTGGAGAGGAAATACATATAATAAAACCCAGGGAAGTGTTCAGCTGCACTAGAAACCTTTGTCACTCTAGCTTCACAAAAAACTAACACAAAAAGACATGGCAAATCAATTGCAATTAGGAGTATAGGTACCATTTTTAACATCACGAAGTTAAAAATGCTAAAAGCTTTCATAAGATTTTCTCTGAAAAGCAAAAAATATACAGCAAAAGAACTCTGAATATGTCTTAGCTTACATATCCAATATATCTTAGCATGGGGGTTACAACCCCAAAAAAGTTCTTTCAAGGTCACTTGACCAAAGCCCAGATTTTTCACAAAGTTCTCTAACTTGAATAAATAAATAAAAACAAAAAATAAATCAGAAGGTCACTGCAAAATCTACAGGTTCACGACTTCATGTAAGTCTGGGAGAATTAGGTGGCTCTAAGTGTAGAATAGTGTTCATTCTGTGACACCTAGGACACTAGCTGACAAGGAACACCAATGCTTTCAATGGCAAATTTTTCCTAAGTAATTGCAACAATTCTTTGAGGCTTAACTGTATGCATAAGGGAATAATGAAGCAAAGACAGGGTAGACCAAATGAGAAAAGTTTAAAACACTATCTGAAATCAAATTCAGAAGCCAAAGTAACAGAAGCATTCACGTGAAACAGCTACTGCCGAATTACTCTCAGATGAAATCATTGGCTGAGTTTTTTTAACACACCAAATGTAATATAAAAACCCATGATGTATTTGGCATTACCATATGATTGATATCTAATCCTATAGCATTGCTGGGTCAGGCGTTTCATAATACAGTTTCCTTTGGAAAATACACATCCAACAGTATCTTGCAGTGGTCCCTAGTGGTTTTCTCTTCTGTTTGTGCTATACTTGCGCTTTGAAGTTATGTGGCTCCTCTTGCATGTGACATCAATTCCTTTCATTAAACATGTACAGGGTTTGTAGAGATTTTAGGTACGAAATGGTTACCTTATTTTCCTTCAGAGTAAACCCAAATAGACATATTGACAGATCTTGCTCTTCTCCACAGCATTTTACAGTAAACTTGGGGGGTCTAGGGGTGCAATTGTATTTTTTGATTTACACGTAGAATGACCTTATTGGATAGACAGTACTTCTGTGTAGCTTTGTGAATATCCTAGAGGAAAAAAAATAGAGCTCTTCACACTGACAGTATTTCAACAGTTGTTTGACTCATTTGGAATCCAGCAATGTCAACCACTGATAGCATCAGGACTATCCCTTTCTCCCCTGCATTCCTGATGTAGCAAGCTAGAGAGATGTGTAGATGGTAAACAAATACAGGACAAGTGTTATGGTGATGAAAGAGAGGAAAGCTTCGACCCTGCTGAAAAGCCCTGGATACATTTGAAGGATTTGGCTCAGTACTTGCTAAGTGTTTGTCCTCTCTCTACAGACTCCGCCATGAATGGACTCTGCGGCTGGAAGGACGAGCAAGGCAGGTCCAGGCACAGATGAAAACACAGAAAGAACAGATGATGATGCTGTCTATTGAGACTCTTCCCTCACCAGATAAAACTGTTGCTTAAAGTTACTGTGAAAATGCAGAAAGCATTGGGCCTGACTCTGACCTTCTGCATGCACTTATAAACTAGCAGCTACACTACTGAACGAGGAAAAGGTCAGAATCTGGCTCTTTTCCAGACTCCTACTAGGGCTCCTAATAAGATTCTATTGGAATTCAGTGCAAAAATAAGGCCACAGTACAATAATCTCAAAAAAAAAAAAAAAAGGATAGATGAGAAGCAGACACCTTTAATTTCTCATGATATATTATTACTGTGATGCAGCAGGACTTTCTTATGTAACTGCATCTGTGCAGAGTGACAACAACATATTTCTAGGAGAAAGGATCACTTGTTTAATGGGGATAATACATTCAGGCAGCTGCATGCAAAACGGCACATTTCCATTTTCAGAGCTCACAGAGTCTGGCTTAGTGCAGATATAAGCTGTTCGCCTGTCTTGATGAGCCACAGTGAAGGGAGTTAAGGATTAGTCTGATCAGCTGGACAGAAAATAAATATATTCTTAGATGCAATCAGGAAAAAAAGAAAAAAGAAAAAATGCTTTTCTGATCAACATGCAAGAAGATTTACATAACTTAATCATTAAATGAACAGAGGAAAGCATTTTTACTTTCATGGGGTAGGTAAGAAAAAGACTACTGAGGTTATTATGAACCTGTCTGAGAAATGTCAGAGCAAGTGAGTATGAAAGAGAGTTTGAAATAGAAGCAGTGAATCGGTTCATCATAATAGCTTTGCAGGGCATCACTTGCCATAGCTGGTGTGCACTAATCCAAACACTTGCTTTGTCTCACCTTCTTCTAGGTCAGTTAAAATAAAGGAAGGAATAATTAAACACAGGGTAATAATAATGTGTTCTATTGACTTATATATCTATGTATCTAAATACCATATCTTTTGGGAAAAAAAAAACCAACACAAAAACTAAACAACATTTACTTATTAGCTCTTCAATTAATTTCTTTGATATTCAAGAGAAAAGCCATAAATCTAAACAATTATTTTTCTCTAAAACAACATTTTAGAGAATTCAAAATTCTCTATTCAAACATTAAGCCAGGTGGAATTTTACCTTGCTTCCCTGATTGCACTGAAGAAGTAGATAGGAATATATTTGATATATTTCAAAATGAAACAAAATTTAAACCATTTTGACCTCGCAGAAATGGTTTTTTAGTCTTTTTAAAGAAACCTTTCATTAAAACACACAGTTTTACAGAATGTTCCCACTTTTACAAAGTGACATTCTCCTATAGAATAAAACATTTTATCACAGAAATGTTGCTATTCCACGGAGGACTAAAATAATTAGAGATTTATAAAATGTTCTCTGATTATTGAAAACTGAAAGGAATGTAGAATCACTGTTCTTTCACATTTCAACCGAAAAAACAATTGTTTCTTCCATTGTTTTTTTCTCCATTAGAGAAGCAATGTTGAAAAATAATAAAATTGCAGCTTTTTTTGCCTTTGCAGACTGGTCTCTTTCTTCTGTCTTCATTTATTTCCCACTATTCTCTAAAACTTTCATTTACTACCATTCAAGTTAAACATTATCTCTGGTGAAGAAGATCAAACAGAACCTGAACTTGCTGCCACTTCTGTAAAAAACACAGTAGTTCACTGTACTGAGCCAGTACCTAAAGCACATAGGCAGGGCCTGTTGATATTGAGAAATGCCAGATTCCCCACTTGTGAAAGCCAGATTTGTTAGATCTGCTAACCACTGCTTTAAGTTGTATTGCTACCCACATCAGTGCACCTTCTCCCTACTCTATGCCAGTGTGACAAGAAAAGATTCAAGGAAAACTGGCCCAATAAGCATTTGTTGTTCTTTTACATCTAGTGTCAACGTTTTAAATTATTAGGAACAGACAGAGGAAAAAGACCGCACCAGCAGGTGCAATCCACACACAGTAATTCTCAGCACTCCCCTGAGAGAGCCCCAAAACCAGCTGAGGTCTCTCAGCAACGATTCCATCAAGAGCTTTGCAAACAGACAGCAGCATATTTACTGCATGCTGGAAGAATGTTGCGAGTATTGTTTATCTTCACAAGAATACGGAACCTATTTCAGAATAGGTTTCTGAAACATCCACTGCAGCACGGAGTGTGTATACCACAAGTGTGAAAGACTAAAATCCTCCCACTCTTAGTTGAAACCAGCTCTTTGTAAGTTGCTTAAGTGCATATGCATTAGTCATGCTTACCTATTCTAACACATATTTTTCAGAGTAGCAGTATCTTGGCACCTCCATGGTATTGAACAGCAGATGCTTTCTGTTCCAAAGTGTGGGTGTTCAACAATTTTTCACTGCTCATGCACATACAACTAGACTCAGAAAAAACAAGTGTTAGAAATAATAAAGTCTAGCAGCCAGATATAGCCAGATATGCTGCTTGAGTATTGCAAAGCTAAAGGCAGACAATAAGGTGACTGGGAAAATTTTGTTGTTTCGCTTCAGTTTCCGAGTTGGTGAATTCAAGCCTGAATTTAGGCATGCCAGATACACTTAAAAGTGTTCAAGCCTGGATTTCATTATAAAAGCAAGCAACCAGAAGTCAGTTCAAGTTGAATTCTTACATTAGAAAACACCTGCCTCATTCATATACAAAGCCCCTACTGATAAAACAGGATATCCAGTGAGTATAACCTGTTGGGAGAGTAGGCCCCTTCAACCAAACACAGCATTTTTTATTTCCCTTGTCTCTAGTTCCCCGCCTCTTTCCAAAGAAAAACAAAAAAAGAAAAGAAGAATCAAATGAAAATTCATATTACAGTAGCCATATTAGAAAAGCTGGACTAGCAATTTGAGAAGAAAAACTAATTTCTTGGAGTTTATTAGTTTGCCTAACAGAAAAAGAATTGGAATTGAATACCAGTTAATTTGCATAATCACTACCACCCTGCACTAATAAGACGCTACCATGCCTTACAAGAACACATAAGCCAGTCCAGCACTTCCCTAAGCCAGCAAAGAACAACTAAAATTGTATATGAGAAGTCAGAGACTAATAGTTTTGGTCATGGGACTTTAAACATATGATATATGATGCAATATGTGGGGATCATATCTATGAGGTAATGCACTCAAACTGGCATACTGAGGTCAGTTGCAGAACACCCACTTAGCATTGCCTGAATTTATGTGCATGGCAAATAGTGTGAGCACATACTACACTCATTCACATGCTTACTCCCAAGTGCCGTGTCTGATCCAGGAACTAGTGACTAATTTTTGAGACACCACTAGAACTGCTTTCTCAAACTGCCTCTGAGCTGTGGTCAGTTACTAAAGCAGGGCTTACTCAAAATGAGGCAGTCAATAGGGTGAATATAGATGACACTGAGCTGAAGTCTGGCTTCATTCTGACACCATCAAGAAGCACTCACACGATCAGTTACAGGTAAGACCTTTAAATAGATAGCAACTCAACACCTGTCAGTTGCTGCACCTGAATTAGCACTTAAATTCAGGACAGGAGAGTTTCTTTAAGTGAAACCCTTGATTGTCTGCACTCTACCACATATTGGTTTGAGTCACAAAGCAAGTTTAAGGCATGCAGATTAGAATTCTTTCAGAGGAAACTAAGCCAGACCGGAGGCCATGCTCTAAATACACACCAAAGGGCGCTAGCCTCTAAGGGTCTGAGAAAAGCATTAACTCTTCAGACAGTTTTGAGAAACTTGCATAGGTGGGTTATTTGGTCCAACTAACTAAAATAGATTGAGTCTAATATAAACCCCTGCACCATGCTTAGTCTAATGTGGGGAACTCAGCAGCAGCCACTTGATCTGCTGAGTTGCTGGTAATGTGCTGAGTCACTTGCTAATGTAGGTGAGCATAACACAACCAAAACAGTGGAGGTGATATCAAAGCACATTCATATATTTCATGTAGATCTAAACGTGGACCTTAGCGGATGCAATGACTGAGTTCAGGAATGACAATTCACTTGTACAGCCATGCAGATGTGCTAGCATGCATAACTATGCACAGCTTGGTCAACCATCCTGCTGGAGCTGCATGTTGTTGAAATAGAGGCTACCCACACTACAATAAAACTTAGCATAGATCTGGCTTCTGGAACCATAAACCAGCCATGTGTGGTTCAGTTCTACAGCTAAATGATAGAAATATGAGGATAATTACCAATTTCCTAGCCCAAATGTTCCTCCTAATTACAAACTGATGGTGTCCTGAGGGATGCTGCTCTCTACTTTGCCTATTAAACAGCTCTTGACTAGGGCTTCACTGCCACAGTGTGAATAAGGAATAGTAAATCACCTAAAAATACTTGTGGATTGAAAAGAGCATCTGTAGATAAATTAGGATGAAAAAAAAGGGTAGATCTAGAATACGTTATACTTCCTGAGGACACTTCTCTTCACGAATTAAGCATTACTATACCATATATTTTTTACAGAGAAGGGCAGGAGTTATGCATGGTGTTACATATTTGAGAAAAAATTGCATACAAAACCTCAGTACTCAGGACTGACAATAAAAAAATCTAATTATTTCTCCTATTCCCCATCTATTTAATTTGTGTGTCACAATTTTAAATATATTTCAAGCTAAGGTGGACACAAGGCAGGGAAAATTCCAGGCCCAAAAAATGACAGTCTGACAAATAACCTAAAAAAGGTTTATACTACCAGGGAATCCAAACTTAACAATAGGTTTCTATGTGCTGCCTCCATACTAAGTGTACTTGTCTTGAATGCCACTCAAATGCCATTAAATGAAATAATAGTCTTCTACTAATGACTAATGAAATGTGAGACATTACTGGCCTAATCTTTACCTGGTACTCAGGGCCAGTTTTCAGTCTGACTGGTATGACTGAAAGGTTCACAGTCAGGGTCACTATTTTTCCATAGCAAACATAAGCATCATCAGGGAGCATTATAATTTCAAATAGCTACAATAGTAAAATAATCGTCTGACAAACATCAAAAGGGGAAAAATTGCAGTACCAAATCTGAAAGATAACAATTCAGCTATTTGGGCCAGTTCTTTAAAGAACAGCATCTTTATGTTTGGTCTTCACCATGATTGCACTGCATATCCAACATGAACGTTGATGCCATTTGATTGGAACTGTAACTTCCCAGTATATTTTTACTGTTCAACCATAGTGAAAAGTGGACTTAATAGTTCTTGATTCTATTAAATTTAGTATCTAACACAGAGAAACAGTATCTGCAAAATACGGATACAAAAAGCTCAGCCTGTATAGTCTATTTGCAGCTAAGCAGCAGAAAATTATGTTTTCAAAGGGATTTTGCTATAGCTAATGTTATTTTTCTCCCTCTAATATGCTATTCTAGTCAACAATTGCATCACTATTGTTAGAGTTTGAGATTGCAGTACAGGCAGCCTCTGAGTCTAATTAGGCAAAGAAAACAAAACCTTACTAGAGTGACCAACAGTGTTATTTCAGACAAGCCTTTTTAAAAAGTACCTGTGTTTGCCCCGATACCTTAATTTTATTTTTCTCAGGGCAATGTTGGTTCCACTGCAGCTGCTTTCACAGAAGTTTATTCTGTAATATTTGTGTTGGTGCTTTTATATGTTGTATTATAATAAGTGAACAAACCCACAAAATTGTTCATTTTTACATGTAAAAAAGTTCCCATTCTGCCTCATTAATTACTGGATATTGTCGTAGCAGAGTTCTTGTTAGTTAATGACAAAGTGCTAACTAATGAATTGGTATTTTGCAGCTTTTGGACAGTACACAAGTTTACTGATCTTGTTGATACTGCCTCAAACATTAAATATGTATTTGTAATAATAAGACTAACAGTCACTGAAAATAAGCCCTACAAGCAGTAAGGGCAGTCTAATCTGAAATATCAGAAAGAGCAGTTATTATCCACCATCCTAAATGAACACTTAATAACCTGGAACTAAATCCCTTCAGGGTCCTTTTACGATATGTACACACTTCTGCTGCAGTGATGACAAATACTCCATTTTCCCAGAACTAATGACCCCTCTATAATATGTACTAGGGGGCTGACAATTGTGCAGAATGAGTCTATCAACAAACTAACAAAGTGCAGCCATGTTTGAAAAGTTTTATGCCTAAACCACAGGAAAATTTCAGTACTTCCAAGCCATAATAAGCCCCTCTGGAGCCGTATCAAAATTCTGTAGCATGTGTTTGGTCAAGATAGTCTCTGTGTATGGTTTGCTTATTTTCAGTGCGGTTACCTTTGACCAATTATGGATTATTAGGAGCAATCCATGAAGGTAATTAATATGTAACATTTGATCATGTTCTGACAAAATACTAGCATCTCATGGAGGGGCTTTTTGCTTTAATTAGTGGATGCACTAAAGAATACCCTCTTTATTACGAAAACAGACATTTTTTTTAATCCAAGAAACCTCCAAAGAGGATCTCAAAGTAGGTAGTGCTGTATCTGACGGCTTTACTGCAGGGATTTTGGCAGCACTCAGTTATTAGGTCTATACAAACTTTACAGATGCAGAAAATAAGAATACCATCAACTACCTTAGCTGCTATGTTTATAGTTTAACTCGGACACTGCCATTACATTCGCTGGAATTGCCAGAGAAAGCAGCCGGTCCTAATGTCAAGGCTAGCATCTCTCCAAGCAAGCTAGTTTTGAAATGTGCAGTACTGACTAGCCCAAATACTGCTAGGCTCCCATCCAACTGCAAATCCTGGCTGCCAGTCCCGAACGCACCTTAAGAAAGCCTGATGTTTCTGTTGGATGGTAGGCAACAAAATCCACAGCAAGGCTGCGGGGTGTTTTTAACAGAGGAGCTTCATTTGTGCTGTCAAGAGACAAGAGCAAAATTTGAACTGCGAAAAATAATGGCCTTCTAGCATGAATTCCAGTCAATGTGACAGGCTTGGTGAGCTTTGCTCTGATCTGGCATGTAATTACTATGTATCCCTGATCTGCAAGCTGTATCTCCTAAGCTTCAGAGCAGTTTCTGACTTGCACACATACGCTTCCTAACAAGAAACTAGTACTTGGAAGACTTGTCTCAAAAAATTAATTTTTCATCATTGAAAATACATGAAAGAAAACCAGTCAATGCTCAGCACCTTCCCATGATCCAAATTACTCCAGATTAACACATCAATTAAAAAGTAAACCAAGGTAAATACGTGTGTGACTTTCACCTGAATGAAACACAGCTTTTCTATCAGCACCATTTAATTAGTTATAACTGAAACAATGAAAGCCTTTCACCTCGAGGACTTGGATTACTGTGAAAGATAATATTATTTTCTGTCACAAAGAAAAGTACCTGCAGACGCACTATCCTAAATGCTTCAGCAATACCAATCTCAAGTTTAGGAAAATGTCTGTTTGTAATGCCCCATCTCCAATCAGCAGGCAACACAGATGTACTACTCTGTCTCCTGGTTCCTTAATACTTGGTGTTCTGCACAATTTCATCTGGCTGTTTGCCAGCCATAGGATGAATACATCAGAGAGGAAAACCATGCTAGGGAATGTAAAACACTGATCCAGTGCATCCCCCCAGCAGCCTCATGCACATAGGTTCTAGGAAGCTCTAAACACAAATAAAGCTGCTCCCAGAGCAGAAGATATTTGGATTTTTGTTTTTGTTTGTGATGTTTTCATGGATTTGTTTTCAGGGGTTGGGTGTCAGAGAAGCAAGGTCAAAGAAGGGACATTCAAGTCCCCATGGTAGCAGTGTCAAGCTGAGCTTCCGCTCCCTCAGTCTAGGGCCTAGTTTTGCCTTTTCCTGCAGTACATGTTTCTCACTTCTTTATCTGTGTCTCCAAGTGGTGGTTGCACCGTCTTCTACAGGTGCCAAAGAGGCAAACAGATCTGTGAAAGAAGGCATTGTGAGAGGGACCCTGCTCTCCCAGGGCAGCTGCCTCCACAACTGCCATCCTGCTAGCAGGGCTGAGAGCCAAAGCTACCTTCTGATCTTCTTTTACCCACTTTTCATCACCCACCCCAGCTACTTAAAGCTGCTTTTCAGTTAGGAGGAGTATCAGCAATAGCTCATTAGCTCTATGAGTAGCAATGTGAGAAGGGGCTCTGAGGACAGGAATCTATATAGAACCTGACTTTCTCTTTGCTGAAAGAGCATTTAGTCATCACACATGACTAAAGCTGCTTGAGAACTGCTGGCAGCTCATGTTAGTCCCAGATGCAAAGAGCTGTGGCAGCAGGGCAGTCACAGAGCAAGATGAGTTCTCACCGTTTTGGAGTTTCAAGCTTTTGGGCCTTTTCCTACAATGAACATCTTTTGCATCTTAAGTCCATAAACAGCTTTAAAACATTACTTTCAGTCTGTCTTCACTCTTTCAAGCTCTAGAGGCTTTTACTAAAAGAGCTTGAAACATCCCAATATCTAAGTTTCAATCTTAAGAGCTGTCAGTGCTGATTATAAGTTAAAATAGTCAAGTTATTGCATTACAAAAACACTCAGTGACGTTAATGCCATCTTCTGGCACAGAAACCTAGCCAGAGTTTCCCTGGGTGAGACTTCTGCCGGGTCAGGGAGACATGACTCAACCCTTGGGTGGGCACAATAAAATGTCATGTAAGTGAAACTGGGAGTGGAGCTGCAAAGGGAAAGAGGTATGTGGCATACTTTCGCATTCAGATTGCCTAATGCCACACCTCACCAGAGGCATTAAATACACTGCCAAGGAATTTCATTGCACATGTGCAAAAAACGATCTGAATTCAGTGGTCTTCAACAGCTAAGGCTACATCCAGAATGTCTGCCTATCCCTGTGCTGCCTTTAAGCTTTGGAAGTTGTGCAGAGTGTTTCCAGACACCCTGAAAGCTCCCTGGGGAGATAGAAACAATGCAGAGTACAGCTCCGTGCTTCCCGCTTTATGGTGGTAAGCCTGAACATGCAGCCACAGCATGTTGCCCCTCTGCTTTCTGTTTTCAATGATTGATGTAACCGGAGGATGAACAGTCACCTTGCAGGTAACCTTTTCTGGCTCTAGTCGTGGTGAAGCTTTGAAGGCTGGCTGGGAAGCCCTTGTTTTCAGGGGATTCAGGACTCTGAGACTAGTTCTGACTACACCTAGCAGCAGATGAAACCCAGAAAATTCATAATGTATGTCAATCGATTGAGAGTGCCTCCTTCCTCAAATTGGCAGGACTGCTGAGGAGTCCTGAATCTTAAAAATTCTCTCTTCATTGACAGCTTCTCAGAGGCCAGCTTTAATGACCTTCAAGCCACACTACAAGACATAAATATCTTAGTCAGTTTGCAGAGCAAACGTGACACAGAAATTAGTAAAATAATAATTCACTGTCTATAGACTTACTGAGAGTGCGTGAAGAGAGACAAGGAGGAGCAGTCATTCTCTTCAGCTTTATGTTTCCTCTAGATAAAATTCAAAAGGTAGTTTGAGATCCAATTTACAAAGAATTGAGATTTCAATAAAATTTGCATCAAGAGAATAAGTAAGTGCAGAAAGTTATTCTGAGCTAAAAGAGAAACTGAGAAGGAGGGTACTGGCAACATTTAACATTTCTCTGTCTCCAAAGTGAAGGAGCATCATTAAAAGATGCAGCTCAGCAATTCTCACAGTGGAAGAGACTTTAACACAATACAGTTCAGTTCCCAAAACTCAGGGGGCTTTTGCCTTGCTAGCTAGGGATAGGCTAATAAGCTCAGGTAGCCAAATCCATGCTTTAATTAGCATCTTTCCACAGCTGCCAGGCAATATACTGACATTTTGCCTACTCCCTGCAGAAAGATTTTGTTGTGTCTTTGTTGTATTGTAATACAGAACTCCAAGAACATATGCAGTATTGCTGTTTTGAGGAAGTCTTAAAAAGATCCTAAAATTTCATGTCAAACGGTATGTATTTGTGTGAACTTCGTATTGAAAAAAATCTGTCAAAACCCCCCAGCCCTTCTTTCTACAGCACATACATCCATATAGCTTAGATCTTCAACATAACCAAGTGCAAGATATACATTCTGTTGAAAATTAACTTTGTGTAGGCATAGGCTGTCATAAAAACATGAACATATTTGAACAAAGTAAAATGCTGAGTAATACTTAACAAAATATAATTTGTATATCCAATATATTAAATATACAAAAATCAGTATTAAATACATCATATGGCTATGTAAAAATATTTTAGTGATTACACATGTAGATTTTCTGCACTTATGATTTTACAGATTTATTCATTGCCAAAATAAAAGCTAAATTGAAATGGGTTTTGATGAGTTCAAAGCAAAAGGAGAGAAAGAAGAGTTGGAATTCCTGGATGGGTCTAACTTTACGTAAGAAATGAAACCTAAATGGTAAACTGATTTTTCCTTTTCTCCCAAGCAGTTCTGTGGTTTGAAAACTGATCTACTGGGAGCAACATAAGGCAAAAGCTCCAAATATTTTATGTTTTCTAGGGCTCCCACAGAGATACTTTGGCAGATTTAGTACTGCAGAACCTAATTACTGGTCCCAGTTTTCTGTCTCCCAGGCTTCCAGCCCATATAAGCATACAGATGCAATTTGGTGAGCTACCTTAATCCAAGAGTGAAGGTTTTGCACTGAAACGGGAGTCCATGATCTGGGGCAACTGAGGTGGAAACGCAATTTCCATTTTGTCATCCTGGCTCGAAAATACAGTAACCTGCAGCTGTTAAAGAGGAATGGGCAGGTGAGGGTAGTACCATCCAAACCTCCTGCAGCTAAATCCACCATAGCTGATCTGTTAGAGTTCTAAACCTCCAGCTGAAGTTGTCAGAGGGAGCCAGCCTATGCAAACCATTTGGAGCAGCACGGAGGAAAAGTCAGGGTCAATCTACGCAGTCAAATCAACCACTTCTCAAATTCCTTAAAATAACTAAATTATCACCGGTGCCAGATATTAGCCTTTGTAGAACAGCAAGAAGGGTGAAAAAATGATGGAAAGGAGGAGCTAAAACATTGAACCCTTCACTAGGAAGACACAACAAGAAACTCACTCCTCTGCTTGACGACTATGCTTTGATATCTGAAACCAGGCAGTGAGCAAGAATGTAACATGATAAATTGCTGGACTTTTCAAATGTTCGTGCAGCTGAGATGCTTATTTGTACATGGATGTTATGTGCTTTACGATGCCTTTTAACATGCTTGTTTTCTCTCCAACTGAATCAAGGACAAGTAAACTGGAACAGAGGGAAGAGTGCCACAACTTCTGAAATCCAATCTCTCTTACCTTATACTGCTAATTTGGGGATGGAGGAAATTATGTGGTTCAATTTACAATTAGGATTCCTCCATAATGATGCCTTTCCTCCACAGCTCTCACATAGAACACAAACCTTTTCCAGAAACCTGAGAATAAAATATATTGCACAGTACAGCTGTACTGTTGTTTAACTTGGTGTGATAGATTGATTAACACAAATATAGACCACACAAAGAGACAGTTAGGTGCTCTGACCAAACATGATTTGAAGGGCATGGCAAAGGAGCAGTCTGAGCAGCTGTCAAAAGGGTAGACTTTCTATAATGCGGCTAATGTTCCAAAAAGTTCTTTATTGCATGCTTATCAACTGCTCATCACAATGAGGCAATACATGTTTATGTAGTGTCTTTGCCTATTGATGCTCACCCATTCCATCCAAATTAAAAATAATTTTACTCACTGCGTTCCAGGTAAACCTGCAGTGAAGGCAAAATCCTGTGCCCTTTACTGCAAACATGAAACTAAACTTACGCAATGTCAAAACTTCTTAATCAATATTACTTCTCATTTTGGCTTGCCAGATTTCAGCAAGTTTAGCTAAAAAACACTACTACCCTTTAGGAATTATGGTTGCCATCTCCATTAACTATGTCAAACTATCTCTTCAGAAACGGAGCTAGAAGTTTGTTATGACACTATATGTTAACTCAAAGATATGTTTTACCTCCAAATTTGCTTCCTTGGAGAGAGGGAATGATGAACTGTTACCCAGAATGACAGGCTAAATGTCTAAAATAGCACCCATGTACTAAGAAATCACCAACACATTATTTTTTCACTTTACTGAAGTTTCACTGTGCAAGAAATAAAGAGCCATAGGGAACATGTAATACCAGCAGCATAGCAAGGTCTGTCATAAAGCTGCTGCTTGGCAGATCAAGCTTTTCTGGAATGAGATGACCCAGTCTTTTGAATTGTGTGCCCTTCCTTTGCTTGGCAGAGAGAGAGACTGCACTGAGCTACCAAATTTGCTTCATGTAAAGCAAAGAACATGCATTTTTTTTCTTGGACAAACTAGATTTAGAGAGCATTCAGAACAACTGGCATTTTTTTCCCGTAGCTCTGCTGTTCTCTGTATCACAAGTGGTGGCTATAGATGGATGGAGGATAAGCGACACAAGTTAAAATCTCAGCCCCTTTCAAATTAATGGAATTCTGCCATTGTGTTCAGAGTTGCCAGCTTCATTCACCAGCCAAAGAATGGCAGGGAGTTGGAGCTTTAGGGGTAAGCACATAGACCTACTCAGAATATTTTTCCATTTTTGTGAATTTAGGTAAAACCAGCCTCAGAGATCCTTCATGTGTCCTCCTGTAATCTGGGGTCTCTTTCAACTCCTTTCCTTTCTTCCCTCACTGGCAGCAGCATTTCTGAGGGTCACAAGAATCACGCCTTTATGAAACCAAATGCCAGAGCACCCTAGGCAGGTTTCCTGCTTCTGTGCCCAGCAGTCCAGACTTCTTGGGCAAGTACTGTAGCTGTCTCAGGAGATGACAGGAGAATACTAAATCAATCATACCATTACCATAGAATATTTCGCATTATATAAACCAACAATTCCACAAATTTCTTTCTCCTCCTCCTCTGTTATTTCTCCAGTTTACAGCCTTGAACATATAATTCATAAACACATAAGATTTTGGTGTGCTGTCTAAAATTAAAGAATTACAAATCAATTTTTCCTTATTTGCACAGACTCCTCTGCTTTTGCAAGAGTTCATATTCAAACATCATAACATTTACAGGAATTGTTGGAGTGCCACCTATTGGAAATAAATATACAAATGAAAAATACTTTGGTTAACCTGCATGAAGTAATCATTTTTACCCAAGTGCTGGTTTAACTATATCAAGTTAAAAAACTTTGAAATACACACATTTCATGTTCCATTCAGAACTATGTTAAATGTTAGATCAGCATGTGACTTAAAAAAACCTGAGCCTCTTTAAGGGGTAAAATACCTGAAACTGGTAAAGATTAATAGCCCTCGAGTATAAAATAGCAAAAATCGGAGGAAATCCACTAAAGTAACAACACACTTAAAACCTGAGTCACATTACTAAGCTCTATATCCACTGTTGTTGCAAAGTTTATATTAAATCCTGGTTTGCACTCTGCAGAGACATATGTATCTTTAGGCTCACACAGTTTAGCTGTGTTTTAGAGTTCAAATGTAAATTATCAATTTTCCCTATGGAAAGCAGTCTCCTTGGGATAAAACAGCTCTGTCTTCCCACAGAAAACTTACAAATCACTCTTGATGTCCCGGGTTTCTTACAATCGGTTTTAATACAATCTTCAACTGCCACTTCTGTTCAGAAGATACTCAGGTAATGCCAAAGCGACTTCTCTCTGTCTCACATGAGCAGAAAAATTTACTGTTTTTATCTCACTCCCTCCCCAGCTTCAGGCCTTGTAGCATCTATTAAGTGAAAGTGTGCTGAATTATACTTGAATGAGACTGCAAAAAATCTAAACTGAAAAATCTGACCCAGTTTTGAACATTGGACTTCACCCTGGAGTTAACTGCCCTCTCCCCTTCCTTACCACTCAGAAAAGAGCAGGCTGGGAGTGCCATTGCCTGAAGAGCATCACTATTGAAATTCTCACGCGTCTGCTTCATCTCCTCATCTTTATTACTGCAGCTTCGTCCTCTGTGTCTTTGTGAGCTCTCACACTAAAAGAAGCAACTGTGTTGCTTAGCTCCTTTCTTTCTAAACATCCCAAGCTTAATCTCAGAACCACACTATTCTGCTTCTGAGTCCTCCTGTTAATTAGCACTCACCCTTACCCAGCTCATGACAGTTTTTCTGACAGCTCTTTTCATGGCTGTGCTTGAGAGCTACACAAACATATAGAGAGGGAGCTTTTGTAGATGGCTCTAGAAAAAAACCCCTACAATAAAAAAAACCCTGCAATTAATTATACCTGAGAGCATATAGCAGAAAAAGTATCAGAAAAATGACATGACACAAAAACAAAGGGAAGCAAACTGCGTGAAGCAAAATACACTGAGTGCGGGATATTGCACAAGCTGAATATCATATATTCAGTCCTCAGAATTATTCTGGTGGCCTGACGTTCCAATCTGCTCAGTCATCCTCAGTGGTCCAAAATTCCCAACTCCAATTCTTTGGCTAAGTAGCATTTTATAATATGTTTACAAAAATGACATATGGCATTGAGTTACTGAAACGCATGCTATTTTCTGTTTTATGCAGTAAAGGCTAAAATCACCTTTCTATTCATGTTGCCTATGAACTGATTTAGATAGTTCGTGACAGGATCACTTTCCAAATCGGTTCCTACTCTGCCATATCTTTATTTCTAGCAGGTGTCTGATAGATATTTTCATTCTTCACAGCCACTTTTTATTTCTCCTGGTAACTTACATCATCCTATCAGTGCACATTTTTTTTTATTTGTTGGTTTTATCTCTTCCTCCAGATCCCACAGAGTATGCTCCAGGCTTCTCTGCAGTTTATAAAAGACCTTTTCTTCTACAGCTTTCTCTTGAAACTTCAATCATTTTCTGTCTCTTCCTGAGGCATGCTCTCACATATAATTTCCTTCCCTTAACAAGCATATTTTCTTCTTCTGGGGACATATTTACAATAGAAGTTCAGGGGCATCAGAAGTAACATTTCTTTGGTGCAACAGTTGTAGACCTATGTCTAAGGATAATGACACGTCTCTTATGCCCACTGTAGTTTTTGCGTTTATATTGCATACTGAGAAGAAGGAAATGTGAGGAGAAATAAACCACAACACAATTCTCAGTGAAATCAATAGGTTTGCTTCAGGTTCTATGCCATATTTCCAACTTAAAATTACTATGCCGTAAGCATTTGGGGAGAGAACTACTAGGGGTAAGCACAGCAGTAATTCTTTGATGATGACAAAAGTCTTGGAAGACTTGCTTGTGACCAGGTTTTTGTGAGTACAGATCCTGGGCTGATCCTGGTCTTCTTTTCCCCACTAACTGAAGCTTTTGGGCACTTCCAATAGTTGTGGAAAATAAATGTGGCACATTTCCTCAGTCAGTGTCTTTCAGACTGCCAGTCAAGGCCTAGATATGAGGTCACCTCACTGTTCTAAATATTCATTTACCTAAAGTGCAATACTAGTAGATTTCTTAAAAAATCGGTGGGGGAAAGGAAATGTAGTGTGCTGATTCTTTTTCTGTTGAACTGCATGAAATATAAGTTAGGTCAGGCTAATTTCCATGTTGTTGTTTAGATACCAGGACTCATTCAACTGGGAAAAGAAAATTGAGTATTTTAAATTTTATCCATAGCTTGGAAGAAATTGCAATTTCAACATGATCTTCAGCTGTAGATAGCTCCTACAATTTTCTCAAAAGCTTTTCTGAACATATTTCAGAGCTGTAAGGAAAGAGAAGTTCAGCTGCACCTATCAGCTAAAAGCAGCAGAGGTAGACTTAGGGGTCATGTTGGCCAGGCTATACAAAAACTCTGAGCAGGTGACATGGCAACTGTGGATGGAAATTAAATTAATAGACATGTTTTTATAAGCAATTAACGTAGCTGGATGAAAACAGAAAAGATAAGTAGGCAACCATCATTATCCTCACTCTTAAAAAAAAAAAAAAATACAAACAAAAACCACACACACAAAAAAACACAAACCCAAACCAGCTGTAAGGCCTGAAGGCTTCTCCAGTCATTTTAGGTTACCACTGATCATTCGATTTAACATGAATAGTCATACTAAATGAATGAAGGGATTTATAATTTCCACACTATGGATTTCTCCCCTGTAGTATAAATATCTGTAAAAGGCTCCCATAGGGTATGGCAAAAGATGCCTTTAACCTTTGCATACATAATTCAGATCAGCTTAGCATCATTTTTGTCAGAATGAAACCATATGTCACCTAATGTCTCGGGGGAGATACTGGCATATGGAGCCTTTCATGCTTTAACTGCCAGTTTGAATCCAGCCCAGGTCAGTAACAACCAACACTGCTATATATGAAGGCTGCTGGGTAACCTATGTGAAATGAGTTGGCCATCTCAGATCAGATCCTACAGCAAAGTTGTACACCAGAACTGACTACTGCTCAAACCCACCTTCAGTCAGCAGTATCAGCAAGTCAGCCAAAGATTAGATGAGCGTTGCACATATATGAGCTTTCACTCTGTAGAAGTCACTCTTCCACGCCAGCAATAAGAGATGCTGACATGCAGGGCTATCACCATGCGACACCACCCTGGAGGAGGACCTCCTCTGTCTATTTTATATTGCCATTACAACACCTCCTCCCAACTCTTCCTCATACAGAATTAACCCATTAAACAGATCAACATTTAGTTCCTGCATCGATATTATATGCAGGATAGCAGCTCTTTGAGTAATGACAACTCTGCTGTTCAAAGTGAGGATTCAGTCCTAGGAGAAATTAAAGAAGGAGAACACAGAATTAAACAGTGTCATGATGAGGTGGGGTTCAAACATGCAATCATTTTATAAAGATTGAAGATAATACTGTATGGTAACAGTTACCTTTCATTGAAATAGTATCCAAGAGTAGAAAATGATTAAATAATAAATATGCATTGCAGTAGAGAACACTGAAGACTTGAGAAAAAGAAACTTTAAAGCCTCTTAGAAAAAGATTGCCAGGGAAATTGTTCCTAATTTTCAACAGGAGGGATTTTTATCACTAAAAGATGTGAGTTTTCTCTTTGCAGTAGAGAAAACATTACATGTGTATATTATTGGTTCTTAGTTAGGCTTCAGAAAGTGTAATTCTGCTTTTATTTCCTGCCGGAAAATTTACAAAGACGGCTATTTGAATGCATCGCAAGGCACTGATGTACAGCTGGGAAATGAAGCCAGGCAATCAACTGGTAATGCAGCTCTTCATGCTGTGGGAGCTGTGTTGCAAAGGAGTCTGACAGTAGGTGTTTACAAATAAAACAGAAACTGGGAGGTAATTTTAAAACCAGGACCACTTTTACTGATCAGATTCTATTCTGCATACTGCCAGGTGACAAAAGCTGTTACTTAGTGTTAGTGAGTCATTAGTTCATTGATGTAACAGCTTCTCTATACCTATTTACATAGGCTTTTGTCTGTTACCAGGATTGTTATTTTGCGTTTTTTCCCATTGAAGCTTTGTGAAAGAAATACGCATACACCAGAAAGCAGCATATACAGTTTACATATTTGCCTTTTTTAATTAATATTTCATAGATTCATAGAATCACAAAATAGTTAGTGTTGGAAAGGACCTTAAGATCATCCAGTTCCAACAACCCAGGGACACCTCACACTAAACCATGCCACCCAAGTCTCGATCCAACCTGGCCTTGAACACTGCCAGGGATGGAGCATTCACAGCTTCCCTGGGCAACCCATTCCAGTGCCTCACCACCTTTACAGTAAAGACCTTCTTCCTTATATCCAGTCTAAACTTCCTCTGTTTAAGTTTCAGCCGGTTAGCTCTTGTCTTATCACTACAGTCCCTAATGAAGAGCCCCTCCCCAGCATCATTATAGACCCCCTTCAGATACTGGAAGGCTGCTATGAGGTCTCCAAGCAGCCTTCTCTTCTCCAGGCTGAACAGCCCCAACTTTCTCAGCCTATCTTCATAAGGGAGGTGCTCCCGTATGAAGCCTGTTATTTTTTATAAAAATTAATTTTATTTATTATTATTTTAATTATATTTTTATTTTAAAAAATATATGTATTAAATCAAGTTCTGGAAAGGACATTATCATATTCAATATATGCCCTCTTTCATCACTATACTAACTAGGCTGCTAATCTGTATCTCCTGTGTCAGACTTGATTCAGTTCACTTACAATGCTTCACACTCATGGTCTTCCAGAGTATCTTTCTACATCTGTCCTATGCTGTTAAGCCTCATAAACAGAGCTATAGCAAAGATTCCAACACAGGGTACCACTCCTGGTGTAACTGTGTGTGAAAAGATTTCAAATGAGGGTATATATGCCCCTGTAATCCTCTGACTCCTCTTGTGACCCAAGTGATGAGCTGAGCAAGCAGTACTGCAGAAGATAAAGAAGTGACTGGTGAGAGCTGAGTGCTGTGCAGAAAACTTTCATATCCAATTCCATGGGTGCAAGAAGTGAGAAAGTGAAATGAAGTGGAGAAACAACATCCTAAAGCAATGGTACATTGCCCTTTCTGAAAAACATTTGGCTGAATCCCACCACTTTTTTCTTGAGATGCCAAATGATACATCACTGGAAGTTATCTTGATTTCTCTCTTAAACACTACCCAGCTATCCCAGTATTTATACTCAGCTACAGACCAAAGTTTGATCTGATAAACCTCAGCCTTCGCTATAAACACAAACCATGTCATCTTCTGAAGCATTTGATTTCAGATGATTAACATAATGCATTCATGTAATATGTATTACATTTACTTTTTCCTTTTTGAACCTTAACTTTTGCCTTATATTTCTATTAGGCACAGAGTTCAGATTTACAAAGGCTTTTGCAAATGGAGTACAGACTATGGTTTCTTCCACTTCTTTTTTGTATATCCTGATAACAAGGTGTTTTCCTCTGGGTTGAAGAAAATATATAGAACAGCAGGAATTAATCTAAAGTTTACTAAAAGACGATTAATAAAAATTTGTCCAGGAATGATTTAGGGAATTCAAAAAAATACTACTTTTTAACCCAAAGTTGTGTTCAGCACAGAAAGTATACGCATATTTCCATAGGTACAGTAGTGGTGATGAATCATGAAAAACAGACATTTGTCTCAATAGGCTAGATAGTCTACATGAACATTAGAAACAGTGCCTTATTGAAAGAACAATGTGCGTAATACTCTTAATGCCTTAAAAAAGTTGGCAGCTTATAAAAGTTAGAGAAAAAATGTTGTTCTGAGGTTTAGTGGTATTCTGCCCGGAAGTACCATTGGTCTGGCTGAGGAAGAGATATGATGTAGTTGGTTTTGGCACGAAGGACTGAGATATTTCAGCCAGGTTAGGTAAAATGGAATGAACAAAAAAGGCTGATACTTGGGCTGCAGAGCTGGTTTTACCTTTTTTGCACCCTCTGTTTTATTTCTTTTGTATTTGACTCCCTTCTTCTGTACTTCTATTTCTTTTTAAATTTTTTTAATTTTTTTGCTCTTAATCACAGCAGTTAGGTAAATAATAGATAAAATGCACATATCTGTCATTAATTACATAATGCACTTACCAGAAAAAGAACAGCCTGTCACTCCTTCCCCAGAGATGGGATGGTTAAGTTTACTACATCATGACATGACATGTTTATCCCCTTTTCTAAACATTTAGCAGAAGCACTGTATTCATAATTCTTTCAGACTTGAAAAAATTAACCATGTAACTTCTGGTTCAGATTTTTCTCAAAGGAGATCCACATACAGGCAGTACAGAGTGGTGAAGGGGAGCCTGGGAAGATACCTTGAGTTCAGCAGCTCAGACAGGAGAAGAAATGAAGACATTGAAGAAATGGGGTTTGTTCAGCCTGGAGAAGGGGGGGCTGAGGGGCGACTTGATGACAGTCTTCCAATCAGCTAAAGGCCAGATGCAGAGGAGGTGAAGATACTCTCTGAACAGGGATGCTTGGTGGCAGAAGGCATAACAGACACAAGTTACTTCAGGGAAGTTCCATCTGGATACAGGAAAAAAATGCTTCACCAAGAGGACACAGTCCTGAGAAACCCGTTTGAGCAAGGGGCTTGAAGCAGATGACCTCCAGAGATCCCTTCCTGCCTCAATCATTCTTTGATCCTATGACAACTAAATTCTGGAAGTGCTAGAATCTCCTTTACTGGAGATACTGATGACTCATTTTGATAAGGTGCTGGATAACCTAAGCAAAGGCCTCATTTTCAACAGAAAGTTGAATGAGGTGATCTCCAGGGGTCCCTTTCAATGTAGACTTTTATGATCTAGTTGAAGATGTCCCTGCTTCTTGCAGGTCGGTTGGACTAGGTGACCTTTGAAGGTCCCTTCCAACCCATATTATTCTATGATTCCATAATTTCTATCCTACTGGAAATTAATGAGGTTTTTAATTTGCTTGCAACCATGTTGAGCCAAAAGACAAATTATTATCAAGAATAAATACTACGTTGAAGCAGATTTAAGAAAAAAGAGCTGTTTTGGAGCTGCTCAAATGTATTATTCCTGATGAGTTCAGCACAGACTTGTGTCTACTCAGCTGCTATCCTGTCTCACTACCATCCAGAGGCTTCACATCTCCTTTTTGCTGCTATGGATCAGACACCAAACCAGGCAGCAGACTTATGCCATCACAGAAATTGTGGGCAAAGTCTGGTCAGAAGAGAAATAAGAATATCAGTTATGCTCAAACTATAACTTTGCATGTAAACATATAGTCATACCAGTATGTCGCAAAACCATTTTAATTGCCACCAAAACTGCAAAAATAGTGTCTACCTGTTCAGACTTTCAGATCTGCAGGGACTAAATCCATTCCAAAAAGGCACATATTTCTTTTGTGAAAAATTCTATTTATACTGATTGCTACAGAGGGCAACTATTCTGGAAATGCTTCTGAGAAAAGAGTGAGAGTACTCATTGCTTTCTGGGAGTTTTAAAAGGGCATGCTAGAACAGGACTACGTGCTTATTGCTTTGTTTAGAATGCAATATAATTACCAATCATAAACAGATTTGGCTTAATTTTAAAAAAATCATTTAAGTCTGCCTTTTTACACAGTTTTTAACAGTGCACATTTCTTTCATCCACATCAAGGCCTTTTACATTTGGAAACACACTTTTCTGGTACAAAGTTACCAATTTCCAGTAATTGCATTGCCTCAGGTATTGTAAGGTACTTGCTTCTCCTCTTTGACGCACCCTGAACTCAGTGTTGCACCCTTTCCCACATAGTTACATACTTTCCCTCCTGTGATGACTAGTACAAGACATGCTATCCCTCGCAGACTGACAGATTCCAGTTTGAGGAATACCATGAGGAAATACTAACAAGGAAATTATGGTTCTGGCATCATTTAGCATAAGGAGCTCAGAAATAGTTACGGTGCAGCTCAACCAGCTTATTTTCTCTCTCCCCTCTGCTCTTACATCCAGATAGCCATTTTTATTAGTTGCTTCCATAATTTTGCTATTCATCACATTTCCCAGTAAATTTTCCAGACTAAAGATAAACCCACGTTGAACATTATTTGCTAAGATTACTAACATCTTGAAATACATCACTGATGTACACAGTTTGTTCCATCATTCTAAGTATGCCATAGATCAAGCTATCTACCTGCATATGGTGAGCATATTAAATCACTTGAAGTTCCATTTGCATGATCATCTTTCCAAACACACTTGCTGTGTTGCTGACTCAAGCACTTTGAAAGACTCACTCGAAATTACTGCTTGAAAAAAAAGCGAACAATGTCTCACTGAGTATGCAGGAAATGAAATGTGTTAACACTTATCCATTTCAAATTAGATTCAGCACATAACTGTCTAACAGGAGTGCACCTAGCTATAGTTTACATTTGTCTCTCAAGTAAGCTTTTTAATCAAAAGCAATCTAGTGTTAAGCATATCGAAAAGCCCTTCATTAGCCATCAAGGGGACTTGATTTTTCATGTGCTGTGTGACATATGTTGCTGGTGCTGCTGTCTACCACATCTCCAATTCTAAACAAGTGTTTCAGTTTGGGGTTGATAGTTTGTAAAGAGCACATCTGCAGTTTTGCATCGTGCAAGGCAGGAATGTTTGGTGTGCTCAAGGGTCTGGTTTGTACTGGTGGCTGAGCTGCAGAAGTGGTCAGTCACAGGACTTCAGGTGGCAGATTGAAGGGGACTTTTCTGTTGGGTTTGTTTTTTTTTTTTCCCTGAAGTAGTTTCATTTGCATGCTGTTTTTGTTGCATAACTGTGAGATGCAGTTCAGAACTTTTCAAGTATGCAACAACAAATGTCACAAGCCCCTGTTTTGAATGAGGCATCTATGCTGAGTAAGATATTTCATTGCACAGCCCAACTGCATGGGAAAGCAAAGCTCAGTGGTCATGTCAAGACATGGCTGTGGAAAGTGGTTCAATGCCTGCATCCACTAAGGTGTCATAAAGTAGGTCACACACAACTAGAATTCTTACAGGTGTATAGGAAGCACGGGGGGACTGCCAAGAACCCTGTTTAGTTTAGCATTATACACAGGCATCTCTATAGCTCCCAGGTAGCTCTGCATATCAGCTATGTGCCTTTCAGAAAGTCCCACCTAGTTCCTTTGAATCTCAGTTGCCCACCTCCAGACAAAAACAAGCAAACCAAACCAACCAACCAAACAAAAAAAAAGCAAACCCACAAGAAACACCACCAAACCAAAACAAGCTTTCTCTCATGCTTCATCCCTGGCAGTGTTTAAGGCCAGGTTGGATGGAGACTTGGGCTACATGGTCTAGTGTGAGGCATCCCTTCCCATGGCAAGGGGGGTGAAACTAGATGACCTTAAGGTCCTTTCCAAACTTAATGTTCTATGATTCTGTGCTTCCTTTTGTCTAGTTAAAGTCCTTCAGAGCAAGTTTCTCACACAGCATGGCTGAAATCCTGGCCATTATTGAGGTAGGTCAGACTTTTGTCAACATTTCACTTCTGTTTATGCAGCAAGAATCAAGAAGGGTCACCTTGGGCTTGCACTAGCTAGGGAGTGTCTGATAATGAGAACTGCATTGCCAGTCCATATCAACATGGAAATCAGTTATGCCACCAGCCAAGACAGAAGCACAATTAAGCAGTCATTTCCCACTGGTGACTTAGATAACTCAACAAGCCCACATTATCTTACATGTTAATGCTACCAAAAGATGTATTTTTGAAACACTGTTGTGAAGATGCTCAGTGCTTTAACAAATTGAAAATAAAGGTGTTCCAGTATATTGCAGAACTCCTAGATATTCTCTAAAGTCAGACTACAACTAGGCAAGACATCATTGTGCATTGTTTCTTACCTTACTAAAGTACCCAGAACAAACTTAACAAAATGCCAGAATCTTGTTGATTCTTTAAAGATACATGCTTACAGCTCACAGATTTAGATACTCAGAAGCAAGTCTTTTGAATTCCCACAGTAATGTGCACTTGTGCAGAGCTGCTTTTATTATAGGGTAGTTGGTGACTATGTCTGGCAACAACTGTTCAAATGCTCTAGTGGTGAAAATTAGCAGGCTTTCATCAATTCAGGAGGCTGGAAGGAGGGTAAAATGAGAGACAAACAGCCCACCAACATAGAAGATGAAGTTCATTTCCATTCATGCTGAGGAATTCAACTCAGATGAATATCCATCACCCAAAATATTTACATTTATGTTAAAATACATGTAATCTCAACTGTGGCAGGAGATGCAGTTCAGCCTCACTTCATCAGTTTTGACTTTGTATCTCCTCAAATGTAGAAGGCAAAGAACAGAAACTGAGGTTTTTTTTTCTTCTGTTCTTCCCCCCACAACCATGAGGGAAGAAAACTTGCTTATACATAGTCTTGCTATGCTCCCATACCTCAGTCTGTTTCTGACAGTCTCTTTCCCTTTGACAATATTTGAACTTTACTTTCAATTTCAGCCAAATAAGACAAAGGGGTCTCAAAGGAAGTTGCTTGGAAATAGGCAGGCAACAAAAGGAGAGAGAGAGACTGCAGTAGTACCCCGAAGATGGAGAGGCTAAAGCATGTATTCTAACATTATTAGTCACCTGAGATACCCCCTGAAACAAAAACTTGGTATTTCTCAGCAGTATCTGAATAGTCCAATTGCTAGCATATGTTAGATTAGAGCTCATACCTATTAGACTCCATAAGGAACAGACATCCATTGGGAACTAGTTCCTAATAGTATTGCAGTTCCTTGAGGAACTGTTTTTCTCTGTCCCACAGCCCAGCTCCCTCTTCCTTCATTGTCTCTACAGATGAGATTAATTTTGTGTGTGTGTGTGAGATGAACTGTTAAAAATCTGCTAAAACAGCCTTCCTCAGCATCACCCTGATTACCCTTTGCCTCTGCAGGCTCTTGTGCACTGAGGCCTTCTGCACCTAGCCCCTGGGACCAACTGCCTCTAGTTATCCATTACTTCATGTAAAGAAGGAAGGCACTAGAGCCCAACAGTAATAAAGGAGTAAGGAATATCTTCTACACAGGCTGAAAAGGGAGCTATACCTGCCTTTAATCACTGGGAAAGCATTTCCTGCTATCTCTTCTGACAAAAGAACTGTCTCTCTGCTCATCTCTCTGCCCCACAAAGACCTCCCTAATCTGTAGGGGACTGACTGGTGCTTTACAATATAAGGGTATGACTCAGGATACTCTCAAAAGCAGTCTTGTAATAAGCTAGAGCCAAGGAAAGGAAGTGATACAACCACAGGCACAATTAACTTGCAATGTTTCCTTCATTAAAAAGGGTATTATTAGAGTTATGAATGGACGTAATTACTTGTATTTGCTACACAGAGTCATCTGTCTCAATAAAATAATACCATGTGAACAGAGGTATATTTTATGATATAGAACGGTGCAGGGAAAGAAAGCATGTATTTTACAAAACAGTCTTTTTTCTGCTTTTTTTTTTTTTTTTTTTTACACTTTAATATGGCAATATTAAAACAACACAAGATGGTTTTAATTTAAACAAAATAATCAAAAGTATTTAATTAAATGAGATTTTGTCATATGGAACTTTTTAATATTTTTTTTTTTCCACCAGCAGAATCTGCTGATGCACTTGGAAGGTCTCCCGCTAAAAGCAGATGGAAACAGAACCTGGATACACATTGCCATCTTGTGGAGCTCTGCCCAGCAAAGCGTGCTGCAGAGACCTGCAGGCTTGCTTTACTTTGGAGCAGCTCCACTCAGAGCTGGTATTGACATTTAACTGAAAACAAGTTTTCAAAGATACATAAGCACCAGAGAGTCCTAAACGCAGTTTGCACAGCCAGATATAATGTTAGAGTTTAGGTCAGCTGAATCCCTGCTGGGATATCTTATTTGGGAAGTAGGACAAAAAGCTTTTCACCTTTAAAGCACTGCTTCAAATCAGAAGTAAAACAAATAAATACACTTGTCTGTTCCGTTTTACGAGAAGTACATGACTGCTAAAGTGCTCTGTTTCACATTTAAGACCACACTCAACAAGCAAGGTGGCTGAACATTTATCATGCTCACCTTTAGGGCAGATTTGAAGACCAGTGGGTCAGTGGAGAGAAAACTGGAGCTTTCCTACTTAAGACCTAGAAATTTGCAGACACAGATGTACAATTTTGTTAGCTTGATGACCTTCTTAAACATGAAATTTCTTTCAAAAACTAAAATGTTTAGCTCCAAGCTCAGATAAGTCAGGGAGTTATTTGGGGACTGATTAATGAATACCAAATAAAGAAAGCCACAGAGGGATGAGTCATATCTCTATAACAAAGAAGTAAAAGATATAGCCCTTCTAGCTCTTACTCCTTTTGTGGCTTTTTTGTTTGCTTGGTCTCTGTTTAATTTCATCATTCAGAGTAACTTCCAGCTATTGCACTTCAATTATAGTTTCTTTAATTATTTTTTTACTAGAGAGCTGACTCACAGATGAAGGAAGTATTCAACCTCCCAATACAGTATTAAACAACCTACAAACTGTGATCTCTCAGTCCTTTTTCTCCTGAGACAACTAGTGTTATCCCTAAAGCCTTTTCACTATGAAGTAACAAAGTCCAATCCCCCCTCTAGCATTATCACTCCTTAAATTTGTCAACTGGGACAGCTGGTAAGCTACAGCTGTGCCAAAACCAGCAAGAGTACAAAGGGACTGTGCATTCTTCTGCACTTTTTTGACAAAGGAAATGCTATCCTTACACAGGTTTCATAATACCTCACTCAAATCAACAGTATGCTAAAAGATGATGAAAGCTGAACCTCAACAAGAATGAAGAATGATGTCACTGGGTAGTTAAAATGACTAATCTGAGAGAGAAGGTGAAAATGATCACCTAATGGAAATGAGGCAAATGGGTTTCAAGGCAGATAGCACGGTCATCTGACTGACCTGTGGCTGCAGCATGAGAAGAAAGGAGCAAAGGTAACTCCATTGCATCAAGAAAGATGTCTTCAAGGTCACTTAGTGATGCTTTACAGGTTAGGTATATACACCCACTTCCAATCAGTGCAACGCAGAGCGTACACATTGTTCAGCTTACAGCACTAAACAGATTAATTGGTGGCTGTTGTCCTTTTTGTAGACTACTGCCAGTGAAATGAATAAAAGCAGTCATTCTTTCTTTGCTGCAGAGTGATGTCATCAGAGGTGGCAGGAAGGGATGTTGCATGTGTGTGCAGCAGTATGCTGGTAAAACCAGCAACATGAGTACCACCATTTAGTAAGCAGAAGCAGGCTGACATGAAGTTGTACTTGAGAAGTGGCTTTGAAGAAGAGCTTGTAGGTCACATTTAGTACCACAGGCAATCAGTAAGTGTTTCCTGAGCATTTATTAAGTTGCTTTCATACAAGAAGAATTGGAACCACAAATGAAAATGCCTGGACCACATGCTACCAGTGACATACACTTGTGGAAAATATATCAAATGCATACAAATTTCATCAAACTTCTAGCCTAAACGACACCCACAGATCACAATTCTATACAGATCAATTACATCTTGCATCATATACTTCTATAAAGTTCATGTTTTCCATTCAAATCTTTATTACAGTGTTTTTTTCCTTAACCTTTACCCCAAGGAAGGAGTCATAGAAATTTTTCTTCTCATACACCTTCACTAAGATTATTATTTCTACCAAGCAGATGGGGTGAATGAAGTTAGGTAAAAACGCTCAGAATTCAGATCCCAGTGAGGGTTGGCAGCTAGAAAAAAACAAGCAAACAACATGTATTATAACTGAGTAAATTTGTTACCAGCACCACTGAAAGTATATATATACCATCACATAATGTCAGTGATTCAGAATGAAGTGTTATAAATGTTGATTCTTATAAGCTGTGGAGGCAAAGGTTAGAAAAATACTGTAGATTATTTTTCAGGCACTGCATAAAGATGATTCAATATATTCCCCTAATTCCAAAAATTTTATCTAAAAATAATATGTCTTTGCCATATTCACAAAGCACCTCTTATAACCATCACGCATTATATTTATATAGTGAACTAGTTATCAATGATAAGTGGCATAAAATTTTTCTCCATATTTACAGTCAGTTCAGAAATGTTCTGTTTCTAAATATGAAGGACCATGAAGTGAAGAATTTTAGCTCATTTAGCTCAATTAGCATGATGTCTACTGCCAACAGACATACAAGAACAAATAAAAATCATTTATCCTAGTAACGTTCTTGAGCATCTCAGTTTTCTTTGAATAGAGCTCAGAGTTAACCCTGAAACTTCAATAACAATAGGAAGAATTGTATCAATGAGGTGTAACATAAACTAAACAAATTAGGAAAGAGCAGCCAGAACCACATGACTCAGGAAAAAAAAAAAAACAAACAAAAAACAAAAACTAAAACCAAAATCCATGTATCAGACTCTCTACATACACCTGTGTGTAGTGACGTGTTCTGCCACCTGAGAACTGGGCTTGGTTCTAGCACTGAGCAAGGAAGTACAGCAGAAATACACACAGCAAGAGATGATCTTGTAGTCCTTAAGATGAAGTACTTTAAGTACATTGATACACTACCATGCAAAATTTCCACCTAGGAACCCCGCATTACTGCCAAGAAAATCCAAGAGGGTCTAAGTCTTTGACCGTGGAGACAAGAGAAGTTCTTGGAAGAGTAGGTGCACATAGAAGAACATGAAAGATTAGGGATAAGGAGGGTTTGCCAAAAGGTGCTTTTGAAATCAGAAGAGGCTGGCCTTCATTCACTTTGTTTCTTTTATTTCCTACCAACTAACAAGAGCCTCAGTTCAGTGTGTTTATTTAAAATCAGCAAAAGGAATTGAGACTGTTGTATAAGTACCCCTTTAGGCCTGTAATACCGTTGAGCACAGACAATCGGCCCATCAACAGCAGCCAGAAACAAAGAGCAGGCCTGATCTGCCTACTTCCACAGTGATGTAAACAGGGTAGCTCTGTTTTTAAAAGAATGGAATTTATTCAGATTTTTAACAGTGCAACTGAGGGCAGATTTGGCCCAGCTTGTTCAGTGGCCACCAGGGCCCACAATGCATGTGCAGCAATGCACAGATGTGCACTGAAGTTTGAAAAGCATGTTCTGTCTTTTTATAAGGTGTGTACAATGAATATTAAACAACCTTCTAAAGTTAATGTTGCCACTCACCTAGAATTAGCACTGCAATCCTTATTGTATGCTGCACTATGTGGAACATTAATGACTACTTAAACTAATTCAGAGTGGATGTGTAGTCACGGCAGTGACAGGGTTATGGCATATAATAAGTGCAAGATTGCTCTGTAGCTTTGTATGATCCTTTTCTTTCTTCTTTATTTCAAGGAGACATTTTTTTTCCCAATTGACTATTTTTGATAACTTCGGAGGACAGAAAATGAGATTTCTACATCCAAATGGTTAACATACCCCCAGGCCAATTTTTATTTAGGAGAAAGGAAAAGTTACCTTTGTCCTGAAAGTACCAGAATACTATGTTGAAGGCTGGGGTGATCAATTGAATCATAAAGGAAATCCATTGGAAGCTTCATTAAAAGTATGGTATATGGAAATTCCCTATGAACCAAAATGCTTTGTATCCTCATACTTGCATTCCAGATGTATTTGCACTAGGTTTCAAAGAATTATAGCACTGAAATATCAGGAATCTTTAGCTAGGAGATAGCAAGCAGGTGAAGTGACAGCAATTATTTATGTAACTAGAAAGACCACATACAAAATGACATACAATCTTCATTAGCATATCTCACTTTCGCCTTCCTTTTTTGAAAAACACAACAGCTAATGCATCCGTCAGCAACAGTCAGAGGACTCCACTTGCTGACATTCACTACAGCTTGCACTTATTAACCCAAATGTGGGTTAGCGTCTTTTTAATTGTTTTTATAACAGGGTTGCTTGTGGCTTGAAAGAACCAGCATTCAAACATTACTCATTTTATGCTACAATAAACTACAGTTAACAGGATGTACTCTGTTCTGGCTTTGTGCCTCTATGCTCTCAGAGGGTGTCTTCCCAAAATCATTACTTCAGTAAATCCTACTCTAAGTTTAACTCACCACTGGACCAATATATCTTCTGAGGAATGCTTCCTCGAAGGGGCAGTCACAACCTGAATTGCATTTTTGTTGGAGAGGGAACTTGCCCAAACCGAAAGTAAATTGTGGATTCTCTGACAAATATACTGGCACAAAAACATGAGAACCTGAGCTATAATTAGCTAAAAAAGTAGACTACAATGGAGTATCCAGATGAACCTACTTGGTTTCAGAGTAAGTTCTGCTCCATCTGAAGGAGAAACAAGGAACTCTAAGAAGCTGAAGCACTTTCAAAGATGAACTCAAGCTGTTAAACCTGGGAACAGACCTAGGTTTTAGGTACTCTAGCATACCTTGACATCACAGTATTAGATGAGACATATGAAATGCAGCACACTGTATTTCTCCAAAGGAGGTTCTCATATAGAAATGTGTATACTACTCCACATTTCTATATTGCATTCTCCACCTGGCTGATCATACCTGTTCCTTACTATCTTCTTCACCTTTCCATGCTCAAAGCAGCACAGTGTCAGAGAAACTGACTGCAATATGAACTGTGCTTTTCCCAGGACGGAGATATTGATGCTGCTATTTCCTTGCCAACTGTTCATAAGGTGGGAAGGATGGAGACAACTGGTCTGCATCTTGCTGACTGCTTGCACAAGGGTTAGACACAATGTAATACCCTCCCCCCAACAAAGCAAACAAATAAATAAATAAAAGCAGCTCATTTAAATCCCTAAAAGGAACATTAGATTGTTACCTAGCTGTCTTTGATGTTCCTTGCTCAGTTTATAGCATTCTTTTACCTAATTAAAACAGTGGGAAGTTCTGTTAATTTTTGAGTAGATGCACTTCTTTACTCCCCTGTACAAACCATTTTAAAGCCAGAGAGCTTCTTTTAAATATTCATTCCTTCAAGCTGCAATTCTGGGGACAAATTCTGAGGACAGAAAATATCCTTGGAAAGATTTGTGTTTCTTGCATACAGCTCCTGCCAATCACATTCCGGAAGGTTTATTAGCATTTTGGCAAACCAAAATAAGTGGCTAAAGAGGAAGATAAAGATGAAGGGGGGAAAAAAGAAATTAATCATGAAGGCCTAAAGATTAGAAAAGAGAAAAGAAAATTAAGAATAAAGAAACGGGAGAGCTAGCCTTTTCTAAAGCCACATCTTTAAAATAAGCCTACACAATGTCAGTCGCAGTGAGTCTAGACATCGTAGCATCTGAGCAGTGCTGGGCTACGCTTTTGTGACACCAAGTGGTTCATCTGTAAAGGTGCATTCTGCCAATCTGCTCCTCCAAATTAAAAAGGCTGTTAAAAGATAGTTGTTCTTAAAGGTGCTTATAAATGCAATCCTCCACAGCCCACCCTTGGTTGGGTAACAGGTCTTAAGATGCTCTTGCATAAGAATGCCACTATAATGTCAACTAAACATTTTTATTATTATTATTATTTCACACCAGCCCCTTTACCTTTCACATGAATTTTCATTTATTCATATTAAAAATACTGTTCAATTCAGAAGTCACATTAAGTATTCTAAAAGATTCCATCCAAGAGAAACCATATTCATGTTCTGTGGAGACTACTAAACACCTACACTATATATTTTGAAAAGAACTCATGAACAACAGAAGAGTCCCAACAGGAGCTAAAACTAAGCTTGTCATGGAACAGACTTGTCCCCCTCCCCTACTGCTAGAAGCAAGGTAGAAAAGAAAACGTACCAGCAAAGAAGAATAGCAAAACAAATGCACCAGCATGACTGTCATTTTGTCGATACAAATTGTTTCAGAAAGGTAGTGATTATTTGGACTCAGATGTCTTCAGACTTTGTCAACAGTAAAAACTCTGTTCCTATTGAATAACTGTGATCAGCATCCAGGGGAAAAAAGATTGAAATCCCATTTTTCTTTTTAATTTCTACATCTAATTAACAATTAAAATGAGCATAATTATGTTTATTTCTGCTTCTCGCATGACCAACACCACCACAATTCCTACACACTTTCAAGTCTTTAAAACATTCAACAAATGGACTCTTGCTCTCCAAATGTCCCTGGTGGACATTTAAGCCAAGTATATAAAAACTTTCTTGCTGATTTCTTTCATTCCTGACCTTCCCATAAAAACAATTCTGTCTGCAGTAACACAGAAAATATTTTCCTAGCAGGTAAGCATTGCAAATTACATTGTAGATTCATATTTATTTCATCCATTAGATCCTTCTACAGCCAGATGAACTCCACTACAGCCAGGTGACTTCCTCAAGGAACCTCCCCCATCTGTCCAGAGCTTTCTATCTATCTACATGGTTTCTGAGATCACAGTTTTTGCATCAAGCTGTAAATGAAGAAGAACTGTTAAGGGCTCTCAAATAGATACTAGAATGAAAATAAGAGACTGGACGATTCCGGCAACTATAGCAACCTGCTGGTAGTGCAGTTTTTTATACAAAGAAAATTAACTGCAGCATTTACACCAGGTAAAGCTATAGCGCCTTTCACGACCTTCAAATTAAATAATTTCAGCAGTCTTTACTGAGGTGATGATCACGAGCATGGATTGTTGTGAGTAGTTTCTTATAATAAAGACCAACAATTTTTGTCTAGCAAGCTGAACATGAAAGAAAGCATCTCCTCAGTCTTTACACAGACTCAGAGCTTTGCAAGACTCATAACTGGTAATTGAAGGCAGATATCTTCAAAGAAAGACAGTTGTGACAAATCATTAACATATTTAATCTCTGAATAGCCTCACTTTCAATTCCATCTGCTTTAATTTTGCTTCTCTGTTTTCAACTGTTATGTCAGATGAATACTCTGACATCCTTGAGGAGGAGCCATTGTCAAAAGAAACTTTGCTACTAACAAGCAAATGCAAATGATTTCTATTTCAGTCTTAAGTATTTCATAGATACACAGTAACAACACACAACCACAGGATACACAAACCAAAAGGCAGCAAAACAGGTATTTAGGTAAACCCTGAACTACCTTGGGACATTTTGGGAGCCCGCACAGTAAGAATTTGTCTCTTACTGTGAGACACAGTATGCTATACCAAGAGACTACCCAGCTCCCACTGGGCACAAACATCAGGTTTTTTGTAGCCAGGGGCTGCAAGGTTGTCCTGCAGGGAGGAATCCATTAGCTGCCCTGTGTAGTAACAGCTGCTTCCAGCTGGCTCTGAAATCAGTGAGCGCCGCAATATTACACACCAGAACCTCAACCAACCACATGGTGCCTCTGTTCAGGCATGTCTAAGAAAGAGTAGCAGCTGCTGGGAGAGGAGAAGCAGGGGGGACATACATACAGGGACATCCCTGAGGTCACAGATGGAGATGGATTCTTCAGAGATGCTCCATGCCAGAGGAGGTGCACCTCGGAAGGGACTGCAGCCCACAGTGGGGATGTCCTGAAGGGACTGTGGCTCATGAGTGACACACACTAGGGTAGGAACACCCCTGAGAGTCTACAGCCCATAAATGGTCACCACCACAACAGGGACATTCCCAAAGGGACTGTGGCTCATGAACAATACATGCCAAGGCATGCACTCCCTCAATGAGACTGTGACCTGCGTATAAACCACACCAGAGAAGAGGAAAACAAGTAAAAAGGGAAGACTGACAGAAAGAAAACATTATGCGTACAACCTCAACCCCAGTTCCCCAGTTTGTGACCATTTTGCTTGTGACACCAACTCAACTGGTCCCACTGGCTCAGGATTATCTTACAAGGTTCAGCGAAGGAAGAGACTCATGGAGCCATGAGATATATTCATGTGAGAGGTACGTAAAAGGTGAGTCCCCCATCAACTCTTCCTCACATTCAGAGGTAACGGATTTGTCTCAGCACTGGCATTAGAGTCTCACAAATTCTTGTTTCCTCCAGGTGCTGCTATATATGCTAATTCTCTGAAAGACAATTAAATCTGAAAGATTGCTAAGTGTAACTTACATAAAATGTATGCTGTGTAGCTTCTTCTTTTTAAAGTAACAAATAACTGCCAAATAGCACCTGTTTCTAGGTATATAGCAGACATAGAATCATAGACTAATCAGGGTTGGAAAGCACCTTAAGGACATTAACACCTGTAGCCCCATAGGTAGTATCCTTACCACTGAGGTGTTATTTAATATGTCAGCACAGTACCAGGCTGAACTCTTGGAAGCACAGCCTTTAAGATGCAATATTAAACCTATATCTGAAATATTTACAGCCCTCAGAGATCTCCACTGCACTGTGAACAAGGTTATCCCTGGAGTTCTGACTAAATCACATTTTTGCAATTCCATTCTGTCAAGCTAAATTTCCACTACATTTTTATTTAGATGATGTACATTCCTTGCCTCTTGTCTTAGAGTGCTGTGCAGTATTTGTGTATAATTTTAGAAGCCCATATGTTGATAAGTGCTTGGAGAAGAAAACACAAAGTCATGCTGCAGCTTCAATGGGAAAACTGCTTTTATTTCACTCAGACTTGAGAAGACTGGTACAACTACATTCTCCCTTTCAAGTACTATTATTTTGAAAGGGGACAGGCTAAACATTGAAGCATTTACAGGAAGCATTAGAAAAAGTGGCCAGTAGTAATGTCAAAATTGCCAGCTTCAAATAAAGGTAGCTCTTGAGCCAGAATCTTTTCAAGGGTGGCACATTTAGGGATCTTTTTCAGCTGAGTTTGAATTTTTTGTTACAAGAGTATTGTTTTCAACCTTCTGCTTGTTACAGAAACAGAATTAGTAGCTTTTGTTGTGAAAGCTTGTAATTTCAGGTTGACACTTGTCATTCAAATAGTCAATGGAGCTAGTAAGAGACTTCTGCACTTACGACACACTACCCTATTCACTACATCTTTTACAAGATTTTCATGAAAGTTCTAGTTCATCCTGCAAAAGTGTAGGACGAAATTCTGTGGCACACTACACTTAGAAGTAAACCACTGTCTAGACCGCATGAATGCTTCAACAGTGCACAGAAGGAGATGGTGCTCCCAGGAAAATAGAATTTTTACACCCACAGCAGGCAGCTTTTCGCCTTTACATGGAAAAACTCTTTCTGGGACTGTAACTTTGTAGAATTTAAGGAAGGTATGACTTCCCTATTTTAGATTATAATACTTAAATTTGTGTGGAAAACTGCAGGCAGTTCTGTGCAAAGACTGTCTATCCATCACTGAGCACAGCAGGCCAGCTGTTGACTCCCTATTGATCATGCTTTATTTTCTGGAACTGGAAACCAGTAAATAACTTACTCTAGAAGATTACCATAAATTTTCTCCTAAGTAGTAGTCCTCTCAGTTGAACTGCAAATTTAATACTCTTTTATCTAAGTGACATCAGAGGTAACAACGAGACTGCAGAAATTTGTATCACCTAAGGTTCTTATAAAAAGCTAAAATAGTACCACACAAATAGACTTCTCACAGCTTGTCCACAATGGGGTACAGATAATATGAACAACTTCATGTTTCCACATGTCTTTTCCTGAAGAATTATCCCTTATTCAGATTTAGTCTCATTATTTGAAATTTATTCCAAATAAGCAGAGCTCAAATAAGCACAACCACAAGTGGAGTTACTCAGCAACAGCTATAGAAATTAAATTTACACCTGCATTAAACAGAATTAACTTTCAAGTGTGAACAACCCCTTATTATAGTGTTGGAAATGGAGGCTGAATTACAATGATCTGGTTAGAATGCAGCAGCACAGATATACAAGGAAAAATACTTGAAAGTAAGATTTTTAAAAGTATCTTGTTAAAGTTTTTTATTCACAAGTCAACACCGTAAGGACACAGAGGCACACACTGCAGAACAAGCATTCCAAAGCAGCTACACGCACGCCCTGCCCATGTGAAAAATGTATTATGGGAAAAAAAGAATAATTACACATTCATCTCCCTGGTGGACAATACTTCCTGACGAATTCATTTTTGAAGTAGAATAAATATGCCCACAGATGAAGCAGATCAAAAGCCATTTTATACATTTATTTAAATAAATGAATAGATACATATATACGTATATACAATCCCTGTTTAGGCTCATCTGCCTTAGCTATCTGCAGCCTATTAAGCAGTAGGAGGGAGGTAGAATGGGATGCACAAAGATCACCCAAACATTTCTGATTAACTTTTTTCTGTCTTATGATCTTCCCATTTAAGACGAAGAAACAGTAGTTATAACCACTTAGAAAGGGACACACAGATTAGCAAGAAGTAATTCCTGCAGGTATGGCAATTCCAGATGCTGCACAGGTCTCACTTGGACTGCCAGCCAGATTTCTTCACTCTTCTGATATTTTCAAACAGCAACTATTGCTTCTTTAAAGAATTTAACTTTGTAGAATTAATGGTAGCAGCAGCATAGAAACAAATATGTTTTACAGATTGACTATTCTGATACCTAGCTAATTTATTTGTATGACCAAACTGATAATGAAGTCATTAGAGATGTATGTCAGGACCTCAGAAATCATAGCAGAGCCAGAGCTTGAATGTTTAAGTGCCTGATGAGAATTTTTAACCAGTGGCTGTTGATCACTCTTTCTGAAGAGAACATAAGAGCAAACGAATTTAGTCTGAAAAAATAATCTGACTCACATACTATGCAGAAACAGTAAAAGCTGCTTTTAACAAATTGTTGATGCATAAAAATCAGTATCAAGGAAACTGTGTTAAAATTGTTGCAAATATTTTATCAAGGAACAACATGGAAAATGAAAGAAAATTGAGAGAGTTTTGAGGAGAATGTAATCAGACATTTTTTTCCTTTTTCTTTTTTTTTTTTTTTTTTGTATGTACTTTATTCTTGAGCTTTTATGTGCAAAATCTTTGGTTACAGACAGAAGAATATTGCACATGCTAATTTATAACATGAAAGATGATGGTGTACTGGAACAACAGTACATAAATTGGTACTAATTTAAATGACATTTCACCAATCTGCAAAGAAAGATAACACCTTTTTTACATTTACAGATGTTTCAGTTAGAGAACTTGGCGTTTAGGGGATAATGTTAATACATTTTTATTTATGATTGCCTGTAACTAAAGTATATATAACTTATTTGTATTCCCCCTATTTTATTCCATTCTTCACTTTTTTTGCTGGCTTCATGCATAAACAAATGACTGCATTCGAAATTTATGTATAAAGAGAATTGAAAATAGCAATTGAAAAATAAGGAAAGAATAAATAGCTTCATTAGAAGTAAAAATCTTCTGAAACAGATTGACATCTTTATTGAAACAAATAACATAATTACGATGCAAACAGCAGGAAGGAAACAGCAAACACATTTCTTGTTTCAGCACTGGAAGATACAGAAGGAGTCAGATTCTTTAGCTGTAAGCCAAGGATCAGCTCTTAAAGCACCAAGCACAGGATTCATGCTGACATCCACACAAACTCCAGAGCCAAAAGGCTTTCAGAGTTGGGTCCTCTTCCTCAGCTCTGGCATGAATTTCACTAGCTGTGGTGGAAGTTTTCATCACTAACACACCAAACACATTATTTCCACTGGAGAGGATTTTAAAGGCCCTCTTAGGACAGCCAGCTGGAAAGTTCTAAAGTTCCTGTCAGAAGATTCACATGATGGCCATCAGACACTTCACCTTCAGACTCCTTTTTTCTTATTTAAATAATTTATTCAGTAAGGCCTTACTAAATGAAATCGGTAGTTTATTTCATTCAAGTCTGGCACACACATCATCTCTGTGAGACACACAGTAACAAGAAATAACTAGGACACGAATTTTAGCCATTTTGAATGGGTGGAGGGCAGACATGAGCCACGGATTTGTTGTCCTCAGGATACGAGCAGTCAGTCAAGTTTAAATGTTTGCAAAAAAATCAAATCTACCTCTGTATGGGAATTGGCCTGGGTTCCTAATTGATCCCTGTAGCAAAGAGGCACAAGACGTACGTCTGATGTTAAAGTGATGCTACTCTTAATTATATACCAGGAAAGAAATGAGATCAGTTTCAAGCGTGTGCTAAAATCAGCTCAAGTTATTAGCCTCCAGCAAATGCATTATACTATTCACTGGCCTTCAGAAGGGAATTCTTAACTGCAGCTAAATGTCAATGTTGCCATATTTAAAAGAACCATTTGAACTGAATCCACGGCTAAGTACATACCCTGCTCTTTATGAACACAGATAATAGAAATAGAGGCTGGGAACCACAAATTTCTTACGGTACGCTTTTCCTGAACAAGCAAAAAACAGTAGAGCAGTACGAGGGGGAGGAGGGAGAAAGAACGAAAAAATTTTAGATCATTTGCTGAAAGCAAAAAAAATAAATGGCATCTGAAGCTTTCAAGAAAGTTTTTGTTTACCTTGTAAGACATCAGTGCAAGAGTCTTAAATAACAAGGCTTAATCTGACGTGAATGGTTCCTGAGATCACCTCCTCTTTTCTTCACATTCTTCATCTCTTAATCCTCTGATCTAGTCCACACTGTAATTTAAACACTAGAGATAATTAGCTTACTTTCTAAGAGCTTTCTTGCTAACAAGATGTAAGACATGTCTGTTTGGCTAGTTTGGATTGCAGCATATCTTTTATTTGCTTTTTCACTGTGTCTCATCCATTTAAGTAGTGATTTCTTCAGGTGACAGACTTTCTTCCTCCTGGTTCTTTGAAAGAAGATTCAAACCAGTGACACTCAGAGCAGCTAAACAGCATCTTCACATATAATTTACTATTTTTGACACATCATCTCTGTTTTTCATTTGCAGCACACAGAGCAGGTAGCTGCAAAACAAAAATAGATCAAATACAGAGAGCTCTTACTAAATGCATTATAGGTTCTCTCTATGCTTTGAGGCTATATTAACCAAATTGTGGGCATTTAACTTAATACTGTTATATTCTGGCGTGTGATGAAGTCTGTAGATACTGGTCTTTCTGTAGGGTTTGCATTATAAAATTAAAAATGGAAAACAGGACAAAATTGAGAACAGGACAAAAAAATTCTCTCCATATGTCAATATAATCACTAAACTATTTTTAATCACATTTACATTATTAGTATTGTGAAACAACAGTTAATCAGTATGCAACACATACTGACTGCAACCAAACTTAAAAAGCCCTTAGTCTTGTAAGTAATCATAGAATTACAGAATCATAGAATGGTTTGGGTTGGAAAGGACCTCAAAGATCATCCAGTTCCAACCCCACTGCCACGGGCAGGGACCACCAGACTAGGTTGCTCAAAGCTCCGCCCAACCTGGCCTTGAACACTCTCAGGGATGGGGCAGGCACAGCTTCTCTGGGTAACCTGTGCCAGTGCCTCATCACCCTCACAGTGAAGAATCTGTCTTATATACAGGACAGTACACATTTTACTGCTTTTTAATTATAATAGTTTAAAAATTACCTATTCTTAGATCTAGAATTGCACACACTTATTTTTAGCTGATAATAACCATCTTATCTCTAGCTATATAATACTTAGGTAAATAAGGACAACAAGTATACTTGTGCTAAGTAAACAATACATCTTGCAGTAAATTGATAATAATGTATTGCTTTACAAATACGCACCACATACTCTAGAGAGTGTTTATTACGTTGATAGAGGTCACACCTCTTGTTAAGGTATTTTGTTCAGCTGTTGTAAATAAAGGAATTCAGGTTGCATAATTACAGATGGTATTTTGTTTCACTAGTCAATACGGAACAAGTAAATTATTCCACATCAGTCTGCAATTATTGTTCTTCCTCTTGAAAGAGTAGGAATCTGAATTTCTGTCTAAAGCACAAAGTAACCCAACCCTTGGTTAATTAAATATTAGCTAAGTGTCTCTTTACAACTGTAAACTGCACTGCAGAGAAGAAAGTGACTTGCATCTTGCATGGTCCATTGTGATTAATAATGCCAATGTACTAATTCTCCTTAAAACAGTGAAAAAGATATCACTCTGCTATAAGTTATCAACATTTCTATATTTAAGAGCTATAAAAAAAAAAAAAAGAGAAGGGAATAAAGGGGAAGTTTCCTTAATTATGGCCCACCTTGAGGAACCATATGCTCAGTAGACTAAACTCTTACAGAGTCAGTGTTTTCCAGAATATCAGTAGATTTCTTCCCATGTACATCAGTGGAACTTGTATCTGTATTTTTGCTAAGCATACATAAATAAAAGGCTTTACACTTCAGCTTTCAAAAGTGACTGCTAATTTTGAATGTTTCCTCTTTCAGAGGATATGACACTGCTCAACTGCCTTTGCCTCTGTTCTTTCTCCATGAAACTGGGCATGACAGCAATTTATATTTTTATTCTAGCCACAGTTAAGAATCAACACCAAAAATTAGAACCATGCTGTCTGAGGGGCTTTAGAGAATGCTCTGGCAAATAGCCTTAGCGGAAAGCTGCTATTCCTCAATTGTATCCTGCTGAAGCCAGGTGTTAAGGATATGCTTCTAGTTTAAGGAGGCCAAATAGCATAAAAGAGCAAGGTCTGCAGACAGTTTCGGCTGGCTTAGTAGAAATGTTTACCAGCTCTCCAGGCAGGCTAGGCTCCTCAGCAATTTCATTTCAAACCAAGTGAGAACAAGCTCTCTGGACTGTAAGCACAAGCTCAGCCTTGTGCAGACTGAGCTGGGGCAGTGTCCTTTGAGTTCTGACACCACAATGCCCAACCCTTTTCATCAGGAGCCTCATCCATGCCTGTGCTCCCAGCCAGAGGCTGTGACAGCAATGTCCTATAGTGGTACAACTGCATGGACTGCAGGCTCTGATTTCCAGCTGCAGTTGTAAGGGCTCTGCTTCAAGCTGTACTGATGACCAAGTGCTGAGCTGTGCCCTTTGGCCCTGCTCAACGCTACCCAGAAGTTTTACTGCAGCCGTAACATAGCAAAGTTATGCACTTCAGCCTCAAGTCAAAGAGCAAAACATGCCAAAAGCAGCCATCCCTCCCTGGTTTTCTATGTCCTGTGGTAGTTAAGGAAAGGGAGGCCATTCCCACCAGTGCAGAGGAGCCACAGAGCAGTGCTGCACAGCCCACGTTTGGTTCACATTTGCTACTTGAAGAAATCTGTCTGACAGTATAACATACAGGCAACTGTTAAGTGAACAAAGAAGCCTGATGACAACAACAATGGGGAATTAATCCTGCCCGAATTCTTACAGAATGATAGAATCATTTAGGTTGGAAAAGACCTTTGAGACCATCAAGTCCAACTGTGTCTAGCAGATAATTTTTAGAAATACTTTTCCAGTTTGAGCTCATTACCTTTTAAATCAAAGTCACTGTAAAGGCATACTGGCCTGCAAGATCAGTCCTTAAAAGTACACAGCCATAGGCATAAGAAGTGCTTTGCTAACATTCAAACACTGATGCAAAGTATTATTATTAGGAACACGTTAACCTGGCAAAGCCAGAAGCTGGATCTATATCATGAAATAAACTTTCATTCCTGAAAAAACAAGGCGATACTTGCGGCCAAACAGTTTCACCTGCGTGTATGTGCTGGAAACCAGTAAAGAGCTATCAGTCAGGGATCACTTTCTCTCACGTTGTTGTTTAAAATGCAGAGCTGTTAACAGGGCACAAAGCATCTTACATGCCCTGAATGCCTTTTTGGCAGGAGTTTGAAAACAGAGCTGGGAGGTATCCCAACTGGAAGGCCAACTACATTGTATCATCCTGTGTAAATATATAGAGCTTATTTGACTTTTCAGACATTGTGACATTGGAGAGAACTTCTTTCATTAAGTATTGTAAGAGAAATGGTGGTAATGCACTCCCTCCTAGGGAAGGTGTGGAGCAGAGTGTCAGGGAGCGATAGTGGCTCTCAGGCTGAACAGGAGTCAATGTGGTGTTGCAAAACGCACATCCACAATACCAGCGTGTTTAAGTGGAGGTGCAGATCCAGGATGTGAAGAAAACCTAACACGTAGCTAAGATACTGTGTCTAGGTTTCGGCACTGAACTTTAAGAATGACTGAAACTTTCTAGAAAGTCCAGAGGAAATTACAAGATCAGTACTCTAGAAATTCTAGGAAACATGATATAGGAGAAGAAAGAATTGTTAAAAAAACAAACCAAACCAAACCCAACCCCAAAAACCACACACACATAAAACAAACAAACAAACAAACCAAGCAACAAAAAAGAAGGGGAGAGGGTAAGGATTACCTAGCATAGGAAACAGATGATCTGGACAACATAGGCACAGTCTGTGTATAGTGTATAAGGGGATTAACCTGTTTTGTGTGCTAACTCCTAGTAATACAAAAACAATGGGCTTAATCCAATAGTTTCAATAACATTAACATTACAGACACTGGGACAGTTTGCCATAAGACATTCTAGAACCAACATCATCAGAGAGCTTCATAAAGCAGAGTGACTTCTGAACACCCCCACAGTCCCATTCTCCGTGATGTTTCTTTGCCCGCTAAGAAAAGTGATTGCCTCCTCATAAGCTTTCAGCGAATACAACAATCCAGAAGGCTATGATACTCTCTCTTCAACTGGCTCTTAAGATCTGTTCACTTATTTCTGGGCACACTGGATGCACTCACACGTGCACTACTCGACATCCAAAGCTCGTCACCTGCCAAGGTCTCTTGGGGTTCAGCTTCCCCTTCAATAGGGAAACTGGGTCTGGTTTTTGATGATGCAGCAGCTCGACAGTTGCTCTGGAACAGAATTTTCTAGCTTGCTCAGTCCATGAAACCCTGCAAAGCGAACCCTGACCTTCAGGCTACAGAATGCTGTCAGTGCTGCAGTTTGCGCGCCGCTCCTGCGAGGCTCGCTGCGGTTTTGTTTCGTTTTCCAGGCATAAATCGCACCCTGCCTGCTAGCGGGTTCCGGCATCGCCTTCCCCACTCTCGGTGCTCGAAGGCCCCAGCTCCCCGTCTCCTCCTTAAGCGGGAGGGGAGCGCTGCACTCCGAAGCGCCCGCAGCGGGAAGGAGGCGGTGCCCTGCCCCGCAGCCCCAGCACTTCCTCGGCGCCCCACAGCCCCCCCTCCTCTCCCCGCCGGCCCCTTCCTTCTGCGTGCGAGGCCGGGCCGGGCCGGGCCGGGCCTGGAGCGGGCCATGGCGGCGCAAGCGGCGCCCCCCGTCACGCAGCAGGTGGGCAGAGCGCGGGGCTGCGGGGAGCGACCGGAGCACGGGGAGCTGCGGGAGGCCGGCCGCTGCCTGGTGCAGGACGGCGACGGCAGGAGCATCCCCTTCAAGGCCTTGTACAGGGAGCAAAAAGCCATCGTGCTGTTCGTGCGGGTGAGGAGGAGCGCCTGCCCGGGGGGTGGCTGGGCGGCCGGGAGCCCCTGCCTGCCTGAGGTGCTGTGCGGGGAGTTTGCGCAGGCTAGGCTGGAGCAGAGAGAACAGAAAATACAAAGCAGATAAAGCAGATCGGTTCTGCTTCCAAGAACTCCCATTATCTGGTAAAATGATACAGTGTTTACCTGAAAGGAAGTAATCCTTCGACCGCGTTTAGGGAAACAAGGGTCGTGTGCCCTCATTTCCCAGCTGGCAAGCCACCGTTCATGTTCCTGAAATATACAGAGATAAAAATACTAGCAAGGTCCCAAGCTCAGTGTCCTTGTTCAGGCTTTGATTAAACCAGGAACCTAAGCCAAAAATTCAGTGACTTCAGAGAACTTTTAGTCCTTCCAGTTCCCTGATCAGTTCCACAGTGGTTTGTGGCCGCAGTCAGAATCTGATGTTACATTGCTACACAATCGTGTCTGTTTCTCACATGTCCAACTGGTTATGTTGCAGAATTTTTTATGTTACACCTGTAAGGAGTATGTAGAGGACCTAGCAAAAGTCCCCCAGTCGTTTTTACAGGTAAGTACTCTGTTCTTGATATGTACATCAGGTTGCTGTAGTTGAGCAGATTTGTGATGTCCCACTGCAGGCTTGTGTGAGGCTTAAACCTTTCAGGAATCAAAGCTTAAAAGTGAGTTTGCACTTTCATTGTTTGCTACAATACCCATAAGGTGTCTGCCTAGGAGACACAGGAAAGGATTTATTGCACTACACGCTCTTTTGCAGCAGCATTATTTCTCCTTGCTCTATTAGCTCAGTGCTGGTTTTCTCTCTTGTATTCTGAGCAGTCAGACAACACCTGACAGGCATTTCTTTCAGTATTAGTATGCCCTGGGCAGCTCTCTTCTCCTGACTACTACCTGACTACTGCCCTTTCCATTATGCTGGTACAGCTGACTGATGGTTGTGCTTGGAACAAGATCAGAAAATTGATCTGGATTAAAAATAGTCTCTTTTTCTACAGTTATTTGTAAGCTGCATCAGTTGTGTGACCTGTTCTCCAGGCAGCTGCACAAACAGGGAGACATAGTGACTGAAAGGACCCATGGCATGGGTAGGGGTTGCTATAGGCAGGTATTTGTTGGGTGGTAGGAGATATTGGAGAAAGACACTGATCTGCTAAAAATGGAAGGTCAGTCTGACTCTTCTAGACTGCTGATTGAAGCTCTGTCATATTTTATTCCAACAGCAGCATAAGTGATGACAGAGACTCAGCTCCCTGCTGACAGCAAGCCTTAGATGGACTAGGAACCTGGGGATGGAAAGAAGCAATTTCCTTGGCAGCTTCTCTTCTCAGGGCAGATATTTCTAAACTGTTCAATCAGTGTTACTCAGAATGGCATTTTCTTAGTTTGGCTGCTCAAATAAATGTATACAGAGAATCAAAACCATCCATGCTTTTCCTAGTGTGAGTATTCTGTTTTTAGCAGGGCCTCTTTTCTTAACAAGCAAAATGTTTCTATATGGGAAAGGCAAGAACTGCACCCTAATAGTAAAACAGCCTTACATTTTATTAACTGTTGTACTGGCATCTGAACGACTTTAAGTTCTGGCCTCTATTTTAGACTCAAGCCTAATGTAAGACCTGCAAAAGAAGCAGTATGTGCGGATGCAAGTTGTATCTATTAATGGGCATCCATATATGTAAATCACAGATGTATGTGCACCAGTATTTGCGTGCTGCTTCTTCAGATGCAGGTGCAACTGAGTGGAAATTTTGAATTTCAAAGAGCAGGTTGCAATCAACTGAAAAGCTGGCCCTACTAATGCTACAGAAAACTTAAAAGTTCACACATTGGCAACTTAAAAGTTATCTTCAAAAACATTTTTTTTTAATTAATTAATGTAGCTGCTAACTGTGGGTGACAGACAAAAGTGCAAGCTCCAAACATGTAAGTGATGTTAGTTTCAAGCAATTTTAACTCAGTGATCATTAACTGAGGATGCCAGATTCTGTTAATGCTTTGCACCCATGCAGAAACACCAAGTTCCTCTTTACAGTTTCAATGCCAATGTTTTGTTCTAGGAGGCAAATGTGAGGCTTATAGTTATTGGACAGTCATCTTACCATCACATCAAGGTAAATAGTCATTCAGTATATTTTATCCTCTGTTGTTTCTTAATGGTTTGCATTTAAGGAATTTTGCTCTGAGTGAAAAGATTTGCAGCCACAGGAAAAAAAGAAGACAGTGTGGTTTTTCATGAAGCATTTCTAAAAGTAGTACGTGAAGAAAGCAAAGAGCAAAAATTTTCTGTTTAAAAAAAGCTGGGGCTTGCAAAGGAAACATTTTTTTATTTCACTGGAAGTTTTGTTTTAGTAAAAGCTTCAGGGATAAAACTTTTTTGCCTTTATTTTACCATGACAAATTTACAGGTTTCCAAATTAGGGGTGGGGAGGGGAAGGGAGCTGGGAGAATGGCTGGGTGTTGGTATTTTTCCACTGTCAGTAGATCCTAACTACTTACTATCTTAACCTTAAAAAAATTACTTTTTCTTGTATGCATGTATTTTGCAGCCCTTTTGCAATTTAACTGGGTATACACATGAAATGTATGTAGATCCACAAAGGGAAATTTATAAAACTCTTGGCATGAAAAGAGGTGAAGGTAATAACGTATCAGGTAAGAATAATTTTCTCCCCTTGTTTGGACTTACACAGAACAAGACCAGAATGCTCTGATAAAATGATATAATCACAGTGTAAATAGGAAGGGAGTTGCCCTCCATCCCGCCTCTTGCAGGCTGTATTTTTTTAAAGTGCTGGTGATCAGAAAACTCTGAGCTATTTGTAGCAGCTGTTCAGTTTTTGTTGTCCTCCTTACATACTTTTGAATTTTAGATAACAAATCTTTTGCCTTTTTGTTCAGTGTGGAGCCCTCATGTTAAATCAAATACACTCCTGGGAAGCATTAGGAGTATGTGGAGAGCAATGACTGGCCCGGCTTTTGATTTTCAAGGAGACCCTGCTCAGCAGGGAGGAGCTTTGATTTTAGGCCCAGGTAAGCTGCTCTGTTTTGTGTGAAAGTTACAGTATTCTCCTCCAGCTGTTCACTTTAATCCCAGCATCTCAGCCACTGTCCCTGTGGATCCCAAGATGATCTGAACTGTGTGATTTGTTGGCTGAAGGAACCTGTGGAAGTGTCATGGTATAGTCCCACCTCCCACAGAGATGGCACAAAGCTGATCACAGTCCTGCAGGAACTGATAGGAGTGCTGGTGGAACAACTGTCTTGAAATTCTGAAGGGTTTTTTGACATTATGGTGTTCATCTACATTATGCTTTCACATTTGATTCTAGCCATTTAATGTGTGTTTTAATAGAGGAATAATGCATGAATGAGGGAGGGGGCTGCAACATGACAAAGTCATCTCATCACATCGTTAGGAAACATCATGCTACAGCAGATTTAATTCAGTTAGATGCCTCAATACTCCTTGCTTCTATAACTTCATTAAAAAAAACCCTAACCTTTGTCATTGTTTACCATACAGTAAACTGTGCCAGATACAGAGCTAGCACACATTTGTATAAGAATTAGTAGGAAATCAGAATGCTTCTTTGAGTCACTTACACCTTTGAATAAATATTTTATTCAACTATTTACATGTTATTCTCATTCCATTCCAGGCAATGAAGTTCATTTTGTGCACCTTGATAAAAACAGGCTGGATCATGTTCCCATTAACACAGTTTTGCAGCTGGCAGGAGTTAAAACAGTAAATTTCACAAACCAACCCCAGATTATTGACATATGACACTGTCATAACATGCTTATTTATTTGTCCACTACAAGAACAGTTTCCTGGTGATGTTCCACCAGCATCAGTACTATTGTGTCTTTATGGGTCATCTGTAACCTTATCTAGAAAATCAGAGCACAAAACAAACTACTTGGCAGTGAGGATGGACACAAAAGTGCTATTTCCATAGCTTGTAAGATAAAACCAAAAAGACAATTGAGGCTTATTGGAAAAAATAAAATCCTGTAGCTTATTATTTCCTTAATCTTGCTACTGTATTTTTTAAAATCTTTGTTCAAGATGCACTAAACTAAAAAATCTAGTTTTGCTCGGGAAGAACTTGGGATTCTCACTTCAGCAGATCACACTGGCTTTCAACCCAATACTTCTCACCAGTGTTTTAAAGCTTCCATCACCGAGTGACACTTGTGTATTAAAGTATACCTTGAAAAATCATGGTTTCAAACACTGGCACTTAAGCTTATGCCTACCTTTGCATCTGGCACTGGCAGACGTTATGAAATACATTTTATAGTTTTAAATAAATAGTCTAAATAAATCATCCATTGTCTGCAATTCATTTGTGTCATGCAAAAAGGTGGGTCCGTAAAACCAGGGAGAGGTGTGTCTTAAATATATTTCTCATTAGATTGTTGTGTTTTGAGTAGGCCATAGGAAATTACTTCTTTTCATATGAAGATTTGTAGCAGAGTATTCTCCCTTGTATGTATGTACCTTCTCTCAGAGAAAGAGGTCTTTGAAAAAATGTCCTTGGTTATTTCTGTCCTAGACAACTGAGCTAAGGACAGTTGGGCAGTGAGTATTTTGGCTTGCAGTACTGTCAGATTTTATTTTTCTAGAAATGTCTTGTGTTCAGAATCTAGTTTCCATTGAAGTAGATGTGCCCTCTTTTTTTTGGCCAGATGAACCACTTCTTTTCAGTAATTTAACACAGACTGTCCAGAATTTATGGAGGAGCATATCCTCCTCTGCAGTTTCTGATCTTTGGCCTTCACTAAAATGCTACTAATCATACTTATCTTACCTGCAAATTCTCTCCGCTTTTAAGCTTTAACAGGAACTCGACTGCAAAATTGTGTTCTATGAAGAGGTTTGTCCCTGCATCATTAAGGTCACTGGCAGGCTCAGAGCAAGCTCTGGAGATCTCTACCATTAAGAGCATGTGAAATTAAATGCAGTGTTCCTTGACAAAAAATAAAGGCTTGCTTAAGAAACACAATGCTACTGGGCAATGTAATGCTGTTAAAAGGTTCTAGACCTTAGCATCTTACTACATACACGTTTTGATACAGTGTATTTAGAAGAAAGATACTGTTACTGTAAAGCTACTGTGCTCAGCTCTCAGCTGTGACTTATCAGCACTCAGCACAGGGCTAAACAGTCTTGTGCAGACTGAACTAGTTTGATGTCAGGGCTGGCTGGAGGCTTCATCAGAACTCAGTGTAATGGACCAGCAGCTGAGGCTCTCCACAGAGTAAAGTCCACTTTCCATGAACTGCTGCCTGCACATTCATAAATAAGAAGCTGCCCTCTTACTCCAGTGCTCGCTCCGCCTACTGAGCATGTCTGAAAGTCTGGAATGCAGCTGCCTCTGTGCTACGTAAGCCGCAGCAGAAAGCAAGGTAGAAAACTGGTGTTATATTTGTAAAACGAAGTCAAGACACGCAGAAAATGCAAATTCTTTTCACAGAGAAAGAATGCTGCTCAGTTTATTTGTAGTGTTTCCACTCTGCTTCACTCACCTGATCATCACTGCCAAGCACAGGCTTTGGTTTGTTTTGTAACCATTTCACTTGCATATTCTCAGAGCTTTTGATTTTAAACAAAGTGTTTGGCTACATGTTTTTCTGCTTGTTTTGCTTCCAGTAGAATTAATACTCAGTGGTAAAAGTTCTATTGCCGCTCATACATTAAATACAACTAACTATAGCTAAAAGAACTGTGGACTTTTAAAAAGGATTGTAATTAATGCAGTTGTAGTTTGACAGCTCTGTAGTCTGAAGTCATCCACCCTCACTGTTTCCATACTGACAGGAACCATACCACAACCTCTGTGTTACCCCATCAAAATCACTTCTTCAGAAAGATTCACAAAGTGCAGACAAACAAAACAAGGGAAGAAGGCACAGAGGAGGATCAATCCTAATTTGGGCCACAGCTCTACAAAATTCACCAGCGCCCTGTGATAAAGTGATTCCCCCGTGCAGAGCGAGCAGGAACAACCGTGGCCCCATTCATCCATGGGAGAAATGCATTTCAAAGTGTCAGCAGAATTTTAGGTCTCTGGTGTCATTTAGAAAAGTTAGCTATGAAATGCAAAGTGGAAGACACTGGGAGAATAACACTGATTTCATACTGACGGCAGGATACGTCAGCAGGGGCTTTTGACATGGCCAATTAGACAGAAGTGGGTAGGGAGCACTTTTCCAAAGTTGTTTTAACTAAAAGCTTGATTTATCCCAACATCTACTTAACGGTTTTAAGGAATCATTGCGCCCAAGAAGGAGGCTCAAGCCCGGCTGGTTCAACTTTCCGTATAAATCCGTTCCATGACCGGACTAGAACACGGCTGCACGCACGGGGCCGCTTTCAGCCGGCCTTACTCGATGCCATGTCCCCGTCGGACCCTCGCTTGTCACGTGTCGCGACAGGCACCTGGAAGGCCTCAAGACGCGCCGCCGAACACCCCCTATTCCAGAGGCGGGTCCCGCCGCCGCCGCCCCTCGCCCCGCCAGCAGCTGGCCACCGCAGCGCGCCCCCCGCGCCACCTGTTACAGCAGACACCATGACATCACCGTCCCCACCGCTCCGCGCTGCTGACGCCACACCGCGCTGACCCAATCAGAGGCGGGGGAATGGGGGGGGAAGGAGGCCCGGAGCTGCCGCTGGCTCGGGGCGGGGTGGGCCGTAGGTGCATGGGGCGGTGGGAGGGGGCGGTGTCCGGGGAGGCGCATCCGCCGTCGCCGCCGTCGCGGGGTCCCTCCCCTCCGGCGGCCCGAGCCCCACGGGGAGCGGTGCGGCGGTGATGAGTAGGGCCGCCTCGCACCCACCATAGCGGCGCGGCCGCCTCCGCCATGAAGCGGAAGAGCTGGTCCGAGGCCCGGCGCCGGGCAACCCCGGCCCCGCCGGCTCTGAAGAGAATTCGGGGAGCGGTGTCGCGGGTGGCGGGGGGCGAGGTGGAGCTGCGGCAGCCACCCCCCGCCGCACCGGAGACCTGCCTCAGGATCGCCGGTGAGGGGGGCGTGGCGGGGGGAGCGGGCGAGGGCGGTGCGGCGGGAGAGTTGAGGAGCAAGTTGGGGACGGGGCAGGGGACGCTGGGGCGGGGGGCGAATGCAACCGTCCTGTCCCGTCCCGTCCCGTCCCGTCCCGCTCCGTCCCGCCCCCGGCGGTGGCCCCCGGTGGGCAGCGCCGCCGCGGGGTTGGAAAACTTGCCCCAAGCCGTGGTGCGGGGCTGTCCCCGCGGAAGCGCGGCGCGCTCGGCAGGCGCGCCTCCATCTGTGCGATGGGTCAGTTCTTGCGTCTCTCTGGCGTTCCGCGCAGCGAAGTGTTACTGAAAAATGCATCGGTAGTGCAGCCAGCCTTCTAGAGGAAGGAATGCCGTGGTTTTTTAGTAACTCTAGCTGTACCGAGCAATTGCCTTGTGCGGTGTCTTTTTCTGCTTGTGAAAGAGTAAAGGGAAGATACATTTGAACCAGTAAAACATATTTCGGGGGTGCTTGGGGGGAAGTAACATCATTTTCTCTAAATTGGGAATATATGTCTTTCTTCTAATGTTCGCTCGCTGGCTAACGGGTAAAATAATGGGCAAGCATCTCGCCTCTTCTTGACACTTGAGTCCCAGCAGCTTCTGCAGGCAGGTCTGCTGAGTGTCGTCTGTCCTCTTCGTGGCCTGCTGGTTTGAGCAGTGCTTTGTTTTGGCACAGAAACCTGCCTCTGTGGAGAAGCTGAAATGATTCTGGATTTATGTTCTGAGTTCCCCAGCTAAAAGGCATGCTCGAGTTTAGTTTGCCTAAAAGTAAATAAAAAAAAAAAAATTACTTTTCATGGCCTGTGTCAGAATCTGAGAGTGGTGACATTTAAGAAATAAGCCTCACAGTCCACTTGTCAGTGAAGGACATGGGAGATTGTCTGTGGACAGATAAAGCAAAAGTACAAAGAGCAGATGTGGTCTAAAGGCACAAGTCTTACCTGTGCCAAGAAACAGCATTCCTTAAATTAATGAGTGTGTCTCCTAGATAACAGTATGTTTAAGAAACGGTCAGATTTTGTTTTGAAAACTGGGTATAGCAATGCTATCAAGAGTGTAAACTCCCAAAGTGTACCAGATTCCTCTTTTTAAAAAGCTCTCAGAGTGTCAGGGAGCAAAATTCTAAAAACTCCAGCTTAAAATACAGCAATATACAATACAGCCTGCTCTGCACAGGAAAACATAGTGGTGTACTTACATTCAGAACCCTAATGCTGCAGTAACTCCATGTGTGTATTTTTTCTGTAACTGCAACCATTTATATGGGAAATGATGGTGGTACAGTTTAAAGGTTAAATGTAGAAATACCTCATTTGGCATGTGATGATGCTCTGATGTCAAAGTAGTTTCACTACCTAGAATACTGTGTAGCCGTGTCCAGGTAGGGTCTCCAGCAAACAAGTCTGTCTATCTTCATGCAGCAGTTGCTTGGATCTGATAATGCACGTTTGGCATCAGCAGGCCCTTAAATTGCTGTATTTTCTCCTCCAAATAAGTGTTCACCCAGTTAATACAGTAGAGCACCTAGGCATTGACATTTTTTTAACTTCAGTGGGATTTCAACATGTGCAGCAGCACATCGTGTAACAAACTTGATTAAATGCAGTAGATTGTTACATTTAATAATACTTAATTTTGTCTTGATCTTACTGCACAGAGTGGCTGCTTTTTACAAGCTTCTAATAATGGAAATATTCTAGTCTAATTTTTATTGCACTGTTATGTCACATATTTTTTAAATGAATAAGCTTACAGTCTTACTCAGCTGTTTTAGAAGTTATTTCAAGTTTTGAACTGTCAGTTCTGTGTTTTCATAATGCAGTTCTGAGAAATTAATTAACAGTTCTGGACTGGAGATAGATTAAAGCATAAGGCCTTATTCATGCAAATGGACACACTGGTAAATATTTTGGCCTCTGTAAAGGCTGAGAGATCTGTGTTAGCTTATCTACTTAGAGAAACAGTGCCAAATTCATTAAGCACATTGCAGGCAACCTTCATTTTCCTTCCTAAAAGAGGCAGAAAACAAAGCCAAATAGCTGTAGATTTATGGATCTTTTCCTATGTGATGTTACGTTCATAAACAGCAAAATTTTCAATCCATTATTTGCATGGATTTCGTCCTCAAAACACCTACAGTAGTTATTGCATTTCTTTATTTCCTAATAGATTACATGAATTAGTCATATGTCAGGATAATTTAAAATCAGAATCATGTCAATATTTTTGCTCAGGAAAATATTCTTTTAATAAGTTGCTCATTTTTGTCTGTTAAGCTGTGTGGTAAGCCTTAACATTTTCTCTTTGTCAACTAATGCGTGAGGCTTGCTGGTATGAATTCAATTTGCTGGAACTGAATGCATTTCTTCTGTTCATTAGAAGCATATTCCCATATCCTTCTGATCTCTGAAAGAAGTAATTTATATGATCTAAAGAAAATGTAACAATTCTCTGTGTGATGCTTTAAAGCTGTTGGTTTCTTTTCCTTGACTGCTTTTCTTTGACATTGCTCTGCTTTTATAAATAACATTTTAAAGAAGAGAATTATGATCCATAAAGCTCATGCAAAAGGTGTGTATTTCTCTCTTATCTCTTTTCAGTAGTTAATTCTAAAATGAAGCAACTACAATAACTATACATGGAATTAAATTTTAAGTGATATAACACCATGGGGCATTTCTTGACGTTTGTTCTCTTGATACGTGTGTATATATATAGTTTGTTTACAGTGAGGAACTAGTATCTAAAGGGATGCTGTATGCCTTTTTTTGCATTGTAATTTTTTTACTTACAGCGCTACTTGGAGTTTTTATAAAATAGCTTTCAGTTTAATACATTCATTGATTGGTGGGTTTGGTGTTTGGTTTGGGGTTTTTTTTTGCCTTTGTGGTGGTGGTGTTTAATTTTTTTTTTTTTTCCAAGCCATTGAGTTGTCTCTTGTTTTTCCAGCACTGCTGGCTTGTCATTAGAAACTTTGCGTATTATGTAGAAAACTATTTTCTGAATGCTAAGGACACTTCTACTGAGTATCATCAAGCTTTCCAACATTCTATCAACACTTTCAATTAGTTTTCATTATACAACTCTCAGTACAAAAGCTGCATTTACTGTTTAATCAATGTGATCTCTCTTACTTGTGAGTATTTTTCAAAGTTAAGATTTTAAATACGAGTGTAAGGCTTTCAGCATATAATCCAGCACTGAAACTGCATGAACGTACATAAAGTAGTTCTTTGTATCAGACTGCAGCAGCAGAGAGCAAGGTCTCTACTTGAGTAAAGTGACAAGAGTGTTGCTGATCAGTCATGACATGACCCTGAAAATATTTTTTTTCATGGCTTTCTGTTAAATAAGAAGTTTCTTTAGCTTTTTAGTGTGCTTTCATTTTCTTTTTCAGAGGCCAGGCTGTTGTTCTAATTGCCAACTCTATCTAAATTTGAAATACCATAGTGATGAGTGAAAGAGCCTTCTCAAGGATAGAACAACTAAAAAGAAATTTTGCTTTACTTCTTGACATTGCAGCAGAATTTGTCTTTTATGTTTTCTTATGTGTCTTTGTGATATTTTGGAGTGTTTTAAATCAAACACAAAATAATACCAGGTACCAACTCTGAATTTAGAAGTACACTCCCCTTACAATAATAACTCTCTGACTACATTCTTGGTAATTCAAAACAGACTTACGTTGTTTTTTGTTGTACTCTCAATCTCCTCTGAATTTTTCATCTAAGGCATCTGTTTAACAATAAAAGTGTAGAATTTATCTTTGTATAAAATAATCTTTGCTGATCATATGCAGACTTGTCCTCCAGCAAGTGCCTTTTGGTATTTAGTTGTCTCTTAGAATCATAGAATTGTTTAGGTTGGAAAGGACCTTTAGGATCATGAAGTCCAGCCATAACTCTTGAATTACTGAAAGGCCTGTGCAGCAGATACCAAGGAGCATCAGGCTTATTCAGAGTAAAGGGAAGGAGATTGTTTTGTCATCTCTGTATTCACATTACATTATCTTGAAGTGGTGTAGCTCTCAGTTTTTCACAGAACACGGTAGATCTGAAAAGCAAGCAAAATGTTTCTCCTCCTGTATGCACACTGCAATCGCGTAAGTGCCTGATTATTATAGCTTGTGTAGACATGCTATAATGCAGGCTTATTTTGCTGTACATTGGATGCTTACTCAAATTAATTGCCTACAGTGTCGTCCATGTTTCTGTATTGTAACTGTTCTGTTCTATGAGGCTAACAAAATTAAGTGTAATTGAAGTATATCTAACATACTGCAGTCATATCTCGTAATTGCAGTGCAGATGCAGCCTGTAAGGCAGCGAGCCCTACTCTCAGAGTTGATTAGAAATGTCTGCTGTAGTTTGATAGTTTTAGGATGACTATTTATCAGAAATTTGCAGGAATCTGGAAGTGCTCAAGCACACTATGTGTCAGTGAAATACTAAAAAGCTAAAATTAGCAAAGGAAGCATAGAAATAATAAAATTGAAGCCCTGCTCCTGCAGTCCAAATCTTTGTGGAGTCCTAGTGGAAAACAGTTCATCAGTGCTGTGGTGTATTTTATGTATGAATCCTCATCCTGCAATCAGATCCTTAATGAAGGAATTCTCCTTCCTCAGCATTTTTTACTCCTAAAAAAAAAAAAAAAAAAAAATCAACATATTAATCCTTGGCTAAACAGAACTGGGAATGTGTTTGCAAAAAAACCCAGGTAAAAACAGACGTGGTGAGTAATGCAGCATTTGTCTCATATTGAACTGGTAAGCCAGTGGAAGGGTAAATAACACTTATGGGAAAGGACTTCTCTGTGTAGCTCATTTCTAAAATCATGTTAAAAAGATGGAGCCTGCAGTTTATGTAATAGCAATTGTTAGTGGTGCACAGGAACAGACAGCTTGTCAGGATATTGGCGTTTGACACACACTTCTCTTATTGTGAGGTAGTTCTGTAAATTCATTAAATTCTAGTTTCTTTCAGGTGTCTCAAGAATAGCAACAACTAACACGATCCAGAGATACCAGTGCAAATTGAATGCCAACAGCAATTTGAAAACCCATATACACACTGTTCACTCAAGATAGGAATTCTCATTTTTGCTGGACATTTTGCAAAAGCTGCCGAGGATTTTCAGTAAAAGTGGGAGTGCCAAGGAAGCAAGTGATTCTATTACTTCAAATCCTGTTTAGGAGCAAAATGTGACATTATTTTAGGTTTCCAGCCTGGGCACATGTATTTATTTTCATTTTGATCCTGCTTTTGTATTTGAGGATTTTGGATTACTTTTTGTGCAGTGCTTTTTTATACTTTCAGAAGTGATGTAAAGTTTATGTGAAGAAGCTGGTGTGCAAGGAGGTACTATGTCAGTTTGAGTACTACAGCCATCCAATTGTATCCATTCTGTGATTCTGCCCAGACTTTGATGCCGATTTGTATACAGACAGAGCTCAGTGTATATCTGTATCTAAAGGACAGATGCCACTGAGGGAAGAGTTCTGGCAGCGTATTCCTACTGTTAACCCTTAGCAGGCCAGTTCAATGAGCGAACTCAGAGAAGACTTTAGCTGGTGGCAGCTAGCCATTACATCAGTTTAGAAGTGGTATGAAATTATAGCTTGGGGCTGTAGCGTGGCGTGTTTAATCTAGCAATGCCAATTTAAACACAATCCCTAGATATCATATCCTCTCAGTTCTCCTTTCTGCTTCCTCCTTTGCCCTCAGTCCTCTTCTCCCCTGCAATGTTAGCTCTGATTCTCAGGGCAGAGAGAAATAAGTTGGGGATTTTTTGGTGTTTTTTGTTTGGTTGTTGGTTTGGTTTGGTTGTGGTTTTTTAGGGTTTGGTTGTTGGTTTTTTTTTGGTGCATTTTTTTTGGGGGGGGGGAGGGGGGTGTTGTTTTGTTTTTGTTTTGTTTGTGTATTTTTTTAATATTGTGCTCGGATACCTGTTACAGTTTCCAGTTCACACAAATCCACCTTGACACAGCACAGGGAGTAACACAGTGGTGGGGACAGATGAAGGGGAGGTGTGGGAAACAGGGGTTCTCTCCACCTCCAAAGTATTGGCCTAAACACTTTCCCAGAAGTGCCTCACTGTGAAGCATTTTCCCCGTAGATTATTTTGCATCCAGTTGTGGTATCAGTGTACTTTCTTCTCTACATATATTTATCTTTTTGGGCCAGTTTAGTAGCTGCTTAAAAACGCACAGCGTTACTCTAAATTTTATCCTTTGGCTCTTTTTCAGGAGGTGGTTTGGTAAATACTGGGAGGTACAGAAGTTCTTAAGCAGGTAAAGCACTTCCCAGCTAGTACTGCAGCTGCTGTGCTTGCAGGATGGGACTATTAGAAATCAGATAAGCAAGTCTGGCGTCTTGCTTCTGCTGAGAGTAAGGAAGGAGGTGCCTGACTTCCTTAGGAATTACTGTACCATCCCACTGGTTGTACCTGACCTGTAAATGTTTAAGCCAAACCATTTACATCAGGCTTCTGTTCTACTGAAATGTGCATTTAGCAAATGTACACTTTCTGATGGTGTTGCCTGCCTTCACCTCCCCAAGATACTGTCATACATAGCAGAGCACTGGCCATGTGAGTGTTGAAATGCAGACATGGGGACCCCTGTTGTGGCATACTTTACCGTGTATTTTCAAGATACAAGTAATATTTGCAAGTACTAGTCATGGTAGATTTTGTTTTGAAGCATGAAGTGATATATTTTTTTCTTTGCCTGCTTTCTGAAAAAGGAGGTACATCTTATCACTAATCACTCATGTTTATGTTTATATGGAGGTGATCTGGTTTGACATTTAAGTAATATATGTGCGCCAGGCAACTTTTTTACAAAAACTGAAGTCTTCTAGGTTTGAATTCTAATCCAAGTATTTTGTAATGATATTTTTGCCGCAGGAGGAAGAAAAGTTTTGCTGTGGTGCTGCAAGGCCTCAATTTTTACTGACCAATTACCGCAAGCACAGCAGTTTACAGCAGCAGCACAGTCAGTGTTTAAAGTTCATTCCCCTCTCCATAAAAATAATTTATACCTATGTGAATACCTACTCCTGGCATTTTTTTCCCCCCTCAGCTCAAAGAAGGCCAGGGCAAGCACAAGGTGCCTCCTGCCTGTGTGCAGGCAGGCTTTGAAGGGGTAGCTGGGGTGGGGATGCGGATGGGGATGCAGATGGGGATGTCTAGGTGGTGCTGTCATAGGCATCAGTGGGCTGGTGCTTTGATCCCTCACATCCCTCCAGCATCTGTCACCTGCAGCTTTAATTGCACACCACTACCGTCAAAATCAGTGTTTTTCAGGAAGGTGGGAAATGCCTGTCTTGGCACAAGCACACTTTGCTGTTTAGTTTATCATAGGTGCTCTGAAGTGCTGAGGGATTTGTGGCTTAGCTGGGGCTGTGTGTGTGTGTTGGTATTTGGAGTGCAACTGGTGGGGTCTGTCGTCAAAAGGAGGTGGCTCTCCTCTGTGTGCGTGGGTGCAAGTCAGGCTCCTGCTGTATTAAAGTTGTCAAACAAGTAGCCTTCCTGGGAACGCTTTGGGAAAGAACACTAAAGAGCTGTGGATTACAGTAACACTGCTGAGAAAAAAAGCCTTAGTTCTGGTGTACCTTTTCCTTAACACTGGAGAAATAATAATATCTAGTTCAGTAATACTTAAAAGGAGATGTGGTGATTTTAAACCATTTTAAGCGATTCTCTTGACAGGTAGTACTTCAGACTTTCTGCAGAAAAGTGTGATGTTTGTAAAAGCGTTACATTTTTCTTACATTTCAGATCGCCTTTATTTTGCAATTCTCTGCCAAAAACCAAAGAGTGGAGCTGCAAATACCCATTATTTCTGCATAGATGATGAATTTGTGTATGAGAAGTAAGTACAGACCTTTTTCCCCCCTATTTTTTACAGAAATAAATTAAAACAACAGCAATGAGGAACCAGTCTAATTGACATTCTGTTTTTAAATGTAGCTGAGAGAAACATACCATTCCCATTACAGAACTAATTACACGAGTTTGGTCCTCTCAGACTTATCTGCCATGGTGATTTATATGCTTAGAATGGCTTCTTGGCTTCCCATCAGGATTTCTTCAAAATCCTTTCAAAGCAGAAGCTTTCATTGTACCCATTCTTATTAGAAGACAGAGGAACATGATACAACAATATGTATTCAGAAGTGCGCACTGGACTGCCAAGCTGAAGGGGTTGTCTTTGGTTGCTTAAGTATTAAGTGTAATGTCTAAACTTTATGGAATAAGAGAAAAAACTGGCAAAATCAACTCAAGCCTTTATGAGCTGACAATGGATATATTATTTCCCCTGTAGTGAACAGTGTATGCCTCTGTATGTGATCTGGAATGCTGCTAATTCTTCAAATATTTTTGACCAAGGGTGTGCTTACTGTTTTTGAAAGTACTAATCAATCTTTATTCTCAGCATTCACTTTTCTTGAGCAATATAATTGCCTTCTTTTAAAGTAAAGTTTTTGGGTTGCTTTTAAAATACAGTTTCTGTATTCTGGTGTCACAGGGTGATACAGTATGAAGAATTTTTCAAACCTCAAGTATTCCAGTTTGGTTTTGAGTGGTGGTGTGTGGAAAACAAAGCTTTAGTTCCTATTTAGACATGACAAAGCTGTTCCCTCCAACAAAATAGTATGTTTGCAAGAAGGTATTCTTGTTTTTACAGTGATGGACATGTTGTATGTATTACTCCTTGCTTTGTTCATCTGATGTAAGAAAAAAAAGGGCATTTACAGAGGTCATTGCAATTTTTCCTCTTTCTCCTACCAGCTTCTATGCAGACTTTGGACCACTCAATCTGGCAATGGTCTACAGATACTGCTGCAAGCTAAATAAGAAATTAAAGGTAATACTTAGATGTTTTTGTTTAATATTCTCAACTTTTCTAAAGAACAGAACCAAATGGACGAGAAGTTTGTGTTTTGGTTTGGTTTTGTTCAGGTGCATTCCTGGGTTCGTAATCAGGTCAAGTTTTGAATATAAATGCCAAATTTTATCCAGGTGAATTTAGGGAGAATCAGGAGCGAAAACCCACTTACTTTTAAGATCCTGAAGATGCACCACTGTGGCAGTAACTAATTTTAAGCTTCTAAAAGATGAGTTGCTAAATGGGTACAGACTTTTTTAAATGAAAAGCTCCCCTTCTGGAATTCATTCTTCTTGGAAATCTGCCAGTATTGAGTGAGCTTGAGGGTGAAGTGCAACACATTTTTATTTGAGATTGGTTTTATTTGCCTTGGGCTTCTCTTCTGCTGCTGACATCTCTTTGATAAGAAGCAACATTTGATCTTTGATAACATTTATGGCATTGTGCTGACAGGGAGTGCCTTGCTGCTGTTGCAGATTATCTTCTCTGAGGGGTGCTCAGCAGTCTTTGGGATTGAGCTCTTGATAGAAAACAGTGTTTTTTAAAACCGAGAGTTCCTATATTAATTAACATGAACGACTTCAAGTTAGTTGACCTCTCACAGATGTTTGAGTATAAAACCTGTCAGGCAGATAAAAAAGCTTATTAGCATTAATGTGGATCACAGTTTGCCTCTTCAGAAATGCTTAGAACTTGAAACTGCCGCTGAACTGTGAAAATTGAGAAGCGTACAAAACATTATAGTTTAACAGACTTCTTTTTTCTTTTTTTTTTTTTTTTCATTCATTCCTTGAATGTTTGTCAGTGGTATTAGTTTGCATAATTCAGACTTGCTTTATCAGTTTTGTCGGTGACTAGATTCTCTGATTTTTGAGTACAGGATGCTCTGAAGCAACACATGTCTATATTATAGTACCTTTGAGTGTTGTGGGTGTGATACTGGAGGGGCATGTTAGGATTGCTGAGAACATACTACTGCTACTTATCTGGCATTTGTCTTGAGTGTGTTGAGTAGTATCTAAGCAAGTAACACTGCTATTTAAATAGTGACATTTTATGATAGCTTAGCATTTGATCAAAGTATACAAACACATCAAAATTTGTTTCAAAGACCAGTTAGGGGATAGTTTTTTGCTGTCATCACAGATACAAGTGTCTTTTCTATTGGCAGTACCATTCCACCTCCTTCTAAGGTAATTGGAGAAAGCCAAGGTGAAATTTTTAAAAATATATTTATGATAAAGTTTAAAAATACTTTTAAAATATTTTAATCTAAGCATATATTTTTCAGGGATTCTGATCCTTAGGAACAACTCCAAGTTGATTTATCTAAAGTCAGGTTTTCTTAAAACAAGTCTAAATTCTGTCTTCCAAGACTGTTGTGACTTTAACATGCCAGTGATGTTTATGAGAATGACACTTTGTATTTACTTCTCATAAACATCTGTCCGTCGTTACATAGGGCTTGAAGTCAGAAATATCAAATACATTTAAGAAGAAAAAGAAAGATCGCTGTAATTTGTACCAAAAATTATTTAGGTAGGATACTTGGAAAAATTCTGGAGCAATCTAGGTAGGGATGCAAACAAAAAAAGTCTTGTAAAGCTTTTGAAAGAGTAGTTTATAGTATACTTGGTTCTCTGAATACAGATGGCTGGAAGTAGGTGAACAGACCCTTGAATTCCTCTAATTTTCTAAAAGAAGGCATGAAGAGTAAAATGCAAAATCATAACATTGTTCATTTTTTGATACAGTCATTTTCATTGATAAGGAAGAGAATAATTCATTATACTGGCTTTGATCAGAAAAAACAAGCAAATGCTGCGTTCCTCATAGGCTCCTACGCAGTAAGTATTTGAATTTTTACATTACATTGGCTTGCTAAATGTGTTAATTTTTCCATACTCAATTTGTAAAAGAGCAAGAAATTGTTTTTAACAATTCTTTTCTCTTGAATAATTGCCATAAGTATGTATTTTATAGTAAGATACCACACACTAAGAGAGTTTTTAAAGTCTAGCAGGTATGTTAGTGGAGTTGTACAGTTTTGGTTTTTTCCTCTTTACAGCAATCTGTGCTCCTGAGAAATAAGAGCACCACTGGAAAAAAAAATAAATCTCTATGAATATTTTAATTTAGAAAAAAAAAATACTGCTTCTTGATGTTTTTGCTTTCCCCCTCCCACACATGGTTTCTTTTGTAAAGCAGAGAAGTATTATCTTGCACTAAGTACAGTGTATCATTTCCCATTGCATGCACGTCTAAATACATATTCTTGCCAGCTGCTTCTTTTCTAATGCAAGGTGATCGCTTCAGTTAATGTAGAAGAAGGAGTCAGATCATGTGGTAGGCTTAGAGCCTGAATGAAGCATAGGAATATGGTGGCTAGAAATGCACTGAGCCAGGTCTCTGATTGCAGGGGTCAAAATGACTGGCTTTACATCACAACTGCATATGTTCAGTACACAAAAGTGTGGTCAAGGAATAAAATGCCTCAGAATGAAAGCTGTGGCGTACCATATTCATGTTCTGCTTTGACCTATAACACACCTTGATTGTAACCATCCTTCTTGTTTATGGAGTAATAAAATGTAGTGAACCTATGTGGTTTTTGATGTTGGAGATTTAAGGGGCCAAAGTTCACGTAGCCCTAGGTCATTCCTGTTTATTGGCTGCAAGGCCATACAGTACTTACTGCGATGCTGGCAGTCCCCTTGCTTCCACGTTTCTCTGTTGTGTATTTTCACACAGTACTTACTACAAATAAAGAACTAGATTTCAAAATGTGTCAGGATTTGAAACATGGTCACTTAGAACTGTTGCTGTAGACCTTTTCATTCTTAAACCAGGTGGCAACATGAGTTACTAAACTTGTTTGGGGTTAAGGCATCATGTTGACAAAACAATTGCAGCTTTCAGGAAAACTGCTTCTACCTAGTGACTTGGATCATAATGGAGGCCAAGAAAGCGAATGGGAACTAGCCTCAGTTATCAGCCATTATTTGAAAGGAAGTGAGTTTTGGTTTTCGCTAAACTTTTGTTCTGAACGTGTATGGTAGTACTGTCCAGCGCAGCATTTGCTCAACATTTTGAACACCGTCCACAGAATGGTAAATCAACCAATGCCCATACAATTTAAACTGAAAATGGTGTGTCTGACTATGTAAATGTGTACAAAAAACTAACATAAATTTTATTTCTGGTCATGCAGTAGCCCTGCCATGTCACAATAACAACATGCAGTTGAAGGGTAATGCTTGGACAGATTTGAATAAAGCTTTAAAATTAATCTGTATGGATTGTGACAGTCCAGAGCATGTAAACTGAAAATGGAGGCTCTTGTACAGATGAGTAGACAATTCCTGCTTCAGAGAACCACAGTGAAGGAGGTGGGAGTTACAAAGTACGAAACAGTTGCTACCACAGATCCAGCTGAAGTATGACAGGAGGTCATGACTGACTAGCCAGTGCGTGTGGGTGGGCTAGTTGTAGACAGCTGTCACATGGCAGGAAGAGGCTAGTCAAAACCACTGGTAATTTGCAGAGTTTAGAGACTTCTGCTTAGGCATTGTACAGGCTGAATATTTCAGCAGTGTCCCTTAAAAACCCATGGCAAAGTGAAGGCACTATGTGAGTATCAGTCCCTCCCTGAATGGGGGTGTGTGTCTTGCATAATTGCAAGTTCTGGGTGGTGAGGTAGCTCTAGCTAGATGCTGATTGTCTTTCCAGTGCAGCAGACTTTGGCTTTAGTACTGCTTTTTCTCTAATGTAGGGTACAGTTTCTTTGCAGATGGATGTGGGAGGGATTCCAGTGAAGGAAGATCACGGAAGAAAGACTATGCCCCTGAGGCTTACTTTTTTTTTCCTGGCACCCTTTGATGATCTTTCATGAAGGGGCAGGCTTAATTACAGCACTTACTGCTGAAATGTTCAAACATACATGTCACACATTTCTGCTTTCTGTAAGGAGAATTGTATTGTTCTTCATGGGATGAGCAGTGGTATAGGATCTGTTCAGAATGCATGATAAATACATCTACAGGCATCTTTCCTGATTGAAAGGAAATATATTGAGACCTTTATTTAAAACATATGTAGACTTAAGCATCCACCTGCTGCTTCAGAGTGCTTTGGTTTTTTGCTAAAAAGGACCCATCTAGCTATTGGCCAAAACTTTTGGAAGCTTTTCTGTAATTTTAGTCAATCAGCCCGTGTCTTGTTGGTAATACTCTTTGTTGCTTGAGCTATCATAATTTAACTTCTGATCCTTTGTAGCGTATGCAGTAAGTTGCCACTGTGTTTTGTTTTCTGAGGGTTGAACGTGGTTTTTTGTCTGATTTTGGTTTTTCAGCTTCATGATGGGTTCCCATTTCAACAGTTTACCTTAAGCTGAGGAACTGCATGGCAGTGCATCAGATTGGAAGAGTTCAGGTTGAAAGAGCAAGGAAGTAGAAAGGGCAAGTAGCCTTTGCAGAGTTAGTCATGAAAATAGTGCTTGTCTGTGTGTGTTGTAAGGGCTTTGATAACTTCAGCATAGTTTTCGGTGCAAGGTGCTCTGTAGAGGCAGGTGCCTTATATTACTTGTTGGGAATAACACACTACCAAGTTTCCAAGAATAGCACAGACACAGTAAATGTGTGTGCTTTCTGGTTCTGTTCTCTTTTTTTCAACACAGTCACATTTTAACTATAAAACTATAAGGAACTGTATATGACTTGTTCTTCTCTGGAACTTATATGTCTTCATAAACATCAAATGTTTGTATGCTAGCAGCTTCTGAGCCTGCCATATTAAGGGCTCGTTGGACTTAGATTTGTATTCTTAAACAGAATAAATAAATATTATTTAACTTTTATTTAAAGTATTGGAATATATTAGCATAATTTATTATTCAGAGACCTTTGTTTATATGTGTGTGTGTGTATCACATGATATATACATACACACATATATATAATGATATGCTCATTTTGATTACTAAGGCAATTACAAAAGTCTTCATTAACTATGGTGAAGTATAAGGGCAGCTGTTAGTGTTCTGGTTTACAAGCAAAGTCTGTTCCCAGTCCTTCTTCACAGTTCATGTGTTTTAATGTTTCCACCCCCTCCCCTTCATATAACTTGTCTTTCTTTCCTCTTCAGTGGAGATAGTTTCTGAGCTCTCCAGGCTGCATACTTTCTTCCCCCTCCTGCATCTGCTGCTTGCTTCTAGGTGTACTTTGATGAGACAGCACAGCCTAACTTAAGCTACAGGGCTCTTCAGTATAACATGGCCTTAAAAATGAAGAACAAAGGTTTAAAATACATTGTTATATATGTAGGCTTAGAATAAATACAGCCTTTTAGAGTAAATCTTAACAATTTATATATTTATCCCTTTATTGTTCATCTTCCACCCATTTTAATTCTGTATTTTGTTTCATTTTTACAGATGATACACTGCATAATGGGAATAATATTCTTCTGTATAGATTAGCATAAATTTGGCACATTCATCCCCACAAAGGGTAGCCAGAATTCAAAGTGTGGGATTGAATGTTTACACATTATTTGTGCACCCTTGTTCTTCACCCTTTAAAGAAAAATTGTTTTTCCTGGGAAGCTGTCTGCACTGTTCAGGCCTTACCACTCTACCAAAGCATCAGTGATCTTCTGAGTTGATCTCTGCAGTGGCTTCTCTTGATTTTCGTCAGGACTTGGCTGTGGGTGAGGAAAGTCTGCTTCTTCCATCATTGCTCCTTCTGTATTAAGAAAGAAAATGTACCCTCTGTGCCCTGTCCACCAATTCCCAAACTCCCCCTTCTTCCCTTGGCTGCATTAACTTAGTGTTTTTTTTCTCAGGCCTGGCTCTAATTATGTACTTGGAGGGTGACCCTCCGAGGGTACTGCCCCATGAACTGCTGTAATTTGGGTCATCTCCTTCAGGACTCATCTCTGTACTTTGTCTATTTTCTCATCTTCTTTCGTCAGGGTAAGCAGCGTTTTTTCCTTCATCTGTTCTCATCCGTAGTAGTGATTTTTTGCCTTTTCAATTTGTTAGTGTCCTTCCTAGCTGTGGGCCTAATACTGGGTAGAAGCTGGAGTCTGCAGAAGCAATTAGCACCCATCCCTGTGATGATGAACTGCTCTGTTCTTACTGTGGCACTTGCAGAATTATCTCTCCCTAGGAAAGCAGAAAAACCTGTTTGTTTAGTGGTCCAGGCTGAGTGGTGATAAAAGGGTAGCTCCAGCAGCACTCACATTATGGGTGGATAAATCATGTGTACCCTCAGTTACGTTTTGGTGAGAGGTGCTTGTGCTTGTGAAGCGAATGGCAGAGACAAGATGGACAAAGTACTGGCCTTTAATTTAAGCAAACGCTGCCTCGAGTCTTGGCTTTCTCTGTGTTCGTGTCCCCTAAAAAGCTACTTTCTCTGAATTGCATTTGGGACGATTTTTGAATTGGTCTTCATGGTGGCACCTTTTCTTGCTGTTTGGACTAGGTGCTTCTTCACAAAGTTCTTAACCAGGGCTCCATAGGGGAAGAAGGGTTGCTCTTTGGGAGTCCCTCACTATAGTACTAGCTTGCTTTCTCAGCTGTTGTGAAGTACTGATATGCCCAGCCTGGTCAGTTCCCAGCTAATAGAGATTTCTATACTTCCCCTCAGCTGCTGAAAAAGTAATTGAAGGTTTCTTGCTTTTGTTTGTGGTGAACAAGAGAGTTGCCCCAGACAGGCAGTTATTCCCTCTCTGCCACTTTGTCCACTTAATGACTGTTTCTGCTAATGAAGGGACTGTTGGCCACATGTGCCAAAATGCATACACTTCCATACAGGAAGCTTTTTATTCTAATACATTTCTATTCTAATTTTGCTGAATTTAACCTTTTCTTTTAAGGAATATTCCTAGAAAATTTAATGTATTAACTGACTAGTATATCCCGTGGAGGTTTTAGTGAAATAAGATATTTAATACTTTTAAATCAGAGTAAAATGAGGCATGTGTGTGAGCTTGTGTTTGAATCTGATCACACACAGAAGTTACCTGCATTTGTTCTGAGTGGGTGGGTTCTGATTATTTGCAGTGTACAATATTTCAGACCATTCTGGGTGAGCGTCATTTTTGGCATATAGTTATATCACATGAAATTTGCTTGTAAGCAGTTTAAATTGAATCATCTATTTTTTCTTGTTTCTAAGCCAGTATGGTTGGTAAAATGTGTGATTTAGAAAGCAACCTTAAGCAGATTTTAGAGTTAAGGTAGATAAAGTTTATTACACTAAGCACATCATAGGTGTGAATTTAAAGTGCTGTTTACAGTCTTGAATTGGTACAGTTTCTAACAGTACCGCATATTTAAATATCCTGTTTAGTTTTCCTGAAAGAGCAACAAGTTATGTCATAGATGATTATCAAACATGTTTTGTCTTGCATGCAGCATTTCTATTTCACATGGCAGTCCCATGTATTGAAGATTAAGATGCTTTTTTTCAACCAGAACCTCCTTTTCTTGTTTACCAGAAATACTTTTCATCCTATTGCGAATACTGTTTTCATGATTGTAACGCTAATTTAGGAAACCTTTGTTTAAAAATAGGGCTGGTTTGAAAACACTGATATGAATCAGATAATAACGTGGCTTGCTAAAAAAGCTCTCATTCTGGGGTCAGTTTTAAATGCTTCCAAATAAAGACTGGGTTTCCATGACCTGCAAGCCCTTCTACTTCATTCAGTGAACATTATAGTGGCTGTTAACACAGTGATGTTGGCAGGAGCAGTGCTTGAGTGCACCTTTCCCAGTACTCAATGCTTGGATGGTTCTTGACCATTCGTAGAGCTGCCCACAGTTCCTTAATTAGAAACAGATGTCCTAAATGAAAAGGTTGATTAGACCAGTGTTAATGGTTCAACTGCTACTCGCAAATTTCTGGCTGTATATTGAAGTTCAGTAGGATATTTTTTTGTATGCATAAAGTAAATTTCTTAATTGTTGGTAGACAAGTGATTATACAGTGTGATAAAACAGTATGTTATTTTTAGTTTGAAAGACATCAGTTCCTTATAATAACAATTTTTCTGGAAGGTATTCTAAGTAAAAGATCCATAAAGGATTTTAAGAGTGTGTCTGTGTGTATTTATGTATGTATATAGATGTGTATGGATATCCTTCTGCAATTGCATTGAGTGCAGGAAAATTCTAAAACTGATGCGGCTGATGGTGGATGATTTCTTTCAGGTCTGCTGAACTTCTTATGTTTTTTTTGGTTTTTTTTTTTAAAGCCCCTTGGGAAATCAACATAAAATTCTAAAAGACTCCTCTTGATTTGTGTGTACAATATGGGATAAAAACTACCCCAGAAAATGCCTGCTTCTGCTAAATAACAGTTAATATAATAGGTTGAATTTTAAGATTTTTCATCTTTTTAATAGTACTTCTTGTTTTTTGCTTTGTTGGGATTAAGATAACAACTTCATTCATTTAAGTTTCTGTCATCTTAGAAAGCACAGCAGAAACATAATCGGCATCTGGACAAACCAGTTTCAGCTGTTGTATATTTTAATTTCTGGAGGTTATGTCTTTTCCCATTTCATCTCCTTCTGCCAGTACATACCTCATGAATTTAAAAATACATCTTTGTTTTGCTATTCATGAGATCAGCATTTCCACTCTCTTCCGAAACTTCAGTTCCGCTTACTGCCTTAGAAAGTTGTTCTGTCTTTCAGCACTTCTGTCTACTACAGGTCTCTCCGATAACCTTTATTTTCTCATTTGCTGCCTTTCTTAAGTACTTTGTTCATGCACATCATTCCAATGAAATTGTTCATCTTTAAGGTTTTAGTGTCCTCCTTGTGGTCAGAAACTGTTTCATATATATGTAGTGTTATATACATATATATATAACAGTTTCAGTTTGTGTCAGGAGTATGTTTTTCAGGTGAATCTTTCCTTAAACTCTGCTCACTGCTTCACTGCAGATGTCAGATTTTCAGTGCTATCTCTCAGTCTACTGCTGGTATTGCAGCTGCATTTCTGCATATACATGCATATACAGATGCATTTCCACTGCCTGACATCTGTTCCTTCCCTGGGCTTTGCTGCTCCTTCCTTCACTCCTTCAGTCTCATCTGTTTCCTTATCTGAAGTTCGGTTCACCCACAACCTGAACCCAGGCTCACTCCTGTTCAGCCTCCAGCCTTGCTTGCATCCAAGATTTTCAGCTGGGTACTCACTTACGGTCTTAAGCTGTGACAGAAATTGATCTGTCTCCACTTCAACTGTCACAGCTTCTTGTGTTGTGTTACTGCCAAGATAGTTTCCTGGTGAAGTCAGTATCTGTTTGTGGTCTTTCCTGTTCTGTGTAGAGACTGAATGCCATTTTTAACTTTTGAAGCACTGAACGCCACTACACCAGATACTCTCAGAGTACCAGATACTGCACAGATACTGCACAGAACATCCAGATATTCTCATACTAATTTGACTTTTTTTAGTAAGCCGCTTTTCACAGAGAACCTGATCTGACCATTTTATGAACTTCTGGCTCTGCAATTGTTCATGCATAGTATCTTGTGTGTGTAGTAGTGTCACAGCTAAAGTGTACTAGGATATCTCTTTGTTTCAGAAAATTCTGAGAAATTCAACTCAAAGAGCCTCCTTCTTCAGTGAATATACTGTATATTGCTTCAGTTATATAGGAAGAACTACATACTTTGCATAGTAGCTTGTTCACATTGAAAAATGCCATCTTCTTGCAGTGTCGTTTTTGTACATACTGGACAATGGTAAACATTGGATTTTTGTGTCAAAATAAGGCTGGGTTTTTTTTGTCCTTATATGTAGCAAGTGTTAATAGAACTGTGTTAAGGAAAGTACATACACACATGCGTGAATGTTAAGATTGTGTTTCTAGCAACTTCACAGGTAATGTAATTTCAGAAGTTGGATCTGTGCATAGGAACTGACATGTTTCAGTATACTGTTAACATAATTTAGACTTATTTTAATACAACACTTCATTTAATGTTGTGGAAAAAAACTTGCCTCTTGCAGCTTCTGCGTTGAAGCTTGTTTTCTGTAAGAAACTGGTAAAAGCTCATCTGAGATACAGGAGAAATCCCTGGCCTTTCTGAGCTACATACACTTGAAGGATTAGCTGGTATTAGCTGCACTTCTGTTTGCCTGTTGTACAAATAGTACTCTCTAGATATTACCCAGCCTTATAGTACTGAATCCCACGTTTTTTCAAGGTGACTCATTTCTGGCTACAAATTCTGTTCCTGTTGTTTAATTAGTTTCTGTTAGCTAATGCCATTTCATGTGTCTGGTTTGTAACTCTTTCTGGGCACGGCTCTTCTTCTGATAAGCAAGTAGTGCCTGATTTATATGGATGCTGGCAATATGTGTTCACTGTGCTGCAAGATGCAAAGTATGACTGTATCAGAGCACACAACTTGAAATTTCTTGGAACGTAATCGTTATATCTGATTCAAGCAATGAATATGCCCGCAGAACAGAAAGTGAACTCTGGTGTCAGAGGAGCAGCCATTCAGTGATATTTTGGGGGCTTTTAAAGTCTCTCTTCTGTTTCTGTTGTATAAATCCAATAGCGACTTACCCCTTCCCAATGAAAGCACACTCACACACAAGCAAAACATGCAGTTTTCATTACTCAACTAAACTACTTAAGCAAGACAGATTTATTTTTTCTTCTGGTTTTGCTAATTGCACAGGAAGAATGCTCTGAAAATAATTAACACAGTAGTCAAATCAGAGGAAAAATGAAGGGAGTCACCTGTTGCCATCTATGTTTTAGTTGCCTGTTAGGATGTATTCAAGCTGGGTTTATGTTTTACGTTTTTTGGCAACATCTCTTCCACCACCCATTCTCACCTCACACGGGTGTATGTATGAGTGTTTGTGGTGAGAGGATGTTGACGGTGTGTTAAGCCATTTGTTCAGACTGGCTTTGCAGCAGCATCAAACAAATTTGAAAGGCAATTCCAACTTTTAAAAGAAAAAAAATGTCAAAAGCACCAGAAAGCAAAAATGCCACACGTAGATTTTTAGGGGATGTTCAGTTAATACTCATTGGGATTCTTACTTTCAAAAAGCCTCTAAGGAAAAAGGTCATTAATATGAGATGTAAATAATTTTACTGATCAGCAGTCTGTATTGAAAACTGCCCAACTTTTATACAGTGTTAAAGCTTAGATAATACTGTTTTAAAGAAAAAGTGTTAACTTGAAATTACTGAATACTCACTTGCTAATGACAGCTTATTAATAACAGTTGTTATGTCCTGCCATGCTGGGTGTGGTATTTGATGGTATTGGAAGACATGATTTGCATAACAGAAGAGTTTTACAGTATTCTGTAAGGATTAGTGTTAAAGGCTATCCAAGAGGGATCAGGCAAGACCATATGGATATTTGTTTTGAGTTGGTCTTTTGTGGATTATTTTCTGAGTGTTTTTGACAGTAGAAGGTTTGATATGTGGTGCTTCAAGTATGTTGCTTCGTTCTGTTGTTAGGGTTTTGCCTCTGAAGATACAGATTTCCTTTTTTCCTTTATGGCATCTGGATTTAGTTACTGGATACTCCCTCACCAGTGGAAATTTGGAATAATGAAAATGAAGTGTTGTAGGAAAATCAAAGCATACATGAATTACTATTTTAATCTTGTCTGCTGAGTGTACACAGTCTTTTGTAGACCAGATGACTCATAGCTTTGCTGATACCTTTGCGGTTTTTTGTGTTCAGATTTATATCTTTAAAGTTTAATTTAAAAAAAGTAAATATATAGACTGGTCCAGCGGAGTTGTACTAGCAAAATGGAAGAATCCAGATAGAAGCTTTTTCACTCTAGCCTATAGTTAACAAAACTCCTGCTTAAATCTGTAGGGTTTTTTTAAAAAAATGCATATTCCTCTGGGTTGACCAGTATTTATACTGTTTACATTAGGTTTATTGTTGTACATTTGCATACATGTGTTCTTGATGCCACTTTTCCCCAGTTTGAGTTTTGTGATAATTGCCTTACTTTAATAAACAAGTGACTTAAAGTTGCTAATACCAATCTTAAAATAATATTTTTATTTTCTTTTTCCACAAAAATAGATAATATACCTGAGAGAATCCCCAGAAGACGTGTACAGGCTTATATTGTCTGGAAGCGTTTCATATCTTCCTTTCAGGTAAATAACAAGTTGTTAGAACTTTCTGTAGCTTGGTACTTTGAATAAGAATGTAGCATTTGTCAGTGCTAACTTCATGGAGGTTTTTTGCTGAAGTTTTAACACGTGACATATTCACTGCCTGAGCTTTAAGTGCAGACTTCTGAACAGGGGTTTTAGCAGCTGGTACTGAAGTGTACTGAGGGAAGGTGAAGTAGCCACACTGCTTTGTACACCTTCTTGTTGAGATTTTTGATCTACATTGCTTCTCACTTGGCAGTCTGCTTTTGTGCCAGTAGTTGATAGTTAAATGTATCAAAATATCTGTCATTCATCACAAGTGGCTTGTAATACTCTTAGCACTCCATTTTTCCTGCTTGTGGAATGCATACAGGAACCCACAAATACTGTTATGTGCATAAAGAATGCTGACTACCCTCATATGATTTAGTAGCTTTAAAAGTATTTATTTTTGCCATTGAGGAAATGTGTAAAACCATTGGTTTGTGGTTGTTTGACCTTGAGGGAGTATAATCCTAGCTGTTTCAGACCACAGACTTCTCTCTGTGGTACATGCTGTGCTGTTCAGTGTAGCAAAAAGTCCACAAGTTGTGCAGAGGAGCAGCTTCTTTTCTTCCCAACAAGTGTTTCTGAATGTTAGACTAATTTTCCATTGACTGACACAATATGCAGAAAAGAATGGCCAGAAAACTTTAGGAGGCAGTTTTACTGTCTATATTGTTATGGGTTGATTAATTCAGTCCTTGCTTGTTTGTTTTCTAGTTCTCTTGCCAAGAGATGGGCTTTTGATGGTTTGAATTTTTATTACTTCCCCCTGCCAACACCACAGTATAATGGTGTAGTAGCATCTCTCTTTATTTGCATACTTCCATCATCCCATTTCTAACTTTTAAATTCCATTTTTATATTCCCAGAAGAACAAAGGTGGTGCTTAGGAATACAGTAAGTTTTGTTTCTAAATATCATAAAGGTGTATGTGAGTGATGGAGATAGCTTTTCACTCAGGTCATATACCTTACCCAGATTTCTAGACCGTCACTTCAACAGCACTACTGAAAGAAACACTGAGATGTGTTATCTAGTAAGACTGAGAGCTGACTTCTGAAGACATGTCTAGCCCCTGGGATAAAGAATACAGTCTGCTGAAGCATCTGCGAAATGTACCATTTTCTTGAGTTTACCAGTGCAGCTAAACCTGGTTGATTTGGAGAAAACTCCAGAACAAATTTGCCAACAAGGTTTTCAAGCTGACAAGCAGGTATTCTTTATTGCAGTGCTGGGAGACACGGGGGATAGCTCCTCCTAACGTGTGTCTCTGTGTTGCTACACCAGCCATCCTTATATAGTCCCTGGGCACACATACATTACATAATTTTCCAGGAAGTTCCCCGTGTGCGTACAGAATTGCGGTGGTGGTCTCTGAAGGTCGTTTACTTCTTCCAACAATCTTCATCACTTCTGGCAGCCTTTGAAGCAGGCATAGTAGATGCTCATACCAGTTTAATTGGTTCGTTAGCGCCAGAGACATAATAATCCTCCTATCCTCCCACTTATCAGTTAGTTTAACTGTAGCCCATCCTGGACACCTGCTGTTCCCAGATACTCCTTATCCCTGTGTCCTGTTCTTCTGGACTGTTTTTCTTAAAACTATGTCAACTATAGCGATTTATCTTGTACAAGAATTCTCAGTGTGTTCTCTAGCTGCACTCTATTTTTTTTTCTATGTATCATGCACTTTAGTAATTTTCCATTGCTACTGTTACAAAGCCATCAAACTTAACATTACTTAAAACTGATTCTAAAGGTTAATATATTCCATTTTGTGATTTTGTGCCCCCCTTGTCTCAGTGTAAATAGAGAAATTCAGATTCTGTTAATAGTGTTGGGTCTGGGCTCTGCTCCTTTAAGATCCACATCTCTGCGAAAAGCAGTACCTTCCCACAGTACAATAAAAAGTCAGTCAGGTAGTTGCCACTTAGGGTCATTATCAACAGGAAATCTTAGGTTCTTAGGGTGCAAAGAATTTTTTTGACTTACAGAATCATAGTGAGGCTGGAAGGAACCTCTGGAGATCATCTGGTCCAACATCCCTGCCCAGGCAGGGGCCATCTAGATGCAATTGTCTAGGACCTAGCTGTTTTCAGCTAGGCAGCCCCCAGCCTATACTGGTGCCTGGGGTTGTCCCTTCCCAGGTTCAGGACTTTAGACTTTCTCCTTGTTGAACTTTGTGAGGCTTCTATCAGCCCATTTCTCCAACCTATGAAGGCTCCTCTGGATGGCAGCACAACCCTTCGGCATATCAGCCACTTCTCCCAGTTTGGTGTCATTGCCAAACTTGCTGAAGGAACTCTCTGCCCCTTCATCCAGATCATTAATGAAGCTGTTGAACAGGATCAAACACAGTATTGACCCCTGCTGTACACTGCTAGTTCCTGGCCTCAGATTAGAGTGTGTCACTGTATATCACTGACCGCCACACTTTGGGCACAGCCATTCAGTTTTCAATCCACCTGTCTGCTCAACCAGGTCACATACCACTAGCTTGTCTGTGAAGGTCTTACATAGACAATGTCAGAGGCCTCACTGAAGTTCACGTAGACAATATTCACTGCTTCTTCTTTCATGTATCAGGCCAGTTATTTCATTGTAGAAATTTATCAAATAGGTCAAGTTGGCTTTTGCCTTGGTGAACCCATGCTGACTACTCCTTGTGATTTTCTTGTCTATATGTATCTGGAAATGGTTTCTGGGATTAGCAACTCAATCACCTCTCTGGGGATTGTGATGATCCTGACTGACCTCTAGTTCCCTGGGGATGCCTTCTTGCCCTTCTCGAAATTGAGAGTGACATTTGTTTTCCTCCAGTCTTCAGACATTTTCCCCAGTTGCCATGATCAATCAGAGATTATTGAGAGTGACCTTGCAATGACATCGGCCATTGCTGATGCACTCATGGGTGCATCCCATCAGGACCCATGGACCTAGATATGTCCCATTTATCAAACTATTGCCCAACCCGATCCTCTTCCACGAAAAGTACATCTTTGTTACTCGAGCCTTTCATCCTTGTTTGTGAGATCTTGGGTTCCTGAAGGCTGATCTTGCTTGTAAAGTCTGGGGCAAAGAAGGCATTCAGTACTTCAGCCTTTTCCATGTCCTGTGTAACCAGGTCTCCCGTCTCATTGAACAATGGGCCCACATCTTCCCTAGTCTTCCTTTTGTCACTTATGTACGTATAGAAGCTCTTCATATTTTCTTTGACATCCCTGGACAGATTAAATTTCATTTAGGCAGTAACCTCATCCCTGGATGTCAGATAGCGTCTCTGTATTCCTCCCAGGTTACCTGTCCTTGCTTCCTTTTTGTGTTTGAGTTTGCCCAGGAGGTGCTTATTCATCTATGCAGGTATGCTGACATTTTTGCCTGTTTTTTTGCCTGTTTTATACTCATTGGAATGAGCTGCTCTTAAGCTTGGGAGTGATCCTTGAATATTAACCAGCTTTCTTGGGCCCCTCTTCCCTCCAGGGTTTTATCCCATGAGACTTTTCCAAGCAGATCCCCACAGGTCAAAATCTGCTCTCCTAAAGTCCAGGATTGTCAGCTTCCTTTTTACCCTCCTCCCTGCCTTCTGGATCCTGAACTCCATCATCTGTCTCATAGCAAGGCTGCCTTTGACTTTCATATCCCCACAGAGGACCACATTGTTGGTGAGTGTGAGGTTCCAGCAGAGCACCGTTCCTCACTGGGTTCTGTATCACTTGGAGAAGTAAATCATTACCAGTTCATTGGCAGGAGCCTCCTGGATTGCTTATGTCCTGCTGTGTTGTCCCTCCAACAGATACTGGAGTGTCTGAAGTTCCCCATGAGGAGTGAGGCTTGTGAATGTGAGGCTGCTCCTATTTGTCTATAGAGGGCCTCATCCACTTGTTCTTTCTGGTCTTTTGGCCTGACAGCCTTTACTTGTCCTCTCTTTTACCTGAATGGGTTATGTTATTTCCTTCTCTTGATGATTTCCCCACCACCACCTCTCACACTGATCCATTAAGGAGGAAAATAAACAAATTGTAGAGGCAGACATACAGATTCTTCAGAAGTTTGTCCTCCTGTCACTTAAAATTTCAACACAATATATTGGAAACATTAATGATTCTCTGCTGATGAGGGTTGCCTGGTCTCAAAAGAAGATGTTCTGCCAAGACATAATATTCTTTGATGTAGACTGCGTTTAAATATATTTCGACTTGACTGTAGCATTCCTGTGGAATGCTAACTCTTTCTGTGCTTATGGAATCTAATAATGGGTGAGAAGAGAGTTTAATGAAAACCAGCTTCTATTCATGTTTGAGCGTTAACTGTGTTATGCATGTTAAGGAAAGCCTTTTAATACATCTTACTAAATAAATATTTATTATATTCTAGTAAAACTGTCAAGACACAACTGTGTATCTTGACAATTTTAGTAAAAAGGTGCTTGCTGTGATCATATTAAGATTTACTTTTTTGAAAGTGTGCTTCATAAGAAAATGTTCTAAGAGTGTGTGTTAGAATATACAAATTTAGGCACTAGCTTTTGTATTGTCTGTTCTTCGTTGACATGAACACTGAAACATGCTGGTTTCAATGCTCATGTCAGAAATTGGAACATGTCAGCTTTACCAAAACTATAACTGGAGTAATCTTACTCTTGGATCATCTGTTAACATAACTTGCTTTATGTTTTGCTGTTATTGTAAGATGCAAGGTGGGGAAAATGAAGTAATCATTTGACATAATTATTTCACTATAATTGTAGTTATTTTGAAACAATTTTTAAAAGTTGTTTTAGAGAAGTATCTTCAGTTGCTTTCACTTTGATTAAAAAATAATAATTTAACTGTTTTGGTCATCATATCTTACAGGGATGCTTCATTTGGTACTTGCAGTTTTCATCTGACACTGCTAGACTGTTTTCATGCAATAAACAAGGTCAGTAAACCAATGTTTTTTGTATTGCAAAAGGTCAGCTAAGTATTGCCCAGTAGAAGAAGTTGGCTTAGGAAACTACCGTCCAATTAAAGCTGTGCAGTAGCAGCAGATTTTCTGATTGTTGCCTAGTTTATTATTCATTGTAACAAAACTTATGGATACAGCATCCATGGAAACTGACCAATACGTTATGTAGCCATCTAGTGATTTTAAAGAGGGAATCTTAAGTTTTATTTATGTAATATTCCAGGACAGTAAATCACGCCTCTAATCCCTAAGAGTCTTGTGATAAGTTTATTTTTATTCCCTCCCCCCCCACCCCGCAGTCTTACAGTTTAGGATGAATATAGCCTTTGAAGGTGGTTTTGCATTGGTTATTGATATGTGCTAATGATTTCAAGTTTTGCTTTAGTAATACAAGTAGAACAACTGTTAGGAGTCAGGTGCTTATTTTACCACCAGTACAGTGGAAAAGTAACATATTGAAGGCCAGTGGATTTTAGCTGCATTCTTTTTTGTCTGTATGAGTAGTGAAATGGGGAGTTCTGCAGCTCTCCACCCTACTACTCTCCACCCTACTACTGTCTACTGCTCCACCCTACTACTACTATATCTGCCAAATACGGGCTGAGATTAAGCCATCTTCTTGCAGATTTGTGATTTTCATCCTTATTGCATGTTTTGACATTGGCAGCTTGTATGCCAAGAGTGGTGAATTGCTGTTCTTCTTCATACCAGTGAACAACCAAGAAAAATATATAAGATGATGTAGTGAAAGAGATTAGAATGTAGTATCTTAAATACCTGGAGATGCAGGATTATATGTGTTTGAGCTTCCTGACCTAACAAGTGGGTAAACTGCCTGTTACCTGAATGTTTACATTTTTTATACAGTATTAAATATAATGGTGTGGATAATTACAGGACATTGGGGACCTCTCTAGTGTCTCCTTACATACAGGCCATGTGCCTGCAAATAATTTAAAATCCATGAAGATACTAGCATTGTAGTGAGAGTAAATAGTGTTCATGCACAAAAATACTTGTAATCCTTGAATGCAGACTTTAGAATGTATTCATAATTTCAATAGATAATTTTTGCCAATTTTTTTATCTTTTTTAAATTTGTACAGCTAGTAGTAATAAAAAGACACTGCTTCTGTAGTCTGGGATTTTGTAGTGGTTAGGTAAAACCAGAAAAGAGTGGATTTGCTTGTCAAACAATACTTAAAATTTTCAAGTCTGTTTTGTACCAGGACTGAGTTGACCTGTATTTTTTTCAAACATGTGAAGAAGTCTCTCTGAAAGAGTAGAACAGGTATTAAGGGGGTTTCAGTAACCTGAAAGAGTGATAAACTGTCTTCATGGAGAAGGTTTTGTCTTTTTTAAAAACTGTATTCTGAATTTTAGGCTTTGCAATACGGTTTCCTGGATTTCAGTACTTTTGATGTAAATGAATATGAGCATTATGAAGTAAGTGTTCAGTATCAATCTTCTGATTTGTTTGCTGTTAGTAATATTAAGATCATTGTTCCTAATATGAGCGGGGTTTTTGTTTGGTTTGTTTTGGTTTTTTTTTTTGTAGTAGTAGTATGTTCCATTTCTGTTTTGTCTCTTTAAACTTTATTAAATAAAGGTGTGTTGTCAGAGAACGTTAAAATTCGGAGCTAAGCATAGTTGGCCTCAAACGTGGTGGGAAAACAGAAACCAAAAGGGAAATAAATACTTTTTTTTTTTTTTCCCACAATTATTAAAGCCCTAGATAATGTGGAGTGAAAATTTGGCCACTTTTTAGAGGTCATGCATATTCTTGAGCAGTCTTGATGAAACACCCGAGGGCATAGTGGTCCAAGCCTAACCGAATTCTGGAGAACAATTAAAGTATATATCTGTGAACACATGGCAAAGGTATAATAACAACACCCTCTGAGGTAAAGAAGGAAACAGGGCTGGGAAATGCTAAGCTTACAAAATTCACTTTGGGGCATGGGAAATGAATGTGACAATGAAGGGCTGCAATTTGTGACAGAATATGTGTAGTCTCAGAACTGCAAAGCTGCCAGTTACCTGAAAGAGAAAATTAATTGTTCTTAGAAGCTTAAAAAAAATAAAAAATCATTATTTAAATTGTGAACAAAGATAAGTCAAGGTTATACTTTAGAAACCTATAAAAAATAAAAATTAGGAGTTCACCTTCATCAGAAGGCCATCCGTTGTGGTGTTCTAAACTAATTTAGAAAGAGGAGAACACAGGCAGAAAACATGAGGTTGAGAGCATCTGGCATCCTCCCAATGGAAAAGAAACCAGGCAACTAACATGACTTCCTTTGGCAAAAATTGTACATCAATTCTATCTAGCATGTATTTTGAACAATAAGGAAAAGCCTGAAAATACAGGGATAATGATAAACCAAGCATTTTCTCTTGACAGAGAGCAGAAAATGGAGATTTTAACTGGATAATACCAAACAAATTCATTGCCTTCAGTGGACCTCATTCAAGAAGTAAAATTGAAAATGGTATGCTTAAAAAAGGAGGTGGGGGACAGAAGCCCACTGCTTTCTTAGTTGATTGTTATCAGTAAGACCAAGCTTTTAAAATTGTTCCTCAAACAGTGTGTTTTTTTTCCTTGGCTCTTTTTCTTTTATAAGAACCCTGGCAGTAAAATTTTAATGCTTGGTTTAATTGTATCTGACTTGGGTCATTATGTTAAAATTCCATTTTCGAATATTCTCTTTCTTTATACTGAACATGAATTCTATTTTGAAAGTGTTTTCATCTGTTGTTGCTGAGTTTTTGTTTATTTCTGCAGTTTGAGCCTTACTCCCTTTTTTTTTTTTTATTCTCTTTCTTTTTTCAAATAGGGTATCCCCACCATGCTCCAGAGGCTTATTTCCCATACTTCAGGAAACATAAGGTCACTACAATAGTACGCCTCAACAAAAAAATGTATGATGCCAAACGATTTACAGATGCTGGATTTGAGCATTTTGACCTCTTCTTTGCTGATGGAAGCACACCTAGTGATACTATAGTTAAAACCTTTCTAAATATTTGTGAAAATGCTGAAGGTGTTATAGCCGTTCATTGCAAAGGTATAGTGTAAAAACTGTTTATATTACAAGCGATGCTTCTAGTTACAGTTCCTGAGGTATTTTGCACTGTAATTCCTTGAACTTGGTAACAGGTCTGCCAGTCTGCAGCTTTTCCATACAAATTTTTTCTGTGCTTATATAGAATCATAGAATCATAGAATAGTTAGGGTTGGAAAGGACCTCAAGATCATCTAGTTCCAACCCCCCTGCTGTGGGCAGGGACGCCTCACACTAAACCATCCCACACAAGGCTTCATCTAACCTGGCCTTGAACGCCGCCAGGGATGGAGCACTCACAACCTCCCTGGGCAACCCATTCCAGTGCCTCACCACCCTAACAGGAAAGAATTTCCTCCTTATATCCAATCTAAACTTCCCCTGTTTAAGTTTTAACCCATTACCCCTTGTCCTGTCACTACAGTCCCTGATGAAGAGTCCCTCCCCAGCATCCCTATAGGCCCCCTTCAGATACTGCAAGGCTGCTATGAGGTCTCCACGCAGCCTTCTCTTCTCCAGGCTGAACAGCCCCAACTTTCTCAGCCTATCTTCATACGGGAGGTGCTCCAGTTCCCTGGTCATCCTCGTGGCCCTCCTCTGGACTTGTTCCAGCAGTTCCATGTCCTTTTTATGTTGATTATGTTGTTTATATGCTGCACCTCGTCTTCTACTGTCTTTAAGTTCCTGAGAAAATTTTGCAGATGTGTCCAAAAACGAGGCTGGGGAAAGTGAGCTTGCCAATATCAGCAGCTCTTTCTACTACTTTCTACTATATTTGCACTTTCAAAGGACGCTTTTGAGCCGGAATTTGAAGTCCTGGCAGGGTTTATAAATCTCTCTGAAAATACACTTTTAAATATACAAGTCATAAACTTTTGAAAATATCAGTCCGTTTTTTTGAGGAGATTCCTCATCAAGTGTGAGAGTTCTTCCAGACCACAGAAGTCTTTATCCCTTTGAAATCCTTTATACTGGCTACATTGAGCATGCTCTGAATACCTGTTCTTCCAGAGTTAGACTGCCAAGGAAAAGATACTCAGAGCATGCCCATTGCAGCTAGAGCAAAGATACAGTTTTCTGTGGTTCTAGAGGAACTATGTTTCTCTTCCTACACCAACTTTGATTGTCAGACATTCTTGCTCCACAAACTTTGCCTCACCAGCATAGCCGCTAGTAGTGTGATTGAAGTAGCAAGGCCTTTTCTTAACCCATTTGCCTGGGACCTGCAAAGACTGCATTTTTATACTGGGATCTGCCATCCATTTGCTGCATGTTTAACATGATTACACAATGAAGTGAAAGAACTGGTTAAAAAAGCATCCTGACTGCTGGGAAAAAATTGCACATTCTTATTCTCCACAGAGGTAATAAATTTGGGCATACTGCTTGGTTGATTACACCTGAATATTGAGTGTCAGTGATACAAGTGCTTTGTTTTCATTCAAATTAAGATATTCCTTGATATTTACAATATAAGTGGTGTCTGAACTACCTTATGTCCCTCAACCTGCGCTTAAGTCTTGAGGAAGACTAGAATACTGTAGCCAGTTCTTAAAGCTGGGTAAGGCATGGAAAGTGCTGTGAGGTTGTCTTGGCTGTTGGGCTATGCTTTTACACTGGGCTACAAGATTTTATGCTGGTGTTGAGCAGTTTATTGTCAAATGGGAGAAGGTGATGTGTGGCTTGACGTTTACAGCAAGTGGTCAAGAAGGGACGCTTAGATGGAGCTGTCCTTTTTTCCCTCTCATGTTTCCCAAGATAGAACCGTTTTGAGAGCCATTACAAAGAAGTTCCTCATTCTAGAGTACTTTTTGCCTGTGTCTGCTAGTACACAGTCCTGTTTATTGCAAAATTGGTGGGTTTTGGGAGCTAAAGTAAGAGCTTAGTTAGAAATGGGTGGGAAGAGCAGCTGGTTTCAGTTTCAATTTGCAGTTAGGTGCTTTGAGAAGTTTGGAAAAAAAGCCAGCTGTTTTATCCCATGCATAAAAGTTTTCTCGTGTCTATATAAATATCAATAGATAAATGTATAAATAAGGACGGGCCTACAGATTTTGTAAAGTCCCTGGCTTTGGAAGATTACCTCACTCAAAAAACATGTGAACGATGTGTTAGTAACCTTGTATATGGAAAAAAAATAATCAAAAGGTAAGTTGCACTTTTGATCAGTAACAGTTTAATATAATTGTTTAAATAAACCAGGCAAGTCCAAGTAACAATGTATGTAGCTACAGCAGATTCCATATGAAGATGGGTGTATGAAAGAAGCCATTCTTTTGTCTTACACAGCTGGTCTTGGGCGAACTGGTACACTTATTGCCTGTTATATTATGAAGCATTATCGGATGACAGCTGCTGAAACTATTGCCTGGATTAGAATAAATAGACCTGGTTCAGTGATTGGACCACAGCAACACTTCCTTATGGAGTAAGTAGATTAACTATAAATTATTTTAAAAATAAATGTAGATGTCTTTTTCTTCTTACTTTATTGAACACTTAATAATCTTTGGTGTTAATTTCTTGTGTTTTGGGCTTTTTTTTCCATGTTATGATAGCAAACAGGCAGAACTTTGGAAAGAAGGAGATATTTTCCCTGCAAAGTTGAAAGGAAACCGTAAAATTGCTGTGACAAGAATTCTGTCAGGAGTAGATGATATTTCAATTAATGACATGAGAAACAGGCGAACTATCCGAAAGGACATTGAACTGGTAACCATCGAATATTGTGCTCTTGTGAAAGTTGTAACTGCTGTTGAGAATCTCTCAGGTTCTGAACAAACCTTTGGGTAAACTAAAACTAGGTTAATTAGATTCTTTTTCTGTTTGCCCTTTTTTTATCAAGGGCACTACACAGGTGAAGTAGGAGCATCCTTATTGTACTTCAGTAATTAGGTAAATATCAGAACAAAAAAAGTGCTCACAATTTGCAACCAAGCAACTGCTTTTTTTGTTGTTGTTGTTGTCTCATTAGATGTGGTGAAAGCAAAGGGATGAAAGGTTTTCTGCTCTTTTAAGTTTATAAGTAATTTCAACTCCTTTAATACCTTTTGATGCTGTGTTTAGAAAGAATGGTATTGCTCTTTTAAAAAGGCATTGAAGGAGGCAAATGCTGTACTTGAGTGAAGATTGTAGGGCACCTAAGCAAAGATTTGATAATACATTTCCACTGTTTTAAAGGTACACAACATTCTGATGCATGTAATTCATGATACCAGTTAAAGGTTTACAGCTTTAAAAGCAGGAAACAGAACAAACAGGAATGTATTTATTCCAGTGAATTTCCTTTGATTTTATGCTGGCAAGCTTGCCTGTTGTGATAATTGTAACTTTAAGATTTAAGATAAGGTTTATTGTTAAATGTCTAAGTGTCTATATTTTAATCTTGTTTTATCCCTTCCACCCTCCGCTGATACAGTACAGTGATGAAGATGAAACAAACTGTGTAACACAAGGTGATAAGCTGCGCGCTCTGAAAAGCAGAAGGCAGTCAAAAGCTCCAACTGCATCTCCGCTAGCGTAAGTCAGTTTCTGAATATATAAATCCAGAATGCTTTTATACTTTTCTTTATGAATATTTCCCTTTGCCCCCAAAATTTTGCTGCCAAGGCTGTTTTTACAAATCTAAAACAAGCATGGGTTCACCATTTCTCTGAAGGCTTAATGAGTGCTAAGGATGCCGATCTTGGTTAAAGAACTGCGTTACTCCATTTCTAGTTTTCTGTGGGTTTTTTTATTCCAGTAGTCTGTGCTTTACAAGCTTCCACTGTATATCTGAATGCTTTCCTCTTAGTTTAACCACAAACATTTTCTTCTTTCCTGTGGGAGTGTAAAAATGGAAGAATGTGACTGTGTGGTGGTTTGACTGTCTGAAGTAAGGTGCACATTGTTTTTTTGAAGTAAAATCAGCTATGTGAGAAGAGTTGGAAGACTGATCTTCAGCTTTCTTTCATTTCCTCCTACTTGGAGAGCAACTTTCCCTGAATCCTGTGGGCTTTGGGATAATAGCTGCTGTATCTGGGAGGAAGAGACAAGCACTATTTCAGCAAACACATTCAAAAGGAGTGCTTTTTTGTCAGGGAACCTGAGATACTAGTGTCTTTATTTTAGACAAGTACTGAAACACCACCTGTAAAAGAAAGTTCATAGTCATCTTTGCATCTGCTTGTAGCATTAGTAACTTTTAGCAGCTGTAGGTAGAAAAACTGTCCATCTACCCTTAAGTAAACTATAGGAGAGTGCAAGACGTGGAAGATTATTTGGATCTCATTTGGGTGCTAGGAATGGAATGGTGACCCCTGGTTGTCAGACTTTTGCAAGCAACCAGAGTCACAGACCAAAGGCAACTTGGCTTTTGTTGTGCTATCTTTCAATAGGGGATGCTGCTGCTAGCTGCTGGCCTTTTTTTTTGTTTCTGTTTTGTCTTCTTTTTTATGAAGACCAGCCAGTGTCATCAGACTTACAGAAAAAATGTGAGAGGTATGTAGTAAGAATGTGCTGAAGGTAAAGGAATGTATCTTTGGAAACTCTCACACATTGCTGTGTATGACTACTGCTTTTGTTTTAAAAGATTCTCTTTTGTTCATACTCATCATTTACACAAGCAGTTGTATAAGAACTAACAGATTCAGAACAAAGCTTGTACCCAGCTGGCATTACAAAAAGTCAAAACACATCACCTCAGCTATCTTGAATAGCTCAGTGAAAAACAGCTACCTTGCACATTAGTTTCTAAGGCACTTAGTGTTTTAGTTTCCACTTAATAATATTTTTTTTCATAAAAGCCACTTTTAAGTCATGCAATAAAGATTGTGAAAGATCACATTTATCTACATTCCATAGAGTGGACGTAGACTGTACGGTAATCTGTTCAGAGCCATTGTCCTAACATGCAGAAAGCCTATCAACTCTTAAAAAATTATTCCATTCAAAGAGCATTCTGCAACATGATTGCTCTAATTAAAACTAGTTAATTTTTACTTCTGTACAATTAAAATAATTGATCTAGGGCTTACAGTTTTTTCTTACAATATGCATTGTGGCATGGGGAGTTAGAATTTGCCTCCTCCTGTTCCTTCACGTTATTTATACGATGTGCAGCTTACACTGAAATAATGTGGTGAAAAATGAGTGTATAACTTCTTAGATTCTTTGTGTTACAATTATTAAACCAAAATATCCCGAGGAATATTTAGCTGTCCTACATGGGTGTTCTGTATTAGAAGAGGTGTCAGTCTTCTTCCATTTTAGGTGACTGTTAAAAATAATTAATCTTGCAGTGAAATTGATTAATTTTATCTAAGCAAACAAAAAGGAGCTTATAAGTCTTCTGTGTAGTTTTATTTCGCAGAAGTGGAAAAGGAATGAAAGAAAAGAGCAGCAGAAGCTGGGACAATTAGAGCCTTTGAGAGCTGGAGGTGTTACTTATGTACAAGTAACAAGGGATCTGTGTATAATGCTTGTTAATGTTTCTTGAACTTGGTTATTCTCACTCTGTGTGCTTTAATGAATGGATACTTTCTAATTAGCAGTATTCTGCACCTTCTGCACCTTTGGCAAAGGATTCTGAATTAGCTTTTGCTACTTTGAACACAGGAAGATAATACAGCCCTTCATCTGGGAGTTTACATAAGTTGCTTGCTCCTGCAAACTCATCTGGCTCTGATCTAATGTTTTAGTATTACAACATATGATGGTGAAGTAGGTTGTATGAATATAGGCTGATCAAACTGCATAAGAAGTGGCAGCAAGAGAACAGAGATGTACTGCTCCAGCATACACTTACTTTCAAAAGAGCAATGCAGATTTTCTTCGGAATAGATGACTTCAGTGAGGATTTCAGAAAATTTGCTTTGATTCTAGCAACACATGGATACTACATTTGGCAATTTATGATCACATGGATTGTTACAGTCATAGAAAGTAAGAAAATGCTTGGCAAAGGTTTTAGGGCAGTATGCTTTTCAAGAGCTTGAAACAAGCCTAAATGCAGCAATAGCTTTTGCTTTTGAATTTTTGTTCATCTTTTCCTCCCCCTCCAACCCCTTTTTTAGATGGCTCCTAGCTATGCTGGTGTCTGCACTGTGTAGCATTGTCATCTGGTGGATTATACGTGGCTCCCTCCTGCCCAGCCTGCTATTCTGTCTAGATGGTTTAAGAAAATAGTAACCATCATCTGAGAGAGAGCCACTGTGTAAGTGTCCCATTCCATTTCTCTACAATAGCTCACGCTTTGTGTCTAGTGTGTCTCATAAATGCATGTCTTCATATCATGTTTCTTACTGGCTTTGTTGCAAGAGTATTTCACTGCGCTGGCTTTGGGGTTTTTTTGTATGTATTATTTCTAATAACTGAGTGATTTTTATGGCTGGCTTGCAATACAAAAAGCTGAAGAGTTTTTATAATTAGGATAACATAATTTTGAAGCCTTTCTTCTGTGCATGCTCCTGCAAATAAGCAAAACTATGTAAGCAAAATTATATTTGTAAAAAGGAAAAAGTACTGCTTTAAAATATGATCCTATCCTTTGCATTTTGCAGATGATATTAGCTCCAGTTTTACTTTGAAATCCATGAACTTGCAAAGTGGGCTAGGTTCTCAAAGGATGGTTTTACTCACGTGAAATGACAGGAATCAGAATTTGTTAGAAATGTCAGTAGGTCTTTGTTTTCACTAAGAGACTATAGGAGTATATGCCATAAGAGGCAGTAACATGGGACTTCTTTTTTCCTTTTTAGCGTAACAGAAGATGAGGCAGGTTGCAGTATTAGGTCAAGGCTGACTTGTTTACCCAGCCAGTCTGGTTTCATCTTCTTATGATCACAAATAGCTTTTTATGAAAGATCTTTATGAAACTACTTAAACCCTTTCTTTCTGTTACTTGGATTCAGGAGCTGGGTAAAGCATTAAAAGCACATTCGTTCCTTGACTAAAGTTTTCACTCTTTCTCCAGTCCACTTTTGTCAGAGTGGCTTCATTGATTGCTGTGCCTTCCTTCCACTTATAAAGTGCCATGTTTTCATCAAGCTACAGCTTCCATCTTTTGGCTGAACAAAAGTTCAGCAGCACACAGAACTGCCAGGAAACCCAAACAGGAACTTTTTCACTTGCTGTGGTGTCTGTGCTTAAGACTTTAGTGCTCTCAGATTAAAAATAGGTCAGAAAAGTATTTTGCATCAGAGTACTAAGCAAAAAAAGACACTATCTCTTGGCAGAACATTAAGAGTTTCTGCCCTTCTTACCTTCAGCTTTGCAACTTTTTGTCTGCACTTTTAAAAAGCCTGGGACTCCTTCTAAAGTGATTTAATAACTAAAGAATGAGAACTGGGAGTTGTGGACAAGTTAGGTACACCATCAACTAAAGATCACTTTCGGTTTGTTGGGTTTTTTTCATTGATGCCTATCTTTGTCAAAGAACAGACTTAAATAAGAGACTTGCTCTCAAAGTTTTGCACCAAATGCATAACTTCTTCTTGTTTCAGTGTTTTCCAGAGTCAGACCTCAGATTTCTAAACTCGGATTAAAAAGCTAAACTTAAAACCTGGGTTTAAAAAATGAAGCCATCTGCCCTGTGTTTTTCTGTACCATAAGATCAATTCCACTCAACTGTCATCCTTTCTTTCTCTTTTCTGTATTCTGTCTAAAATCTTAGTTGCTACAGGGAAAGAGAAAAGATTGTTTGTTGTTGGCAAATACATCATGATGCAAGCAATTGGGTTACTGGTGCTGCTGCCTCATATACAGGATTGACAATCATGCAGTGTTGGTTAATGTCCAGGCAGAGAAAATGCTTAAGCTTTTCTGAAAAGCTAGGCTAACATTCTCTCCCTCATGCAGGTAGTGTCCCTTGTGTTTCAGGAGGATTTATCAAACAGGATCATGAATAAACTTGGGCTGGCCTGGCAGTCCTAGTAGCTGGGGCCCTGTAGAACAAACAGTATCAATCGCTCATTCCCTGTTGATGACTTGGAAGAGGCTATTTTCCTATTTTCCTAAATTCAGGCCTATTTTCCTAAAAATCATGAGGTGATGAAGGGGAAAGCAATACTGTGTTTGACACACCTCATAAAACAGGTAGTCTTGGCAAGAAAAATTGCCTATTGCAGGACAGAGAACACATGCTCCTGTGTAAACTTTCTTTCCCTCATCCTTCTGCAGGATACTGTAATCAGTTTTCTTTTTAAAAAGCTTGCTGTGTGGAATGACTTCCTCCAAGATATATTATCTTGATGACATTTCGAGTTTTGTGGATTTTTTCTTGGGTTGTGGGGTTTTGGGCTTTTGTGTCCTGGTGGTGTACCCGCCTCCACACCCTGCTCTGAGTTAGGTGGTGAAAGAAAAGTAGTGAAGTTCTGTTCTGCCTTTTTTAAAAGTAAAAAAAATAAAAGTTCAGTTAGAAAACCTTTGTGTACTTTAGATGCACCTTCTGCTGGTGTTTCTGGAAGTTCATCATCATGATGTACAGCACGACATGATCTTTAACATGAACAGTTACAAAGCACCAAGGCAAGTGTCCTGAGGATTTTAGCTTTCTCTAATGTAGATAGGGATTTTTTCTGGTGCTGAGATTTTGGGAGGATTTCCTCTACTGTGACCTCATCTCATGTCCATTTAAAAATCTGTTAATCAAACCTGCTGTCAAGTGAGGCTAGTCTCATTGTGTTCAGTCAAAAGTGCATACATTAAAGATAGTTTCTTCTCTTACCTTAAACATATATGCAGTAACATTCTAATGAAAGCTCTGATAGCAGTTAACTTATCCCAAGTTGACAGTTACCGGGCGCAGAGGCAGCTCTGGGTGTTTTATTTATAACACCGTGACAGACAATGATGTAAATGGGACTTCGTCTGTTTTTCCTTCAGGTGCTATCAGCCTTGGAAGTCTACAGTCTTACTCTTCGGTAGCCATGTGAAGTTATGTATTGGTGAGGTATAAAAATGACATTGACTGAAGAGCAGATGATGCTAAAGGTTCTATCATGCTCACAGCTGACTCTGAGCTCATCCCATAAGCCAGCTCCTTCTCTCCCTGCCAGTTGGTAGATACAGCAATTTAAGATGATGTTGTGGTTGGTTTGGTTTTATGGTGCAATTATATATGTGACTATTTCTGTAAGTCAAGTTCCCATTTAGAGTATCTTTTCTTTGTTTTGAACAGATAAAATGAAATTCTGTGGGAAGTAAAGACATCCCTATGATATGCTGAATAAATGAACATTGTTTGTGTAAGAAGCTATCTTAACACTTCATAATGTTTCTTTTCATATTTATGAAGTGTATGGGTTTAAGCCATGTATACTTACCAGTTTTCTAAACTTCTGGTGCCTGGAAAGAGAGAAAGATTAGATCCCGTTCCAATAACTTTTGTTTGCTTTATACATACATTACATGAATTTTATACAACGACACACTGTATGTATATCTTTAAGGAGAAAACACGATTTTTCCGTATTTCTGTCTGTATGATCACTTACAAAGCAGCATGTACCAATATTTGGTCATGCTTATATTTCAGTGACTGAATGTTATGGAGTTAAGCCAGCTTTGTACCTTTCTGTTCCATCCTGGAAGTAGCTAGTAGCACAAATAAAACTCGTGTCATTTTTAAAGCTTAGTTGAAAATGCAGTTGCTCAAATTTGTTCATGTTTTATGGCAGCTGTGGCACCGAAAAGAGAATTTTAAGTCTTGATATTAGAACTTGCTAGAACTGGTTTACAAGCACAGTAGAAATTATAACGTGAACTTTCAGGCTTTGAGCCTTTTCACCTTGGGAATGCAAGGAAAACAGATATTGTTAGAAGAATTTGTGTTGTCTACAGAAGGATGATACAGTGTTGAAGGTATCTGGGTTTTGTTTCCAGCTTCACAAATAAATGATCTCTCCAACTTCAAATGTGTTGTGTTTACAGTAGAATTTCCTTTGCAACTTGCCATTACAGTCTCGTATCTTATCTTGGAGGAAGAGAAGGCTGTTTGGCTTGGAGTTTTGCAAATCAAATGACAAGATTTTCCATGCCTGAAATACTAAGAGAGGCTTGTTGAAGCAGAAATTTAAAATACTTGAACTTTGTGGCTGTGTAGCCATCTGTTTGCTAAAGAATCTGGAAGTACGTGGTAAATAAGGTTGCTGATCAGTTTTACAGCTGTAAAGAATCTATTTTAGATGAAATTGTATTATCTCTAATGCATATTGTACTTCTGGTATCAAACCCATATAAAAAAATGAAAGCAGAGGGTTTGGGTTTTTTTTCCATTTCTGTTTTTTATTAATATGTTACACAAGTATGAAAATACTCATATTTCTTCCCATGTATGCCTATCCGCCTTTGCTCCAGAGGTTAAGTTTTATGTTCATATTTGAGATTCTTTGAAAACAGTTTCTTCAGAGTATTAAACAACCGGACTGCAGTTTACAACCTAATGAAGGTTTTTATTTCCAATCTAATATAATCCACTGACACAAGTGGACTCAGTGAAGCCACTGAAAATTAGAGTAATTTAATAACATCATGGGAAAAAACGTAATAGCCAAGTTACTCTTGGCTCTGAATCTCTAAAATTATACATATTTTTATAGTTGGAATCTTGCACAGATGGAATGGCTAGGAAGTAGACATATAAAATGATCCACTAAATAGGTATCTGTGGGCTGCATTGGCCAGTTGTCTCTTTTTGTCTCCATAGTATCATAATTGCACTACAGCTGTTCAGAAATACAGAAGACAAGATTTCCCTAACCAGTTGGCTAGTGACTAAAAATAGTTGCTTGCATTTCACAATCTGGAATTCTTTGCTTACTGATGTAAGCAACACGAGGATTTGTCCGCCTGTTTGAGAAATAGTAAGTATATTGCTGTGGAGTCTTCCAGAGAAGTGGTTGAGCACAACCACCATCTAAAGCTGAATTTTGAGCATGGTGTAGTAATTCGCTGCAAGAACAGAATGCCAGTATATGCAATGGTTTTCCTAGCCCTACTGTATTTCAAGGGAATAGCTCATGGTTAATTGCAGGAGATTTAGACTTTGATCTTCACAAATTGATTTACTTGGTTTTTTTTCTGAATTTCTGTGTCCATCTCAAAAATACTGTTTATTACATACTTAAGATTTTATCTTGTTTTGTTGTTGTTTTGTTGCAGTAATTTAAAGTACAGTTTCTTTGCCCTTTTTTTTTTTTTTTTTTGTCTCTGAAAACCAGGAAATTCAAACCCATTAATTTAATGCATTATTTGAAAGGAAAAGCAACAACAACCAACAAACTGCTATGCTCCTATTAAACCAACTTGCATTACCATAATTACAAGAAGGATGTTATAAAGAGAAGGATGTGTTTCAGGCAGAACAGTTCGTTTTTTAGTATAATTTGTGAAAAGCCATCTGGTACTTGTTAGCTCCACTGCAACTGTAATATCCTCTTTTCAAGTGTTTTCCTAGAAACGTGGAGGTTATATAATCTTTCTTTTTTCCTACTCTTTACAGAGTAATTCTGCAGTCCAGTGTTCAGAAAAGTAAAACCTCTGAACCTAGCATTTCTGACAGTACAGACATTACTAAAAGAACTACCAGGTCTGCTGCAAGAAAAAACAGTTTAAAAAGGTGAGAGTTACCATCTTTATAGATCCAGTAACTGTTGTCTAGGCAAATACTTTGAGCTGGCGTACCCATTGCTGACAGGAGCTTTTGCCACAGTTCAACTCCTTCGTCTAGCAATGAGAAATGAGGAATTCTATGGTTTATGTCATGTACTGAGAATATTGGTAATGTTAAATCTTAGTTGTGTATGTTGCTTAGTCTTTCAGTTTCAAGAATATTACTTTGTAATTCCTAACGTGAGTCCTAACAAAACTTTCTTTACCAAACCTCTGCCTACAGTAAGAGGTGGAAAGGTTGTTCACAGCATTAAGTCAATTATTAGTCAGTACATTACGTCAAAATTAAGAGGAGTTTGGTGGACAACTGAAATGCAGTGGTACTGGAGAGGTGAAATGTATAAAATGCATGTGTATAGTGCATGAGATTTTGTACTGAGAGTATGGGCTGATAATCTAAAATGAACCTGTTTAATGAAATTTTAAGTTCAGATGGACTTATGCAAAACTGAAAGTGTCTTTTGGCCCAGAAGCATATGGCCTCAGTACTACTATGTTTCTTTGTGTGTGCATGTGTTCATGTCCCTCTATGGCAGCTCTCCAGGCTCAAAGATGAGGCTTAAAGATGAACCAGAGAATATAGCTTAAAAAAATTTCCACGCAATTTCCAGTGGTTACAGTTGACAGAATTTGTCCTGTACTTTCAGTGGAAACCTTTTGAATGTGTCTGTCAGGTACTGAAGAGACTTAATGTGTTGAGAAGAGTAAAACACGGCAAATAATATTAAAAAAAGTAGTTATGTAACTTGATTTGTAAATATTGCTGAAAGTTCCAACTTCTTCTGCTGCTTTTTCCTCACAGAGCTTTTCTTTCTCCTTCCTCATCCTGTTGTCTTGAATGTAACCAGCATTACAAAAAATTTACTATATCAGACAATGGAAATAGTCATTAATAGTAGATTGCAGTAAATTCTAGTCAGAGAATTTTTACAGTGGCTATATTAATTACTTTTAGATTCTTATAACAATGTGTTAAAAATAATCCCTTTTTCCTGAAATGAGTGTTTTACTAAAAAGCCAAAGTATTTCTCAGGTTTTCCTGTTTGGTCACTTGTTTTTTTCCTCCATTTTGCATCATTTTCACCACATCAGTTTTGGTCCAGACAGAATTGGTGGAATTTTGCCTGCTATTTTTCTTCTTCATGACTCTCCCTGTTTTGTAGCTGTATGCATGCACATGTGTAACTGAATAGAGATTTTCAGTTCCTGGAAAACACACCTCCAAGTTGGTCTTTGTGTTGTGTGAGACGAGAATACCTGTCCTTAGTAGGAAACAACATCCCTGAAATAGAGCTCATAGAAGATTTCAGTTATTTTGAAAGAAATCCTTTAAGTATATTAACAGATTTATGACTTTGAGGACCACAGATCAGGCTGATCTCAAACTTCAGGAACTACTTCATATTTTAATGGATTTTCCAAAACTTCTACCCCAAATACTTCATTCTGTATACTGTTTCTTTTCTTCTAATATCTGAGGTCAAAGAATTTAGTCACTTGATGCTTGGATCCAAGAATCAATTTTGTCCTAAACAGTTACGTCACAGTTCTGGAGTTCTTAATTGTCTTGTCATTTGAGAGGACTAATAGGTCCCTGCATACTGGTCCCTTAAAGGGTGTTTCAGTATGATTGTACAATTTTATGGACTTTGAAAGCAGTACCTCGTTGTTAATCTTTTAGGTGTCTCTTTATTTTTCCAGTAGTATTTGGCAAAACCTCACTTTTTCTTTTTTATTTTTTTTTTCTCTAAGCATCCCTTTGTTTTTTCACCTCAGTTTATTGTAACTTCTTGAAGTCTGTGCAATTTGCATTACCTCACAGTGCGTGAATTGATTGACCTGTTACAGATCAAGTGGATTGCAGGGTAGAAGAGGAGAATCATTATTACAAAATTGAGATCATGCCCTTGACAAAGACATCTGTCAAGACCTTGTTGCCTTCTCTGAACTTCCAAGATTACTGTGTACCCTTATTCTTTCAGTATCTTGTCTGATTAAGTTCCAGTGGAAACATCTTGCGGTATTTTTACATTTTCATTCGTTGATGCTTTAGGTCATTTTAGTCAATTCTTACTGTAGATTAATCACATTTGCGACCCATCCTAATGCAGAATAATTCACAGAGCTGGATTATTCATTTGCTGTTTCATCCTTCAGACTCTTGGAGACACTATCATAGAATTCCTCCAGAATGACTTGTTAGCCGAAACAGCAATTTACATCTAAACCCCTCTATTCTGTCTTTGCAAAGAGAGTTTAGGGAATTTCAATTCATTGCATTTATTTGCGGAACTTCTCTAGATGTTGCATGTCACTTAGGAAAGACCAGTGGACATTATATCTTGTGACTGAAATAAGACTGTTGTTGAACTGCAAGAAATTGCATTACTAGAGCATTATCCACAGCCTTATTCTGTGGCTGCCCTTATTTCTCCAGTTAAGATGTCTTCCTTGTAAATTTGCCAGTTACTGAGGAGTTTGAGTCTATATTTTAACAAGGTACATAAATAAGATCCCAACCAACTGAATCTTAGTAAGACGCAAATGAAGCAGTCCTTTCTGTGTTACCACACATAATAGAATTAGGATTTTATATATATAGTAATTTGTTGATTAGAAGTGAAAACTTAAGCAGTGAAAGAATTTTGGTAGGTAGAAGTGCTTCAGGGAATGCAGGTCAAAAAATAATTGAGAATATGGAGGAAAATGTATGAAAAGTGTATTGTATAAATTCCTTTACTTCTGTTAATCAGATATATCACAAAAATTAACAAAGATGAATATGCTTTAAAAATCTCATATGCTTTTGCTTTGCTGGGAATTGTAAAGCAGCCTTCTGCACCCTTGTTCAAACACTGAAAACTACCTGCAGCTTTTCAGAGCTTGTCTATATATAATCTAAATCTAGCTTTAAAAAAACGATGTTTCTTTATTATTCTTTCTACCTTTCCTGCAGTCTGATATCTCAGAGAGAGAATGAAAAGGTATGCTTTACAGCAAATGCGCTTAATGAAGTTATGGTACCTTGAACCCTCTGTTGCTTTTCTCTATGGAATGGAACCTTTATTCATATTGTCTGTAATCAGAGCAGTCCTTGCTTTCTTTACAACCAATACTGCCGTGTACTTGAATGCAGTGACTTTTGTCTTCTGTTTCTTTTACATATTGTTTGCTCATTTTATCTTGCCAGAAGTGCTCACTTGAAATACTTATCAAGTGCATTTTTAACATTTTTCCTTAAATATGTTTTATTTCAGCAGCCAGTCCATCCCAAGGGCTAGAACAGTATTGCGTTAAATTTCAAATAAGGAACCGGTATTGAAGAAGATACTCAAGAATGATGGGGACATTACTAAAGGGGATGTAATGCAATTCAAGGAGGATTACTTTGGCTCCATCTTTCAGCAAAAGTGAAACAGAAGAATCTCTTCCATACTCGTAGAATAAAATGAACTGTCAACATGCTTGGTAGACATGTTTCTAATGTGCTAACACTTTCTCAGACAAAACCAACAAAATCAATGTACATTCAAACTCAGGTGTAAATACTTAAGCTCTCTATTATAAAGAGGGCTTGCTGGTGTGTATGATGCATGTGTATAAATTGTGATGGCAATCACTTAGCTGCTGACCACCAGAAATTAAAGATGGTGGGAGCTTTTAAGTATATAAATCTGTGTTGGCTGTTCAGACTGGGCTCAAGTCTTCACTTGGGTCTGAAAATCAACCACAGTAGGTTTTTTCTTATAGTCTTGGTACTCTCCTGTGTTAATTGGCTATTCTTTCTTATTTTGTATGAAGTTTTTTATGAAGCCGCAGTAGTGAGTACACAAAGTGACTATTGCCCACCAAAGAGTGCTTTATTTTCAAGGGTTGTGTGGCTTGTTTATTTTGAAATACACTAACTGTGATTAACTTGTTTTTAATAGTAGTAGATTCTTAGTTGTTCACAACCAATGGCACCTTTAACTACTTGCAGTCGCTTTAAATCTGGTACGATTTCAAGGGGGAGGAAAAACAACTTACATTTAAAGCAGTGTCATCATATTGAAATGTCATTATTGTTTCCTTCCCTATCTTCAAGTCTTTTAGGTGACACTTCAGATTAGCATACCTAATAGGTAAGATTTTTTCCCAGGTTTTATTGGTACACTTGACATGTGTATGTCAAGTGTACAGTGACATGTGAATGTCACTGGTTTTTAGCTTTGAGACACTTAATGAGTGCAGCACACTAAAAAGGGAAAATAAGCTTGCTGTACAACTGAGATTGGTAGTGGAACTCAGGGGTGAGTAGAGTTTTTTAACATCTAATTAACACTTACAGCTCCTCTCTGTTAAAAAAAGCAGTGTGATTTTTAGAGAGAGCTGCCTGACATTTTCATCCACTACAAGACTGCCTTCAAACACTGGCAGCATTTTTTCCCTACCACTTTTCGCATTATGAAATCTCAAAGCTGAACTTTGTAGCTGCATATCCCTCAGACGAGGACTGTTACCACGTAGCCTTAAATATGATGGAGTTATGTGTCACTTTAGTGGCTCTAACAGTAGAAAAAACAGAGAAGAAACAGAGATCTGAAATGTTAGCAGTGGAATAACTGAGGATTTTAAATACACAGATTACCTCTGCACAGGGAAGAATTTTCTTTTTCTGAATGTAAGTGGGCAAGTTTGGTGACTAGTTTCAATCTACATCCTTCTAAATTAAACTGTTAGGCTGGTGATTTTTGAATTCTGATACGAATAACCACACACTGGCTTGAAAACATTTTGTGGCAAAAGCAACTTGAGTTGGAGAGGAGGCAAGATGTAAGCTTACAGGTAGCATCCATGAGTTTGGATAGTCAAAATTTGCAAATACAAATAAAACAGAAAAGGCTTATATGGTGCAAAATAAAGGACCATTGAGACTCAGATATTTTTTGTTTTCCTCTTATTCTTAACCGTCACCACCATTTTCTTACACGTGAAAGCACCTAAAAGAGAGGGACTGAATTCACCTTGATACAGTGATTAAAATGTGTATTTTCTTTTTATTTCTTTATTTTTTTAAAGCCATTTGCCCAAAAGCTGAAGTACAGGTAACCACAATAGCAGATATATTATGCAAACATGAATCTGTGTTTATTTTTGACAGAAATTCTTACCTTGGAAGGCAGAAGGGATGAAACTAGTGATGTGAGAGGGTGAGAGTCAATACAAGAAGTAATATTTATTGTGCTTGGCTTTACCCTTCTCTCAGCTGAGCTTCCTGTTTTACCATCTTTGTTCTAAAAATAACCCGTCCATTTCACACCCCTTATGAATTCCAAATTGGAATCTGCCCTTTTTAAAACTAACCAGCATAGCCATTAGCACTTTCAGGCTCATCAGAAGAAAGTTTGCATAAAAGAAGCGCACAAACACAACAAGAACTCTAGCTAAACCAAAACTGCATGTTTGGCACGAGTGTGTTTCAAGGTACCCCTTCCACCTCCCAGTATCTTAGTGACATGTAAATGTCAAAGGCAATTTATATTTGAACTCTCCAAACAGCCTTAAATGGAAAATTAACTCGTTACCTCATGGTGTCCCATCTAATTGTATTGCTTAGTTTGTTTTTCTGAATTTTTAGTACTTTGTCTAGCATTTTTATTGTACCACACCAAAGCTGTCTTAAGTGCAAGAATGAAGAGGGGGCATGGGTGAGCATTGGTGGGCATGGTTTCTCAATCTTTTTTGAATTGAGGGGTAGTATGTGCCAAAATGGAATGTGTGGCAGCAGCTGCATCACCATTGCACCACAGAGCAGCTGAAGGAAGTTATTTCTGCTGTCATCAATTAGAAGTTTTCCCTTAGAAATTCTTTCCCCCCTTTTAGATATATGACAGATGGAATCTTCTTTGATCTCTTACTCAAAAGTATGCAATATACTCAAAAGCTGTAATACCTTGTGTCAAATTGCTAGCTCCCATTACAGCATCAGTACCTTAACTTGAATGTTAACCCGTACGTTGTCTTTTTGCCCCAGCATGGCAATAGAAGAGGTGTTGCTGATTTAAAGCAAAATAGGATTTGGAGAGACTCGTGCATTAAAATGGAAAAAAAAAAAAAAAAAAGAAAAAAGAAAAATGTGATGTTCACCAGTTTGTTGCACTGCAGTTTTTATATTAATGGTTTGCAGACTGTTTGTCTTGCGTAAACTCATGTACAGACTATCAAGAGCTAAAATTCCTAATCTGTTCATCCTGATTATTTTTAAATTGTATATTTCTAATCGTATTTTTTTAACTTAGATTGACAGAACGGGAGTTTATTTTGCTGACTGTATTTTTAAGATAAAGCTTCATATTATCTTGTAATATTAAGTAGTTCAATACGCATTTGTGTCTCATTGGAAAATACCGCATATTGATTTTATACAAGTATTGAATAGTGAGAATTGTAAACATGAACTGTGTAAAATTAAAAATAATAAGAAATTGTTTTCTCACTTTTATTTCCAGTATTCTAAAAAATTCAGCACAAAAATATCATCTGTACTACACTGACTCAAATGTGCTCTGAAAAATAATGCAGGAATCTCAGCTGCCTGAAAACCTTTAATTAAAGCACAAATCCTTGAAACATACACTTGTTTCATTTCATAAACAAAGCCCTTGGGCTCATTATTTCAGGGGACTCACTTTGGAAAACAATAGTAATTGTACTTGAATTGTTGGGATACTGCTACATAGTAAAAAACGTGGGTAAAACAGAAAAATGGAGTTCTGGTTAATCTGTTTCTGGTTAATCTCTATGATCAGAGTGCTCATTTTTGGAAACAGGCATTGTACTTTGATACTTACTATGAAAGGGAAGGCTTCACAAAACTAAAAACTAAGCCTTGAGGAACACTTGTTCTTGCATAAGAGTTGATGGTGGTCTAGTGTAGTCTTTAAAAAGAAAATCTAAACACAACAGCCAAAAATACGGACTGACTCACATGGTTCTGATCGCCTCACCTACATTAGAAAATACAGAACTTGCGGATGCCAGGCAGAGCCTGTTTGACAAGCAAGTAAACTTTCACTTGTTCCAAAGGTTTGTTTTTATGGTTGGAAAACCTGCATTCACCTCTTGCAAGGTCAACTTTAGAATTCTAAACTTACATGAATGCTTAAACCACCTTTCCCTGAAAAACGAGTTGCCTGCTGAGGATTGAATGGTGGGTTTTGCCTGGGAAAATACTGGTCTATGCTTATGTCAGTTAAGCCCTATGGTATAAGTAGCCACTTAAGGAGTATTTCACTGGGCAGGGGCGGGCAGATGACTAAAAGATCCTATAGAGAACAGACCTGTGGCCCATGTCAAATCCATCAACAAGTCAGTAAGTGCACTGCAAGAGTAAGCTCTTTACAGTATCTCTGAATGTCTTTGTTTTGGCTGTCTTTATCCTCCTTTGTATTACAGTTTCTACACAGTGTATGTGAGAGGAGATAAAAATAGGCTATATCAAAATGGATGTGCTGCTTAGAAATACTCAAGTTTGTTGTTAAAGAGAAACCGCATGCTTTAAGCCTAACTCACTGAGAGATTGTTGGAGGAGAGGCATCTGCTTTTTTCTTGCATTTGTGGTTTGGGGGTTGGTGTCACTTGGGTGTGAGTGACCAGTTAGCCCTTAAAACACAGGAAGGATGAGGGGAGATGGCCAAGGGTGATGTGCTTGTGAAGCTGGGGGAATGACTGGACCACAGCTCTCACAAAGAAGGTGATTTTATCTCAATACAAAGGGATTGGAGGGTGGCCTATGTTTCAGATAAACCACTATCAATATCTGAGTATTTCAACTGGTGATGTTGATCTGGTATATCAAGACTGAAGGTTTCCCTGAGCTGGCCAGGATCAGCGTGGAGAGAGAGAGCAAATACATAACAGTATAATCCCCAGACACCTGCCAAAAGAATTTTGAAGAGAGGAACATGCTTGAGCTGGCATCAACTCTCCTATTCCTTCCCGGCTACTGGGGACACCCTGCATGGTGATGGCAAGGGTATCATAGGGACCAATAATGGGAAACACACTGGTATTGTGATTGAACTGTGCATTGCAATTGCTCTAAGTTACACCGTGTAACCTTCATTTGTGTTTTGTTTTCGGTCTACACCAGAAATACCATGTGACATCAACCATCTTCAGGTAAGTAAATTTGGTATTAAGCATGTCACCCTCCATCCATGGGTTATCTCCCAAGAAACTGGTCCAAGGGTTGGACGGTGACAACAGGGCTGAGGGAAGACATCTAGAAAGGCTGTCACTTGAACAGCTCCACTCCTGGTCCGTGTCCTCCCTATCAAACTCTGCCCCAGTTCACTATGATGTAAGGAAAGCAAGTACCTGGAAAACATAGGGTTAAAATACTTTTAACTTAACTTAGGTCTAACATAGAGAACAATGTTTGTGTTGTAAGTCTGTGGTGTGATAACAGAATTTAGTAGGCTTACTAACAAGAGTGAACTATTTCTTTCCATCCCTCTAATGAGTGAGCATCCTTCTAATTATCAGTTAGTCTGGAGACAGTGACTCCCAAACATCTGCTAGCTTAGGATACTCCTTGTCTGCCCATCCTGTTCTGCTTGCAATAAATTTTGCAGGAAGGTCACACTGTTCTAAATCTTTGCCTGCAAGTTTTGCAGATATGGTTGGTTTAGCTAATTTGTGATTACTGGGGCATCCAACTGTGCCAAAGGTGAAAAGTGCACCCTGAGGAAGACTGCTTACTTCATCTTGAAGACCCCTGCCCACAACCACTGAAGGGCAGTGAGCAAGCTCCAAAAGGGAGGAGACTTATGATAATGAGTGCCCAAACTAATTATAATATTCTCGGGAACCTAATGAATATGCATGCTTGTGTGTAATAAATTTCTGCTTGCTTAACCCCTCGGTGTGCAAGTTAGGAGGAGCGATCCGCATTGCACCTGGCGCCGTAATAAACACACCTGCTTTATAACTCTCTCTGAGTTGTAGAGTCTGATTCCGTGCTTCACACAAGGCTGCTAAAGAATCTCCAGCAAAACCAGACAGTCCAAGCAACTTGTTTTCATCCCTTGGCCCGGCACAGCAGCAGATACAAAGGACTTGTGTGTCACTGGTACCTCTAAGCCCCATCTCTTCCAACTACGTCAGCTATGCCACAAGCAGGATAAATCCCAAACTCCTTGTACCCTGACAGCATAGAGGGAAATTACCCTTGGCAGCAGCTATTATTGAAAACAAAAGATTTCCAAAGTGATTGCTGCCCATAGCAGAAACATAGCAACTATGCAAATACAGAAGCAGACCAGTTCTCGCTCTTGTGAGCTTGCTCTTGCTTCCATCAGTGCTTTGATGCCATTCTCTTCAGATGTCAGGACAGTTCCTTGGCTTTATACTCAGTGAAAGGGTTCCTTATTACCCCTCCTTTATACACAGTTTCTCTATTGGCCTACTTGTGTTTCTTCCCATGTTTGAGTTCTCCAATTACAAGAGGCATTTCACTGTTCTTCACAAAACATCATGCTCATAGGACTGAATCTCTACTCAGTACTCCCAACAGGTGATATTTGTCCTGCTGTCATGCTTCCAGGTGCTTTTGTCCACCTCTTGCACACTAACATAATCTCTCATCTTAAATAATTAATGTTCTTTGTTGGGTTCCCTTCCCTTCCTCCTGCTGATCAGACCTTTCCCAGCCTATGGCCTTCTTTCACTTCTCTAGAAGCTTCACTGAAAAGGTTACTAGGTTTTAGTTTCCCTATAATAGCTTCTTCCAAGGTCCAGAGCCTTTGCTAAAGCCAGAAAGACCTCTGAAAATAGCATTCAATCTGCAAGTAACAGAAATATGACAAACCACGAGCAAGCACAGAATTCCTGCATTATAGTAGGTCAACTTGTTTCTTCTCTTACCGGAATAAATCTGTATCTTGTTGCTACTAGATTTGCCTTTTGTCAAAGCTATCTTGCCAATTCAAATACATTACGCAAACATGGTTTCCTTGATTAAGTAGTAGCTACTGTACAAATCTAAACAGAGGAACTACCAATGCTAACAGTAGACAACAGCTTACTGAGTCTGTTAACTAGATGTAAAACATTTTGGACCAAAAAACACAGAATTCACACTAGCTGCCGAAACAGGGTGAGCAAAAACTTTATTCAGTTCATTAACTGCTAGTTTGTCTCAGATATAACACAGCCATTAAGTGTGATGCAGTATCTAAAGCAGTTCTGAAGATGCAGCTCTAACATTTGCTGAATCACACCTTCAGAAAGGCATTTGTGTGCAGACAATAAAGCTGAAGATTTCATGTATTCCACGTTAAGTTCTAAGTAATAGAGCCAAAGTGTAACAGTTACCAGTTCTTCCAAAGACTTCAAGCACAAACTGCTCAGTTCTTGCCCAGCTTGTGTTACTGAAAGAGAAAAGCTCTTAATTCCACGCCTGTTGGTTGGTGACTGAAATGCACTTCTGCAAAAATAACCACGTTTCACGTTCAATTGTTGATCCACTGACAGTGAGTCACTGTTACACTACTTTCAGCACTGCATATATGTATGCGTATATATATGTATCTCTATGTTGATGAGGATGTGTGTGTGCGTATGTGCCTCTGATGGCTCTGAAAGGAAAAATAAAGGCTAGAACATTATGTGAGACTAATCTTATTGACATCGGTGTACTAGGGCTACAGATCTTGGTTTTGGGCCCAAAGGCTGCACATACCCCAAGCCCTGTCTTCACGTGAAAAAGTGTAATCAGAGCTGAAAGCTCTAACCAAAGTTTTTTACCAGGGCTTTTTACTTTTGATTCTATTTAGTTATTCTTTAGTATTTTTAAGTTAAGCACAGACATTCCTCTTTCCTTTCAAGGCACTTTCATAGTAATAGAGAGAGATGAATTCCTTTGTTTGGAAACTTACTGTGATTTATGTTAATCTAAACCTCAAAGCTGAAATGCAGTAGTTTTTCCCTACACCACTCACTACAATAATCCTAACAGCAGAACACCTTGTAGTAGTGCATTAGAGAGTAACATGAGTAAGCAACACAACTTAATCTTTTCCTAAGATGCATGCCATGTTCTACTAGTGTTTATATTTACAACTGCTACTGCTTTATATGAGGGAGTAAAACTAAACCAGAAGTAACTTAGCAGCAGACGTGTGCTTAACAGACACGCTATTTTGATACCTTAAACATGAGCCAGCAGTGTGCGCTCGCAGCCCAGAAAGCCAACCGTATCCTGGGCTGCATCAAAAGGAGCGTGACCAGCAGGTCGAAGGAGGGGATCCTGCCCCTCTACTCTGCTCTTGTGAGACCTCACCTGGAGTATTGTGTGCAGTTCTGGTGTCCTCAACATAAAAAGGACATGGAACTGTTGGAACAGGTCCAGAGGAGGGCCACGAGGATGATCAGGGGACTGGAGCACCTCCTGTATGAAGACAGGCTGAGGAAGTTGGGGCTGTTCAGCCTGGAGAAGAGAAGGCTGCGTGGAGACCTCATAGCAGCCTTCCAGTATCTGTAGAGGGCCTATAGGGATGCTGGGGAGGGACTCTTCATTAGGGACTGTAGTGATACAACAAGGGTTAAAACTTAAACAGGGGAAGTTTAGATTGGATATAAGGAGGAAATTCTTTCCTGTTAGGGTGGTGAGGCACTGGAATGGGTTGCCCAGGGAGGTTGTGAGTGCTCCATCCCTAGCGGTGTTCAAAGCCAGGTTGGATGAAGCCTTATGTGGGATGGTTTAGTGTGAGGTGTCCCTGCCCATGGCAGGGGGGTTGGAACCAGATGATCTTAAGGTCCTTTCCACCCCTAACGATTCTATGATTCTATGATTTTATGATTCTATGATTCTATATGATTCTATGATTGATTGATAGATGACTGATATTTAACAAGTTTTCCTTTCACAGCTAGGCAAAGGAACTGGATAACTGTCACCACTTGCAATTTATAATTCCTTCTCTATACTAAGACACTATCAATTAGATAAGTGTAAGCCAGATTCAAGTCTGACAGACTGAAACAGAACTGTCACAGCTAGCTGCTTTAAGACACTTTTGGTTTAATTAGCAGTACCCAGCTACAGCAAACCTCATTTTCATATGGTTTTGGGTTGGGTGGTTTGTGGGGTTGTTTTATTTTCTGGTTTTTGCTTGGTTTGCTTCATTTGGGTTTTTTTTAAATGAGAAAGTCTTAGAAACAGTTTTTTTTTTTTTATTTTTTTTTTTTTAACCAGGAGATTTTAAAAAATCTCCTGATCACATGCTGATTATACAGATACACTTTGACAAGTCCTCTAAAGCAGTCCCCAAAGACTCAATTGGCCATTCTGTTTTGAAAAGAGAGATCAAAGTTAGGGGAGAAAACAGTAACTTCGCAGGAGCAGGAACCAGACTGAGAAATAAAACAGTGCTTTCAAGCTTCCCAGAGAACAGTCAGAACTGAACAAAACGCTTTACACCTGACTCAGCTCAATAGCATAACAAGGTTTCAAATTTGTAGTAGAAAAAGGAAGGGTTGCTTTCATTGCTTTCCTTAACAAAAAGGAGGTTTTTGTAAAAGAAAAGCCTACACCTTCAAAACACAATGGGAAATGGAGGTGAGCCTTGCAAAGGAGCTCTCCACACCTATACATACTCTTAATCCTGCAAGCAAAAACATCAGTAAAAATTCAGACACGTTCTTCCCTGTCCAATGGTATAAGGGGAACAGGAAGGGAAGAACAAGCAAAAAAAATTTGCAAGACCCCCACAAATAAAGTCACTTCTGTTCTACAATCATGAAACTGCCAATTTTTTGGCAGAAACACCCAACACCTATTCAAAGAGCAGCAGAAGCAAAATACTAAACTGCAGTGATTTCACGTAGTAGCTTGCTCCTAAAAGGCAAAATGGTCATTTACATTATTCCATCCAGTTCAGTTACTTGAAAAGCAGCAGCATGGGTTCCTCTAAAACCAGCACTTCTTTTGCCTTTTCGCAGTTTTATGACAGGTTGTCTAAGTACCTCTATGTCCCTACAACAAGCAACTTGTGGAATCTGAAATCTCACATTATAGCTAATTGTCACATCAGTTATTTAACAGTGTAAAAAAGGTCCTTTGGGCAGCACTACTTCACAGGCCATCTGTTTTGAACATTTAGAAAAAAAAATCAGTGGTCTTTCTTAGGATGATTATATCCTGCTGTGTAAACCCTTACCACTGAGATGAGTTATGTTAAGTTTCTGAATACTCATAAAGCGCACTCATAAGCAACAGGTTTTTTTCTTCATCTCACCCACTATTTGCTCTCAAAGGAGACTGCCTGGAAGTGACACAAAACAAAGTGAGGCAGAGCACAGGAAAAAAAAAAAACCATAAACAAAACCAAACAAAACAAACAAAGAAAAAAAACCCACAAACCAAAAACTTTATATTCATCTGCTTTCCCATCAAACAGAAAAAATGAGAAGTTGAGCAGGCATTTGTAGACTCCTTTGAGGCTGACAGCCATATCTAAAACATCCAGTGTGGCTGTCCTCTCATTTCCTTCCCTCATCACTTTTGGCATCACATCCTTGCTACTCTCACATCCCTGAGAATGGCTCTGAGTGTCCCCACCCTGTTTGACAAGGAATGTTAAGGTATGTGGCTCAAGTGAGGACGTATGTTAAAGCTACAAGGAAATGATATCCCCCTCATCCCTTCTTGTTTGTGTGTAAGGCATGAAACATTGTAGTTTGTAGTCAACTCCTGGTAAAATGAAATGCTTAACAGTTTAGTTCTGTCATTAGCTAAATGTTCTTCCTCTACTTCAACATCTTCAAAGGAATTGCAGATTATAGCTTCTTACTGAAGTAAGACTGAGGTTAACTACTAGTTGAAAGAATCTGCAGCCTTAATTTTAAAGATCATTCCTGCTTACAGAGATGCTCACTGTTTTGGGCAAGTGAGATCTGCTGTTTAGATTGGTTTGGGTTTGGTTTTGTTAATTTTTCACTGTTGGCTTCGGTTTGCTTCTTTTTTTGGGGGGTGGAGGGTTTTGTTCCATTTGGGCTTTCATTTTATGGTGGGTTTTTTGTTTATTTTTGGTTTTGGTGTGTTTTTTTGGGATTTTTCAGACTGGATCCAAACAGCAAAAGCTCCAGTTTGCTTCTCTGACTTGTGAAAATAATACTTCAAACCCAAACCAGTGAGCCTTTATTTGCGAAACTCAAGGAGAACTGCAACACATGATTGTGAAATATACACTTCACTCAAAGAAACAGGGAAAGCAGTTTTCAAATATACAGTGAAATAGAGTCCCAACTGCAGACCATGTTGTGCAGTTTACACTTCACCATGGTTCACATTTCACCATGGTTCACATTTTCACTGTGGAGAACTTAATATAATCTTTATATACACATTTTTAAACATTCTACTCTTGAACTTTATTAGAAGCCTTGTAGTGAAGGACTGTAAGCCTTCACACAGTTTTCACAGATGGAAGCAGACACTGGAACCTGCGACATGATCCCAGTCCAGTGTCTCCAGAACCCAACACCATTAGCAGACATCTGCAGTCATTCTATACCTAATACACAAACAGCTTTTCCAGTTAGAAGAGATTTTCTTTATAGGCACCCATATAATACTGGTCCCTTCAGACTACGCTGAGACATCATCATCCATGACTGTTCTTCATGCCAAAGCTGGAAAATCCTCAGGATCATCAGGATTTGGAGCAACAAGCTCCACCTACAAAGTAAAAAAGGAAGCCTTGTAGAAAAATTAATGCATTTCAAAAGAACCTGACAACTACAGATATGTATTTTACCCTGAAAAGGGTTAATTCTTCGATTAAAGTTAAATGCTTTGTATCCATCGCTATCACAGAAACACTACGTATTTATCTCAGAAGTTATGACTACTGTAATGTCTTCAGCATGAACTGACCCAAGACCTAAGGAGGACCACAGGATCACAAGTTCTGCAGCACTGAAGTGAAGAAAAAAAAGTAAAGCAACCTCGCCCAAAATACTCTCTGCTTTTAGAAGCTGCATTACTATCCTGTTACATTCTGAGGCTACTGCACGTATCAGATTGTAGTTTTAAATTCTATGCTGTGTGCTTAAAGAGCCTTTTTCATTCAGATGAAACAAATGCACCAACTTGCTTCTGCATTATTGTGTAAGTTCCCAACCTTTAAAACTTGACTCATGCTAGACAGAATTGAATCGAGACCTTCATTTAGCAGAAAGAAAAAGATATTATTTTTTAGTGCACAAATGCTGCCTTTTTTTTTCCTTAAGAGAAAATGGTCAGTAGAGGGTTTTTTTTAATGGTTACATTGAACACTTGTCTCATTCTGTAGGATGCTGCACAACCCTAAATTTACTTACTGATCTCACTCTCAGTAATCAAGCTATTACTGTACTATACTGAAATTTGCTGTAAGAGATACAAGGCTTCAGTCATTTTAATTACTTTTCCATTTATATCAAAACTCATTTCAGAAACTGATCTTCATTACATCCTTTCCTCTAGTTACTATTACAGCGACTAGTAATCAGACCTTTTGAAATATATATGTTAAGAGTTGTGAGCCTGAACCAGTATTTGATTTTGGGTCAGGAACTCAAAATAACCAAGCGACCATACTATGAGCAGGAATTAGAAACAAGTCTGTCACTACAGAAATCAGTAATTCCACAGAAAAGGGGGCAGGACACACACACTTGTTGAGACAGTTTAGCTTAAATAATTAAGCTTTAGTCTGAGTCACTTATAGTATTATGCTGTATGTATACAGCATAACAAACTGTACATAGAGTTTAGTATGCCATTTGCTTAGCTTTACTTGTTTAGCATGAGCAGCTAGATTTATTGAAGCCTTAGGCCATAAACTATGACTTTTGGCTGGAAAAGAGTTAAATTTTCTTAGTAATTTTCCTAGTAGCTAGTACAGCACTGTGTTTTGTCTTCACTGTGAGAAGAATGTTGATAATACACCAAATTTAGTTGTTGCTAAGTAATGTTTATCCTAGGTCTAGGACTTTTTTTAGTGTCCTGTGCTCTACTGACAAGCAGGTGCGCAAGTGGGACTAACCAGAAGATAAAGAGGCTGCAGCCATCAGCAGAAACTGCAACTCAACAAGATAACAGTTAACAGCCTGCCTGTGTGAAGACAGAGAAAGAATCCAGTAAGGTATTAGAAGACCCCATATCAAAAAGTCACCATTAGACTAAAAAGGCCCATGAGGGGTGGGTGAACAAATCATAAGGGGTTTCTTTGTTCAGGGTCCCTCTATGGAGGCACCCAGCTTGTGCTGTCCCTATAGCTATACCACTCAATTATCTAATTATTTTTTCCTGGAATTGAACAACTGAGACTGCTGCAGGAAACCTGGAACAGAGCCTGAAGGAGGAAGTGAGTATGTCCGAGAAGTCAAATAGAGCACCCATCAGGTCAGTGGAACCATCCGCTGCAGGGGAACTCCAGTCCTAGCAGTTTTAAGTCTTGGCTGGTGTGTAACTTCTTGAATAGTGTGTGAATGTTCAGGCAGCAGCCACTCCCCTAACACATGCACACTAATCACCAAGAAAAATCCCCAGGCAAGCAACAAGATGTCGCATAAAATCCATTACCATTACTGCTGATTGAGGTCTTCTCTCCTCAACTTGTCTGCCACGACCACCACCTCGTGCTCCTCTTGATCCACGGCCAGGGCGAGGAAGACTCCCAAAATTAATATCCAGCTGAGATGTTATGTCATTCACTGGTCTTCGGAAGACATGAGAATCATCTTCATAATCTTCCTTTCGCAACTAAAAAAAGGAATCTGGTTAAAGCCTATAGCTTCCACATAAAACCTTCTCCTCTTCCTGCTACATACATATTATAGACCAAGCAGCAGATAAATCAAGGTAACATCTGGAACAGAAGACAGGCCTTAACTTGCACGAGGTTTTAACTGAGGTGAGACAATCATAGCTTCCCAGGTACCTGGGATAGTTCTTCACTGGCTCAGATTTTGTCCTGGCAACAAAATCATTCGTATCAGCTCCGTAACACTGAAGAGGATTTTCAGAAATATTATCTATGAGGTTTTCTAATGGACTGGGGAATCAGGCGTAAGCTTACTCACTTCTACAATTATCTTGAAGTAATGGTTAAAAGGAAGCAGCAATGCACAGTATCCAGCCACTAAGCAACCTATTAGTCTGTCTGCAGCTATGAGATTACTGTTGTTTTAACTCTGGATATTTCTAGTAGCTGTAGTGGATGTAAAACTACTTCTCATCATTATTCTAATGTGCATTATAGTAACAATAACATACATGTATAAACTCATCCCATACAGTGATGTCACTTACTTTTTTCAATGTCTAAGGCAGGGATTTGACTTGCCTGTGCTACGCAGCTCCCCGTAGCTCTTATTCTATGTTCGCTTTGACAAGGTCCCTTGATACTACCAGAGAAACTTCATGGACAAAAAGAACTGAAACTTGCATGCACACCTCACATACTTTCATAGTCTTTTCAAAGCTTGTGAAAGATATTCACTCTACCCCTACCACTGTATCCCTCTGAGAAGGATGAAGAGGGTAATTAAAACTGTGACTACCAAAAGCCATGCTAAAAAGAATGCAGGCCACTTCAGTATTAGCATCTGTCCCTGGAAGTGCTCAATGACCTGAAGCAATTAAGGCTTAAAAAGCTGTAAGTTTTGATATTAGTATTATAAACAAGACAAAGGATACTATGTGTATCTATACATGCATGCAGTCATTAAGAATAAAAATTCCGTTAGGCTAGACTATTTTGACAACAAAAATCTGAAATCTTAGTAAGCAAGAATCTGTGAAAGAGTCTCCCCTCTCACCCTAATCATATAAAAAAAACCCCTAGAAATTCTCCCTAAAATGGCGGTTTCAGTAGAATCGTGGAATAAAAGTTAGGGAAAAAGGGGTGTTGAGGTGGGGGGGAAGCACACTGCTGCAGAACAAGCTCTCCAGAGTTACTTCTAGGAAGCAGGGCCCTAAAAGTAAAAAATGAAAAGCAGTACTAAATTTATGTATTCCAAATGAGCAGTGAAAGCTGTTACCCAGCACAGATGAGAAATAGGACACTTAACACCCAGACTAACCCAAGTTTAATGCATACATGCAAGTGTACACTGGCAAGTAAGCTAACCAGGATTCAAAGTCAGGGTAAGTTAAGTAGTGTTTAGCAAACACAAGTTTCTCTAGCAGCACTACCAGAGATCTGCCTAGGTGGCACCAGCAAGGACGCCGGTTTTATATTGCTAAGTGTCAGCTATAAGGTAGAACAATTTGATATATTTGTAGACAAAGTAGGGGTGGTGATCTGAGAAAAGAAAATGAACAGACGTTAAGTTTAAAGCAAGTTTTGAGGCACATACGTCATTACAGTAATCAAGCTTAGATACTGATTTCTAGGCTGTTCAGAATGTACTAAAACTAGTAAAAAAAAAAACAATAGAGGCAGTTTCCTAATCCTGGGTATAAAGCAGAGAATTCCTCAGGCAATGCTTACACGATTGCTGTATTTTGACTTGTGAATCACCACTGCTCTGTAAGGAACAATGGATTCTGGCTTCCGAATGTTGAATTCAGGCTTTGGTCGATTCCGTTGCTGAAGACTTTTCCACTCATCTAATGTCATTTCTTGAACTACTTCTTCCATTGTCTCTCCTTCACGAACTCTAGAGATTTACAGTTGTAAAGTAAAAACCATTAGCTTGCAACATGCCAGGACAAACAAAAACACTAAAGTCCAGGGCTTTGTCTGTATTCATAAGACAAAATACGTAAGTCAAAACTAAAGATTCTTCTCCACGCGTCACTGCTTGACTACCCTTCTGCCATTTTTCTGAGGCTGACCAAGACTGACTTGCCCAAAACCAGCAGCTATTGGAGTACACTATGGGTGCAATGTACTGGTATTTGAGGAAGGCTGTCTTCTACTAAGTAGCATCACATACATGGAACACAGCTCGCTTCATCATATAATTGTTTGCTGAGAAACAAGTCAAATACCATGAACTATAGGAAAACCTGCACCGATTACTCCCAGATACTCGAGAAACCATTTCTTTCTTTTCCCACACAAAACTGTTACACATTGCAATAGCAGTCAAACTTGGTTAAGTACTTCCCTAACATTGATTTTTCCAGCAACCCTTTCATAATTAGGTCCCTTCTGGTACGAGAACTATGTATTTGGTTTTCCTCACTCAATCACAGTTCTAAGTCATGCTGTAACAAATGCTAATGATTTTTCCAATGTAAATACACAGCTGATCAAATGCAAGTTGTAAACTTATTTTATCATGGAAAGACACAGAGTTAAATGACAGTGAACTGTGAATTTTGCTTTTGAAGTTGTACAAGCACCCCATCAGAATACACACATCTGTTGGAAGTGTTCTGTACATTTAGAACTAGCCTGTATAAGAACAGGCCTGCTCCCCCTTGATACTGCAGAAAACCAACCCATTTTTTGCAAATCAAAGTGACACAGTGTCTTCCTGAAGAATCCGGCATATGACAGGCAGAAGCAGAACTGAACAGTAATTTGGGTTCTAGAATGAACACAGCTTTAAATGCAGTTTGCAGAAAAAGTTAAATAAAAAATATGCAAGTCCTGTACTATATGCCTACCCTCTGACATGCCTTCATACCCTGCTCGTTGAAAAATTCCAGCTACATGAACCAGAAGCTAAAGGTTAGAAGACTGGTAAGCAGCTGTAGTTCTGTACAGATTAAGAAGATCTGAAACTGTATTAGAAGGACTGTTAAGAAAAAAAGATTAACTGGTTTAGTGAGTTAAATGAAAGAAACATACAGGTGATAGATTCAGCTGCTTCTGGAAAAACACCAACAGATGGTGTTCCATGTGCAAGAGTCTTAAGAAACAACTGCACCCCAAACATTCCAATTTGTTGTCCTCAAGAGTAAGAGGCCAGATAATTCTTTTTTCATCGATTATCTGAAGCTTCACTTTTGGGAATGGGTGCTGGAAATGTAGGACCAGTTGCAAGCACCCAGAGGAAATAAAAGGAGAGAAAATACACTAATAAAAAGGGGTTCTATGAAACTGGTTTAATTTCTTCCTAAGCCACTACCCATGGGACAGAATCTGTAAATGGCATATCTGCACTTTAGGAAGTCTTTTGTCATCCTCTCCCATTAGGTTTTCAGCACATTAGGGAGACACTATTTCAGTTCTTGGTAAGAGCTGTAGAAAGATACAGAATTGGCTGCAAGAAGTATATGAGAAGGAGCTGCCTATTTTTCAACTTGCAAAAGAAAAACAAGCATCGGAGTGGAGCTATGAGGCTAGCGCTGTGCAGTTATCAGCAGTGTAATTTTCTAAACACATTTTCTACGGCACAAAGCTTGTGAAAGAAAAGGGCAATGGCACAAAGCTTGTGAAGGAAAGGGTCAATAGCACAAGCGCTCAAGAACGCTGAATGACTGACCTTCGCATTTCAGTGATATGAAATGCTAAGGCTAAGTAATTCCAAAACAACCACCCAAAACAACCACCATCTGCAAGCCCCAAGGACAAGCAGAAACGGGCAAAAGTATCAGCTATCCAAACACAGAAAGAACTAGCAAGGCAGAAGCTCCAAAGAAGGGACCCCAAACTCCCCAAACCGTGCAAGAGTATTCCAGTCTACCCAGTCAAACTGATCTTTAAATCAACAGCACTTTTCTGCCACAGTGTACTATCATAAGGAGGTACAGTTTTATTTGGAACACATGTCACTGCCCGTGGGGTAGAACAAGGTCTCAACTGAGTAATGTCTTCTATGTGGGAACAGGAAGAAAAAGTCCAAAATAGGACTGCAAGACAGATAGGTCTAAAATACATGATCTACATGGGAAACCTTTAAAGAGATGCTGAGGAGGAAACATGCATAACAGTAAAAAAGAAGGAAACAACAGTAAAAGAGAAATGAAATTTTGCACATTCATGGTGTTTCTCAGGAGAAAAACACCCCAAACACAGTAATTTCTATTTTCAAAGTATTGGAAAGACCAGCAAGGAACACCAAACTCTCTATCAGTAGAGGACATTAAAGTCACCTAGACAGATGTGAAAAGTGGCACACATATGTCTGGTCATACCTTAAGTCACCAAGATCTCCTTTAGATCTAAATTCCTATGATTGTAAGACAACACAAGGACATTTCTACACAGCAACTTGACTTCTCAAAAAAAGCAAACACAAGTATTGCTTTGATAAGTACATATCTATCAAAAATGAGCACTTAACCTGTTCTAAAGGAAATACTAGTAGATTTACACTGCAAATATTTGGCTTTTCAACCATAAAGAACGGTTTGATTTTTACGCCAAAGGATGGCTTCAACTGATAGGTTATTAGCAGTACAAGTGTACTTTAGGATGCTAAGACTCTCAAGGGGAAACACCTCCCACTAGTGAATCACAGCAAAAGGAACCTGCACATTACATTTTGGTCAGAGACTTGATTGTAGCAGGTTATTCTGGGCACCAAGCCTATATGGAAGTGCACTCAGTGCATGATTTTCTATCTTGAAACCTTAAGCATTTTCAGTAACTGCTCGGTGTACATCTTCATTAATCAAGCATGCCACCAATCACGCTTAGAAAATATTGTGAGACACGTTAAGTGCAGCCTCTGGACAAGGGCAAACTGAATTAACAGTGCAAGTACATACCGAAACACTGAACAGGAGTCTTCAGTAATGGTTCCTACAGCCTCACTGCTTTCAGTGGATGACCATAAACCTCTACCTACACCTTGTTTACTGTGCATTCCTTTCCTGCAGGAACCACTCTATGTGAATACAATAATATGCAGAAGAAATGCCAATGGCATTCAGCTATTTGGATGATTACTTTAATTAAAAATAATGATAGCATGTCTTTTTCAGAAGATTTTTTCATATTCAGCTATATAAAGCGAATACTTACTCAGCTTTTACCAAGAAATCAATTACATCAATCTTTCCTATTAGGCACAATTTGCAGGAGTTAAACAAGGTCATACCAAGCAGCAACTGTACAAGTTAACTATAGAAGAAAAAAACAACCAAATCCTGATGCAGAGCTGCCTGGTCTGTCACTCTTAAACAACCAAAAAAACCAACCAACCTCCCATCACCCAACCCCCAAAACCAAACAAGAGGTAAACAGCCCTGCAAACTTGAAGACAAACTTTTGAAGTTTCCTATTAAATGACCAGAAGAATATACAGCTCCACCAAAAAGGAAGACAGTCCTGTGTGAGAAAGTGCAAGAAAGCCCCACAGAATAAATACTAACTCTGCGAACACCTTTGACAGGAATTGATCAGACTTTGTCATACTGAGTAAAAAGAAAAATCTATTCATTTGAATTACCAGTCAACACAAGCATGTTACATTGTTCAGACAGGGAAGAAAAGCTCAACTGAAAGCACCTGTGAGGAAAGCTTATACTGCTGTGTACTTGTACATTCTATACTTACTGCTTGCAGCAAAATACTCCAACTATTAGCATGGAGTTTGGGATGCTATAAGCAGAGAGAGACATTGATATATTAAAGTAAACGTGAAGATATGGAAAAAACCACCCTTGATTTATACTATAGAAGTATTAAAGAAACTTCTGTTCTTTATGTCTTCCCCCCCTTTCTTTTGAATGGAAGCAGTTACAACAGGAAAGCGTAAAAGAAGAAACAAACAACCCAAGTCTTCCATCTCTTCCTCAATGCAAGCACAAAACTGCAGTCAAGCAGTAGGCAAGAAAAGGATTCTTTAGAGTCGCTGCATTTAAGAGTCAAAATGAGAACAATCCTAGCAGCAGCTTAAGCAAACACACATCCTACACCCAGTACTGAGACTGTAGCAAAAGCAGAAGGTAGCCCAGTTAGAATATTTTGATGGGGTGTTTTACCTGCCAGAAGCCAACACCTCTGGAAAGCAGAGGCAACCTAAGCATGTAACACCTTAAAATACATCCACCAGCTCTTGTTCTTTAATATTAAAAGAACAATTAAAAAATATTCCACCTTGTTAAGGTGTATGCCATACAACCCTCCCTAGTTACCTATGCGATATTCACACATCTCCTATTATAAAGCACATAGTCACCAAGCTGACACTATTCCCAGAGGTACATGCAATGAGGTATATGCAATTTGTATTTTATATATAGATTCGTAAGTCTTCATTCAGGACACTATTTACCACACTGGAAACATACACAAACCAGAACTTTGTACTTGGAGGTTACTTGCATTTTTTAATCTTACAGATTTCAGTGGACTATTCCTAATCAAAGAGTTTTTTAAAAACATGAGGAGGAGTAAAATCTCTAAAAAGAGTCACAGTCTGTCTGAATACCTAGTGATTCCTGAGAAAGGGAAAAGAACTAAAGGCAACTGGCAGATTCAGTCAGACACTTCCACTTTTCTCATGCCTTATGCTCTACAAGGGACTGACGTCAGGATGTATCTACAAAGAGCCTGGAGTAGAAACCTAAGTCTGAAACACATAAAAGGTACTTATAGCTGACAAATAAACAAAACCAAACTGAATAACTGTGCTCATATTTAGCTAATACCATGTATTTTTGATAGCTTATGTACATTATCCATCCAACTTTAAGTTAGTCTAGATACAGTTTTCTGGAAGCCCAATCAGTTAATTTCAGAGACAGATTTCCTTCTATATGACTCTTCATTAAAAGCCAGTTTAAAATTTAAAAGAACTGAAACTGTATCAATTCCACTTCTTACAAGAAATTAACAAAGCCATTAATAACTGGAGCTGCACCACTAGGTCAGAAGGACTTATTCACCACATGCTATTTGATTATTCTTTAAAGCCTTTTAACTTGGACAAGACTGCCCAGTTACTTTTTCTTATGGCAGTGTTTATTTGCTGCAAATTCTCACTGGACACTGATCAGAACGAAAGCCAGAAAACTAGCAGATTTCTCTCTCAATTTCTCTACTCCTAAGGCTCAGTGCAAGACTATTTCCAGCAATATTCAAGCTCTGCAGAGGACCTTCAGGTACATGTTGACAACTGCATGATAGTAGTGAATGATGAATACTGCCTTATAGAATTTTATCTTAGTGTATTTTGATTGTGTTTGCATGATTGCATAGGCATCTTCAATACCTTTTTCCTCAGAGAACTTCAGAACGCAGGGCAGTTTTTACAAACAGGACAAGTTAAAAGGATAACAATCAATATACAGCTCCTTCTTAAATTATCACCATATCTTAGCAACTTAAGCACCACTGGCCAACAAAATGCAATCTGCAGCTGTATAAACCAAGCTTTAGTGAAGAATTAGGGATGCATTTTCATGATTCACACATACAGGCAAAGCTTTTCTATTTTTAAATATGTGTAGTAGCAAAACTTCACAGTTCACATTTCAAGCGTGTCTCCCAATAAAAGTGTATCAGTAAGTCAATTGTTTTCTTTGCATTCATAAAGAAAATACTGTGGTGAGACTATACTTGTTCAGAGACTCTCCTCCAGATGCCCCTGGCTGCTCATCTGTTTCTGCAGTTTCTTCCATAGAAGCAGTCTGTTCCATCCCACTAAAATGGTAAACAAGTGAAAAACAACAAACAAATGCATTAGAAAAAAAGCCCTTCCTGATCAATACACCACTTTTGTTCAAGAATTCCTTGAGACAAAAAAAAAAAAAAAATGAGAGGAAAACTCCAGAAACAGAAGCAGAAAGTAGACCTACTAAGTGACTAGTTAGGCGATATCCTGGGTTCAGCAGTAGCCGTCATTTTTCTCCTTCTTAGTAGCTGGTGCAGCTCTCTGTTTTTGACTTTCAGCTTGGGAACTGCACTGGTAACACTGACCTTTTTAGTTGCTGCTCAGTAATGTTTACTCTGACCAAGGACTTTCTGAGACTCATGCTCTGCCAGGGAGGAGGGGAAGCCGGGAGGAAGCAGAGACAGGACACCTGACCCAAACTAGCCAAAGAGGTATTCCATACCACAGCACATCATGCCCAGTATATAAACTGGGGCAGTTACCTGGAAGGGCTAGATCACTGCTCAATTGGGCTGGGTATCGGTCAGCAGGTGGTGAGCAGTTGTATTCTCTTCCCTTGTTATTTTCCTTATTATTTATTATTATTATTGGTGATAGCAGCAATGGTTTGTGTTATACCTTAGTTACTGGACTGTTCTGATCTCAACCTGCAGGAGTTACATTCTTTCAATTCTCCTCCCCATCCCTCCAGGAGAGCAAAGAGGAAGTGGCGGGGAGTGAGCAGGCGTCTGTATGGTTCTGAGTTACTGACTGGGTTTAAACCATGACAGGCAGCTAACAAAATGAGAAGCATGAGAAAAATCTGACTTCTATGTACTATCAAAATAAGTGAAAAGCATGCATGAAGACAAAATAATTTAACAGTAAACAGTAACACCAGTACTTGATTACAGCTTACCACTGATGCTTAGGTTTGCCTTTTTGTTTCTTTTCTACTATTAAAATGGTAAAACCCCGTTTTTTTCCATAACATGGACATTAGTTACTGCTCTCATTTGACAGTGAACAAGCACTTAATTTTAAATATGTATGCCTACCAACGGAATGAAAGTAACACAACTTTAATGCATCACTGAGCACAATTAAGGCACAGACATACTTTTTGAATTGTTTAGACAATTCCAATTTAATGCCACTTCTACCACACACACTACATCACAAGAAAGCATTGGCATCTCATGTTTGTATCAAGTTCTGATGCTATTGAACTAAAAAAATATAATGGATCTTAAATTTCTTGTATTTTATGAAGTTCACACAACCTTCCCTGACATCCTATAGAAGCTGGTTTTGTGATTTTGGTCAGCTAGTTTTGTGCCTTCACCTCAGAGCTATGTAAAGCTAGTTGATCCTTCGTTTTGAGAAGGAACCTAACCAATCTTTTAGTAAGAAATTTTATAGAAGAGAGGGAAATTAGTACAACCTTCCATGAGAATATGGAATATTAAGTCCGAAAATTATTACCCATCAAGGCTATATTTTTCAGCCTTTTAACAAGATTTTCTGAATCCATGATTTAAGTTTAAAAAAAGTTTTGCTTTGTTTTGGTTTGTTGTTTTTTTTTTTTTTTTTAATTTCATATGGCTACAGATTTTTTGCTGTAAGTTCAAAGTGCTGCCTTTTCTCTGTCCTTTACCAGCCTTCAGTTAAAAAGTTCTACATATATATAAGAACAAAAGCTACTGGAAAGAGTAGCATATTGAGAAAAAGTCCTACTGAGACTATTGAGAAAAATCATAGCTCATTTCAGCTAAAAGACTTGGCCCCTGTCAAAAAAAAAATAATGTTGGCAGTCTTATTTGAAGAAACATCACCCACGCCTTTGCTACAATTTAATCTCTCCAATATGAAGGAGGTGAGGCCAGAAAACTGCAAAACTACATTCATCACAACAACTAACAGAAAGCGAGACTCAAAACGTACATGAAACCGCTGAATATAACATGATAAGATGGATCATAGCAAATGATGATCTATGACGGGCACATGTGTATCTTTTACCTTGTATCATCTTTAACTCTTCTCCAGTTGAAAGCTCCACTTCCACCCTTTTTGTCAGCTGTTTTCATTCCCCTAGAGAGAAAAGAAGGGTTCTATGAGTTTAAGAGCTTGTTTTCATTAGGACCTCAAACTAAAACCAGCACTGACTTTTTGCCAGCCAACCTGGATACAGAAGAAGGGATCAGAATGCATAGGAGACACTACTGCAGTGCTGGCTATTGCTTACTTGTACACTAAATAAGAAGCAGCACACAGAACACTTACATTTTCACATTCCCGCTTTGTCTTTCAAACTCCTGTCTTCCTCTCTGGTCAAAGCCATCAAAACTTCTATTTATTCCACTACCTCTTCCTCTACCTCGCATTCCACCTCCTTTGCCACGACCTCTTACTGGCCTTTCACAGCGGTCTAATCTTTCAGTTGATCTAAAAATAAGATTTCTAGTCAGATTCTTGTTCTGACAGAACAGTTAAAGAAAAAAGAATTGCATGGTTGTATTTGTGCAGCTGTGAGAGATAGAGTATTAGAGCTACCACTCAATATTCAGAGCACATCTTTACACAGTACAGTTGTGTTTGTTTTGTCATTAAAAGTAGATATAAACTGAATACAAATAACAGGAATAGAAAGTTCAGCTGTTTATTGGCAACACTGAAAACATCCAAGAAGTTAAATAATACATTATAAAACTGTCAAATCCTCAACAGTTTTATCAGTCAATAGCCCACTGTCTAAACACAGACTCATATGCAACTGCTAAAAATTTCAGGGAACATGTTAAATACCAACTATTGTGATACAATGTAAGAACAGACATGCTCCCAAGCATTAAAGGTTTAGGTGGGCTTTTATAGTACCTGTAAGGATAGTAAAACTGACATGCATTCACTATCCAGTAGTGAATAGTATGACAAAAGTTTATTTTCAGTTTGAACAGTAAAATTCATTCAACTTGGAACCTGCACTGTATGTTCTGCAAAGCTTGAATAGTACAAGAGCTCAGACATGAACATTTATGCGGCAGACTACGGGTTAGATTTTCAGATCCTCACACTGTTCAGTTTTGCCTTATATTTCTAACATTTAACAGAATCATTCGAAGTTCATCTGCAAGAAAGCTGAAATTACAGCTCTGGTGCGCAAGAACCAATCTTTCAACAAATCTACACATTATTAATGCAACCATACCTTCAAGTTACATCTGGCTACTAGATCTGTTTTAAGGTTAAACCTTTCCCAACCCTGTGCAGACCCTCCACGAGGCACCTTACTTCTCCCTCTATGATACATACCTTTCCACTGTGGGTTCCACTTGTCGTTCTGCTTCATTGGAACAGAATCTTCCAAAATATGGTCTCTGTTCATTTTTGTCTTGTTTCACTTCTGCTCTTCTGTTATTGAACCCTTGCTGTTCTCCCCAATAGGGTGTTTGCTTCTGGTCTACACAAACACACATATACAGATTACTAACAGTTTAGTAATAACTGAATTGCGGTTACTACACTGCTGACTGAAATGAGCTGATTACACCTTACAGTCTTCTGCAAGTCCACCCAAACCAAAAAGCACTTAATGTTGCCAGACACTGTTTTAAAGACATTCAATTACTTTCCCTTCTGTATTGATGAATCTACCTCAGGAAAAAATACTATGGATATTGACAACAGCTTACACATTTCCAGAAAAGACAGGCTACAGAAAAATCTCATTTTGCTCTCAGAAATGGAGAACAAAGACTGTTTCTCTCATGTTCTCTCAAAGATCTTGCTAGTGTACCACAGAACAAAGCAGAGAAGCTTCAATGAAAGACATGAATTGCAAGACTGCTGCAGGAGCAACAAAGGTGGGAGAAGGACTGTTAGGTGTTAGTTGTCTGTCATGAGACAACACATCTCTTGCCAAATGAGCTGAATTTAGAGGTCTGAGCCTGCACATTTTCTTTAAGCTCACGGTTACAGTATCCAGTAACCAGAAGAGGGTCACCTCCTTCTGGTACTGTTCTCTGGAATACAGGACCATTCACCTACATTAGAAGTCACTGGGTTTAAGCGGCAGAAACCCAAGCATTAAGTACAAAGCCTCCAACACCGTTAATTGTCAAAATGTCAATATATTTCACAGTAAAACACATTTAAGCTTTTTTGGGTTTTTTTTCAGCCACTGTCAGGGCTAAGGAGGAAAAGGCTGGGCAAGGTGAATGCACAGAAACTGTGTATTATAGGAGAGAATAAACTGAGGTTATCCACTCAACCCATACAGATATATAGCATATAAAAGAAAAAAAGCCTATTCTACCCAACAATACTAAGATCAAATTAATTCACAGCTCCACAGAAATGCCCTATAAGATCTCTGATGAAAGCTTCAGTGGCAAGCATGAAGACTGTAACATCACCTTTAAAAACAAAACCTCAAAGAATTATCCACTCAGCAAATAAGTTACAAGAACGATAAAACAAGCTTGTTATGCAGTGAGGACAGTCATTTCTGTGTACAGATGATAGTTTTGTCTGTGCCACAGAAGCAACACAAGCTTTGGTTTTCCTTAAAGTACACACCACGTGACATAAGATACCCCAGTAACTCTCCTCAAGGTTTGGTTTCTCAGCCCTCACAGCAGCAAGCACACTTGCATCCTAAAAAAACCTACAACGTATACTCTGCATAAAGGGCAACTTTTGAAACCAGTTTCTGAGTAAGTCTTTCAAACCAGGATGCTTTAATAAATAGCAAAACTTTAAAGAACACAGAATTGTACACACTGTTAGGAAACATGTCTACCCTATACAGATCTCAACTACACCACTAACTATACAAGTGATAATTCCAAACCAGAATCTTGCTGTGGAAAGAGTGACTGATTTCTGACCTAATGTTTACTTATTTTGTTTGGATCTGAATGCACAACTGCAACACAGAGCACATTTTTATTTATTTTTCAGTTTCTCACTGGCTATCAGAAACATCAATTATTCTAAACAGACTAACTTGGCAAGAATGCACTAGTCAGAGACCACCTTCCCTAAGTACTTACTATTAACCTCAATTACACCTTCTGATTCAAAGAGCTCCTTAAAACAAGTAAACCAATGCCAAAACATTCAGGTGCAAAAGTAATTTTAAAAATATGGTCTTCAGTTCTGTTACACAGTACCACTTAGAAGTAGTTCAAAGTCTTCTTGCCAGAAATGCCAGTGTATTATGTGTCACTAGCACTGATCATGCTAGACACAATAGTCAGCCCTACTCTGACTTCATTGCAAGGCTATTTCACTTTTTTCTAGCTGGCGGCTATAATTACTAAAGATGGATTTTAAACACTAGAAAGGTGGCACTTATTACCTGTACAAAAACACTTTTTAACTGGTCTGACAGACATGCAGCAGTGGCTTAAAGCAGTATGCAGCAACTACACTTCTCTAATAAGCCGAGTCACCCTCAGGGCAGAAGCTTGTGAATCAGTTCAAACACCAGCACAACTTTCAGCTCTGCGTATTATGGGCAAACTAAACTGGAGTTTGGCAGCAGTGACAGCATAACCTATTAGGGTTTTAATCCTCTGCCATGTCTGTCCCAGTGCAGGCTCATTTTTATTTAGGCAGCTTAAGGCCATCTACACTTTTTTTTTTTTTTGGGGGGGGGGGGAAGTAAAAAAAACACTACAAACCAAGAATAAAAAACAACCACTGCCAAAACAAAATCTTTGTAGCAATGCCACAATAGCTTTCACTTGAAAGGAACTGAGCTATGCTTTGAATGCTCACTGTGTCTTCCAAGTACACCCCGATTTTGTCTCCTTGTTTGCATACATAGACTAGTATGCAGGTTTTCTTCAAACCAGGAAAAAGAACAACAAACAACAACCCTCTGGAGTGCTGTGGATCATCTGCTTGAGGTCCTACAAAGCTCATGCTGAAAACTGAAGGTCACTCTTTCCAAGTTACCAAGTTGAGCCTCTCTAAGGTGGTTTTCCTGGGTCTTACATCTGCAGTCTGTATTCAGCTGAAGATGTTGACCACCATTCCCCACTTCAACACTGCTTCCCTGGGAGGTTACTGCAGCAGCCCAGTGTGTCAGCTGAGTTGCATGTCACTTTATAAACCGAGGAATCAGAAATCTGATGCTTAAACTGTTCACGCAGACCCAGCTTCCCCACCCCAAGAACCAGCTGAACTAAAAATAAAATAAAATTTGAAAAATATATAAAAAAAATTAAAAAGGTTGTGTGCAGTAAACCTTGACTTTGGACAAACACCACAAGAAGTCCAACTTGCAACTGCCAATCAGTGACTATAAGCTAGATCAGGAATCTTGCTGTTTCCCCCATTGCTTCATGTAAGGAGCACAGCAGGTGATGGTGGCAGCTAGCATGCAGTTCACAGGCTGAGAGAGGTTACTGCTGCAAAGAACACCAAAGCCTTGCCTTCTGACCTAACGTCCAGCTGACAGTTCTTCACCTTCATGCTTTATGAATCCTCACAAGCCTGACACCAACTAGTCTCACCAAAACAGGTGACACTCAAACCCAGTAAGGCAATTCCATCAGTACTCCATTTCTACAAATGCAGCCTGGGATGAAGAAGTGCCAAACAAGGGCTTATTTCTACTTTGCTCAACTAGCCCACACAGGAACAGTGTAGCTTTGATCCAGTTAGGATGAACATTAGACCAAAGAAAGTAGTAAGGTAAAAGACTTGATATATCTTGTAGCATGTATTTGAAAAAAGAAAAGCAATGACAAAGTGCTTTCCACATGGTAATCTACCCTCAGAGGTTTTCTGAATCAAAGACTAGAAACATTGATTCATGCAGGACAGATCTACAGATGGGCTGCCATGTCTTTACCCGGACTCCTGTCAGAATAGGTACATGCTTTGATATATCAACGTCACCCTACAGCAATAAGGGCCACAGGTCAATAATAGTCTCTACAGAAAAAGCATTCTTTCCCCTTATTCCACAAAAATCTGACTTATATTATATCCCTTTATTTCCACAAAATAAGAGTCAATACTCTTCGCCTTCTCCAAGTCTCACCTGCAGTTCTATGCACATTCCTTTTACATCCTCAGGTATCTCTTCTCAAAACAAAGCCCTTGATTTAAATTTCTCCCAATGCAGAAATAATTCTCTGAGTTTCATTCATCACTCTAGTGTTCTTTTTCTAACTTTAGCATGTCTGAGGTGAACAAAAGAGCAGACATACTTACAAGACTTTGGAAAGTAAGATTCCTTCAAAGGCATGATGATTCCTTTTCCATTTTCCCTGCTACTGCTACCTCAGTAATTCCCACCATTTGCTTCTCTCGGACACGGCAAGTGGAGATAGATCTGCTGTCCTACTCTTTAACAGTCCATATGACTCCAAGCTCTTGTTCATTAACCAGAATAGTCTGAATAAGAAAAATCTTCACATGGTAGTACAGTTTGCAATGCTGCCCCTCACCTCAATCAAAGATCTCCCATACGTATTACTTTACACTTACTGATGGTGAAATTCCTTTACAATATGTTACTTGTGTCATTGCCCTGTAACTCTACTACTACAACCTTGTATCAGCAAACTTTGGTTATTTATTGGTTCTGTTTTTCTCTCATAGATCTTTCGGCAAAGTCTTCTCACCCACCCACGAAAATAATTTAAATTGTCCTTAATTTTTTTCATTTCAGACAAGTTTCAGATGCTTTGTAGATGTTAAAACAAAGCTAACAACAGCACAACCATTGGTCCTAAACTCAAATCTCTCCTTCGTCTTATTCCAAGACACCCTTCTTTCCTCATCTTTCAGCTTAACTTTTAAATTGAAAACTCTGAGCCTCATGAAACAATTTAGTAGGAGTTCAGAGGAGAAGAGGAAAGTAGAAAAAAAACAATAGGAGTACTGCTCCAGTTTGTCTGGAATGAGGGCAAGTGAAGAAATAATTCAAGGATCTCTGTTATTAACTATGGCTGCATGCAAACACACTGCTTCATTATCATCTCAGTAACACAATGATACCTATACATGTACAGCTCATCTTCCTTTACAGTAAAGCTGTATAACTGGAAATAGTAAAAACAATACACACTCTCAGGGACATATTTTTCTATACTTGAGAGTGCAGCAGATGTAAGACTGCACACGCAATCTTATCTCCTCCCCTTTGCATGTGTGTGTTCATGTGATTTTGATTTCAAACTTCAAGCTATTAATTTTGTAAACTAAAGCATGGCTAATTATATGATTTGCAGAATAATAGTTCAGTATCTGAAAACACACACACAAAAAAGCTTCAGCTACTGCATATACCACATGAAAATGAGACACATGCAGTTAAGACTCCATTCTGTGCTACATTTTGGTTTCATGTGTGCCAGCACTCAATCACAGAGATGACTACTGCAGCTTTCCTCCTGGCAACCTTATGATTATGTAGCTGAAAGAATGCTATTGGAAGAACTTATTTAAGATATGAAAACTGCAATCAGTACAAGATAAAATTCCCCCGAAACATTCCATGTCATGTGAATTTTTAAAACAGTAGCTAAAAACTCAAACATACAGTATTCAGTATTGCATCTAACTGTTACATGAATCATCAAATTCACATGAAAGAAGAAAAACTTTTAGAGGTATTAGCAACAAAGGTTTAGAGATTTCAACAGAAAATAGCTTATTACTGCATGATCAACACATTTAATTTGCCTGGACCGGTAAAGAATGCAAACTCTGCAACTGGGACTTTTGAACAAAGAGCTGGCAAATGCAGTTTGGCCACTGTGCTAAGAATGAACTGAGTTAAGAGTAAGAGGTACAATTATAAGAGCTGTAGTATCTACAAACAGCCTTTACCCAAATCCTTACCATACAGTATAAAAATCACTGAACACCACAGTCAGTAAGGGAGAAAGAAATACATCGTGTATATATAAGGAGGAAGCTCTTTACTGTAAGGGCAGTGAGGCACTGGAATGGGTTGCCCAAGGAAGTTGTGAGTGCTCCATCCCTGGCGGTGTTCAAGGCCAGGTTGAACAAAGCCTTGGGAAACAGGATCTAGTGTGAGGTGTTCCTGCCCATGGCAGGGGGGTTGGAACTTGAGGATCTTAAGATCCTTTCCAACCCTAACTATTCTATGATTCTATGATCATTAAGGTGAAAAGTATAGGTTTTTATGGGCTATGAAATACAAATCCATTTTCTCCTTAAAGATAGATTCAAAAATAGTCAGTGTGTCAATTCATAATAAATAGGTTAGATTCTACAAGCCGAAGTACTGGATTATCTGGCCAAGTCCACTTGGGAGGCTTGTTTCAAACTGAAAACATCTCTAGAAAATAAGTAAAAACTCCCCTAGAAAAGGCAGTGAAGAATTAAGTAAAAAAAAAAATAAAATATCAACTCACAGAGCTTTGTGAGTAAACTTTCCACCCAAACTTCAAAACATAACACTGAAAGAAGCCTCTCACACTACTGTAAAACCTTTTCTCTGTTTCAAGATAAAAGACTACGCCTGCTTCAAGTCTCTCTAAAGGTAAAGACTATTTTGTTCAGATTTAATATGCTCAAGAAATAATACAATAATAAAACAAAAACTGTGAAACTTCTAACAAGACTTTTTGTAACCCAAAGCAGCGAAACACCCAGTAATGAGAAAAAACAGTTTGGAGGTGGTCCAATGGAGGGCCATGAAGATGATCAAAGGGCTGGAAAGGCTGCCCTATGAGGAAAGGCTGAAGGAGCTAGGTCTCTTCTCCCTGGAGAAGGTTCGGCTGCGGGACACATCATAGTATTCCAGTACTTGAAGGGCAGCTACAGAGCGCAGGGAGGATGAAGGCTTCTGTCTTCACAAGAAGCCACGTGGAGAAGACAAGGGGCAACAGGTATAAGCTGCATGAGGAGAGTTTTCATCAGTTATCAGAAAGAAATTTATAACAATCATTCACTGGAACAACCCCACCAGAGCCATGGTGGAGTCCCCATCACTGAAGGTTTTCCAAATGCAATGAGACAGGATGCTAGATGATCCCTTCTAGGCCGCCTTTCCCAGGAAAGGCTGGACCAGACAATCCCTTGAGGTCCCACTCAACCTGGGCTGATCTGTGATGATTCTATTAACATGAATACAATACAGACTGAATTTTGTCATTTCAACCACAATACCATAATCTGATTCAGCTGTTTAGATGGGTCTAGATTATTTTTTATGGTCTTTAATTCCTAATCAGTGAAATGAAGTTAGAGGGAGTTATGCCAAAATCTGGACTTTTTTTTTTTTTTAATAAAAGTTTAGTGATGAGCACCCAGATTTCATCATTTCAATCAATATGCTTTATTTTCCCAAACAGAGCAGTACTGCTCTAGCAATGCATCTACCATTATAAGCTTTATGTCAAACTGAGCTGATATGAGGATCTTCCCGAGTAAGCACTCATTCTCAGCCACTAAGCTGGTATCTTCTACTCTACCCAGAAGTTTTCTGGTTGAATCCTGTATAACAAATCAATTTTGTATGGCCTAAATAAAAAGCTGCCCCTGCCTTAAAAACAAAACAAAACACTAGGTTTTTCTACCCCCTCTACCCACCACATACTTTATGTTTGCCAGCTGCGCCGTGACTGTATTTGCCCTAAGTCAGAGGGTGAGCTCTGGCCTTCAGAGCAGACTCACTAAGACACTACTTCCACAGGAAGAACATATAGGCAGGAGCAAGTGTCAACTCTCCGCCCTAGTTTTACATCCTGAGTACCATACATTTGCAATCCTTACTTCACAACAACTTCAAGACACAAACATACAGCATATGCAAAATCCAGGATAGCCACTTTCTGTAAAGAAAGTGTGGCATTTTTTTCACAGCAAATAACTCTTCTTCAAATAGATATTCATTCACTTTCACGAAGACTACTGTAAGTCACTGGTCTTTTCTCCACTTTAAATTAGCAAGCAACCAGTTAAAACAAGGCATGTGTGCCTCATCTCTGCATATGAGAAACTAGGTTTCTTAATATCAAGGTATTAGAAAATAGTCAAAACCACTCCACAGAGTCACTGTGTATTATCACAGAATTACACTCAGAACCTGTGTGCTCAAGATAGCTATAGACAAGTAGCAGGTAAAAGATGCTCTTCACATACTTCCAACACTCCTGGCAGGTTACCAATAACCACCAGCTCTTGTTCAAGAACTCTTTCATTAAAACTTGAGACTTTGAGGTTCACTGAACAGGCCTCTTCATCTCCATTTAATATCCACAGCAAAGTATCCCTGAAGTAAAATAAACCTGTTAATAGTGTGACTATTGGTCTTACAGGCAGAGATCTGTGACAAAGTCACATAGCAATCACAGAGGAATCTCAAAAGGCAAGTTTCATACAACTATCCAAAGGGACAGTGACGATTTGTTAAGATCATCCTCTGCAAAGATGATCATTAGCCAGTGCTTATTTGGCACTGAAACAGTCTCTGCTGCACAAGGTGAAATAGTTGCTGTTTGAACAGTGTAAGACTGTATGGAAGTCTAAGCAGTAAGAACTGGTAGCACTGGCAATGTCTTGATGGAGCAATAACCCAAACTGAAAGGCCACACCTTTTTCTAGGGAATTAAAACACACAGTTCAATTACTATGAATTTAACAGGATCTTTTACTACAGGAAAAGATCGGTATCTTAATGTGTTAAGCTCCAATGCCTGCAGCAGGTGAATGGGAATTTACAACTCAAGAGGGTAAAACCAGAGTTTTTGGACACAGTGTGCAGAGCCAGCCCTCAAATACTTTAGATACTGAATCCATCAGCCTGGGGCTCAATACCAGGTAAGTAATAGTAGTAAGACTCACAAGAAAAAAATACTCCAATTGCGAGGAGCCACTGCCCAGCAAAGCCTTCAGCTGCAAAGAAAACTGTGACAAACATTCTGATACAAAAGCCGACTGGCTCCCTTGAAGCAACATTCTGCATCACAGCCTTGCAGCTGACACAGCCTAGACTATTCCCGAACGCCGTGCTAAAGAGTTCTAGCAGGTAAGTTTTTATTCAAATGTTTGTGCAACAATGCAAGCTTAAGGCGAACTAAGTACAGATTCCGGGCCATATGATAACCCTGAGGAAGCTGAAGTACCAGAAGATTCAGAGGGACCAAGAAAACAAGTCTGCAAGCATCAGACACCAAAGGTAAACGGCCACTGACGAAATGCATCAACAGGGATGCTAAACCAGCAAGAAAACTACAGGTGCCGCGGTGGCAGAGTTAATGCTCTTTCACCTGTCTCTTAGGTCTATTTACGAAGTTCTCGCTTACTCGTCCGAAAACCCATTCACCTTCCGAAGCCCCCCGGGTAGGATGGGAGAGCTCCCACGGCGGCCTCGGAGCTCGGCTCCGCAGTGACGCCCAGCTGTCCCTGTCTCTCCAAGGGGCCGTTCAGGTACCCACTCGCAACGACAACCCAATGAAATCCATCTTCTCATTACCGCAGCCGCAAGCGGCGGAACGCCAGGACGGCTGAGGGGAGGCAGGGCAGGCGCGGGGCCAGCCGCGACCCCCGCCACGCTGCAGGGCCCTCTGCCTGCTCCGGCACCCGACTCCTACGGACCACCGGCTGCCGGGCCGCTCGCCCCGCCGGGACCCCGTCTCCCGCCCCACCGCCATACCGGCTTCTGGCGGCCCCCAGGGCGCAGGGGGACTCCCGGGCTGCTTGCGCTGCTTCTGGGACTCCCTCTTGCCGCCGCCCGCCCTGCCGCCGGGACCGGCTGTCCTGACGGCTGCCGCCACCGCCTCTTCGCGCTTCTTGCGCTGCTGCTGCCGGCGGTCGGCCTCGCTCAGGATGTCGAAGGGGTCAGACTCGTCGTCCAGGAGCTGGTAGAAGCGGTTGGCGATAGAGCAGCCAAAGCTCTCCTGCATCAAGGCAGCCACGGGACTATCCACCGTCCCCTTCATCATCGCTGCGGACAGCTGACCCTATCCCCTTCCCTACCGGCGGTCTGTTACGAGGCTGCCGCTGAGGCTAACCACGGAGCGCTGCACCTCGGTGACTGCTGCCCCGAGCCCGGCACCGGCTCAGCACTACCCGGGCCGCCGCTCCATAGCCATTATCATTGCCGGCGCCCCGCCCTTCACTGAGCCGCGAAACCAATGAAACGCCGCAGCTGCGAGCGGAGCCGCAACCGCCACCTATCGGCGGCGCCGCGCCCACCCACAGCGACACCCTCAACCAATAGCGAAATAACGGCGAGAGCGAGCGACCAATCCGCAATAGCGCCTTTAGGCTTCGCCCCGCCCCTGACGTGCAGCGCCTGCACAGTCAATAATGGGGTACTGACCAATAGGGTGTGCAGCTCAGGGAGCCCGGCAGCATTAGCTGTGCATGAGCCGTGGCGTTGCCCGGAGTGCGCTCCGCCGCTGCTCGTCGGTGGTAGGGGGCCGGCAGAGAGCCGCTGTGTGTGCGTGGCTGCGGAGGCTCTTCAGTAAGAGTCCGTAATGTAATGTCTTCACATTACTGTCCTCCCAGGGGCTTCTGGTACAATCCACATGCACTAACGGCTGACTTTAATGAAACGCCGCACTGGGAGCTCTCAGTGCAACTCTGCTTCGAGCACCTAGCACACTTTCACAAATTCGCCTCGTATTCCCTCAAAGTGTTTTAATTGCCTCTTTCCGCTTAAAACGGCGGTGGTGTTGGTTCCTTACATTGGTGGACCCCTGCGGGCATAACAGCTTACAAATGCAGCACAAGGGTGAGACACACAGGTTCCAGAGTCTAACATGGAAAGATGCTCTGTTCAGCAAAACCAGCAGAGCCCCCAAGGCCATCACTCAGCCCCGTATGATGTGAGAGTATACATGCAGGCACCCTCTGACTGTAGGAGCCATGCGGTTCGGTGCCAGCGATGCCTGGAGTGAGCTGCAAATCCTTTTCCCAACTCTGAAAACCAACAGCACAAACACCCCTGGAGACTCAACAAGGTTCATTCACCGTGTTCGGCGGACAGGCAGCCATGCAGGCAAACCACCCCTGCACCCTCCATCAGCTACAGCAACCCCAAACACATGGTGTAAAAATCTCAGCCTTTCAGACACATTCACCTAAAGAATGCCAACTGCAGTCGAGATTTCTGTGGTTAAACTCTGTTATTTCTGTGGTTAGACTGTGTTTTTATTCTCGTCATTCATAGGAAATTTAGCAGTTCCTCTATTATGACAACTTCACTGTATATCCTACCTTGCCTTGAAATTAATCTTATCGTTAGCACAAGTGCTTGAAAGTAAATCAGACTCTGCACTATGCTTCATAAAGCGAGATTAGAGACAGCACTGGCAGCATAAAAACCACCTCCCTCTGTCTCGGAGTGCAGATAAGTCAAAGCACACAGAACATCCTCCGCTATGGTGGCTCCACCGAGCCTTGAACATAATCACTCTATCTCCCCTAGCCTTCACATAGACCCACGTATGCAGGGCTTGCTTGCTACAGAATAAAAATGATTTCATTATACTGTGCCCTTTTACAGCTTCATCCTCATTTGTGAAGTCACAACCATGGCAGGGGGGTTGGAACTAGATGATCTTTAAGGCCCTTTCCAGTCCTATGATTCTATCAATGGAAATAATGACAGCAACTAAGTTAGGGCTATTGTCTGCTCACAAACAGCTTCACAAAAACCTGATGGTCAAGTCCAAGCTCTTAGGCTCTGACATGCTTCAAATTGAATTAGGAAATTCTAACTCTTCAAAGAGAATATATCTATTATTACTAATTCTGCACAGTTTTGAAATTGTAAAGAATAGCTAGCCATAATTAATAACAAATTAAGAATTTCTGAAGGTACTTCTATGAATATGACACAGCAATAAAATACTGTAAAAGAAATGTTTATCCAGATCAACTGTACTTGCCTCTGAATAGTTGCTTTATTTTGTAGCAAGATGAAACTACATGTATTTTCAGTGAAAAGAAGTAATTGGAAAACTACTTTATCCTGTTTTTTTCAGTGGAAATACATTAATACCACCACATTATCACAGCACATAACAAAAATACCTAATCTTTTGCAGGCCTTTGTGCAGCTTTTTGGTATCAATCACAGCATCCACACTACATTTCCTCAGCAAACACTGGACCCAGAAAGCTTTTTAGAAATTTTTGAAACCTTATTTTTATTTAAAACACTTTACAAATATGAATCAAAGCCTCCTGAATTTATACTATATATGAAAAATGGCATACAAAAGGGTGTTTTTATTGACTATACAGACAATGTGCTTGCAGCTTCAACAGGTGTTTTGGAGGTCATCTTTGGACAGGAATTCAGAAATACTTCAGCAGCAAGACTAGCGATATGGTGTGTTGTGGAATCTGGCTTTGCTTTCACGAAGTTTCAAAAGAGAAAAATAATAAGGGACTCTTCATTAGGGGCTATAGTGGTAGGACAAGGGCTAACAGGTTAAAACTTAAGCAGGGAAAGTTTAGGCTAGGTATAGGGAAGAAGTTCTTTACTGTGAGGGTGGTGAGGCACTGGAATGGGTTGCCCAGGGAAGCTGTGAATGTTCCATCCCTGGCGGTGTTCAAGGCCAGGGTGAACAGAGCCTTGGGTGACATGGTTTAGTGTGAGGTGTCCCTGCCCACGGCAGGGGGGTTGGAACTAGATGATCTTAAGGTCTTTCCAACCCTAACTGTTCTATATGTCTATAAATATATATAAATTACCCAAGAGATAGCCAAAAATAGCATTGATCAAGGACTTTTCAGTCTCTCATGCTCTGTCAGTGAGGAGGGACACCAGAAGCCAGGAGGAAGCAGAGACATGACACCTGACCTGAACTAGCCAAAGGGGTATTCCATACCACAGTACCTCATACCCATTACATGAACTGAGGGGAGTTACCCAGGAGGGACCGATCGCTGCTAGGGCTGGGCACTGGTCAGAAGGTGGTGAGCAGTTGTATTGTGCTCTGCTGTTTTCTGAGCTTTCATTTCTTCTCTTGTTGTTTCCTATTATTATCAGTATTGGCATTGTTGGTATTCTATTATCACTATATTTCACTTTAGCTATTAAACTTTATTTCACTTTATTCTAAACTATATTTCACTTTATTCTAGTTATTAAATTATTACCGAGTTCTTATTTCAGCCCAGGGGTTTCACATTCTTCTGTTCTCCTCCACATCCTGCCCAGGGAAGGTGGAAGGGGCAGGAGTGAGCAAGCAGCTGCGTGGTGCTTAGTTACTGTCTGGGTTTAAAACACTACAGGTGCCCTGCAACCCAGGCCATTCTCGTTTGGACCTGCAATGCATTGCACCGTTCACAGCATATGCAATTTTCCATACCGAATCCTAACATTAGTTCCCGCTGTCACGGGAGCTGCTCTGCAGCTACATGTACTACTCGAAGCGCGAGTCGTGTAGTTTTGGAAATTTATGGTGTTCTTTTTAGTGTTTCTACCAGCCAAAGCCAAGTCGGTGTATGCCACCGTATTCCAAAACCATTCCTCGCTACCACCGCATCTGTCTCACACGAGCCAGGCACCTCTTACCCACACAGATGACCTAGAGCCGGCATCACAACTCCCCCCCCCCCCCCCCCCCATCTCCCGTGGCCGCGGACCGGCAGCCGCGCTGCGTGCATTTTGTGCTAGCGGGCTGCAGACCTGGACTGGGTTTCCGTTTCGAAGGATGCAGGCTGTAAATCTAAGTGGTAAGATGCCGTTTTGGTAATTACAGTGCAAATACCTGAGCGACTACATTAGACGGGGAAACAAACAAGCAAAACAACAAACAAACAAAAACACCACCAAAACAATCCACACACCAACACCTCTCAAACAGTAACACACTGAAATTGGCAACCGGCACAAACTTTTACTGTCTCATGCCTAAGAAGACCCCTGAAATTCCCGAGCCGCGCGTCCCACGGTGGCCTGCCGACCCGGGACAGCCCTGGCAGCCGCTGGGCACAGCCGCTTCCCGCTTCTTTCAGCCTTAGGGACGGTGCCTGTTGCCCCACAGGGACACTGGCAGCCCGGCCCGACGGCAGACCACTCCGGCGGGGCGCAGCGGCGCTCCCCTCCAACACCTCGCAAAAGCCATACTGGCCGCACCACGGCGCCCCCCAGCGGTACAAGCGCCGCTGCCGACTCCTCGCTTGGGGAACCCTCCCTGCCGGCAAGCGCGCTACCAGCGCTGCGGACAGAGCCGCGGCAGGGGAAGGGCGGAGAAAACCAAAACCGGACCCGGACCCGGACCCGGACCCGGACCCGGACCCGGACCCGGACCCGGACCCGGACCCGGACCCGGACCCGGACCCGCCAGGGCACTGCCTCGGGAAGCGGCCCCTTTAAACTTCGCGGCCGCCGCCAAGGCGCGCGAAACCCGCCAGGGAGCGTCGGCCCCCCGCGGAGCGCCAGTTAGCCCCGCCCCCGGGGCGGGGCGGGGCGGGGCGGGGCGGTCCGCAAGCCCACTCAGTTTCGAACTCCGCCGGTGAGCCGGGCGCCTGCCCAATAGGGCGGCAGGAGAAAACCCGCGTCCCACTCGAACCCCGCCCTGGGGGGCGTGACCGCCAACATCCCCTCCTAGCGATTGGTCGGCGGGAACCGCCGGTCCGTGACGTTGCGCCGGGGTGGGTGATTGGTTATGCTCAGGCGCGAAACGTAACGCGGGAAAACCTGGGGCTCGGCCTGGGGTGTGGGCGCGGAGGGGTGGCGGAGGCTGCTCCTCCTCGGGCATCGCCGGGACCGGGACCGGGGCTGCCAGCGGAGTCGGCGCCGCTTCGGAAAGGTGCGGGGAGGCTGCGGCTGCGCCAGTCCGGCCACTGCTATGGCCTGGGGCTGCCGCTGACTTTGCGGATCCGATCGGGGGTGGCCGCGGACGGGAGGAAGGCACCGAGACCCCGCCGGGAGCTGCCGTCCCCGGCGATCAGCGGCTGAGGCGGGCTCGAGCGGTGGCCGCTGGACCTCCGTGCCGCTTCATACCTCCTTGCCCATCCCGGGGCGCGGAGTCAGACAGCGAGGCTGAGCCACCGCTCCCTCACCCCTTTCCCGGCGCCGGTGCCCGCGAGGGGTCGGAGATGGCGGAGCGGCTGCCGCCGGGTCCCCCGGTGATTTTTTGCCAGGACTCCCCGAAGCGCGTCCTGGTTTCCGTGATCAAAACGACCCCGATCAAACCATCCTCACCGGCAGCCGGCGAGGAGCCGGCGCCCGCCCTGCCCGTCCCCAACAGCCCCGGCTTCAGCGACTTTATGGTCTACCCCTGGCGCTGGGGAGAGAATGCCCACAACGTGACCCTCAGCCCTGGCGGCGCCGTCGCGCCCCCGGCTCTCCCACCGCCTCTCGGGGGAGCGGGCAGGGCGGCCACCGGGGACGACCAGCGAGCCGGGAGCCCCGACGGAGAAGGCGGCACGCTCCGCCACCTGAAGGTGAGTAAATGCGGGCCCAGGGCGCGGCGGGCGGCGGAGTTAAAGGGTGACTGCTCGCTCTTCCCCCGCCTTCTCCCGGAGATTTAAAGTGAAGTCATATCCGGCAACTGCGCGCGTGTCCCGGTGCCGCGGAGGCGGGTGCGTAAGGGAAAGGGAGGCTCTGGGGCGGGTGGCTGACCGTCTCCTGGCGTTATGCACTAGGGAAGAGAGAGGAGACAAAAGCCCTCGCCGCACACAGGGGTTGTTTTCTGTTTTGCTGCTTCCTCCCCATTTCGTTAGTGCGCGTCAGAGTGCTGGTGGTGCCTGACGACCGCCCTGGCACTTGCCGGTCGTACCTCCGTAAAAAGTCCCTTAGGAAAGCGCTTGTCGCGCTGTAGTGTCGTTACCGGTAAACCGCAACCGCTGTCACCACCCCTCGGTCACACAAACGCGACGCAAAAGTCACTTCAGGGAAAGTTGCGAGTTTCTGATTATACCGCAGCGGTGTGACCGTGCGGGATGCCAGCTCCTCGCTGTGTTAATGCAGGATGGGCTAAGGCGAGGCCGTCCGAGAGCAGACACCGTCCGCGACCTGATTAGCGAAGGAGAGCACTCTTCCAGCAGAATACGCTGCAATATCTGCAACAGGGTTTTCCCGCGAGAGAAATCTCTGCAGGCCCACAAACGAACGCACACCGGTGAGTAGAGAGGTGTGAGCCGCGTAAGAAGCAGCAAGGAAGGAGTTAAAAAAGAGAACAACCACCAAAAAACCACAGAAACCCCCCAACAAACTCAACCTGTTAATATTTTATTGAAACTGTTAAGTATATCATACTTTTCTTTCAATGCTTAGTTAGTGCAATCGATGTCCTTATAGCAGTATTTGTCATGGGAAAATGTAGAATAGGCGAGGCAAATTGTGTAAATATTTCATGTGCTGCTGTCATGGGCTTACTTTGTAAGAGGGAGGGCTTTTCTTGAGTGCAGTGCTCTATACGTAGTGCTTTTCTCACTGCCTCTTCTCTGTGACTTGCTTCCTTCTTGCTGGTGTATATTTCAGAGACATATGGAAGTTTAGCCGTCAGAGAAGACAGTAACTTAAAAAGGGGCTGGTAACTCCTGTGGGGCAGTGTAACACCCTAGAAGTGTAGCTTAAATGTTGAGGAAAGAGTTCAAATGCTCAAAAATAGTTGTGCCTCCCTAGAAGTCACTTTCTGTGGTGGAGGTGGTAGTGCAAATTCAGTGAATGAGCTGTTTGTAGGAGGCAACTCCCAGTTAAGTTGAAATGTAGCATCAACCTACTCAATACCCAGATGAGCTTGAACTAAACCAGAGATGCTGGGTTTTTTTAATCCAAGTAAATATATTTCTTACCCTCTTCATGTTCCACCACTAGTCTACTTGCAATAAAGTGTGAACTAATGCAGCTCACAATACGGACAACCGTCAACACTCCTCCCCAAAATGAGAAACAAACAAACGAAAACCAGCAAAAAACACCCAAAACAAGACTTCAGAAAACCCTTAGCTCACATGGTCTCTTTCTGAATCAAGTCACTAAAACTAAGCTAGATATTGATATTGAACAGCAGTTTCCCTGTGCTTCTTGGTCAAAAGATGGTTTTATTTCACTTGGTTGCATTAGGTGTTGTCTGAACTACTTAACTGAGCACAGCATACCCTGGTGTTATTCCTCAGACTTAGTAAAGTCAGCATCACACTCCTTTGGTCACCCCTCCTGAGAGGTGATGGCACGGCATGCCCTGGCATAGTTGCTCACAGTCAGATCAGATCCTCTTGAAGGAGGAGATGCCTGCTACATCTGTTCTTCTCGTTGCAGTTTGCATGGGGAATTCTTCCTCGATGACTGCCTTAAGAAAACTTTCTTAAGTCTGGAATAAGTTTCTCTGCGCAAGAGGCTTTAATCAGAAAACAGGACAAAGAAAATATATATATATCTTCTTCCTCCTCCCCTGTCCCTCTCCCCTCCCCCAGAAATAGCTGTATTATCCAGTAGCATTGAGCACGTGTTTCAAAGTAAAGATTTCTGTGGGGTAAAAGTGTGCCTCTGCTATTTGGTATACCAGGGCTTTTTAAGTAGGTATAGGTGTCTGAGTGGGTAAAATGGGAGCTTACTTGTCTAAGTCTTAAGTCAGGGACCACTACTACATACTATGAATCCTCTTTTTATATTCAGCTTTCATAACTCTGTCCTTTTGTTATTTTTAAGGTGAAAGGCCTTATTTGTGTGACTACCCAGACTGCGGGAAAGCCTTTGTTCAGAGTGGACAGCTCAAAACCCACCAGCGTCTCCACACAGGGGAGAAACCTTTCGTCTGCTCAGAGAATGGTGAGCCGTTGGGAAAGATTAGCAGTTTTCAGGCTAGGGTCAGTCCAGTACTGGAAACATGTGGCGCTTTCATGTGGCAAAGATCTACAAAAGCTTTGGATTTTAATTTTGGAGGAGCTTTAAGGGAAGAGAAGAGCCACACAGAACTCTGCATAATCATGCAGATACATAGTTAAGGATTGTATATCTTATTATGCAATTAGGTTATCAGTAATTCTGTCACTCGATACTAATGTACAAAATGATGTGTCAAGTTTTGACCTTGCAGCTAGAGCTTGCTGTTTTTAACCAAGCCTAGGGTTTTATGAGTGGAGAAAGCTGGATTCAGCAGCAGCTTCATCCCACAGATAACACACTTACTCATTGTTTGGCTGTTTTCCATAACATGTTCTTCATTATCACTCTGTGGGGGTCTTTTTTAAGGATGTTTGAGCAGATTCACGCATGCAAACCGTCACTGCCCCAAACATCCGTATGCCCGACTGAAGAGGGAAGAGCTTACAGACAAGCTGAGTAAGAAAGAAACGGCTGACAATAAAGCTGTAGCTGAGTGGCTAGCAAAGTAAGTTCCCTCAGTCATTGTGTCATCTTTCTCTAAGTACTTACAAGGGTGGTCTGGGAAAGCATTTTGTTCTTGGGGTAAAAAAAACCCAACAAACCAAAAGCGGCTGTTCCTGCAGTACAAATCAGTCTGGCCTTGCCTTTCCTTAAAGAAGCAAACTACTAGTTAAGGCAAAGTTCCTCATAAGACTTATTTGGATCTTTTTTTTTTTTTTGTTTATTTTCTTTGTTTGATTTTGGGTTGGTTGGTTTTTTTTGGGGGGGTTTTTTTTTTAGTTGTTACAACAGGGTTTTATGTTGGGTTTTTTTTTTTTGGTTGGTTGGTTTTTTTGTTTGTTTTTATTTGTTTAGTGGTTTTTTTTCTCTGTTTAACTACTTTTCTTTGTTTAGTCAACACCTGCTAATACCTTGTTTTTACTGCTAGGGTCTTGCTGAATTGACATTTGTATGAGGGGTAACAATTTTCTATGCCTAGGGAGAAATGCCTGCTGGGAACACCATGTAGAGAAGAAATCAGTCACAGATGTTCACTTGGGCGCTTCACACTTAAAATAATAAATAAAGGAGGTTTCTGACAGTTGAAATATAAGGACTGAAAGATAAAGCCAAATGCAACTCTTAGTCAGATGCAAGCTAGTACTTATGTGGGAGGTTTTTGCCAGCTTTGAATTAGTGTGTAAGTCAGTTGCATGTATTTTAAAAGCGTTTACCAACTTTAATTCTGTAGATACTGGGAGACCAGAGAACAGCGGGCTCCTGCTTTGAAAAGTAAAACGATACAGAAAACAGATCAGGAGCAGCAGGACCCCATGGAGTATCTTCAGTCTGATGAAGAGGATGATGAAGAAGAGAAAAACAGCGCTCATTCAGCTGCTTTCCGCCGCCTCCAGGAGCAGCGTGAACGCATGCATGGTGCACTGGCTCTTATTGAGCTTGCAAACCTAGCTGCGGCACCGCTGTGACAGTAGATCGGAACAGAGTCTGCCTATACAAAATGTACTTACTGGTGGTATTTAACCAGTTAGATCCTGAGTATAAATAAGCTAAGCACCTTATTTGCTTATCATAGGCTGCTATTCTGTAGAATTTATGAAGAATGTTGTTGCCTCATCACATGGGGTGAGAGAATTGCACTTTTCTTAAGGTAAAAGATAGTTGTAAAGTTTCTAAGTATTTTGTAAATATAAGAGTGCATAATGCAGGGTTGACAAATGTATGTGTTGTGAGAAGCTAGATTTTGCAAGGTTAACTCATTTATTTGAAGCAGTTTTCACAGAAAGCACTTTCTAAACAAAGTGTTTGCGATTAGCAGAATGGTACACGTGGCCAAAGAAGCCTGACAAAAAAAGAAAAGTATTTATCTGACTATTTAAGCAAGTTTATATTAAGTGGTAGGTCTGAAGATGTTTCTAAGCAGCAATGAAACCGTATTTTTCTGGTATGAGTACATCTTTACCTAATATCACTGAGGCGGAAGGCAAAAAGCTTGGTTATCTCAGCTTTCAGAAGGGAAGAAACTGCTTCATGCAGGAAACTATAAGATCATTAAGGATCGTCACTGTGACTGCTCAAGGTATGAGGCTTGACTTTGCTGTTTTACCTTTTCTGATTTGATTTCAGCAGAATCTCTTGGTAGCACTTGTTAATCCTAACGTGATGTTAGGAACTTTTGCACATTGTTGGGTTTATCTGAAAACGATTAGGCTTGCAAAGTCTACACAAAGGTAAACAATTGGCAACATTTTTTTTTCAGATATTTTTGGACCCTGTAGTGATTTGGCACTTGAATTTGCTAAAGGGGGTATTTACGTGGTGGTATGGGTTTGTAGTAAACTATTTTAGGAGTCCTATTAGCAAACACTAAGTTCTAAAGTATTGCTTTTACGTGATTATTAGCAAATAGAAGCCTCCGTACTTTCCGTGCATAAAGCCACCTTATTGCTTTACTTCAGGATAACATGCCAGTTTTGTGTTCACTAACTGTAGCACAGCTATCAATTAAACACTGCAGAAAAGTATTCACTATACAACTAGAAAATAGACTTCTGAAGATAGTTACAAGTGTGATAACAGTGTGATTTCATGTATTTCCCAAATAAATGAAGTTGCAGAATGCTGCCTAGTACTCAGATGCTGATAAGAAATGTTTAGTAGGGTATCTTGTCAGTTCACGGATGTTGTATACTTTCAAAGAGGATTGTCTCATGGTGATCATTTTCTGTATTTTGCTTTGAAGGCAACCAGAGAATCCTAATATGCTAACAAAACTTTTTTTTAGTGACAGTCATCTAAAATCTGTTTTCAGATCAGACTTTTTGTTTTGTGGTTTTGTGTAGTTTTTCTGGTTCTATTCTTGTTTCTTTAATCTCCTGCTTAAGGGGCTATTTTTGTATAACCCTATAAAGGGATATAAAAAAAAAAAAAAGTTTTATTTACTGACCTGCTTGCTTTAATTCCTTTCTTGTTGAAGTTCAGGAAATTCAGATGAGAAGGGAAGTCACTTTCCCTTTTGCTTATACAAGAGGAAGGAATAATTTTACCAGTTATTTGATATAGACTGACCAGATGCATACAGCTATTCCAGAAAGGTAGCAAGATTTTACACCAGGAACTGCAACAGTTGTATCATGTTCTCTAATAACCTGTTGTGGTTGAAAATCTCATTAACCCAGTTTGTTTTGGTTTTAAGTCATGTATTGATGCACTTAAATAAAGAGTAATTGAAAATTAAAAATGAAATTAAATCATTGAATGTAAACGATTTTGCACCAGTGATACGGTTTAACTTTTGCTTTCAGTTCCTAAATTTAGCAGATGTCAGGCTCATTTGTTTCTGTTTAAAGTCTTTCAGGCTTAAAGGTGTGAAACATTGTAGACATTCTCGGCTTCTCAGCCTATGTATTAAACTGGTAGTTTGCATGTGTAGGTTTGGAGACTCTCGAATTATGTGCTTTTGAATGCTTAGTTGGCTGCATGCAAATAGTCTGATCCCAAAATGAGCCCTGAACGTAAATCTGTTGCACTTCTGAGTCATAATTCAGAACTGATCTCATGTAGTATTTCACGGGGCACAAGACTGTTATTACCAGCCAGTTGCAGACTGGAGTCATAACTTCATAGCATTGGGTTTTAATATTTTTTCTTAAGTATTACTATTTTTTCCCAGTCAGCTGTAATGCTTTGGGCAACTTGCAGAGTATTTCTTCAAATCTGACAAGTATCTGACTGAATTGTACTCGGCTGTAGGGAAAACTCAGAAGCAGTTTTGTGTTGTGACAAGCTTTGGGTAAAATATCAGGTAAGAAAAAAAAAACAAATGTGGAAAACCGCTTTTTGTTTTATTAAGGAGTGATTACATGCAAGGAGTCTTGAACCGTTCAGTGCTTTGAAAGATTAAATTGTAGTTTGGCATGACTTAACAGCAGAAGAGTGGATGTGCTGTCATTTAAATAGAAGCTTTGAATAAAAACTTGGTTTGATTCTCACGTTTGGTGTGTGCTGTTTGGTAATTGTTACATACTCGGGCGCTTCCTGGTTCCAGTAATCCTGCCAGCCTGGCTTGTCACAGAGGATGGAGGTGTTCATTTTCCTGTTGAACTTTGATACAAGGTGACTGCCCAGAGCACATTTTTGGTGACGAAGAGGTTTTTTCATTATTATTTGTTTGTTTGTTTTTCGACAGACCCGTGAGGGGCCGGGCCTGTGGAAGCGGTGTGGGGCCGAGGTGGGTGGGTTGCAGTCCTGGGTGCTTTGAGCCTCCTCCTTGCCTGAGGGCGAGTGCCCCGAGGCGCCGAGCTCCTTCCCCACCAGGGTGGTAAACACTGGGCGAGCTGACGCCGCACTGCGGCCCCGGGTGCGGCTGAACCTGCGGACCTGTCCCCCCGGTGCAGCAGCGGCCGGGGGCAGGACTTCGCTCCCGGTTTTACCCCTCGTACCCTCCCTCTCGGCCGAGCCCCAGCGGGCTGCGCTGCCGGGGCTGGGTCGGAGGGGAGAGAAAGAGGGGTGGGGCGGCGGCGGGCCTCACATCAGGGCTCCCGTCGGAGCCCCGCCCAACCGGGGAGCGCCCTGCCGCCGCTGCTCGGGGCCGGGCCGGGCCGCGCCGGGCCCGGGAGGAGGGACGGCTGCCCGGCGGGCCGCAGTCGTGCGGTCCGCGGTGAAGCCTTGCCCGCAGCTGCTCTCGCCGCGATGAGCGCCGGGCAGGCAGCGGGGGAGGCGGCGAGCTGCGCCGCGCCGCCGGCGCTTCCCAGGGTGCTCTCAGCCCTTTTCTACGGGACGTGCTCGTTCTTCATCGTGCTGGTGAACAAGGCCCTGCTCAGCGCCTACAGGTGAGGGCCGGCGGCGAGGGCCGGACAACAGGCAGCGGCAGGGCTAGCTGCGGGGCCTGCCCCGGCTCTGTTCCGGCTCGGCCGCCCCGCGGACTGGCGGCGGGACCGCCCACTGCCTGGCGAGGGAGAGCTCCCGAACCGAAATGGGGCTCGGCCGCCCGCCCCGCCCCGCCGGGCAGGGAGCTTTCCCCTTGCCATTCACATCCCACAAGGGTGTCGCGCCGGGGCAGTCACCTGGCGCACCGGCACAGGAGCTGTCATGGGAGGTGCTGAGGGCCGGGTCCGTGGCTTCAGTTTCAGGCCCCGTTTTGTCCAATATATACCGCTTCGGCAACACCGCCCCATGGCAAGTCAGTGCCAGGCGTACTTTTGAAGCAGGCTAGTCTTTTCCTCCAAGGCCTTTCGCTATTCCCAGCTTCGAGGCTGGCGTTTCACCGGTTGTATCACCTTAGGCCCTTCAGGGAAACAGTGTTTCCCCTAACTGTGCCTTGCCTGCCTGGTTACCTTTCTTTCCTGAGGTAACGAAACACGAAAAGCGAACCCTAGAAAATATCATCATAAAACCACCACAGCCACGTCTTTCACTTGATGGAGCATCCTATATGGAGTTGTTGTCCTGTAGCTGTGATTTTTTCACCATTGCTATTCTTTGCTTTGAAAGGTTGCTCTGGTTTTGCTGTGTTTCAGCTCATTCTGAACTAGGGGAAAAAAAAAAAAACAACAAAACCAAACAAAACCAAAACACCCAAAACATGAGAAATGTTTAAAAGCAGAAATAGTTAAAAAGCAAAACTTGCATTTATTTTCTTTCAGTGCTATTTGAACGCAAAACAGGTGTATATAACATCTCCCAGAAATGATGCAAGGAGGTATTTTTTTTATAGTGGTTTTCATCATACAATCTGCAGTAAGTCCCGACATGTGTTTAGCACATCTGTGAAAGACAATGAAGGACAGCATGCCCATCAGTAAGCCAAAGTTTTGTGTGCATACCTTACATCTGGGATTGTTTAGGGCTCTTCAAATGAAAGATGCCTGGAGAAATCTGCGTTGTACAGAAGTCTCCATATTTATATGGTGTAGCTGTATGTACAAGCCAGTTTAGGAGTCACAAGATTATAAATGGAAGTCCTGTTTCTTCTGCTTATTTTTGGGTGGGGTTTTTTGGTTGTTTTGTTTTTTTTTTTTTTTTTCCTCTTCGTCCCCCTGATAGCTCTGTTTCCTGTAATCAATTTTGCTACTGGCCACTCCTGAGTCTTTTTTCAGTGTTATGACTCCAGTGTCATTGTAGCCCTTCTGCTGTGTTTCAGAGCATTTCTTCCTTTTGCTAATACTATGTTCCTGTCCCGTTGGTGCTCATTTGAGATTTACATTTCTCAGCACACCAGGCAGTAGTGTCACAGTTCCCAGCACCTTCTGTGATAAATAGCCACAATCTTAAGGAGCCTTGATAGTGAAAAATCATACCACTTGCTGTGAATGTGGATCCTCCTCAGGCATCTTTTAGTGCAGATGTGCACAGAGAATGAAATGGGTTTTATTTAGACTTCCTGGATGCAGGTTTCTGTGCAAGCATTCCTGATGGTGCAGTCCAGCACGATTCTGAATGACTCCAGGGAGGCAGCAGAAGCTGTCATGGTCAGGGAGCTCCTTGATACCCAAGACTCTTGGGCAGCGAGGCTCCAGCTAGTGCTGGTTATGACATAAAGCAGACATCATTCATAAATAACTTCTTTACTTGTGTTTAAGTATGCATACAGAGAGTTAGCAGTTAGTGCTGCACATTGACTGGTCGATTTAGGGGGTAAAATGGAAGCACTCAGGCTTTTCAGGAGTCCAGCTAAAGTTTCTGCTTTCTTAATATTTAAGTGTCCATGCTTTCCAATGAAGACGACTGGCAAGAATTTAGCTGGTTTAGCAGACAATAAATGTTTCTACATTTACCTAGGTACCTTTATTTTCACAAAAACACACTCTTAGTGTGGTTGGGCCATGGACATAAGCTTTAAAGTTAGGGCAAGTGGAAGAGATTTAAGTTACTACACCATCTCAGGATGTACAATGTATATGTGAGGCCACTCAAAAAATAATGCATTGTTAGAGTTCTCCAAATGTGTTGTTACCATCACTTACAAATATCCCCCAAATAATTAGTAATTTAGAATTGGTCAGCTGTGCATATGCTATATTATTTGGATGCAGCTTGTGTTTTGCTGCAGCAGAAATAAAATGTTAGGACTCCAATAAGGGCAGCAGTTCCTGAACTCTTCTGAAGGACAGGCCAGACACCCACATGTCCAGTTGTTGGCTTTGGTGCTAAATTTATTTTTTTTTCTCAGAATTATATATCTGTTTATGTTTTTCAGCTTCCCGTCACCAGTGTTTCTTGGCATTGGACAGGTATGTTCACAAGTAAAGCATACTAAATGTACTTATTATTTTGTAACTTAAACTAATGTTAGCATAGGGGGGAATGAGCATAAGGGGTGGGAATCTCAGTTATACTGCACTGCTTGTCTTCTGAATTAGATGGATTAGATGTAAGGAAGAGTGATTTGTTTTAGTGAGATCAGGGAAGTTTCAAGTCAAAACTACTGCCTAGGAAGAGTCCTGTAAAGGACTGGAAATGCCATTTATTTGCCTTTGTAAAGTTCAGTAATTAAGAGATCTGGCTGTCAAAACTGTCAGCGTCTGTTCTAGTAAGTGCATAGATCCTGTAAGACTCCTTGAGCATTTGTAGATTTTATGTAGAGATATTGCCTCTATTTGTAGACAAATCATGTATTTCCTTGTAAATTTCTCTTCTCTTTCCCAGGAGTTTTCCAGTAGGACTACCACACAGTTTTGGTTCTTTGTTGCCTTATTTACCTGTGGGCAATTTGCAGTACTGTAGCAGAAGTATATGTTTGTGTGTTTTCTTCTCTTCTCTTCTCTTCTCTTCTCTTCTCTTCTCTTCTCTTCTCTTCTCTTCTCTTCTCTTCTCTTCTCTTCTCTTCTCTTCTCTTCTCTTCTCTTCTCTTCTCTTCTCTTCTCTTTCTTTGCTTTGCTTTTTTCTTTCTTTTCTTTTCTTTTCTTTTCTTTTCTTTTCTTTTCTTTTCTTTTCTTTTCTTTTCTTTTCTTTTCTTTTCTTTTCTTTTCTTTTCTTTTCTTTTCTTTTCTTTTCTTTTCTTTTCTTTTCTTTTCTTTTCTTTTCTTTTCTTTTCTTTTCTTTTCTTTTCTTTTCTTTTCTTTTCTTTTCTTTTCTTTTCTTTTCTTTTCTTTTCTTTCTTTTCTTTTCTTTTCTTTTCTTTTCTTTTCTTTTCTTTTCTTTTCTTTTCTTTTCTTTTCTTTTCTTTTCTTTTCTTTTCTTTTCTTTTCTTTTCTTTTCTTTTCTTTTCTTTTCTTTTCTTTTCTTTTCTTTTCTTTTCTTTTCTTTTCTTTTCTTTTCTTTTCTTTTCTTTTCTTTTCTTTTCTTTTCTTTTCTTTTCTTTTCTTTTCTTTTCTTTTCTTTTCTTTTCTTTTCTTTTCTTTTCTTTTCTTTTCTTTTCTTTTCTTTTCTTTTCTTTTCTTTTCTTTTCTTTTCTTTTCTTTTCTTCTCTTCCCTTCCCTTCCCTTCCCTTCTCTTCCCTTCCCTTCCCTTCCCTTCCCTTCCCTTCCCTTCCCTTCCCTTCCCTTCCCTTCCCTTCCCTTCCCTTCCCTTCCCTTCCCTTCCCTTCCCTTCCCTTCCCTTCCCTTCCCTTCCCTTCCCTTCCCTTCCCTTCCCTTCCCTTCCCTTCCCTTCCCTTCCCTTCCCTTCCCTTCCCTTCCCTTCCCTTCCCTTCCCTTCCCTTCCCTTCCCTTCCCTTCCCTTCCCTTCCCTTCCCCTCCCTTCCCTTCCTTTCCCTTTCCCTTTCCCTTTCCCTTTCCCTTTCCCTTTCCCTTTCCCTTTCCCTTTCCCTTTCCCTTTCCCTTTCCCTTTCCCTTTCCCTTTCCCTTTCCCTTTCCTTTTTTCTTTTCTTTTTTTCTTTTCTCTTTTATTTATTTTTTACTATTATTCATTATTATTTTTGTTGTTAGTAGGCATCATAGTAAAACCAAAGTTCAAATGTATGACTGCAGAGGTATGGCTGGGAAAGATGGAGCCTTAAAGCAAGTGTGGTTTAGGCAAATACATTTAAAACAGAGGATTTACTTTCTGCTAAGGTTGCAAGCCAAGGGGTAGTGAGAAAGAGGTGAAAAAAAGGTACTGCAAGTCTGACATCTCTGCTGCTTGGTGCTGAAGTAAAATGTCTCGTAAAGTCTTGGCAGTGTGAGAGGGTGAGGCAGAGTTTCACACATCTATTCTGCTCAAGGAACCACTCAGATGGTGTTTCAGTGGAAGCCAAAGAATAGAAAATGTGGCAATAATTCATGTTAAGGGCAATGATATGGCTTTGTTTTATTGCAGAACTTAAGACTCAGTAGCATTTTAATTTTTTTATTGTCTGATCCTTCCAAGACTTCATTGAACATTTTGTAAAGTTCATATAATATGATATAATGCTTTAGTCTGCAGAGTGTGACTCTACCCCATCCTCTAGACAGTCTATTATTGTATTTTTTTATAAGAAAAATGTTATTTTTTTTTTTCATCCCTGGGACAAGCATCAAGTTATGATGTGTGATTGCTCAGATATTCTCCTTCATCGTGTCCATATCTTTACTGTTTCTTCTTCATGTTGTCAACAGACTGAACAACACACAACCCTGCCTCACATTACCAAAACAATTGTAGGAGTGTTTCCTCAGACTAACCAACACTCAGTGAAAATAGCATCACTACCTTGGGATCCTGGCCTGTTTTATTTTCTCAGCTCCTTCTCAGCATGCATTGTTTTACAGAATGCCACTAATTTTCTCAAGCTAGTAAAGCATATGTCTATATTATACTTTTAAATAAATAACTGGCCAAATTCATAAGAATAAAGCTATCCCAGTTTATTAATTGCATTCTGTGTTTTTCTTTAACAGAAATACATAATACCTAGCATTTGTCAAATGCATGTAAAGATTTTGTTTTTGAAATAGTTCTTTCATTTGTACATGACAGTTTTGCTCTTACATGACTTTCTGTTTTTTCTCTTTGTTTAGATGGCAGCCACTATACTTATCTTGTATGTGTCAAAAATAAATAAGATTGTTCACTTCCCCGATTTTGACAAAAGTATACCTCTAAAGGTAAGGATTGCATAGGTTCTGATATTAATACTAAAATGTTACCTCTTATACTGGCATTCTTTCTTATGGAGACAAGATATAAAAGAACAACAGATAAAAATTGCATTGTTTGTCAGATGTGATTATTTATCTTTGTTTCATTTAATATTAGGTTTGACCATGTTAATTTCACTGCAATATTCACGCCTTTATTTTGCAGAGAAATGTGGTGCCATTTTGGCATGTAGTACATGAGAAAAGGTGCTGTACCTTCATACAGCTGATGAAATCTTTCAGATTGCTTGAAGTATTTTTCTGGATATATACAGTTCCCTCTAGGATCGATAGGAGATCTGTGTTTCAGAAAAAAATTTGATCACACTATGAAGAGAGAAAGGCTGCTTGAAAATTTGAATGGGACATGTGATAAAACAGTAGAAAAAGAATATGTGATAGACCAAAATCCTGAACAGCAGTTAACTCCAAATGTAAGATTTATGTTCCACACGAGTGACTAAAATAATGCTCACTGAAAATATTGTAGGCAGGGGATAGCTCCTACCTGAAGTGTACATGGTCTGAAGAGGCAGGACAGAGAAAATATGAGAGGATCTTTTACTATCTCAGACTGGAAGCTAGGATCTGAAATTACTACGGTAATGATTCTTGTAGACTTTTGGATCTATGTGCAATATTGCTGGAGCTTTACTTTTATGCATAAGCCTGTGCATTTATTTTGTTGTTGCAGGGTATTGGTCAGTGTTTGCCCAGATAGAGTTAGCTGCCAGCTCTGCTGCAGGGCTCAGATGTCATAGCTTTTCAGGCCAGCATCTTCACTGCAGAATCTTGTACTGTCAGTATGAGGTTTACTATTAATGTCTTGCAGCCATTTGTGAATGCTGTTTATTGTTAATGCATACTGAAATATTGGCCAATTATAAAATGGACAATCCTTATTTATTCCAAAATAGGAAAGAAGAAGGTTTCAAAGTGGGTAGTTTTGAGTTCTGCATATAAACAATGTCAAGATACCTCTTCCCTCCACCTCCCTCTGTTGCACTATACTATGCACTTTCTTTGCTGTCGGCTTTAATTAAGCGTTAGTATAAATTCACTGAAAAAAATACAGCACCCATTTTCTTTGTTTTAATAATATTTTTTCTTATTTCTTTGCAATATTTATTTTTTTTTTCTTTGCAATACTTCCCTGGATATGCTGGTAGCAGTCAGCCCTGCAGCACCTAGGACTTGTATACTGCCTATAGTGCTGGATTAGACTAGTCACAGTTAATCAGGTGGATTACTCATTGTTGATTCCTTTACTTTTTAAAGCCTCCTCTGACTGACTCTTCATCCTTTTGACAACTTTTGCTTTCACTGACACTAAGATTATCATTGCTTTTCACTCCAGGCTGGTTTATGCACTCAGTTCTTTCAGCTAGAGTCTTTAAATTAGCAAGGTGCTTTTTTTAGTGATGAAGCTCTGGAGTGCTTGACCCTTTCTAAGTAAATGTTTCACTGATCTCTGATGTTGTAATTTTATCTTTACAACAGATAGATTTCAAAGGAAAACAAATGTAATGTCAGCTCTGCTTTCATCCTATGAATGAAATAGACAATTTTTTCTAAAAAATCTGTAGAAAAGATAGTGCATAATAATTTTTTTCCGAACTTATGTTGATAGGCTGAGTGTTTATTGTTCCTTATACTCCTGTTTATAATCCTGTTTACTTTTGCTTTCACTTAAAAGTTAACTTTAGTTAGCCGTAGTTAACTTTTACTGCACTTTTCTCTCCTCTTTGCTGTCAAAGAAATGCAGAATTGTTAACATAGATAAAGTGCAGTCCACTCCTCTGTATGCTTTTCCAGCACACGATGGTCTGAGAGGGTGTAGCCTCCAATCACAGTTTGCTATCAGTCTCCTGGAGCATGTATAGTCACAACAACAGCAGCTATTACACGTTAGGGTAGAGGACTTGTCTTTCTCCTGTTTCAGCTCCACTTGACTAATAGCGAGTGGGATTAGATGTACACACCACCTTTGTCCCCATTGATTACTTTGGTTGGTTTTAATCTTCTGCAGCTTTTCTGTGGTGGGAGAAGTAAGAGCTTTAAGCTGCAGCTGAATATTGTGTAGGGATGCCTCACTTGCACATTTTCTTCAGGCTTTGAATATCACTTTCCATTTCTCTTTATTGTGTTAAGGCCCATATGTTTCTGTGCAAGTCAGTCTCATTATGATAGAAACTGGAGAAGGTAAAGTTTATTTTACCCTAAATACTTTTTTTTTTTTTTGTATTCAGTTATCTCACATAGCATAATTTGTTGGGTAGATCTGAAATGGTGTGCCTGCCAGGCATATTAATGTGGAGTACATACAGAAGCACAGCATGCTTACTTAGTATGAAGTTTATTTATTCTTTTATTTCACCTGTTCTCTTTCTTATTTAGCTACTGTTATTAATACTACTTTATGCCTAACATTCAGATGTTATGATGGGTATTAATCAGGGGATTGTAAGTAATTCAAGTAAAACCATTTAACATTTAAGCAGAGTCTCAGTCTCATTAGAGGTAGATTGCAACTCTCCTAATGAAACCAGTGGAGCTGTGGTTGTGAATGAGCACATGAACAAGAGCTGCAGATCAGTTTGCAGCACAGTTGATTCTCTTTTTTCCTTAAAAAGCCCCTCTTCTTGCTAAAAGTACATCTCATATTAATACAGTTATAAAATTCTAACAAAGTTTCTTAAAGGTGCTTAAAACATAATAATCTGAGTTGTGCTTTTAATTTTATCACAGTTGTTTCCTCTGCCTCTGATTTATGTTGGAAACCACCTAAGTGGATTATCAAGTACCAGCAAACTCAGGTACAGTAAATGGAAGATATAAGTAAACTGTTTGAATTTTACCCTTTTCTCTTGCAAGGGGTAAAAATCCTGTAAAAGTTGGATTCATGGGTTCTTCTTTCCCATTTCCTCACTGTATTTGTAAAAGACAAAAGTTAAGTAAGTTACTTTAAGCATAAGTGTAACATCTCCTCCTCCTGTGGCTGACATATTTTTGATTTACTTTCATAACTAATTTTTATAACAGAAAAGTAAGAATGGCTGCAGTGTTTCTACCATTATCATTTTGTTAAATTATGTGACATTGTTTGCATTTTAGAATTTTTCATCTTGTTTGGGTTGTCTCTAAGGTGTAGATGATCCTGTGCATAACTTCAAAATGTCTGTTGGAAAGTGATTATACTCCATGTTAGGATTTGTATCACTTATTAATGCAGTTGCTAAAAGTTATCTTGAACAGGGAACTAATTGGTCCATATGGCCATGCTGTCAGATTTCCAAAGTGTCAGATGCAAGTGTTTTCTCAAATTTTGAAAAATTTCCAGTGACTTTGTGTAGAACAACAATATGTTGTTCAAAAGTAGCTGTTTATTGGTGCTCAAGCCGATCCCACCTTTCCTACTTTCTCTGATTTTTTTCTTGTGGATTTATTTTATTTTTTTTAAAGCACAGTTTGTTTGCTAAGCATGTTTGCTTTGTGTTTTATTTCTGTTACATGTTTTCAAAGGCAGGTTTATTGTGTGTCCTTTACGTTTACAACAGAAATAATTTTTACTTACTCTGCCCAGGAACTATTTCATAGGGGCTGTGCTAGGTAGAAAATAGCTTATATGTTCCATTTCACTGATGCACAGGGACCTTTTAGGAGGTAGCCAGTTGCATTGTTTTACAAACTGGTAAATCTTGTTATTTGTCAATAATTCAATTATGTAATCTGACTCTAGTGTCAGACTGACATTTTTTCATGTAAGCTAAGTGGCTGGAAATTTGTTTTGGTTGCTTGTTGCTAAACTAATGGCTTTATCCTCTGGTTAGTAAACTTAAATAAGAATTAGAACATACACATGCTGTTAATCTGATGCTATGCTTGAATTTTTATGTGTTTTTTTTGACAGTTTGCCGATGTTTACTGTGCTCAGGAAGTTTACCATTCCACTTACTTTACTGCTGGAAATCATCATACTTGGGTGACCTTTTTTTTTTTTTTTTTTTTTTAAATTTAAGATACCTTTATTTTAGATCATATAAAATGGATTACTAGTGGCATCTCATCAGAATATTGATTTTTACTGACAAATAGAGAAACACAAAGAAAGTGGATTTATGTAGCTTTTTTGAAGACATAGATATATGCATTTTAGTGTATACAGGGGGAAAAAGTAGCTGTCATTTACACAGCTCATTCTCTTGACTGTTACATAGGAATCAGGTAAGCAGAGAACAGCTCAGACATTATTTTTAATGAGAAATTAAGAAGTATATGGTATTGCAGCTTGGGATCACTAGTTTCAGTTGTACTGACTTGGAAGAACAGGAATATAAATATGTCAGCTGGAGCTGAACCCAGGCAACATGAGAATAACAATCAGGGGAAAAGCTTTTCAAAAAGCTCCAGGTAGACTGCCATCTCCTTTTGACTGAAGAAACAGTTGGTCAGTGTGATGCGTATTTGGGGATGTTCTGGAATTCTTTTCTAGTTATAAGTTCTTACAGGAAAAGCAGAGCATGCTGTCCTCTTTTGTTGGCCTAAGGACTCACATGAGGAACTGAGGAAAATGTGAGTCAGTGAGGTTGTCATCAGCTCCCAGCTGGACTACAGCAATGTGGTATATGAGTGCAAGTAACATCCTAGCCTAAAGGAAGCTTAAGAGCAGAACGCTATATTCTCTATTCTTACAGGCTGCCGCAGTGTATTTCTTCAGAGCTGAAAATGAAAGGACTCCAAAGAGTCCATGCTGGATTACCTCAGGATTTGAAAAGCAGTCAAGATTTGGGTTGTTACTGTCAAGAGCCACTGTGATCAAAGCCTAAGATATCTAGAGACAGCATATAGCTTTGTTGTCAGGACAGTGATCCACAGGCTCATTTGACACAGGATTTCTGCAAGAGCATTGTACATTTTGTTTTGATGGATCTTTTCTCACAGGCCAGCTCAGAGCTGGGTCTAGAAAAGGAAAATGTCTGTAAGGCACACTGCAGTATTAAGACATTTCTAAATAAAGTAGTAGAGATATAAGAAACAGCATAGTTATTTGTTACACTTTTTCCTACTCTGTGGCAGTGCTGCTGTATACATAGTGAAGAATGTCATAAGCTGCTGTGCTTTCCCCTTCAAGCACAAGGTTTCAGTCTGATTTCAAAACAAGTATCTATTTTAAAAATAGCCCAGACAGTGTGCGGTACAGCACCTTCCCCAAGAAAGGTGAGATGAAAAACTGCGTGAGAGATGTGTCATGATTTTCCATTATTGGATTATGGAAAGACACTGTAGTATGTCCATTATGAACACAAATACACAGTAAATTACAGTTTGTTCCAGGGTTGTTACTTTAAACCTTTAATCTTTACTTTTGAAATTATCTAGCAGCAGAATGCTCACAATGTTTTTTCAATCTCTGTTCTCAGGGCCAAAGTCTGACAGCATGGCTCATGGTCAATCACATTGCTTCTGTAAGGTTATCATGACTGTGCGCTTGTGTTAAATGTTCTTTGATTACTAATTGCTTTGCAACTTTTCAGGCAGCCAGCCATTTAATCTCCTTTTCAAATAATGAAACTGTGAACTGTCTTAATTTTTGTCTACAGGAAACGATATCCAGTGAGCATTGTAGTCAGCGTATTTGCCATCATTCTTGGAGCTTTCATAGCAGCTGGGTAAGGTTTCCACTTGCTATATGAAGTCCTGTTATGAGAGGAGAGAAGACAGGAAGATTTTTTTCTGTGCTGAGTAAACCTAAATTAAGATCAATTACTCTGGATTAAGCTGGTTTCAAAAATATCTCTACTGACGTAATTTGGAAGTGCAGGAATACAAAGGGAAAAATTTAATTCCAGCTGGAAGTGTTTGGGTCTTCTTTTTTCCCTTTTAGGTTTTCCTTTTTTATAGGATCACAAATGAAGCAAGTTAAAACTGTGTGAGGAATGCTGCTTTTATTTCCTAGTATCAATGTATTGTAATAATCTTAGAAAAATGTACTTTTGCTCTGGATTGAAAGCCTGATTTTTTTTTTTTTTCATTGTTGTTGTCAAATATTGTTTGGAGTTAAGCAATGTAATTTTTTTTTTATTTTAGATAAAGTTCACAAAGCACTGGTATGCCAGTCTCCTTTGTTTTCTTTCTGTGAATATTCCTTTACTCCGCTGGGAATGTAGTGTTATTTTTTGTTTCTGAGCTTTGCTGTGTACAAATGTTCTAATTTTCATGTGATGTGACTTGGATGGGAACCATGTCTTATTAAGTGAATATCTCTATATCCATGAGGTGACTAGTCAAAACAGAAAGGATGACAATACGTCTGGGCTACCTGTAAAAAACAAGTATTTTTTCCCTAGCTACTTCTTGTGTTAAAAGAAATAGGTAAGTATGCTCAGTAATAATTGGACAAGTTGTCAGGATTGAAGCAGATGGAATTTTTCATAGAATGAAAACTGAACATTTCCTAACACTTCTGTGCTGAGTACTGGGTACTCTCTGATGACTCATTTATGATGGTCCTGTGACTGAAGAAATGTAAAGTACTTCGACTTACAAAGAAGGCTTGAAGCACATCCTGTGACTTGCTGCAGTTGTCAGGATTTGCATTTCCTCATTTATGATAGTTTTTTAAGTAAACAAATAGTTGCAATGCATTGTATACTCTTTGATTATTTACAATATAATATTTCTTTCCCAGGTCTGATCTGTCTTTTAATCTGGAGGGTTACACCTTTGTGTTGCTGAATGATATCTTTACAGCAGCAAATGGAGTTTACACAAAGCAGAAAATTGATCCAAAGGTAACTGTGGTGATTAAGTTGAGTTTAAGATTATGACAGTTTCATTACAGTGGGTTGCCTATGATATGACTATGAACATACATTTAGGAACTAATGATTAGTTTCGTTTGTTTTCATATTTCAGTTGATAGATGTATGCTTGATAAACTTGATTTACTTGATTAGTAAACTTGATCTGTACTTCTAAGGAAGATCACTTTTTGAACACAAACACACATTTAGTGAGGTTTGTGTAAAATAATCTTCTGGATAGGAGCAGTGACCTGTCCAGTTTAAGTCAATAGCCACAAAAACTGCTATCTTTTTTAGCTATTTAATAGCAAGTCCACCAAACCCAATTAGAAAGAATTAGGTGGTACCTTGATACGTTATACTTTACGTAAACATTGAACAGGCTGCTCTTCAAATACAGTGCCATTAAAATGTACCAAGACACAGCAAACAGCAGTCCTGGAGATGCAGGATAAAGGTTTTGTCACAGACTTTTGTGGTTCAGTCTGTGAAAATATATATCTCAGTAGTCACATATAGTCCAGACTCCGTGTGTTTCTTTCTGAGCAGCACTTTACAGCCCCACAGCTTTCTGCAGAATACAGGGTTTCTTTGTGAAGCAAGAGAGAAGCTGGAGAGATTTGCTAAGTAGCATGGCTGAATCTGGAGGAAGGAAAGGCTGCTTTTTCATTCCCCTAATCTTCTGCCTTTTGTCAGGCAAGTTAACCAACTGGATGTATGGCATGCCCCAAGTTACTTGAAGGTACATCAGTTACCAGTGATTGCAGATGCTCCATCTAGGAGTCAGACTTCATTAATTTTCGTTATGTTTGCAATAGGGAGCCACCTAGCCCTATGCTTTCGTGGTTGATTTGCAGTAGATGGTGTGGGTAATCCCTTGGCCATGCAGAGACTTACGTGGAGTCTGACACAAAGCAGTTCTGGACCAGTGCCTTGGGAACTTTCTAACTAACTGGTGTTGTAGAAGCTGTCCAAGGTACAGCAGAGGTGTAATACTCTCCTGAGCATACAGGCAATGTGACTGAAATGAAGACCCAGCTCAGTACTAAACACTGAATCCAAGGTCACAAGCTTGTATTTTAAATTGAAATGTACTATGTTTTGTCTGCTCATTAACAATAGATTACCAGAGTAATATTTAGTATTTCGTTCCGAATTGACTTGTAATTGCAAACACCATGTTTCATTTTCCATAGGAGCTGGGGAAATATGGTGTCCTTTTCTATAATGCCTGTTTCATGGTGATTCCAACAGTCATTATTAGCTTTTCTACTGGAGACTTTCAGCAGGTAAGGAGCAATACTGCATATCTCAGACTGCTAACGGTATTTTGTTCAAGGTGATTTTTTGGTGGGTTGTTTTTGGTGTTTTTTGGTTTGTTTTTTTTTTTTTTTCAAAAGGAGGGGGAGGTTGGGGGCAATTTTTGTTTGTTTTTAAAGAGGTAATCCTACCTCCATATTAGTGACTAGTATTTGAAATATGTGACTTTAGCTTGCCCTTCATAGGTAAGAACTTCTAATTATTCAGTCTAAGGAGAAGCTGCATTTGTGTGGTAGCTCTTGCCATGTGTGATTTGCCACATGCTACAAAATAAGATTTCAAATACCAAAACCAGACAATTTCCAGTCTGTCATTCTGATGCAGAGAACAGATTCCTGTTTAGTCTCAGTCTAGTTTAGTAACCTATATGTAGCATTCTTATGGAATGACAGCGTGACTCTCCATAGCTAATAACACAGTATAACACCTTAGGCAGAATGTCCTGGCACATAAATTATCGGACCAAGAGGTTTGTGGTTTTTTGGCTCCCTCACAGACTTAACTGAGTTGACTTTCTCTTACCAGTAAAATGAGTATAGGCACTCATATTACTTTTTGGAAATGTTTGAGATTCACCAATAAAAACTGTTACAGAGCTTGAGGGTCTCATAAATCATTGCAGTGTCCCTTGTTGTGCCCTGAATTCACATGATGTTGTTCTTGTGTGCTTAGAAGTCTGTTTTATGTGGAAAAATTGTCATTCCCTGAAAATGATGGATTTAGATCTGTTCTGAATATGAAATCTCTTCTTGTGATGTCAGTCCAGCATGACCTTTTGCCAGTTTAGGAAAATGCAGCTGATACCTTTCTTGGCAGATGTACTGGGGTCCAAGTTTTACTGTAAGGTTTCCACTGCTTTCCTGGCAGTCAGGCTGCAGGCATTTTGGGAGAACTGGACAAAGAAGTTTACCTTGTTGCTGGGTTTATTCCATGGGAAGAATAAGGAGTTGTTGATCAGGCACAAACAAACAATTTAATCTTCAATTACCTGAAAAGAATAAATAAATGTCAGATAAATGCATATTGCCTATTGCGCATATGCGTTGGCTTGCTCGCTTAATATTAAAAGTGCCATTAGATGATATGGATAACTAGTGTCTATGTGATGCAAAGAGATTAAATCTCTGAAAAAAAGGGAGAAAACGGAAAATTACTGGTGAAAGATCAACAAATCATTGTAGATAATATCTGTATTCAGCAGATTTTCAGGCCATAGAAGTTGGTTTGCTTTTACCCTAGCAGAGCTTTTTGCCTTGATCTATCAAAGACCATGGACAGCATGTATCTTTTGCCAGTCAAAATATCAGTGCCGTGTTTATGTGATAGGGAGATTGCTTCTGCTCCTCTAGCTAGTTCTGGAACAGTATGTCTTTAGAGACTGCAGTTTTTGAGTGTCCCAGTGTTCACTTTTCCTCCTGGCTGACTAAGAATACAGGAAAGCATGATGCAATGGAAGAGAAAGGAAGTCCTGGAATGTCTCTGTAATACTTTGCAGTTTGTTGTTGCACACCACAGCACAATTCAAGCAGGGCAAAGCTGCCCAAGATCCCTCCAACCTATTACCTCAGGTGGTGGAGGCTCAGCTAGTCACAGCTCAGGGTGGACTAACAGGCCTTTATCCTGTTTCTAAGGAATGTGTTCAGCCTTTGATGAAGTTTGTGCTGATACAGGTAACTTGAAACTAACTGGATTAAAATAAGGCATACCCTGGAGTTTCTAGAGATGGGAAAGAATCTATGACATATTTCTTAATGATTGTTGTGTGGCACTGTGTGTTTGTTTGCTGTGTGTCATTAAGGAGCAGACTTCATAGAAATACAGCATCATAGAATAGTTAGGGCTGGAAAGGACCTTAAGATCATCTAGTTCCAAAGTGACGATTTAGTCTTTTCACTGACCTTCATTGTTGAGAGACCTTAGCAGTGCTTATTTATTCTAGTTTGGAGGTAAAAAATGAAGGCTTGGACCTTGAAAGCTGACTGGTTAAGAAAGTTGAAGCTTTCTGGAAACTAGAAGGCTGCATGGAGACCTCATAGCAGCCTTCCAGTATCTGACATATCTGCAAGGATGCTGGAGAGGGACTCTGCATCAAGGACTGTAGCTGTAATACAAGGGATAATGGGTTCAAACTTCAACAGGGGAAGTTCAGTTTAGATATAAGGAAGTGACGGTAGTGAAGCACTAGAACTGGTTGCCCAAAGAAGTGGTGAATGCTCCATCCCTGGTAGTGTTCAAGGCCAGGCTGGACAGAGCCTTGGGTGACGTGGTCTAGTATCCTTTCCAACCCTAACTATTCTGTGATTCTAAGTGTCTTTGAAACAGATTTCAAGGTTATTTTATTTTTTTTTTGTCCCTGTGTCATTTCAACACTATTTATTATGCAATATTAATAATTGTTGTTAACTATTAATAAATATAAAACCACAAATTCTCTGTATTGTATTTTTATTTATTGCTTGCAGTGTGCAGTTTTATATCTGCACTGCTATACATAGCACAGGAATGTGTCTAGGCATCATGTGTGCCATCATCCTGTTTCTGAATTTAAATGCCTTAAACTGTTTTCAGTAGTATATGAATGTTTTGTAATTATAATATGAATCAAATGCATTTTGTGATTTTGCCCATTTTCTTATTAACTACATTTTATATGTATTTACAGTTGATTGTATAGTACATAATTCTCTCTTTTTTTTTTTTTTTTTCTTTTTTTTTTTTTTAATAGGCAACACATTTCCAGCACTGGACAAATTTTTTGTTTGTCTTTCAATTTATTCTTTCCTGCTTTTTGGGGTAAGAACACAGGGCAATCAAGCAAGGTGTTTTAGTGGCAGTGATTCAAATTGCAGATCTCAAATGTAAGACTCACCAGTAAGTTATGTTAAAATTTGAAGAAAATTTATTTCTCCCCCTAGGCCTCTGTCTTGTCTTTTAGTTCTTTCTAAAAATTTAAATAACAGTATCACTACTCTCTGTGGTGTTAACGTCACAGTACAGTGATCGAAATCACAACATTCAGCATTTTATTTTCTGTACTCAGGATCTCTGCTGGCTATCTCTTGTGATTTATTTCTTTGCAGTTAATAGAATGTAAACCCTTTAGTGTATAGGAACTGTTGCCGTGTGTTCTTTAAAGTACTTGGAAAAGCAAGGGAGACTCAAAAGTAATGAAACAATCCTTTGTTCCGGTTGGAATTGCTGAGTCAGAGAAAGAATAGAAAAAGAGTTGGTTTCTGTTCTGCTCCTTCATACATAAGCAACCAGTGGGTCAGACTAACTTCAAATACTGACATATAAGAAGCACAAAGAATAGGGGTGGCTCTGCTAGAGCTAAAGCAGCATGAATTTAATGTGTGTTTATAGTACATAATTATCATAAAATACAGATCCACAGATTTTTTTTTTAGGGTTTGGAACAGGTGGGATTGAAGATCCCAGCAAAATACCAATCCAAAAAGTGTTGGAAAATTTCTAAAGTGTTGCTAAACTTCTGAGGTCTCTGGGATGAACTTATAAAACTTTCTCCTTTATCTAATTTAGGTTTCTCTTGATGTATTCTACTGTCCTATGCAGTCATTACAATTCTGCTCTCACAACGACTGTAGTTGGTGCCATCAAGGTGAGTTATGGGGCAGAAGAGGAAGACAGGAATGCTGAAATAAACAGGGACTCAGCAGTGATCGTGGTTATGCTTTGAGCTGGAAACTCAAAATGAGGGCTAACTCTTAAGACATTGCTTGTGCCAAACAAGGTCACGTCACAAACTGACTTGGTTCTCTTCCTCTGAAGCTCAGGTATATCTAGAAAGCCATGTATCAATGTATTTTTATTTTTCCTACAAGAGAAACTTGAACCACTTGTATTGAAATCTATAAATCTAACCACATTTCATTAGGTACTGTCACCTGCTTCTGTTCTGTATCAGGTTACTCTCAAGGTCAAGGTGGCCTGGTGAAAATCCAGTGCAAACTGATAGACTAACCCACTTTCACTTTGGGCTGAACTAATTTTGTTGCAGCTAATACATAGGGCATTCACAAAGAATAATGGCTAACCTGTGGTAAGGAATGTATTGCTTTATGGTTAACTGCTTCAGCCTCTGTATGAGAACTTGTATTCTACCTGAACGGAGGATTTAATTTTGGTTTCCGGTCAATTTGATCAACACCAAAACATGCACATCTTAAAACCTGAACTTGGTGTCCTTACAGTCTGTTTTCTCTAATCCAGTTTAACTTAAAACCCGTGCAGCTTCCTTTGTGTTGAGGAGGCCAGCGTGTTTGAGCAGGGAAAGTCACTGACTACCAAGCACCTTTTTGTGGGCCAGTTTAAAGAGAAGAATGGAGCTAGAAGAGTTTTAGCAAAAGACAAAACTTGTGCAGTTGTGGCTCAAACAATTATCAGAATCCTAGGAACTAGGATAGGCACAGGAGTAACAGTCCTCAAGATGCTCCCTGTATTCCTTGAGTAAGGAATACAATTCCATCAGCATAGCAAAATCCACACGAGGAAGATGGTATTTCTTCCACAGCTTGGTGTTGGTTTGGTTTTGGGTTTTTTTGGTGGGTTTTTTTTTTTTTGAGGGGTTTTTTTGTTTGTTAAGTTTTTTGATTGGTTGGCTAGGTGTTTGTTTGTTTTTTGAAGCTGGCAGGATTAATCAGTCCATTAGTTTTCATTCTGTGGCCCTGGAAGTGTTCTTTTAAATTTTATATGTGTGCATTGAACCATTAAGATGGACCAACACTATTTCTGTTTTCTGAGCAACAATAGTCTTTGAGGCATTTTAAACAGTTTTAAAGGTGAGAAGCACTTTATGATGCTGTAGTCCCCAGCAGAAACTGGTACAAATTATACCATTGTCCAGGCTAGCTGCTAAAACATGTGAAACCAGCACAGTGTTGGTAAAATGATCACACAGTTCTATAGCTTTCCTTCTGTCTCTAGGGGACAATTTTCCTAAGACTAGATGGGGGAGGGGTGAGAGGTAGAATCTTCAAACTCTGCCTGCCCTGAACTTGAGCCAAATGCTTTCAATGCACATTTAGTTGGCAAAGTAAGGAGGTAACCATTTCAAAGCAGTAATAAAAAGCTTTAAAGCATATTTTTTATGCCTGAGAACCCAAAACTTACTTTTAAGAAAGGGAATTTGAAAGGAGCTTTCCAAAGATGAAAAAGAAGTGCATTTTCAGAAGGTGACCATGCTCCATTTTGCTTAATATCAAATAGCTGATTTTCTGTTTTATTTCTTGGTTTTTGGTTTGTTTTTCCTTTTATTCCCAGAGAGCCACTCTCAGTGTATTATGTGCATTTAGTAAACATACTGCTTTTATTATTTTATTTCACTGTGACAATATCCATAAGACTGTTACCCCATGAATATAATTTAAATGCTGATTTTAAAGTGGCCAGCAGCAGCTATTTCCTTAGAAAATAAATTGTTATCATTTATATTCTTGGAGATGAAAACTACTTGAATAAATGCAACGTCTTTTGTTTCCTTTCAGAATATATCCATTGCTTACATTGGAATGTTGATTGGTGGAGATTACATATTCTCCATGTTAAACTTCATAGGGCTAAATATTTGGTGAGTGGAACTTGGAATAACCTTTGTTATAAAGTGGAAAATTTCTTAGTGAGATACACTTTTATGTTTTCTTTCATTTGGCCCACTTGGGTGAAGCAGTTTTGAAACTACCAACCTGAAGAAGCACTGCCTCAGGATATAAAGTTCATTACAATTAGTTGTCTTTTCATGTCTGTTTTCATATATTGAATTTTATTGTGGTAGGATCTTAACTATGGAAATATGCCTGCAGTTTTACTATGTGAGATTGAGTTCACTGGGTTTTTTATGAGCAGCTGTTCTGAGCTCTGAGGCTTCCAAGTAAAAGCCAAGTGGTGTGAGAAGTGAGAACACCAACTCAGTGAGTTGTGCCCATTGAATATGAGTTATAACTTGTGAGTTGTTACTTTCTGTGTTTGGATGAACAGTTACATCTGTTTGTTTGAATCTGTTTGAGAAACTAATAATTAATCTTTGTCAGCTCAGGGCTGGTTTCTCAGATGGCTTACGTGGTCTTAGGCACTCCTAATTTATGCTAGCTGGTATTCTTTAATTTTTGGAAGGAAGGGTGCATATTTATAGAATGGCATATACATCAAGTATCTCTGACACCTCTGTTCTCTTTTCTTTAGTATGGCAGGAGGACTGAGATACTCATTTTTAACTTTAAGAGGAAACAGCAAGCCTACACAACCTGGGGATGAAGAGAATGCACTTTCTGAATCACACAGTTAGCCAAAATGCCCACCTTGAAAGAAACTGAAGATACAAGTTTGTTTAGCATTGCTGAGAACTTAATAATTATACGCTGGAACATATTTAGAACAAGTTAAAAAGTCTACCTCAATTGGCAGAGATGTGCACACAATTCATTGGTTCAGAAACACCATGCAATGTGTACAACATTGTACATGTGGACAAGTTTAATTTTAGCTTTTTTTTACATCACAAGCTAATTTATAGGAAGGAATGCCGTGAGAAAATCTGAAGTTGTAAATTTCTTCATTTACCGTACTTCGGTGCTATTTGTACTTGGAAAGATCTGCGAGATCTGTCTCAGTGTCTGCCATTATTCTCTGAGGCAAAGCTCCCTGTGAAGATCATGAGGCTTGATTCACCATTGCTTTACAACATAAACGGTTTTTGATACCAGTGAAGAGGTGAAAGATGCCAGTGATTCAGAATGATTTCATGTATGCGTTTGCTCTTGTGTAAGTGATGTAGAACGTATGGGGTAAAGAGGAGATGTGCTCTTAGGTTGTTTCCTGTGTAAGTGCTGACTAAAGAATTCAGGATACAGCCTGTGTGTTCAGTATACATTGTGTAGACATTCTTTCTCAGTCCTTTCTTCATCCTCAATAACATCATGATGTTCTCTGAATTGGCACTGTTGTTACAAGTGAACCCTCCTAACTTTGCTGCAGGATAAAGAAGAGTAGGAAATTAAGCAAGCATTTTTTAATGTTTAAAAATATTTTTGTGTGTTTGAGCCAGTATCAAACAGGTGATTAGGAGAGATAACAAAGGTAAATATTTTTGTTTAGTGCTGGCCCAGGGGTTAAAAAAAAGGCCCAGAATGTGGTAGTCTGAGTTATCATCTGGGACAATAGTAGCACTGCTCTGTATCTTTATTTCCTTCTCTGAAAATACAATTGATAGTGCTTACCAGTGTCTCTGAGGATATAGCATTAATCTTTGAAAACACAATGGAAACATTGCAGCTTTGGAAGACAGCAGCTTAATTAATCTTGTTGAAGTTCTCAATTACCTGAAACATGAGCCAAGATTTTTTTAAAATAATCAAATCAAAAGAAGATTTTGGAAGACCTTGACATGGAGTTAGGATTGTCTAATGACTTGTTTTATCACAGTTTGAGTTAAAATATAGCTAAATCTAAAATGCATTACTTTGTGACTAACATGTGAATGACCAGATCTAAGAAACATGCAAGTAGCTCACACCAGCACCTTTAGGGAATGATTGGGCTGCCCACTGCTGTGTGGAGTTGAATGGCAAGAGGAGCAGTGGTTGTAGATGGTAGAACTGGAATTTAAAGGCACAGTCAAATTGGAAACAGAAGCCTGGGCTATCCAGTTCCTTACAGCTGGCTAAGAGATGTGACTTTATTTTTCTACCTATCAAAGAGGTGGGGAGGGAAAGGGTTGCTGCATATATTTTAGAGAGAGCTTCCATTTTTTAAGCATTTCCTTATTCTTGGAAAGCCTTGAGTATTTTTTACTGTATTCTTTTATAGGACTTCTCTTTTTCCAGATTGTCTCTACCTCCAGAATCGTAATTATTGAACCTCAATTCTCTGCAGTGGTACAAGGCATTGGAAGGTTTCTATTAATTACAAAAACATGATGAGAGCCATTGCAATACTGATGGGCACACAGTTACACCTGCTAAATAAGATGTAGTTTCTCCAAAGGAACAGCCGCTGTATGCATTTGATTCATTAATATTTTACTGTACCTTTTATAAATAAAGAGACGCAGATCACAGTTTTAACAAGTTTTTCATTTTTTTATACGGATGGACATGCAGAGATAATGTTGATTCCAGTAAAATTCCGGTTGAAACTCTGGGAATATGAGCTCAACCAGGCTCAACTATCGTTAGAATTCAGGCAATTAAGGGTATGGCTTTTCATTCAGAACCTCAGTGCCTTTTGGTTAACAAGGTAGTAATTTAAAATTTATTTCTCTTAGGATACATCTGTAGGCAAACCTTTTCTACAGATTTCATATTAGCTTAAGGAAATATTAAACCATTTGTAAAACTAGATTACTTAATTGCTGTGTGAAATTTCATTTTCTTTCTTTTGGGAAATGGTAAAAGCAGTTAGAAACATTGTCAGTCTTCAGAATACATATTTAAAAGAATTAGTAAGTGGGCTAGTTTTGAGAAATCTACCACAGGCCAACCGATCAGGAGGGACTCTGTGGATGAAGCTCTCTATAGAGAGCTAAGGCAAGGGCTCACAGGCCCTTGTCCTCATGGGGGACTTCAACCATCCTGATATCTGTGGGGGGGATGGTACAGCCCAGCACAAGCAATCCGGAACGTTCCTCGATTGTGTGGAAGAAAACTTCCTTCTGCAAGTAATAGAGGAGCCGACAAGGAGAGGTGCCATGCTTGACCTTGTGCTCACCAACAGGGAAGGGCTGGTTGGAAATGTGAAGCTCCAGGGCACGCTTGGTTGTAGTGCTCATGAGATGGTCAAATTTGAGGTCCTCAGGACAGTGAGAAGAGCGTGCAGCAAGCTCACTGCTCTGGACTTCAAGAGAGCAGACTTTGGCCTCTTCAGGAACCTACTTAGTGAGGTTCCATGGGGTATAGCCCTAGAGGGCAGTGGGGCCCAAGAATGCTTGCTGACATTCAAGGATCACCTGCTACAGGCTCAGGAGTGTTGCATCCCAACTAGAAGGAAGTGCAGCAGGAGGGCCAGGAGACTTCCATAAGGAGGTGCTGAGGAAAATTCAAAGGAAAAAAGAGGCTTATAAAAGGTGGAAGCAAGGACAGGCAGCCTGGGAAGAATAGAGGGATGTTGTCTGGGAAGCTAGGGACCAGGTTAGGAAGGCTAAGGCCCAGTTAGAACTGAGTCCGGCCAGGGATGTCAAGGGTGATGTAAAGGGCTTCTATAGGTATGTCGCTAACAAAAGAAAGTTTAGAGACAACGTGGGCCCTCTCCAGAAGCTCTCGGGAGAACTGGCTATTGTGGATTTGGAGAAGGCTGAGGTTCTTAATGACTTCTTTGCGTTGGTCTTCACTGGCGAATGTTCTGATCACAAAACCCAAGTCTTGGAAGGCAGATGCAGGGACTGTGAGGATGAAGACCTTGGGCCCACTGTAGGAGAGGATCTGGTTCGAGACCATCTTAAGAACCTGAACGCACACAAGTCCATGGGACCTGATGAAATCCATCCGTGGGTCCTGAAGAAGCTGGCAAATGGAGTTGCTAAACCACTGTCCGTCATATTTGACAAATCATGGCAGTCAGGTGAAGTTCCCGATGACTGGAAAAAGGGAAATATAACCCCCATTTTCAAGAAGGGGAAAATGGATGACCCGGGGAATTACAGACCAGTCAGTCTCACCTCTGTGCCTGGCAAAATGTTGGAGCACATTCTCCTGGATGGCATGCTAAGGCACATGAAAAACAGTGTGGTGCTTACTGACAGCCAGCGTGGCTTCACTAAGGGGAAATCCTGCCTGACCAATTTGGTGGCCTTCTATGATGGGGCTATGGAACTGATGGACAGGGGTAGAGCAGTTGATGTCATCTACCTGGGCTTGTGCAAAGCGTTTGACACTGTCCCACACGACATCCTTGTCTCTAAATCAGAGAGATATCAATTTGATGGATGGACCACTTGGTGGATAAAGAACTGGCTGGATGGCCGCATGTAAAGAGTTGTGGTCAATGGCTCGATGTCCGGCTGGAGACCAGTAATGAGCGGTGTCCCTCAGGGATCGGTGTTGGGACCGGTCTTGTTCAACATCTTTGTCGGTGACATGGACAGTAGGATTGAGTGCGCCCTCAGCAAGTTTGCCGATGACACCAAGCTGTGTGGTTCGGTTGATACGCTGGAGGGAAGGGATGCCATCCAGAGGGACCTTGACACCCTTGTGAGGTGGGCTGATGCCAACCTTATGAAGTTCAACCATGACAAGTGCAAGGTCCTACACCTGGGTCGGAGCAATCCCAGGCACAGCTACAGGTTGGGCAAAGAAGAGATTCAGAGCGGCCCTGCAGAGAAGGACTTGGGGGTGCTGGTCTATGAGAAAATGAGCATGAGCCGGCTTCAGTGTGCGCTCGCAGCCCAGAAAGCCAACCATATCCCGGGCTGCATCAAAAGGAGCGTGACCAGCAGGTCGAAAGAGGTGATCCTGCCCCTCTACTCTGCTCTTGTGAGACCTCACCTGGAGTATTGTGTGCAGTTCTGGTGTCCTCATCATAAAAAGGACATGGAACTGTTGGAACAGGTCCAGAGGAGGGCCACGAGGATGATCAGGGGACTGGAGCACCTCCCGTATGAAGACAGGCTGAGGAAGTTGGGGCTGTTCAGGATGGAGAAGAAAAGGCCGCGTGGGGACCTCATAGCAGCCTTCCAGTACCTGAAGGGGGCCTATAGGGATGCTGGGGAAGGACTCTTCATTAGGGACTGTATTGATAGCAAAAGAGGTGATGGGTTCAAACTTAAACAGGGGAGAGTTAGCTTAGATATAAGGAAGAAGTTCTTTACTGTGGGGGTGGTGAGGCACTGGAATGGGTTGCCCAAAGAAGCTGTGAATTCCTCCATCCCTGGTGGTGTTCAAGGCCGGGTTGGACAGAGCCTTGGGTGACATGGTTTAGTGTGAGGTGTTCCTGCCCATGGCAGAGGGGCTGGAACTTGATGATCTAAAGGTCCTTTCCAGCCCTAACTCTTCTATGATTCTGTGAAATAATGGGTTGATATCTGAATGTCACATTCCTTTACAGAAGTGTTTTGTGGTTACATGCTGCTAGCTACAAAACTTGATTTTCAAGAGTCAATGGCATTGTGTAATTACAAGGGAATGTACAACAAAGCTTAAAAACATTACAGAATCACAGAATCCCAAGGGTTGGAAGGGACCTAAAAAGATCATCTAGTCCAACCCCCCTGCAAGAGCAGGGTAACCTACAGTACATCACACAGGAACTTGTCCAGGTGGGCCTTGAATATCTCCAGTGTAGGAGACTCCACAACCCCCCTGGGCAGCCTGTTCCAGTGCTCTGTCACTCTTACAGTAAAGAAGTTCTTCCTGATGTTAACGTGGAACTTCCTATGTTCCAGTTTACACCCATTGCCCCTTGTCCTATCACTGGATATCACTGAAAAAAGCCTAGCTCCATCATCCTGACACCTACCCTTTACATATTTGTAAACATTGATGAGGTCACCCCTCAGTCTCCTCTTCTCCAAGCTAAAGAGACCCAGCTCCCTCAGCCTCTCCTCATAAGGGAGATGTTCCACTCCCTTAATCATCTTTGTGGCTGGACTGGAAAGGTATACTGTACTGTATATTGATCTGTTCATACTCTTAATTTTCCAGGGATTGCTTGGCAGTGGATTAGTTGTAATGGAATAAGATTAGCAGAGAAAAAGTGGGGTGGTTACCCAAAGAAGCTTTCTGCCCATGCAATGTGTAAAGTTCTTGCAGTGATACCTGTGAAAGTCAGAGATGCAATTCCTCAAGAAAAAAACTTGGACTGGGCTGGATGCACAATTCTTTTACATTTGTAAGAATTTTTTTCTCTCAGTATCTTGGCCTGATTTATTAGGCCTATGAAATACTGCAGTCATATCTCAGACTTACTCCAGCCTCTGGAAAAGAAAATGGCAAGGCAGCATGAGCAGAGCTGGAAGTTCAAAAAAAGAAGACTGACAGCTATGGAAGCTTGCGATTTGACTCCCATCATCCATTCAAATGAGGTATTCAGCTTCATTGTTGCACATGAAAAACACAGTGAAACTTGTTCAAAGTATTCCTTGAATAGCGAGTGATTCTGTGCGGAATTCGTGACTGTAAATATCTTTTTCAAAGGTAATCTTCAGTGCTTTTTTGATTTGAGTGGCCTTACTTACGAGTTAAAACAGATGAAGTTGTAAGAGAGATTATGTGAGGAAATTGAGTTGTAATTAAGATGGTAATGATTTTTTTATCTTCCTGTTATGGATAATTTAGTGTTACATTTCTTGAGACATCATCTTTACTCTGTAATGCATGTGTATGTTTTGGTTGTCTGGCTGAAGGTGTCAGTAACATGACATGACATTTATCACTGATCTTCAGCTGGAGATTCCTGGCTGTCAGAGGTTTATGTAAGACTCATGTTAAATATGGAAGAATATCATTAAAGTGTATAAACAAATTTTATTTTACCTCATCCTAAGTGCACATATAAGCATCAGTCTTTCTGTTGTCTGTGATAGACTGATCTTTGAAAAATGGATAATGTTTAAAACTGCCACTACAAAGAAGTGTAAAAGTTGTTTCTGTGCCTTCCCTGAGAAATTCCTTATGTTAAATTTTAAAACCTTTTCGATCACTTTGAAGTCTGAATTTCATTGATTTCATCTCAGTCTTGCAGTGAGATACTGTTCTTGTGAGCATTTTTCCCTCTTAAGGTTTTGATACGTGTCCTCAATTTTAATACTATTTCAGACATGGTTTGTTCAGAAAAGCTGAAAGTCCTATTCCTTTGTTAATAGATTACAGTACTTGTTAATGCCATAATTACACAATTTGTAAAATGGGTGTAATGATATTAACCTCTTTTCAGAAGGCTCTGTGAGAAGTTTTATAATACTGCTTTCTATGTATAGAAGGAGTTAGTTAACTTGTGTAACCTTTTATTACTTTGGTTTTGAATTGGTAGATAAATCTATTCTTCTGGTTTCAGTGTGAACTTGCCCTGTAAGTGGCTGGGCTAGAGTTTAACTCTTTGCTGTAAAAAGTAGTGCTGATGTTGTTATCCCCAAGGTTTGCAGTATTCCTACCCAAGACTTTGGTTTAGACACATCTTCAGTCTCTAGGATTACTAAATAATGACAATAAAAAATATATTTTTTCTTTTTGTTCTTGGGTAGTTTCCAGAAAAGCAGTGAAACCTTTTGTTTAAAACTGTTTAGTTGGATATTTTTCAGCAGTTAACAGATTTGGGTGTATCACAGAGATGTTATTCTAATCTAAACCCTGGACATTCTGTTGAAGAGCAAAATCACGTGGTTAGATTAGACTTCTCACTTCTCTGCCAGTGTTTGGAGACTAGCAGCGCACTGGAAAGAGGCATTTCCCAGGGAGAAAGCGACTGATTCATACTAGCTCACCATGGAAGCGTTCCAGCATCAGCTATTCACTCTTATTGGGGGTCTGATCTGTTTCTATGTTCTGGTAAAATGCATCAGATTTATGAAATACATTTTCCCACATATGTGGAGTGCTGTGCCTCAGACTTTCTTTCGGTCGATGGGAGAATGGGCAGGTAAAGGAAACTTCTTCACCTTCTTTTTCTTGTAACTAAGTAGTGGATTGTTAAATTACTAATCAGGAGCAGTTTTCCTTGCATTTCCTTTCCCTATCCCTTAAGGACAAACCACAGTTTCCACTAGGCGTGGTTTTCTTAATTTCTTTTTCTTTTCTCCTGGTAACTTCAGGGTTATGAGACACAAGGTTTTGCATACTTGGTGAGAATAGACAAATAGTCTAACTGGCAACAGCTCACACACCTCGTGTGAATTCTTTCCCCATTCCTTCTTTTTTTTCTCTACTGCAAATGCTTTCGTTTTAATAGCATTGCCTATATTCTCAGTTTCCTGGTATGTGAAGCAACTAGTTTATGTCTAGCATATGGACTCCACTTTTCAAAGCCTCTTTTCTTTACTCCTGGGAATGTTGTTCCAGTGTTTTAGGTTGTTTTGGTTTTTTTTTCCAGATTGGTGAGCTATCCTTACTGGTACCATTAACAACCAAATCTACTTTAGCCTAAAAACTTCAGAAGCTGCAATTAGGCAGTACTTTTTTAAAGATAATATGCATTCTCATAAAATAACAGAAATGTTTAATATACACCTTTTTCTTCCTACTGGTCACTGATGTTTTTTCTAAAGCTTGTTAGATCATCAGTATGAAGCAAAAATGAACAGGTGTTACAGTTTCTGAGTTCCTGGGCTACACATGTCACCGATGGTGACATCTTGTTAAAAAGTGACCCAAACAGTATGTTTGTGCTTCATTCTTTTCCCCCGCATTAAACAGGATTGAATACCTGCTTAATAAGCAGATCTCACAGGGGATTAGTAAGAGATGAAATCCACCACTGTGCAAAAGACCTGCCTGAATAATAGCTGCTTCTGAACCAATATGTAGGTCTTGTTTTGATTTAAATAAGGAAAGGGCCTCTGTTATGTGTGAGGAGGGGAGCAGCATGTGGGACTTTCTGTGTAAAATCCTTGTTTCCACTGAAGATTGGGAGGCTTGTTTCCTTTCGTGGACCTTTTATGCTCTCTGGTTTTTTGTAAACATAAAGTCATCTGGGCCCAGTAAAATTCATAAGGCTTGAATGATTTGCTGGCACATATGATCCTGGGAATCATGAAAGTTACAGTTTTCTTCCCAACAGACACTTGCATTTCATCTGCAAGTCTGCTAGAAAGCTAAAGATCCACTGCTGCTTCACTGAGGGGTCTCTCTTCTCTGTGAAATGAGAGAGTAGTTGCTTTTCTATTGGCAACAAACCTAATGATTCAAAATCACCTTTTCCTCAGTGTTTCTTTCTGTTTAAAAAACCTTATCCACATTTTTTTTGTATCACACAATTTTCTTTTTTGTTTTGAATACTTCCAAGGTTTACCTTGGAATTGCTTTGGTGCTTTCCTACTGAATTTATTTCTTCTTTACTTCTAAGATGCTAAGGATTTTCTTTCCTCTTTGGCATTTGTTTGTGTAAAATTTAAAGTTTATCTTGCTTTACAAATGCCAAAGCTTGCTTGCTTTCCTAGTAACACTAAATCCAGAAGTAAACCTGAGTAGGACAGCTTTGAAGGAAGAGCATTTTATAGATGATGGCAAGTTTGATGTGATGTTCCCTTACAGACAGATTTTTTTTGTGTGAGAAATTGTTGCATCAGCTTTAGTCACCAATAAGTCCTTATCTCCTACCATTCTGCCACCAGCATATAAATGAAAAGCTTGCAAAGCAGAACTTGTAAAAATATGTGTATGGAAGAAAATTCTATCCCCTCTTCGGCAACTGACTTGTTGCTGAATCAATTGTTGCAATTGACTTGTTGCTTGTTTTTGATCCCACTGAAAATAAAAGTAATAACTATCTACTGCATCGGGTACATTACTATGGGGAGGGATTTGCTTTGCAGACAGAAAACACTAAATGAAGCCACAAAATGATGACAAGGTCACAAGGAACTCAATTTTTTAAAGAAAAGATTGATTCTGTTCTTCAGTAGAGCATTTAGGATGCAAACTCACTCAGATGACACAGAAGAACAAGTTAAAGCAGAGCTCCAAATGTAATCTTTATTCTTCTTTTTACTTTCTTCAGTGGTCACAGGAGCAGGAGAAGGGCTTGGAAGAGCATATTCCTTTGAGGTAAGGTAGATTACTTACCCTTAAGTTTATTTTAACAAAATGGCAAATGCTACCCCTTCATCGGTCTCTGCAAGTTAGTGTAATCACTCTAGGATTCAAAGGCACTGCAACAAACACAGTGCTGATCCTTCTCCCCCGTATGCAGAACGGCATTTAGCAAGTTTCAAAAGGAAACAGGTGCAGCATTTCAGAAGAAAGTAATTCATTTCACAATGGTCTCATCAGACCAAGGAAATCAAAAAGATTTCACATTGCCTTCCAGGGTAAGAAGTCTCCTAAATTGTCCTTTTTTTCCCCCAGTTTTGCAGCTAACATGTTTTCTGACTTCCAGTGGGGTGGTTCATCTTTAACATACAAAATGTAGTTTTCTAGCCTTTACACTTGCAAACACATTTTGAATGATACATCTGAAACAAAAAAATAAAGAAGAAAGCTCTATAAATTAATATAAACTGCAGGTTTCAGAAATTATGAGGAAACCTAATGGTTTAATTATGGATTGATAGCTCTTGGAGGCTGCAGGAGGAAGGAGGAGCTCTGTGCTGATACTGTGGCTGATACTGTGCAGGGTCACTACAGCAGGGTCTTTCTGTTCATCTGCACTCACCAGCACTGAAGGCAGGGTGACCTTGTACTGTCCTGCACCAGCCTTGGTATTAGTGATAGTGAATGGCTCCTTTTCTAGAAGCGAAACTTGAAGAGAAGGACTTGGGGGAGTTGGTTGACGAGAAACTGAACACGAGCCAGCAGTGTGCACTCGCAGCCCAGAAAGCCAACCGTATCCTGGGCTGCATCAATAGCAGCGTGACCAGCAGGTCGAAGGATGTGATCCTGACCCTCTACTCTTGCTCTTGTGAGACCTCCCCTGGAGCACTGTGTGCAGTTGTGGGGCCCCCAATACAAGAGCTACAAGGACCTGCTTGAGTAAGTCCAGAGGAGGCCACAAAGATGATCGGAGGGCTGGAGTGCCTCTCCTATGAAGAGAGACTGAGAGAGCTGGAGTTGTTCTGTCTGGAGAAGGCCCTGGGGAGACTTAAAACAGTCTTACAATATCTACAGGGGGCTAACAAGAAAGCTGGAGAGAGACTTTTTACAAGGGCATGTCGTGACAAGAGATGGAGCATGGCTTTAAACTGAAAGAGGGGCAATTTAGATTGGATCTTAGGAAGAAGTTCTTTCTTGTGAGGGTGCTGAGGCACTGCAGAGGCTGCCCAGGGAAGCTGTGGCCACCCCATCCCTGACAGTGTTCAAGGCCAGGTTGGATGGGGCTTTGAGCAACCTGCTCTAGTGGAAGTTGTCCTTGCCCATGGAAGGGGGGTTGGAACCGGATGAGCTTTAAGGTCCCTTCCAATCCAAATCATCTTATGATTCTATAATAATAATTTGATCAAGAGTTTAGCTGTGATGCAATCTGCTCATTAATTATAAAATATACCTCACAGGAAAGGAAAGTAAGTGTAGGCTGTTGAATTGATTTACAGGATTAAGCTAGACTTGCAAAGTATGTGCATTGTTTCAGCACCTGCCTCATGATTTTCATTACTGGGAATGGCAATACAATAACTCCTTTTGAAAGTGCATTGAATGTAGGAAGTACAAAGATAAATACCAGGTATTATTGTTGAACATTTGGCATAGTTGTGATAAAGATCACAGGCTTTCCCATGGGAAGAGAAGGGATAATATTGTCGCGTTGTCTACTCACTGAGTTGCTGTAGTGATGGGACAAATGGAAAGGGTCTGATGAATACATAGGTTGTGGGGGAATGGGATGGGATCAAGACAGGGAAAGAAATAGTCAGAAATGCTTGAACATTTACTTAGCACCAAGTGTAGTCATCTGAACATGCAGCTTGCTGAACTCATTTTGTGTGTGAGCACCTGGCGATATTTTATGCATGTGAAGGCTGCAGGAACCTGTGAATGTCTAGATCAAAGCCTCTGTGTTAAACAACAATATTGTTCTGCTTCTTTTGTGTTGTATGGGTTATGCAAGAGTAAATCCTATTTAAAATGCCAGCTGTAGCATGCAAATGGCTGCTTTTTACCATGAGAAAAAACAAAACAACTACTGTGTAAAAAAAACCCAAAAAACCCCACAAACTACCAAAACCTGGAAAAAAGTTACAAAAAATCTTGGCTGGAACTGGCTGGATTTTGTGGGACATTTGTTCATTATTTTTGGCTTTTGCGGGATGACAGCCATCTTTATCCATGCTGAGATGTACCTTCCTCTCCAGGTGGTCCCTTTGACTGAAACTGTGCTCAGCTACTGCTCTGTGGGGCAGATCCCAAACCTACACCATGTGAGCTCGTAGCTTGGCATGTCATCTTGCTGGCTGAGGCCAAAACACACGTTTTGTGTGGCTCGTGGATAAATAAACCCAACCCTGCTGTTTTAGTATCTGTGTGTCTTTGGAGTTCCTGGATCAGCGCTGCTGTCTTGCTGGTCTGATGTCAGGATATGAAATTCTCTGATGTTCTTCTGGTACAGGTTCCTCTGGTGGTATGGGCTGATGTGAAGTCAAGCCTTACTTGATGAACACAGTGACTGCTCTAGAGTTTGAGCTCTGACACAAAGTGATGAATTTCTTTCTGACATCCTGAGCTCAGGCATGGGCTGATAGCAGTACACAAAAATGCAAGGGCTCTGCACTTGTTGGTAGAATACGGTACAGGAAGCTAAGGAGAGCAGTTCTTGTGTTTTAGAAGGCCAGTGTGGTGTGGCTTTCTCTGCCCTTTCATGTGGAAAGCCAAGTAGGCGGTTCATTAGGTAAGAGCCAACAGATTGAGGCACACTCAGAAACTGTAATATTTACTGGTTCAGTACCCTTGTTTTCAAGGTTTATGGCTAGGTAAAGGTCTCTGCAAAGTCTGTTAAGCTCAAGAGCTGGCGTCCATGAAGGCTGTCTGTATTTCTAGCATATCAAGGCGCTTCTGAAGGACTTACATTTTTGAGCATAAAGACCCTGACCATTTAACTGACTGCTCTGATGTCAGAACACTGGGATTTGGGGTCTAGTTTGCTATGCTTATTTCAAAAGCTAAGTTTCTGTTAGATTTGGTCAGTTAGTTCTTGAGCTGCTAGAGTTTAGACTCACCAGACTTATAACAAGGAGCAAAACCAAAGAACAAAACATAGCGTGCTGCTAGGCTGTCACATCTCTACTGAACTGTTAGCATTTAAGGTATCTGCAGTCTTGTTTCTTCTGTTTTTCTGATGTAATAACTGAAGATGTGCTTTAGCATCTCTTACTGACTTAGCACTTCAAACATGCTGGGTTTATGGATGAGACCATGCTGTACTCTGAGATTTATGATTTAGGCCCTGCACACTTCTCATCTGATGTCAGGGCACAAGGAGGGTGCTGGTGGCTCATATGGTCACCATTTTTGTTATTGTTAATGGTTCATAACTCTCTCATGATTCAGGCTAGTTCTTGTGCTTAATGAATGCTTTAGCAGGCCATCTTGAGACAGGCACTGCACTCATTTGTTAATACAACAGTTCCTCAAATCTTAAACCTTTGTTTCATTTCCTGAAATTGAGCATAGTATTACCGGCAGTATAATAGAAGATAAATATGGTGTGAGTTCTTCCACTCCAGTTGCAAACACATTCTAATTTCTCCACTCGCTCTTGGATTTACCCTGGAAATACTGCTCTTCTACTTGTGTGGCACAGATGCATAGCTGGCAGAAAGATTGCAGAATTCTTCTGCCCTCTTGTTTCAGTCTGGTTTGCTCAACCAAAAGAGGTTGAAAGATTTGAATCATAAAGATCCTACAGGTGTGAACCTCAGGGAAGGAAAGAAAAGGGGTGAAGCACTGAGGACATATCAGCTTACTCCTGGAGATGAATCTCTTTTGTAGTGGGTAGAAATTCATGGTAGGCAGCTACAGATCCCATAAAGCATTTTTGAGAACTTTAAAGTATTACATCTAATTATTCATGTAGAATATAACCAATTTATCAGAGTAACTGTAGTAGTTACATGCATGGTTTGAATCTAAGATCTGTGTCTTGCCTTTCCTGAAGCTTTATTGTTTTAAATTTTGCCTCAAACTGAGCTGCAAAATCATACTAGAAAATGCAGAGTGACTTTGTAATAATTTAGTGTAGGTTTAAAGTTTTTAACCATGAGTTTACAAGACTCTAGAGTGCAGATCCTGCTTGACCTTTCTTCATTATTAGCCCCATTTCTAAAGGCTAAGTTGTCAGAATTTGTTGTAGCTGGCATCAGCAACAATGACCTAACATTTTGGCAGAGGTGCAGGAGCATTTTAGTCCTTTGCCACTGGGAGTCAGGGTTTCCTAGCACAAGCAGATTCACTTTACACAGTGCTGGAAGCTAGTGCTTGCTCTTAAGTGTGAGGGGCAATACCATCTTCTAACATCAAAGCCTTCGTATGTTCAGAAAATGTTTTGTGCTAAAGACATCTACACTAAAAGTTACGTTTATTTGAAATGCGGCAGAGTTAAACCTGATTTAACTTTTCCAGTGAATGGCCAGGAATTTCTTTTCTAAACACAGTTCTTTTTGTTCGTGTGAGGGTGAGTTTGAATGTCATGGTAGTTATAATGTCCTACAAAACCTATTTCTGACAAAGGTGTGCATTTTGTGTGCGGGCAAGGAAGCAAAAAAGCATAGTCAGGTGTAGCTTCTTTTGCCTCCAGAAATTGTTGCTGCAGCGTTATACTTCTGCTTAGTCTGGAGTACAGCAGTTAACAGTTTGTGACAAACACACGCCTTTAGCTGAAGTACAGTGCAATCTTAGCAACAGGAATATTTTTTTACTTAGGTGTTAGGAGATATTATTCTGCCAAGTGAAATACAGAGACCTAAGTGAGATGATACTGATAAGCCCAGTGAAGCAGAACTTTGTTTTTATTTTTTATATGACATTGGGTGGTATTTACTTTTGGGTCTGAAGGCACAGAAATTAAATTAAACCCAACTAACACTCCCAAGTGCCAGTGACCGTGGAAACGGAGACCATGCCTCCAATTGGAAATGGCTTGAGTCAAGCTTGCTGTGGACAAAGGGAAATCTGCTGCCTGTATGTAGGCAATTAGAGTTCTCTTCCTGGGAACTTCAAATGGAGCCCTTAAAACAAGCTTTTGAAACTCCTGAGTGTCTCTAAGTCTGTGCAGGTCTCTTTGGAGCACCAGTCAATTATGCCAGAGGGTCTCCAAAAGCACAGAATTTTGAACTTGGTCTTTGTGTTAAAAACACAAATGATTGTGGCTGATGCATTTAATGGGCAGTCTTCCCCTTGTACTCTCAATGTAGTGAATTTTTGAACAAAGGTCCTTATTCCTTAACATTCTCTGCACTGTTTCAGAAGAGCCAAAAGGGACAAATTTTTTCCCTCATATAGCTTTAAGCAGAAATCATTGCAGGGCATCAGCTGTGGAAACGAATGGGTCTTCAGTGTGTGGCCTTCACCAGTAAGTTTCTTCTTCTAAGAAAACCTTGTGCTTTCAGATGGCATTGGCTTTATTTTAGTGCTGGCTAATCTAGCTCTTTCTCCTTGTTCTCATGGGCATGGGTTTGGGTTTTTTTTCAGCTTTATCTCTTCTTTCTTCATGCACACAACTCCATTTAGCTTACATTTTTTGATAATCCCGTTTCAAAAGCTGGGGCCTTGTTTGTCCTTCAGGTTTTACCTCCGACATTTTAACTGATAGGAATGGGATGCCTTGGGAAAACAGGCAAAAAAACATTCTCTATTTGTTCTGCATTTGTTCTGCACATGCTAATACCAAGCTGACTATAAACAGACTGTTGTATTAAATAGTATTCACAGGCATAAACTTCAACTATTGCTAATATCTTTGTGGATGTACATTTGTAGGAGCATATTTTGAGTTTAAAAACTCAAAGCTTAAAAGCACAGACTTCATCCATTTTCCTTGTTTCTTCTTTTTTTTTTTTTTTTTCCCCCTTCTTTTTATTTGTTTGGTTTTGGCGTTTTTTCTGGTTCGTTCGTTTTGGTCTTGTGGGGTTTTTTTGGCTGGGTTTTTTTTTTTTTTGGTTGGCTTTTTGTTTGTTTGCATCTAAAGAAAGAAACAGTAAAAATGTATCATATTTGTTTTCTATTAAAAAAATACAAATAAAGTTCAATTCCTTTCAAACTCTCGAGCCTTCAATTCAATATATGTGATCTACTTCCTCAGGATTAAAAAAATGAGGACGGAAGGTGATGCTGTAAAATGACTACGATGTCATCAACATATTTGGGCTCTGAAATCCAAGTAGAAATAAAAATGTGTTTCTGGGAAATGTCATGCTTGTTTTAACTCCCTGCAGACATCCGTTTATTTGAAACTGGCTCAGGCTTTTTATTTTTGTTCATATTATTGGGGTTTGCCTGCATGTATTTCTTGTAAGGGTCCAAGATTACCCAATTAAGGAGATGTTTTGGAAGACTGTTTACTGTTTGGCCTGGTTTTAATATCTGTTGTTTACCCATTAAGCAGATGACAGCAATTTTAAAAACTCCGTGACTGCTTACATTGCAGAACTGCAGAAAATGGAAAGATTCTTATCACCTTACTGTTTCTTAACAACTCTCATATTCCTTCCTTGTAGCTGGCAAAACGTGGATTAAATGTAGTTATGATAAGCAGAACTCTTGAAAAACTACAGAGAGCAGCCACTGAAGTTGGTAAGTGTTTGTCTCATCTTCCTGTTTAGCAGGGTGGATTTACATGGAGCTGGAGGTCTCTTCCCTTAGTACAGTATTTAGTACAATAGGGCCCCAGGCATTACTCCAGTACTAAACATAATTCTGGTATTACTATGTTGCTTGAACACTTCTTATCATGGATTGTTTTAAAAATGTGTTCTATCATTCAATCAGTGTGATGGGTTTGATAAAAAAGTGAACGTGTATTCTTTACTGGCTTTATTTGCCTTAAAAATCTGTGGGGCAAAGGAGATGTAATATTAGAGTCATTGGAGGCATCTATGAAATGGTTTAAACTTGGAAAAATTAGGTTACCTTTAGGCTAATTTTTGGACATAGCAAAGGAGGAATAAAATTGAAATTAAGGTTCCTGTCTGAATTTAGTTTGGAAGTTTTTTTAAGGTTTTCAAGTTATATTTGGCTTTTGATAAAGCAATTAAATAGTGTATCTTTGGAATTAGTTTAGAATTACTGTTTCTTTTCTTTGAAAGAAATTAGCCATTTACAATGGGACATAGCTTGTTAAAATACATTAAAATTCACAGTTAGGTTTTATTTGGGAGTCAAATGAGTTTGTATCCTCCATTAACTTTAAAGATGGGGTAATCAAGGTTGCTCTTTCCACTGTCTTTTTCTGTACATGTCTTCTACCCACCAGATTTCCTGATTCACAGGTTCTTGCGTGAAGCATGTGTCACTCCAAAACTACACCTCTGTCAGGAATTGCCTTTAAGCAGGCTTAGCAGCTGACTCCAGCAGAGTACCAGGTCCTGTGAGAGCAGGGCATCTTTTAGGGACATGGCAGACTGGAAATGGGTGAAAAAGTCTGTAATGTCTGAACCTGCTGCTACCAAAATCAAAGATTTGACCCCGAAATTTTCCATCCAATTTTCTTCCCTTCCTCCTCCCCCCCCCCAAATAAACTTGTTTTCCCTTGGGAAGCAAGGGGTGTCAGAGGAGGAAAGCATCAACTTGCTATAAGCAGTGATATTTATGAGGCCAATGTGACTATGGCCTACACTAGCCCCTCTTAAATATACAGCCATAAAAAATAGTTTCTGTTACAATTAGGTCAGCTTTGGTGCCATTGTTGCATTTCTTTGCAGCTATGATTGTTAAAGAATTACAATACTAAAAACCCGAAGAAATACAAGCTAAAGAGGTTTTAGTTTCTTTGCATTGTAAATTATAACCAGAAGCAAAGAATGGAAGCAAGAAGATTCCTGACACTAACATAGCTAAGTAAAGAGAAAACATGAAGGGGTGAAAAGATGACATACTGTAAATTCCACTGGAATGGCCATCCACTGGCCACTTTCCTAATTAAGTCCATACTGTGCTGAATTGTGTAGCAGCGTGTGATGAAGTTCTTGCCATGTCCCAAAAGGTACTCTGAAATAGCCAGCCCTGCAAACACTCCTATGCTTGTGCAGAGCTGACCCATGGCTTCTTGCATGTCAGGAAGCTTCACTGACTGCAGCAGTGTTATCCATGTAATTGAAGGAGTGGTGGGGTGGATGGTGTGACCCCAGCTGCTTAGGCTACATTGCTTAGACTGCAGTATATTCAACTTGGTTGTGAGCATAAAGATTTTTCCCCAGAGCTTGCTGAAATTGGTGGTAAACCCCAGTGAGACCTTTCCATTGTTTTTGGTGGGTTTTGGCAGAAGCCCAGAGTGACTCTTCTGTTATTTATTGTGTCAGGTTGGCAACGAGTACATAACAAGTAGATGGCGCAAACAAAGGGAAAGAGAGGAAGATAGAGTGATGAAAAGCGTAGATTATCTGACCTAGATGCCATTAAGATCAGCAGGGAGCTCTGGATGTGGTCGTATGTTAAAGTTTTGGAAATGTTCCACTAATTCCAACTTTCAGACTCAGGCTTTACAGTAAATAAGCTGAGCAGTCATTGTGAAGGAAGAAAAATTAAACTTCCTGTGATGTTATGTGGGTAAATAAACAATGGAAACCAAATATGCAGCAGGAACTTATCCAGAATGATTATACTGTTTCCACAATTTTCTAACTCTCACTGACTTTCTAAACTGCTTTAACAAGCAGCACCTCACTCCAAGCAGCTATCACTACCCTGAGCTAGGAAATTAGGGCGCAGAAAGTTTTTTGAAGGCTATGTGAATTTGTTGCAAGACTGAACATATTACTCTTGTTTCCTTTTTCTTAACAGCTATACCATGTATCTTTTTGCAGTCACTTGGACATCATAATTAAGACTTGCCTCCCTCTTCAAGCTGATAACATTATTTGCCTAATCATACTGTCACATTCCGCTGGAGTACTGAACAAGAGAAATTAAAAGAGCCTAAACTGTGGGTAATTTCAGAGATCTCAGTGTTTGGCTTTCCTGGTTCTACCAGCCAATAGTGTGCCTGAGAACAGCTCTCAAAGCCAGAGTATGCAGAAATCCTCAGTAAGAAAAACATTTCTGTAAAGAAGCTCTGGAATTGAAAACCAAATTTCCACCCATTCAGACTGGAAAGCTCTTTTAGAATGAGATAAAATATAAGAAAGTAAGTCTTGTAGAGGGCAGACAGAGAGGACCATCACACCAGGTGTACTGCTCACTGTTTAGCACAATGGTTGTGAAAACGTTGATCAAACCATAGTACCAGATTAGAAATGGTTTAGTGTGATGCCTGTCTGTCCATAGCAGGGGGGCTGGAACTAGATGATCTTAAGGTCCTTTCCAAACCAAACTATTCTATGATTCTATGATTTTACAATAGAATGTATTAACTGCACACTTATTTTATTTCTTCTGTACAGGCAAAGCTAGGTCCTCATTGAGAAGCTATACCTTAGGATCAATATACAACAAGGATTACTTTTTTTCTGTTAATGCCAAACAAACAAAAAGCCCCACTTCTGTAAAACACAAACATGATTCACAACAGGCTTGTCTGGGTTTTGGTGTTGTTAATGAATTTGGGTTTGATGATGCAGGAAGTATTTATCCACCTCTCCCTCCTGAAATTATGCCTGTTAATACTGAGAAAAGTAGTGCATTAAAAAAATCACCTCACACGGTCTGGGATCAAATGTGCCTTGCTCCCACTAAGACCTGCGAAGGTGCTAATTCATTTAGCTGTCCCCTCTGTTATAGGTTGTTTCCAATCTGCTGTAGTCTGTGTTCTCTGCTTCTCTTGTCCTTCCTACTTCAAGAGCTATGCAGGTAACAAACGGAAATCACTGATTAGCATAAAATGACTCACTTGGCACATCTTTCCTTGATCCTCAAGGGCTGTCAAAATGCCTGTTGTGTCTTGCTGATCCGTTGAGGTAAAGTACTATTGCTCAAGACTCTTTCCCAATTGTCTGCATTACCCCACAGAAGAACACTTGACCGATTTTCCTGAGTGCTCTGGTACCCAGCAACAACTTCTTTGTTCATTTGGGGTTTGTTTGGTCGGTTGGTTGGGGAAGGATGTGGGGTTTTTTGTTTTTTTTTTTTTTTTTTTTTTTTTTGTTTTTTTTTTTTGTTTTTTTTTTTTTTTTGTTGGGTTGGTTTTGGTTGGTTGGTTGCTTTTGCTAATTTCATTTTGGTTTTCATTGAGTTTATCTTCAGTGGTACTTTCTATCATCATTTGCAGTTCTGCTTTTGCCCTCATTCTTTTCATTTCTTCTCTGTTTTCCTGTTATTTGTGAAACCATGTTAGCTTCTATTTCTGAGAAGATGCATTTGACAAAAAACTTTCAAAATGTAGCCGGAACTTGTGCTTTATAATTTAACATGAAGGGTTCTTTTATTTCTGCCTTGTCTTAAATATACTGTTTTGTAACTTCTTTCTGTTCTTTAAATAACTCTTCATTTTGCTCTTCTCTCTGCAAATTTCCACTGAACAAGAATGCCATCTTGTCCTAAGCACTTCTCGCTTCATGACCTGTGGCCAGCACGTAGAGGGAGATGATCCTCCCCCTCTACTCTGTCCTGGTGAGGCCATATCTGGAGTACTGTATCCAGTTCTGGGCTCCTCAGTACAGGAAGGACATGGAACTACCCAAAAGGACCCAGGAGAAGGCTACAAAGATGTTTAGGGGTCTGGAACATCTCTCTTATGAGGAAAGGCTGAGGCAGTCAGGTCTGTTTAGCCTGGAGAAGAGAAGGCTCGGAGGGTATCTGATCAGTGCGTAAAGTACCTTAAGGGTGGGTGTCAAAACGATGGTGCCAGGTTTTATAGTGGTGCGCAGTGACAGGAGAAGGGGCAACGGGCAAAAACTGAAATGCAGGAAACTCCATCTGAACACATGGAGAAGCTTCTTTACTTTGAGAGTGACAGCACTGGAACAGGCTGCCCCCGGAGATTGTGGAGTCTCTTTCTCTGGAGACATTAAAAACCCACTTGGATGTAATCCCGTGCACCCTGCTTTAGCAGGAGGTTTGGACTAGATGACCTCCAGAGGTCCCTTCCAACCCCAGCTGTTCTGTGATATTCAAGTTTTGCTGTAGTACTTCAAAAGGGTCTCCTCTTTCTAGAAAGTTCAATGCTTGTGTCACTTGGGCATTCATTTTGTAACCTCAGGTTTTCAGAATATCTTCATAACTCTCTAAATAGAAAATGAGAGTTTCTGGCACACTGCATGTCCTAACCAACTTCATGCTTCACACTGATTTATTCTATTCCTGATAAATTTCAAAAGGCATCACATTATCCTATCTGACAAGCGGGATTCCCAAGTGGTCTGAGGTCAGAAGGCGTTAGATGTATCCTTCTTAATGATACATTTTATAACAAATTGGATTAAACAACTCAGCTCAAGTTTTTCATTTGACTAAAATTAGTTTTCTATTAATTTTTAACATAGGCAATAACCTGTCCTGATGTTTGAAAACCTAGGCTTTCTGTTCCTGGCATGCTTAAGACTTTTCAAAGGAGTGGAATGGCTTGTGTGTTCAAAGACTGTCATAAATCTTTGTCACAGAGAAGTATAGACATCAGAAGCAGTGGAAATTTTGGCTCTCTCCTTTGCAGAATTGTTATCATTTTCTAAAGGACTATCCCTGGATAATTCATTTATCAGCATGATAGTTTTATTGTTTTTTCATATATTGTTTTATACTTAATTGAGACAGAGGAAAGCCATCTGGAGTACTTGTTCGTTGGCTGACAGTGCTGGTTGCAGCAGTACAGTCCGGTACAGACAAGGGGACACAGAGAAAGTCCAAATGTTTTGTTTGATCCTCATTTTTATGTTGCTCTAGTTTTGGCTGCCCTTCTTATTGCATATGAGCAAGACAGCTACAACATCACCACAGCTTTTAAGACCATGTCATTTTGTTTATAGAGCTCTTCAACCACATGGTCCCCATAGGTGTCCACTCTAGCTGTTGCTGCACTTTCCCACTCACTGAATTTACCTCACAATGTCCTTTTCTTTATAGTTGTATCATTCCCTAGCCTGGGACCATGAGGGTGTCATTTGCCACTAGAATTGCTTTTATATATTGAAGGTTCAAAGGGTGGTTTGTCCCTTTCCTGCACACAACACCAGCTTGGAAAGAGGGCAAGAAAACAGACAGTGAGCATTTCAGATCTGGAGTCAGAGCACCTGCTGTTTCCTCAAAGTGCTTGCATTACCTGAGTAGCACAAGGTGGTCAAGACTTGTAGAATTTCAAGGGGCAAGGAGATTAAACTGAGAAGGAATAGCTTTCTCATCCTTCAGCAGAGGCTATGTTTTGTTGCAAACTGGCCTGCTGGACCCAAAGCCAGCTTTCTGCCAACCTTGCTCTCTGGTGGGAGCTGATGCAAGACCTCTTCCTAAGTTCTCAGTGTTCACCAAGGGGTAAAGCAAGATTGCTGCGTAGAAAACATCAAATCTGATTCCTATTCAAGGTGATGCTCTCTGTTACCTGTGTGATAAAATCAGCATCCAAACAAACAGTTTCCCAAACAAGACCCGTGCACCTGAATTTCTGCCACTTGCACTGAATCTGAAACCAAATCATCTATTGACATTTCCAGGCTTTACCTGTCACTTTTTCAGCAAACTTCATCTGGATTTCAGGTTGCCCATAAAACTTGAAAGCAGGTTTAGTAGCAAGAATTTACAATGTGAACATCTAGTTAGAAAAGATCTTACTGGGCCCCTTTAAAGGAAAACCTTGCCTTTAAAAATGGGTAAATAAGAGCCTCTACCTCTTCCTCATGAAACTTCATTGAAAATATGAACAGCAGTAAATCAACTGCTGAGAAAAATGTTAACGTACAGCTGGGCTCCACTCCTACATTGGGATGACACTGGAAAAATCACACATATTCCCCTTCTGTGTAAATTGACCTTGTAAAATTCAAGCTATACCCTCCCTAAAATGCCTTTTAGTCCTGCAAAATCCTGGCAAAAGTTCAGCCTAGGAGAGTGAAAATGTCAAAACAAGAGAAGAGTTGTTTGGAAATAATGCAAAAAAAAAAAAAAAAGTTTCACATTCAGCCTTGTTTTCTCCTCCTCCTACATAAAAAAAACAAGCTCTGCTTGTTAAAATGTTCATCTTATACATGGAAACACTTCTAAACCATTCTGCAAAACAGTGCTTATATAGAGGATCTGGCACCCACATTTACTTGCCTAACGTGCTGACAGTGTTCAGTTATAAATATTATGATAACCAGAGGAAGAAGTCCTGTGTTGTTTATTTCTGGGATTTTTTTCCTTACTGAAGGTCCAAATGGTGTTTAAATTTCGTGAGGGAACTTTCACAGATTTTAGGGCATAAATTCATTCAGGCCATTTCCCTGAAAACAACTGAGTACAGTGGGAATGCTTTGCTTGCGTTGTGATTTTTCTGAAATTAAGAAAGTTGAAACAATTACAGACTATAGAGCAGGCATTACTGAGTGAGACATCTGATTGTTTCTCTTATTACTTAATTACAGCTCTCCCTCTCTCTCTGGGTAGATACAAAAGGGTTTTCTATTTTTTTTTTCTTTCCTTAATTACAGAGCAAACCACAGGTCAAAAGGTGAAGATTATACAAGCTGATTTCACTAAAAATTCAGTATATGAGAACATTGAAAAAAACCTGCAAGGCTTGGATATTGGTGTTCTGGGTGAGTCATTAAGATCTGTTAATTGAAGAGTATTTTATGGCTGCAGTGTATTAAACAGAGAATTGTACAAATGATGTGTCGTAAGAACTTGTTGGCCAACATTTAAAACCAAGCACACAGCTGCCTAGTGCATTTGAGCATTACTTATTGCAAACAAGTTTTAAAAGTGAGTTAGGATTCTCCAAAGGCTTCTTGTTTCTCTGTGCTGTGGCTTCTTCACTGTGAAACCTCTTCTGCTGCTTTGCAAACAGCATTTAGCTTGTGGGGTGACTTCTTCCCTATTTGGCCTCAATAACTTAATTTTCACTCTTGGTTGTTTTACAACTATGTACAATTCTTACATTCAATCTGAAATGAGCTTGTGGCTAGCACTAATTGGTATAATACAAGCAGCAACAGTGAAAATATCATTTTAGGAGGGGCATTCTTTTTGTTTTGGTTTTTTGTTTGTTTGGGGGGGTTTTGGTGGTTTTATTTTGTTTGGGTTTGTTTGGTTTTTTTGTTTTGTTTTTGCAAAGAAAATAATCCTCTTAATAGTGAAACAAATGAAACAACAGCAAAACCCAAAACCAAACACACCCCCAAACTATAGCAGCAGCCTGGTTTTTCATTCCCTAAAGTCAAGAGTGACTACTATTGCTGACTTCAGTGAGAACAAGACTCGATGTTTAATAGCATTTCTATTCGCTTACAGCTCAAAAGCTTCTGGGCCTTGAGGAGAAACCATTTGTTTAACTAGCTGAACTATGCATTTTGTCTAGATTTGGTTCTTATCATTATATTTCCTTTGATTAGTTAACAATGTTGGAATGCTTCATAATCCTCTTCCATGCCGTTTCCTTAATGGATCAGACATAGATGAGGTAGGATTACTCTGTGGGTTTCTACTTTCAATATAACAATGAAGAATTGTAATTCCATTTAACAAGGGACAGATTTTGCCCCTGCTACAATCAGTGTGTATTTAACTGTTCAGTTGAGTGGGAAAAGAACCAGTCCTGAAGGAGCATAGTTTGATTTGCTTTTCATGCTTGGAAGAGCTTACAAGAGACAAATAAATAATGGTAGATTTCAGCTAAACTGCAGCAAGCACCCAGTGACAAGGGAAGAGCGTGCAGCTGGACAGGCTGTAGGAGGGATCAGCAGCCCCGCTGGCTCAGTGCTGACTTGTAATGTAATGGGGTCCAGCCTCATCACTTCAGCCACAGCTGAAGTATTGGGTTATTGTTAGTATTATGAAATGCCTTTGACTATCCCACAGCGCAGGCGCAGCCAGTGACAATCTGGGGCAAGCTAAGCAGCTCTAAAAGCAGCTGCCTTGCTAAAAGGGTTTTCAGTTGGAATTGTTAGCTGCCTTACCTGGATGAACTACAAACTCTCTGAAGGTAGCTATGAACTGAACTGTCTCTTTGCTTCCTGCAGAGCCTCGTCAACTGCAACATTATTTCTGTTACAAAGGTATGTGACACACTTGCACCTATGTTACATCTGCAAGGCAGTTTATTGGGTAAAGGGTCCCACACAAGAGTGTCCAACCAGCTTTCCTTTGTGTTTTCATTTAATTTTTCAACAGACAGCAATTTTTCAGCAGGAATGTCAGCATTATTTTAAGGGCCTTATCTGCTCCTAGTGCCTGTGAAATATTTCCATCAGAGCTGACTGGAAACCTTTTAACACAGTTCTTGGTTGAAACCTATTGTTACACTGCAGCTGAAACATGTTGCAAAACCATGTCTGTTTGGGTAAACAGGTTTGTTTCAGAATCAAAATCTTCAAGACAAGAAGATCTGCAGTTTGGCTTTTCCCGTACGGTACTCTTGCCTTTTTTTTTTTTTTTTCTTTGGTCACAATTCCATTCTGCAAAACCAGAATATTTATTTTACAGAATCTTTATTTTTTATAATAATATTTTAATATTATTTTACAGAATATTTAGTTATCAGTGAAGCACAAAAACTGAAGGAGCTGACTCCCAGTTCCGTACTTTACCTCTTGGTGCTAATTTTGGTTGGCTGCTTTCCTACAAGAACTGCTAGTAGTTAGTATTTCATGCTTTCCAAGCGTGATTAAGATTTGTACTGCTCTGCTGTTTGCAAGCAGTGTGTTAACATGAACAAGAGCAGGACAAGAGCTTTGTAGCTCATCTCAACCTTGGTTAATGTCTTTCTAAACATGGCATGAAAATTATCTACAGATGTTCATCTTTCTTTGGCTAGCAAACTTTATATCACAAATTTGTACTGCTGCCTGATGACTTCAGATAGTAAATCACATAATATTAGCCAACTGAAATTCTTCTGTAAGGTAGTTTGGTGAACTTTCTGCTCCCAGGTTTTATCCTATTTACATGTCAAAATAATAGAAATATCTGCAATACCTGATTGCTACATATATGTATATGTAGCATATGCATATATATATATATCTCACAAAAACAGGTGAACATTTTGTACCCTCTCAGTCCAGATAAAAGAAGTGTTTCCATTTATCATTTCCAGATTTACACATACCTCAGAATCCACATCTTCTGCTTCACCAAGACCTATGGATTCCTTTCCCCCACTGCTGCAATGCATCATTTTCAGTCTTCCACAAACATTCACCTTCCTCCAAAACACAAAGAAGAAATCATGCTGCTAATCAGCATTCCTCATAGTCAGGTCCAAATCACCTTCTGTTTGTTCCCCGCTGCCCCCCTCCCTGCCTTAATTCCTGACAGAATCCTGCTCACCACTTCTTGCATTAGGATGCCCAGCTCCATGTATTCCTGGCTCCCCCAGACGTGAGATTTGCAGCACTGCAAAAGCAGGACGTTTGCCATGTTTTCTTCTTGGATATCCCTCTTTACCCAAGCTGATGTGGCCCATTGCCACCCTTTCTGAAAATTAAACTTGTGAGCCACACACTGCTCCTGCTACCCTGATGTGCACAATGGCACTATCGAAAAAATAGGGAATTAGTAAGTACTGAATTAATGTGCATCATTCATTTGCACTACTTTTCATTACTAAAATCCTAAAGCTAATTTTGGTGGCATTAAAAAAAATTGTCTTTTCATGGACTTCTGCTATTTTTGATCCAGGTGGAGCCAGCAGCAAAAATGAAAAACCACTATGAAGTTGACTTTCTCCTTACAGTTATAATTCAGTAGTGAAGAATGACAAAATCCAGAAACTGTTGCAAAGCTTTGGACAAGCAAAAGACTATCATTGCTTAGAAGACTAAATATTGGGGTTTTTTGGTTTGGTTTTGGCTTTAGTTTTGGGGTTTGGTTTTTTGGTTTGTTTTTTTTTTTTTGTTTTGTTTGTTTGTTTTGTTTTGTTTTGTTTTCTATCTTTGATAATTCAGATGATTTGCAGGTTATTAACATTTTTTAAATGTCTTCCAAAACTTTGAATGTGCTCGAGCAATACACATCTTGTGAATAAAGCAAGATTAGTTAAAAAAATGAAATAAAAAAGCAGGAGAATGGATACAGTTGTTAACACACTTGTCTTACAGATGACAAAAATGATTTTGAAACAGATGGAGTCAAGGTAAAACTGATTTTTTCCTAGAACTTACAATAGCTTTTAGCTGCTATCTCCAGTTTATTCAGTTGTAGCTATGCTTTTTCATTATTAACTTCTTCACTGTTACAGTATGTCAATCAGTAAGAGTTCTGCTGCTAGTGCTGTGTGAATGAACGATAGGAACTGCCACAAATTGTCAGTCAACTGTAGAACAAGACAAAAAATGCAAAATATAGGTCTGTGTGCAGTAAAACCACAAAGGCGTTGAAGAAATAAATGGAGTGGGATGGGTCCAGTTAAGCCATTTCTTAAATGGCATTTGAATATAATGTCATATTCTTCTAAGAGTGGAAGCTGTGCTTGGAATAACGCTTTTCAAGCTCTGAAAATACCTGTACTAGATCAGAGAGATTAATTCAGCTATGCAATTAAGGATCCTTTTTTTCTTCTCAATACAATGTGTAATTTAGACATGGGGGTCCTTAAGGGAGATGTTAAGGTCTTCAGATGGAGCTTCTAGAAAATATCATTAACTACTGCATTTTAGAGACTAGTGCATGTTCTTTGTTTCGGCAACAAAATAAGCTCTTAGTGTTTAATTGTTTTGGTTTGTTTTTTTTCCTGGTTGTTGCTGAATGAATTGTTTTTGTTGATTTGTACAGGGAGTTGTGAATAGGAAAGCTAAAACAACAGATGCCAGGAGCAGGAGAAAGAATGTGCTGGCTAACGAGCAAAGGGGACCGACCAATTACTTAGAAGCATAAAATCTGTCCTATGATGGCATTTTTTTTTTCTCTGTTAGATGTACAATAGCATGTACAATGTTCCCATGGCTCTGATTGCAATAGGCATTTAAATTTCACTTATGACATTATTCCTAGCTGGTTTAGATTTAATTGCACCTAACAAAACCATAAAAATTGGGCCTTTGAAAGTGTAGTCTATGGTATAATAGATCTTTGCCTTCTCAGGAAAAAAGGTTGTTTTCCACTTGTGCAGGCTTCTGCTACAATACTGTCAAACATAAACTGAATGTAACTATTTAAATTGAATTTCAGACGGAAAGGTCTTATTCTGAATCTATCCTCCGGTCTGGGTACTTTCCCTTGTCCACTATACACAATGTACTCAGCTTCTAAGGTAAGTCTGTCGCATTGCTTTATAAAGAAATCCCTGCTAAGTGTTACCAAAACATTTCTATCAATCAGCAACACAGGGACAAGTTTTCAGAGTTTAAATCAGTGTTGCTCAGCTGAAATAATGAAGTAATGTGAATTAGCACTAGCTGAGAGCTAAGAATCAGGGAAGCTATGTAAATGAAATCCAGCTGAAGGTATGTCTGATCACTAGAACAGAATTTACCTTAGCTTAAATACTATTATGCCAGTGCTTGCAATCTGCCCGCATTCTGGGAAGTGATGACTTTTACAAGGCTGTCTCTGCTAGTTTACTCAAAACTCTAGTTGCATAAAAATGCTAGGTTTTGCTAATGGAACCAAGATTAAATTCTTGGTATATGGGTGGTGAGTTGCCTGACTTCATAGATTTCACTTTAAAATTTTGCTCTGAATTTAAGCCCCACAGCCTATGAAAATGAGGAATAAATCGTTTTTACTGAAGAAGCAACTTGCTTAGCTCGGGTTTGCTTCAAATGAAAGATTCCAACAATATTTGCTTGAACATAAAGTTCAGGTTGATAAGAATAAGCTAATTATTCTTGGTAATAAAATCTAATATTCTTTTTTTTTCTGTTTTTAATGTATGGTTCTTATTACATTAAAACTGGACAATTTTAGTTCCTTGCAGTTTAATTAACATTATTTCAAAGTGATGTGGTACACTGTTTGTATTATTTTTACTTTTTTCATTCTTGGGTATCTGAATTTTTTAATTTTTTATTTTTTTATTTCCGATGCCCTGAAAGGAGACTATTTTATTTTTCAGTGTACTGATGTGTACTGACGTTTCATGCACTTTCACAGCGTTATTAGTGTTTAAATTGTAAGACCCATCAAATGATGACTTTGAAACACTGCATTTTTCCTCTTCAGCAGGACTTTCATATTTCTCATTACAGAGGAGTGATCCAAAATTGTCAAGTTTCAATATTTCTCAAACATCTGACTCCTGAAGTCTGTCTTAAGAAATGCTCAATTTCTACACAAATAAGTTAGTATATGTGTACTCTTCGTGGTGTTCTCTTTGAAAGATAAATCTTAACAGCTGAAGCTAAAGAGCCCCCAAATTCTCAAGTACCTGACTTTGAAAACCCTATTTGTAGGCCGTGCTAATAGTTTCACACTGAAAGCATGAGTTGTATTTCGGTCCCCTTTTTTATTGCAAGACAGCAGTGTAAGCGTTAAGCTGGGAGGACAGGTGTCAGTCAGAGATGAGAGCCACATGAAACAATAGCGAGAACAACGGAACTCAGATATTTAAATCACAGCATTTTCACAAATGTGACAAAGCTTTCAGCCCAGTCAGTACTTGATTGATGTCTGGCTTGGGTCAATGCCAGGCTCCCTCTTTTCTGGTGCAGATAAGAGTCGATTTTGCCATTGATCATGCGCACCAGCAGAAACTGTGTCTTGAAAAGTTTGTTTCTGTGGTTTTCATCGCTGTTCTGTGCCTTAGGTTGTGTGAGGCTTTGCCTTTTTTGTTAAGGACCTGTTGTCATATATTTGTGAGTATCTGTGAAAGTACTTAATTTCCCATGCTAATGTTATTTTGTTGTTTTGTTTTATTTGTTTTTGCTTTGTTTTGTTTTGTTTTGTTTTAGGCTTTTATAAGCACTTTCTCCAAAGCACTACAAGCAGAATATAAGGCAAAAGGAATTATTATACAGGTATTATTATTATTATTATATCTTGCCTTATTTCCTTAATTTTAGTAAATTAAGGAAACAAAGAATATTTCTTCAATACTATCTGAGATGCCTAAATCTGTATAATGTTGCCATCCTTGGTGAAGTGCTGGGTGACCCTCTGAAAGCTCTGTCTCCTTCCTGTATGCAGCTTCTCCCCTTATTCCACCATAGTATCATTACTTATTCCACATAGTGCCTTAATCCATTGCAAATATGTGTCATAATTTGTCAGATGCTATGGTATTCCTCAGAGTGAATGGCCCTATCTAAATGTTAGATGACATTGCACTGTTGTTATGATTTCTTGTTTTAGGTAGTGACTCCTTATGGTGTTTCTACTCCAATGACAAGGTACCAAAAACCTGATCTTATTACAAAGACAGCAGAAGAGTTCGTGAGTGAATCACTGCAATATGTTACCTTTGGAGATGAAGTTTTCGGATGTTTAGCCCATGAAGTGCTGGTAATTGAATTTGATAGTGTGTAAATGGGTCCCAAAGGCTGAACCAGAATTGTCTAAGCTCAGCAAGTTCTTCTGACTGATTCCAGGGGCCTTAAGGTTAGACATATATAAGAAACAGTGAACATGTTGTTGAGGCTAGTATGACACCAGTAAACTCTGAAGAGAGGAATACACAAGTAAAGCACAGTTAGCAGTACAGTGTGGCTTTCTCTACTTTTGTGTGTCAAGCTCAGCTCAGTTTGATATTTGGTCAGTCTTTATGCTTTCATGAGCTGCCTGTTTTCATGACGCTATAAGAAATAGTTCTGAGACCACTACTCCTTTACAGAAACTGGAAGGTGTATTAAAAAGTAATTAATGGGGAAGGGGAAAAACACAAAAACAGACTGTGCTATCACATAAACATAATTTCCTTAGGATACTAAGCTAAAAAAACAGGATAAATATTTATATATGTCAGCTGTTAAAGATGAGCATTAAATAAAAGTATAGGGAAGAGAACATACTGAAAACTGAGAGGAATGAATATTACCTTCTAAAAGAAGCACACACTGAAAGTATAAAGTAAAAGCTTTTGCTTTTCTGTTACCTTCCTGAACACCTAGTTGATTTCTTTCATGAGATTTTGATAACCTTTTGCCTTTGTATTGTTTTGTTTGATTATTCTGAAGGCACGTGTCCTGCAGTTTGTCCCTTTATGGGTATTCCACAGCAACAGATTTCAAGAAACAGTCTTGCACTCATTTACCAATTATCTGAAGAAGATGTGGAGGAACCCGAACCCTTAACAGTCATTTTTCTGGAGGATGTGTGATGCAAAACCCCAGCACAACATATTTTGCTGTGTCTCTGCATGTGAATGTAGAAGGAATCAGTCAGCTTGAACCATAACTCCATCCAAATCACCTGTTAACTGATAAGTGATTATCTGATCCAATGAATCTATTAAGCAAATTCATTCCTGTCCTTCTTCAAAGACTTCAAAATTTGCTAAAGCTGTTCCAGTTACTTCTATCAGCCTTACATAGGTATTAAGAAATTTATGCTACTATTTTCACACAAGCTTGGAGGCCGCAAGTATTTAAAATTGTTTGATGCTCATGAATAAAACAATAATTTGCTCTGCTTGCAAACCTGTTCACAGTGTATTTGATGCTTTCAGTGTGTGTTTTGTGTCTTTGGTTTCTCTGAAAAGTGAAGGAAATTTACAAGAATTAAAAAAGGAAGCTTTCAGGATGTAAAATACACACTGCGCGTTTGGAAGTCTGCTACTACAAAAAACGTGTTTCTGTCCAGTGCCTGTGAATGACTTCATCTTCTGCGATATCTGATATGAGCTGGAGGAGTCAGGAGCATAGGCAAAAGATATGACACAATTCTACATTCCTAGATGAATCCAGAAAGCACATCTTTTGACTCTAGATACCTATGAAGATCATACTTGGTGCTACTTGAAATGTGTTTCAAGGACAACGCTATCAGGCACAGTCAGCATGGGTTCACAAAGGGAAAGTCATGTTTAACTAGTTTGAAGTCCTTCTGTGGTAAGGTCACTCATTTAGTGGGTGAAGGGAAGGTGGTGGAGGTAGTATTTCTTGATTTTAGCAAGGCTTTTGATACTGTCCCTTGCAGCATGCTCCTGGACAAGTTGTGCAACTGCGGGATAAGCAAGTACACAATATTCTGGGTGAAGAACTGGCTAAAGGGCAGAGCTCTAAGCATTGTAATGAATGCGGCTACATCTAGCTGGTGACCAATCACCAGTGGTGTTCCTCAGGGCTTAGTTCTAGGGCCAGTTCTATTCAACAGGTTTATTAGTGATCTGGATGTAGTAGTTGAATGCAGCATTAGGAAGTCTGTTGACAGCATAAAACTGGGAGGTGAGGTTTACTCTCTTGAGAGACAAGAGGCCTTGCAGAGCAATCTGGGTAGATTGGAGCACTGGGCAGTTATTCATGGGATGAAATTCAACAATTCCAAATGCTGGATTCTGCACCTAAGGTGGGAGTAACACTGGGTGCAAGCATTAATTGGGAGTGGAGTGTCTGGAGAGCAGCCCTGTAGAAAGGGACCTGGCGGTGCTAACTAACAGCAGGCTTGCTGGGAGCCAGTAGTGTGCCCTGGCAGCTAGGAGGGCAAACCGCATCCTGGGGTGCATTGCACATCACCAGCCAGTCAAACAAGGTGATTAACTGCTGCACTCAGCGTTGGTACAGCCTCACCTTGAGCACTCTGTGCAGTGCTGGGCCACACAGTTTAAGTAGGATGTGAAGGTCCTTGACTGCATCCAGAGGGGAGCAGCAAAGCTGGTGACAGAGCTGGAGCTGTGCTCTGTGAGGAGCAGCTGAGGGCTCTGAGTTTGTCCAGGCTGGAGAGAAGGAGGCTGAGGGGTGATCTCATGGCTCGCTGCAGCTTCCTAAGGAGGGGACATGGAGAGGGAGCTGCTGATCTCTTCTCCCTGGGATCCAGTGACAAGATGAGTGAGAATGGCTCAAAGCTGCACTTTACTGAGAGGGCGCTCAAACACTGAAACAGGCTTCTTAAAGAGGTGTTCAATGCCCCAGACCTGTCAGTGCCTCAAAAATAGGCATTTGCACAATCGCCTTCATAATTCACTTTAACTTTTGGTCAGTCTTGGAGTGGTCAGGCAGTTGGACTAGGTAATCATTGTAAGTATGTTCCAATTGTTCTGCTCTGTTCTGCTCCATTCTATTCCATTCTGCTCCATCCCAAAATCACAAAATGGATCCTACTGGCTTCAGAAATACCTGTCTGCTGCATTCAAGCTAGTGACATATATAGGCAACGCTACATAGGCTTACAATACAACACTACAGTGTCCCACCTATCTGCACATATCTCCTATACTTGTTGCTGTAATTCTCAAAAAGAACAACTGATGATTGTGCTGAGATGTCTGAACTGAAACAATGAAAACTGTGATACGTAAAACGATATGCATCTTTCCTGCAGTAAAACCAGATTTGATCCAGGTTTGCAAATGATCATGAAAAATCACCTTATTCGCATGGGTTCCCAGGCCCTGCCATTGAATTCAATGAAGCTGTGGATGCACTTACTTAAATTCTTTCATGTAAGCATTGGAAATGGAGAAATAGCTCACTAGAGATCAGTATTGCTAAACCCCAGTATTAAAAAAGGCTTGTCTCACACCTAAAATGGTGAAATTTTAATATACTGTAACTATTCTATATTTCTGGATTTCTCGTTTGGATTTTTTTTTTTTTTTTTAACTTTAGAAATTCACACCTTCAATGCTTTTTATGTGCCTCCCCCCACACCCTCAAAAAAAAAAAAAAAAAAAAAAAGCCTAAACCCACAAACCCCACAAACACTGATTTTACACATATTTAAATGACAAGCTCCAGTTCATACATAATGGCAAGATTTTAGAACCTGATGTTTTAAAGACAACACAAGCAAACATGGATCTTGATAAAAGTATGTCAGTGTCAACATAATTCCTTTCTCTCTTGAGAGGGGATCTTAAATTACTCTTTGACTGTGCTGAAAATGAAATCCTGTCTTTGCATAAAGATAGTACTTGAGACATACTCGTGAAGGACACTAGAGAAACTGTTGAGACGTGGGAGCACTGCAGTTTTGCGGCAGCAGTGTTCGTCTGGAAGGTCCCTCTTGTGTGGAACCTTTCTTCAGAATTCCTGAGATGAAATAGCTGTGATTACATCTGCAGCAGATAAAGTTTAATAAACACCACCTCCAGCCCCCAAAAGACATTTTGCCTACTAGTTTTAATGGTCTGGAGGAAGTTTTAACTTCCATTTCGTGCATGTGGAAGTGTCTGCTTCAGGATAGGTTTGCTGGTTTTTAAGGAAGGAATGAGGGAGACATTTGGTTTTGGTGTTCACAGCCATAATTAAAAATAAAAGCAGTGAATAAAGTTTGTGGGGTTTTTTAATCAGTTCTGTGGTTCAGAAGCCAAAGTATCACCAATTCTTAGAATATAAAATCAGTTCAGTCTTTTCTAAATGTTTTCTAATTGATTTCTTGTCATCAGATGATAACATTCTTTTCTTCAGAACAGGAAAACATTTCTTTCAGTTTTAAGAGCTACTTTTGTAATGTCTGGCCATCACATCTCATTGCCTTTTGAATTAAATGGCTTGTATATTTCTCTATGGCTTCTTGTATGTCATGCCTTCATATAAAACAATTCTGAACCTCCCCCTTACTGCTGAGTATTACCACCCAATGTAGAAAACATCAGGAAGTGAAAATGTGACGTCTGTCCTGGACATTTCAGCATTGCTGGTTTGAAAAACAAGGAATAGCAATGGTTTGTCCATCACTTCATAAAGACTGTTTTCAAGTGATTAAACTACAGTCTTCTAAGTGTGATATTTGTGCAGCTCTGCAGCAAATAAGTATGGAATATAATATATGATACATATTACATGGGGGCCAAAAGCTGAAGTCCCTGTGGGAAACACATATTCAACAGGAGGCCTGAATGTGGAAGCCAAAATTTGTGTTTTCTGCTGGTGTAAGTGCTCATTTCTCGATGGATGCATAGTTTCAAGCAATATCTTCACAGATACAGCATGAAATACAGCACATATCCCTTTCCCTTATTTCTCTACTCCAAGCACACACTGAGGCCTTGCCCACTGGCAGCTCTTTCTGTGTTTGATTTATATGTGTGATTAGTCCCAGTAGGGTGAAGCAGCTCTACAGAGCAGTGACTGCTGCTGCTCTGCTCAAATCAGTGGGGGATTCACTGGCAGCAGCAGCAAACCTAAGGCCCCCCCTGCCTGCTGCAGCTTCTTGTGATACCACATAATATAGCTACAGATTCCCCTGTTTTCTCTTAATTTTCTCATGAGTTACCTAAGTCAGCTTAAAGAACACTCTTTTACTCTCTCCACAATGACAAAAGATCTGTGTGTTTGCCACCAGCTTATGTGACATATATGGACCCTAGTAAAACAGAAGTAGCGCTGGCACAGGAGGACGTTTAAGAGCAGTGGAAACTTGGTTTCCAAGGTTTATAAGTCCCGTAATCTATGACAAGTGACATTTCCATATTTCTTGTCTCATATTTGTTTATGGTTGTGCATACTGCGTGGCAATCACAGGCTGTTGCTGAAGTTGAGCAGTTGGCTTTGCATAGATTTGTTTCTCTTGGGGAACAGGAGGATCTTGTTACTCACTGCTCTTGCATGGTTACTCTATTAAAGCAGCCATGTTTTGACTTTTCAGCTCATTACTTAGTATTAGGCTGGGATCTTGCTGATTTGCAGTCTTCAGGGTGTTCTTTCCAATGGTGTGTTAATGTAAGGCCACAAAGAGAGGTTTCTCTTCCCTTAGCCATTTGGAGAAGTCAGTGAGTGCATCAGCCATCAGTGCATAAGCCTGGAGGAGAACCAGTTGTGCCATCCCCTTCATTTTGTAGCCCACGTGTCTCCTCTGAGCACTGAATACACAACTCCAAATTTGTATCACCTGTTTCTGCTGTGACACTTAGACCTGGGTCTGAAAGTATAGCGCAGCACACAAAGCAAAACATTATGAGGATCTCATTTTCTTTCTTCCATATATTCATGCTGATTACATTCCCCTGCTTTTGTCCCTCTGCGAAGGCATGTGCATGGTCACCCAGGTGTGATGCTAAAGTGTTAGCAGCTTGCGTTCTCTTGAAGGTGGGGTTCAATAAGGGCCTCAGTTTGTGAAAAAAACAGGTATTTTTGAACTTCAGCTCCTTTTCAGTATCACACTGCAAGCATCCACTAGGAGGTTTGAATGTGTAGGCCAGTGCAGAGTTATAGGTTATTTTTTTCAGTATTTTTATTTTGACTGTTGGGTTTTTTTTTTTGGGGTGGTGGTTTTTTTTCTGTTTGTTTGATTTTTTTTCATTTTTTTTTCCTCCCAGATCACTGTTTCTTGAGTAAAAAGGATCCAATCTAAAACAATTTAACAGCTGTGGGGTGCAAACAGCAAATCTTTATCTCACACAGATTTCAGTTATTGAACTAGTCCTGTGTTCAGACAAAGGAGACAATCACTCAAGAAAAAAATATAGTCAGTCTTCAAGACTGCTAGACTAAAGAAAATGGGAACTATGCAGAGCAAGATTGCTTTTAACAAAGTGATGTACTCAATCAGTGGATTATATCAGTACTGAGTCAAAGCCCCACTTTTACAAAGATTGGAGCTCCAAATCTGTCTAGACAAGCAATTTACAGCAAGGGTAAAAACATCTAGACCATTGAACCCTAATGTTGTAAACAGTCTGTTATCAAGACTAGTAATAGAGACAGAGCCCTACTTTTCTCAAGGACCACCCGCAAAAGAAAGAATTTGATATGGCAGCTTGCCTGAAAAAATTATTTGTGATATACTAGTATGTGGTAACCGCATGAAAGAGCTGTAGGAGTGAGCACTGCTTTGCTGAAAGAGCAGCTGATGGGACAGTGACTGCAGTATGCACTCCAGACAATGTCAGTCTTCCTAAAACACAGCTGAAAGACAGAGAGGCTGCAAATGGTCTCCTTGGCTATTCTGCTGTGTCCTCTCATCTTCCCATCATAATGGCATTTCAAGTATCATGAATAAATCATAACCTGTGTGCAAAGGGCTGTTTTTTTTTTGTTTAATTTTTAATTTTTTAAAAGCTTTCTTGGCTAAGAGCATACTTGCAGACCCTATGCATGTTCTTTAAGCCATGGTAGCATACATTGTGGTACATTTGGGTATCTGGGGGTGAAGGCAGAATTCAGCATTACAACTAAGCATTTTCCAAAGTGAGACAGACTATCAGTCACTGTCTGTGGCTGCAGCAGAAGCATGGCAGACATCTGGAATAAACTGCCCCTTGACATCTCCCTGCACCTCCTGGGACAGCCATGAGACAATGAGAGCTTTCTAAAACGTATTTTCAGTCTTGGGTATTAAAGCTATGTGCCTACATCCACATTCACACACTTAGGTCCCCATTTTAGAGCAGTATGTGTGATTTACAGTCAAATTGCTGGCCAGTTTGCTCATCAAGCTGAGACAGAGACAGCAAAATACACTTCTGACCAAAAGTCACTACATTGATTTTGGTGTATTTTAACCTTTCAGAAATTATTAAAACCAAGAGTAACTGAAAAGTTTATATAAATTATGTCTCAAACTAAAGGTATCTATACTTCTCCAACGTTTCAAAGCTAAGGTATTCCGGGCGTTTGTCATGAAAGCTGTAGCAAATGGACCAAACCTGAATAGCCTGTAAAACAGTTCTGCCTCTTCAACATGTTGTGTGGGTGGGTTTTGGTGGGTCTTTTGTTTTTTCCCCTCTGAGAAAGAAAGCTGGATGTAAAGTCTGGCTAGTGCTTCTGGCTACTTGTTCAGTGAATCAAAACACAGGAAAGGCAGCTGGCCCAGGAGGGCTATTACATTCCTCTCTCCCCTTCTCTTTCCTCTGCCACTCTGCAAACTTCAGAACTAAATGGTATAGAGAGAAGGAGTAGACAGCAAGGTCAAACACAGCTTTACACACAGAAGTCACAACTTGATAGCTTTGCTAGCTCAAGGGGAGAGTGTAAAATCTAGTGGAGGTAGACCTGCTGCAGATTGTATCCCCCTGAAGTGTCAAGGCAACTAGGATTATTACTCCCTGTGAGAAGATTAAAAATGTATTGGGCTTTCCTACAGAACCTTCTGGAAATGTCAAGGATGGCAAAATAATGTGTGACCAAATAATTACTCTTGCTACTGTTCAAGATAATAGAGTCTTAATTCAGTGCTGATATGCTGTGACTTAGAAGAAAATGTCCTCTGATGCAAGACCTTGATATATTATGAACATGTGATTTTATGCTGGGGAAATATCTTTAGTGAATAGTTCAAAGAAAATTAAATAAATGAATGATAAAGTTCCACACACTGTCTCCAAACAGACAGGTGACCTAGGATTTACAATATAAGTAAATAGTGGAAAGAAATAATGATAAAAACATTCATGCAAAAATACTTGGAAAGGAAAGGAAGTCAAAAGCAGTTTTGTTTTGACATAGGCTAAAGTGTACTTGGAATGGGGGGAAGAAAGAGTGAGGAAGAGAGAGTGGGGCGACTCAGGTGCTTGAGCTGGAGCAATAAAAGGGAAGCTATCTAGGCTGATATCTGATGCTGGCACAGGCTAAATAAGTCATCAGAGGTGATCATTAAGTTCTCTGGGGCAAAGTGGCACTCCTTGGAGATGTGAACATTTATCCAACATCAGAAATACTGATATGTGAAGCCACTTTCTTGGAAGACTTAACACAAAAGTAGCGACTGTTTAGTATTACTGCTGTGTGATGACTTCATATATGTTAGCACTGCAAGGGCTGGAAAATTTAATTCTTACCTTGAAGAATGTACAGCCTAAAATAACTTCTTGCATTAAAAAGATGTAGCAAATAATAGTATTAGAGTTGCTCGAATTCCCCTGAGCGGGCTAGGCCAACTTCTACAAGAATGCTTTAGAAAATACTAATCTATGAGCATGGAAAACAAGGCAGAAGAAAGATTCTCAGTGATCCCAGTGGGCTTTGGCTCAATCCCTAGTGAGACAGAATGACTCTGCATAAAAGCAGACATCTTCTACTGAGAATGGGTATTGTACTTCAAGTAAAAGTATAGTGCCACAACCCATCTTACTTAGATACTCTATCCTAATGGGGTAGTTGAGGTAATACAAATATCTTGCAGGGAAGTGACTGATAGTATAATCAGACCGATTGGTATCTCTTACTGAATATTGAATGGCTGTTATTGAAACTAAGGGAAAAAATATCAGATCTTAAATGCTGATGGAGGCCAGGAGCACTGGCCCACTTTCAGGGAGAGAGGTGTAGGTTGGCCTCCCTCTTGGTTCAGACCCAAGTACGGCAAGGAACCAAGCGGGGGTAAGGAGCTGAGCGCTGCGGAGATGCCTTTGTGCGGCCGGCTCAAGGCGCGCTAGTTCTTCTTGTGTCTTACTGAAAAACAAACTCTGCCCCATGACCGAAACTGCCTCCCTGGAAGCAGCAGATCATCAGGCGTGCTCGCCACTAAGGGGAGCTACGAGAGCGTGGAACTGAAACACGCTTGGCAAGGCAATCGCAGCTTGTGCCTGGAAAATACCTACAGTGTGTGGCTGAAACCTACAGAAGCGGAAGTTTTCTTCAGGGCAGAGGAGCAGGCAGAGCTGTACGAAAAGTAGAACCAGTCAGGGTTAGGAGAACAAGCCAGATCTTTAGGGTTTGTGTACACTGCTATATAAATACGTAAGCTTAAAAATTAAGTGGAGCCATGCAGCTATCTGAGCAGATACCTCAGGGGGGCACTATGGCCACAAATAAGATCCTGACGGATTTGGCTGCTGTTTTATTTCCCTATTTTGTTTCTCCTAATTCTCATTGTAAGCTTACAACGAGCTTCGTATATTCATCCAACTTCTCCCTCCAAGAGTATATGCAGTCTTCTTCCCAGGAAATTAAAATGCTGCTTTCGATGGTGTTTTTCTTGAGCCAGAGCTCTGTGAAACCCAGGTAAAGACATCAGTGCTCTGATGCTTGTTCTGACCTCAGTCATGAACAGCCCTGCTCCATGCTGACCTGGCAAGTCTGACAACCCAGCAGAAAGCCCTGCCTTTCATACATATCTTGACAGTGTGCTGTCCACATTAACAACTTTCGAAGGAGCTAACTGGGCACACTCACACCGAAAGCCCACTGATGTCAACGTCAACTGAAGAAGGATCAACACTAAAGGACAGCAGCCCATAGGGGCACACCTGGTTCTGGTTTATGCCTGCTATGCTTGCAGACTTTGGTCTAAATCCCCCATGTTGTTCTGTTCCTACCCACGGGCTAACATATGGCTAGGAGTCGTATCATCTGACTGCTTTATGGGCTCTTATCTTTCACTGTGCTCCACACAAGCAGAAATATTTCTAGATCTTGCTCTGGTAGGGCAAACAAGGGTATAAATGACATTAGGTAAATAAAACATCTTTTTGCCTTTGAAGAACATGAAAGAATGTTGTATACCTTCTCAATGATCAAAGGTGGTTATATTGCCCTTTTAGTTACAGATACAGACTTACTGTTGTATTTGTCCAATATTTACAGCATGTAAGGCTGCTTTAATCTGTCACTCAAATTTCCTAGTTTGCCTGGCTCTGTTTGTACCTCTTTAACTGCTTTGACCAATAAGATTTAGTGTGAAAGTGTAACCAACTATTTGTGCTCCCTTTTTGTTCTAGTCTGGGTTTTCACCTGCATCTCTTTTCTAATCCACTCTACCCACTACTCTCCAGCCGAAGGGCATCAGCTGAGCAGCACTGCTGGTTTAAGTTGTAATAAACATTTCACTTCAAACAGAATGAAAATCTCTCAGATGTGACCAGAATGGCATTCTCCCACACATGCAGGGATACACTGGCAGAGGGACCTCAGTATGAAGAGGAGAGTGGGAGAAAGAAAAGTGGGGCAAAGAGCTAGAGTGGAAAATGAACTGAATTTGAGCATAAGCAGCCAGAGAGATGTTGGAGTTGCCTTGGCAGACTGGCAGCTGCAAGTTGCCTGGGGGCTTTTTGGGCACAATCAAGAGCCACAAAGGCCATCCAGGAAGGATTTGTGCACAGCCAAACAGGCACACACAGCTGGCAGCTTTTTCTAAGCATGCTTCAACCTAAACCACCTTGAATTGGAAAGTCCAGGGATGCCTTTCTAAGAATGTAAATCTGAGTCCATGTGAGAGTTACAAGACAAGCAAAGCTTGCAATTTGAGTCAGTTTAAGTAATCTGAGGGAATCACATCAGCTTTAAACATGCAAGTGCTGATTCCCTAATATTTTAGTGTGAGGAATCCAAGTCAGCTTAAATAACTGAAGGAGTTCATCCCAGTGAACTCCTCCAGGGTCTGCAGCAGCTTGGGCCATGTCTACTTCATTTCTTGTGTTTCTTTGCTCTCAGGTACACAGATATATCATTCTGTGAAATGGCTTCTTGACTTCTTTGTTTTGGTCCTTGGATGGGACCAATATCTGGGAAAATTAAAGCTCCTCTAATATGAAGATAAACCAATTTTTTTTCCCTAGCATAAGTCAAATGCTTCGTAACTTCAGTCAAGGGCCTGTCTTTAATCAGAGAAGCATGGCCGACCTGTTCCAGTGCTTCACCATCCTCACGTTATCGATATTTTCCTAATGTCAAATCTAAATACACTCTTTCAGCTTAAAGTGATTCCCACTTGTCTTATGACTACATGCGCTTGTAAGAAGTCCCTCTCCAGAGTTCTTGTAGCCCCACTACAGGTATTGGAAGGCTTCTCTAAAGTCTCCCTTAGGCTTCTCTTTTCCAGTCTGAACAAACCAACTCTCTCAGCCTGTCTCCACAGCAGAGGTGCCTCAGCCTTATGACTGTCTTCATGGCCCTTCTCTGGACTTGCTTCAAAATGTTGATGACCCTCTTGTGTTGGAAACCCCAGATCTGGGGTCTCACATGAGCAGAGTAAAGGGGCAGGATCACCTCTTTCGACCTGCTGGTCACGCTCCTTTTGATGCAGCCCAGGATACGGTTGGCTTTCTGGGCTGCGAGCGCACACTGAAGCCGGCTCGTGTTCATTTTCTCATCGACCAGCACTCCCAAGTCATTCTCCGCAGGGCTGCTCTCAATCCATTCTCCTCCCAACCTGTAGTTGTGCCTGGGATTGCCCCAACCCAGTTTGCATCTGGCTTGGTTGAACTTCATGAAGTTGGCATTGGCCACCTCAGAAGTGTGTCAAGGCCCCTCTGGATGTCATTCCTTCCCTCCAGCGTACCAACTGAACCACACAGCTTGGTGTCATTGGCAAACTTGCTGAGGGCGCACTCAATCCCAGTGTCCATGTCACCGACAAAGATGTTGAACAGGATTTGTCCCAACAGCAACCCCTGAGGGGCAGCACTTGACACCATCCCCAGATGGACATCGAGCCACTGACCACAACTCTCTGAGTGTGATCACCCAGCCAGTTCCTTATCCACTGAGCGGTCCATCTGTCAAATCCATGTCTCTCCAGTTTAGAGACAAGGATGTCATGCAGGACAGTATCAAAGGCTTTGCACAAGTCCAGGTAGATGACGTCAATCATTTTTCCCTTATCCACGAGTGCTATGTCACCATCATTGAAAGCCATTAAATTTGTCAGGCATGATTTAGTGAAGCAATGTTGGTTGTCACCAGCCTCACCCTAATTGTCCATGTGCCCTCGTTTAGTTTCCAGGAAGACCTGCTCCAGGATCTTACTGGGCTCCTAGGTGGGACTGACTGGCAAATACCTAATGTCCAAGGGCAAGTGGATGCACTTCCTTTGGAGTGGAAACTGAGGAAGCAGCAACAGGCAAGATCATTTGGTTTTGGCTCCCATGCTTTAACAGCAATCAAAGTCTATACACATCTCAGTTATTTGTCTGTCCCATTGCTTCTCCACAAGGCTGCAGGCTTATTGGGTTGCTCTAGCAACTCACTCCAGGCCTTCTTTATTCCTAAGGGTGCTGAAACTCCTCCCTGCCATATGGCTTGAAGTGTATTCCCATCAGTGGCCAAAATCCAGGACCATCCAATTTCTTCTTCCTCCTCTGCAATTTTGGCATATGTCACAAGCATGACTTCAGTCACACAATGGGAAAGAGTTGGACATTGCCACTCTCTGCTATGAGGTGTGTGAGCTGCCCACATCACCAGGTTCTCCTATGGCATGACAACTGTTGTAGTTCTGCATTTTTGAGACATACTGCTGTGAGATGTGAGCCACTGAAACGTGCTGTTTTGGTGTACGGCTGTGATAGCATAAGAGCAACTTCAGATTTAACTGTGTCTCCTGATTTTGATAGTTTACAGTAGCTCCACCTAAGTTCTGCATGTATTCCTCTCAGTTACTCCTCTGGGGCTGTTTTTCTGCAAGACAATGTAGTACTGCTCATAGACTACAGTTTTAATTAAAACTTCATATTTTTTTGGTAGGGAAGCACTCCAGACTGTGAAGACTAAAAGCTTCTGAAGATGTTTTATGTATAACACATTTAACCACTTGCACCCTAATACAATATGTGAGTTGCTCAGAAAGGATAAACAAAGCACATTCTGCTTTATTTCCAGAGCAGCAACAATTTTGGAAAGGAGGCTGCTCAATAATGCATTCTGTAGAAAAACGCATTAGAAGCTCTTGGTGTCTGACACAAATGTTCACAGAACACTGTCTAACTATCCTCACATGCTGATTTTATAGATCCAGGCTTTAAAAGGCAGCTTTCTTCCGCCCCCATCCCCCAGGCTCCACCCACATAATAAATCAATAAATATATCAATAAGTAAAGTAACAAAAATGTCTCCATTGCTGATACACAGTAGATGCCAATTTCTTTTCCTGTTCTGTTTGGTAGATCCCCATGTATGGCACAGAGTGGGTGGCCTGTACGTTGATAATCACCTTGACTTCCAGAACTGCCTCTGTTATTAAGCTGTGTCACTGATCCCATCTGGATTACAGAGACCCATCTTACTGATGAAATCACAGAGGATTTTAGTAAAAGTCGGATAATATTCTTTCAGTATTGAAAAACTGTGTGGACCTGGCAGTGCTTGCAACATAGGCATATGGCAAGCACATGAACAACATATTGTACTCTGAATCTATTGTTTTAGTTTGTTTCCAGCAGTTTCAGTCCAGACAAATCCATTGCTAATAAATGACTTGCGATGGTTTGCTAGGAGAGGAAGATGTTGTAGCAGAGGAACATCCTATACTCCCTGCCCCCAACCTTTTGGGATAGAATTAAAGCAATGCTAAATAAATGTTGTACACAAACAACTTCTTTTTTTTTTTTTTTTTTTTTTTTTTAATACAAACAAGTCCGGCAGTAAGAATGAAAACTGCAAAGTATAATAAGAATGAGGCAAAGTTTCCCAGAAGAGATAATGTCCTTTATTAGACTGAGTGTTATACTTGGATAAAACAGGTGGTGTTACATGCCCTTCTTCATGTCCTAATGTAATAAAAGATACTGCCTCTCCCAACAAACCTGGACTGCTTTTATCCTCGTACCATCACAGCCACGTCAACACAACTGTTTGTATAATGGATTCATATGCTTGTGGATAACAGGCAGAGATACTTATCTGCTACCTGAAAATTTCAGATGTTTCTTTTGGGGTTTCTAAGGATACACTTTCAGACATCTTTTACTGTTTTTTGTTTTTTTTTTTTTTTTTTACAGGCTTCACAGTAAAAATGAAAATCAAATATATTCAAAATCAAATATATTCAGAATTTTGTATTTATTTTAGACTTTTGGATATTCTCCAGTGTAGATGCAGACCTCTGGTTAATGTCAGCAACAAGTTTGCTTTTCTTAACGGCTTCTTAATGACTCTATAGAGACAGCCTCTGGCTCTTCCAGGTGCTGTGTAGCTCTTGCAGTGGGCATACTCTTAATCCCATTTAAATGTGAAGCAATTTACTGCTTTTTCTCCAAAAGAAGGGCCACCCAGCACTGTCTGATACTGTGGGGGTGATCACAAGCACAGCAAGAAGGTGATAACTGCTTATTCAGCACATTTTCACACCCTTCAGTAACTGTAGACATCCAGGTGGTACATTCATGCCTATGCTGAAGGTGGCTGACTCCTGCTTGAAGGTAGGACCTGCACATGGATTTGGCCGCCTTCTTTTTCTTCATCAACCACCTTCTTATGAAACCTTATGTTGTGGGATGTCTCTTCCTTCCCCAGGGAAGCAGTGCAAAGAGCAGGTACAGCCTCGCACAGGTTGTTAGGTTCTGCCCTCCTGGTCTAGGCACTGCTGCCTGTCTCCCTGGTGCACTCAGGGCTGACAACCACACAGAGCATCCCTCCTCCTCCTCTTTCTCACAAGACTAGTCTTGGTCCCTGGTGCTCACAAACTGTGCTGCTGATCCTGGCCCTGAGCAGTCTGAAACTGTGCTGTGTAATTCAGCGTAAGGTGACAGGTCAGCCCCTCTGGGAAAGACGGGTTCCCACAGCTCCAGCACTAAACAAGTTATTGTGGATGGGCCTGGCCAGAGGGAGGCACACACAGCCTGTGTACACAAAAGTGGAATTCAGTTTATTTCACCTTGAGAGATGACTTTCTCTGTTGGATGTGGCAGTATCGCTCAGGAGGAGCAGAGTTCCTCTTGGCACAGGTAAGCTGCTTTCACCCAGCTGGGGTTACTGTCCTGGTGGGTCCAGCAGCACCACGTGTAGCACTGATGTAGGGAAAGCTACACCTCAACTTGGAGGTCAGTGTAACACCTGGCTAAGCCCAAGCAGTCTCAGGGCCGTGTAAGTCCTTTTCCACTTCTGGGGGGACTAGAACTTTTAGCATTTACAGGAATAAAGTATGTGTGAAACACATGTCATATCTCTCCACACCTCCCTGCTCATGCGTGATGTGGATGCTCTGAGACTGTCAGGTCATTTATAATGCTGTTTGGTTTTTATTACCAAGCAGACACAAAATTATTCATGTACACATCTTGCATATTCACACACAAATTATTTTCAGCTGTTATAAGGTAATAAATATTCTCATGCACTTGGCCATATTGTTGCTGCAATTCTTCTTATATCCCATTTGCCTTTCTCCCATCATTACTTTTGAAAGTAATTAATTGCTCCATAAGGCTTCAAAAGTGTGACAATTATTTTATTCTGATTGAAGAAAATAAAGAGTTGTTCCTGGGTAAAATACTTGCTTATTAGCAAGTACCTCTGAAGATCAGGGACAACAATATTAAAGAAATAGTTGAGCTACTAATGTTTGGAATTCAACTCTTTGCTGCTGCTGCAGGAACCATATAGCTCTCTTAGATCTGTGTCACCATTTACATTCCTGGCACTCTGTAAGTCATAAAGCTCATACCTACTCTGGTTGTCACAGCACAGGCTATATAGCCGGATTAAGCATCTTAAAGTAAAATTCTGACAAGAATGAAGGCCTAAGTGACCCAAAAGAGGCAGTTTTGCCCCATGTACAAAAGTGTGATGACACTACATAAGCCCCGCGTTGTACTGCTTGAAGCCCGTGGCACTTACGTTGCTGTCCCCCAAGGAAGATCCTCTTCCCTTCCAGACCACACATTGAGTACAGTAACCACAGCAGCACTTATCAAATCCAGAGTTCAAGATGACTCAAGCTGCAGCTGCAGATCTGGTGCAAGTGCACAGGCAAGCTGCTGTGGTTGCCACTACTCCCCACGCAGCAGTATTAGGGAGCCTTCCCATGCAGCACAGTGCCAGGGAACTACAGGTGGGTTTCTCTGAGGTTTCCACTCTGCTGGTAGAGCACAGAGCTTCAAAGGCCAGGAAAAGCAAACAAGCTCATGGCTCTTTCAAATATTTTAACTGGTGCTATTCTAAATATGTGCGTGATTTGCAAAAAAAAAAAGAGTGTGCCGGTGGACCTACCATTTCACTGCTTAATTGAGACAGGGTTCTGCATGATGCTTCACCAACAAAATGACAGATGAATGGCATTTGTCCCCGAGGTGCGTTTCTAGCTGCCCTCCCCCCGCCCGCAGCTGGCTGTGTGGTGTACTGACATCAATTTGTAGTTTGTGGGAGTTCACTACCACATAGGGAGCAATTGTTGCCTTTCGAGATGCAGCTTCTTTTTTTTTCTTTGAGACCATTAGGCTTTCTTATCAAGTCTAAACACTGGGAAAAGGGGGCAGAATAAATCCTACAATGATGCAATTAGCTAAGCGTGAAGCTTCAGGATATTAAAACATATTGAAAAGAGTCTTCAGTTTGTTAGGCTCTCTCCTCTCCTCCGCTTTGACCTTGACTTATTCTAATTAACATGAAGCTTCCTTGAGTCAAGGAAAAAAACCCAGGGTGGAGCATAAAGGACGTGTAATCAGGAAAACGTCTCTGGTGTCGCGGAATAAGGACAGCACTAAGAAAAATACGTTCCATTGGAACAGGGTAGCTCAGAATATTTTTATGTTTTCAGAAGCATAAAAGTCTTTCAGTCTCCATTTAGATATATTTTGAAAGTATAATACAAAGTTGTGCTTCCTTTCTCATCAAAGGGTGTTCTGGGTGGGTCCTGACACAGAACAGCGTTTCAGAAATGGCATTTAAAATCTACTGTGAGACGAGACATAATTCGTCAGGTTTATGAGTATGGGTTGTAAAGAACATGAGTGATAGTCTGGCATAAAGGTCCTGGCAAGGAGGATTACAGTGGATTTTAATAAGACTTTGGAATGTAATGAGGGTACTTTTGATGTCTACATATTGTGGTATCTGCTTCTCCTTCCATGTGCTCCAGGGCTAAGGCTGCAGAATTAGAAATGCTGAATAGATGCTACCATGCATGTGATACTGTGCTGTTTTAATTGCTGGATTGCCCCCTGGGGACAGGCCACTCAAGAAAGCCCTTCCACAGAGTCTGACATACTCGCATCAATGGAATGAGTCAAGAGAACACACATACACCCAGAGCATATTTCATAGTGTGATTTGGTAACCCAAGTCATCTGGTGAAAGATCCTTTACCTCTGGATCATTGAGTGCCCTGCAGGACAAGACCCCAGGTAACATGGTAGTCATTAGTCAACTGTTCTGCTCCCCTGTTGGAATGACACTGTGGTGAAGAGAAACTTGAAGCCTTTCTCGATGGTAAATGTCCTAACAATTGTCAGGGGATTCCTGATAGTGTAACTGTTAGTCAGAGGAGATGCTTTGTTCACCACCAAGAGCTCCTCTAAAAACTATCAGAACTTTAATGATAATTTTTGCTGGCAATTCCTCTGCCTCTTTTCAGGGGGGTGAGATTAATTAGTGATAAAGGATTTTCACTACTAAACCCAGGCTACGCTTTCTGTTTTTCCCAGTCAGTGAAAGACGAGAAAGCTTCTTAGAACAGAACTTAACCTGTGGAGAAATGGGGAACTCAGCTCACTCACTTCATAAAGAAACCTTGAAGGAAACCTTCTGTGTTAAAATTCCTCTTGTTAAAAAGCTGTGAAGTCATAAAATTTTACTGAACAATGGTTTTCTATACAAAGGGATCTTCAGTCAATAGTTCCTCTCTAAGCTGTTCTACATCACCCTGGCTTCAATAAGCTCAGATAGTCAAACAATCAGCGCAGGAAACAGAGTGACTTCTATAGGTTTAACAGCTGTTCAACGTGCTCTGTTTTCAGTCTATCTGTGTGCAATTTTGTCATGTTTTTCACAGACTTCCATTATTGTATCTATCAGACAGGACACAGAAGAGTTCAGATTTTAAAATAGCTTGTGGGGGAGACATTGACTATATCTCTTATTATTATTATTGTGAGGCAGACAGGAGTCCACTTATTAAGGCTCTAAATGGTTTTACAGTAGGGTGGCCATGTAATAGGATTATCCGAGCTTCATGAAACAGACAAATGGTTTGCACTCCCATATGGCAATTATTGTTGCTATTATGTATTTAGGCAATGAACACTATGATGAATTGAAAAATATAGCCCAAATTCCTACAGATGTTGAAGCTCTTGTGTTTGTTTCAACAGGAAAGAAAAAGAATATGAATGCTTATCGTCTTAATCCTGTTCTCTTTTATCTAAGAGTCAGTAAACTAGAAATATAGTGGAGATGATAAACATTTTCACTTCACACAGTCCAAGCTCATCAGTTGCCTTGCTTTCCCCAACTGAAAGGGCATATGCAGTGGATCGGGTGTCACACGTTCTTCTTATTCCTTGCCAAGATCTCAATCCGAGGTTCATCGGCATGCTGCTTCATTGTTACTCCTGTGCTTTGGCAGGATGTGTTCCTGAGAACAAAATTCAGTTTTCACTGAAAATCTGCATCTTCCTATAGTCCACCTGTAGGATTAGTTGCATTTTCAATCACAGGCAAGCCAGGAACTTGGAAAAGCACTGTTGAAGAAAATGAACAAGGGATTTCACTTGCAAATGCAAATGTTTCATTTAGAGATTTTTCTCTTTCATAAAATAAAGCTGCACAAATTTCTAAACAGAATGTTACTTCAAAACACCAAAGCAGACTTCTCAATTCTTACTTGGATGTCTAATGGAACGTTAGCTTTTCTCTGGCTAAAACAACTTGGAAAGTTCAATGTGAATCCCAGCTTTATTTAGATATAATGGATTGTAAGGCTTTGGGAGACTGATTATAATTCATTTTGACCTTCTATGTAACTGAGGCAATATAATTTCCTGGAAAAAATTCCTGCACCGCTTACAATACTCTGGTCCTTCATTTGGAGAATTTTCATATGTGTAGGAATTGCTCTGAGAATTGCAGTAAAGCTAATGATGCCCAGTCTCTGCCAAACACTTGCTATACAGAATGGTAAGATCAATATGTGTGGCAGGTCTCTCAGCAGAAAACAGTTGCTTTCTCTTGTATCAGATAGCTGGGCTGGGTGGACTGTACCTCTGATAACAAGAGTCTGAACTTGATAACACTGTAAATACATAATAGAGGTATTGATAATATAGCACTGTTGCAATTTCAGATGGTTCAGATTTAATGTAACCAAATCTCAGATTACCTAGATGCCAAATATATCCTTCAGTTCTAAAACTCATGGGGTATTTGAGTTTGTTTGAAATCATGACTCTTGGATTGTCCTGGAGCTACTTGGACAACTGGAATTCATCTGCATTTCAGTTAGATTTCAGATGACTTTCCACCATCCTAGAATCTTCAGAATAAAAGCTGACAGGTTGTTTTCACAACCATCTACTCACATGCTTGAGCAGCAGTTTGTGTATTAATATGATGTTGCTTCATTTTCTTCTAAATATTTTAGGATTAAGCTGTTTAAGATATTCTTATTACATGGGAGAGCTGTTCATCATGTATACCTGTATCTACTCTATTGTTCTGCAGTCAGATTTTCCACTCTCACTCCAAAACAAGCCATGTGGTTTAGACAATTTTGACTGCATGCTATCTTGCAGATTAGAGAAGCACAGCAGTCAAAACACTGTCTACAGAAGTCCACGGGTAGAGCTGCAGCAAGAAGCATACAGAGGTACTTTGGAAACAAATGCTTATTCCCAAAACGTACTCCTGGCTGGTGTGAGCAGAAGGCAATAGTTCACTGAAGTACAAACAGATTTCAAGTTTTGGTTGCCTGCCTTTTTTCTCCTTGAGGACAGGTGTCGATAGTCCCGGCACAACTAAAACATGTGACACTGGCAGTACACTGATTACTAGTACTAGATTAGAAGCTCATTACTCGCTCAAGGCTTGTGGACAAACAGGATTCCTACTGCTTCCAAGGGACATTGTGCCTGATGGTAAATCTCAGTTTTGACAAAAGAGGCAAGATGTTTTTATGGTCCACATGGAGTGGAAGTGCACTAGTTACTTCAAGACCTCTTCTGAAAGAGCCTGATGCAGTAAAAAAAAATCTTTTTATCAATTTAATTCAGCCAATAGACTTCTCACAATGTGTGGTTAGTCTGGGTGTGTATACAGGCATTTGTAAATCTTTAATATCTGTAATGGACTAGTTCACAGAGGTGTCAGAGTAGCTGTGTCTTCTTTATGCCATGGTTTCCTATGGAGAAGGAAATTGTCATAGCACCTGGAGAGGATCCATATAGATTCACCTCCTTCTGCTTGACATGGTGGAAAAATAGAAGTGAACTGCTGTCAGACAGATAGCAATATCTATGCAATAGATAGGTATGTTTTACAAATAATCATATACCTACATGACTTCATGGCATGGTCAGAGTGCATGAGAAAAGCAGAGATCAGCTTTGTCTGTCCCCAGTTCTGGAGCTTAGTTTTCCCATTTATTCCAACAGTTAGGTTTATTTCTATTAGAGTTGTGGTTCTCGCACATAAAGAAATAGGTTCACAACTGCAGCTGTACATGGGTTCACAAAAATCTGGCTTTCCTTGTTCCGAATACATCATTCTCTGTCATTTAGGACCCCCCTGATAAACCATGAGCATTACATGAATAAACTGTGAAGCTTGCTGCAGATGTATCAAGTATTTACTAGCTTGCTGTGGTTTTTTTTTCTGTGAGAAAAGCAGAGAGACAAGTGCCCTTCTCAGAGAAAGCTGGTGAGCTGTGCTCTGATGCCATTCAGAGCTTGCTTCCACTGGTCCCTTAAAAACCTGTGGTGCAAGTGAGGGCTGCTTCTTCTGTTCTGGTAGATTTCAAAAGTGCCCAAGAATGTGTATTTTGAGAAAGAGCTTTAGTTTGTCTACTTGTCACTAGAATAAGGAGCTGCAGAAGGAGATGTCTGCACATAGTTTTGTAGAATACCGAGGCTGACAAAGCAAGAGTAGATGAGATTGTAATTTAGGGTAGTAAAGTCCAGATCCAGAAATCTATCTAGGTGCAGCGTGGGTGTAAGACAGCTAACCATTGCTGTTGATACCAACCTAAGAGTTCTAGGTAAAAAGATCAATGTTAGGGAGCAATCATAAACATTTTGCGAAAGAATATGCACCATGGAAAAGTATTTTAGTTAAAAAGGAATGGTAAAAAAATGATTTTGATTCTTTTCTGATGTGATCACCACCTGACATTTATCTGCTTAAGTTTATTTAGAAAACTCAGTTTCAGATGCACATGAATATTTGCTGACGCATTCTTTAATCAGTGAAGAGAACCGGAAGCTCTGGGGCATGGGTGCTCTAATCCCTATCTAGATAGGTCACAAAAATTCCTTTCCATTTCAACTATCAACTTTCATATCAACTAATGTCTAGATGTTCCAGTATTAAGTGAGAAGTACTGATTAATTAGATAATAAATGTTGATGTCTAAATTCTAGGTGCCTGAACTCAGATTAAATAAATTTATTTCCATGTGACTGGGAAAATGAGTCTCTCAAATGCTACTAAAACAGTATTGAAGTTAGTACTTCATTGCCACAGCCCAACTAGTTGAAAACCCCTGTAACATTGCTGCTGAATTGGTGTTTAGAAGACCCAGGACTAAAGTTCTGGTCCTCTTTCAAGAGTGCATCAGGCTTGTGAGAGGACCCAGAGGAAATGGCTTATTCTTTTGCAAGCTTTTTGCGTGATCAGGGCTCATGAGAATATTTTGTAGTGGGTTTGGAGGAATTTATGCCTTCCACCCAGCATCCTTAATAAGAAACTGCTTTCACCATTCTCTTTTACACAGAGCATCTGGGGCAACTCTGCTGGTCTCACAGGAGAAAATCAAGTAGGAAAGTCCAAAGTCACACAAGGCCTTGTAGGTCAAAGTCAACACCTTCACTTCAATCTGGAAAAGCAGCAGGCGAGCAGCAGAGATCACAGAGCAGTGGTGTCACACATTGCCATGCTGAGGAGCTGTCAGCAGAAATCCAATTCAAGGGTTGCTAGAAAAACAACAGATAGCAAAAAGTTTGTTTTGCTTCATTTCAGCTGAGCTCTGAGGTTACCAGCCTTTACAGAATGACAACGACAATGTACATTTTTATAGTCCAGCAGAGTTCAGAGCCCTGGTAAGAAAGCAAAGCACTGCTTGGTCAGCTCCACACAGGCACAACAGTTCAAGGGTTCGTGTTTATTCCCCTTTCAGCTAAGCTGTTTTCCCAAGAACATCTTTGTTACTTTTTGCCATAAAACAAAAGGTCAGGTTTGATGTTGCTCCTAGAAATGTTCTTGTTGTTCTGTTTGTTTATATAACCCCCTTCTCCTTCCATCTGATGAAGAATGAGCTCTGCTTCTTAGTGCCAGCTGCACACAGGATTGTGACAAGAATGACAGCCTCAAAGGGGGCCAGGGAAGGGGGGCACTGAGGGGTGAAGGAAAGAGAGGGAAAATAAGCAGAGTTTTGCCTCTGGCCATTTGCAAACAGCTTGTGAGATCCTCAAATCACACACATTGCTGGGTAGCCTGTGCACACAAGCTGTCATTTCCTCACAAGGAGTCAGCACCGCTAAACCCTTTCAGGCGACTTGGGTGGGCGCTTTAGAAGACATACTGTCTCATCCCATTCAGGAACTGCCCTCTGTCACTGCTCTCCTGGCATGCTGGATGTTTGTTTTTTAAGTAAATAAACTGGCTGGTGTCTCAGGCTAGCTGTGAATGCTGTGTCCTCCCACCACCACCCTTTCCTGCCACTCCAGGGAACATGAGGGGAAAAAAAAGTAGAAGAAGAAAACAGCCAAAAGCAACAACAAGCTGAAAAAGTTCACAGAGAGCTCCGATGCCACCCACTAAGCCCCGATCTACAAATAATCAGTGACCAAATGGTGTCATTAGAGGCCCCAACATCCTGTCAGCATTCGGCCTTCCGATGGGAAGTCCATGGTGGAGGTGATTTCGAAACCATCTTTCCTGTCTCTTTCAGAAAGAAGATTCTGGGAAACAGCCGTCACATTTTTCCTCATTTCTTCCAAATGAACTTTTCATGTTCCAAGTCAGCGGTCAGCTTCAGCAAAACTGAAGGAATATTGTTTGAAGCCTTTTTGTCAGCTTGCCTCCTTTCTAGGCTAGGGGATGTTTTTGGTGCAGAAAGGAGATGCAAGATCATGAATCTGCACCTGTTTTGTCAAGGGTGCACAAGAAAGATTGCAAACAAGTTTAATCTGTGTTTTACTGCATCCCCACTGCCTCCTTTTGCTATCTTGATATACTTCTGTTGGTGAATCCATGGGTGTTCACATCGCCCTCGTGTAGAAACTTCGTTAACTAAATCATATGGCTATCCACCCTTTACTCCCTATGTAGTCAGTGAGAAAAAATCAGGACAAACCAGGATAATTCCAGCAACTCCTTCTTGACATCACCATCTGCATGATTTTCTCCCTTTCTCTCTCTCTCTTCCCTTCCCTTCCCCCTCTCCACTGCTGGATCTACAAAATGCCAGTGGTTTAATAAATTAAATTACCTCTTCATGCATTAGTCTTTGTGCCTACCTGCTTCCTGGGAACAGAGTTTCTCACTGAAACATAACTTGTTCATTCACTGTGAAGACAAAGCATACTAAAGCATACTAAAAGGTGACAGATACCAAGGGTTTGCTGTATCGATTGTGCTTTCCTGCCCAAGCACTATTTTGACAGTGGATTGATGAACATCAACAGCAACAAGAGGTAAGGCACAGACCGAACTCTGTTACTGGATGCATCCTGTAAATGCAGGATGGTTAAGCTAAATATTTTTGTAGAGTATCAAAACTGGCTTCCAGAAGTGCTTGATTCAGTGAAGATGTCATAAATCATGAATTAGCCACAGTGAGCTGTGGTGATGATTCATTGATTTCCCTCATCTCTCAATACAATGGATCATAAATAATCTAAAAAAGACACTCCTCTCAGTTATCAACACCTCTCAATTAGACAAACAGGGCAACAGGCTAAGCCCACAGGCTGGGAGGGCTCAGCCCTGGAGTCTGTCAAGAGAGGCAGCAGTGAGCACAAACGGGATACTGGAAATATTTCTGAACCCCAGGCCATACATATCACACTGCGTCTCGTCATACCACTTGCATGTTCTGCTCCCAAAAGGACTGAGATTCAAAACCTAGAGGCAGATTCTTAGATCTGAGTTTCTCCTGAATTCAGCACTATTTGCTTGCATATGAACTCCATCAGTTTGCACCTGAAACTCATGAAAAAAGCAAAAAATGTACCCCCAAGCTGAGAAACCCCAACCCTTACAGGTAAGACTCATTATATCCTTCTATTCAACTTCTTTACTATTGCACAACCCTCGGTGAGGGGTCTTGTCACTATGGAGGTGGTTTTTATCACTTTTACAAATAGGCAACATAAAAGAAAACTGGTTTAATGTCAAATTTAGGACACAACATTGGTAAGTGCAAAAAGTGACAACAAAGCCATGAATGCTTGATAGCAGCACCTTCAGCAGTTTCTGGGGGCCTGCTTTTGACTTTGGCAAATGCAGGATGTGCTTCGGCTTCATAATGAAATATACATATAGGATTTTGCAAAGATTTCAGCAAATTGAAGCTTTGAGATCACACGAAGGAAAGTTCTACTGCTTTCAGAAAGAAATAAAGTGGTTTCAGGCGATCACATTTCTCCTTCCTCCTTCCTTTCAGATCAAGCAAAGTTCAGTATTTCAATTGCATTTATTTTTATGAAGCAGCAACAAAAAAGAGCAAAAAGGGATCAACAAAAAAATTAAATTTTCATTTAATACAGAACTTAAAAGATCTAATAGAAGGCACAAAGAAAATTCAGCACTCAGATTCCCTCATGCGGGTGATAGATTAAGCCACTACTGGTATAATTAAAGGAGTGTCAGTAAGTGAAAGCATACCAAATAATATGGCCCAAAACAGTTTAAAGCCTTTTGGAATTATTCTGGCTGTGGGACTCAGGCTTCCACAGCTGTGATTATAATAACTAACTGGATCCAACACATTTTGCAGCCAGTTTTTGTTCCATGTTTTGTACTAAGCTTCAGCTGATATCCTGGAAATGGCAGGGTACTGTTGGTCATTCACAGCCATTCCTCAGCCTCTTCAGAGTGGGGAGATGCTGCTGTTCCCAGTGGCAAGGTCCTTACTGTGGAAAAGCCAAATTCTTGCGGTTGCTATTCAGGGCCACACTGCTGTCTTGCTGGCACATTAGGACTTCTCCTCCTAATCAAACATGGGAGCATCACTTCCCACCTGATCTGAAGACTCAGCAAGAGCCACAAGCCCTTGCCCTTTCTCAGAAGCCAGATCCTGCACTATCTTCCAGCTCTACCTCCTCCTAGTTTCAGGGTACAGCCAGGGCTGCAGGGTGACTGTCGCTTTAGTGATAGGCAAGCTAGTGGCTCTGGAGCCAGCCTTTCTAGCCTGCTGCATGAGCCCTGGATTTTGTTGCAAGCACTTCAAAGCAGAATAAGTCCCACGACTCTATATAGCCCTCCTCATGGCCAAACCAGACATCAATGTGCTAAACATCTCATACCCTATCTAAACACCATCTTTCTCACTACTTGAGCAACATGTTTCTTTTTTATTACTATTTTTTTCAGTAAGTATAGAGCTTTGGTTCAGATAATGCCTTTAAAATGGAAATGTACTTACTGGGCATCACACAGATTGAGGTCTCATGCATTGTATATATCCCTTGGCCTTGCAAGCACAGACTGGTAGCAGAGCACCAGGCTGAAAGTTTGTTCTGTGTTTGTGTATCATTGAACTAACTTGATATAGATTGGTTTAGAAACACTGGGCCTGTTCTATGCTGTGTTCACACAGACACTTCTCAGGGCAGAGCTGCAATTGAAGGCTGCAGGGGTGATGTTGAATACTAATGGAATAACATGCAATTTAATCCCTGTTCAAATTTGGAGCTGTTGTCTGTGGAATTCATACACTTTCATTTAGCTACACCAGAAGTTTTACTGACAATGTAACTATATGACTTTACTCCTTGCGCAATTTCTGATCAAAAAACAAGCCTGAAGCATGGTTACTATGAGAACTATAACAACATTCTGGACTGTGAATTTTCTTTCTGTGATTTGCACCATGCACGCAAAGAAAGCTGGGAGTGTTAACTGTGCTTAAATGTCACATGTACACACAAAAAGAACAACTCCCTCCTTTCCCTCCTATCCCTGAAACAAAGTTTTATAGATAAACAAGCCAGCACAGAAACTATGCCTGTGAATCCATTTCAATTTAATTAACACTGTGCTAGTTACAAATGCAAACAGGTTCCCAAGCACACAGTTTGGCAGCCCCTCCCCTCTGTGGACTCAAGTTTGACTCCTTGCTTTGTTCTAACAGAACAAAGCAAGCAAATAACAATGTGACCCTGACCCTTCTTTACCCCTTCACACACAAATGATCCTTTTTAATATTCAGACGAGCTGTGACATGAAGAGGTCCCATGAGAACAAACACCTGCCATTTCTCTGGACAGCACTTTGACCAGACACTGCCTATCTAGTTTTTTAACAACCTTTACATCCCTGTGGCTGTTCTGTAAAGAAGATGGCAACACTTGTGTTCTCAGGACATAGCCTGTATTTCTATGCAGAAGCACATAATGCACAGTCCCTTCCCACCAAGTCACACAAACACGCTCCACCTGAAACCTCACAGCAGTTTTTTGCCTGGAGGACCAATAAGGTACAGCCTTGGAGGCGGGGATGGTCTAACAGCCCAGCTGCCAGACCTCTTTGAACATGTGTGTGTGCACATGTTTTGACTGAGTTGGACATCCTCAGGCTCTTCACAATTCTCTGCCTCTTTGGAGTTAAGACCAGACCTAGCAGGGGAGGAGGGTGTTTGGAAGGTGTGGAGACTGTCTAGACTGAAGGTGCCTTTTTTTCCTTAAATGTGAATATGTGCTTTAATAATAACACAGGGATCACCACTGGTGCTCTCCCAGTGAGAGCTGTGGCAGAGGCACTGCTCACACATGTGGGCAATGCGGGAGGCAGATCCCATGTCCTGTGCACACACCGCAGCAACCAGGCTTCTGTGTCTGCTCTGGCAGCACTGGGAGCTGGGCTCTGATGATGTTGAAAGCTGGCGAGGCTGACAGGATTTTTTGTCTTGTGATTAGAGGATACTCTCCTTCCCTCAAAGCCCCAGTCCATCCCTCCCTAGTTTTGAAGAACTTTTTCCTTGGCTTACTTCTGAAAAGCTCAGTAACAGGCACATAAGTCTGGCAAGACCCAAATATCTCACGGGTTGATGTTATTCTTGACTGACATTTGCCAAACCCATTTATCAAACCCTTCAGCTCTGGGAATTCCCAACTCCCCCGATGATCATGCCTGTGCTTCACCAGTCCTACCATTAGAAAAGCTTTTTTGAAATCAGGCATGAGATTAGGACTGCTACCATAGTTGGGTCCTATCTGTCATGGATGCTGAGAGATTATTTAGGAGGAAGATGTCCCACGGGCTGGAAACCTTGCCCCGCTAAATGCTGGGGCTCTGTGTGTGCTCTGTAACTGTTGCATCCAGGGATCACCCAGATCTTCGTTCCAAGTTCAGAGTAAGAGTTGCTTTTTGTTCAGACTTCTGAAAAAAGAGTTCTGCTGCTATACATTTTTACTGCTAGAAAGCATGCAAAACAGCATCAGAGACAAAGGGAAGAAAGGAAAGCCTAAATCAGATGGTGGTAGGCTTTGAGCTTGATGTGGTCAGGAGAAGAGTGTTTCCTCCACAGTTTTCATTCATCTGAAGGGCAACAACAGCCTGGTCTGAACAGAGCAGGTTAGCAGAGGAATGTGGGCTGCTGTTTGCTCTGGAAAACAATGGGAACTAAGTACTGAGGTACCACTGAAGACTTGTCAGTCAGTCTTGGCTCTGGATTTTGACTAACAGTTACAGGAACACTCTCAGTTCTTACTGGGAGGCAGCAGCAAAAAAGCCAAACCAAAGTGCTCGTGTCAAAACAGTTTTTGATGCCTCATATTCTGTCAAAGGCTCAGGCTATAAGAAAGATAAGCCAGCTCCTCAAAAAAATGCAAGAGTTTAATTCCCACAGGAAGCATTCATGTCACTGAAGTCAATGGGAGTTTGGTACTAAGCCCTTGCGAGCAGCTGAGCACCAGTTACTATTCTTCCCAGACACAATCTATGAGAAGGTTTTCACTTTGTTTTCCTACTTGAAACAATGAATTTTTGACATTTTTCCCATTGCCTCAGTTCCCAGCAAGAGATGCAGACTTTTCCAGGTTAGGTAATGTCACTACCAAACATTCAGCAGCTGCGTAAGCTGAGTCAGAGCTCATATTTCCAAGTAAATGAATGCATTTTCTGGATATTTAGACACAGCTCACTGCTTGCCCTCACATCAGGAACGAGGTCTCACCCGCCATCTAACACTGAAAAAGATTGGTGCTGTGGTTTAGAGTGACAACTTCCTTATTTTTCCCATTGTTAATGAGCAAGTTTCTGGCATCCCTTGGGCTGGCTGGAGTTCCATATTGGTGTGAGGTGTCCAACCACATCTGAGAGTGGAGGCAATCAACAGCCATCCAAGCACTGTACCTGCAACCGCATGGGGAACGTGTGGCCAAGGCTTTTGCTCAGGGGTGGAAGTGACTGTTCTTTGACCAGCTTCTTTCCATGCAGGCACTCAGAGCCCAGTACTTTATGAGTCTGATATGTACGTTGCATGTGGCAAACAGTATGTTTGCAGTAGGGTGTGTGCGCCTCTGGCAAGGAAATTCCTGCAGAGAACAATCACATTTACAAATCAAAATGTGTCGTTTGTCTATCATTGTTGCTCCAATCAGGTTTTAACTAACAAACACATTCTCCAGAATATTTACTGCAAGTCATTACGAATGCACCACCAGTTGTTTATACGTTCAAAAGGAGGGTAGCAGTTCTGCTAGTCTTTACTCCAGCTCTGTCTGTGCTTCGTATTTCCTGCTTCCCAGGAAAGTGGAAACCACATGGAAGAATGCATATACTTTAACCAAGTTTCCAAAGTCTCAGCACAGATATCAGTAACGCTGAAGAGTTTTAAAGCTGTGCCTTATATCAGTTTTGACATGTAATTCATAGGCCTATAAGAAAGGGAGTTAAAAGAAAACCTTCCATTTGGCAGATCAGAGAGATGAGAGGAGGAAAAATGGGTGGCACTGGTGGTTGTGTCTTCGAGGGCTGAGCTTCAGAGACCTAGAAAATGCATCTCCAGCTGTTCAGAGATGTGTAAAGACACGATATGGAAAAAAACAGCTGTCTTATGATGTAATGCTTTACCATTGAACATCACGAAGTGAAGTACTCAGCTAAATTAGAGAGGCTAAATTAGAATTAGGAGTTTCAGGTTCTCATTCTTCCTCACTCAAAAAGTATTCTGACTAAGACTTTTCCTGAGCTTTAAACAGAGGTTGAGAGCTGACAGTCTTCTTGTCTTTGAAACAGATGATGCTCTGAGCAGGCATGAAGGAGATTGGGACTGAAAAGACACCACAGATGATCCTGGCCTGTGTTTTCGAATGTCCACTAAAACATGGCTCAGCAACAATGGATGCTCCTGGGGATAATGGGCAACAGATCCTGGGTTGCAGTAAGAGCAATATATACATTCCATCAGAAATCTAAAACATGTAAACAGACAGGCAGAAATTGTCAGAGGGATGTGAGAAACTTGTAAATTAACAGCAAATGCAGGGAGAGGAAGTCCAGAACAAACACACTGATGTTTTTCACAACCATGGAGGAGTTTAATCCACTGTTTTAAAACACATATGGTACACTAAACATCAGATGGGTAATAGGCTGAGAGATACTTAGAACCAGCCCATGGAAATCTAAACACAAGGCATTTGTTTCATTGTGTTTCTTTTACTTTAAATATTTACTTTCTGTATTTTTCCAGGATACAGCTTTTGATCCCATATGTGTTAACAAGCTACCTTTCCAAAAGCAGACTTTGGGAGGCATCACACTGCAAGTCACTGGTTTGGTTCCAGCGGTTCTTTGGGATCTAGCCTATTTCCTGAAGGAAAAATGGCCATACCCAACTTCCCTCCCCATCCACAAGCCCACCATGCCTCACCACTGTATTTGACAGCATTTTGGCAAAGACTGTCAGGAAAAAGGACTGAATGGGTTTGGAAAACATCGGTTTCTTGTTCCCCTTTTTCATGGGCTGGAGCACCTAGAGAGCAGGTAGGCTTAAATTTCATGGCTGCATGGAGTGGGAAAGTAGATACATGTCGTTTTTTCACTTCACTGTAACAATGTCCCACGGTAATATTGGAGGCAATCTGAATTGTGCTCAGCCCTGTGAAATTTAATGGCATGGAATGGAACTGATAAATTGGAAAAGGTACCTTCACCCGCATATTCATTTCCAGTGTGGGCATGCACTGTAATTTGGAAGTTCTGTTCTGTGGGCCTTCAGTGCCATGTGGGAAGACTAGATTGATGACCGCAAGATTCTAGATATGTCATGAAGTATGGGATTTTGAGGCCAGGTGGGAGAAGTGTAAGAGGTGGCAATGCTACCTGCAAGATCGGGAATCCACATGGGGTCCTCCTATGTAGTCCTGAGCCACTGTAGGTTCTGTTACCCCTTTGCTTTCCTGAAATGCTTCATTCTGGGAGGAGTTCACAACCTGGTGTTTGAGGGCCACCCCTACCTTTTGCATACCTCACCCCTCCCTCCCAAATCTCAAGCAGCCATAAGAGCATTTATTTCTTAGGATGGTCCTATATTGAGGGGAGTTGCTATGGGTCAGAATTAAGGAAAGAATAAGTCAGAATTAAGGCAAGAGACATAACTAAGGGCAGACAAGGAGAAATTATTTTGCTGCTTTTCCTGTGGGGTTTTATGAATAGTATAGGTCTTCATTTTCTCTCTACCCTAGGAAAGTGCCTTGTGACTGCACTAGTGCAACGGCGTATACCCCAGCAGAGACACTCTGTGCACGGCTTTGGAAGGAGGCATTTCTGACAGACCAACAGGCTAGAAATGTTTGGGAGGGAAGGTTGAGTGGGATTGTGGATGGGCTGTTTTCTGTCAAAATTCACCTGTTTCACAGTCCTTGTGCTGTTTTGAGACTGATCTGTGCTACAGCCAGAAAAACAGTTGAATGTATGAAAAACACCTAAGTCAGGTTTAGACCAGCTAGCTCTGATAGTGCTGATGGTGTAGCACTCCCAGAACCATGCTCTATGAATTGCTTCTGCAGAAGACTGCACCTGCCCGGGACAAGGTCCAGGTCCTTGCCTGCATTTCTATGGCTTTCCATGGAGCAATGTAAATACGGCTCTGCAGATTCTGGACCTGCCTGCAAAAGTATCAGATACGTAATGGACACTTTAATGACATTTCTAAATATTCCTTAATGTAACGGAATGCAAACCTGGGCAAGAGCAGGCATCAGGAATGGTGGAAGGAAAAACATTCGTTTTGTCTGTCAAATGATTTCCTACATATCAATTAGTCTTCTTAGATTAGCACAATCTTCTGCAGGACTAGGTAATACTTTTCAGTGCAACGAAAGATTCTGCTGTATTTATATTTTCTTCTGGTTTTTTACTTCTAGGGAAACTCAAACAACTTAACAAATGTAGGTATTACTCAGCTAGATGAACAATAAAACACTGCTTGTGCTGAGACTGGAAAATAAGTGAATGACAAATAAACACTGGAGAAGTACATTTGTTAATATTTATTTCAGCATTCCTCACCCATCTTACATCTTGCAGCGGGGAAAAAAAATAGTTAAAAGAAAGGACTACAAACATATTTAACTCCACAGGGGGGATTTCTTCTTCCCTGATCTCCGTTTCATCTGCATCTCATTAAGTTGCAAGATAATCTAGTCCTTTCTTCTATTAAGTTTATGGACAATTGCAGAAGCCATAAGCCTGCCGTATGAGGGAAGTCTGAGAGAACTGGTTTTGTTGAGCCTTAAGAAAATGATGCTTAGGGGAGACCTTATCACCATGTTTCAGTGTTTAAAGGGTCGCTACAAAGAAGATGGAAACTCCCTTTTTACAAGGAGTCACATGGTAAAGACAAGAGGTAATCAATACTTTTTACAAGGACAGGTAATGATAGGACAAAGGAGAATGGCTTTAAACTGAAAGAGGTTAGATTTAAGCTAGATGTCAGGAAGAAGTTCTTTCCTGTGAGGGTCCAGGCACCTTTTATATCTGTGACACAGGTGTCTTCTAGCAAAACTGCGAAGGAGAATGGCTGGTTTAGGGCAATTGCAGGTATAAGTCTCCTCAAATTCTTTGTCCCTGTGGTTCAGGGGGTAATTTTACCTAGTGGCAGCAAGAAACTCTGTGTTGTTTGTTTCCACCAGACCAGTTGCCCGATATTTTATTATCATGTTCAGAGCAGAGATTTGTGAAGATGAGGTCAGGCTTTCCAAAGACATTAGGGAAATGGTTAGAGTCATGACAGAGCTCTCACTTGTCTGGGATCTTGGCAAGGTCTAGACAATACTGCTGTTTGATCCAGGTGCACATCAGAGTCCACCATTTAATCAGAGACATAGTAAACATTCTGTTTTGTGCCAGCCCTGACTGGTGAGATGTGTCATTGTCATCTCTAGCTACCAGGTTCCGTTGTCACCTCAGATAGACGCCAATGATGTGATGGGGCACTGAATGCACGTAGGAATAAGTGAGCCTCTTACCTCTGAAGATCTTGCCTTCAGAGCAGAGCCATGGCATTGTGGTTGCTGATGTGGGTTACCACCCAAATTCAAAGGCATGCCGTTTGCTGAAACACTCATTGTAACGGAAAAACATCTCGTTTTGTAATTTCTGGAGAAGTACAAAGAAGTTGGGCATTTCAGTGTCCAGGCCCACCATACATTGCCATGCTGCCAAATTACAGGTTTGTTTTTTTCTTTCATTATATGTGGCACCAGATCTATAACCTGGTAAGAAACAAGAAAAAAACTGTGTTGAAGAGAAATTGAAATATAGGTTTAGGTTTGGCTGTCACTTGGGAAGGACACTAAATAAATAACTCCAAATTCTCTTTTCTTAAGTATGAACTCAGAGCTTATTTGCAGCTACATGCTGAGTATACGTTAAAACATCTCTGCAGGACTAGTTGAGCCATTATTCATACGTCTGTGCAAGTTGGAACTGTAAATCCAAACCAAAATTCAGTTTCGTTTTGTGTGCAAATGATGCAACTTTCAGCGTATGTTGAATGCTATTTTTTTTCTTTGATTGTTGCTGAGATATATTTGGACCATATGTAGGGAGCCTACTGTATCCTAAATATAAATCCTATAGACACTGAAAAGAGGAAGGATTGAAGAATGCACCAATAGGCACGAGAGGACTAATCACTGTCAGAAGGACCAGTAAACAGTAAAGTTTACAGAACCAGCCTCATCTCCTTTTTCCCATAATAAATTGAGTCAGTCTCCCAGGCTGCCGTGCACTTCTTCCATCTTCCTCCATGGGAAATTGCCTCTGGGAAAAAGGATTTTTCTTAAAGCAAGTTATAAAAGCCATCAAGAAAATAATTTCACTGTCAGCCATCATTGACAGGCAGTTGCTTTTCTGGGGCTGCACTTGCAGCATTTGTAGATGCTGTTTCCATGCTGGTGTTTCCAAACCATCTGCATTCTGATACAGGCAGCTTGTGAATGTCAAGCTAATTAGCCAAGGCTAATGTCTGGTTTCCTGTAGAGAGCTTTTGTGAAGTAATTACCTTCCTCGAGGTCAAACTGCTGTAATTACAGGTCTTTAATTAATCGAGATAAACAGCCTTTGAATTCTTGCAGTGAGTCAGCCAATCACTATAATGGACTATTAAACCTCCAACAATATAGGGTATTATGACAGGTGATAGCAATGCTTTTTATTTGTGTGGGATCTAAACAATAACAGCTTTCACTAAAGTCGTATAAATTATTAACATCTATTAAAGTCTCTGCCTAGGCATATGAGCAAAATCATTGTTACATGCTTTTCAGGGTAGACATTCATATTTAAATAAACCAGAAAGTAGGTGCTTTCATAGAAGTAGATGACACATGAGTAAGAGCAAAAAACTAAGGAAGAAAAAACTGTTCTCACTCTAATTTCTCTCTCTTTGTCTGTTTTTGTTCCTTTCTTTTATTTAGTAACATTGATTTATTCTTTGAATCATAGTACTGAGGCCACTTTAAAATAACAAACTTCCCAACAGCCTGCTTCCCCTGCATGTGTGTTTTCCTTCCTCTGTGTCCCCTTTGCTCCTCACACCTCTTCTGGAGGCTCAGATATTTTGGTCTACTATGGGAATGCTGGCAAACATTTCCCCACCTAACTTCGTTATTCCTAAGGTTGATTCCCTGTGGTATTTCTTCTTCAGAAACTGTTATTTGCTGTACCCCCTCTCCTCTTGCATTTGGTGAATGAAACCGCCGATATAACATCTCCTTTTAGAAAAAGAAACCACCCTACTTCTAGCATACTGAAGGCCTACCCTGATGAAGAAAATTAAAAGGAATGCAAAAGAAAATTAATAGAGGCTTGACCCCCATTGTCTTCTGTAGGCTTCGGTTTAACTTTGGAGTGCATAACAAGTTTAGGTAACATATTTCCCTGATTTAAGTAATCACTGTACTACTACATTACTAGAAACACATGTAAGTTTAGTTTGGATTCCTGCCACAGATCAAAACCAATATTTGGGAACAACCTTCAGAGCAATCTAACTTATTAGCCACTGCCCAACAAGAAAGAAAAGAATATCTATAGTTCTGCTACCACTTAATTGAACTTTTAGACCTAATCAGTTAAATTTGCACATTTCTGGTTTTTGTTGGTTTGGTATTTTTTGTTTTGTTTTGGTTTTTTATATTTATTTTCTCTTTTTACCCAAATAAATTAGGAGTAGAACATACTTGAAGCTTTACAGCAAATTAACAAGTGCCTGAATAGGGCCTGATGAACTGTAGAATGGTAACTCGTGAAGAAATCATATCCATATTCAGTGTCAGAAAGGAACATGACACACATAAGGAATTAGTTTAGCAGGAATTTGGTTGTTAGCTATGTATGTAAAGCGACAAGAAAGAGCACTTCAGTTTTATTAAGTTTACAGGCATGAGACTCAGTGTGAATCTGCACTTCCTGATTTTTGGGACCCTTGACTCACACTGGGTCCATGTATTACCATGCAGTGCTTACACTGTGCCACCTCCCCAAGGTGACTACACCAATAATGATTACTAATGGATAAATGAGCTCTTTTTAATCAAGTACTTACAAGTTTACAAGCCCTTTTCCAAAGTCAGAACAAAAATCTGACTTTTCATCTACATGTCTATACATACAAATGTTTGTGTGTGTATTTTATAAAGTATTATTCTCATTCAACCTTGCCACTGGAGCATGTACACAAAGGCCTACGGGAAGGCCATGGGGCTGAATGAAATGCGCAATGCACACTATTTGCCATGCTGTTATCAAAGGCCCTTCCTATGAAAAGACTCAGGGAGGTCAAGGGGTATATGAAGCAATGCTGGAAAATGTCCTTGAGGTGCTGAGTTATTTTTTGTGTGATTTTATCTGTCTAACTACAGTCAGGTAAAGTTTATGAGGTAGACATCCGTTTATGAACTACTCACTTCGGAGTCCTTTTATAGTCAATAGCTATCAAGTCAATATACACTGTGGAATAGGGAATGATTAATTCTTTTTTAAACTAGGTTCTGAAATACTTTAGTATTTCCTGCAAAGGGCTGATTTCTCTCCGTTATCTGTAAAAGGACTATAGAGATAGCACTTTTGACACATGTGGGGTGCAGGGGTGATGGAATAGAATAATTCCCTCCCTTTATCAGCCCTACCCCTCCTCTATTTGCAACAACAAAGCATCCTCTATGGCTGTTTCTCTTAGCTTCCACGTTCAGTGAGATACTGGGAACTTTTCTGCATTTACCCTTTGGCAGTACTTCGCCATTTGCAGTGCTCTGGAAAATGCTGGGGACATATTATATCCACATCACTTTAAAGTTCCCTGAAGTTGCCAGACCAGGCTCTGTGCCTTTCTAAATGTGCATTGTTCTACAGCAGCAGTCCTGTTCCAGCCTTTCACAAGCTATGTAATGTGGTGACTTTTCTCTGTCTTTCCCCTTCCCACCCTGTATACGCTTTCAATCACTGACAATATATTCAAAACAAAAGTATTCAAGAAATTAAAACCAGAATGAGATCCTCAAGGCCAGGATTCAGAGCCCGGTTGTAAAGGAAACATCTAGTTGCCTTTATAGCATTAAAGTGGTATGATGATAAATAGGAATTCTCATTTAAAGGGTGATTCATGTACCAGGGCAGACTGGAGGCACAGGCACAATGACTCAATTTGAGTAGGCTGTAAAGTGATAAAATGTTTCAGCCTTAGACACATGCAGGAGTTTGGGCCCCTGTGACAAGTTAGGTGGGACTTTTAAGGAGGCGGGGATCTGAGGCAGCTGGCAAAGCAGAAGAAACAATACTGCAGCGTCTATGACAATGAGAAATGGGCTTCATCATGAAGATCTGCCAAGAGCAAGACTCTTGTGCATGACAAAACTGGCTCATCCATTCCATAAAATTTCTCTTGTCCTTTGGTGAGAGGGGATGAAGCAGTGACCATGCAATTGTAAGAGCTAAATTAATTCCAGCATTTTCCAGTATAAAGGCAAATTCCCAGATTATTTCATCCGGAAGCAGCCGCAAAGCTCATACAGTGACTGAATAGAGTCTTTGATTTCTACCCATCTGCCTGCTGGCAAAACCAAGAGCTCTGCCAAACGTATAGACCCATGAATATCACACGGTATTTGGGGTTTCTTCTTTTAACCCACCCATGCCAATTCCAAAGAAAACCTATGAGCCTATTGTTCTCTGGAGAACCCTGGGAAAACACAGAAAAAGCGTATTTCCAAGTAGATCCATGAGCCGGGCGGGTAACTCTCCACTGACATACTGTTATTAATACGAGGAAGGTAACGTTTAATAGCTACAGCAACACGTTAACAGAGGGATGAACTGGAATTGATTTTTTACATCTGCTCTGACTTTCCCTGGGTCACTGGGAACCTAACACATTCTCTCTTCCTCACTTCACACTTTCTGGTCTCCCAAGGGTATAGAGAAACTTTTCCCCCTTCTGGAAATTAGGTGGAAGGTGTTGTACGTGCAAAGTGTTACTTATAAAAGAAAAAAGATGGTGCTTCACTTTCTGGAAGCAGAAGGAAGTGCTTTTGTTTGACACTGAAACAGGTGTTGGGTTATCAGCCTATAAATGCAGTGCATTTATAGGCTGATACACACTTTTAGTCATAGTTCACAGTAGGAGAAAACACTAGAAAACATGTCTTTGTAATATATGGACATATAGCCTGAGAGTTCGGTATAAAAAGTGTGTATGGTTATTTGACCATTCCATTTAGTTAGTGCATTTGAAATTATCAAATTGAGTCACATTTGCATTTAGCTTTGTATTGTATCAAGAATTTGTCTTCTACATACAATGGGCATAGACTGCTTCTCTTTGCATTTGGGACTCAATGCCATTTGAAGTTAGGGTTTTTTCTTAGTGGAAAGATAGCTCTATCACAAGCTTTTTCCTGCTGATAAGCTAGTCCTTGAGGGTTTTTTTGAGTAAACACGATACTTTACTGGATACCAGACTAAAATTTTACTTCAAATAAAATATGCGGTGAGGTTTTCGGGTTTTTTAAAGCCACAGAAAGAAAACATACATTCACAGTTTTGTGTGTGAACCATATATTTGTTGGCAGAAGTAATAAATGATAAATTTAGTGCTTGGTGCCTAGTGAACTGTAAAGTTCTCATAGTCTTTCCTGAATATCCCTAAGCTCTAAGACAATTTGCTTTGCTGAAAGGTAGCGAGTTGTAAAAATTGTACTTGTTATCTTCCTAGAGTCAGTATTTATTTGGGGAGCTAACACTTAATTTGTGTATAGTCACACCTGCCAGAATGACCCTCTGAAACTCACACCACCCCAGAACAGAGTGTGTTTGAAAGCCTTCCAGGGTTTGGCCAAGGACCCCATCAATCACGGGAATGACACAGTGTTTGGATAAGAAAGCTGACAGGCTTGCTTAGCCCTTCTGGTGCTCCCTTCCCCTCTATCATCTTAAAACAGTCTTTGAAAATGCACCAGCTGTTGTTGGAGAAGGGGACCTAAGAAGTATTTTCCAACTGTTATTTTGAGAATGGACTAGAGATTTGAAAGGCACCATCGCTAATGAAACACATGGAGCTTAGCCCTGTTTCATAATCAAAGAAAAGGAAAAATGGCTAGCTATTGAGAATGCTGCAGTTAAAAACAAAAGCTGAAACAGTAGCTTTGGGCAAATGTAATGTTGTCACTGAACATCCTGCTTTGCAGGCAGTCCTCATGGAGTGGGACAGTAATGAAAGGTCCCAAATCAGAGATAACACTGAGTAAAGGGTACTGCTGAGGCTGGGATAGTCCTAGTCTGCCTCCAGTGGGCAGGCTGGATGAAGTGAAGAGGGGAGGGAGAAGCAGTGTTGATACAGAGATCCTATCATTGCATTTTCACAGTAGCTTGCCATAGGGAAGTGGAAGACAGCTTCCAAGAAATATCTGGCTCTCTGGGTGGGCCAGCCCAGCACCACACTTAAGTTTATTGCATAGGGCTGCAAAGTTCAAAGGAAGCTCTGGGAAAGGGGAACTGTGGCTCACAGTGCTGCACCCAATCTGCTGCACCACACATGGCTAAAGTACACACTATCAGTAATCAAGGGAAGGACCTCCCTGAAGCACAAATGGCAGTGGGGGAACCCTTCTATAAATATCCTGAGAAATAGCAGAGTTTCCCTTTCCAGTTGCCTGAGTGACTCCACCTCCTTTGATAGCTTGCAAATGTTCCCTTGGTTTTAGTAGTTACCACTAGATCAAAAACAAGTGCATGGGAAAAGGCAGCTAAGCACAACAGGCATGGGTTGAATTGCATGCAGTAGGAACTGTTCTGGGGTTGTGGCTGTGTCCCTTCCCTTTTTCCATCTTCCTAATCCCTTTTCTGTTTCAGTTACATTCTGATTTCCTATATTCAGTCTGAGCAACCTAATTCCAGCTATAGCCCTTAGTCCCAAAGAATTAAAATCACACCCACAAATTGGCAAAGGGCAGTTTCAGCCTGGTCATTTTTCTCCTGCTGCAGACAGCAGGGAGATAGAATCCAGCGACAGCCTCCAACCCAATTCAGCACCACCTGAAAACCTTGGAGGCATTCAAGTGATCTTCAGAGGTCTGCATATTCAGTTCTGAGGTCTGGGTTTGGATAATGATGGCCACAGTCCCTAGAACATTTTGTCCTCATATCTTTCCACTAATAATTGAAAATCTGGTTTAGACTTCACAGAATTCTGTGAACCTGTATCTATTTAAAATAATGCAAAGCACCAATAAGCATGAAATATGAATATTTAGGTTCACCTGAATACATACTTTGGCTCCTTAGAAGAACACTAAGAAGTTCCTGGAAAATAGCGTCTTTGTTCCATAATGTAACAACAGGTAGGAAAATTCAGTGACTAAACTGCATCTACAGTATCAACTTTAACTCAGACTGCTCATGTGTTAGAAATCAGGAAAAAAAAAAAAAAAAAAAGGAAAAAAAACCCAACTTGCAGTTCATGTTCCTGGAAATGGTTCAGGTGATGGGTAGAACATACCTATAAATATAGCAATTGGCCTTGTAGTATAGGATACAGCAGGAACATTAGCATTTTCTTAACAGTGTGACTACCTGAAACTTCACATGGAAAAATCACTTCTAGAAGCATTGTTCAGGTGTTACGCAATCCTAACAGCTGATATCTACCTCAACAAAAAAAGGATTGTACTATAGGTGGCATTAGTATCCTGTGATATGTATTTAAATAATTTAGAAGCCCTGTTATGGCTGTGAGAAAACTTTCTATTTTGGGAAATGGCTGGCTACTCCCTCCCATTCCAGGTCAGATTTAAATGAAAGTACTCTATACCAATCCAGTTCATTTTAAGTAGGTTGAGGGATGGAATAAATTTGGAGTCATATTGCATTTCTGCACGGGAAAGGAAGAAAGACAACACATCTTCACGGAAAGCTCACATAAAACGTCATACAGCCCTTCCTGAATTATCTTCTAGCAGTAGGGGATTATATCCTTGCTAAAAATGAGGCAACTCAGAGTCTTACAAAAGGAATATTATCCCTTTCCATATGATGATATCATGTTACTACAGAACCAAGGTCCTCCTTAGTACAACTGAACATTTCTTTCATAGGGGATTAGGTGGAAGAGTTGGCTGGTTTCTCAAATCAGAAATTTCTCCACAGGTTTGGAGCAATCTGAAAGGACTTATTCTTCAGCACAGGACAAAAATACAGGTGGAATTTCCTGAAGACAGCTTCACTTCTGAAATTGTGGGGACAATCAGTTGACAGAAACAAGGACAACAGTTAGCAAGTAAGAGTTCCAGTATGAATAATATACATTCCTCTCATGCCTTTTGCCTGCCATGCCAATGTGAAGTCCTGAAAGAGCAGAAAAGGTGGTTGCAGGCTGACCTTGAATCTACCTTTGAATCCAAGCTCTAATTTTCCCTAAAATATTGTCCTGAACCTACTCTGAGTCTGCCTACCTGGGGGCCATGTCTTCCACATGGTATGCATGTGTGGTAGATCATCAGGTAGAATCAGTGATAAAAATAGACCTGTTAAATATCCCTTTCAGTTGGCACATCCTACTGAACAATCACATGGACATATTAAAGTTATTATAGAAAATATTATATACTTGCACAATAAATACTGCTTTCACATAGTATAAGTTAAATACTCTTTATTATTACTCTTTGAGCAAGCTTTCTAAGAAAGCCAAAGCCTTTTCTCAAACCCACAAAGCTCCTTTCGTATTTAGCAGAAAAAAATATGTGGCAGATGCCAGAGATCACTTCCTAGGAAAACTGTTCTCTTTGGTTCTGTTTTAGCCCTCAAACTGCAATACTTAGATGCACATTTAAAAATGTTATCCATTGCCATTATGCCAGAATTATCCACGCTAACACTGTAATTTAATCAGGGTTATATGGTTGCCAAAAAGTAATTTTTCAGATATATTCAGAACACGCCTTTGATAAGGTGGACATTAACTGCCCAAATGTCTCTTCTATCCTGCTCACAAAAGATTTCAGGCTAACATGTACATTCTTTATAGGACTTCCATTTGTTCATCACAAGAACACAATTTTCTTCATCTTAGAGCACACCTTTACTTGCACATTTCACTTGTAAGTCCAAGATACAGATTCTTTACTGTCCATTATAGAAATAAACACAGCTTTCAGGCACACGTCTCAAAGAATAATGAGCTTCTATGTATGTATTCAAAATACATTTTGCTGAACAAAACTAAAGTAGAGACAAAAAATCTCCAAATACTTAACAGTGCTTAAAATTATGCACCCTATTAGGCTTGTTGAGCTTAACAGGATACTCTCAAAATCAGATGGTCTGTAAGTGTTTGTTGGATAAAGAACCTACACTTCATACTTCACATAATGTGCTTCCAAAGCTTCCACTCCTCGGTTGCACTTATACTTTTCAAATAAATTTGGCCAGGGTTATTTCTGGTGTATTTCTACTTGACCCATGGCCTTGAAAGAAATACTGGAAAGGAACTAAAATTCTATAATCATTTCCCCCTGCTTATATAAAATAACTTCAGTACTTAAAAAAGATAGAGTTGATAAAAACATTGAGGCCTTCTAAAGTTTCCTGCAGACATACTTTACAGGTTTGATCATGATGTACTTTTCAGGTACAGTTACTTTTTCCCTCAATGACTCTGATGTTATCTTCATCCGGTTGTGGACCCTTATCGCTGAGGGATGAAGTATCAATTGATCTCGTTGCAAGAATTACATACTCTGTCTTTCCACGAGGTGAACCCAGTTACGACTTAAACCTTGTGGATGACCTTCTAACATGGAAAGAGCTTATGGGAAGCAAATGGAATTTAAAGAGTTACCTTCAATTAACGCTAATAAAAGAAAATAAATTAAATGCACCAACTGCTGCAGTCAACCCACCTTAACTCTAACTTTACCAACTACCAGGCCTATTTGTGAGAAAGTCACTGTAGTCAGAAAGTCTAATTTCCTTTTGAATGAAAGTATAAATTTATAGAGATGTTAACTGAGCCACAAAATCTACACCAAGAAGCAGCAGAATCAAGCTGCAGAAAACCTGTTTACATGGTGTATGGGTATAGGTGTCCTATGGTGAGGGTGCTGCCCTGACTTCAGCATGGATTTCACTGGCATGGATGAAACTTGATTGTATTCTTTGGCCAGATAAGAAGAAAAAAAAAAAAGCTGCACAGAGAAAACAATATTTTTAAAATTCTTTTCACTTCTGCAATTTACGATATATTCCAAAATTCAGGAAGAATTTTTTTATTTCTCTTTTGTCCATGAACTTCTTCTGTCTGTTTTAAAAATGTGCTATTTTCTTTATGATCTGCAGAGAGCACTTCAAAACAGCAGTGAACACCCCACTCGAAGTGCATTAACATTGGCATTTCATATGAATAGGGGAGGATGCAGATTTGATTTAAGGCAGGACATAGGAGTCATACGTGGAGCCCAGATGCAGAGACAAATGCAGAGGAAGCAGCACAAGTTCATTTTTGTCATTCTGGGCTCAGGTCACTCCTTTTTGCTTGTGTGCCGCCGCAGGCCGCTCAGCTCTTCCCTCCTGCTTTCTCTTTGTTACACTGTCCATTGGATGACAGGGCTTTTAGCACCATTTTGTTTTAGGAAAATGCAGAAAAATATTCCAAAGGAAAGTAGTGCACACTCCATTTCTTCCTGTTGTCAACAGGAGAAGTGCCTCTTTCTAGACTATGTCCAAGCACTGGACTCAACGATAGGAGCAACTCTTGGGAACTGCCTGGTCTGTGATAACCTCGAGACAGCATAGATGCTTTAACAGTCTCTTCTGACTCAAAAAAAAAAAAAAAATCTGGATTTATTAATTAAAAGAGAAATGGTGGCTTTCTAACACTTTGGCTGGCATAACAGCCCTCTCTGTCCCACCTGCAACCCCAGAAAAGGTGGGAGACCCATGGATGAGGGTGTTAAACAAGCAGTAATTATTTTTGCTACAGTGATTGTACAACTGCAGCCTCAGTAACTGTTAATGTCTTCTGTGGAACCCCTTTTCAGTAGGGTGCTCATTTAAAACCTGTTGTTGCCATAGTGTTTTAAGATGCGTATGGATTTGTCGCATGGCACATTACCTAAATGGGTAAGATGCATATGATAACTCCAAACTCATGTTAATTTGTCTGTACCTTTCTTATATGGGTTGCCAAGTACAAAACTTGTCGTAACACAGCTTAGTACTCCTGCATCACTGAAATCTCTCTGAAAACAAAAAGAAACCCAGCCACAAGTAGGTTCACATGAACTTTGTTTTACTTGTATCGTCACTATTAGATTATTTCTATAGAATTATTATTATTTCTATATTATTATTATTATTATTATTACTATTATTATTATTTTCTGACCATGATGAGAAAGACCATTTTTGTGAGCATTGTCAAGAGATTTATTACAGCCATGTCCCCCTGGGCTGTAATTTTTGGATACTTGAAAAACAAAGCAGGCCGAGATCGCTCAGCACTTACTCCTTCATGAAATAATATTGCACAGTTGTGCTTGGAAGCTGATTATCCACTTGGTTCTTTTCTTCCTTTCTACAGAGCTTTAGGATAATTTCCTGCCAGAGGTCCTGGTTTTCTTTCTGATAAGTCATAAGCTGCTAGCATGACTGCATGCTAAAATGAAATGCCTCTTTGCACTTGGGGCAAGAGCTGGGGATGTTCTCTTGGTCAAATTACAGTTTGATAAAGTGCATCCTACCTTCTGCAATAGCAGCCATACGTTCAGCTGCACGCAGTACTTACCACTTCCCAGCTTAAAATGTAACAATGCGGGGTGCTTTTAAGCAGCTGCTGCCTTCTACTCTCCCTCCCCCCCCAGGTGGCTGCACTTTGCTGATGGGTAAAGTGATTTCTATTTACAGAAAAAGCAGCTTTTATAGTTTGTAAATGGTTTTAGGGTCCTCTGGGAGGAAAGGCATGGTGCAGGAATGTAAGCTATTCTGATTCTTGTTAAGAGAGGGGGACAGAACCCCATAGGAATTAGACCAAAACCAAACTCCTGTAAAAACCTCCAGGTGCGCAGTCTCTGAGAGCAGAAACACTGGTTCAACAAAACTATCAGTTGTGGTTTTAATTGAAAGCTTTAAATGAAAAAAAGGCAGTGAATAATGTGGGATTTCTGGGAGAGGGAGGGAAGGAAAGGGACTGGTTGATAAATAAAAGGTCCCACCCTCAAACATGTGTACAAAAGCAAGAAACTTGTCTAAAGTGCTCATGACACGATCAGAAACATTCCCACTTTGCAGTCAGAAGCCGATTTTCGGCAAGCTTACGTAGACTGCACTATGCCACGTTTTCTTTGTAGGGCCAAAGAGGGATCCATTAAACTGGGACCCGCAAGGATTTGTTGTGCTGAAGATGTTAATCGATGTCTGACTAACTATGCATGCAAACACAGACAGCCCCCACGGCTGCTGACTTTGGGCTTCAAACTCAGCCCAGCACCACTGGCGAGCTTTAAATCCTGTCAGCAGCATGCTGAAGAGTCTCTCTGAGACACAGCCAAGATACAGGCAGCACATTGGGAACATGACCAAGTGGGAACTAGACTCTCCTTTCAGTACGGAATGTTTTCTTCAATTAAAAAAGAAAAAGGAAAAAAAAAAATGATCTGGGATTTGAATAAACTTGTTAGATTTTGATCTGTGAGCTTATGTCATTTTTTCCATGCTTCCCCTCAGAGAAATGGATTCCACGATTTAAATAAAAAAGCTCCATTTTCTTGTAAAAATATTTACATTGACAACATATCCCAGAATCCTCCCTCATCCCCCCCTGGCTGCTCTGTGGCTGGCGGGACAGGCATTGCCTGCTGGGACCATAGGCATTGCAGGAAGCAGCATGGGCAGGCTCATGTGCAGCACGGGCACCCTGTGTGCTGACATGTGGTGGGAATGGCACCCCATATGAAGCCCCTTCCTTGCCACCCTGAGGCTCATGGTGTGGATCGTGCTTTACACCGCTTCAGCAGGTTCGCAATGAAGATGTGTTGAGCAGCTCAGGTTTAACACGGAAACTTACTGGTGGGAGCTGAAGAGGATTTAGATTAGTGTTGTACAGCTACCTGGGCATTTTGGAGACTGAATGCACACACATGATTTTTTCTGATACACTTGTCTCACCCTGCTTGAAATGCATTAGCATGCTGCTCCAAAGGGATCTGAATCAAGTTTACATGCGAATTAGCTTCACTTACTGTTCCTAGCTGCAGATCACCACTCCTGCAGCAGACGCTGGGCTAGATGATCTAACCTGCTTTTCAGCTGCCATTGTTTGCAGTCCAGCAATAAGCTCCTTAACTGGGTTCGCAGGGATATGGCGGGATGTGAACCATGGTGGTTCACACAGCCTGCCCTGCTCCTTCGCAGCAGGATGGGCAGTGGGCTGGTGAGACACAGCAGTGTCAGCTGCATCCCACCACTGGGGATTCAGGCAATTTTGCACACATAGAAGCACTGGCTCTGAGATTCTGAAAGCTATTTATTTGTTTGTTTGCTTTTAAAAAGGCATTTTTTTTCACAAAAACCACCTAGTTTTAAAAGAAGACGCAAAAGTACTCACGCTGCAGCTGTAACTCCTCTTTGTCACCATACCATTACAGCCAAACACTTTCAATGCTCAAGCCCCTTACAGAATCCTGGGTTTCATCTGGCATATGGGGCATAGCTCAGAGGGGAACCTATGTGCTGCGCTGAGACAGGGATAACTCAGTTTTGATCCGAAAGGCAAGTGGTAAAGGGCTGGACCATGGGATCTGTACTGGCGCTGGTGGCCAAATGCCAGCCAGTGTGCAGCTTTGCCCCTCTGTGCCTGAAACACTCATATATCAGGCAGGGACAGTAAGTACTTCCCTTACCATGCAGAAGTCTTGCGGGTGTGAATGAACCAGTTTTTCAGGAGAAGCCACGAGGGTTCTTAGTAAAACACTATGAGTGTTACAACATGACCGGTGCTGTTCCGGCCAGTGCAGATGATTAGGGATTAGCCAGGGGTCTGCAGCCCTCCCACTAGCCACCACTCCACCTGGTGCAACTGCTCCTGCTCGCAGTCAGGCAGCATGGCCGCATCATTCTCCCCTCTTTGCCACGGTCTCGTCTCCTTTCTTTATGGTGCTGTGTAAATAATGAATAATAGTATCAGTAGGTTGGTTATAAATTAAGCAAACTATATTAAAATTGGTTTTGCGTTGTGGAGAAAAAGTAAATTATGAGGTGTTACAGTTGCAAACATTTTGTTTTATATGCTACTTTCAAGAAGAAAAATATTATGCCAAATGAAAAAGAGGTGTCGACCAATTGGCTCTCCCGATGCCTGTCCCTTCCTCCAGTAGTAATAGTCCCATCGTGCTGTTTTACAAGGCAGTAAGCCAGTCACCAAGTGGAGAGACTGCCAGACTGAAGTTCTCCTGGTTTATGCCAGAGAGGGAATCAAATTATGGTCTTGTAAAACAGTGTGATAGTGCTATTATGGGGCCGGTCCTACAAACCGCTTAAAAAAGAGTTTTGAACAAGTTTCCCAAAATATTCTCAGGAGCTGGTCAGCAGAGAGAGTCCGTGATGCCAAGCAGTGTAAAGCAGAGCAGGAGATCTCAAAATAGCGTATGTCTGCCCAGGAAAGGTGCGCATGAACCAGGACCTAGCGCAATGCTGCACACCATTCCCCGTGGTGGGCTGGACCAGTATCTGACTGGGGCTTGTCAACCTTATCATAGGATTTTCAGCCCTTTCTCATCTTCTGGCAGAAGGGGAAATAGACATTTAATGACAAAACCTATTATCTCGATTTTACGAGGGTGAACTAGGGTGTCAAGATCAAGGACAATTTAGCTGGCTTTGAGCACTGTGACAGAATGTTCTGCCTTGCCTTTTGTAGTCTGTCCAGGCCTCCCTACAACATTAGTGCTGAAAGGAGACAGTTCTCGAGCCACACTAAGATGCTAACTGTGATAAAAGCATATATGAGCTCCCTAGGCCAGAGATAAAGGTGGTGGTTTAGGACAAACCCAAGAGCAGTGTTTAAAACCAACCAGATGGGAGAGCAGAACAGTGATAGTTCAGGGGACTTCAATTCAGAGCTCTCTTGGATGAAAAATGAAGTTTCAACCAAAAAAAAAAGTCTGTTTCCACCAGAAAATGCTGAATTTCCTTTAGAAATAATAAAAATTTCTGCTTGACAAACCAAAACATCTCAGTTGACAGGAGATATTCCCTTGTTGGAAATGCTGTTGACAGCATGAGGGCTGAAATGCAGTTGTCTCATGGTCCGCGGGGCAGGACTCTCCAGCCATGTTTTGTCTACCATGACATACTATAGCCAGGGATTTTTAGTGCTCACATTGTGTCCTAGCAAGAAAGAAGCCTGGGGTGCGGGAGGGAAAACATGGATCACAGAGGGAGTCTATGCTCGGGCCAGAAATCCTAGCCTGCGCTGGCATGTCAGTGGAAAAGGCACAGTGTGAGCAAGGCATCTCAGGGAGAGACCTGCAAATAGCATTCAGGTATCCCCTGAAATGCCACAGGCACACCCACCCACCAAAGGCCTGGAGGCAGGGGACAGGACAGACTGGAGCTGTTTAAGTTCTAAGTTAGCACTGACATTTCCTTAACCTTTGAAACATGTGGGTTGCAAAGGAATTAGAAAAAAACAACAAACCAGAATCACAGTCCTCATCTGCGGAATCTACACTCATATTTACGACTTGAGCTCTTTTAGGCAAGCAAAACCAGACTGGGAATAAGCTGGCACTGCTGCTGAGGAAAAGGCAGATTTAACTTGTCTAATATTTGTAAATACACCAGAGAGGAAATCTCATTGCACTTAATTCTAGGCTCTGCTTGTTTGTTGCCTCCAGAAAATCAAATTTCCAGATAAAATTACCAATGGGCATGTGAGATTTTTTTTTAATGACATAATTTCATAAGGAGTCTGGCAGATCTTCAAATAAAATAAACAATACACAAGGAAATCTATTAATTTTATTAGCTTGAATGCATCCGTGGATGGTGATAAGGAAAGCAAAGCTCTGGTGCTTAGAAGCTCAGCGATAGTGTTCAGAAAGAAGGCACAAACAAGGCCTACTTGCATTGTCCAAAACAGGGTAAGAATGAACTAAGAAACAGGATTTTTTTCAAGGCCTCAGTGTAATCATATATTTTACATCTCTTTCAACGCAACACTTTGTTTAAGCATGGGAATGTTCTAGCAGACTTATAACAATATTTCCATACTGTACATTTATTGTAGCTACTCATTAAGTCAAATTGCTAGCATATGAAGTCATGTGGAAAAAAGAGGGATTTAAGACATAACATTTGCAGGATGCAAACATGAGAAGTGAAGACTTTTTCATCAAACTCTGGTTCACAGTCAAAGCAAAATTCCAACAACTGTGCAAATGCGAGCTAAAGGGAAGGGAACTACTATCGATTCAAAAATGATTTCACATTCAATTTCTTAGCAAATTGCAACCCTTGCCATTCTGCGGCATCTATATGTGTTGCTACTCATATGGAAACAAATGAAAGTGTATTAGGAAGTTGACCTTTAAGAGCTTTCAATAAAGAGAAAGCAAAAGAAGCATTACTGCGACCAATCTTTCAATAATTACTGAAGTGCTGTTATTCTCACTCTAACAATAATCCATGTAGACACTCTATATTGAAGTTTTCTGCAGAAAACTCTAAAGCACAATGTAACTAAGAGAAAGAAATAGTCAGGGTGTGAAGTAAGCTTCAGTGTCGTCTCTTCCTCTTGCAGCCATATGTGTGCGTGCTGCAAATAATACTTTGACCTTGATTAGTTCTTTGGTTATGCTGCATTTGCTCTGACTTTCCGTGCTAATTTTTGAATCTTAATGTTTCCGTGGTCATTGTTCATTGGACACAGCCACATTTCACAAGTCAACTAGACACAAACCTGTGAGCTGTCCTGCTCAGTATCCACCTTCTCCTGAGCTGTTTTCTTCGCAGTGGAATTGGCACCCGAGTTCGGGGAGCGGGAACAGCAGGAATGCTGGCTCCCTGCCCCGCCAGCCAGGCAGCTGTGTGGCCAGTTCATCTGCCATGAGCAGGGCAGCTTCTCTGAGGGCAGCTTTTCCCCAGGCCAGAAACCTGCCCTCCGCAAACGCTATTGCTATTCTGGGTGCGACCAAAGAAACAAGCTTCAGCCGCGTGAAGAGGAAAGGAAGTGGGGGAAGTACCAGCAGGTTTGAGGAAGGCAAGGAGGAAAGTCAGACTATGGGAGCTATATGTGTGTATATACGTGTATGTACATTTTGCAGAGTGAGACTTGTGTAACTGATGGAGTTAAAATATTGGCAGTGTATTCCTGTTGAGGAACAACAGCTGTAGCAACACCAAGAGAAACAACAGCAGCCACCCTCCTGCACAGCACCTGGGGTGGTCAGTAGTCAGACGTTTCTCCTGTTCATCTCATTACAGCGTGACCAAAACATGTAGCTGTAAGAAGGCCTTTGCGCTCCCTGGTGTATATTATTTGTTATTCGGTACAGCAGAAGGGGCAGTCAGTAACAGCTGCTGCAGCAACAGCTAAGCCTGAGGGTGAAACAGAGTTTCTGAGAGGTGAGTCCCTATCTCTGGCAACACTGCATTGCCCCAGCATGGACAAAGGTGGGAGTGAAAGGGGCAGACAGGGGCCAAGTGTAGAAAGGAGGCCATTCTACTGAGAAGACAGCAGTTAAAAAGAAACTAGAGACTCCCCACCACTCCAAAACTGCTCCGATAGGACAGGAGCTACTGAGGTACCTGAGCCACACCAGCCGGAAACCTCAAAGGAGGTACACAAAAAGAAACAGCAAATAAAGGAGCACAGAGGTCTACCTGCCTTCCTCCGACCTAATCACACAAATCGCCACCTGCCTACGCGGGGCAGCGCAAGAGGGAGTAGGCAGGCACATCCCAGACACAGTGACGTTTTCGGGTCTTCATTTCAGGAAGGGTACCTTGCTGTTCTGCCTTCCTCTGTTTTGGTATGCCTCCTCCTCTCCCTCGTCTGCCCAAATTCTTCTACCATATTAGCAAGAGTTTCACACTAAAAGGTCATGGTCTATCTCAGCAGCTCAATTACATTTTCCTGGCAAAGTGAGAAATGTGTGCTCTTTTCCACTACATTATCAGTGGATTTACTGACTGAGAATAGAGATGGGGATTATATGCTGATGGATATGACAGGCTCAGGAGACCTGGATTTTCAATCTCGTATTTTTCATTAGCGTAGCACTATCAGTCTCAGAAAGCCCAGTTAGATGCTCAGGCACTGCCCCGTGTTTATCCTTCCTTCCTCTACTTGTGCAAGAAAGGAGACCCGCTTACCTAAACTGACCTGGTGAGTGCGTGTGCTGCTGGGCACACTTCCTCACTGTTCACTTATGAAACCAGCTCTGCTCTGGGTAACCTCCAAAAGCCACTTCCCCAGACCACGCTGCAATTTCCCCACCTGTACAATGACTTCTTTGTGAACTACCTCAATGCCCACTGTATGACAGCTAGGTATTTATAATATTACAGTTGATCTGTTTTCAGATGGAATGACTCCATTTTAGACAGAATTTTTCAAAGCGTTGATACATTTTTCCTTTTTAACCCTGGAATGTATAAGCACAGTGGATTGCAAATTGAGAAAATCCCAAAGAGTAATTTTATTAGCTGCTGAAATATATTAGTGTTCCTGGACTTTGAACTAGAAATAACGATAATAGCCTTTCCTGAGAGCAGAATTTTTTCCTGACAGACTTTTTTCTGATGTTAGATTAAATTATCTTTGTACTGCTTTAGCTTTAGTGGTACAGAAATAGCTCCTTTTTAGCCTGTCTTTATGTGAGGGGACAATAAATACGGCTCGCTTTTTGATCTAAATTACTTATTGCACAGTGATGGTTAGCCAGATAATGGCTGTTTTGGGCAAGCTCAAGAAAGAATCCACGCCTGTGATCTTTCTTGTCACTTAACAGGCCTTATTTTTTATGGTGGCAGTTTTACCTGGGAGGCCTGTAAGGAATCACAGGGAGGCACAGAGAGCTGGGGCTGGAGAAAGCACTGCTGACATAGCCTGTGCTCTGTGTAAAGCCTTTGTGGAGAGTACTCACTGTCTGAAGTCACCCAACCCTTGTGCTACTGTACTGGTAGTTACAGAGAGTAAAGTGATATCAACATTGGGCAGATCTTCATTCATACACCTGTCTACGCTAAATATCATCACACTGAATGCCTTATACTTCTGCTGACTTTGAAACAAGCTCAGATGTTGTCAGTGCACTGAAGAAGCAGGGTTATCAACCTCCTTGCACCATCTGAAGGTTATTTACACCCTACTGGTTAAATGTCTGTACAGTCTGGAAAGAGCCTTTCTGGGTCCATGGGTACTCTGTTGTCTGGGACTGCAACTCTTTCGTATGGTACCTTCACATACAGGGACTCTGGGGGACTTTTCCAAACCTCCCTGTTTAAAACCAAGATGCAATTTTTCTAGTGCCAGTGAGAGTGAGTTCTGAGTTGCACACACCACTGCCAAGTGCATAGAAGACTTTTTATTCCATAAGCATTCAAGTGCTCATTTAAAATTCTTTCCCTTACCCTCATGAGGGGTAAGAAGCTGTTCTTCTTAAGCTTGAGCATTCAGTATTTGCACACAGCAAACACCAAAGGTTCACAGATATTCAGAATTAAATTCAGAATTTGATCAAACAGCAACAGAGAAAAATACCTGTTAGTTTCACAGGTCTAATTCTTACAGAGTTTATAAAGACCCAGACATACAAACTCAGAATGAAGAAAAGTCTGTGCATCAACATGTATGAGAAAATTAAACAATGCTTCCTTAGCAATACATCCTTCACTTCTGAGGGTACACATTGCTATTTTCTGCATACTTAAACATGTTATATACTGTTACTGCAGCTGAGCAATCAGGGGCCAGATAAGGAAACAGAAAAAAAGAGAACAGAGTGGAACAATGGCAATCGGGATTTTTTTAAAAAGCCCAACGTAACTGTTCCTACTTTCAAATGGATTTGAAGGTTTGTGTAATCACCATACCAAATATTAGTCAAAATTAGGATTAACAGGAAGTTATACTGAAAAATAAGCTCTCTTGTAGCACCATATCTGGAAAGCTAAAGAACTTCCTGGTGGTCAGCAGGCCACAATTAAGTAGTCCTAGCTCTTACAGAAATACCAATAATGTCCATAGGATTTTATCACAGGTTTCCTGTGATTTGAATTGCAGAAATCTAGACCAGGAGCTGAGCATCAGTTTCGTGAGCCACCTCCCTACGGCAGCTGGTGGTCAGAAAACTGCCCTCCGAGGTGAGACTGCTATACATCTGTGTAGCCCTGTCTGCAACAACCTGGACACCTTGGGCACCATTTGCCCTGTCAGCTAGTCAAACAAGGAAAGACTGTATGGAGGTGACAGGCAAAAGTTTGTCATTTGCACATTGAACGCTATTCAGACACATCAGTACAGTCCTCGTCCGTGTGTCAGTGGCGGGGAGCACTGTAAACTTAGGAAAGTCCTTACGCATATAAAGAAACTTTAACACCTGCTTAGTCCCAACAAAGCCAAAGGAACTGCCTGGGAGTTTAAAGCATGCATGAAAGTCCCCAGTTAACGAGTGAAGGTGGAATTTCTAGGATAAAACCCTTCCACTGGGCATTCATCACAGAGAAGCAAACACTGGAGGTTCACATTCACGTTGGTTTATTTTTTTATAACAGTCATTTGCTGTTTCTGACTCTTCAGTGTCACATTTTAAATCTTGATCAAATTCATTTTCAGCCTTACAAGACGTGTTTTTTTCAGATAAAACATTTACTCATAAAAGCCAATGAAAAGCAAAGTTCTAAATGGTCCCAAATTTGGAACAAGGCCTCACTTCTGTAGCTGAACACCATCTGGACATCAGTCATGTGATTAGTACGAACAGGAAAAACATTTACGAAATTACCCTAAAAGCCCTGTATTTCCTCATGTTCTCCAGCTTACCTGGCTGTGGCTCTGGCCTTCCCATCTACCTGATTGAAGACTTTATTCAAAGCTTGTTCTGAGGTTGATGGAAATAATTCTGTTCCATCAGTGATTCCAGCAGAATCATTGACTGATAAGAACAGAGACTTTTTCTGTCTTTTTCTTTTTTTTTCTCCCCAAATCAGCCACTGATGCATTTTTGGGTACTTTAAAGCTTGTTTTTCTCTTCTTAAAGTTGCTGATGCATGATTTTATCCAGATCCTCAGGATATTTTGAACCACTTTCTTAAAGCCCCAAGCAGCTAAATTGCTGAATTGAGTGTTTTTGTGATTAGTGTCTGGACTTCCCAATTAAAGTTCAAAAACTATGGTGCAGCCATAAGCCACAAATGAAGAAAGTAAAAGAAAAAGAATGTGACTTCAATTATTATATGTATTTTTAACTCTTGATTTAAGGTAGTTTTAAAAATTTTTGATGCTTGACCATTATCACTTAATTTTGGAACTGGCAAACCCCATAATTTCTTCTCTAAACTTTTGTTGTCTAGCTCTCAGTAATATTAGTAGTATATGTTCCCTAAATACTCACTCTAAATAACAGCATGCTCAGTGTCATTTCTGTCAATATTAAGCGTCTGCATCTCCACATCTTCTCAAGCTGGCTTTCAAACTGAACACTGAATGCTGACCTATTAGCTCTATCACGTTAAGAGTAGAACCTATAGGTATCGAGCACATGTGAAAAGGTGGTGTATCAACACACATGCGATTCAGACTGCAGTTTTAACCAACGCAGGTAACACCTGCAAAAGGAAAAACACCAAAACAAACCAGATGAGGAAATGAGGAATTGTAATAATACACAGTAGCTGCCTGACCACAAGCTATTTTATATGCAAGTCTGTAATTGAGAAATGTTATCTGTTATCATGAGACTCCAAGTGCCACCATCTCCCAGCATCATACATGAAATGATGGTGGATAGGAGCAGAGGACAGTGGAGGTCTACAGACACACTATATTGGGTTTATTAAACTGTCACAGACTGTTTATACAGAACGCTCAGGGGAAAACAAAATCTAGCACCTAATGTCACAATGGATGCATTGCTTCCACAGCAAAAATTTGCCAGTTCAGGTAATATTTTTATTTCTCAGTCATATATCAGTAGCCATTTCAGCATTTCCCATTAACATAAAGAGCTCTGTTCTCATCTCCCTTATAAAAAAATTGCCACAGATGTAGATGCAGAAACAGCATGTGTCTTTTCTGCTCAGCCAGTAATAGGTTACATATGGGAAGACAAACTGATTTCGTTTTCATGACTTTCATTAAAATAATGTGATGCTCAAAAAAGGTATTCCTGAAGGCCATTTAATAAACAGCAAGCATTCCAGGCTATTGCCTTGCTAATGAAATTTAGAGTATACCAATCTTCTTTGGGAGCCTCAGTGCAGTTTTTGCTTCCATCTGCATGGCTACTGGAAAAGGCATCTGTTTAACATCCCACACAGAACATTACCTTTAAAAGAAAATGACCTGTCTACAGCTATGCTTCAGTATCAGTACAGATACAGGCCCAGCTTCTAATGTACAATCTCAGCTACTTTGCCAGGTGGCCCAGGGTACCTTGCATGAACACATTCCCATGTTTAAAGGGATGTGTCTTTTTCATAATGATGTAAGCAATACATTAACACAGCATCTGCCCATACTGAGGGTTATGTTTAGGACAGTCTCACAGAGACAAACACAGCAGGAAACTCTGTCAGTGAGTACATTAACATAGGAGGATTGGTTTGAGTCTGTAAACAAGAGGCTGCACACCTGGTCTGGGAGACTTTATACACTTTCACAACAGTCCAGATCCTCTGGAGCAAAACCAAGGCACCTAAGCTTTCCACATCCTTGAATGAGTTTTAAGGAAGATTTCAGAGCTGTGGGTATAGAATGCATATGGAATAGAAGAAGAGGGGCAAAAGAACTGGGAACAAGAGATTAATCCGAAAAGTATCAGAAGCAGGGACTCACATGTGAATATTGTTTTTGGGAAAAAAAAATTTGTTAATTTTTGTTTTCATACATGGAAAATGCTTCAAGTTCAAGCCATGCTTAAAAGGATAACCATATGGGGCAAGGGAGCAACAGCTGCACTCAGATATTTTCTTAAGAGAAATTCATGCTCACTCTGTGCTATATCAAAATAAAATTTCTGCATATCAGCTTAGTTCACAAGTGCTTTTGAAAAGGAGTCATTGTTTGTCCCTTCCAAAGCCATCTTTATCTGCAGCCATCATTGCTCACTCTTCCCTGGTGACACACAGTATGCTGGATCCTCCTAAGAGGAGTAAAATACCCCTTTTCTGTCAGTAAAGAGGGCACTGGCCCCTTAATATTGCCTGAAGAAGGAGAAAGTGAGGAATATGTTCTGCCCACGTAATTTCAATATTTATCCATCCTTGAAATAAACATTCAAGTATAACATGTTAAAAATAAAATGTTCAAGATCTTGCTCATAAATACTTTATTTATGGCTTTGAAAATATAGGTTGGAATGTCAAACTGAAATATGTCCTGCACTTATAATCATAAATTATACAGCACCATAAATTTACTGGACATTTTACAAATACAGATACTTCCCCTGTCCCAAAGAATTTAAATCTAAATCAGGCATGACAAACAGAAGGCATGGCAGAGGACAATAGTTCAAGACAAGAATGATGAGAAAAGAGTAAACATTGTCTGAAGTGATGGGTTTAAAGGAGAGAGGAGAGAAGATGAGATAAAGGTCTCCTTTTAGGTGCAGGAGAGTTTTAATTTTAAATGCATCTCTGTTCCCCAGAGAAGGACAAAATGCAGCTCTGGGGGTCCTCATTTATGTGCTTACTGATAAATCCACTTGCTGAGTTTTTAAGCTTTGTTTGGAACTTGTTTATGTTTTTGTTGTTAATAGATTATTATTCCAAGTGATCTTAGAGAAGGACACTGAATTTACAAGTGACAGCTTTTGGCTTAGTAACAAAGCCAAAAAGCTCAGCCAGAGGTGGCAGAGGGCTTTGTTTTGCTTTGTGTTCCCAACAGGGAGAGCCTGTGCCAAGCACAGAGAGGAGCCACGGCTGTGGTGCAGAGCTGACTTCACAGCAAGCATGGACAGTCAGCAGCATCTGTGCAAAGCTGGCTACTTGGGAACCGAGCTGGTGGCAGACACCCAAATCTAACTCGCTGCAATTCTGGCTGGCAGAAACAGGGCTGATATAACTGGACAGTATGGGTTGAACTGTGGGCTGGGACCAACAGCTGCAGGAAGACCTCAATGCATCTGCAGAGGGCTGCCACTTCCAGGAGTCCATGTCCTACCAAGAAGGCCAGAATGGGGTTTTAGGGTGGATGAAGTTGGGATTAAACAATCTGGACCTCAGAAAACTGGACAATAATTACTTTGAGTGCAAGGCTGAACGAACTCTATGTATAGTGCTTTGAGGCATTCACTTTCTCAAATATGTGTTAAAAGCACAGAGAATTATCAAACTTTTCTTTGTTGGTCTTTTCATCCCTCTGCAATAACGCATTAATTCACTCCTCTTAATAAATGGTTGGGACTGGTAAAAAGCCAGAGCTATTCCTCTACACCATAGCGGTGGTGTTATAGCTAATGTACCTCATGGGAGACATAGTCCAGCTGCAGCACCAGCTACAGTTGCTTCAATGCAGGAGACTACTGTGATCTGAGACGGACACCCTCAGACACCTGAAACTCTTGTAAAGGACTTGTGGGAGCTTGGCAGCCATTTGGGAACACAGCTGGTGGGAAGGTGTGATACCCCATAGAACCTAAAGTGATGCTAGACATCTATGCTTAAGCAACTGAATTTCTCCCATGGTCTCAAACAAAAGGACAACAGGGGTAAAACAAAAATTACTTTAATATATGGAACTGAAATTATACTCTACCTCAGCCATTGTTTCCTGACTACCATGAAGCAGCAACAAACCTAGACGAATTCTCAAGCCACAAAATACCTTGTTTATCTACCAGCAGCTGAAGCTGCAGAATTTTTTTAAAGCATCTTTTTCACCATCGTACCCACCTCAGCTTTAGATAAAACCAGCCTCCTTTTGTTGGTCTTTGGAAGTTAAGTGGAGTAGCTGAGTGATGAAAGGGATATCAAGTTGCCAGAGGTGTACAGACCAGCCTGAGCCTTGGTGGTCTGACACGTCTCAGAGAGGTGCTGGACAGACGTGGAGCAGGACACACGATAAGATACGGTATAAGGAGCTCTGGCAAATGGCACGTTTTGGCAGCACAGAAGCTGCACATCTCCCTTGTCTGACTGCATTTCATAGGCTGTCAGTGAAGTCAAAGCTGCCTCAACACTACTCATCCTTCTTCCCAGAATGACTGCTGTACACCACTGTCAGACTACAGAGTTTGTCAGTATGAGGAAGCTCTGTGGGAATGGCTTGGCATCCACAAATCTGTCAGGGAAGTGGCTGGAATATGTAACTTACATTCCTTCATTTTGATTAAGCTCTAGTTACTCAGACTGTAACAAACACCAAGTTTATATAACACTGCAATCTCTACAGACAATGTTAAATAGCTACACATTATGGACATTATCTATCACATAGGCTAATTTAATGTAAGCTTCAAAGCTATGTAGAACCAAAACACTGATAGTACTGGAAAAAAAAGGCATTTGTTTCATTATTAAAGTAATCAAACCCTGACAGCCTTTTTTTTTTTAATGGGAGCGTGTTAGCATCTTGTTCCATTTTGGAATAAGCTTTGTTTCAAACCATTGGAATTTCCTTCAGAACAGAAATCCCAATTCCCAACCATTTTTGTTCCCATTGTTCCTGCATCCCAGATCCCAGCACCCAGAGGCTAAACTTCTTTCCCAGTGCATGTCCCCGTTCCACCTCCCCATGCCCACAAATCCTGCTGTGTAGAGTCTCACAGACTCTTTTAGAGAAACAGACTCTGCAGACAGCACAGACACACAGCCCACTCTTTGGAGAGCAATTGTATTGTGTTAGGTTCCTGCGCCTAGGGCTCTTTGTAGCATAATCTCTTACAGAACTAACATTAACCATCTGGTACCATTTAAACGAGAGGCCCTGTGGACTACATTACCCAGAATCCTTGACAGAGATGTTGATGAGTAGCTAATGAGTGAAGAATAAGTCAGGCTCACCGTGTTCCTCAAATTCATGATCTTTTTCTTGGCCAGAGGTACACAATGGATGATGGTGACAGCAGGTAAAATTGTAAGCCAGAAAGGTTGCTCTTAGATTCATCTCAATAATGAGTGAAAAATTCAGGCCCAGTCTTTCTTTTCAGATCCATGACCCCAGCCAGAATATACAAAACTTACTTTTGCTCTCTCCTGACAGAAACATACGAAAATTCACAGTCATTGTAGAATTCTAGGTAAAAAACAAAAAAACCTCTCCCCCGCCCCCCCCCCCAAAAAAAATTAAAAGCCCAAATTCTATGAACAAATCACCCAATGAAATCAACCAGACTTGATCCCAGTAGAGTAGCTGGAAGCAGTGGTTAAACACATATGACTCTCCAGATGCTGTAGCAGGGCACCCATAATGATTTCATCACAGGCACAGCTGAAGAGATGCCAAACTTCCTCACTGCAACTGGAGCAGGTGACAGTGAGTATCTGGTTCTTCCCTAAGCAGCCACACCACAGACAGCTTGGCATTTGCACCCTCTCCTACCAGCTCATTCAGATCAGAGTGCTGCTGCTTTCAATGCTGACAGCAGGCATGCAGTTCCAGAGATGGATCACTATACTTTAAAAAAGCTTCCTTAAAGTTTACGATGGTGGAGATGTCACATAACATTTGGCTTTTGATGTGATGCAGTGTAAATGCTGTAATCATATTTACAAGACATGATTGATAACATGCTGTGCATGAACTCCTTCCTTTCAACTTTCCCATAAAAGACGTTCATCTGCCATTTCCGAATCTCAACTACCAAAGGATCCAAGCGAAAAAAACTAAAATAAGCCCAAGCAGGGCAAACTGGCCAGAAGAAAGCTCAGCTCCAAACTTGTGTTCACTGAATGATTATGTGAGATCCCAATGAAGGCTAAGTCCTACAGCAAAACTCTTCACCTGAATACCAGTTCAATTAGTTCTTTATTTCAGCAGCGTGATCTCACTGATAAAGTTACTCCTGAGCTTCGCTGCTGTACAGGGATCCCCAGCAGATGCTGTAGAGGAGACTATGGACTTGTTCAGCTGCTCTGCTGCCTGATAATACCCTCCTTACTTGCACAGTCCATCACCCAAAGTGACTACTAGGTTAATATAGCCAGCTCCACCAGCAGGGAATCAGCGAGCACTTTTTTCATCCTGTCTCTAGAGCTAGGAGGTGGTAATCTCTGATATGGGTGTAACCCTGTTAGATACTAAGGACTTCCACTGCAGCCTTAAGCACCATGGCCTGCATCTGGGGAGGGGACATTTTACAACTCAGTGAATCAGTTGCTTGAAACTCCCTTTCAACACTCATACAGCCAAAGTCTGACTTCTGTAAAAGACCAAGAATGTGACCAGCACACACAACAGGAAAGGGATTATTGTAATTAGATGGTGATGGAACAATTAAACTAATGGTAAAAAAGCAAATTTGTCATAGTGAAGGAAGAGCATAAACCCAACTGGAATGGAAGATCTTAATACACATTTGTGTTGCAGTGCACTTTCACATGATTCTGAGATTCAGGCTATGATGCATTAGCATGCATTAGAAAACTCCAGTTGCAAAAGAACCAAATTCAATTTTTGTGTCATACAGACATGTATTATTTTGCTATAGAATGTCTGAATTTACAGCCATGAATGTTTAAAACATGTTGCAAACCTTTGAGCAAATAGGAGATGAGGTTAAAGCTGAAGAAAAATCATCTAGCATCCATAGTCTGGCATGTGGTAAAGTCATGCTGGAATCAGTTAAGATTATCTCATGTAGTAGAGGGAGACACTTTGAATGGTAGAAGGACATCCAATCCTGCAGATGTTCAGATAACACATGTTTCCAAGGCACTTTGAAGATGAAGCACATAAATAGAAGGTTTCATTATTAGATATTAGGAAGAGTAATAAAAACAAATACAGTTCATACTAAAGAACATCTGACGGCTCTTTTATGAGACACAGCATAGGGGTCTTTTCAAAGTAGTGATTTATTTTTTCACATTACTCCTTTTCATTAGCAGAGTTCAGAAATTAATTTGAAAATTTCTGTTTCATTCAAACCAGCAGTGTCAAACATTTCTGCCAAAGAAAGACACAACAACTCAGGCAGCGTAAAGAAGCTTGTAAAAAGCTACTAGACAGAGAAGTTCACTCAACCACTAGCATCACTGATTGGATCCAGAGCCACAATAAAAATGGATAGACAATATATGCCCTTACCTTAAACCATCTCAAATACCACACAAAGGAAAGGGGGGCAAAGGAGCAAAAGAGTGAACTGTAGAAAAAACAAAATGAAAGCCATACACCCAACATCTCAATTTCGAACAGTTGTGTAAAACATCTGGAAGTTGCAAATCCTGAAGAACCCAGCAGTCCCCATATCTCATATTTCACCCAAGGACACCATAGTTGGTCTCTATGAACTAAAGAAGAGGAACAAAAAGAAGCATAGTAGGTCAAATAAGGTGTGTGCACAAGCTAGAGATTTGTTGGCTTCATTACAAATATTTTCTGTGTGATGAATGAGAAATGTTTTACAGACTTGGGCTGTGACAGCAGTATACAGCAAAATTCCTTTGTTGAATGGAACAGGTATTAGAAGAGGATCTTACATCCCAAAGCTTACATCCATAAATGTGATCTTGCAGCAATGTCCTTACAGTTATCATAAATGCACACTTTTTCTAGTCAACCTTTTTCTTTTCCAGTCATGATTATATGTAATGAGAGTTTTAATGGATATACCTTCAAGAAGAGAAATTCCAGTAAGAACGTAGAAGTGCCTTTGAAGTAAGGAGTATGCTGAATCACAGCCATTAAAAATTTATGAGGTTTCCTTTACTGGTAGAAGAGAAAGCTCTGCGCTATTTGATAGACCTAAAGTGACACATATTGCAAATTTAAGTACCGCATACAAGAGAAGACAAGAAAGCAGCTCATACTGTGTTAGGAATAGAATGTATTACTTTGTGCACAGTATGAGGAAATTTGTTTGAATGCTGCTGTTATCAGACAAATCCTTTCACTGAAATACCAGACAGGACATCCTCAGAAAGAAGGACAGAGCAGAGAGCAGGGAGAGCAGCGAGGTAGAAACAAAGTGCATGCTAGATAATTGACAATTTGATCAGTAAATGACCACTTACGGAACTGAGAACCAAAGCAGGTAAGGACAGGAGAATCCTACAGAATACAAAGCTTGTGATTTTCCTTGCAATTCTAGAGAAAGAGAGGGAGGGAGTGTGGGTTTGGTTTTGGACAAATAAATACTTATTTTTCTGATTTAGACATAAAAGATGGCATCATGTAGAAAACCCACAAGAAGCTTTCAGTGAAAGAGAAGCCTAGGAATATAAAGCATATTTCAGGAACTTTCAATTAGGGTTAGGAGTATAAGGATCCTGAAAAGCAAAGCTATTGGGGACTGCAGTATTTTGCATGTGTGGTGCACACATGTAGAATTGAAAATGCACAATGAAGCTGCAGATTCAGTTCTTCACAGTGAAGAACATCAGAAATTCTCTCAGCCATAAAGCCTTCCTGGGTTCGCTTCTGTGTGTGCCTCAGGGTATGGTGAGGATCTACACACTGGGCTGCTAGTTATTGACGTGTGCCATCCTCAGTGTTCTGCATGCACCTTCCGTGTAATTCAGACACAACTTGAAAGACAGAAGTGACAAGCTGCTTGCAGGTCTCTCTGTTTTTTCTTCTTATTATAATACTTGAGAGCTTCACAAACTGCATTTATAACAAGCCTATGAAATGAGGGACTACTGTAAAAGATGGGAATTGAAGCACAGATTAAGGTCTAAGGGGTCCACCTCTTTTAGGTGCCTAACCTGGGGCTCCTAGGATTTATTTTTTTTGTCAGACTTTCTGGCACTAGCAGGCACTTTACATTTTCCAGACACCACTTCCATTGACTTCCATGGCTCTTGTGAATGCTCTGCAGTTCTGCAAGTGAGACCCCCTGCACACAGCAAGCAATTGCCTGCTAAATTCTTCCTGGCATGCTGCACATTATATGTATTAGAGAGAAAGAATTCAGTTGTCAGTGGCAGCATTTCACTACCCAAGCTCTGTGTGATTCGGTAAATACCTTCCAGTTTCCTCAACAATTAAGGCAAAAAAAAAAAAAAAGATAACAAAGTCTTTCATTAAAAAGTCCTGTCCCTCGTGCTACCACATTCCCACTCAGATTATTGCCAGAAAGGGTCTCCCGTGCAAACTAAAGTAGCAGTTTTCTCCTATTATTCCAATGAGCTTCCTTTTCTTGGAGAACATCTAAAATCTCACTGTGAATCCAGCCATGAAAGGTGAACTCCAGATTGGAGTTCCCACTGGAAATCCTACTCAGCAATTTTAAACTCAAGCAAGGTAGTGGGATGGAGTCTGGAAAATATAAATCCTGCATGGATCCCGATACTCCTGTTTCCAGGGAAAAAAAGCCCCAAACAACCAAAACCCCAAACCAAAAAAATAAAATTAACTGGTTTACTGGAAATCAGTAATAAGAAGATTTATTTCAGAGGATATATTACTAATAAAACACAATTTCTCCCCAAGTTGTGTATGATTATATGGTTACCTCTCTCAAAAACTTTGATTCACCATCTTCCCAAGACCCTGACTTTACTTGGAGCATACAAGAGCCATGATTCATGGAAACAATCATCTGAAAAACCAAATCAGCTAGTCCAACTTGTTTTCAACTAACCTAAAGAAGGGTACAAACAGTAATTTCTGTATATGAGTCAATCCTTTTTCCATAATACACTACAGTTTAGACAACATCGGGTCATGATAGATCTTGCCCTGTCATATCAGACTATGCCATAAAATGACTGTCTCCAGGTCCTTGTCATTGCTGCTACCTCCTGCTTCCACTGGCAAGCAACCGGCTCTTACACCTTGACTGATAGCTTGAAACGAGTGTTATAACAGCTGGTGCCATAAACAACCACATTTCTCTGTCGTTCTTGTATGACCTTTACATATTCTCCTACAGCAAGATTTAGAAATGGGTTATTTGCAATAGGAGAAAATAATTTCCTACCTGGCAGCCCTTAGTAGCTGCTAAGTTCCTCTGTCAACATGAGCACACCGACATTTTGCTGATGTGGAAGACTGAAATGCAATGACAGGAAAGACCTTCCAGCACATGGTATGCATCTACTCCATGCGTGAAAATCTACTACAGGCTTCTTGGACTTCCTAGACGTTTTGATCCAATGCTAACACACCTGAAACTCAGGCTCCATTTTTAATCAGACAGGAACTACTTCCCCCCCACACACTTCTTTCTAAGCTCTCAGGCACTCTGGGCCATATGCACTGACACTGCATGCCTGTTACAGCCTCGAAATTCAAGAGCATAATGAGTGATTCAGACCAAAGCTTGAGTGGGGGAAGGTGGCAATATTCAGCACCTAATTTAGGCTCCATAGTAAGCCGTCTGGATATTCTGTACTTCAGCAGATCAGATGAATATCCTTTTGACGCTCTTTGCCAAAGAACACAGCACTCCTGCACTTCACAAGACAGAGTTTTAGCCTCAGCTTTTTACAACTACATGTGAACTTTACTAACACCCAAGAGAAAGAGATGGATTTCCCCTGTTTAAGGTGCTCACAGCATCAAGATTTTTGCATATTCATCCCTCTAGGTTGTCTGTGACTGTCTAGCTGCAAAGTTGGAGGAAGAATGGAGGTTATACCAAGCTTGTTTTAACTTTCATTTAATAACATTGATTATTGTTATGTCACGTAGCAGCTACAGAATTGCTAAAGCATTTTCAGCCAGCTCTGTGCTGTCACCTGCGACCTGATGAATCCAAAATACCCTGGCATTGTCTTCCTGAAAGGCTCGCACTGACCTGCATATTTTTTGAATTTGTTCCAATTTCCAGCAGTTTCTCCAAGGTTTATTCAGACGAATAAGCATTTGCATTTGAGGCTGTTTCCCACAACAAAAGGACACAGTCTCTGAATGTAGTCTTTGTGCTTTCTCTTTGACCCCAGTTATTTGTTGCACAGACGACATGTCGCTGTTGCAGTTCCCTGGCATCTGTAGTTACCGTTGCCACTAATCCAGTAATTTCTAGTCCACATTTTAGGGCCATGCCAGCCAATCACTGCTTTTTGATTGCCTTCTGTTGCACACCACACACTAACCAAGCCTTCAAAACAACAGTGAAACTCTGCAGCTTGACACAGCTCCATTAATTTTCTTAATTGAATCAAACAGTCAGAATTTCCTTTGTTTTATTTGTTCTCCATTTGGAGACATATTTTTTACTAATAACATACAAACTACATAGATTTACCACAAACTTTGATAATTGTACTGGGTAAGTACAAAGGCTGATGGAGGTTAGCTTTATATAGGCTATCTTCTCTGGCTTCTCAAAGAGCTCACAGCAAGCATCAGTAGTCATTCAGATAAAAATTCTCACCAAACGCTTATATGTCATTACACTATGCTTCAGTTTTTTTACCCTATAGCTTCTTGAATGTGCTGTAGAGTATGTGCAAATTTTGATAAATAACTCAATTTGTGGTACTTGATGTATCTGCAGAAAAACAGCACAGAGAAGGCAGGAGGGGAAATCTTTCCACAGGCACACTGGAGTTAAGTGTGATCTTATACTTTTCAGCAAGCTGACCTAACTCCAAGTAGAAAACTGCCAATAGGGTGGTAGTGGGTATATCCTCAGGAGGCAAGAGACATTTTAACTGGGAGAGAATTGGTTATAGGGAATGAGGGCAAAGGGTCAGGATAGAGCCGGGCACCGAGGATGTATGCTGTTGGTGTTGGATAAAGGTTATAGCTGACTTTGGAACAATAACTCTGGCCTTCACATAGATGTACCAAGATGACTGCTATGCTCTGAATTTACAGAAAGGTACTCTTTGAGCACTAAGAATACACGTAATCAATACTGAACAAAGCCACAGCATTCCCTGAAAGAAGTAACTGCTTAGAAACCATTATTTATGCTGTGCAGAAAACTGTCAAACTTTCTGTGCGGTGTTTATCTCAGATTCTATACATTTAATCCTGGAAAAATAAAAAGGGTGGGGTCTGCAAATGAGGTACAGAATACAGCAAACCCTCACAGGGAGAAGAGAGGAGAAAGCACAAAAAGGCCAAGAAAAATGTCTTTTTGGAATTTCAAAGAAATGTAGGGTTTGGTTTTTTCTTAGGGTTTTTGTTTTTTTTTTTTTTTTTTTTGTAGTTATGCTTTTCAGTGAACATGACAGGGTTCATGAGAAGAACTTTCAGTGTTTAGGAGCTTTTACTTTATTGATAAATGATATACACAAAATGCTGTATTTGCTTTTCTGCATTTCTTCCATTCACCCCTCTGGCACATTTTCCTCAGAGCTTCTCACTTCACCGGTTGAGAGGCATTTATTGCCAGGATCTTCTATCCTTACTTATTCAAGCAGAAGAACTACATCTACTGTCCAGAAAAGGGCAAATCATTAAAGTGAAAAAAAAGTGTTTCTAAAGAGCTACAAAGCCTCACTACTTAAAGGCCTTAGAGAATAGAAAATAACTACCTGGCAAGAAGAGCTGGTAGTATTGCTTAAAATCCCTAGGTTACTGCTTCAGCCTGTGTACAAATTATCCCTCTAGAGGCCAGCAGAGTATCAAAAAAGTTACCATGAACTAGACCATAATACCTCTGCAGACCCAAATCTTATCCAAATTATTAACATTAAAAACTTCTTCCAGCTGTCCAAAGGCTGCCTTTTGCACTGAGACTGAACTATCCTGCAATTATAGTAGGAATGTAAAAAGTGTGCCGTAGTATTACTTTTATTATAGATCTAAATTCCTGGCATGGGGTCATGGGTATTTGAAGTAAGAGTGCTCACTAAAACAGATATATTGCCTTCATTCACAAAGGGAAGATCTGCTCCTTTAAGCAGTGTGTTTGCAATTAGTGCATGCTTAGGAGAAACAGTGTGTACTGTGGTCAGAGCCATACTGTGGTCTACCATACTATGGCACCTATTGCTGTCTCTGAACTTTTTGTCTTGGTATTACCAGCTGTAAAATAGATGTTGTAATACAACGCACAGTTGAACCGGAGGAAACCTCCTGCCTCACAGAAGTGAGGAGAACATTAACTACTGTAATCAGCTACATGGAAATGCCTCGTTAAAAAGGGCAACAGGAATGCAAAGCAATGAGAAATCTGGCAAATGAAATAGGTATATGCATGCCTTAGTATTTTTCTACTAATGAGCTGATCTAATTCTTTCTCTTTGAGCAGGTCTTTTTCTAAGGCTTGTTCCTGCAGTGCTCACACAGCCACATTCCCACAGAATTTTGCTTGAGGAAGGCCTCGAAATTCAGCTTTGTGTGTTTTGTCTTGATGCCAGGAAATACTATCCTTTTAATTAGCAGGTCCATTTCTTTGATAAGTGTTTAAGTGGTTTCAGTGCAATTTCATCTCTTCAGTTGTCATCCAGCACTTGGGAGGTAAGGAAAAAGGAAGCAAGCACTGAATTTTTCCATCATTTCTACAGAGGGACATTTCTGTACTTTTGTGGGTGGGCGGATGGATGGATAGACAGACGGAAAAGGGAGTTTCCTTTATGGGATTCCAATAATTGGTATGTGGTTTACATTCCATTCATCTGAAGGACTCTTATTTTAATCAGAAACAGGCTTAGACTACTAAACTACCTCTAGTGTTCAAAACGCCCCTGCTTTCAGCCAGTGGCTTTTCTCACATGCACCTTTCCTTTGACACCCACAGGCCCCAAAGAGTAATGCGGTCATTTACCACCAAGAACTCAGTGTCAGGTTCTATAACAGGAGTTGGTTCAGAGCCCTGTTCCAGGCAGAGGTTTTCTGATTGTTAGCTTCACAAGCAGAAGGACTTTACAGTGTGGTATTTGAAATTGGCATTGATTTCTCAAAAAGGGTTTTGGTGAGGTTTTTTTCCTAGGCTCATCCAGCTCTGGGAAAGCCCTGTCTGGACAGTGTCGTGGAGGTCTGGCAGCACAGCTTGGTCTTAGTAGCCAGATGCTAATGCAGAAAACTGCTGAGGACAGACCCATATTTGGCAGCGGGACTTGCTGCTGTGCATTAAGCACAAATGAATGAGGGGCTAACACCTTGTTGAGAACTAGTCAGACTAAATAACAACACAAGACAAATTTCAGCTTTGGAGTTGGTGAAAATGCGGAGAACTTCAACATTAACTGCTGTCATCCAAGAGAAGGGAAAACATAGAATGACTTTTGTAGCACTGTTACTCAGAATTCTCTCTGGACCATTTGTGATAGGCCTGCAGAAAACCCTAAAATCTCTTCAAACCCTGCATTTTCCCATCTCAGCTAAATTGTTCTGCTGTCCAGATTTGTTTACCTTTCACTGTTAATTATGCATGTCCCAGCATATTTATCTTTTCTGGGCCTCTGTTGATTAACCTGTCTAGATTGTAACTGCACACACTTTGGAGATTTCCATACCATCCATCCTTGAATGCACAAAGTACTTCATGTCACAACCCCCTCTAGTACCCTTTGGGCAGGTCTGTCAACCAGCCCAGCAGGAGAAGTGTTGCAGGATGCTACACAACCTAAGAAAGGAAGAATAGTTTCACAGCTCAGGTCTACAGCAACCTGGGTCCATCACAGATTTCTTGCCTTGTGCCTCAGTTTCCCCATGGGGAGGGGGTAACTAGGGACAGATGCTGATCTGACATCAAAGGGAAGGCTAAGCCACCACCCCCTTCTTTCTACATGGAAGATATGAAGCAGGAGGTCTGTGGCAGTAGGCTATGGACACAGACAAGAAAGGCACAGTTCTGTCCAGCTCCATGCATCCTGCAAAGACAACATGCAACATGGCATGCACCAAGTAAGCAAAAATTGCTAATGGCATGAAGGAAGCAAAAAAAACAATCAAATACTTCTTCCTTCTACCCCGTGATTCAACAGCCTCTTGGCAACATGCATTTCTCTGCTGTTTATTTAGAACGTGAGACCCTTGGGACATAATTTAGCATCGGCATTGGCAGATGAGAAGTATCTGAAGTTGGGTTGTGGGTTGCAAAGTTCTCAGCAAAATCATCCATCTGCAACCTGACAATTTCCTCTCTCTTGCCACAGTGAAGCAGAACACCTCTCCTTGGGCGAAGGCCTTTAGACTCTGCTAGACCTCTGAGAAGCATGGATCCAACCTGTACTACCCAGGTCAAGGATATCATTGCTGCATACCTGTCACAGCATGTCTTACCCAAACTATGCTACCATGCATTGCCATGCCCGGGCTTTCACTGGTCCTGGTCTCTCAAGCTTCGAGATTTCTGCCTGAGATTTGCCTCGAAAGAGATTCTTTCATCTTGATTCAGCTCAGGGCAATAATGAAGTTAATCCTGAAAACAAACAGGTCCAACAGTTGAAGTGTTTGCTACATTGTTAATTTGGAGTAAATCTATCAAGATCAGTGATATCCTGATCACTGAATACTGGATTGAAAACAGAATTTGGAATGCTCAGCCGTGTTCTGGCCAAACCACTTCCTATTAGATGAATCGGAACATTTTGTAACGCTCCCTGGTGCTGTTATTTGGGTTTCACCCGCAGTTGTTGGTTGGGTTCATTAGCATCCCAACTGCCTTCTGTGATGTTTTTTGTTGTTGTTGTTCTTATTATGGGGTTTGTTACCCACCCCTCTATTTTTCGTTTTTTTGTTTTTTTTTTTTTGGGGGGGGGGGGTTTGGTTTTTTTGTTTGTTTGTTTTTTTGTTCTTCTTGCATTTGTTTGGTTTTTCTGCCATGAAATAGCCCAGAATTTATTTTGGATGCTGAGATTTAGCACAGAGCTAGCATTTGCTATAATAACGCTTTGCTGCTGGACACCCATGGTTTTCCACGGTCAAAGCATTTACTTACATCAGACACCAAAACAGCTTGATACAAAGAGTCTTTGGATTCATCTTTCCTGGAGTGACTACAATGAGTTTGTACCACATTAGACTAAAGGAAGGTGAAATGCTGAATGAAGGTGAATGCCGGTCTTGCTAAACTACGAGTGCACCACAGGAGCTGCCTAGCAGCACAGTCGGTTCCTTTAATCATTCCCCAGTATTCTCCCTGGACTGATCAGACAGCACCTTCACACACCAAGACCTATAATCCGTCCTTTAATGTTAATTAAGGTATGACTGCTTAAACTTCTGTGGGTTTTTTCCCTTCTCTTCCTTTAGCTGGCCACAACTGTTCAAGTGTTGCTGAAGAGTGTTCTGTTTAAGAATTAAAAAATGCTTAGCTAAATAGGTTAGCTTATTTGCTTTTGCTGATAGTAGCAGTCCACCCACAGAGCCCTTTCAAATCTCTTCAGTGTTTTGGAAACTGGATAAGGGACTTATTCAATGACGTGCAAGTTTTCCCTGAGCCAGGAATGAAGCATGCATTTCATGAAATGAGAAATAACCTCAGACCACACACAGAGTATAATTTCTGAACTCTGTCTCGGGCTCTCTTCCCCTCATACCCGCACACACATACACATACTCCTGCTAAAAAACAAGATGATGACTGACATCCCTAAATCCTTTAAGCATTCTTCTATAGCTAAGAGCAGAGGGAGGTTTTCAGAGCTTAGGTGGCTCATTATTAGCAACAAGCTGATGAAAAAATGGATTACTACAGTATGTGCATACCATGTCAAACAGAAATAAAAGCTGATGCCATCTAAACACAGCTTTCAAGAGTAGAAACTGCTGATGCAAACGTATTAAAGTTATATTTACTGCATAATGAGATGAGGAAAAATCCTCCCACAAGAATATTTCCTTAAGAATAATGTTCGTTCTGTCACTCCTTGTTTAGCTAAGCTAAAATCACTGGGTACTTCTAATACTATTTTCCATTATAATCCAGAGAAATAAAACAGACAGGTAAATTTACTGCATATGAAAACCTCACATCCTTTCCTCTCCCAGGTGCAGGAGCTGTGTTGCATGGCTCGTGAGAACAAACTATACAAAGAATAGGCAAAGGCCAAACTTTTCCACAGCAGTTACTCCATTGCCTCAATACCACCTCCAGAGCTTAATTCTCCACAGCCTTAGAGCAAGTGAGTGCACTTAACCACTGAGACACTGGCCAAACTCCTGCTCAGCTCCCCTTGAATATTTCCGTCATGCTGGTCTAAAAGAAGTAGCTTCGTTGCGTTCAATAGTTCAGGAGCTCTCCTGCCTTACAGTTGTAGCACCTCTGCTGAACTGCCTCTGCAGAGCTTAAAATGAACAAGTGAAGGTGCTTACAGACTGATTTCTGTACCTCATTCATTGCTGTGTACCTGACCAGTAATACCGCCACACAACTAAGCCATTGATACCTACTCTATCATCCTGGATACTCTCTATCTGCTTATGCACACAAATGTACATTTATACTTGTATTACATACACTGCTGTTACTTCCTCCAATAGTTAAGCTTTCTTAACGCTTTCCATTATAGGGCCTTGCTTTCAGTTGTTTGTAACTTTGCCAAACTCTAAGTGCTCAAGATGAGATTTTCCATGCTGGGTGTCTGTGTCAGGCTGATTTTTTTTTCTGGTAAGTTTCAACTAAAATAGTACAGCTGTTCTGAATATGGGGTTAAAGGGGAGCAATCTCCCTCTTCCCTACGTTTTTCTTACAGCCATTTCACTGAGAATCTGTTTTCTCTGCATGCATTGGGAGAGATATTTGGGGTGGGGAAAAAGGTGTTACCTTACTGTAAGGGATAAGACTGTCAGGGTCATGCCCAGCTGAAAATCTGACAAATTTTGGCGAAGTTATAGTTCTAAATACTGTGTTCTATTCATGCTCTATATAAATCTCCTGGAGAGCAGCACCATTGTTTTCTAAACACACCACTGAAACAGTAGACGACCCTGACCTCACACACCTCCGCATCCATCACCAGACTGTGTGCATATCCTTCCCAAAGATGAACTGAGCATCCTCCCGATTAAAATATCACTTATAGGGCAGTTCGTGACTTTTCATGCAATTTCTGGTCCTGGCCCCCAGGAGCTGCTGTGGCATCAGAACTGAGAGCTGAGAAATTCTGACTGGTGTACCATCAATACCCGTTGATGGTGCCCAGGCAGTGCACTTGAGGAAGATTGTTAGCTGGGAAACAAGCTGAAAAGGAACACAAAAGAAATGGAAAAGCAGAGCAGACTCAGCAGACTCCAAGAGACTGATGCAACATAGCCAAGGCATAATGATCCATTGTGTAAAATACACAAACACTGTCTCCAGACTGTAGAATAGAACCAAAAATCCAAATATGCCTCTTTTGTTTTCAACCAGTTTCTGTGACCTCTATTAACAACACCTTCTTTCCATTACTGGCTGGTCCTCAGAAAAGGCTGTAACCTATTGCTTCCTGCTATTAGCTACTTTGTTTTTTCAAACAGGAATTTGTGATTCTACATTTTCATTATGATATACGTGGGAATCAATCACCTCCAAGTAATGGAATTCCTTTTTCTTTTTATCTGAAAGATTTTAAAAAACACATTGTCAAAACCGCATAAGAAACAGTTATAAAAACACTAAAAAGAAAATGAGAGCATTACAAATGCTCATGCCAACTAGTGTAAATGCATTACAGAACAGTATTCATAGAATCATAGAATCATAGAATAGTTAGGGTTGGAAAGGACCTCAAGATCATCCAGTTTCAACCCCCCTGCCATGGGCAGGGACATCTCACACTAAACCATCCCACACAAGGCTTCATCCAACCTGGCCTTGAACACCGCCAGGGATGGAGCACTCACAACCTCCCTGGGCAACCCATTCCAGTGTCTCACCACCCTAACAGGAAAGAATTTCTTCCTTATATCCAATCTAAACTTCCCCTGTTTAAGTTTTAACCCGTTACCCCTTGTCCTGTCACTACAGTCCCTAAAGAAGAGTCCATCCTCAGCATTCCTATAGGCCCCCTTCAGCTGTATGCTCACCAATACTAACTTTTTCCCAGGGACATCAACCTTCTTCTCTGAAAGATTCCTTTATTTCTTTCCCTTTCAGATTTGGAGTTTTCCTTATGACTGTCCTAGCACAAAACCAAGAACAAAGAAATTCCAGGTTGCATCCGAGATCAGCCGCAGCCTCTGTCGCTGTGAAGAGGCTGCAGCAGCACAGCAGTTACCATCTTGACTCATCCAAACCAAGCTACTGGACAGCTATAATCTTTTCTAGTTAATTCCCAGTTCCCTGCCTGAACAACAACAAAAGGTAAAGCCAGACACATATCACAGACTTTGTCTGTTACCCTGTAATTCTGCAAAGCTAAAAATGGAAGTTCTCTGCTACCAGGAGGAACAGACTCACTGCAGCTTTCCAGAGGTTCTGAACACCCACTTCTCGCTTGACTGAATGAAACAAAAAAAGATAGACCAGTGACATGCTTAAATTATAATAACTCAATTACAGAGTATTTTATTGCTCACTCTGAGTCTTTAACATGAACTCTTCTACTAAGATGAGTCTTGGGATTTCCACCCTAAGGAAAGTAAAATAAAAATATCCCATTCTATTCTTTTAAACTCCCTTAAAGCTTTCTAAAATCATTTTCTTACCATGATGGGTTTTTTTTTTGTTTTTTTTTTTTTCCAGACACATCACCCTCAAGACTACCAGGAGGCAGCTGTCTCTTCTCATGGTAGAAGCTAAGACTTCACGTATGATATGAAAAACAGTAGCCACACTGAACCTACCACCACTGTCTAAATATGTAACCACGCAGAGAAAACACTGCAACGCTGCTAAAAGGCCTAAATCTTCACCTTTCTTGACCAAGGGTGGCAGAAGAGTTTGACATTCTGGAAACCAGGGTCTCCATGTGAAAACAGATTCCACGTCTTGGGCTTTTTCAGTCACCTAGCTAGGATATTCCGCCTTTACTGGTATTCATGAATGTTAACATGTGCCTGAACCAAAGGATAAAAAAAAAAAAATAATAAAATTTAAAGAAAGAAACCAACTTTAAACAGCTTTCCCTATTATCACTGAGGATTTTAATTTTTCCATTACATAAGCAATTGCAAATACAGCTTTCCCCTTTAAAAGCCTTCCTACTACTTCTATCTCCTCCAATGAAATGGAATTTAAGAAGAGAAGCCCTTCATACATACCCATAAATGTTTCAAGACAAATACCACTGTCTAGGCCAAGCGCATTTTCCCATTTAATTTCTTCTACCTTGTTCAGGTTTTCAGCTTACAAAGGATCAGAGACAAATGCCAGTGAATTCAGGCATTTGTTATGGATGCATGTTACGTTTTTATAGTGTTCTCTTAGCAGCCCAAGGTTTCTGAGTTTGAAATAAGGTGCCATCAGATGGTGAATTACTCAGTTGCAACAATTTGATAGAACCACAAAATTCTAAACCAGAAAATTATTCTACTTTCCCAAGGTTCAAATAACAGTATGTCAAGTATGTAGGTAAAATACTTACTATTTGTTTTGCCACAGGCCTAAAATGTGTGTCATACAATCACAGTTTCTTTCCATATATATTAGAATTAGACTATATTGTACAGATAGTCTACCATATAATTGTCATTTATACTACACATATGTATAGTATATAATATATACAGTATATATATTACATGTAAAATATATCATTATATATATCTCATTGTGTATATAAAAATATAATATTATCTACTTCTAATGATTGGGGCATGTAGTAAAGTCAAGCAACGACACCCATTATAAGGAACTTAGATTCTGGTTTTGTTAAATACTGCATAGAGTAACACATCAGAAGCAGAATGGAACCTTAACATTTAATTAAAGAGGAGGTATTTCTCAGTACTCCCTCCAAGTACAAGAGTCCTAAATTAGAAGTAGCGTACAGTAATACAGAAACATATATAATTGCAACTACAAAACAGTGTGGGGCAGAAAGGGAGGCAGCAGGAGCCTGAATTACTCTAGCCATGCTATTACAGTATCTGCACATAGAAGGACTAAGCCAAGTTCATATCCGAATCCACTGTGGAGGTGATGAGACCAAAGCACAAAAGAGCAGTTTTAAGAAAACAGCTTTCTCAGAGACACTTAAATTATATTCCCAATTAGACCACATTATGAATTATAAAACAGAACAACTAGAAACTCTGCTGGAACTTCCATCACAGCCTGGATCACAGACAGGCCAGCCCTGCCAATGGTTGTGAGCATTTGCTTCAAACAATATAAACAGACATCTGGTATTTGTTTTTAAAGTAATTGGCATAGAATAATTTTCAGGGTGATATAGGAGATCATGTTTATATAAGCATTCACTTGATGGAAACAACTTAATATCAAACCATAAAGGAAGAAAAGCCCTGTAGTATAAACAGTCCTGCTGAACTAAAATGCAGATTCATTCTGAGTTGAGCTGGTAGTTGTTTAGCAACTGGGCTATCCCCACTGCTCTGCCATTGTCTTTCATGGGTGCAGTGTTAGGGATTGTGAATGCTGATATCAAATATACAACTAGTGTTCAGTCATTGGAACATGCTGCAATAGACTAGTACAAATTCTAATGTGATTACACTGCATGCGTGCAATTTCAGAAAACAATGCTTTAGTGCAGCTGGCCTGCTCATGCTCCAGTTTGTGTAAGTTATGTCAACCCAGTCATACTGCATGAGGACACACAGACACAACATCAAGTTCTGACCTGTTGATTCCATCCTCTCAGCTCAAGCAAATTCAAAGAATAATTGAGATAATAATTTTAAAAGGAAATTTAGCTTTTTGGATACCAAACAAAAATTAGGATGTCAGCAAACGACTTAGAAGCCCTGCAATCATCTTGTTTTGATGTGCTTTCCTTCTCTTAGAATTAGCTTGCAGAATCACACGAGATAGCATCACAAGGACCACCCTATGATCTACATGTGATCTACAGAAAAACAGGCATACCTCTTAAATGCTCTCAATCACTACCTTTCTCGTCTGCACATCTAGACATCCAGCTTAGATGGAAGAAACTGCATTTCCTGAATTACCTAAAGCCAGTCACCTATTTTCAGGTGCTTAATCAGGAAGGTAGATTCTGGCACAAGGTCTACTTACATGGTCATTACTTTTTTCCATAGGATGCACCAAGTCAAGATGTGCAACTTGGAATGAGTAAATGCAAGGAGAGAGAGTTTTCATATTACCTCATTTGTTGCATAATCTGGAAGGTATGCAGTGAATAAAATATGCAGGGCACTGCAGAAACAGAAAAGTATGTAGCAGCTAAGGCAGTTAAATGCTTCCTTGGAAGAACAGAACCCTCTCCTCCTTCTGCTGTTAAGATTCCTAAGCAAGTAACTTAAACCATCTTCTTCAGATGTAGTATTATGATCTTTGAAGTATCCTGTGATACTTTGATTGTGCTATTGCCAACTTCCTTTCCCTCCTATTAATGCTGCTTTTGCTCACTGTGCTGAAGCCATGGTGCTGGCATCAGTCTGCCTTTCAGTGCTCGAAGTCATGACCTGCTAAAGCTGAGCAAATACATCCTTTCAAACTGCCTTAATGTGCTCACAAAATGTTTGCATGCACTCCCTGACTTTCTCAAACATATTCATTATCCAAAATTATTCAGTATACCTCCCCCAGACCAAATATGAAATCTGTGTACCACATGGCTACTCCCAAGTGTAGCTATAAGCATAGCTCCAGTTTGCAAAACATGGTTAAGATCCAAATTACACTGCAACTCAGACCCAGGGCACACATAGCGTTTTTAACTAGGCCTGGTGACAGTTTTGTAAACAGGTTGCTGACAGAGCTGCATTTGTTAGCTTAGGAAGGGTCAAATTTCTTACTATTTCACAGACAACCTTTTTTTTTTCCCCAAGTGGTTTTTTTTTTTTCCAATCAAAGAACTTCAGTTGAAGGCAATGGAGGCTATTGGTACTCCGTGTTAGATCAGGGACGCAAAGCCAGACCCATAGGAATCCCACCAAGCAAAAGAACAAGGAAATTGCAACAAGGAGCAGTTAAAACCTAGTTTGCCATTTACAGCTAAAAGTAATGACAAAACAGACACCCTTCTCCTCCTGGCTGATTTATACTGAAATCAAGTAATAACTAACATGAAGCTACTTCCTTACACTATGAGGCCGCCACAGCTACCCTGTAGCTTGTACCTCCCTGCAACCATGCAGGAACATGTGGAAGTCGGAACTCCACTCTACTGTATTACATTCCCCCAAAGCTTCCTTCATTTTTAAACCCAAAGAAAATGATAATCATGTATTTCCAAGAAGACAAAACTTATCTTTTGGGTTTTTTTTAATACTTAAAGAATAAATATACCTTCACACATAGGTCAAATTCTTCCCTTTTCAATTTATTGAGATACTTTTTTTAAAAATCATACAGATGTCTTCGCCATGACAGAAATATTTTATACACAGATCCCTAGTGCAGTAAATTGCAATATTTATGGCTTAGGTGATATTCCCTAGAAAATACATTAAATCTGCACAGGAAGCTATAGAGTGACATATATCTTACTTCAAGACATCTCCCTGTAGCTCAGCTCAACTGCAGATAACAAATGTATTTCCACAAATACACGATCAGGACTTGGCACACGTGAATAAAACATGCACTTCTATGGATGTTTTGATTTATGCATATGAACACCCTATAGATGAGAAACATAATTTTCTGATTACTTCAGGAAAATGAAGATGACTTCACACTTTGTAATCAGCCATGCAGTTCAGCCTTCTACCTGTACAGTTCCACTGCTCCGAGGTTCTTCTAAAATAAGTAAAATACAAAATCTTACCTATATCAATCAGATTCTGCTCTCCCAATGTCTACTGATTCAGACTATGACAGACAAGCTGGTGGTGCTCAGGTGAAGCTTCTACCTAGTGCCCTGATAGCAGCTGAAATCAACAAGCCCTTGAAGCTCTCTGACTGGGAAGTTACCAGTCCCTCCTTCTGGCCTAAAACATGTCAGTTTTACTGATGCAACTTCTAACAGATAGTTGCTTCTCCTACTTTGACGAGCACTACATTAACCTATTACACAACATGTACTCTCACAGATTTTCCCTATTATCTAACTTCAATTATATTTGGTGCAGATCAAGCCATTTAATTTTTCTCTTTTTGCTGCGGACATGAAGGGGCTATTCTCTTTCTCTGTGCAGCAGCCTTTTCCTGTATTTGATGACCATATTCTTTATTCCACCAAATCATCTCTTCTCTAACTGAGCAGCAGTTTGCCTCTCTAAGCAGAAGAATGCCAATCTGTAAAGAAAGTGAATACTAATGCCACCAATAAAAGGCCTTAGTTTATGCTGTACTTATTAAAATCAACAAGAAGGGTGCAGATATTCAGTCTCAAGTTGACTTCCTTCAGCTGTACATAACGCAAACGTATGAATAACCAGCAGTTTTCAAGTTCTTTCATTTTCTTTGTTGAGATTTTTTTTTAAAGCTGACTATCCTGCATTTCAGTTTGTATCTAAATATCATTGGGTATAATAAAGCGGTAACAGCATAGATCGAGGGTGAGAAAAACAGTTAGGGGACATATTTTTCTTACTTATGTTAGCTGCCTATAAATACCAAGGATTTTACTACTTTATCAAATATGTTAAGTACTGAGCTCCTTGTTCCAGGTAGTTAACTCAGATTTCCCTGTTAGCTTTTTAGATGGCTTCCAATTACAATAAGCGCATAATGGTTAATGCAGAGACAGAGCAAAGCCTAGAACGGCTTCCCATGACCCAGAGTAGAAGCTGCTCCAGATGAAATTTAAGCTTATTTTCCAGTGGGCAGACATCCAGACCACAAAAACTACCACCATTCACAGACTGCTGCTGTGCAGCTTCAGTGTCCAAGGTTTTAAAATTTCATAACATTTACCCTTCGCATAAAACAATTTATATAGTATATTCAATGTACAACTCTTTACTAATACGGCATTACATCTGAGATTTCAGTTTACAAAAACCAAGGATTAGGGTTAAGGTTTCCAGAGCAACATGAAGCCCTGGCCTCTTTTGCTTACTATGATAAGGTACTCCTTCACATGACCCCACAGCACTGACAAATGTGATATGACTACTCAGGAAATGAGATATGACATATCTCATAACCACTCCTCCAATCTGTGAAGAGCAGTTTTCATTTAAAATTTTATTACAGTGAGCATTTCAGGAGTAAGTTGATAATTTGTCAGTATGTAGAACTTCTTTACTCCATACATACTGTATTGCCTATTCTCAACAACTGACAGATGAACCCCTCCTTTTTGAAATACTGGTAGCATATTAAGTACTGGAATAAAAATGAGATCCAGAAGCTTTTTTTTGTCCCCCAAGTACACAATGGAAAGTATTCATTATGTTCTCAGAGATGTACAAATTTCCCTGTTTTGTACCCAAAATGCAAATTAGAACTCTGAGGTCATGTTCCTCACCATCTTAGAAAGAATTAGTATGTTCTGCTACAGAAGTAGTTGAATGGGGTGCAGTCTGTATATTCACAACTGGGTAAAAAATATTACCCATCATTCTCTTTGGTAACCTATGCATTTGATGCATCAGAAAGAGGAGTTATGGTTCAACCCAATCCTAGTTTTCCACATCTTTATCCTGAAAGCTTAGGACTGCAACACTACATAGCACTGGCGAACCGTTGGGCAAAACTAATGTTTAATAAAAATTATTTGCCCAGAAAGGTGAGTGCAAAGTAACAGTATACATTATTTGATGTTGTAAGAAATGCTATGATCATAACTAGGTCCATTCCAGCTCCAGTGTTGAGGATAGAGTCAAATGTGGAAGATACATGTAAATACATTTGCTTTGGCTGAAACATGGCAGACAGAACATGTACCCAGCAGCTCTCATGCCAAAGTCAGAACACACAATACCCAGTGCTACAGACAAATCTGCCTACATAGCAGAGGTGGCATAAAAGCAGGGACGGGCACCAGTGCTTTCCTCAAGCATATACTGCTGTATAAACATGCTGAAAGGGTAATAGAGTTGAACAGTCTGATAAAATCAGGAACACAAAATTCTGTATGCTTTCATTGGTGAAATCAATCAATCAAAGGATTCATGGTGCACACACCCAGTGTACCTGTACCAGAAATGTATGGTTATTTATTCTTTGAATTACTGGTCACCTGCATAGATGAAGATAAAGGAGTAACATGAGAGAAAGATCTGACTAGAAAGTGGGTGATTGACTGAACCTCCATAATTAAGCGTGACTGATCCCTACAGGGGTCCCTCCAGGTAGCAATTTCTCCTCCTCTACGTCCACTCTCATGAGACTCCACCTGGAGTACAGCATCCAGATATGGGGTCCCCAGCATAAAACAGGCATGGACCTCTTAGGCCAGGTCAAGAGGAGGGCCATGAAAAGGGCCAGAGGGCTGGACTAGGAGAGTTGGGGTTGTTCAGCCTGCAGAAGAGAAGGCTCTAGGGAGACTTCACTGTGGCCTTTCAATACTTAAGGGTGGCTTATAAGAAAGACTGGGAAAGACTTTCTTACAACAACCAGTAATGACAAGAGGTAATGGCTTTAAACTGAAAGAGCATAGATTTAGATTAGGCACAAGATTTTTTTAATGACAAGGGTGGTATGGCATGTGAACAGGTTGCCCAGAACAGCTGTGCAACCCTGGCAGCTGTGTCCCCTGGCAGTGTTCAAGGCCTGGTTGGAAAGGGCTTTAAGCAACACAGTCTAGTGGAAGATGTCCCCATCCACACTACTGGGGTTGGAACTAGATGATCTTTGAAGGTCCTTCCAACTCAAACCATGCCCTGATTCTATAATCGTATAGGTTCTTGAAATTCCCTCAGGCAGCTAACTGCTGTGTCTAGTCTAATTTGTGTACTATAAAACAACACAAGAATATGTAAAAGATATTAGACACAATCATTCCGATCTCATGAAGTCCCTGAGTCTCTAGTAGCTGAGAAAGCATATGGAATATCACTGTCAAATCCTGTTAATATCATTAGATTCTGCATAGATGACTGAGGATGTCCAAAATGTAATTAAACAGGAAAAATTACTTAGTACTGCCACTGAGTCTAGGAAATAACCAGAATTCAAGAAAAAAATTGCACTCAGAACACTTAAAAAAGCTTAATTTAAAATTAATATATCATAGTTTACAATATATAGTATTTATGTACTACTATGCATATAGGTACTATACACATGTAATTACATATATATTCATATGTGTAAAATGCAAATCCATATCATGAATATGACTTCATCACTTTGCCTTTAATCTCATGAAGTTACATTTTGCTGAATACTGCTGAAGCTGTGGATATTTTAATGTTCAAATGAAATAATTATAGTGCAAGTCACGTAGAAAACTCTCATTTTACTACACTACAAGATGTAGCAGTGGATGGTTCATCTGAATCATCTGGACTGTATTTTTTCCATAGAAAATTTTCATTTTTTTTCCAAAGAGAACTTTCATGCACTTCTCTCTCTTCTGTCACTTGGGGAGGAGGTGCTTTTTCACATAGCTTCTCTACAGCTGCTATGTCTGTCAGCTTTCTGAGGCTCTCCTCATTCTGATCATTCAGCATGTCCCAGAAATCTTTTGGTCTCTCCTTTGATTTCTCTACTTGCCCTGAAGGGAATCTCCTTAGTGAGTCTGTAGGCCCATTTCCATCATTTCTGAAGAGGTCATTGAGAATAGAGGTATCTCCAAGTAAGTCCACAAAAGACTTTTTCTTACAAGTACGAGCTTCTCTCTCCCCATTTGCTGACTGAGACAAGCATCTTTTTCTTGGCAGCTGTGTTCCTTCTGAGTCCTGCTGTCCTTCACAACTTTTTACAGGCAGCACCTCAATTATTTCTGATTTACTGCTTAATGAGCCAGATGCCATAAAATCCTTGAATGCCTGACTGTTTCTCCTTTCGATATGTTGAGTAGCAACAGTGGGCGATTGTTTATATTTTGCATCAACACACACATCTTGCAAGTAGGAGTCATTGTGAAGCTGCTCTACTACTTTACGGCTCTGCTGGCTCTGTGTTTCCATAGTTCTGCTCCGAGGTAGTCCTTTAGCTGATGAAGGAGTAGATTTAGATCTTCCAAAATTAAGAACGGATTTTTCTTTTGCGTGTGTTGTACTCAATTCTCTTTCTTCACAGTCATGTGAAGACTGTGCTGCTGTTTCAGCTAGGAAGAAAGACTCCATTTCTGGATACTTGGAAATATAGAATTCCCTCAACATCATGTGCCTTGTTTCTGACGTAGCTTTTACAATACGCTCTGCAAGTTCTTCTACTGATCCCATATTAAAGTGGGACACCATTTCCTCTAACTGTCTCCTGTAATGAACAAGGAAAAATGTTATTTTGATACCTTTAACTAGAAACAAAAGCAGCTTTCAAGCCATTCATTCAATTCTCCTATTTCACATATCCCAGAAAGTAATCACCGAAATGAGCTTCCTTATTTTAGAGGGGAGGGGGGATGGGAAAGGAAGAAGGAAGTAGCTGCTCAAACTCCTTTTAAAAGACTTGCTAAACAACAGCTAGATAAACACATTCACAGGAGACAGGGACTGTACCTCCACCCTATCCAGTAAGCTATAGAGTATTTGTTTCTGCTGAGAGGCCAAGCTCCAACTAAAGGAAATTACCCTGAGTTAGCCATCACCTAGAGACTGGTAACCTAACTGGGAGGCTGGAGAGGTGGGTTTATGCTCCCTTGTCAGAGAAAGAATATGAAACATGCTACCTTTCCTGTATGAGGGCTCCAACAGGCAGTGAGATTCAACCCTGTCTGGACTCAAATACTAATTGACAGGCTAGCTCCAACTATACCCTTTGTGATGTGGTGACTGTAGACAGCTTCCGATTCTACCTTACAACACAAACTGAGGCACCTAATCATCCTCATTAATTGTACAGCACATTCAGATGCACTATAAAGTAACTGCAAGCCATGCGCTAACAGACGACCTGCTTAACTTTTAAGAGTGAGCGTGCTTTTAAGCTTTTTGCAAGAGCTATAACAGTAAGCAAGTCTAGCACTTCAACAATAACAGTATAGCTAAGGCCAGATGGCTAATACGACAGATTTTGAACATTTACAGGTATCACCTAGGAACATAACTATTGTATAGTTATTTAATTGTCTCAAGGCCGAACTGAATATATATACCAAATCCCAGTTCTATAGGTTTGCCTAGTTAGCTACAGCTTTCTCCTGTTTCCACATACCACCTGGCTATTGTTCTTGAACTTTTATCTATATACCAATGAAATTTAAATATTTATAAAAGCAAAAGTTGAGGGGAAAAAGGCAAAACAAAGACAGAAAATTTATCCTTCAAAAAATTAGGGGGGCAATAAAATATTAAATAATATTAAGCCCTATGCTAACAACCCCACTAAAGTCCAAAGTTCTTTAATAGTCTTTCAAAGAAAGTGATGAGATCAGAGCAAAACCAGTAGGCAGTCAGAAGTTCACACTATAAAATTTCTTGTTTCTCTACAGTTTAAACATTGGTTTGTAGTACTGTATGAGGCACATAGCATGAACACTCATGGTGATGACAACTGCACAGCTCTGTAATATATAAAACACTGAATCAACATGTTAAAGTGATTTGTGGGTTCAGTTCATCTTATTAATCAATTATGGTACTCTTTGTGCAATGTGAGTGGAAGTTTCCCATTAGTTCTGCTCTTGCCATAGAAATTAATCAGTATTCCATGAGTATGGTTGAAACAAAGGAAAAAGCAACTCCTCACAAGGAGATTAGTTTCAGCCTTAGGATTTTACTTCCATCTCACTAAAACAGTCTCACCTGCAGATTCCTTTGGGTGTCTTCCCAACTAAGAAGGTGGTTGAACCTACTTTGTGTACTTTTTTGTTTTTCTGGGTCACAGGATGCATAACATACAGGTGGTGTTGATTACTGTTTGCCAACATTTCTTGTTGTCCCTTCATAATGTTCTTCTCTGCTGTGTTGTCTTCATTTTTCTAGTTAAATGAGACACGGAAATCATCAGAACAGCTATGTCTCCAACATAATGATAAGATCTATTGTACCCACTTCAGTCGCTATTAGCTAGCACTCAATGATTTGAATGCTAAGACTAGGGATTCAGGGCTGCAGTGCAGACTCCCTAACCCAGTCACAAACTTTCAGAGACACTGACGGCAGTCTTGGTTCTCCAAGAATAAGGTGAGATATTTTTCCAAACAGGTTAATTGTAAGGTTAAATAGAAAGTATCTAAGTAATCTAATGCAAAACCAGGGGTTATACAAATGGTTAATCCTGTACTATGGGACCCAAAGCTCAGTTACAACCTCCAAATATTGCTATAAAATAGAAAATGCCTGTGTCAATAGCTTACACTCAGAGAAAAAGACAACTAAAATTAATCACAATGCCACTCAAAAATACCAAGTGAAAAAAATTGTCAGGATCATAATCTTTAACATACACACACTTACTCAGAATTGTGATACTTTTGGAAAAGGTATCACTATACTCACGTGTAAAGGAACAGAAAAAAGTTGAACATTACACTTTTATTATAATACTGGCAAGCCTAAGATGCTAATAACCACATGATGCTTCTTAAGTGAAGAATGCCAACAAAAAGCTAACGTTTTAATCAAACTCAGTAAGACTGTACTACAGATCAACTTGTCATGCATTGACAGTCAACAAAAAATGTAATCCTATTTACACCTTCTTTTTCAGAAATTTCCCCTTTGCCAAAAGACAAGCCAAAAGAAATATGAAAATTAAAGAATGTGTTTGAAGAGCAGGGAAAAACAGGATAAAAAAACCCCAAACCAACCAAAACCCCACAACACAACAGAAGAGTAACTTTTCTTCCACCATCTTTAAATTTATTTTTCTCAAATGAGTTAGGGGGAAAAAATGACCGCTTAGTGATGTCCTCAGCCTCCCTACTAACACTACTTCAGAGATGAACACGCAAACTATGTTCACACCTTGTCATTTGGAGTTCAAAATTTGGGTTTGGATCTACAGTGTTTCTTCCCAATGTGTTTCTATCTGATCCATGTCCACTGCCTTTACTTCCATGGGCTGCTCACAATGTTCTTGAGCTTTAGAATCTCACGTCTGTTCTCAATCCGTTACTTTGGCAAGTAACCTCAAACTAGCATACACACAGAGATGTTAATATTAAGGGACCTACAGGCATAAATTTGCACTTTTTAAGCTAAATGCACAATTCAAAAGATGAAAATTTCACTTTATTATTAAAAATACTACATAAAATTGAAACCAAAGTTCCAATTAAAATTAAAACCCTATTCTCCCAATAATGTTATGATGATAGTAGCAAAATTAAGGTTGAATTAGCAGATGTTAACTATAGCATAAATATTCTACAGTTATCTTGCCAGCTCTGTATACATTAAAGATGTTTACAAATTATTATTAAGATATGCATATATAATACTGAACTTTACTTGTAAAATTTATTGTAAAAGAAGAAAGTAATGCTAGGTTTAAGACATGTTTATTTTGGTGGAATTTTTGCATGAAATGTAGTCATAGTGTTCAGATCTCACTATGATAAGACTCAGGGCATTTATCAGTCTGTCACGAAATCAGGACTCTAATTTAATGTAAGCAAGCATAACTTGCATAGAATACAAGCCTAATCATGCCAATGCCCGTCTTAAAAGTATTTTATACCCCCATATACATGCATCCATCTACCCCTTATTAAATAAGACCAAAGTATATGAGGCAGCAACACTTTGGTTTACACATCTGTTTAAACGCAGAAGATTAGAAATCTCTTTGGGAAAAAAGCCAAATGTTGTAAATGCACTGAAAGTCAAAGTTGCTTGTCTTTGCAGAGAACCAGAATTAATGTAAGAAGTACCACTAATTGCAAATAAACTCACAAATGGTATATTTAGTTTTGGAAGTACAAAACTTAAGCACATCGACCCACACTGCCATATCTGAAAGCAAATCAAAATACCACCATATACACACAAAGAGCTCCTCCTCTTCTACCTGAATTAGCTGCTCTAAGTTTTTTCTTATGATAGATAAAGTGACTATAAACAAGCTACCTCAAGAGCTGCAGCAGCTAATGCCAGTGCAAGCTCATGGCCACTGTGAATTTCTCCTGAAAAATTTATCTCAGCTCTCTGGAACAAAGCCCGCTAGTTAAATGGCTCCCACTAAATGGCTGAAACACAATTGGCTCTGTTTAACTTGTTAATGTTTTAGAAAGTTTGCCAACTTAATCCAGCTCCCAACTTCCAAATCCAGTAATTTATTTTTAAAAAAACAATAAACATTGTCAGTAGAATCAAAACACTCAGTGAACACGGAGACATCTTAAGAAAAACTAAAGGTCAAATCTGAAGTTTATTATTCTGAGCAATACACAGATGAGAGTCTAGGTAGAGGAAAGTTTTACATACACAGATGAAAATACTCCTAGTATCTTTCTACTAGTATTACCTTTAAAGAAAGTGAAAACTTCAGTCAACATTCCACACTACTTTGCTTTCTTTTGAATTTGACTTCATTTATTTTTCTCCTGAATTCTTCTCTCCCATGGCCAATTTCTGATTTTCGACTTCTAACACACTAACTGAAATCTATTTAATGCTGAAAATTTCCTTTCAAAAGCTTTCTGTTTTCTGTTCTTCAACTAATTCTCTACCAAACTATTGTGTGTGTCCCCCCATTATTTCCTCCTACATAAAATCCCATGTTGACCTTACAGAACTGGTCTTGTTCACCTGAATTATCATGTATATCATATGCATCAGACAATCTTGCAAAGCAAAATTGAAATCAGTACAATTTGATTCAGCTAAGAACCTCTGACTATTGTTCTTAAACTACTGATACTAGCACATTTAATCCATTTATATCATTGAATGTCAGACTCATTATGAATAAATGTTATGACAAAGAATGAAATAATGAAACAAAACTTTCAACACAAGACATATTCTGTACATTTAGAAGTGTGTGTAATAGTTGTTTAACTGAAAATAGTATATACTAATTAACACAGTTAGGTAAGTGCAAGTGTTGCTGAACTTCGTGAAAGAAAAATTTGATAATATACGATCTGACTGCAGTGTTTTCAAATCATTGGAAAGATGCTAGTGATTAGTACCTAAGCACATCTCAGGACTATAAAGAAACTGATTCCATAGGAAGAAAGAAAGGACAATTAAGAACAAGTCAACTTTCTAGTGTAAAAAACAAAGAAAGAAAGTTAACAAATTTAACACAGGAGAAGAAAAATTAGTCAAGAAACTGAAAGGGCACAATTACTGACACAAATTCTTTCTCCTGGAAGTAAAATTCCATCCAGTACCAAAATAAGTAATAGCATGTTTTTCTCACTCTAAATGTAAATATGCTTAAAAAGTTCCAAAGACATTATTATGGCCAAGCTATTCTGAATGACAAGTAAAATCATAGTATCAAAATCCAAAAGTATTCTTGCAAATATTATACCATCACACACATACATACTGTTAAAACTTTTTCATGTGCTGCACCTAGCGCATCTTCTGATTAGCATTCTGAAATATATGACAGAAAGCTAAAGAAATACTTTAGTTTACTTTTACATATAGTGCCTGCTATATGTAATTTAAAATAATTTTTACAAAAAAATTTGACAGCAATCATGAAAACAGTCTTTGCTAAATATTTAACTACATTAAAGACAACATTTGTGGTGCACGTTACAAAATTTCCACAGTTGAAAGTGGGAAAGTTTCACTTAAAGTTGTCCACCTATTTATCAGTCATATATCTGTCTATATATTACTAACACCATTATACATTTTGGTATTCTTCATATTTTCTCCTTTCTCAATACAGTACTTCCGTGGTGGAAAAAGGTGCAGCAAAATAATTTCTTTGACAAAGACAAAATATTTTCATTGTATTACTGAATATAACATTTTTACTATGTTAGTCAACTTCCTACACTTCCACGGGAAAAACCTTCACAAAAAGTTAAAAAGAAACTATTTATTTTCAAATGCATACATATAAGAGAAAGGCCACCCATGCAAGTTGCTTAGTAGAAGGCAACATGTTTTGGATTCAGAAAATTACATGAGAAAAGCTGACACTACAGAAAACATACCTGCTAATGTAAAGAAATAAAGTTCATGAATATATACAGTAAAGCGAAATTGTGAAGTGCTGTTGTAAACCATGGAAAACAGCATGTAGAAACTCAGTCATTCCTTCCTGGTTTACACTTGTTTTCTTACCTCATCACCACTTCATTTACTGCACTTACTCTGAAGAGGCTTTCCATATATTGCAATGGGTAAGAAGTGGGATTATTACATAGCTATGCAGAAAATAGTTTTTAAACTATTCAGAAAACGTAGGGACTCTTACCACACATGAAAAAATACTTCAAAGCAAGCATTTGTTTTCAGTTTTCATCTTCCATTTAGTCTACGGGTTTCCAACATGAACATGTTCTATCTTCCTACCACAGCAGATCTTTTCCCCCATTCATTCCTTCTTCTTTCATTGTTTATGTAGCTTATTCTTAAAAGTATATATCAGGTTTTGGATACCAATTATGAGCATCTATTTCTTTGAATTACATATTACATACAGGCTGTAATCAAGAGTCCAGCAAAAAGGGCAGCATCTGCACATTTAGAGTTCCACATCAGTTCACAGTTAAGCGTAATGGTCTTCAAGCAGAAGGAAGACAAGCAGCTGAACACCAAGCAAAAACTTAATTGCCAGAATGCAGGAGTTATTTTCACTGAGAGATTCCAACTTGAACCTGCAACAACTCATGCATCTGTTAGCTCTGTGTAACAATCTGTCTCCTGCAGCATAATTTTAAAAATAGTATACACCCACCACACCCAACTTTTGCCTGTTTTTGAAGTACAAAACTTCAGTATCTGTTCTTCCTACAGGCATAAAGAAGTAGCTCTACGCTCTGGAACAATGAATGATAATCCATGTACAAGCACCCTCAGACATTAATGAGATGACTGGCCACCTTCAGCCTATGACTTCCTTTTTCCTCTCTTTATCCCCTTCAAGCAAGGCAAACGAAAACAATCTTAATCATTTTACATACACCATGATGAAAACGTATGGGAGAGTAAGTAAGCAGAGGCTAGGAGCAAGACGAGTAGAGAAAAAAGAGAAACAGAGATTCAGAAATACTTGGTTTTCAAACTGTGTCACATTTGTGGTAATTCCTCAAGTCACCAGACTTAAGAGGATAACGAACTTCCTTCAAAAGCCTGGATATGAAGTTGAAATCATGCTTGCATAATGATCCCTCAGCCACAGTTGCACTGTGTCTGAGCATCTTCCTCTGTTTTAGAGTCATAAAATGGTTTTACTGCCTGACTATCTGAAGTATCACCACTGTAAGTATCTTACTAGATACTGACTTCTGTCAGCAATAACCCTCAGTGACTTCCCCACTCACGGCTGAAACAGGGTTAACAGGCTTTTGTCTTCAGGTATGCATGAAACCACTACTGCCAGATATCCAGGATACTTTCCACTGCAATTTAATTGTTTGTTTTCATTTCTAAACCAAACAAGAAAAGCCTTCTCAAATCTCCAAGGTGCCTTGCGAGTCATCTAAATCATTCAAAAGCATGAAGCACAGTGAATTCAGTATGACTGTCCTCTTAAAATACAGCTTATAAGCAAGTAACAAACCCGTATGCTATATTCTTTGTATTTTCCCACTCCCCTCAAAACAGATATATCACAAATTGCAATAGTTTTAGATGATTGTTATTATTTTGATCAAGTGATACTTACTCCATTCCAGTGATCTACCCAACTTACAATTCTAAATTATTTCAGCTAATCTTTTTCCCTTCACAGTTTTCACTGAATTCCCCCCCACACACACCCCTGCCACTGGGAATATTTATGAATTATTATCACCTTTCCACATGCTTTTCATGAACATACGCTATAGTCATAGATACTGTTTTTATTTTACCTATGTCTTCTCTAATTGTTGGGACAGAGATAAATACCCTGAAACATTTGCTACCTGATTGCTTCTTCCTGGTCTGTTTTCCTTCTTTTTTTATGCATGTACACATGTCAAACAAGAATTTCTTCCTAAATTATTCTGCATGCCAAAGAAGATGAAGTATAAGTATACTTATAAGACCATTGCACCAAGCTGTGTGGTCCGGTTGATATGCTGGAGGGAAGGGATGCCACCCAGAGGGACCTTGACATGCTTGTAAGGTGGGCTGATGCCAACCTTATGAAGTTCAAACATGCCAAGTGCAAGGTCCTACACCTGGGTCGGAGCAATCCCAGGCACGGCTACAGATTGGGCAAAGAAGAGATTCAGAGCAGCCCTGCAGAGAAGGACTTGGGGGGGCTGGTCGATGAGAAAACGAACATGGGGCAGCAGTGTGCACTCGCAGCCTAGAAAGCCAACCGTATCCTGGGCTGCATCAAAAGCAGCGTGACCAGCAGGTCGAAGGAGGTGATCCTGCCCCTCTGCTCTCGTGAGACCTCACTTGGAGTATTGTGTGCAGTTCTGGTGTCCTCAACATAAAAACGACAAGGAACTGCTGGAACAAATCCAGAGGAGGGCCACGAGGATGATCAGGGGACTGGAGCACCTCCCGTATGAAGACAGGCTGAGGAAGTTGGGGCTGTTCAGCCTGGAGAAGAGAAGGCTGCATGGAGACCTCATAGCAGCCTTCCAGTACCTGAAGGAGGCCTATAGGGATGCTGAGGATGGACTTTTCTTTAGGGACTGTAGGGACAGGAAAAAGGGTAACAGATTATAACTTAACCAGGGGAAGTTTAAATTGGATATAAGGAAGAAGTTCTTTCCTGTGAGGGTGGTGAGCCACTGGAATGGGTCGCCCAAGGAAGCTGTGAATGCTCCATGCAAGGCAGTGTTCAAGGCCAGGTTGGATGAAGCCTTGGGTGTGATGGTTTAGTGAGAGGTGTCCCTGTCCATGGCAGGGGGGTTGGAACTAAATGATCTTGAAGTCCTTTCCAACCCTAACTATTCTATGATTCTATGATTCTATAAGTATCCACATAAAACTTAATGTAGTTTTTCTAAAAATGAGGTCACATAGTGAAAACAATAAAAAAAAGTTATCAAATAGTAAGTTTTTTTTCTACTTTGACCTGACTCTTACATAAACCAGAATTGCTTTTCTGCTTACAGAGGACACACTACTGAACAAGCCATGTTATGGCTTCAGATGGTTATGGCTAGTTATACATTTCTCTGTATGAAATAAGCCTGAATCTTATAATATTTTAAGACTATTTCTGATATGGGCATTAATTTTCCCTCTGAATTTAACTTTCTTAATTGAAAAGCAGTCTAAGACTGAATTTGTCTACTGTTCTAACAAAACAGAATTGCAAAATAAGTATGAGAGGTAATTGTATAGCTAATTGTCAATACCTCAATTGTGCTAGAAAATGAAGCTAAACTGCTTAAAAATTTTAGATTATTCTAGGACAAATCACATTTATACCCAAGCTTTCTGAATTAAACAAATACTCAGGATGTTGGCTATGACTACAAATGTATCTAATATTTGATAGTACAACAGCAGGCCAATAGCTACAAAAACCATTTGACTTATTCCGGATCCAAATTACTTCTCCAAAATACTCTGCCAACAGCAAGAGACCAGCTATACCTGCTGATAAAAGTACAGAAATTTTTTCAGAGTAATATGTAGTTATTTTTTTGCCAGGTTGTCTTATCTAGCTTTTCTGCTTGTACAAACCGAGTCAAAAGACATTCCATGAACTCTAACCTTTTGCTTGGTAGTGGAGAATTAACTAGTAAGTCAACAGAGGATAGACTGTGTTCTATTTCACATCTACTTCTGTTTTTTCCCCAATCAGGTAACAAAGCAAGAATTTCTCACTGGGAGCAGTTTTATTTAATTTGTTGACTCTTTAACAAGAAAGAATTTCTATAAGCCGTATCACTCTCTTGCACCAAAAACTTGACCATGAGCCAACATAGTTACTATTACTGTTGAGAACGAAAGGACGTAATAGCCTGCCTCGGAATTCAACAATAAAGTAATTGCTTACTCCAGCAGAAGTGGGCTTGCACCTACCTTCATTCACCTCCTCATTCCTCCATCAAACAGTAGCAGAGCCAAAAGCTATGCACATATGTCATACGAAAATTCAACTACACACTTCACAGGATGAGGGTAGTGAGGCACTGGAACAAGCTGCCCAAAGAAGTGGTAAATGCTCCATCCCTGGCAGTGTTCAAGGCCCAGTTGGACAGAGCCTTGGGTGACATGGTTTAGTGTGAGGTGTCTGTGCCCATGGTGGTGGGGTTGGAACTAGATAATCTTTAGGTCCTTTCCAACCCAAACCATTCTACGATTCCATGCCATATATGAACTCACTGCATTTAAGAAAAAAGAAAATAAAACAACCGAAAGACATACTGAAATGGTTAATTCCTCTGTAAACTGAAACAGTAAACTCAATAAAACAGCATTACAGGCCAATCATTTGGGAACAATTATTTTAAAGCTGAATAGCATTCCCCATCCTAGAAGAGCATGGATAATGGCATGTTATCTCCCAAAAGCCTACTCTTTGTAAACAAGTATCTTAACTTGCTGAATTTGAAAGCTGTGCAAACACACTGCAATCAGAGTTACTCTAACTGGTAGAAGTCTTTGTTTAAATAATCTACAAAATGTCAATGTAATACAAATAAGATAAAGAGGAGTTCTTAATGACACAACTTTAGTATTTACAGTATTCTCAACAGCACTTAAATCTGCATTGGAGATACAAAGGGCACGTTTTTTCCTAGGCTGACAGCATGCTTAGTTCTCTCATTTACACCACATTGCAATAACATAAAGAGGGCTTTACCATTAATCCAGGTTTTACTACAAAGCATCCCGTTATTTCTCTGTCAAACACTGTCAAGAGTGCCAAATGTCTGTCATCCAATTCAGAGGATTAAGTCTTCTTTTATAGTGCAATTCTTGTACGAATTTATAAAAATACAGATATAGTTTCTTAGAGCTGGTCACAGTCTATATTTTGGCCTGAATTCATGCTGCAGAGGTTGAATATGACAGCTGGCAGGAAGCTGAGGGGAGAATACATCCTCCCCCTTTTCAGTCACCACATTTCTGTTGCCATAGTGATTAATCCTCAATTGAATGGCTGTCTTTGTACATTTCTTTTCAGTAAAACTTTAAGTAAACTTAAGTTGAAAACATACAATTGACTGAAAAAGAAAAAAAAAAAGATTCCACATATTCAACAGGTACAGCACAACTTCTTGCGACTAATATTTTTCCACATATTAAAAGGTGTAAATTAGCTTTAATGCAGCACATCATCAGTTTTTCAAATTACTTAGTATGCCTGTTCCCATTCTGTGTCTTTTTTGTGAAGCCTCCAGGCCTTCTCCAAAGTCATCCAAATGCTCCAACCCCCCAGATTCTTACTGAAGAAATACTACTCAAATTCAGCCTTATAGGAATGACAGAAAGCCTATTCTGGACTTCTACACTTGTGTAAAACATTTGACATAGGCTGTTTTTGCCAATTAGCATAGAAATTAATTAGGAAATTAAGGAATGCAGTCATTTAATTCAGAATAGTCTAGAAACATTAGAAGACATCTGTTGACTTTAGGAGGCTTTTATTTCTTATGTCAGCTAAGAAAAAGCTTCACAAAAAGGAGTGCAAAACCAAAGTAACAACCTCCTGCTGTGAAAATCATTCAGGTTCTTTTGGAACCTTGAACTCATCAGAAAAAAGGATCAAAAACTTAAAGTCTCTAAAAATACTTAGTAGATAACTATGGTCTTAGAGAAGTTCTTAATTTCAATTTTTTCCCCCAAAAATAATAATGTCAGAATAATTCTGAGCAAAATAACACATGAATACCTCAAGGTTCAGTGTGGTTTCCCCCCTTTCCCCTTTCCTTCCACCTCCACCCGCCCCCGCCTTGAAAGGATGAACTACATGTAGATCTGCTCTGAAAATTACAGCCTGGCTTTATAAACCTGCCATATCCAGTCTGCAGGTTCATTTCATATGTTTTCTTTTTGAAACTTTTGGTTTTGATGTTCTTATTGCTGTAGTTACACAAGATAGTTCTTCATTCTGGATTTCAGATATCTGCTTAACAGACAGTGATGGGGCAATAAAGACAATCTTCCACTTGTTCAATGAAAAAAATGAATTTCTAACAATGTCTATTTGCACACACATGTAAACAGAAGACCTGAATTTAAACTAAAATGCAGAACACAGATTACTCAGTGTCATTAAATCAGGCTAAACCCAACAAAATAATACAGGAAAAAATAAGTTAATTATTCCACTAGTTTAACTTTTAATATAATCTTTCCTCACACATCTACATGAGGACCAGAAAACCCTTCCTGTGAATAATTTGTGAAATAGAATTTTAAGGGTATTTTGTGGTCATATGCATAAGGAAGCAACAAAACCCAGCTCTCAGTAACTTCTACTGGAGTGGCTATCTTCCATATTAAATGATGTGCATCTTCTGCCCTCAGATGTTTAAATACTGAAGCCTGGCATGAATTCTCCCGCATCATGCGTCACAGACCTGACCATAACTTCTGCCTTAACAGTTATACATTGCTACAAAAGATTACAAATAGCCAGAGATCTTCAATTGCAAAGAGACACACTTGCCTGCTTTCTAAGACACTTAGGTTCTGGGACATCCAACAATTTTTTAGAACTATGGAAGCTGAGATGCATTATTAGAGTATAATACAGTATAATACAGTATAAACTGTCTCTCCAGAATTTCTTCAGGAACAGCTTTCTGCCACACTTCTGCATGAAACAAAAATTCCTGGCTTTGTTTTGATCACTGGGGCTTTTAAACACCTCTAATTACTAATGCTTCAGCACCTCCTACATAAGCAGCACTATAAGAAACATTAACTATTTGAGAGAAGATTATCATACTTCACTATGTCCTTCTCAAAATCTACACTGATCCCACAGCCAGTTGCAGTCAGTGGTCAGAAAACAATCTTCAGACACATGATAATACATACAGTTCAGGAATTGTCAGTCATAAGTTAAAATATTTTTACTGTAATTCTAAGCATTCTGCATTTAAGGGATATAATTATATAAATGCCATGTCTATCTAAAACACCCCAAACTGTTAGTCTTTTAAGTGCCCCCCCCCCCTTTCAAAATAAGGTATAAGCAGATCTCTGCTAATGTAGATGGACTTATGAAAGCCACCTCCATAACAAGAAAACAGTATCTCTTCATTGAAAACGCTACTCCAACTCATCCAACAGCTACAGAATCCTCTACTTTCATGCAATTCCATGGATTTCTGTGATAAAAGGAATATACTCCCCAAAACACTATCTAATTTTCCTTTCTTCAGGATTATACAATTAAAAAAATTAAAAGAAAAATTTTCACATTTGTTTCCTTCTACTATCATCATATACAAACTATTTTCTAATAATTACTTCTAATTCAGATGCTAAACAGGATTTGACCAATGATATTCAACCAAAATATGGTTTATTCTCTTGCTTGTACAATTAAAGCATACTTTATACTGTTACTTTTACTACTGTTAGATTTTACCTCACCTTTCATGGCTGGTAAGTTATGAGAGAGTTCTCATGATGTCGTATATTTCTTGATGGCAGACTTCATATTCTGGTTGCTGTTACCTACACTGTATTTTCAATAGTCATACATAATTTCTGGAAATAAACACTAAACCAGCATTCAGTACTGTAAGTTTGAACATTCTAGCTAAACTACTTACCAGTTTGCACAATTGATTTAAAACAAAAAAGAACAGAGAATACAACTTCACTCCCTACCACTTCTGGGGAAAGAAGAGTTAAAGGCTCTGCAGCAATCTTGAAGCCAAGTACCAGAATTGTCACGGAGCCTGAAGCATAAAGCAAGCAAGAACAGAAGAAATAGTAGCAAGACCTACTTTTTCATGAAAAGTTCTATTAAACCTTTAAAGGTTTAGAACAATAGCAAGGTTAAAATAACATATCACTTCAGAGAAAAAGGTAGCTGGGCTATATGAATACTAGCACAGGTATTAATGACAGACTCACTACTTATTACTGGATTAAACAAGGTATGCTGGATTGAAACCTACAGTTTCAAAGGCTAACAGAGATTTGACTGAATTACGTTAGTGCCAGCTGTCCAGATCCAATTCAGACCTTCTGAAGCCAAGTTAAGGAAAAAAAAACTATCACCAAGACCAACACCTTTTTCTATCCAAAAGTCCAAATCTTAACAATTTTTAGAAGCAATTTAAATCCAAGCTCATTTATTCACTAGTTAACCATGTTCTTAAACAAGATGTTCTACATACCTTCAAAGTTCTCTTTTAAGAAACAGAACACCCTTGCACCTGTCCCTTGTACCTTGGCTCTCAGGGATCTTCTTCCCACACAACCTCTCTCACTTTGAGGGAAGCATTCTGACAGGTTCTGCATTTTGCTTCAGTTTTAAGCAGTCTTCACAACCCAAGTGACTGCATTAGTCTCCATGCTTCAACAAAAAAGGAAGCAGTAGTACACCTGATTTATACTCTTTAAGCCACTGCAGGTAGAAAACCATAAATTAGCTAATGAAACTAAAGAGATTAACTTACGATATAAAAGTTAACAGGAATTTAGTGAAGCCAAAATGCGATGACTAGTCAATAGCAAGAAATAAACAAAATACTAATATTCTTATATGAGGTTATCTTGTTTAGTTTTACTTATTATTTATTACGCTTTGCTTAATACTTATTGTTTATTATAAACTTGTTTATTTTTTATTTAACTTCACTTGAAATCACCATTCTCTTTATGATAATGCAATCAGTTGCTCCAACAGTGAATGTTGTAACTGATGGTAAGTGAAAAATGACCAGCAAAGACCAATGGCCAGAAAAGCAAAAATGATCATGTTTTTCACAGAACACCTTCTAAAATAATGAAGAAATGAAAATAGTAGCAATAATATTCTAAAAAGATCATATTTCAAAATTGTCTATGACACCCTAGCTGCTCTTCTTTTAAGCAGAATATTAAAAATTCAGAGCTCTGTATTTAAGAATAGGCAGACATTTAAGGATTATTTCTAGATAGTGCCTCTACATAAAAGAAAGAATATGATGTGAAGGAAGAGGCAGCCCGCAAAAATTAGTGGTATTTTTCTTTCTACTAAGATCTCCAAGAGAATTGATACTATTGCTTCTGAGTGAAAAGTATGTAGCTTTGAAAAATCACTGACAAGTTAGTTGACTAGTTAATTTGTTACACCTGCAGTTAGGAACTCTAAAATAATGAGATGTAAGTTACATGAAGAATACAGATGATCTGTCACAAACTAGTTTTTAACACAGCTGGATCAAACATCTACTCAAAGTACTCTCTCCAAAGTTCCCTTCTAGTTATATATAGCTTTAATAATATTGTGAGCCATTGCCATTAAGTACTTTTCTACAATATTCCTGAGTATTTTTTACCAACTCCTCTGTTAATAAGGGACATTCTAATGCAAATATGTTAGAATTGAAAAGACCTCACTTTTACTAGTTCGCCTGGTTTGATCTTCCCAGTGTAAAAATTCTTTGGCATCCCTGCTAATGGCTTAATTAAGTACAGTAGATCAACAACACTGGAAGAAACTCTTCTACCGCCGGCGGATGTTCAACACCCCAGAACAACACAGTCCTATGTCTACAATTTCTATAATGATCGCTAATATGTTTGTAATGACTAAACTGCACATTCACCAAATACTTACTCTATGCTTGTGGTTTACCTTAAGAATCAGTGTAGGAAACTGCAAATGTTTATTACAAGGCAAACAACAAAGTGTCCAGATAATCAGAGTAGATTAAAACCACTGTGTAATGAGAACGAAAATCTGAAAGCTGTACCTGAATTTATTCCCGATTTGTATGTAGTCTAAATGTAACTAAACAAGATGCATGACCAATAAAAAGCATAAAACATATCTGTTGCTGAAACTGAGCACTCCCAGTAAGCTCCAGCTTCACATTTCAGCCATTAAGCATAGACAATTTAACTTATAGCAACTTCATCTGTCCCCTCTGTTAACCCCATCCACAACCCCCCAAAAAGAACCTGCAAACTGATTTATGTTTGACTTTCTACACTACAGAGATTCCAGTATGCACTGTGGCAACTGGATTTTTGTTAACTGGATCCAAATTGAGAAAACTTATTTTTTCAACCCTCAAATCAGAAAAACATAGCATAGAATTTGATTTCAAACACACAATCTCTAATCCAACCATTTCTCTGACAGAAAAATCCCACAGAGGGTGCTGTGCTGCTTAATTCCCAGCTCTTTCAAGGCTGGCCAATGTAAAAACCACCCCAAAAACCAAATCACAAAAGTAATTTATTAGACCTCCATTTGAGCCTCCTCCTCCACCCATCCTCTGTGGCTTTGATCATTCATGGTGGCCATTAAGAGAATAACGAGTTTGTTAGAGCTTCTTATGATGAAAAATGAGGATTAAAAAAAAAAAAAAAAAAAAAGTAAAAACAACATTTCCCAAACATTTCTCTTTACCTTGGCACTACAGACTGCTACATTAGCAGGGAGCTGGGAAAACTGCTTCAACTCAAATACATCTCGTACAGCCCACCGGCTCAAGTGATTCTCAGCCTTGCTGGATCCAACTACATTCTGATTTGAATGAATATATGCCACTTCTGGAACACCATCTAATATTAGGAGAAAGATATAATCAAAGATGTGGCTATTCCAAAACTCTGAAGGTATACAGTTTCACTGAAGGACAGTGGAATTAAAACCACCCAACTCCCCCCCCCACCCTCAACCAAACAAAAAAATCAAAGTTGTAAAATTTGCTATGATTTTACCCAGCACCAAGTTTCTCAGCTCTATGAAATCAACAACAATCATTAGACTTATTCAGATTTATTTAGATAGTTTAATACTGCTTTCATTTTAATGTGGGTTTTTTTTTCAGATGGACAAGAAGTTTCAGAGCACCTATGCTTTAATGGCTGCAATATTAATAAAGTTGTCTCTAACAGAACCAAATCCTCTATATGATATTTCAAATTCCCAGATCACATTTTTTTTTCAATCTACTTTTTATGAATAGCTCTGTCAAGACTTTTAAGGTTTTACATTTCAGTTATCTAGATTTGTGAACTCTTAATACATCTTCAACCAGAGCATCTTTCAACAGACTGCGTTTAACAAAGTATTACAAAACTTCTCCATACCTGGGAAGACAGGAAAGTAAACCTAGCAGTTAAAAAGTGACACAGAAAGACATCACTAAATAATTTAGCAGAGCACTTACTAATATCTTGTAACAAAAACATGTATATCAGGAAAAACTTTAAACCTGACAAGAATGATAAATTAAATATATGTTACTACTTTAGTAGAAATAAAAAATTAAGTTACCTAAATATCTGTCCATTGATTCCACTTTCTGCTCCTGATGTTTAAATTCAGTTTTACCTGCAGAAGTTCTACACACAGTGCAACTGCTAGTCTTCATTTGTGCAACAGAGGTATCTTGAATAGGATAGAGTATTTTAGACCCAAACCGAACTCTGCCTCTCTGTTTTTTACGCTTATAGCTTTGCTTTCTGGCATGTGTTTTCTCAACTGGCAAGTTATCTTCAGAGGATGAAAATTCATCTATATTCTGCGAATTGCTTTCCTTTTCTTTTCTATTGTGCTTCTTTCCTTGTAGCTGAGGTTTTGAGACATTACCTTGTCCATTGTTATGGGTATATCTTTCTTTCCCCTTCAGAAAGCTGAAAGTTCTTGACTTTCTTGATTTAGAATTATGAGAAATCTCAATATCATCAGACTCATCACTTACGTCACTTGCTCCTTTCAATTCTCTTGTACGGTTCTTGATGTCTTCAAAAGACACAGTTTTGCTGCAATTTGACTCACTATTATGGAAACCAAATTGCCTACTGTCTCCCTTGAATACAAACCCAACTTCCTCTGTTGCTAACTCTTCACAATTTTCAGATGTGGACCTGCATAATTCAACTTTTTTAGTAAGCAGTGGTTGCTGGCATGCTGAAACTTGGGTAGGAAAGATGACATCATCATCTTCAGAACTGTTTTCAGTATTCATGACTGTATCACTGTGCTTTGAAATGCCTTGATCATCGCTTTCTATGTTCTCTTCCTCCTCAGAGCCTGATAAAACAAGACAGCCTATACTACACAAATTTTGTTTATCAGTTCTATCTGGTGAGTGATCAGTGTTCCCATGCTCCAAAACAGACATATGGCTTTGACATTCCTGAAAATCACTGTGTTTGCTATTTACATTTGTTCTTAAAGTCTGATCATCAGAACTGGAATGATGAGAGCTATAATTATTATCCTCTTCTTTGGTAGCTTCAACTTCTCTCTGCAACAACTTAGAGAATCCACATTGCATTAAGGAAAGCTGTCCCTTGGTTTTCACTGAAATATTTGCATTGCAAGGCTTTCTTCTGTCGCATTTTTTCATGGAAGTTTCCAGAGTATCATCATCACTAAAGTCATCACAAAAGTCTATTTCTTCTGTTATTAATTGTGCCTGAATGCTTTGGGAATCTCTATCTTCTCTACAATCTAGTTGTTCAGACTGAAAAGAAATTAGAGCAAAAGTATTTTTAAAAACATAACTAACATATGGAACACACCTAATTCCACAGCAGTGTAAAAAAAAGCAGGTTCTCACTATGTTAATAAAAAAAATGTATGAAACAGTATTACACAATGCCATGGTTTAAACCCAGCCAGTTTATACTAATCTTGTTGTCACTTCACATGTTTCAAAGGTGTTTTGAAAAATGACTTCATGATTCAAACCTAAATACTGTGTAATGACACAGCAATGATCAACCTCCTTGTGGATGGCGACTAACAGTTTAAAAGAGCAACAAGTACATAACATTCTGCTCTAAAATTAGTTGAGGCCTACTGCAATCAAACAAAATTACACACAGGCAATCTTAAAATATTTTGAATACACAGAAGTCCAGAATACAGCTCTAGAAATATGTACTAATGAAACAAGAATTAGGATAATATGTAAAGCCTGAAAGGTAAATACTAAATTTTTTTTACATGAAGTTTTAAAATTGATGTATTAATGCTGGTATCACCCTATTTAACATAAGATGAAAAAGTTAGTTTGCCACCAAGACCAATGTGAGATCATGAGCATACAGTGATATAATAGCAATGTAAGGTTATGATGAATATGACAGCATTCTGATTTAAATATTGACATTTACCCACAGAAATCTCCAGAAGTGTAAGACTGTGACTGATTTTTAGTACCATGCAGTGTGATCTAATCTAACAGTATTTTCATGCTCACAATGCCATATAGTAGATCTGTTCCTTTCCCAAAACACATGAACAGTGTACAGTCAAAAACATTCATAAAAATGACCAAGCTTTAAAAAGGCGAAAACAAAACCCCACGAAAAAAGAACCCCAAACCAAACAAAAAAAAAAAACCCACCCAAAAGAAAACCAAAACAGAGGTCCACAAAACCTGAAGGAAGTTTTCAATGCTCTAAACTGACTGTACTCCCTTCCACAATCTCCTAAATCTTCTAAACAGTAGGTGTCAGATTCTCAACTGACTTCTTGGTCAGAAAGCTGTTATGTCATAATCGTATTTTAAAGCTTAAGACACTACAGAGCAATACCTACAGGGGGCGTACAAGAAATATGAAGAGGGACTTTTTACAAGGGCATGCAGTGACAGGAAAAGGGGGAATGGCTTTAAACTGACAAAAGGTAGATTTAGATTGGATATTACAAAAAAGTTCTGTACCGTGCAGGTGATGAGACACTGGAACAGGCTGCCCAGAGAGGCTGTGGCTGCCCCATCCCTGGAACTGTTCAAGGCCAGATCAGATAGGGCTTGCAGCAAGCTGGTCTAGTGGAAGGTGTCTCCTGCCAAGTGCAGGGGAGTTGGAACTGGAAGATCTTTAAAGCTGGAAACATTAAGAAGGACTACAGAGCCCTGGGAGAGGTGGTTGGGGGCTCTGGAGCTCAGATAGTCTTTTCATCTGTTCTCCAGGATAAAGGGGAAGACCCTAAAAAGGCTAGGAGGACTGGCCAGGTTAATAAATGGTTAGAAAGGTGGTGCCATAGTCAGGGGGTTGGGTATCTAGAACATGGGACTCAATTTAGTAGGCCAGGTCTACCGGGGGTACCAGGAGCTGCTCTGATGAATGGGAAGAGCAGTTTTGGCAGGAGGCTTGCCAGACTGGTCAAGGAAGCTTTAAACTAGATGTGTTGGGGGAGGGGGGCATCATTCCATCCCAACACACCCAGTCAGTTGCCAGCATCTATAATAAATGCTCGGAGCAATGTGGAGATACTCCAGTCGCTCCAGCCAATGAGCCGGCTTCATTTGGAGCTCAGCTCAGATGCCACTGTACAAACACCCGTAGCATGGGGAATAAACAAGAGGAATTAGAGATGTGTGCACGTCTACAGGGGTATGTTATAATAAGCATCACAGAAACATGGTGGGATGGCTCCTATGACTGGAGTGTTGGAATGGAAGGTTACAGGCTCTTTAGAAAAGACAGGCCCAGCAGGTGGGGAGGGGGAGTTGCTATTTACGTTAAAGATAGGCTGGAGAGCATGGAACACTGCCTGGGGACGGGTGAGCAGTCAACAGAGAGTTTGTGGGTCACGGTTAAAGCAAGAACAGTGATGGGGGACATTACTGGGGGGATCTGTTACAAACCGCCTGATCAAGAGGACTCTGTGGATGAAGCACTCTATAGACAGATAGGAAAAGCCTCATGCTCGCAGGCCCTTGTTCTCATGGGTGACTTTAACCACCCTGATACCTGTTGGAGTGACAGTACAGCCCAGCACGAGCAATCCAGGAGGTTCCTCGACTGTGCGGAAGACAACTTCCTTCTGCAAGAAATAGAGGAGCTGACAAGGAAAGGTGCCACGCTTGACCTTGTGCTCACCAACAGGGAAGGCCTGGTTGGAAATGTGAAGCTCCAGGGCATCCTTGGTTGCAGTGATCATGAGATAGTCAAATTTGAGATCCTCAGGACAGTGGGAAGAGCGTGCAGCAAGCTCACTGCCCTGGACTTCAAGAGAGCAGAATTTAGCCTCTCCAGGAGCCCGCTTAGTAAGGTTCCAAGGGATATAGCCCTGGAGGGCAGGGGGGCCCAAGACTGTTGGTTGATATTCAAGAATCACCTGCTACAAGCTCAGGAGTGTTGTACGCCAACTAGAAGGAACTGCAGTAGGACGGGCAGGAGACCTCCATGGATGGATAAGGAGCTGCTGAGGAAAATTCGAAGGAAAAAAGGGGCTTATAAAGGGTGAAAGCAAGGACAGGCGGCCTGGGAAGAATACATGGATGTTGTCTGGGAAGCTAGGGACCAGGTTAGGAAAGCTAAGGCCCAGTTAGAATTAAAATGGCTAGGGAAGTTAAAGATAAAAGGAAGGGATTCTATAGGTATGCAGGGAATAAAACACAGATGAGGGACAACACAGGCCCCCTCTGGAAGCTATCAGGAGAACTGGCTACACAGGATTTGGAGAAGGATGAGTTTCTGAATGACTTCTTTGCCTCGGTTTCACTGTCAAATGCTCTGACTACACCACCCAAGTCTTGGAAGGCAGATGCAGGGACTGTGAGAATGAAGACCTTGGGCCCACTGTAGGAGAGGATCTGGTTAGAGACCATCTTAAGAACCTCAACATGCACAAGACCATGGGACCTGATGAAATCCATCCGTGGGTCCTGAAGGAGCTGGGGAATGGAGTTGCTAAGCCACTGGCCGTCATATTTGAAAAATCATGGCAGTCAGGTGAAGTTCCCGACGACTGGAAAAAGGAAAATATAACCCCCATTTTCAAGAAGTGGAAAACAGAAGACCCGGGGAATTACAGACCAGCCAGTCTCACCTCTGTGCCTGGCAAAACCTTGGAGCACATTCTCCTGGAAGGCATGCTAAGGCTCATGAAAAGAACAAGGTGCTTGGGGACAGCCAGCATGGCTTCACTAAGGGGAAATCCTGCCTGACCAATTTGGTGGCCTTCTATGATGGGGCTAGAGAATTAACGGACGGGTAGAGCACCTGGACTTGTGCAAAGCACTCAAGAGTGTCTCATACGACATCCTTGTCTCTAAACTGGAGACATCAATTTGATGGATGGACCACTCAGTGGATAAAGAACTGGCCGGATGGCCACATGCAAAGAGTTGTGGTCAATGCCTCAATGTCCAGCTGGAGACCAGTAAAAAATGGTGTCCCTCAGGGATCGGTGTTGGGACCGGTCTTGTTCAACATCTTTATTGGTGACATGGAAAGTGGGATTGAGTGTGCCCTCAGCAAGTTTGCCGATGACACCAAGCTGTGTGGTTCAGTTGATATGCTGGAGGGAAGGAATGCCATCCAGAGGGAACTTGACACGCTTGTGAGGTGGGCTGATGCCAATCTTATGAAGTTTAATCATGCCAAGTGCAAGGTCCTACACCTGGGTCGGAGCAATCCCAGGCACAGCTACAGGTTGGGCAAAGAAGAGATTCAGAGCAGCCCTGCAGAGAAGGACTTGGGTGTTGGTCGATGAGAAACTGAACATGAGCCGGCTTCAGTCTGCGCTCACAGCCCAGAAAGCCAACCGTATCCTGGGCTGCATCAAAAGGAGCGTGACCAGCAGGTCGAAGGAGGTGACCCGGCCCCTCTACTCTGCTCTCATGAGACCTCACTTGGAGTATTGTGTGCAGTTCTGGTGTCCTCATCATAAAAAGGACATGGAACTGTTGGAACAAGTCCAGAGGAGGGCCACAAGAATGACCAGGGGACTGAAGCACCTCCCATATGAAGACAGGCTGACAAAGTTGGGGCTGTTCAGCCTGGAGAAGAGAAGGCTGCGTGGAGACCTCATAGCAACCTTCCAGTATCTAAAATGGGGCTATAGGGATGCTGAGGATGGACTTTTCTTTAGGGACTGTAGGGACAGGAAAAAGGGTAACGGAATAAGACTTAAACAGGGGAAGTTTAAATTGGATATAAGAAAGAAGTTCTTTCCTGTTAGGGTGGTGAGCCACTGGAATGGGTTGCCCAAGGAAGCTGTGAATTCTCCATGCAAGGTGGTGTTCAAGGCCAGGTTGGACAGAGCCTTGGGTGAGATGGTTTAGTGTGAGGTGCTCCTGCCCATAGCAGCGGGGTTGGAACTAGATGATCTTTAGGTCCTATCCAACCGTAACTATTCTATGATTCTATGGTCCCTTTCAACACAATCCATTCTATGATTCTGTTTCAGTAAACCATATTGTTTTGTAATAACAGCATATTAGTAAAAACTTCAGACTGAGGATATGATATGCAAGTGTTGTAAAGGTCATAGAATACCACATTACCAGATGTTCAGAATATTCAACTTTAAATACAGAATGAGAGCACAATATTATCTAATACTTTACAATACGTGAAACCAGGGGCAAGCAAGCAATAAAAGATAGCAAATTCAATCTAAGGTAAAAGTATTATCAGTCTAATTACATACTGTCTATAATTGCCACTACAGCATCAGGAACCAGAGGGACTACCATGCTGTGGTTCATAGTCCTCACCTTTTCTGAGCTGCATGGAGAAGTCTCTTCCTTTAGCCACGTAGTTGCTGTTATGACTCCTGCTTCTACCCGTCCTTCCCTCTAGAACAGTCAAGAATGCTTGCAATAAAAATCTTTATCTGTTTGAGTTAAAGGCAAGCCCAGTTTTTCTTTCTTTTTACAGAGGTCTAAGCACCAGAAACACAATTAGCAAAGACCAGGCTTTCATTTTGGCAATACACTTACTGCCCTTTGATCTAATGCATATCCTTCAGTAAAAGCAACATACTGCATAAATTTGGAGGATTTGATTTACACACAATTTTAATAATTTTAAGTTTTTTTTCCTTAAAGCAGAATAGCTGCTTCAATGCTCAAATTACATGCCATGTTTTAATTTAATTTAGAGAAGTTTTGAGCTTAATATCCCCAAAGTTACTCTTTTGGCTATGCTACCTTTGCATTACTGTATTACATTCCCAAGCCTCCTAGCAAAGGCAAAATAACACAACAGAGGGAAAGAAACCTAGAATAAAGCTGCAATAAACTGCAAGATGCAAGTTAGCTGCAGCAAACATACTGGATACTGCATATACTTAAAATCAGTTTGTACTATACACTGTGGAATTGGACCAAAAAGACTTTTTTTTTTAGACTAAGAAATTAAAGCATGAAGCCTCAGTTATTTACTTCCATCCTGTAATGTTTTCAAATACAGCATTCTAAAATACATGTTATTAGATAGTTTTTGACACCTCAAAATGCACTATATAAAGGTTATTGTGCTCATAAAAAAATACTCCTATAATCAGAATTCTGGCTTATATGGCTACTGATCTACTGATGAATAAAAGGTACCTGTACACAGTGTTAACAATATGTGAAAGTATTACAGCAATAAGTTATGGCATTTTTACTGGGAAAAGAAATATACTGGCAAACTTTAGAAAACTGTAATCGGAACTTTTTCTAGTTTTTTTGTTTGATTTAAGGAAATTTAGCTGGTCTACATCAGAGTCAAGAATTAGCATGCCTGTTTCATGCAATGCACTCCTAGACAGGTACTTTTTATATGTCACGATTCAGCTTCATAAAGTGTTTCCATTTAAAATTGTAATGGAATTTGTCATGAGGAAAGCAAAAAATGTAAAACTAATATGCAAAAGTAAAAGGGTAAGACTTCACACCTCCAGGATGTCTTTGGTAAGACAGGACCCATGAATCCTAAGTTTGAAAAGGTTATGGATCCCAAAAAGCTCTCCTTGATGTTCCTTTGATCCTTGCACTGCTTCAAAATACCGCTTGGCATTTTCACTTCCAACCACCGCACAGTGAAGTTGCTAAAACAGAACAACACAAAAGATTTCAGAAGTGTTTGCTCCAACCACTCATCAGAATTTCCTGGCATCCACATTATATACACAGCTTTAGTTGGAGCAGGCAAAAATTCCTAAGGGAGGATATTTTGTTTTGATTTTCCTGGCAGATGTCGGTATAATAGACTGTTATAATATGAACCTGCTTGGTTTTACTGAATAAAAAAAAAAGAATATTTCAATTTTTTACTTCATTGTTGTCTGATATCAGACATCTACCGTACACACTACTGACACTTCTCTGTACCTTGACTGCTCATCTTTCATCAGTACTAAATTTTTACTAACTTTTCCATAGTCCTTTGCATTGTATGCTTACTTGGTAAGGACTAAATAAGGCCACAAGATTACTCCCAATGTTCTCTGAATATTTTAATTATCATGCACTCTAAGTAGACTGAACAGAAGTGACTTAAAAATCTTCTAGGTAAAAAGGAAAAACAAGTAAACGGTTTGTCAGGCAGAACTAAAATATTTCTGCAGTCAGGCAGGTTTCAATGACTGTAAATTTTCAATACTTAGATAATTGGTCTATTTCACTTTAAATTGAAGAACATCAAACCCATGGTTTTATGGATACAAGACTTGTAATATTTTTTGTGACAGTCTGTAAGTAGTTCATCGTTCTTCAGTTCTACTCCCAGTTCTAGCACTGAACAGGGATTTTCCTGGACAGTACATCCCTGGAATTATACAGGCCAGTAACTGTACAGTCAAATTCTAGTTTAACTTTAGCCAAGCACAGTTTACATCTTTCTTGAATTATTCATATCATTTACAAAAGTATACTTTAGGATACATATATAACTTACCTGGGTTTCTATTATGTTAGATTTCAATTTTATTTACATCATTCAATCACAAATGACTACATCAGACAATCAAACACCACAAAAAAAGAATTTAGTAATTTTAAAGTCAAATAGATCCCTTGGTAAGAATACACTACAAACATGAGAAAGTGTCTTCACATAAATTGATTTCTCAAAAGCACAGATGACAACATTTAGCTCTCTGAGAGTGCATTTGCATAGTTCACCAAAAGCTACGTGTCCACAACTACTCTTGGTTTCTGAACTTTCAATAGCAGAAAAATGCATTTGCTTCAAAACCGACTGAAAATTTCCTAACTGTGTTTGTGTCAGTAGCAGGTAATGCTATTCAAGCATAACTAAAAAAATTCAAGCTCAAGATTTATTCTGTTTATTGCTTCCTATTCAACTTGAAAGCCACAAGTCAACATGGGGCAAAAAAAGAAAAAAAAGCCCCCACAAAAACAAACCAATCACATGAGCCTTTCAACAAGTTCTATAGATGCCTTTTGGAAAACCAAACGGACAATATCCAGGTCTTCTTTATCTACAAGATTACCAACTGCAAAGACCTCTGTGAAGCATGACACTCCTCCAGGATTTTAGTGAATACAGCTGGTGGTTGTATTTTGTTAGCCTGAGATCTCATTCTGTTAGCCTGAGATCTCGCCTACTGATATTTGCTGTTGAAGTGAATCCTCCCAAGTACTTTGCATGACAGAAACTTTGAAACAGGGTGCTCTCTAAGCTTTTCCATGAATGTGGATATAAAGAATAAATCAACTAGTTTTTTTGGCAATTAACGCTCCTTTAGACCTTGCTAAAGTAACGTCCATGGAGCAGTGCAATTCCTGCTCCTGATGTGTTTGAAAACTAAATTACTACTGTAGAATCATAGAATACCCGGTTGCAAGGAACCGGTTGCAAGGTTGCGGTTCCTTGCCTCAAGGAACACCTTGGCAAAAGCAAGGTCTAGCAAGATGGCCCAGCACCCTGTCCAGCCATATCTTAAATGCGTCCACTGTTGCTTCCTTGGGGAGATTATTCAAATGGATGATTGTTTTCACTGCAAAAAATTCTCCCCTGTGTCCAATTAGAATCTTCGTGGGAGTAACAGGTACCCATTACCCCTTGTCTTTTTCACATGACTGCTTATAAAAAGGGAGCCTTTATCTTCCTAGTAGCCACCCTTTAAATACTGGAACATGGTGATAAAGTCTCCCCTAAGCCTTCTTTTCTCAGGGCTGAACAAACCCAGCTCTCTCAGCCTTTCCTCACACAGCAGGCTCCCCAGTCCCCTGGTAATCCTTGTAGCCCTTCTCTGGACCCATTCCAGCCTGTCCATGTCATTTTTGTAAGGCAGAGATCAAAACCAAACACAGTATTGCAGGTGTGACCTGACAAGCAAGGATAAGAGTAGGATAATGACTTCCTAATCTATGCTGGCAATGTCCCTGTTGATGTAATCCAGCATCTTGTCGGCTTTCTTTGCTGCAGCTGTACACTGTTCACTCATACTGAGCTTGTTGTACAACAGGACCCCATGTCTCTTTACAGAGCTGTTCCACAGCTGGGTAGACCCCAGCCTGTGCTGCATTCTTGGACTGTGTTTAGCCAGGTGGAAGACCTTCCACTTTTCATAGCTGACCTTCATACGGTTCTTGTTTGCTCACTCTTCCAGCCTATCCACATCCTCCTGCAGACCAGTTCCCTCTTCCAAAGTGTCCATTTCCTGACTCAGTTTGGTATCATCAGCAAAGTTAATCAGGGTACACTTCATCCCATCCTCCAGATCACTTATGAAGGTATTAAGCAGTCTTGGGACCAACATCGAGCCCTGTGGGACCCAACTAGTGACAGGTCACCAGTTTGAAGACTAGCTATTAACCAAGCTATTATTCTGATCTAATTAGGAAACAGTTGCTAGATTCTGTGTTACTCAAACTTCTGGTTTTCCCAGTCTTGGGTGTCTAAACTTATCAATGTAACTAGCAAAATTTAGAAAGAGCAAGTGTTCCAGGTTCAGTATTGTGGCAAGCAACATTTCTTCTTCTCTTTGTAATAGCAGAACTACAAGCTGGTTTTCCCTTCTTTTACAAGCAAGTCTTTAAAGGCAGGAGAGCAGCAATGCCTTCTTGCTTTTCTTCCATAGCACCAGCAAGATTTTTGCTTGTCTTTCTCTAACCCTTTGTTGGAGAGTTGGACAAAATCAGACTCCAACCAAATCAGACTGCTGCAGATTCTAACTACAACTCTCAAAGATATATTTTACAAGTCTTGAAGTCTTACGTTTAACTTGATAAATGTATAATTAAGCTGTCCAAAGTTACAGAAAAACTCAAACGCAAATATAATTGTTTTATTCTTTAACAATTACTAAAAGTTATATCTTTGCTTAATCAGTTAAGGTAATAGCGTATATCATAAAACCGAGGTAAACTACAATTTTGCTATAGGCTAACTTGGCTTTCAGTCACTGAAACTGCTTCAAAGATATCTCAATTTAAATAGTTTCTGAACTTTACCTGTTTATAAACTTGTCGCAAGTACATCATCTCCTCCACAGTTCCCAAGGATATCAATCTAAACACTTTAACAGGTTTGTATTGGCCAATCCTGTAAGCTCTGCAGGGACAATGACATATTAAAAAACATTTTTATCGGTTAAAAAGAGAAAGCACTCTTAGGAGTAGTAAAATAAATAAGTAAATAAAAGTTTTCCAATAAAACACTAGTACTCTAAATCATTTATGAGCTGGTTGTGTTTTTTGCTAGTTTGTTTTTGTTGGGTTTATTTGTTTTTTTCGTTTGGTTGGGTTTTTTACTTTAAAAATTTTCTTCAGTATTTAATTCCCTTTACCCTTAGTTTTCAATATTTCTGCCAAGGCTTATCCAGTTGAAAAAGTTTTTGCCTAAGTTTGTATCACAAGGCCTATCTCCCACCTCTCTTGAAAACACATCATCCAATATGTTTTCTCAGTTCTGTCTTTTCACCACCCCATCCCGTGTCTCCATCTGCTCTTGCATAAGGTATTCTCCTATTTGCATTATATAGGAGTTAGCTCACAGGATTACTTGGGGCAGTCTGTTCTTTCTTAACTTTATAAATTACTTTGCAAGTCACAACATCATAAAACAGCTAATAAACAGGCAGTGTTCTATCTAAATGGTAAATTCTGGGACTTCTAATAGATTAAATTCCAAAAATTCAACAGAGGCTGATCCAATTTATAGAAATGTGATCTTACAAAGATCCTTTAAAAGCAGACCCTTTCAACAACACATATTGCTGAAACAGATATTTCTCTTAGAAGTCAGAAAGAATCTTAAGATAGAATTACATAATTGGAAGGGACAAGAGAAACAAGATTATTTCTGCTCATGAAAATATATACGTATCTACTGAATTTACAAGGCTTCCAGTATTTTTTACTTCAGCTATTCAAAAGTCTGCCCTGAATTCCTAGGCAAGCGTCTTATGGTCAAAAAGCCCTAAAAGAAAAATCCAGATTCCTGGAAATACTCCAACAGCATAATATCAGAGATAGGAGTGAGTGCTGAAGAGACACGAATCTCCACAAGTGTGAAGCAGAAAAGAGCATAAATTTTTTTTTCAAGGGTTCTGGAATTCAAAAGATCACTTGAATGAGGTTCAACTACAATGCATTTTGTCTTGACAAACAGGAGAAACGCCATCCAGCTACACAGACACACACACTCTAGAGATCATGAAAAGTTACAGGAACTATGGCTTGTTGCTTGCTTGGGTTTTGTTTTTTGTGTAGGCTTTTTTTTTTGGGGGGGGGGTGGTGGAAGGTGTGGCGTTGGTGTTGTGTTTTGGTTTGTTTGTTTGGGGTTTTTTATGACCCCACGTAACAGTGCCACAAAACTAAAATGGAAAATAAGAAATAAAATTCAGGGTTTAAAATATCAATGCTAAAAAATAATTTAGCTGGACATCTCTTACTATCCCGTGGACAAGCAAGACTATATTAAAAATTTCTTCCCCGAGGGAAATTCTAGTTGGATAATCAGATTATAGAATCAAAGGAAAAGAAGAATACAACATGGACTGAGTTCTGTATTTTGGGAATATACCTGTCAATAGCTTGAAGATCATTTGCTGGGTTCCATGTAGGATCAAACAGTATAACAACATTGGCACCAACAAAATTAAGACCCAGTCCACCAGCCCTAAAAATATAAAAAAGGAAAAATAGGACTATTTGACAGTAAGAAAAACAGAACTCCCTCTCCCCCCGATCCCATGTATTAAATCCACATTGACATACCTTTCCCCTACATAAAAAAAAGACCACAATAGAGATACTGAAAATAGCGGGATATAGCTTTGTGTTACTATTGTGTTAATAACCACTAAGTACTCAAATAACCACTCCTGTAAAATACAATCTTCTCTCTTAAGAAGTAGATTACAAACTGTATGACTAGCTGTCATAACCAACTGCTATCACTTTACTACAGTAGAAGCCCTGACTGCTACTTCATACCCACTAAGCCCTACATAGGTCTACTCCAACTATGATTTTACTGAAATTCATAACCACTTTCATGCCTGTTAACATTATAGAAGAAGGAAAACTATAGCTTAAATAAGAGTCTGCATTAAACTTTACTTCCTCTAATCCCAGTACATAGTTTCACAGTAATGCTATGCAGCTTCTACTAAAATGGTCACAGTCTAGGGCATGTCATATCTTTAAGAATTAACAATGGTCTGTTACTTGGAGCTTGACATATGCATAGCTGAATGCTTTATTTTGGAGAAATAAAAGTAAGGAAAATACCACTTTTCATTCAGCAACAAATCAGGCAAATAATAATTCTTTTCAACTAGTTCAACCAACATTCCTACAGGTAGAGACAAGATCCTACACAAGCATATACTAAATACTATTACTAATTTAACTATTAAAACAATTCTTCACATTTGACATAGGCAGCACTAATTTTTAAGTGTGTTTTTTCCTGAATGAGGTGCTGCAAAATTGAAAATGTCAATCCATTTAATTTATCAAGCACCTAGTTTTGGAAGATTACTTTACATTTTGCACAGGGAAAGCTAAAATTTTCAGGTATAAGAATGAACGGAGACAGAAACTAAAAGCTTATGGAACCCCACCAGTTTTTGGTCTTCATGGAATCCCTGTCAATGTAAATACAGTTGTGGCCTCTTCCTTCCAGGTGTGGTGTGGTGTTGGGTTAGTTAAATCTGGAAAAAGAGAGGATGTGGGAACCTGCCAATATTAACGGAGGTTTCCGGAGGATAAGCGTTCTCAAAGTTTGAAATGCTGAATAAAAATCTTTGTGTTTTTCAAAATACCTTACTGTATGTTGGAATTTTGGTGTATTTCTTTTTAGTGAAGACAGAATTCAGCCTCTCATCTTAACAAACCAGCCCTGCAGTCAAAGTGAAACATAAGTCAACATGTTTCTCCAATGTTTTTTAATTAAAAAAAAAAAAAAAAAAAAATTGCAATCTTTGGAACTGCAATATGAATTACACCTAAGTGCAAAGCCTTAGCACAAGTAAAACAGACTGCCTATAAAAATTAACTGAATAGGCTACTTAGCTTTTTTAAGATTTTGCCTTTCATTATTTTTAGGTATGACACAAAAAATCAGATACTCCAAAATGGGAAAAGAATGGCTGCTATATCCTTCATGGAGACAATGAATACAGTAATTAGTTTGTGCACACTAAATAATACCTTCCATTTTAACTAGCTCTTAGTCATTAATGCAAGGTGGTCCATGCAAATTACTGTAGTATGACTCAAATGAAGAGCCCTATATGAAAGGGCCCATAACAGCTCTGTTACAAACAACAGCTTTGAAAAGATCATCTTACTTAAAACTGCACACTGTGTTACATAAATGGCTTGGTTTTATAACCCATCACTAACAGCTTAATATCTCAACGCACCAGAGAAAGACCAGCACGGAAAACCCAGTGAAACACTTTGTAACTTTAATCAAGGACATGTCTTTTAAACATAGAATGGACTGGGCTGGAAGGGACCTTAAAGATCATCCAGTTCCAACTCCCCTGCCATGGACAAAGACACCGCCCAGCAGACAGGGTTCCCCAAAGCCCTGTTCAATGTGGCCTTGAACACTGCCAGGATGGAGCAGACACAACTTCTCTGGGCAGCCTGTGCCACTGCTTCACCACTCACACAGTAAAGAATTTCTCCCTCCAGGTTTCTTGTAGGCACCTTATAGTTACTGGAAGAGTGCTCTAATATCTCCCTTAGACTTCTCTTCCCCAGAATGAAAAAGCCCAGCTCTCCCAGCCTGCCTCAACAGGAGACGTGCTCCATCCCCGTTTATCTTCATGGCCCTCCTCTGCACTTGCTTCAACAAGTTCACATCCTTCTTGTTTTGGGGGCCCCAGAACTGAATGCAGGACTCCAACTGGGGTCTCATGAGAGAAGAGTTGAGAGGGAGAATTACCTCCCTCGGCCTCCTGGTCATGCTTCCTTTGATGCAGCCCAGCGTACACTTAGCTTTCTGGGCTGCAAGTGCACACTTGAGGAGCTCATGTTGAGCTTCTCGTTGACCAACACTCCCAAGTCCTTCTCCTCAGGGCTGCTCTCAACTCATGATCTATACTTAATGGTTTGATAGAATTGACAAGCTCTGTAGAAATCAATCATATTTTCTCTCAACACCCATAAAATGTATTTATCCGTATAGCTACATTAGTCATAGCTATCAATAAAGGTATTATGGGTACCTATGACTATGTTCAATACTAACATTAAGTGCAAGACTGCTATATGGACACAGGGGATTTTTTGTGTGTTTGTGGGTTCTTTTTTTCACTTAAGGCTTCATTTCTCAGAAAACTCACCAACCAACTAAAATGAGGTTTTCCAAATGCCTATGGGCTGTACATAGCCAACTGAAGGCAGAAACAGTGCTTTGCTGGTATTCCAAAAAAAAAAAAAAAAAAAAAAAGAAAAATTTAAATATAAGCTAGGAACATCTTAAATTTAACAGTGAAGTCACTGCCACTGTCTGCTCTGTAAACAGCTAATTTATAGATTGGTGGTTCCTGTTTTAAAGTTGCATGTTGACTATGCCAATGGAATATAATGGCAGACTCAAGATCGATGTGCAGGGAATTTGCCCCTTTGCAGAATGCATTCTACAGCCAAAAAACTGTGTATTGTCGGCAAAAATCGACATTTGGTTCTCCAAGCAATGCAACTTTCAGAACACATACAGGCTGACTACATGGAACAGTTGGCCAAAACCAGACATAAGCGTATGACCCAGTTCTGTTAATTTACTATATGTTGAGAAATAAAGAACATACTTGCTGTGGTTTAAGCCCAGCTGGTAACTCAGCACCACACAGCTGCTTACTCACCTCCTGTTTCCCCGGGTGGGATGGGGAAGAGAATCAAAAGAATGTAAACCTCACGGGTTAAGAACGGTCCAGTAACTGAACTCTAGTACAAATACGCATACTACAACAACTACTACTACTACTACTAACAATAATAATGATAAGGAAAATAACAAGGGGAGAGAATATAAAACTAAAAAGGGAAAGGGGCAAAAAAACCCAATAAACACAAGTGATGCACAATACAATTGCTCACCACCTGCCAACCGATACCCAGCCCGACTTGAGAGGTGAGCTGGCATTTCGGGTGACTCCCCAAAGTTTATACACTGGGCATGATGTGCTGTGGTATGGAATACCCCTTTGGCTGGTTTGGGTAAGGTGTCCTGTTTCTGCTTCCTCCCAGCTAATTGCGCCCCTCCTTATTGGCAGAGCATGAGAGACTGAAAAGACCTTAATCAGGTTAAGAGCTACTGAGCAGCAACTAAAACATCCGTGTGTTATCAGGACTATTCTCAAACTGAAGCCAAAACAAGGCACAGTGCCAGCTACTACTGGAGGAAGAGAAAAAAAACAAACTGTTACAGCTGAAACTAGGACAATACTGTAAAGTCCTATTGCCTGAAATGTGAGTAAGATGGAAAACTAATCTCTTGTACAATAGCACTAGGATAAGTCACTTTGATTTCCAAAGGATTATTTAATTTCCAAAGGAAATATTAAAGCTGCTTCCATTACTGCCTATCAAGCAGGAAAAATGATCACTTTGTGTTATCTGTGATAAACTACACAAAGTATCAACCCATATGTTTTGCTTAGTAAACATTGGTTATATTGATTGTGATTCCATTGTGGTTCCTTCCATTTATTCAGTGATGGGAAACACTAAAACCAACAGAATCAAGACTCATCTCAAGTACCACCAGCAGGTATAGAAAGCTCACCAGTCTCTGTATTCACAAACTCTCATAACGAAGAGGAGAAACTCCTTCTCTCTTTACCTGACCTTCATTTTTAGTCCCATGTAAATTAATGGATGAGAACTGAGAAGGTTACAATTATATATCTAAACTAGACTGACAGAAGCACAAACAGTAGAGTCTTTCCTAATGCTATGGATGCAGTAACTCCCTGCAGTCTTCAGAGACAAGGAAGAAGAAGCTGATGGCCAAATTCCACATTTGATTGAGATTACAAACAAATCACTAAAACCATTTTAAGCTAGGATTCAGAAGACTCACTTGCTTCAGATCTTAGAAATCCATTAAGCAGAGAACAACGGAAGGGAGGAAGTCTCCAAATATTATAGGAAGTTTCAGAGCACAGCAGTGAGTCTATGTCAACTAACAGATGAGAACAATTCACTTTCTCAGAAAAGTAATACTTCACAAGGTCATCAAACAAAATGCAGAGTGACTTACTTACTAAACATTAGGAAGGCAGAATGAAACAAATTTCAAGTTAAATTTTCTTACATTGTAGATACAAGACATATGTTAATTTCTTGAATGCTGTTGAACTCTCTTACAATTCTCATTCTATCTTCTGATTTTGTATTTCCATCAAGTCTTCGGTAATCTAGCCCAGATGCCATACAGTATTGTTCCAGCACATCTAGCAACTGGGTGGGGAAAAAAAAAAAAAGAAGGATGAAGTGCTTACTATTATCTTTTTAATTAAACTTAATTACAGAGGACATGTTTCTGAAACAAAAGGACATGTTCTATTTTTAAGAGATCAAGAATTGAAAGCAAGAGCAAATCTTCGTAATTTTGATATCAACATCCTTGACTCTCTTTAGCTGTGATTCTACAGTACTCAAGATGATCAGTATTGGTCTGCTGTGGTCTCACTCAATCCTCCAACCATGACTTCCTGTCCCACCCCTAAGGGATGCTGAATCAGTTCAACCCAATAAACTGGAAGGCAACTTAAAGTTTTCTGCCATCTTAGCAAATTACAATGGCTTGAAATACAGTAAATAAGCATCAGTGCCAGCAAAGCAGCACACTGGTATGCACAGTCAGAGTTCAGAGGAATGAAGTGAAAGGCATGAGCATTTTGCTACTGAATCCAAATACTGATCTTGCAATCTTTCTTGAAAAAAAATAATATTGAAGACAATGAACTGTCATTGATGCTATTATTTTTTAATACTTTTTAGTGTTATCATCACACATATTTAAGAAAATATGTATTTTAGCTTGCACCATTTCAAGAAACACATTACTCCTTAGCAGGAAAATCAAGAAGAAAGTCTCCTAAAAGAAAAATGTGTATACCTCTTGCCAATCTAACCATCTAGTTAAACAGTTTTAAGTTCAAACCAACTGATGAAGTTTCATGGCTGCTGATGCTCAGGTCAGTAGAGCAGAAAAATTTACCTACTTTAAGTGGCAACACAAAGGTTGTGGGATCCTTCAGGTGTATTTTGCTGTGACACTGCTCTAACACAAGACACTATCTGAACTCAGTATGAGCTATGTACACCTGAAGTAATACAACAGTTTTGAAAAGCTCTTCAGTAAGGCAGCAGTTTTTCGTCTGTTTTGCTATCACCTTTTTTATCATGAACACGAGGTTTCAATGTGGTTCTGGAGTATGTCACACTGTCCTCATCATTATTACCCACAGCACAGAGAAAATGTAGTTGACAGCTGTCACCTCCAGGCTTTATACTTCAGAACTTGCTACTGCAGTTAATTGATAAAAATCATATGGAGCTCACCTTTGTGGAAAAGGAGAAAAGAAGAATTTTATCCTTGTTCCTTCGGAAGTGATTTAAAAGCTGCTGAAGGACCTGTAAATGAACCAGAGACTTTACCTACAGGTCATCTCACACACTTACTTGTGTTTTCAACCTTTATATAGGCTACACCATAATTAATTGTTTGCAAAGCCAGAGGCATAACAAAAAAACTCCACTAGCACTATAAATATGCCAAACGTACATTTCTTCAGTGATGTACTTGGAACTCCTGCTGTAAAAAGGCAGTCATACCACTAACAGGTAAATTCAGAAGCTGTGTCAGTGCACAGACTGCAAAAAACGTTCCTTATCTCATGCGCTAGCTCAGCTTATGAATTCTTGCATTTCACAAATGCACACAGTACCCTGAAAACATGAAGGCCTGTTTAAACTTTCTGTACTACATCTGAGCTCAGAACTGCTTGGAACTTGTCTTCTTAAAATAATCAGTGAAATGTATGCCCCTCCCCATTCTCACTCTTGCCTGTTGCTCTGTTTACAGTAGGATCCAGCTTCCCAGAGTCTGCACGGATCTTGAAATGCCAATAATCCGCCCACACACAACGTTTTTCTGGTGGGGAAGCAAATAATCCAGAGTCTTGTGTATAACAGTAATACCATTATTTTCAAAGGAAGCATGTCCACATCTGGCAACGGCGGCTCCAGAGTACCGTGCAGAAGCAATACACAAAAGGGAAAGAGGAATTTTCTGTACCAGGCCTACAGCCTTCTCCCACTGGCCAATAAATATTTTAAAAATTGTATTTATTCAGTAATAAACATATAACTATTAATCAACACTGATTTCACCAAAAGCCTAACAAATCTTTCTCAACCAAATAATGATGAGTGTTTATATTAATCTTACAAATCTGGATGGTTATCTAGACTATAAAATATTAATTATACATCACTTACAATCCTTTTTGTATGTGTTAGCCAGCCAGTTAAAAGTGAAAACAAGGTACAAGCAAGAGAATTTGCCTGGCTTGCACAAAGAGATATAATCCAGAATTTATTTCATTGGGAAAAGTCTGTATCAGGTAATTTAAAGAGCTAAATGACTTATATTTGCATTTCAATTTAGCTATATTTGAATGTCAATTTACCAGTGACATTCTTTGAAAGTAGAAGGAATATGGCTAGTGTATTGTTGCTATTAAAGTACAGGTCAATGAATTTCCTGTAAGAATACACACAAACAAATCCACCCATTTTGTTTACATAAAATGGATCAATGTCATGCCCTTTGGGATTTCAGGTAAATAAGGAAAAATAATGGTTTTGCACCAAAAAGAAATAAATCCTATGCTTGTGCACCAACTCCTGAAAGTTGTTAATTCTGAAAAAGACACTTGATCAGACTCAAACAAAAGTACAGTGCTCTTTTTAGGAGACCACATGAATTTAAATGCTTATCTCTCCCTTATTACACACTGTGAGTCGTCTGTGACGAAGTGGTACCTACCATATTTAAGAACACCTTGTCTGCATACAGATGCCCAAGTTAGCCTACAGTGTTTTTAGGCTTCAGAGCCACAGAATCACAGAATCACAGAATCCCAAGGGTTGGAAGGGACCTAAAAAGATCATCTAGTCCAACCCCCCCACAAGAGCAGGGTAACCTACAGTACATCACACAGGAACTTGTCCAGGCGGGCCTTGAATATCTCCAGTGTAGGAGACTCCACAACCCCCCTGGGCAACCTGTTCCAGTGCTCTGTCACTCTTACAGTAAAGAAGTTCTTCCTGATGTTAACGTGGAACTTCCTATGTTCCAGTTTACACCCATTGCCCCTTGTCCTATCACTGGATATCACTGAAAAAAGCCTAGCTCCATCATCCTGACACCTACCCTTCACATATTTGTAAACACACCTGCCTGGGTTAGGGTTATGTTTAATGGCAGAAGTTACTATAATTTGCAAGGTGCTCCAAAACACATACATATTGGACGAAGCCTTGGGTGGCATGGTTTAATGGGAGGTGTCCCTGCCCATGGCAGGGGGGATTTGGAACTAGATGATCTTAAGGTCCTTTTCAACCCTAACTATTCTATGATTCTATATTTCTACTGAAATAATGATAATATGCTAGGTAAAAATAAATAACAGCCTCTGCTCTTTTGCCACCACAGTTATGCTCATACTCTGGCACTGCAATAGCAGAACCTTCTTCCTTACCACCCAAGATCATCGCACACAAGCATGAGAAAAACCTTACTGCTACCAGCCAAGGTTACACTTAACACATTTATTTTGTTCATCTTTAATGTGGCTATTACTAGTTTAATTTGATGTCTGAAGGGTTAGAAGACAAAATAAGCACTTAGTACGTCTTCACCAGTTCCATGCTACTCACGATTGTGTAGGTCCCTTTCGAATTCATCCTAAGACATTTCTTCCAGGCTGAAGAGCCCCATCATATTCGGTTGTTTCTGTCCCACTGTACTGATCACCTTTGTGGCCCTTTCCTGAACCTTCCTCTGAACCTTTTCAAGGTCTAACAGATGCTTTTTGAGAGAAGGCACTGGAACGACCCACAATACTGAAGGTGTGCAGAAATCATTAAGCCCATAATGATTTTGTTTTGCTTTGTTTCCCAAGTATTTCTGATGCCACTGAATCAATGGTTTCATGGAACTCTGTCATAATATTACCCCAACCCCTTGAGTGTAGGGGTCATTTCTGTGCCCACCACTGAATATGTGAAGCTTACATCTTAGCTTATCTCAGTGTCACAGATCACTCCTTCCAGTCTGCCCACAGACACCCTGATCCACGGCAAGAGCTACCTGTTGTCATGGTAGCACAACATACATTATCCATAAACAGAATTATTAAAAACCAACAACCATTAGTAGCATCTACTACACTAGCAGACCTATTACTATTACCAACACTTTATTTTCCTCTAAAGAACATGTTTACCTTCATTTTCCCACTGTACTTTGGATCTGAAATGGTTTCAAAGGCTGCATCTTTGCTTAATTGCACAAAATCTGGAAAACTGGAAAATACTTGGCTGCACACCCGTTTGATATGTGCTTCCTGGAAAAAAGGCAGAAAGTTTGAGTAAGCACTAAAAATTACAGAACTACACTGGGAAACCAATAAGCCATACAAGGAGTCAAACAGGCTCAAACAAGCGATCTGCTGAAGTAACTCGAGCAGAATGACTCTAGTGTTTTTATTCAGTTCTTTGCAAGAGTGCTGGATAGAACATCTCCTGTGTGTTTCAGTTTGCTTCATTTAAAAAGGATCTTAATCTGAAACCATGGATTCTAGTTACTACAGTAAGAGATGTCCAAAATTTCTTCTCCTGCAGAGAGACAGCAAAAGGACTGGCTAGAATCATCAGCCTCAAGAACCCTGATGATCTGAGGTTTGTGTTAACTAGCAGGTATGTACTAGGATTTAATTTCTCTTGACCCTCTTGCACAAGCCAATACATGAATTACATACTGTTCCACCAATATGACAAAAAAACAATAAGGGGAATGCATTTAAACTGTTCAAAAGCCACTGCAAGAATCTGGGTAGCTCAGATCTTGAACATGACCACACACTGTAAGTCTACCTTTCCAGAAGAACAGAAAAGGCTTGTGACTCGCCTAAGAACAGCATATGTGATGGACTTTAATCCTAAAGGTAAGAAATACTACAAAATACCAGTTTCTTCAGTAATTTTGAGAGGTTAATAATTATGTACAATGTAAGATATTAAGTCTCAGAATACTCCTATATTGTTATTCCTGTGGCTATTTAAACTCTCAAATGTTACTACAACAAAAAATACATCCACCAACCAACAAACTTGCCAGAATTAGCTAGGATTTTCTCATTTCCATTCCTCTGCGGCTTCTGAGGGGAAGTGGCAACATCCCTTGATCCCTCTGCTCATTCTTGGATTTTAAGGCTCACGTACAATCATTTTTAAAAACTGTGAGTCTTGCAGGTTAGCTGCCACAGTAACAAGATAAACTGATATCGATCTCTCACTGAGTATTTTCTACTAAAATATGTTTCCCATCATTTAGAGGAACTCAATCCTGAATATGAAGTACCACAGGAAAAAAACAACACATTCTAATTGCTATTATTTATTTATTTGCACAAATATATTCCTTTTACTAGGCACTTGTCATAAATGGAACAGAAATGCCAATATTATAAATCACTACAAACTACTCTCCCCCTTAAGGGTTATAGACACACTGAAGAGCTTTATTTTAAAATATACATCAATTAAATGATATATAGAGAGGTGTTACACAACATTACCAGTGCTGCATTCTAAATTACTGAATGGAAAGGAATTCTGCAAAAATATTTTAATGTCAGTTAGATAAAATTGAAAAAGGAGGCCAGCAACAATTTCATTCAAGAGTTTTCATCCTTTTTTTCCATTAGACCGTCCTTTACATACTTCTGAGACTAACCTGCTGCTTGCTAGTGTTGTCTGTCTGCAGCAGTGCAGCATGATTTGCAACCTTCTGTAGAATTGTCAGGTAACTGAAGCGCAGAGACTTAATTGTTTCACCATAAGCATTTTCCTACTCCCCATAAAGAAAACCCCCAAACAGAAAAGAATGGTTAAGCAAACAAATACTTCTGAAAATAAGAAATCATCTATATTAACTGCTAGCTTTACAAGGTTTAATGCATTAGCAATTGTAAGTAGTACTATAACTGATCCCAAATAGATGTATACTATATTTCTAACAAAAATTAAACGGCTTTCTTTTTTATTTATTCAGCTTTGTGATACTATTAACAGAAAACATCTCAAAAACCCCACACCGATGTTCATAGTTCGATAAACATTTCAGATAGCATGGTACCTACAGAAATTACTAAAATAACCAAGAATTCCTCAACAGACAAAAAAAAAAAAGACAAACTTTACAACTGATGCAAAAGTAAATCAAATCAGAAGTGTTTGTATGAATTCTTATGTAATGACTGCTAACTTTACAGCAAAAATGTTTAAAGTTTCATAAACATCTCAGGTAACATAATTCAAACAAAACATTCTACAATGCAGCAGCAACAGCATCAGCTATTTTTCTGGTTATGGTTGCCTGATTCAACCAATATTGGTTTTCCTTTCCTTTCCCAAGTTACTAAATTTCATGGTTAACTTTGGAATAAGACAGTCCTTAAGAGCACTTAAGTATCCACAGGCCTGCCTATTGCCCTTTGTGAATCAAGTTCAATAGCATTTTAATTTCCCTAAGACATCATGAGAAACAAAAGTCTGCAAAGAACTAATGCTTGTAACCATGAAATATTAAACAGGCTGGTTGGCAGACTTTTAAAAGAATGATGTGAAGACTGAATAAGCTACATAATTTTGAAAAAAAAAAAAAAAACAACCAAAAAACAACAAACACACCCACAACACGAGGATCGAAACAGGCCAGAAGGAAAACAGGGAGATGCAAGTACGAGGCATATGCTTCTAAATGTTTAAGATGTGTTTAATCTGAGTGACATGGGCAAAACAAACCCAAAGCTGGACTCACTGAATGCTAAAGTCCATGGAAGACAGAAGAAATCTGCAAAGCTAGTACTACTGAACAAAGTTCTGCTTGTGCTCTACGGCTACTGTCAGAGTTCTCCTTTCAATGACGCAAAGCAAAGCGCGTGTTTGTTGGCACAGAAAGACAATCCAACCACAGCTGTAATGCGAAGCCCAGCAAACCGCTAGGTCCAGAATGCCTCTGGTTTACAGCTTCTGCACAGACTGCCTGAGGCACACGGGAGCAGTATGCCTGACACATCCTGAACATGCCAATGCAATACCCACGTCAACATCAACTACATCACAGGTGGACTTAAGACAAAGAACCAGAATTTACGGCATAAACACCTGCTTGGGGCATGCAAAACAGCTCTGCTGTGATCCCGAAGTGCCTAACACCATGATGCTCCTGATGCACCCACCCCTGTTTCCAGTCAGGACTTCCCAAACAGATGGCTTATGAGCATGCAGCCATTTCAATCAGCATTTCACCAGCACTGAGTCTCTGGAGAAAGCCAGAAAGATTACATTCTAAAATCCAAACAGTTGAAGTTCTTACTTTGTAACAACAGTTCTTTCTTTTACGACCGCTGCTGCAGCTGCAGGGCTCTCCTGCTCGTAATACCAAGCTCACATCCTCTGTCTCTAGCACAGCCTGGTACACTGCTTTCTGGAATTCGGTTAGGGAACAGTACACCATCTGCCAAAGAGAAACCCCAATAAACACAATTCCATGCAGCATGCAATGAAAAGCAAAAGAGCACTGCATCAAAAAACATACACCATAGAAGACAAAGTAGCAAACAAGATTATATTTGCTCAAGTAGTTACTTCTACCACCAAATTGAAAAAATGTGGATCTTGACATCAAAACAGCATTAAATTGTAGCCAAAAATGTATGCATACTTCTTTCATCACCTCCCAGAATTCTACAGAGTATCAATTTCAAGCTACAAGAACCTGCTGCTAGGTTTCTGTAAACCTTTCGGTATGGCTTTTGTAGAGGTGGAAAAAGTAAGAGAAATATACATGTAACCGTAACTATGGACTTCCTTCTGCTTTGCCAGTTGCTTAATTTACCCTTTCTTTCCTCTTTTTAGGCACTAGCTGCTGTAGGGCACTACCACAGGCAGGGCAAACAGAATAAGTAATAAGAAGGCAAGGATCTATACAGCGCTATGGCCAAAACTCTTATCCGTCTTCTTAGAGACCATGGGTGGCATCTCCATGACATCTTTAGCCTTAGCAGCAGGAGACAGAAATCCCAAGATCATTCCTTAACCTAGGCTACCCACACAGCAGCAGCACCATGCTGAGCTATAATAATAAAGCAGTAACTTGAACATATACTCAGATTAACAAGAGAATAAAAAGAATAAAACCTTGTAGATTTAGAAAATGCAACTGACTGATGTTTGTGTTAATCTTTCCTTCCAAAGACAGTTTAGATGACATTATTATAAGCTAAGGATGAAGAATAAATACCAAATTTTGAAAACAAAACCGGCTGCAAACTAATGTATTTTTCTACTTAGAAGAAAAGCACAAGTATGTGCAATGAGAATTTATCAGAACTCTCAGCTATAGTCATAAAGTATTATCACTTCATATAATGATTATAATGAACAGGATCCCAGACCTACCAACAACCAGGGTTTAGGGCTTTCTTTTATTTAGTGATCGAAAATGAAGGAATTAAAAATTAAAAAACTAAAAACATAGACTTCCACACACAAGGTGTTAAGCTGCAAATCCTGAAGTCCTACATAGAATTTCGAGAGATTTACATACCTTGTACTGGGTTTGCACTGGTAAGTACAAAAGTGCACATAAAATAGATGCATAAATCACTAGTCAGAAGTCTAGCTGAGCATTTTCATGCTTGATTAACTCCATTTCAACATGCAATCATAGTAATTATGTGAACAAAGCACACTACTGCATGTGCATTTTTAGCAAGGCTCTGGATTATTCTTGAATTTGTAAGTCCAAGACAGAAACATAAACTACTACAGGCATGATGAAAGAGAGAAAACACAACAAAAAACAAAAACTAAGATATATATTCATTAACACTGTATTTGAAATGTGCAGGCACTCTTACTCTGTCTTCCTTTTTTGGCAGCTGATCACTGATAAGTGCTTTGGTTCGCCTCAGAAACCAGCCAGACATTTTTCTTGCTAGCTCCACCATGGCCTTACGACCTGTTGCTAGCTCTCTTTTAGTTGCAGTGTGCCTCTGGCCATGCTCCACTGGATCAGAAAATTTCCTCTTGAAGTGTACCCTGCTACCCAAAAGTCCTGGTACAGCCCTAAAAAAAAAACAAAAGGGTGTGGGAGGTGGAGTGTATGCAAAAGAATAACAGCATTTTGTTTACTCTAAGGCAGTCTTCCTTTTTCCACTAATTAAAAGCATAAAATGAATTGTTTCTGGACAACAGCAAGAGATCTTAGAAAAATAAATAAAAATTGTGTATACAGATTCAAAAAATGGCAAATCTGGAAGTAGTATATATTTTTATCTACCTCCTGTGACCCTCAAACATTAAGAGATTCCCCTTAAGAAAACAGTTCCTATCTTCAGAAAAACAAAAGCTCAGCAGACTAACAGAAGTCACAAATATACAGAACCTCTAAACTATCAGACCATTACTGTTCTGGAGCCTGAACTGGAAGCTAAGCAGTCATGTTCTCATTTTGTACTCTTTTTATTAGAATTACATTATGCAGATATTACAATTTACCAAATAAAATCTGAAGATATCCAACAGCAAAAAGGGTTTGGTAATCACTGGCAGCCTTACATATTGGAACAATTTATTAACAGTATCAGAATTGTTTTAATGGACTGGATGCAACACGAAGCTTACTGTTAAAATATTTTCTTCCCCATATTTCAATTCACTATGTATATCCCTATATTTAAGGTATGTTTGCTCTGTTTCTCCTCTGTAGAGCATCTCCAGAACGTCTCTTACATTTCAATTTCTATCTAGGGCTCGTTCCACCCCTCCTGCTCCATTTTCTTGGACAAGACTACTGCTTTGCAATTATGTGCAATTGTGTATTTTGGAAAACATAAGATATCGCTACTTTCATCTTCTAAATAAGTCAGAATGACCTGCACATACTGGACAGAGCAAATGCATAACAGTGTTCAAACTTCCGTAATGATTCTCCATCTACCCTGTGGAGGCCAGAAGAAGAAGGAGGGAAAAGTCTGTCCTTGGAAAAGAAAGCTAAACATGGAAGGTGGGAGGGGGATGGGTAGCATTTTAACTGCTTCTCAAATTCCAGAAAGAAGACAGATCTGAGGAGCTCCAAAGCTACTAAATAACAGAAAAACTCATACCAGGAGCTCACCTCCGCAGATACACTGGAAAAACATAATTCTGACAAAACATTGGGTGTTTTGGGGGAGGATTAAGACTTGTTGTTGGGTTTTCTGACACAGATGGGTCCATATCATCCATCTCCTTCCCAGCCCCACCACATGGTTAACACATACAGGTGTTTGCCCATTAGAAAAAAAAAATAAAAAAAGGATACTTTATTTACCAGTCCATAACACACCAAAGTTCCTTCATATCATTCTGAAGAATGGTTCCAGTAAGACCAATGCGAACACTGCATTTTAATGACTTCATGGTTTGAGTTATTTGAGCCTTTGGATTCTTGATTCTATGTGCTTCATCCACTATCACAGCAGACCATTCTGCACTGTAGATCAACAAAAAATATTGTATTAACTGTAACTGCTTATCCGATCATTCTACATGAAGTCAGCCACACAAGCAGCTGTGATTATTATAAGACACCATTACTTTTTGATTGCATTACACTAATCAGTTTCTGTATAGTCTGTTTAATAAATTCAGCTGCCACAGTTGAGTATAATGGCTAAACTACACAGCCAAATAGAATCATAGAATAGAATTACAGAATCATAGAATAGTTAGGGTTGGAAAGGACCTCAAGATCATCTAGTTCCAACCCCCTGCCATGGGCAGGGACACCTCACACTAAACCATCTCACCCAAGGCTCTGTCCAACCTGGCCTTGAACACTGCCAGGCATGGAGCATTCACAGCTTCCTTGGGCAACCCATTCCAGTGGCTCATCACCCTAACAGTAAAGAACTTCTTCCTTATATCCAATCTAAACTTCCCCTGTTTAAGTTTGAACCCGCTACCCCTTGTCCTGTCACTACAGTCCCTGACAAAGAGTCCCTCCCCAGCATCCCTATAGGCCCCCTTCAGATACTGCAAGGCTGCTATGAGGTCTCCACACAGCCTTCTCTTCTCCAGAATGAACAGCCCCAACTTCCTCAGCCTGTCTTCATACGGGAGGTGCTCCAGTCCCCTGATCATCCTCGTGGCCCTCCTCTGGACTTGTTCCAACAGTTCCATGTCCTTTTTATGTTGAGGACACCAGAACTGCACACAATACTCCAAGTGAGGTCTCACAAGAGCAGAGTAGAGGGGCAGGATCACCTCCTTCGACCTGGCGGTCACGCTCCTTTTGATGCAGCCCAGGATACGGTTGGCTTTCTGGGCTGCGAGCGCACACTGCCGGCTCATGTTCATTTTCTCATCGAGCAGCACTCCCAAGTCCTTCTCCGCAGGGCTGCTCTGAATCTTTTCTTTGCCCAACCTGTAGTTGTGCCTGGCATTGCTCCGACCCAGGTGTAGGACCTTGCACTTGTCATGGTTGAACTTCATAAGGTTGGCATCACAGCCCACCTCACAAGCGTGTCAGGGTCCCTCTAGATGGCATCCCTTCCCTCCAGCATATCAACTGAACCACACAGCTTGGTGTCATCGGCAAACTTGCTGAGGGCGCACTCAATCCCACTGTCCATGTCAGCGACAAAGATGTTAAATGAACTAATGCTAAATGTACCAAATGTTTACTCTGAAGAAAGCAGCTTTCAAAACCTGGAGCAATCAATCCAGCATATCTCACCAGCACTAATTTCACTCATAAGTAAGAGCTAGAAAAATTAAATAAATCTCTGAAGATGAACTACTGAAAGATGCTTAATGCAGGTGTGCTTCATTTTCCTAATGAAAACTATCCAGTGTAACTAGAAGTAGACTGAAAGCACTTCAATCTGCATGGTGTCCTACATCACTCAGCTTCTTTAGTACGTGTATGATATCAATATGGCAGAGGAGTTTAAATATTTTATGATTTTGCGACTAGGAGAAACCTATCTAGAAGCAAGAACTGAAAGGTATTTTGCAGCCAATTTCAAGCATAGAACTTGGAGACAGAATGACCTGTATGTATCCTGTGATATTAATTTAAGTTATCCAGTATATAGCAAGAGATTTATTAACTGTATGAGACTGCTTTATATATATGAATGCATGTTTCATGACAAAATCATATCCACTTCAATGATACTTCAGACTGCAAAAAGCTGAAACAGACATGCTTAGGAAGAAACCTCTCTCCTAAACAGGCTGCATATAGTTCATTAATCTGAAGGCCAATTTGTGGCATTCTTGATGCCTGTTAAATACACTCCTTCATATCTAAGTTCCTTATGTTCCTAAGATCTGCTAAAAATTGGGAGTTTCTGAAGAGGGTCCAACAAACTATCATATACTAGCTCCTTCAACTTAACATCTCACTATGTGGATGTACATGCATAACTGATCCCATGTACTCTTCTCCACAATGCTTAAGACCAGTTGAGACCAATCCATCATTCTAGTTAAGCAAGACACATAACCTCTCCCAGCATCAAGGTCATAGGCTCACCCAGTTACATGCTATGTAGAATCAGAGTACAGGTAAATCTGTATGCTGAACAAGGTATTTGCAAGCAGTCAGTCAGATCTGCTCTGCATATATACCTATTTCCTGAATATAGCCAAAGGAAAGGCAAAACTCCTAGTTTGAAAATGCTGACAGCCATTGAGCAAATAAAGTAGTAGGTCTAATACATCCGCTGTCAGAAAGACCTTGATTCTGCTAAGTCCACCAGGTATTTAAAACTATACACACACAAATATGTATCTTTTATCTCAAGTTTTTTTGGACTCGGGAATTTCCTGAAGATGGTGAAAAATGGAAATAATAAGGAAAATGCACCTTTTGAGCATTTGCTAAAAATTCCAGATTTTTTCCTTACACTGAAAGATAGAAAATATCTTCTGCCTATCTTTTAGCTACCGCCTGTTTTCAGACAAGCGATTCCTACGTCTTTTAGAGAAACTTCATGAATGGTGAAGACTACCTTTATGAAAACTATTCAACTAGTTACTTCTCCCAAGCATCCCATAACAAAGATAACAGGGTGAACTCTGCAAAGACAGTTAAATGAGATTTTCCTCTTCAGCACAGAGAGGCACTGAATTTAACAGTATATATATCACACAGGAAGAATAAGTACTTGCAAAGAACAATGCAAAACCATATAGTTAAAATTTTGTGTGTAGAAAAATATATTAAAATCATTTACCTGTTAAATTCATCCAAATACAGGCGAAGTACCTCATACGTTGTAAGGGCAACTTCACATTTCCCTTGCTTGATGCGACTGAAGTCATCATCTTTTTTACTGCCGTGTAAGACACAGACCTTAAAGTACCCCCATGTGTCTAACTCATCCTTCCAGTTGTAAAGCACTGAAAGAGGGGCCACTATGAGGAAAGTCTGAAAACAAATAGATATTATAGTATTACTGGAAAAACTGCACTTCTTCCTCAATAACAGAAAGCAAAAGCATGATATCTATTTTACTGATTTCAACATTTTGAACAACATGTCTAATTCTGTCACTTTAAAGTATATACAGAAAATACCTGAAGAATCACTACAAATTCAAAAGTAATCAGTTTACTCACAGTATGTGAATACTACAGAAGTACTGTATGTCAATAACACAAATGTACTGTAATACTAAAAAACCACCACAAAGTAGTGTTGATTACTCAAATTACACTCTAAAAACTGCAATAAGACATGAGATACCACCGCTTTGCTTTGCTATAGCATCTGTATACCATAAAGTGTTTTACAGATGGAGAAAACAAAAGGATGAAGAGGGTAAGCAGCTTCCTCCAATCCACAAATCATCATGTAACTTCAAAACAGAAAGACCTGAAAAGGGTTTAAAAATGTAAGACAGATCATACAACTGATTTAATATCATAGAATAATAAAATCAGTGGGGTGGGAAGTGCTCTCAGTTTCTAGTCTTAACCTTCTGCTCAAAGCAGGGGTAACACTAAATTAAGAACAGGTATTAAGGGCTCTCCCAGTTCAGGTCTTCAAAACCCCGTAGGGATAGGAGTGGTCTAACAACCTCCCTCTGTAACCTCTTCCAGTACTTAATTGGCCTCAAAGTGAAACTCTTATTACCAGTCAGAAGTGTTCCGAGTTTGTTTTTGTTTGGTTGTTTTTCTTCTTTTACATGAAGTGCTACCCCTTCACTTTTTCCTCTCTGCCTGTATGTCCTGAGAAACCTGTACCCATTCCTCAGAGAGCCATAGTCATATGAACAGCACTGCCAAATATTCCAATTTTTTCAATATGATAAAAACAGCACTCAAAACCAGAAATTGCTTAAGTCCTATGCTGGGTAAAATTAAAAATATTAAAACGATCTTCAGTTTTCTCTCATTCACACAGAGCTTTTAAATGTGTTTGATTAGAGCTAATAAAGATACAGTTCTGACTCCAGAAATTATGACAGTCATTCAAGAAAACGTGCAGTCACAAGAATATTAACAGTAAGTTTTCCAAATATATACATTTCACTTTATTTATATATCCTGTTAATACAGGTGCACACGCTTTTCTTACTTGAGAAACACAATTGCACAAAATTGTAGTTTTCTATTCACTGACATGGGCTTTTCAAATTACTCTAGCCACAAATCTCATACAGGTATTTCCAAATGTTTTGTGTTAGTGCTGATCAACAGTTTTACCAGATTAGACAATAACAGTTAAGTAACGCACTATGACAGTCCAGAAAACTGAAGGCTTCCCTAACACTGCTAAGACCATGAGACCTTAATCCGCCAAATTAGCTGAATTTTAAAAATAAATATGCATAAACTCCTAAAGCAAGCAAAAAAAATGAAAAAAAATCAAAGTATTGCCTTTTACCAAAATCCTTAAGCCTGTATCACTAAAAGCTGTACCTTCTTGGGGTTACACTTTGGTTCCTTTTTCATTGTCCTCAGTAAAAATTCTGGCATATTATTTTCAATATCCTCACGTGTTCCTTTTTTGTGCAACACTGCAGCCAAAAACGAAATAACCTTGAGGAAGAAAACAATTTTCAGTGATTATGTACTAAAATGCAAACAGAAATTGAGTGATATCCACTGAAAAAGTACCCCAGGAAACAGAAAAACAACCCGAAACATTTAGGACAAAATCATGGATGGGATGTTGTAAAGCGGTTTGGGGCGGAGTTGGGATTTTGTTTGTGCGTTTTGTGTTAAATCAATCTCATTTTTAAAATAGGAACCCCTTCCCTTGGAGAATCCTGAATTCACAATAAGAGCAATTAACTGCTCTATTTTACTCCTTCATCCTCCAGTGGAAAACTCCCCCAAGCACAGAAGAGACTATGAATGAACTTGGAAAAGCTAAAACTGAGGTATGCCTTGCAGTTTTCCGTTTTCAGGATGACACTTGACTCAGCATCAATTAAAAAAAAAAAAAAAAAAAAAAAAAAGAGAGAGAAAACAGAAGGAAGAGATACTTGCTTAGTAACTCTTAGGGAAAAGTATACTCCTCACTATACTTCTGAAAAAGCAAGAGGTTTTAACTAGAGCTTAATTTAACAATTTTAACTAGTATGTTGTTTCCTGTATACTCCGTTCCTTCCAATTCCTGTCATTAACTTCAAAACCAGCTCTTCCTGTTGTGTTTGGGCTTCCCTATCCTATCCGCCCCAAACCAGTCAAGGTGATTTTCCTTTCATTATGATAAGACATTCATTATTATACACCACAGCAATAACAAACATCCCAGTGTAGGCTATTCCAAACTGCTCCCATGGCAATCCAAAACAGGAAGGAGGCACAGAGATTGGCCAGTATGTGCATACCAATTAAATCCACTTGGGATAAAAGGTATCCATGGCACTAAGCAGCAGCAAGGACCAGATGCATCATCAGAGGGGTACCCTTCTTTTGAAAACTCAACAGGCCCCCTTTACTCTAAGCAGTCAGCTCCAGCCCCTTCCTTCTGCAGCTGCTACACAGCTGTTCATAGCAGGGCTGCAGTAAAGCTATCAGCTGTTGATTTCCAAAAGAGAGGAAATTTCCAGAGCTTTCTCCCCCTAATGAGAGGGGGAAGAAAAGAAGGCGGGGAAGAAAGAGCCAGACAGGAGTGCAGAAGTCCAGGAAAAATACCCAAGAAGAGTAAGGCTTGATGAGCAAAAGAAAGAAGAAATCCATCACATATGGGGCCACAGGGTGAGAAAGAGATACACAGAAGAAAACCAAACATTTGCATACATAATATTTCATATAAACTGAGCCTAAGAGGAACTGCAAGTTTGCACGTTTGACTTTATTTTTTTTTTCTTTAATCCTTTTGAGAGTAAGAATGAAATTCAACTGAACATAAAATCTCCATGTGTCTTCCAGATCCTCCATTTTTGGAAGAATTGTGCATCACAAATTTAACAATAGAGAAGACTATAAAAGGGCAACTGTGATGAGAAAGCTTTGGCTTGTCCAGATAAAGCACGAAGCAACCTAAAGGCCTTGATAGGAAACTAACTTAGTGCAATCACATTATTCTACTTGCCTCCACCTCAACTTCAGCTTGAAATTAAAGAGCCATACAGTCAGGACAATACAAGCAAAAATCAGTTCAGAAGTACAAAGAATATTAAAATGCTAAAGTTGTCTAGAACACCCTTTATGTCATAAATGATCCTATAATTCAGAAACAATAAGGCTTATGCAACTGACAAACACAAGTTTTCTGTAAGACTAAATCATTACTTGAAGTTTAACTAACACTTCTTTTTTAACTAAGTGAAATCCTCTTTTACTTCGTATCCACTGGACGGGCTTTCCCCTACTGAACCTGAACATAAATACTGTGTTTTATAAGAAATACACAAGATACATTTCAAAACTTGACACTGTGAGGAAAAGAAATAACCAGAAAGAAAAAGAAAAGATCTGAATTCCACACAGGAACACACTGTCACTGTGTGATAAATGTGACCAAGTCACTACAGAATCAGCTCTGAGGTACAAATACATGAGATGGAAGCAAGACAACTCATTTCCTCCTGCCCAGTTGGCTGTCTTATATAGATGCTTCCTGCTACATGAAATCAGATTATTTGCAGTTCTAAGTAGTACCAAACTTCCATAAGTGCAGAGCTCTTAAACTGCCATGGACAAGAAACACGGTCAAGCTTAAGTAAAACACAAAGTAAACTGATAAAGTTTAGTTTCAATAAATGTGTCAACAGATCATCAGCAGCTACACAAATTCATGATGGACCTCTAAATGCTCTATCCAGAGAGGTTTTGCCAGTTTAATTTACTCACTCCTTTTGTCAAGCTTGCTACAGAATAATACTTCTTTGCACTGAAGAGTGTCTGCCATCATCCTAAATGGCAGGGTGAAGGGCAACAGAAGTTACAGCCTGTATTTGTCAATGAAGGAATGATCTTGCATTTGACACACAGAGGGAGAAAAGAGAGGGGGACAAACGCTAGCCACCATAGGATTCTAGCTGCTAGCTTAAAACAGGAAAGATTAAAGGGAATTCTCAAATGTAAAATCACCCTAATTTTAGTAAAATAAATAAATCATTTGGGCCACACTGATTCAAAGCATAATGGAAAAATCCTGCCGTACTTTGTCTTTTCATGAACCCAAGTTGTAGTTCCAAAAGAGTAATAGAAATAACATAGAACATCTAAGCACTTTTTTCCAGAAATGGGAGTAAATGTGGCCACTCCTATTCATTCCCAGTACAGCTGAATTATTTGTTTTCAGGAAAAAAATATACTGAAAGAGCGGTCAGATAAGGGCTGTAAGCTCTTTCAGCATACTCCAGTGCAGATTGCTTTCATGATGTACAGGTAATCCTCCAGGTAAATTCAACATAAAATGAATACTAACATTTTAACCACCATAATTATTCATGCTTACATCAAAAGGGGACACAGCTCATTTCTGACGCTTGTCAGGAGTGAATCTTAAATCAGCAATGGCTCTTTACTCCAAGTGCTGTCTTGGACAGTCACATCCTGCCACCTCCAACTCCTCAACAGCAAAGGGATGTTAAGCTCACTGACATGGCTTTTCTTAAATAAGTCATTTTTAAGAACTCATAGAAAATACATTGCCAAAAAAATTTAAAGAATACCTGTATTGTCTTTCCAAGGCCCATATCATCTCCAAGAATACACCCCCTTTTATTAGCATAATGTCCATACAGAAATTGGACTCCTTCTCTTTGATAATCACGCAGGTATCTGTTAATTGTATATGGAATAAAATCGCCATTGTCAGATAATTTAAAAGCAACTGCAGGAGATGGAAGATTCTGGTCAGGAAAATAAGGCTTTTCCAGGTCACCATCATCAAATATTAAGCTTTTCCAGGGTTCTCTTCTGTCTTTGACTCTATGAAGTTTAGTTATTAATATTTTCCTTTCTTCAGACTCTGAGAATGATACGACAGCAAATGATTTTCCATTCTTGTCCTTTTCAATAGAAGATATTGTTCCTTCATGAAGTTTCCCATCTTCAAGACAAGGGGCAAGGCATTTCTCCTCAATATGCCAATTATCTACAAAAAACCACAAAGACACAGAATGATAAACTGGCCAGACCTACAAAGCATTTCATTATGTCATATTAATAAAACATTGGATATAAATTTGTTTGACAAAATGCATACCACAAGATAAAAAGAATTTATTGAAAGTAGCATTAGAATCAGGATAGCTGTTATTGTTTAGAACTAAATCCTTAGGTAGACATAAAATTATAGTTTGCTGAAACACTGCTATGCTACAAATATCCGGAAGCATGAATGAAAAAAATCTGATGTAAAAGCAAAATTCTGATACATTAAGTTGTTACATAGTGGCTTCACATATGTAAATACTGATACACTGATGCCTGTAGGTTTACTGTCCAATTAAAAGACTATGGAACCTTCTCTATTAGACACTTGAGATCTACCAGAATTTACTACTGCAGTGTTAGTAGATTGTTTCATGATTATAATCACATAGAAAAACATCATCTTTCTCACAACACAGTCTGGAACAGGTAAAAACAAACAAACAAACTTATGTTTAGAAACAACAGAAGTGTACTTTAAGTGCATACGATAGCGTATCATTTGCCTATATTGTTCACCAAAGTGGGTAATTACTCAGTGAACTAACTGCCTACAGCTGTCAAGTCTGGAACTGTTAAAATCCCCTCCTCTGAGTGGTCTCACTACAGCCATAATACAGCATATCAAGTATTAACAACACTGATGACTGACCTGCTTCATTTTCAGCTATCTCATTTTTATATTTAATGCGCAAAGACAATTTTTTTAAATTATAACGTATGCTTCCAACAAAGAATAGGGAAGATAAGAACAGCAGTGTATCAGAGTTCAAATAATCCACATTGAAAAACCCAACAAAATACCTCTATCAGAAAAATCAAGGCCATCACTCTTGATAGTAAAAAGAGAAAGACCTTGTAAGTAACAGTTGCACACAGTTTTCCAAATCTGAACTGAGGAATTCTCATACTTCCAAATTTGTGAAAAGTTTCCAACCTTCCCCAGCTCTGCCACCCCAAAACAAAGAAAGGGACATATAATTCATTTTAGCATTTTTATTGTTTCTTATCTACTTGTTGGAATAAGCCCTGCTACTTCTGAGAAAGTTATTATCAGTAGCAGTGAGCAGCACCTAAGCTTTTTATGGAAAGCAGCAAGTCAGACAGAATCTTAACATCAAAGCATGTATTTGTACTTCATACCTATGACAAGTGGTAGTCCACTGTTTCTGGGCTTCTCAACCCAGCTACTTTTCAGAGGGAAGAAAAAGAAAACAGGAAGTCCTGAAGGCAAGAAATTCCACCTTCCCCATTTTCATGTGTCAGTACAAAAAAATTCATGGAGAAAGACAGGTTCTTCTCACCAGTTCCTGAACTCCTGGAAGTGTACACTTACAGGATTATTCTCTACAATGTCTGAGATCAGTGATAACTACTCATTTAAAAAACTTAATTAAATTGTATACGCTAAAGAAAACAAACCACTGCAGTGGTCATAAGCTGACATCCAGATAATAATAAAAATAAAATAGTAAAAATAAAACAAGAATAGGAAATATCTCTCCTCTAAAATTCTTTGGCCTTAAAGTATTCTTTTAGCCACAGAGACACCCTGGGCTAGGTATAGCTTGTGCATGCAGCAAACCGCAACGCACTCCTCTCTTTCAAGTAGCTCCATTTCCTCTTTACCACATGCAGATTCCTTGCATTTGGGATCTTATGACTACAAATTTTACAAGTATGCTCTTCAGCACTGTCAAGCTTTTGCCTGCTAGGAACATGCATCCCACAACCTAAACTGATGGCCTGGTTCTTATACTAACAAGACTATAACTACAACCTTTCCATTAGACACACTATTTGAAGATTTTTTTCATAATGCCTCCCATCACCCTCACTTGAGAAGTTCAGTCCCACACCCTGCAACCAGTACATAAACTACCCCATACCTTCGGCCATTCTTGATGTTTTTCTCAGAGATTTGAAGCTCAAACGTATCTTTTTGTGGCAAAGGGTGAAGAACAAACAGTATATTCAACATATCATACATATCCAATCTCTTAAAATTTAAGACATCTGTACTGTGTATCACACATGCCCATATCAATACAAAAAACGTACACATGAACTTCTCTCAGTAGCATCTAAGTCTTCGAGCAATTTCTGAAAAACAAGAAGCAATACTGAAAAAATGAAAGAACACACTGTTAAATATGCAAAACAAAGTTTAAAAAAAGACAGCATTTCCATAATTACTTTCTTTTACAGTAATATCTGAAGCAACATGTGACAGTAAAGACTCTCAAGTTAAAACCAGGATTTCAAATGACAGCACCTTTGTCTTTAACTAAAGATTTACTTGAGTTTAATAAGTTGCACATAACTTGTCAGAATTAGAGTTCCAAATCCCGAAGCTTGTGAGAAACAAGGCGCAGAATAAGAAAAAGGGAAAGAAAATAAATGCAATGGTACTAAGGACACCATCGCTACAAAACTCCAGAAAATAATGCTGTGCAAGACAAAGCAAGAATTACTACTTTAACCAGACTGATTCACTAATTTCTTGGGTTATGAACCAAACTATATTTGTAGGGTACTATATTTAAAAATTAAGAAAATCATCCGATATGGCTTTCTAACATGGATACAGTACACTTACCATCAACAAAGTAAGTTAATACTTAATACGTCAGCCTCTACTCATCGTTGTTGAAAAAAAAGTGCCATTATATATTTACTAAGAGTATTAAATCATAGTCATAGAATCAGCTAGGCTGGAAATGACCTTTAGTATCATCAAGTCCAATATTTACCCCATGGGCAGCCAGTTTCTCCAGAACGCTGTGTGAGGCAGTGTCAAATGCTTTAATAAGGTCCAAACAGACCTTAATAAAGGTCTTAACAGACCTTATTAAACGTCTACAGCCTTTCCCCCTTCAACCAGGTAGGTCACCTTGTTGGAGGAGACCAGGCTGGTCAGGCAGGACTTGCCCTTCATGAACCTATTGTTACACACTAGCTCCTTTCAACAACTACTCCTCCACAAAAACAAAAAAACAAACAAACACCTCCCCCCCCCCAAAAAAAAAGTTAAACTGTTATGACTGCTTTCTAATTTTTGAGGACTGATCACTGAATGTAGATCACAAACGGAGTTTTGTACACTCCAGTACAGACAAAGCAAAATTCAAGGATACCATAAAGCAAAAGCACTGCCATCCTTCAATTGTAAAGCTTAACTATGAAGTTCATAAACAGTCTAAAAAAACTCAAAAATGTTCTCCTCCAAAAGATGTCAAAGCAGGATGTCATGAGACCACACAACCACATTTCCACTTGTCACAAGAACCCAACTCGAAATGTATGCTGCTGGTAACAGACCCAATTTTAAGAGCATTTTTCCCTTACTATTTCTAAAACATATACACGGGCACACTCCAGCACCTCAGCTCTGTCGTTAGCGAGGCCTCACAGCACCACAGCACCGAGACGTGTGCCCTGGGCACTGCCCACTCCCACGGGCACGCCGTACAGGGAAGCACCTTCTAACTACCACACCTGCTTTCATTTTTCACCTGAGCAAAGGTGCCTGCACATTGCACACGTGCAGTGCCTGCACATCACTCTGGGAAAACACACGACGATGCTTACCTGGGACACCAACACTCACTTTAACCTTTGGCCGTGCAAAGCCCTTGCTTGGCCGGAGGCAACCCGGGGGCGAGCGCAAACCCTAGGCCTACCGTTCCGCCGCCCTAGCGGCCTACGGCGGCAAGAGGGCAACACGGGCCGGCCGGGCGCCCACAGCGCCTCGCTGGGCACCACACCGGAGGGCACGGGCTGAGGAAACCCATGAGCAGAGCACTCACCCGGCAGGCACCTCACACCATGCCAGGGAAGGGAAGGGCTCTCACCCCCATGCCGACTCCAACAAGAGCCGGGCAGCCTCACTGCCTCTCTCGCCCTGCCGGGATGTGGGCACAGTCCGGTACCCGTCACCGGAGCGAGCCCCCACCGCCCCCAGCCATAGGTACGACGGCAGCCTACTGAAGGGAGCGAGTTATCGCGAGAGGAGTGGTGCGGCGGGACTTCCTTCTTAAAGAAGCCGGCGGTGAAAGGCTCGGAGCAGGAAGTATCGCGAGGTTTGGTAGTTCTATCGCGGGAGGCGGGTGTGGTGGAGGGGTGCTGTGTACCGCGTTGGGAGTGCGGGAATGTCGTCACTCGCCGGTGGTGGGATGCTGTGGGGCAATCGGTAGTCGTGGTGCTGAGGCTCGAGGGGCGCTCGGACCGAGGGTGGCGAGCCTCCGGGAGAGTCCCGCAGGGGGCTGGGGCTAAGTCGTGGCTGTGCCCTGTTACCCCCGCAGGAGCGCGGCGAAGTGTAGTACGTGTATCGCTGTCGTACGAGTTAGCAGCTGCTGCGGGGTGCGGCGTTGCCCCTCAGTCTGGCCGCTGAGCGGGGCAGAACTACGCGGGGTGGAATGGTTTGACATCTTGACCCGTACTGCTATACTGTAACGTGAGTTTCCTCCCGATGTAGTCCTTGTCTGTAACAGCATCTGGAAAGGATGTTGTTGCACACAAAGGAGGAAAAATAAGCCGAGAGCAAAAGTTACTTTGCATGAAGAATTTGCACAGGTAAGGAAGTAGGGAGAGAAGCTGGTACCCAGCGATGCAGCTGGCGTGGTGGACAGAGCTGGCTGCGGTGAGGTGGTCAAAGTACAGTAAAACCCTGTGTGCTGTAGGGGGCGGCACTTGGGGAACAGGCCTAAGTGAGAGGTCCGCTGATGCCCGTGCTGTCCATCTTCAGGAGAGCTTGGCTGGACATAGCAACGGTTTGCAAATTGTGAACTTGATCTGTAACAAGCATCTTGCTCTTGCTGGAAAAATTCAGACCCGCCAAAACCACCCAGATTGCTTCACATCTCAGTAGGAATTTTAACAGAAAGTACATGATGGGCAGAATTTTCAGGTTCATGGTATTAGCATGGATCTATGACAAAATGCTTTCAGATGTATCTAGCAGTGCAATAGTAAGTAGTTTCACTTACAAGAGTTAGGGGTATTCTGTGCAAATATAATGCAAGAAATATTTTTAAACATTTAATATGGAAGACATCAGTTTGGGATGAATCATTGCTTCTACTTACATTGTAAATTCAATCATTTTAGTGACATGTTAAGGAGGGATTAAGCATAAGAGAAAAAAACTCGGATCCTTTTGGCATATGCAATAAAACTGCGTACAATGAAGATGGATATTCAGACCAGCTAATCAAAATCCTACATCCTACAGTATTTTCAGAAACAAGGCAAGGCAATAAACTTTCTAATACATGAGTCTCTGTGCTATTTCTGCATGCAGCTAACATTCAGGCATCTACCTGTCTGCTCGAAGTATGATGAAGCCGTATAGAAACTGGAGCAGCATTATGTTCCTTCTTTAAGTTGTCTGCTATTAGCCAGAATTTTGTTCTAACAGAAGTTAATGAAAGATGGATGGTGTTTGATCAATGAATTATATTAGACTAATGGGAATATAGCAAGCATGAAGGCATTAATACAGTTGCTACAACAATAAACTGCATGACTATTGGGCACTGCATATGTTGGTGGAGGTTGTTCAACAATAAAACATAATATAGTACCAATAAATTATTGTAAAAATATACATGTCATCATGCACTTAACTATGTTCATGCTGAAGGAATGTGAGAAGAACTAAACCAACATTAAACCAAATCAGAAAACAGGATGGCATTTCAGATTTAAAAAATCTGGCAAAATAAACACAGTGTAACTTTACCATGACCTCAGGTACTTAATATATCTTGGCCCTCAGAGCATCTTGCTAAAATCAGCGAGAACATAGGCTCCAATTCGAACGCAAGCTATTGAAGCTATTAAACTGAATGATGTTTGAAGATAAAGGTGTGTTTATACTAAAAGGTGTTTATTTAAAGAATGCTATGTTGCATTTGACTCTTAGCAAGATATTTATGCTTAATAAGGACATTCTCATGCAGAGTACAGCTATTATTTTAGTCACAGATACAATATTACAACTTCACAATAGAAGCAAATAAGAAACTTATTAACCTCTTGCTCAAACATGCTAATTTTTCTCATAAACAGGCAGGTAAATTCTGCCTACACTCCAAGAATCCCGTTCTGCTTTTATGTCAGTGGTAAGACCTCAGTTGATTAGCTGGAAAGAGAATTGCCCTGAAAATCCCAATGAAGTCACTAGGGTGAGTCTCCATTACAGTTGTTAGGTACACTCTTGATGCTCTTCCCCTCAGGAGGGAGACCATTAAAATTCCTCTCCCAGATTAAGAGCAGTTTCTGTGTCTTTACTTAGCTTTGTGGAAAAAAAAAATAATAATAAAAAAGCAAGATAGAAAACAAGATGGCCCAGTGAGATTAGGCCTTTTTTCATGCAGTACCCTTATAGGACCAGGCCTGTAACAAACGCGTTTTCAGAGGGTAGAGAATTCTTTAGCTCTGTCATGTGCCTGTAAAGGTTTCTGTGATATACAAGTCCATCTTTCAGGAATCTTTCTAGCACAAATTAGAAGTTACTTGCTAGGATGCAAAGAATGTCTCACACCATGTTCCTTCAGGGAAAGATTTGTAAAAGGATTTAATTTTGAAAAGCTGTTGCCGTTACTGAAAAGTTGAATATATCCAAAACCCATATTAAAATTTGAACTCTGCTCATATTTGACTTAGTTTAGATTTCATAAGAGGAGTGTCAGGCTCAGATAACAACCAAAATGAATTGGATGATGGAGATAAGCACTTTTTAAATATGTGCTATATCCCTGAAAGCATTTCACATGTAACATTGTGGCCTTCCTGTTCACTCTTCTTTGACAGAGAGAGGAGATAAATTAACTGATGTGCATCTAAAAAGAGCAGCTTAGTTACATTTACAGCATCCTGCACGTCAGTGTGTCTGAAAACAAAGCAAGCTGGTGATTCTCAGATGCACTCAGCATTTGCAAGCCTAACTGAAAGCCTTGGAGGGTACAGGCACTTAGAATTTTTGAAAATGTCAGTCAGTTATTTAATTCTACAGTAGAAGAAAGAATACGTGGTTCAGTTCACTGGTATGAATAAAGCATGGAACCATGAAGAGTGCTACAGAGAATTTATAATGGGATGTGCACTGAATTAGCATGTTGGAAAGGTTTTGGTCTCTCCAGCAGTTCACTTGCCACAGTATTTTACACATTACCCTTTAACAGTATTGAAGAAACTCTCAGAGTTCTTTGTGGAAATAAGCCTGACGAGGTGCTCTGAAGTGTCTGTTCACTGATGTACACCCACAGGGAAAAAAAAAAAGAGGCATTAGAGCCCTAGAGCGCAGAGCTGCAGTCTTTGGGATCACAATGATGTGGAGGGATAGCTGTGGGCAGATATAGGCTGTTCAGTAAGGACCAGCCATGACAGTGGGGAAAAGAGCTGGCATTTTGTGTGAGATAGCAGGAGGGGTACATGAAGTTCTGCCTGGTCTGTAATCACCATGAGGTGGCAGAGTCTAGGATCTTGAGAGAAGGGAATAAGGCTGGATCATAACCCTGAACTTCAAGAGTTCAGACTCATGCTTGACCAATCCACTGGCCTTCTACAATGAAATGACTTCTTTGGGGGGCTAGAGGAGACCAGTGTATGTTTTTTATCTTGACTTCAGCAAGGCTTTCACCTCTTTCTCCCATAACATCTTCCATCTACAAGCTGAAGAATTAAGGTCTAGATAAATGGGCAGTGAGGTAGATTGAAAACTGGTTGAACTTCTGGGCTTAAAGGATTGTTATCAGCAGCACAGAGTCCAGCTGCAGTCCACTTGCTCGTGGAGTATTCTGGGGTCTGATACTGGGGTCACTACTGGCCTTGGACAACTTGGATTGTGGGACAGAGTGTATCCTCAGCAAGTTTTCAGACAGTACATAATTGGGAAGAGTGGTTGACAGACCACTTGTGCTGCCATCCAGGACTGTGATGGCCTGGAGAAATGGACAGGTAGGAAACTCGTGAAGTTCAACAAAATCCTGCACTGGGGTGGAATAACGCTGTGCAGTAGTATAGGCTGGAGATCAAATAGTTGGAAAGACGCTTTGCAGAAAATGACATGTGGGTCGTAGTACACAATAAGTTGGCTATGAGCCAGTGGTGCACCCCTGAAGCACAGGCAGCCAACGACATCTTGAGCTATGTTAGAAAGAGCATTGCCCAACAGATTAAGGGAGGTTATCCTTCCCCTCTGTTCAGCCCAGGTGACACCACCTCTGAAGCACTGTGTCCAGTTCTTGGCTTCCCACAAGACAGAAAATGGACATGCTGTAGAAAGTCCAAGTCCATGAAAATGAAGAAGTTGGAGCATTTGACCATACCAGAAGAGCCTGAGAGCTGGAATTGTGTAACCTCCAGAGAAGTCTTGGGAGAAATCTTTTCAGTGTGCACAAATAGCTGATGGGAGGGTATAAAGAAGATGGAGCCATACTTTCTCAATGGTACCCAAAGCAAGAGGCAATCAGTGCAAACTGAGACAGGAAATTCCATTTAAAGATAAGGAAACGCTCTTCAGCTATGAGGGTGGCCAAACACTGCTGCAGTTTTCTCAGAGTTGTTATGGAATCCCCATCCTTGGAGATACTCGAAACTGAACTGGACATAAGCCTGATCAACCTGTGCTAGGTGACTGTGCTTTGAGTAGGGGAGACTGGACTAAATGTGCTCTGGAGTATTCCAACCTCAGCCATTCTGTGGTTCTTTGAAGAAGTCTGTAGGACAAACCAAGTTCTGGCTAACTGCTTATGCTGCCTATTATTTAAAAATAAGAGTTACAGGTACCGGATGGGATCCAGTCTATCCTGTAACCCAGTGCCAAAAGACACAGTACCAATTCTTACCTAGCTATATGCATATTTCCAGTCTTGTCTTCCAGTTATTCTCAATGACTCACAAGATCTTCAATTCATACTTCTCTTTTGTATTATTAATCATAAAATAAAAGCCTGAAAATGATAAATAAGTATGTCTGAAAATGCTGCACAACACTTAAACGTATTCAGAACACATGAAAAATAAGCAATACTTGAGAGTTTAACTCAAAGGTTCAGATATCCCTTGTATTGTTAACTCATTCTCTCTCAGATTCTGGTTAATCCTAAATCTTACTAACTCTTAGAAGCCAGGGTAGTATAATTCTTATAACCTGCTGCAAAATTGTCCTTTAAAGTTCATCTGCCAGATGATGTGTTACTCAGCTTGAGTAAACCTGGGAGATTGATTCACCAAGTGTTACGAGGTATTGATTAATTTCCTTCGAGTGTCTGGTTAAAGGCAGACTTAAGGAAAATGTAAAGTTTTGTCCTTAAATAAATATCGTGTATAAATGGATCATGTCAGCAACACTCAGATTTCATGATTGCCTGGAGTGGGAACTGGATAATGAGACTTGTCAGCTCCACTGGATTTGCGGCGGGTATTTGTGTAGAGCAGTTCTGAATGTTTCAGAAAAATATGTGAACATTCAAAAGGCCTGTGGGCCAGCCTCAGTTTTGCTCTGGGTCTGGTTAAACCGAATCAGCATAATTGTTCTTTGGAGGATCTTTTATTATGTGTTACACATTTCACTTTACAAATAAAAATTATTTCAGAAATGAAACAGAGCTTTCCATTAGGAGCAGTAGTCATAGAAATGGTTTATGGAGATTACAGTCAAGTTTGGTTCACGTAATCCCTTTTTTCCTTAAGGAAAAAATAAAAAGTGTTTGTTTCCTCAGGTTTGACTTCACTTTTTTTTAATTTTTTGATTGACAGCAAAACATGGAGGGAAAAATGTAAGAGCAGTGTACTTACAGAGAGCAAAAAAAACTAAAACTGGAAGGATAGAGGGGTTTATTTTCTGTTTTGTGAGGGGTAACATGGCAAGCTATCCTGAAGAGATATGAAAGTAATCACTTAAAGCTTCCTAAGAAAATGTGATCTTGGTGCGGGATTCTGGGACTTGCAGTTTTCATAACTAAACCCACAAAACCTTGAGCACACAGCCCTTGTAAATAGCTCTCTTAACTTAATCGTCAGGTCAAACATAATCAGAGCATCTCTAATCAAATGAAACTGTAGGGTCATTTTGGAAATGTGATACCAGCTGGGAATTGTTAGGCTGATACTATGATCTGAAAATTAAGAAAGCATTATGCAATTATCCTCTTAAAGGTTTAAACTTTTTTTTCCTTTCTGATCTCTTTTAGGCAGTTTACATCAGTAATTGTGTGAGCCAAACTGATGTGTTACACTTTTGAGGAAACATGCAGAGGCATACACACATATATACACACACACACGCAAAAACATATTAGGAAGCACTCTAAAGCTCTATTAAAATATATTACTCCTGTTTAAACAAAAAATCCCATTCCGGTATTGTGATTAGAATGCAGTGCTTTATACGAAGTTATTTCCTGTGTTTCTTCTTTGTGCTATCTATGCAACACATCTAGCAAAATAGGGTAGCTTGATGAAGTGGCAGTTTTTAGGGGAATACTGTAGCTGTGTACAGATATGTTAAAGATTTAAACTGGAGCTAGACAAGCTAAACTGGGTGCTTGTCAAACAATTCACCAGTCAGTTCCCCTAAAGCATGTACAAATGCTGCATGTTCATGTGGAAAGCAAGGATATTTTTGCTCCTGGGGGATTTTTCCCCAACTCTGAAGTCAGTTAACCTCTTTTACTAGGAGGATCAGACTGCTGCTGGTGCCAGAAACCACAAACGTCTGGGACCAGTATGTCAGAGATTATTTCTGCTGAATCAGCTCTCAATATAACAAATGCATTAAACCAGTAACCCAGGCACAGACGCATTTCATAGCACAATGGGAACTGCACGGCAAAGTGTATTTTTTATTTAAACAAATTCTGAGACCCTGTTCATTGTTCAAGGTTAAGTGAAAAAAATGACTGTTTCTGTGACACCAGCAACAGATTACAGTAACAGTAAAACTACTGGTAGACTTTTTCAAGCCTTGCTTATAAATAAAATTGAAGATAAAATAGGAGAAAGACTATGATATAATTTCTAAAGTTTCAAAGGAGTTATTAAGCCGATTACATTAGAAGTTACTATAATTTACTCTTCAGAAATACATTGTATATTGAAAAGTTAGTTGCCATGCATGCCCTTTATTGGGTTAATGTAACTTATAATTGTTGTCAGGTGTCTGGTCGCTGTAATAGGTAACATCTCTGTTTGTTAGGTTTATTCCAAACAATCTGGTTTGTACACATACATGTACACACATGCATCTACCGTGCCACTGGCCCTCAGACGAACTGAAACCCATGCCTAGTTTGTAGTTAAGGGTGTACAAATGCAAGTATCAACAATTGAAACCTAATAAAACCACAAAATAGCAAACTTGATTCATATGCCGCAATAGCTAAGTCTTACTGTCCAAATTAAACATATGTAGCTTCTTCATCTGTAAACAATTTTTCTGTTACTTTGAACTGCAGTGTTCTCTTATTTTCTGATTCACCTTACCCAGTAAATTCTGAGTTGATACCACATTTTTTCAAGATGTAGTGTATAAAAGTTACTTATACACCACACAACAAAAACATATATCTTAAAAAAGGAATCACTGTTAAAGACATACATATTTTTTTCTAGCTTTAATTTATCTCAAAGACAGGTAGTAGGCTTCTTTATAAAAAAAAAAAAAACAACCTCTTGAAACCAAAAAACCCAAATATTCAGCCTTACTCTGAGGTTGGATTTTCCAACCTTAATGTTTAGGGTTTTTTTATTACTGTAACCAGCACAGATTTCCTTTAAAAAAAAAAAAAATTTGCTATTAAATTAGTTTTAAAATACTGGGTTTGCTAGCTCATTTTAAGGAGCAGATTAGGGCCAAAGAAGGGGAGTATTGAAGTTCTGAAAAATACTTTTGTTTCTGAGGCTATTGCTTGCTGACTTGTAAGTAGACTTATAATCAACTTAGTTGCACTTCCACAGGGCAGCACTGAGCAATGGACCAACCTTCTTCAGCATGGCACTCTCTCATGCTTACTGCTTGTCATGGTTTAAACCCAGTCAGCCACACAGTTTCTACGCCCCCCCACTCTTTCTTTCCTTCCCCTCCCCACCTCCCCACTCCCAGAGGGATGGGGAGGAGAATCGAAAGAATGTAACTCCCATGGGTTGAGATAAGAACAGCCCAGTAACTAAAGTGTAACACAAACCACTGCTGCTACCACCACTAATAATAAGAGACATGACAAGGGAAGAGAATACGATACCACCCGCTGAAACGAGCCCGACTGAGCAGAGAGTGCCCTTCCAGGTAACTCCCAGTTACCTTCCGGGCATGACGTGCTGTGGTATGGAATACCTCTTTGGTCAGGTTGGGTCAGGTGACCTGTTTCTGCTTATTCCTGGCTTCTGCTCCTGCCTGGCAGAGCATGAGACTCACAAAGTCCTATGGCCAGTATAAACATTTGAGCAGTAACTAAAAACATTGGTGTTATCAGCTCTGTTCCCAGGCCGAAAGTCAAAAACACAGCACTGCACCAGCTACTAAGAAGGAGAAAAATATGACTGCTACTGCTGGACCCAGGACACTGCTTCATTTTCCCCCCTAACAGAAGATTTGTGCTTGAAGTGTAGTAAGTAAATAAAGCCAAAGAAAACCAACAAACCAAAAAAACAGAGAGAAATAAAAAATATACAACATTCAATTGCTTGTGCTTTCTGCACAGGCCTGCCTTCCTCAGCGTTCAAGATTACTGCTAGTCCAAATTCATTTGTCACTATCGATCAGTCCTAAGGGCCTATTCTGTCCATGTGGTACTTCGGTTGTAAATATAAGGCACTAGTAACTGAATCCGCAGGCCAACTGTCATATGTATTCCATTGACTTTCACCCAAAAAAAAGGGCATGCTAAAAATCCAAACCTGCACTCACAGGTATAATTAAAAGGGGAAAAGTTAGCAAAAAAGAAGTTCCCAGGAGCATTCTTATTATAACCAGTCACTCATATTGCATGTCTTTGTTTGGGGGGTTTTTTTGTTACTTTTGTTTGGTGGTTGGTTGGGGATTTTTTTGTTTGGTTGGTTTTTGGTTTTGTTTTGTTTTTTCTTTTGGGTGGTGTTTGTGGTTTTGGGTTTTTTTTTTTTTTATTTTTGGGTTTTGTTCGTGTTATTTTTTTTTCCTCAAAGAAGAGATTAACCCAGCTCTGTATGTGTATGTGGGAGGGAATAATTCTGTATTAAAACAGATACGCTGTTGTTATGACTTCACTGATGTTTATCATCTAACTACTACAATTACTGGAGCCATAAAAATAAGTGGAGTAGAAGCATCCTCCATAGAAAATGAGGCAGAGTTGAGGTCTCCTAAACCAAACAGTCGAGGTACCATATCTTCTGCATTGTAAGAATAATGTTTGCATTTATTTGCATTCATGTAGTGTTTTCTTAGAATAACTTAGCTGTGTTCATTTATACTTGTGTGTATATGAAGTTAACATAGCTCTTACAAAGCAGCACAATCGAGCCAATTTTCTACAGAAACTGGGCTGTTCATTTACAACAGGATGTTTGCGTAGATGTACAGAAGAAAAAATGCCAAAGTTCTTAAACTTTTGCTTATTGCACATTTTCTGACCAGTGCCATCCTTTCACGATAAAGATGGTAAATCAAATTGTTTTAGCTGAGTGGACTTAGGCCTTAGCTTAAACGATTTTCTAAACCAGAATGAGATGAGTTAGTACTTAATGCTAGGACAAATGACAGCATAGGTTATTACTTCACCTCAGAAAGACCACAGAATGCAGAAGAATTCTACCTTTTTTCTAAAAAGCCACATAATCTCGATTACTTAAAAAAAAACAACACCCAAACCAGAAGGCTACTATTAACTCTTGTGAGGTAATAGGTTGTTTTGACAATGTCATTATCCAGATTTATGGATGTACCTTTCAGCTTCACTCAATATCTAATTCTCCTCAATCACTCCATGGATTACCCCTGGTCCTCAAGGACATGAGAGCAATTCCAAATTAACTTCCAGATACATTTATGTAAACTGTGTATTCCGCCTCAAAAAGAGTCATCCACTGCATTTACATATAAAGAGAACCTTTAAATACGCAACAGATGTTCCATTTTTTAAAAAGCTCTTGAATTCATTGACAGGCCTTTGGCTAAACTGATGAATTAATTTGTTCAGGGCAGATTTCATAAAGCCTCTAATGATTCTTACCCTTACACATCTTGACTTGATTTCTGAGATCTACAGCATGTGTTTTAAATGTTTCAACCTTTACTACTTTAATCAGGTAACATTTATTTCAAGGTTGGATGATGATCGGTCATTGAAAGATATAGTTGAGTAGGAAATAAAATACGATTTGTCAGTTAAACAAATGTCCACATCTGAAATAAGAAGAAATCAGTCTATATTACTGGATCCCTGAAATGCTTAGCAGTTTTGATGTCACTCTCCCTTTCAAGAATATATGGTGCTGGATTGCTACATATTGCTGGACAGCTATACAGAAACCACAGTTACCATACTTAGGTACAACTGATTTTTTGGGGTTAGTTTGCATGTAAGCATTTACCTCTATGCTAAAAATAATTTCTATCATTTTAGTCTATTTTTCTTTAATACTTAGAGGCTAAATACCAATTTAAACAACAATGAAATCAGCTTGAAACACATATTTTATCAAAGTTGTTTGGTTTGGATAGGTCTTCAACTTTGTTAATGCCTCTGATGTAATATACTAAATTATATCGTATAATATAAGGGTTTTTTATTGACAGATATGTTTGGTAGAGTGCAATAAAAACTTCATTAGAAATACTTCTGTATTCCATTGCTAGACAACTGGCATGCCAGCCACACTCAATAAACTTCTGTATATTTTCTTACTGTAATGGGACCTTCAGAGGTCCAGAAATCCACAGTCTCTAAGATATGATAAGAATATATTACATTTATGGTGTTTTTATTTCTGATTAAAATCATAAACAGAACAGACATTTTTTGCCTCTTCCATGACGTTTGCTCATAAATCTAGGTTTAGCTAGATTAAGAAGTCTGAGTGCGTCAGTGCTGAGTGTATGTCAGTAGTCCCTATCTGTATGAATCCACAGAATGATAGGTTTTACAGCCTAATTTGAGATGCTGACCTCCATTCTGCAGAGTTTGGTGCTTTTTCTCCCTAAGGCATTTCTAAATGAACTCTGCTGTATCAAGAAAGAATTGCAGGATTAGACAGCACATAACAGAGACAGTCCTAGCCACCGAATCCAGCCTTCAAAATTAAACTAAGTTCTAGATAAAATCCATCTAGGTGGTTTACATTTATTTGAAAGAGGTCTGCAATTAAGGTTTCTTAATCTGGGCCTCTTATGTATATACACATTTTATATCTCTGAAAATGCTGTACATAAGTAGAACTACATTTCATAAGAGAAAAAATAGTTGAAAAAAGAAAATCCTTCTTACCATTTTGTGTTTATTCTATTTCCAAGCTATTCTGGAAACACAAAACTTAACAAAGCTTATTTTTTTTATCCATGGTATGTTCACCGGGTTCTTTCTTGCCAGTTCCTCCATAGGCTATAATAATCTCAGCTATCAGCTGAATAGCTAACTAGAAAGAAACAAGCAAAATGTATATTTACTGCCTCCCATCTGCCTTTCCTTTGAAAATGCCACTCATTGACCTCTCTACCCAGATTAAAAAAAGATAAAAACCCCTAAATTTTAGAAATGTAATTACAAAGATTCTAAAAAAGGGATAATCTCCTTTTAGAGTTTTTTTTTTAAACTGGACTGGGCAGAATGCTGAGCTTCTAACTGAAATTAGGCTTCTAATTTGAAATTCTGACTTCAAATTGTCTTACTTTCAGCAAGAGGTTGGATATATGGTCAACCAAAACCTCTTCTCTTTTTTTATGTTTCTATTTGACAATAGCGTTGTCAAATATCCTGTGATTCTGTCTCCCTGTAGTTGAAATTGGCCCAAAGACTTAGGAATTACTAGAGGAGAGTGGTAGATGTTCTTTTCAAAGTCATATGGAAGTTTGCAACACATATGGTGCAATATCCAAGAAAGATCCCAAGTCCAGAGTGCACATAGCTGAATATTAGTTCATCCTGCGAACCACTGTGCAGCTCACGCTGAAACAACCATAATTCATTGTTATTAGGGGTCCTTTAAGGGTTACAATCTGGAGAAGTCAGTCAGAATCTCCTGGTGTACAATTTGTTTTGTACATCATATTTGGCACTCTGTTCCCTCTTCGTAAATGATGAGGAATGATTATTCCTGAGAAATTAAGTGCTTTCATTTTATTCACTAGACAGGATTTCCTGCAGAGTAGCTCTGGATTACAGTATTCTCAGGGATCAGGACTGATGCTAATGTGCTGTTCACATTTCAATAAGAAAGCAAACAGATCTTGTGCTTTTGAGTTGCTCACCAGAAATAAACCTAACCGCAGGGGAAAATTCTAGAGGAATTTTCAATTTGTTGTCAGACACTGTAGCTTACAGTGCAAGAAAAAAGCAGTATACTGTAGAAACAACTGTGTGATTACCCAATTCTCCACTTTGCTGTATTATCAGTTTTTAAAAACACTAGTAAAAATAGGTGACAGAATGAATCTGTAACTAGGAACCAGATATACCATAAACTGCATGAAGTTGTTGCTAATTAATTTCCTTCAAATACATTATTTAATAGTAACAATACCTTCTGTCCCAGCATCTCCGATACCTGATTAGTAACATATTGCAGCATATACAGAGGGTAGCAAAGTAATTCAGAGCAAAGTAATCAAATGTGAGAAGGCTGAGTGAAAGATGTGCCACACACAAAAAAAGAATTCTTGGAGTAGCCAAGATTAGTCCTTTGTAGTCCTTTGTAGTCCTTATAGCCAAGAGTAGTCCTTTGATTCTTAGTTTCTCATTTCTAAACTCCAGATTTGCACTGCTAAACTCAAATTCTGAGATCAAATTTTATTGGTAGCGTGTTGTTTTCTTCTAAAAAACTTGAGTTTCATAGAGAAGTCAAAGGACCCTTAACTCATTTGCAAGCTTAGCTGCAGAAACACAAAATATACAAATCTGCAGTGAAACAGGGTTGTTCATGCCAAGAAAATAATCTTATATAAACACAGATGTCATTCTCCTGTATCAACTAGGGTGGGTGTGGCCATTTTAGTAAGAAAAGACTGTATTGCTTAGTGCTTGGCTCTGCAGTCTTTGTTTTGGAATGGATGTGCCTCTAAGATAAGAAAATGGAGTACTGTTTTACTTAGTTTACATACCATTTTAGATGAAAATACACCACCAAACCTAGCTGCTGTCATATGACAGTTTTATTTGGCAAAAAGAGCTAGTCCACATGTCTGCTGAAAGCTTTTCCCAGTATTGTAGTGTAAGCGGTATGTTTTCTAACAATATATTTTGAGTAATAAATTACTGAATTAATTTGTTTAGAGAAATAGCAGAAATTATTCCCCAAAAAGTAGTATCTTGACAGGATGGGTGGTATTTAAATTAAAAGAGTCTCCAAGTGTAGCTATATTATAGTAATTGGACCAGGAAATGTATTCTTCAATGGAGAATGTTGTCTACAATGAACTAGCTTTAAATTAGCTAATCTTGATATCAAGTAGCAGTTCAGCCACACTAGAAAAGAGCTCAGCAAGGGTGGAGTTTTATATGTTATTTCCAGTAAGCTTTGTAGCCTATGTTGTACTCTGTCTTGTTGAAATTATACTGATGACTGCACCCAAGCAAGACAGTTTAAAGGTTCCTTAGATTATCCTGTATCCAGTCATTGGCAAAACTCTTTAAGAGTACGCTAATACCTACCTAGTTTATTGATATTGCTGTGTGTTTACTTTCAGTTGTGTCATAGCTGTGGCCTCATAGCATGAGTGATGGCCCAGCATTTAGACAGGGAGAAAAGACTTGTCAGTGTGGCTGGTTCTCACAGAACTGCTATTTCTCTAAAGACAGAAACATTCTAATTGAACAGTCATAACTGGCTGCTACTTTAAAACCTTGCATTCACGTTGGAGTTGACAACCACAGGATCGTTTAGGTTGGAAAATACCTTTAAGATCATTGAGCCTGACCGTTAACCTGGTACTGCCAAACCACCACTAAACCTGTCCCTAAGCACCACATCTACATGTCTTTTAAATACTCCAGGGTTGGTGACTCAACCACTTCCCTGGACAGCCTGTTCCAGTCCTGCTGGCCAAACTATCTCTGATACAAGCCAGGATGCTGTTGGCCTTCTTGGCCACCTGGGCACAAGCTGGCTCATGTTCAGCTGTCAGTCAGCACCCCCAAGTCCTTTTCATCTCAGCAGCTTTTTCACTTACACAAGTCTGTAGTGTTGCATGGGATTGTTGTGACCCCATGTCACAACATGACCTAACCCGGCGCATAGTCTGGTTGAACCTTATACCATTGGCCACAGACCATCAATCCAACCTGTTCAGATTCCTCTGCAAAGCCTTTCTACCCTCCAGCAGATCAACACTCCTGCTCAGCTGGACATCATCTGCAAACTGACTGTTGGTGCATTATATACCCTTGTCCATATCACTGATAAAGATGTTAAACAGAACTGGCCCTGGTACCAAGCCCTGGGGAAGACCACTTGTGAGCAGCTGTGCACTGAATTTATCTCCATTCACCACCACTCTTTGGGCCCAGCTCTCCAGCCAGTTTTTAGCCAGTGAACAGTACACTCATCCAAGCCATGAGCAGCCAGTCCCTCTAGCACAATGCTGTGGGAGATGGTGTCAAAGGATTTACTGAAGTCCAGGTAGACAACATCCACAGCCTTTCCCTCATCCACTTAGCAATTCATCTTATCATAAAAAGAGGTCAGGCTGGTCAAGCAGGATCTGCTTTTCATAAACCCATGCTGACAGGGCCTGACCACATGGTTGTGCTGTACGTGCTGCATGTGTTGCATGATGGCACTCAGGCTGATCTGCTCCATCCCCTTCCCTGTCACCAAGGTCAGTAGTTCCCCAGATCCTCCTTCCAACCCTTCTTGTAGATGTACATCACATTTGCTAATTTCAAAGAAAAATACTCAAGGCAGAGGAACTGAACATTGGAAAGTTTGCCAGTCACATTACAATCCTACATTTTACAGAAAGGCATTTTCTAACTTTTTAAGTAATATAAAACAGTTCTGTTGACTGCAATGAAGACACTGGTTATATAGGATCTCGCTTACTTTTGTTTCTTACTTTTCTTTTCACCTGTTTTCCTTCTGACTTCAGGAAGGAGTCCTAGGACCAGAGGAGAACTAGAAATAAGAGACCTAACTTGTAAATTGTGGGCTTTCAAAACAAGGTACAAGAACTAAAAGGGCTGAGAGACATATCCATATGAGTATTTGCTGACTCACAAGATTATTTATATCCAGACTTCCTACAGATGGAGCTATAATGCAGGTTGTAAAGGCCTGTTTTCTTTCACAGCAGATACTGGGGTGACATCTCCATAAGTGGGCTTCTTGTTTAAATGCCTTATGTTTTGTTTCCAATTTACTTGTCGTTTTCTGGAGTAAGTATTTTTTAGAAAAGATTAGTTTAAAATGTACACGTAGGTCAAGTTTTATTAAAAAAAAAAAAAAAAACTAAACCAAAAAAAAAAAAAAAACAACAAAAGCACCTGAATTTTGAGATGGCTGAGCTTCATTTTATTCCAATTTAGTGCTAGTGCATTTAGCTTCTTACTTCCTTCAGTTCTTTCTCCAATATAGAAGTTTATACAGAATGAGAAAAATAAAAACCCAAATGAACTTATTTGAAGAAAGTGGACAAAGACATAGGCTCAGTGTCATGACTGTATCATTCTGCTCTTGTTGCATGCCTTTTGCTATTTTGCTTTTTCTCTTATCTGCCTATATTGTAGGCTTCTGGGACCAAAGCCATTTTCTCCACTTGAGGTTACATGAATAATGTTTTAAAGCCTTTGTTTTAGAAAAAGGACAAATGGCTGCAATTTTTTCTTGAAGTCCTCCAGAAGTTTAAAGAGACATCTTAAATTGTGTCTTTCTGGCTCCTCAGATACTTTATCCCTACATATTCATAATTTCTGATCTTCTGTTGTGCCACTTACCTAGCAGGCAGCCAGTAAGAGAGTGCCTGGGCTGGCACCATGGACAGAGGGCCCTTATGAAGTGGCTGGAGTTGTAGGCAATACATTCCTGAGAAATCTTTCTCATGTGTGTAACTGAACGACTTAAATTATTTAATTACGTTAACTGAATTAGCTGCATGGTGGATTTTGAGGGTGAACAATTCTTCCCTCAAAACTGGACAAACCCAACAATTCCTCTCCTGTGAAAAATCTGTGGTTTGGGGGAGTTTCAAATTGACAGCTGCTGGCTGAAAGATTCTTAGTCGTATTCCCTATCACATAATGTGAGAATAATAGTAAACATCATTATGAATCAATAGTCTAATGATAGTGGCAGACTTTGCTTTTTGATAGTGGTCTTCTCCCCTACAAAACACATTTTTGGCTCTCTGCAGTGTTCTCCATTGCTACATTTAATAAATACAAACAAATATAGCCATAGTTGGACACAGTCCAGACACACTCCATGGGGCATGGGAGGGCTTCCATTTTATTTTCCTCATGAGAAATAGATTGGAGCTGGAAGACTTTTCCTGCCTCCAAAGGACACTATAATTCAAACACAGCTTCTGAAATTTCAGCACTGCATTTTAATTAGCCGTGTTCACAGATGTGAAAAAGAGAATGCGAATAAGGGGGCAGTGGATTGATGTGTCCTAAAATTATTGTAATAATTGTAATGCGCAAGTTTGTCACACATTAATAGCTGCAGACATTTTGCTGGTACCCTGGGACTTCATAGTCACATGCAGCCCTACATCAGCCACACTGCAAAACCTGTGAAAGTAGGCTCTCAAGAGTCGTAGAGATTAGGTGCTTCTCAGCACTGAAACAAAGTACTGTATCCTAACAGAGTGCCACTTGTCAAAGCTTTTTTCATATGAAGGTAGAGTCCTTTTGCTTAGTGTTGGCTTCTATTTGATTGTGTTGTGTTCATCATCTGCAAAACACAGAAAAAAATCCTGTGCCAGAGGCCCTACATTTTGGGGGACTCATAATTTTGCCTGAACCCCAGGGGCTTAAGAGAGATTTAGGAATGAAGGAGAGATTCTTGCTGGTCAAGGCATGGGGCCTCCAGGATAGCAGGGAGAATAATTTCTAGCTGAATTTATGATCTGTAGTGGTGGTAATGTTAGACTTCAGTCTGTGCATTGTGTTGTATGGTAAATACTTCTATCTTACTGTAGAAGATGATCTATCTGTAGCTAACAACTATTTATCTGGCACTCTCCAAACAATGGAAATGCTCCTTGTCTGTTGAGGTAGGCCTCCAAAGTGCTCTCTGTACTTAAAAGTAACAAAAATGCTTCTTGGTGGACTAAATATAAACCATTTGGGCATACAGGCTTGTTAGTCTTGTGCTTCTGAAGCTAAATAGGGAAACACTTGGAAATACAGAAATTAGTTTCCATGGCAAACAAGCTTTTCCAGATGGAATTAGCAAAAATCTGAATATCTGAGTTCCAAGTGGTCCTTGATTGAGAGATTCGGTTGATAACTTTATAATGATGAATTTGGAAGATTTCAGGCACTGAAAAGATGAAGCCTGTTTCATAAATTCCATATTCCATCCTATATACCAGTTCTTCCTTTTGACCGTACACTGAAGTCTGCACTTCTTGCCGGCAACAGTGAGCCTTCTCTGACAGGTATTATGAGGAAAATGAACCAAAGATTATTTGATGGTAAGAAGTCGTGTATTTTGCTTCTTGAAAGGCAGCTTGTGTTAATAATGGGTTCTTTTCTATGTGAATTATAATAAAGCTTTGTCCCTCAGGGACATGCTTCTAACGTAGAACTGAGGGCATTCTCAAAAAGCAAAAGTTGATGCTATCTCCCAGCTAAACTGAAAGCTGTGCAGAAAAAGAGGCTTATGATGCAATTGAGATGTTGGCCTTAGACTTCCTTCTAACTTGTTTAAGGAATACTGTTTTCTATTAACAGTAATGTCTGAATATGAGGAAGGAAACACTGCCTTTCGTTCTCCCTGCTGCCTGGGGCACTGTTATTTATCATTTCAGAGTTGTACCTTTCAAGTTCAAACCTTAGTCTTGTGAGGGCCAATGAATCAGACTTGGTGATGAGACTGTACACCCTATCTTGACATTAGGCTATGTAGAGGACAGTCTGTTTCTGAATACCTGTGGGAAACACATTAAAGATTTTAAGCTCCTATGACAGCAGAGACAGCCTATAAAAAGGGAGGATACAACTGGATAATAGAAGAGTTGAAACTTGAGAAGCAGGTTGCATGCAGCTTCTGTGTACTTTGTACTCTTTTGCTTGCTTCGGTTGGGGAAAAAGACTGCAGTCTTCATCACAATCCTGGCACTTCTATGCACGTTTTCTATGGGTACTATTTGTAAAGTTTACAGTGTGTATAAACTAGCTGGAAGGTTGGATGCTGTCAAAAAGTAGACTGCCACAAAATAAAAGTAGCTGTCGGAAGAGGGAGAATGATCTGCTGTGCCAGATGCAACTCCAAGAATTAATTACTTTCCCTTTTGCTGGCCTCTCTAAAATTTAGCACATCCCCGGTCCCCGCAATCTACTGAAGAGTTTGTTTGCTCTTTAGCTAGAGAGAACTTATACGCTGTCTGTCATCATCTATCCAACTTACATTGTTTGCAGTTTCAACCACTGTAGTCTTCTGTGTCTCAGCTTGCATTTTATTCCCTAAACTCTTTTGGTCTAACGCTTCTCTGTGCATACAGGTCCTATTATAGAGGGCTTGAAGCTGCTCTGTGCTATTAAAATATTAAATTAAAATCAGTCTAAGAAGATAGGATAATTGATAACATTTGGTGTCAACACTGTTCCAGTTCTTCATGGCTTCCTCAGTAGCTGAGGAGGATTCTTATCTAAAGTTTATTGGAAGTCATGAAACACACCTACTGATTTCAATTAGGTGTGTTTCATTAGAAATCTTATCAGGTCTTAGACACAAACTTTATACACAGTTACAACCCCTTGACTTTACAAGTTTTTCAAGATATGCATTCAAGTGTTACAGATAAAGATTTGTTTTCAGAATAGAAGCTTAACCCGTACAGATTATTTCTGCATCAAATAACTCATCTTTCATACTCTATGCCCCATAGCCTCCAGAAGAATCCAACTCAGCAGCCAAAAGAAATCACTCTACACTTGCCTGATATTTAACACCAACACCTGGGAGGGCAACTTAGGTGTGGAGTGAGAGGAAATGGCAACACCCCGTTTAGCTAGAGTGCACCATCTGATCTTACATCCCTTTTCTTCTTCTTGTCAAGCAAGTTTTCAGGTTTGGTTTGAAATTCCTGCTCTTTTTCCTTAACAAACTCCCACTTGGAAGGTGGAGTGCTGAAGCACAAGCCTAGACTCTAGAAGAAAGCCTCGGTGAGTTAACATGGAGAGCATCCAAGTACAGGAATATAAGGAGAAAAAGCTTCAAAGCAATCCTCCAGTAGATCCATGCCACATTAATCTTCTGAAAGATGATAAACAAACCATGAAAATGAGTGGGAAGGAAAAGTGAGTGCTAAAACCAAAATCTTTATCTGGAACAGAAGGTTCATGCAATGGAAGACGTAGAGATCGCGGACACATGAATATTCCTTCAATCTTACTATCCTTTTAGTCTGATATGTAAATAAAAGGATTTTTTTTTTATATTAATCATATTTTAAACCAACAACCAAGCAAAAGAAAAAGGATTAGTCATTGCACAATTCAAGTCTGTGTTCCTTTTTTTTGTTTTTCCCTCTAGATAAAACTCCTGCCTTTGGCATGGGCATAATTTCCATTTCGGCATGTTCATCTGATATTTCCTGTTCCTGTTTGCTTTTTCAGAGAGAACTTGCATATTTAAAATCTCTACTGATTTTAGACTCTCACCATAAACTTCAGTGTCTTTTAGAATAGCAGCTGAACATAGTGTCTGTCTCTGAAATGTATTTTCTTCTTGTTTGGATATGGGACCATTAATTCTAGGGGAGAGTTTAAGTCATTAAGTACATTATATCATATGTCCAATTGTAGGGTAATCTTATTGTATATGGGTTGCAAAGATATCAGAGTTAGCCACAAGAAAGCATGGAATGCTGAAGGCAAGATCTGCTTCCAGGAGGAATGTGTAACTCAGGAGAAAAAGGATAAACCTTGGTTATTGTGATGCACCAGTTTCCAGAACCTCTCCTTGAAACACAGACTAGAAGTAGATGTAAACTTCTCCTGAGAAACCCATTCAGTAAACTGCATGAACAGAAGGCAAAAGCTTCATATGTATGTTTTACCTCTACTGTGCTTAGAACTTCCTTCCTATAACAGTAAGTCCATATTGCATCCAGCTACTTAAATTCAATAAATTATTCAGTCAGTATCAGATAATTAGATACTTTTGTCTGCATTTTGGTCAGAACGCCATAGCAGTCATGCCACTCTTGCAAAGAAAAAAAATTGACAGGTCCCTTAATTATGACAATTGGTCATATTGTACTGTTTCAGTCTCATTTGAAAAGTGACGTCAGCAATGGCAGAATATTTTTAATACATAAATAGGAATTGTAATAGGGCATTGCACTCCTAGTACTGGTGAACATCTGTGCTGGTATGTACAAAATCATTCTTTGGCTAAGAATACCACAAACACGTAATTCACTGTAAAAGTTTGTGCTGACTTTTTTTGGTTTTGCTTTGTTTGGGGTTTTTTTCGTATTATATAGGAAAAAATTCACAGAATGCATGAAAAGAAACTGTTCAATTACTGAGACTGAGTAACTTTGTGATATATTATGATTCACAATTACATCACACATAGGAAGCAGCCAACCAACACCAGAGGGCCATTACTTAACCCTCTGGCCGTGTTCTATTATTTGAAAGATGTGTGTCATGTGGAAGTAGGATAGCTTGGCAAAAACATTTAATAGTAATGTTCCTGGCATCTCAGAACTTGTTCTTACAATTGCAATACTTCCTGCTACTGTACCTGTCATTACAGAGTTGTCAACCAATAAGAACAAGCATACAAGACATTCAGTTACATTTAAGAATCAACAGTGACATAATACTGGGATCTGCAGTGGAACTGACACAGCCAATACATAGTAAATCTTTCAATAAGCAGCAGAAAGATCTATACAAGGGAGAGGTTTTGCTGGTTTTTTTTCCTGCAATGTATATATTAAGTTGGATATGGAAGGTACCAACGGCCTGGGGCACTATTCTGCATAATAAACATTGATAGTAAAACTTGACCTGTTAGGCCATTGTTGGAGCAAATCAGCACAGTGGTGTCAACAAATGTCAGCATAAATGGATCTTACTGGGTGGTACAACTTATGTTTGAAGTTTTCTGCTGGCAAAGTATTGGCATGTAGTTACAGCTTCCCAGACCACCTGTATGTGTTAGTTCTAATTTACAGTAGGATTGAAACAACAAGCAACAATCACAATATCAGAAAATCTTTCTAGATTGTTGCCTTTGTACACTTACTCTTACCCATTAGAGCTTTCCTGTATGTGTCTCAGTCAGCATGGGCTCATGAAGGGCAAGTCCTGCTTGACCAACCTGATCTCCTTCTACAGCAAGGTGACTTGCCTGGCTGATGAGGGAAAGGCTGTGGACATTGTCTATTTGGACTTTAGTAAAGCATTTGACACTGTCTCTCACAGCATTCTCCTTCAGAAACTGGCTGCTCATGGCCTGGATAGGTGTATTCTTCACTGGGTTGGAAGCTGGCTGGGTGGTCGATCCCAAAGACTGGTGGTAAATAGTGTCACATCTAGTTGATGACCAGTCACTAGTGGTGTCCCTCAGGGCTCGGTGTTAGGGCCAGTGTTGTTTAGTATCTTCAGTGATGATATGGATGAGGGGATTGAGTGCACCCTTAGTAAATTTGCAGACAATACCAACTTGAGTGGGGGAGTTGATCTGCTGGAGGATATGGAGGCGCTGCAGAGGGATCTGGACAGGCTGGATCAATGGGCCAAGGCCAATGGTATAAAGTTCAACAAGGAAAAGTGCTGGGTCCTGCATCTGGGCCACCACAACCCCATGCAACGTTACAGGCTTGGGGAAGAGTGGCTGGAAAACTGCTTTGTGAAAAAGGATCTGGAGGTGCTGATTGACAGCTGAACGTGAACCAGCTTGTGCCCAGGCAGCCAAGAAGGCCACAGCATCCTGAATTATATCAGAAATAGTGTGGCCAGCAGGGCCAGGGCAGTGATCATCCCCCTGTACTGGACACTGGTGAGGCCACATCTCGCCTCCTGTGTTCATTTCTGGGCCCCTCACTTCAAGAGAGATATTTTGTTGCTGGAGCAAGTCCAGAAGAGGGCAACGAAGCTGGTGAAGGATCTGGAGAATAAGTCTCATGAGGAACGACTGAGGAAACTGGGGGTGTTTAGCCTGGAGAAGGCTCAGGGGAACGTTATTGTTCTTTTAACTACCTGAAAGGAGGTTGTAGTGAGGCGGGGGTTGGTCTCTCTACCAGGTAGCAAGCAATAGGACAAGAGGTGATGGCCTCAACCTGCATCAGGGGAGGTTTGGATTGGATATTAGGAAAAATTTCTACACCAAGAAAGTGATCAGGCATTGGAAGAGGCTGCCCAGGGAATGGTGGAATCATCATCCCTGGAAGTGTTCAAAAGCCATGTAGATGCGGCCCTCAGTGACATGGATTAATGGTGGACTTGGCAGTGCTGGGGTAACAGTTGGACTTGATGATCTTAAAGATCTTTTACAACCTAGTTGACTCTATGATTCTATAACACCAGGATGAAAGCTATTTGGTCTAATTAATGTCACGTGTCTATGTTTGTCATTTCCTTGGTACAATGAAAGATATGAAATGCTTATTCCTTCATTCCTTCTTGCACATTCCCCCAGTACATTTGTGTATATGGTATAGATACAATCTATACACTTTGAGACACTTCTTGAAATTATTGGAGTCAAAATCTGTGGTGTGAACAGTGCATGATGATGTGGTCTTCCTTTTCATCTCTTTTTTTCTTGTAGAAAAAAAGCACCCCATCTTCGTTTTTCTTTAATTAGGTATTCCAAGGTTTAGACAACTCAATTGAGATTTGTCACCCTTGCACAGGAGATTTACGGTGCACTCCCAGAAATCTTAACTGGTAGTTTTGGAGCAACTGAAACCAATGTTGAGCTTCTTGGAGTATTCAAAGGGAGAAGCGCTGGTTTGTGTTTGTTTGGGTTTTTTTCTTTGATAATAGGAAGAAGAGAGGTTTTTTAATCTCTTACTCCAGGAGTATAGGCACTGGCTGAGTGCCAGGACCTAAGGAAGATTGTTCTCTGTGGAAAGGTAAAGCTTAATAGGAGATGATTACCTACTTAGCTGCCAAATACCAACTTAGGCTTGCCTGAACCTGGGCAGTATAGAAGCATTCGTCTATCAGAGTCTATCACCCATGAAGAGGCTCATGGAAATCTGGGCCCAAAAGTGGTGAAAGAGTTTGGTGTTTTGTGTTTATTTTGGACTTGGGACAGTTTTATATGACCAAGAAGATATATATATCCAAGAAGGGACGGTTTTATATGACCCTGTAAGTGAGCTGTTCTGGAGTCCAGATGTGTAAGCTGAAAGGTCAAGAAGAAAAAGTTTCTCACAGTGACCTGCCAAGAGTAAAAGTACAGTAAAAACCATTGTACTCTTCTTCAGTGTTGTTTTAGAGGGCTGTGTATACCTATCCTAGCTGTGTGTGGGACATTTAATGAGAAGGATCATCAGAATGATGATACATGGAAGACATCTAAAACTTTAGGTACAGAAATATGCCACAAAGAGTTTGCCTGTGTTGTGTATGCTGTGCATGCATCCATATACTCAAATGCACATTCCCAAATTCATTATTTTGTAAAAGATATTGATTATGTACTTGATCATCCAACAAGGTGGGCAAAATAATCTTCTGTGACTATTCATGCTAAATTTTTTCCCATTTATTAAGAGCTATACTCTGGTAAATAAGAAGATTGCTTCTAAAAATTTTACAGAAGTAAAATTCTCCATTGTCATCTCACTATACAGTGGAAATATTTGCCCTTTATATTGATCAAAAATGGTGACTTCTCCTGTGTTTTCAGGTTTATTTTTTTAAATAAACTTGATCACTATTAAGTCTAGTGTTTCAGTACCATTCCTAGTGCCTAATAATGTAATAGATTGTTAACACAGTCCTCATCCTCATGTCAGATCTCACGTCACTTTTAGTAGGAAACTGATGTGAATTCTCTTTTCACCTGCACTGATGAGTTATGCTACTGGATTGAATTTACCACTGTTACCCTTGTTATGTCTTTCGCAAACTATGTTGCTACACAAATCCAAAAATCATTAGAAAGGTTTTTTATTAACAGTGGTGCAGTTTCCCTGAGGTGTAGTAGTGGATAACTGATGCTAATTGCAAAACAACTGCCAAATGATCTAGGCAGATTATATAGAATCATAGAATCAACTATGTTGTAAAAGACCTCTAAGATCATTAAGTCCAGCCATTACCCTAGGACTGTCAAGACCAACACTAAACCATGTCACAGAGGGTCTTATTTACATAGTTTTTAAACACTTCTAAGGGTGGTGATTCCACCACTTCCCTGGGCAGCCTCTTCCAATATCTGTTCACCCTCTCAGTGAAGAAATTTTTCCTATTATATATATCAAGCTTAGTTGTGGACTTAAAATTGAAAATCAAGCCAAAAGAATATCTAAAAATTATAGACACATGAGTAATGACATTTAAAAATAATATACATGTTGGGTGGTAATTCAGACTTCCAACGTGATGTCTTATGGTTATTTTTCCTGCTTACACAAAAATTAGTTCGCCACCCTGAACAAGTTTCAAGTTTGTTGGAAACATAATTTCTAAGGAAAAACTGCTACTAAAAATTGGTAAGAAGCAAAGCTTACAATGTACTTTATATAAAATCTAGTGTGTTATCTACACAGTAATGGTAATGCAAGTAATGTTCTTTGTTTAGTTAAAGTTACACATCCTTTTTCTGTGACTAGCATTTATTTTGTTTACTGAATAGATTTGAAAGACAGAAGAAAGGATTGCTATAACATTCAATTATAATGACCATGCATTCATTAAATATATGCATTTTAAAAGTTGAAACTTTAATTGTAGGAGATTTTTGATAGGAAGAGGATAAACTGCCTTATATTTTGTTTTTCTGCTCAGTGGTGATAAGATGGTAATGAAACAAATGTTCCTGTAAGTTCATTGGAGACAATATGAACTATGTAGTACTGTCAGGAATTTTGTAAATAATGATCTTCTCAATTCCCTGGCTACAAATTCCTGAGAAGGTAACAGAGTAACATGAATGGAGACTAAACTGTAGTGCAAGACTCAAATCATTCCACTAGATACTGATCTAAATAGCCATTAATATGTACATGAGACACCCAGGCCTTCTTTTTTGTATCAGCAAAGCATTCTTATTTCCAATTAAAGGCCCACCAAAAAAAAAAAAAAAAAAAAATCTGGGAAGGTCTCTCAGAAAATAGAATCTTAACTTCATGCAGTTTGTCTGTCTCTAAAGGGAGGTGATTATACTGACCTAGATTACCACTGCAAAATTAAAACATTACCACTTAAAGTTCTCCTGAGGTGGTCTGAAGTCTTTTGACAGGAGATATTATTACTCTGTTAAAATTGTGCTTAGTCATCTTCAGTTAATACAACCAAAATTTTAACCTGGAAATCAATACTCAACTTGCTTTCATTAACATGAAAGGTTTTCACACTTTTCCAAACTACTGGCTATGTTGTCCCTGTTGCTGATGAGGGAGAACTTATCACTGATGACAGTTCAAATTGCAAGGAATTAAATTAAATCTGACATTGCTTTCTGCTATAATGGGAGCTTTTCATATCACAAACAATGTAAAGGTCACAGTAAGCTTTCTTTATTAGCAAAATATCTCAGTTAGTGTTAAACGTTGTCCTGAGACTCCAAAAAGAGTCTTCTTCGAAAAAAGAAAAAGAAACTTGGACATATTTAGAAATCCCTAACGCTGGACATCTAATTTCTGTGATTTTATTTTGAAAAGATTTTCCACAGTACATCATTTGATGAATCTAGACCAGTATTTCATCAAATACTGCACATGTTATTAAAATGTTAAAGTGATAGGTGAGAAATACAAAACTTTGATTAACTGAGGCCTCAACAAATATTACAAGATGAGGTCTTATCTATAACAGCGTGGTAAACAGCATGAAAACATAAAAGAAGGTGATTGAAGAAACACATTTGAGACCATTTGAACTCCAGGTTTAATTGCAGTCTCACTTTTATGTCCACCTTTTCGTCAAGAACTTTCTTTTCTTGTCCTCACATAAGCGTACAGGTAGGCATAAAAGAATATGTGCGTGTGCTCTTATATTTGTGGTATGAAGTCTTGTTTCTAATTCCGAAGAATTTTATTCTTCCCCACCTTGTGATGTGTGGGGAAGCTGCAGCTGCAGACTGCTGGTTCAATATAAATTATATCTGTACAGAGTCATAGGTACTCCAGGCTGCTGAAGGTGTGGATTGTCCAGAAAGAGGGCATAACTGGGATGTGTAACAAAGGTGTTGACTTGGAGCCTGCTGCCAGCAGAGCTCTCACAAACCAGCAAAACCCTCCACAGTGATGAATTGCCCCCTCTGGCATAGAAGGGTTGGCTGATGTTAGGAAGTGCAAATTACATCTCCCTGTGGCAGCTTGTCTAAATCTGAACCTTTAATTGTAATGAAGTGATGAATACATTCCCTTCATTTTTGTTTTGGTGAATTCAGCTCAGATAAAGGTGACAGATAAACTGCACAGGGGAATGAAGTCATTGAAACTGGTTAAGAAATGGCTCAAAACCTATTTCAGTAAGTTCTATTTTTTTCTTGAATTATCTGAAAAATGTTTCAGCTAGGTCTAAATATAACAGGTTAGTAACAGCAGGAGAGTCTTTCGGTTTTACCTGCATCCAGATATCTGTACAACACACGGAAATGCTATTTGTGTAATACAGCAGGGCACTAGCCACATAGTTTTGTCTGTGCTCTAAGGACAAGCACTTCAAAAATCTTTCAGAATGGCCAGACAAATGCTCACATGGAAACCTCTCTTCTTGATGACTCACAGGATTTTCCTGTTCTTAAGAGAAATATATACCTATATATAAAAAAATAAAACTCTCACAATGTTTACAAAAGCTAATTGAGTTTACTGTCAAATACGTACTCGTGTTTGTGGGGCTTTACTTGAAACATTAGTTGTGAGTGACATGTGGTAGGACATTCCTCTCGTATTTGCAGTCACTGCTAGTTTAAGCTGCTTTCTCCTGAAAGCTTAAGGAGAGTCTAACAAAGATCTGGTGGTCTCCTCCAAGGTTCTCTCTGGAACAAGAAGATGGCATGCAGGCAGGGTGCTGCTTCCCTTCTCTCCCCAGAAGAGATGTCATCCCCCTCTGCTTGCAAATGGGGAGGTGAGATTGAGGATCAAAACCAAAAACTGCCATAATCCAATTGCTAGACTTTAACTTTTTATTGTATCTTTTAGGGGCTTCTCTGCTGCGCAAACTAACCACAGAAGGAAAGTAAGGACATGTAAGCAGATAAATCGCGATGGCATATTTTGTTATGGAGTTATGGAGTATTATTATTTGTTATTATGTTATGGAGTAGTTTGTGATGGAGTATTTTGGTATTCTAGTATTACTCCACAGAGGTTGCTTTTCATATCGGAAAACTTTAACCAGGAGAAACATACTAGCATAAATAAGGGAGCATCTAGGAAATTGTACTAGAACTGATAAATAGTGATGGTTATTTATATGTGTCTAGTTTACTTCATGGACATAACAGGAAGAGGCGGCTTTCTGCAATGCAGTGGGTGCACAAAGAAATGGTTGCCACAGAGTTAATTGTTTGTATAATACGTAGTTCTAGTTCAACCTACAAAGTTTAGATAAGTGACAAAGGATCAAATCTTTTATGACCAAACGTTTCTGCTAATGTGCATTTTCCATCTTATCTGCTCCATTTCTTTTTTTTAAGCAAGTTGTTTTTATTGGACTATGAGTAGCAAATTCCTACAATTTTATAGCCATATGACATTGTTGTCATTGCTTTTAGCACAGGAAATGGTACATCTGTTAGTAAAGAGACCAAAGGAACTCTCCCATGAGTCACCAAAAAGCATTTGCCAAAACTAATTAAACTAATGCCAAATGTGACAAGTCAGTTTAAGACCTGTAACTGTTTACAGTACACTGACTTTTGGGGAAAGTGGTAGAATATAGGGATGAAGGTAGTGGGAGGTCAGGGTAAGGATCTGAAGTATAATTTCACAGAGGAAGTGAATTTGTCTTGCCTGAATTTTTTCCTTACTAATTCACCTAGCTCTGCTGAGCTAGCCCAAGAGCCATTTTCAGAGCCTTTGTTTCAGCCACTTACCCTTAAATTGCAATTAACAGGAAAACTCTTCATTCTGTTTGAACGAACTCTTTATATTTCTCCAGGTGTGAAATTTTAATTGTTATTCTCAGGTGAGAACTTTTCTTAAAAAAAAGTTTATCCTTGTATGTAATGTTTGCTGGGAGTTCTGCTAGATTTCATGGGACTATTATGAGGTTCTGCTAAAGAGATGTTTTGATCTGGATTTTTTACAGAAATTCAGAATGAAATACAGAATTCTTTTAAGTATTAAACTAAAGAATATGCCAAGGGGAGCAATATAATCTTTGATAATAAATTCTGCAGAAATCAAGCTATTTTATCCCATTGCATCTGCAAACCCCAAATGTTACATGTCTAGCTAAGGCCTGTGGTCTGATTGTAACTTCAGATACTCATGTAAACTATGAAAACGGTGCATCAAGAAAGCTGAAATATCAGTAACAATCAACCTGATTTCTGCAAGCAGTTGTATGTAATAATGAAGAAAATTATTTCTTTTGAGTTAAAGAAGTAGTCTATTTACTGAATGCTCACAGTTTCTGAAATGAGGTTTTTTTCATTTGTATAGCAAACACAATTATTAAAATGCCCCTATTAGAGTACTGAAGAATTATTTCTTCTAGATGAGCCATTTGATTTCTTTCTTATTCTTACAAGCGATTTTGTGTGGTTGCAGTTTTTGGACCATGGTGCACTGTGGAAGCAATGAGAGACACAAGGAAAAGAGGTGGGTCTTGTCTAGAGACAAGACCAAGGCCCTATCACACTTGACATTTTTAGTTGACAAATGACCCTCCAATCATCTGCCAGCCCAATTCTTGTATCTAAGTGTGGATAATTGCCCCTGTTTTTACCTTACCTTGCATTTGCCTCCGATGTCTTAACTGCCAAATTTTGAGTTGCTACCGCTATGAGCTCTTTCTCAGTTTTGAGATAGAAGTATTAGTTTTAGTGATATTTTTAGTGAGAATTTGCCCACCAGGCTAGCATTAATCATCAGAAATCCCTCTACTAATAAATATTCCACTTCATTCTTGCATAATTCTATTGACACATCAGTGATTTATCATTCTCCATCTTTGTTTCAGAATACATTTGTGTCCTCAGCCTTCCTTCTCATATTGATATACCTGCTAAAGTAACTTGAGCAAATCCAATTATTATAAACTAGTTTCTTCCCTCTGTCCAACGTAGTTTAAAACCAGTGTAGCAGGTCTTACGTGTTTCAAATCTGGGAATTTGTACTTTTCAATCAAAGGAGGATTCTGTGATAGAAAAAAAAGTTATTTTCAGAAAAAAAAAAATCCAAGCTCTCATCACCATTGCCATGAGCCGTTAATCAGTCTTGAACACAATTATGTGATAAATTTCTGGCATTTGCAGGTGTCTCTTTAGAACCCTGAAAAAATTCTTCGGAATTATGCGTTTTCTGTAAGTTCTCACCCTGCTGCATCGCTGTTCTGTACACAGACTTCCCATTTATAAATCAAACATCTTCTGATAATTTAGGATATTTAGTGCTCCTAAATTAATACCTAATCCCATTACGTGGGAGGAAGTATGTCATACTACTTTCATTAACTAAATTGAAACATCTGTGGCCCAAACATCCCTGGCACAGACTCAGTGTCAAGATCTCCTTAATATCTTTGGTGGTTTATGATTATCTTTCTCTGATAGGAACTCCTGGTCTTACCATCTCCTGTTTGGATTGCTGTGGTCATCTTAACCAGGAGTAAATTATGGAATTCATTTAAAATATACACCTAGGTCAAAATACAAAATCTTTTCCATTACATGCAAAGTACTTAGAAACCTACAGTAATAACAGCTGTAGACATAACTGTTCATATGCACATAAAGTTCACTGTATGGAGAATAGAAATTCTGTGGCGTCTGAGCGTTAGTTTCTGAAGTTGTTCTTTTCTAAACCTATAATTTGATGATGCACTTTTTCATCATCCTTTTATTGCTAAAGCTATTCCAAACTCACTGATTTAAGAAACATGGAATACAGATCATCCATGCCCTGAATTTCTCCTGAAAGTTGAGGTAAATGAGTTTGGGGTCTATACCAATGGGAATCCCCATCTCAAGGAAAGAATAATCCTGCCTACTGGATTTTAATTTTTAAATATAAAAAACTATAGGTAAAGAAAATAAAAGAGATAAGTATGAATGTTAAAGTTGCATTATGAACTTATTCTCCATCTAGTTGTAAAAATAGTAATTTTTCATCATGATCAAAGACAAAAAATATACCGCAGTAAGAGACAGAAAATTACCAAAATTGCGAAATGCAATATTTTGTGCAGTAATAAAACATTTATACTCTAAATGGAGACAGAGAATAAATGTTGTTGCTCTCTGATATAGATAACTTTTGGTTTATATTATTTTTATCAACAGACGAGGACATTTCCTCTGATTTCCTTATAATTCTGTGTAAGGGGTAGATAGCAGAGTAACTTTAGACTAGAAGACTGTCTTATCAACCACACCGTATTTATAGTTTTGCACAAAGTTAAAAGTTCTTACAGTTAGGCCAAGTTCCCTGTGACTGGAAAAAGAGGAACATCATACCCATTTTTTAAAAGGGTAAAAAGAAGGACACTGGGAGCTATCAACCTGTAATCCTGACTTCTGTGCCCTGTATCTGTAAGATAATGGAGCACATCCTCCTGGAAGCTATGTCAAAGCATATGAATGACGGGGAAGTGATTAGAGGCAGGCGATACAGATTTACAATGGGAAAATGATGCCTGACTGGTCTGGTGGTCTTCTAGGATGGACTAAGGACATTGGTAGATAAGGGAGGAAAAATGATGTAGTCTGTCTTGAGTTCTGTAAGGCCTTTGACACAGTCCCACACAACATCCTTGTCACTAAATTAGATAGTGATTTGATGGATGGACAATTCAATGGCTAAGGACTGGGATAACTGCATCCAAAGACTTGTGGCCAATGGCTCAATGTCCAAATGGAGATCAGTAACAAGTAGGGGCAGAATGGATTAAGAGCAGCCCTAAGGAGAAGGACGTAAGAATATTGGTAGATGAAAAATTACATAGGAGTTGGCAATCAGTTAGATGGATACACCGCTCGATGGATAAAGAACTGGCTGGGTGGCCACATGCAAAGAATTGTGGTCAATGGCTCAATGTCCAGCTGGAGACCAGTAACGATGGTATTCCTCAGGAATCAGTGTTGGGACTGGTCTTGTTTAACATCTTTGTCGGTGACATGGACAGTGGGATTGAGTGGGCCCTCAGCAAGTTTGCCGATGACACCAAGCTGTGTGGTTCGGTTGATATGCTGGAGGGAAGGGATGCCATCCAGAGGGACCTTGACACCCTTGTGAGGTGGGCTGATGCCAACCTCATGAAGTTCAACCATGACAAGTGCAAGGTCCTGCACCTGAGTCAGAGCAATCCCAGGCACAGCTACAGGTTGGGCATAGAAGAGATTCAGAGCAGCCCTGCAGAGAAGGACTTGGGAGTGCTGGTCGATGAGAAAATGAACATGAGCCGGCTTCAGTGTGCACTCGCAGCCCAGAAAGCCAACCGTATCCTGGGCTGCATCAAAAGGAGCATGACCAGCAGGTCGAAGGAGGTGATCCTGCCCCTCTACCCTGCTCTCGTGAGACCTCACCTGAAGTATTGTGTGCAGTTCTGGTGTCCTCAACATAAAAAGGACATGGAACTGCTGGAACAAGTGCAGAGGAGGGCCACGAGGATGATCAGGGGACTGGAGCACCTCTCGTATGAAGACAGGCTGAGGAAGTTGGGGCTGTTCAGCCTGGAGAAGAGAAGGCTGCGTGGGGACCTCATAGCAGCCTTCCAGTATCTGAAGGGGGCCTATAGGGATGCTGGGGATGGACTCTTCGTCAGGGACTGTAGTGACAGGACAAGGAGTAATGGGTTCAAACTTAAACAGGGGAAGTTTAGATTGGCTATAAGGAGGAAGTTCTTTCCTGTTAGGGTGGTGAGGCACTGGAATGGGTTGCCCAAGGAAGCTGTGAATGCTCCATGCCTGGCAGTGTTCAAGGCCAGGTTGGACAGAGCCTTGGGTGAGATGGTTTAGTGTGAGGTGTCACTGGCCATGGCAGGTGGGTTGGAACTAGATGATCTTGAGGTCCTTTCCAACCCTAACTATTCTATGATTCTATGAATGTGCTCTTGCAGCCCAGAAAGCAAACCATATCCTGGGCTGTATCAAAAGGAATGTTGCCAGCAGGTTGAGGGAGGTGGTTGTCCCCAGCTACTCCTCTGCAGTGACATTTCACCCAGATTACTGCAGCCAGTACTGGGGCCTCCAGCCCTGGGGTCCCCAGCACAAGAAAGTGTAAGAGCAACACCAGAAGAAAATGGTCAGAGGGCTGGAGCACCTCTTCTGTGAAAGCAGGCTGAGAGAGTTGGGTTTGTGCAGCCTGGAGAATAGCAGGCTTCACTGACACCTTAAAGCAGCCTTAAAGTACCTAAAGTGGGCCTATGAGAACGACAGAGAAGAATTTTCCACTGAGGCCCATAGCAACAGGACAAGGGGCAACACTTCTACACTGAAAGATGATAGATTTAGATTTGACATGAGAAAGAAATTCTTAATTATGAGATTGGTGAGGCACTGGCACAGGTTGCCCAGAGAAGCTGTTGCTGCCCCATCCCTGGCAGCTTTCAAGGCCAGGTTGGACATGGCTTTGAGCACCTGGTCTAGCGGAAGGTGTCCCTGCCTGTGGTAAAGAGGTTAGAATTAGATGATTTTTAAGGTCCCTTCCAACCAAAATTATTCTGTGATTTTCTGATGCTAAATAGAATTATAGCATAATATAGCAAGCAGTTTTACATGTTATGGCCTCAGTTAAGAAATTATTTCCTTGCTACCTTTATGAAACACTAGGCAAAAATCAATTGGCAATCCAAAAATTAGAGTAGTATTTAATATATGGTGACTTTCAGGAGTAGATTTTTGTTGGAGAGAAAAACAGTACCTTGTTGAATGAAGGGCAGCCTAGATTATTTTTTTAATATATGAAAAGCCTTTTAAATAGTTTTGGCAGAATCATAATCCTTTCAAGACAAGAAGTAAAAGACTCCATATGAAGTTGGAACCAAATTTAGAGGAAAAACAAGCATTCTTTTGGAGAGTGAGATGCTTCCATTTGTAATTTTTTGTCATAAATAGAGATGTACTGATTATATCTAGATAAAGCTGTTCCTAGGGTTTATATATGGGTAAAGCCTAATCTGTTACACCTGTAAAACTAGAGGAAATCCACTGACTTTATCAGAAGTTTTTGAAACTATATTCTACAACTGAAAGTAGGATTTGGCTCAATGTATTTTTCAAAGAAAAAATATTAAAATAATGACATCTGTGTTAAAAGCCATCTAAGTTCATTTGTCATCCCTTTCTCTTTCTTCCAAATGAAAGTTTAATAAATAAAATGCTATAAAAAAGCACAGAATTTAAAGAAAAAATATATTATGATAAAAAGCAGAGGATTTTTCTTATCATCTTTCAAAAAAAAACCTCCCCAAAGAGCACGTTAAAGTGAATTAAATCTCCAGTGAATGCTGTACTTTGTCATAACAAGAAAACAAAAAACTGACAAAACACATACCAACTTTCAAAATAAGATTACAATTTAGCAGAACAAAACCAAAGCTTTTGGTATTGTATTTGTTTATTTGTTTTGGCACTAGCATGATTTTTGGATTGTTCTTCAAATACTCAGTTTTGCCCATCTGTATTTCTTGCTAGTGTAGTTGGGTTTGTAAAACAAGAAATCTCTTGAAAACAGGCTTTGGATGAAGTTGAATAGTACACAGAATTGTCTGTGAAAACCAACTATCAGACAGACATTAATCTGTTCTATTTGTGGTCCAGCATCATGCTTGAATGAAATACAGAAATTTAAGGAGTTCCTCCAGTTATTCTGTTCTACCTATTCCATCCCCCTGGAATAAAGTCCTCTGTTTCAAAACAAAAAGTAATCCAAAGAAATAGAAAAGTTGTAGCTCTTCTACAACTGTGGTATTACTGTGTCCTGAACAGAGAGGTTGAATTCTGCATCTTGTTCCATAAAGATGGAACTGGACCTCCTGAGCCCCTTGTAAAGAGACCCTTTTGACTGGATAAGCTGAAGTTTTCCTTTAATATTTTTTTTATTATTACTTTTTCAGTTATGCTTAAATATTAAAGCTCTTGTGCTTTTTTTGGCAGGTATTATGAAGGGGTGGAGATTCATAAATGGAAAAAGAGACGCTTACTGGATTTTTCTTTGCAGTAGTGGGATAGGATTAGAGAAATCAGCTCTACATCTAAATGCTTGTTAAATTCTGCAGTACATCATGATGAATCATCCTGACAAATCTCTGAAATCCTTAAATTTGACCTTGTCTTTGTTGCTGTGATTATGGAGGGAGAATCTTTTATACTGCAGGAGACATCCCGGCTCCTCATTCCCCCTCAGGAAAAGCATTTTCAAAGTACAACCATGTAGGCTGTGTCACCAGCCTGAGAGGGGAAGCAAAAGCCACACCCATGTTCTTTTAAAAGCCTTTTCCCCCCTCACAGAATCTTTTTGGTTTTAACAATAGTCAAAGAAAATACAATCTCAATTGAAAACAGAAGTCAGAAGCCTCCCTGCTTTGGCCAGCCAGAGGAGGAAAGGGAGGAAAAAACACTCATTCTCCAAAGTTATCTCTATTTTCTAAGACAAGCACAGCTGCGGAAGAGCCAGATTGCAGTCTTTTCCATGGAACTTTTTTTCCTTTGACGTGATGCCAGTTGATAAGCTACTATATAATTAGAAAACACTCTGGTGGGTCAGAAACCACCACTTCAGAAGAAGCAAAGATGCAGAACACCAAGGCTTGATTGATTTGTGAGGAGTGAGCAGGGGTGAAGGTTAGTTAATTGTTTACTCAAGGAATATTTCATGTTCTGCCTCATTTGGTGACATGTTTTTGAGGTAGCCCTTGTGAGAGGTTAGAAACCCTACCATTATGCTTGGGTCTAAACAATGCCCTACAAGTGCAGGTCTGTGTCTAAAAGAAGAGAAATCTAATTCCAAAGGAACTGTAATCATCAGGCGCTAGGAATTTCCTGCCAGAGGTAGAAAAGGGGATTGGCTCGTCAAAGCCATGGGAAGATGCAGACATGTTCTGGAAGTCCAGGAAGGGAGTAAATGAAAGCATGCAAAACACTCAGAAGAGAGGAAGCATAAGTGTTATACTGAAAGGTACTGATGTTTATAAAACTAAATATTTTGCGCAGTAACCTGGCCGTATATTGCTATAAAGTACCTTGTTAATGTGCTGGTATGTTAGTTTTAGAATCTGCCAAGAAAATCTGCCTGTATGTTTCCTTACTTAGGAACCCAGTAGGGTATATTTTCCAAGTGCTTTATTTTAATAGTGTAGTTGCAAAGACTTATCTGATACTGGAAATGTGGCACACAAAAATATTTTTTCACTTCTACTGCAATCTCAGGCCAACATCATATAAACATAAATTAAGCACTTCTGGGAGAAAAAAAGAGGAGGTACTACTAAGGTCTTCAGAATACTTACTGCGATCTCTAATTACTTGTCTCTGTGCATTTGTACCTGTAAACTTGAGAAGCAGTGTATATACGGTAACAAGAACAGAGGAGAGCAAACCCAGAACCAGGATGTGCCGAAGAGCTGGGATTATTCAACATAAAGAGACTGACAAAGATTCTGAGGTGAGGTTTTTTTTAATCCAACAGGCTTCTTTAAATCCTGTTGTGCTGAAGAAACACTTAAATAAGGCTGAATAATTTTAAATTAACGTGATTTTGCTTTGCCTGTTAGTTGTAGTGAGAGGGATGTGGGCATCTCCAGATAAAAATAAATTATTCTTTATGCTAGTTCACAGCTTTAATTAGCTGATTAGTAGGAAGGCTACTGTAATATTCAGTTCAGAAAAAAATATCTGGGTTTTTTTTTTTTTGGTTGATGTTTGTGAAAGCAAATCTAATTTTGGAGTCCTAAAATCATACCGATTTCGGGATATTTTCCCCTGAAAGGTAGCATGCAGTAGCTGAAATTCTCAATTTCAACCCAGACTCTAGAAGAAATACAGTATTTTGAGCCAGTTTCAAAATCAGAATACAAAGTCCATACGGAAGGTATTGGTGAAAACACACTATGTTACAAGCCTGCAGACCTGTCATCCTTGAGAGGGATTGGACCATGTAGACCAATCTGCAAATTTGCCCTCTTATGGAAGAGCAAACCAACCTTCCCGCTCCTAGCCCAGCATGTCTTTTGTTGGTGTTTTGCTGCTCAGATTTTACACACTTGCAGGCACCCCAGGAAAACAAACCTTTGAAAACCAAGAGTGTAATTTTGAAGGACAAATAAAACAGGATTCACTCACATAATTTTCAGTGTACATAAATGCAACAAAGTTAAAAGCAGAGATCACCAGTTAAGATTAAAGAGGGCAGTGACAGGCATTCAACATCACAGCCAGTGTCAAATGTATCAGGAAGCCTCCTTCCCATAAAACAGCGATACCAAGACAACTGGTGACAAAAATTATTTTTCTCCTCAAATGATGATGTTGCAAAGTATTGACCTGAATTGAGGCACTCCTCTTTGTTCTGCACTGGGATGGAAACACTGAAAATGTATTTACAACTGAACTGCAGCTCATTACACAGTGACCTCATACAGTGACCTTTTGTTTAGCAAAGCGAGCATGCCAGCCAAGGAGTATAACTGCCTGCTTCTTCTGTCTGTGCATGAAAGGCTATGGAGTCTCCTTTGGCTACAGCCAAGATACCAACATCTGAAATTGAGTGGAATGCCATCAGTGTGAGTGAGTATCCCACTCAAAAGTCTGCTAGACTCAGAAATGCTATGCACATACTCTTTCTGAGGTCACACTAACATAAACCTAGTAATGAAATGCTTATTTCAAAATGTTCATTCCATCTCGTCACCTCTCCCCTTTTCACTTCCCGTATCCCATTTTTTTGGCATTGGCTAATGGGAAGCACAGGGGAGAGGAACTGCAGTGAGTATGGTACCTGGGCTGTATTCACAAACAGGAGCACCTCTTAAAAGATCAGATCTTTTCACTATCTTAGAGCAGAACGGTTGGCATACCTTCCTTATGTTCTTTTGGCAAAAGGTGACCTTTTGAGAGAGGGGAAATTCTTAACAATGGATGCTAAATGCACATTTTTGTACTGTTGAGATTATCCTGTGGCTCTCATCCTCAAACTTGCCTAATTCTTCTGTTCTGTTTCTCCTCTGGGTGTTTGGCACCCCATGCCTGGGGCAACAGCAAATTTACACCTATCAGTGATCATCCAATACATTTTTTAAAATACTGACTCTATCCTTGGAATGGATTTCCAGAAATAATTCCTTTCCACTGAATGGTTTTATTTTCATAAGATCATAGAAACATTGAACAGTCTGGGCTAGAAGGGACCTTAAAGATCACCCAGTTCCAACCACCCTGCCATGGGCAGGGATACCTCCCACCAGACCAGATTGCTCAAAGCCCTATCACCTGGCCTTGAACACTACCAGGGATGGGACAGACACAACTTCTCTGGGCAGCCTGTGCCAGTGTCTCAACACCCTCACAGTGGAGGATTTTTTCCTAGTATCTATTCTACATCTCCCCTCTGTCAGTTTAAAGCCATTTCCCCTTGTCTTGGCACTACATGCCCTTGTAAAATGGCCCTCTCCAGATTTCCTGTAGGCCTCTTTTAGGCAGTGAAAGGCTGCTATGTAATCTCCTGGAGCCTTCTCTTCCCCAAGCAGAACAAGCCCAGCTCTCTCAGCCTGTCTTCGTAGGAGAGATACACTAGCATCTCTGGTCATCTTCATGGCCCTTCTCTAGGCTTGCATGAAAAGGTCTTGTTTGGGGGACCCAGAACTGAATGCAGGACTCCAACTGGGGTCTCATGAGAGAAGAGTTGAGAGGGAGAATTACCTCCCTCGACCTCCTGGTCATGCTTCCTTTGATGCAGCCCAGCGTACACTTAGCTTTCTGGGCTGCAAGTGCACACTTGAGGAGCTCATGTTGAGCTTCTCATTGACCAACACTCCCAAGTCCTTCTCCTCAGGGCTGCTCTCAACTCATGATCTATACTTAATGGTTTGATAGAATTGACAAGCTCTGTAGAAATCAATCGTATTTTCTCTCAACACCCATAAAATGTATTTATCCGTATAGCTACATTAGTCATAGCTATCAATAAAGGTATTGTGGGTACCTATGACTATGTTTAATACTAACATAAAGTGCAAGACTGCTATATGGACACAGGGGATTTTTTGTGTGTTTGTGGGTTCTTTTTTTCACTTAAGGCTTCATTTCTCAGAAAACTCACCAACCAACTAAAATGAGGTTTTCCAAATGCCTATGGGCTGTACATAGCCAACTGAAGGCAGAAACAGTGCTTTGCTGGTATTCCAAAAAAAAAAAAAAAAAAAAGAAAAATTTAAATATAAGCTAGGAACATCTTAAATTTAACAGTGAAGTCACTGCCACTGTCTGCTCTGTAAACAGCTAATTTATAGATTGGTGGTTCCTGTTTTAAAGTTGCATGTTGACTACGCCAATGGAATATAATGGCAGACTCAAGATCGATGTGCAGGGAACTCGCCCCTTTGCAGAATGCATTCTACAGCCAAAAGACTGTGTATTGTCGGCAAAAATCGACATTTGGTTCTCCAAGCAATGCAACTTTCAGAACACATACAGGCTGACTACATGGAACAGTTGGCCAAAACCAGACATAAGCGTATGACCCAGTTCTGTTAATTTACTATGTGTTGAGAAATAAAGAACATACTTGCTGTGGTTTAAGCCCAGCTGGTAACTCAGCACCACACAGCTGCTTACTCACCTCCTGTTTCCCCGGGTGGGATGGGGAAGAGAATCAAAAGAATGTAAACCTCACGGGTTAAGAACGGTCCAGTAACTGAACTCTAGTACAAATACGCATACTACAACAACTACTACTACTACTACTAACAATAATAATGACAAGGAAAATAACAAAGGGAGAGAATATAAAACTAAAAAGGGAAAGGGGCAAAAACCCCAATAAACATAAGTGATGCACAATAAAATTGCTCACCACCTGCCAACCGATACCCAGCCCGACTTGAGAGGTGAGCTGGCATTTCGGGTGACTCCCCAAAGTTTATACACTGGGCATGATGTGCTGTGGTATGGAATACCCCTTTGGCTGGTTTGGGTAAGGTGTCCTGTTTCTGCTTCCTCCCAGCTAATTGCACCCCTCCTTATTGGCAGAGCATGAGAGACTGAAAAGGCCTTAATCAGGTTAAGAGCTACTGAGCAGCAACTAAAACGTCCGTGTGTTATCAGGACTATTCTCAAACTGAAGCCAAAACACAGCACAGTGCCAGCTACTACTGGAGGAAGAGAAAAAAAATAAACTGTTACAGCTGAAACTAGGACAATACTGTAAAGTCCTATTGCCTGAAATATGAGTAAGATGGAAAACTAATCTCTTGTAGAGTAGCACTAGGATAAATCACTTTGATTTCCAAAGGATTATTTAATTTCCAAAGGAAATATTAAAGCTGCTTCCATTACTGCCTATCAAGCAGGAAAAATGATCACTTTGTGTTATCTGTGATAAACTACACAAAGTATCAACCCATATGTTTTGCTTAGTAAACATTGGTTATATTGATTGTGATTCCATTGTGGTTCCTTCCATTTATTCAGTGATGGGAAACACTAAAACCAACAGAATCAAGACTCATCTCAAGTACCACCAGCAGGTATAGAAAGCTCACCAGTCTCTGTATTCACAAACTCTCATAACGAAGAGGAGAAACTCCTTCTCTCTTTACCTGACCTTCATTTTTAGTCCCATGTAAATTAATGGATGAGAACTTAGAAGGTTACGATTATATACCTAAACTAGACTGACAGAAGCACAAACAGCAGAGTCTTTCCTAATGCTATGGATGCAGTAACTCCCTGCAGTCTTCAGAGACAAGGAGCAAGTGCACAGAGACGAGGAGCTGGCACACACTGCCAGCTCATGCTGAGCTTCTCATCACCCAGCACCCCAAGTCCTTCTCCTGATGGCTGCTCTCAATCCACTCTCTGCCCAGCCTGTGGTTGTGTTTGGGATTGCCCAGACTCAGGTCAGTACTTTCCAGTCTACATTGTTGAACTTCATGAGTTTTGTACAGGTCCAACTCTCAAGCATGTTAAGGTCCCCCTGGAAGGCATCCCTTCCCTCCAGTGTGTTGAATGCACCACACAGCTTGGTGTTGTCAGCAAACTTGTGAGGGCACCATTGATCCCAGGGTCCATGTCTCTAACAAAGGTGTTGAACAGGATCCGTCCCAATACCAGCCACTGGGGAACACCAGCCATCACTGATCTCCACTTGGACACTGAGCCATTGAACACAACTCTCTGAGTGCAACCACCCAGCCAGTTCATTATCCACGGAGTGGTCCATTCATTAAATCAATGCTTCTCCTGTTCAGAGCCAAGGATGTCGTGTGGAACTGTGTCAAATGCTTTGCACAAGTCCAGGTAGATGACATCAGTCATTTATCCCATACCCACCAGCACTGTGGCCCTGTCACAGAAGGGCACCAAATTGGTCAGGCAGGATTTCCCCTTAGAGAAGCCATATAGACTGTCACCAATCACCCCCTTTTTATTCTTCCTGGCACAGTCTGCAGGAGGGTGTGCTCCGTGATCTTGCCAAGCACCAAGGTGAGACTGACTGCCCTGTATTTTCCCAGGTCTTCCTTGTTTCCCTTTTTAAAAATATGGGTTATGTTTTTGCCTTCTCCAATCAGTGGAAACTTCACCAGATTGCCACAACTTCTCAGTATGATAGCTAATGGCTTGGCAACTACATCTGCCAGTTCCCCCAGGACCTGCAGATACATCTTCTCAGGTCCCGTGTACTTGTGCACCCGCACATTCCTTAGCTGAGCTTGATCCTAATCTTCTCCTACAGCAGGCAGTAGTATTTTAGCGAAGTACTTACCCTTTGAGCATAACTCATTATGGTTTCCACCTCTTACAATTCTCTTAAAATTACTATTTAATTTCTGATACACCATCATAACAAATGTATCACTGAATCTGAAAGAATTAAATCTACCACCTTTCGTACTTCAGAAATACTTTTTTTGTCATTAAAAGTTAAATACTGTGTTACCATGGCATGGCCACAGAAAAATAATTCTAAGGTCTTAAAAATGAGACAGACACAGTTTGGCTCAGACTGTCTAGACACCTAAAATCCTAAGATTTTGGTGTGTAGTATGGTGAACAGAATGCTTAGTATGCCCCCTGTTCTATTGCCTGCCCATAAAAGCTGTACCAGAATACTTGCTTTCAATTAGAATTCTTACCTGTTTGATGAATTTATCTTACCTGTGCCCGTTTTAAGGCCTCCTCTATCTTCTGCTTCCATGAATTACATCACTGAAGTCTGCATAGAGCAGGTTTGCAATATGTAAAGGAAAATAATGCTCTTTGCTATGGAAAATTAGGCGTTTCTGACATAGAGGTATTTCCAACTTTTTCCTTAAGAAACATGCTACAGAGAGATACATTACTAATTCAAAGAATTAATCAAGTTTAAAAACATTTTTTAGAGTTCTTTTCAGTAAAAAATGAAAAGGACCTATTGCTCGATGTTGATTTTTTTATAATTTTTTTTTTACTGACACCATTGTTCTAACTGCTCAGGGTGATAAGACAGGTCACTAGTACTGGGGCATTGACCTTGATTATACAGAAACGACACAAATCACCTAGAGATATAAGATACGCCTCCAGAAAGAGGCTTTCAAAAGGCTGGAAACTGAAACTTTTTCTTGTTCTCTGCCTGAAGGTTTAGCCAGCAGTTCTGACAAGCCTTCTGAGTACCCTGCTGTACTAAGGAGTTGCTTCCAATGACTGACTTTTCTTGTCTTTTAGCACATCTGACATCCATTTAAATAAAATAAGCCCATTTCCTATGTCTTTTATGCAGAAACTGCAGCAAGAAATACAATCTTTTGCTGAATTTGCTCCTGACTTCTTAGAAATTAACGGCAGTAAAAGTTGAATTTGACTATATGAGACAATTACTTCATAACTTTTGCTGCTAGTACTGGTAAAAACATGCTTCAAGAGAGCTTCTTGTGGGCTTTAATAAGCAGTTTTAAGGGCATAAGGTTTATGAAAGAAGGAGAGTCTTCCTGGGCCATCAGTGTCCATCTTTTGTAAGGGAAGGAAGAGAGGAGTACAAATAAATTTTAACTTTTATTTCTGAAGATGCTGCCCTTGGTCTTACAGTGCCTTTTTACTCTGGGATGCCAAAGTCTTAAGACTGTGATAAGCAAACAGAGGAAAAGAGTTATCTTTCTGTATCTCTCTCATTCTGTACCACTCCCTCTTCAGATTCCCAACTGGAGTACCAGAGACAACCCAATTTCAACTATTTTATTTTTCTTTTGAGCTTTGCACTGAGAATAGACCTACAAGTACTAGTTGGCTTCTTCTCAATTACCATGGTGCCAAATAGTTGCTTGTCTTAGTCTTTCTGTTAAAAATGGCTTGATACTTTCGAAGTTTCAGCATCTCTGAAATACTTCATTATGTGACAATTTTCTGGTATTAAAACCTGTCACCATTTTGATTTCTACATAATATGTGATCTGTTAACCCAGGGTAAAATTTATAAAACATTCAAAGTCTGGAATAAAATGCAAAATACTTACTAAAAATTACTTTGAAGTGTTGGTGGGCATTTTAAAAATCTGTAAAAACTACAGATCTTCTGCCCTTTTCCAAGCTGTAGTGTGGCTGCTTTGAAGAACACACATCAGATGAGCTATGTTTGTGCCTATGCCCATGCCTGTGGGAAAGTGTATGCAGAGAGGAAAAAGTAATTTCTGAGCTCTTCACTTGAAAATAGAGAAAAAGCTACGGAAGTCTGAAGTATTAGTAGCCATAGTAACTAGATGAGCTGATAGGGCCTAAAAGCAAGAGAGTGCTCTGTCACAAATAGGAGCTGCTATTAATACCTGGAGTAAAGATCCCAAGGGGGAGTAATCATTCTCTGAAAAATACAGAGAAAAACATAAAATGCATCTATAATGCATTGATTCAAGACAAACTAGCATAACTTTTGATTATTCACTGTTCTCTGAAGTTTGCAACTGGTATCTGCTATAATAAATGATACATTAATTTATTCAATGAATTAGGCATAGCTGTGCTTTCATAGTGACCAATTCCAATTTCAACAAAATCAGAACTTCCTATTCTAAATCTCTTTTATCATAGAATCATAGAATAGTTATGGTTGGAATGACCTTAAGATCATCTAGTTCCAACTGCCTGCCATGTGCAGGAACACCTCACACTAAACCATCTCACCTAAGGCTTCGTACAACCTGGCCTTGAGCACTGCCAGGGATGGAGCACTCACAGCTTCCCTGGGCAACCCATTCCAGTGCCTCACCACCCTCACAGGAAAGAACTTCCTCCTTATAGCCAATCTAAACTTCCCCTGTTTAAGTTTGAACCTGTTACCCCTTGTGCTGTCCCTACAGTCCCTGACGAAGAGTCCCTCCCCAGCATCCCTATAGGCCACCTTCAGATACTGGAAGGCTGCTATGAGGTCCCCATGCAGCCTTCTCTTCTCCAGGCTGAACAGCCCCAACTTCCTCAGCCTCTCTTCATATGGGAGGTGCTCCAGTCCCCTGATCATCCTTGTGGCCCTCCTCTGGACTTGTTCCAGCAGTTCCTTGTCCTTTTTATGTTGAGGACACCAGAACTGCACACAATACTCCAGGTGAGGTCTCACAAGAGCAGAGTAGAGGGGCAGGATCACCTCCTTCGACCTGCTGGTCATGCTCTTTTTGATGCAGCCCAGGATACGGTTGGCTTTCTGTGCTGTGAGCGCACACTGAAGCAGCTCATGTTCATTTTCTCATCAACCAACACTCCCAAGTCCTTCTCTGCAGGGCTGCTCTGAATCTCTTCTCTGCCCAATCTGTGGCTGTGCCTGGGATTGCTCTGACCCAGGTGTAGGACCTTGCACTTGTCATGGTTGAACTTCATAAGGTTCGCATCAGCCCACCTCACAGGCGTGTCAAGGTCCCTCTGGATGGCATCCCTTCCCTCCAGCGTATCAACCGGACCACACAGCTTGGTGTCATCGGCAAACTTGCTGAGGGCGCACTCAATCCTACTGTCCATGTCAGTGATGAAGATGTTACACAAGACTGCTCCCAACACCGATCCCTGAGGGACACCGCTCGTTACTGGTCTCCAGCTGGACATCGAGCCATTGACCACAATTCTTTGTGTGCAGCCATCCGGCCAGTTCTTTATCCACCCAGTGGTGTATCCATCAAATTGATGTCTCTCCAACTTAGAGAGAAGGATGTTGTGTGGGACAGTGTCAAACGCTTTGCACAAGTCCAGGTAGATGACATCAACTGCTCTACCCTTGTCCATCAGTTCTGTAGCCCCATCATGGAAGGCCACCAAATTGGTCAGGCAGGATTTCCCCTTAGTGAAGCCATGCTGGCTGTCACCAAGCACCTTGTTGTTTTTCATGTGCCTTAGCATGCCATCCAGGAGAATGTGCTCCAAGATTTTGCCAGGCACAGAGGTGAGACTGGCTGGTCTGTAATTCCCCGGGTCTTCTGTTTTCCCCTTCTTGAAAATGGGGGTTATATTTCCCTTTTTCCAGTCGTCGGGAACTTCACCTGACTGCCATGATTTTTCAAATATGACGGCCAGTGGCTTAGCAACTTCATTCGCCAGCTCCTTCAGGACCCACGGATGGATTTCATCAGGTCCCATGGTCTTGTGCAAGTTCAGGTTCTTAAGATGGTCTCGAACCAGATCCTCTCCTACAGTGGGCCCAAGGTCTTCATTCTCACAGTCCCTGCATCTGCCTTCCAAGACTTGGGTTTTGTGGTCAGAGCCTTTGCCAGTGAAGACCGAGGCAAAGAAGTCATTCAGAAACTCATCCTTCTCCAAATCCTGTGTAGCCAGTTCTCCTGATAGCTTCTGGGGGGGGCCTATGTTGTCTGTAGTCTGTTTTTTATTTGCTACATACCTATAGAATCCCTTCCTCTTATCTTTAACATCCCTAGCCAAGTTTAATTCTAACTGGGTCTTAGCTTTTCTAGCCTGGTCCCTAGCTTCCCAGACAACATCCATGTATTCTTCCCAGGCCACCTGTCCTTGCTTCCACCTTTCATAAGCCTCTTTTTTTCTTCGAATTTTCCTCAGCAGCTCCTTATCCATCCATGGAGGTCTCCTGGCCCTCCTGCTACACTTCCTTCTGGTTGGGATGCTACACTCCTGAGCTTGTAGCAGGTGATCCTTGAATATCAACCAACAGTCTTGGGCCTCTCTGCCCTCTAGGGCGATATCCCATGGAAACTTACTAAGCAGTCTCCTGAAGAAGCCAAAGTCTGCTCTCTTGAAGTCCAGGGCAGTGAGCTTGCTGCACGCTCTTCCCACTGTCCTGAGGATCTCAAATTTGACCATCTCATGATCACTGTAACCAAGGATGCCCTGGAGCGTCACATTTCCAACCAGGCCTTCCCTGTTGGTGAGCGTAAGATCAAGCATGGCACCTCTCCTTGTTGGCTCCTGTATTACTTGCAGAAGGAAATTGTCTTCCACACAATCGAGGAAGCTCCTGCATTGCTTGTGCTGGGCTGTACCATCCCTCCAACAGACATCAGGACGGCTGAAGTCCCCCATGGGAACAAGTGCCTGTGAGCATGAGGCTGTTCCTATCTGTCTGTAGAGTGCTTCATCCACAGAGTCCTCTTGATCAGGCGGTTTGTAACAGATCCCCACAGTAATGTCTCCCACAGCTGTTTTCCCTCTAACCCTGACCCACAAACTCTCTGTTGACTGCTCACCTGCCCCCAGACAGAGTTCCATACTCTCCAGCCTATCCCTAACATAAAGGGCAACTCTCCCTCCCTGCCTGCCAGGCCCGTCTTTTCCAAAGAGCCTGTAAACTTCCATTCCAACACTCCAGTCACAGGAGTCGTCCCACCATGTTTCTGTGATGACTGTTATATCATACCCCAGTAGACATGCACACATCTCTTAATTCCTCTTTTTTTTTTCCCCATGCTACGGGTGTTTCTACAGAGGCATCTGAGCTGAGCTCCAAATGAAGCCGGCTCATTGGCTGGAGCAGCTGGAATATCTCCACATTGCTCCAAGCATTTATTATAGGTTCTGGCAACTGACTGGGTGTGTTGGGATGGAATGATGCCCCCCTCCCCCAACACATCTAGTTTAAAGCTTCCTTGACCAGACTGGCAAGCCTCCTACCAAAACCGCTCTTCCCCTTTGTCAGACCAGCTCCACCAGCCCCCAGTAGACCTGGCCTACTAACTTGGGTCCCCTTTTCAAGACACCCAAACCCTTGACTATGGCATCACCTCTTACCATTTATTAACCTGGTCAATCCTCCTAGCCTTTTTAGGGTCCTCCCCTGTATCCTGGAGAATTGACAAAAAGACTGTCTGAGCTTCAGAGCCCCTAACCACCTCTCCCAGGGCTCTGTAGTCCTTCTTTATGTTCTCTGGGCTACTGCTATCTTATCTTGAAGAATTTAATTTTTCACTTATGTAATTGCTTTCACGGATGGGTTGACTTTGTCAGCAGCTAAGTTACGCTTTGTTTAGTTTGGGTCAGCTGTCCAGATTCCATCTCCTTCCAGCTTCTTGCTTATCCCTGGCCTGTTTGCTGGGAGGGCAGAGAGGAAAAAAGGAAGCTTTGGTGCTGTGCAAGTGTGCCTCAACAACAACCAATGCACTGGTGTCTTATCAACAGTTTTAGCCACAATTCCAAAACATGGCACCCATGAAAAGGTAACTTCTTCCCAGCCAGACCCTGTACATGTTCCTAACCACAGAAGCTTACCTGTACCAAGTAAGTGTAGTAAAAATAATGACAGGTAGGGAAGGTGATAGCACAGGAAGAAGTCCAGGGCTCTAACTTGCACCTAATTTTTTATGTGCTTTCCTGAACCCCCAAGCCATGTTTCTTTAGTGAGGACTTAGTCATTTAACTAGGTGGCTAACTTATAAGTGTTACAAAACGTTTCATGAAGCCTGTTTTCAAAAATTGAGGGTTCCTTGGCCCCATTTTAAAAAATAAAGTATTCTAGGCTTCCTGCAGTGAGAAACAGTGTATAATTCCACGCAAATTCCTGAGCTACCTTGGAGTTACCTGGTGAACAAGCAGAACACTGTGCAAGGACAGCTCTGTAGGACCAAGATTTTGAACTTGCCTCCTCAAGCTGCAAAAGTAGTACAGTGCAGGTAACTTCCCACTCAATGCTGAGATTCCCATCACGAAAATATAAAAGTCAGAAAAGCAAATAACTTGCTTGCTACTTCCTAAAGCAAAAGCCAGTACTGCCCATCAGAAAATAAGAGTGGATGACAGTTATGCCTGGTTTTTGGAAGACTGTAATTTTTGAAAGAATCTGTACCCATTTCTTCTTCCTTGCTTGTGCCGTATGACTACTGTTAGACAAACATTCAATCAAGACTGCTAACATAAGAAATTTCTCCTTATAGCTGTACTGAAAACAAAGTATATCAAGGATAGTTTCACAGTTCATATAGCCATCCTCTATTTCTGTCAATCTGTGTGGGTTTTTACATCTATGACAGGGAAGAAAAAAAAAGGCAAAATAACTTGACAATTTATTTCAATTCATTTTAACAAAAATAAGCCTGAGAACAGCCAGAGATCTACTATTCATACATAGTTAAGGAATTCACTGCTGCTAGGGTGCAAATTGGGTACCTGGCTGCTGGTACTACAGTGTTGCCTCAGAAAGTGGTGCTTTCCGCTCAGATGAGCTGGTATGGATGTAGTACAGGACCATGACAAGATGAGAAGAGAAGCTTAAAGATAAGGACTTTGATAGGCATGCTTCAGTTGTCAGCTCTTGCCTACAAGGTGTGACCCTTGTAATAAAAAGAAAAAATTCATAAAGCACATTCCACAGGGAGGGGAAATGGACAGGTTAGTTCACTCACCAACAAAGAAATACAGGTGTTCATAGGGTGTAGTGAAGCTATTTAACAGTACATGAAATGCTACACAACCTTTTGTTCAGGTTGGGAAGAATGCCATAACAATTTGAAAGCACAGAGGAAATGACGCACTATAATTACTCACTGCAAGCAGCAAAATGGGGCTAGTGCCCTACCTCTTGCAAAAAACAGTATAAAACCTTAACGAAAACATTTCGTTATTTGGTTTTGCCTTAAAGGCGAACAGCTTAGCAGTATAATAGTGAGGCAGTAGCTCAGTACCTACCCAGTGGTTGCAAATGGAGGAGCAATGAATTCCCAGTCATTCAGGTTCGAGACGACAGTACAAACAGAGGCTGTACTGTCGAGAGAAATCTGCTACCCAGGCTACACTGGCAGATGCAGATATATCACTTAGATTAAACAGCAACAATTACCTTTAATTATGCTGCATCTTCTACAATCACAGCTACTACTCATCAGCTGTAGAGATGTAGTATAACAGATTAAAAACCTGTCGTATAAACATAAATGAGTGCTATCTGCTGAAATCAGCAGCACCACTTTCATTCCATATTTTTTACACAGATAGAAGACAGAAAACATCTAACCTTATTCTCCAGAAGGATGTGTTTTGTCATGAAATACAGCTGAAGGCAAGCTGTAGCTGTGTAAACCACTGAACTGTATTGTATATAACACCAAACTTTTGTACTCGGCTCCTTATATAGAATCATAGAATAGTTAGGGTTGGAAAGGACCTCAAGATCATTTAGTTCCAACCCACCTGCCATAGGCAGGGACACCTCACACTAAACCATTCCACACAAGTCTTCATCCAACCTGGCCTTGAACACCGCCAGTGATGGAGCACTCACAACCTCCCTGGGCAACCCATTCCAGTGTCTCACCACCCTCACAGTAAAGAATTTCCTCCTTATATCCAATCTAAACTTCCCCTGTTTAAGTTTTAACCCGTTACCCCTTGTGCTGTCCCTACAGTCCCTGACGAAGAGTCCCTCCCCAGCATCCCTATAGGCCCCCTTCAGATACTGGAAGGCTGCTATGAGGTCCCCATGCAGCCTTCTCTTCTCCAGGCTGAACAGCCCCAACTTCCTCAGCCTCTCTTCATATGGGAGGTGCTCCAGTCCCCTGATCATCCTCGTGGCCCTCCTCTGCACTTGTTCCAGCAGTTCCATGTCCTTTTTATGTTGAGGACACCAGAACTGCACACAATACTCCAGGTGAGGTCTCACAAGAGCAGAGTAGAGGGGCAGGATCACCTCCTTCGACCTGCTGGTCACGCTCCTTTTGATGCAGCCCAGGATACGGTTGGCTTTCTGGGTTGCGAGCACACGCTGAAGCAGCTCATGTTCATTTTCTCATCGACCAACACTCCCAAGTCCTTCTCTGCAGGGCTGCTCTGAATCTCTTCTTTGCCCAATCTGTAGCTGTGCCTGGGATTGCTCTGACCCAGGTGTAGGACCTTGCACTTGTCATGGTTGAACTTCCTAAGGTTGGCATCAGCCCACCTCACAAGCGTGTCAAGGTCCCTCTGGATGCCATCCCTTCCCTCCAGCATATCAAGTGAACCACACAGCTTGGTGTCATCGGCAAACTTGCTGAGGGCGCACTCAATCCCACTGTCCATGTCAGCGACGAAGATGTTAAACAAGACCGGTCCCAACACCGATCCCTGAGGGACACCACTCATTACCGGTCTCCAGCTGGATAACGAGCCATTGACCACAACTCTTTGTGTGCGGCCATCCAGCCAGTTCTTTATCCACCGAGTGGATAATAAATTTATATAAATATAAATTAACAAATTAGGTAAAAAAATATAAAATCAGTATTTTAGGGTTCTAAAGTTATTGTAAATCCAAAGTTTTGTATCATAATTACTCCCATTGAACATAAAAAGAATTATTTGAAACACAGTATTTAAGCTTGTATATGAGTCTATAATTAAAAAAATTAAATCAAAAGTAAGAAACTTTTGATGATGCAATGTCCAGAAATGTCTATAGATTATGCTGACAGATTACTCTCTATTTTTACTTCCTTTCCATAACATTACATTTTTCTATTGAAATACACAAATGGGGTTCTGGGAGGTTTATTTACCTCTGACTTTTAAAACAGGCAAGTTCCTTCTTTGATGTACTTACAAACATAAAAGGATTTAGAACCGAGAAAAAAATGCAGTAAAATTTCAGATGACGACTCCAGTATATTAGTTTCATTTACATTATGAAGTTGTTTACATCAGTGACTGGGAAGTAATTACTGAGGTGCCTTCCTTTCACAATTTCTCGAAGAGTAAGGGATATTTAACTTGCCACAGGCAAGATTAAAAACACCCCGTTCAGTCCCAGTCTGCTTCTTCATGCACTGGCTGTCCTCTCACAGACATGCTTCCTTGATTCTTTATGGTAAAATTTCTTTGATCTTTGTAAGCAGAAAAGAAATGTCCGAAATAAAGGTGATAAGTGTCATCTGTCTGAAGGTACACAGACATAGACCACTTTAAATGTGGATGCATAAGTATATCCTGTGTCATAAAAACTTAAGAGAAAAAGGGAGTTTGGAATCATCAAGGTAAATGGTGAAAGGGTTTAGGTTTCACCAAAAGTGCTGGTGCAGTTTCACCAACACATATTGTGGTCTTCTGCATATCTATATTGTATCGGGCTGTGGAAGTACTGATACCAGTTTCCTAGATGACTGTGCATCCTTCATGCTTCCTAGTTCTTTTGTCCTCACTCACAAAAGTAAACGCTGTGTGCAGTTTGACATAATAGTAAAGTATGATGAGCACCCAGCTTTGGAAGGAGGAGGAGCTTGTGGTTCCTGGCCATGTGCTTACTTATTTCAAAGTGGCTTTGAGGTGGGTAACATAAATACATTAAAAGAAACTGAACAATCTGCCTTCCCAAACTGGAAGCAATATAGGCTAATGAAAAGCCACTAGACCAGCAAGATTCTCAAATCCTTCTGAGAGTCATTTATCCTTCCTCTACAGCAGTTTCCCAAACAGAAAATTGGGGATAAAACACCACTTTTTGTGATAATCAAATTCAAAGAAAGACAGTGTCCAAATATTATGGATTGTCCTCTGGAACATGATTTTTTTATTGTTTTATTTTATTTCACAGCAAAGTAAAAAGAAATTATCTCAGATTCCAAGATGGAAAAAATTAATTTTCTTCACTGTAGTAGGGGTGAAGTGGAAGCATTATTTTTGGAATTTTGTATTTTGTGGAACTTCCTATGCCAGCAACATTAAAAAAAATATATATATTCTAAATTCTAAAACTGTCTCTACAATTATGAGATTATTGGCTCAAAACTTTACAGTGAAGTATAAAACTGCTTGCTATGACATTTAAATGAACACTGTGGATTGCTAGCAGCAAGCATGCATGGGCGAGAAAAGAATCAAACAAATCACTTCCAAAGTTCTATAGCAATCATGCTAAGAGGGCGGTTCTGTGAGCAATTTGTTTGGAAGGAACAGCTTAATAGGCTACAGAAATACGGTGTTTTCATGGCCCATGAAGCAGAGCTCCTGTGTCACACTGGAAGAAGTTCAGCCATGCAGCCTCTGAGGAATGAGAGAATAAGATCCATAAAAAATACTGGAAAAGAGCATCACTGGTGAGGGAGATTAAGTAAATAAAGCAGCAATATAGTGCGGGAGGGAGAAACAGGAAGGAGCAGCTTTGGCAAGTGTTGGTGTAGTGGAGGAGTGTGAAGCAGTTGCTGTACAAGACAAAGCGCAGGAGCATGCTTGCAGTGCCTTGTTCCTCTATACTCAGCTCCGCTGTGCCCATGTGCTAACATGAGGGGACTTTCAGCTGCTGCTAAGAACTTGCAGCAAAACTGTGAAGGAGGTTCACTGAAGGCCAGAATGGGTGCATATAAAAGAAAGAATGGAGAAAGAGCTGTTTTAATTCTCCTTAGTTGCAGTAGGGGGATGTTTTCCACACAGGGAGAGAGGGTAGTTTAGAGAGCCTTCAGGGTAAATCTCAGTGCTCATACAGGCCACACACAGGGATTGTGCACACATATGCACATAAACGCTTGCCAAAACAAATCCTGCGAACAGGCTGTCTCAGCAAACATCTTAAAAATCTGCACTTTACCCACAGTGCCGGGGGATGCTTTAGGACCTTTATGATCACTGTTCGGGCATCACTGCAGACATGAAGAAACGTAGCATGTAAACCTGAGAAAGAGGTAAAAAGAAATGCAAAACACAAACTTTACATTAGAAGTAAACATAGCACAGAATATGCTTACTACGTATGCAAAATGTTCCTAGGACAGGTGGGTTTCCAGGCATTTCAAGATGTGGGGGATATACCTCTGCCTATTTCAGTTTTTCCATGCAGATGTAGTAGTGTGTCATCATTAATTCTACCCTGCAGGCCTTAAGCTAGGCATACCTTTGTGTGTCTGTGTTATAAATAGGAAATGTAGTAAAGCTAAAGAGCCTACTGCCATGACGGTAGCGTGTGTGGCAAATAAAGCCAACTGCAAGAAGGAAAGCCCAACAACATTTTGAGGTTTTGTGTGACAGCCTGATCACTTTCATTTTTAAAATGGTATTTTCCTTTTCGCTCTTATGACTTATTTTTACTTGTTATACTTTACTTTACTTATGTTTTTGCTTTCCCAGAGTTGCCCAAAATGAGACACAAGGAAGTTTTCATCTGTGTTAGTTTTCTTATGCAACGTTGAATTCAGTAACTGTGGGTTGAGTGGGGCTCAGTATTTGTGTGTCTTCTGCATGTACCTTCCTGACTACTGTCCCCCTACTCTCTTGTAGTTTTGAACCTGTAGCCACATGCTCTGTAGTCTTAGAAAACTAGTAAGGAATTTGTTAATAAAATGCATCTTTTTCTTTTCCAGAACATTCTACCTGAGAGCCCACACCCAGCTCCAGCCTGCATGGGATTTTGCACTTGAAAAAGAGCCCTTTCTGAACCAGAGCAGACCAAGTGGCAGAGCACTTGGCACAGGGACATCAGCCTAAATTTCGCACCTTCCAAGCAAGAGAAAGAGCTATTGGTTATTCAAGGTGGGGTTGTTACGGCTAATAATCAGGGGATATTGGTAACACTAGGACTTTAATCTTGTTTGTGTACCTCAGTTCAATACAACAATTTCTGAGCTCTTGCCTGTTAATACTTGTTTAGTTTAGATCAAATCTGTATCAATCTTTAAACAAAAAATTGACTGTGAAAGTTTTGCCAAAGTAAGGGATATAATGATGTTACTTTTTTGTTGCAATGATTTATTGTTGCTGGTTTTGGCGAATAAAGGAAGAACTATATGGCAAGGTGGTTACCAAGTGAGGGTTCACTGCCTAGATCCCATGCATCCAGCCAGCTGGGATCTACTTCTCTTCAAACTAAAGAATCAAAAAGCCGAATATGTGAAACTCCAAAACTGTTTATGATCACTTCACAGCTATCTTGTGGATATTATAGGCCACATTTACTTTCTGTATCTCTTCTCTCTGCTGTAGGTACAGGAAGAATTAGTCTTACAAATAAACATTCATCCTATATTGTCTATGTAAATAGGTTGTGGCATTGTTCATTTCATACACATTTAGAAAAGGAAAAGAAAATATATTCAGATTGAAATTTCTGAAAGAGTTGTGATTTTTTGAGTTAAGAAGAGGTATGTACTTAATGTCTATGTGATATATTTACTTATTTTCTTTTGCCTCATGATATAAACAAGCAAACTTTGTGAAATTGTTGTTAACACAGAAGCAGTATTAGCAACAGACCGTGCAACAAGATGTCACTGGAACTCTGGAGTAGCTCATAACAAATGTAGTTATTCCTCATGTGTGGAGCTGGTTACATGGTTTTACTATGGGGTTTCGCAAAGCCCAGTCTGAATGGCCATAGTAAGCAGTCTGTTGCCAGTCTGCTTAGCTGCACTGAGTAATGTATTAATAGTAATATATGAGCTCTGCCTGGCTGTTCAGATGACCAGAGAGCTTCAACCTTGACAGTCATAGACTGTTCCGTACCACCTGAAGAAAAAATGGAAAACATACAAACAATTAATGTTCTTTAAAGTAATTAATGCCCCAAGAGTACAAAAGGCACTACTCAGTTATTTAGTGTCCCTTCTGATGGAATCCAGTGGAGTCCCTCCTTGAATGGTATCCACGTAACACTTAATTGGAGATTAGGTTGGGACGTATGTAGAGGCTGGATACACTGCCAATATATCTATGTTCCTTCATAATTAGTAAGGGTTGATGTTCCCCTTTTTGTTTACAAGCGATACACTGCAGCTAATAGCAGAGCTAGTCTCCACTTTGCTAAGGTGGCTCTTACGAAAGGCTGAAAGAGAAATTGAGTCATAGTATTCCTCCTCCATTCCACAATCATTTCCACATAGTTTGGGTAATGAAAAGCTTTCTATACACCTTAACCCATCTTTAACAGACCACACAATTGTTTCCATGACACACAGAGCTTCAGCAACTGCTATCCTGGCCTGGATTCAAGCTGATTATCTGAATTATCTATATCCAGTTCACAGCTGTAAAAGTTCAGTATTTGTTATCAATTGTTTTCTGCAACTGCATGCTCAAGGACACACACTTATATCCAGGTTTGCATAAGAAAGAGTCTGTAAATCCAAGGGATATTAGTTCTGTTTTAGATTGGGTTTTGGATTTTTTCCCTTTGCTTTAGCTGTTGCTGCACACACTAATGAGAAATTACATTGTTTGAGAAGTAAGAATCTGCCTGACCCCTTAACAAATAAAAAAATGCAAAACTCTTAGGTTTCAGAAACCACATTCAGTTTCCAGCCTCCCTTCCACCTGACTCTTATCAGACTATACTGGAATCTATGTGGGTTCAGCACTTGCTGCCTGAATGCTCTTGAAGCAAAATTCCAGAGCTTTGCCAAAGCCACAGAGGATATACTCACCATAAATGTTTGATAGTGGATATTTGAAGTTATTACAATAAATCAGGGATAGTAAGAAGTAGGAGAAGCTCCCTTGCCAGAGACTGTCAGGGAAAGCAGATGGCTTGGGTAGCCTGAAGGAAAAAGCCTCTTCAGTAGAAGAAGAAAAAAATATCAAATTTGTTGATTCTTTCCAAATCGTATAGTGATGAAATGCATTCTGGAGGTTCTGAAATTCATGAACACATTAGAAAACACTTTCAAAGCACAGTCAGCCATCAAAGAAAGTAAAAAATACCCTTCTAAGTAAGGGTCATGCAGCTGAAGCTAGTGGAAAGAGCAGCAAGAAGGGAGAGGCAGTGTATACAAGAAGGCAGAGCAAGCCACCTTGAAAACAAAACCCAAACCAACCAACAACAATTAAAAAACAAAAACACAAAAAACCTCAAAACCCCAAAAAGACCAACCAAACCGAAAACAAACTTGCCAAACAATTGTTTTTAAAGTTCTGATTTTTTTCATCAAAATATATTGCCTGATACAACTGAATGTGCTCTGTTAGAAACATATGAAATATTTGCAATAGAAGTAACAGTTTTCAGCAATTTTCACACTTCATTTCTAGCTTCTAAATGAGCCTATCTTGCCAAAAACATTGTTTTATTTTGTGAATGTTTTAAAAAGGGGTTTTGCTAATGGAAAAATATCTCTTTTCCAGGAAAACTGAGGTTGATCTGTACAGAAAGTACTGCTGAAATTAGACCGGTTAGCATAGCACAAGAGCTTTAGCTGAGGAAATTAGTAAGAGTCTCCTGTGATCTCTGCAGGCATGAAGTCTCACACTTTCATTCTTCAGCTAATTAGCGCAAAAGAAATTTTCCACGCTGAAAAACAATATTACCACCATTGCAAAACAATGCAACTTATAGAACTGTTGCAGCAGCTTGGACCCAAGTCCACCTAGCCCTATAGACAGTCTTGAGACATGTCTAGTGTATTTATGTACGGTTTCTTTCTCAGGCTGTAATGGCAATTTTGAGATAGCAGTACCAAAACTGCCTAAAACTGTCACATCTGGATACTTCATAGATTTGTGTAGTGCAACACTTCTTATGTTATCTGGGTGATGATCTGAGAGCAAAACTAGAGATTTTAGTTCCTAATTAAATTTTCACACAGTCATCACAAATAAATGCACTGTTCATACACTGTGCAGTGAACAACCAGTGGGTGGCTGTTTTGTAAATATTATTACTCATATCAATACACATGCTCGGCCTAAGGAATGAAAAAAAAAATTAACATGGCTGAGAACATGGAACAGTAAAAAATATTTGCAGTGCTAAATCACACTAACCTTGACAGCAGATAGCTTTCACAAGATTTCTAGGTGAAAATCATAGAATCATAGAATAGTTAGGGTTGGAAAGGACCTCAAGATCATCTAGTTCCAACCCCCCTGCCATGGACAGGGACACCTCACACTAAACCATCTCACACAAGGCTTCATCCAACCTGGCCTTGAACACCGCCAGGGATGGAGCACTCACAACCTCCCTGGGCAACCCATTCCAGTGCCTCACCACCCTAACAGGAAAGAATTTCCTCCTTATACCCAATCTAAACTTCCCCTGTTTAAGTTTTAACCCGTTACCCCTTGTCCTGTCACTACAGTCCCTGACGAAGAGTCCATCCCCAGCATCCCTATAGGCCCCCTTCAGGTACTGGAAGGCTGCTATTAGGTCTCCACACAGCCTTCTCTTCTCCAGGCTGAAAAGCCCCAACTTCCTCAGCCTCTCTTCATATGGGAGGTGCTCCAGTCCCCTGATCATCCTCGTGGCCCTCCTCTGGACTTGTTCCAGCAGTTCCATGTCCTTTTTATGTTGAGGACACCAGAACTGCACACAATAATAGAAAGGTGACTTTGGAGGGACTGAAATTTCCAAACTGATACAGTATGGAAAATTCTTGAACATAATTTTTTGCCAGTTGTAATTGTCAAGGGTTTATATTAGATGCCTCTATACCTCAAACAAGCTTTTGACTAGTATATTTATAATATCAGACTCTATCTTACTTTTTTTCAACGTTATCTTACTAGTAAAAGACTTCTACAGGCAAAAATTCACACCTCTGACAATTTACATCAAACCCAAAAAGAGGCCAGTACGTATGAATAGAATTTCAAGGGTAAGTTCACAAGAAAACCAAAACTAGAATTATGTTGTTTTCTTGACTAAGGTATGCAAAGCTAACAGGGCTAACTGCATGCATGCAGTTAACTTCACTTTTTTCTTCTGTTTTGGAAATGGGCCAATTCTGATCTTTGGGCTTAAGTAACAAATAGGAATTTATTTAAGTCAGGGGGAAATAAGATGGATATTCACAACATATTCAACATATTCCCAATGAACACTTCATTTACATCATATATCATACTAAATATCCAGTTCACGAAGAAGCTGATCACAAGTAATTTTTATTCAGGTCAGCAGTGATGGAGGAGCTACTACTAAGAGAAGTTCTAAAGCAAACACCTTTAAAGAATAATGTAGAAATATACAGCTGTAATTGGATTTGGAAATACTTTCTTCTTCTTCATATTCATCTGAGCTATACATACAAAATATATTTTCCCCTCAGTTTTAGTCAATTTAAACTAATAGTGTTGGCAAGGCTACATTTTTTTTTAAGATTAATTTTACTGACATTACTGGAGATAGATACCAACATTTCCACACGGGGTGAACATCTCTGAAGACTGTGAAATGACTGAACATGGTAGGCACACCCACAGATTTTACCTAAACTAACCAAGCTTTCACACTTAGGCAGCAAACTGGGGTTCAGACGAAGCAGAAAAGACAAGGAAGAGATAGTGTTATCTATCTTCGACAACATCTGTTAAACAAGAAATATCACCTGCCTGCATTCTCCTTTATCCCCTCAATACGCATAGCTCCCATCCCAAAACAACAACTGTGACATCCTGTAACTCAAAACCACTACTTTAAATCGGTTTAGTGTAGTGTAAATTACAGAGTCTGCTACACAAATAATTTGCACTGAAATGTTTATCAGCTCTCTGACATAGCTGCTTCCATTTATAGCTTATAAACTGCTTTTTACTGGTTGCTTCACATCTGATAACATGGCTTGAGAACAGGTGGTGGAAATGTTAGGCAATTATGAGAGCCTCTGTTTGCTTGTGTGTGGTCTCTTGGTTTGCAGGGCCACTGACCACATGCGAAGGCATTGTAAATGTCTCAAAGTTAGATTATCAGCCTCCATTGTTGAGTACTGCCCTAGCTGCAGCTGGAGTCTTTCTGGACTGTAAACAGCTTTGTCAAAGGGTTAAAAGTTCAAAATTTTCAAGACCTACATTTAAGACCAAAATTTACCCAAAGGAAATCACAACATATTTTAAAATCTTGTGTGTGTAAGTAGGAAGGCTGTGTACCTCTCCAGTATTCCACTCTAAGGCTGGTGGCTTAGTAAGACTCAGAAAGTGATATGTTGGCCAAGGCAAAACTGGGGTTTTTTGTCGTGTGTTACCATTGCACCTTTAGAGATTTTGTAGCAAACCTTGCTGGAATAAATTGGCTGTCCACAAGTAAATTCGTAAGGGTTATTTAATTTTCTTTGCAAAGAAGGGTAAAACCCTTCCACAGCTTTATCACTAAAATATCCTCCAGGAGATTGATTCCTTGCAAATCCTTCACACTCAGTAAGAAATACCCATCTTTAGAGGCAGATTACAGTCTAATTCAGAATACAGATTTTTGTTTTAGCAAAACAAGAACACAGTTTTATGATCAGTAATCTCCAATCAAGAAAGGATCAAACTAATGGTAAAATCTTGCAAATTACTACTTGTATGTATAAAGCCTTTTAACTAGAGTAAAGGCTTTTTGTAATTTGAAACGCTTTCAAATTTTAATGCCATTATTGCTAAGAACTTTTTTGCTTTGGAAGGTCTAAGTGGTGCAGGACTTTCTCATCAGTGAGTATAGTCAAACTCACATTGTTTTCCACTACCTTCCTGCCTCTGGATGTGACAGGTGGCGTTTGCTTTTATACAGAAACAAAAATTACTTCAAATATTTTCCCTAAAGCCACAATAGGGATGCACATCTTGAACTTCAGCAGACATTAAAATAGCCTTTGCAGAATGGAAAGGAACAAAGAAGTAATAAAGAGGGTATTCTGCAGATGGTGCAATCTTGAGTTACTATATCACTGTATCCTCCCCCAACACACCTGTATTTATCCAGGTCCCCTTCCCATTTAGTGTGCAGTCATAACCTCCAGAAAAAGAGCATGCATTCTAGCAAACATTTTAAGTACAATGGAGTCTCTTTCATCTACAATGCATATCATCTCAAGAGGAACTCAACAACAAGTCTATGCAGTTTATCAAAATGCTTCTAGTACGTGTTTCCAGTACTACTGACTGAGGTGGGAAAAGGGTAGCAGGTCTGGACATAGGAAGTGCTTGAACCATAACAATTTTGAACAAAGGTGACCAGGGACAGGAACGAAGCTGCATCAGGGGAAGTTCAGATTGGACATTAGGAAAAGGTTCTTCACTGAGAGGGTAATCTATCATTAGAACAGGCTACCCTGGGAAGTGCTCACAGCGCCAAGCCTGTCAGAGTTCAAGGAGCATCTGGGTAATGCTCTGAGTCATATGGTTTAGTTTTAGGAAGTCCGGCAAGGAGAAGAGAGTTAGACACGGTAATTCTTATGTGTCCTTTCCAACTTAATATATTCTATGATTCTGTGATCACGTATGTATGTGGTTATACATATTGGAAAGGTTAACTGCATGGCCTTTTGCAAAACTCCTTTGGGACACAGCGAAGTGCAATATACCTTGAGACCATTGTACTGAAGTTCCCAAGGACTAATTGCAGGTTTTGCATTTTCTTTTCTTGTGATTTTTGTTGCAAATAATCCTGGAAGTCAGTTAGTCCATGACAATAAAGATAATTTTTTATTCTAGAAATCCAAACAAGAATATATGCCTGCAGCTCACACCTAAATATATTAGAATTACTGCAGATATCAGTTTTCAGCTGTTTGACCATTAAATTAGTTTTATCAAGCTAACCCACCCAGCAAACTCATTTTTGTTGCATCTTGGTATGCTCTTTTACTTGTCTGAGTTTACAAGAATGGATGTGCCCAGATGAAGAGAGAGGTTTTGAATGGACTATGGAAGATTTTTTTTAATTTATACTGTTCTGACATTTTCAGCGTGACCTTATATTAGAATTTTAGCTTGCCCTTTCAGAATGCATTTTAGAAAAAAAAGCAATTTCTCATTTTCTGACACAAAAATGTGTTGTATTTTGTTTCATACCAATGTCAAGCACCATCTATTGAAAATATTACAGGATTGCAAAATCTCATGTCCAGAAATAAGTAAGTGGCAGAATTAAAGTGTCTGACACCTCCAAGTTACGCCTTTCTAGGAATCTTTTGAAAAGTTTTTAAGAAAACAGTATTTTTTTTTTCTTTTTTTCCATTAGGCACATCAGTGCACACAACAGATACTGTCCAGTGAGCGCAACACCTGGTGAAAACTTCAGAAGTACCCACCCAGCACTTAATGCTAACAAACTCCCTTTTCATTTCCATTCTCCATTATTTGCATGTTGGTAAGGTTTTTTTCATTTAAGCTTTTCTTAAGAAATTTCATTTACAGTGAACACTAGAACAGGAAATTTCAGTTCAAATAATTCATTTTTCAATGTCAGGAAATGAAAACAGAGCCATAACAGAAAGTGTTAGACTACTTCTAATGCTTGTGCTATCATCACAGCAGTAATTACGTGCTCTTAAAGGATGAAATTCATTAATGCAATTTAAGATTATGGGTACAGTGGCCTATGATGAGGTTGCAATGTGGGCTGTAGTTGTGGCATACCCCCATGACAGTTCACCCTGAGAACATGTCTCTGCTCATGAAAGTAAAGGAAAAAAGTAGAGATAAATGTGACCTAGCTCAAGACCCTTTTCCTCCCTACAGCTGTGGGGATTACGTGTACTGAAGGCTCCAGACACTAGCAGAAAATAAGGAAAGGAAAAGAGATTTTCAAAGGCTTGTTAAAAAATTTGTCTCCCTGAAGTTTCCTGTGCGCTAGGACGCAAGGTGACTCACAGAAAGACTGTGCCACTGATCTTCCCAGTAACTTTCCTCATGACTTTTCTCTCATGACTTTTCTTCTTACTTTGATACTCAGGCGTGGAGAAGCTGAAATGTAAACCAGCACTATTTATGTTGCCACATCCTTCTATCTACTGATTTCAGTTTTCGAGCTTCATTATCATTGGGCAACAGAACCTGTTAGGTCAATGGTATAAATTGTAACTGAATTCTAAATATTAAACACAAAATTTTCTTCAGAAATCTTAGCTAACACTGAAACTTAACCTTAAATTAAAAAAAAAAAAAAATAAGACAGAAGGCAGCATTTTCAGCAAAGTTACAATGTTAACATAAGGAGAAAAAAAGTTATTGAGATGTTTTGATTTTGCTTGTTTTTTCCTTTCAAGCATTGGGCTACATTTGTGATAAGTTTTGAAGCTTTCTTTGAAATGAGGGGCAATGATGTTTATAAAAGAAGCAGAGGGTTGTTATATATTTGCAAACTACAAGGATCAGGAACAAAAAAAGAGAAACTGAATTTTGAAGTGCGGTGCAGATGTTCTTTAAGCTCAGCTGTCGCCCCTTACATTGTGCCTACATTATTGTAAATATTGCTTTGAAATCTCCACGAGTGTGTGTGTGCACTAAGGCACTTAGAACTGGTGGAGTAAATCTGGAAAACAAACAAGTTGAAATGTGTTTTATATGGAAAGGATCGTATGCTTACTAGTGAGGATGTTACAGGTTTAACTTTCCTAAGAGAGGCTTCTTTTGGGGGAAAACCAAAGCAAACCCGCCAACCAAACAAACAATAAAACCCTCCCTGCAATAAAGACTGAGATCTGTTTTCCAAATATAGGACCTTGCTCACTGAATGAGTACTAGGGTGCTTGATGTGTAGCCATAGCATATAGCCAAGTTCGTCCTAAAACCTGCATTGGTGTAGGTTGCCCTCTGTACGAGATGATCATAGAATCACAGAATAGTTTTGATTGGAAGACACTTTAAAGTTCATCAGTTCCAGCCTTCCTGCAACGATGGTATGGAGCTAGCTACTGTGGAGATCTCAGCTTGCATCAGAAAATCAGTATGAAAATGTTGCATGGTATTCAGAAAATTGCAGTGGTCTGTAGGAGGAAGGAGGGGTTTGTTGGGTATTTTGGAAATTTTTTTGCCTTGCCTTTTCTTTTTGGGCCAGTTCTATCATCTGCTTTAGAACTTCAGATTGGGAAAAGAAGCCTAGCCATAGTGTACATAGCTGTATAAATAATGCCAGTTGTAGAAGCATTCACACAACATTGACAGTAATGGATGAAAATACATAAAACCACAATTTCTTAAACATTGGCTTTAAGTACAGTTAATCAATGTGACTAAGTTCTCTGAAACACCAAGTTGAAGTACAAATGTTTATGATATATTGGGCTCCCAAACAGATGGGCCAAGGGCTGCTTGGCAATTTGCATATAAAAGCAAAAATTTCCCAAATGACCACTGTCCTAGATACTTTTACATTTGAGCTAGAATGTGGTGATACCATGATCTGGGTCTGTAGAGCTGCTAGCCTATTACAACGTCACATAAGGTTAGTCAAACTGCGAGGCTTTACCATTTTTGGAAATCAGGATCAAATGACACATATTAGTTGCCCAAAAATATGCAACTGCTCAATTTATTTTTCCTTCTTTATGTAGCATTGCCATTGATAATCAAGTTTGTTAAAGTTAATTTTCTGTTCTATTAACATTAAAAGAAGAGATCTTTCCTTCTGGAATTTGAACTGGAATATTGACAGCAAGCAATAACGGGTGTACATCTGCTATCTTGGTCATTCATCTGTAGTTTCAATTTGTGTGCTACTATGAAAAATTAGTCATAAAAAGTGCTTTTTCTGGTCTTTTTTTCCTCCTTGCACACTTACCTGTCCTATAAGGACTGTAAGGCATAATGAAGGTTAGTTACTTCAGAAAATTAAAGGAGGGCCCATACAAGCAGTCAGCAGAGAGTCCTGTCTGCTCTGCTGCTTCTTTACAGACCAGGGAGTGAGTTTGTCAGTATGGCCATGGTGTTTCTGTCGCTGTCTACTAAAATATTTTTGAGTCAGTCAGCACAATGAAAATAGGAATTAGCCAACAAGGTACATGTAAGGAATATACACATCATTTGGCCTCAAAATACAGAATTTGCTTTTGCACAGGAGCTTGGGACTCTGTCAGACTCAGAAGAGCTGCAAACACAAGTATTACAAGATGACAGCCAGACGCAAAATATCAAGGCTGCAACTCCTCCTACTCCCCCACCAAATTTTGAAGTGAAAATCAACAATAGAATTGAATTTACAAGTAGATATACACAAAAATAAATATGTCAGATTTTGCAACTCATTCTTTCAGCCTTACCAGGGTCTTCTATTCCTAACATATTGTTCTAATTGATGGATAAGATTAAACTGAATTCTTAGAGATCTGTAAGACTTTATTTACATTTTTAGGAAAAAAAACCCAACAAACCCCAGCAGAGAAAATAGTAAGTAATTAGCAATGCTCAAAGATCTACTTTTCAGCTAAGTACCTGTCATCACATATTTTCTGGTACAGGCTAAATATTTGCCCCCTAATTTGGCATTTTATTTACCTAAGACCGCTTTTCTCAAATAATTACCCTTTTCTGTAATTTCTGTAATATCACTGGTAGTTGCAAATGGGATGCAACCATGGAATGTAGTGTATCTCAGTGCTGGGTGAGTTTAAAGGTTAATTTCTGTATATTATGTTGGTGTTCTTCCCCATTCTCTGCCTTATCTCAGCCATGTGTTCCAAGCTACCTAAATACTCACTAGAAATGTGAGTGAAGCAGATCTTGTTTCCAGTGAATGACATTTTTATTTGTACAAATTTGCAGGGGTTTTATGTTTAGCCTGCTAATGGATAGAATTATGGAGTTCTTTTTTAGTGCTTGGTCATGACAAAAGATTACACATACAGACAGAGGGAGCAGCCCTTTCCGTTTTCTGCTACCAAACTAATATACTTCATATCTGTAGAAAATTCAGCTTGTGGCTTTTTTCCATTTTTTCATTTAGGGCTACTTATGAAACATATACTTCACAACTTTATTGAAACAGATCAGAATTGCTGAGAGTTTTGAATAAAGCGACTCCACAGGAGGATGTTAATTTCCCCAAACGCAGGAGCATATCATCGTCATCTTGCCCAGTAAGAAAGGACTATTTTGCTCTCAACCTGCCACTATGACAGGCCAAAGCACTTTTTCATATTTTATCAAGGCCCAGATCCACAACTTCTCCTTTCAAGAGCTAAGCAACCTGAAAAACTTGTGGTAAGCCTGTAGATTTTACTGGGAATTAGTTTTACATAAAGCATGAGGTGCTATTAACAGTAGATCTGATCTTGAATTTCAAGAATAAAACACCATACAAAGATACAAAGACCAAAAGATTTCCACTAGGGAATAATAATAATATGCAAAACTATCCACACTTCAATTCTGATAGAGAGTGACTAGAAGTTTTTATCACTGACATTAAAAGAGAACTGGCTGATTCCGCCAAACCTCAAAAAGAAGCAAGCTCCAGGTAGCAATTTTACCAAGTTTTAGAAGAGTAGCTATCAGATGTCTGGGAAAATAATTCCTCAGATTTTGAATGATCTACACAAAAAAATAGATTGAAGTGTTTTGGCTGGACAGTTTGACTTGACTTTGCTCTGGAGACAAGCAAGATTTCATCATATGAAATACTGAGTTTCTCACACACTTGGGAGCAAATTTATATGAAAAATTAAAGTAGAAAAAGAATTAAAAACAGTCCTCTACTGAAGTTTGCATTTAAAAAAAGACAAAAACAAACAAACAAAAAAAAACCCACACCACCCCACAAACAAAACCAAACAAATAAAAAACAACTGCAATAACAATAACAAAAAAAATAATTTTTTTTCCTTCATTCTGAGGGAGGTCTTTTTTTTTTTTCCACCAGTTTTTCTGTTTTGGGACTTATGAGTTTACAAGAAACGGAATGTGAAGTCGAAAATGCACACCAAGCTAATCTCATACACTAGAGTTCAACGCAGGATAATACCAGAGCTGGACAAGAAGCTGCATTCTCCCTTTTTCAAAACTTAAAAAAAGAAAAATTCTCATCTTGCAGGACAGACAATCATTATTCACATTTTTGGTTTTTTACACCAGAACATTTGCTTACTGCAGGAGACTTGAACAGAGCCAAGCTTTAAGTCCTCCATTTGAATGTTTCTTGTTTTGTGATTTTTTTTTAGAAGAAAATAGCTCACCTGAAAATATCTGGCTAGTTTTCATGAATGTGTGGTTTATCTAAAGTTTTCCGTTATTTTCTGTTGAGTCTTAATATTGTTAATGCCCTTTCATTAGGTATCCTGTTCATATTAAGGAATTCCATAGATTAGCCACAACACTTGTACCACAGTGCTCCAGTCATTTTTAGTTGGCTTTTAATCAAATGAAAATGGAAGTTTAGCCAGTGTTAAAATTGGTATATTTAATTTGGCTTAAACCTATATGAGAACAGGTCTTTTCTTTAATAAGCAAAAAAGTGCTATTTCACCAATCTTCTATTTTGCCCTGAAACCTAAAATCAATTTTAATGCACTGTCTTTTCTGGGCTGTGCAAGTACTATAGAGTCATTAGACACGTGAATTAAGGGGATATATAGAAAGGCTTTATCATTCAATTCATTAACTTCAGGAGAGGGAGGCTGTATCTTCTGTTTATATTCAAGGAAATGGATGTCAAAGATTGCCATGTGTGTGGTGTAAATAAGAAAGGCCACCAGTGGAGAACTTCAGTTTTTGTGATGAGAACATAAAAGTCAGTTGCTTCTGTTCCAGAGGTGATATTTTACTTAGACGTCTGCTCTGTTTGCAAAAAGGAGGCAAAATGTCTTTTGTTGTTGATTTGCAGACTGAGAGGGTTTGGATATCAATTAAGTTTAAGCCTTTTGAAAGTCCTTCTGTAAACCTTCATGTTTTAATGATAGACTGAACAGTTCTTTGAAAAAAATACTATCAAGAAGAGAGACAGAGGGAATAAAGCAAATAGAGGGTGTGGGTTATCATGAGAATAATTGCACTGCATCCCTGCAACATGTTGCTGCTTGTTATTAATTTCCTTAGACTGTTATTCTACTATGAAAACTTTGCCATTGGGAATTATATCATGTTATCCCAAACTCTTAATCATAGAAGAATGCGATTTTTATACATGTTCACTGGGGAAAAAATGACGATGAATCTGGCCACTTTGAGTGGCCAAAGGTGACAGGATTTTAAAAGAATTACTTTAAGGGATTTTTCATGATCCATTCTTCTTGACATATTCAAGACAAATTCCTTATTCTTTGGAATAACTTTTGGATTAATAAAATTAATTAAGCCAGGGATTAATATTAGGATTTTTATTATAATTATGTGGCTCCAATCCTTTGAAAATCAGGCAAAAATCATTATATTGTTATTATACGTTTGTCCTACCCACACTACCATCCTTCAAATAATCTATAGAGAAAATAAAATCTTTCTGTAGAATATGTTTTAATATCTGAACTCATATTTAATGGCTAAATTGTCATGATTTACAAGAAAGCGGTAGATACTGCCTTGTGTTTGTCTGGACACAGATTTTTTTCTAAAGCCCAAGAATGAGCAGTCGTCCAACACAAGTAAGCAATAATTAATAAGAATATTGAATTTCAACTCTTTAATATGTCAGTCCCAATACGAACAAAAGCACCAGTTCAGATTTTCTTCTGTGCTGCGAGAATATTCTCTGCAGCCATACTCCACTGTCAGTATCAGGACTACAAGTAACTTTAATAGCAGCTGGGTAACCAGTATGTTCTCCATGTCTCTGTTACTCACTATATAAGTAACACTGAGATCAGTCTACCTCTTTCATTACTCAAATTTCCTGTAGCTCTGAATAGAGTGTAAGGTGCTATGAAAATAAACAGGTTTATTTCAGGTTAGATGGAGCTTTGAGCAACCTAGTCTAGTGGAAGGTGTCCCTGTCCATGGCAATAGGATTGAAACTAGGTGGTCTTTAAGGTCCCTTTCAACCCAAACCATTCTATGATTCTGCGATTCTATGATCATTATTGCAATTGATAAGGTGCAACATAATCTTGACTCAAGATTTTTGTAATTTCCCCCTTTGCGTTTGATACACTATGGAGAGAGAATAGTGATCGATGGAACTATATGAAGAAGATTATTTGATTCCCGGTCATTTTATTCTGCTTATATTTCCTAATATCAACCTAAATGGTTGACTTGAGTAAGGAAACACAAAACACAGAGAGAAAGGCCCCTTAAAAAAGTATATAGTAAAATGTATGGTGTTGCAAAAGGGGAATGTGCTACAGTGAAAAAAATAAATGGGAGCCCAGAGACAATGGCCGCTGATGCCTTTACAACTGTTTCCATTTTCTAATTTTGTGTGTATAAGCATGAAGTGTAGCCCAATTCATATTTTTGATGCAGCTCAATAGCAAGTTGAAATTTGTATGCTTTGGTGCTGTGATGAACCCATAACGATGTAATTGTGGCTGGTATTTAGTGATATGTTCTGCTAAACTTTCTGGCCTAAACAAAGACAGCTACATCAATAAATGGCCTGCTGCAATAAACTCACAACTATGTGTTAAAAAGAAACAATTTGTTTGACATCTCTAAAAGCGATGAATATTACTTAGCAAAAACAGAGCAGGTTAGTGTCATGCTTAGCAAGTAGATAGAAAACACTTGTTATGGTTTGTGTTATGTTAACTTTGTGTTGTGGTGTTTTGTAAATGTTCATACAAAAAAGATAAGAGCAGAAAAACACATTAACTTTGTTTTGTTTACAGGAGAAAATGAATTTTGTTTTCTGTTGGGATTAGAGTGCTCTCGGTACTCCCTGTGCACAAGTCAGACATAAAGTCCTTCACCATTACTATGAACCAGTTTTTTCCTCCTGTTGCAAGTAACATTCTCCATTCAGAAAGCAAATCATATTTTGCATCAATATGCATCGGATGTTAAAATTTTGGGAAGATCCTAGGATTATACTTAGGTACTTTGTCTTTGCAAGAGGGTTCCAGGACTGAAGTGATTGGTAACCAAAATCATCATAAATGGTTCCACCTATAACAGGAAATAAATGCTACTGACTTTGAAATTCATCATCTTGTACAGGCATTTTATAACCTTGAAAAGTCATTTCTTAGCTCAGTGAATACATCATTGTACACTGACACACTTCAAGTGTTTTCTTTAGGTTAAAACCACTTAATTTTGTAATAAATTTCAGCAACTGAGAAACACATCCTGCCTTTCAGATATAAGATTGCAAGACATGCAAAACAAGAAATAAATATTACATGGCTTATATAATTTTTTCTGTTCATAAAGCTACCGTACAATTTTTCCCTTAGATAATTCTCATTTTACGAAAAAATCAAATCCCCCTGATTTTTTTGCCCACGAAATAGATTATGATTACAAATAGGTTTTCTGACTTTTCCTGGATTTTTACCACTGATTAAACTGGTACTCGCTCTACTGTCCTAGACAGCAAGGCAGATAGGTAACCCTTTGCCCTAAGCAACAATAGCATGTTAACTGAGGTCTATCTACGGAGTGTATTATTATTATTATTGTTATTATTATTATTATTAATGACAGTGCAGGTAGCAGAATATTCTTCTGTGAATGTCAAGTTGTTTTGCAATCTTGAAAGTCACAAAAACCATTTTAGTTTGTAATCTAAGTTTAACATTAAAGTAATTGAGAAAGAATGAGCAAAGAATGCTTTAATGCACCAGCCATTTTGCATATTTTCCTATTTTCTCCTTTTCCACTTGACAGTGCAGTTGAAAACACTTAACTTAGTCTGAGTTTAGCTTTCAAATGTCAAATTAGTTTCATAGTAGATTGTGCAATGCATGGACATTTCATGAGCTGGTTTCGCAAAGCTTTAACATTGGTTCTTAGCTCTGTGACCCCAACCAAAAGGGATTAAAGGTTGTGATTCTATTTCCAGCTTTCTTAAGTGGGTTGGGGGCCTCCTTCTTTGGAGCCTTTTCTGGTTACTGTCTGTTATTACTGCAATGTGAATACTGCTGAAGATTGGGTTCAACTGGCATTCAAGTTCACAGTCCACATTGTGGTTGCTTGAGTCTCTTTCCTTCAAGCATTATTTTTATTTAATAGCTAAAAGCCCACAAACTAACCATTTCAAAGGAAGAGGTCTTTCTAATATGGAGCAGCAAATTCACCCATAAAAAAGGAATAAAACAGCCTCATGTGTCCAGAACCTGAGAACAGTTCAGGATGAAAGGAACTTACAGGCTTCGCCCTGCTGTATTCTAATTTCTTCATCTAAAGGAAAGGAAAAAGGCACCATGGAGAAGAATTACAGAGTTACTGTGTCTCTGCACACTTGCAAAGCGCAGGGTAAGGCAATTACCTGGAAAGGCCCAGAAATGTCTAGAAATAAAGCATAACATATCCTGAACACACCTAATATAGTACAACTGTATTTTATGATTTACTCACGAGCTGTGTCATAGAATCATAGAATAGTTAGGGTTGGAAAGGACCTCAAGATCATACTCAGTTGACTAGAGAAAACTAAATGGTTAGTACTTGGTAGGAAAAAAGCATTAGAGACTGTCTTGCAGGCTCAGCAGTGTCTACAGGCAAGGCAAAGTCACCCTGCTCGTTTTGAATCCATACAGCAACATGCTGTTTTACCAGCAAGTAAAGATAAGTTCACTACAAACACAAGGACCAGCATGCTATTAGCTGGGAAATCACTGACTGTGTGTTGAATATGTTTTGGGATGTTTTCAGAAAACTGAGTTCTGCCTTTCTGCTCCAGCCTCAGTGAGTACAGTGGCACACTCTGCCTGCTAGGCGGAAGTCATCCATGGAATGAGATCAGAGACACGTGTTTATGTACACAGGTTAAAATAAACGTGTCACACTGAAATTTTCCATTTAAATTGCAGTGAATATGATTATTATGATTATTATTTCCAAAAAATAACCCAGAAACTGTCACATATGGAAAGTTGATTCTGGCGTTTGTGTTTGAACAGGCCAAAATTTGTATATGCATCCCCTAAAAAAGCAGGTTATAAATCATCATTGCCTGTCATCAGGCAGCATTCCTCACTTTTTTTGAAACTTGTGAGTGCGACCACCATTTGTGTAGTTCTCTGTATACAAACTCGTGCTTAGCCAGGCAGAGCATTTAAGCACTTGAGTTCATAAACCGTCTATGAAATGTAATGAAGAAAAGGATAAAATTAAAAGCAGAAGTTGCAAGTTAGAAGTTGCCATCTATTGTCATTGTGAATGTACACTGATCTAAAATACTGATGTCTGGGATGTTCCTTTCATGTCCAATGCAGAAACAAAGTGTCCTACAAATTGAAAAATGAGATTTCACAGCAAAAATGTAAACCAGCTCCAACTGAACAGGGATGCCAGCATCTAATGACATGGAGACAGGAGAAAAGAACCCTAATGTTATCTATATTGAAATAATTGTGAATAAAAAATGTACATCATCACAGCTGGTCTTAAATGCAGCATTTCTAGCTTGAGTCTGCTTGATTTCTGCAAGGCGCTGTAGTTGGAGCCTTGCCACTGGGAAATCTCCCAGCAGTTCTGGGCTACTGTTTTACTTTGCTTGGCTCAAAAGAAAGGAAAAAAGCTGTGTGGAAAAATCACGGGTAGTAGCAGGAATTGTGGTGCCTCTGCAAGCTCATGAAGTGCAGGACCAGGCAATTACCTAGAAAGGCTGAGAAATATCTACCAATTAAGCATGGCAGTCACTGGACATGCCCAGTGTAGGAGCTGTGTTGTATGTACAGGCAAGCTATGTAGTAGGAGAGTGTCATCTTGAGAGAGAAGGACACTTAATTTCATGTCCACAGTGGCAGTACTTGAGCCTCTGATCACCAGTGGTTTCCAGCTGTGATGTCACAAAGTCAAAAAATAAAAGAGAAGACAGTGTTCACCATATTGGAAGCAGAGTTATGACTGTGTGTACTGTAGTCCACAAGACAGGGCCAGAGATACCACAGACAGAATTTTAATGAGATATCATAGATGTCAGATGCAATCTAGCTCTGTTGCCCATGTGTCCTGGGTTCAGTTGTAACAACTGTTTTTCTCCTTAGTAGCTGGTGCAGTGCTGTATTTTGGCTTTAGGCTGAAAACAATGCTGATAACACACCAATGTTTCAGTTGTTGTTCAGTAATGCTTACTCTGATCAAGGACTTTTCAGTCTTTCATCCTCTGTCAGTGAGGAGGGGCACAAGAAATCAGGAGGAAGCAGGGACATGACACCTGACACAAACTAGCTAAAGGGGTATTCCCTACCACAGCACACCCTGCCTAGTGTATAAACTGGGAGCAGTTACCTGGAAGGCCCAAATCACTGCTCAGGTCAGATTGGGTATCTTTTGGTGGGTGCTGAGCAATTGTGCATCACTTGTGTTTATTGCATTTTTTCCCTTCCCTTTTTGGTTTTATATTCTCCCCCCTTGTTATTTCCCTTACCATTATTATTATTGGTGGCAGCAGTAGTGATTTGTGTTACACCTTAGTTACTGGACTGTTCTTAATCTCAACCTGCGGTAGTTACATTCTTTTGATTCTCCTCCCCATCCCTCTGGGAGCAGAGAGGGAACGAGTGAGCAGCTGCATGGTGCTGAGTTCCTGGCTATGCTTAAACCACAGCACCACGTAATCTGCTTCTCAAGACTGTTGATATCTTTTCTTGATGCTATAAGGACTCACAATGTTAAGATAATACCTATGGCCTAGGCTTAGAGGCTTGTCTATCTTGCAGAGTTTCAGGTCAGAAGAATGCCTCATCCTGTTTTCTCTGGCTAGAATGATAGTCTCCAGACTGATATCTGTTAATGAACAGACATCTTCCATGAAAATGGACGTCTGTTGCGTAGGAATTAAATGATCTCTAAGATAAACTTTCTTCTTCATCCCATTTTTCTCAAAAGCACCATATGCTCAACAGTGTCAAAGGAAATACAGCGGTTCGAGCACAGAGATGGGTTTTCCCCCAAAAAATAGTGAAGAGCTTTCTGTCAGCTCAGGTTGTTGCTAGTCTGATCTGAAGCCTATCAAATGTAACCATCCTGGTCAATTGTTTCAAAGGAATCCAGGGAAAAAAAAAAGGAAGCTTGACATGGAATAGAAGCTGTGAGGTTCACTGGTGTTAAGTGCAAGCTTTTCCAGGCATTCCAGACCTATGGGGTAACACACGTCTCAAATTATGCGTGTGACTGTGTATGGGTTTGTGTGTGTGTGGTTTAATTGTTTTCAGATCAGAAGACCTCTCATGTACCTTACTGTTACAAAGTGGAAGGATTGTTATTAAGAAACTGAAAGATCAAAAAACACCCCCACGAAATTATGGGGACGTAGACTTTTGAAGCTGAAGTTTCAAACTAGTTTAATTGCTATGGTCACATTTGTCTCAGACTTTAAGGCCATGCTGTTTGTAATTCTTATCCAGAGAAACATCCTTACCTCATAGTCAAGATTAATTACTTTCATACTTCATGTTCATTTCACAGGAAAGTTATTAAAATTACTTAATAGTCAGCTAAATTTCAATAGTTTCAGTTTGAATGGTATATCAAAGGTCCCATGGATAGATTTATGTATATGTGGTGCCAGAAGTTTGAGAAGCTGGCTTGTTGTAATCTGTAACTACTATTAAGTATTTTGGGTTGGACTTATTTAAAGGGTAATTTGTAATCTCCATGGCCAGATATTACAGACAGATTCATGTACCTCATATGCACACAAGGTGCCTGCAATGCCAACATGCATCATTTGGGTTTTGAGGCGAATTTAAATTTCCATATAAATAGAGGAATAGATGGAGAAATACGAAAGAAAGATACTTTTACCTATATCCTTCACAATAAAACTTTGCTGAGAACAGCACATGTTCAAGAGGATCCTATCTGGTTTTAGCACAACATTTTAAAGATGCGTCTCATTCTTTATTGGTGAATGGGATGATTCCAGGAAAAGTACAATTATGAACTGTCACTCTCTAATTAAAAGTCAGACACCACCCACAAGCACAAATCAACCTATTTCACGAAAATATATCATCAGAAAAAGGGAGATTTTCCTTCTCTCATTAGCACCGTGTAATATCCGCTGGCCTGATCAGCCTTCTAAAAGGGAAGTTCTCATTGGTCTCCAGCTGCTAAAAGAAGTCAAGAGCTGGTGAACGTGGTTTTACCATGTGAAAGTAGTGTCAGCCAAAGCTTGTACTGCTGGTAGTCTTTCAAGATGGAAGGAATCTATCACAGAAAGGGTATGCATTTGTAAGTCATTATCTCTATCAAAAGACAAGGAAAAGAATTTCTTGTCAAGGAAGAGAATAATTCTTTTTCCTTACATAAACAGATTTTGTTTCTACAGAGAACTGATTAGGTGGTCTATTTTCTTTCATGTTTTTCTTTCTCTCTTCTACAGAATTTTCAAAGACTATGAAACATACTGCTCATGCATACCCAAACCCTCAAAAATACAATAATTTTCACAGCTAAAACCTTCACTGAGAACATAGCAAACAATACTTCCCCACACCCCCTTCAAAATATTTGCATGAAAAAGCAGAGCAGAACCCACAAAGGATTCAGCACTCTTGGAAAACTTCATAGTCAAGCAAAAATTCCACCAGACTCAATGGGATGTTGTTATGTGGTTTACTCTGGGATAAACTAAAAGGGACATTGTGGGGAAATCATAACCAAAGTGGATTTCCAGAGGACATCTTGCCTGATGCTGTCAAAATTCAGCAGAGCTGTGCATTCAACAAAGCACACAACAGTTTCACCAGCCTTTGGAAAGAGTAAACATCCTCTCGCACTATGGCTTCTACCAGCATAAGAGACTAAGGTCTACAGCATATTGGAAGCTGCAGTGCCTAACTTTTAAGAACCTTGCCAGCTCTTGGAACTTGTGCTAGTTTTGAGTGTCTGAGTTGCAGTGCCCAGAAAAAGGGAGAAACATGCCTAAGCACAGGACCTGCAATGCCAGCATACTGTATAGGGAATCGGAATTTCTGTCCTTTCTTCTAAAGATGCTCCAGTGTTAAGTGAAATAATTAAATAAGATTTGAAGCTAGAGCTTCAACAGAAAAAAACTAATTTCTCTATCTTCTTATAGCATGTAACAGCACATGTTATTATGCCATACCAAACTGCATATTTTTTCTAAGCCAGGGACTGTAAGTGCAAGAAGCCAGTGACAAAGGGTGTAAGCACACAAACTGTTCCACTTCGGTTTAGTCTTGAGGTGAATGAAAATGTCACACAAGCTTGAAGGGAATGTTAAAAGAGAAAAAGCTATGTATAATAACAGAAGATATCTACAACTTCATACAACATAAAAATTAATTTCCCCCTAAATTTTCAGAACCTTAAGTGAAAGAAGGTAGCGAAATCAATACAAATGGTGAAGGATAACTGAACGCACTAACATTGTCATTTTCCAAAGACTCAATGAGACTCTGTTTACTGGTAGAAAGCCAGCACAGAATTATGAAATTCTTGGCTTATTAATGCTTATTTCTGCAATGAAATCTGATTGCATATGAAAAGTAAGAATTTGACAGCACTACCTTTTGGCTTGAGGATGGGAGGGGAGTACTCTTTAGAACTTAATACCATGAGTCCTGCCTCACATATACCCAGAACCTACAACAGGGATTTGCTCCTCTTTGTGAACAAAACTCTCAGCATCTTAGGTGGTTTCTGGTCTAAGGGAATGCATGTCTCAGAAAGCTCAGTCTTTTAACTGATTGTTCAAGCTCAATTCAAGTTAAGCGTAATACAATAAGATTCACATAGCAATTTCAGTAATGGGTAGGATTTGTGTACATTCAGTGAAGTGAAATTAGTTTGCAGTTGACAGCAGCTGCTGAATTCTGTCACTGCTCAGTGCTTTGAAATCTAAATGGGGTGTGTCATAATACCTCATTTAGCTCTCCACTAGTAAGCATTTATGAGCCTTGATCATCACAGTGTTTGAAAATAGAAGCAGTTACTTCTGTCTCTGGGTTTTCTTTCTTCCAGGTAGCTAGTAGAAAGGCTTGATTCATTTGCTGGTACCCTGTTTTTGCATTGCCTTTGTGATTTCATGCATGCAGGAAACAGGTGGTGTGCTCTGCACAGTATGATGCCAGAAGAGCGTACAGTGTACATTCCAAGATAACAATTGACATGAATGATTTTGAAATTTTTTTATATTTTTGCAGCAGGAAATCTGTTTTCTTAGGATTACCAACGTAAAATATTTCCAGTTTTCTTCATTCAAATCCCCAACAGAGGATCTTTTATTTAAAGACCTCACTTTGTTACTGTCATTCATCTAGTAGAACCGGGTTAGCTAGGCACTCAAGACATGCAGTTGCTGCCTCTCAATTAAGACCTAGGGACCTGAAAAAAACTGAGTTTACAAAACTTTTGCATTTCAGTTGAAGGATTGGCTGAGCTGAATAGGTTTGAAGAGAATCTGCTTTTCAGCGGTGATATTTAGAATATTGTTAATAACATAGTGCAAAGGCTTATCAGTAAAACAAATAATGCTTCTCACATATTTAGATCACACTGTATCTAATATTCTAATATTAATAGTATTAATAGTATTAATATTCTAATGTATCTAATATTCTAATATATTCAGGTCACTCATTATCAGATGAAAAATTCTGGGAAAATTGTTTGGATTTGCTTGTTTATCACTCATTTCTTGTATAACTCACAGGGTTTTGTCCATACTTGAAGTTTTCCATATTTTTTTATCATTATTTCTTGAATGCAGAAAACTGCTATGTTCATGCAAAATAAACTGGTTTTCCAGCCTGCTGTTTCACCTACCTCTTAAGTAATCACTTGCCCCTAAAGCCAGCGCCTTGGAAAAATTTAAACAGCTCCAGAAGGGGTGATTTAAAGTTTGGTAAGCAACCAGTAAATAGCATAGTTCTTCCTGGCAGCAGCCTTCACTGTCTCATGACTCATGGCGTCTATCATGGTGTGCATTTTGCCCTGCGGTAAAGGGATAGGCTGTCTTTTTCCCATAATGCTGCTTGCTGCCCAGCACTTCCCATGCATCCTACTGGTGAAGTTGTTTGAATAATGTTTTCTGAATCTAATTTCTGTCCTGAAACAATCATATTTTGGTGTCACCAAAGCATAGCTCCCAAGTCATTCACACTGGTATATTTCCATGGAGGTTGAACATTTGTTGGTATACTACACTTGTGCAGACTTTTAATGGTTGTCAGATATTTTGTCTGTACTAATGATACTAAATGCTCTGTCACTGTGTTCATAAATTTAAAGAGGCTGACAAGAGTGGTTTAATATTACTTAATAATTCACTGATTTCAGCCTTCTTTTCTTGGTCTATATTGTCTAGTCTGTGCTATCAAATTCATGTTATCTATTATATATATTGCCCGCATTGTTCAATCAATTTTTAACAAGGCTGTGGGAAAAAGTATAAAATAGTACTTTACCATATAAAAGAAAAGCCAAATTCTTCCTTCTTTTTCCTGTTTTTTAATTCTACTTCCATTCTCTCATTCTTGCCCAGCTCCTCTGACCTCTTATTATGTACTTTATATTATGTTAGAAAACCTCTCCATAAAGGTAATACCCCACATCCACAGCCAGCTCTTGAAGTGTCCATTTTCATGATGATAGGAAACAGGACAGCCAGCAAAGCCCTGATCTTTTATAGTCCTGCTGTTAAAAGTACAGAATGTCTTCATGTCTCCATTGTGTGACAAACATGAAACAGTAATAGGGCTCACTTCTGAAAGCAACACTTAATTAGAAAAATATTTATACCATTATTTCATTTAATAATAAAAAACAACATGGAAAACTCTTTAACTATTTGATCTTAAACTATTTGATCTTAAACTAATTGATTAAACTATTAATCTGTACAAAAATAGACCTCTTGAGAGTAGGTCTAGTCCTTCTCACTAGTATATAAAATTTAACTTATTGCCTTCACACATTTTCAATAAAGATCTTGAAGATCTCACATCATCTGAGGGAAAAAAAAGCCTATGACACTAAGATTTCTCTGAAAAAAAGGAGTAAAAAATAATCTTCAAATGGAAATGTACTTCTAACCTGTGATTTTTTTTTTTTTTCATAAATATCATAAATTTCATTCTCTGAGGCTTCTTGTAGCACAAGCTGCCTGGAAATGTAACTTATAAATACTTCAGCACAAGGCAGTTGAATTAATCTCCACGTAGAGTGGATGAAGCATGGCATAATCAGAGAGAGTTTTGAATAGTAAATAGTGACATTCTAAGTCACTAGGAATGTGAGGGAAAGGATAAAAGAGAGCCAAGATATATATGTACACTAAACTTTTATTCCAGAATTTTTTTATTTTTTTATTTTTTTGAAAAGCTGTGTTTTCATAAGGGAATGTATTGAGTGGCTGAAAAAGGTACACATACAAATAATATTCTAATACCATTTCTCTTTACAACAATAAGAGGCGTCTTTACAGTACAGATAAACAATTTCTCTCACTTCTTGGCTTGAATTTTCTTTTATCTTCTTCCCTTCATTACTTTTAAGAAAATTAAAAACAAAATGTAAAAAATATATAAAAAACTAAATAAAACATGCACATACAAAAAACAAAATAAACAAAACCAAACAAAACAAACAAACAAAAAAACCCTCAACCAACCAATCAAAATATCCCCACATCCCTAACAAGAGCAAACAGTTTTCAAAAGGGAGCAACAAGATTTGGCTGCTCTCTATGGGAAGGTAAGCCCAGAGCTGGAAGCAACAACAAGACAGGTGGCATGGTACCTCTACAGGCAAGGCCCCATAGCAAGAAGAGCAGAGCAAGTCTGATGCTGGTAGCCTCATCAGCCATTAGTCCAGTGATCCTCAGGCAAAAAACCATGAAGTTTAGTCTAGCGAGGGTCTGAATCAGCAAAGTACACAGCCAAGCACTGGCATAGCTGCAGTATGGTTTAATGACCAACTGCCTGACCTGATCTGCAGCTCCTCAGTGTTGCTCTCACTGCTTGTTCATAATACTTTTCACAGCAGCCTTATCCCAGGTTACACAGCTGCACTGTATCAGAACTATCCTTGAGCACAGGAAGCGAAACCCATAGAAGGGTTAAAATAACCAAGACACTGGGCTCCAGGAAAGTTTTTGGATTCCCATCAGGTTCCTCTAGGAAAAAAAAAAAAAAAAATCCTTTCACTTTATGGACCTCATAACTTGTATTTTAATGTGTCTTATTCTGAGAATTTATTCATCTGTATCTCCCATTTTGTAACTTCATGGTAGTGTACCATGAGCATGCCTAGAGACAAGAAACTACATAAAACAGTGTTTTGAGATCCAGAACTGGAAAAGTGACCAAGAAGCAGTTCTGATTCAGTTTTTAATTGGTTTACTTGGTGCACAGTCATTTGAAGTACATTATAGTCTGTTTTCATTTGTCAGAACCAAGAAAAAGCATCACAATATCTGTCGTTAGAAGGGATTAGCTCCTGCACTGGGGTAGGCAGTTTACTTTTGGAGTTATCACCTGAACATGAGAGCAGGAAACGAAAGTTTCTTTTCTTGCACTTTTGATGTTCTGTTTTTGAACTGGGGCATATTAGGTAGCAAAAAGGAAAGTTGTCAGACAGAAAAAACCCTGCATCAGGCTGCCCCGAAGTGAGAGAGCAATCGCTGTGTATGGAGAAAAAGAACCTTCTATTTCTTTAGCTCATATTTCATCTGTTGTGTACAAGAGAGAGAAACCCTCAGGCACACCATTTCTCTCAGAAGGCCCAACTGAGATTTCCCCCGCCTTGTGAAGCTGGAACATTGGTAGATAAAGGTTGGACAACACTCACACAGAGACCTGTCCTTAAAGCATTATTGAAGATATCTATTTTCAACCTTGCAACTAGTCCACTAGAAAACATATGAGCTGAACATTCTTTTCAAAATTATGAGGAAAAGGTGTTGAGTGTGCATGACATTTCTCAGGATCATTGTTTTGTACGCATCTAGAGAAAGACATAGTGAGGAAGAAGTCAGAAGTCCACCAAAATTGTGTCAAATGTCATTAATTACTTTTTTTTCCTTGAATAATAACATTATTGGATTGGTGAAAATGTATAGAAGGTGACCGTGTGTGCTTTGCATATGAAAGAATCAATCAGAGATGTACAAAACAAGCTAGATACAAATGTCATGGTAATGTTGCATCATGCAGTTCTATTGCCACAACAGGTATTACCTCTGTGAGCAAGGAGTAGAAGCTAGTCTGCAGTGTGCAATGCTCTCCTTTCAAATGCCATTTATTTAAGTCTTTCTTTCTTTCTTTGTGGTGTGTGTCATGTATGGTGTTCTATTCAGATTATTTAATGCAGGCTAAATGATCTGCAACTGATAGAACATGAAGTAAGTTTCTGCTTGGCTTTAATCATAGAATTATAGAATAGGTAGGTTTGGAAAGGACCTTAAGATCATCAAGTTCCAATCCCCCTGCCATGGGCAGGGACACCTCACACTAAACCATCTCACCTAAGGCTCTGCCCAGCCTGGCCTTGAACACTGCCAGGGATGGAGCAATCACAACTTCCTTGGGCAACCCATTCCAGTGCCTCACCACACTCACAGGAAAGAATTTCCTCCTTATATCCAATCTAAACTTGCCCTGTTTAAGTTTTAACCCATTACCCCTTGTCGTATCGCTACAGTCCCTAATGAAGAGTCCATCCCCAGCATCCCTATAGGCCCCCTTCAGATACTGGAAGGCTGCTATGAGGTCCCCACACAGCCTTCTCTTCTCCAGGCTGAACAGCCCCAACTTCCTCAGCCTGTCTTCATACGGGAGGTGCTCCAGTCCCCTGATCATCCTCGTGGCCCTCCTCTGCACTTGTTCCAACACTTCCATGTCCATTTTATGTTGAGGACACCAGAACTGCACACAATACTCCAGGTGAGGTCTCACAAGAGCAGAGTAGAGGGGCAGGATCACCTCCTTCGACCTGCTGGTCACGCTCCTTTTGATGCAGCCCAGGATACGGTTGGCTTTCTGGGTTGCGAGCACACACTGAAGCCGGCTCATGTTCATTTTCTCATCGACCAGCACCCCCAAGTCCTTCTCCTCAGGGCTGCTCTGAATTTCTTCTCTGCCCTACCTGTAGCTGTGCCTGGGATTGCTTCGACCCAGGTGTAGGACCTTGCATTTGGCATGGTTGAACTTCATAATGTTGGCATCAGCCCACCTCACAAGCGTGTCAAGGTCCCTCTGGATGGCATCCCTTCCCTCCAGCATATCAACCAGACCACACAGCTTGGTGTCATCGGCAAACTTGCTGAGGGCGCACTCAATCCCACTGTCCATGTCACCGACAAAGATGTTAAATAAGACCGGTGAATGTTGAGTTCATCTATCCCAACACTTTGATGACAAAAATATTTTGGATACTTCATATGCATGAATAAGTAACAACTGGAGTGCCTTCCTCTCTGTCTCGGTTTCTACAATATAATGACCCTTCTGCACCACCACTTTGCTAAGGAAAATGCGAACAGCCAGTTCAGCAAACCAGGTGCAGTTACAGGATGTGACCGTTCTTTGTTAGATGTACTGCAAGAATAGTCTTTAAACCAGCCAATGAGACTGGAAACAGACCTGGGTGCATAAAACAAAAAATCCAAAGCTGAGCCTATAAACAGCTCCGTGGTTTTTATTTAGCTAATTTAATTACACGAACTTAAAACAGACCAAGTGTGTGCAAACAGCAACATTCTTCTATAGCTTGATGCATTTTAAATGCTGTGAGTGTTTTCTTGTGGGAGAGAGAAGAGAGGCACACTGAGCTCTCTCTGAAAGCAATTAAATACTAATAACAGAGGGTGACATCATACTGCATGACTTCTTCAATTAGAACACCAAGTCATTTCTGGCTTAATCATTCCCACTTGTTAATTTGTTCTCTAGAAGACTTAACAGACCTGCTTCTTGCCCCTATTTAAAATAGGATTTCTGATTCTGACACCTTTTAAACAGAATTCCACTTGGATGCAGCCTTCTATTAAAACAGAATCTGGTATTTTTCCTACAGCAGAACAAGACATCAATAGCTCAAATTAAAAACAAATACTAATTAAATAAATTAACATGAGTGCTTTCGTTTGTTGTTTAGCAAGAGTATGGACTGAATCCTCCTCTTAATGAGATTAAATAAAACTTTTGCTGTTGACCACAGTAGAAAGCAAATGTAGCCCAGCATATGCAAATTATTACACGCCTTCCCAAGTGCTCACCTTAGCGTTTGTAAGAAAAACATGATTTTATGCCCAATCATGTATTTAAAGTATTTGAGAGTAATAAAAAGAAATTGTAAGGCTTATAATTTAAAGAATGTTACTAAAATATGGATAATGAGAGATATTCCTATTAATGACAAGACAGTAAGTATGTGATTTGTATCTTGCTTTGCATAAGTGTTTTTGGTTTTATACTATTTTCACTCTAAAAAGGATATTCTTAAAATGTTTTACACATTAGACACAGTAAGGCAGTGTAAAAGAATCTATTCTGAAGCCTCTTTCCATGCTTTACTCTTGCTCCTGAATATTGAGATGTTGCTGCAGCCTTCTGTTTTTCAGCCTTTCATGCTCTAGATCTAAAGGGCTGATGTTGCAGCTACCTCTTTCAAAGTAGCTACAGCAACAGTTAGTACCCTCTTGTTTAAGTTAAAAGCTGTGAATAACTTTAGGAAAATAAATTTAGGATTAAATCTTATTTCCATCCTCAAACCAGGTCTGATTCTTAGAAGTCATTTTTGAATGAAGTAATTGCATCGTATCGATTCCAGAATCCCTTCTAATATTCCACAGGCCTCTCAGATACTTATTACAGCTCTTAATCTTGTATATGGTTTTAGCTGATTTGACAGTGTTTGTCAGGATAATCACTGTCGAAACTGTAAGAACTATAATAGGGGCTGTCAGGTGTATTGAGGTTTGCTTGAGCTGATCATGTCCTGGGCAGTGTGAAATTGAAGACAGCTCCATCCTGATCTAAGCAAAAACATTATAAAGATTGAAATCTTTTACAAAAACATAAAAAGAGAGGAGAGGGAAAAAAACCAAAACCCAACCAAAACCAGAGGGTGTCAGGAAAAATATAGGTGGTTAAATAAAGAACAAGCATCAGCATCAAGAGAAAAAAGAGCATGATCCATGACACTTTTAGAGGAAAGAAAATACATCATTGTTTTGGAATTTGCAAATATCCTTTTTCCTGAAATTTATTAAGATCAGTAACACAGATAATGTAGGTAAAGCACTAGAATTTCAGGACCTCACCTGAACTGAAGCATCTGTCTACATATTTAAAGGATGTCTAAATTTCCTTTGTCTGTGAAATACTTTAAAATCTTAAGCTAACAAGCCATCCATATAGCCCTGCAAAATATATAGTCATATCCCCATTTTACAGGTGAAGAAAGATTAAGTAACTTGGCTCAGACCACAAGAAAATGACGCATCAGAGCCAAATTAGCGATTTATAGGTTTCAGTTCACTGCTCAGACCATTAAATCACATCTCTTCATCCAGCCATGACTATTAACAAACTGTCTTCCAAATTAACAATGAAACACAATCTCATGGGCCTTCTGCGTAATCCCTCTTCTTGCTGCGTCTTTTTCCACTGGAGTGCTCGCAGACTTTATTTCCTAGTGCAAGCTGAAACACTGGGATCTACTTAGGGTATGACATTAATGTAGAGAAGTCCCTGTGCAACAGAAGTGATCCAGAGCTTTCTGCAGTGCAGAAAGCTGTGCATCTGGCATCTGCACCTGGTGAAAAGCTATTCAAAAGAAAACAGTAGAGCCATTTTCCAACAGCTACATATGTGCCTCCACAGAGAACTGCAGCTTCTGGCTCAGGATAAGGACAGGAACTCTGTTAGCGCTCTGTATTTTTTCAACGTGAAAAACTATTACACCAATTTAGGTGGTTCTTTATTACAAAGTAGCTTGGGCTGTAAGTTCGCTTTAAGTCAATTTTCCTTCCAGTTAACAGTGGGCAAAAACCTCGAGCAATCATCTTCATTAATCTTTATTGTCTTTCATTTTACAACACAGTATAGGAATAGAAATGAAAATGTCCTCTAATTACGCTAACAAGTGCCCATGTTGTTTCAGATTACTTAACCAAATAATTCAAAGAACAACTTCTAAAGATTCTACTAGATATTTGTTTCTTTTTTTGTATTCTTTTCTACCTCATCACTTATTTTTGTGTAGCCATTTTACTTCCTCTTGTACAGTGTGGGAGAAATCCTCATCCTTTTGCAGTCAAAAGCAATGGTGAACATACCTTTTGCTTCAAGGTTTTATCATGCATATGCATGTAGTGCACAGTACAAAAGCTTCTTGTTATTTTACAGTACTACAAATATATTGTCTTTCTACCTGAGATGCATATCCACTGTATGCTTTGCAGCAACAAATCTTCAAGTATAGGGAGAAATTGGCCCTGCCATAATTCCAGTGGAGTAACTATGACACTGGAACTGAGTTTTTCTCGGAGTATCTCATGAAGGATTTTAGAACCACCCATTCATGGACCCCAATACTTTCAACTTTCAGTTGTTGTACAATTCATTTTGTGCATCCTTTTGAGCTGAAGTGGATCTTTTCACCCACTCTGTGTGCCTCCACACCTCCAGATTGGCAAGATGCAGGTGGAGTTTCCATTACCATGGCTTGCAATCTGTGTGGATCCCTTTCACTACACTCTGAGAATTAAACGGTGCTTGTGTCAACAGTAATGCTCATATTGATTTAATCTGCATCCAAATATGGCCAATCAGACCTAGCTGTTTGCTGGAGGACATTTCATGTATTCTATTGCCAGCAGTAACTTTGTGGTGACAGCCAGGACAAGAGCCAGCAGCAGGCCACCATTTCTTAAATCCCAGCTCAAAATATCTGAGCTTGAACTTGGTCATGTTATGGACAAGGTGCAATCAGACAAAACAGATTTTGCTTCTCAAGTTAAAATATGAGATGCTTGTCCTTCACCAGACTGTCATCTTCTCTGGACCTGGCTAATCTGATGCTTTTGCAGGTCACTGATCACAGCTGTGGACCACAGGCAGAGGTCTAACCTGAAGCTCAGGTTTTTCCTCCTGTTCAGATGACAAAAGTCCCCTAAGTACAACAAAAGCTGTACAGTTTTGTGGGTACTTCCAAACATGTGATACCTAATAATTGATAAAAGATTGATCTTCCCATGTTGGCCTTCAAACCAAATGAGCAATTAATATTTTTTCTTTAAAAAAAAAAAAAAAAAGATTTTTTTTTAGGTTCAAGATAGACTGCAGCCTGTAATTCATTGCAAGAAGTCAGTGAGAAAAGAAGGATCATAGAGTTACTGTAAACACATTTCTCAGATGCCTTACACTTCAGCTGGGATTTGTACAAATGGCCTTTCAGGCTAAATGGACCCCACTAATCTGCAGTGCAAAGCTGTCTTTATTGCATTTTCTCTGTTTGTTACCATGAGCAGTAGGATGACAGCTTGATTACATTTATGATGTTTAAAGAGCCAAGGGCTTTTCTTCTGTTACCAGAAGAACAAGAGAAATCACTTGCTTTAAAAGAAAAGAGCCTGAAAGTTCATTCTTAGTTTGAGACTTAATCAATAGCTCTTCATTAACCTTTTATTTTAGAAATTAGAGGAAATTATCTCAGACTAAAGGTATATGGTTATGCATTACCATGAAAAAGCTTCATATCCCATGCTAGAACACAATTCAAGGACTGCAGTTAAAACTAAAAAGAGTAAATGTCACCAAGTATAATTTCTGTTTGCAACTGTAGACTGATTGAAATGCATGACCTTCTTGCACTACAAGAGGCAGCCTTTCTTCAGAGGACTCTGCAAATCCAAGAAGTGAGACACTTATGGTGTGTGAATCAAATAAGAAGTAATGAACTTAAAAGGAGATGTAATTCAAACGATGGTTTCTGTGTATTTTAAAACTAGAGTCTGCCTTCACTGCAGTCTCAGATCTCCCACTGAAGTCTATAAAGTGGACAGTAAATAGTGGAAATACTGAGCTTGATCTTCAGGAGGGGCAAAACCTGTAACTAAACTCAGTGAAATGCATCTGTTCATCAGTACTTTTTCTGGAGAATGAATAAAGCATGTCATTCTGTACTGATTCCAAATGATTAATCATACCAACAATTCTTTTGAGTAGTCCTTTTGCTTATTAATCAGATTAGTCTTTTTCAGGAAATCACTTCCAATGGAATCAAATGAAAAGTTCCCATCAGGAGAGGTAAGAATGTGTCCATTACTAGCTGACTCCAGAAACCCTGCTCATTTTATTTATGTTTGCTGCCTCTTGCCAAAATTTCTTCCTGGCTGTGAGATGAGAAGCAAAACTTATGATGGTTGGAGGGACTGTGGAAGTGATAAACTTTATGGAGATTCTTAAATCTTTTCCACGCTTAATAAATCTGTCCTTTCATTTAATATCTCGTTCAGAGTTTATCAAGAGACCCTACTGTTTAGGATGGATGTGCATTTTCCTAGCATACTAAACTATATATTTATGTAAAAATACAGTTTAATTATCATATAATTCCCAGACCTGGTAAACACTTACCTGGTAATGACAGTAACATCCTTCCTCTGATTTCCTCTCTCTATTTAACTCACAAAGTGCTCCTTCCTTCGGAACTCATAAATGAGTGCTCAGCAACCTGGTACCTATTTTATTAAAGAAAGTAAGTTAGTTTTTATCACAACAATACCTCAGAACCCAGAAAGAGGACCCGGTTACAATAAAATCTCTAAAGCAATATGAAGCTTGAATATGATGGTGATTAATGGTGTTTTGCATGGTCAAGAGCAGGAAGGAGAAAAGAAGACAGTAAACGTACATCAGCTTTGCGCAAAGCTGATTTCGATTTCTGTAGTCACTGGGTCACAGTTGGCTGCTTGCCTAAGTATGGTCAGATGTCAGTCCTTCATGGAGCAAATATAGATTTGTAAGTCTTAATGAAAAAATCTAAAGCACTGCAAGCAAAACAAAAAAAAGTTTGTTTATTGTCTATCAACAGAATAAGCATATATTTTCCTGTGAATAAGCATATATTTTCCTGTGAATGTCAAGTCACTAACTATTGCAATTTTATGTATTTCTGATACTCTAATTTCCACTAATTTTTCAGTCTTGTCTTGTTTCCAAGCAGAAAGAAGTGGGATCAAAATAATAATCATCTCCATGTGCAAGTGCATGCCTCTGTTTTATGTTTCCACTCTCCTTGCGGGCTAATAGATGCCAGTTAATATTTTCAAGATTATTTTAAATGTAATGAAGTTATGAAATGTATTTTCAGAAGTTATTTCAGATTAAGCGTATTGTTAGTCTCTGCCAGATCTAGTTGAGTGAATTAAAGTTGGCATCAACTCCGTTTATTTTGTTTCATTCTGTTTTGGTTTTTGTGGGTTTTTTTCTGCCATTTCTCTGCCAGAACTTACCACACCTGACAAATGTGCAGACTGTCCTTTATCTACTTTGGGCACAATCAGGCAAGTTAACATCAGCAATTTATGAAAACCTGGCCAATAGGTGGTGATGAAAAATCTGCAATTATTATTAATGTTGTCAGACAGAAGAATTATTTTCACAATGAATATTCAACTAGGAAATAAGAAAAAGAGAAGGTTTTATATGTTTAGACAAAAATGTGATGAACACAAACAACCAGAATTATGCATTACTCTGGTCAATCTAACGTTTTTCTGTCCTGTAAAAGGCATACATTACTTAGCAAAAGTTACAGTTCCTGTGTTACTGCTATGACATGTAAAAATGACAGACACTACAGTAAACCAGCAAATAGAAAGTATGATAAATATGTGTGGAACATGGGTTATCATAACCAACTTTATTGACATAATATAAATGTAAATAATATCCAACAGAGAAAGGTTCCTGAGTGGTGGTAAACTGTCGTTCATGATTGCACAATGCATGAATAGCTACAACTAAGGCTTTATTTATAGTTTAAATGTCTTTTGCATAGTAGCTGTGCCATAAACAGTGATAGTTGTCTTCTATTTTCTAAAATTCCTTTTCTTTCAAATTAAAAGGCATTGACCTATTTTAAAAAATATGTATTAATTATGAGCAATTTAGGTTTTTAGCTATTCATTAATGAATCACACTCTAAAAGCTGTGTTACTTCAGCTATTCTGGTTAGTTTCAGCTAATTCATATCACGCTGTTGCTGGTCCCAGATTATGTGAGTATGAAACAATATTTTCAACAAGAATACTTGAAATTCATAATTTAAATGTTCATTGCCATGAATAGATGTGAATAGGAATCTTAACTTACTTTTCTTGGGCCAGTAAAACTTAATTGCATAAACCGTAATAGAATTTAATACAGATGAAAGGGAGATAATCTAAAACTAAAGCAGAAGTTGCATGATTCTGTACTTGTCCAGTCATTTCAAGTCTGTAGGACTCTATGGCTATTTTTGAAACATTTTATCTTTATTCTTAGAATTCAAAACTATACATAAAGACAGGCCACAAAAGAGGAACCAATATTGGAATGGTGCTCGGGCATGCAGGGATGGTCTTACACCTGATCGTGAGCCAAAGCTCAGAGCTGCGTTTATGTAGAGTTGTAACTGGCAACAGGCGACAAGGAGAGCTTTTACAGCTACTTTAGCAGTTCAAAAACAAACAAGGCAAAAACTTGGTCAAAGCCCTATGCAATTTGCTCTGGGAAGGCTGGTCTGGATGACTTGTAGAGGCCCCTTCCAACCTGGATGATTCTGTGATTCTGTGAATGTGCAAATTAAGCAGCAATAACCTCCATAAAAACTATGCTAGGACAGAAAACAACTTTACAGCAAAACAATCATCTCCATTCCAAACTGGGTTTGTCAGCAGCAAGGTTTTGTTCTTTGCAAAGTATTTATGTTTGAAAATGTGTTTTAGCCAAATTCAACTTTTTTGCTTTTGCATGCTCCATTCTTTGTGGATTTCACAGTAATGCTTTTGAAGGGTGAAACACATTCTTAAAAGCATCCTCAAAACTGTTTCTAATTTGAGCAGGCAGCAAATAATTTGAACATGAGTGTTACAATCTCACTTAACTTTAAACATGTGAATAGTCAACAGAACAACTGAGAAACTGAAAGTTAAAACCATATTTAGGTGTTAGGTTTGGTTTACAGCTCTAGAAGTCAAAGGGAATCAACATCGTTGCTCCCCTTGTAAGTCTGTGGAATAGGAGTCTTTATCCTAAGGTAAACAGTTTGTGTAGTCTCAACTCCTGGAAGCTAGGTAGTCGGAGTCTGGAAGCCTAGAAAGAGTACAGAGGAACTCCTACAAGGTTCTCCAAATAAGATACGGCTTCTAGCCATCAAGAAATTATGAGTTTTCCAAGCCAGAGAGAAATTTTAGATGTGAAAATGAAATAGACATCTTGAAGGATATATTAAGCAGATGAAAAATTCAAATTTAAAATTTAGATTACTCATATGATAATGTTAAATAGACTTTTATAGTGTCTTAAACAAAAAAAAAAATAACCTGGTACTCAGAAGACTAAATGAAGACTTAAACAAGGCAGGTAAAAAAATATATTACTTCCAGTTAATCATTGAAAGCTAAACAAATCAGATTAAGTCTGTGATCAACCTCTATCTAGGATCATACAGCTCACATTCCTACAGTGATACAGAAACTAATTCACACAGAAAGTTAAAGTAAGATAGGATGTCTTGGAGAATATGGCGTATCAAAACCCCCAACTCAGCCTTCCCTGAGGACAGAGATCTACAGGACAAGCTGCCATTCTTATACAGTACAATTGTATGTCAAACTATCAAATAGTCTAAAACCAGCATGGCTACAGAGAAATCAACGCTGCTGTAAACACTTAATTCCAGCTGATCTCAAATTGCTGTCATGTCAGAAACAGTAGAATTGTGATAGAGATTTAGCATTCTTCTGATCATATAAATCTCGTGAACATTTCTAACCAAGCAATTAGTAGGTTTCAGGATCTATCTGATGAGGGGAGGATGCTACAGGTTTTCCCAGATTCAATGGGTTATCATAAGGCGGAGGAACTCCTGGATGGGTTGAGGAATGAGATGGGGAATTCAGCTTTGGTGTCACTGTGTGCAAGAACAAAGTAGACATTCTGGGTCTTTGCAAGGCCCATGATTGCTCAGAGTTGCAGTAGGGATGAATTCGGTCACTCAGCATCTCACAGCTCCAAGTATCTCTCTCTGCATCTCTTCCACCTTCACTGCCAAGTCCCCGATGAAGGTTAGACACCATACCCTAGGAGGAAATCTAGGGTTCCCTCTTGAATATTTACTTCGATGTCTTCTACTTACATACATACTGATAGTTGCTTTACTTTAATTTAATCTTCTACTTTTACACTAATAAAGTAAAAATAGAAAGGGAAAGACAAAGGATAATTTCAGTTCCTAGAGCATCCACTTGGCAAAAGCCATCTGGTATGTATCTATGTCATTAATTGACTTCACAGCTGAAGACTTCAAAGAGGAGCTGTGTGGGAACTTCAAATTAGGTTATTCAAAATTTGTTTTCATTTTAGCTCAGGTCAGTATGTTATATTTAGAATTTTCTTACAAATACAGAATTTCAATAAATAATTTCAGTATTGTAGCATTACTTCAAAAGCATATCAAAATATTCCTTCTTAATTTTGATATTTTTCTTCTATTTTCTTCTTTAGCTGATGAAGTCTTTTTTCAAGTTCCTATTAAAAATCAAAATATTCCCTTCAAACCTTTGAAATATTTTGCACTGGTTTATTCTGTTCTGCTTTAATGGACTGCCTTCAAATCACTGCATTCCATGTTTCAGTGCAAATTGAATGCCACCTTGTTTCACTGGAAAATTTTGGAAAATCTGCCTATAAGGAATCATAGAAGAAGCTGATAAGCACTCTTTATGAAGAGAAACACTAGAGATATATGTGTTTACTGCCTCTCATCGTTATTGGCTGCTGTCACCACAATTTCATGTGCACATCCTGTGGACGTACTATCTGATCTGCACTCCTGCCTGCTCAGTCGTATCTTCCTTGAGCACAAGGGACACCATCCTGCAGCTTTCAGGAACATTTATTTGAAGCTGGGTGTGCACCACCTGCAAAATTAATCTCCTTACATGATATTGCGCAAAGAGGTGATGGTATACACATAGCTCGCCTTTGTCAGCTGATTCTTCCTAAAATAAACCAGTGCTGTGTGTTTCCATTTGCTTTTGTCTCACTTTGTTTCAAACAAGTCAAAGCATACCACTGTTTTTTAACAATTTGCATTTCTGTAGTCTAATGTTTTTTTAAATCTCCATTTACCAGGGAGTTTAAGTTTCTACAAGTGAAAAAAAAAAAAAATCATCTTTAGGGAAGCGTAAGAAGTTTCCAAATCATAGTTTTACTGGAAGAGCATACAAAATTGCAGTGGAAGTCACTGCTTGTTTTCAACCTTAGTGGAAGCCAATAGGTAGCTTTTGTATTACAGCTGCAAAGCACAGAAATTTTATGTGATGTGTTTGTTGTGATATAGCAATTTTATGCTTTCCCCTTTACAGATTTGGAATGAAAAAAATTAGAGCCCAGTTTGTTTCTGTCATAAGAATTACTTGCAGAGCTTCTAGAAGCATATTCCGTGTGCCTGTGATGCATGCCAGAAACAGTAAATGAATGTCATTTATGGTGGCTCTGTTGTTATCTGCAGCTACAGAGAACACAGACTAAAGCTATGCTTTTGAAAGTCTGTGAGGGGCGTAACTATTTTTAAAGTTGTCTTGTAGCTAGAAGGGAGGAGGGGAAGAAATAATCTGCCCAATGAGGGATTTTAAAGGAGTGACTAGGGGGAAAACATGGGCTTGGGAGCTCCAAAGGGTTGTAGCGTGTACAGTAGCTGTCGCCAACAATACAGTGCGTATATACAAATATACACTGATACACAGGCCTAGATTTTCAAAAGAGTTTAGTATCCAAGTATTTGGAACCACGCTTTTTTTACAGCGTCTGACCCCAACTGTCAGCGCCGCACACTTGAAAATCTGTCCCCATGGTGCGTAGGCGCACAGCACGCACCACTGTGTTTGTAATTATATGCAACTTACAGATGAATAGATAGTGGGACATTTGATTGTGATTAAGCAGATCGCATTCATTTTTAGCAAAGGTTAAGGAAAAGTGGCTAGGAAAATCCAGCTGAGTCTCTGTGGATGTCTGAAACCGGTGTTCACACTGCATGTGGGTGGGCAGTCCTAAGCTGGTTATGTATGCTGGCCGGGAGACAACAACACCAGGAATGCCAGCTGCTGGAAACCAGATGAGAAGGTACAACCAGATAGAGGGATGGGGAGCGTGCCTATGGAAGAAAGCGTTAAGAGAAAAAGCTACGGGTCAAAGTCACATCATGTGTAACATTTGGAGACCTTTCCTCAGCAATCGTTTGACAAACTGCTTTCAGAAAGTGTGATTTGTTAAAGATCAGCAAAGTAAGCACAGTGCTACTCGGTACAAAAATAGAACAAATGGAAGGCGGGGGTGGGGAGAGTTTGCCGTCATTTTAAAATGCATTTGTAAAGTTTTAAGTTAGAAAGGCTGGAGGAGTTGTTTCAGGGGCAAACACATTTCACAGTATTGACAATTCAGTTTTTTGTCTTATACTCCTTCCAAGAAAAAGGGGGGAGGCAAAAAGTCTCATTGAAACTAAGTATTTCTCCACAAGAAAAGCAAATGACAAAACTGTTCTCAGATTTCTCATAAAACTAGCTCCTATTGGGTGTCTTTGAATATTTGTTCTCTGGCTAGTTAGGCATGAAGAAGGAAAGTGAACCAGCATTCTTTTGTTGATAGCATACCCATGCCGATGAGACTTAGATATCCTCCAGCCACAGCCCCCCGTCAAAGGCAGCTGTCTGGAAGGATGACTCATAGGATGGGACAAAGAATAAGGGCTGGGTAGGAAATTACTCTGCGATAAATCTTTACGTATGTGGTTGGTTGATACCCTTTCAATGTGCTTTAGAAACAAACCCCAGTCATCTTTCTGAGAAAAGCAGAGTGCAGTAGTGACACACTGATATTTAGATTCTGATGCTGAGAAAAGTTCAATTCTCTAGAGAATAGAAGAGACAAAAGAAAATCCATCTCCCAGCTGCTGGGACTGAAGCCATAATTGAATTTGTTGTCCAACAGGGGGAATGAGGTTTGGGGTGGGTTTTTTTCTCTTGGTTCTGTGGGTTTTTTCTTTCCTTTTTTTTTTTTTTGGTTGCCTTGCCTTGCCTTGCCTTGCATTGCATTCCCTTCCCTTGCCTTCCCTTGCCTTCCCTTGCCTTCCCTTGCTGTCATGGTTTAAGCCTAGCTGCCAACCCAGAACCACACAGCCGCTCGCTCGCTACCCGCCCTTCTTCTTCCCCACCTCCAGGAGGGATGTGAAGGAGAATCGAAAGAATGTAACTCCCACGGGTTGAGATAAGAACAGCCCCGTAACTAAGGTATAACACAAATCACTACTGCTACCACTAATAATAATAATGATAAGAGAAAATAACAAGGGAAGAGAATACAACTGCCCACTACCCGCCAACTGATACCCAGACAAACCAGAGCTGTGATCTAGCCCTTCTGGGTAATTGCCCTCAGTTTATACACTGGGCATGACGTGCTGTGGTATGGAATACCCCTTTGGCTAGTTTGGGTCAGGTGTCCTGCCTCTGTTTCCTCTTGGCTTTCCCTCCTCCCTGGCAGAGCATGAGACTGAGAGGCCTTGGTCAGAGTAAACATTACTGAACAGCAACTAAAAACATCGGTGTTATCAGCATTGTTCCCAGGCTGAAAGTCAAAACCGCAGCACTGCACCAGCTACTAAGAAGGAGAAAAATTGCTGCTACTGCTGAACTCAGGACACCTTGCTTTTCTTTCTTTTCCTTTCTTTTCTTTTCTTTTCTTTTCTTTTCTTTTCTTTTCTTTTCTTTTCTTTTCTTTTCTTTTCTTTTCTTTTCTTTTCTCTTTTCTTTTCTTTCTTTTTTTTCTTTTCTTTTCTTTTCTTTTCTTTTCTTTTCTTTTCTTTTCTTTTCTTTTCTTTTCTTTTCTTTTCTTTTCTTTTCTTTTCTTTTCTTTTCTTTTCTTTTCTTTTCTTTTTTCTTTTCTTTTCTTTTCCTTTCTTTTCTTTTCTTTTCCTTTCTTTTTTCTTTTTTATTTTCTTTTTTCTTTTCTTTTCTTTTCTTTTCTCTTTTCTTTTCTTTTTTCCTTTTCTTCTCTTTTATTTTCATTTTTCTTTTCTTTCCTTTCCTTTTTTCTTTTCTTTTCTTCTCTTTTATTTTTATTTTTCTTTTCTTTTATTTTATTTTCATTTTTCTTTTCTTTTCTTTTTTCTTTTCTTTTCTCTTTTCTCTTTTCTCTTTTCTCTTTTCATTTTCTTTTCTTTTATTTTATTTTATTTCTTCTTTTCTTTTCTTTTTTCTTTTCTTTTCTTCTCTTTTCTCTTTTCCTTTTTCTTTTCTTCTCTTTTATTTCCTTTCCTTTTCTTTTCTTTTCTTTTCTTTTCTTTTCTTTTCTTTTCTTTTCTTTTCTTTTCTTTTCTTTTCCTTTCTTTTCTTTTCTTTTCTTTTCTTTTCTTTTCTTTTCTTTTCTTTTCTTTTCTTTTCTTTTCTTTTCTTTTCTTTTCTTTTCTTTTCTTTTCTTTTCCTTTCTTTTCCTTTCCTTTCCTTTCCTTTCCTTTCCTTTCCTTTCCTTTCCTTTCCTTTCCTTTCCTTTCCTTTCCTTTCCTTTCCTTTCCTTTCCTTTCCTTTCCTTTCCTTTCCTTTTCTTTTCTTTTCTTTTCTTTTCTTTTCTTTTCTTTTCTTTTCTTTTCTTTTCTTTTCTTTTCTTTTCTTTTCTTTTCTTTTCCCTTCCTTTCCCTTCCCTTCCTCTCCCTTCCCTTCCTCTTGCTTTTCCCTCACCTTGCCTTTCCCTCCCCCTGCCTTTCCCTCCCCCTGCCTTTCCCTCCCCCTGCCTTTCCCTCCCCCTGCCTTTCCCTCCCCCTGCCTTTTCCTCCCCTTACCTTCCTTTCCCTTCCCATTCTTCCAAAACCATCCTTGCCCCTTCCCTCCCTTTCTAACTGCGGCATTGTAATTTTTTTTCAGTAGCAACTGTATCTTCCTGGGAGTTAAGGCTAGTAAGGAAAAGAGCAGTTTTGTCTGGCTAGTTTTTATTGCTGTTAGACTATCAGAATGTCCTGGTTTTGTCCGGATGTGGGTTGGCAAGTGAACTGGGCTAGACGAGGCAGGTGAAGGTGTCTCTTTTTTCTGAAATGCATACTTCTTAGCTTCAGCTTGAAATTTTTTGCCACTGTGCAGGGTGCAAAGTTCCCCCTCATACCTCCCTCTGTAGTTAACAGTGCAAATAGCCATGTTCACAGAATGATAACCATAAAGAAGGCAATCACCATAGGCATGTTTGCTATGCCTATGCAGTATTACCCCATACAGTATTTTCATTAATAAACCATGACTCCTAGTTTTAGCTAGTGGGTCTCTCACTTGTTTCATGGAGTTACCACTCCATACCCAAGCTGATTGAACTGTTAGGAAATTTTTCCTCTTTCCTTTACTTTGGCTCATCTTTGTCTCTAATTTCATTTCACTCGTCCCTAAATTTCATTTCTTTCTGGCTGCCTACCCTCTCAAAATGCTTGCAGCATCTTGATGACTCCTTGTTGTTGTCTTCATTTAGACCGCAGAAGTAGTTCACAGAAAGCAGCACCTGAGATCAATTAGACTTTACTGGACTTCGTACCCAGAAATCCACCATTACTCTTCTTCTAAGAACAAGTACGAATTTTTGTTTATCACAGCGCATGTATTCTACTCTTAGCATATTTACTTAACTAGATGGATTAGAAATTTGTGTGAAGCTATGACATTAAAAACTGACAGGTTAAATTCTGCTGTCCTGCTATCAAAACCGCTGATCAGTAATGATGTTAGACCCCTCCCAGTGAAAGAGTATAGGCAACTGCAATGAAATTCAGAATCTACTGCAAAAGTGAGCTGTTCTCCAGTCTCTTCAGATCAAACTTTCAGTCCTTTAGGATTCCCAGGAGACCTCGTGTGTCCTGAGACTGAAGTGGATTTTGAGCTGGTGCATTCTGAACTGGTACAGGTGAATTTACATTAATTGCAGAGTGATCCATGCAAAAGAAGTAGGAATTTCAGCCAGCTTGGGGTGTTTTCACTCACACTATTCTCCATCAGATCCTTTACTCAGAAGAGAAAATCAGGGATAGTCGTTGTTAACAGCAAGTGAATATATTTATTTAGCAGAAAACTGTCTTTTTTGAGCATACAACATCTTGGACAGTTCTCTCCTTCACAAGTGTAGGCTGAAAAATCACCAGCATATATAGTCTTAAACCAAACATTGTGGATTTTTTAAGCGGTCCTGCTTTGATGTATTTGCCAAAGCCCCATTTTAGTATTCGGTATTTCCTCTGTTGTCATCATTAGTGGTATCATTAAGTGTTTCAGGGGCACCAAAGAGCTGAGTGTTAGGTCTTCAGAAATAAATGGAACAAACTCTGCTTAACTGAGGTGGTATTAAGCAGAAACCTTCAACACAGTGAAAATTAAAATGCCATGTAGAAACAGTATGGATTTGTGCATTTCTATACATTAAGATTGAGAGTGTTGTTCCGTCACTGTGCTTAAACACTAATTCTTAACTGTAAACAGGTAGAAAATGGGCAAGAAATTTCCAGCAGCAAAAATATTCCAGGTGGGATTTGTTTGTTAAGTTTATACTTAACAAGTATAAGATGCACATAAGTTCATCGTACTTTAAGAAGACCTGCAAGTAGTGTAATTTGATGTTTGATAAGGAGGTTTTATGTCATAACCAAAAAAGATCAAATCCTTTTTCAGCCACACTCAGAAAAACTGAACAATAGAAGTTATGAAGAAGGTTTAAAAATTAAATCAAGAAAGAAGTCTGTGGGTATTGGAAAAGGTATTTGGTTGAAGCCCTAGAGGAAGAAGGGCCCCTGCAGTGTGCTCTCTCTGTCAAATTGACTTATAAATATCTGATTTACAATATACTAAACCCTCCCTTGGTCAGTCTGCTTCTGAAGCACGGTAAACACAAAAGAATATGCTGTAATTCTCCTTTCTGTGAGAAAAGAAAGGAAAACAAAAGGAAAAAAAGTTCTCTTTTAGTCTAAAATCTCTCTTTCAATATTTGAACTGATTAGTTAATTACAAGGGGGACATTATATGTATGTTTGTGTGTGTGTGCATGTGTGTAAAGGAAAGATATTTAAGGGAAGAAGAAAATGTGTTGTTTAAGTAATAATGAGAAAAGCCAGACATCATTTAATTCTCAGAGAGGATATCTTTTTTCATAGGTGATTAGTGACCAATGTTTATGCTGGATCTATATCAATATACATTTTAAGCTAGGATCACATTAGTAGATTCTGTCTACAGACCAGTTTAAAGCTATTTTTCAGCTCCTTTCTCTCTGCACTTAAAAGTAATCACTGGTAACAAATATTCTACACACAAAACAGGTCCCAGGGCTGCCTGAATTCAGTGCAAGATAGCTTAGCAAATGTATTTCTAGTGCAAGACCAAAAACAAAGTAGAAACTTAGCTGTATTGATGCTATGGCACTAAGTGGAGCAGAATGCAAGAAGGAAAGGTCTCCTTAGAAAAGCAAATAACTATTTCCTGAAGTACTTATTAGAAGCAGATCTGTGAAATTAAGAAGGATGTTTTACCCTTCTTAATTTCAGAAGGGAAGCACGCAGCCACCTTTTTGCTCATTTTAAAGAAATGCTGTAATCATAGAAGCCAAATGATATTAAAGAAGTTATAGGGAAACAGGACTCCACAATTCTGAACACAGAAAAGCCATGTGAATTTCTACACCAAGGCAAGAGTAGCGTAACCTCACGTTGCCAAAATGTCTGGCAACAGTTACTTTTTAGAAAGCCACTTCCTCAAAATAGATCTGCCAGCTGAGACAGTGAAACTGTAAGTGCTTTGGTTAGTCACCATAGACTAATGAGCTGCTTTTGGATAAAATAGGTACTTTAAAATTATGAAGCACACTAGAGTTTTGTGTGGCACAGAAAGAGGTGTTGAAAGAGAAAAGATGCTGTGAATCTGACCATAGCTGGACTTTATTCACCTATTGTGATAGCAGTTACACTTTCAATGAAAGGTTGACGGAGACCACCAAGAGGAATAAGAAAAAGCTGCCGGAAAGGTCAGGAATGCATCAGGCTTCAGACTTAACAGAAGTAATATAAATGTCGGCAGAGATTAGAGGAATTGAAATACATAATTTTACTACTTTAATTCTTGTGAAACAGCAATAAGAGTTATCACAATAGGGGCCTAGCAGAGCCTAAACATATTTGTTTTGCCTTTACAAAGTATGGAATCATTTCAACCCTTGGTTTTGTTTTCTCTTGGTAAATATAGGAAGAATTTAATCCTCCATAATTCTGGAAGCATTCTTTGCTGAGAAGCAAGTTTTCCCCTCTTAATATTCTTATTCTTTAGAAAAGCAGACAAAATTTACAAAATTAATCAATAAACTCGAAGGAAAAATACTTTAATTCAGAGTTGGTTTATGAAAAGTTATCACTTTGGGTGTCCATTTTAGGTTACCCAGATGGATGCTCCAAGTGACTAGAAGACAGTGTGTGTGTGTGTATGTGTATGTGTTTAATAAATGCACTGTTGTCAACAGTTGATTTTACAGTACTCAATTTTTGTTTTCTTCACTTAATGTAACAAGACGCTTTCAGAGTTTAATTACGGGAAAATCTGCAATGGCCCTGATAAAAAGAGTAAAGGAAAAAAATGCCCAATCATTCCTTTTCAATATTATAAAGAAATACTTCGGTTTTTAACACTAAGAGAGAAGTAATATCATGTAAGAGGACCAGCTCAAATCCAACTTAGAGAAAGCATCTTTCCAGCAACTTCAAAGAGTACTGAATTCTGACAAAATGTCACCAATCTCTAGCCAAAGTATGGCCACTTTTTCAACACAAAAAACAATAATCTAATTAGTGGCAAATAGTAAAGCCACTTATGATCTCCTACATCACAGGAGCAACTCATACTCTGGAATTTGGAATCATTCCGTTGTTACTGATCTTTAAGGTCCCTTCCAATCCAAACCATGCTATCACTCTGTGAACTGTGCATCTTACCAAGAATGCTGCAAACGCATCTTGGGTTAAGATGCAGTCATGCAGGCAAAATGCACTGTTGAAACCAAGAGTGAAAGATAAACATCCTTCTGCCAAAGGCTGGAGATGGAAGAAGCAGAGCTGAGGGAAGACAATGAATGTCTCTCGTGAGACCTCACTTGGAGTACTGTGTGCAGTTCTGGTGTCCTCAACATAAAAAGGACATGGAACTACTGGAACAAGTCCAGAGGAGGGCCACGAGGATGATCAGGGGACTGGAGCACCTCCTGTATGAAGACAGGCTGAGGAAGTTGGGGCTGTTCAGCCTGGAGAAGAGAAGGCTGCGTGGAGACCTTAGACCAGCCTTCCAGTATCTGAAGGGGGCCTATAAGGATGCTGGGGAGGGACTCTTTGTCAGGGACTGTAGTGACAGCACAAGGGGTAACGGGTTAAAACTTAAACAGGGGAAGTTTAGATTGGATATAAGGAAGAAGTTCTTTCCTGTGAGGGTGGTGAGGCACTGGAATGGGTTGTCCAAGGAAGTTGTGAATGTTTCACCCCTGGTGGTGTTCAAAGCCAGGTTGGACAGAGCCTTGGGTGGCATGGGTTAGTGTGAGGTGTCCCTCGCCATGGCAGGGGGGCTGGAACTAGATGATCTTGAGGTCCTTTCCAACCCTAACTATTCTAGGATTCTATGGTTCTATGACTGCTTTTAGGATGAGAAAGACGGGAAGGATGAAGTTCATTGAAAGGTCTTTTAGAAACAGTGGCCACTTATCTGTGGAGCTGTGTTCCATGATTCAGGCATCTCTTGCAGCTAACAGCAGTATCAAATTAGGTTTCCAAGACTTGGAATTAGCCTAATGACTGCTTTTCTTATCCTTAAATTCACAAAACCCTGATTCATTATGAGGTATCGCTGCAGAGCAATGTTTACCTGCTCCTTCCACAAGAGAAATCTATTGAAATACAAGTTTAAGAAAATATGGCTTGTCCTTGTGAAGTCTTCTCATGAAGAGTCCAGTGCTTACAGACCTCATGGGGTGGATTTCTGCCTGCATTGCACATCAGACATTTCTGCTGTTTGGTAGATGTGCATATTTGTACCCGAAAAAGTCTTCCTGTTCCAGAAAAATAACAGAATTTAACCACGCTCCTGTCACAGTGTTAAGACTATGCTGATTTTCCAGAATAATGCCCAGGATGAAGTAGTTTTAAAAGTGCAAGACTTCCATGCTGTGTAAAACGTACTGAGGCATTAAATATAAGATTTATACAGAACTAGAGAATTAGTATCATTTTTTGCAATTGTTCTAAGCTCCAGATCTGTTCCTTGTGCTTGATATAAGCCACATTTTTTGATGCCTCTGTACTGATCAGAAGCAACACTACACAAATCAGGGGGTTATTTTCTTTCCCCTTCTCTTAAGATTCCCCGCATAGAAACTTCCATGAATGAAAAGTTCAAAGTACTTTCAAATAATGTAAAATGAACAGTCATATATGTAATTTCCCCTCTTCGGAGTAACTGTCCATAGCAGCACTTTTCTTTGATAATATTTACATGACAGAGCGTGCTATGTTCATTTAGCCAAGAATTAAAATTGATGCCAAGACGCTGTTACAGTTATCCACCATTCCTGTGTCTCTCAGCTGACAATACGATGCCATTGCTTATGCTTGAAAGTGCTTTACTACTTCCACAGCTTTCCACTCTTAAGAAACCCTACCAAAATACCTATTGCAGTCTGGTTGGTCATAATCTGCAGCACTGTCCATCTTGTTGATTCCATAAATTCATGAGGCCCAGATGTCTTCCTCCAGGTTCTTAGCCTTGCGATAACCACTAGCAGCAGCAAGAAGCAGTACGTAGAATCATAGAATCCTAGAATAGTTAGGGTTGGAAAGGACCTTAAGATCATCTGGTTCCAACCACCCTGCCATGGCCAGGGACACCTCACACTGAACCATCTCACCCAAGGCTATGTCCAACCTGGCCTTGAACACTTCCAGGGATGGAGCACTCCCAGCCTCCCTGGACAAACCATTCCAGTGCCTCACCACCCTAACAAGAAAGAACTTCTTCCTTATATCCAATCAAAACTTCCCATGTTTACATTTTAACCCATTACCCCTTGTCCTATCACTACAGTCCCTAATGAAGAGTCCCCACCATCCCTATAGGCCCCCTTCAGGTACTGGAAGGCTGCTACGAGGTCCCCACGCAGCCTTCTCTTCTCCAGGCTGAACAGCCCCAACTTCCTCAGCCTGTCTTCATACGGGAGGTGCTCCAGTCCCCTGATCATCCTCGTGGCCCTCCTCTGCACTTGTTCCAACACTTCCATGTCCTTTTTATGTTGAGGACACCAGAACTGCACACAGTACTCCAGGTGAAGTCTCACAAGAGCAGGGTAGAGGGGCAGGATCACCTCCTTCGACCTGCTGGTCACGCTCCTTTTGATGCAGCCCAGGATACGGTTGGCTTTCTGGGCTGCGAGCGCACACTGAAGCCGGCTCATGTTCATTTTCTCATCGACCAACACCCCCAAGTCCTTCTCTGCAGGGCTGCTCTGAATCTCCTCTCTGCCCAGTCTGTAGCTGTGCCTGGGATTGCTCCAATCCAGGTGCAGGACCTTGCACTTGGCATGGTTGAACTTCATAAGGTTGGCATCAGCCCACCTCACAAGCGTGTCAAGGTCCCTCTGGATGGCATTCCCTTCCCTCCAGCGTATCAACCGGACCACACAGCTTGGTGTCATCGGCAAACCTGCTGAGGGCGCACTCAATCCCACTGCCCGTGTGACCGCCAATGATGTTGAACAAGACCGGTCCCAACACCGATCCCTGAGGGACACCGCTCGTTACTGGTCTCCAGCTGGACATCGAGCCATTGACCACAACTCTTTGCATCCGGCCATCCAGCCAGATCTTTATCCACTGAGTGGTCCATCCATCAGATTGATGTCTCTCTGATTTAGGGACAAGGATGTCGTATGGGACAGTGTCGAATGCTTTGCACAAGTCCAGGTAGATGACATCAACTGCTCTACCCCTGTCCATCAGTTCTGTAGCCCCATCATAGGCGGCCACCAAACTGCTCAGGCAGTATTTCCCCTTAGTGAAGCCATGCTGGCTGTCACAAAGCACCTTGTTGTTTTTCATGTGCCTTAGCATGCTGTCCAGGAGAATGTGCTCCAAGATTTTGCCAGGCACAGAGGTGAGACTGACTGGTCTGTAATTCCCCGGGTCTTCCATTTTCCCCTTCTTGAAAATGGGGGTTATATTTCCCTTTTCCCAGTCGTCGGGAACTTCACCTGACTGCCATGATTTTTCAAATACGATGGCCAGTGGCTTAGCAACTTCATTCCCCAGCTCCTTCAGGATCCATGGATGGATTCCATCAGGTCCCATGGACTTGTGTGCGTTCAGATTTTTAAGATGGTCTTGAACCAGATCCTCTCCTACAGTGGGCCCAAGGTCTTCATTCTCACAGTCCCTGCATCTGCCTTCCAAGACTTGGGTTTTGTGGTCAGAGCCTTTGCCAGTGAAGACCGAGGCAAAGAAGTCATTCAGAAACTCATCCTTCTCCAAATCCTGTGTAGCCAGTTCTCCCGAAAGCTTCCTCAGGGGGCCTATGTTGTCCCTAGTCTGCTTTGTATTTGCTACATACCTGTAGAATCCCTTCCTGTTATCCTTAACATCCCTGGCCAAGTTAAATTCTAACTGGGCCTTAGCCTTCCTAACCTCGTCCCTAGCTTCCCAGACAGCATCCCTGTATTCTTCCCAGGCCACCTGTCCTTGGTTCCACTTTTTAGAAGCCTCTTTTTTACATCTATGGACTAGATACAAAGAAAAGACTGAAGAGCTCTCTTTGGGTAATATTTCTGTAAAATGTTCTGAAGTAATTGTGGAGTGCACACGAGCCACATGAGCTGGAGCAGGGTTCATGGCAGAAAACTCTGCCTCTATGTGCTTCCACTAGAATAGTGGGTGGACCAGATCTGTTCAACCCCAAGGAGTCTGATATTTCACAATGCGTACATGAGCCAGCCTTCACCATTCGTCCAAGAAATTCGGTGGATTTTTGTTACACACAGTGCCACAAAGACATTGTAGATTTATCCATAGTACTTCACTGGAATTCAGAGTTCAAACACATTAATCTAGCCTATAATCAAATACTGATTGAGCTCAGAAACAGTAATATTAAAAAGAAAACATTAAATCTAGCAATAAGCAGAAGACCATTTCAAGAAAGAGGCTTGTTTAAAAATAAATACAACATGACATAGAAGATGCTAGGCAGATAGCTATTTCAAAAGACTCCAAAACCTGATTTTCAGATTATATCTGCACAAACCAATTACCTCACTCAGAGCTGATTTAATAATTAAATAGCATGTAGACAGTACACATTTTATATAAAGTGAGACAGTCTGATCCCACATACATACAGGTATATATGAAACATATTATATTACAAGTCAATCTTGAAAATTGTATTTTAGCATGGTTTTCTTTCTTAAGTTTACCTATACATTGGAGTAATAAGATCCCAGTTTCCCAGTTTTTAATTACGCTGGAAGTTATGTGTTGGAGAAATAAAAGATGACATAATGAAATGAGAGATAAATCCACAGTGACCAAAAAATCCAAATATGAATTCAGTGAAGAAAAATTACTGTAGTTTCTGGGATCAGAGATAGCTTTGAATATACAGTAACTCATTTGTTAATGAATGCAGAATGGCCAGGAAAATAAGAGGGCTGCTTCATTATGGCTGCCTCACAGTTACTATAAACCTTACTTTGCAACAGCATGGAGAGAATAAAAGCTTCTTAAGCTGGTTGTCCTCTCTGAGACAGGATAATCTTTGAAAAACATTTTACGGTGCATCTTTTGAAGAAAAGTGCATGAGTCCTTACTGAAAAAAAACATTTGGTTGACCTTGAAAATAAAGCATCCATGAGAAGTATGAGCAGAAGTTTTCATTATTCCTTAAGCCCTCCCTTCAGAGAGACAAAAAATTCCTCCCTCCATTGCAGCTCCACAATATCCAGTTGCCAGGCAACTGATCTTTTATGGTGCATCTCCATGGCAACTGATGTAAACAAAATCATAAATCCCATTACCTAGCTAAATACTAAGGCTGTGCTATAAAAAGAGAAAGAACCACTCTGAAGTTTAAATGCATAATATAAAAGACTGACAACAAGAGTTAAAAAAATTAAATTGCTGTTGATGATATTACAGTTAATATGGTTCATCTCACCAGACTTCCACTTTCCTACAAGTCGTTCCAGACCATTTTTCTCCTAATTTATTAAGTACGTTTTCAGCATAGTTAACCTGGCTAAAGAAAAAAGTACACTCGACAGGTAAACCTTCACTCACAATTAAAACCAGTCTGCGCACAGAAGAATTATATTAACACCTTCATAGTGAGTAAAAAACCATTTTTTAATAAATCAAAGATAAATAGATAAATAATAATAAAATAATAAATAATAATAAATAATAAATAATTTTTTAGATAAATCAAAGCTGAAGGTGACTTGTAAGCTACAGTGGCTAACCAGACTGTTCCACCACTCTTGCCTAGTAGAAAGTCAAAATAGAAAGGCACAATATCCAGTCTGTTTTTCTCCTCATGAGCATATGAAAAAATTCAGACTGGCCACAGAACCAGGTCCAGCCTGAACCTGGTCAGGCCTAAAGAGACCTCATGGTCTCTTCAGAACGGTCTTATAGCTATAGCAAAAGACCAGGACAAGGCAAGCACCTGAACAGTGCAAGCAGAGTTTTCTTGAACTCAGCAGTAGTAGGTCTAACATCCATTTGGAAACTCATGTCAGCAAGTCATTTTAGCAGCACCCTTAAAAAGATGGAAACCTGCACTGCTGAACCCAGGACACACAATGACATTACTGCTGACCACAATTGCTGTCTTCTAATGGGGTGAAAAACAAGCATTTTTTGGAAGGCAGTATTGCACACTTTTCACTACTCTGTCTCACTTTTGGGGCTTCTGCAGAGAACTTTGCCCAGCTTTCCCACACAGGTTTTACAGGTAGATGTCTAACAAACCAGGGTGCATGCCCTAACAGCTGGTCAGGTGTTGTTCCTCTCCTTACTGATGTGCGACTGTTTCCTACAACATGAGGAAAAGCTCATGTCTGATTCCAGTTAAAACTAATAAAGACTAGTGGCAATATCCTTAGTAGAAACTATCATATCTACTAGTAATAGGGGGGTCTAACGTGTAGAGCTTTTTATTCCTCTGTTTAAATGCTGCTTCATTCATGTTCAGCTTTCTAGGATAATGAAGATACTAAGTAAATACACAAAACTGGATCAACTAGCATTGATTTTACCTGCTGTCACTGAAAAATTATGTAAACTTTGATTATTATTGTTTAGCTTTGCCGTCACTTTTGGACATCATCAGAAAATATTGATACACATTCAACTTGTGTTTAATGTCCTGACACATGTATCCTACTTTTAATGAAATAAATACAGTGGGAAAAAAATAGTGTTCTTCTTATAGTTTAAAATGTTAATTAACCTTTAAAAAAAGTCCAAATAGTTATTGTGCCTTTAATCTCTATAATCTCAGTTATTTATTTTATTGTAGGTATAATTACAGGTTGAAAAAAATAAGCTATTTTTAGACTGTGATAGGACTAGAAATTGCAAAAGCCTAGACCATGCTTCCTGTTATTCGGTATATAATACTCAATATTCTCTCACTTTTGCTATGGTCTGTAAAAAACCCAACCAGCCAAGCATGCCTCCTCTAGTCTCATAGAGGCCATGGGGTTTGTTTCTTAGGCAGGGACAAGTGCTGAATAGATAACAGAAAGAGGGGATATTCTTCAGCTTTTCCTCACAAAATTCTAACCCAAGGATAACGCAGAATCAGATTCTTTTCAAAATAAAAAAAAAAACCACAAAGGTGTCTGTGGAACACGAAAATAGTGGCTAAAAATGAACAAATCAGAAAACCATTTTGGATATTCAATAATAATGATGATGATGATAATGATAATAATTATAATTATAGTGATGTTTTCTGTCATGCAGACTTAAAAAACTGGACCACAGCTAGACCCATCTTACAGATTTTCCATCCAAGTGTTTTGCTCAATTCACCTCACCTTCTAACCACAGCTTTAACAAATGCAGGGTTTTTTGGCATTACGTACAGAATCTCCCAACTTTGTAAGTCAGTCAGAAATAATAATGAAATTGAGTTGGGTCGTGTAGGGGAAGTACAAGCAAGAAAAATAAGAGCATCCAACTACTTCAAGTTTTACTTGTCATCATGTTTTTGGATGAGAATAATAAGAAAGGCACATAGCACTAACTGGCAATTGTCCACATCACAAAATCACCACAGAATTTGAACAATTCAACACAGTTTCTGTTTCTGTGAGGCCCAGGGCTGGAAACACATTGATACTGTAGATCACAGATTTACCAACAGACTAAGTGCAAAAAAATAGGCTATCCTTTCATAGACTGGCCGGAAGGAAAGGATCACACCTTTGAATAAATGTGGCATTCTCCCAGTACCTCAGGGGGCAATGAGTAAGTACAAGACTCAGTGATAAATCAGGGTCCTTAAAAAGTCTGTATATCAGATTCTTGTTTAACTAGAATCTTCTGAAATTAAGTCGACCAGTCCCCACTCACTGCCACATACAGCAGGGACTCTGCACAGGTGGCAAAGATACAGAAATGTTATCATCCCACTCACCCGCTGCAGTACCTGTGCACATCCCACCCATGCCGATGTACATGAAACAGTAAAAGAGCAGAATGGAGCCCAGCTGACTTAATCTGAAAAATGGCAGGTGAGGCATTCAGAAACATATGCATAGAAGGAAAAGCTCAGCATCAGAAACTCAGAGGGCCTCACCATTTTCAAAATTATTGATGTTTAAAAAACAGAACAAGGAGATGTTTGATACTTCTGTGGACTCAGACTGCAGTCAGGAATGTCTTCATGTCTTTTTTTTTTCAGGGCTTTATTGAAAATCCCTGCTCATTTAACTAGGAACGATGTTTTGCCCTCATATGAAGAATATCTGAAGGATGTTGTTATTCTTTCTGCTGCTAGTATCCACTCTACCAAGATCACTGGATCCTACCAATAGGTGATCCTTGAGAGGAAAAAATTTAGTGACAGAACCTCCTGCCTTTGTCAAGGTCCCTCTGGATGGCATCCCTTCCCTCCAGCATATCAACCGGACCACACAGCTTGGTGTCATCGGCAAACCTGCTGAGGGCACACTCAATCCCACTGTCCGTGTCACCGACAAAGATGTTGAACAAGACCGGTCCCAACACCGATCCCTGAGGGACACCGCTCGTTACTGGCCTCCAGCTGGACATCGAGCCATTGACCACAACTCTTTGCATCCGGCCATCCAGCCAGTTCTTTATCCACTGAGTGGTCCACCCATCAAATTGATGTCTCTCTGATTTAGAGACAAGGATGTCGTATGGGACAGTGTCGAATGCTTTGCACAAGTCCAGGTAGATGACATCAACTGCTCTACCCCTGTCCATCAGTTCTGTAGCCCCATCATAGGCGGCCACCAAATTGGTCAGGCAGGATTTCCCCTTAGTGAAGCCATGCTGGCTGTCACCAAGCACCTTGCTGTTTTTCATGTGCCTTAGCATGCCTTCCAGGAGAATGTGCTCCAAGATTTTGCCAGGCACAGAGGTGAGACTGACTGGTCTGTAATTCCCTGAGTAATTCACTTTAAGGTGAAACAATCCCTGGTACCAGTTTGCCAAGAGCTCTCATTTTAGAATGGTAGAATCACAGTACAGTTAGGGTTGGAAAACACCTTAAGATCATCAAGTTCCAACCCCCCTGCCATGACCAGGGGCACCTCACACTGAACCATGTCACCCAAGGCTCTGTCAAACCTGGCCTTGAACACCACCAGGGATGGAGCATTCACAACCTCCCTGGACAACCCATTCCAGTGGAATGGAGTATCTTCCAATAGGAAAAATGGTACCCAAATAGCAGTGTAACAAAGAAGCACCCACACTTCCCAGGGACATTCATTGATACTAGTGGCTAACTCTTTTGGTGGCCATAGCTTTTCAAAACCCAAACTAAAACAATAAACCCCTCAGCTTTCCAGCCTCACTGGAGCTGAATGACGCAAGCCTTGTGTGACTCCTGTGCTCAAGCACAGATTTCAGAGAGGCACGTGTGTACTGAACAGTCTGAGGATGACACAATTTGTCAGCTGCAGCTCAAACCTGGTTGTATCACTGCAAATGGTTTAAAAAACCCTAACCAACCAGCTAGTCTTTCAGTGAAGGCCCAGGTTAACTCATGAAAACACTCAGCATATTCAAGTATTTGCTTGCAACTAACTCCTTCTCAGAAAATCTCATATGATAAAATAGAGATTGCCTGAGAAAGAAAGATTTTAAAATCTGTAATAAAGCTTAACCACTTAACCAGTTCATACACTTCTGACATGTTCATTATACCTATTCAAGTTTTGTGCTTAAAACTGTTGTCACCGTGATTTTTAAAACAGAACTAGTTTTTGCCCATTTTTGTCAATTCAGTCGTATCAGAAATAATGAAACTATTGATACAGGTGCTGCTTTTAGACAGATTTGAATTATGACAGTAAGACTTCTGTAAGCTCCATTTCCAAGTGCAGTCAGACTGGCACTTAGGTATGATCATTTAACTTACTAGTATTTCAACAAAGAGTTGAAAGAATATTTCCTTCATGAATGCTAGATCCCATCTCTAATGTCTCAGTGGTAATTTGCTACTGTTTGGGGTTTTTTAGGTTTTTGCCTAAGGATCTTTTCACCACAAAGGTAAAGATGCCTTTGACCTCCCTCTTCTCTAAGAGAAAACTAGGCAGTAAGGTAAGGGGAACAGAGCAGTGCTCACAAAACACACTGGCCTATGTATTCACTCCCAGAAATCAAGCAAATGTCTCTGAAATCCACAGCATGCAGCTAAACTCTCAAATGCCACTGGATTTGTTTTGAGAAGAACCTGGTGAATATTCGGTACTACAGCCTAAAGATGATCTTCTCACAGATCACATTTCTGAGCTTATCACCCGAATAAAATGTGCACATACATCACATTCTACATGGATCCCAGACCTATTCAGACAAAATATATTACCTATTTTTTCCAGCACATTGAGTGACCTGATTGAAAGGAAGTGGATGAAGTAAATACCCTTCAACCAAGATTAATAACAGTGAATGGAAACAACCATGTAACTAATAAAAGAATAGTTTTGATAGCTATCATTCCACTCCAGTTGCTGAAAGAAGGTGTAAAAAGCTTACAGTTTGACTGGAAAATTGTATCTATTCAGTAGAGGCACTGATTTATGGTATTTCTACAGGGCTGAACTGTATTCTTATGGTTAAATCAGCGTTCCTGCAGCTGTGGAGCTTCAGGCCGTGAATGTAACTAATGATTAGTAACAGAAATACCAGTCTAATACAATCTTCCTACTTTTCTTTCCCCATTTCACAAGCATTAATGCCTTTTCTCTTCTATTCCACCATATCTTTCTACTTCCCTATATCCTGTCTGTGGCTGGCACAAGCATCTTGCTTGATGATCCTTTCTTGTTCAAGTGTCCTAATTAAGCAGCATTAACACAGTCAACTAAAAGCAATTACACCTAACTAGCATTTACACCAGACTCTCCTGCTTCTTCTCAAATTTGTTGAAGGAATGCTGGATCTTGAGGTTTTGTCTGCTTTTCCACCTGAAGCATCTCATCTAGTAAGATATGACCTTTTCCTATAGACTTCTATGAACAAAGAATCTCTCTGTGTTAAGAATAAACGGAGCATATTGGCTAGACTTATCTTTAGCTTATACAGTTTATATCAACATTCTTAAATGTTTATAAGTTTAAGAGAGAAGACCTAAACAACTGACTAGTTTCAGTAAATTACACCCCTTTATTTGCTTTCAGATGCTTTTTAGGGGCAAAATCTTTGCTTCTCTATCCGTCCTGCATAACTGCATAGTTCCTTGGTGGTATGAGCAATGTTTGGATATGGCAGAATACCAATTGTGTGTGAGGCCAAGAGCTTAGCAGGATTCAAGAAAGGATTAAACATTTGTATGGATAATGAGAACATCCAAAGTTACATTAAACAGTGTAAAAAAATAAAGGAATAAATCTTTGTTCTTGAATTCTGAAAGCAACCACTATCCAGTTAGGAGCTATGTAGAGACTTTAACCAGTAAGTAGGTTACAGCAGAGTTATGTGACTAGCCTGCTGTGATAGTAATACAATTCCTATATTCCTTTATTTCTGTGTAATCAGGCCTGCTTTAGTTCCACTAACACTGGACAGCAGTTTGTCACTTAAAAGAAAATGGATGCAATTATATCTTGCAGAACTGTTATAGTTCAGAACTACTAAAACAGTATGGTACTCTGCAGAAAAAGTGGCAAAAATGAATAAAGTAAGTGTACTAAAAATACAGTAAATACTCACAATTTTTTACAACAAAAAATCAGTTCTTCAGACTTTTTTGTTTATTGGTGCTAAATTCTAAAAGCCTCTTGTTCCCTTCTGTAAACACTGGAGATCAGAAACAAGATAAACAATAGAACGAACAACAGAGTTGTTAGGAGAAACTTAGCCTGGAAAAGAATTACACTGTTTCTCAGTATCATAAATAAAAAATAATGTTGTTTTTTTTTTTTTAAAGGACAATTTAACTTCAAAGACTTCCTGTGATTTCTAACAGTTGAAACAAAATCAGATTACAAAATCTTTTTTCATTTTCTTGTATCCCCTCTCTAAAGAAGAGAGAAACCAGAACAAATGAAAACACAAGACTCATACACCTCCAGGAAATGCTTGCATAAGGCTTATTTATCTTTTAACTAACATTTGTTAACCATGGATTAGTGGAACAGCCTCTTGTAATTATGGTTACTGTTCCGTTTGTGGCTATCTTCATGAGGCCAGTGAATCTTTAAATTACAGGCTGACCACCCGGGAGCACAAGTATTGAATCAGCCACATCTCCATAGGCATCACATTTGGATGATTATCCCAAAAGATGACATGCTAACACACATACACAACAAAGAAGGTTTATGCTCACAGCTTCAGAGTCACTTTCAGTCCCTGTAGTGGTTTTGAGTTCAATAAAACCAGGGTGGCCCCTGACATAATGTGTTTCATTTTAATATGGGGGAAATGGCTGGTGAAGACAGTCTTTGTTAAATGCCAGTCATTCTGACAGCTATCACATCATCCTTCAGTTGTAACCTCAGACACCGGACTGCAATAGGAGTTAGAAAACTGGCCCAAGGAAAAAAGATTTTATTTGCTTAAGGGCTGTATATATTTGAAGTAGACATGCCTTTATGTATCCATACATGTGTAAATAGACCCATACACAGACAGATAAACGCATGCATATACACATATACATCAAGTAGAAAGAGAAACAAAACTATTCTTTTATTCCTAAGAGTCGGGATAGTTAAAGAGATTTTACTATGTGTTTGTTATTGTCTGTAGTATTGCCTCGGGGCTTACCATTAAAATCACCACTTCCAAGATAAAAGACTTCATGATCTTTGTTGTGTAGATCATTCATCTTTGAAACTTAAATCTGTAGCCCCTTAGGATCAGATCACAGATCTGTTTCTCAAAAGCCTGGACCCAAAGAAATCCAGCCAGCCAGCAAAGTACAAGGGACTCTGTGCTGAACCAGCTTTCTCTTTCTCTTTGCTCCACATTAAGTTATGCTGGCATCACAGATGCACCCAGATATAATCTGAAGGATTTACAGGGAATGTCATTCCATCTCAGAACGAGATTCATGATAGTCAGCTTACAAATCCACACTTCTTGCCTAAAGGTCTTTCTGCAAGCCATGCAGCAGCGCTGGTGACCTTGGCCTAGCCGAAGACATAGCTATAGGTAGATAGGCAACATTGCACAAAACCAGCTCTCTTCTTCCAGAATATTTGCTCTTACAAATACATAGTCTAATAAATTATTCCTTTAGAATAGAATATCAGAAAGAGGCCCAGCACTCTTTAAAAATCCCACCCTAAGTAAATAAGAACAAGGAATCTGGCTTTTACTTGGTTGTCATTCAGTCCTTCTATAACGCGCAAATAATGTGTGTGAAATATATACATACTTACAGACATGTCTTGATGCATCTAGGAATTCAAAGAGGATTTAGTTTCCCATTGTGCAGGGCATTATATAAACAATGATTTAAAAGGTGGTCCTTCCCCTAGAGGCCTTACAACATGATCTTAATGCTGTGCTGATGGATGACTTGCCATCTGTGAAAACTCAGTTACCAAACTATTGCCTAATTACATGCAGGCAGTGCACATCTGAACCAAAAAGGTTGCAGTGTAGAGAATTCCAGGTAGACAATGCAAATCAGCTGTGATTTTGCAATTAGAATGTGTATTTTGAATTATTTCTGGGATAACCAAAATTCAGCTGCAGCAAAGCTTTGCACAGTGTCATCTTTTCTCCTCTGTGTGACGATTTGGCTCTTTGTTTATACGACGTTTCTTCTGTTGGAAGTGGTAAGGAGGATCTTTATTGGTTTTCCATGCAAAAATAATCATCACACATACTTGAAATGCATATTGGCTGTACATCGTGTAGAACAGGCACATCCACACTGTACATGGCAGCCTCCCTTGCCCAGAAGTACACCTCCCATTTGCCTCCTAGCTGCACACTGGTTTGAGATCTGGGTGCTTTCCTACCCCACAGTACACTTGCTGGAGAAGGCAAGGAGCTGCCCTAATTCACCTCTGAGGTTCTTCTGGTTTGGAGGAGAAGGGCCTGAGGAGCACTAGGGGATCACATCTGCCCTGCTGCAAGGATGTTGCCCAGCAAAGTAGTACGTGCCCTAGAACCTCCCAGGGAGTAGCAGAGCTTGCCATGTTTATTCAGCAGATTACAGCCTTCTTGTTACCCTCTGAGTCTCCTAATGGCAGGTAAGACGTAAAGGGAGATAAGGAGGATTTGGTTATCTGCAAGTATGGACTCCTTTGGGTTTCTCCCTTTGAGCAGTCTGTGAAAGCATTCCTGTGAAATGTCATAGCCTGCTCCCTCACCTCGTGCCAAGAATGCACAGAAGCACAAAATTGTCATTTCGTCTGCATTTTTTAAACTTTCTCTGAGCAGTTCTCTGCTACTGTTATTATTGCATACCACCTGCCTGCTTCTCTGAACCTGTGGATCTGGGTTCAGAGTACAGTCATTTACACCAAATTATCTCTTAGTTTCTACATGACCTTTCCATAAAACAGATTTTCCTTGTTGACAGTTAGCAAGCGAGATATTGAGGCTCACATATTCATACTGGTTTTTCTTTGGCCTGTGTAGCCACAAACGTATTTATCTAGCAAACATGTTACTTCTCAGACTGTTTCATTCTGGCAATAAAATGCTTCCTATGAGAATAGCTTATTCTATTATTTCCCTATCAAAAAGAGTCTGGAGGGGGGACAAAAGAAGTAGAACAGTTACAAGATGAAACAGGCTGTGGCAACATATAAAGGTAGGTTGCTTTGCGAACCAAAACTGTTGGAAAGCATTACCAAGACATGATATGCAAAATCTGCCATTTACACCAAAAAATACTTCTAACAGGACAGATGAACTAAGAAGGGCCAAGACCGAGATCACAGTTAGGGACAGAGAGAAGTGAGTCATATCAAAAACTCTCTATAACAGTTGTAGGTTATACCTCTACAATATTTTTTGCTGCTATTTAGTAAGAATGGATAAGAAACAAAATAGCAATTGTCCTGTATTTATAAAAATATATTTTAGTGCATTGGTGGTTTGGCATGATCAAAAATAGCTTTCAGCAAAATTCTAACCTCTCTTTGTGAGAGTGGACAAGTGTATTGGTGTATTGGTACCACATTCATCCACACTACAGCTACAGTTAGGACTATAGCCAAAGGCCTAGTAAGAAAAAATACACATTCTAATTTTCCTGTGTCTTCACAGTAGATGTTTCTTCAGGTGACTGATAACCTCAACTAACATGTCCATCTGCCACAAAAGTAAGTAGAGAGAGCTGCACCCTATGCAGTTTTCATGTTGGACTGGAATTGACTGTTAACTATGAAAAATCCTATATTATTTGGAATTTATAGTGTCCACCATCAGTGCAAGGAGTCTTGGAAGCCTTTGCAGATTGGACTTCTAAGTTTCAGTGAGGTCATGACATAGGTAAGCAGGAGGGCAGCTGTTTGTAGAAGTGGTTTTTATTCTTTACTTGTCCCCCATTTTGTGACTGAAAGAGGGGTTGAGAGTCAGCGACTGGCAACTGCTCTGAAGTTGAAGCTTAAGCTAAAATTAATCTTAGAACCACAAACTGTTTCATAACGTCTTTCATAATAACAGCACTTTATTGCTTTGTGATGGCAAGTCCTTCCCCATTTCTTCACTCTGAAAAACCCTCTATTGTACTGGCTTCTTCCTGTTTCGTTGAAGGGAACAGCTTGTATGAATCAGGGGTGAAACACCCTCCAGAGTTATGAATACCCAGCTGTCACTCTCTGTCTTGACTGTCCAGAAAGGCCAAAGTTATATCTTCACTTATCTTTCAATTCTTCCCCTCTTTTCCTACTGTGTAAAGGACCCATGGCTGAAACCAGGATATTAGCCAAGTTAGTGTACAATGGAGATACAGGCCTCCTAATGGCATGAGAACCACATAGCTGTCCATTTGTGTCCCATACTCGGTAAAAAGCTACTTCTGCTTGCAATTTTCTCTTATTATTTTTTAACAAAACTAAGTTCCCTGTTGAAGGCACAGGGCAGGCAAGGAAGGGGGAAGAATGTTAAATTGAGACTCCCCCGGCCAAGGTGTCTTTCCCTGAAACTTTGAAAATCAACTGAAAATATCACAAAGTCTTATGATACAGAAACATCAAAGATCCCAACTTAACATCTCAAGAAACAAATGGATAAATAAGCCAATAATAAAATTGGTGTTACTTATGTGTTGTCAGTCTTCTAAGAGCTTATTCAGTCTGGTTTTAGACTTTGAGGTTCTTAAGTACTCCAGTTCTTAAGTACTTGCCTGGCTTAAAAAAAAAAAGATCTTAAACTCTTCAATTCCTTCTCTGGTAGTGCAGAACCTCCTGATAGCCCTCCTTGGCTCTTCTTGTAACCAGTGTTTTCACAACAGTGTTTCTGTTTTCTTTCTTGTGACAGTGTTTTTAGACTGAAAGAGTTAATAAGCAAACCATTTTACCTTAGCATAAATATGGGATTTAGAACACACATATGAAAATGTAAATCATTACTAACTTCATGTTTCCCCCACACCAAAATAAAACTACTAATGTTCAAGGGTGGATATGACAAGCTCTTCTATAGAGCTTTCACAGTCAGTTACAGTACAATACGAAGTGTAGAGCATTTATTACATGCAATGCTGGACACTGTAGGGTTTCATTGTGAATCTGCAAGCAAATGACTGTTCAGCATTTGGATGGAGTACACAGCCAACTAAGATTACCACAGAAAACATGGGACATGAGAAGAATATTGTTTTCTGACCATGAAAAGACCACACACACTGTCCATGTGGAATGCACACTGGACCATCTTCAAAAACATAAAGTTGCATTCTCTGTTATACTCACAGGCTGGTTTAATTAAATATAGGCATTAAGCACTAAATGTGTTGGCAGTTTCACACTGAAATGCTGCTGTTCTACAAGTAACTTCCTCACTGTAGTTTATTTTTTTTAAATATTACCATATTTTTTCATTCTGCTTAAGTCTGTAGAGGCCTGCAAAGGAACAGATTTCTATAATCACAATCTTAAAAAATGCAATGTGAAAAACAATTAATTAATTTAATTAACATTTATAAATTAACTAATGAAAACCATAGGTGTTCACAAGGTTTAGGCTTCAAAAGATATTTATGGGTCATATTATAAATTCAAATAGTTATAGTTTAACATTTTAATAATGAATTTTTCTGAGAGCAGCATTTACTATTTAATACTATATTTATATATCTTATATTTATACACATATTTACATAAATGCCATCTATATTTTGTTCAGTTTGCAGTGTCAAAGCTAGACTGTGGCTGAATCACTTAACTTAGGTTAAAATATTTGTAACCAAAAATGCAGTTAAATAAAACTCACCATATGGTCTTTGTACATTTTAGGAACATAACCCTGAGCCATTCCCTTAGCACAGGCCTTTTTCAGTTTTAAAATTTCAAGATCTGTTTAAACATCTCAAGTGGTACATACAACATTGATTTTCTTCTCCAGAAAACATCCTTCCATGAATAAAAACAATCACTGCTAATAAGGTGTTTTTCTAATTGCAAATTACATATTTACCTAGCAAATTGCTAGGAAGTCATGACTTATACAGCTTGCTGACTTGTAGAGCTGCTGCAAGCTTACAGATTATATCATTACTCTGTTTTGCACAAGCAGAAAGAAAGGGAATATGAAGGTAGTCTTTGCCATTTTGCCCCATTAAAAGCAGAAGACACAAAGGCTGACTGAAAGGGGTGTGCAGACTAAAAGGGACATAGCCGCTAGCTTGTTTGTATGCTAAGAGGATGGCTGCCTGAGGAAAACCAATGTCCCTCTATTGAAGCTGCAGTTACGTATGCACACCCTCTTTGGCTAAGTTCACAGCTTTGCCTAGACATTGTTATTCCATTAGGAGCCATGAAATTATGTATCTCTTATGAATTCAGGAAGCAGTAAACTCAGGGCTGAAAAGATACTGATTCTTGTTGGGCAAGAAAATATCAGATGTGAGTTGGGCTAAAGGCTTTAAGCCCCAGAATCAGTTTAAAATCTCCAGTGCAGACGGCTCCTGCTCAACGGCAGAAGCTTTCTTCTATCCTTTCTTCTATCACTCCTGCCTTTCGTAGCCAAGCAGTTTATCTGTGGGATGAGGTAGCGACAGGAGAGCTCTTCCCCTGTTGTGTGTTCTTCTGATGGCAAATTGCATTACAACTTCTCTTTTGACCTTTTTTATTTGAGGACTTAACCTCTGAATTTGGGTCAGGGCTGATCAACAGTTAGCAACACTTGATTTCTGGAAGCAGCATTTCTAGGTGGTTTACCTTGCTTTCTCTGTGATGAGGTGCTGGAAGCATTTTATAAGACATACGTCTTGGTAGAGGAGTAACACGGTTGATTATGCAATATTTGTATTGCTCTGAATTTACTAGCTCTACTATTGTTTTAAGACTCAAGAGTAAAATTCTCCTAAACTCACTCCTTTGAACTTGCTACTTTGAGACAAATCTTCTGAATTCCACATGATTACTAAATCCCATCTGAGGTTAGCATGCCTCTGCTCGGGATATCTCTCCAAGACTTCCCACTAGCATTACTGTCTTCGAGGTGGCATCCTGTGGTCTGGGGAAGGTCTGCTTTCCCCCACCCCGTTAACGTATGCCAGAGATCTTGAAGCTGTCATGAAAGACACTGGTGTGCTTAATAACCTATTTCCAGGCTACCCGGGTATGATAAACACACTGAGCAGTGCAGTTTGTGTGTGACTCTGTAGCTAAGGTGCTGGTGCTGGCCTGAATGAAACATTCAGCTCGCCTGGTAACTGTGGATACCCATCACTGTGTAAATAAACGCTCTTTAGGAGGCACAGCACTGTTTACTCCTGCTTTGAGGAAAAGGAGTATTTAAATAGACTGCATAGACGGAGCCAAAATATTTGGAGGAATGGAATGACTATTCTGGTCTTTACAACTTAAGTTACACCTCTCCTGCAGCTCCCTGATCATTGTTTGCCTCGTCACTGGGGCATGATGTCCCTTGTTTTTTTGCGATGTACAGGGAAAGGGCTGTCAAGAGAGCTGCTATTTTCCCAAATTGACAGCAATATATTTATTCTGTTTTAAGACTGCATCCGTGCACATCTCAAGTCAGAGTTTAGTACTGAAAACATATGTTGTTTTAATCTGCTTTATGTCTAGTATCAGTAATAACAGCAGCAATATAACCCATTTATTTTGCCCAAATGAAAGAAGCCAAAAGCCACTCTTTTAATGATTTTTCCATTCCTGCTGTTTATATTTTTATAGTGCCTATTAATTGGAGACTATTAGTAAAACAATACTCTGTATGCTGTTTAGGAGACATGTTTAAAAAGAACTCATTAGCTAACAAGTTGTTACAGAGAAATACATTGGTGTTTTAAATAAATAAATATAAAAGAGCATGCACTCCAGCTCAGTCTTCAGTGGCTGGCACTGAAAGGAGTTTCCCCATTTTCTGAAAGCCCTTCCATGCGGGAGAGTGAGCTTACTTCCTAAGGAAATTACTCTAGAGGTGTCTGTAAGAGAAAACCAGGCACTGCTTTGCAGCTCTACAACTGCAATGAGAGCAGTCATGAATGAGCACTGAGCCAAAAGGGTGATGCATGTTTACATTATGCTTACCATATTATGCCTGCAAATGCATAAAAATGTAGCTGCCATGAACAACTGCCATGCATAGCACTTAGTATTCAGGAAAGCATTTGGTTCTGGGTGCAGAGCTCCGTGTTGACTTTCTGCTTTAAAAAATCCTCTTAGATACAGTTGCAGGCTTGGAGAGGTGCTCCCGCACATAATGCAGCAGAGGAGCAGCGTCTGTCAGTGTGTTTCATTTAAAGAAACCCCACTGGTCCTTACGCTGTTCTAGGACTTTTAAAGAAGCAAAGCTTGCTTTGTGCTAGGCAGTCACTATGTACCGCCCCAGTCACACAGGGGGAGGTGATAGATTGCATGCAAGTTTCCTTTGGCATCTGGAGAGGTTCTTCCCCTCACTCCCACCCGGCACAGGTTACACTGGTACTACTCTGTGTGGTGAACGAGCCAATGAATGAGCCAAGCTGCAAATTACCCTTAAAAAAAATAAAAAACAAAAAACCCCAGTATTTTTAACCTGGATGTATTCCCCAATTACTTCATCTTATGGCTTCGTGAGTACATGCACTGACACCACTGAGAGAACAGGAAAACAAGCAGGTGGAAGCCACTTACATGACCCTGCCATCGAAAAACCAGCATGAGTAAGCCATGCCCTCAGTGTAAAGAAGTCAAACAACTTATGGGTATTCAGACTGTGATTCCTGTGGGATCAGTTAATGATACTTTCTTTTCACATTGTGAATTCTCTTCTCCTCCTAACCATGAAGTTTCCCAGAGCCATATATTTAAAGGAGCTACGAGAAATTTAAGTTGATTTAGATGGTGACTGATGGAACAAACACCTTTATTATTTCCTTCAAGGCTAGCAAATCAGTCTGATAAGGTAGAAACTTATGCTACCAAGCCTGTAATACACCTGAATGATATAGATGAGTTTTGAAGGTAATTTTTTTAATTATTTTTATTGTTTTGAATAGCTTAAAAAAAAATAAGTAGTGTTTTCGCTAAGTCAGTCTTGGAGAAAAAATGTTTTCACAAGCATTTCTTGGTTCCTCTTCTACTTATTCATTTTGTGACTACTGAATTAGTGCTTTAACAGTCATCACACAGTAAGTGTATTGGCTCTTTAAATAGGACCAGAAATATATGTTGATTAAATTTTTTCAAACTCCCCGACAAGAAAATGAGTGTTATAAAAGAGTGCTGAAATGGAGTGATTCAAGTAGTGCTACATTCACAACCTAATTCCTCGAGCCTGCCCATTTCCTCTGGACTTATTAACTTCTAAACCCCTTCCATACCCCATGGAGGCTGATACACAACAAATTAGCCCAGGCCTGAAGCAAGCTGACATTCAGGCACACCTGTACATGGTGGCACAAGTAGTACACTTACTGTGAAGTTCTGTGGTCAGCCAGACAGGAGTCTGCAGGCAAACAGGAGATTGGTAAATTCTGTACCTAATTTCTGTAACCGTTATACAACTTGAGCAGTCAAGTGTAACAACATTCTGTGCTACTGCACAGGCACAAAGCACTCCATTCCCTGATGGCAGCAGTGGTGGAGAGAAGGGGAAAGCAAATAAAGTAGCAGTTTCTGACTGCACCAAAACGCAACCAAATTCCTAACTTAACTTTGAGTTAACCCGCACATACCAAGTTAACTTTGGGTTCTCAAATACTTTAAATCCACATTTGCATCTTCTGGCTAATCATAGGCTAAGTCTATGAAGACATCGGGGGGTCTTCAAATACCAATATTTTGCACCTAGGTGATGTGTATGACCAGCAGGTCTCACCAATTAACCTCATCTGTGTAGAAATTCAGACAGAAACCATCATAAACCTTTTGCTGTGAGTTTTCTTCACATTTTTGAACAATCAGTCCTGAGGAGTTTCACTGACTGTACTCATAGTAACTCTCGCATTTGTCAACTTAATGTATCTGCACTCTCCATGCAGACAGATCTGTGTGTTGCTCCTTCAGTAACAACCAAGGGAAGGTAGGTGGTAGCAAGCTCCCCATTCTCTTGATCACCCTCAGTGTATTTACACACCAGAGTAATGACTGGATGACAAGCTTCTGTTCTTCATCAGAAATTTTTCAGATCCCTCATTAGAGAGGTTTTAGGAGCAGATAACCTCTTGCTTTTTAAAGTCCCACTTTGGGTGGACAGGCACAAAGAAAATAGTATAAAGTTGGTAGATGTAAATTTAGAAGCAGAAAAGAGTCAGCAGAGGTTTAGACAGCCTCAGGAAATTAAGCTGGCAGGCTGCATCAATTACAAATGGCAAGAGAGGGAAGAGAGTATAAAATATATTCTTTATATCTGTATTCTGCAAAGTTCTCTGAAAGTCAGCTTGATTAGAAACTTTCTGTCTAGTGCTCAAATCTGGGTATTTTCACATCTACGTAGCATAACATCAAGTGTCAGATCTTGAGGATTTAGCCCAGTGTTCACTTCCAGACTGCACTGGGACAGTATTTGTTGAGGTACAGGATGCCAGCTCTGAAGATCAAGTACATGGAGGTAAAGGATGCTAAGGTAATTTTTGGATAAGAACGGGTTAAATCACTGTAATCTGGTCAAAGAGTTGAGGGATTTACTACTGAGAGTTTGCTTTAAAACCAAATCAGTCCCAACAGAGATTTTCAGTGATGAATGTGTGAGTTTTAACAGACAGACAGCTTGGAAGAAACCTAAATATCACCCTGGTTTAGCCTTCTATTTTGTTTCGGTTTTAGTCATACTCCTCCATATTTACTGAACAACAACAAACCATCTTGCTCCTAAAATCTGCCCAGAGTACTTTCCAACTCCTAACTGCATTTTTTTCAATTCACATTATGTGGAGATGGAAAAAAATAACAGGCTATGATTCAGGCAAGATGGGAGTATTTGAGACCAGTTCACTATCTGGGTGAAGAGCCATCAACACAGCCTTAGCTGTTGGGAAGATGCACAGAGCCTTCTGCAATAAAGCAACTTGTAAAGCACAGAGACATGCAGAAATAGAAATAATTATCCTTTGGCAAGATCTGCACTTGAGAGTTGTTTATGTGCTTACCTAAAGTGTAGTTCTGTGCATTAAGCTGTTCTTAGACTTGTAGTTACTGTATGATACACAAGCCAGACCTATTTCCTGTGACTTGCTATCTAAATAGGTGGTGGTGTTTGAGGTAGTAAGCACTCAGAAACAGGAGACCAAGAACAAACATCCGAAGGCCTTTGACACGTCAGTGCAAAACACCTGTGAATACCCTATTGACAGCAGCAATCACACCATAAAGTGCTTCGGTATTTTCGTCACCTGTAACTTCTTTTTTCATCTCGTTGTTATTGGCTAATGTGCCATGCATACCTCCAGTAGTCTACAATTCTGGTAGCTGGAGAAGGCAGTAGTGGGCTAGCAACAGTATTTTGGGCTATACAGACTGGCTGCAAAAGGACATATAAATATTCTCAGGCATGTTGTTGAATAACACAGAGTCAGGCTGTCACAGTTAAGGGGAAGTGAATGCAAGAAGGACAAATAAATTTCTGCACAAACAATGGATTTACTAATTAGTCTTCCTTGGCAGAGACCAAATTGCTCAAAACTAATGCTGTACCTACAGAATATTCTTCAGTCCTGTGCCTTAAAGCAGATGATTGCACAATTTTAACCCGTTTTTCTGAGGAAATTGGAACCAGAGAATTATATAGTCTGACTGTTCACTGATTTTAACTGGATTTGATGTAAATTTTACAAAATCCTGCAAATGACTGAAATATGTCCAGGAAACTAGGACTCATTAGTGGTTTTTTAACTAGTCCAACTCATTTTTTTGTTTCCATACTGAAAGGCACTGCTTCTTTTGTTATCCTATGTGACATGATTAGAAGGGAGACATGGAGAAGCTTTGCTTCTCAGCACTAGAGAGAGACTGAGACTCTTGAAAAGCATAGGTAAGGTAACACAGCCTTTACACAGGCTACACTACCCATTCAGTGGATGGTAAATAAATAAATTGTATCTAATTTCATTTTTTTTTAAGGTTAATAGAAGTAGGTATGCTTGTAGTAATAGAAGTAGGTATGCTTGTAGTAATAGAAGTAGGTATGCTTGTAGTAATAGTAGTAGTATGCTCGCTCTGATCAAGGACTCAAGCACCCGAAGAGTTTCGTGTTGATTTATGGTGTTATGTTGCTTGCGCTGTTTTTCTGTTCTAGCAAATATAATGACAACTATTGTTTTCTATACTTTTTTGATAGGATGATTTTCCTTACCTTTTGATGCTCTTTCTAAGTCATGATGTTGCAGTGACATGCCACCCAAGAGTGAAACCGCCCTACCTATATGCTCTGCTAGCTCCTGGGGTCAGAGTGGAGCAGTGTTGATCTTCACATGCTTTCCCTGCTTCCCCTGGCTCGTGGCAGACATATGTTGATAAAAGTGAACAGAACAGGTTCTCTGCATTAGCTGTAGGGTGATCTTTGAAGTGCAGTAGGTGATATTAATGAATAACTCATAAATATCAGAAAAGGAATTATTTAATCTTAAACTATACTGCAGGTAATGTAATATTAGTGGATACTGAAGTTCCAACAATTATTTGACCTGAGAATTAGTCTTTAGGAAAATAAAATGGATCGTTTACGCAGTCTTGATGGTTAAAACAGCATAATTTTACACAGCTCTTATGCCATCTCTGGACACAGTCCACATGATTACTTGGTCTACACTGCAAAACAGCAACAGTATTTTAATAATAAGAGGAATGGCTTGATTGTTTATTATAGATGATGAAGGCCACATTTCTTTCTCCTCTGACTTTATATCAGCCTTTCAAATACTTAGATTCTCATATACAGCTGTTCATCACCAAGCAGGCTCCCAGTACGGGCTGTTGTCAAGGGTCCATTCCAAAGCTTCTCACTTGTTCTGGGTCATTTGTTGTGGCAGCTCTGGTGTCTGTAGAGCTGCCTGGCGAAATAGATTAAGAAACTGACCTGGCTGAAAGGTAATCTTAACCAAAAAAAGGAAAGACTGGTTATCAGCCCTCAAGAACTTTGCTTTGGCTGCCCCACTATCATCAGCTCTCAGCCCCGATCTGGTTTAAACACAGTCATATTACAAGAACATCTCCCTGGTTACTTTGCTTTCATCAATGCACACCAATCAGTCAATGGTCTTGGGCTGACTTGCATACTATGGGACTACAAAAGCTGCAGCAGTCAGTCACACAAATATTTATTGTTTTAACACAGATATTTATTCTGTTTTCTTGTTCATCTCCTTTTGAACATAACCGCTAGCACTTGTATTTTTCCTTCAGTATACTACTGAAATTACTTTTCCACCAGTGCTTTTTGAGAGGAAAAAACTAATTAGAGAGATGAAGATACAGACTTCATTACTTCTTCTTAGCTCTATTTTATCTTATGATGGAAATTATTTTCTAGAATACAGTGCTGGTAGCATACAAAGCTCTTGTAGCCAGATTGCAGAAAACCCAGTATTTGTTCAATTTTAGTATTCAGATATGATACAGAATTGTAAGATGTTCACAACACTGTTTGAACATACAAAGAAATACAATTTTGAAACTATATTAAAAGAATCTTAAAGGCACATTATTAAGCACTATAAGAGCAGGAAATGTCAAAATTTAGTGCAAACTTTCAACCTTCACTCCTGCCCTTCAATTATGTACAAACTATGACTTAAATCTAGTCTCATTTTTCAAGTAATAAAGCAAAATATTTCCCAACACTTTCAAATTTTGAATAAATTTATTATAGCATCATGAATAGTGTTTGAATAATATTTTGTATATATCACAATCGTTACTGTAATTTTAAAGGGGTGCAGTATGACAAATACTTTTTTACATAGTTCTGAACTACAGTCACTATTGATAAAAGCTAGTTCTGGGTTTTGCCCTTAAATTTGACATCTAAAGCCTTGCAACTGATAGGGCTTAAGTGGGACACCAGAATAGCTTGTGGCTTTTCTTGTATGTCAGGGTCTAACTAATTTTTTATGAGCTATAAAAATCAACGGGGAGGCCACGTTTTTACCTAAAAAATAAATCAGAGTTAAATACTCTGATTTCTCCATGATCACGCATCTTTTAAAAGTCTCCCCTTATGTTTAAAAATCTTGGCTGGAAGTGCCTTCCCAGTGCTAATCGCCCAGTGCTGCACTGGATGGTGCCCACATTAGCTCAACTGATCAAGCAGAAAGAATAGCAGAGAGTTCAAATCTTTGACTATACACACTTTAACCTGTGTAGGTGTAAATATAAGTACCAAGGCTAAGCACATACCAACCTGACCTCTACACAGCAGTGTGCAACCTATGAGCATTCTTGAAAGTGCATGTAATAAGTAAAATACATTAAGAGCCTTGCCATGTAAAGGCCTTTCCATGATGGATCTTAGCATAGACTTTTACAGAGAAGAGTTGAAGAGTAAACACCTCAGTACTTGCTACACTGTACATCATGCCTGCTTTTTCCATACCACTGACTACAGTTGAACAGCAAGTATTCCTAATCCTGAACCTCTTCAACACAGACAAAAATTAAAATACTTTTTCCTTTTCAAATATAAGCTTTTTTTAGGAAAAGTCTTACAACAACATCAAAAATGTTCCGTAAGTCCTAAATTTATTGTAAAAAACCCTTCTTTCTGTAGTGCTTTATGTTTATTGGCTGTTATTTTAAATGCAGACTTTACATTACAAAGCTGCAGCTTAGTTTCATGAAGCACAAAGCAGAGGCAACTATTGAAAACCACTCAACCAGTGCTAGACAAATATAACCATTGGTCAGCATTATTTGCCTCTCAAAGTTAGGACCTAATTTCTAACGTGATCCCTAAGCAGCCTCTGCTTTATTTTGGTGGGTTTTGCCCTTGGAATCTACTGCCTTCTTCACCACAGAAAACAATTGATGTTTTTCTCCCTCTCCCTCAGTCGTGTCACACCCAAAATTGTAAGCAGAGCTGGAGGGATCAGTTCAGAACAAATACAAGCTCAAAGCAGACATTGCTGGCAGTTTGCAAGAGTGTAACTGCTTTATTCCATTGTTTTCCTCCTTTTTATTTTTTTCTTTTTTGGCCTAGTGCTGCATGTTCTGGTTCCTGCAGGGACTGGAAGTGGAAGTAGGGAAATGCCATAAGAAAAGCTGTTTATGGAGGACTGCTCTGCCGCTCAGAAGCACTAGAAATCTCAGGAGGACCCTTGCATACAAGAGATTTTCTGCCTAGTTCTACAAACTGAAGAGTGCAGTCAAAGTTTCAGATCATCATTCACATATCAGTTGATAATTATTGTTATTTGTTTATGCTGTAGCAAAAAAGAAGTGGTACCACAAGGTTAGGTAGAGTGTAGAAGAGTCTTTCTGTTTTGACACTCAGATTAGCAATGGACTTTATTAAAGTGTAATATGTCATTTGTACTGCAATAGCTTAAAAAGAAGTATTAGGAAGGATCATAACCCTCTTCAAGTACATGAAAGAAAAAACGCTTGATTAGACATACAGTAGGAAACCTATCCCCAAATAGCTTCACCTAATTGTCAAGCAAGAATACTGTATTCTAAGGTATCTTAATTAATCCTGAAAATGTGTATACTAAAAGGGAGCAAGGTCCCCTTGCTCTCCTGTGAGATTATGTGCAGCTGAAGTAAACCAGAAATAGCTGGAATGCCATAAATTCAGACCCTTTCATTTGAATTCACTTTCAAGTGTTACCAAACCCCTAAAAGATAGTCCCTATCCTACATTTCAATTTAATACCTAAACACAAAGATGTTTGTTCAAACCAGTCTCCTGAAACACATGAAAACTAAACATTTTCCATTTAACCACCCTTTACCCATCAGATTACTACAACAGCTCTCAAGATCTTAAATATCCTTCCCCCCAGTATAGATCTAGATAATGTCCTTTGAAGACTTACGAGACACACTGAATGCAACCTAAGTATTAAGTCCCATGCAGCGTCACTGGTTTTTTTGGAATTGAGTTTTTAAGATAATTTAGTTCTTTATATGATCTGAAAACTTCAATTTATAAAAGGTATTTATAGCTAATATCATCTTTTACAAGAGGTGGTCAACATTTTACTGAAGACATTCTCCTTCAGCAAAATCTCTCCTGCTTTCCAGAAATTTCTTGGTGCAAGGAAAACGAGATTTTCAACAGCTCAGGTTTCAAACTGAAATTCAGCAAAAACTGGCAGAACAAAACTGAGGAACTGGTTTGAAGCATAAGAGAAGGCTTTAACTGAAGGCTCAGTTATACTTGTGGATATTTTTGTCACTCCTCTCCCTTCCCCTATTTGGTTTTTGTTTTGTATTGTGTTTGTTTATTTGTTTTTTTTTTTTCCAGCAGCAAACTGGAATAGGCATTTGGGGCATAGGCATGAGAAGAAGAAATGTAAAAAGAAATCACGTGTAGGTTTGGGTGGCCTGGAAGCTACCTGTAATCATTTCAAAAGGTGCTAGCTTCAGCGCAAAAAAAGTGGTTTCAGAGCTCCTGTCCTGTCTCCCACCTGTGCCTGTCAGTTCAAACCAAGACCTTGCTGCTCTTAGCATTCAAACCCAAAACTACAGCAACCAGAGCAGCCCTTAATTTTTAAATTTCGGGTTTCACTGTGGGCTAAAGGAGCAGCCTGTTCTCAGCATGTCCAAGGTTTTGTGTGTGAGAAGATGATGGCATCCTGCCCTTAATCTGCTTATTGTTTGAGGAAGAAGGGATGGAAAAACTTCAGTTCCACAGCTAGGGTAACAAGTTATGATCACTAAACTTTTCTTCATATGAGTGGGTCTACATATTGTATCCACATTTATCAGCTATTGTGGAAGAAAAATATGGAGTATTATGTATTTCTGTTTTCTTTCTTGCTTCATATCTGAGTAACATCAGAAAACACAAGTTCTGAACAGATTCTTTTTGGTCTCATAGAAACATCTGGGTGAGTCAACCAGCCAAGACGGTTTCTATCTACTGTAACTGCTAAAAATGAAGTATTAGGAATTCTAGGTTTGAATTAATTTTTAGATCATGCATTTCCTGCTTTTCTTTACATATAAGAAAAGCTTTTTCCAAAAAGACATTTATTACATAGCAAGAGTTAACAATTACTCCCTAGTGATACATATATAACTTCCATGACAGTTTTGCTGGCTTTGTAGGTCAACAGTGTATTCTTTAATGAAAGAAGAAAAAATCAGAGTTGCTGTTATGACGCAGGTGCTGAAATCTTGGTAACAGTCACAGAGCAATGTGAAACCCCTGTAAATCATGACTCACTCACAAGGCAACCAAGGCAAAGGATTTCCCCAAACTACTCTTATTTTGCTAAGAGTGTCATCTTGTGGAATTCTTGGAACACTCTTTGGCCCTGATTGGCAGCTGAAGAGGAGGATTAGTTTTCCTCCTGGTGGAGTAATCCATTATAGCTGAGGGTGATTGCTTTTTAAAAAGAAATGTGTCAACAAAACCAAATAAAATGTGGTTCCCTGACATCTACTGCTAATGAGACGCCATTCTTTTGTTTGCTCTCCAGAGGTATTTCCTAATGACAAAGCTGGGGGAGTGGAGGTTTTTTTACCCTACAGCAGCTGTGCGGACTTTGATATGAAGCTGCAGTAATCTCAAATCAAAAGCCACTTAACACCCATAGGACTGTACAGGTTTCATTACACCTTGCAGGTCTGATTCCCTGATTTCATATTATCACAGTTATCCTCATCTACAAAGCTCCGTAGTGCTGATAGTGACAACCTCAACCAAAGCATGGGTTTCCCACTTGGTGTCACACTACAAGAGGCTTTTTGTCAGATTCACTAATTTTGTCAGCCTTTCTCTGGTGCTTGACAGTATTCTAGGCCACGGTACTGCCAAACCAGCAATAATAAAAAATGCCAGTTCTGAGAATGGAATTCATTTCCTGTAACCAAAGCTGTACTCTGTGGTGTATGCCAAAAGGCATGTTCATTTCTCTTTAATTATCTAAAGCAATTAATGTTCTAAAGCATTCTTTTGAAGTAATACAGCAAGAAAGTATGGGTTAGAAGCTTTAATGACATTATGTAGGTCAGCAGAAAAGGACAGTTTTCAAAGTACAGTTCAGTACGGTTCATTGTATAGTGGCTTAAAATTTAACCTTGTGTCACTCAGTCCAGCCAGCTTTTGTATAGGATATTCAAACTAAATATAAAAGGTTAGAATAGCAGGTAGCTGCAGATCTGGAACTCCTTTATTTTCATGCCTCTTCACTCTGGACAGATACCTTCTGTTGGTAGCATACAGCCACACGGCTTGCAAAAACTATTCTTTATAAGGAACAGGAGAAAAAGAAAAAGATGACATTTCTGCTCTGTTGTGTACAAATTCTGAATTGTGACTGTTACACAATCCATGAACAGGTCAAAATGAGCAGCTTTGCTAGTTTTGAAAACAGCAATGAACTGTTTAACTAGCTCATAATTCTAGGGCTCACTCAGATGGAAGAGTTCTGTCGAATAAATCAACAGCACTACTTCATTCAAGAGCAATTAATTCTCAGTGAAGTCAATGCAGCTGGAAATAAGCCCATGGTTCTAACAGGCTGCGGTTTTCAAAGCTCATCCTTCCAGATATCACGTAGCCTCAGTCTACAATCAAATTACTGCACAAAAAGATACCACTGCAGGTATTTTAGAAGCATTAATTCTACCAGGATATAAACACTCAGCATTGCTACGTGAGGTCACAGGTTTTAAAGTGGATTCTTGTTTGGGTTTTTCTATGTTGAGGGCTTCTAGCCTTCTCCAAAGTGGAGGAAATTAAGCAGTTCCCAAAATCAAGAACACTGCGTGTAAATAGAAAATAAAAGCCATAGGTCAGCAAGGAACTGGAAGATCCACTATCTCTACTACTAGTGTAAGCTGAAATAGCCGTTTGCAAATGGCAGAAGCTCCAGCCACCCGTCCAGAGAAAAAAAATACCTTTTTTTCAAAACAGAGCTCAATGGCAGTAGTAGCAACAATGACAAGGTACAGAAACATGAGTAAACATTCAACAGAGATTCATAAACATTTACGTGTGTGTCTTTGAGTAGTCTATACTATCCTATTTGTCTAAGCAATTTGCTACAGATGAATACAGAATGCTCAATAGCATGTCACTGAACTTCACTAATACAGAGGTTTTTTTAAGTTTTCATTAAGCAAAGATTTAGTAGCAGAGCATTACAATGTACTTTTATATTAGTTTAATAGCACAGTGAGTGCTAAGACTTCATTTACTCATTTACTAGTACATTAAATAATATCATTAATAAACTGCCAAAATAAATGTAGAAAGTGTATTGTGATGCATGATTCTTGGGGGAAGCGGGAGAGAGTTGCTCTGTGCATTCCTTCACTACTTTACAAAATAAAAGACGAAATTTTTCCATTGTTATTCAAGAGGAAATACTCTACCACAAGAGTGTCTTGGGTTACAATTTATAATGCAGTATTTTTACCCGGACTTGTTAAATATTGTAGAGAAGACTAACTGGCTGCTCTTCCACCAATGGAACATGAAAGTACTTGACAAAATGTAAAGGCAAAGAAACCATGCAAAACACAACCATAATCTTTGTGAGGCAAGTACCTGGCATTTATATGGGGAGAAAAACACTATGGCTAAAATGCCAAGAGCAGTCTTTCAGTTCTTACGCTTCAGAGCCTAAACACACCAGCAAAGGACAAAGCAGATATCTGTCCTGCCATCTACAGATGGACAACTAAAAACCTGACAAGGAGAGGAAAGTCAGACTTTCTTCTGAACAGTTTGGCATTCAGATGCACTGAACTTCCCTGTACTGAGCTGCCAGTTTGTTAAAATGAGAAGATGCGTAGGTAGAGATAATATCTTTCATTAGTCCAGCTTGTACAGCTTGAGGGAAAATAATAACTTTTGGGTGCAGAAACATTTCTGTTATTAAAAACTCCCTTCAAAAGATACACCTGGGAACTGAAAGGTAACCACAGCAGACACTAGAAATCCTGGATCCATTAGCAGTTTTAGGGCATACTTCCCCTGTTCTGTTTTCTCTTCCAGCTAACTCCAAAACCCTCTGTGTGTTCCCTAGGCAATAAATTACCTGTCTCTCAGTATCTCAGGAGATAACACCTCTTAACACCTCTCTACTCCAGAGGCCCAAGTAACTTTCCTCTCATTTCTAATTAAACTCAGCATAATTAAATTCACAGGCACTGTTCCTAACTTGCAGGTAACTTTGAAGTTTGATGCTTCTCTTTCAGAGCTGCAGAAAGACTTGTGTACCCATGAGAATGTATGGATTCCCAACTATACTATTTGTTCCAATTTTAAATATCAACATGGCTTACAAAACTGTCCTTGGGTGTATTTCTTGTACGTGTGACCCCAACATCCTAACACTACCACCACTCAATTTTGAAAGTGGAGCATACTGCATTTAGTAGCAGATTATGGCGTAGGAAATCCCCTTGCTTGTGGTGGCTACCGGTGTCCTAGGAAGCACTACATGGAGAAAAGCTGGTTGCTTAGCTCTTCTATAACACTTCTTCAAGTGTCAGACAGGCAGAAATGACCTGTCAGCAAAACCTTATTAGAGTCCCATGACTTAGCAAGGCCATTCCTGCTCATGTTCCCAGGGGATTTTCACCAAATCCTAAATCCATCTTGGAAGAAGGGTGTCTTTCTCTCCCACGGAAAGGTATGGTTGTGGGAAATGTTTCAGTAGAAACAGGATGTTTACAGCCTGTCATACTCTTCTGCACGTCCTCCTCAACATACATCCCAAGTCCTCATTTATCACTGTGGTTTCAGTTGGTACAAGGTATGACTCCTTTCTTAGACCGAGATAAATTCTTCACAACCACTCAGATAGAGGATGCTGCTTCTGTTGCTTTGCTGCACCACATGAAATCTTAGGTCTGAAGGAGATGGTTTGCATCATCTTCAGGCTGATTAAGCCTAAAGGATTAGCAAAAGGCAACATACATTGGCTGACACAGATGAAATTCACAGGTCCAGCTTGAGGATGATGGAGAAGAGACCATGCAGAAGCTCTGCTTCTCTTTCGCCTTCTGTCACTTGCCTTCTTTCTGGGACTCCACTGTATTTCCAGCATGAACACACCAGAAACCTCATGTGCTAGGTTAATTACCTCAATAAACTTGAGAAACCTCTTAGGCCAGTGATGGCCATTAGGGTAGAGATGGCCTAAAAAGTTTCTTGGGCTTATTGGGCTAATACCAAGCCTGGACACTATTTATTTGCTTTCTGCAAAGAGTTGCCTTCAGTTCCACATGTCTGTTAGTATGGTGGGAATCCTTTATGGTGGGAATCCTTGATATGACATTGGGTCTTGTAGCTTTGATGTGGCATTCAAACTAAATCATCAGTGTTAGTCAATGAACATATACTGTTGAAGACTTGTGGAAGATGGGCTAATTCCTAGCAGCTGAGCTCCCAGCTTATTAAGACTACACCGCAGGTAAGACTACTCTTACTCAAAAACTTCATAAGCAATATCTTTAACATAAGTCAGTGAATTCTGAATTTACTTGTAAGATTAACAAGTGTATTTTTTTTTTCTAATAAGGAAAAGGGGGTAAGGTAAAATATTTAATGTTTGACAATGGCTAGACTTTTGCTGGAAAGCTTACTGCATGCAATATGATACCAAGGTAAAGTGGGTAAGAAAATAATGAGATTGATAAGAGCTGAATATGATATAAAAAGGTGGAACATAACTCTTTTCTAGTGACACATAGACAAGCTTGAAGTGAAGACTTCAGGGAAGGATTACATAGAAAGGGAGCCAGGAACTACAGTGGATTCTATTCGGAGCAAAAGTGAAAAAAATGCGACAATTGCAAATAAGGCAAACTTCATGCTTGGGTCTGTAGGGAGAAGTACTGTGTGTTAGTCTTGATTCCACACCCTTTGTATCAGCTGTGGAGAATCATGGGAAGACTGATAACAACCATTAGAAATTTAGAAAATATGCCACTGGAGAAAGGTTGAATGAATTGTCTCGAGACTGAAAACTGAGGAAAGACATGGATAATCTAGTTTTCTGAGGTTTGTGTTATGAGAAAGGAAATAAACTTTATGTTCACTGTTAAAAGGACAAGAAGTGATATGATTAAGCTATAGAAAAGGAGATTTGGGTTAGACATTGGGAAAAACCCTTTCCAATAGTCAGAGCCAGTTTGGGCAGAAAGATTATGGAGAGAGATTTTAAAATGCAGACTGGGCAACCATCTTCCAGGAATATCATATTAATCAATCCTGTCTTCAGAAGGAGGACTGAGAAAATTACCTAGCTGGCCCTAAGACTTCTGATGGTGTTTCTGGGGGAACCTTTGCCATTTGAACATCTGTTTTCTTAGGGTTTCTTACACCACCAGCTGTCTGCAAGATACTCATGATACCAATAGCAAGGACTACCAGACTTACATACACAGCTGTGCTTCCTCTCTACAGCAATTGAAAGCAAACCAGTCAATGTCTTTCATGAGGTTACCCTGACCATGGAGTCAGCTTTCTTAATCTTAGCTAGCCTTAACTGCATCTCCAAAAGAGGTGTGACATATGGTCACTGACATGACACATGTTCAAAACGGGGTTCTTGGCAGCACCACCTGTAGTTACAACCAAGATAGCTTGAGCTGAAGACCTTCAACAGTGACCTCACAAGGAAAGTACAGAATTGGGTTGAATACAGTCTTTACTAGTACAGGAAAAAAGGGAAATGAAATAGGATAAGATCCTGCAGCACGGTACTGCTGGAAGAGGGGATGCCTGGTTTTCAGCAGTAAAGTCAGCTTTGGCTTAGTTTTGTCATTTTCCCTTCCCTTTCCTTCCTTTCTCTTCCTTTTCCTTGTGAAGCACTGACACCCAAGTAGAACCACAACTAACTTCCAGATCATTATTTGTAATTATCAGTAGAGTAAATGTAGAAGCACTGACCACTTTAGGGCTACCTGTCCCTGCTAGGAAGCTGAAAGAGATGCCATTGGGAACTACCTACCAGAAGCCCTTGAGCTTTCAGCTTGAGTAACCACTTCCAGACAACCAAATCTGTGAATAGGAGCTAACACAGTCATTTTTACTTACTCAGGACAGCACGATGGTTAGGGTTTGCCAGGCTACAAATTTTGCTCCCCGTCATTTTCAGACGTTACTGTCAATGGACTATAATCATTACTTCTGTTGATAGGTTGCAATAGTAACTGATCTATTTTCCCCCCGGAGTTCCATTAGGTATACGTATATAGATGTAAATGGCTAGTTATCATTTAGTAATAGCTATTATTAGTAGACAGTAATTTAGTGAAGTTACAGACAAAATACCAATCTATTTGCTATATAAGACCATAAATAAAAGCACTGCGTGTCATGTAAAGCCCTAGACTGACCAGCATACAGCCTCCAAAAGAGTGTAGTAGCAGGTGCTTAGGGAAACAGTACAGAAAACAGGATGGTTATGAAGTAATTTTTCCCTGGCTTAACCTTGCAGCTGTATGTATCATCTTTGTTTAAATAGCTACTTTACAGAATTAAGAAACTGGCACTGTTAGCTCTGCCTTCCTCTTCTGAAATATTCTGGGTGATCCCCACAGATGTCTGTTTTTTTCTTTCCTTTGTGTCACATGTCTGTGTGACACAAAGACAGGTAAACAGATAAATTGTGTATTTATTATGCTATTTCTGTAATTATCAGTAATTAATTGTTTATGCCCGATTACTCTATTTTTTCTAAACACATTATAAACTTCAGCACCATAGGGTGCCAAAGACTCAGGTTTGCTTGACAGTACAGAAGTACACGGAGGAACTAGACTGGCAAAAGAAAGAGTCAGTGAAAGCTATGGTATTTACCACTGATGTACTTTTGATTTTGAAAAAGTAAGGAGTCTTCCATTTCTCAAGTTATTTTCTCTGATGCTTCTTAACATAGAATCACAGAACAGTTAGGGTTGGAAAGGACCTTAAGATCATCTAGTTCCAACCCCCTGCCATGGCCAGGGACACATGCACTAACACCACAATTCTTTCATTGTTTCTAAAATTTTGTCTCTACTGCACGCCTCTTTCTAAAACTGCACACTTACACACTGAATTGCTTTGCCCTGCTCTTCTTCCCTAGCAGAATAATTGCTGATTCTTTATGTGGTTATTCTGCTATTTTGCGTCCTACCCCCTTAAACAACAGTGCTGTGGCTATGTGGCATGGTTAGGCTATGCTCTGGGAGTGCTATCCTGTCCAATATATGGAGTCAGAAGCCACTAGAAGTTATCATCAGGAGTTACGTGTTTCTCCTGAAAATTAAAGTATTGAGTGGGAGGACAGACTGGAGCATTGCAACCATTAATATCTGTGCATTCTCTACCCCTGCTGTCTTTTTCTTCAGTAATCTAACTCTGTGATTGATCAGTGAGGCTATAAAAAGTGATGTATGTTTTTCATGTACTCTTTAAAAATCCTGTAAAATGTCTTTTCCCATGCTCTTCCAACTCTTTATCATTGACACAAGCCCCTCTGTCTTGTAAAAATAGTAACAGTTTTGTAGGCAAAACGTCCTTCTTGCTTATTATTTTGATGCCTAGCCTGGTTTCATGCAGATAATATGTATGGAGTTAGGCTGTTTAATGCAATTTGATCACAAGATGTTTCCTAACAGTTTTTCTTATATAATGTTTTTATATTCTTGATAGTGAACATATGACCGTAAGATACACATTATTTGCCATTAGTGGAATTCTCTTACGGGAGCAATATGGATAAAACATGGCTAAAGTGTAACCAAAAAGTCATGTGAAATCACTGAACCCAATCATGAAGCACATTTTCTAAATGTATTACAAAAAGAAATATCTGGGCAACTTGGACACAAGGCTACGACAGTATGGAATATATTTTATTCTCAAAATACATTGTGGATATACCAAATCTGATAGCAAATCAAATGTGACTGACTAGAGGACAAGGGTCTTCCGCAAAGAATTAGTGACATGTCTTCCAAGAACACGGCATTTGTTCCTTGCACTGTGCCCTAATCTGGGAGCAGCATTTGCCACCCCAGATCAACAGGGACTTCTCTCAGATCCTGTAAGGATATTCAGCCACCACAAGATCCTAGAAAAGTAGCAGTGAATTTATGCACTGTTTGTAACTATTCAAGAATATGTTCCTTTAAAAAAAAAAAAAAGACAATCGCTGGGCTCTTCCCCATTCAGGTGTAATTCACGGGAGCTTTCTTGCATTGCGCTGCCACACCACCTGAAAGCTGACTTTCTAGTGACCTCTAGCAAAAATGAGCAGGACAGGCACAAACCTTTCAGAACCAAACACACTAAATCAGGTGCGGTGCAGGCGCTCAGCAGCCAGAGCACTCTGCTCTCTGCTATCCCTACACACCCAGTTATGTATTCCTCTTGAGAAGAAAGCAGCATTCTACCACCTGGCACCTTTCGCGCTGCCTCTCCCTCCTGCTGAAACCCAGGGTGGGAGATGGCAGCAGCGGCAGGGTTGCTGCGGGGGGTGCCGGTGCGCTCCGGCAGCACGGGGCTCTCCCGTCCCTCTCGTGTTTGCTCTTCTTGTCTCTCTCCCCTAAAGTTTGTTGTAAAGGGGTAACGTTTGCGGTTTCTTCACGTGACCCTGACAGGTCCTGCCTATTGAGAGCCAGACCACCCACATGGAGGACGATGGAGCTGCTTAATAGAAACAGGCATGTAATTGTGAGGCTTTCCAGCACTCTGCAGAATGCCTGCAACCTAGGAGGGTTATTTTTTTACACTTTCAGTTCCTCTGGGGTAAGGAAAAAAAAAGAAGGAAGGGGAGAAAGACAAGAAGAAGGAGAAAAGAGGAAAAGAGGGAAAGAGAGGAAAGAGAGGAAAGAGAGGAAGGAAGGAAGGAAGGAAGGAAGGAAGGAAGGAAGGAAGGAAGGAAGGAAGGAAGGAAGGAAGGAAGGAAGGAAGGAAGGAAGGAAGGAAGGAAGGAAGGAAGGAAGGAAGGAAGGAAGGAAGGAAGGAGAAAGAAAAAGGAAAGGAAAAGAAAGAAAAGGAAAGGAAAAGAAGAGAAAAGGAAAGGGAAGGAAAGGAAAGGAAAGGAAAGGAAAGGAAAGGAAAGGAAAGGAAAGGAAAGGAAAGGAAAGGAAAGGAAAGGAAAGGAAAGGAAAGGAAAGGAAAGGAAAGGAAAGGAAAGGAAAGGAAAGGAAAGGAAAGGAAAGGAAAGGAAAGGAAAAAAGAAAATAAAGAAAAGAAAAGAAAAGAAAAGAGACAAGAAAAGGAAAAGAAAAGAAAAGAAAAGAAAAGAAAAGAAAAGAAAAGAAAAGAAAAGAAAAGAAAAGAAAAGAGAAAAGAAAAGAAAAGAAAAGAAAAGAAAAGAAAAGAAAAGAAAAGAAAAGAAAAGAAAAGAAAAGAAAAGAAAAGAAAAGAAAAGAAAAGAAAAGAAAAGAAAAGAAAAGAAAAGAAAAGAGAAAGGAAAAGAAAAAAAGAAAATAAAAGGAGGAAAGAGGAAAAAAGAAAAAAGAAGAAAAATAAAAGAAAAGGGGGGGAAAATAGAATAAAGAAAAGGAGAAGGGCAGAGGAAGAAAACACTGATGTCCCATGAAAGCCGTCAGTGCCAGTGGACGAGGGCACACTCAGCCCTCCAGCACGGCTCCCCACGAGCGGCCCCAGCAAGGGCAGCGATGGTAGGTGCAGCCCGGGGGGCCACGGCGGGGCGGTAGCGGGGCCGGGGGCGCGGGGACCCGGCGTCAAATCCCGGGCGCGGGGCGGGGACCGGGCGGTGCTGGAGGGGCTGCGCGGGCCCTCGCCGGGGCCGCTGGTGGCTGGGGCCACGGGCTGGCGGGGGAAGGGGACACCCCCATCAGCCGCCGGGGGCCGAGGCTACGCAGGGATGTGGGGCCTCCGCCGTGTCGGGGAGCAGGGGATGGTGCTGGCTCCGGCCAGAGAAGGGGGGACGGCAGCGCCAGCACGGCCGGCAGGGTGGGGCGGGGGTCGGTGCGGGCCCCGGCGGTGGGTGGCAGGGCGGCTCCCCTGTGCAGGCGGGGCTCTGCCCCTCTCCCGGCCAGCTCCCCGCGCCTTGACGGTGCTGAGGTCGGAGCTGCGGGCGGTGAGGCGCGGGGAGGCTCGCCGCCGATGTCCAGTCGCTCCGCCGGTGACGCTGTGCAGTCCCGTAGAGAAATGCAAGCGGGTCCGCAGCTTGAGCATCTCGGCACCTGTGTGAGCTGCGGTCCAAACAACCTGCCTCGGGCCAGGCTCCGCAGAACACGGGCCGCAGGGAAAATGCAGCTTGCGTCTTCTTCCTTCTAGGAGAGGCTAAACAGGGCTTGTTGAACGAGGTCCACTGAGGGGCCGTTTACTTCTCTTTGAAACTGAATGATAACAGTCAGTGAAAGCCGCTGAAAACACAGCTGTACGGAAAAGGAGGGACAGTCTCTCCCTTGCTACAGAAATGCGTGGTGTGCCTGAGGTGAGGCTGAACAGTGGTTTCAGCCCCCAGCTCTAGGATTCAGACTCTAAAAGTAGTTAATACCCCGCGCCATCGGGACCGGTACAACACTGCTGTCATCGGTCCTGTGAGTGTTGTCCTTCTGCTCCTACGGGCGGGATGGAGGCTAGAAGATGTTCAGTGGTGTGCCCATGGGCTGGAGGCAGGAGGATGTTCTCCTCTGCTTTACCCCCAGCATAGGAGGTAGACCTGTGGGGACAAAAGCAGGGAAGGGAATGGGATGAAACCTCTGGTGTCATCGGATTGTTTTAAAAGAAATGATGGAGCCAAGGTGGGTATCTGGCATCTTCTAACCAGAGAGCATTTCTCCCACATCATTTGGCACCGGTTCTGATAGGTGTATCTAATTTCTGGTTAGGGATATTAGGGTCATTGTGTGTCTGGATTATAATCCGACACTGTATCTGCACAGGAGGTAGTATTGTTAGGAAATGTTGGGGCTGAGGAGGGAGAGGCAGGAAGGGGAATCCTTTTAAATCTATTTGCTTTCGAGAGATGGTAGATATAAAACTGGCAGCCCACTGTGTATCAAAACGTCTTGGGCTTCTCTGTTTTTGTCCTTATTTCACACACACATGCACACACACACACGCACTCACACACACACACACCTTTTATTTTGTTCTGCCTTTGCCACAGTGTATAAAGCCCTATTGAGACAATGTAGGCGTGATGTGTAAACCGGATTAGCAGTATGAAAGAAAGACATACAATGAGCCTGAATTGTTTTACTTCCTTTTCATTTCTCACGCCTATATCTCTAATAAATTTGTTGCTCCCAGCAGTGGGTCAAAGAGATTGTGTCGCTCAGCTTTTTTTTTTTTTTTTTTTCCTTTTCTGCAAGACCCCATGGCAGAGATCATGAAAATGAATGACCTGCCTTCTGCCAAATGCAAGACTTGAGCTATACCTTTACACAGACCCGGTGTTGTCCGGGGCCAGCTAAAAACGGTTCAGTGTAACTTTCCCCTCTCTATGCACATTAATGTTCCTGCAAGTTGCAGGGCATTTTGCCAGGAAAAGAGTCTGTCTTGAAGACGACTTGGGTTTATAGAGCTAATTCCTCCTAGAATATGACAAGGTCTGCTGGGGCTGGGGTGTCCTCCAGCTGTTTGGAGGGACGGGGCTGTCGCTCCCTCCGCTGCCCTGCGCAGCTCCCCAGCCCTCTGCTCCTCCCCTGGGAGTCCGCTGCTGCGCGGGAGGAGCGGAGGGACCTCGGAGGCTCCTCCGGAGGCACAATTCCCCGCAGCCCTCCGCGGAAGAAAATGCCAGCGCTGCTGGGCTGGTGTTGTAGATCCCTCATTTGCTCCTTTGTGGCGTGCAGAGCAGCTTTCCATTAAAGGAGATCAGGGGTAATTAGCCGCATTATTTTGACAAGTTGGCTCGAGCAGTTCCCTTTCTCGCAGGACTGCGAAGGGGGAGAGGGCTCGCTTAGTGCAGCCGCCTCCTTCCCCGGGCGCGGCGCTGCCCTGCGGAGCGGTTCCCGGTGCCGTCCCCCGTCCCCCCACCCAGCCCTTACCCCTCGGACTGCGGCGTCCGGTGGCCGGTGGCAAGCGGGGTACTGCTAGTGGAAACGGGGACGCTGAGGCTGCCCTGCAGAACCCAGCGAAGGTGTTGCCCCGTGGCCTTAGCTGATGTCAAAGCCAGTGCCAGACGCGCGTGGGGAGCTCAGGCTGGGGCAGACCTGTGCTCTTGTGCGATGAAAACGTGTATGATAGCAAAAAACTTGAGGGAATAGACAAAACCAGGGTATTTTACCACAAGTCCTTCTTCTGCCACTGTCAGCTGTCCTGTAGCACCTACAAAATGAAGCCAAAGCACTTAATCTCAGTGCCGTTTCTTTATTAACGTAATCAGATGCTCCAGCATTGTAGTGGTCTTGGTGGTGTGCCCACAAGCAACCTGGAAAAAAGTAAAATCAGTGCATATACCTGCTACCCACTGTTGACCTCTATTGAATTTGACCCCTCACCTGGCTGAAGGAAGTGTGACGCTTTGCATTATTTGAGGTTATTAGTACAAGGAGGATCTAAGTAAGAGTCAGAACATTGCAAAATGAGCCCACTATGGCCAAAGTCAAATCTGAGATTCTTGCACACCAGCCCTGGCTGTCCGAGGATTGGGAGGACCAGGTATAAAAGGTTGCTTCCCAGGCCTCCAATACAGTGTAAGACCGAGATAAGAAACCTGTGGGATCTCTGCGAGTTGCTGAGGATGGAAAAAGCCCTTGGTGTGGAGGAACAGTTGCACACACAAGGCATGCATATCACAGCCAGCAGCGCTTACAAATGTAAATAAGGGCAGATTGATTAGGAACAACATTATCGTCAGGAATGTAGCGCGCAGGCATCAGCTATGAGGCAAACTGGGGGCAGCCACTGCTCTGACCACCCAAGTGGAGACTTTTACACTGACACTTCTTAAAGGGAAAAAAAAAAAAATAAAAATACAGAAACAAGGCCAATTAGATCCCTGCAGTAATTAATCTCTTGTGTATGCTTAAAAAGAAAAAAAAAGTCCCTCCAGACCACAGGGAGAGAGCGGAGATTAAGATAGCGCTTGTTAAATTTGAGTCTTCAGGCTGGGTTTTGGAAAGAGGAGCAAAGACGGGCGCTGGGCTATTGTGTGAAACCTAGCAAGCAGGAGGCAGGCAGGGCAGCTCTGGGGGCTCGAGGTGCTTGAGGGGACACTCCTCCCCGTTTTTTGGAGCCTGCTGGGAGGCTGAGGAACCAAAATGCCTCTTCATCTATGCCTTCTTTCTCTGTCCCCTAGATATGCCACCCCACCAGACCCAGTGAAGCTGAGCAGAAGCAGTGGCACAGTTGTTCCTAGTGAGATAGATGGGTCATCCTCCCAGGTGGAAATTTGAATTGGAGGTGACCTACTGCATCCCAGGTGCGGTTTTCAGCCTCCAGCAGAAACCAGTTTCCCCCTCCAACTCTTTAGGTTTCTTTCTCCCGCACGTATGCCCCTACGTGTGCTTGCTATGACAGCTAGCTGTTTCGAGCAGCTTTCCTGGAGACAATCCTGCGCGGAGCACAGGTCCGGGCCCTCCCGGAGGCAGGTCTCCCCCAGCGTGGGAAAAACGGAGGTGGGACGGAAAGGAAGAGGGACCCCCTCACCGGAGGCTGTCACTCCGGAAAACCACTGCCCGTGGGTACCTATAGGCAGTGGCACGGAGGGGCCCTCCGCATGGGCGGTGCGGTGGGTGCGCAACCCGCTGCCGCCGGCCGCCCTGGGGGTCTATGCCTGGCAGCCCGGCCAGCCCCGCCGCTGGCAGCCCCCAGGGGCTCGGAGTTTTAGCCCACGACAGCGGCCCCGGCCACGCTTGGCGAGGCTGAAGGGAGAGGTGCGCGGCACCGGGGCGGGGGGCTGCCGCGCTGCGCCTGCACCTCGGGTCCCCACGCTCCCCTCTTTTTCTCTATCACCCCCACACCAAGCCAAGGGAAGGCACGGCGGGCAGCCCCCCCATAGCAAGAGCCCCCCGCGACCGGGCGCGGGGCTAGTTAAGCGCTGCCTTCCGCACCGGTGCGCACAGAGGTCCGCCGGGACTCGGAGCCTCCGCGGGGACTCGCGCTAGGGGTCGGGGCGCTCAGCCCCGGGGCTGGGGGGCACTGCGCGCAGCTGTAACGGCAGCAATTAAAGGCTGATTCTCAATGAACAGAGACGGCGAGAAGCGGAGCCAAAAAAGTAAACAATCGCGTATAGTTCAAGAAGTGTTTAGCGCGGCCAGCCAGGCTGCGTTTCATGGACTTTTACACTAAAAACATATTAAAATTGGCTTTCCTCAGGTTTCAGTTAAAGAATGAGTCCTAAGTTGAAACAGGCTAGCTACCGAGCGGGTTTAAATCCCTTAAGTGTTAAGTTTTCATTGTGCTTTTTTCTAACTGGACTGAGTGGTTTTCTTGCAAGGAACTAAGACTCCTCTTTAGTTAAAAAAGAGAGAGGGAGAAAATCTGGCACTTTCTAACCGCAGTATCTACCACCCTGTCATTATTTCTGCAAGCCTGGGAATTCAGCTCGGACCTCCCAGTATTTGTTGGCAGCTTGAGGCCAAGGTGCCTCTAAAAGGATTTTCTTTTAAGGGCTTTAGAAAGCGTTTAATGCTGCTTTCCCCCCGTCTCCCTCTCTTTTTCTAAAAGGGGAAAATATATTTCTGTACGTCGATAGGGAGAAAGTTCCGCGCTTGTATTTGTCTGCAAGCATCCCGGGAGGAAAAAAAAAGGGAAGAAAAAAAAAAAAAAGAGAGAGAGAGAGAGAGAGGAGGGGGGAAAAAGCTTTCTTGAAAAGAAAACGGAGAGGAAAGGGGGGAAGGCATTCCTTAATGGAAGTATTGCATGCAAGGAAGGCTGGATCTCTTTAAGGCTCCCCCTGAAGCTGGAGATGCACACACAAGGGTTGCCGGCCTGGGTGGTCTCTCTACTTTGGTGAGCTGTTGCTAAGCAGCTAATAATAGTCATGTTTGCTGAGTAATTTCTGCCCTCCCCGAGCCAATCGCCTCGCAGAAACCCAAGCCATCTGACAGCCCCGGGGGCGGGCTTTCAGCGCTTTTTTTTTTTTTTCCTCCCTCTCCCTCTCTCGCTCTCTCTCCTCTCATACTCCCCCCCCTCCACCCCTCCTCCTCTTTATCCAAATGGAGAGAGTCCTTTTTTTCTTCTTCATCTCATCTCTTGAGCCGAGGGGCTGCAGCTCGGTGCTGCCGCGCACACGCCGGGGGAGAGCGTCAGGCAGCCGGCTGCCCGCCACCGCGGCGGAGCCGACCGTGGAGCCCCGCCGGCCCCGCGGCCCGCGGGAAGCACCCCGGCGCTGAGGCAGGATGGTGCAGCGCGGCGAGGCATCGCAGCAGCAGCAGCAGCAGCAGCAGCAGTCGCGGCCCGCCGCGCCGCCGCCCCGCCGCTGAGAGCCGCCGCGGACAGCGGCTTCCCGGAGGCAGCGGCGGCCGGAGGAGGCGATTTCAACGGGAGCGGAGGAAAGCGCGGCGGCGGCGGCGGCAGCCGGGGGGCGCCGGGGGTCGCGCCCGCCCGCCCGCCCGCCCTCGCCGGGAGCGGGGAGCGGCCGCCTGCAGCTCGGGGTCCGCGCGCGATGTGGCAATGGGAGCCGCGGGGAGCGACTCGGCCGGAGCGGCCGCGGCGGCAGCCGCCGCCCCGCGCCCCGCGTGAGGCGGCCGCGCCGCAGCAGCTCCAGCAGCAGCAGCAGCCCCAGCAGCGGCGGCGGCGGCGGCAGCTCCCGCAGCAGCCCCAGCAGCAGCAGCAGTCCGCGGCCCGCAGCGCCGCCAGCCCCCCGCGGCCCCGCCGCGCCCCCGGGGCCCCGGGGCCCGCCGCGGCAGCACCAGCGGCAGCTCCGCCGTCCCGCCGGCGGCGGCAACATGGCCTCGGCCGGTAATGCGTCGGAGCCGGAGATCAGCAGCAGCGCCGGCGGTGGCGGCCACCCCGGCCGGGCGGCGAGGAGTGGCGGCGGGTGGCGGCGAAGGACCGGAGGGAATCGGCGAGCCGCGGCGCCCGACCGGGAGTATCTGCAGCGGCCGAGCTACTGCGATGCGGCTTTCGCCTTGGAGCAGATCTCAAAGGTGCATTCAATCTCTCACTCTTTTTTCCAGAGATACAAGCTAGCGCTAGAGCTGCTTTTCGGCGGGGGAGGAGGGGGTGGTGTGTTTTCTCGCGGGGGTGGAAGGAGGAGATGGAAATGAAACGGCCACCAATAAAATGCTGGGAAAAAAGAGAGGGACGTCTGTGACTCTTCAGTGCGGGAGAGAGTGCCCTCCTTCCCTCCTTGCTCGCCTGTGCCTGCCCAGCTGCGTGCCTGCGCTGCGGAGCACTCCTCTGGTTAAATTTCCCTAGCCAGCCCCGGCTCTTCCCCGGCCTTCCCCCGGCTAGCCCCTGGCCCCACTCTCCCTCTCCCCCTCCGCTTCCTCTGCATCCCCTGGTAGAGCTCTGCGACCTCGGCAACACCGGCTCCCGGCTGGGACGGGGGAGAAAGCGGGCGGGCTGCCGCTTTCTTGGCAGAAGTTGTGCTTTTGTGAAGTTCGCCTCCGCCGACGCGGCGACTGCCCTCGGAGAGGGGGCTCCCCTCGGCAGTGAAAGCTCGCAGCGGCTTCCTTCCCCCGGCGGTCGGAGACGGAGCGAGGGCCGTAAACAAACTGCCACCGTAACTCCGGTCGCGCCGGTCCCCGCGGAGGGCTGGAGGTGCCGGAGCGCCCCGGGAGCCCGGACCGGCCCTGGTGGGGCGGAGGTACGGCCCCCGCCGCCGACCTCCGCTGGGCAAAAAATGTTTAAAGTAAACAAGCTCGAAAAGCTGCCTTGCTGCGGGGATGGTCTAACTTCAGGGAGCGGATTTCTAGGCTTTGTAAGAAGGGGGAAAGGAGGAGGAGAGAAGGGAGGAAAAAAAAAAAAAAAAAAAGAAAATCCATGTGGCTGCCCTCTTCCGTTCACAAATATTGTCGTAACTTACAGATGGCTGCTCTACTTCCTAATTCAGATCACACAGCGTCTCCAAACTCTATGGAAATGAATTACTTCTGATCTTACAGCGCTGCTCACCACGTGGGTTCTGTCTCAGCATCAAACCCTTGATAGGAGCCGGGAATGGGGGAACGGCAGCAAACTGCTACCGGCTAGCTTTCCACCACCACCGGCACCCCCCCCCCTCCCCCCCCCGTCCTGTCCCGTCTCCCTCCCCACCCCGCCCTTCAGAGCTCTAAGGAGAACACGGAAAGGGGCTTTTATCTTCCTTTTTCTGTGGCTGTTGAGGTTTATCGGAAACGGGTGCTCCTGCGCTGGACCCGCGGCTCTCGCCAGCGGGATGCTGCGCCGCGGCCAGTGCCCCGGGGAGGAGGGAGCACGGTAGGCAGCGCAGGTGGTGGCTGCCGGGACGTGATGCGGCGGCGCCACCGCGGCCCGAGCGCTGCGCTGGGGCCAGGACGGCTGCCCGCAGGTACACCTCGGCCTGTGCCTGCGGCTGGGCCGCTCCGTCCTCCGTCCCAAGAGTGCTGCGGGGGGCAAGGGGCTCTCCCCTCGCGGCCCCCCTACTACTGACCTCTTCTTGCCTTGCAGGGGAAGGCGACGGGACGGAAAGCGCCGCTGTGGCTGCGAGCCAAGTTTCAGAGACTGTTATTTAAACTGGGCTGCTACATTCAGAAAAACTGCGGGAAGTTCTTGGTTGTCGGCCTCCTGATTTTTGGGGCTTTCGCTGTAGGATTAAGGGCAGCTAATCTGGAGACCAACGTCGAGGAGCTGTGGGTGGAAGGTGAGTGCCCCTCTCCCGCGGCCGCCTGCTCCCCGGCCGGCCCCGCCTGCCCGCCCGGGTCCGCCCGGCTGCAGCGGCGGGGGCCGCGTGCGCCGCGGGCTGGCAGGGGCTGCCGCCGGCGGGGTCGGGCTGCGGCGGGCCTTGGGCCGCGGCACGCGGCTCCGGGCGGCGCGTACCACTTCTCCGCCCCCAGAGGGGGAGCGACCGCGGCGGCAGGCCGTGTGTTGCGCGGAGGGGAAGGCAGGGCGAGCCGCCCCCTGCACCCCGCCTCTGTCCCGGCTCTCCGCGCGGGCGGGCTGTGGCCGGCGGTCTCGGCGGCCCCGTGGGCGGTGGGAGGCGGGCGCGCTGCCGGAGGCGCCCCTCCGCCATTTTGGGAGTGCGTGCGCCCGCGGCGGGGGGAGGGGGCGGCCGGTGAGGAGAGCGGCGCGGAGGGGCGGGTGTCTGTGTGTGGTCCTGGGCTTGGACAGCTTTCAGCGGGGGGGGAGCGATTGTATCAGGTAAAAGAGGAAAAAGAGGTGGGAAAGGACCGAAAAAGAGAAGAAAAGCAGGCTGCCGAGGAGAAAGGGGGTGGCTGCGGGCAGTGTCCGGGGTGGGGGTGGTCCCTCCGCGCCTCGCCTGAGGACACCGGCACAGGAAGACGGGCTTGGCAAGAGAGAGGAAATGTGCTGGGGGCCGGGGCTGCCTTTGGCAGCGGACACCACCCCCGGGCAGAAGCACGGGGTGTGGGGTTGTAAAGCGGTGTCGCCAGCGCCCCCCTCGCGGGCCCATGTGTCCTTAAGGCGCTGGTGCTGCAGGCCTGGCGGGGTATCCGTCTCCGAGGACCACCGCTCCTGGAGGCCGCGGCTTTGGGCCTGGGGTTTGGGGTTTTTTGGGGGGTGTGTTTTCTCACTTTTTTCTTTTTTTTTCCTTTTTCTTCGGGGAAAATTTACTTAGCATCATATTCCCTCGTTAGCTGGGTTGACGTGGAAACAGAGTTCTTTGACTGCGGTGGTTACTCTGGGTTTATGTCAAAGTCGCTTGCAGGAGAATGTGGCTTGTAAAAGTTAATATGGAAGGCTGCATAAATAATCATTACTAAATAGCTCTCTGTATGTGAGAGTGTGGAAAAGCTAGTGCTGAGTGCAAACAAAGTTAGCAGCTGTTAGGAAGGTGGTCTGTCCTGAATGGTGCGTATATGGCCAGATTCCACCCTTGCAGATGACAGCCATACTGGGGTCAGGATGAGGTTCACGGGTTGCTTAGTGAGTACTGGGTTTTGGTTTTGGAAAGTAATGTGTGACTAACTGAACTGTTTTTTTTGGTCCGTGCAGTCCAGGATCGCGAAATATAATGAGATCTGCTTTTAGCAGCCCTGAGAAAGAGAGCAGGCAGTGCAGGATCCCATCTATAGGCAGAGATGTGCATTCAGAGTCTGTACTCATCACTAGGTCCTGAGTACCTTATATACTCATGCAAATGACTGTGAACATTTTGAAGTTCTTGTGAGGTTGTTGCGTCAAAGTTTCTTTTATCAATGTTTGCTCATGTGTTTTGTCCCTGCTTTTCTGTAAGTGTTTGGTAAATAATACATGATTGCAGTTCCATCCAGTACACTTCCTTGAGGTTTATTGTCCAGATATTACCGGGGTTCTCGTACTTGGAAGGTTGATCCCATCCGATTAATGCCACCTGCTTTTTGTAACTCTGTAATACCAAGAAACTACTTGCTGATGATGTCTGTATGACTGGCGCAGCAGTAAAAAATGCAGCTCTCAAGGGACAAATAGGTTTGCAAAATAGCCGCTTAGTTCAGTTGCTGCACTGACCTCTTCTCATGTCATTATTGCTTTACGGAGTGGGGAGGGGGAAAGTCCCTGGTTTAAAATCTGGTTGAAATTGATCTCTAAGGTTTTTATGGCCAAGATGAATTCATAACACAGCTGGTTGTACAGAGTTGACCTCTCTAGTTTCACATCTATTGAGTTTAGTTTTGATGTCAGAATTAAATAACATAAAAAGAAGTATTGAAATTCTGCCTTTAGAAACCTTGTCTTTCTAAACTGGAAAAAAAAAAAAAGCAGCTAGCTGATTAAGATAAAATAAAGTATTCTGGATTTAATTCAACTTCTAGCCTTCCTATTCTAGCACTACATGACTGTCTACACAAAAGAGCTTGCTAGAATGTGCTTTCTTGGTAGAGACTGTCAATGTTCCACTCATGAGCCAGGTGTTACACAAATAAACCTAACAAATAGCAGTTTCATATTTCTGCTGCTAAACTAAAGATAGAGCTACAGATTGAGAATTTGAGTAAGAACTGGCATGGAAAGAGTATGGAAAGTGCTCTTTTTCCTATGCAGAAGCGGAAAGCAATGACCAAACTCACTTTTCTGTGTTTGCATGCATCTGCTCCTAACAGCATGAAAGTACACTCTGGAGGTTATTATAATACGGGACCCTGTCTTATTTTTACCTTTATCTTTTGTTTACTGGGAGTTTAAATGAACTGGGCAATGTTGGCCAAATATAGAATCTGAAAGTTGTTTAGGTTGGAAAAGACGTTTAGGATCATCAGCTTCAACTGTTACTCTGGCAGTGCCAAGTCCATCACTAAACCATGTCCCTAAGCACCACATCTACACATCTTTTAAATACCTTCAGGGATGGTGACTCCACTACTTCCCTGGGCAGCCTGTTCCAATGATTGACAACCTTTCCAGTGACTAATTTTTTTCTAATATCCAATCTCAACCTCCCTTGGTGCAACTTGAGGCTGTTTCCTCTTGTCCTTGTCACCTGGGAGAAGAGACTTAGCCCTACCTCACTACAGCCTCCTTTTAGGTAGTTGTAGAGAGTGATAAGGGCTCCCTTCAGCCTCTTTTTTGCCAAAGTAAACACCCCCAGTTCCCTCAGCCATTCCCCGTCAGAGTTGTGCTCCAGACCCTTCGGCTGTTTTGTTGTCCTTCTCTGGACCTGCTCCAGCGCCTCAATGTCTTTCTTGTAGTGAGGGGCCCAGAACGGAACACAGGATTCCAGGTGCAGCCATGTACAGGGGGATGATCACTGCCCTGGCCCTGCTGGCCACACTATTCCCAGGACAAGCCAGGATGCGTTGGCCTTCTTGGGTATCTGGGTACACGGCTGACTCATTCAGCAAGTCCAACTTTCCCAGGTCCTTTACCAACAGGCAGCTTTCCACCTGTTCCTCCCCAAGCCTCTTGTGCTGCATGAAGTTACTGTGACCAAGAAGTGCAGGACCCAGTGCGTAGCCCAGCTGAACCTCCTACAGTTGGCCTCATACCACTGACCCAGCCTGTCCAGATCCCTCTGTAGAACTTTCCTGTCCTCAAACAGACAAACACTCCTGCCCAGCTGGATGTCATCTGCAAACTGACTGTTGATGCATTAAATGCCCTTGTCCAGATCACTGAGCAAGATATTAAAAAGAACTGGTCCCAATACTGTGAGCCCTGGGAAACACCTCTTATGACCAGCTGCACACTGGATGTATCTCCAGTCACCACCGCTCTTCGGGCCTGGCTCTCTAGCCAGTTTTTGCCCAGTGAATAGTTCACCCCTCAAGCCCTGAGGGGCCTTATCACCTGGTTTTTCAGTATGTCCACTGGTACACTACTGAAATATATTTCAGGTAACAGTTTTGATTTGCTGCTGAAGCTTTTTACAACTCTTACTGCTGAATAAATAGGCAGTATTTACATAAAGAGGCTGATTTTCTATGGTGTATTTCTGAATACCATATACATGGAACATAATACAGTGCAAGTTTGCAGGAAGTAAACGGTTGCTTTAAAACCATAACACAATTAATTAAAAATAGTGAAGTTTGAATGAATTTTTAAGGCCATGCACATTCCAAGGTAAATGATTAGTAGTCTGGGCCTGAAGCTATTATGGCTGAAATATTTACATAAGAAGTTTAGAAACCCACCGGGTAGGCAAACTTTCAAAGAGAGAAAAAGAAAAACAGATCTCCAAATAATCATTTTTTTCAGTTTTCCTGTAGTGTTTCACCTTCAGGATTTATGCCAGCACTCGTGCCCTTCTCTGTGCCTTCTGATACCAAATTTGCTTTCCTCTCAGCTTGTTTCTTGACATCAAGTGTTGTAGAGTAGCTTTTTGCTTTTTTAAAAATTTGTTTATTTATTAAAAACAAAACCAAACCACCTCCCCCCTTCCTCCCCCCCCCCCCCCCCCCGCCTGAAAAAAAGCAGCCCACAGTCATCCTCTGGCTGCTCTTCAGAGCACTTCATTTATTAGCCTGTGTCCCACAGTATGACCTCACGCCCCGCATCTGTCTTGTAGTCCAGGTCCCTGGCATCTTTGACTGGGACATACAGCTTTCTCCCCTCAGCCCATCAACAGGTCTGTCATCCCCATGCGCTTATCTTGCTGCTGAGGGATGCTTGCTTTAGTTGCTTTGGCAAACAAATTCTGGACTGGCATTTTAGTGGCAGTTCTGTTATCCACAACCATTCAGCTTTAGTTGAACTGCTTTGTGTGGGTGGCCATGCATGCTAGAGTTGTGGAGACTGGTTAGCATCTTTATACATCATATGCCCTTGAGAGGGAAAAAAAAGGGCTTTGCATTGATTTCCTCTGTGACTGTATTTTGTTGGACACAGATGTGCTTTTAGAAACATCCATTCGTAACTAGAAAGTACTCTGGATGGAAACGAAATCATGCCCATAACTGGTTATGTTTTTTTGCTACCAGTGCAACAAGCAATCTAAGATCCTGTGTGTGAACAGGAGTCACACATAAGTTCACAGCCTCTGCTTCTGAAAGAAGGTAGTTTTGTGGCTCCAGAGAAGGTTCTGTTAAATGGAGCTTGAAATTTGGCTACTGCAATGCCTTGAATAGTGTTAATTGGAGCAGCTCATAAGGGGAGAGATGGTCTAGTCTTGTTCATTGATAATTCATTTCATGTCACTATTGGTATTTTTTTCCCCTCACTTTCTTTATTACTTTTTTATTCTCTTAAGAGGTTGAGGATCATGGTCTTCCTTCCTTCCTTTCTTGATTTCTGGACTATTTTGCACTAGCTGTAGCTCAGTCAAACCTTTCCTCTGTAAGTAGTTCTCTTCATGAAGCTAAACATGCTCTAACAGGCAGAGCCCCTTCTTTATGACAGTTTGAGGGAAGAGAATGAATGATACCGGTAGGGATAGGACATCCTGCGGTGAAAACATAGTGCCTCAGTAGCCACATAGTTCAGTTTTGGTACTTGGAACACAGTGAGTGTGTTCTAATTGTAAGTGAATTAGGCCTGAGTGTGCACAGCAGAAACAGTTTGTAAGTGAAGATTTGAGCTATGTGTAGCAGTGTTTCACTCTAAAAGGGCAAAAATCAAGTTACTGTACTATAGTACTTATGGCTGACCAATCTTAAAGTACATTAATCTACCCATGCAATATCGGCATGAGTTGAAAATGAGGAAAGTGTGTGAGTGATGCAGGAACTGGTATTATTTCCGTAGATTCTCAGTTTGCTTAACCCAGCAAGATCAAGTGCAGGTGGAGAGGAAAGTTATCCTTAAGTTCTGCCTAAGGCATCAGTTAACTTTACACTAGTACTCTTTGTAGAAGCAAAGAAGTGTAGTAAAGGAACAAATCTGTGTGAATTTGTTGTTTCAAGGAGACAAATTTATGTGACTGGGATGGAGTAGCATTTGGTTTGAATACAGTTGAATATAATTCCTCACTCCCGCTACAGTGATTTGTGAAGGGCACAATGTAGAAGGCAGAAGAGCAGAAGTTATCCTGTTGATGAATCTGAGGTGGGGTGTTGGTAGGCTGTGTGACAGTCTGAAAGGTTGTCTTGATCACATCACCAGATCCATTAGGTTCATCTGGATCAGATGACATAAGAGCTTAGTTATCTCTGAATACTGTCTTGCACTGTGCTGTGTTCCACAGTGTGTATTGAAAGTTCCTTGAAAGGTGTTTATCTGGAAATTTCCAAATCCTGTTTCATTTCAAATAAGTATGATTATTTAGTGATTGGTTTCTGAAATCAAAAAATAGCAGTGCTGTTTCCATGTGATGGCTGTAGAGCAGTCATCTGGTCAGCATGCTCTCTTTAACATTTACTGGTCAAAATGTAAGACCATAAGACTACAAGACCATGCTTCTGGTTTGAAAATAACATCAACTTCTAATACTTAAGCTTTACTTGATGTTTGTGGATAAAAACATGAGGATAGTGGGTGTTACATTCATGTGAACGTGAACGCCCACTGTTCCTATATATTGAAAGTTTTTAAGAAAAGATGTTCAAAGGTTTTAGCTATACAGGTGTTTGATTATCATCTCTCAAGGGCCTGCTATTAACTTAAAAATCACTGTGGGTCTCTGTTAAGTTCCAGTTTGACAGGTATCCGTATTACTGGTCAGAGTTGGTGCTCCTTGCTGGAAAGCTCATACATAAAACAAAACAGCTTCTGTGTTTGAAATCCCTCTATTTCATCTGTAAGAGTTTTAATGAAGGTATTACTGTGACCATCCTTTGGTCATTGAGAAGGGAAAGGATGAAGTCCTGAACTTGCTGAATATAGTGGCAGCACTTGGAATGACTTTAGTGTAGCTAGGCCTTACCCATGTACAAAGTCACAGCAGACTACCAGGGTGCCCCCCTTTCTCAGAAGGGCAAGGGGAGGATCTGCTGTAGAGCTGGCACCCCCTCCTAAGGTGTAAGTGGACAGCTGGGTGGTTCCTCCTGCCTTTCAGACTTCAGAGGCATTTAATTTACTCAAGGCTGCAGAAAATTAGTCTTCATTATTATTTCCAAACTTAACACACTGTTGCCAATGTCCCTGGCAGAATATGTCCTGCAGATCCTTGTTTGGAAGGGTCTGTTTTCTTCCCTGTTGAAATGTGTCTTCAAACAGGGCAGGGCCTTGCCTGCACCAATTCCCCTTTCCCTTCTTCTGAGCTTTGAATGTCATCTTGCACTCTGGGGATTTTGCTGCTTGTGAGCAGGGTGTGAAGGCATTTCTGTAGTTCATGAGAGCTTGGAAATTTCGGCACAGAAATCCTGGAGGGAAATAGAGCAGCTGAAAGCAACAGTTCATTATTGTTGGTCCCCACTGAGCAGGAACAGGGAGAATGTAGGCAAGCAGAAGACTCAGTAGAGATGTGTAGACCTCAGCTGTAGACCTGGCTTGTGCTGTTATTGTGGTGCTATGTGGAGGTGGCATGAGTAGTCTGAGGTCTACACCAGCTCCTGTTACCTGCTAAGTGGACTGTTGTTGGTGGGTTTTTTTTTTTCACACGAATGGGCCTGCCTTTCTCATTATTCCTTAGCAGACACTGGGTTCAGACAAGAATGAACTCCAAAAGCCATGACTACTCATACTTTCAACACAGAATGCATTAGGGAGAATTTTAGCTCCTCACCCAGACTCCATGCATTTTCGTGATTTTTTTTTTTTTTTTTTTTTTTCAGTGGGAAGAGATTGTCCAAGCCCTTCTATTAAACCCTATTTGTGGTGGTTCCCCAGAAAGCAGTGATACTATGTAGCCTGTGCATGTAACAGTTCTTGACCACTCAACAAATTCAAAGGCTGTTGCATGCAAGTGGATGTTTCAGCTACACATAACTGTTAGGAGGCTCCAAAATATGACAGCTTCCAGATGTACGAACCGACTGATCTCTTTGTTTAGATTATGCACCACAGCTGATGCCTAGATTAGTGCTGGCTGGACAAAGCTATAGGAGATTTGTCTGGTTTTCACAATGCCATGTTTATATTTCATTTGGATTTCTCCTTCAAAGCTGACCTCCCTATGACCTGTTGGAGCTGTGTCCACTAGGATGCTAGTTTTAATGTGTCTGCAGCTGCTTTCCTTTTGGTGTCTAATGGAACATGTTCTTATTTTAATACTCATGGACTTTTATGCACAATCTTTTTAGCTTAACGGTGAATTATGCTCTTCAACCTAGGAGCAGTCAGGTAAAACCATGCTTGTACAGTTTTCTGCCCATAGCTAGCTTTTTAAGAATATTCTGATTGGCAAAAACAGCATTTTGGCTGTCAACCTTGTGGGGCTGTTCCCTGTCAGACATTTTCTCCTGTATATGGAATATAGCTCAGTCTTACAGCCTTTGACAGTGCTTTTTCTCTCTGCAAATGATGGCGTGGATATACATGGTTCTAGCTGCTCTATTTGGAGTTCAGCAGGAGCTAAAGTGCAGAATTTTACAAAGAAGTTCATTTTTCTTTGTGTCTACTGTACAGTTATAGGTATATATTTTGTCAACCATCCTTTTTTATCTTCAGTATGCCTTTAGTTCTTTTCATTTCTCTAATCTCCCCTGCTTTCTATTATGCAGGAGGTCTTTCCCCTTTTGTGTTTGTGAGTCACTCTACCTGGGAAAACCTGAAGAAATCAATAAAACTTCTTAAAGGCTGTGACAGTTCTACAGCTAGAAGTATAGTACCCTGTCAGATTTCGGAAAGATAAAGATACATGATTTTCATTGTAACTTGTACAAACTGTATTGGTATTTTTGCTGTTGATGCTTTACTGGGGCAACAGATTCCCAAGGTGATTTTTCCCAACAGAAAACTCTGTGCTTTGAAGCATGATTTCTGCACTGAAAATGTATGCTATCTTACAATGACCACTTTCTTTCTGTGTCCATGAATGCAAGTGAACAGGAAGATATTTTGCTCCTCTCTAATGTGATATATCCAATTTTATTATCCACTTACAGTGTGCTAAATATGACCAATGAATACTGGATGCAGTAAGCTATGTTTACCCTTGCTGCTAATTGAGTGACTTTGACATGGAGTATTTTCTCATTGGACATTGCACTAGAAAGAGATGGAGTGGAGTTGCGAGGAGTAACTTTGAATTCAGAATTTGAAAATAAATTCTATTTTTCTTAATTCCCTGGTTTTGCTCTGTAATCTTAGCTTAGTATCTATAAATACAATGTACTTATTACTGTTTTTTCTCTGTTATTTTCATTCAGTATCATCTCAGTTGCTATAAACAGCCTGAATTTTGCAGAAGCAGTAGTTTCACGAGGTAAAAAGCCCTTTATGGAGACTGCTGACTGTATAGATGTTTTGATGTATGGAGATTTAAATTTTGGGTTTTAGAATGAATGTCTTGGCTTTAACTTCTTGGTTTTGGAAAACTTAGTTATTTCCGTGCATGAGCAAAATATATTAGAGGTAAGGGAATGAGCAGAACCATAACCTGACTCTTTCTGCAAAGGTGGTGCTCCTTCAGAGAATTGTACTGAGCTTAATTCCAGCTTCAAATATACAAGTAATCATTGTGTATTTGAAACACCTGTATTTTGCTAATGTGCAAGGAAAAGCTGATATTTTTAAGGCACATGTACAGTGTTCTACACCCATATACCTGAAGCTGGAACTGAGCCCTTAAACTGCAATACAGTCTTCATTTACTAACAGTAAGATAAATTAAAAGAAACAGCCTTCTCTTGTTTACCAGTATGATGCATTTCTGCTTTTCAGTCAGTAAGCACAAGCTAAGAGCAGCAGAGTAGAAATGAGCACTGTTGAGTCAGTTGTATGATTTTTTTTTCCATCCTTAAATCATTACTTAAGGGCTTCTGGCCCCTAGCTCAGGAATCCTGCCCAAAAATGCCAGATGTATTACACAGTCAAGTATTGCAATGTAAATAGTGTTCTGTGCCATGAAAGCAGGGTGGTCCATCTCTTAGTTAAGAAAAAAAAAAAAAAAAGAAAAGGGAAAAATCCACATGCTCTGAAATAAGCACAGTAGTTGTAGTGTTATTTGTGTTTTTGGCTGCACAACTAGTATTTTGGAGCTGGAAGGACACAGATAAATTATTGCTTTGGACTGGCAGATAATAATAACTGAAACTGAGATGCTAGAAAGCAAGACGTATCTTGGCCGAGGCTGCTTAATTTAGTCAAACAGGCATGTAATAAGTGAAATGTTAAAGTAAAAGCCATTGCTGACAGGCAAAACCTGTTACTCTGCCTTATTGTGAACAGCAGTCTTGTGCACATGGAAGCAGAGTGGTCAAAGGATGGGAAGTAGGGAAGGCAGAGGCATAGGGTTGTTCTTTACCTCATGCTGTGTAATGGAAAGTCTGGGTATATTACTGCATCTCCTCAGCATAAACATTGCTGAGCTGTTCTTGGTTTTAATTAAATACCTTTTGCTGTGTATTAACAATGACTTACCTTCCAGTGTGCTTATCTTCTTCAGATGTGGTACTGGATATAGGAGGTTTATTTGCACATTTTTCCATTTTGTGTATGAACATGTAATTTCATAACATTGAAAACTAGTTGAAAGCAGATTCCACAAATCTGACCCGAAAGGCAATTGCTGAGGGGGATGCAGTAATCAGATTTACGTTTGGGTTATCTGACAGATCTGTGAATTGCCATAGCTTCCTTGGGTGTGTGCAGAGGGGAAAGGGGTTGTAGGAACTTATTTGTATGTGATAAACTGTATTGAAATAGCTACAAGCATGTAATCCCTGTGCAGATCTCAGTGTAATCTTCTCAGTGAGCTACCCAGAAGAAAAATACGCTTTAGGAACTCATTTAAACATCTCCCTTCCTGCTTACACTATGATAAAAAAAAAAAAAAAAAAAAAAAACCCAAACCCTTTTATTTTCTTTTCTTCCCAAGCTACTTTACCTGTAATGGTAAAAAAAAAAAAAAAAAAAAAAAAAGTATACAGGTACTTAAAGAAGGTACTTTGTTGCACCATTTTTCCTGGTGACAATTTCCTGTGCATTTATCTTATTTGCCTTTTGACATGGGCCTGATTCAGATTTCATTTACACCAGTCTTACTCTAATGACTTCTTGAAGGTCTCTCCATACAGAAAAGAAGACTTCGCTGTTTAGAAGATGGTGCTGTTTAAGGGGTAGATACTAGAAAATATGAAATTCTAGTGCAAATCAGTAAGATCAAGAAACAAAACTAAAACTTGTTTAGTGTGACTTCCAAATGTAGACAAAAGCTAGCAACTTGAGAGAATTGTGATCAGGCATAAACATCTATTAACTACTCTTTCTAGAGATTTGGGGAAATAGGATGACCTTTTTTATTCTTTTTCTTCCCCCCCCCCCTTTTTTTTTTTAAATAGGCTACAGTTTCACATGGCTTGCAAAAGAAATCTTTCTCTCTTTTTGTTTCCCACACCAATTGATTTATCATTTTGCTTGCAAGCAGACTTAGAATGTTAGGGCAGGAACACACTCACTTTTTTCTCGTAACTTTTTTGTTGCGGACCGAAACCAGTTGACTTGAATAAATTTTTCTGTGGTCTGAATGAAGCCAGCAACGTGGAAAAATCTTGCCATTCAGAGCCTTCTGAATGTACATTTCAGCCACACAGTAAGCTGTATTGGTAGGCAGTGGACTGCTAAATACAACCATTTTTCGCAGCAGAGAGTTAGACAGGTGATTAGCATAATTAGCACAGAGTAGGCTATACATATGGTAATGTTAAGTGTGTAAATGCCAGCTGCGGTGTAAAATTTATGTCAGGGGTCGACAGGGCTGTGCGAAAGTATTGTGTTACAGCTGCAGGTCAAAGCCTCCATTGCTTTACCCCCTTTTCTCTTGTTGGTGAATGCGCTAAACTGAAGAGAAAGACAGACAGAAATACAACAGATAAGGCTTTGATTGAACAGCCTGGTTCTGTGCAAGAGGGACTGCTCTTTAAAAAAAAAACCCAAGCCCCCAAAAAACTACACACACAGAGGCAAAACAAAAGTCCCCCTCTTTCACTATAGATTTTATTTTCCATCATGCCAGCTACAAAAGTGTTGCTGTCTTTGAGCCATGTGATTATGATAGGGTGAGGGGAATCTTTGGTGGGGAGAGAGTACGAGACTGGTAATTAAGCTTTAAGGAGCAAAAACAAACAAAAAACTTTAATTCGCCTTCCCTCTGCATCCCAACCGACTTTTTTTTTTTTTTTTTTTAATGTCTCTGTTCTTGACTGCGCTTCGGGGCTAGGAATTGAATACTCTTGAAGGTGACAGCATTATATGTAATAAAATCTCAACAGCGCAACCATCTTCGAGCTGCATGACTGATTTTAGACTAAGTGCCAAAAGTTCCTCGTGTGGTTTTGTGTGTGGGTTGCTACACTTATTCCCCAGGTTCCTCCCACCTCCTAAACCACTAAATTCTTTACAAATTAAAAATCACTAGTACAGGTTTCTTGTTTTAAAGGAGCACAGCGTTGAAGGGTTCACATCTTTTTAACCTGCTGATGGGGAAATCGGTAAATCTCTTTGTTGCCATAAACTGTTCGTTCATATATTTCGCATACAGTTCCCCTCCCCTCCCCCTTTTGTATTTTTTGTAGTCGCCTATAAGGAGTGGTGGTGTTGACAGAATATAGTTCACACCACAGTGACCTTGTGATGAAACTTCCTCACAGCCGCAGGGGGTCCTTATGAATCAGCCCCTAATCCAGCTAATCCCGCTCGCAACAAAATCATGAAAGTGGCTCCCAGCGATGTGTGTTTCCCTGCACAGATGCAGCGGCAAGGAGCGCCGCTGGAACTGCCGTTCCCCGGGGCGGGGTGGGGCGGGGCGGCCGCAGCGCGCGGCCCCGGCGGGGACCGCACCGGGCAGCGACCGTCCTGCCGCGCCGGGATAGGCACAGGGAGGTGAGGCCGGCTCCGCGGAAGCCGAGCTGGAGAGGGCAGGAAGGGGCCCCGCTGCGGCTGAACAACAGTAGCCGCGGCGGCGTCTTCGGTCGCGTTTAGGGAGGTGTAAAGCTGCCGTGCGTACCCGCGACGGCTGGGCCAGCGGCGCGTCTCCCCACTCCCAGAGCTTCCAGTAACCTCTCCTTCAAAGGGAGAACAGACCGTTGTTGTAGTCTGGCGGGTTTGGTGGTGAAGTGAAATTACCTGCATGACCAGAGTAGCCGAAAGTAGGAAATAAAGGCTGTGTTGTGGGGTGTGTTTGGTCATTTGTTCAGCTTTCTTTCCCAGCCATTTCTGCTTCAGAATAAACTCGGCCATATGGTCACGCTCTCGGAGTATCTGACGGGAATCTCTGATTGCGCCCTGGACAAAATGAAATGTGTTCTTCGCTGGTCGGTGTGAATAGCAAGCAAACTATGAAAAATGGGACTCCTGACAGATGCCGAACTGTCTGGGGAACTGGTGGCCAGTAAGAAACATCGAGGTAGGGGGAGCCGTGAGAGGCAGCAGGTTCGGTGCTGGGTGGGGGAGTGCTGACCTGACCTGATTGTGTCCAACAGTGAGAGCAGTTCTGCTTCAGTGCAAAGCCATTCAGTAGGAAGCTGCTTAGGCAACAACAGATGGTACAGCAAGCAGCTGGTAGGGAATACTTGAAAGAAACTGTACCCTGTTTCATAACATGTTCATTCCTTTCATTTTTCTATATATTAGTTTTGCCATCTCCTAAAGCACTATTTAGGAGACTAAAAGGTTCTGGATGGACAGGATTTTTCATTGATGCTTGCTGTGCCTTTAAAAAAAATAAATAAATTACATTCAAATTTTGTGCTATTCCATGTACAGATGAAATTTGTGCTATCCCAGGAGTAGAGATGAAAAGACTTAGAAATGCTGCTTTTAACCACACAGGAAAACAATTACATATTTGAGGAAAGGGCACTGAGAGGTTAAATGAAAAGCTGGGCCTAGAGGAAAGCTGACTGCTGTGGAACAGCACGGTAAACTGTTTTTAACATATTACCCTGCAGAAGCTCCTTATTCAAGCTAAAGTAACTTAAGACAATTATATTCAGCCATTCTGAAATCCTTAGGTTTAGACCTTGAAGCCACTTATATTACCCTTCTCAGCAGAACTCCTAGAAACTTAGTCACTTTCATGTACAATTGAGGATTTTGGCTTGTTATGAAGTGTGCTGAAATATTTTCTTAAATTACCAAAAAATAAAAAGTCAGCTTTGCTGCTCAGCAGGTATGAACTGTTACATGATCATAACTGTTGGAGAGTTGTGGTAGCCTGTATTAGCTGCGTATCATCACTGTAGGTTGTCTCCTTGATTTCTAGGAAAAAGCACAGTCTAGAGTCCTTTATTCCTTTGCTGCTTCAGCCAGAAAATTCAATAGTTGGCCTTCTCCACCAAAGGCTGTGGCTTAGCTCTGACCTGAAGGGACCATGTCTTTGGAAGAAAGGATAGTTCACTCTCTATGCCCATTCATTCCTCAGTTTCTTTGTGGGGATGGTCAACAAGGATGCCAATTGTGATGGCAGTTTTCTATAATATGGACACCTGCCCACTAGGAAATGGCCTGAAACCACCAAATCATTTCACATAAGCTGGCAAACAGCTGTCAGATGGTAAACAACTTGTGGTCACTATTGTTCCTGGCTGGATTAGAACCACTGACCCAGAGGTGAACAGCTCATATCCTGTTACCAAGGACATGTGTCGCAGCTCAGTAAGCAGCTACTGTGTTCTATGTTTAATTGGAAAGTTTCAATTGCATGTACCAAGTTGGTGTGTTATTGTACGTTTCAAAGCTGCTTGCATGTTTTATTGGTTGGTTGTTGGTTTGGTTTGGGTTTTTTTGTGTTTGAACTGTTCAATTTGTTCATGTTAGCTTGTGGGGTTTTTTAATAAACTTTTCCAGTTTCTCAACCCAGAGGGGCATCAAGCAAGAAATGCATCAATGCAATCTATTTTACCCAATCAGAGATAATATTTTTCTGACTATGGGAATGTAGATGCATACATGTAATATCAGTTTTTATTTGATTTTTAGAAAGAAAAGGGTCTAGCTCCTAAAACTGCAGGGGAGGTTTCCCACTACAAGTAGAGGCAGCTGTTGTTGGGCTGTCTTCCTGAGTACGCAGACAGCTTTGTGTCCTTCCTTGTCACAGCTCTAAACTTTATCATGTGATAAAATGAAAAGCTGTCTTTGACGCATGTTTTTAGTTTTGCTGTTCATAGTTGTTTCAGCATGAATGAAATCGGTAACAGCAACACTGGAGTCATCCCCAGCATGTGTGAGGGGTAATTTAACTCATATCATATGATGGTTCGGGAGATAAAACCCAGCATTCTGAAGTGCTTCATTCTTGGGGTGGGATTTTTTGGTAACTTTTTTGCATTTGTAGGCCATAGTCTTTTTTTATCTTTGCTTCTTTTCTTTTTTAAGCAAAAACTAAGAACCTGGTGTTATCTTGTTCTCAGTGTGACAAAAATGGTTGAGATGGTCACATTGCTTCTAGATTTTCCTAGAAGTCAGTGGTGCTAAAAAGAGATTGAAATCGATTATGTCTTCACATTGGGATGTGTTAATATTCTAGACAGAGGGCCTCCTTTTGTTGGAGGAAAAGAAGGAGAAGAAGCAGCATAGAGTGTCCAACTGGACATTGTTAAGGGAGATGGTATGGCACAGGCTGTCTTAACATGGGCAGATACAACCATCACTATTCCATGCAAGCTATACGAATGCAAGTAATGTGTATTCAGTAGGGAAGATGCTGTGCGAGAAAGCCTAGACATTGCATGGAATTTCTGACTGCCGGTAGTCCAGTCCTGCCAGAGATCATGTCTAATTGCGTGATAAAGTTGACAGCTTTTTGTTGAGCTGTTGCACAGCTTATTGAATTACCATGTATTCTTCGTAAGACGCTGATTGCTTACCACTGTGTTCTAGCTCTTGTAAGCTCATCATTTCTAGCAGATATTTTTTCAGTAGCTCAATTTTAGTCACTCTCTGTGAAGTCTTTATGTTGCGTAGTTAAATAAATGAGCAGAAAAGAAATTATTGTAGGTAACCAAAACTTTTTTATAATGGAATCCCAATGGGTTTAAGAGAGCCATCCTAAGTATCATTAGAGTATCAGATGCATCAAATACATTATAATATCGAACAGTCAGTAGTTAATAATACAACCATATAATGCAGTAGCAGCTCTTGATTCTACAAGTAGTCAGCATTTTAAAAGTTTAAGAAATGAACGTGTCAATTAGTCCCATGTCTTGTACTGACTTAGATGTCAATGGAAGTGTGCTCTACTTCCTCCCAGCAAAGTGTTATCCCTCTACTCTGCCAGTCAGGCCTAGAGAATGGTAATTCTGAGGAAGGTGCTGTCTTCTCTGTTCTTCTGTCAGGATGCTGACTAATGCTGACTGTATGCAGAAAAACTATATTCTCTTGCTGACAAAGAGCAGCACAGACAAGCTGAAACATCTGAGAGAATGCAAAGACAGAACTCCCTAGAGAGGAACAGGAAACTTTAAATCAAAAGGCCATTATTTTTCCATGCCCAGTAAAGGGCAGGGTAATCTTCATACCTGCCAGAGAACTTCAGCTCTCTATCTCAGTTTCTTTATATGAGGTTTCGATCCTGTGTAAGTAGTCTTTGGCTTCCATGTTTTATTCTCATGAGATCCTTTATCAAGGATGCAGAAAAATAGAAGTTGCCATTGGTGTCATTAAGTACTGCCTTTTGCTGTGTGGCAGGTGCAGACATTTCTAATCCTGGTACGTAGTTAGGACAGGGAGGCAAAGCTGTGGCTGCCTGGCTTATCTGTGCACCACTGTAACAGGGTGAAACTAATTTCATTTTGTAGTTCTTGAGTAACACCTGTATATGCGTGTAATAGGGATGCCCAAGGCAACAGCACAAGGAGAGACTACTTGAGAAAGTTCAGTACGAGAAATTCCTTAATAGCAATCAGAGTTGAGGAAGACAGGATATGTAGGTTGCCAGAGAGAGAAATATGAAGACAAAAACCCCTCCTGTGCCCATCCTGGCAGGGAGAGGGTGATAAAGGGTGAGAAGACAAGGTGCCTGCAGCTTTCCACAGCACAGTACTCGCCCTGGGTGGAGAGCATTGTACAGCAGGGGCTGTGTGGACTCCATGTGAGCCTGGGCTGTTCTTGTCTTCCTCTGCACACTGCTGCTCTTTGGATTGATTCGTAAACATTGAGTCTTGGGTGAACACATTGGGATATTATTCTCAGTCTTTGTTTTTATATGGTTACTGAGTCATGAAGTGGTTTTATTTTCTTTTTGTTTCCTGTTGTGGTGGTAACAAATACTACGGATTGCAGAGGTTGCCTGCCTTGTCTAATGCTCAGACCATAATGTAAGCATTGTAAGGAGTACTAATCTACATACCTGATTTATCAGAAAATATCTGCATTTTTTTGTAGGGATGAAAAGAAAACACTGTTTGTGTGAGGTGCCTGTGAATATTACATGTATGATTTTATTGCTTTGAGTTGTCACTGTCAAAAGTTTTGTCTGGATTACTCTAATGCTACAGATGTATGGTCCTGGAAGAGTGGAAAAGATGGTGTTGCTCAAACAAAGCTGTGAATGTGTCAGCCCTCCAACAAATGTTCACGTGGAAACACCTTAAGGCCCATAGTCTTCAGAAAGGAGGTTCTCCAGAAGGTTTTGCTATGTTCATGTACTTCAAGGGGTTGTAAGGGAAGAATCTAGGCTGCAAACCCAGTGGGTGTTTCTGGAAATCTTGCCTGTCAGTCCTACACATTGGCAGGCAAACATTTTTATCCCAAGTGTTTGGCTGTCAGGAATGTTCTTTTTTAGAGGGAGCTTGCTGAGCGACTTGTGGCTCAGTTGCTCACAAGGTGACTATTGAACGGTTGATCACATACCTCAGGGTATGTGATGCAATTCCAGTAACCTGAAATGGAACATTTCACATATTCTGAGAAAGAAATGTTTCCTGCCTTTTCAGGTGTTGGACAGTAAATTAACTAGCAGTGATTTTCAGCTATCACTCATTGCTTGATTTAGGACTGATATCTTAGTGTAGCAGAAGTCAGACTTTCCTGAAACTACTCAGTGTGGAAGGGACTGCAGTTCCTAGTGGTGGTTTCCAGAGTTCTTTAAAAGCATGTTAATGTAATGACATGTAAATTTTGAATGCTGGTTGTGACAAAGACATAGGTAAGACACTGGCATTCACAGAGGAAATGAGCACATACTGAATGACCCAGTAACTTTGAAATTGTTAATAAGTCAGTGGAAGGAAATTTGCCAGAAATTGTGCCAGTGAAAACAAATATGATTTCGCTCTTGTGTCATTGGAGGGTGCATACGTGTTGTTCAGATATACACTAGAGGCAAGCAGTTTTGTTTTTCTGGGGTTTTCACTTGAGATGCACTGAAGCATTTTAATGTGTGATGACTGAAACACTGGGACTGTGACCTCAGTGCTTCGTAGTGGGATCTAGAGCCTTTCACCTCTAGGTCACGGGTTCAGGTCTGCCTCAAGTTAAGGATGACTAAAACTTGTTACCACCTGACAGCTGTTCATTGCTCTTGGGGGAGGGAGACATGGTGGTCCTTACATAGTTCTTAACAATCCAGCATCCACACTGACAATTACAGCTCTCTTCCGGCCAGTCAGAAAGGGCAAAGAATTTAGTATCTTGACCAGCTTCTATTTGAGTCAGTGTGGAAGTTTTGGAGGAGCAGCAGTGTGTCTCATGGTATGGGGTGCTTATTTGCTCAAGGCAGATGTCATGTGTTACAGCAAAATGCTAAGAAGGAAGCCTGGGGTGGGGGGGAAGGGGAAGACACTTTCCTGTTCTCTGGAAAAAAAAAACACATTTTTTAAAGAAGGAGTAATATTCAACAAAAAAGATGCTGTCAATAAAGCTATCTCACATTGAACACTGGTCTTCAAACATATTTCTGAGAATTAGAAACTAAGAAATGGTGCTAGGACATTGGTGTTACTACTTTGTTGTGATTTTTTTTTTCCCTTTCAAAAAATTTGTTAGCAAAATTGTAGAGCTGGCATAGTATCTCATCCCTAGGCTAGCAGGCAGGCTAGATTTCAGGTGTAGTAAGCAGACACCCAGAATCTGATGACACTTCTAGAAGGGTTGAATCATAGAATCAACTAGATTGGAAAAGACCGTTAAGATCATCAAGTCTGCTGAATTGTGTTACCACTGGCCATGAAACAATGTACCGATCTGATATTTAAATCAGCATTTCAGCTTGTGGGAATTTGTGTTACCAACTCTAGGCACTAAATCATAAGGAATCATGTAATACAGGACTTGAATGTCATCAAGTGGCTTTTGATATATCGAAAAAGGAGACTGACATGGATTTTGTCACCCAGATATTAAAGTGAAATAGTTCTGTCTGTCTTTGACATGGAATAAAGTGGGAAATAATGGTACTGTATTCCGTACGTACAATTTAAGTCAGTAGCATTTTAAGTATAAAATGTTGTCACCAAATATATGAAAGCACTCTGTAAAGGAAAATCACAAAACACCAGAATTTTGTTCCCTGGTTATGTTTCCCATTACTTCATTTTGTCCTGTAGTGTGGAAGTTGCCCATGACTATAATGTGTGTTATTTTGTTGGGGTTTTTTTTTCATGCAATTCCAAAAAACTACTTTCTGTGAAGTGTGTGCATTTAGCATAGTATTGCATATCTTCAGCACAGTAAGGTGAGAGGTTTAAGGTGCATTTCAGTGGTTTCTGTCCTAGTTTTTTGCACCAGCTATGAATAGTTGGAAAAAAAAAGCCCAAAAAAAGGCAACAAGGGACTTGATTTTTAAAAAGAGCATATTCAGCTGATTGTGCTGACTGTGAAGGCTTAAGATCTCTGGGTATGGCAGCCTCCAGTGATCTTTGCAAACTTTTAGTTAAAATAAATGAAAACATAACTGGTAGAAACTTTTTTAATTCCCTTTTGCTCTCTATTGTTTCTCATATGTTGAAAGGCCACTGATGTATCTGCTTGTTTCTGGTCTGTCCATATGTTTTCACATAATCTGACTTTGGCAGTCAGAATTTTTCTCTGCAATCTACATTTATAATTTCTTAGCACCTGGGTGTTGTGTTGTAAAAAGTATCTACAATTGCCTGTACTGTATTTGGCTGAAGAAACATACAAAACAGACACATCAAGGAAATAATTAAATGGTGTAATGCCTTAAGAAGAATGTGGAGTGGGTCTGCTGCTGGGTTCTGGAACGTGTGCCTGCCTTCTTGGGTGGTTTTGCTGTTCCTGTTTTGAATGTTAAAAGGGGAAAAAAAACAGCTTCTGTTCTGATGACTGACTTGTGTGATGCAATTCTGATTAGCTAAATCTGCCTTGTTCAATGAAGTTGATGTGGTTTGACAGCACCTTGATTAGGAAGCAATCATTTCTGTTGATAGTAAGCAGTTAGTCACTTTCAGCAGAGATAGGAATGCCACCCTTTGTCTTGCATGAAGCATGATTTGTTGGTTTAAGTCCTGGTTAAATTCAAAAGGAAACTGTGGGTGGAATGGGAAAGAATATAGTATCAGATGTTTATGGTAGACTCCACAGCCCTTATAAAATGGAGACGTTATTGTCTTGGCTGGCATTGAGACACAAAAGAGGGAGAGAGAAATTTTGTCTTTGGAAGCATTTGCAATGTGAAGGACTGAAAAAGAAAGCTCTGGTTCAAAGAAATACAGATTAGGAGAACTCTTCTCCGTTACCCCCAGCCTGTATTCCTGTAAGATGAAGCAAAATTTGTTAGTATTTCATAGACCACTGGTTGGTGGAGAAAGATGGTGTGAACACAAACCTGATGAGTGAAAGTACTTTCAGGGTTTAATTCTTGATAAAAATTAACAATAACTTTCTGTTACCATGCGTATGCAGTCTCAGTGGTTGTCTATTCTCCCACTGTACTAAGAGGGATGTTAAGAAGTTGTAAAGCAACTCTAGGTAAGGAAGTTGTGCTGAAAAAATGGAGTGTGTTGTGGAAACACTTATTTCTTCAAAGAATTCTTGAACAAGAAATTAAGCAATGCTTCATGCCAGAATGACTGTATGGTTTAATTGTTGAGGGTCTCATTCTGACAGCTGTATCCTTGCAGGGGCCCAACTTCTTGCCTGGTGGTCCTTTTAGCCCCAGGGGGCTACGGGTGGGTTGAAGGCCCAAGTGATTGAAAAAGTATGTCCCTGTTCAGGCTTGGGAATGTCATCTCCCGCACTGCCAACTGGTTACAGATCAGTCTTCTGCTATACAACCCAGGAGGAGATAGATGTACATGCCTAATTTCTGTTCACAGTGTTGCAGTTCTGTTCAAGTGAACCTTGGCAGTAATTCAGATCACCAGTGCCAAGCTGACTAGGACTGAAAAAAATGTAACAAATTAGACCAGGTCTGTAGCTTGGACTTAGCAGAGCAATAAAGGTAGTAAATGGTAAGGGATGGAAACATGTTAGTGGTATTCTTGTCCTCCTCATCTGGATGTGGTCTTGATTCAGCTAATTAATTGACCCTGCCTCCCACATGCATTTGTTGGAGACACTACAGGGAAGATTGTATAAAGTATATCAACTCTAGCTGAATGCGTTTTTTGTAAGAGAGAAGATAATTTTCAATTCTTACCTGTTATTTTCTGTCAAGGCAAATTGAGTATGGCTCCCTCTAGAGCTTGTCAACTCTACAGCCTCTCTCTGCCTTTTTTCTTCTCCCCACAAACCCCCACCATGTTTTAATATGGGGCACACCATTCAGCTCACAAGGGTTGAAAAACAAATGCTGCTCATGAATGATCCCCTGTATCACAGCATGTTGTGCAGGTTCTGGACCACTGGAGTAAACTAGTGTCTGCTGCACTCACAACTGCCTCTCTTAATGTGAAATTGGTATTTGTTTTTCCTCCTTTTTTATTTATTTATTTATTTAAGGCTGGAAGAAGTATTCCTACACACTTACTGTTTTGCTCCTCCCTTTCTGTAACTGAAGAGAAACATTCTCTTTCTGCCTTTGCCAAACTATTTAGAAGAAGAGTGTAAATTAAAACCATTTATTTTGAAATGTGCTATTGGAGCAGACTGTTTATACAAGTGTAAGAAATTGTACGTAGTATTTGGTCTGGTCTGCAACGAAAAGGTTTTTCTTTTTTGCTTGCTTCTTTTAATTTTTACATATGGGATATTGGTTATAATGTAGACAAAAGTGTTTGAGGCTCCAGTTTACATGTCAGTGTTTTAGTGCAGTAGAGGCAATGGTATTTTAATGAGGAACATAGGTTTTTGCAGTGTTACTCAAATAATAGTTTTAGAGTTATACTGTGATCAGCTTGAGACCAAATAACGCATGAACATGATGGTCAAGTTTTTCTGACAGGAGGGCGCTCATCAAGTGAATCTAGAATAAACAGTCACTGGCTAATAACAAAGCTGTTGATATTTATCCATCAGTTGGTGGACGAGTGAGTCGGGAGTTAAATTACACACGACAGAAGATTGGAGAAGAGGCCATGTTTAACCCTCAGCTCATGATCCAGACTCCACAGGAAGATGGTGCTAATGTACTAACAACAGAAGCACTCCGACAGCACCTAGACTCTGCACTTCAGGCCAGCAGAGTACATGTCTATATGTACAACAGGTAAGTGAAAAAGCAAAAGTCTTCTTACCATCTCTAACAGCTAAAAAGTGGGCACATGCTTCCCTCCATCTATTTTTAAACAGCACTTCAGAGCCTTTCAAGGCTGTGTTTTGATTTGAGTATCGCTGGTTTCTGATACTTGACTTTGTGCCATCATAGTGGTGACAAGTTGGCTTTTAACAAATAAGAAGGGGTAAGTGGTGTTGGAAAAGACTGTGAGAGTGTACCCCTATGGGCAGTGCTGCAGTATCCAGCATTGGTCTTGGTAAAGGAGTGGTGTCTGTACTCTTAAACGTAGGACCTTATGTTTGGGATTCCTAACATGAAAACCCCTCCATATTAGAGTTGAATTCAGTTGCTGACACCATCATGGGGTACGTAATGATTGTGATCAGCAGCGCAGGTTACCATCCATCCAATAGTTTGAATATAAAGGGAAATGGCAGTGGGTGAAATAATAGCTGTTAGTAACACAGACAGTACAGCTGGTCTTCAGAGTATCCATGTGTGCAACTGAAGGTTGGAAGCTGTGTGTGGTCCAACAAAAAATAATAAAGGTGCACCTTAGTAAGGTACCAGCTTTAGGCTAGTAAGATATCTCCCTGAAAAGTGGTTCCTCTGGGGTTTCTACTTACATGATGATCTGTCTAGGGGTGCTGCCTGTGAGGTATGAAGCTCCCTGTCTTTCCACCCATCTTTTCAGCACATCCAGCTGATGCCTCAATGAACTAACGCTGAAGCTCCAATTATCTTTAAACCAGCTCCTGCCTTCTCTAAGGTGTTAGAAGTCATGGAAGTGGAAGCTGACTCATAGCTGAAAAAGGAGGGCAGAAATCATAGTGGTTTCATTTCTTCTGCATGCGTGGGTCAGCTGGGAATGGTCTAGTCTTCTGAGCTGGAGCTGGCTTCTCTCTCACTTCTGTCACTGAGTGGCATCTTAAGTCACAAGCAGTCTCATTTATATAAGGATGGATTTTTGTCACTTTAACATGTACTGACTAGCCTGAACATCAAGAAGCAGCTCCATTATTTTTAATGAGTTTTACAGAGAGTGTGAGAGTAACTGAAACAAATATCTTGTCTGTAACTACAGAAAGAAAGGCATTTCCTTTTTTTTTGTGAGGCATTTTCATCTATGCTGAATACTGTTTGCCTTTCTTAATGCTTTACTGCTTGAGGGCAATATGTGTATATGAGTTATAATTTTAAATGTCTGTTACATTTTAAAGATAAATTTTCAGGAATTGTGTAAGAAAATGTCCTGCAATAGCTACTAAGAAGGAGAAAAACAACTGTTACAGCTGAACCCAGACAGAAAAAAATTTGTTATGTTTCTTACAGACAGTGGAAATTGGAACATTTGTGTTACAAATCAGGAGAACTCATCACAGAAGCAGGTTACATGGACCAGGTATGTGCAGTTGGCACCAGGTTACAAGATTCGTCTGTTTTCATGATTCAGCTTGTGCTGTTTTGTTTATATTCTAGTATAACTGTGGTTTTCCCCTTTTTGATTTTGACAGATCATAGAATATCTTTATCCTTGCTTAATTATCACTCCTTTGGACTGCTTCTGGGAGGGAGCAAAGCTACAGTCAGGAACTGCCTATCTTTTGTAAGCACGTTTTTTTTATAACTTTCTGTTATAACGAAGTCTGGTCTGACTGATTTTTATTGTGTAACTGTATATGATTTTTCAGTTGCATTCCCATTGTTTACTCAGATTCTGGTTTAGCAGAAAAATAAAAGACAAAGTGTAGCATCTCTACAGAAAATACACATGGATTATGGATTTTTGGTTGTTTTTTCCACCACTGACAAAAGATTTTCCTGTTTCTAAGAGATGATTTGTAGCATTGATTTAAATCCTACCTTATTTTTCCCTTCCTAAGAGCATGCAAAAAAGTTTTTCTGAATGCAAACTTTAAGAATTGTGTGTCTTTTTTTTTTTTCCTCCCTGAAATAAACTTTTTTCTGGTGTTTGCTTTGGTTTGATTTGATTTTCTGTATGTACCACCTCTCTCTCCTCTCACTTCCCCCTCCCCCCAAAAAATCCGTTGGCTGGGAATTCCTAAGAAAATGTCTTGGGTTAAATCTCAAGTCTTCCTGAGGACTAAAGAGCAAATCCTTTGCTTATAAGATCATTAAAGAAACCATATAGTATCTTTTATGGGTGGTTTCTTACAGTTTACAAGTGTGATATAATATGCCCTGAATCCTTTAAAGAGTTAACTGTTAATCTGTGCAGGCATTTTCTGTTAATTATGCAAGAGTTAGCATTTAAGTTATTGTTTCTGTCCTGGTTTGCATGTCTCTGTAAAAGCAATTTGCAATGGCCATCTTCTAACCTTTAGTGTACAGTTTTAGATGGGGAAATAAGGGGTTTTGTGTTTTCTGGTTGGCAGATTCAGAATAATGACTTAAGCCTGGTTAAGCAGATACAGTGTGGTTTGAATCACAGAATAAGGCAGCCAAAAGCCTTTCTAGTCTGTCAACATCACAAATTCAGGAGTGGGGGGTGGGAGACTTGACAGCGATAGTAGTGACAGCCATGGTAGCAGGAGAGCTTGATGGTTGATAGTCAAGCTGCCAGGTCATTTGAAGGAGCGCAGCATTGTTATAGATAAACAAAGATCAGTTATATTGATTGATTACATTTGCAAGATGATTAGTAGACTAGCAAGAAGTAATCTGATACTATGAGAAAGGCTTTCTTTCCTCAGCCCCCTCTCTTTTTTCCCTCTCCCCTCCCCCCCCTAATTCTTTGAAGCAGCAGTTGGCTGCTTTTTTGTTATTTAGGTGCTTGATGATTTGTTTTGCTTTGCTTGTAAATGGAAGTATTTTTGACCTGTGGTTATTCCACAGTTCTTTTTAAGACCTGAATATTTTTGTTAAAATTGCAGCTAGGCTGCAAGAAAAGTACATAAACAAATCTAATTAAAACATGCCTTGCCGTTTATGAAACAACCTTATGAGAAGAAGTTTTACCGTATAACAGAAAAGAACTCGTTTATTTGTGCAAATATGAATTTTAAAAGTATGTTTGTTTTGGTACTTCTTTTGTCTTTTCTGTATGTGTCATTTTCTTCTGGTTTCTCTTGCAGAGGGAAGCCTCCTTTACAGTGGATCAACTTTGACCCCTTAGAATTCTTGGAAGAGTTAAAGAAAATAAACTACCAAGTGGAGAGCTGGGAAGAAATGCTGAATAAGGCAGAGGTTGGTCATGGTTATATGGATCGACCCTGCCTGAATCCTGCTGATCCCGATTGCCCAATTACAGCTCCCAATAAAAATTCCACTAAAGTAAGTTTCATTGTCCTTGTGTATATCTTTTCAAGTGTGGCTGGGGTTGGTGGGGGTGAGAGAGAGGAGAAAAGAAGGTACCACTTTCTTCCAAGCTATATATAGTTTGTATTCTTGAGTGATAAATTCTTTCTGCTCCTGTTACATGCTCTTAGCCCACAAGTATGAAGTTTCCCTCATTCTGTGATGCAGTGCTTGAGCCCATGTATTTAATTGAGAATGCACTTGTCAGCTACTGTCTGGGAATGGCAATGCAGTGATGTGGCACTTGAGCAAACCTGATGCCTTAGACATAGCCACTTCTGGAATACAGCTGACACTATATGCTCGTGCAGCACAGCAAAGCCTTCTTTCAAACTAGCTTCAGTTTTGTTGACTTTTTTGGAGAATTTGAAGTCACAGACCCCAGTTTTATGTATCCCTTTATCAATCACTTCACACTGTGGAGAAATGACAGTCTAGTCTACAAGTATCCATCTGATCTGTTCAGTCTGATTTGTTGAAAACATTTCTCTTTCTAGATCTCCTAGATTGTCCTTAATGCATGTTATTCTGGTATACTGGGTGTTGAATTAGGGTATGAGTTTGTCTAAAGATGTGAAACTGATTGTTTCTTAATAACTTTTTCTAGCCTCTTGATGTAGCCCTTGTTTTGAGTGGTGGATGCTATGGACTGTCGAGAAAATACATGCATTGGCAAGAGGAGTTAATTATAGGTGGTACAGTCAAGAACAGTTCTGGTAAACTTGTCAGGTAAATGTTTAAAGAAAATGTCAAAGTTTTTCTTTGTTAAGAGTTTGGGTTCTGGGGTATGGGGGAGGATCATGCAAAATCTACTGCTCTTGATGAATCCCAGTTTAGGAGGACATGCCTCAAGAGAAAGAACTTAAAAGAGTGATTAGGTAGTTTAAGGAATAGTCGTTGCTTCCTGCTTCTAACCTCAGAATGACAGTGTATGTTGCTCAGAAAGAAAGCTTTTTCTTGGCAATTTTGTTTATAGAATGAGTGTTGAACAGTGTTTAAAGCACCAAAGACTTTTGAGCATGTTTTGAAATACCATCAAAGTAAAAGGAGGAGAAAAATAATTTGGATAATACGGCATTCGACTTGTCAGAATTCCAGAATCTCCACTGAACTTTTTGTTCAAGATCAGTATAGAGAAAAGTCTATTTCTATGTCACTACATCTTGGATAAGTTTTGAGCAGTAAAACAAACGCGTTTGTTTCAGGCTTCTTGAAGTTGTAGAATATTGGACTTCAGTGGGGGAAAAAACCTGTGAAATAGAGCTCTTCTGAAAAATATGGACCATGCTAAGCTAAATGAAGTGTGACCAGTAGGTTGAAAGAGGTGATTCTGCCCCTCTGCTCTCTCTCTTGAGACCCCACTTAGAGTACTGGGTGCAGTTCTGATGTCCCCAGCATAAGAAGGACATAGAGCTGTCGGACCAAGCCCAGAGGAGGGCCGCAAGGGTGATCAGGGGGCTGGAGCACCTCCCATATGAAGACAGGCTGAGAAAGCTGGGGCCTGGAGAAGACAAGGCTTCCAATATCTGAAAGGAGGCTACAAGGATGCACTTCATCAGGGACTGTAGTGATAGGACAAGAGGTAATGGGTTCAAACTTAAACAGGAGAGATTTAGGTTAGATATAAGGAAGAAGTTCTTTACTGTGAGGGTGGAGAGGCACTGGAACGGGCTGCCAAGGAAGCTGTGAATGCTCCATCCCTGGCAGTGTTCAAGGCCAGGTTGGAGGAGGCTTTGAGCAACCTGATCTAGTGTGAGGTGTCCCTGGCCATGGCAGAGGGGCTGGAACTGCATGATCTTAAGGTTCTTTCCAACCCAAACCATTCTGTGATTCTATAATTCTTCCATATTTAATATAGAGAACTTTTACTAGAACTTTTAATATGAATGTTGACCTTTTTTACATTCACACTAAACATTGGTAAGTCAACAAGTATCCAAAGTATGTATTTTTAATGAAAAATAAAATAGTTCCTTAATCTTCTAAAACTATTGGGTACATTTGCACACTGTGGAAATTCAAGATGGATAGTGGTTGCCCTTGTGTAGTCATTGCAGATTGTCAGGCATCAGGAATTTAATCTAGCATTTGTCTCCAAGGGATAAAAAAGATCAAGGTATTCAAATGACAAATTGCCAACAGCATTTACAAGATCTTGTAGAAATAAGTGTTCCTGTGGCATCCTCACAGTAATCTGTCTATCAATCGTAATCTTTATAACTGATTTGTAGGGTTACATTCTTTGCTACTGAAACTGATCCTATTGAAAATAATGGCAAAACTCTCATTAACTTCAGTGAAACCAGATTTAGCCTCAGTACTTGCATAGACCAGTACAGATGCACCAAATACATGGTAGAATAATTATACTCTGTTAGATTTTAATACAAACATGTGCCTTATAAATCAAGAACTCATGCAGGCTCCTGTTAGAGTCTCATTTGGGACTCTATTATGATATCATAAAAATAATTTCCTGAAAATGCTCATTTTATGCCTCTTCCTCCTCTATGCTCTTCTCTCCATGTCACAGTGCCCAGGCTTTGCAAACCATGTTTCAGCTAATGACTCCTAAGCAAATGTATGAGCACTTCAAGGGGTACGAATATGTTTCGCATATCAACTGGAATGAGGATAAGGCAGCAGCAATTCTGGAAGCCTGGCAGAGGATGTATGTTGAGGTAAAATTAAAAATAGCCGAGATGTCAGACTATGAAGTCCTGCAAAGATCCACTGGCTTCTGTCACAGCTTTTCTTCAAGGAAGATGCTTAAACCGGAACTCAGTTATTGCCTTGCAGTTTTTATGTTGCCTCCTCCCCTCCATTGAAGGAGCTACTTATTATTTACATATGAGAAGCCATGAAGGTTTTGCTCTTTGCTGTCTGGGACACTTGCTTTGCTGGGGCTGAAAAAGAACCAGAGAGTTAGCTGGCATTTAAAACTTTTGGTTGGCATGGTTATTGTAAGGGTGTCTGGAAAACATTAGCCAGTCAGAGACTGCTCTCTCAGCAGCAGCCCTGGTGGGGAGGCTGTGTGACAGTACATGGTCTCTGTGTCCCAAGCTCTGACCTCTGCTACACTGCTTCTGACCTCTGTGAATGGCCCAGGCGGGGAGGGGGAAAGAGGAGTACTTGAGAGATTGCTGGGCTTGGGCTAAAGGCAAAATTCGTACTGCAGTAAATGCATGGTGGAGTTACAGGAGGAATGTTAAACATTTGGAATGGGCTGGGAAAGCAATAGCCTTTCCTGAAAGATGCAGATTTGTGTCTGATAATCAATGGCTTGCAAATGCATTTGTGTAGCATCAGCATAATCTCTGTGTAGGGTGCTGGCTTTCACAGGGACATTGAGGCTAAAGTAGTTGATTTCAGATGTGTGCTGTAGAAGATGGTAATAAATTTTTTCTTTAGTCACATCTAATTTTATTTTTCTTTTCATAGGTTGTTCATCAAAGTGTTGCACAAAACTCTACTCAGAAGGTGCTCTCCTTTACTACAACCACCCTGGATGACATCCTAAAGTCATTTTCTGATGTCAGTGTTATCAGAGTAGCTAGTGGCTACTTACTAATGGTAATAAAATAAATGTATTTAATTTTCTCTGGTAGTAGAGCAGGGATTAAATATTTTATTGTTACCAGTCAGCAGTCCAGAACATTTTAGATATGTATAAAATATCAGCTACAGTTTGTAAACTTGTCTCAGGCTTGTCACCTGTTTCTCTGTGACATTTGCAATGTGTCTATTTAAAAATATTTGTATTTTGGTTGGTAAGAGATAGCTGTTAGAGAAGGATCCATTCTGACATTTTGCTTTTTTCCCCTCAACTTCTTCCCTCTCCCCTTGCTTTAGCTTGCCTACGCCTGTTTAACAATGCTGCGGTGGGACTGTGCCAAGTCTCAGGGTGCCGTGGGGCTGGCAGGAGTCTTGTTGGTTGCACTCTCAGTGGCTGCAGGATTGGGCCTGTGCTCATTGATTGGAATTTCCTTTAATGCTGCCACAACTCAGGTAATTAGGAGACACAAGTCTGCTGTTAAATTACAAGTACTCTGCTAGTAAGTGAACACAACTGAATCTCTGAGGGGCGAAAAACCTGCAAAAGTATCTTGGCATGAGATTTTTACTTGTGCCTTTCTCCCATCTCATAACTTTTGCTGTAAGAAATTATGTGGTCATGCTGTAAAATGATACTAAAAGGCAAATATCATGCAGTTTGTAAAATTACTAGATTCTGGGTTATTTGATTTTTCTGTTCCCAGCATGAATGGAGGCATCCAGTTGTACATAATAAACTGTAGGTTTTGTCTTTACATCTGAATTATCAGGATGCTTAAATTTTGCAAATATTTTTTACTGTGGCTTGAATTAGTGTCAGATATTACTTGTCTACCCCAAAACTGATTTATTTTTTGTGTGCCTGTAAATGTTATACTGTAAGTTCCTCAGCAGTATTCCAGAATAAAAGTTAATAGCTATATCATATCCTTTTGATTTTCATGTTACCCTTGGATTTGTTAATAGTATAATGTAAGTTGCTTTAATTAGCCATTTAATGGGTAGATTCATGGCAGATCATAAAACAGCTTTCTTGTTTGTTTTTTGTTTTGTTTCTCCCCCAAGGTTTTGCCTTTTCTTGCTCTTGGAGTTGGTGTAGATGATGTTTTCCTTCTGGCACATGCATTTAGTGAAACAGGACAGAATAAGAGGATTCCATTTGAGGTAATAACAAATGGGGATTTGGGGGAAGATAAACCAAAAGGTGTTATGTAGGAAAAAATAACTGTATCCAGAATTAATAAGCAGTGATAAGAAAAACCTATATTTTTTTCTCAAAAGCTTTTCCTAGGGTCTGGAGATTCTTATTTCTGTCTAATAGGAAATAATGGCAATACATGTGATCATAGAATGTTTTGGAATGTTCAGATTTTTTTTTTTCTTTTTTAATAGTGTCTTAGATTTATTTTGTCTTGAAATTTAAAATGTATAATTGTCATACAAAGACTAATTTTCATAGTCCAAATTCTGCCTGAAATTTCAACAAAAGTAAGTGTAAATTTAGGAACAAACTCAAATATAAGTCTTACAATTAAATGATAGAATGCGTTCAATGGAAGAATGCAGAAATCTGAGTGCGTAAAGATCGAGGAGAAGGAGAACTTCGAAAACAAAGATTTCTCTTTTTTGTATCAACTACTAGCTTTACTTTGTTTTGGTCTTAAATTTGAGTTATTTTCTGGTTTTTGTGGGGGGCTTCTGTTCTGGTGTTTGTAATTGACTATAGCATTTCAAAGTATAACATTAATGTTATGAAATCTATGGTGTCATCAATTTTATGATTCTTTCCTTTTATTGACCTTTTCACACTCAGTCCAAAGTTTCATATGCAAACTACAAGCCATTTAAAAGCAGTGTATATTTGTTGATTCTGTTCTGTACAAGCAGTGTCTTTCTTGTGCTCTTTCCAGCTGGCTTGGCATGCAGGCACTACAACTCACTCTACTACAACCTCCATATGCTTCAAAATAGCCTGTTGGGTTGGGAAAGGGTCATGTGTTTATCTTGATTTCCCTGCGGTTTTTGTGTGTGGTGCCTGGGTTTTGGGTTGGTGGTTTTTTGGTTTTTTTTCGTACATACTTCTTCAAGATACATAGGTATGTTATGCCTCATGCTGTTAATACATGATTATTTTGCTTGAAAAATGGGAACACCAAGTGGAACTAGTGGAAAATACATCCTACTTAAATACAGATGTATTTGATATAATGTCAGTTTGATATAATGGATTTGATATAATGCCAGTGATATAATGGGTTTATATCTGATATAAACCCATTTAGTTTTGTGTTCTGGATTAGCTCTGAGAATGTTTTCTACCCACAAACAACATGAACACTTCATGTGCCATCTGCTTTTCTCCTGAACAGAATACTTAGTATACTGTTTATTCTCACTACTCTGAAATGCACACCTGTGTTCAGAATTTCATTGTAATAATTTTTCACTGTTACTGTGTTATATCTGTCAGATGATCCCTTCATTTGCAGGACACCACCTTATTCACTTGACTTTAAGATACATCATTTGTTTTGCAGGACAGAACAGGTGAATGTTTGAAGCGAACAGGAGCAAGTGTAGCCCTTACATCTATCAGCAATGTTACTGCTTTCTTTATGGCTGCCTTAATCCCTATTCCTGCTTTACGAGCATTTTCACTCCAAGTAAGTTTGTATACTCTTTGTTGGCTCTTATGCGTGGTCCCATCATGGAAAGCCAATGATACCTGTTAGTAGTAGTGTTAAAGTTTGCATTCAGTGCTACTGCAGTTCACTGAACCAGTTACCATAGATCTGGGTGATAACAGCTGCTATCTGCCCTTGATTCTGCTCCTCCCATTTCGCAAGCCTGCAGTCTCTTGCATCCTATTGGCAGGTGAAAGAATACTCACTGGGTTGAGTGCAAAGTCCAAGATGTATGTAACTAAGAAGAAACAATTCTTCAGAAAGATTTGCATTCTTAAGTCAAGAGGAGTAGACTGTGCTTTACTGTGTATTGTAACATTCCTCACGAGGAATTTCATCTTTCATTCATGTTTGTCCCTTTTGCTACTCTTAAAAACTATAACCATAGTGCAATGACAGCAGCAAATATGCATTTGCCATATTAATTATTACTGCAGCAGTTTGTACTCCTTACTTCCAAGAGAATTTTAGCAAACTTGGAGAAAACTTGAAGAATTTTATTTTTTAACTGCTTTGAGAGAAAATGTGAATTTTATGTGCTGAACCATGTATTGCTTGCTCTATCTTTCTCCCTTTGTCTTCTTGTATTCATTTGGACAATATACCTTCAGGAATATGAAATATTAAGGATGCTGGAGAAAGCTTTCTTCTGCAAGCAAGGGCTCTTTGAAGAAAGCTTTGGGAGTTCCTCCCCTGACACAAGCAATTTATAGTGCTGTCTGACCTTGGTGCAGAGCAGGCAAACTTACTTTTTCAGTAGTTATTTTTCCTCTGCTGTAGCCTGGTTCTCCAATCATTTTTCATTCTCCTTGAGCCCTTGGCTACCCAGAGGAAACAAGAGCTGCAATTTTTCTTAATACATGTGGCAATTGTTGTTTTCAAAGATTTATGTACGCCTGCATGAAGCTGTAAAATGGTAAATTGTTTGAGATCGCAGTTATGTTATGAATAGGCATTAATAGTTTGTTTACCACTTTCTCTCAGTAGGCAGTTTCATAGTGGATAATAAAAGAAAGTAAAAGCCTGTTTGGTTTTACGCACTTTTTAGCAGATATCTGTGGCAGCTAAAACTAGATTCCCAGTCCTCACTGATTAGCAATATTTAGCTCTTCTGATTTGCCAGAAACCTAGATGTCCATTCTTACAGGGCATGTGACAGTGAATTGTTTTATTATATGACAAAGAACAGTGCCAATGTGTGAAATATATTTTGAAGTGTAACACTTCTTGTGTTGGAAGAGGTTACTCATGTCTTCTAAATCTGTGGCGCAAACACATTCAACACGTAATTTAGGCAGGCTGCTGAAGATCTTCAGTGGGAATCGGTTGTTCAGCCTAAATGCATCTTATAACAAGTTTCCAATAGTGATGGGCCTTTTTGTCCTAATTGCAGTGCTAACCCGTTGAGTCTGAGCCACCAGAAGTAATTCTTCCTTATCTGATGAAATTTTGCTCAGCCTTTCTCTGTTCTTGCTCTTCACATGACATGTTCATCGTATTCATCAGAACATGACAGGTTGCTTTTGGAATGTACATGACGACAGCATCTGCAGTTGTTACTATAATCTAAGTATAAGTTAAATATACCTTTCTAAAGTCTTTTTGACTGCTGCCACACTGTAGTCTGAGTCAGGGAAAGTTCATAAAATGAAGTCTGTACAGCAAAATGACAAACAAAAAGTTTCCAGTGAGATTTCAACATATTCATGTATAAACATGTTGATATTATTCAGAATAAAAACATCAAGATCACAGTCCTTTCTAAGGCAGTGATTAATATGGAATCTATGTGTAAGAATGTTTGGGTGTCCAGAAATTAATGTTTGAATTGCTCAATCTTTTTCTCACATGCAACTGTAATTTGTCTTTGCTTGTGTACAGTAACCCCTTATATATATACAAGAGATGGAAAAATGTGCAAAAAAAAAAAAAAAGAGAGAGAGCTGGAGACCCATAATAAAGATTTACTGATGACAGAGCAGTATATGTGACTGATATGTATATAATTAACCACTAAAATAACACCCTTTGCTGTTAGAAAGGAACACCTATTACTTGCTTTGCCTATCTTCATCAGGTAAAATCAAAATCAGGTGATATATTAATAATAACATTCAGAATCACATAACCATGGCAGATTTTGGTGGGTGGTCTGTATTTATATATGGATTTCTTTATTTACAGTCTTCTTCCTCCCTCTCCCTTTTACTCAGGCTTGTTTAAACAAGAAGTCCTTGCAGTCTTTGACAGCTTCCTAGCAAGACTTAGAAAGCAATGAAATAGTGCATTTACTTTTCACAGATGCTGCCTTCTTCTCATCTAGATAGTGAATTTTTAGCAGATGGGCTTAAAAAACGGATTGCTCTTGACCTTGTTTTGCTCTTCGTTCACTTTTCTTGAGACATTGCAAGATAATTGTCAAAGTTTCCATAACTGTTGAGGCCCAGTATCTGTAAAGTAACCCAGCTGCTGAGGGAGGATAGATGGCTTCCTGCATCTACAAGCCCAGTTTTTAGTTAGAATCTCACATTTTACATATCAATGCTTTCTTCTTTCTCAGCTTCTCTTCTGTTCTGCCAGCTAAAGCAGTTCATTGATACCTCTGAGTTGTTAATTTATGGAACTCAAGCACTGCAAATCTGATGCTGTCTTAGAAGATCCCTAGGGTTAGCTCTTGCCAAGTTTGAAAAAATGGAAGTCCATTTATTGATCCTTTTTGAAAGTGAAGTTTTTAAAATCAGTTCCATAAAGCAGACAGGGACTGTTTTCACTTCTTTTTTTTTTTTTTTTTTTTTTTTTCATTTGTTGATCTTACTAGCTCCTTATTTAAGAAGTTTTAGGGCAGAGTTGCTGAACATGTCCCAGATACTGAGTTACAAGAATCACCTGTAAGAGTGCTCAGGACTTTGAAGGAGGAAGTCTTGAGTTTTCAGATGTGTTTCATTTCTTAAAATTGTGGCAGAGGAACTGGTTATCAGGGAAATCCACTGAAGGTTTTTGAAGTTTGTAGTAAGAATGTCTTAAACATAGCCCTTTGTTTTGAGTATAAATGAAGGAAGGCAGGGCAGAGCCAGATTATTCAGACACCATTATGGAATAAATTCTGCTCAGGAAAGAGAAGCTTCACAAAAAGTCATCTAACTCTTCTTGCTTATACCAGAAACTTCCTCCCTCAGCAGCAGAGGAGTGGTGTGGATTCACTAATGAGTAGGCGTGGAACTTTTCCCAATAAATCTTAGCAGTAACTTTTTCCCTCACCAGAAGAATGACAAGTTTTTTTCCTAAATGTACTAGGTGGTGTGGTGGTGGGTTTGTGGAGAGAAAAAATGTAAGTTTTTAAGCTCATTCAGTTATCTTGCTCTGCTGAAGTGGTTTGTCCTCCTCCTTTTACTCACTTAATTTACCTTTGCCTGTTCCTGACATGAGAATTTAACAAGAAAAATTAAAGCCTGAGGGAAAAGGTAGGGCACAGGGGCGATCTGGGTCTGTACATTGTCAGGAGGGAGTTGCAGATAGAGAGCAGTAGGGTGGAAGTTTCCCTGATGGACCTCCTCATCTGTTCATCACCTCTGGCTATACAGCACACCCGTTCTCCTTGGGTGGGCTGCCAGGAACAGCGCATAGCAGCACATACCTTCGGCGGGGCCCCAGCCTACCAGCCTAGCCCTCGTCTCCCTTGCTGCCTCCAGCACAGAGTGCCATTCTTCTGTCTCCGTTAACAGTTGCAGCAGCAATAATATTTTTAGGCTGTGCATTATGAAAAGATGCAAAAAGCGGAGTATGTTTCTCAGGAAGTGGCCAACATTTTTTTCCGATTAATGGAATTTTTTTACTACTCTCTGATCTCATTTCACTGAATGCCTTCATTTTACACTCTTGAGTAGGCCCCATTTTATCCCTCCTAGGACTAATATTACCTGTGTTGATTTCTCAAGGAAAAGGTCTAAGGCCCTTTCCCACTTGACCATTCATCTCTGAAGGGGTGAGAGAAGATGCCCTGTTTCCGAAAATCTGAAGCATGCTCTTAGGTTGGGTGCTGCTAACAGATTGCCTGTACTTTGGAAGCTCTGCTGCCACATTTTTTTGTTGCTACTTTTTCAATCAGTGTAATAGTTACAGCTTGTGGGGTATTACCATAGTCACATTTCTCATACATTCCTATTCCCAGCCACCAGATGTCTAAATGGTATTGGAGGGGGAGCAGTGGCTGATGCATCAGGTCAGGCACTGACCCATCAGCAGTTCTTCCTTTCCACTCATTATCAAGTGACCACATGTTTTTTGATGGGACAACAAATTAAAGCTGGTACAGGAACAATATTTTCTGTATTTAATTGTGAAAACTGAGAACATCCTTGAATATCTGGGGAGGTGGGTAAGGGAGAGACAGTGTGCAATAAGAAGTGAGGTGTTCTAGGAATTTATTTAGGTCCATTCAGAACAGTAAGGATTGTTTAAAAATACTTTACTTGAAGGGTTGGTACATCAACACCCTAAAAGGGGTCTAAGAGGGATGCCATGTTATTAGGCAGATTTACTGTCTGTTGTTGGGTTAGTTTTGATGCTTCTTAAAAATCCAATTTAAATATAACTAACTTTAATGGCATCTCTACCACACTCTTAAGTGTTATTTTTCAGGTTTAGTGGCATTTGAGATTCAAGGATGTTGGGGTTTGCAAAGGGAGCTGATATGGCATGAAGTGTTTGCAGTTTATGGAACAGAGGACTTCTGTTAGTTTTTCAGCCATGCTGGGAGGAGTAAGAATTACTGGGTCAAGCCTCAGCTGTTTTTTCCAAATCTCACTAAATCTTAGCAGATCCTTGATAGAAGATCTTGGTTAGACACAACTAGTTCTTCATGTTATATGGGTGATTCAGCCTTCTCTGGTTTAGCAGCAATAAAGCAAGCAGTTGTATGAACTAGGTCCAACAAACACCTTGCTTGCAACAGCAGCCATTTGTTTTTCTGACAGATTCAGTTAATTCTAGAGAGAATCAAAAGGAAATCACTTAATTTTAAAGTTTTGGTTATGACCTTATATACCTTTCTGCATGGATATTTATAAATAATGAAACAGTCACTGGATCTTTTTTCTCAAAGATGGCTGAATACTAATTTGGCTTTTAAGTACTCGGTAAATTCCGGTTTAGTAGCTATGTCTGTGAACAACCAGCAGGACCAAAATCTTACTTCAGGCCAGCTGGAGAGAACAAAAGAGAAACACCAATAGAAAATAATTCTGTTTGCAACGTATTTATGATTGAAATTATTAGAAAATACTTACGTATCTTGTTGATTCTGTCATTCTCAGAGAAGTAAAAACAGTATCTAGTCTTTTTATTACACTTGGACAGCTTCAAAACCCTTGAAATCATTCAGTGTGTTAGTACTTTGATTTTCACAGATAAAGAGATGCAAAAATAAAAATGTCATTATTTAGCCATTTTATATTATTTTTTTGACATGCAAGCCAAGAATTTTGAAAACATGGATATTGGATATCACATCTTTTTATCTATCAGCTTTGAGGCCTGATTTGTCAACATCAAAAGCAGCCATTCATTTGTTCTGAAAAAAGGAGAGCCTATTTGTATCAGGTCAGCGACTTCATTTTTGTAGCCCAACTTTTGTTCTTTTTTTATGACTGCTTTAACCCAAGTGGTTGTTACTTTAGAAGTTACAGGTGGGGGAACTTGATAGTTTGTATGATTTCCTTAACCTGAAACGAGGCTGCAATTGAGATAGCTACTGCTTATTTGATAGGTAAAGTATAAGGATTTCAGGGTTCTTTTTCACCTGTTAATGGCTCAACCATTTTTTTCTCCAGTGTCTTTCCTACTCTTACAGCTATATTCTAGTCCCGTCTATGCTCAGGCTTTTCCTTTGTGGTGGCTAGTGCTCCTAACAATTCTGCATTACAAGTAAATGCTATTAATGATAGATGCTGCACCACATATGTTTTTGGAGATTCTCTGGGAATCCCTTTGTGGGAAAGGGTTGAAGTAGGATTTGAAAGGAAAGGGAGGTTGGATTTTTTCATTACGTAATACTCACTTTACAAATGAAACCAAGTACCCTTGTTCCAATTTAAGACTCATTTTGGCAGACTGGGTCATTAATCAAGTTGTCAAACACAAACATATTAATACATAGATTTACTATGTGGTGTTGAATTAATTTTGATTCTCCTTTAAAAATAATCCTTAATAAACCCACAATGTTGCTCTTTGTGTCTAAACTTTTAGGTGAGTAAATATAAGTTTTTCAGTAAAATTTACTTAAACCTTTGCTTAATTTCTGTTTTAACAGTGTGCTTTAATGTTATTGTGATGCTTAAATTACTTCAGATCCCTTAAATGTGAGAACTTCCATTCCAATTCCACATTTGGTTTTCCTTCCATCTTTTTTTACTACAAATACAGCAGGATTGCATGCAAAATTATGATCTATTGACTCCGGTTTTCCACTTTAAAAATCATCATCAGATCCCATCACATCTCAGATGTATTAAAACAATATGAAGTTTATTATGGAAATAAATTAATTAATTGCAGTAGGCCTACCATAATGAAATGGGAATGTAAAAGTGTATCTCCCAGTTTACTCAGGGAAAAACTTGGAAGCATCTGATGGGTTGACATGATAAATGGGTGAACGAATGAGAACTGAAGGGAAATTTTATGCTTTGTAAAGCTGGTGCCCTACATGAAGCTTAGTAATGACATCACTTTTCCTGTGATTGATCTCTAGGCAGCAGTTGTGGTGGTGTTCAACTTTGCTATGGTTCTGCTGATTTTTCCTGCTATCCTGAGCATGGACCTTTATCGTCGGGAAGACAGGAGACTGGATATATTCTGCTGTTTTACAAGGTGAGAATCTGTGATAGATTATTATATGATGTGTGCCCTTTTTGTGGTCAGCAGTAAGTGCTGCCATTCCTTGTGAGGAGCCGGAGTTCTTTTTGCATCAGGGTTAGTATGTTACTGTTATGATCTAATTGTTAGTGACAGACTTCAATTTGCTACTTTGTTTTTTACCTGACCAAGAGGAAGAGTTACAATACCTCTCTTCCCTCAGTTACCCTGCCCCTTTCACGCATACACTTTTGGTCTCATTCAGGCATGTGTTTATTTCGATTGTTGGAGGACAGCTTTTTGAAAGCAGATAAAAAGATCCACACTTTGGGAATATATCCAGTGCCGGTTTTGGGTAATATCGGAAGACTGTATAACTCAGGGTACTGAAAAACCTTACTTACAGTTATCAGTATGTGTGCTCATTTTTATGCTTTTTAGGGCTTTAAACTTAAATATATAAACATAATATATAAACTGTAAAATGACTTCTGCTTAGCAAAGTGTTTCATGTGATTATGAGGAACGATCAGTTACAGGATAGTTCTTGATACAAGTTTCTGTTATGGCTGCAATAGCAGTTTATAATGGTAACACTGCCATTCTGAAGAGTCTATATATAGACTCTCACTTTTGATACATGGCCAGCTCTGAGCATAGAGGTAGAATGAGTCTGCTGTCATCAGTGGAGCTACTGCTTAGAAATGAAGCATGTTTTCTACCTTAGTTTTTTGATTTTTCCTGCAATGAAGAACATCAGCTACATTTCTGGTCATGTTCTCTTACTGCCATAACCAGAATGTGGACAATCCACCTCGTGTTATCTTAGTGTTTTACACCCACCTAGGAGCTGACCTAGTTTGACATTTTAATTTTAATTTTAATTATGTCTGTCGTAGTTTAAACCAATCCACACAGGTCGTCCACTCACCCCCCCCGACCCTCCCCACTCCCGGAGGGATGGGGAGGAAAATCAGGAGAATGTAACTCCCACGGGTTGAGATAAGAACAGCCCAGTAACTAAGGTATAACACAAATCACTACTGCTACCACCAATGATAATAGTGATAAGAGAAAATAACAAGAGAATACGATACCACCGCCGAACGAGTTTGACCCCCCCGAAGAGAGAGAGCCTGCCCCTTCCGGGTAACTTCCAGTTCCCTCTCCGGGCATGACGTGCTGTGGTATGGAATACCTCTTTGGCTAGTTTGGGTCAGGTGTCCTGTCTCTGCTTCCTCCCGGCCTCCCTCGTCCCCAGCAGAGCATGAGACTCACAGAGTCCTTGGCCAGAATAAACATTACTTAGCAACAATTAAAAACAATCAGTATTATCAGCTCTCTGCCCAGGCTGGAAGTCAAAACACAGAGCTTGCACCAGTTACTAAGAAGGAGCAAAACGGCTCCTGGTAAACCCAGGACAATGTCAAAGAGAGAAAACATTTTCCTAAATTTGTTTTTGAGGGAGTGGTTAGAACAGGGAGTTGATCCCAAGCCAAGATTCCTACTTTCTGTTTCTCATTCAGTCATCATTTCAGTGGATGCCCTAATGTGCTTGAATTTTGGAGCCCAGATTCTCAGAAGTACAGAGCAATCAGATGTTCCATTTATTCTCTCATCTGAAGTTGCACCAAATGTGTATCAGAATTCAGGCCCGTTTACATATGAAGAAGTGCAGTTAATGAGAGCTTGCTTTGTTTAGCTAGGCAACATTCTAAATTCCTGTCTCTCAAAAGTCTGAGATGTTATCTAGAAGGCCCAAATATTATTTAACAACTACTTTAATAGTTCTAAACAGAATAACTCAGTGTATCATGTGTGTACATTTTGATCTAAATAGCTTAATTCTCAGCATGGGCACACAGATGCAAACTCATACACATATTGTGCATTCAGGCTATATGCAACTACCTGAATATTGATCTGAGTAGCCTGTGTAAATAATGGAGCAGTGTGGGTAGATGTCAATGTCTTCACGCAGATGCTGGTTCCTTCTTCCCTGAACACAAAAAGGATGAACATATTCTCAGAGGCCTACACTTTGAACTGTGTCTGAGAAATGTTTCCTAAAGGTACAAAATAAAATTGACATCAGAGTGTTACATTTAATTAATGCAAACCCTCTAATAGTAGTAGAAGCAGTCTCAGATGGAAGCAGGTTATCCTATCAAGTCTGATTAAGTTTGATCTAAATGCGAACATATGTTTTTCTCTTCTCTTACAGTCCGTGTGTTACTAGAGTGATTCAGATTGAGCCTCAAGCATATGTGGAAAATGACAATACCTGCTACAGCCCTCCACCCCCATACAGCAGTCACAGTTTTGCACATGAAACTCAAATTACAATGCAGTCCACAGTGCAGTTGCGCACAGAATACGATCCTCATACGCAGGTGTACTACACCACAGCAGAGCCTCGTTCAGAAATATCTGTGCAGCCAGTAACAGTGACGCAAGATAATTTCAGCTGCCAGAGCCCAGAAAGCACAAGCTCGACGAGGGATTTGCTTTCCCAATTCTCAGACTCCAGCATACATTGCCTTGAGCCACCCTGTACGAAGTGGACACTCTCATCTTTTGCAGAAAAGCATTATGCTCCGTTCCTCCTAAAACCAAAAGCTAAGGTAATCTGGGAACTATTTACCTGTTTTTCAAAAATAGCCTCTGCCTTGCCCAGTAATAAAATTATCCTGGCAATGATTCTAAATACAAGAAATAAATAGAATTCTTTTGGAATAACAGTTATTAAAAATTTTACAGCTAATTTCATACTTCTTTAAAAGTTTTATCTTGCGAGTGCTGTAGAGAGAGATTTTTCATATATGTTACCAGTAAGGGTTTTGGTGACTTTCACTAATGTAAGTCTGTGAAACTAAAACCACTTTTTAACTTCATTATGATATAAATTTCTCATCTGTAGTGCAGAGCCCCTTCAATAAAGCACAAACTAGTTAGCCCTGTAGTGCGCATGTGTATGAAAAAATGAAAAAAAGGAGGAGAAATAAAAAGTTTTAAAGTAGACTTGTTTGGTGTTAATTTTGAACCTGGCTTTGTAGTATGCTGTTACGAATTGTTAATTTCTTTAGAAACCTAAAACCAAATGCATTTCTATTTTCTTTTGCAGATTGTGGTTATTTTTCTTTTTCTTGGTTTGCTTGGGCTCAGCCTTTATGGAACTACCCGGGTGAGAGATGGACTAGATCTCACAGACATTGTACCACGGGAAACACGGGAATATGACTTTATTGCCGCACAATTCAAGTACTTTTCATTCTACAACATGTATATCGTGACACAAAAAGCAGACTATCCAAATGTCCAGCACTTACTATATGAACTTCACAGAAGTTTCAGCAATGTGACATATGTTTTGTTGGAAGAAGATAGGCAGCTCCCCAAAATGTGGTTGCACTACTTTCGAGACTGGCTGCAAGGTAAGAGAAAGTTGCATGAACTTTTCTTAATTCTACAGTAGTAACTACTTGTTCGTGCTAGTTTGTAGTGCTCCGCTCTTTGAATTTAATCACATGGTTAAAGACTGTGAGCTAGGTGCTGATGCAAACTTGCACATTAACTACCTGGAACAGGTCACTGAAATTCTTTGTGGCTAAGTTTACTGAGGACAGTTTTGAAGGTTTAAGAGATTATATCCGTAAGAGCCCATCTCATGCTATTAATTTCTAAGCAGCTGATGAATTCTGCTTTATAATTTATGACTAAATATGGCCCACTGTCTTGGGAAAATAAATATTGGCTGTTTTGAGAACAATAAATGAGAAGTCCCTGTCCAGCAATACATTTTGGCACAGGCTTAACTTTCAGCACATGAGTGATCTGTTGGCTGCAGCTGGGACTGCTGGCATGAAGAAAATTCAGTGTAGCTTATGTGTTTTATTGGATTTGGAACACACTATACATTCTAGATTTCCAGTCAAATCTCCTCACTGTTTCTGTGGTGCTCCTTTTTCTGTACTAAAGTGTAGCAGGGCAGGGGAAGACAAGAGAAGGCATGGCCTTTCAGGTACTATGATGATAATTATATTGAAGTCAGCCTATTAAAGGTATTAAAGACACTATAATTGCACATGTTGAGACAAATAACTGTTTTGTATTTAAAATAAATAATACTGTTACATCTCAGCAAATTTAACAGCACACATATCCTGCCCAGGAGTACTTTTGTCCTACCTCTGTCTTTTTGTTGGGAGAATCTCCAGGAAGCTTTTGCCAATAGAAAAATAAATTGTGCTGACCTAGTGAGACTGTAAATTTTAAACTTAACTGTTTAGAGACAATTGGCGCAGCCAGTGATTCATAGAGAATATGTAGGTAACTGCCAGTGTTTGGAGTATTTTATTCCTCCTGAAAAGATATTCAGCAATGTTAGGAAAGCAGATGCACCTTAGTGATGCATTTAAATGAAATGATCAAGTTTCCCGTGTGGTTAATGTACTGATAAATCATGCAAAGCTATGAGACCAATCAGCTGTTAGCTTTGGTCTTTGCTTTCTTAATAGTTTTTAAGTATATTGGATCCATTCATTACAATCTACTTACTGGAAGTTCTATTTAAAATATTTTGCTCACATAAGCGTATTGAGCTGTAAGGGAAGGTATTACTGGCAGGAGGAAAATTCAGCATACCTTAGATGTTTTGCTGGACTGGAACTTTACTACACTTTCTAGATTTCTAAGCAAGAATATTTCTACATGAGTTTCCAAATTCTCTTCTACTTCTATTTTATTTTATTTCTTTTGTGGGTATTTTTTGTTGTTGTTCCAAAACAGTAGGCAAAAATATGTTTGGTGTCCCCCCCTTCCACCTCTCACCTGCCTCCAAACCTGTGAGGGAGTCGGAAAGTTGAGATCATGTTCAGGATCTTCACATTTTAATGCTGAACCTCAGCACAGTCTGCCAATAGTAGAGTCGGGAAGAGGTGCCCTTGGGTCTGCTCCCTTGCTGGCTTCCTAAAGTGAAATGCTGGAGGCTAGCCCACTTGGTGTTGCTCCCAGGGGTGCGTGCATTCCCACTGCCACTCTCTGAGGTCCACCACATACTTTCCTGAACCTCTTCCACTCTGAATGTCTCCCCATCCTCTTTGTAATCACTTCCTTGTGCTAAGGACCCTTTGTGTCATCCTGGCCCAATGCCAAGGGCCTGCACATCTTCTCTATGCTGTGTGTGCACATTTCCCTATTTGATTTTCTGTTAGGGGTGTTCCTATTCTCTTCTTATTGCCCGTGCTCACCTTCCAACCCGTATTAGCATACCTGTCCTTCTCCCTTGTCTTCCAGTAGAGGAGCTATGAGTATTCCTGATAACCTGGATATACTGACAGGGTGCATGGAGCTAAAATGTTATACTGGAACGGTCAGGGAGACTCTAGAAGCAGTGACTTGAAGTGGTTCAAGTGGAGATGCCGGCCCTGTGACAGAAGGTGCATTGCTTGGCCTGTTGATTGCCCACAGCTTTAGAATTAATCATTATGACTGCTAATTTTTATTTAGGTCTGTGTCCTTACCTCTCCTCCTTACCATTCCCAAGAGAGGCACAACAATTAATACAAACAGCTGCACAATTAATACAAACAGCCCAAAACAGGACTGTCTTCTTGAAGTGTGGTGCTACATTCACAAAACTGTGAAGAAGAAGGATATTGAAATGTATCAATAGAAAGAAGTTACATTTTAAATGGTAAACGAGGTGAACTAAACTGTTATGCTAAAAGCTGCCACATTTGTCATAGTTAGGAAATTATCTCAAGGAGCAGATAGTAATAGACAAAATAACACCTGATTGTTACCAGCTGAGGCTGATTGATGGTGGGGGAGGAAAGGTGAAAACAGAATTTGCAAACAAGGTATAGTTTTAGGCTGGATTCAAGGAGGAGCATCGCCTGTGAGGTGGGAACAGTTCTACTGGTTCATTTTTACATGCTGGAGGAGCAGAATAATCGAAGTAGAGACAACTTTGAACTTAACGGCTAATTCCTGACGACTTGACTAGAGTGCTAGAGATTAATGGCTCAAGATGGCCTTATGACATGCACACATTTGTCTGGCAGAATGAGGGAAGAGACAGCATGTCAACAAAAGTTTTTTTTTTATCAAGAAGGTGCCTCTGGTCTTAGCCGTACATTTCTTCTCATTTACTATTACTGGTGTGCCTTCCACCTAATGCACTTCCTTTTTTCAGAGGTTTCCTTGTATGCTGCTTTCTGATGTCATATCATGTTAGCATATTTTCTGTTACTGAAAACGCAACAGAAGAAGAATGAACACTAATCATTCATTTAAACTGGAAATGTTAACATTATTTTTGTAAGTGACTGAATATTATCAGGTAGCTAGAATTCCCTGATGACTTGTAATTAGGCTTGTTTTTGCAAAGGGTAATCTTATCTGGTGTTTCATGGTGCTAGCTGTTCACATGAGTCAGTAGGAATTCCTTCCTCACCCCCATTCCTACATCCCACATAATTTTGGAGGATTTCACTTTCTTCTGAAGTATTAAGCAAAAGTGACCACTGATATGAAAATATCTCATATAAATGTTTTTAAAATTCCCTAAATTTTTATAACTTCTCTGCAACAGAGGTCAGCAAGTTACTTTTGTATTTCTTCAATTTAATTAATCTCATTTATACATTTAATTAATCCCATTTATAAAAGACTAAATGTCTTTTAAAATCATTTGTATGAACAGTTTTTAATGTAAGTACTATTTAGTTTGAAAGCGCAACTCTGCTATTAATTTCAAAGTGTTATGGGAAATACTAATGACTGAAATTCTGAAATTCTTTAGAAATTACAGAGAACTGGTTGTGGTTTCTTGGTATTCTTTCCATAGGCTTTCAGTGTCAGCAAGGTCAGTAATTAAATAAAACAGAGCATGAAGTGGTTAAGCCACTGAGGAATTAAGATATAACAGGGAGCAGGGTTTGAGTGATGACCAAACTTGCAAGGGCAGGGGAGGGAGGAAGATGTGAGAGAGCTGAGTTTTCACCTGCTGCAGTAATCTTAAATGTGCATGCCCCTTTTTGACCTACCCTGCAACCACAGATATGTAATGTCACATGCCAATGGATATATTTGTTACTGTGTGTCTGTGGAGCACATGGGGTTGGATGTTAGTCTGAAAGTTCTGCTCTCCCGTACTGTCTGTTATACCAATTTTTGTGCTCTTCCCTGCTGAAGGGAGCCATTTTTACTGTAAATCAAGCTGTTCTTTGGTGGTCTACTTCTTTCCCACGTGCTTTTTGACAGCCTTCTCTTAACCTCTAAGACCTTTCACATGTCTGGTGTGATAGCACAAATGCTCTCACCTGGCCACTTCCTGAGAGACTGATGTGGAGCTGAACTTGGCACAGGAAGGATGGATTGGTATTTTTGCATGTTCTAAGCAAAGTTTACCCTGTCCGAGGGCACCAGCAAACAGTGCTTTTTTTGAAGGGAGCCTCGAAGTCCTTTGGTGATGCCAGAAAATCTGACAGGAAATTGTCCTGCTCCTGGGCAGGTGCTGTGGGTCCGTGAGCAGAGGTGGGGCAGGCTCCTTTTATTGCTCGGTTCTCAGCCTATTGGCTTTACGTGTGGGTACGATTTGGCCTGACAGCATGGGAGGCAGTTTTCTAAGAGAGAGGGGATCAGTTTGTACATGGGAGTGGGAACTGTGGCCTGGAGGCAGTGTCGGCTGAGTGCGTTTTCTCTTTCAGAGCTGTTATCTCTGTGCAGCTGTGGCTAACCTGCACGATCTGTAATGACAGTTTTCATTACAGCTCTGCAACACAGCTGTGAGGTGGGTCAGCGATTTCCCCCACCGACATTCCCCGGCCTTTTTCTTCCCTTCCCTGGACATGCGGTTTGTCATCTGCTTGCACAGAACCTCCCCGTACTGGGCTGTGGCTTCCTGTACTAAATCTGATCCAAATTTGTGCTGTGAGGTATTCCCTCCCCTTGAAGGGTGGCAAGGAGGAATATAACAGTTGAGAGTGAATAGGTGTTGGCTGTGATCTTTACATGTGCTGGCAGCAGATCCCACGACTTGTATTAGCTGCACAAGTTGAACAGATGGAACAAATTGACAAAATCGTGTTCACTCACGCTGTGCTCAAGGAGCAGCTGAGTTGCTGTTTGAAGTTGAAAGTTGGACTGTGTTTTTTTTCCCCTTGTAGTGGAATTTCTGGTTATATTGTAGAAGCGATTGCCTCAGTGCTCTGCAGTAGCCCAAGCCAGTTAATGAGAGTGGTGTGTGTCCTCCTCTGTGATTCAGTGCACTCAGCCAGGGTTTTGGTGAGGTAGAGGGGAGTATGGAGAGTGTTTCCCCTTTAGATAACAGACTAAATGCTTCCCCTGGTTTAAAGTCCACGGTAGGTGGTGAAATTGGATCAGGGCTGAGCTCAGCCCCTATCTGTTCTGGCAGGTTAGGGCAAGACTTCAGTTGTGTTTTGAGGAGGGTATATATGAAAGAGGGGATAAATGCAAATGTGCTTACGGAGTTTTGAGTGTGATGATTCTGGAATTGTTCACGAGGGGAACCGCTTTTTATTCTAGACAAGCTTAGGTCTTCTGCATATACCTGTCCAACCAGAGCACTAAGTTGCTGTCAGAGGCTCTGAGAAGGACACAAGACCTGATCCCATCCAAGATCTCCTCTTTGCCTTAAGTGGAAATTGTTTTACACCAGTGGATATAGCATCTGCAGCTTGCTAGCACAGCCTTAAGGGCCTGTACAACACAGGAAGACTTGAAGCTTGTCCCTTGCACTTTAGTGCCTCCCTTGCCTTTCTTTGCACGAGATAGTGGACGTGTAACTCATACTTTATCTTCCCACACACTGTTAGTGAATGAGGATCACCAAATTTAGGAGGCAGCAGGTTGATAATTTACTTCGTGATTCAGCTATGAAAAAGAGTCATCCTACTGAAATTTATTTCTAAGAGTGGTTGCTTACCTGCTTGTTCTGTCTTCTACTTGCCTCCCTTAACTCTTCAGGACTTCAGGATGCATTTGACAGCGATTGGGAAAGTGGGAAGATCACTTACAACAATTACAAAAATGGATCTGATGATGCTGTTTTGGCTTACAAACTCCTGGTACAAACAGGCAATAGAGCAAAGCCCATTGACATCAGCCAGGTATTGTATCAAACTCCATACTGGTTTGTACCGGAATACACAAGTCAGCAGGAGTGGGTAAAGATACAAAGTGCATGTTGTAGTCGCTTTATTCATTTTGGTGAGTTAAATGCGTGAGTTACACCTTACTGCATGGCTTCACTGACTCTGCTGAAGCCACCCATTAGCTGTGATCTGGTCTGTGTTGTGAAGTGTTCAGAATCAGTGCTGGGAATGCCTGCCCTTGATTATTAGTGATTTGTGTGTGTGTTCGGAGCTGCTCCTGTGTCAGACACACTCGGTTTCTGCTGAGATTGTGAAAAATAGTTTGCTGCATCCCTAGGTAGACTGAGTCTGGTCGTTTGCCAGACAGAGCCAAGATTAGCCTTGTCTTAAGTGGCCTGCTCTTAAGTGGCATTGTTCCTCATTTGAATCAGATTGCCTTATTGGGTTGACCTCTGGTCAGCTTTGTGCTGGGATTTTGAATCCAGCATTTGCAGCTATTTGGTTAGTTCCTACTGATTTACACAAAACATAACATTTAAAAAGAGATGACAGTGGACAGGGACTAAAAATTTTACATGCTGTACTTACTCTTGAACAATCATCACTAGGTACAGCTATACTGCTGTAGAACTTAGAATGGCAGCTGTTTGAGCTGCCTAAGTAAAGTATGTTTGAGGTTATCACAGCTTATGACTGCATTTGCTATAGCTGTTGGTAGGTGGGAATCTATTAGGTTTGACTTCTTACAGTAAAACTAGGTTTCAAACCTCTAAGATGAAATCCTGCAGTAACCTAGCTTCTCCTCTTCTAGAGTCCTTATTGACTGCTTTCAGGCAGAAAAATAGTCTTTCTAATGAGCTTTTTGGCAGATCTGCTTATTGTCTTTCTTTTTTTCCTGGCATTAAAGGTGACAGATTTACAGAGTACATTGTTCAAAGTTGCTATGGTGTGTAAAATACACTGTTGTATAGCAACATGCAACATGCTGTCAGGTCTGAATGAAGCTTCAGCTATGAATTAAGCAAAGAAAGGGAGTTGAAGAGAAAACCTTCATTGAGATTTTGTTTAGCAGAGTGTACCAGGTACGCTGTGGAACAAATGTGATTGGACTGCAGCTGCTGATATAATTTCCTGTGCCTGGGAGGGAGAAAAGTGTGGTGCACCCACAGGGGCTGAGCGCTGTACTGTGCAGTTACAGAGACAGCTTGAAGACATACAGTTGTTGCATATCCTGTGGACTAATTGAATCCAGATCCTTGGAATCCAACTTTTTTTTTTTTTTTGCTTTTTTTTCAGCTGCTGTCACTGTTGTTTTTCATTTCGTTAAAAAGACCTGAAACTGGAGCCAAGCCAGTATTTTAAATAAACAAAACAGAAAACCCCAGTAATACTGTTCACCCACAGAGTCCTCTGTCAGAGCTCTAGCTGTGCAGGACTTGGCTGCAGAACCCTAGAAGCATACCACTGCTGTTTACCCCACAGATGCATTTGCCCACAGTGACCCAAATAACACCGGGCACTCGTCTGCTTTCTTGATGCTGGGCATTTTCTGAATACATAGGTCATAGGAGGCAAGTGTTAGAAAAATTTATACAGATGTTATTTTATTTTTATAGCTCTCCTTCATTTACTGGGTGGCATTTCCTTCAGTGTTAACAACAGAGGTTAACTGCACACAGACGTGTATAGGGACTCTTGCCAGGTTTTCTTTCCCTGTCTTTAAATGTGTTTCTCGAAGTTGGTTGTTTTTCACTCTTGGCTGCAGGCTTTCAGAATTTGGATTCAATTGGCTATCCTGGAACCATCTGCTGATTTAGTGGTTATTGTAAATATTATATGAGTACTAATTTATAAATAACCACTTTCTACTGTCACTGTTGTAATTTTTTTTTTTTTCCATTGTCAAACAAGAGTTTACAGATAAGTCACTTCGAGTGAATCTCCATACTCTCTTTTGCTCTTCCCCTCTGATAAGTGGGTTGCATCTCCAGGCCATTTGTTGAAAGCTGTATGGCAAGAGCCCTGAAAGCAAAACTCATTCTGAAAGGCTTCTAATTTTTTCCATTTTGCAGTTGACTAAACAGCGTCTGGTGGATGCAGATGGAATCATTAACCCAAATGCTTTCTACATCTACCTGACAGCCTGGGTTAGCAATGACCCTGTGGCTTATGCTGCCTCACAAGCCAACATCCGGCCTCACCGGCCAGAGTGGGTCCATGACAAAGCAGACTATATGCCAGAAACAAGACTGAGAAGTAAGTAGCATTTCATCTTAATGTCTTGCCGTTTATTTTATAGACTGTAAGGAGTGCCCCTACTCCTTCCTTCAAGAGCCAGTAACTCTGTAGTTGTCTGATGCTGCACCAGGGTTCAAAAGCAATATATTGTATTACTCTGTAGCCTTAGGAGACCTGTGCACCATTGCAGATACAGCACCATTGCAGGGTTTTATCATGTTGAAAATTAAGGTTTATAACAGTTTAAAGCTCTAAAAATTTACAGTAAGCATTTCTTTTTAGTGTCACCTGAGAGTTTTGTCTGTGAAAGAAACTTGGAGATTGCAAGAAATTCCTGTCTGTGTCATTCTGAAATTTTGTCGCTGAGATTACATCATGTTTACCCTCAATTATTAATGCCTAAGGGATTTTTACCAAGTTAGCTAATATGCAGAGTTACCAACACTGGTGTGGTACCAGAGCTGCTTAGGTAGGGGACTAGTCCCATTCTGTGCCAGTTTTCATTGCTATGCTTCAGCTTTCAATTTACTGGGAGGTTTGCTAGTTGGACACCAATGGGGAAGGGGAGAGGGCATAGAGGGGAGGACTGGTACGCCTGGAAACGTGATTGGGTAGCTGTGATTCACAAACCCTAGAGCTTTGTGGCAGACCGCCAAGTCTTGTCTTAATGAAAATTTATAGTTGAGATTATAATAGGGCAAATAATGTTTAGCAAGTCAACTGAATGACCCTGCAGGGTCTGGAACACACAACGGCAGTAACAAAATGCTTGTTGTGGAAGATTTTTCTTTTCCTTGTCATACAGTAGACTTAGCACTATGCTCAAATAGAAGTATGGAGACTGTTGGTTGGTCAAATTATTAAAGGATAAAAAGTTACATGTTTCTTCAGTAAACCATTACTTTTATATTAGTTTTTTTCCCCCAGTCATTTGCATCAGGAACAGCACATGGATTTCTGAATCTAACTTTTATAAGTATTCACCGGAAATCTTAAAAACCAACCAGCCTGTTCGAGCATAGTTTTTCCCTAGTTTTCTGTCAGTGAACCTCACTTAATCCCAGGGAAATTACCTTTGAGTTCAAAGGAATTGCATAAAAGAAGAGCGCTTGGATAAAGTGTTTGATTATGTGATCATCTTATTTATATTGCAGTTAGGGATTTTCGGCCAGGTACTCAGTAAAAACCACTATAGCACTGATGAGAATTAAATACATGTATTGAAATATATGTGTTAAATTATACAGAATTGTTTGGGGGCTTGGTGTAGACTGTGTTCATCCAATTGCACTGCATGATAAAATCTGGTAATCTTGTGTACTGCTTCAGTGTTTGATTTATCAATGATTTTTTAAAATGTCACTTGTTCCAAAGAACTGAAGTTTAAATTCAACACCTTTAAGCATTTTGCTGCAGAGAACAAAGTGTTTTGTTAATGTTGTTCTCTGGGTACCTTCTTCCCAAGCACACATTTTAACACTGCTATCCTTCTCTAGTTCCAGCAGCTGAGCCCATAGAATATGCTCAGTTTCCTTTCTACCTCAACGGATTGCGTGAAACTTCTGACTTTGTGGAGGCTATTGAGAAAGTGAGAGCTATCTGTAATAACTACACCAGCCTGGGGATCGCCAGCTACCCGAATGGTTATCCATTTCTGTTTTGGGAGCAGTACATTGGGCTTCGTCACTGGCTCCTCTTATCAATTAGTGTGGTTCTGGCTTGCACATTTCTGGTGTGTGCCCTCTTCCTCCTAAACCCCTGGACAGCTGGGATCATTGTAAGTTTATTATAAGGGTCTTTGTTGAAGTCAAATTCCTTTCAGCATAGCTCTTGCTGCAGTCGGGAAGGTTTTGTTTATGTCTGGGCCTCTGGTGGAGTATGTATATTGCATCATTCATTATATATTTATTCAACTTAAGGGGGTAGGGTTCATGCTAAAGGTACAAACCTTAATAACCTTAATCCTTTGGCCACCTTTTTTTCCAGCTTTAAAGGTTTCTTGGAAAAGTACATAAACTTTTGCCCCTGCTCAGATTCATGCAAAATAAAGACACAGAGGGAAATTAAGATCTTTATTAAATATTTAAAGTTATTCCTAATTATTTATTCCTTCTCCCTTTTTATCAGACGTAGTTATTTTTCAAGGCAGTTGCTTGGGACTAACTTGCCCGTAAATTTTCCCACTAATTTCTGAATGCAGTCGTTCTGGAAAATCTGAAATGGTTAGGTTGTACAGTGTGCACTGTGGAAAGAGTGTGACTGAGCTATCGAGGAGAAAGAGCCATAAAATTATAAACTGTAGAGAATACTCCTCCATGCTTTCTGCTAGGCACCATAAGCCTCTCAGTAAACATTCAAGTTAAGTTGAATGATGATGTTCCTATGTTTAAATTCCATAAACTATCGTATGGTTTATAAAATGCCAGAAGTAGAAAAGCGTAAAACAGTTACTAGTTTTTGTAACGTATGTTTATACGACAGGTATGTTAAAAGGTAAATGTTTAGTCTAGAATATTTTTCATAACAGTTAATCAAGCAATTTATGTTATTACTCTTGATTCATTAGCTTATAAAATCATTTATTGTAGTGCATACTTTTTCCCCTGGAAAAGGTGTTTATTTTCAAAGTCCACCATTGCTTTTATACGTATGTCTATCTTTTTTAACTTGCTTGGATTTAACAACTTTTAAAGTTGATTCTACAGATTTCCTCTCCTCCCTTTTCCTCATTTTTTTTACAAGCTAGATGAAAGAAAAATAAAAGGTTTCCCTTAGATTTAACTGTTCACTTTGTCCGTGTCAATCCCTCAAAGTATCTTAAAAGCTCAGATCTCCTCTGTAACCTGAGACTCATCAGCTGATTATGGCATTCACTTTCTTCTGGGCTTTAAACCTACTTAGAAGTCATCCTCACTTATATTTGCAGTTGTGCAAAAGAAATTGCAATACAGGTAGTTGAGAGTTACTTCTTCTGGAAGAATTGTCCAAGAAACAAGGTGAAAAATAGAAAATATATGTTTCTGTGATAAGGAAAAATAAATTGTTTTTCAAATCATTGGTAATCAATACAAAATTGATGTTTGGTCTGATAACTGCTTCTTAGGAGTATAATTTAGACTAACAATTCCACAAGTCATTGCCACTGAGCACAATGATACAAGGAAAAGCAAATGGTCTTTGGGAATATAGCATGGCTTTGAGGAGTATGTTTCGAAGTCACCATATTGTTCTGAAATATCTTTCTCTTCATTTGTCTGGAGTATAAGAAGTTACTAACAGCTGTTTGAAATCATCTAGGTGGTGGTGCTGGCTCTGATGACTGTGGAGCTGTTTGGCATGATGGGTCTAATTGGAATAAAGCTGAGTGCAGTTCCTGTGGTTATCCTGATTGCTTCTGTTGGCATTGGCGTGGAGTTCACTGTTCACGTTGCATTGGTACGTAAGATCAGGAAGCATTTTCAAAATATTTTAAAATAAAATGCTGGCAACGTTAGGATCACAAATCCTTACTTAGTCTCCTAAATCAGTGACCTGATTCTCCACAGGAAATTGGTCACAATTGGGTGCCATTCAATTTGTCTTGATAGAGGTAGTTGCTGAGTAAGTATCACAGAGATAAAAGGGGATATATTACCTGTGATACCTAGTTGTCCGAGTGATACAAATGTATAGACAAAGCAAATCTCTTAATGCACCTTACTGCAGACTCTCCTGGTCCTTGTATGCAGCCTCCCTGTGCCGTGCTATGTGACTCTTTATTCCCTCTTGCATGTAGATTCTGTATCTTGTGGAAGACATTTTCGAAGTCACATATAGTGTCATTTGATCTCACTTGACCACTAAAATTTGAATGTATTTGGATTCATTTTCCCCTTGAAAAATCTGCACTTTCTTCTCAGAACTATCAGCTATTAACAGGGCACAAACATGCAGTCTGTACAAAAAATAGTTTTCCAATGTGATGAGGAGGAGCAGAGAGCAGAAAAAAGTATGTTTTATATGCAGACTTTCAACATTTTTAAGGTTAAGAGTCTGAATAGAGTGTGCACTTACCCAGCTTACTCAACCTAATGTGCAAAAATGTGTAAAGATTACAGTGCTTGCAAGGGGGCAGATTGGGGTGTTCAAGATATGCAAACTCATCTTTCTTTATTTGGTGACAAAGAATAAAGGGCTAATTTTCTGTGTTCACATTTGACAATGCCAGCTGATCTTTCCAACATTTTGCATACTTAGCGCAAGTAATTTTCCTATAAAGCTGTTCTAATTGGTATTTCAGAATAATTTTAAGAATATCATTGTCTTCATGGACTTGAATTTTACTGTGTTAAAAAGTAGTAAAGAATGAGTGGTCTGTATAATTTCAGGGATGGGGTGCTTGTAGTTTGATATAGTCTGTAGTATGTTAGTACTGTAGCAATCCAATAAGAAGTGAAGGGAGGGGGCTGGAAAGTGGTGGTGACATTGGATGCGAATGCAGCAGGCCTTTTAGACTCAAAAGGAGGACTTGTAGACTGCTAAGAGGATCTGGTGACAAACGGAGGAGAACTAGCAGGGATCTTAGCACACTGGAGATGGCCACATCCTCGGAACTTGTAGATGATGTACAAAGTTGGGGCATATAAAGTGACAGGATGTAAAGAATAATTTTAATAAAAATTGTAGGGGAAGTAGGGTAAGGTTAAAGAGGAGCAGCTGGATCACTGAAGTGGTGACATCTTTTTTTTCCCCTCCTGCTGTGGGTAGTTAGGCTTTTGGAGGTAAACCCGTTTTCTAGGACCTGAAATAGTTTGGGAAGTGTCAGAAACTAACAGTTTACAAAAGGAAGAAATAAATGACAGTTTCATAGAACTAAAGATATAAAACAGGAAAACTGAAATAAAAAAAAGGACAAAACAGTTGTTTCTGAATGGAAAGAAACTAAGCTAATTTACAGGACTTTATGTATATATCTATATATATATATTAAAAAAGTCATCTATGGCTGAAGATAAAATGCCAAGCAAACTGAAAATTCCATTTTCTGAAAATTGCCATTTTTTCACATTGACTCTGGAGTCAAAAACTTTTAAACATAGCCTTTAAATAAAAGAATGTCTGGTAGACCTCAGATGATAGCAGCAGTACTGACCTTCACTGCACTTCCTGCATATAAGCAGTCAAACTAGTGTTGCATAAACAAAAAATGCAATGCTGGAACTGTTGATAAAAAGCTTCCTTGAATTTGTTTAAGAGTCATTCATGATCCACTTGTGGCTCATTTCTCCATCATTGCTTGTGAACTGTAACCTCATCTTTTTAATTCTGCAAATAAATTCTGACTCCATAGTAGACTCTTGTATTATCATTCTCTAATTACATACATATACATATGTTTATCTAAATAGTTAATGTTTGTGAATCAGATCCCATAGCTCACATTCATGTGTATCATCTTATTGACAGCTGCCTTTACCCTGAATGGGATTCTTTATCTATTTATGTATACGGGAATGTACAATACCCAGGAGACATTTGATTTTTCACAGGCCACTTTTAGTCCAATACATGGTTTGGCTACCTACAGAAGTGAGGACTGGAAATCTCACTCCACCTGTACCCATTTTTCGGTCTGCTTGTCCCACCAGATTAATTTTAATATGTTGACTGATTTCCCCCCAGATTTGTCAGGGAAGTGAAAATAAGCTGCAAGGGAAGAGAGGCTTAAATTCTTAGACCAAGAGGAAGACAGCTGCTGGAGCCCATATCTTAATAGGCAGTAGAGAACTGCCAAAGAGAGACCCCTTAAAAATCACAGGAAGAAGATAAACCAGGTTCTTGTCTTCTTAAACCACTAAGTGATACACAGAGAAGACAAATTCATATGGAACAGCAGCCTTTGACTGTTCTAGATACAGCTTGTTCACTAAGGAGCTGAAGAGAGACTTTTCACTTAGTCATATTGTTGCTCAGGTGCTACCATGTTCAGCACTGTTCGTAAGGCATTTTTATATGTATCGTTCTGCTAGCTTTGAAGTCGTAGGAGTTGCAAAAACATTTATTTTCAGTGAAATAGAAGTGTTAAAGTCATGGAAGCGCTGGCCCCATGGGAGTGAAAGGAGTAGCCCTGTAATTATGACACCTGAAGTGCTTTCACCATGAAATGAATTCCTGCAGGTGGAAATAAGAAAAACCTGGTAACAAAAGCCTGCTGATGCAAGCAGGCATTGTTTCCAAAATTATTACTATGGTCTGACTCCGTAAACAGTGTTCACTCTGGTTGTGTGATTTCAGCAGCAGCAGCTATGTGATACGACTGCAGAACCAGGCCTTCTCTTGAAGGTTAGCTGGCTATAGAGGTAGTTTCATAAACTGATAGAGATAGTTTCATAAACTGTGAAGTAATTAACTGTTGAAAAAGTGTGCATGCTATGAGAAGGGCTATAGGAAGCTTGTGTGCATCTGTCTAATGAAATTGATTTAATTGTTTTACAGGCATTTTTAACTGCCATAGGAGACAGGAACCACAGGGCTGTCCTTGCATTGGAACACATGTTCGCACCAGTTCTGGATGGGGCTGTGTCCACTCTGCTTGGAGTGTTGATGCTCGCAGGATCAGAGTTTGATTTTATTGTCAGGTAAAGCATTTGTGTGTGTCTTGACTTTCTTTTTTAATAAAAATAAGTATGCTTTTAATTTTTGGTCACTTCAGCGTGTCTGTCATTTTATTACTATGCATGGTGCGTCAAGCATGCTTACATCATAGTCCTGCTTTCCCTCTGTTTTTATTAACTCCTTGTTACATGCTAGACGCGGTAGTGTTTCCATTGCTGGTATTAAAATCTGTTCCAGGAAAGTCTGACACCGAGCATGAAAGAACACAGAAATGGCCCTCTTTAGCAACTTTTGCTAATTCTGGGTTAGAGTTAGTTCAGAGTGTCTAGTATTGTCCGGTATTAACGGGGTTTGACCTTTAGCCTTTAGGTCTTCCAGATTTCTTGTATGCACAACAGTTTGTGTGCAAAGGACATATGAACATACAAACATGCTGCAACTGTGCTGCAAGTGACTCTCTGTGGGCTTTCTTCTATCATTGTGTGAGGTTTACAGCGATGTAGAACAGGGAGGGGAAAAAAAAGGCCTGTTTGGGAGCTGGGGAACCATAAGTATGAACACAGAGCTTCATATTAAAATTTCATGAAGCAAGGCCTGAAGGCCCTTCTGTTTAGAACTACAGGCAGACTGTTTCTTATGAATTTAATTAAGAATGTGAATTCATCAAGTATGAGTGGAAAGCAAAGTTTTTCATTCAGGGGAATTTGAGAACTGCAATGAAACAGATCCTATTCTATTCCAAACAACCTGTGGAGCTCTGCAAATGGCTAATCTTAAAAGTAACACAGGTTCTTTGTGGCAAACTACTGCATGAAAAAAAAATCCAGTCTCTAAAATGCAGCTGAGGTAGAACTGGCAAAATAAAAATGCTCTGAAGGTGACTTAACTGCTTAGGTAGACGTAAGCTGGATAGATGACTAGGCTTCACTGACATCCATTTGACAAGGACAACAAAATGTCAGAGGCAGGAACTGAGAGGATGGCTGCTAAATCTCATCTAGGTTTTTTGTTTATGTATGAAAGAGATTTGAAGAAAGCACTCAGTTTGCAGTTAGACCTCATGAAACCTATGTATTACTACTATACACATATTGCATGTCCTGAAATAGAATTTGTATTTTTCCCCAAGTCAGTATTTTTAACTTTATTGGTACTGAAGAAACAAGGAGAATTATTCTTTTAGGACCTGATCTTGTAATGTTTGGAACACTTTGACATTTAGGTTACTTACAGATTTAACCTAAATTTACAAGGGTACATTGTTGTGCTAATTTCCTACTTAACCTACCAGATTTTGGCAAGCATATTTTCTATCATAGCAAATGGAAGATTGTAGCAGCCCTTCACACCAAATTTGGATTGGGTGTTCTCTCAGTTTATAAAATGAGCTTTTCAACTTTTCAACTTAACGTTATTTTACTTTTTTGGCCATCAGTTTCTCATTTTCTAACACAATTTGACTTTAGTTTGCCTTGTTTAAAAAATAAAATAAAATAAACTATGGGAGCCTGATCATTGTTATAGTGGGCGAAGAAGATCTCAAACTTCCGGAAAGTGATAGATTAGTCCAACAATGTGGAAGATTAAGTAAATTAACAGACATTGTATACACCAAGTGGTCAGAACTATAATCCTCCTGTTTATCCTAGTGCTAGATGGATGAGATGCAAATGTTTCTAATGCCTGTTGTTGATCTCTGTCCCAGTATAAAGTTCTCTTGGTTTACGTTAGTAGAGTAGATTGGCTTGTTGATTTTTGCTAATGCAGATCAGAATGTTTACAATAGCAGGATATTTGTAGTTTTACAGGAGTCTGATACATTTGATCAGATGTAGAAATGGGGAGGCAGTAAAGTTTGTTGCCAACTAGGCAGTGTAATCAGCAGACCCATTAGTAGCAAACTTGCCCTCTGTCCCTCTCCTTTGCCTTCTCCTCCTGGAATTTACCAAGACTGAGTCCTCAAAATCATTAGTTACAACACAGCCTTAAGTTTAGTCTGAGCCCCAGCTGTGCCGAATACCAACTAGCAAGGCTTTCCTTTTACTGACAGGTTTACCTTGGTATTCATGAAGGATCCCAGACCTTAGCCCTCAGTGGTGGGAAAGGACAACCACTTGTGCACTTTCCTCTTCTTCCATAGTACTTCAGCCTTTATGTTTGAATTGGCTGACGCAAAACAAGAGTATTCAGAGATGCTAAATTGTTCAACAAAAGATTAGCCTGCAATGCAGCTCTGCCATTGTGGAGTGCTCTTACTCAGTACAATGCTGAAGCTTACTATAGAATGGGCAGCATTTTCTTTGCAGAAAGTGGGTTCCTGTGTTGTAAAAAGGTTGCAATTTGAGCTATTTGATAAAACTGGAACTCACAGAATTCTAGGCGGAAAGTTGTGATTAATGAACAGCAAGGGAAACCCTTACCTGATACACTGGAGATTTAATTAGAGATTCTGCTGTAAGATGCAGAAGCATTTCACAGTGGATTAGCTGCTGGGAGAAGAGGGCTTCTTTTCCTTCTAGGCTAAATTGTTTGAATTCTACACCCTTCACTTCATTTGTTTGCTTCTGCTGGGTTTTCACTAATGGGGGCCCCTTTGCATTGTATTTGTGCTTTCAGTCCATTCAGCTGTTCCCTTCACATTCCATATTTTTGTGTTTGTGTAACACATTCATAAATAACATTACATGCTTCCAGATTCTGGGAAATTAACAAATGTAATTTTTTTCTTTCCTTTATCAACTAACACTTTGAGTTGTGGAATGTAGCTTCTCTAATTCAAAAGGTAAAAAAAAAATCTCTCTCTATATATAGAAAGTGATATAATTATTTCGTGCAATGTTAGTAACATTTAGATTTAATTTAGTATATGTATTGTTTTAACATACATAGGAGTAATTTTTAATCCCTTATTTCTAACAATATCTGTGGCTATTCTCTCCCCCCAAAACCGTTAAACCCTACTTCAGGTATTTCTTTGCTGTTTTGGCAATCTTAACCATTCTGGGAGTTCTTAATGGATTGGTGCTGCTTCCTGTTCTTCTTTCGTTCTTTGGACCATACCCTGAGGTCAGTAAAATTGATGGCGAACAGAAGAAATAATATTATGTTTGCACCCCTGCCCTCCCAGATCACACTACCCTCCGCCCCCCCCCCCCCCCCCCCCCTCAATTAGAAACTCTCTATTTTTAAATTATCTTGGATTTTTTTGTTTATTTGTTTGGGTTTAGTTTGCAAGTTTCTTGCTCTAATTGTTGTGGAGTTTTTGTAATCTTAATCAAAAGTGCTGTTTGTTATGTAGTTGGTGCTCCTCTATGTTTTTAAATAAGTATTGCTTTAGATGCTGCAATCAGCAAACTTGACACAAGTGTAGGATTATTTATGCTTTTAAAAGCATAATGTGATATGCAGACTAGTTTGTAAAATAGGGATTTGAACCAGCATTTTGCAAAAGACAGTTCTTTTTGTACACACACCTTCTTTCCTACCTCACTGCCTCTGCCGCTTTCCTCAAAATGTTTAACTGAGCAGACCACCAGGAAGGCGTGTGTGGACCAACATAGAGCAGTGGTGGTCTGCAGACCACACCTTGATAGCCATGACTGGTCTGCCAGAAGGTCCCTCCTGTCCTGTCGCCCCTCCTTGCGGTATGCTTTTGGCTCAGGCACCATTCTTCATGGGTGGAAGCCTTCACTTAGATGTTGATGACTTTACAGTATAAAGCCCAAGTCCAGCCAAAAATCATTCATAGATGCCAAATTTGTATTTGGTTGTCGACTGTTCATTACTTGCTCTACACAATTCTATACCTACTTTACAATTACTGCATTACATAGGGCAGCCTTTATCACATTGTGTCTATATGTGTATGTGTGTGTACAAGAGTAAAACATGTGTGTACAGCACTAATAATATTTTAGAAGTATTTCTTGGTTTAGTATTAGTAAAATATGCTATACATACACATTTAAGGTGATTTTATGAAATCACTGTTAATGCATGCTGAAGTGGGAGGGAAGTCCACTTACTACTTTTGTAAATGCAAGTGCATGCACGCACACACATTACATGCACTTCCTGAGACAATGATACCCAGAAGAATGGGTTATCATGATAAACACCCATCAGAAAACTGGTGCTAGGGTTCTCATGGCATGAGAGGGTGAATTTGGAGATCATTTGTGTCAAGTACTAGTGATTAAAAGGCTAATGCTAACTGAATGTTACTGAATGCATTGTCATTATCAGGTTTCTCCAACCAATGGACAAACCAGGTTGCCTACACCGTCTCCTGAGCCAGCCCCCAGCATCGTGAGGTTTGCGCAGCCACCCACCCACACACACAATGGGTCAGATTCCTCTGATTCAGAGTACAGCTCCCAAACCACAGTGTCCGGCATCAGTGAAGAGCTTCATCAGTACGAGGCCACCCAAGGCCCTGGGGCACCAGTCCATCAAGTAATAGTGGAAGCCACTGAGAATCCTGTCTTTGCAAGATCCAGTGTAAGCATATTGACTGGCAGGAGGGCAAGGAGAGTGTTTTGGGGTTATTTACACCTATTTATTTTTGTGGGAAGCTCTTTCATATTTCTGCTGATTATGCTTTGTGACTTTGTGCCAAAAGTTGTAAGCAGGGAGTGAAGGGTCCCCTCCTTTAGGATCAAGCTGGGGATAAAGCGATGGTATGAAAGCAGAGGTCTTTGGCATGTGTAGTTGCTGTTACATCATATTGGCACCAGCCACAAGAGAGAGCTCTCAATCTGATTACTATTTTCAGAGAGAGAACAGGAGAGATTAAAAGATACAGACCTCTTGCACACAACTCCTTGTGGATCACCATCTCGTATAGCTCTCCTCTGCCAGCACATTTTGGGGAAAAAGATTGATAGAGCCAGAAGAAAAGAGTTTCAGGGTTGTACCAAACCTCGAGCCTGTTGCATCTTGCTACTGGGTTGCCATAATTGCATTTTCAAAAGAAAGTGAAAAAGCTCTGTCTCCTACCCCTGCTGATGCTGCATGCTGAGCTGCAATGCGGATCTGTTTTTGTTCAGCAGAGGCCTAGAAATAGGTACAAGCACAGCCACATTTGAAGTTGGTCACGGTTTATTGACTGATGTGGCCGCTGCGCTTCACGCTTTTTATGGAAATCAGAAAACAGATTCCTACAGTCTATACAAACTACCCTACTAACATCCTGTGTGTGTACCCTCCATGGAATAGAGCCTTTTCCAAATGCCTTCAATTCTTCTTGTTGAACGAGTTAAGATCAAGTGCTTGTCACTGATCCCTTTGAAAAGATGGACTAGTATGTAGGAAGCTTACACTAACGTTTTCAGCTGTCATCCTGTGTTTTTCTGAAGGTATGTTTTCCAGGTTTTAATAACTTCAGACAAACACTATCTGGAAAATCAACAGTTATCAGACTCTAGAACATTTCCTTTGTAGAGTTTGATCCAGGTCAGCTTTATTGTAATTGTTAGGGACAGGACAGCATTATTACAATTGTTCCCAGCATAAACCACAAGCGAGTGTGGTATTTGTTTGCCTTGCTTTGCCAAAGGCATAACAGCGCATCGCTCTTTCAGGTGGTTCAGCCAGAGGCACAGCATCAGTCGAGTCCCAGATCGCAGTCTAATCCAGAGCCTGGCCCGCAGCAGACATGGCGTCAGGGCAAACAAGCCAAACGGGAAGCAAGGGAAGGGCAGCGACCACCTCCTTACCGCCCTCGCAGGGACGCGTTTGAAATCTCTACTGAAGGGCATTCAGGACCCAGCAACAGGGATCGCTTGGGCCACAAGACTCGTTCTCATAACATAAGAAGTCCAGCGTTCAGCACCTTGGGCGCTGCAGGACCAGCATACTGCCAGCCTATCACTACTGTGACTGCCTCAGCTTCAGTGACTGTTGCTGTCCACCCTGCGGTGCACAGCCACAGCTCTCGGGGAGGGAGCTTTCCGTCCTACGAGGGATACCATGAGGCTGACCATGGGCCATTTGAGGACCCCCATGTGCCTTTTAATGTGCGGTGTGAAAGAAGAAATTCTAAAGTAGAAGTTATAGAACTGCAAGATGTTGAATGTGAGGAAAGGACACCCAGCAACAGCTCACAATAAGGTAGGTGCTCCTCCTGTAGCTACAAGCTCTGCCTGCGTTGGGCAATGGTGTGATCAAAAGAAAGGTGAAAGATAAAATTCTCTGAGGTACCTGTTCCTCAGATAGGCTTACTTACTGGTCGCTGATCATCTTAAATCTGCTAACTGTGAATATAGTACATTTTGCACTAGAAATCAGGTTGGATAAGATAGTACTTGCCAACACTGAGCAACTGTGGTGGGTTCAGACATTAACTGCTTCCAAGAGCCTTGCAAAGTGGGTAAGTACATCATGCAGTCCCAGCTTACTGGGTGAGGAGAATGAAGCAGAGATCATGAGCAACATACCTAAAGCTGTGCAACCGCATTTACTGTTGATAGGTCCTGTCTTCTCATCCTAAATCAAGCATGTTCTGAAACATCACACAGAATGACATTGCCTAGGAGAGTGTAACATTGCCAGCTGCTTCAAGGGTTGTCCTTCTCTTGAATAAACCTCTGTGAAAGAATTTGAAGTCTGAGCACTGAGTCCCTCTGGGAGAATGGGCCAAGTGAGAGGTGGGAAGGCCCCACCATGGCTAGAGCACTGTTGTGCACGGAGGGATGTTTGGAGACCCTGGGGGAGTCCTTGGGTTCCCTTGGTTTAGCTGCAGTGGCTGTGGCAGATTTGCATAGGGCAGAGCCAACCTTGCATAGCATTTAAGGTGTTCCTGTGAAACAACGGATACACCCAAGAACCTGTGAGCTGTGATATGTAAATCATAGCCTGTCTTCAGGCTGGCAACAGCAGATTACAGTGCTGTTTGGAATAGACAGGATACTTTAGCAGACGTTTGGGGAAGAATAAAGTTGTTCATGTGCTTGAAAATTTTCCACTAATTTTATAGGGAATAGTTTGAAGGGGAGAAACTAATGGAGCTTTTGCACTGACAGGTTTCTTGGGCTTGTGCCTGAAAAGCCATTTCTCACCAATTTAACCCTGTTTTTCTCTTCTGGGATAAAGTGTTACAATAGTTACTTGGCTCTGGACCCCTGTTTTCTGTCTTTGCTTTTCAGAGCTTTTCAGTGACAGACACTAGTTTGACCAGACCAAACCATTTTATTTGGGTTGTTGAACTATTTTGCATGTATACATGCACACACACACACACATATGGAGAGTTTTGATGGGAATTTTTTGATGACTTAATCAAAACATCACCCTCTGATTTATGAAACATCTCTCCAGACATCCCGAAGTGCAGATAGACATGAATGCCTTTAGCCTTGCAGTCTAGAAATGTGGCAAGTAACAGTACCCACAGAATAAGAAAACACTTGGGCTCAGCTTTTTTAAGCTGAACTGCATGGTGGTGTGAGATTCTCAAGTGTGCACCATACTCAGTGTAGCATGTTCCTCCCTGAAGCGTTCATTGGTTTAGACTGAGTTTGTTGCAGGTATCTGGGAACTCAGAAATTAAAGCATCCGCTTTTTTTTTTAATTGGCCGAGTATTTCTTTACTGGGAAATTCATGACTGATATGAAAGCAGAGCCCATGTTTCCTGACCGCTAACTGTAACCACAAGAGTCTCAAAATGAATTTTGGATTAGCTTGATTTGTTTGTTTTTCTTGAACTTTAATGAATATTTGCTTTTCTTTTCTCTTTATTTGTAAAAGGTAGTAACTGAAGCAAAGAAGAGGCCAAAGATAGAAAACTCTATTTCCAGAACTGCTTGAATTGAAGAACTGCTTGAAGTTGTAGAAAAGGACATGCTGCATCAGGACAACAGTTCACTGTTACTGTAACCTATTGTATTATTTTGTTAAATATTTCTTTAAGTATTTAAAAGATGTACACATATGTAATATACAAAAGAACAATGTAAAGTAGTATAGTCTGGAGTCATTTGCCTCTGGGCAATAGAATGGGGACAATATTGTGTGCGCTTTGTACTTTTTGTACATTGATCTCTGTGCCACAACTAAGCTTAATCTAGTTCTAAATTCCAGCATAAGTTGCTGCTGCTTAAATATTTTATAATTTACGTGTATAACTCTATGCAAATATTGGTTATGTGATAGGTTTTTTTTAGGTACATGTCTCTTTAAAGTATTTTAAGTTTGCGTATCACAACCCTGTGGTAGGATGAGATGTTACTGCTAACTTTCAAACACGCTATGCGTGATAATTTTTAAAATAAGCAGATATGAAGAACAGCAAGTTAATCTGGGAGGCTTAAATAGATTTAGCTATGTGCAGGTTCTGTTTTGCTGTGCGTATCCATGTGTGCATCTGGAAGTTTGCATGCTTTTGTGTGTATGTTCCTGGTGTACTGTAGTTTCTCTTTTACTGTACGGCAACACTTAGTGGGCTTATCAACCCACTGATGCTGATGTAAGTCTGGCTTTCCCTGTTAGCAGGCACTAGTGAAAACCTTGTTGGTGTTTATGAACATGCACCATAGACTGCCATCATGAAAGGCCCAACTGAAATAGAAAAGAAGACAGGGAGTCAAGGTTGGGGTTGTGGTTCAGTTTCCCACTCTCTTAATGACTTGGTTCACATGGCTTTAGTCAAGTCACTTAACTGCCCTGTGCCTCAATCTCTCATTCTGTAAAATGGGTGTAATTACACTTACCTACCTCCCAGGAATGTTGTGAGGCTTAGTTACTGTTCCTGTAGTGCTTTGATTTTAATTCTTTTCCTTTAGTTTTTCTTTGCAAAAGGTGCCAGGTAAGTGCAAACACTATAACCATCCTTGTTCCACTTCTAAAGGTGCTGGGTATTGAGAAATGCTGGTTATAGAATTTCAGTGAGCATATGCCTTATTTTGATATCGATACTATTAACTATGTGTGGCATTAGAGGTTGGATAATTGAGTTGTTTGGTGGTGAGAAACAGCTCAGCTGTGTCCTTCCAGCATTGGAAGCAGTACCATTGGTCACCTTACTTTCATGGCAGGAAGGAAGTTAATAGTAAGTGATAAAAAGTAAATGGAAGGATAAAAAAAAATAGTCTGTTTTCACTTTATAAATATAAATGGCTTCCTGGATGAGCCCAGGACTGTAATGACACGAAAGGCCTGGGATGTTCTTTTCTCTATAGTTCGTGTTTTCCCATGCTGCAGTGGCACTTTTAATTAAAACAGCTAAACTGGGATCTCTTTGCGAAACTAATTTAGCTTTTTGCATTATTTTTTTTTTAACTAAAAGGGGATAGCTGCAGGTGAAGGGTCTGTAAAAACACCACACTCTGTGTTCCAGCTGGAAACCTTACGAATGGAGAACCTTAATTTAAAAACTAATAGCAGTTTTCATTATCTCTGACTTCCTCTTTCTTCATCTTCGTTCTGCCCTTCTCCAAGCTGTTTTTAGAGCAGGTAGATGTTCCGTTACATATTCAGAGCCAAACAAACACAACCAATATTCTGTTCCTAACCACAGCAGTGGTGGGGCTTTTGAGTACAATGCCTGAACAGCGGTGGCCAATTCTTTGATAGGAAAGTGTTTTTTCTCCAGTGGCTTCAGGGAGTCTATCTATCTTTGCCCACAGACCTTGCCAGCATAATGAATGGGGATAATTAGAATGCACAAATTTCCATGCCTTTTTTTGCTCACTTGAAAACACTTTGATATGAGGCACTTGTTTACAGATCTCCAATGTGAACGCTCGAAGAGCAGGTGGCGAGAGCCTGGTGTCATTCCCGTGATACATAAGCTACTGTTTCAATGCACACTAAGGGTTAATGTCACAACTGCCTACTGGTCCAGTTCACTGTCTAACCTGGAAACTCTGAATGACAAAAAGACGAGGGGCCCCGTTTAGCACTACCAGCATAGTGACCTCAGATCGTACACACTCTGCCACGAAACTGTATGATGCTAATTGGAAGCTGCCTTTAACCGCCAAGCGCCTGCAGGGCTCCCACTGGCACCTCCGCCACACCGAGGCTGCCTCGCTTCCTCCTCTTCCTCAGGAGGGAAGGGGGCCAGGGCAAGCCGCGGTGTCTCCTGTCTGCCCCTGCCCAAGTCCTCCTGTGTGCTGGTGTGTGGGTGAGCTGTCTGCTGCTTCTCCATAGTCACATTGGGAAGGGGAGAACTCAGTGGCTGGCAACGTTTGTTTTATTTTGTAACTTTTTTTAATCATGGGTGATATTTATATTTTTGTATCATAAGAATGTTTTCTTACAGTATTTGTCATGCCAGTTTATAACAAACAAGATGCAGGGATTTTATTTCTATTGGAAAACACTATTACAGTTATGTTGTTACTGTTTAATGGATTTTTATTTGTATAGAGTGCTTACTAATGTTAAATAGGAAAGAGTATATAACATTTACATTAAAGACTCGTCGTAGCTTTTTGTGTAAGGAGTTAAAAGGAAAAAATATCCGAACTGGGTCTCATTGCCTGCCTGTTTTGGTAGGAGTGGGTTTGTGTCATTTCAGTTACAAAGATAAAATTATGCCATATAATTTATTTATATGAAAATTTATTTTTGTAGTGTACATAGTAGTCATCAAGTCTTTTGACAGAAGTATATTTTTAAAGAGTTTATATGTAATGATGATACCATTATGTTTTGGAACACTGCTGAGATACAATTATGGTGCACACTTTTCCTTGTAACCCCCCTGGCAGAAAAGAAAGTGTTTAACAGTGTTAAGAGAGAAAGAGAGTGTGAATAATCATACAATTCTGAACTGTGTTTTAGTTACCGTTTGTGATCTAGTGTGGTTCTCATTTTAAACTTTGAATGGAAATTGTACAAACTCTCTAAATATTAATGTTCAAACACTGATAGAAATTCTAACATGAATAAAAAAATATTATAACTTATTGGTTGATTTGGGTTTTTATTGAATGCGTATGTATTGCTGGTCAGCTGTGCAGGGACAGGCATGCAGTCATTCTCGTGAGGAGCATGAATTTGGGTTGTTCTAGTATTGGAGATTTTGAGAGATCCAGATTTGCCAATTTTGGACCAGGATCCAATGTCTAAACTGTAACATGCTGGGGCTTCTCTGTTGATTCCGTTACCCGTGGTATGCCTTGGAGAACAGGATTATCTTTCATTCTTACTCTCACATGCTTTGAACCTGTGGGTAAAGCAGTTTATGTACAAGTTATTTCTGCTTAGAAGCAGGAGGAAATTCTTTGCCTTTTTCCAGCTCTGTGGTTGCTCCCTAAATTGGATTAGAGAAATAGTCCGTTTGCCCCACTTTGTGGAAAAGAAAATAAACAAACGTGGAGTTCTGAAAACCACAGCGCTCCATAAGGAGACTCTTGACAGTCCTTCTGGGAAGTGTGCTTGTGACCTGTGCAAGACAGCGTGCAGGTTCCCATGCACTGCATGAGAAGAAGAGGCTACTACGGTGGGTGAAGGCTGTAAGTAGCAACGTCTGCCTGCAGTCACCTGCATCATAAACCCCAGTGGGGTTTGTCCTGTGCAAACATACTGTGCTGAGTATCCAGCTAAGGGCCACAAAGCCAGCAATCCTTTCCTTTATCCTTCAACTCCTGGGTGAGTTATTTTCACAGGTCCTGTAAATTTCTCACAAACAAAAACCCAGACATGTCTTGGGGTAATTTATGATTCAGTCTCTACTTTTCGTGGTCAGAGGAAATACAAATGCAACTTTTCATTTTATGGTTTTGGGAAGTTTAACCAGAAAAGAGAAAAATACAGTGAAAGGACTTGAACTGCAAAACTCCTGCACATGTTTTTTGTGTTACTCAGAATACTCCCCTTCGATCCTCAGTACCATACAGACTTGAGTCAGGTTGCAGGTTTGGCCTTAGCAGGTTATAGCCCGTGGGAACACTGGCCACCAAAGTCTGGCATTAGCTCAACTCACTGACTTCAAAGGCCTTTTGTGTCCCAGCCATCCATGGGAGCAGCTCCATTCACAGGGCTGGAAATGATATGAATAAGTCAGTACCTTCTGCCAGTCAGAACACAGGATTTTTCGTTATAAATTCCATTTTGCGTCAACGATAGCTGTTTACCTTACACTGCTTGTCATGTTTCGATTTCCCCTAAATGGCTCTTCTTGCTGTCAGTCTTATTAGCCCCAGGTAAGACCTGACTTCAGTTTTTGTCAGAGATTGGCCATATTTATTCAGGCCTTAAGTAAACATGTGGCCAAATTTTTGTTGGCATAACGCATGTATTTAACAGCTTCAGGAATGCTGCATGCTGCTAAACTGCAGCAGCACTGATGTATGAACAGGTGTTTCATTTTTGTTAATTTTCACTCCCAATGAGTATTCGAGACACCAACTGTTTATATCTGAAAACCACCGTTGCCAAATTGTAATTACTTTTAATGGCTTCTGCAAGTAATGAGAACAATTACTACTTCCCTACTCCATTTAATCATTCTTGTCCTTTTTGTTGCAGACAAGTTGAACCTTACTGCTGGAACAGGATGCATGCCAGGAAACTGCACTACCCAGCCTGAGTGGCTTAAAAAAACACATGTCCAGTTTAACTTCACGTGGTTAATTGCAGCTAATTAAACACAAAAATGAAGCAGTACTGCTGCTTTGACGAAAAAAGTTTAACATACATCCTGGCACATTTGGTACTGCAGAAACCATTCCGCTTCTGTGGATACTACGTAAGCAAAGGAAACCTCTGCCTCAGACTCTCGGTTGTCTGCAGTGGCACCCAGGCCACTTACCACCCTGCAAGACCATTTCATAGGAACACCTCCAGCCTTCTTGTAGCAGCTGTAACTGCATGTGTCACTGGTGGTTCTGCTGCCACTGCAGCTGTACCTCTTGCCACTGACGCAGGGTAAGGCTGCAGTGGAGACAGCTGTGGGTTAGTGACTGTGGTGTAACTCAGCCCGTTACCACTGAACACAAGGCAACATGCACTTTGGTTTGTTTTGCTATTCAGAGCATCTCCCCAGGCTCTTCCCCAGGCTTAGCTCAAGCTGCCAGTCAGGAGCTGTGGGATCTTTTTTTGCTGTTGGAATTAGGACCTCCCATAAAGGTAAAAGTGGAGATACGCTTTTGTACAATGGAGCACAAAACCCTCGTGGCTTTTCTGTCTGGTCTGTCCATCCCTTGAGCTCTAAGCTTCACAGTGGGGCTGACCTTGCAGGTCCCCATCTGCCTGCAGACACCATAGCCCCGTGAAGCCTGACAGGGAGCCAGGCCGAGAGCCACAGCAGCTGGGAAAGAGGGGGCTGGAAGCTGGAGGTTGGAAACCACTTCCCAGGCAAGGGAGGGCTCTGTCTCCGTGGAAGAGGAAGGGCTGGGAATTTGGGGCAAGGCTTCATTCACGAGTGAGTGAGTTTCCCCCATCTGTTGAGGGGGAAAGACCACTGAAGTGTTGGAAAAGTGATTTATGGTACAAGTGAGAGACCCTGAGTGCACTGGAAGAGGGAGAGCTCCACCATCTGATTTAGTAGACCCATAATGGTATTGCAAATGTATTTCAGCACCTAGGTAAGACTGATTTTTCTGTTCCAGGTTGTGCCCAGTTTAACAATCCTGGATTTTTTGTTCTGAAGTTTACACTGAGGAATAGACTTCTAGGGAGGAATGTCTGGCTATTGGTATATGGTATACTGTTCAAACCCTGCCTTTAATCCACAGTGTGTAACTTGGGCGCAGTGACGCACCCTGAGGAGGTGTCCCTCTGCTGTCATTGACTACAAAAAGATACATAGATTTCTGACCATGGAGGCTCCAGCTCATACTTGAGCTATAGATGTTCACATCTTAGGGAGAAAATCAAGCCAAAAAATCACCTTTTTTTCCCCCCTCAGATTGTATATCATGATCTAGTCAATGGTACTCTGGGACTTCTTGAATGGATTCACATACTTCAGAAGCCTTTTTGAGCTGCGTCTGAAACAAGAAACTGTACAAGGAAACCAACAAGCTGAAGGTTTTGTCTGTGGAAGTGACCTGCCTTACACTCACCTGAGGCATGCAGAAGAGGTATGCTGGAATACGCTTGTGAACCTTGATCGTAGGCCTTCAGGACACTGCCATTATATACAGTCTTTCTCTCATTATTGTGACATTTTACAATTGTGTTCTGTTTTGGCCACTTTGTATTAAATTATCACCTTTTATGTTCTTTTTCTACAGATCTTACAAAACCTTTTCAGTCAAGAAAATTGCTGAAACCTGTATGCAGTGACCTACACTGTGCCTTTTACCCCTGCGGAGCGGGATCTTTGCAGGGAAAAAGCTCCTTTTTTTTTTTAATTTTTATTTTTATTTTTTCTTATTATAAATATGATTTTACTCAGAGCTACAACACTTCTTCATCTCTTTGCCTTTCCTACTTCTTTGCTTGCCTCCCTTCCAAGCCCTTCTTTGCTTTTGTCCTTGCACATCCTCAGCATGTCATCCAGTATGGCTCATGGTTAGCTGGTGAATGTAGCTATGCCCAGAGGTTATCAGTGGAGTTGCTCCAAAAAGCCGATTAAAAGAGATGGTGCAGAAGTACAAGATAGTGCACTAGTAAGGTAGTCCAAATGTGGGTCTGGAAAGGCCTAAGGAATCCCAGAAAATAAATCTATAACCTCTCACAATGTGATCCTTGGGAAATGGTTATGTGAGTTTATTTTGCTTTATTTTCTTTGTCTCCTTTTTGCATATGCTTCCCAAATTCATAGAATCACCAAATGGTTTGGATTGGAACAGACTTTAGAGATCATCCAGTTCCAACCCCTCTGCTATGGGCAGGGACACCTTGCACAAGCCCTGCACAACTTGGCTTTGAACACTGCCAGGACTGGGGCAGCCACCACTTGTTTTATGATTCAGGTTTTGCACGGGTCTAAAGGTGAATTTCACATTTTTGAAAGCCAAGCCATTTACATCTGAGATTTTTGAAAGTACTATTACAGAAAACTCAAGATTCTCCTTACAAAATGTGAAATGGGCTCTGTTCATTTGAATAGTTAAGTGCTTTATTTCACAAACATAGTGAGTAGCTAGGACTATTCAAACTGTTGTTTGTAGTTGCAGAAATGGGATGTGGTTGCTGCAACTGATAAAAACACATGTAAGAAAGCCTGAGTTTTACTACTAATGATGGCGAGACTTGGTTCAGTCTGATAACATGGGAACCCATATATTCTGCATGCAACAGTACACACACACACGTTGTGGTGCTTTGTTAGCTTGCCTTCATAGATGCATGGTGAACGGATGCTGAGACATAGAAAAGCAAAAAAGGCAGTGAACCATGCTATGGAAAGTGAAAGGCAACAGCAGAAAAAGAAATGAGAGGGAGCTGTACCTGAACACTTGTGGGGGGACTCACAAAATCTGTTTTAAAGGTGCATTTGAAGTTTGTGTAAAACGACTATGGGTGTCATTCTGCCTGGCACGGATGGCTTGGCTGAGCCTGGATGCTGAGCATAAGAGCCCAGTGTTCCTACTCATAGGGGAGGTGATAGCTTGCTATGGGGGATATTTTTTATAATGTTGATGCTGGCTTTTTGAATGTTTTTCTATGCAACGTGTGTGTGTCTATGTGTGTGTGAGTGTGTATGATGGGAAACACGCAAGTGTGTAGTAAGAACTGTGGTTTCAGTGTGTGGAATTTGCTACTGGCAAGTTATTCTAGCACCGAGTCCAAGATAAATACCAGGTAGGCTTATATTTTTGCATGCACTTTTTTGTCCTGAAATGTTTCAAAAGTCTTCCAAAATGCAGGAAGTTGCACCTGGGGTTTCACAATCTTCTTGGGGCTGACGCTCGCAGCGCACATAGCTTCATTTTCTGTTTCTGCTCTAATTTTTTGTTTGGCAAACTCCTGAAGGGAAGCTTAAAAGAAGACACTCCAGACAAGTGTTTTTTCCTTGGTCTGGGGGCTGGCTTCACTGACTTCTTCTAACAAATTTTCTTCTGCACTGTCCTGCACAAAGTGGCTGTCTCTAGATGTCCTTTCCACACTCATGTTGCTTTGATGAATTTCTTCAGAGTACAAGTAGGATTAAGCAGAACAGAAGGGCACAAACTTACTGGAAATGGTCTTGTTAGCTTCCTTAATGTACATGTAATAGAAGAAAAAGGCTTTGAATTGATGACACTTCACTGTGTCATTTAACATTATTTTCTCTGGCATCAGAGTGCCTTTCCTTTTAAGGTCTTCTCTGCATGGATACTTGGACTAACGCTTAATTTTTTCCCATTCAAATTTTGTGTCAGACCCAGAAGTGGGCTGTGGTCCAGCACTTTTTTCCTGTTCCAGAGAACACACATCCCCCTAATAACCACCATATTATTCCTCACATGCCACCTAACAGGTTAAGTATGTGAAAAACTAAAGACTCTGGAAGCCCTCGTGAAGAAGCAATGCAGTAGAAGTGCATAGGATGCCATCGCTTATGGGACATCTGGAAGTCTGGCTGTCAAGCTGGCTTATCCTGGCTTTTCTTGGGGATGTGTGATAAGTGTGTCTTGGTGTGTTTTTCAATCCCTACACTCTAGCAAAAAAGTCACGAAAGAGTGAATGGACTTGGCTAGCCATGAAAGCCAGTTAGAGGGTGGCAGATGGGAAGAAAAGTGCCAGAAAAGGCATTGTCCAGGTATGAATTGTGGACAGCAGCAGCAGTATTCCCTTGAACAGCCATGGGAGCTAGGGAAGAAAGCCTATCTTTGTGTTCAGGCAGTGACAAGGAAGATTTGGGAGGCATTGGAAAGCTGAGGATTTAGCTGGGGAAGGGTAAAAGGGGCTTGAGCCAGGAGAGGATGGTTTAGAAGGAGCAGGACACTTCTGAAATGGGAGCATGGGCTGGTGGCTTGGAGAGAGCAAGAAGTTGGGATCAGTTTCATTTTCAATGCAAATGTCCAGAAAAGTGAATGAAATCTACACACCTGAGGAATAAATCTAACTTCTGCATTTTAACATATTCAAAGTATTTTAAGATACTCATAGAAATTCATGACAGACCAATAAAATACCACACAAAACAGAAGACATTGCAATTGCAATTAAAATGTAATACAACATCATCAAAACTGCTATTTTCGTCACAAGAAATCAGGCCTTGTAAAATATTCATTAAATGCATGGAGTAATAATAATATGCTCAGTCCAAATATTATATTTAAGGGTCCTAACTTACAGTAATAATAACAAATACTGCACAAAATTAAGTGGTACCCTTGTTTGGAGGTACCACCATCACTGTGGTAAGTAATGCACCCGCAGTTCATAGATCCGAGAGTCTTATGGCTTATCTTCTTGTAGAAGTGCTTCAGTCAGCACTCTGCCCAGTTTGCTGTCATTTCTTTTATAATTCTTGATGACACAAACCCCCCCAAAATATAAGAGGGGCCAGTGCTGTTCTAGATCCTTTTCTTTCAAAATTCTCCTACACTAAAATCACCACCAGAGAAGAATGCTCCGGTTTTGGTTTCTTTTTTTTACCTGCTTTGGATACAAGCTCCTTTTTACAAGATCAAATTCATAAATTTTGGGGTTTTTTTATAAAGAAGTATTTAAAAGGCAAATGGGATTTTGTGTCAGTAAGAGTATAACCTTACTAAAAATACCCAGAAAATTAAAGATATTATTTAACTGCAGAAATCCTGCTTGTAAATTCTTGTATGCAAATTCTAAATGCTTGTAAATAGATGCACACCCACAGTCAACGAACACCTCTCACCAAGTTAACATCTTGAGTATTTGTTTCTCTAAAGCTTTGAGAACAAAACATTTCCGTGGCAGGAAAGAGCCATGAGAGAAAGAAGTGACGCTGTGGAGCTGTGACAAGTGGATAGGGAATTCCGCCTTCCCACAAGTCCTTTCTGGCTTTGGTTTATCCTGCGGTCTTCTTTGCGATCACAGCATTTTATTTAGGCAACAAAACAGGTCACCAAGTTTTCAACAGCATTAAGAACTCAGCTATGGTTGCTGAGTTGGATGCTGGGCCTTTTGTTCTACCCGGTAGAGGCAGGAAAGAATTATCAAAGCTTTCTTCTTCTTTTCTTCTTCTTCCTTTCTTTTTTTTTTTTTTTTTTTTTCTTGCTACACTTTGTCCCAAAGGAATTGGGCTCTGGAAACATTCACTGTTGTAAATCATGGCTTAAATTTAATACTTGTTCATCTGTTCAACTGCTGCTCTGTGTTTCAGGCTTTCACCCAGTGCTGCATTGTTGGAAGACCAGAGGTAGCTGTATTGTCACTTGACAATATAAAAGAAATCATAATGGATAGTAGTAATTTACAGTAAATTACAGTAGTAAATTATGAGTAAAATACTGATATGTAAGAGTTCTTTAATATCTGCTTTAAAATTAAATGTGGCTATATATTTATTGTGTGCCATGAGTCCTTTCCCATTCTTTTATGATTTTATCTTACAATAACTGACAAAATCAAACCCTTTCATCTACCAGAGACATTCCATAATTATACTACTGTAATTAGATTAGTTATCTTACTGCTCTCAGAGATTAACTCATTATCATTACATTTTTGTAAACAACATATTGCTTGTTTAATACAAACAGATTTTGAGTGGTCCTCTAAGTCAAAGATCAATAAATGGACCAGTAGTGTCATCTTTTAGACTAATAGCAAAGATGAATGACTACTAGATCCATACAACTAAACCTGATTTAAGCTCTCTTCCATATCTTTATCAGGGTTTTAATTCTCTTGTGCTTGGCAGGAAAGTTCCATGTTTATTAGCTCAGAAGAAGGCACTAAGGATTCTTCTGGAACTGGTTGAGATTATATGACCTGAAGTCAATGTGGAATGCTGATAGCAGGGTTTATGGTAATGCAAAGTATTCAGACCATGTAGTCTGGTCATTTACTTTCAAGCTTCGTATGTATATCAAAGCATGCTGTTGAAAAAGGGCATTCACTGGGTCAGCAGAAACATAGCTATAATACTGGTCCTTCTTCCCACACCTTCTCATAAAAATGGTAAGTCTAGATACATGCTCATTTAAGCAGTTTATTGTCATAGCCAGGGGACAATGATGTATAGTGCTCCAGAGCATATGAAATTTGAAACTGCATGCTGTTTGCATGCTGCTGAAAGAAGACTTTGCCTCTATGAAATGTACAATGCTACTATATATAACAATTCATACACATTCAAGGAGTCTATGCGAAAGCACCTCTCTTAGGTTCTCTCTAGTATATCAAAGTACATGAGATCAAATACAGACACATTTGAGGAAGACCCTGGGAATAAATAAAAGAGTATCTGAAATCCTAGTACATCCTAGTACAGAGGATATGCTGCTTTCCCCATGAAATGCTGTGACTACAGTATGTGTATAATACATTTGGTAACATCTTTCTAGTAGGCGTGCATCCAAATTGTTATTCTGGGCATCGCTGTTAGTGGTTCTGGCAGTGCAGTAAAACCTAGGAACTTCAGACCTAGATTAGTTTAATCCTTCGTGGAATCTAACCACACGATCATGAACATCTGCTGTTTTGATTGGCTTGAGTTCAGAATTCTGAACTGAATTCAGTGGACTTCTGAAAGTTGCTGCAGTGACTGAATCTCTTTTATCAAAATAAAGAAATTGGTGTTTGTTTCCGTTTCCCAGCATTCTGTTTTGGACCTCCATATTGCTCATATATGTTCACCTATGTTGGATTTTTACTTGCATTTGCCCCAACTTCCCACTTCTGTCCACATAAAATACTGAAATACTTGAGTTTGGTCTTCTAAACCGGTGTCAGGTGATGCAAAAATAATAAATTGTAAGGTGTAGTGCTGCAAGGTTTCCTTTTATTTTGATGCAACCTATTCAGTTCAGGAAAAATGCACTTTCTACACAGCTGAGTGACACCTAGGCATCCTCACAAGGAAAGAAGTCTGCCTAAAGCCTGATGAATATGAAGAAGTGTGAATTCTTGGAACACCCCCCTGAAAACAAAAGTAATGTCAAAGGTGGTGTTTGGTTGGGGTTTTTTTCAAGTGTTTGTCCATGGGAAGATAAGCTGCAGTTTAAAATGTAAAGGCATTTAAATCTTTTCCCAGTATACCCCTGGAATGTCTGATACGGATTTCAGGATTGAAGCTATCCATTTGGTTAGAAACTTTTGCTCAGAGCAATGTGCAACATGTTGGACAATCAGATACTGCTAAACTTGGGTATATATCTGGGGTGCTAAACTGTGTTTTGTAATGGTGGTTTTATTATTAATTGTCTGGTTGAGAGACTTAAACCATTTGGTGCTTGGACGAATTGGAATCCTTTAAGTAAATAGTTTAGTCTTGGCATCCTTTCACTGTAACTGCTGCAACTTATCCAGTTAATGTAGGAGGGGTGGATGTTTCATCTCGAAAGCACATTTAGAAGAACAAAATTTGATTTTATACACACTGTCTCTTACACTAAAAGCACAGATTTTCAAACACTGCATAGAAGTCCATAATTCATGCCCAGCCATAGGCAGCATTTGCAAGTATTTCAGCATAAACTGGGAAAGAACCTTTTTTTTTTTTTGTTGGAGAAACCAGCGTTGAATTCAGGTTTGGAGTTTGACTTCATGGACTGCACTCAACTATTGCTATCAGAAGTTGGTGGCTAGACAGAAAATCTATATTTGAACAGATAGTACAGTCATGGGATATAAGCATACTCCTACATACATAATACTACATTACAATTAAAAATACTTAAGCTTCAATCCTGCAAATATTTACTAAGCGATTAGCTCTCAGAGGACTCCTAAGTCTGTAAAATTAAGCAGACGTGTCACTGTTTGCAGGATTTGTGCCTTGCTCTATAACCTACCAAACTCAAGGGAGGTTGGGTTTGGGATATTTAGAAACCTTAAGGTAACATATATGCACATTGTTGAGGTGTTGAAACATTTTTGAAAGGAAAACAGAAGAAACCCATAGGCTAGTGGAAATAAAATAGGATGGAACAGCTCTCAGGCTGTGTATATGTGTAAGGAAAGCAAGCAGATAGCTACAGGAGTATTTCAGCAGAAGTGATATTAGATTTTGTAGTGCAACCGAATGTTGACAGGATTGCTGGAATCATCTGCTCTACAGCTCTGAGTACCTTAAGAGAATACTTGCTTTCACTGCTGAAACACAGTTTGCCTGGCAGGATGACCGGCCTTAGAAACTTTCCCATTTACTGGTAGTGATTCTAACAGCAGCTGAGAGGGATGTGTTGATACTTACCTTCCTCTTATTGAAAGTGGGGAAGTCTAATGCCAAAGCCCTGCCACCTCCTCCTAAAGTTAATCACCCAGGGAGTTAAAGTCTGGTGAAAAGAAAATCTGTCTTTGACAAGAGTGGAACTGGTTTTATGCACCAGTCAAGCTCAGAAGCTCCAGGTAAGTCGCCTGACTCTCAGTGAGAAAATCGGTACTGAGATAAAGGATTAAGATATTATAGAAGTGGCAGTGTGAGAGGCTGCAGCTTTATCTGTACCAGGGCTTATTTATTGTGTTATCACAGTATATACATATGAAACATTAAAAAAATATGTTTTCTATTAAAGTTCCAGAATTTCTTTTTTAACTCCAGTAGCAATAGCAATATACTGATGACAATCCTTTTACTGTGGTTTTGTTTTTGAAATCAGAATATTACAAAAATATAAAACCATGTGTGGATGGCTGTTCTGAAAGATAACTGATCTATTAGACATATAAGTTTCAAGATTTATTCAGTGGTTTGTAGAGCTTAAATCAATTCCTCTTTTATTCCAACCTATGCCCATCACTGCTTATGAGAAGGAATACTTCCACTGAATGCTCTTTTACTGTGCCAGCAGATCGATTCCAAATGTATTTTCTTGAATTCTTCTTTTGCTACTACATGTCTCCCCAGAAGATGTTTAATTGGAATTATTTATTATTTATAGGCTCTTGCTAAAGCCTATAAAATCCTGACTGTGATAAATTTTCATTTTGGCCTGTTGGCCAGCTAGTACTCTGAATGATCACGTCTTTGTGCAAACATACTATATAACGAGGAGAAAAAGATGGAGTACTTACTTCTAGTCGAATGCATGCACATTTCAGGGATTTTGTTCCTTTCTTCAGTAGGCAAGCAGATCTGAAATGATAGTCAGATAAACTGATCTGAAAGTTGTCGGAGTGCTTTCCTTCAATTTTTCATAATAAGTCTAATTAAAACTGTATGACTGCAATGCTGAGAGGTGACTAAAGTAATTGGCTGGTTAATGTTAAGAAGGTGTAAATTCTCCAGAAAAGCCCTATGCATACCAACTGAAAATGCAACCCATGAAATAAATCCATCTGCCTACATTTGTTTTAACAGTAATACTGACCTTAGAGCAAGGTATTTCCGAAGGATTTTTAATGACCAGCTGGAGTTAATAGCCTCTGGCTGTACCTCAGGCTTTAAACTCTGCCTAGCCAGCCATTAATTCCTAGGAAATGCTCTGTTCCTTGATTGTTACTGCTTAACAGCATGACAAGCCAGACTGTAAATAGCTGTTAGTACAGAAAATATTATTGTTAAATGCACATAGTACCTTCCTTCAGAAAAAACTCAAAAATATTTACAAGCCAAGGGTTCTGGGAAAAAAAAAAAAAAAAGAGTAAGCAAAGATGATTTTTGTTGCTGGGGAAATAGCCTATTTCATAACAGACAGGGCTAAGAAGACACACATTCTCAGTGTGTCTCTGAGAAATTAGACACCCTTGGGTTTTTCTCACTGTCCACTGCTGGTGGATATAAACTAGAGAAGCATTCGCATTATCTTCTGCTAACCCTGTCAAAAGTCAGCAAATGTCTGCCACCAGAGTTTCAACATGCAAAAAAAAAAAAAAAAGCTCATATAGGTAATTTGTGGTTAAGACTTAACTGTATAGGTACAACATCTAAGGCAGCATAGCTTTATCTGGGATGGCTGCATGTTGCAAGGGAATTAGGAGGAGAACGTTCGGTTACTGAAAGGGACAAACCATACAAAAGAAGTCTTGATTTCTGCCATGTCTTCAAGATTCGTTCACAGAGACATTAGTAACCAGAAGGATGAGGACACAGACCCAGTGACTGATAAACCAGAGAAACCACACAGCTGAAAGCCGGCTTTTCTAGATTGCCCTGTGCCACTGGTGTGCTCAGAAAGGGCAGCGTTTAGGCCACCATTTCTCATTCCACCAGAATCATTAGCGAGGTGATGAGGAAGTTAGCCCTGATGCTGTGAAACTGTGTAAGCTTGTGTTTAGCAGCATGCACACCAGTTGCACTGTCACTTGCCAAAATACTGTGCCTAACCTTAAGCACAGGACCAAAGGCTTTGCCAGGCTATTGGCAAAGGCTATACAGAAGGGTTTGTTAGGCATGCAGCTGCACTGTACAGAAACACAAGTTTTCTGGAACCTGAAATGAACTCAGCAAGCCACTGTTAAACTTGCCTGTTCAAAAATTCTGGATGAGAGGAGACCGATACTGCAGATTTGTAACAGTGCAAAATATACTAAAATATATTACTTTTGGCACGTGCTGATTAAGGAATCTTATCATGTGAATATGAATGAAAACTGATGATGAACATACAACTACTAGAGATTTCACAACCTCAGATCCACAGATGTCAGAGAAAATAGTGTTATTCTGATACAGAATATTACACAGCAGTGATTTTTTTTAAATTATACCATTATTTGTAACTGGTTTACTGTAACTTTTCTAGATCTAACATAGTTACAAGTTCTCTGAACATGCACAAATAGAGTTCACTACAATTTTAAATAGAGTGCTGTTGAAGCTAGCAAAACGACATTTTAAAACCTCTTTTTTAGTAGTTGAGATTTTCTTAAAACAGACCTCTTGCTTTTTTCCCCCTGGTGCTTTTTTTTTAATTAGACTTTCTTTATTCCATGACAAATGGGTATCACACTATTAGCCAGTTACAGATCAGTCTTCACATGTCACTCCCATTCCCATTAATGCACTGGCACAACTCAGGACAGCATTTAATCATGTTCCATTTCTGATTCTCTCGGAGCTACAGAGCCACCATCACTGAACAGAGTGCCTGACAAAGTGTGAATCATCAAGATGTCAGCAGCAGCACAAGGACAGCTCTGACAACAGACGCAGAAAGTCTTGCTGGTGGAGTTTTTCCTCCGCCCCTGTTACAGCCTGAGAAAAATTCCAGACGGGGGTCAAGCTCCCAGACTCCTCAGTCTTTTGGCCATCTGTTCCCATCAACAGCTTGTCTCTCACTCTGTGGCATGGGGAAGGGCTTCTGGGAGACGGCAAGTAATGCTGCTGACCCTCCATAGGTTTTGAATATTGGGGAAGTTGGAACCACTGAAGGTAGATAATATCTCCCTAACTAATCTAGTTACTTGTTTGCAGCACTTTTGTGTGCTGTAACGTACACCTACATATTAGCACGTTAAATGACATTCCACTGCTGTATTCCTGTATGTTTCCAGTAAATTCACTCACTGGGAAACCACTTCAAAGCCTTTTTGCATTCTAGATACTTTCCCAGTGGCAATTTTTTTACTCAGTTAGTATAGGTACTGATGCTTTAATTACATTTTGTTGTTGTTGTTGTTGTTGTTGTTTATCTTTTCTTTTAATTATAGCCTTGCAGTATTTTGTTAAAGCATGGAAAAGGCAAAGATTGCTGACTTCCTAGAAATCACAAAGCCAATTATGAAGACTCTGCGGAACTAGGCTTCTTGACTTCCATCATCTGAATGTCTTTTTATTTCTACAATAATTATTCGACTTACTTTTTGCATCATGCTCCTTAGGACTTATTCCTAGAGCTTTTTACAATGTCAATATCATTTTGCTCATGTCCATACGGGGAAAAATTGCCACTTGGAAGAATGAAATTAAATGCTGTCAGCCACCCAGAAGATTCATTGTTCATTCAGTGCACTCTTCACAAAATTCATTGCCTACAAGGTGCATTTTGAATATCATTTTACTGCCTATAATATGCTTGTACAAACACATGGCACTGTGACTTCAATGAGAGAGAAACATTTCTGTATGGGATAGAAATGGATGCTCAGGTGAGGTCAGGCTGGATACACTTTACTTTCAGGCACAGGTAGAGCTCAGGGCACAATCTCTGTTCTCTTACAGTCAATTACCACCTGTTTCTTGAGACTTTTTCAAATGTCATCGGCTATTTGGTCAGCTTGTACAATTCAACCACCTGAAGTGAGAGCCTAGTTACTGAAAAATTCTTAGGACTTGATATTTCGGGGATCAAAGATAGCCAGTATTTCTGAATGTTTACACTTTAAGATTTGAAACATTAATTATTCTCTGTTCTCATTTGTTTGAACTGAAGGTTAGGAGCAAAGAAATTACCTTAGTGTATCAGGCCACTGGTATAGGAAGCTGGGTTATCTGATTGCAGCAGTAGTCCGTAGATACACAACTCTGAGCTGTTATTCATGGATGCAAAATCGCTTACAGCAGCTTTATTGCTCACTGCAGATTCTGTGGGTTTATGCCAGCTCAGTAAGTGAAAGGCTCCCTCATACAGTGCTGCCCTCACAGCTGGGCAGAATGACACAGAACTAAGGAGTGCCTGAAGGGACACATCAAAGGTTAATAATGCATAATTTCTTTACTTGATGCTTTGTCCAGACCAGTGAATTTCAGATGAGAATATAAAAGGCAAGAAGGTTGCTTGCACTTATTTTCAGGTCACTAGGAGCTCCACATGGCATAACCCAGCAGGGAGGAGATTCAACTTTGTATTCTTATTTGATAGCAGAACCTCTAATGACATTGTAGCTGCCCTCAGAGTTACTTTATGAAACGAATATGAAATGAAAGAAGTACAAAAATGTAAGTAAATGCAGAGTTATATTCTAAGTTTGAGCTAAAGCACTTGAGCAAGCTTCCAGGAACACCACTGAGAAAAAAACAAGCGGTGTGACATTGTAGGTACAAGAGAAACATGGGCAGGAAACTATTTCCAAAATTAATAAAATCTTCTACAGAGCAAGAAATGCTATGCCTTAAACTTATGATCACTGCAAGAACACTCTAATGGGCTCTTCCTGTGTTTCTTAATACGTTTAGATTTATTTTATGTGTGATCTTAATTATATAACTTGGCATTGTGATGCTCACACTTGGGTGAATTTAACACAGTTTGAGTTGATTTTATTTATTTGTAATTTACAGATACATATTCTCAATCTTATCTCCATCATAATACAAAATTTGTCTTTGATATTTTAATATGCATCATGTATCTGCATAATGCATCTTTCATTTACAGAGGCATATGAAATGATGCCTTTAAACCAGGCTTTACATGGTCTGCAAAAGCACTTTTGAACTGTATGTGTTATATATACATGTAAATGATTATCAGTTATGACTCAGATTCACCATCTTAAATTATAGACCATTTAAAGAAAAGCAAAGAAATGAAGGGAAAAAATGAACACTGTTTTAATGAGAGAATGATGGAAAACAAAATGATATTTTGTCTGCGATGTCACAAGGAAGGGACTAAATCTGAAGATAGACAAGGTTAAAGAAAGGTTAATACCAATAAAGGAAGAAGGATTGCTAAAACAACTGAAAGATTTATGAAAGAGTGCATTCCACAGATTTGCAACTATGAGTATTGCAGGCAAAGGAGTGTGGATGACAAACTGTTTAAAGAAGCAGTAAAGGCACTGGAGTATTGGAGTTATGTTTCCTTTGGGGGGTCAAAGAAGCACCATATTGTAGTGTCCAGTAAACTAAATGAAAGAATGAGAAATATGAGGGTTTAGGTTAACTTATAGAGAACGTGGTGGCAAAGTTGGGAACCTGCAAATTGCAGTTCTTGTTTTGTGCCACAGAGCTGTATTGTTTCAGCCTTGCTTTGGTGAACACTGGAATGACTCATTCTGCAGATTTGCTGTATACTATTTTGGTAGCTACTTTAATACTCAGTTAAGTGGAGATCTTTTCCATTTTGAAGGGAATCCCTACTTAGGGACTTTCTGGTGAGGAGAGGATCTCTAACACTAGAAAAATACAGAATTTCCAAAGGCATGAAGGCCAAAGTAGCAGATTTGCCTATCTTACTGTGAACAGAGGATCATACACAACATGCAGCAAACATTAGTATCTTCTCACTGTCTCCCTATCCAGACTTCTTTTTCTGTGTTCTATAGCCTTTAATATTAATTTTTTTTTCTAATATAAACCACGGAAGTCAGCATTAAGAACACTATGGTTAGCAGGTGGAAATTCATGATTTGACTAAATATCGATCTCCATTTCCTAGTTTTTCATCTGATACATAGTATTTATGTTCACATTTTGGTTTTGTTTGGCTTTGATGGAGACATATGCTTGGGTAATCTTACAGATGAAAAGGCAGTCTCATGTTTCAAACAAAACTATGTCAGTTTGGCAACTGTGCTTCCATTTTTAATAAAAGCATTTCATTCAGATGATAAAAGGCAGTTATTAAGACATGTCTTCTCCATGGACAGTGACCCAGTTTTACTGCATTTTTAGTACAGTGGGATGCCATAAGGCAACATTCTGGTTTTATGCCAGTTTATTACTTGTATCATCCTGTGGGAAGTTGAAGCATACCTTTTGTGTGTGTGAATTTTGTTTTTTGTTTTATTCCAAAATTTTTATGGAGTAAGAACTTATAAACTGTTTTACTTGCAACATTTTACAATGTTGTGGGCTTGTTTGAAATTTCAGTTTCAAGTAGTGATCAGCTTTCTCATACTTTTAAACTGTGAACAGAAAGGAATTTATTGAGATCTGATTTCTGAATTTGAAAATCTCATCTGTAATAATCAAGTTTGCAAAGGAAAATAAAGACTTTCAGTGTATGATGCCTTTGAGTTCACTGATGTACTTTACATTATGATGGTAACTTCATTTTCTGAGATTAAATGCTTCATAACTTCACACAAGTTTCAATAATGATGTAAGTCATGAAAGAATATAAAGTTTTGTAGCCACTTTCTGATTCTCAACAGGCAGTTTCCTACACATCCAAACCTCTGTAAATTGATTCAAGCATGATCTTTATTGCATTTTGTTGCTTTGTTATTTGGGCTCTTGCTTGCCGCCAGTAAAAATCAGCATTTCCCTTCTTGTTATCTTAAATTTTGCTAAAACTTCATGTTCTAGAATGCGTAAATACCTCTTCTAGTTAAGAACGAGTACTTTATATAAAGCAAGAAGGAATACAGTCACACTCATGAGACTGAAATTCTTACTCTAAAGTATTTGATATTGTTAACAGCTGTCAATAACAGAAAAGGTCAAGGCAAAGTCATTAGCTTTCTGTTCCATGGCAGGTATTTTATGCTCCTTCTGAAGATGCCATAGAAGCTTTTTGGAGTATCAACAGGGAATTCCACAGGAATGAGTAAGCTCTCTGTTCCCATCCACTGTGTTTAGCTTCTGCGGACCAAGCCTTGGAAATGCTCTCCAGTATTTATCAAATGTTCAATCACCACTCAACAGCAGCAGGACATCATCGAAGACTGTCATACCTTTGCTGTCTCAGTGTCTTGGGAATCATTGTCTTCATTCATGTTTTTTCTGTAAGACCTGCTGAGAGTGCAGGCAGACAGGTACAGGAGGAAGTTTATAAATTGCAGACAGAAACATAATCACCAAGCTAAATAATTCAGCTTCTCTAATAATGAGCATATTGGAAAGATATGCAGTAAGACAAATCATGAAAATCTTACATCTTCTGTCAAGATTAGCTAATTGGTTGATATATGGTATAATTTCCCAATTTTATCCTTGTGAAGATATGGTTTACACAAGACTGAGAAATACTAACGGCAAAGCTTTAATAGATACTAGAAGAACTCCTAAGGTCTAGTTTAAGGAACATTAAGTACCATTGGCCTATTCAGTGCAAATTATTCAGAACCCTGCAGAAGCTCCCCAGCTACAGACCTGATAGTATCTGCATTAAGAAGAAACCAGACATGCTCATCTGTCCTTTGGGACACAGAACATAGCAAATGTTCCTGCCCTTCTTAGGAGCAAGAACATCTCTCCAGGATTTCAATTCAAAAGGAACAACAAACGAATCAGCAACCAAAATGAGAGGAAAAATTATGCCAGTGTCAACATGAAGACTCTGTGACATACACTGTTTACAAAAAACACCAACCAGATCTGCAGAGCCTCATGCCTGCAAGAAGCACCTCCCTTTCTCCTTACTGAAGACAGTACATTGCTTCTTTCACAAAACACTACAGAAAACACACACAATGCTGGAACATGAAATTATGATGGAAAGTGAATGGAAGATATGGGAGAGAATGAACACCTGGAACTCCAGGATGTTAGTATGCCTAGATATTACACTGTCACCCAAAATACAGTAGTTAGTGGGGAATTTTGGAAGATATAATCAGCACCTTCAAGTGACACTTCTGCCTATTCAGAAATCCTCTAATGTGGCTAACGAACAGCAGTAAGCTGAAATGTATTGGTGACTTGTTACACACTGTAGTCTTCTCTGTAAGGACAGGAAACCTCTTGATTATTACTGCTGCTTTGCTTGCCACTCCAATACTTGGGCATTTCCAATTTCATCCATGAATGACAACAATATGTACACAATAGCTACATCACCGCTTTGCTGTGCTGTAGCAAACATTTCAAACTAGCCATTGACCCGTATGAAGGTGCATATCCTATTTACTTCAGCTTATGGGTCTGAGGGCATTTTGCTTTGTACTGTGCATTTGTTTGTTTAGAGGAGAATCTCAAAGCAGTGTTGCTTAAAGCAGCATGAGCTTTTTAGCTAATCACTAGAATGTGCATAAAATTTATTACATATGTGGTGGTCATGTGCACTGATAAATTACGTTTAGCATGCACCTTTGTGTGCCTCACCTGCAGTTTAGTCCATCAATCTATCTCCTCCAGTATTTATTCTAACATTCCAAACCTCTGAGCAGCTTCAAACAGCTGGGACTTTTTTTTTTTTTTTCCCTCCAAGACCTGTCAAAGATACATTTCCTTTTTCCCCCAACGAGGGATTTTTTCCTACCAAGTTAATACTGGCCAAAAGACAAAATGGTGATATTTTGACCTGACCCGAAGTGTAGTATCTGCTGTGTCTCATCAAAGTGCAAAGCTTAACAAAGGCTTTTGCAGCAAATATGGATTAGCTCTACATGTAATTGCACCTTCCATTAAAGATCAAGGCTACAAAAAATAGTCCCAGTAACATTTTTTTAACACTCAAATGTTTTGCGCTTATTAAATGTAGGAGAGTGACAAACTGCATATGTAATGTCTGAAGTAACATAAAATCTATGATTTGTATTGGCATTCACTTGATTTGTACTACCTAATTCATTATTCATATCATTGCCACTTCTTTTGTGAATATTTAATATGAGGGTCATTTGAAGGTAATTCTACCAAGTGTTCATTTCACCCACTGGAGCTTATTCATATTAATTATTTGCTTTCATCTTTGCATTATATTTATTTCTATTTTTAGACAAGTGTCTACTATACCCTTTCTCATGACTTTCTTAAATGCCTTTTTGTGTGTGTGTGTGTTGTTCTTGAATTTAATTCCTGGGTTTATTTTTCACAGCTTCTGATATATTATAATGATCTTTGGCCATATACCTGGGTGTGCATGAGAACTGGGAAATGGCTTCTTGCATAAGAAGAAGAAAACTGGTTCTGCTGATGGTACAACTATCAAGCTGATTAACAAATGTAGCTTTTAGCTACTGTGTGACTATGGGATAGAAATAGATATTGGACAGCAATGGAATATGTTCAGTCAGAAACATGATGTTATCAAACATCTCCCATTCAAGCTTCTTCCACTGTACCAGAACAGTTACACATTTCAGCAATGAAATAATAATGCTGACATCTAAGGGAAGTGTTAACACAATTGATGGTAGAAAACAAATATAAATCCTCCCATGTTTTCATTTGACAAGAAAGAGAAGGAGTAGAATGATTAAAGACTTGCATGAGTTATGAACTGGACTCACAGTGCGAATACGGACATCACACCCAAAGCTCTGAGCTGCGCTCTGCAGATGTTCTGGATGCGTGGGAAACATCCCTGCCAGTTCATCTTGATGAGTTGCTTAATGAGCAATTGCTGTTTCTCAAGCAAGTGCTTTGAAACTGCCACAGACAAGTCCTTAATTCACCAGGTGCTGATGATCTGATAGGATGAAATGAAAAAAAAAAAAGCAGCTGCGTCAAACCCCAAATGTTAAACATTCATGCATGGGGATTTCACTGTGTGGGTAGGTTGAATTTGCTTTTGTACCGATGGGGATTTTGTCTCATTTTAGAAAAAACTGAACGCAGTGGCTATCAAAAAAGGCGACACTTCACAAAACATGAACAGAAGAATATGAAAGCTCAATGAGAGTAAGAAGTTTGGACAGCAGCTAAACTGGGTAAATTGTAAAGAGAAAAACCAGCAACTCCAGCTTTAGCAATAATGGTAGTCGTATGTTCACGAAGAATACAAATCTTGAACACAAATGTAATACAAATTAGCCTGTAAATTCACTAATGATAGACTAATGATATCAGTGGGATTTGGTTTAAAATCCATCTGAAAAGATAAATTTTGACCTAAGTTTGAAATAGCATTTTCTTTCATCGGCTTTATTCTTTCAAATAATTTGCTTTGTTTCTCTTCAGGTAGAACGTCAATGAGTGCCTCACTATCCAGATTCTTCAAGGAGGAAATAAGGGCAGAGTGGTGTAAGCATACACATGTGGGAAGAAGAAGATGCCAGGAAAGAAAGTAATTTTAAGAGCTGGTGGCTTCTCAAAAAGACAGGTGGAAATATTGTAGCAGTTTATCACCAGCTCTTCATGGCAAGTAGTGAATGTGGAGGTAAAACCAGCCCAGGGTGGAAAACCCACTATGGTGAATAGCAGCTGAAGAAGATGAGAGGAAGAGGAAGCATGACAGGAAGGTGAGTAACAATGACCATGTAAGTGGGCTAGGGACCAATGAGCAGAAGCGCATGAAGCAGCGAGACTGTGTATGTTGGTGTTTTCAATGGGATTTCCTTCAGGACCAGCATAACTTGGCTAAGTGACACAATACAGATCTTGGTAATTTTACTACTGATACTAACAAATGCAGCGCTAGTTAAGGTGCACCATGTGCCTATTTCTTGTTTTAGCACCATCAGAGCTTTTGGTTAGAGAAATCAGGTATTTTTTAAAACCCTAAGTTTATTCAAAGCAAAGTTTCTTATCTTCTGCTCGCCTGTACCTAGTTTTTTATTTCACGTGGGTGTAAAGGCCTGTTGAAGTTGGCAAAACTTAAATCAAACAGAAGTTTAAGAGGTTTTGTACTTAAGTCTCACCAGAGGGGTAAAACCCAAACTATCTTACCCGTGGCCAGCGGCAGGTACCTTCAGTCGGCCCACCACAACACTCACCGAGGGAGAACACCCCTCTCGCATTTTGATTTCCCCGTGGGGCCGTCACCTCAGCTGCGCACTCAGGACCCAAACCGGCTCTACCCCCCTCGCTGTTCAACCTAGCCAAGTAACACAGGCAGCTCTGCCTCCACCCATCACGGGCCCGCTGAGCCCATCAGCCGTTAAGACCGGCGAGGTTCCCGGAGTCCCGTGTTTGGGACGTGAAGCAGCGGCCTGCGGGGACAACCGACCCGGGCAGCGGGCCCACACGGCCCGGCCCGCCCCCGCCGGCTGCCGGCGGAGTACGCCCCCCGCGCAGGCGCACGCCACGCCGGCGCGGTGCAGAGCGCGCGAAAATCGCAAACCGGCGGCGCGAGGCGGGCCGCGCGGCAAGCCGCGGGAGAGGCGGCGGGCTCGGGGCCCTGCCCCGCCGCTGTCACCGGACCGGGAGCCGCGCCCGCGCCGGCCGCCCTCGCCGCGCGGCGCCCGGGTGAGAGGGTCCGCGCATGCGTATTGGCGCCCCCGCGGCCCGGGGGCTGCCGTGAGGGGTGGGCTGCGGGAGGGCGGGGCCCGCGCCGGGCTCGGTGCGCTCGGTGCTCGGTTGGCGGTGAGAGGGCTGGTGCAGGGTCGGCTGCTGTGGTCGGTGCAGTGCGTTGAGTATCCTGCGGACTGCACAGCGGGCGTCCCGCCGCGGGGCCGTCGCTTGGTGTTCCACGCCTTGCTGCCACTGTGCCTCCTCTTGCCTTGACGAGGGAAGCAGTGGCGGTGTACTTCCTCAGACGAGGTTTAGTGAGAGTGGTTTTGCCGGCGGGGGGAAGGGGTGTTGGGACTAGGTGATGTGCAAAGCCCCGTTACAAACCAAGCCGTTCTGTTAACTCCGTGAATGCTGGTTAGGCTGTGCGCTATCAAAGGTGGGAATGCCTCGCGATAAAGGAGTGCAGCTGGGGCCACATGCGTGTCCCAGTACTTGGCCGGTATTGTCTGGTCCTGAAAACGTTTGAAGAGAGGACTTACACGTAGCTGGCTGCATCTTGATGTTCCGCTTTGTTCTAGTGGGAGCTGAGTGGTAAAATGTCATTCTGTGGCACATGTACAAGACCAGTGCAACTACAATACATGGATAACTTCCTAAATGGTTCACAGAGGGAAGTGAACAGGTTTGTTTCTGATTTATGAGATGTGCTAACTTTTGCACTGCGCAGTCTGGCATTTGCAGGCATCTGCTCCAGTGGAGGAGCTCTGGTACAGTATGCTTTCACAGAATACTGTCAGTATGCTGGCCTTTTACTTGCAGTAGAGGTTGGGGAATACCAATGCCTTAAAAGTATTGGGAGAAGCTGCCATTTTTATTCCTGGTTTTCAGTCAAGAATGTAGGTAATTAAAGCATTTCTTTCCACTTCTCCAAAATTTTCCAAGTCGCCATGGTTCATGTGGAAGAATGTCTAAAAATGTGGTAGTTGTTGCTGCTCTATCACAATGAAGAATTCTTTATGCAAAATTTATGGGACATAACATTCTAGTGATGGGCCACTGAAAAATCTTTGAGATTAATTTGGGATTTTTTTTTTCCAATATGTAATTTTAAGGATCTGGAGCTTCTTCCTCCCAGTTCAAACTCTTGTGAATCTTTTTTCGGTAAAATGAAAGCTTTCTTGTCTGTGGCCGTTAAACCAAGCAGCATTCCATTTTTCTCTTTCTGAATTGTGTGGATTATTTGCTGTGGTTTTGTGTTCATCTTGCCATTGCTCAAGGTTCAAAATTCGTGTTGTAAGAATTCATCATCACATGATATTTGTAGCAGCAACTGATATATTTATCAAGGTGTATTGTGAGCTACTGAGAAGTCAGTAGCTTATGTAGTGTTTTGGCATTGCTGGAGAGAGCCCTCTTGTTGGCCGTGTTTCCTCCCTGTTACAGTCTCGCTCCCTGGCTCTATGTGGATGTTTGTTCACTACTGCCATCTCTTGGGGAGAAGCAGGCTTGCTGGACGTTCATTGTGGTTCTCTAGTGGTTGGTTTGTAAAGAGAATACAAACGCGGATGTATTTGCCCCTTGGTGAAGACTTGCCTTTAGAGAACTTGGCAGTGGGATAGTATGAGTCACGAACCGATCCTGAAGGTTAACTTTTCTCTTGTAGGCGTTGATCAACATTTTATAATCGTTTCTCTGCTTTTTGTCTTAGTTTCCTGGGGAAATGAAATCTGTGTGATTCCACGGCTTTATGTCTTTGGCTACTAAGAATTGAGCTTGTTAGTCAATTTTAATGAAGTTTGAAAGCAGGGTGAAGGCTTGCAAATAATTTTATTTCTGTTGTTCCATGTTTTATTTGTCAGTGGTCCTCACTCAGCACTTGCGTATGGGTCTACTGGATGGTGAAATTAACCACAGGCTAATACATGAAATTAACCACAGAGTATCATGGGTGAAAGTGTCATGAGGAATACCACTGGGAGCTGGGGTTTTAAGGGTGGTGTTATGGGGAGTTAAAGCAACAAAGGGTACTTATTTTATGGTACTAGACATAGCTGTTCTCCTGTTAATGGAGTAGCCTTGTGCACTCAGTGTGCTTTTAAACCGTAACTGGTTTTCTTTCTTTTTCCCTAAACCATAAGTGTCAGTATACCGACTTCGAATTGTGAAGGTGCTGGTTTTGACAAAGATGTCTTTCAAAAGGGGTGAAGGATCCTGTAAAGGGTGAAGGATGGGTTTCCCTGCAACAGTAATACAGAAAATGTTAAGAGTCCTTTGATACACATTGAATCAATTCTCAGGTTTACAGGAAGGTAAATATATTGTATGAGATTAATCACAAATAAAAATTTTCAGTCTTTGATTTATGGATTTTTTTTTCTAATACAATGTATTTTGTGCCAACCCGATGTAAAAAGGCATAAAAGTAGACTAGGTTATAAAGATCTTCTTGCATGTATTAATAGTACAACAGCTCTCAAAAATCAAGTCAAATCTTGGATTAAACAATTTACCTTTCACTAAGAAGGTAATCAGACTGAACTAAAATGAAGACAATGATAATGCTCTGAAAACTTCTGAAACCACTGTAGGACCACATAGTTAATCTACTTTCTAAGTTACAGGAATGTAGAACATGTTAAGTATTTTCACCTTGGTGTGGGCCACTAACTTTGCAGATATTGCAAAAGTATTTAAAATTAGTAAAACTTAGTAATGCATTTTATTATAGAAATAATATTGATTTTAGGTGGCTAGGATAAATGTTGTGAGATGATCTGGAGTTGAATGCTGTATCCCTAATACAAAAATACTCTATTCCTATTAATAATTAATTAAACATAACAATAAATCCTAAAGACAACTATTAATTTGTTAAATCATTTGAATTTGAGAATTTTTAGTTGCAGGTTATTTAACACCTTTTCAAGAGTGCTTTTTCTGTATGTAATGGTAAAGGATGGACTCATCAGATTTAAGGTGTTCGCAAGAGTTTTCTGCTGTTACTGTTTTAACTGTCAGCCTTGCATATGATTACAGGGTTCTGATGTAGCACTTCTGTGTGTATTTTTAACTTTTATTAGAAATTCTGTAGGCAACCAATGCTATGAGGTTTATTATCGTAAGCTTACTAGTAATGAATTATACAGGTATCATCGGACACAATTTAAAGACTGATGACTTGCTCAAATGTGATGTGCATAGCAGCAGTTACGGTACTGTGGTGAAATAAAGTCCGTGAGGCTACAGCAGCAGAAGGAATTTTGTAAATCTTTGAGAGGAATGAATACTTTTTACTAGCAAATGGAGTAAATCAGATGTTATCAGACATGGATTTTTTGCTTGATTAAAAAAAAAAATACACTGTACTGTTAAACTTTAGAGCAGTAGCGATGAGTCTTCTGTAGAGGTGAAGTAGAGCAGGCCTTGGAAACTTAAATTACTTCTTTCGTATCATGTGTGAAATGTGTCAGAAGTGAGAATTAGACTCAGTCTTGTGATTACTGGAGCCAAATTGCAAGGCTGTCCTTCCTCCCTGCTAGTAGATTCACTGAACATGCTAATTTTATGAATCTTGATTAACTATGTGATAGTATTGAAATATTCCAAACAGTGACTGTAATAAAGTATCATAATATACAACTAAATTGACATATATGAGTGTCCGAGGAGGCCAAGAGACATACCACTAGCTAATACTTTATGTTGTACATTTAAAGTTCTAATCTATCATTAAGTGACCCAAATTCATAAGGAACTCCCTTCCCATAGAATCCCAGAACTATATAGCTTTAATTTAATGATGAGGGTGGTATTACTAAACTGTGAGTTTTTCATGAACAAAAATGACAGAAATCTTACTTGCAAGTCACAGGGTCCCCTACTTGCACATTAAAAAGCCCATGCCCATATGACATCCAGGAATAACTGAGAGCTTCCCAAATAAATGCCTCATGGCTTTGAGTATCAGTGTCTTGTCTCCAGTCTAAATGGCCACATAGCTAATTATTGCTGCAGTATGAGTCAGACTGACTGAATCATTGAAAGTCTCTGCTGTAGATGTTTCTGAGGAAACTTATCTGTTCTTGTTTGCAAAGAATGAATAGCCTGATTTAATGCCTGTGAATAGCATGAAACCTTGTCAATGGACTCCAGGGACAAGTGTTTGTGGGAGTGTGTTAAAATAATGTATAACAAAAAGATGTAAATGTTGATGTGGATGTCATGAAGTTATTTTTATTCTTCTGAAGAATGCATTTTTCCTTTTCTGTCAGGTGTACTTAGTGCCGTAACTACATCATTATTCAGAAGGTTTTATTCTGTGGTGTGAGTAGTCAGGGAGGAAGGTGAGAAAAATAGGAAACTCTTTGGTAAGGTTGATTTTTGTGTTTGTTTGGTGGTTGATTTTTATTTTGTTTTGGTTTCATTTTGTTGCTTTTTTTCATGCCAAACAGAAATGCATTCTTTTGTTTGCAAACTTGCTTTCATTGTACGTGGACTATGTGAATGCTGTTCACAGACTTTCCATAACCTCAACTGATGCTAGGATGAATATGTATAATTTTTAGTTAGGTGTATTATGTTGTCACTGGAGTTCATATGGAAGTAAGTACATATAATAAAAACAGGAAAGCAAATACTTTGATGTGTGGTTGTTTTGTTTCTTTGGGTTTTTTTGTGGAATATTGCCCTTTACTGTTGCATAAACAGTTGTGTCATGCTTGAGGAGCCTAGGTTGAATAATAGATTCTCTTTGAGGAAGTCCTTGAGAAGCAGTGGTGTCTAATATGCTAGAACCTAGGAGATTTCTGTCTTTTATCTCCTTCTGTCATTTGTTTCCTCAGTGACTTTGGACAAGTCATGCTCCGTTTGTGCTTCAGTTTCCTTATCCATATGTAGAAATGCTTTAACTTTGTGTAAATGAAGAATTTCAGTGAAAAGTACGTGCTTCATCACTATAGTAAATATTAGAAATGTTTGGAGAAAAGGAATTCACTTAGTATAAGCAAGACAACTCTATGTACTGTATGCATAGCCCTGGATAGCAATACTATAGGCAGTTTTTTAACTGATGTTCAAATACTTGTGATGATGAGTTTGGGCCATTTGTCTTTTCTTATATCCGTGTAAGCCAGGGGTAAAGCTTGAATTTGGGGAAGTTGCATGGCTCTTACAGAAGCACGGTTGTCAGAAATATGAAGCCCTTTAGTGATAAGTTGAATTTAATTGAAGAAAGAACAGCTAGTCATACTTGTCTATGTCTAAATAGATGGTGTCTCCTGCTGCCCACCCAGTCTCCCAAGCCCTGCCCCCCCTCCCCCCTTTTTCTTTTTAATGGTGAAACAAATGTGAATATTTTCAGACCATCCTCCCTATTTGCGGAATGTCATTTATAGGTCATATATGATTTCTTTGAAGAGAGGACTGATATTCTAACTTGCTGTGTACAGACTAGGAAACTAGGGGATTACTGTGTATTTGTTTATTGCAGAACTTAAAGTGAAACATCTGAAAAGAAAAAAAGAAAAAAGCCAAAGCTTGGTGTATGAGTACCCATGAAAGAGAGGAATGCTGCTTATTTCATGGTAAAAATTTGAATTAATCCCTTAAGTTTTTTTCAGAGGAGCTCGATTTTAAGGAAATAAATTTCTCTGTATTCCATTCAAGCACTATATAGGTACAAGTTAATCATAGAAAAGGCTCAATGATAAGGGAAGCTTGGATGATTGGTTTCGTTTATGAACGTAACAGACTAGATTAGACTAGACTAGGACTATTTTGGTTGGAAGGGACCTCAGTGATTATTGAGACCTACTGCCTGACCAATTTAGGGCTGACCAAGTTAAAGCATGGTATTAAAGGCATTACCCACTGATACCGAGAGGCTTGGGGCATCGACCACTTCTTCTAGTGTTTGACTACCCTTTTGGTAAAGAAGTACTTCCTAATGTCCCTTCTGAACCTCCCCTGGTGCAGCTTTGAACCATTGTTGCATGTCCTGTCGCTGAATCCCAGGGAGAAGAGATCAGCAGCTCCCTCTCCATGTCCCCTCCTTAGGAAGCTGCAGAGAGCCATGAGGTCCCCCTCACCCTCTTCAGTCTAGACAAGCTCAGAGCCCTCAGCCACCCCTCACAGAACACAGCTCCAGCTCTGTCACCAGCTTTGTTGCTCCTCTCTGGATGCAGTCAAGGACCTTCACATCGTTCTTAAACTGGGGGGAGCAGCGCTGCACAGAGTGCTCAAGGTGAGGCTGCACCAACACTGAGTGCAGCAGATAATCACCTCTTTTGACTGGCTGGTGATGCTGTGTTTGATGCACCCCGGGATGCGGTTTGCCCTCCTGGCTGACAGGGCACACGGCTGACAGGCACCGAGCCTGCTGTCAGCACCCTCAGACCAGTTTTTTCCTGAAGTGGTGGTGTTCAGTAGAGAAGAGGTTGAACTAAGCCTTTCAGGCATCTGAAGTTACAGTCAAAATGTCTCATAATGGATTTAAGCTAGAGGAAATAGTGATAGCCATATGTAAAAGTTTAACTGAAAAGTACAGTTTGTATTTGCTACAAAAATTACTCTCTGCCTGAGCAGTTATACTTCATTCACTGGCTTACATGCAGCTAAGTGAGAACATAATATTTGCCAGATGAAGGTAATGAAAACTTTATAGTCAAAGTTCATGTCAGCCCACAAGATACTATGTGATGTATTAGCTGTCAGATTGGGGATAGGAGAAGGGGTACAAACAATAAATTACGTCTAATAACAATTTTCCATTATTGCTAAAAGTTCTAACTTTTCTGGTGTAGTGACTTGGTGAACTCTTACGTGTATAAGTTTCGCAGTGTTTTGAACGCACTATGTGAAATATAGGCTCTGCTGAGATGAACAAAAGTTTTGCCACTGAAATAAACAGAATCAGGATTTCATTCCTTTTCTTGTAACCTGCAAAAGAAGGTCTAATTATGTAGTGTTTAGAGTACTGATATTGGAGGCCCATGGACAACTGATGTGTGACGTTACTAGCCATAGTGACGTTAAACTGCTGTTAGCAATGACTGACTTTTTCAAAGTGGTGTAGAGGTAAGTTACTCCTATTTTTTTGTTACAAGATGTTCTGCAGAAGCAGTTTTGCCTGCTGTAGTTCAGAGTCTGAATCAGACCTAGTGCCTCTGTGGAATTGCATTTATCCTTTGTTAGCATTGTCTTCTTAGTTGCATTTCTCTTTCTGTGGCCTTTATTGCAGCTGTTGTCACAGAAGTCAGCTGGAAATGAACTGGGCTGAGTGGAAAGGCTCTGTCCAACAAACTAAATCCAAGAATACTTTAACATTTACCTGCAGTTGAGCTATCCCAAAAAATCTTTATCCCTCTAGCATTTAGGAGAGATTGCCACATTACAGTGACCTGTTACCAAAGTAATCTTGGAAGGTTTGCTATTTAGATTATGCAATACAAAATATTTAAGTTTTTGCCTTACTGTAGAAATAAATTGAAAGGGAGATATGCTTCACCACCATCCCCCTGCCCCTGTTTCAAGAAGACTGTGAAGGTGTGTACTTGTTCGTGCTTCTGCTCACCATGCCTAGTATGTAATTTCTAGCTTCTCCTGTATTTCGTGATATATCATTGTCACCTTTTTGTGGTAGATCCCTGTGTACTGACAGGGGGTAAACAATTCAGATACAGAAGAAGAAGCAAGGAGTTAAAGGCTGAGCTGGAAGCCCTCTGTTTCTTTCAAGTGTGGCTTTTGTTGTGGAAGGCCATGTTGATCTGTTTAACATCAGTGTGCACCGCTCAAATCTGGGATTTGCTTTATTACCTTGAAACAAATTTAGATTTTGTACCTATTTTGCCTAATGGTTTGGACAGCTTTATGTGGGCCTTGCTGGATTTTGATCCTATTGAAAACATTGAAATTCTTTTAAATTATGATGTCGTGTAGTTTGTTACTTTGCTGAATTGTGTAGAGCTTTCTGTCAGAGATAACAAAGAGGCTTTACTTCATTGTCTCTTTTCTCAGCTTAAATTTAACTTAAAAATTTAAAATACTTGTTATGTTTGGGTCTTAATATCTTGGTTGGTACCTTTCCTGCAGGAGCAACTTCCAGTAGCTTTTAATCAGACTTGGTATTTAATTTGTGGTTAAAAACCTAATAATACATTCTGTGGGATGGTAATTCCATCTTTTATATATGGAAGTGATAATTAATTGCCTTGTTGTCCTAGTAAGATCCATTAAGGAAAGGTAAAAAATTACATCTTTAAAATTCAGTGATATCTCTCTTAAATGCCTTATTTCACATCTTTCACTGTTCCCTTGGGCAAAAGATAAGAGTAGATGGATGTGCTGAGACAGTATTTTTGCCTTTCCCCTTAAGGAGGGTTTTATTATTAGCCTTTTGAAATGGGGAAGTCAGAGGAAGGTTCTGCTGCTGCAAGACAAGTCTGCCATTAGAACCAGAAAGTTTTAAAATAAATTTTTGTGTGAAATGTTTATTGTTATCAGGGAAGGCTAATAAATGGAATTTTTTTTGATCATGGAGCTTATGGCCTGATGAATAGGAAGAAGAAGGCTTTTCTGTGATCATATAGTCCTTTTGGGAGAGAGAGAGATGTAATGTTTTCAGAGTGTTCTAGAAAGGGATATCTTGTGTGAATCTCAGCAATGCATGCTTCCCCAGGGCATCGATTCTTCTCCAGTTCTTCAGGGCGACAAAGCGCAGCTGGAAGCATCATTTTGCTGTTTGCAATTTTACTCAGATTGAACCTTGCTAGAGATTTAATACACCTGTTGTCCACATAAGTAGCTCTGTTAGTGACCACAGTCCCTTAAAGATTAAAATTGGGCTCTTTTTACAGTGAGATCTGATAATGTAGTTCGGAAGACAGATCTGACAACTGTTAAAATACTAATTATCAGGATAAATAGAGGAAATAAATAGGAGTAAAACAGATGAGTCAAGTCGTCTTTGTTGAGAATTATTGATCTAAATGTTGAATTATAAGGACAACCATCTGCTTGACAGCTATTTAGTTTATCAGATTTTGTGTTTTGCTAAGCCAGTGTTGGTTCCTTTCTTTGGCAAATCTTTGTTGTTTGTTTTACTTCCAGAAGAAGATATATTTGCATGCAATTTATTTTAATTTGGGAAGTCTGCAGGTAAACAGGAAGTTTTCTGTGAGTGGTTTGATCTTTCTGTAAAATATCTATGGATGTAGGCACAAAGAGGATTAGGAAAACTTGCTCCTAACTGAAAAATGAATAAAAAGTCAACACTGCTCAACACTGGATGTAAGCACTGTCCAGAATCAAGGTGGAAATTTTCTCTAGATTATTCCTGACTGCTGGACTGCCAGTGACTGCTAATTAGACTTAATACCAACCCATAAACTACCCGGTAAAGCTGATTTCTCAGCAAGAGACAGTGTGAAAAACAAGATGACATTAATAAATAATATATATTTTTAATTTTTCATAGGATTTGCTACTCTCGGGCCTTTCTGCAGTTTCTAAAATATTATTCACTTTTCTCAAAATTTATTTTTGGTGGGCTAGTAATGGGTTTTCTTTAAAGTAGGAAATAAGTCATCTTTGATCTTGCTGCCTAAGTCTGCGTTACAGTTTTGTTCTTGGCAAGTAAAATTAGAGCTGTCAAGGTGAAGATGAAAAATGTGCTTGTGGTATATTGTATGTTTCAGTTGTGGGAACAAGGTGAAAGAACGTAATAGACATTTGAGGTAGAGAAAGAATAAATGAGAAAATGTTATCTATGTTCTGGATAACTGCTACTTTTTTTTTTTTTCTTTTGACATAACCCCCAAATGTCATCCATTAGATAGTAATTTTGTGGTAAGATTATTGTTGTCTTTGAAACATGGATACAGTTAATAGTTAGTCTAACTGTAGTTAATAGTCTTCTCTTCTATTAGTGTAGCAACCATGATCTATCATAATTAAGGATGATTAAGGAGTCAAAATCATCAAATATACTTTTGTTTATAAAATATACTGAAGTGCTTACCTAATATCTAGTCTCCTAATTCTTAGTATTAGTCTCCTAATATCTGTTAGAGTAATAAAGGTGCAAAAAAAGACTGTTCTACTGCTTTTGTAAGTGTTAACAACCCTAAAAATAATTTGGAATTTGGAAAGTATGTTTATATGTTGTGTTAGCTCAATGGTGACCTGTTCTACTTGGGGCCTTTGGACCCTGATGTGGTATTAGTATTTTAACTGTTTTCTTGTTTTGTTTTTTCCTCGCAAGCTGCGGTTGCTGATGGGCAAGATTTGAAAGAGAGATGGAGTAATGGAAAGTAAAGTATTCGTTTGGAGTGTGGAGCTACTTATTACTGGTTCAAGGAAAAGTACACAAATGAGAGCTTTATGCCTTGAATGCAAGTTTTTCTCGCATTCATTTGGAATGCTGTGACATAAGGCAATATTGTACCTTAATGGTGTCTCAAAGATCCTTCTACTTGAAATGGTTTTATTTATTTAAAAATAAGAGCTGAATTTACAAGATTAAAGACAAACTAAGTAATAAAAGTTTAGTAGTAATTTTTGGCAGGCTATTAAAGCCAGATGTGGGGGACATCGAAAGCTATGAAAGTTTGTTACTGAATTTTCTGTGATTGACAGAAATTCTTTCTGAGGAGGTATAATGTTTTAACATATTCCCTTTTTATAATATCTGAGTCCCAAGTTTCAGAATTCGTAATAGTGAAGAAGTCGCTTTTTTTTTTTTGCTTTTATTTCTACAGTTCTAGAGGGGAAAAAAAAAAAAAGGAATTCCGTTATTGTACTATTTAACATGCTGAATGCACAAATACTTAATTTTCAGACTGTAGGCAAAGAAATAGTTGTGCAAAGTTTTCAGAAAACTTTGTTGGTGTGTATTCTACCCATGGAAATAGTTCACTCTCTGTCACAGAGGAATAGTAGTATTATCAGACATGTCCTAACATGGAAGACTGTGACAGTGTGGTACTTGCATGTGTGTGTCTTCAAGAGGGTATAGCAGCAGCTCTGCCCTTGAATACCCTGGTGTACTGTAGGGCTTTGCCTCAGGATCTGGTAACAAAAGTAACTAACGTGTTACATTTCAGACACTAATCCAGGTAGCCCACTTTATTGAATAAAACTAATCCATTGTTAGAAAGGTTGCTTTAAGCTTGTGAAAGATATAGCAAGTACCCTCATGCCTGAGCTCTGCAGGGTTCCCTGTGGTTGAAAGTGCAAGACTAGGAGAGTTTGAGTGGAGATTCTGAGAATGGAGGACTTGACTGTTGTGTCCCCTTCCTAGAAGTAAAGGATATTTTAAGGCAACTCACAATAAATCCAGCTTCAGAATTTCTCAGTATTGTGGAGTAAATAGTTGTAAGTAAGAAGGAGGTTTTGATTTTTGGCAGCCGAAGTAAAAGGAGTCTCAGCTAATTGGAAAGTGTGGAAACGAGCTGGAAAGAGAGTTCAGGAATATACTTGACAGTATTACAAGTCAAGTTATTTATCAAGTTTTTGTTATCTATAACTTTTGTAGGTCTTTTAACATGTTTTGTATATTACTGGGGTCTGGGTGTTTAAATTACGTTTAATTAATAGTTTTATATTTCTATTGTTAATAAGCTATATATTCTGTGACGGTGTTTGAGATATCTGTCAGGTTTGGTGTGTTATATTTTCTTTTTAATACATTCAGTAATTTTACTGGGTGCTCTTCAGTAATGTTGAGATGAAGACAAGACTAAACCATATTAATAAAATTGCTCTTTTCAGGACTAGATGCTATAATTAAATAGTAACTATTTCATTAGAGGCTTTTCAAGAAAGCAAACATGTAAGTTCAGCTTGAAAGTTGTTCTATTGCAAAATAGAACAGGTGCTTGGGATAATTCTTTTTTTTGATTTTGTCTTAGTATGGCCTAAGTAATGTGATGCAGCAAAATATTAGTGCATATTAGTGCACTGGTCAAGGATGAATCAAAGCACATACTAAAATGCTAAACAAGGCCATGGCCTGTATGAACAATGCAGCAATTCTTGGAAATGTAAATGTCACTTTATCCTCTTGTGTAGATCTCAGGATAAGTTTTCTAAGAATGTGAATTGATTGTATTCCAAAACAGATAATAGCAATATTTTTAGCACTTAAAGAATTTTCCTTATGACGATAATTTTCTGAAAACTGCGTTCAGTTCTTAATAGTTGCTGTAAGGGCTTCTGCTACTACCATTGAGTTGGTGAGAATAGTTGTATAAGGCTTCACAGAATTGCTCAACCATTCCTCGTCCTCAAAAAAAGAGAGCAAACAAAAATGCTTGTTTCATGTAACTCTTTATGATTAATTTCCTTTTTTTTTTTTTTTTTTTCAGTATGTATGTAGGAGTATATTACAGATATGCACTGCGGATTTCCTGTTCTCTTAGTCATAAGGATCACTTGCTCCATATTTCTGATAGTATTTTGAGCAGTTTCAGAAAATTGATTGCACAGAAACATACATTTATTTGTCCCTTAATTCACTTTAGAAATGGGACAGAGAACTGATTCCTCCATTTTTGCCTGTAAACTTGTCCATGAATGAGCATTTGACAGCAGCTAGGATTTCTAAACTGCTTTAGAAACAGAACTCTGGTTTTGTTTCAACAGCAAATGTTGGGAAAGGAGCAAATTTAGGACTGATCCTTCTGAAGATGGCCTCTGAGCTCTAGAGTGTATAGTTGGGTTTTTTAGTGCAAGTTGTTTGCTTAGGCTTTCATACAAGACAGCTGTGGAAAATTTAATGTATTTCAGGTGAGGATTTTGCACACAGAACTACTTTGTTTCTTGGTGAAGGAAAACCAGGTTTATGTGACTAGAACAATTCTGTTGATGGAACACTACTTTGCTCATATGCAGGATACTCAGAAGAGGTATTTTAAGGGAATTAACAAACAGAAACTGTAATAAATAAACTTTTGCAGCTAGCAGCATATAGAATAGCTATACTTTTAAAGGTTTCCTTTATCCTGCTATTTGTGCTGATGTCCTTCCTTTTGACTTTGTTTGTAGTTAAAAAATAATGTATATAAGTCTTTGACAGTTTTTCTGCAAGGCAAAGGCTTTGGACCAGCTAAGGAGTTGCTAGGGAGTCTCTCTGAGTCAGCAATCCAGTTTGTTTAGTTGTATCCTTGGTTCAGCAGGGACAGAATTATTTTTCTTCCCAATAGCTGGTGCCATGCTGTGTTTTGGCTTTAATCTGAGGACAATGCTGGTAACACACCGATGTTTTCATTGTTGCTCAGTAGCTCTTAATCCTGAACAAGGACTTTTCAGTCTCTCATGCTCTGCCAATAAGGAGGGGCACAATTAGCCAGGAGGAAGCGGAGACAGGACACCTGACCCAAACTAGCCAAAGGGATATTCCATACGACAGCCCAGTACATAAACTGTTCTTACCTCAACCTGTGGGTTTTATCAGTTCTCTTCCACCCAGAGAGGGGGAAAGAAGGGTGGTGAGCTGGTGGCTGAGTGCTGCTGAGTTACTGGCTGGGTACAAACCACTACAAGCTGTAAATAAGAAGGGAGTTAAACTACCTTTCTTGTGGAGCTGGGATTTCAGACATATGGAAGAAGGCCACCTTACCTGGTAGTGGCTGTGCCATTCTGCATACTGTCATAGTAGCTACAGGTACCTGGTATAGGAGACAAGGTCCTTGATTTCCTTACCTGGGATTCTCTGTTGATACCTAATCAATTCATGTGACTGGCCCCAGGATGCTGGAGTGCTTGTGGTTCTCCCCCTTTCCCACTCTTTTTTTTTTTTTTTTTTTTTTTCCCTTTAATTTTTTTGAGCCATTTTGTTAGGGTACTTGTTTTTCAGTTATTTGGGAGGATTAATCTCTCCTGGGAACATCAAACAGGCTCATTAATTTACTAAAATATGTAAATTCAGATCCTGGGTTTAATTTGTGCTTCATCATGTTCCTGTGGTGATAAGTGTGTTTGATGGCTAATTGCTGCTTAGTGCCTATGTCCCTTCAGGAAGCTATGGTGATGAAGTTCTGTAGCCTGCTTTTGATACTCACAGAAGACCAACAAGATCTTGGCACTGTAGATGTCCATTAAGAGTTCTGCTAACAGCAGTAGGTGCAGGTAGAAAGAGGAGCATAATAGAGAACAAAAGCAGTGGCTTTGCTTTCATTACTTTGAACATGTTTAGTACAAATATCCATTGAACTCTGGCAAGCCAGCAGCTTTACCTTTACTTCCTTACTTCCATTTTTTCTTTTTTCTTCTTTTTTTTTTTTTTTTTTCCCCCTGGACAGGATCCAAAACCAAATAATGGCTGTGATTCATTATGTGGAATATATTTATTTATTACTTGTAGAAATTAAACAAGTTTATTAATGCTCTTTAGATTTTTATCTGGCTCAGATTAGCATGCTATATAAGTGATGTGATTGTAAAGGTTAGCTGTATAAAGATAGCTTGATTTACAGGCCTGCTGCTGAGGTTCAGGTTTATTTTTTTGGTCTGTAGTTTACAAAGATAAATATTCATTGATTTCTGTGGCATCTATGAGTGTCTGAATTGTCTCCAAGTGCGCAACAGTTCATTTCGAAAAACTGCCACCACATTTGTGTTGACAGTTGTCTTTACAGTCTTGACAGAAAGAATGAATGGCTGCAAGAGTTTATTTGCTCTTTCAGCATACGAGGTGTTTCTTTCAGAAAGATTTAAAGGTGGCTGTAGTGCCTCGTGTGCTATTTTCTGTCCTTCTGCCAATGAAAAATGTAATGGCAAAGTAGAAGAAAAATGTGTTGCGGGTGTTTGTGGGGGTTTTTTTGTGTCTTTTCCTCTGGCAATTTGTCCAGAATTTAACATTTTGGCTTGGCAATAACGCTCATCTCTCAAAGTTTTAACAGCAAAGTGTGCCATTGGGTATAGATTATATATGGTACAGCTTTTATTCAGAACTGAGTTGTATGAAAAGCTGCATGTGGTTGTATTTTTTCTTCTCCTTTGTGTAAAAATACAAAGAAAAAAAGAGCTGAAATACTAAATGTATGTTTCCTTGAAGGAGAATACTCTTTTTCTACTTTAAACTAATGATCAATTACAAATGTAGAAATTACGAGCAAAGGTCCCCTGACCCCCTTTGTTTTGGTTCAGCCTTATTTTAATGCTTTCATTTACCTGAAAATGGACATTTTCAGTTTTATATCATGCAAAGCATTCTAAATAAATGTATGCTTATGTTATTCTAATATGCTTTGAGTGAAATATTGGTGACGACAAATTCAGGTAATAAAAGCCTGAGACACGGCTGGGTGGTACTTTCTCAGGTAATTTACTGATTACTGTGACCCCTTTGCTACTTTGTCACAATGGGGTTATTATTTTACCCTCTTCCTACTACAAAGCAAATTGGCACCCTTATGAGATGTAAACACAGACACCCCTCATGCCTCCCTTTCACATATGAACACAAAAAATGTTAGCAGAAATCCTTCCTCCCATTTTCTATCTTGTTTTGAAGACAGTGTTAGGACTGCCTAATGTGGAGTTACAGTTTGTTTTTCAGGATTGTGAGATGGCCGAGGACACTCCAGTGCCCAGACTGAACTTTGAATATTGGTTGGATAAAGCTATTGAATGGGGTCAAGCCACCACGCTGGAATCCCAGAAGGATGTGTGCCTTCATTTGCCCCAGCTCCAGAAGTTCCTACATGAGATTTATGAAACTTTGAAACATATGGTAAGTGACTCTAAAAGGAAGAGTGACCTGTTTTGAAGACACCCTCAGAAACAATCTGCACCATGTTTTGACAAAACCAGAAGCTAACAGTAGCAAAGAGGTTTGTGTTATTGACCTAACGTATTGCTGGATCAGAGAGGCAAATTGAGGCAACAGTCACAGGTAATGGAAACAGGAGTGTGCTTCCTGTTGCCCTGATTTATTGTGAAAGGAGCTTTTTCTTCTTGATTGGTTGTTGTCACGTGAGATTTCCCAGCCAATGCTCTAGCCTCTTTAAAGAACCCTTTAAAAATAAACAAGAATTTGATTCTGGTTGTCAGGTCATAAATTAGATTATTTAAAGGCCTTAACATGCAAAACTGTAACTGATCCTTTAAATCTTAGAGAGTCTGTTGACACATTAACCCCAGTGTTGTGGCACACATAGTGAATTCTAGCAGAATGGTCAGATCTTTGGCATATGCTGCTGACTGTTCTGTTTAGCAATTTAATTATTGTCTGCAATCCAGTGAGTGCTTTTTTAAAAAATGAATTTAGTTTTTTATATGTTTAGTTGTGTTTATTTTTCTGATCATGGCTTTTTCAGTATAATTATCTGAAGAAATAATGTATTATGGCATAAAGATGACTTCTTATGGAAGCATTTATTTTTAAATATTCTTTTTATCCAAAGACTGCAGAGTTATTATAATTTTTGAACTGAATTTAACTTCTAAATAAAGTTTTTTTGGGGACTAGTGTTTCTTCCTGTTTTTCTATATGCTTTTTCCTTAAGAGGGAAATAAAAAAAAAAAATGTTGCTACTTCAAGTAATCCGAGGCTTAGCCTGAAATGGACCTTGTGAATATGGCCCCAGAAAGTCTAGGGCTAGCCCCAAATGTGAGACAAATGTAAGGAATTTATTGCAGCAGCAGGAGATGGTTATCGTTGCTGCTACTTGCATGTTATCTCAGAACAGCACAATTTTTAAAAGCCTTCATTTATTAGATAGTAAAGCTACAAAAATGGAAAAATAAGACTGATTGCAGAGGATTGTATATAAAATACATTGTCTACTACTTTTATAGCGAAGCTGGTTTCTATTTGGTTAAAAGTTAAATGGCAGTTTGTTACTGGCTGGTTAGTCATCACGTAAGTTAAAGAAAACAAGCAAAAGTAACAGAAAGACACTTAGTTTTGTTCTTAGTAGGTATTAATTTCTTCAGAAACTGTGAGGCAGTATATAAAGCAGTGAGGATGAGCACAGATATAGTTCAATTGTGCTTTTATTATCATGAAATCTTGCTTACTAGTACTGTTTTCTGATTACTGGATGTGACGCAAATGAGGTTTTCTAGCATAATTAAATATTAGGTGAGGAAATTATCTACTTAAGGTTTAACTTATTTGAATTATGACATTATAGCTGATTTCAGGAAGTTCTGCTTTTATTACATATCTGCAGGTGTTCTGCTTCCAGAGCATTACACAGCAAAACCATTGTGATTGTAATTTACAACAATCTGTATCATTAACGGTTCTCCTAACCTACTTTTGATGTTCAGTATATTTATTATCTTTTTGTTTGTTTTTATGTTTCAACAGGATTCAATTGTAGCAATCCGGCAGTTCCCTTTAATTGGCCAGCTTTTAGGAAGGCTTTGTTGGAATCCTTTTGTTATAGGATATGGTAAGAACATGTAATGATGTTTCTGCAGAGGTTCCATAAACTTTATCCTACAGAAATTAGGAAAATACGATTTCTCATATACTTCGATTTTTCCACGAAAGCAGAGCAATCTTTTTTTGAAGTGAATTTTGGAGATTAAAAGATTAACCAAGTTATTTAAAATCTGAGGCATTGTGAAATCTTAAATTTGCTTTGGGAGCTAATTAATTTAATTGATTAGTTAGAGAATCTTTACTTGGAAGCAGTGAATTTTAAACCCAGTGAGTGTTTCTGTTCATCATGACTTATGTTTTTCTAATTTTCTTGACATATTTATTGCATTTTTGTTAGGTTCTCAATATGTATAAAATCAAGTGTTCCAGATTACTTTCAACAGAAATTTCTTGTAGTTATACATCAGAATATTCTATTATATATGCTAATATATAAGAATTATTTTTTCGGATACTTGGTTTGCTTTTGCATTGGTGTAGAGCTCTACTAACTTAGGGGTGTGTTTGGATTTATTGAGTTTATTCTGAATGTGTGTTTTCTTCATCTTGTGAACTACTAAAAATGCATGTAGAATCAAAACCGAAACAGTGAAGTGGTGACATGGGAAAAAAGTGTATGAAAAACTAAAAGCCTCTTACTGGTAGTGTATGTATGTGTATGTGAGAGTGTACGTGAGAATAAACAAAATAAATTGGGGACAGAAAAACTGCTGGGAGGGAGGAGACACTACTTGTGTACCTCACCAGCAGCTCCAGTACATTTTTTGGGAAGTGAGATGTTGATATGTTGATAAATGACTTGTGAGCTACTTTTAAGCAGAAAACTAATACTGAGCTTCTCTGTGAGTCCCTTAAAATAATCTTTTGCCAGCTTTCTGCTACTACTACAGCTACAAAGAAAACCCCCAGAAGTCACATTTTGTCTCTTGTGCTTTTTGCCCCCTTTTGGGGAAATACAGGAAAGTACAATTTTTGGTTCACCTAGAAGTGCTTATTAAGTCAAGTACAGCATATATATGTCTTCTAGTTTAGCTTTGTCTTCTAGTCAGCTCCAAGCACAAGCAGAATGAACTTGTCTGCAAAACACATGGTAGTTGTGTGTTATGTCAGCACTTCCCCTCTGAAAGGAAAATTTGGGAAGGAACCGTTAATTTAAATATAAATCACTTTTGCAGAGTGGCAAATGTATGCTTTTGTGGCACCTTTTGAGAAAAGCCTTTTTCATACTTTGTGGACTTATTTTTACAATGAAGAGGCTCCCTTTTTTGATCATAGTTCTAGTTTTTCAGAATGTTGGTAATTGTTGATGTTTACAATTACACATATGCTTTTCTTCTAAGCTTTTGTTTGGAGTATACAGGTCTTTTGACCATCAGTTTTTCTGAGCTGACAATGCGTGCTGGTCTAGAAAGTAGCTTCATCTATATTTTTCCTCACAGTTAAAAGCGATGCTGCTTCTTTTGACTTCTTTTCACAACAATCCCAGCAATATGCTTTTGGTTTCCTCTGCTTCTTTCCTCTTCTTTGGGTACCTCAGCATTTTCTAAAACAAGAAAAGTACTTTTTTTGCAAATCGATCATTACCTCTGAAGACTGCAAGAGAATGAAGTTTTACTATAGGTTTTTTTTTGGTCTCAAAGTTACAAGCAAGCTGAATCAACGAACTTCACTGGCTCAAGTTTGAATCCTTCACTTCAATGCTTAAAGATGAGTCAAGTAGATTTTCTGAAGTCAGTAGTCCTGAAGATGTCTGCTTATACATTCCCGCCACTTCCTCTTTTTAGAGCCACCTGAGCAATCTTTGGACTGCTGGCATTTTGGATTCAGCAGATTTTGATTTTGTTTGGCACTAGTTCTGAAGACACTCTTTAAGATAGTGCTGGCTGTAGCAGATGCTGACTCTCAAGTGGGTTTCGTATAATTTCTCATTTGGATAAATAACTCATTCAGCTATGTGTGTGAGACCAGGCCACCCTTGCAGTAGAAGGAACTAATTTTGTTCAATTCAGTCTTTCATACTAATAAATGGAGGAGGAAAAACATTATACTCCTGCATCATGTCCAAACCACAATACCTATCCCCTTAGATGAATGTCTGTTGGTGCTGGTAGCTGACATGGCTGACCATTCAGTGCAGGAAGCATGGTCTCCAAGGGAAAATAATCTCCTCATAAACACTCCTGAGCAGGAGGTGACCAAGTTAGCCTTATTTAGAATGCTAACGTGAAGGAAGCACAACAGAAGAAAATCTCATGGCTGTACTTGTGGTCCTAAGCCACAAGGGATACATGAGGAATTCAGTCTTGGTAAGGAATTCTAATATTTTTTTTTCTGTGGCCTGGGGGATTATCTCTCAGTAGGACCCTCCTGGTTTGAGTTTTGATCCCAAATGTCTTGAATCCCAAACTAATACTATAAATGCTGGGGAATTTCTTGGTGACTCTTTATGTCACTATATGTGTGTGAGCATGCATGCTTGTGTATGCATTCGTTCCCACAGAAATGCATCTAATCAACAAGAAATGTAGCTAATCAACATTATCTGGTATATTTCAATAAAACTTTACAACAAGCTCTAAAAAGAGTATTTCTGGCTGTAAGATTAGGGTTTTCTGATCAGTTCCTTGCGTCTGGCCCTGTTCAAGAGAGGGTATTTATAAACTGACTGTGTTATGCCTTTTTTTTTTTTCTCCCCTCCTTTTTTTTTTTTTTTTTTTTGTTGTCCCATAGAAAGTTTTCATTCATTTAGTTGGAGTTACAATATTAACCGACTTAAGAAGTCAAGAAGATAGCTGGTGACCCTTTATGGGATGCAATTTTCACCTTTGAGTTACTAATTTTTTCCTCTTGATGTACTGATTGGGTATTTTAGTAGTGAGTGTTCTTTCATGCCATCGTAAGATCAAATGCCTAAATTTATATCCTGGTAATGGTTTTCAGTGGGGATCAGAGTTAGAAGAATGGGAGGAAAAAGGCCACCAGCAGGTTTTCTGTGGCTGTGTTTGGTCTTTTGATATGGTTATCTTTTGCAGCTGCCATAATTATTTTAAGATCTGTCCCTCCTTATCTTCCTTGGTCTTCCCATCTTTCATCACCAGTTTAAAGCAGTTGTGAAAAGAAAATGGTGAACCTGAGAGCATCCCTCAGAGTGTCATTGGGTTCTTCAGCAAGAGGACTGTAGGTTGCTTTGCCTAGGCCCAAAGGTTTCATAGACCTATGGGAGGCTTCCTCAGTTTTGGTTATAGCCAAAAAAGTAGCTGTAACTTAAATAAAATTACTTAATGTCATACTGTAGATGTATAGTATGAATAGTCAAAAGAAGGAACACTTGAACTATGTATATACATTATTTAGGATAAGCGATTTGGACTTGATTGTTTTTCTTTTCTCCTTGCCTTTTTCAATATAGTTTTGGGGTTTTTTTTTTAATGTAATTAATGTCACTGGAAATGATCTCTAATGCCAGACTTTATAAACAGATAGTATTTTACTACTGGTAATAAATAGTGTTTAAAATCTTAATTTTCTAAGAAGCAAATGGCTATCATTTAGTTGTTTAAACAAATAAACCAGTATTTTTTTTTCCTTCCCATATAATTTCAGATCAGAGTTTTAAGGTGAAACACTTTTTGAAGGAGACGGAGTTGTCTCTTCATGCTGATATCTGAATGCTAGTTGACATAGTTCCAATCAAAGTGTACAGGCACTTTCAATTTCTGCTGAGTACTATGCAAGATACCTCCTTTAACTCCAATCTTGAACAACCTAGGAAATTGTTAGCCTTGTAAAAATCCATATTAAAAAAAAAATAAAAATAAATCCCCAAACACACAATGGCGGAATACCCCAAATTGTAGTCAGTTAAATCTGTATGTTTGAGTAACCATTTCTGTGCAGGGATGTTAGTCAGTGGGAGGCCAGTAATAGCCTACAGGTTTGCTGGAAATTTATTGAGGAATACTGGTTTAAATCAATATTAGCTTCTCTGATCTGGTGAAAATACAAGCATTACTTAATGGAGCTTTTATTTTTTCTTCAGGCTTTGCCAGCAAAGCACTTCTAAATAATGCTATTTATTACATCCAGGATAACAAATACACAGAAAACAAAAGAAAACTTGCTGAGTTTGATAATCAAATTATCTCCTAATATAGTTTTTAAAACTCATATGATGTTACTAATTTGTATTATTTTTAACAAGAATAATATTGCTTACTAGGTGAATTTTATATCAGAGCTACAATACTATATCCAGTTTTCATGATTTTTATTACAATAATGGACAATAATAATGAAGTTTTAGTCTGGGCGTCTGCCAAAGAATGTTAAAAAAAAAAAAAAAAACCAAACACAAAAACCCAACAAACAAAAAACCATAAACAAAAATCCCCACCCAAACAAATCAACCTATTGAAAACAAAATTGTGAGAAATAATGATGAATTTAATGGCTCTTAAGGTGCTTATTCCAAATAATCAGCTCCTCTATAACAGTATCTGAGAGGAGGCATAACAGTATGTGAGAGGAGGCAGCTCATTTCCAACAGTGGCTTAGAATTAACTAAAACCTGATCTCATCCTGAATAGAAAATCAAAATAGGATTTTTTTTTTCATCAGCATTTAGCTGCCTTCATTATTCTGCCTGCAGAAATGTAATTTTCCTGAAGCATGGAAAATCCTCATATATTTTTACAGAAAACTTGATGGTTTATATTCTTGTTATGAGTGAGCTCATAACTTTTTCAGAGGTGATCATTCTTTGATTGTGCAAGCTTTGGACACAATGTAGTAACTGTTTTACTACTGTTAATTATTGTTTATTATATTATTTTGATACTGAATTGAAATGTATTGGTTCCGAAATTGCTTGAAATTATATAAATTCATCAATAGGTCATGCATGTATCTATTGTGTAGATTTTGAAATTCTATTGAAGGAAATGGTTACACAAAAACTATGTACGAATAATGTTAAATGTGACGTGTGAATCTGGTAGAATAGAAGCATTATGAATTGAGACAGATACTTAGGGCTTTAGTTTTGCGGATGGGTAGGGATTGTCCTGTGTATTTCTCTCTGTATTTTGATTTTTCTTTCTTTCTTTTTTTTTTCTTTTTTTCTCCCCCCAAATGTATCCTTATTTGCTTTTTTTCTTGAAGAGGAAAGCCAGAAGACTCTGATGTGGTGCTTATGTTGTCTATACAGCAGTGAACCGCAGAACCCTGTGGAATTGAAGGCCAACAGCTGGATACGGGTAAGTGAATGAATCCTTCCCAGGACTGCTTTAAATTAAGTTGATTATTTAAAGGTGCTGCATCTATAGCATAGAGACACTGCCATTTAAGAAAGTGCTCCAAACTGTTGATGTATATATCACTCTAACTATAACATTAATCTGTTATATTAAATATTAAAAAGATGTGGCATTTTAAAATGGGTAGTTTTTATGGCTTTTAACCTGGTAGATGCACCAAGATATTCAGATGACTCATGTAATAGCTCACTATTCAGATAACTGATTAGTGAGCAGCGAGCACAAATCAGAAGGAAAGCAAGTATCATTGAAAAACCAAACCCAAACCCGTTTTGTTTAGGACAAAATAAAGAACCTGGAGAAATGCCATAGCTTGTTTTGAAAACAGCTTACATTTGCTCTTTAATTTTATTCTTTCTTGCTTTTATTTAATTTCCTGTGTATGAAGAACATAATTCTATCCAAACTTGCATCAAAGCAGTCAGAGAGGGGAGGCTTAGTGCTTGTCTGTGGATTTATATTTAGTGGCTCGAGGAATAATGAATCCTTAACTTTAATCCCAAATTTAGGGTTTTGCATGGTATATCTGTTCATATTTTACGTATTTCCACACTGAACTAGCAAAGCACATCAGCGTGTAAATAACTTGCAGCATGTTGATACTTAGTCCTTTACATTGCTGAATAGCAGTTTGAGGATTGTTGATTTTACATCCTTGCACTCTCCATTGGTCCATGTCAAAATATGCTTATAGATATTAATGGACTTGCTAATATTTGGTGCTTTTATTTGTATCTTATAGTCCTTACAACCAGTGGTAATATAGCAGGCTGATCATTATTTATGTGCATGTCTGCTGAAGCTGAAAATACTTGTAGACTTCTTTAAGTAGTTAATTTCTTACTTAATAGTTGGGGCTACTGCTTTTGGTAGCACTGCCACCTGAAAGGGTCTTAGTTTGGGACTAACATGTAAGCGTTTGAGTCAAGCCTCACTGCAGTCCTGCAGGATTTTTTCTATGTACTCTGTGTTTTTGAATGAATCTTAGTAGTCATTGTGACTTGATGGGTCAAGAGTTAACCATATAAGTTATAGGGAAGAGGACATTGAGGAGTTCAAAGCACAAACATGTTTTACTACCTATTTTTATCATTCAGCACTTCCGTATTTGCCTAATGTGAGTGTAGCTCAATATGATATGAAATGCAATACTTTTGTATTTTAATTGGAGGGAAAAGAAGAACTCTTGGAAAACTTATAATTAAAAAAAAAGAAAAAGAAAGGGTAGGTAAGGGAGAATGAAAAATGCGCAGCACGAGGGTACAAAAGTTGAGATTAAAAGAAAGGTTATTATTAAATTGTTTTTATAATCATTAGAATTTATTCTTGGATTCTTACTGTCCAGTGTGCATTATAGAATCATAGAAAAGTTAGGGTTGGAAGGGACCTTAAGATCATCAAGTTCCAACCCCCCTGCCATGGGCAGGAACACCTCCCATTAAACCATGCCACCCAAGGCTCTGTCCAACCTGGCCATGAACACCGCCAGGGATGGAGCATTCTCAGCTTCCTTGGGCAACCCATTCCAGTGCCTCACCACCCTTACAGGAAAGAACTTCTTCCATATATCCAATCTAAACTTCCCTGTTTTAGTCTGAACCCTTTACCCCTTGTCCTATCACTACCGTCCCTAATGAAGAGTCGCTCTCCAGCATCCTTGTAGGCCCCCTTCAGATACTGGAAGGCTGCTATGAGGTCTCCACGCAGCCTTCTCTTCTCCAGGCTTAACAGCCCCAACTTTCTCAGCCTATTTTCATATGGCTTTTTGAAAAAAATGGGTTTACCTCCTTTTTTTACAATCAGCATTGAAATTTAATGATATTATAAGAATTATCATGCTTGTTTGCACAGAAAAGCTAAGTTAAATATTTGGCTACTCTTGAAGGTTTTCTTTTGCCATGTGTGATAATGACTTATATCTAAAAATCCCCAAAACATCCAGTAAGTCTGTTGACCCATCTAGGGCACACTTAATATTGTTTCTTCCTGTACTGCTTAATTTTCCATGTGAAGACAGGCTGAGAAAGTTGGGGCTGTTCAGCCTGGAGAAGAGAAGGCTGCATGGAGACCTCATAGCAGCCTTCAAGTATCTGAAGGGGACCAACAAGTATGTGGGGAGGGACTCCTTGTCAGGAACTGTAGTGATAGGAAGGGGCAATAGGTTTAAACTGAAACAGGGGAAAATCATGTCAGATACAGGGAGGAAGTTCTTTAGTGGGAGGGTGGTGAAGCACTGGCAGAGGTTGCCCAAAGAAGTGGTAAATGCTCCATCTCTGGTAGTGTTCAGGTCCAGGTTGGACAGAGCCTTGGGTGACATGTTCTGGTATGAGGCATCCCTCCCCATGTCAGGGGGGTTGAAACTGGAGGATCTTGAGGCTCTTTCCAACCCTTACTATTCTATGATTCTATGATACGTGGCTCAAAAGATTGTCACAGAAAGAGATCAAGATACCTCTGATATCAGAGTCCTAATTCGAGGTTTGTGTCGGCTGGTGTATATTGACTGGATGACCAGCTTCTCCAGTGGTCTGATCTCACCTCAGCCTTGTTTGTAACAACGGGAGCTCTTTACATAGGGGATATTCGTTCCCTGGTGGAGAAGATGCCAAGTACATTGTGGTACGCTATCGAAAAAATACCTGAAAGTCTAAAATATATAGATGAAATAAATTCTTGGGGGCTGAGAGGAAGGCAGTTTTGTGGCTACGTGATGGAAAGAATATTGAAATCAAGATATTAATTCTAAATAAGCTCTGAAATCTGAATGCTACTTGAAAGGTTTTTACTGTTACGGAAAACTTTCCTGTACTTGAAAAGAAATGATAGATTATCTAAGGTACTTAAGCTCTTCCTACAGGGTGTGGATGGAAAGCCGTCCTTGACCACACAGAATAGGGCTCTGTTTTGGGTCCATACACATTGATGCAGGTGCCATCAAAAAGGGGTTTATATATAAGAACAGCTGTTCAGCTTCTGTGGGAGTGACCTCCACAGTAGCCTTGTCATTTGGCTCTCTAGCTGAGAGTTATTTTTTTGTCCTCACTTAATGCTTCAGCATACACTGAGGAGGAATACTCTATTTTTTAAAAAGGTAAAGATCAAGGTTTTAAATTGTGGTCTGCAGTCCTCTTAGAGTTTAGCTTCTCAGTTTTCTGCTGGGCTAAGCAATGTTGGAATGGTGGTGGACACCACTTGTTTCCAAATGTATGCAGTGGAAAGCAGAGACTATATTATTATTTCCTTTGGAAACTGTCAGCACTCAGTGAACAAAATTCACCACTTGAGAGTACCTCTTTGATAATGCAAACGTATTTTCAGGTAAAGGATTTCCATTTTGCCAAATTTAGCATTTGCAGAAAACTGCAACACTTGCTTGCTGCAGTTTCTCTGCTTTTTAGGGAACTAAATGGTTCCAGAACTGCGATGTCACCTTGTTGTTTTATGAATAGCAAACGTAGAAATGTGTCTGAATAGTTTAATATAGTGTGTATTTAGTAAAACACCTAATTGTACAGCAGTGCTCAAATGTTTCTTGTAAAAAGGGGTTTGTGTTTTGGTTTGGCTTTGTGTATGTGTTTTGTTGTTGTTGTTTTGGTATTTATTGTTGTTGGCTTTGGTATTTATTTGGTTTTGAGTTATAAATCTAAAAACATAACATCAAGTCCTTCTGTCTTTAGTATTGTTACACTTGCCTCCTGAAAAGGACACCTTAGAGCGTCTGAATGGGAATCTTGTTTTCCAGAAGAATGGAAGGCATATGTCTGTCTTCCGCATGCCAGCTTTTTGATTTACCTTGAAGTTGTATTTATTTAGACTAAATTTGATGGCATTCTGTTTATTGTGTTAAATGGCATTGAAGTGTTTTGCAGAGGATTGCTCAAAAAAGCCAGATCAAGAAATTTACTGCCAATTAAGCACAGGATGTTTGAGATTTTTAGTGATGTTCTCCGGATGACCTGGGTTCTTTATGATCATCTTGACTTTTTAATTAAACTACAATTTTAATTGAGTTGGTTCAGTTAATGAAGCACTGACCTTTCACCCCTGCTTCCGAATCTGGGCCAGAATTTTCAGCAAAATGGGTTTTTACGACCTTTGTTTTCTGTGTAGTAGTATATCTAACTGTGATGAATTAACATTAAAAGGATGGTCACTCAGTAATGGCTCAAAATGGAAACATTTGTGATTTGCTTTTCAGGATAGATGCACCTGCTTAGTTACAAATCAAAATGCTTAGTTACATCTCACTGTACACTTACATTTGTGTTTGGTTTTCCTTTCCTGTTTAGATGTCAAGAGATTTTTTTGCTTCTGTCTTGGATCATCCGTCTGTCTGATCAGGTGTTTGTTGAATATTGAATGACAATATTTGTCATTCTTAATAGTTTAACTCACTAACATACATATTGATTAGGCAACAGTATTCAAGAACAGAGTAAAAACAGCACTGTTATAAAAACAGGAGTTCAGCAAAATCGTATTTCTTAACATTTTAGTGTTTAAGCAGATTTGCTGTTTTGTCTGTCAGGGAAGAGTTGTTCATTGATTTACTGGAACTTTGCAAGACTATTTAGTTACTCCTGAATATTACAAGAGCGAAGGTAGAAAGTAGACATTAATGGAACTGCAGGGAAGTTGTGGAGAATAGCTGGTGGAAAAAAATGGAAAGAAGTCAAGGTCTGGGAGTGTGGTATGTAGGTGTGCATGTTTTAATGTATTTTGGCTTTATTTGGAATGAGTTACCAAAGCATTTTCAATATTTCTAGCACAGTGAGCATAGTAAAGCATCAGTAAGTCATGAAGGAAATGAGAGGAACTAGGTTATCTTTGAGAAATAGAGGAATTGTCCTCATATCTTTATAAAATATGCAAAATAGCTTTTAAGTGAAATAGAAAGTGGCAAACGGGAGTAAAATCATAGAACAGAGTTTTTCTCATTGTAGAATTGGGGAATAGTTTGGGTTGGAAGGGACCTTTAAAGGTCATCTTGTGCAACCACCGTGCAATGAGCAGGAACATCTTCAACTAGCTCAAGTTTCTCAGAGCCTCATCCAACCTGACCTTAAATGTTTTCAGGGATGGTGCATCTGCCACCTCTCTGGGCAATCTGTGCCTGTGTTTCACCACCCTCATTGCAGAAAAATGCTTCCTTATGTGTAGTCTGGATCAATGCTTTTTGAGTTCAAGACCATTACCCCCTGTCTAATCACAACAGGCCTATTAATAGTTTTTCCTCATCTTTCTTATAAGCCCTCTTTAAGTATTGAAAGTCTGCAAGAAGGTCTTATGACCTAAGAATTAGAAAATGTATTTTCTTCTGTGTCTGTTTTATAAGATGATTTATTTGTTTATTTATTCATTTATTTATTTTAGGATATGCGATATATGCATATTTGTTAAAATACAGGATGCCAAGTATGCGAGGAAAAATTTGGAACAGGACAGTTGTTTCCAGTATATAGCAATGACAACTTTGTTGCTTATTATGATAGCTACTTACTAATTTATTAATAGTGGTGCATATTCTTAAATACCAGTAGATGGCATTCTTTTTGTTACATACAGGTACACATATGTTTGTTTTATATTAATAGGTATGCAACTTTCTACTTCACAGCATTGTAATACATCATCTTCTAAGGGAAAGTGAATGTTTTCTTTTAATAGTAGTCTCCAGATTAGAAGCCAGCTTCATTGCTGCCCAGATTGTGTGGTATTGTTTTGAGTCTTAGCTGTCTGATGGTGCTTGCAGTAGTGAGAGTTCTGTGTTAAGGTTACTGTCCTGAAATTTTGGGCAACAATTCAGGGTACTCACTAATAGGAAAACTAATTTACTGATCTTCTTTTCTGTATGCACAGTGCATGCAGTTGGACCGATTTTTGTCTTGCCCTTAAGTATTCCAGAGATGTAGAAGAATTTTAAAACACTTGTTATGATAACTAATTCTTCATATTTATGGAGAGTTTTTTAGTATTTTTAGGGGCTTCATATCTGAGGATCTCTTTGTTAAACACTGCACACAAACAGTTTAGAAAACATCCTTGGTTCTGAAGTGGCTACAATGAATGAATACAGTCAGAAACAAAACCCAAAAAATAAATAACTACTCCTTTCTTCTAGCCACATCCTCCCATCATGTTGTAAGATTACAAATGGTATTCTGCACAACACATTTTTTTTTTATTTCCCCTCTTTTATTATGTAACCCTATATATATATTTTATATATATATGTGTGTTTACCCACTTACATATGGTCATCTATGCTAAAATGTTTTTAGTATCTCTGTCGTCATATTACTTGGTTTGCTGTTCCCATGTTGTAATTTATTCTGTCACATTTTTCCCTGCTGCTGGTTTCAGAAGTTTATTTTATATAGGCAGGAGACTTTTCCCCACACTGTCAAGTACAACAAAGCAACCATTCTTTTGTTTCTGGTATCTTGTTAAGAGTCAGCTTTCTGCAATGCATTAGCAGACTCGAGCAAGTGTAGGTAAGTTGCGTGAACTGATACCACTAAATGCCAGTAGATGTCAGCCTTTGTATGAAGTGATTGCCTTCAGGTACCCCACATGGACGTGGGACCCACAAAAACATGCGTTCTCACTCACCGGTTTTTAGAGTCAGGTAACTTTGCTGTTGTTAGGGATTAAACTAATAGGAATAACATTGTGGTCCTTCCCTGATGCCATCTGGATGTGTTTTGTTAGAAAGGCAGTATTATGAGGTACTCTAATTTGACAAATTGACAAATAAAGATGAGTACTTCCTCTAAGGAAAGACCAAGTTGAACTTCTGCAGCCAAATTAATGGGTATAAAATAACGCTGTTATAGGATAGGCATGAACAGGACATTCACTGGAGTTGGTAACAGGAAATAAAAACTGGGACTTAGCTGTTGTACATTATACTTTCACTCAAGCTGTTCTATGTTACAAACATTTTCTATTCTTAGAGCTAAGAGCAATTATTAAAGAAGTATGCCTCATAAAAAGTGGAAACAAAGAAAAACAGCCTACCAAATATCCTGTGGCTATTCGTTGCCTGTTCTGGAGACTTTTGTTGAACACACAAGAGATTATGGATAATTACAGGCTAGTGATTGCTTTAATAATACTGCTTTGTTTGTGTTTGGAGAGTTTATATTATTCTTATATTTCATTATTAGTCAGAGCATTGAAGCACCTGTAACTTCATGTAATTTTAAACATATTATTGTTGTGCAATGCAATTACTAATGTTCTCATCTTTCATGGAAATTTTAATCCAGTTTTAAATCCCATGTAAATTCATATCCTGTAGACAGGATGGGAAATGCAGGTTTTTCATGGTATTTGTAAGTTGACAAGCCATCGCAGTAGTATCAAAGGAACCCAAATGTTTTATTTGACTTTTAAGTCAAGGAATGAGGAAGCATACTAGTTTCTGAATAGGAAAACCTGGTTTAAAAATGTTTCCCAGATATAAGGGGAAAACATAAAAGATTCTGCTTACCAATTCTATGTTCAAAATTCTGTTTATACAGGGTTATGGGGTTTTTTTTGTGTGTGTGAGACCAAATATAAGGGATTTTGTTTAAAACTTAACCTGTCCATTTAATAATGAACTTGACTAAAGATCAGCAAACATACCTGAATGAATGTAATTGTCACAACAGTTAAACCAGTGGTTTTCCCATTGTTTATTTAAGCAACCAAGGATAAGCAGTGCTTGTGCTACCCTGGCTTCTGGGTAGTTCTCAGTCCACCATGTTGTACAAGGAATATGTAATAATGGCAGTAACTATAAAATCATGTTTTGCTCATCTAATCTACCTCTGTTGATACACGGTGCATTTGCACACAATCTCAAGCCTAGATCTCAGGAGCAGAATGAAACAAGTATCAGAAAAGCACTTTATTCTACAGTGGTTTTTCAGTTACATGTATTAGCAAAAACTAAAAAACTATTCAAACTGTAGATAGAACAGATTAAATGCCAACATACCACCCTCTGTATTGCTGAAAGTACATACAGAAAACTCAGATGTGCCATTCTGTCAAAAGTGATGGTATTAAAACCTAGAGAAGTCAGAAAGCAGCTTTCTTCTTTGTAATTATCTGAGATAAATTAATTGGTATGTTAAAACAATTTTCAGTTAATTCAGCCAGTGGAAGCTGGGTGAATGGTTATTTCAGATATGTATGCAAAAGCTATACACACATGTATTATGTAAAATAAAACATAAAAATGAGATGTTTTAGAGAATGCATAAGGAAAATTAAAAGAGTAAATTCTGTAAAATGATTTGTAAATAAGACAAAAATACCCAGTCTTACAAACTTAAGGGCTTACTCACAGGTGAGAGTTCACAGTGTGCTCAGGATTTCAAACAAGTGGTGAGATAACGTGTTAGCAGGTGTAAACCTGAATTCTGATCCCTTGTATTTGTTAAGCAGCAATTTGACACTTGAACTTCTGTCAAAAGCAAGCAAAACACAGTGTCAGTCAGTACTAAAGCATGGGAGATGGACTGCTCATTTACTAGAGATAGTTGGCAAGTCAAATTTGATGGGCATAGGGGGAAGTTGAGCTGAAAGGGGATGCAGATCTAAAATTACCTGGTGGAGCTTTGTAACTCGTGCCAGAAGCTGGGCAGGGCAGTGGACCACTGAAAGATTTCTAAGTTAAATAAATAGAAGGAGGACATCTGACACACAGGGAGAAACATTTCTGTTTGCTCTGTTTTTCAAAGAGGAACCCTGATGTCACAACAAGCCTAGTGTCTGACAGCAAACATTTTCAAGTTCAGCCCTCTCCACAGTGAAAACTGCTTTTGTTTACTGTTGTTTGGGTTGGGTTCACTGGTCAGTTTGTGTCACTAGGGTTCAGCAACATGTTTTTACAAATGAGGAAGTTCTGTGAATCTGGAAGAAAATAATAATGTACAAATGCAACAATAATATGGTCAGAAGCCCCAAGCCGTTATAAAAGAAGCAAAACTTCTGAGTTAAGTGAAACAAACAAAAATGCCTTTGCATAGACGCAGCGTATCTGTGGAGAAGTGTAGAGCAAGAGAGATTGTATTAAAAGGAAAAGTACCACGTATGTGGAGGGACTGTATAAAAAGTCTTCAGGGTGCAGTTTTTATGCACTTAATCAAGCTGCCTGATCCGTTCTTACAAGTATACCGTTGTGCAGAACTGTTTTAATGGGCATTCTGTGTGTAGTTTGCAAAAAGTGTTTGAGGAACACAAGGGATTAATTTAAGAAAAACATCCTCAATTATTGTGACCATCTCTGCAGAAAAACAGAGATGGTACCACTACAGTCATGTCAGTTAAAATAGGAAAATGCTACTGGTTGTATCATGGGCCTAACAAAAGCAAGAGTAAGAACTCCCACTCTTTCACTGGGCTCAGTTCATGAAGTGAAATGTTTGGGTTTCTTTTTTTATTTAGAGTAAGTCAAGCTATAGTAGAAATGCTAAAAACCTGTTGCGTCCGCTAAGGAAAAAAGTCTGAAGATAAATTTAGTAATCAGACACTTTTCACCTCTAAATGTAGCATTTTCAAAAATAAATTGAGACCTTGGACAGAATTGCTGTTTACTGGGAAATCTAATAAACATTTGGAAGACACTGGTGAGGCAAAACTTTGGTGTAGACCAACTGTTTTAATTTGTGTGAGATCTGAGAATATATAAAACAGGCTAATTGACAAGACTTGTTAGTGGCACCTGGTGAGCTTGATTATTGTGGCCATTACAGGACAGAGGAAATTTCAGTAGATAAATGGACACCGACACAGCTGGTGTGAGGAAGTGCCAAGGGTAGTCTTCTCCACTGGGGAAGGAGAGCCAGGGTCTGCAGGTTGCAAGAAGGCAGACGCAACTCTGGATTTACACAGAAACAGCACAGCCACTCAAGAGCAGAGCAAGTCCAGTGACAATCAGCAAGGTAGCCATGAGTTGTGATGGCCAGAGCAGCTTACAGTGATGAAGCAGGTCCAAGGTAAAGCTGGGAAGTCTGGGTCATGTTCCAGAACAGTGAGGTGTGTGACCAGGGACAGGCATGGTTGCAACAGCTCAGGCAAGGACCAAGAGCCTCGTTTGTCTGTGCTTAAATGCAGTCCCGAAGCGAAGCCAGAAGGACTTAGCTTCTTACAGCTCCTGCTCATGCAGCACTGTGTGGCAACTGGCCTCGAACGCAGGCAGCCAGACCCTTAGGAAGGAAGGATAAGGAAGACACAAGTAGATTTCTGCACTGTTCGTACAAGTTTTCCTACTCCCCTTCCCCACCTGCCGGGCCTGTCTTTTCTAAAGAGCTTGTAACCTTCCATTCCAACACTCCAGTCATAGGAGCCATCCCACCATGTTTCCGTGATGCCTGTTATATCATACCCCCGTAGACGTGCACACATCTCTAATTCCTCTTGTTTGTTCCCCATGCTATGGGCATTTGTATAGAGGCATTTGAGCCGAGATCCAGATGAAGCCGGCTCATTGGCTGGAGCGGCTAGAATATCACTGCATTGCTCCAAGCATTTATTATAGGTGCTGGCAACTGTCTGGGTGTGTTGGGATGGAATGATGCCCCCCTCCCCCAGCACATCTAGTTTAAAGTCTCCTTGACCAGTCTGGCAAGCCTTCTACCAAAACCACTCTTCCCCTTGGACCAGCTCCACCAGCTGCCAATAGACCTGGCCTACTAACTTGGGTCCCGTGTTCAAGACGCCCAAACCTCTGACTATGGCACCACCCATAGGCAGGATACTAGCTAGTTGGGAAACTATTTTTGTAGTGTTTCTGTTCCTGTATAATTAAACTTGTTTTGTTTCAAACATACGATGTGTAGTAATTGTTAGAGGCAGCATTAGGGAATGTAATTCAAAAGAGTGTGATTTAAGAATACTAGTTCAGAGGGTTACAACAGCATAGTTCTGATTATTGCTGTCTGTGAGGGCAAAGGAAAGGAACTGCAGTGCTCTTATGGTTTCTTTAAGACTTGTCATAGTGGTATCTTTAGGACACTGGAAAAAACATATTAAAAGGGGAAAGTTCAGTCACAGATTTAAGGACTCTTAGTTTTGATGGAGATTTTTTAGACTGGTCTCGAATATGACATAATACAAATTAATCTGTTAAGGCTTATTTCGGAAGTTGAAGCACAGGCCACGTCAAGTGAGAATCCACTAAAGCCAGGTAGGCAGAGTTAGTTTCTTTTCAGAAAAAAAGTACTTTTGATTATTGCTGTATTTCCCAGATATAATCTCCCTATAAGATACTGTATTGATTAAAATTTCTTTCCCTATACACTTACTTTTAGTAGCCATAGCATATTATGTATAGCACTTGAATTACTCTTCTATTATAGTATATTAGCAGGCCCCAAAACAGTATTCTCTTTTGAGGTTTGCCACAGTAGTGCTTTTTTTTTTTTTTTTTTATTTGTTTTCAGATTGAGATTTCTTTCATTCTTATTTCTGGCTTGAATTACCTTTGAGTTATCCAATGTGAGGTTTCTGCAGATGTAAATTAGAAGACTTAGAAATACAGTGTCTAAAACTTTGCATGATAAATCCTAGGAAGGCTTAGGTTTCAGTTAATGTGTTTTTTCTCTATCTTTCAGTTGCTGCTTATGCACAAGAGGTAAGTAGACAATTTGTGCGCTGTGAGAACAGCTGTATAGATGGCAATAGGAAGGACTTTTACTGGGGAGGTGGGACAGACTTTTATGTGTAAATTTTTGTGCCCAGGGGTCACAGTGTGTTTCTCCCAGATGCCCAAAGCAAAGTTTGTTGGTGTAATGTTTGAAACCAAGATGTGTGTATTTGTTAGAGATTGAGAATAAATTGATGCTGGGATTTTGTGATCCCATCTAGCTGGGATCTGGATATATAAGCTTGCTGGAATTGGAAGTATTCAGGTAGACAAAAGGAGCATCTTGTGGTGTGGAAAGTGTGTGACAGTGTGTCCTAGTTTCAGCTGTAACAGTTACACTTTTGCCTCCTTCCTAGTAGCTGGTGCAGTGCTGTGTTTTGGCTTTAGTCTGAGAGCAGTCCTGATAACACATGGATGTTTTGGCTGTTGCTAAGTAATGCTTATCCTAATCAAGGACTTTTCAGTCTCTCATGCTCTGCCAGTGAGGAGGGGCACAAGAAGCCGAGAGAAAGCAGAGACAGGACACCTGACCCAAACTAGCCAAAGGGGTATTCCATACCACACACAGCACATCATGCCCAGTACATAAACTGGAAGGAGTCACCCAGAAGGGCTAAATTGCTGCTCGGGTAGGGCTGGGTATCATTTGGCACGTGGTGAGCATGATGTATTTTAGAATCATAGAATAGTTAGGGTTGGAAAGGACCTCAAGATCATCTAGTTCCAACCCCCTGCCATGGGCAGGGACACCTCACACTAAAGCATGCCACACAAGGCTTCATCCAACCTGGCCTTGAACACCGCCAGGGATGGAGCACTCACAGCCTCCCTGGGCAACCCATTCCAGTGTCTCACCACCCTAACAGGAAAGAATTTCCTCCTTATATCCAATTTAAACTTCCCCTGTTCAAGTTTTAACCTGTTACCCCTTGTCCTGTCACTACAGTCCCTAATGAAGAGTCCCTCCCCAGCATCCCTATAGGCCCCCTTCAGGTACTGGAAGGCTGCTATGAGGTCCCCACGCAGCCTTCTCTTCTCCACGCTGAACAGCCCCAACTTTCTCAGCCTCTCTTCATATGGGAGGTGCTCCAGTCCCCTGATCATCCTCGTGGCCCTCCTCTGCACTTGTTTCAGCAGTTCCATGTCCTTTTTATGTTGAGGACACCAGAACTGCACACAATACTCCAAGTGAGGTCTCACAAGAGCAGAGTAGAGGGGCAGGATCACCTCCTTCGACCTGTTGGTCACGCTCCTTTTGATGCAGCCCAGGATACAGTTGGCTTTCTGGGCTGCGAGCGCACACTGCTGGCCCATCTTCATTTTCTCATTGACCAACACCCCCAAGTCCTTCTCTGCAGGGCTGCTCTGAATCTCTTCTTTGCCCAGTCTGTAGCTGTGCCTGGGATTGCTCTGACCCAGGTGTAGGACCTTGCACTTGTCATGGTTGAACTTCATAAGGTTGGCATCAGCCCACCTCACAAGCGTGTCAAGGTCCCTCTGGATGGCATCCCTTCCCTCCAGCGTATCAACCGGACCACACAGCTTGGTGTCATCGGCAAACTTGCTGAGGGCACACTCAATCCCACTGTCCATGTCAGCAACGAAGATGTTAAACAAGACCGGTCCCAACACCGATCCCTGAGGGACACCACTTGTTACTGGTCTCCAGCTGGACATCGAGCCATTGACCACAACTCTTTGTGTGTGACCGTCCAGCCAGTTCTTTATCCACCGAGTGGTCCATCCATCAAATTGATATCTCTCCAATTTAGAGAGAAGGATGTCATGTGGGACAGTGTCAAACACTTTGCACAAGTCCAGGTAGATTACGTCAACTGCTTTACCCTTATCCATCAATTCTGTAGCCCCATCATAGAAGGCCACCAAATTGGTCAGGCAGGATTTCCCCTTAGTGAAGCCATGCTGGCTGTCACCAAGCACCTTGTTGTTTTTCATGTGCCTTAGCATGCCTTCCAGGAGAATGTGCTCCAAGATTTTACCCGGCACAGAGGTGAGACTGACTGGTCTGTAATTCCCTGGGTCTTTCATTTTCCCCTTCTTGAAAATGGGGGTTATATTTCCCTTTTTCCAGTCGTCGGGAACTTCACCTGACTGCCATGATTTTTCAAATACGATGGCCAGTGGCTTAGCAACTTCATTCACCAGCTCCTTCAGGACCCACGGATGGATTTCATCAGGTCCCATGGACTTGTGTGTGTTCAGATTTTGAAGATGGTCTCGAACCAGATCCTCTCCTACAGTGGGCCCATGGTCTTCATTCTCACAGTCCCTGCGTCTACTTTCTAAGAACTGGGTGGTGCAGTCAGAGCCTTTGCCAGTGAAGACCGAGGCGAAGAAGTCATTCAGAACCTCAGCCTTCTCCAAATCCTGTGTAGCCAGTTCTCCCGAAAGCTTCCTCAGGGGGCCTATGTTGTCCCTAGTCTGTTTTTTGTTTGCTATGTACCTGTAGAATCCCTTCCTATTATCCTTAACATCCCTGGCTAGGCTTAATTCTAACTGGGCCTTAGCCTTCCTAACCTGGTCCCTAGCTTCCCGGACAACATCCCTGTACTCTACCCAGGCCGCCTGTCCTTGCTTCCATTTTTTATAAGCCTCTTTTTTCCTTTGAATTTTCCTCAGCAGCTCCTTATCCATCCAAGGAGGTCTCCTGGCCCTCCTGCTGCGCTTCCTTCTAGTTGGGATGCAGCACTCCTGAGCTTGTAGCAGGTGATCCTTAAATACGTTTTTTAAAAAAGGAATACTTCTGTTATTCTCTCCACTTGTTTTATTTCAGTTACTGAAATAAACATTGCATAGTGCCTATATAAAGAAAATGATGCTGAGTTCTATTAGTATGTACTTCAGGAGTGCAGTAATATTCAGGTGATCCAGGCACACTCCACCAGCAGCTGAGCCTCGTTCCGGTATGTGTGAGATGATTACTGGAAGTTCTGTCCATACAAAAATGTTAGGTCATCTTGGAGGCTCCCTGGAACAATTCCATCCTTGGCAGAATGACTTATTCTAGGACACCTCTAAGATCCGCTGATAAACGGAAGTTTCCCACAGTATGAATTTGCATTCAGGTTAAGTTCTCGAAAGTGAGAAGTTTTGTCTTCCCAAACCTGAAAAGCTGTTGTCTATTGAACATTTACTAGCTTTCTTACCAACTTTTCTTGTAGGACTTGATTTTATTGGGGTGGATACTATCATTTTAAGGTAACACACCTACCACAAGTTAGGGCAGGGTATTATATGATTTTCTATGCAAAACATTCCAATTTTCTTAAATGCCCTTTTGGTGGTGTAGAAGTCTGCATGCCATTCCATCTCCAAGAACTACAACTGCACTGTATTCTGTATTTTTTAGAAGAAAAGGAGTTACTTTAACAAAGAGTATGACCATCATAAAAAAAAACCAAACAAAAAAAAAACCAAAAAACCCAAACAAAAAAAAAATCTTCCAAAAAACCTCACTTATTTTCAGCTTTTTACTGTTGTTGCTTATAAGAAACACAGTAAAAACTATATAAATAATATAAATTAGATCATTGTGATTTAAGGAGACAGTGTTACATGTCTTCATTCTCTCTAACATTACCAGCTTTAATACAGATGCATTAAGTTATACATGGAGATGTAGGTTGTACGTTGGAATTTTGATAGTCTCTTTTAAAGGTGAAGAGTGTTGATTTGATTTCACGGTGAATATACTTGTCATCTTTTAATAAAAATTGGCTACCTACTATTTTTATTTCTATGCACACTTCGTCAGTTAAAAACACCTCAGAAAAGGTTTTTAGGAAAGAACACCATTATGTTAAGAATGATACAAATATAATGTAAAAAAGCTTTTATTTTTTTATTATTTTTTAAGTATTCTTCTGTCTTTATGAAAGAAAGTCTACAAGCTCACATTTTTGTAGGAGATGGGCATCGAAGCTAACACGAAGAAGATATTTAGTGCACAAATTGTAGTAAACCTCAAGATCTGGTCTTTAGTGTGTTTTATTAAGTTAGGAAGAGCCTGAATAATTTGTCATTTCACAGGGCAAATGGGCCCCAAGACCATTTGATGCAGAAAAATATTAAAATAATGTTGTATTTGAAATAACTGATGTCTCTATGAGATAAGAATACTATATTAGTGACATATATGGGTCATGCATCTATTAAACGGCTTATGAATTGCTAGAGGTGGTACTGAGAAACATGTTTTTTTCTTACCTAGACAATTTTGAAAGAGATTAAGAGCAGAACTGAGATTTCGGTTAAAATTATGAATGTATTTCATCTGCTATTTATTATTGGGAAAGTTAGCAGAGAAAGAATCTGTGTTACAGAGGGTAGATTTTAACATGGTTTTATTGCAAATACAGCATTCGAAACTTTTTGTTGTTTCCCCTTCTAAGGAGAGAATACTAATTTTAGTAATATTCAGACTAAAATGAATAACTGGTTGCTTTAGACTATTCCTTATCTTTGTGATAGTATCACTATAATGTTTTGCCATAGTTGAAATAGAAGATAATAAGAAGGCAATGCCTGTTTAAGAGGGATGGGGAAGCATGGAGTGGGGGATCTGGTTTTCCGTAGCAGCTGTGGGAAGCGAGTGGTCTGTTTTCCAGGGGGCATGCATCCAAGAGAGAAACAGAAAATGTTAAGTCTCCTGGAACGCAATTTATCTCAAAGTTACTTAACCACTTTCTGAGACTCACTGTTGTGGTTTTAGGGATCTTACGGCTGTTCTGGTATGTTTGGAAAAGAGGAGTTATCATTCCTTCTCTAACCTGTGCAAATAATCATCAGGAACTTTGATGACTGCAAAGACCGTAGTGTATTCCTTCAGACAAAAGACATCTGATGGTGATTAAACAATGTAACTTGTTTATACGTTTTGTGTTAACTTTTTGTGTATTTTCCTCTGGTCCTTCAGGAGTCTGTGGCACGTTTCCTCAGTCACTATATGTGGAATTTATCCTTGCCTCTAATCAAAGGTTTATATCAAAGGGTTCTAAAGACATTTCCTCAGGAAGTGGTCTGGAGCTGGTGGAGACAAATGGGCTTTTACCCAGTCCTTGATTTTTTTCATTCAGCTTTGCTTTTAGTACAGCCTTCTTCCCTCCCTTGCTAGGCAGTGGCACGCTGGTTAGTGTAACACTTCATATTTATAGCTAGCAGACAATATGTGCTTTCCACAGGAGCATCTGTGCAGCCAGCTCCTGGTAAAATTGTTGAAATGGTGCAGACTGCCTCATAAATTTGTTAGGGAAGAGTGCAATAACAGCTATGTGTTGTGCTTCCAACAGCATTTTACTGCTTAATTTTGTGTGGTAGAGCATCAAGCATTCAGGAGAATGCATGGAATATGTTTTCAACTTTTTTTATTACTTATTGCAGAGATCAGAATTTGAAATTAGCAGTCCTTTTAGCAGAAAACTTACTTATTTTGATGTTTAGGGCTTATTTTATTGCTTTTTAAAGTTACTTTTACTATGAAATATTAAATGTTCTTAAAGAGAAAGGCAGAAGTTACACATTTAAATCATAGGTTCATTGGAAATGTTCATGTGTGTAATCACTTAATGAAGTGAGAGATGGGATTGTAATATTTTAGTGCTCTCTAGATACATGTCTAATCCACAGTTCACATAGTTTTTGTACTTTAAAGATCTAAAGCAAAGACTTATAAAGATGTGGAGTGAAAGGGTGGTGTGTCAGGCTGTATCTTTTGGTAAGCAGGTTAAAGTGGATGTTTCAGCAGTAGATCTACTTTCACCATGGCACTGGCTATACTATAAGGCAGAATGTTTTCCTAAACTTAGAAGTATTTAAAGTATCCAGTTTTTGAGCCATTTATGCACATTAAAAATAACTTGCTATTCATGTTCAATGGTTTTCTTGTTGGACAATGTAAGGGGACATGCCGCAACAGATGCAACAGATTATAAGACTGCAAGTATAATAATTACAGCATGGAACAGACTTTGCTGGCAGATACAAGAACGTAGCACTCTCTTTAATCATAGTGCTTCCCATAGCGTGGGTGGCCACAGGCTGCAGACATTTCAGTCAATCCCTTCTCCATGCAGCAGTGGTTGTAAACCAGAGCTGAAGTAAATAGCAATCCACAGACTTTTACAGGGTTTTAATTTTGAGAAAGTATAGCTTCCTTTTCCCCTCCTTTTGGCTGCTTGCCTTTGTCAGCCCTAACCATACAGGTCATGCTTCCTACCAAATCAGTTCTGCTTTCTGCTTGAAGTAAATAGTATATAATGTAATATATATAGACTCTTCAAGAAGTTATTTGCTTTTGTTAGTTTTGGGTTGGTGGTGTGGTTTCTTGTTTGGTTTTGAAGATATAAATACATGTTACTTTAAAGCCTGAATGTTTTGTTGATTTTTGGCAATAATAAACTCTGCTCTTATATTAAATACAGTACAATGTTTAATCCCTTTTTAAAAGTCTTTAATCTTCGTTGTTTTCATTCTCCCAACTTCTTCTTTCAGTGCTTAGTGTGTGTTTTACTATTACTGTAAAAAGTTCTACTATTGCTCTAGCCATTAGCACAGCACTTTTCCTCCAACCAAAATGAAGACGAACTTACTGGTTTTGGGACTTTTTTTGGGGAGGTTGTTTGGGTTTTTATTTTGTTTCAGGTTTTTGGGGATGTGTGGGGGGGTCTTTTTGGTGGTGTTATTTTTGTGTTTTGTTTTGTTGTTTTTTTTTCCTTAACCTGGTAGCTGGTTTACAGCTTTGGAAGCTCCTTAATGTTTTACATAATATTCATCTGGAATCTTGAGTTTCATGAAACAGATTTAAATGGTTAAACTCAGTATCATGCAGATAGATACACAGCTATTTACAGGCCTTTTTTGCAATGTGTAAATCAGATGCAGTTGAAGACAGTTACTGTAATTCTGTTATATAAGTGTTTGGGCATGACAGAATACATTTTGATAGATGAGCTTTTATATTATATTTAGGCATACATGGAATTAACATGTAAATGAGCTTGAAAGAAACATCTTAACTTTCATTGGGTAACTAATAGTTGAAAGTCAATTTTAATTTGAATCAAAACAGAAAGCGCTGTTGAGTGAGATATATGCACAATTTTATGATCAGACATCACTTTTTAAAGCCCAGTGACTTAATGAACTCCTAATGCAATATAGGACCTTTCAATTTTAAATCACTGGTTAAAATACAGTTTTGAAAACCAAGTCTGCTTGCTTTGCAATGTGTCCTGAGGAAGTAAGGAGTTTATAGACAGTTTTCTCAGTCTTTTGTGCAATTTGTTTGTGTCCTGGGTATTAACCTGGAAAGGAAAATGTGCTCCTCAGAGCTGCTGTCCCTTTTTATTCCTATCCCTGGTGTCTGTGTCCTGTGTGTACACGAAATATGTAGGCCAGAGGTGGAGTGTTTTCAGAACCATTGCTTAACATTTCTGTTCAGCTGCAGCAGCTGTTAAAAGAGTGCGAGACTACATTTGGTAGACATCTAAGGAAACCAATTCTAACACTACCTGCTTAAGATTGGACATGTATCTGCCTCTTAAACTTGCTAATACACAGTTCTGCCTCTAGCAGGTTAAAAAGTGAGAATCTTAGCTGTGGTTAGAGTGGGTAACTTATGTGGGAGGGGTAAAATTGCAGTGAAAGTTAAAATTGACCAATAAATCAAAGATGAGTAGCTGTATATGATGTATGGTACATACCATTGTATATATACAGTGTGTATTCAAGAATTCTGATGGAATATGTTCTAAAATAATTTTCGTTGTAAAGGACAGGACGGTGATTGAAGACGTTCAGAGATACTCATACAATATGAGATTGGGGTTGGCTCTTTTAAATGAAGTGAGACCATTTAAGAGTTAAGATGGATTTTCGTACACAGCACATAGTCAATTTCTGATGCTTATTGTCCTAAAGTTTTACTGAGTTCACTGACAGTATTTGTTGTTGTTGATGATGATGTTATTTCAGTTTTGGGAAAGGCAACCAGAGGGAGTTCTTGGTCATTTCTGACCTATTATTATAAATTGGTAGTTAGCCTTTTCACTAAACCCCTTATGAATCACCTTTCTAAGGTGATTTGGCATTTCTCTAGTCACCTGTAGGTAACAGCATTGGTCGGATGTAAGAGAATTTGCAATGCTTGCAAATTTGGAAGTACTACCATTTTCTTTTAGTTAATGGGATAATACGAATGTGCTGGAGGAAAACAGACTTCTCTTTTTCAAATAGATAATTTTTTAACAATGCTAAGCTAATGTGAATATAAATAATTTCTTGGCTTCTGGGCCAAAATAAACAAAAGCTAAGTATCTCAAAGAGCAAAATTAGAAACTAAGGATTCTGCTTTCCTGCAGGGCTGCTTGAGCTTTAACAGCAAGTGTCACAATTTGCTAGCCAGCTGACATTTCTCAGAGCACTTTAGTAGTGCCAGGTGGCTCTAGTAAAGAATAATGATTTGTTACTGACAAACAAAAAGAGAATATTTGAAGAAATTCTGGTGGTATGATATACTTTTGCTAAACCTAATATCATCAGTGACCAGAAGTTGTTGCATCACCATTGTCTGTGTATTTTGTGCTTTTTGATATAAAGTACAGTCATAGTTTTTCTCCTTATAAACTTTTAACAGCCTGATACTTATGAAGTCTAAAGCCAACTCATTAAAAGTAATTTTTCCTGAATAACATTCTAGGTTAGGTGATCTTTGGGTATTTACAGCATGTACCTATTGGAAATACAAAAATCTGACATTTGGCACATTTATTGAAAAAAGCATGTTTGGGATTATCTTTTCTCTAGAAATTACTGAATTTACAGATTTAAACTAAAAGTGAAACCATTTTAATGAGGCATCTACTCTTTCTAATTTTAAATATATTAATCCCTCTTTTCCACTTTTTTTTTTTTTTTTTTTTAAGGAATTCTGTGGGAAGTTTGCATTTTGGCTTTTCAAGTTTTGTAGAGAAGAGGGGAAATTAATTTTAAATCTCTGGCTAGTTAAACCAGAGAGCTTTTAAAAAAAAAGATTAATGGTTGACTCTGGTAAAGCTATTGAATTTCCTTTTGTAAGTTAGTGTAAATGTGTGTTTTATTTCAGCAGCTAAAGTCACCCCTTTTTAATACAAAGAGTAATAGCACTTTCTAGGTGGGTGTTTCTTAAAGAGAAAGGAGAAAGGAAAGAGAAGGAGATTTGAAACCGCTTTTCCTGTCTGAGGCCAAGAATAGACTTAAAGCTTGCCAACCCCACAATTCTTTAGCTTCTTTCTTATGATTTCTAAGGGTTTTGTTAGTGATTTGCAGATGGAGCTTAGGCTTTGGAACTTATCCATTAAACAGTTGTGTGGTCTTAGCCACAGTAGTAGTGCAACATGTTTTTCCTATGCTAGATTCACAGAAGTTAACTGAGCTTGAACTGGTGAGGGAACAACAAGGCAACTTCGTCATCCCTTCCTTTCCCATAATTTTCTTTCCTCCATATAATTTGGAGATTAGGCTCAGGTTCATTTTGAATTGTATGGAAATATGTAACATTTTCTTCCTTTTTAAGAAATAGAGGTAAAACATGAGGTTAGTCTTTTTAATAAGTTACATGTATCAGCAAGATCAACACAATTCATCACAAACATTGATTTCTTAAAAAAAATCTGAATAGTTTTTGATTTTTTTTTTTTTCCCCAGTTAAGTTTTTCTAGTAGGTTTTCATGGTCCTTTTGTGTATTTTTGCAATTATTACTTTTTTTTAAGGAGCAAATTGCAATTACTGTTGTTGAAGCGAAGTTAAGGCAATTGGCCTTGTGTTTAGAGCACTTTAGCGGTTTTAACTGCAAACATTGACTGAAGGTGAGCCTGCTCACATGCTTCAAGAACAGAACAAGGTGAAGGGCTCTGCATCAGGTACAGTGTGGGGAATTCCATAGAATCTGTGTTTTCCTGCTTGGGAATATGTGAAAAGCAATGAAGTCAGCACATCTGCTAATGTTAATTTTGTGAAAGAATAATATATTCCTGGATTTATTTTTTTTCTGTGTTAGTTTGGTTTTTTGGGTTGTGTGTTGGGTTTTGGGGGGTGGTGGTAATTTTTTTTTTATTATTATTTTAAAGTAATATTCGATCTAGTAATTTATCTACAGATTTTCTCTGACTTGATCACATGCTTAAATGGCAAGACCTTTGTCTCTGTAGGAGTGTTTAGCAGAATAATTTGTTTACAATCAACTAGTCTTTCATGGTTATCAGTGGGGATTTAGATGTGGGCAGATGTCAGATTGTCATTCCAAGTGAATAAAGAGAAAAATGAGAGCTCCAGTAAATCCTAAACTTGTGGTATAGAATTTAGCTAATGAAAACCATCCTGCAAATGCGTGTATCCATGAGCTGTGCTGAAACAAAAAACTTCCTGACAGTAAATTTCAGAAAGAAATGTAGGAAGAAAACTCCTCCCCACCCTATACTTAGGCACTTTGGCCCTGATCCAGTATATTACTGGAGAATATTCTAAGCTTTCTTAAAGTTAAGTTGAAACTGAACTGATTTGGTGTGGAAGATAACTTCCTAACCCAGGTGGTTAGTGAGCCAACTAGGGGAGATGCCTGGCTAGGTTTGCTCTTCACAAACAGAAGGACTGGTGGGTGATACAATGGTTGGAGGCCGTGTTGGGCAAAACAATCACAAAATGGTAGAATTTTCAGTCCTTGGAGAAGTCAGGAAGAAGGTCAGCAAAACCTTCACTTTAGTCTTCCAGAGGGTTGACTTTGGTCTGTTTAGGATGCTGGTTGGCACAATTCCTTGGGAAATATTACTGAAGGACAAAGGGGTCCAGGAAGACAGGACACTCTTGAGGAACGAAATCCATTGCGCACAGGAGCAGCTGGTCCCTGTCTTCTGAAAATCAAACCTGTGGGGAAGAGACCATCCTGGCTGAACAGGGACATATTTCTGGAACTCTAGGAAAAAGAGAATTTATCACCTGTGGGAGAAGGACTGTCATGCCATGAGAAGTATGAGGATGTTGTTAGCTTACGCAGAAAGAAAGTTAGAAAGGTGAAGGCACAGATGGAACTAAATCTGGCCACTGCCATAAAAGATAATAAGAGTATTTTTTCAGACATATTAGCAATAAAAGGAGCGCCAGGCAGAACCTCCATCCTCTACTGGATACTAGGGGAAACCTAGTGACTGAGGTTACTCAAACACACTCAATTTGGTAAAGTGGGAGGTTGTGTTGGCTAACTAATCATTGAAATATCCATGTGTTGGCTAACTAATCATTGAAATATCCATGTGTGCATAGCCTATTTGAAGTGTATTTTAACTAATTTTAATTTTAAAGCAGAAATTGGAGATTTTCATTGGTTTATCACTGGTAAGCAGTTAAAGACAATTTTTTTTACCAGCTTATAAAATACACTCTTGTGTGCTGATAATAATTACGTTGTTAACCAATATATATGCCATATAATTTCACCTAATATATACTCTGAGATTTTAATAAATGTTAAGAATACAAAATTAATTAGAATAAAACAATACTTTGGAAGCTATATTATCTTTAAATTTGTATAATATTTGACTACCTTTATTCTTTTACATTTTGGTTTTGGTTTGTGGAAAACCGATTTTCTGTCTTTCCTGGAACTAAGGAGCAAGTGAGCAAGAGGACTTCTAAACAAGATTAAAAGTCAGAGGCTTTGTTATGAATGGATAAGCGTGTGAAAATAATATGGATTGTGTTATGTCATAGAATTGATTTCATAAACAGCCTCTGAAATACCATGCTGCCTTGTTATTTATGGATTTAGCTACCACAATTCTCCAGAACTGGCTGTTTATTTCATAGTAAAACTGTTCTAAAATACAAGACCTGTTTGTGTTTTATTGTTGATCATGTATAGAGTATGGGCATGTAGAGGGTATGGTGCAAAATAGACCTCTTAATTCTTCAGGCAGGATTTTAAAGAAAATATTACTAAAAAATACCTGTAGGAATTAGGTTTGGACTGAGCTGCTGGAAGCTAGTAAACAAACAAATTAATTTACTTTTCAACAAATCAGAGCAATGCTTCCCAAGGACTCTTTAAAAAATAATTTAGGAATTAATTTGGGATGTTAGAATCATAACTATTCAAAGAAAAAAAAAATAGTGCCTATTTTATAGCATTTTTTTTTTTATAATGATTGGAAATCATATTATCTAATTTATCATTAATGTTGTGATTGACAACATAGTTTTGAAGTATTTGTAAAACCAGGTTGAAAATAGAATTTGATCTCTTGTCTTCTAGACCTGTGTTGAAAGCAGTGTGCCACCTGACTGTACAGGGAGCATCTAAGAATACAGTTGATCTACAGACTCTTGAAATTATTGCCATACAAGAAATATTCCAAAATCTGATAAAATGCAAAGAGGAAATAGCACTAACTTCTCATGTTTCCTCTGAATAGTTTTTCTTATTATACCTGCTTTTTCTTAGCAGAGCTGAGGAAATCTGGTTTCTTTCAAAGAAGATGGAAAGGTCAGAAATAAACCTGTTTCTTGACCAGATTTCAGAAATTTATCCTCAGGTATCCGTGTCGTACTTTCTCCGACAAATTTGCATGGATCATAATTTTCAGCAGATTGTCATTAATAACCTCTTCTCAAAAAATATTGGCACTCTGTGTTTTCAAGGAAAATATAATAAAGAGAAATGTTCTGTATGATAGATAAATGATAAATTCTTCTGTTCTGTCGTGCTCTACTTGTCACTTTGACAGACTCATCCAAGTTGGCAAAAAGGGCCCAGTAGTGTCATGGCTTTTTGAATGGCTCATCCCGGTGAAACCATCCATCTCCTCTCTCCAAAATATATTTCCCCACTGATTTTCACATTTGTTTCTGAGGAGATTCAGTATCATAAATACTTCGAAGAGAGTGTGTTGAGAAGTTTCCAGAAACAGATTGGTTTTTATCTGGTTCCCCTGGAATGTCTTTGAAACTGTGTCATAAGTTCCAGGACAGTTGCTACACAAATACAGTTACTAGCATAAAACTTGTCATGTGGCCCTGTAATAGAAATCAAGTGCTATTTCTGTGCTGATGTCTAATTTGAGAAGTAATTATACCTTTAATTCAGGCTTCTATATTTTTCCCTATCAACATGAGCAGTAAGATACTTCCTAGTAGAGAAAGAGGGGAAAAAAGCTTTGGATCCCTGTTTAGTGAAGACAGTATCAGAAGACTAATGCACCTCCTCCCCCTTTCTGGAGCTGTGGACACTAGCTGAGTTGGTATCTGCCCAGTGCTGTGCTGCTTATCTCAGTGGAAGGGCAAATTCTGCTCCAGGAAAGTAATTTCCAGGCTTTCATAGATGCATGTGCTCCAAGAGATCAAATTTCAAGAAACAAACTTCATGGAGTAACTCAACAAATCCCTTATAGCACATGGAAATTGGCCTTCATTACTTAGAGGAATATTGAAAAAGTTGACTTAGATTAATTGAAAAGTGATGTGTACGAAGTGTTATTCAGTTGCTTAGTTCTCTTCAGATACGGAGGGACAACAACCAGGGAACATAGTGGCCTATTTTCTTAATTTGTGTTCTCAGAAGTCTTTAGTTTCAACTCTATTCCCTCCACTTTCCCTGAGTGAATTAATAAGGGACAGCCTTATAGCCAATCTATAAATCAGAGGAGTAAACATTAAATCAAGCCTCCTCCACTATGAAACCTGAAAGATATGTTGGAAAAGACCTTTAAGGTCATCAAGTCCAACCATTACCCCGGGACTGCCAAGACCACCACTAAACCTTGTCACTGAGGGCCTTAATGTGTTTTGAACAACTTCAGGGACAGTGATTCCACCACCTCCCTGGGCAGCCTGTTCTAATACATGATCACCCTATTGATTTATAATTTTTTCCTAATGTCCAGTCTTAAAAGCATATGAAGCACTGTGTTTATGCTGATAAAATAAATGATTTTATCTCTTTATGCAGATGTTCCTAGTATTATCTGCCTGTTAAAGATATTAGAAATCTTTGTGCAGCAGTGGTTAAATTGAATTAGCTAGAATAATACTCAGTATAAATTGCATCAATAAAATAAAGCCACTGGCAAGGTTGTTCAAGAAAGTTGGTCATTGTGAGGGCTTTATGAAAATTCATTAATTCAGTTTCAGTCTGAAAAGGATTATGTAACAGAACATTAATCCAAGGCAATCAGGATGGATGTATTCTCTGGCAGCTAGAGCCAAGGTGGTTTCCTTCCTGCTTCCTACTTAATCAATAGCAAGGGAAATCAAGACAGAAATAATTTCTGAACTCACAGTATGCCTGACTGCAGTTCATTTTCCAGAAGAATGACACTTTTTTATTTTTCCTCCTGAATGCAGCACTTCTGCCACAGACTCATCCATTTTTCTGTCTTGTAGAATATGGCATTAGTGGATTAGACAGTGAGTGGTAATGGATTTACTGCCAGAAATAGCTGACAATTACGTAGATCTCAGATTTTCTACTTCACTTAGGGATATTTGGCAAAAGCATGCATACATACTTGGTTTGTGTTTCTGAAAGGATGAAATGAACTAACTGATTTGTATTTTTTTAAGTCTCAAATCTTTCATCAGATCCCTCTTTTAAAAAGAATATAGTGACACACCCTAAGACCACAGAAGTCACAGAGCTTTCATCTGAACTTTCCTTTTAATTACATATTCTTAAAATGAAGGTCTTTCACGGTGCTTCCTAATCCTGGCCCTTTGTTACAGAGGGTTTATTGTTGTTGCCATATAAATAACTTAGTTTATACTTTAAGTCTCAATGATATATAAAGCCCACAAATGAACCTCCTGAAGGGGAGTGTAGCTGTTGTTGTATCAGTATGTAGCAGTAGAGGACAGGAAGAAAACTGTAACAAATTCAGAGCAGATCATTTGATAAGCAACATAAAACTACTTCTGCTCAGTTATGACAGCAGGATACAAAAACCTGCTTAAGATTTCTCACAACTGTTTACATAAAGTAGTTCAGTTGGGAAGGTACTGGTGTGTAACATCTGTCAAAAGAAGAGCAGAGCTGTAGTAGAGCTCTGAAGAACTGGGGAAGCACAAAACCAGAGTGCTATTGGAGTCCTTGGCGTGTGCCTGCAGAACCAATGTACCAGGTGTGTTCATCTGACTTCACTCTATCATCAAAGGATTATTTTGATTTTATATTCAGAACAGTTTATTAAGTGTGACTAACAGCATTTCGTAATGAAATTGTAGAGAATTAAATGTCATACTAAAATTTTATCATTATCTTTTCAAGATAATGAGGAAATTAAGCAAATTAAATTGTGAGGCTAGATCCTGAATCCTGTCAAAAATACTGGGGCCTCTTGAAGGAGCAATACAGAAAAGTAAATGCTAACTTTGGACTTTCTCTTCTTGATCAAGACTACAGGTGAATTTTTTGCTGCGTAGCAATGTTAACTACTGCTATCCAGATGATACCAGACTGAAATGCTTCCCAGAGAACTGAAACCTACCTAAGGTCTATCTGATTTTGACATGGATGGCCTCCATTGCTATTGCACAGCTACTGAAATCACGTGGTGTGTGAGCCCATGTTTGACTATAGCATAGCAGCTTGCAGCATTTTCCTTATGGTTGATGGGAGCTGCTTGCTCTTTTGTGTTGATGGTGTACAATGGCCACAACTGACCAAAAGATCTTACCCCAAATAGCAGTCCGATATCAGTGAGTTCTTTTTACACAGCATGTTGTAGGCTAATACATTTTTCATTGCACTTCTGTTTTTTTCTCACAGAGTTTGCTGTGCCATCTCATTTCTTCTTCTAAGTGGGAAAGTAATGAAGCTGAAACCAGTACATTCCTATCAACTCTTGGCTACACATCAGCAGATTATTATTGTCACTTAGTTAAAAATGTAAGTATTTTGTGCAATTGAGATTTTGTTAATAATAAATCACTAGTTTCTAAGCACATACATGGAGCTGTCATTGTGAGAAGGAACATGGTCTGAATTTTGTTTATCTTTTCTTACCTCAGTTACTTTTACAGCCTTTTAAGGGAAAAAATGAAGTGGGAGATCTCTGGACAAATGAGAAAAATTTTATTACATTATGCTGTAATAGAGGTTCATAAAAACAAAATTCTTATTGCTGTTGTGTTATAACAAAAAAAACCACTTCCCTATCAATGCTTTTCCCTGCGAAATTTAAATTATATATATTATTTTGTGTATTAGAATGTAACTTTTTGAATGTTTTTTTTGACTGTGTGAACTGCATTTAAAATGGTATATGAGCCTTACATCTTGGGAGAAGTGTCTTTTACATTTAGTATATAAGAATAATGGGGATAATATTTCATAATATGTTGACTTAAATTACATAAAGCATATAAAAATTATTAGTAACGCTTCTCTGAAATTTTGCCTTAACTCTTGTGGAAGCAGACCTAAAGCAAATAGCTTCTTACTTTTCAGATGTGGAAGGTATATAATGTGTGCTCAGAAACGTTTTGCAGCATAGTTTATTCAGTGATCTGGACAACTTTATTTTGCATCAATAATAAAAAAAACAGTTAAAAATAAAGCTAAGTGAATAGAGAAAATTATTAACCTCTACAGTATGTCAGTCACACAGAGAACCATGGAACTAATGTCTGCTTATTTGAAGTATGTATAATTTATTTTATTTTATTTAACAGATGGTCTTTTCATTAGTAACAGAACTCAGAGGAAATCAGTTCAATGGACTTAACATTCAGGGGAGGTAGGTGTTATCTAAACACCATTTTGATATGTTTTATTTTGGATCATAATGGTTCGGTGAGGCCCAGTCTTGGGCAACTTAGGCTTTGTGGAAAGATTTTGATATATATGTAGATAATTTCAAGTGTTGACAAGCTTGTTAAGATGTGCTTCAGATGCGAGTTTATAGAATGGTCTGAGAGACTTAGAATGATTTGGTTTGGAAGGGACCTTCAAAGATCATGTAGCCTAACTCTTCTGCTGCAGGCAGCAACATCTTTCACTAGATCAGGTTGCCCTGTCTGGCCTGGCCTTGAACACTGCTAGGGATGGAGCATTTACCACTTCTTTGGGCAACCCATGCCAGTGTCTCACCACCCTCACCGTAAAGAACTTCTTCCTTATATCTAACCTGAAACTTCCATTTTCTAGTTTGAACCCATTAGCACTTGTCCTATTGCTACAATCCCTGATGAAGAGTCCCTCTCTGGCATCCTTACAGGCCCCCTTCAGATATTGGAAGGCTGCTATGAGATCTCCACTCAGCCTTCTTTTCTCCAGGCTGAACAGCCCCAACTTTCTCATCCTGTCTTCATACAGGAGGTGCTCCAGGCATCCTCTGGGACTCCTCTGGACTTGTTCCAGCAGTTCCATGTCCTTTTTATGTTGAGGACACCAGAATTGCACACAGTACTCCAAGAGAGGTCTCAGGAGAGCAGAGTAGAGGAGCAGGATCACCTCCTTCAACCTGCTGGTCACACTTCTTTTGATGCAGCCCAGGATATGGTTGGCTTTCTGGGCTGCGAATGCACACTGAAGCAGGCTCATGTTAAGTTTCTCATCATACATAAAGTAGGATGAAGCAGACTGAGCTGAAAGCTGATGAGGCTGTTGCCAAGAGAAAAAACTTGATTTCTACAATGAGAAAAGGGAAACTTTGAGCTTAGGTTAATTTTTCAGCATAGGAATTATGAAATGGCTGTTTATTCAAGTTGCAGAGACAAAGGTAGTTTGCAGTTAGAGGTAAACATTGTTTCCTTTCTCCATTCAGTGATGCTCACAGCAACACAGATGACAATGTCTGTGCAAATTGATTGCACACAGTGGAATGCACTGTGCAGTATTCTCCAAGAACATATTTTGAAGATTATGTAGAAGAAGAAAATTGCCTTTGCAGGGTTTTTCTTCTGAGTAAGGGAAGCTGCTTAAGTTTGCTAAACCTGGATAAGGAAACAGAAATACAATGTTGTAAAGGGGACTGATTTAAAGTCTCAGGTCTGTGAACTTTACATGTATATCCTGGAAAAAAAAAAAATCCAAACTACTGCACTTTAAATACCAGCCTAATAATTACTATTTGTACCGAAACACTCCTGATAGTAAAACTGCATCTCAAGGTATTTTAGTGTAAGAAACCTTAAACACATATTTGGTTATGTGCTCACTCAGAAATTTGAGTCTTTGAAAATGTGTCATATTTTATTTCTCTCACTGTGGAAACCACAATGGTACCCCATGCCCACAAGTCACAGCACATCTGTCAGCATATGCCAGTGATCATTAGGCAACATCTATTTGGGAGTAGGTTTAATACATGTAGAGCCATACAGTTAGCTGTTATTCAGAGCAGCCTGTAGTGTAATTTCTGCCTCAAAACTACATTCGGAAAAATCTCCAGTTTCATGTGCTGGAAAATACATATGCTCTGGGAAACTTGTGATTTCCTTTTGCAAGTGTTACCTCTTGCATTGTGTGCTGTTTTCCTTTTTATGTTCCAAAGGTTCCATGTTTTGTTTATGTTTCAGGTTCCACTGTGTTTAATAATTTCCAAGCATGTAGTTTTAGCGTTGAGGTCAAGTGAGTGGTTCATATGTGAAGATCCAAAAGTCTTATACATTCCTTCAACTGTAGACCTATAAGACAAAAACTTCAACTGGGCACTTGAAGACAGCAGCAGTCATACTGTTTGGTTCATAGAAGTTGTCTCTGTTGAGATGATAAAGGTGAAGGGAACACAAGGAGGCCTTAAAGGCAGCTAGGATGTTCTTTTGTGAGTGTCTAGCAAACCAGCATGGGAGCTGTGAATCTATAGTCTTAATCTCTGCTTTGCTGATCCTTTAAAAGGCAAGTATTCCCTCCTAGGAAGAGTGTTATTACTGAGTGAATGCAACTGGCTGCACTTCAGAATTGGGGTGATATTCCTCATTTGGTTTGCCTTGAGCACTAAAATATAAAAGTTTTGTCTGATCTCTTGAAATTTTTCAGGCAATATGTAATGACAAGTCAGCAGTCATTCATATAAGTATTTTTTCTGCAATTAAGATATTAATCTCTTATATTTAACCTTCTGTAAATAATTTATCTTCTTTTACCTTATTATTTTAGAAATTGAAGTTCTGATTTTTCTGAAATATGAACTGTATTTATTCTTCCCTCAGAGTTTCAGCCAGTCGTGTGAATGCTGTGTCCCTTTTCTGCCTCCCTCTTATTACTTTGCCTGATCTAACTCCACTGCTGGAAACTCTCCTTCTTTACCATGGAGGTGCATCAAAAGAAATTCTCAGTTCAGAGTTTCTGGAGGCTGTGAATGAGGCCTTTTTAAAGTAAGTAGCATGGTCTCTATGCTTTTTATGCTCTTTTCCTAAACATTATTAATTCAATTAAACGTCTTTTCTCTGTGTTTGTATGCTGGATGCACTGTACATCTTCTGCAGTCAAATAGCAGAGCTCAGGTTGTTGGCCAAAGCAGAATTTTATGTTGCTGATGTGAAAATTGCAGAAGAACAGCTTCAAATATTGACTGGAACTTTGTCCCACCTTTTCTGTAAAATGGATGTTAAAGTCTTCAATTAATTTTAAGAATTTTGTAAAAGACCTGATTGCTTTTCATAGAAGCATGATTTACCTTTCACATAAGTCTATCAGCATTCCTAATTTGGTATTTTGAGAGCCACCTTTGTTTTTCTGGGTACAAGATACATCCTTATGTTTGAGTGCTTCTATATTTCTGGGTTTGTTTTTTTTTCCTGTGAAATTTGTTTTCAAGATTTTAAATTTTCCTGGTTTTCAGCAGATAATTTTTAATGTGTCTCAGAGGAGCAGTTTTTGAAATATAACTTTGCTTATTTTGCTCTCACTAAACCCACTGGTTTATAAAAACAGTCTGTTCATGACAACCAGCTGAGTTGAGCTGCATCAGCAAATTATCTATGCCTGGGAAGGAAAGACAGCTAAAGCACAGCCTACTTCTGGTTGAGAGTTAGTTTATTCAAATTATAGCTGAGGGTCTGTATTATACAGATTTATTTAATATTAGAGAAGGTCCTGTGTGAACACTTCAATTTTCCATTTGTCTCCATTTTAACCAAAGTTTTAATTGCTTTCTCTGTACTCAACACTGTAATTTCTGAGATGTTCCAATGAAAATTGCTATATTGCTCCACTAAGGAATCCAGCAAAAATCAATAATTATTGGAAAAGCACAAGTATTAATTTGTACACATTACTAGAAGTTGAGGAATATATGTAGAAAAGGAATGTGAAGGTCTGTAGTGAAAAAACGTGTCCCGAAAAAGAGAGAGCTATCTTTCACTTTTCCACCTTTTGTGGCTTCAGACTGGATGTGTTGCACAAGCAGTAACACAGTTTGGAAAACTTTCAGAGCAAGTTTATAGGTTCAGCACAGGTGATCTATACAGATGTCAGTAAGCTGATGGGCAGTCCATCATGACATACTTTTGCCGCTTCATGATGAGAGTCTGAATCCTTTAGGTGGTCATAAAATGTTCTTCTGACTGAAATAATTGTCCCTTTCTTTAACTTCAGGGCTACTTGTTTATCACAGCGAGCCCAAATTATTCAGTTCACATGGCTCTTGACTAAGTGATTCTTTAAGGGCCCTTGACAGAAATGTATGGTTTCTGTGAGAGCCAATATAGGCTTACACATGCTTTGCATGCTATACTCCTGGCGTGTCTCTGAAGCTTATGTGATCTTATTGTGAGTGTGCTTGGTGTTTGTTTTTTTTTTTTTCTTTCTCTACTTAACAGCTGAATTCTGTGTTCCCTACCTCTGTCACTGTGTTCTGAACACTCGTTTTCCTTTCCTTCTGAACATGGGTGACTTCTGCTCCAGGAACTAGGGATATTAGATACTGGGACTTGCAGTGCTCCACAGAACTGAGCATTGTTCCAGTGGGACCATCTGCAAGGGCAGTCACAGAAGGCTGTGAGGGCTGATATTTAAATGAATGCATGGCAAAATACATACCTTGAAAATGGATCCCAAAATGGTGTTAAATCTTTCTTATCAGAAGCTTTAGTTTGCTTGTACTCACCATCCTAATTTTATTTTTTTTTCAATCTTAAATTGATTTAAGACCAAAGCACATATTTCTTGTTTATTGTTTTGTTTGTTTGTAACATTTTAATTTGCAACTATTGTGATAGCTACAAAAAATTTTCCAGGATGTTTTTTGCTGTGATATCTTTTCTTGTTGGGTGGTTACTTTAGTGTATTTTGAGTTGTGCTGATCCACACAAGTTACAGTGTTGTCTTAAAACAAACTCTGCCTTTTATTTCCTAGTGATACAACACTGTACTTCAGCTGAGCTATATGTGAAGGCTTCAGGTGAAGAAACAACTACCTTCTTAACCATTTATCTTCTAAATGGCTCTGGTCAATGTTGGCGGGCTGAAGACTTAGCTGCCTCTACCTCATTTGTTTTTTTTTACTTTTTTGTCTGCAAAGACAGATAATGCTTTGATTTTGGACAGTAGTCATACTATCCAGGGTCTTCCTGCTTATCTGTCAGGTGCTGGCACTTTCTGAGCAGACTGGTCTACAGGAAGCAGTCTGGGTTTGGAAGAGCACAGGTGTGGAGCAGGACCTTCCTCTAGAGAGGAAGGGAACTTCAGACTTAAACCTCCTGTTTCCATTTGCTGGCATCCATCATAATCTTTTTTTTGTTGTTGTTTTAAAGACATGTGGTAAGGTTTCATTTGTAGATGTTGGTGGTCCCGTCATTCTTTGCCATTATATACTGAACAGAGTAGTGTAAACAGGATTTTCTCTCTCTTGCTGCAAGTTGATCTTTGTGTCTTCTTTTTCTTCAATGTGCTTTGAAAAAAACCCAACAAAACCATACATTTTCATCTTCCTTTCAGTTTCTCAGAGAAAACGGTATTTTTCTCTCTAAACCAGGAAGAAGATCTCCCTCCCTGAAACTGCTGTCTTCAGCCTGTGGCTTCGTCACTTACCAAGCCTTGAAAAAGCCACATTATATCTTTTAGACCAGCTGGTTTCCATACAGTTGAATTCACTGGAGGAAGTGGCTTGTGTCATAAAAGACTCGTTACTGGTATGTGCAACATGTAGTGCATTTGATACTGCTCTGTCATGCTTCAGAAGTGACAGAGTTTCAAATTTGTCAGCATATTTGAGGGAAATAGCTGTCATTTGGCATATAGCTTGCTAATACAAAGGCAAATCTGGAGTCTCAAAAATGTCACTAAATAGTTAGTTTTACACTGAATTGGTGGAAGAGAAAAAGTATTTCATCCAGTGATGAAGAATGGATGAGCTAAAAAGAATCTGACTGGTGGGGGTAGGTACTCAGCACCTGCCTGTGTCTTAAAATATTCTAAACTTTGGCCAGGGAGGATTTAAAACTGTTGTTTCTCTAATCTTCATGCCTATGGGAGTTTAGCAATTTCAACAATTGAAATTCCTTGTATATTATTTTATTATAGACTACTTAGTTATTTGGTTTTGTTTGCAAATATGATCAAAATTCTTAGTACAAAATATTGCTAACTGTAGTTCGTTTTCAAATGCAATTTATGCAGTGTGCTAAAAATCTTTCCTGTGAGAAAGCATGACACAATACCTTTTCCAAACTAATGAGCTAATTTGCAACAGAAAATTTGTTAATTACATTGTGAAATAGCATGTGTGCTATGCACTTAAATTATGTATTTCATAAAACAGAATTAAAAAATGGCATGCAGTATCTATCTTCAGCCGGTGAAAGTGCTTACAGAGTATGTATTGTAGATAGGAAAAGAATGATGGCTTTAAATATTCTTAACTTTTTAATTGAATCTGCAAATTTCCATTTTAGGAATCCATTACTATACTTGCAAATCTCATAAATGCTTGGCATCAACAGCACCTTGTATGTCATCTGGGGTTTTAGGTATTCTAGAAGGTACAGCTATATACAAGGACTCATTTTTCTGTATCAGATACACTGTGAGTTGAATACAGTGTATGGTATCACACATGGCTATAGAAATAAAATAGAAAAATCTTGCTTATACATAAAAATAAGTAAAAGCAAAAATCTTTGCTTTAATTATTGGTTTATTTTTGTTTATTAACAATGTTCACATTTGCCTTGTATTCACATTCTGATCCTCAAAAAGAATGGAACATTACTGTGCTGCCACGCTTAGGTTGTCCTTACTTGTCTCTGCTCCAAAGTCTGCTTTCAAAATAAGATATCAACAGAGTGCAAAGACCGGTGCAGCAACTTTGAATGCTGGTTTAGAGAGGACATCCTGTGGACAAGGAGTGGAATGAATGGAGGCATAAAGAACAGAGCAGTTGAAAGACGGATATTGCTGGTTGATGGGCATTGTTAAGAGTGGGGATGCGTCCATGGGAGATGGCATACCAATTAAAAGCAAAAGGATTAGAAGCTTCAGAGGGGCAGTATAGAAGAAAAAGGTTTGATCCAGAAATTGTGTTCTCAAATATTTAATATGTTGTGCAGCTTGTACGTGGTACTATAAGGATACTTGTGTGACATTAGGTCAGTCAGCACTTTGAAAGCAAGAGTATGATTAATATAGCCCGCTAGAAAGATATTTGAATATTTATTTAGGAATGTGGGTGTGCATTTTTGGCAGTTTTATTACTTGTAGGATCTGACTTCCGTTTGCCTTATGGGTATGGTAATAAAAAGACAAAATTGGATTTATAAATTTTTTTTCTATTTGGAAGAAAACCTCTAGAGCATAAATAGGCACAAATATGTTAGTGATTTGATTATAGTATATAATAAGAATGAAATTACAATAAGCTCTTTCAAAATTTCATTAGTAGAGTAATTTAGCTAAATAAAATATCTTGATACAGTAAGCAAACTGTATGTAAACCTCATAGAGGTCTATGGTACCCAGGTAGTTGTAAACCACCACACTTCTATTGTGCAAGAAACTTGATATGCACTACTTTTACATTTTAAATCCAAGAGTAATTGTAGTGTGATGGTCCACTAACTTGTGTTTTATATGGTATGCTGTTAGGCTTGTGGTTTTGTAGTAAACCGGAATTAATATTGGAAATTCTATAGTTACTCAGAAGTAATAAAAACAAGTGAAATGGCCATCACAAATGGTTTTTTAGCTTCTTAGAATTTGGTGGATGAGTGGATGTCTTCTTTTCTGAAGTAACTTCAAGGTTCCTGTGTGTGTGCGTTATCAACTAAAATTTGAATAAATACACATATTCTAATTATATGCTTTACAAAAAATGCATATGTATATAAACACATTTTTAAAGCACATGTGTGTAAAAAGAGATGTGAATGGATCAGTATCAATTATAGTTTGTGTTCAGTTCTTAGATAGCTTTCCAAAGTGGTTTTATTTATTGTTTTATTTATTTCAAAGTTATGGTGCAAGAAAAGTGCAGTAGGGTGATAGGGACTAAAATTGGCCAGCTTCTCCTTATAAACCATCTGTTATTGCTGTGTTATGTTTTCCCACATTACTAGCATTTGTCCAGCCCAGCACTGAAATCATGTTACACTCTGCAGTTAAAGCTCTCTCTGCAGGGTCTCCCTTGCTCTTGTTTTTCTTCAGCATTATAGAGCAAATACAGTTTTAGTGGGTGATATGGTGACTCCTGTGTTGCCTGACAGGATACCACGTTGGAGACTGCCCTTGCACTGACCTTTTGTTGTGCCTTATCCCCAGATTTTGAATATAGCTGGTTCCAAGCTGACCTTTCATTGGGAACTGTGCCGATGAAACAGCATTAACGAGGGATAAAGGAAGAAGGACAGAGAGAGAAAAGAGAGGCTTTTTTTCTTATTGGGCTAGGTTACAGTTAGCTCCCACAGTATTACCTGTCTTCAAAACCTGTGTTACGATAGAATTTTTGAAACGGTGCAAGCTAGTTTGTTCATCATGTTGGTGAATTCGGGAGCTTTTTAAATCTCAGTGAAGAGATGTTTGTGGTTCAAAGTAAGTGCATGCTTCAAAATAAAAATACATTTGGCACTTGGTATGAGAAAAGAATTAAGTGCATGTGAGTCTGGAAGTCAAGAGAACTAGTGTTTGTGGTGTACTACCTTAAATCTGTTGTGTCATCCTGAGCACAGGATCTTATGTTTACTCTTACTCGTGGTTGTTTTAGAGAGCATTCTATGATGTTAACAAAATGCACTGTATGATTACTAGTCTGTTCTTTGTGCCATTTACTTGCTCCTGTAGGTACAACTTATTTTTATTATTTATTTATTCAGTTCTGGCTTTGTATTATAAATTACTGGTTTATGATTCTTCTTTCTGGTAATATAAATACAAAAGTAGTGAGGTTCTATAGAACTTGTGTTTGTAATAGTTTATGTTAGAGTATATTGCCCTGGTTTCAGCTGTTTAATTTCTTTCAGAAATCCCAGTGTTGTTTTTGGTTTCTCTTTTCCTGAAGGGGCACACACTCTTGAAATACGTAATCATAATATCACACGTGTAGCTCCACTTCCTTGTGTTTGAATCTTTTTGGTTTAGTGCATGTTTTGCATGTTTAGTGCATATATGGTGCGTATTTTAAAAGTGACAAGCTCCTAGAAAATGTTTGGTTTTCTGAGCTTCCTGTGAAAAATATTGCATAGTCACAGACAAGATTATTGAAATATAAAATGCCTTTTATTTTGAAAAAATAAGGAGGTAATGTCAGCAATTGAAAACGCTATGAAAATCCCTTCTGAAGCTGGTAGTCTCACCCAAACTCCAGAGCTGCAGTTGGATGCAGCAGAATTATGCTGCCTGCGCAAGTCCTGCTACACAACAGGAACATCTTCAGACTGTTGCACTATGGTAGCATTCTTACTTCTAGTGCTTGCAAATTAATTCCATGCAAGTCCGTTCATCAAAATCTCATGGAATTAGATAACAGTGGGGTTTTTTGGGGCATGGGTTTGTTTGGTTGATTGGTTTTTGTTTTCCCTTTTGAATACCAGTGATGAAATTTATACTGATTTCAGTAGTGTAGATTAAATACTAGGAGCTATTAACTGTGGTTTCTTGTAGTGAGTACTGCAGTGACTTTCCTGCTGTCTGGCAGGAAAGGGTGGAGAGATTTTCCTTGTTGCATACAGTACATTTATTTTGGTCTTGTTCAAAAGATTTGATCTTGATATGTATGGCACTGTGCGGATGGACCCTGTCTAGTTTATGTTCCATATATCTTAACAACCGTGTGTTGGTACCTCATCACAAAAGTATGTGTAAAGAAGTAGGTGGGGTGTCTCAGAACTGCGGAATGGCTGGCGTTCAGTATACCTCTGGAGATTGTCTAGCCCAAGTTCTCTTTTTTTTAAAATTAAAAAAAAAAAAAGGAAAAAAGAAAAAAGGATGAACTTGTCTCTCTTTTGTCTCATCCAGACAGTTTTTTTCCCCCTTCTCCTAGCAGTGGCAGTTTGGAGACCAGTCTTGCAGTAAGCTGCATGCTGTTCTCCACACGTCAAAAAAAAGCCGGCTGTAAATGCTCTTCGAGCACTAGATGGCACACGTTCAACAGGACAACTTAGCTACAGCCATGTGACAAACAAGAAGTGTGGTAAAACATGAAAATGAGGTGCCATCTAATGTTTGCAGTATAGCAAAGACAACTGTGAAAAACAAGTTTTTGTAGGCAAGTTTGTATTAAATGTTGTCTCTTTATTTTCTGATTATCATATAGGGACCATATAGAGTAAATTCATCATTCTGCCTGTGTGCAGAAAAAAAATGTCTACTAGTGCTTTTTAGCTTGAAACAAACTCATGAAAGTTTGGGTATTTTCAGTAGTGTGTCAGCTACATAAGGCTGTTAAATGACATTTATAAATGCTATTCCTTCCATACATGATGAAGTTTATCGAATGCATTTTGTTAAATGTGCTTTACTCTGGATTGTTCAAGAACTATATTTTTATCAAGTCTTCAGGTGTTAACTTGAGAAGCACATAGTGTGGAATTTTTTTTTTAACTTAGGAAAAATATACTTTGGGGAATGTGTAAGCAGTTATTATTCTTGGCACTCTATAGAAGCCTAATACATCTTAGAATTTAGGAATATGGGACCAGAAAGTAGTATGTGTACTAGTGCATGCTTAATCTAATAACTTAAAACAGTCTTTTGTGTGGTAGTGTGATAAAAAGCCTCAGTTGTTTAGAAAAAAAATACATTTTGATGTGCTGAGATATTTAGCTTGCAGTAGCAACTCTGAAATTCACAGAAGATAACACTGAAAAAATGTCCAAAATGTGTGTTTGGTAGTATTAAAGACAAAGGTGATAAAATAAAGTTATTTTCTGGAATTTAATTTTGAAGATGTAGCAAGAAGCTCAAAACACATCCAAAAGGGATTGTCTGTGAAGAAAAAGAAAAGCTTTTTGTGAAGCTGCTCCCTATCTCTGCCCTCTTGAAATTGCGTGCAACAATCTGTTCTCTCTGTCACGTTTAGTATTGTTAGAGATTGTTGTCCTAAACAGCTTGATATCCCAGGTGTTTGCATTTACGAGCTGTTTGACCTACCTGCTATCACTGTGGATCTCCTTCCATGACATAGTTATTTTGAAGAACCTAATCCTAAGAAAATCTGAGGGCTTAGTAAGAGTTGATCTGAGAATTAGAGTTTAATAATTGCATTGTAATAGTATCCATGAGTTAAATAATACAGTGTAAATAATAACATGTAAATAATACAGTGGCAGTTGTTTGAGTTGTTTCTTACTAATGACTAAATTTCTTTCATTTGTTTACCAACAGCCACAAGCAGCAAACCATCCTGCCATTTTCAGAATTGTTAATGAAATTTTCAAGTAAGTGTTGAAGTTATAGTGGAAATTGTTTCAACTGATCAGTTTAAACACTGAGGTTTTCTTCATTACAAGAAGGAGTATTATAACCTGGGATGTAATGTAATTTCAGGCTGTCTTTTTCTTTATCTGCATGTCTTAATGTTGCCTTCCATGTAGTATACTGCAAATATTGAAAAATGTTAAAACTCTTGTGAACTTTACATAAAACTTATAATAATCATTGATAGTATTTTAGCCTTTAAAGTTTAAAATTTATTTTGTACTTCAGTAGATATTTCTGGTTGAAATATGATGTTAAGGTGAAAATTGTAAATGCCGAAATGGTTTGGCCCATACCAGCATGAGGATCACTACTGGTGCTGCAAGATCACTACTGGTGCTGCCAGGAAAAAGTGGCAGGTCATAGTAGTAGGGGACTCTACTTTGAAAGGAACAGAGGTACCCATCTGCCAGCCTGACCCAGTCTCAAGTGGGGTGTGTTGCCTACCAGGGGCATGGATCAGGGATGTTGCAGAGAGGCTGCCTGCTCTAGTAAGTCCCACTGACTGTTACCCACTTCTAGTGATCCATGTGGGTGCTAGTGATAGAGATAGCAGTAGCCCAGAGAACATAAAGAAGGACTACAGAGACCTGGGAGAGGTGGTTAGGGGCTCTGGAGCTCAGACAGTCTTTTCATCAGTTCTCCAGGATAAAGGGGAGGATGTTAAAAAGGCTAGAAGGACTGGCCAGGTTAATAAATGGCTAGAAAGGTGGTGCCATAGTCAGGGGTTTGGGCATCTTGAACACAGGACCCAAGTCAGTAGGCCAGGTGTACTGGGGGCTGATGGAGCTGGTCTTACAACGAAGGGGAAGAGCAGTTTTGGTAAGAGGCTTGCCAGACTGGTCAAGAATGCTTTCAACTAGATGTGTTGGGGGAGGGGGGCATCATTCCATCCCAACACACCCAGTCAGTTGCCAGCATCTATAATAAGTGCTCGGAGCAATGCAGAGATATTCTAACCACTCCAGCCAATGAGCCGGCTTCATTTGGAGCTCAGCTCAGATGCCTCTGTAGAAACACCCGTAGCATGGGGAGCAAACAAAAGGAATTAAAGATGTGTGCACGTCTACGGGGGTATGATGTAATAGGCATCACAGAAACATGGTGGGATGGCTCCTATGACTGGAGTGTTGGAATGGAAGGTTACAGGCTCTTTGGAAAAGACAGGCCTGGCAGGCGGGGAGGGGGAGTTGCCCTTTATGTTAGGGATAGGCTGGAGAGTATGGAACTCTGTCTGGGGGCAGGTGAGCAGTCAACAGAGAGTTTGTGGGTCAGGGTTAGAGGGAAAACAGCTGTGGGAGACATTACTGTGGGGATCTGTTACAGACCGCCTGATCAAGAGGACTCTGGATGAAGCACTCTACAGACAGATAGGAACAGCCTCACGCTCGCAGGCCCTTGTTCCCCTGGGGGACTTCAACCACCCTGACATCTGTTGGAACGATGGCACTGCACGGCACAAGCAATCCAGGAGGTTCCTCGATTGTGTGGAAGACAACTTCCTTCTGCAAGTAATAGAGGAGCCGACAAGGAGAGGTGCCACGCTTGACCTTGTGCTCACCAACAGGGAGGGGCTGGTTGGAAATGTGACGCTCCACGGCAGCCTTGCTTGTAGCAATCATAAGATGGTTGAATCCGAGATCCCCAGGACAGTGAGAAGAGCGTGCAGCAAGCTCACTGCTCTTGGGCTTCAAGAGAGCAGACTTTGGCCTCTTCAGGAGCCTGCTTAGTAAGGTTCCACAGGATATAGCCCTGGAGGGCAGGGGGGCCCAAGACTCTTGGTTGATATTCAAGGATCACCTACTACAAGCTCAGGAGTGCTGCATCCCAACTAGAAAGAAGTGCAGCAGGAGGACCAGGAGACTTCCTTGGATGGATAAGGAGCTGCTGAGGAAACTTTGAGCAGAAAAAAGGGGCTTCTAAAAGGTGGAAGCAAGGACAGGCGGCCTGGGTAGAGTACAGGGATGTTGTCTGGGAAGCTATGGACCAGGTTAGGAAGGCTAAGGCCCAGTTAGAATTAAACTTGGCTAGGGATGTTCAAGATAACAGGAAGGGATTCTATAGGTACATAGCAAATAAAAGACAGACTAGGGACAATGTAGGCCCCCTCTGGAAGCTGTCAGGAGAACTGGCTACCCTGGATTTGGGGAAGGCTGAGGTTCTGAATGACTTCTTTGCCTCAGTCTTCACTGGCAAAGGCTCTGACCACGCCACCCAAGTCTTGGAAGGCAGACGCAGGGACTGTGAGAATGGAGGCCTTGGGCCCACTGTAGGAGAGGATCTGGTCTGAGACCATCTTAAGAACCTGAACGCTCACAAGTCCGTGGGACCTGATGGAATCCATCAGCGGGTCCTGAAGGAGCTGGCGAATGAAGTTGCTAAGCCACTGGCCATCGTATTTGAAAAATGGCCACATGCAAAGAGTTGTGGTCAGTGGCTCACTGTCCAGCTGGAGACCAGTAACAAGTGGTGTCCCTCAGGGATCGGTGTTGGGACCGGTCTTGTTTAACATCTTTGTCGGTGACATGGACAGTGGGATTGTGTGCGCCCTCAGCAAGTTTGCCGATGACACCAAGCTGTGTGGTCCGGTTGATATGCTGGAGGGAAGGGATGCCATCCAGAGGGACCTTGACACACTTGTTAGGCGGGCTGATACCAGCCTTATGAAGTTCAACCATGCCAAGTACAAGGTCCTACACCTGGGTTGGAGCAATCCCAGGCACAGCTACAGGTTGGGCAAAGAAGAGGTTCAGAGCAGCCCTGCAGAGAAGGACTTGGGAGTGTTGGTCGATGAGAAAATTAACATGAGCTGCTTCAGTGTGTGCTCGCAGCCCAGAAAGCCAACCGTATCCTGGGCTGCATCAAAAGGCGCGTGACCAGCAGGTCAAGGGAGGTGATCCTGCGCCTTGACTCTGCTCTTGTGAGACCTCACCTGGAGTGTTGTGTGCAGTTCTGGTGTCCTCAACATACAAAGGATGTGGAACTGTTGGAACAAGTCCAGAGGAGGGCCACGAGGATGATCAGGGGACTGGAGCACCTCCCGTATGAAGACAGGCTGAGAAAGTTGGGGCTGTTCATCCTGGAGAAGAGAAGGCTGCGTGGAGACCTCATAGCAGCCTTCCAGTACCTGAAGGGGGCCTATAGGGATGCTAGGGAGGGACTCTTCATTAGGGACTGTAGTGACAGGACAAGGGGTAAGGGGTTAAAACTTAAACAGGGGAAGTTTAGATTGGGTATAAGGAAGAAGTTCTTTACTGTAAGGGTGGTGAGGCACTGGAATGGGTTGCCCAAGGAAGCTGTGAGTGCTCCATCCCTGGCAGTGTTCAAGGCCAGGTTGGAGAGAGCCTTGGGTGAGATGGTTTAGTGTGAGGTGTCCCTGCCCATGGCAGGGGTGTTTGAGCTAGGTGAACATAAGATCCTTTCCAACCCTAACTATTCTATGATTGAATGATTCTATGAAGATGGAATTTAGCTAAAGCATTTGCATTTACAATGTAGCCCCTTTACATTATGTATTGTTTACCACATGAGGGCTTACAGTACTTTGTACTCACTTTTCAGTGGCTTTTTCACTTCACCTTATGACTTATCCTTTTTGTTTAAGTAGATCTACTGCCAGGGTTACCAGTATTACTGTTTCACTAAAAATGCATTCAGGGACTGAAATTCTTTGTGCATCAAGTGTTTTCCTTCTTAAGAAAAAAATATGACCATGTTTGTGGTGTTTGTGTGTCTGCGTGCATGTTTAGGTTTGTCCAGCCAAAACAGAAGAGTCTTTGCTGCAAAACCTGTAGACTTTTGTGCTTGAGAGTGGAACCACTTGGCAGCTATTGCTGTGGCAGTCCTTTCTGCTGCTGCAGCCCAGTGTCTCAGCACAGCTAACATTTTCTGAATAGTTGAGACCAGGGTCTTTCCTAAAGATAGGTGCACATGAAAACTGATGTGAGTTCAGCAGACCTCTACTAATGTCTTAGGCTGGAGGCTGTATGTGATGGTATAAGGTGGCAAAATTTGTTCAAGTTGCTTGACTTATTTAGGGGCATGGTACTTAAAATATTTTTTAAAATTAACATGAGACTGCATAACTCTTCCCCCCCCCTTCCATTTGGTAGAAATGGATGAAATGTTTCTCAGATCACAGAGTCATGGAATGGTTAGGGTTGGAAAGGAAGGGACCTTAAGATCTTCTAATTCCCATCCCTCTGCCACGGGCAGGGACGTCTTCACACTAGACCTTGTCCCCCAAGGCTCTGTCAACTTGGCCTTGAACACTGCCAGGGATGGAGCATTCACAGTGCCTCTCCCACCCTTACAGTAAAGAATTTCTTCCTTATATCCAATCTAAACTTCCCCTGTTTAGGTTTTAACCCATTACCCCTTGTCCTGTTGCTACAGTCCCTGATGAAGAGGCCCTCCCCAGCATCCTTACAGGCCCCCTTCAGATACTGGAAGGCTGCTATGAGGTCTCCACGCAGCCTTCTCTTCTCCAGGCTGAACAGCCCCAACTTTCTCAGCCTATCTTCATATGGGAGCTGCTTCAGCCCCCTCATCATCCTCGTGACTTCCTCTGGACTTGCTTCAACAGCTCCTTGTCCTTCTTATGTTGGGGACACCAGAACTGTACGCAGTACTGTAAGTGGAGTCACATGAGAGCAGAGTAGAGGGGCAGGATCACCTCCTTCGACCTGCAGGGACAACTTCCACTAGCCCAGGTTGCTCAAAGCTCCATCTAACCTGGCCTGGAACGCTTCCATGGGTCAAGCACTCACAACTTCCTTTCAGCTGTTATGAAGAGATATGTAGACATTAAAATACTATTCAAGATTTAGTCATGTGAGATTTTAGAATGCTGCTGCTGAAGAACCTGTATTTCATTGCTTGGAAACTGTGTTGAGTTTCTACAGCTGGCAAAAACCTCCTTTCATTTTGGGAGTACTTACTATGTTAGAAGTACAGATCTAAGCATTTTGTCTCTTTTGTCTTTTTCTGGTATTTGCATGCTTTTCATTGAAGTTGATTGTGCTATATTGTTTTATCTTAGTATTGTTTTATCTACTTGGGATATGAAACCTTTTGGTTTTATATCACATGTAGAGGCTTATTTTGTTGCTATGTGCATCTATACAGAAGTCCATACACTTGACTGTCTTGAGTTTCTGTGTACTGTTTTTTGTGTTTATATTAGTGATTATATTTGCCTGTAGTAGTTGTGTGAAATTTCTCTGTTACAGTAATGTTAGCTGTTCTTGCCTTTTAGAACATTATGGAGTTAAATTATTATGCTTTGCTGCACATGTGTTTTTCTGCTCCATTTGCTCAAGGTTACATTATGCCCTGTGGAAGGCTAGTTAAAGCTTTCACCTTCATGAAACTCCACAGCAGATTTTATGATTTCATCATTGAAAACACATTGAAATGCATTGGTTAAATCTGTAACAAGGATGGACCTAAAGTACATCTTTGGTATACGCTCATTTCTGTTTGTGCTGCTGATTCATTGCTTAATGATCGCTATGGAGTCACAGCAATTGAATAGCATCTGTATTGATTAATATTTCATTTCAGTGCCTTTGTATAGTTTTCTAAATATGTAACTTGTGAATATGATCCACAACTTTTTTTGCTGGTTTCCCTGGCTCCAATAGGAGTGTTACATTTAACAGTTTAAGTCAAGATATTTTTGTTTGTTTGTTTGAGTTTTGATTGGGTTGTTTCGGGGGGGTTTTTTGGTTGGTTTGGTTTTGTTCTCCAGGTACCGTACCCCAGGAGATTGTACTAGATTGTAATTTCTCTCTAGTTTGAGATGGCCTATGGGATGCAATCGCACAAAACACTGAAGTATGCTTAACTGTAGACATGGGAATAGTTGATCTGAACCTAGTAAGATTGCTCAGATGCCAAATTTTCCTAATAAAGTTGTGGTAATCTCTTTTTTTTAATTTTATACTTCTTTCCCTATTGATAAGATAAATTATGTCTGCATTTATACTATATATACACTTACAAAATCTAGTTTATTTATAGGAGCTGTGTATGGGAATGGAGGGGAGTGAGGGGGAGTGGGGTCTGTTTAAGTAAAATAGAATTTAAAAAGCCTGCAAAGTTAGTACCCGTCAAGCATAATGAGCTCAAACACAGCTTGCATCTACAGCATACAAACAATGTACCTTTTTTTTTCTTAATTTCAATTAACAGTGGTGTGGCAGGCAGACTCATTATCTGATCTGTCGCAATCTAACTTCTCTATGCTTAGGAATGCATTGATGGAAACTGATGGAACTCCAGAAGTTATGACCATAATACAGGTGTTTACACAGCTTTTCCTTCAGGCTCATCAGGATGAAAGCAAGCAGGTTAGTAAAGATCTATTTCTAAATGTTTCTTTTCATTAAGAAGATAGAAAATTTCACAAAGAACAATTTTGCTCTTAAGAATGGTGACTGAATATAATTAACTACATAATAGCATCTCCCTATAGCTGTATATATATGCCAAAGTTCAATTCAAACATTTTCACCTGTGAATAAAATTATAGTATGAAACCAATATGTGAGAGCCGTTTACCTGATTTCACCCTGGAGTAATCCTACAACCTAAACTGTGATTTTCACAGGACAGTTCACCTGGTGGGTAAATTTCTATCTGTATAGTGAACATGATCATCTGTCTTTTATAGAAAGGATGAAAAACTTTAGCACGTTTTATTTTTGCAGTAACAGGGTTTCTGATAAATGAAACAGAGATAATAACCTCATCCTCGTTTCTCAAAATAATTGTAAGTAGAATACAGCGTAGTCAAGTTTGTCTGTTCAGAAGGTAAAAGGCGCAATACACACTGGTTTCAGTTCCTGGTCTTTACCATTTGATTTCGGAAGTTTTTCCTCAGTCTGAAGATTCAGATATCCCAGCTTAATGTTTCTTCTTCTGCACAGATTTCTATACAGCACTTACTGAACTAAGTAGAATTATTTTTATATGTATTAATGTAAATCAGAGCAGGATCAGCTCCTCATTTTTAAATTTTGAAATTGAGATATGAAAAAGACTTTTCTTGCAAACTTCTTTTTAGGCTCACAAATGACACTGTTACTTCACATCCTGGCAATTTTGTTTGGTTGTTTAACTCCAATTCATAAGTTTGAAAAATGTCATATCTTTTAACAGATTTCACTTTAGACATAAGAAAATTTCCAGTTCCTTTGATTTTTGCATCTGTTTAGGGAGATGGTAGAAAATTTCGGGATTTCTTGGAACTTGTGATGCATTGTCCTGTAATAAGTGGTGTGATTCAATCTGTTTGCTAGCTTCAGGCAATATGTAGTAAGGATGAAAGTGCAGCTGTCTTGCTTCACATGCAGGTGCTCTGTATGTTAATTTTATGCCACCCTGGCTGCAAGCTAGCATCACACTGTGTGAGAAAAACACATAAAAAGATTCCATGCTCGTCAGACACCCAAAAGCTAGAGCTGTTGGGCAGGTGATACATTTGCTTCAGGGTGAAAGTCCTTCACCTGTTGGCATTGCAACATGGACTATTACCCACTTTTTTTGAAGTGTTATTAAATGTTAAGTTTCCTCTATTTAACTTGTATACAGTTTGATTCATAGGCTCTAATTAAGGTATCATTTTAGATTGTTAAATCCTTTGTTTCAGTTTGTGAATCAGCCATAATGTTAACTAAGAGCTGGCTTAGAAAAATGCAGTCACAGACTGCTTCCTTAACTTTGTTTCAATCAGTCAGATCACATTTTTTTTGTCATACCAATATTACATCTGTTCATAAGGTACCCATCATTGTGGTATCTGGATGCCCTTGACAGAACATAATGTGCTTCATTAGCATTTCACAGAGGCATGGTAAAACCATTAATAACAGAAGATGAAGAGTGTTCTGGCTGCGTCATCTAAGATCATAGGAATTTATAGTACGATTAATTGAAAAAAGGCTAGGCAAACAGATTTGTCCCCCAAATTTTCAAAAGAACCAGGTCATGTCTGCCAGTTGCACAGGTTTGCAAGGGAGGAAGAGTATGACTCTCTATTGCAGTGTGACAGCTGTCAGAAAACAGCTGTCTTTTCTAGTAACTTTGAAGACTATTTAAAGAGAACAAGGTTTGGGAGAAGGAAAGCTGAAGAATGTGAAAAAGTGCTACAGGGGTGAGGAATTAAATTGCTTCACCTGTGTTTGGGTAGAGTGAAAAAGGTATAAATGGAACATGGGATTTAGACCTACTTAGAAAAAAAGACCATTTATATAGGCATTGAATAAGGAATTTAAGAGTGGGTGTACTGAGATCACCGTTGTGATAATCCTTTCCATGTTTTGTACAAGCAGATTTTCTTCAAGTTTATTACTGTAGTGAAAGCTGACCAAAGGTATTTGGGTCACATTGCTCATAGATTTATAAACTTAAAGTTTTAAGGTTTAGTTGATGGAAACTGTAATTTCCTCCAAGATTATTTTCCCTAGATCATTTCAGAATTGTCACTGTTTCTTACTTGGAAATTTTGCTTTAAATCATGGGATAAATATTTTAAGCTGGTGTTCTACTTTTATTTCCTGTTATACATCAGGGCAATTATTATAACCAGCTACATCCAGAACCAGTCTGTCTCTTTGAACCTTGTTTTGCACTTTGTGTTGGGTTATGTAAGGAAAGAACTGCCTAAAATACTGTGTTTGCTTGATAGGAAGCAAATTTTTTTTTGCTTTGCTTAAACAGTATGCTGAAAACTGGTTTTCACTTACTTTTCAATACTATTTTCGTATGTAACTCGTGGGTTGTCTTGGCTACTGTTAACTGTGTCGAGAGCTGCTTTTTCATGGTGCTTCTTGGTGTAAACTAATTGGCTACATGCATTCTTTAGTATAGAGATTATTAATTTTTAATTAACTTAATTCCACTTGACAGGTAGTCTTTTAGAGTCTTCCCATACCAGTGATTGTCTGAGAGTACTGCATATATGTGTGCTGTAATTTCAATTAATTGTTGTTTACAGAACAAAAAAATAGTATAGACAGAATGTCACATTGTCTATGTAAGATCATGCACCTATATATCCAAAATAAATTAGTTACTAAATATGGTCTTCATTGGATTTAGAAATTATTACATTTTATAGAATCTGGTTTTTTTTTTTATATATATATATTCCATAGAGTCTGTTTTTCAAGAGATTACCTATTTATTAGATACTTTATTATTCCTAAAGAAAGGAGATGGAATAGTTCTAAGGTCAATGGTATGGAGACTTGAAGACTGAAATGACAGAATCATAGAGGTTGAGGTTGGTGGCCCTTCGTTGAACTCTCTTCAGTATGTTGATGTCTCTCTTGTACTAAGGAACCGAAAACAGCACATAGTACTCCAGGTTTGGCTGCTGGAGTGGCTGCTCACCAGTGCTGAGGAGTCTCAAAGGATCACCTCCCTCTACCTGCTGTCAATCCACTGCATAATGCAGCTCAAGATACAATTTGTTGCCTTTGTGGCAAGGACACAGTGCTGGCTCAGGTTCAATCTGGTGTCCCACCTGGACCCCCAGGTCCTTTTCTGCAAAACTGCTTTCCAGTTTCCCAGCCTGTACGGGTGCCTGGGGTTGTTCCTTCCCAGGTTCAGGACTTTAGACTTTCTCCTTGTAGAACTTCATGAGGCTTCTATCAGCCCATTTCTCCAATCTGTCAAGGTTCCTCTGGATGGCAGCACAACCCTTCGGCATATCAGCCACTTCTCCCAGTTTGGTGTCTCTCTACCCCTTCATCCAGCACCTTAACAAAGATGTCGAATAGGATCGAACGCAGTATTGACCCCTGTGGTACACCACTAGTTACTGGTCTCCAACTAGACTTTGTGCCACTGACCACCACCCTCTAGGCCTGGCTATTCAGATCGTTTTCAGTCCACCTCAAAGGCAGTTCATGTTGCACTTGCCCATGCATACCACACATTAGACAAGCCTGCAGTAGATATTTGCAGAATAAAAATATTAAAGGTATGATTAAAGGTGTGTTGCTGCTAGTCTCAACTGCACAAGCAGCAATGTTCATAGTATACAAGTCATACATACCCAGCTAAACTGAGGACAAGTCTGTTACGTATGACTACCCTACCTTGTGCTGAATCAGATCCTAAGAACTTTAGGTTTTAATTTCTGAATAGAAGGCAATAATCCCCACCACACTCTCAGATATTGTAGATGTTGTTAGTTCTTAGTTTAATGTGAAGCTGTTCATACTGGAAAATGAAATTAAACTAATTGGTATCTCTTTTAACCTCTGCATGTTAAGAGTTGAAAACTTAGTATTGCAGGGAAAAAACCTAAGAGTATTAAAATGTAATTTTCTTCATAGTCTAAATCTTTTTTTTAAGACATATATTTAAAAAATACATAAGTACTTTTTCTAAGCAAGCTTTTCTTAACTATCCCCATCTTTTTTAATGCAAAATCCTAAAATCAAGTGTAGAGTTACTTTTCTGTTCTCTTGCTTCAATCTGTGTTGTTAATTACTACCTTAGATGAGATTGTTCATTGTGAGTTTGTTTTGAAAACTGACCTAAAGGCTCTTAAAATAATGATTTTGTATCTTAGCATACATTTCCACTGAAGGCGTACTTTCCTTACCATCACCAGCCTCTTGTAACAGCTTTACTCAGACGTCCTTTTGGTAAGTTACTTCGTGAAATATTTGTAGTATTAGCCAACCTGCATCATCTGTGTACCTCTTCAAATAACTTTAAAAGGCATGAAGAAATAATTTTGCCATTTCTTAAACAGGTTGTGTTGACTTATCAGTTTTAATAATAATCTTTTAATGTTTTGGTTGGGAGAGGTTTTAGATGTTCCTGAAAAAAACAAATTCTCATGTAACAAATTCTCAATAATGCAGATGTCACTTTAAAGAGAACTAAACCAGAAGTGAATTATAAAGAAAGGGTGCTTAATTTTCTAGAAATTAACACGTTACTGAGGTTGTAAAAATACAAAATATTCTTATAATATTAGTTGTCATAAAAATTTTTATATGTGTGTTACAAGCCTTGCCAATTGTCTCTGAAGCTTGAATTCTGCTGACATTTTAGATTGCTAAATTTATTATTTTTTCAGGTTTCCCATTTCTATAGATCAGTTTTATGATATGTTTTTATGATATGTTTTCTATAGATCAGTTTTATGATGCAGTTTTATGATATTGTCCAATATGATACAGTTTTTCATGAGCAATAATTTCAGCTAGTACAAGAGCCTCTGACAATGTTACTGCACTGATTATATATTGAGATGGCATTTACACAAGGGTACATTAGCCTCATTTGAATATTGCTAGCTGTACTTCATCACTTAGCTTTGTAAATGAATTGTTCTTAGAAACTCAGTAAACAGTATTGTTGAAAATTAGGAAATTTCAAAAAGAAATTTTAAATGCTTTATGATAACCGAATCAAGTTGCACAAATTTTAGTGATTAATATGGTTAATACGGTTAATTTTTTAAGTCGAATTTAAAGTTTTATGTTTATCCTCCCTCCTCAGAGCTGCCAGCTACACACTGGTTTGCACATTTGAAACACATTTCAGATATGCTCAAAGCATTGGTAGAAGATACAAATGTTCGGTAAGCAGTATTATGTTTTCTAATTTTTTGTCCTTTGTACATTAATTTGTGAAAAGACGTCATTTTAAGTCTTCAGTGGCAACATTTCATCATTTGCTTCTTATTCTCAAAGTAGAGATTTGTTGTGAAAAATAGGACTTTGTTTACTTACTAAACCTGAAGTTTGTAGCACCTATAGACCTGTCCAATAAGCCTCTGAGTAAATAAAATCTTGTTCCTTTCATTTCAGCAAATAGCTAGCTGTATATCAGAACTGCTTACTTGCCTACTCTCCCATTTCTCACTCCAACTTTTAAAACCGATTCTGGATTGACAAACAAGAACTCTTCTAACCAGAAAAGCAGCTAGTATTGGAAACAGTTTGTTGTGAGCAGTACCATTTTAGTTGTATTTGCTTTTTGCAGGCTTGTGCAAACATCCAAACTTCCAACTTCTTGATTTTTTTTTTAATATAGATAGGACTATCTCTCTGTTGCCGCCCTGTAATTCTTTCATATCGGGTGTGATGAGAACTGACTTGCTTAGATCTGCTCCAAGAGTCAGCTTTCTGAAGAAAGTTGAACAGCTTTTAAATAAAATAATTTTTATTTTAAACCTGCAATATTTCAATAGAAACATAGAATGCTTAGGCCAGACAGACTTGCAAAAGATACCCAGCTGTCCCCCTGTGTCCTGGAAGACTGATGCTTGCATCCACACTTGGTTTCAGTTAACTCATGGAGACTTTTTTGTTGCTGTTGTTGAGTGGCAGAAAAAGCTTTTTGCCGTTCCCTCTGAGGCTGAGCTCTTTGCTGGCAGCTCCTCACTTTCTGTATAAGCTGCAGTTCAGTGCTACGTCTCACATGTTCATCCCTGAAACCTGTCAAACCTTTCTGCCCTTGGAGTGTGACCAGTAGCTGACCCTGGCTTCTTAAAGAAACACATAACTGAAACTAAGAATAAGCAAATAAAACAAGTATTATCCATCATACTGTATTACAATAATAGAAACAGATCTGTTCTCCTTCTGTGGCCTAGCCCTTTCTTGGCTTATATGGTCTTTTCGTACATGAATCCAAACTGGGCACTTTGATGGTACAGGAAAGTTACGGTGAGTTGTAAGTGGTGCCTAGGCTCTGTAGTCAGGAAGTAAATCCTATTCTGCTAAGTACTTGTTAATGCTTAATGCATAAAGTTTAAGGATTTGTATTTACCCTTTGAGCAATGAACACTTACAGTCCTAAATACTGTCAATATTACCCTAAGTATAGTTACTTGTTTTCAGTACTTTTAATTAATTCCATTTTTGATTGTAAAATCACTGGGTTTCAAAGCTGGCCTGTCCACTTACGTTGTCACAGCATTGACTTATGTTCAGATAAGTAGGCTGTTGTCCTAGATCACAATCACCACTTTTTTTCAAAGGTTTTTAATGTTGAATATCCAGATTCTAGTATCTTCAAAGACTTTACTAGTGCTGATCCTGTTCCTTTAGCTAAGGAATTTTAATCTCAGATTTTGTCACACATCACAGCATTCTGAGCCATCCTGCTGCCCCCTCCAAAACCTGTGGAATATCAGCAGTGGTGACTTTTAGAGCAGTCACCTCAGTATTCTACTTTCTCTCTATGTCAACCTCTTATGTCTGATGTCAGTTAACATGCTTATCCAGAAATGCCAGTGTGGTGGATTTGTGTCCTAGGAATAGGATTTTAAGACCCTGAAATTGTATGTCATATAAACAATGCCATTTTCAGGATCAGTAATTTCTGGTATACCTGTAGACAACATCAGTGACCAATATACTCCAGGCAGAATACTGTCTGCATACACTATACCTTCATACATAAAACTGTGCAGCCCGCCCTTCCAGAAAGTCTTAAATATAAAGCAGTATATTCCAACTGTGATCTTGTCACATTCTGCAGATAATGTGATGGTATCAGACAACTTCATCAGCTGAAATTTCTCAGATCTTTTAGAGTTTCCTGTAAGGGGTGGCAGAGCAGCCCTTGAAGTCCCCTGGAATAAAGCTTAAGAAAAACCTATAATGCTTAAAACTTTCCTCAAACTTAACAGGAATAATCGTACCTGGTTCTTAATTTCCTTCCAGCTGTACTTCTTGTCTGTCCTTCCTTCCACATTTACTTTGACTTTTTGCTTCGAGATGCCTACTATTGGTTTGCATCTTCCTGTTATTTCTGCTTAGTTTATTTTAACTTCAGAAGAGTACAAGTGAGAAACTGTAGCAATGAGCTGTGGTTCATTCTCATCTTTCTTTTTCTTATGCAGAAACCCAGATATAAATACCTTCAGAATTTTCATTAAAGAGTACCTGAATTTTAAGAGTCAGAAGATTAATATCCTTAAAAACTTTATATTGAGTCCATCTAAATGTATTCCTCATGAATTAACAAAACCCAGAAAATAACCCTGGAAAGCAACAGAAAGAAACTGGAAGGCAATATAAAACAACAGTATCTTAGAATGCAGCATTTGAGATACTAAAGTTTTGAAAATCCTTCAACTAGAGAGTATAGTTGATAAAGTTTAATTTTGTGATATATATTTAATACATAATATTTTGTCACAGAAACTGGTGTAATGTTGTGTATATTTAATGCATAATATTTTGTCACAGAAACTGGTGTAATGTTCTGTCCTACTGATAAAGTTAATCTCTTAGTAGCAGTGGATGTGTCTCCTTTAGTCATGACTGCAAACAGTAGAGTAGTACATGGCTGTATGTTTAGCAGGTAAGCCATATCTATGGAAGAGTAGTTTCAGGATTTTTATTTTGATGCCAGCATGCCAGCACCCTTTGCAGTTAACTTAAGACATTTAAAAGTTTTAAATAACAAGAAATACTTAATTCTATCTTTGTAATTTTCCAGTTCTGCTGCTGACCTTTTTGAAATCTGGTTTTTGGTTGTTCGTTTTGGAGAATGGCTCGATATTGCTGCAGAACAATTACTGAAGGCTGCTGTAGAACCGGATGCTTTGCTGTGGCTGCTGGCATTTTACTACTGTCCTCAAAATGAAAATCAACAAAGGACTCAAACAATGGTGCGTAATGCAGTGGTGTTAGGCAGCAATAAGCAGTCAATAGTCTGCTTATATCTTATTGCTATAACACAAATAGTGCACACCAGAAAAATGAAAGTTCTATACTGGAGAAGGTACTGGCTTTACAAGGTTTCCTGGGAATTGTGTTCCAGTGGAGAAGCTGAAAGATAATTTTGTGGATTTACTTGGTGACATCTATAAAACATTTCCCTCCTTTTAAAGTATATTGTATAGATAAGAACCTTCTTGTCTTTCTTTTGGTAACTTGGGTGTTTTTAATCACTGATAAAACTACTCTAGGAATGGTATTTTTTAAATCACTGTGTAGCATCGCTGTGTTACGGCATCTTCTGATAAGGAAACACAAGAGAAATTGCAACGGCATTTGAAGCAGTAAAGATACTTTTCAGACACAGCTATGAATCTTAACCTTGCACATCTATTCTGATTTCTCTTATGTATCTATACTGATATTTTGCATTTATGAAACTGTAAAAAGTATGTTATATTCCCCCATATGCTAGGTTTCTAACAGAAGGAAACTGTGTTCTAACCTCATGCGCTGTACTGCATGAAGAATGCTGTGTCTGCATATGCATGTAAATAGCATGAAAGCCTTTAATTTAGACCTATTACACAAGTTTGAACTGGCATACGCAATCTGATCTACAAAGCTCAGATTCAAAATTTGGCTGCAGCAGCTCCAGTTTGGTTGGTTTTTTTTTTTTTTTTATTTTAAAAGAGATTCTGTTTGATTTGAAAATGCAGCCCAGTATACCGTGCTAGAAAAAACATCATACTTTCATTTTGCGTCTAGTGGTCCATGTACCACAGTATGTTCTTCAGCGTTCTGTTTCCTCCCTTCCCTTCCTGCAACCCAAATGGCACTACAAACGCAAGCTCACATCCCAGTCACTTAAAATTTTTCCTCTTTAATTTCTTACATTCTAGGAGTGGGCTGGAGTGTTGGCTGAGCTACAGGGAAGAAACTGGGGTTGATTGGGTTTGGGAAAGAAGGCAACACCCAAGCAATAAAAAACTGAAGGACTGTAGGTGCAGATCTCTGTATCATTGTTCTAACTCCAGCATCACAGAAAGAAATCGCATTGTCCCATACACAAAATTATCTCCCTGTGTCCTCCCTATTCTATCAGTTTGTTATTTTGTGATAATGTACGACAAACTTTAGTGAGAAAAAAGCTTTTCCACAGATAGCCCACACAGTTACTCATCTCTTCCCAGGGGTCTAATATTTCAGTTCATTATGATTCTTTTCTGTAGTTACTTCAAGTAAGACTTATTTTTTCCACAGGTCAGGCTACTTCAGAAGCATTCCCACAGTTCATGCAAAGCTTCTGCCTTTAGTTAGATACTTGCTTTTTTCTTTTAATTTGTCCTTTGGCAGGTTAGCTCTCAGTTCCTTTAAATAGAGTGTTTTCTTCCTCAACCCCTGCACCAGTTAAGGATTAAGATGGGATGGGATGCCAAGCTGGAGGACTTTCCATGCAGCCTATTTTTGTGTGGAAAGGCATACACTCATGACTTAACATTTTGTCTTCCTGTTATTTACTTTAGATAGCAGCTTAATATCAGCAAGAGTGGAATATATAGAGTTAAACTAATTTAAAGAAGAAGGAGGCTAATTTTGCTGTTCACCAGTCTTCACTCATATGTGCAGGACTGAATACTGCTATGCAATCATTTGTTAGAATCCTTTATACCTTTAGACTCTGAAACACTGGAGGAACACATCTTGGGGGTTGGTCATAGTAATTTTGTCTCTGAGTCTCCGAGGGTGGGTGACATAATTCAAGAATAGCAGATTTTTCAGACTATTTTATGTTGAATTGGTAATAGTGCAGGGCAAAGTCAGGTGAATGACTGAAACAAATTTTCCTCATTAACACAGTTGAGAAATGGATGTCTTTTTCCTTTGGGTCCTCAGTGATGTATTTTTCCACTGTTTCTGCACTTACTAATTTTGTTTTTTAATACCAGTTTGGTTTATTTTTAGTACAGAGAACAAAATTATTGTTGGGATTTTTTGCAATAGTTGCTTATACTTTTTTTTTTCAATTGTGTAGGTGCCATAATCTTCTGTTTTCTACTCACTGTAAAAATTAGGTTTTATGGGCTAACTCGAAAGGTAAAAATGTAAGTTGCAAACAACACAGGAAGAAGGAAAAAAAATGCATTCATACCAGAACATTTTATCAGGAGAGGCCAGGTTGCGTGGGGATTTAACTGATTTGTAGCAGCAATACCAAAATGAGCCCTTGAGGAGCCTCTGTTCTTTTGTCCACAATGCAGACTGTGTTCTGCTGAGGGAATTTCTCCATTTCCATTTATTATTAAAAAAGGGCCAAATCCTGGCTCAATGCCCTGCCTGCTTAATTTGCAAGACCTAAGAAAGTTAAAAAATCCATTCTGTCCACTTCTGTCTGAATCAGTATGAAAGAAATGTGTACAGCCCTTCCTTCCCTGTTCTCCCTGCTCAAAGTCTTTTCATGTTTGGGTAATTTCTGCCAAGGATTCAGTTTCCTGTTAGTGAATAAATCCAAACGAAAAATACTGTAAGTATGACCTTTACTCTTCTCTGATCCTGCATCCTTTGAAATTATTTCCTACAGGTAGAAGCTAAAGCAGTCTACAGTCATCTAATGATGCTCTTCAACCGTATAGTCCTTTCTGTCAAAGATCTGGAGGCTGCTGTACGCAGTATAACAGATACAGAGCGGTGTTGTAACCAGCGTCTTACAACACATCTTCTTACCAACTTTTTGCTCTTTTCATCTGGTGGACATACGATTGCCCAGGAATTTATTTACCATGTAAGTATTTCCCTTTTTTCAGTGTAAGTAAAACATGGGGGTTTTACTATTTTAGATTTAAGTTCCTGTCTCTTAAAAAAAATCCAAACAAACAAATCCACAAATCACATAACAGAGAATGAAAGAATATTATGACTACACCAGCTACACCTAGCCTGCTACACCTTTATTTTCAGCCACGGTCAAAATATTTTCCTTCTTAACACTTCTTGACAAGATCTCACTGAAGAGGTTGCTGTCCTCACTATACAGCTGCAGAAACAGTTGGAGCACTGGCTTGCAGTTGAGGGATATCTACAGTTCATTTATACCTGTCACAGACATTTGGACATGCTCGTCCAAACATTTTATTTTCCCTAATTATAAATCACTGCTGATCTGCTGCAGAGATGATGGAACTGTCTTGTCTGTGTTTTCTATTAAGTAAAACAGCCAGTTACTGAGTGTTAGCATTGATGAGGCAAACACTTGGTGCTTTAGCAAAGCCAGAGAGGAAAATGGTATGATAAGAGAAAAAAAGAATGGAGATGTGAGAGTGAAGCACGGAATCAGACTCTACAACTCAGAGAGAGTTATAAAGCAGGTGTGTTTATTACGGCGCCAGGTGCAATGGGGATCGCTCCTCCTAACTTGCACACTGAGGGGTTAAGCAAGCAGACATTTATTACATACAAGCATGCATATTCATTAGGTTCCCGAGAATATTATAATTAGTTTGGGCACTCATTATCATAAGTCTCCTCCCTTTTGGAGCTTGCTCACTGCCCTTCAGTGGTTGTGGGCAGGGGTCTTCAAGATGAAGTAAGCAGTCTTCCTCAGGGTGCACTTTTCACCTTTGGCACAGTTGGATGCCCCAGTAATCACAAATTAGCTAAACCAACCATATCTGCAAAACTTGCAGGCAAAGATTTAGAACAGTGTGACCTTCCTGCAAAATTTATTGCAAGCAGAACAGGATGGGCAGACAAGGAGTATCCTAAGCTAGCAGATGTTTGGGAGTCACTGTCTCCAGACTAACTGATAATTAGAAGGATGCTCACTCATTAGAGGGATGGAAAGAAATAGTTCACTTTTGTTAGTAAGATTACTAAATTCTGTTATCACACCACAGACTTACAACACAAACATTGTTCTCTATGTTAGACCTAAGTTAAGTTAAAAGTATTTTAACCCTATGTTTTCCAGGCACTTGCTTTCCTTATATCACGAGAATGCCACTTAAGGTATAAAAAAAGCTAAGGAGGAGTAAAATTTGGAAGCATCCCCATAGCATGTTGCTTGTATTGTTGCTGACATTCTTTAAGTATATTGGTACAAACAGTAAAATGTGTTTTTCTCTCTCAAGGTAAATAGTGCTATCTCAGTATGAGATTAGGAATTTATTCCTCTCTGACTACAAAACCATACTCTTCCTAAGAAGTACAAGCCTTCTGTGGAAGCAGGCCTAGGGCAAGCGAGAGGTTTTAGCATGTTTTTCCTTTCAGCAGCAGTGTGCTCTTACATCTGTATACGGTATATGGCATGTATAAGGAGCCTGTTCTTATGATGCAGGCAACTGGTAACCTATTTTGGTGCTCATTCTGGTGGTTATTCTAACTTGGTAATATTCTGGCTGACTAAACAGACATAACATTTTTCTGTTTAAGAAGGGCTAAGGTATTTCTAGCATGTTAGGTGTAAGTTAACACATGATCAATTTCTCCTTTGTGTAAGAATATAATGATAAAATTTAGGGGGTTGTATGGACTTTTACAGTCTCCTGGGTTTAGTTTCTCTTTTGAGGAGTGTGGCTGTTGAGCAATGATGCTGCAATACATACTAGTCTTCTACTTTAAACCTCTTCAGGAAGTCTAAAGGCAATTTCTTTACAGAAAGCAACATAACTAACTTTCAAAACTCTGAGTATTCCTCAGTGTGGGATGCTCATGAGCTGTTGTAGGCCAGAGTATGTCGGTCTGATTGTATCTGTCAAACATTGTGAAGTGATGCCATCCAGAAGGACCTTGACAGTCTTGAGAGGTGGGCGAGCGCAAACCTCATGAGGTTCAGTAAGGCAAAGTGCAAGGTCCAGCACCTGGGTCGGGGCAATCCCAAGCACAGCTATGGGTTGGGCAGAGCATGGATTGAGAGCAGCTCTGAGGAGAAGGACTTGGGGGTGTTGGTTGATGAGAAGCTCAACATGAGCCAACTTCAGTGTGCGCTCACAGCCCAGAAAGCCAACTGTGCCCTGGGCTGCATCATAAGGAACATGGTCAGCAGGTCAAGGGAGGTGATCCTGCCCCTCTGCTCTGCTCTTGTGAGACCTCACCTGGAGTAGTATGTTCAAATTCCCAACACAAGAGGGACATAGACCTGCTTGAGTGATTCCAGAGGAGGGCCATGAAGATGATCTGAGGGGTGGAGCACCTCTCCTATGAAGACAGGCTGAGGGTTTGGCTTGTTCACCCTGAAAAAGAGAGGGCTCCAGGGAGACCTTATAGCAGCCTTCCAGTCTCTAAAGGGGAGCTACAAGAAATCTGGAGAGGGACATGTCACAAGGGCACACAGAGATAGGACAAGGAGGGATGGCTTTAAACTGAAAGTGGATAAATTTATATTAGCTATTAGGAAAAGTTCTTTACTGTGAGTATGGTGAGACACTGGAACAGGTTGCCTGGAGGAGTTGTGGCTGCCCCATCCCTGGAAGTGTTTAAGGACTGTTCTAGTGGAAGGTGCCCTGCCCATGGTAGTGGGGTTGGAACTAGATGGTCTTTAAGGTCCTTTCCAACCCAAACCATTCTATGATTCTGTGTAATCATTAATGAGTAGCTAGGCTCTCCATGTGATTTGAAAAAATCTGAAGACAATATAAGAAGATCAGAATGCTGGGGAACAAAACTGGGATGCATGACAGTGGTTTTGGTTAGGATAGTAAACTTTGGGTTTAACAAGTACGTGAAGTACCTCCTGATCTACAAAAATTGCCACTTAGGGTCTTTTCCTGGTACTTTGTCATGTTTTGAGAGAGTCTTCTTTATTTATTTATTTTTATTTAACTTCTGAAACTTTACAGAGCTGAATTGTCTCCCCAGATTCACCCAAAACCTTCACGTGCTTTCAGTTGTTTTCTAAGAAGATGACTTATAAATAGTTACACTGTCAGGCCATTTGTGTTTCCTTTAAATACTTTCTGACCTCCTTATTTGTTTCACTTAAACTTGAGAGGGCAGTAGAAATCTCAAAATTGTTCAGTTCCACCAAGACATATGAAAGAGACATCTTGGCAGAAGTTGCTTTTAAACTTGGGAGCATTTCATATACTCACTGTGAGGGGCAAATCTGTGGGTTTGCTGCAAACATTAATGGAGAATTCTTAGTACCTAGCAACATAATTACATTATCTCCCATCTTTCCTATTTCCCTTCAGATTACTGAGACAACTGACTCAAGCAAAGAAGTGTGTAGCCTTCTTATCCGTACTGCATACAGAATTAACCATAATGGAGAAAAAAACACAAGGACTGTGAAGCTGCTGAATGAACTTCTTGAAAAACTAACACTGAAAGTTTAGATTTTTAATATTAACTATTTATCAAGAAAACAAATCAGATCTTTATCCATGTGTCAGTGTTTCATTAACATTTCCAACAGTAAAAACATATCTTAAGCCTATCCTGCAGCTTTGTATTCCTTTATAAATATTTGAATTTCCTTTTTTGGAAATGTTCATCCTTTACAATATAAGAGTAAATACTAAAGATGGGTGAAAATTTTGTTCTGACCACCTTCTTTAACAGGAGACCTAGGTCATTTAAAGCAGTTTAATTATCTCCTTATTGCTTATCTCTCTGAGGATCAGTTTTTCTCTCAAATTACCCATGGTTTTATTTGCAAATCATATCCAATTGCTTGGTTGGTAAGTTGTTCCTAAAATGTTGTTCTGTAATTCTGCTTTTATGGAACTAACAGTGATCTCAACTGATGGTGATTCATGGTGAATGCACTCTATGTTCTCAGGAAATCAACGCTGTTTCCTGAACTCTTTAGTTAATTTTTAAAATGTTTCCAAAATGAAACTCCTCAGATTTGCTAAATGTTGTTTTTTTGTTTTCCATACTGCAGCTTTCACAGGACAGTGTTCTCTGCATAGCACTATACTGATAGCTGGTCTTTGTCAGCAGATCCTGCAGGTAGAGGTTGTTTGCAGTACAGTTTATATTCAGTGTGCTGTGCCTGATACCGTTATTTATTCGTTGAACAAAACTTTTTTTCCATACAGATAAAACAGAGCAAGCACAACATAGGCATAAGGAAACTTCCCATTTTGAGGGCAGAATTTCCTGAACAGACCATATGGTTGCAACTCCTTCCTTTTTGTGTCCAGAGGTAGTTTGCTTGCTTTGTTGTTTAGGTTTTTTGTCTCAGGCAAAAGAGCATGGATGGGGAGCAATGGCTTAGTGTTTTACACTTAGGAACGTATTTGTCCCAAAAAGTTTTTTGAACCTGTTTCCATCTTAAGCATGTAGTAATGACAGAGGGTCTGAACACTTTTCAGTAATTTGTTTTCATATATTACCTATGTCATTTAATGTCAATACTTGTGCTATGTTCAAATATGCTACTTGGAATGCTATTATTGCATATAAAATCAGAGGCATGTATCTTAGATTAACACAGTTTTCTGAATGTAGCATTTGGGTTTGAACTAAAGAAAAGAAAAACGACGTACTTGGTGTCCCTTGGCTGTAAGAGTGGAAGTATTTTCTGTAATGCCGTTGACTGATTTAATTTTGTTCCTAGTGAGTCAAGTCAGACCAAATTACAGACATTACATATCCTGTCAGTCAGTTTGTTAATGTCTGTAGTATCTGTATTACAGAATATTTAGTATTTGAATCCAGCATATGAAGAAATAGTAAATAAGTAATGTATGTTATGAATAAAGGTTTTTTCTCTGTTTGAATTCAAAATAGTTCTGAACAAAAAATGAAAAAGAGGTTATGTTGCAATTTTTCAGTTGGTAGCCACATACATCTAAAAAACCAAAATAGAGCAACCCAGTTTCTGTTCCCTGAATATCATACCTGAAAAGCATGGGATTAACTATAATTAAATTATTTTTTTGATCACAAGCTCTGAACTATTTGTCTAGCATGAACACACGTGGAGTGCTGTACCCAGAATGATATATCATCTAAAATTTATCTCCAAAGGCAGAATGATTTCATTTTTTTTTGCTTTAATTTCTAATCCTGTTGTTGGATGTGAGATACTTGGATTATCCTTAAATTCTGTCCATTTTGCCACAATATGTAACTCTAACTACTTAAAAAGAAAGACTGGCTAACAGTTGCAATGTATGATTCTTGCAGATTTGTTATGTGAATGATATGGGTATTATATTTATGCATTTATTACAGTTGTTGTAGATTACTGTAACTGTCCTTTCACAGTGTGGGGCATTTTTTTCCCTTTTTTTTTGCCACCAATAAAGCACATGAGAATTCTTCTAACTTTCTTAAGTGAAATCAATATCCTCTTAAATAGTGACAGGTCAGTTTACACAGGAAGGAGACGTGTGATGAAGGCAGAAAGAACAAAATTAGTAGTGAATTGGTACTTTCTTGTTCTCCTGTGTTTGGCTTCTTAAGAAATACCACAATTTAAATATTACAAGAAGAGTTTTCTTGTTTCAGAAGGCTTTTAGAAAGAAACCTGATTGATGCTATCTGTAACTTCGAAAAGATACGTGCATTTTTGCCTTTTTTAGCATTTGTTTTATTTCTTCTTCCTTGCTCTTTCACAGTTCTTGAAATAGGGTCTAAATTTTATATAAACCATGATTTTGTGGCATGCTGAAGCTACTGTTTTGTTTGTTTGCCAGTGGAAAACAGTGTGATTTGGTAGACTTGAGTAATGGAAGATTCTCGTATGGTGGCTCCTGCATTATCCATCTAATCTAATTGCTGCTTTCTGAAAAAGTTCTTTGAAGACTTCAGGGCTGTACTTCTTCAGAAGCAGCCAACAAGCCCTAAAATCAGGCTTCAAGTAGATTGTTCCCTTCTGTCCGATTTCCATGTCAACACACACCCTAATCCTGCATATTACACTGAATACAGAGAGCTTTTCAAACTTCTTCTTCAAGGAGTTGTTTTGAGTAAGAATACTTGTTTGTTGATGATGCATCTGTTCCAGTCTATGACTGCTAAGTTACAACTTTTTGACTTCCCCAAACTTTCCAGCATGGGCCTGGATGGTTTCTGTGATTATTGTTGGGGAAAAAAAGGACACATCTATGGCTTTCACTCAACCAAAATCTTAGCACAGTGTTAATACAAAGCACAGTACATTCTATTTTGTGAAGTATGGTAGGAACAGATATGTTACCCGGTATTGCAGTTTAGCTGACTAGCAGTTAGTCAGTTACTCCTAGGACTTGTGATCAAGTTCCATACAGTGTTGTAAGTGCAAAGAGAGGTTAATAGAAAGTCAGACTGAAGATGCAAGTGAGTTAATACTAGTTGTGGTGAGTTAATACTAGTTGTGGTAAGTTAAAACTCATGCCAATGTGGAGTAAGTTTTGCTTTAGTTTTGGGGGGATACAACTAAAAAAAATCAGAAGTATTATACAAGTTTAAGATGAAATGTCTAGCAAAAATTACTTTATTAAACCAAGCACTACTAATACAGGTTTACTCCATTTCTTTGCTGTATTATCCAGTGACAGAATGCTAATGTTCTGTGCAAGAAGATAATGTCATGGATAAAGTGCAGTTTTTCTTGTGATAGAAGAAGGGTGAAAGAAAGTGAGATCTGACACTGAAATGCAGCTTTCTAGTACATCCAAGTTTGGAAGGTCACAAGGTAGAATGTTAAGGAGTCCTCCACCAGGGCACCAAGCATGTTTTTGAATCCATGTTTTAACACTTTTTGGATAGTCTGCAATGGCTTTGTTACACAATCTGTGTGTTTTACAGGGCAACACCAGAAGTTAAGTAACTGCAGCTGAATTAGCTGGTGCTAGAGGCAGTCTTCTAGCACTTAATTAAGAGCAGTATTCACATGTGTGCCTGTTTAAGTCACCCTACGTTGCTGGCAAGTTTTTCTTACTTGTGATACGATTTTTCCTTAAGTGCTTGCCTGAATTTAAAAGACAAGCTCACGGTAGCCGTTTCATCTGCTGCCTTAGCAGAGAGTAGCTTATTCTGGGAATTTGCTGTTAGGTGATCTGTTCACTAGTGAATGCCAAAATGGAGTTTCTCTTGCTTGCATTGGCCATCTTCCTTTAACCAGCTGTGTGGTTGCTGGGAAGGAATAAACCACATGAGCCCCTTCTGTTGGCTTAAGTGTACTCACAGTGACTGGGTCCTCTCACTGGCCAGGAGCCAGCTAGGGATAGGCACTGGACTGCCATCAGCCCTGAAACTAAGATCTGAAATGTCAGCTAGCTGTAGCGTGCTGTAGCAATGTGGTTAGTAGGCATGTATTGTGCCTTAGTTTGTATTTTATATCCTTACATGTACGTGAAGGGAGTGTGAGATAGACGGAAGAAAAAACCACAAGATGTTGAAACTCAGTAGTGGAAATATAGCCGTGATGTTTATATTTGGTTTACTTGTAGAACTGATAGGATTAGGAAATGACAATTCCATATATAAGACAGTTTATACCAACAAGTAGCAGAAAAATGTCCAGCAATGCTGTCTTTAATAGGTCTGTACATTTAACTAACTTCCCATCTCATAACATCTCTTGCTACTTTAATAGCATGTTTCATAACTCTTCTGTAGTATGTCAGATGATTGATAGACTTGTTTCATAAAAAAGCAGACCCTTGGGAACAATGGCCCTCTCTTTTCTACTATTTCGAATAAAAATATCTGTTAGGCCCATGAACTTCTGCAGAGGCATACTGCTATGTTAACGCATTTTTACATATTCTTGATCATAACAAACAGTTCCAATTAGTTATCCACATTCTGAATTACACCATCCTTGAGATTTCCCATATGTATGTGCCAAATCAGCCTGTATATACAGTTTATTCACTTCTTGCTGTTTTTTGTTTCTTAGCTTATGTGTTTATTTTGAGGCTACTGAAATAGGTGTATGCAGTATGTTGTTTGCATGCTATTGTTAAGAGTTTCCCTAATATTTTATGTTTGAAAAAGCAGCTTTTTCCGACTAATGATGCTGTAACTTCTACTGCATGTAAGTTTTCTAAAGATAGGACTTCCATTTTTTTATTCCAAAGAAACTTGTAATGGTAGCTGAGGAGAAGGCTTTCCCATCTGTGTCATCATTCCATATAGAGACCACCAGTAAGTGTTTAAGTGCTTTTAATCTCATGATTGTGCTGTGCTTCCAGATCAGCTTGAGATGTCTGTGAACAGAGAGGGAAAAGTGAGTATCAAATTGCACTGGAGAGAGGCCTTGAATTTGCTATGGAATTTTTAAGATGGAAATGAATGATATGTGTGTGAATTCAGGCATTATCTGCAAGTTTCAAGTAGGCAAGATCACTACTGTCTTTTCTGCAGACCCGACGAAAATACAAGTGTTGTCTCCACAGACCACTAAATTTCTTATTCAAATGCATTGTAAATGACATTATTATGTTTCAACTTTCCTTTCCTGTGGGTTTGCTTTTTTCTTTGCTAAAACAGAAAAGATCGGTGCTGAGCAATACACAGTATGGCATACTTTTAGGGCCAGACTGAACTATTAAGAGTTGCTTCCTCTAGCCTGCTTGACATAGGCCATGAAAGGGTACTGAGGAAATGTTAAGGCCAAACCTTGCCATTAAGCTGTAACATCCATTTTGGAAAGTTAATTCTGTTGATTTAAATGGTTCAGATCATAGCTGCTGACTGTTTTTCACTGTAGCTTTTCTCATCTTGATTTCAACGGTTCTGGTTCCACTTGCTGTATTGGCAGAGCGAGCTCTTTGACACAGTTACTCTTTAGACAGAAGCATTGCCTTTTCTTTGTCTTCACCCTCTCTCCCTTTCTGCCCAGGATCCAAGATGAATGTGGGTATGATCCCTAACAGGTTTCTAGTAGAAAGTGAAATGAGCAACCAAAACCAATTGTTTTTTTGCCTAGCCTATTAGGTAACAGTGCAAGGCACCCAGTGTACCTGTCTGGGAAAGGGAAGATATATGTCAGCCCCTGTATGTCCCTATGTACGTAATGCCACCTCTGCTTCCAGGCACTACCTGAAATTCTAATCTGTATGTTGATTACTGCTAATTTATACCTATAAATTCAGTTTACTTTTAGTAAGATTCACATTTTTGTGACAACCTGTTCTGCCTCTCCAGCTAGAGATGGTATTTCTTCTTTTGCCTATTCTCAGTGATGGGCAGGCTGTACAAATGGTAGAGCCAGTCACTTTATTTTTAAGATGGAATACCCCAAAGTTACGCAGCCATCACAGAATGAAGTTGAAGAATGTGCATATAAAATCACATGAGCTGAATATTTGTTCTTTCTACCGAGATCCCTCCCGTAGATACTTAGGTCTTAACCATACATCAGTCTGTAAGTCAGTTGTTATTTGTCCCAGTTTCTTTAGACTTGACTAACATAATTGTCATAGAATATTGAAAGGGGAGTTTTGTATTCTATCCATGCTGTCTCCCCTCTACTTCAAAAATCAGGCATTTGAACAGCTCAGTAATGGTATGCCATTAAAACGTTACTCTGTGACAGTTCTTCAATATGTATTGCAACGTCTGGCAATCCACATGGATTTAAAGAAAATATGAGAAGGACTGCCACTCCTGTGGTGCCTTTCCCATAATTTTCATGTTTTTCAATGTTTTCCATAATTTTTGTATCAATTCAGTTTTTTGAATCTGAAGGACAGTTTAGCTTCAATTTTTCAGGTGTTCTGAGAGTAAGCTCCTTCTTCCTGACAGCGCTGGGAGCAGTGGGTCCTCACCACCTCTAAAACGTACAAGAACCTCCAATGTTTACTAGCTGTGTTTCAAAACGTAACAGGGAATAATTTTGGTGGTTTTGTTTCTCACCTCTTACAAACCTGTGGTTTTGGTGCTGGATGCTCTTGATGCCAAAATGTAATGACAAAAATACACTAACATGTAGCATTCTGCGGTGTAGGGCAAATGCTTTTCTCAGTGTCACATCTCTCCTACAGCTGATGCTGCCATTACCTGGCGTTAGTAAAAGAGAACTGGCTAGCTTAAGATGTCAGTAAGACTTAAGCTTAATCTTTTTTTGTGTCTGTGAATGCCTTTGTTTTCATTGTATGAATGTTTCCTAATTCCCACTCTTTGCTCCCAGTTATCAAGTAGAAAAGCTGTGCATCCCTGTGATTTGACTGACGAAAGGGTATGCAGGCGCTAGGGAGTAGGGAGAAGGTATGTATATAAAACATCAGCAGATGGGCTTGTTCTTGCATAACATGGACAACCTTGTGAATGATTATTCAACTGACTATCCATGTAAAAAAACCCAAACAAACACGGAAATAATTTATGTCATGTCATGTAGTTGCATTTTTCTTTGTATTCAAGTAAATCCTTCTTGCAGTCAAAAGGAACAAGACACGGCAATGAGTTTCGTGCATGATGGGCAGTTACAGCACAAGTGGTGGCCATAACAAAACCTTAACAGCAGACTTGCAGGGTAATATTGCCATATAACAAAAAGGGAACAAGAGCGAGCCCAAAACAGATGATGATGCCACAGCTGTAAGGAAGGGCCACGTGAAAGGCAGAATGAGGGAGGACAGAGGTTACATTTTACACCAGAGAACAAGAAAAATGAATAGTACTTTTCAGGTATAAAGTTCAGTAATCTAGAACGAGGTTTTTCAGTGGTTTTGCAGTTAAACTGCTGAGTTTCAGACACACCAAGAGGTAGATGCAGAATGCAGTAAGATGGCTGCTGGCACACTGCAATTGTTAGTTTTGTTATGTTTGCAGGAGTTGACTGTACGGGGATACAGCTGTAAAGCAGATAGCTGTTACTACTAAATACAAAAAACTGAAGAACACAGTTAGATGATACTGTGATGTAATAACACGAGGTTAATATATGATGAAGTGAAATACATTATGGTGCCAGACACCATTATCTTGAGCTAGTCTGTTTAGATCTGGCAACATTTAGGCAAGATGGCTAGGGATGATGCTACTGGCAAAACAGATGTCATTGGCTCAGGAAGGAAATGTTCCAGTGTCCCAGTAAGACCAGAGGAAAAGCCTGGAAGTAGTCTCAAAAACGTCATTTTTCAGAGGTGAAAACATTAACTACGTTAACTGAATGCTACAATGATGTCCAGCTGCTGCTCAGAGGCGTGCAAGAGGATGGCACAGCTATGATTTCTGCAATGGGGCTGACTGATAGGCAAAACCAGGCTTTTCTGTGGTAGTACTGTGGGCATCACTGCTGGCAACTATGCCAAATCGAAGCAATGCTCAGTTGAAAACTTAAGATCTGTTTTCTGAGGCGTAAAATTACCATGAAAAAGCAGATCTTCACACAACCGCAATTCCTGTATGCCTTTAAATGAGTTATAACAAATGCGTTTTTCTGGCAGCTATAAGCAGCAGGAATCTGACCCTTAATTTTGTGCAGAAAATACACACTCAGTTTAACTCATAGTAAACAAATGCAGTTTATCTCCCAAGCACTGTGCAAATGTCTCAATTTCTTTACGAACTGGTACACTTCACTGGCACAAAATACCAGCCAGCCAGCAAGCGAAGTTTTTAAAATGATTTTTCCAACGTGTTGTGCTCAAAGAAACAAGGGAACGTATCCATGCTGGTGTATACGTTCAGTATTTGTATGTGCCTAAACTCATTATGTTTCTGGTGAAATTCTGGATGCGCCAGGCTCTTCTTTTGGTTGCTTCCTTGTCCTTTCTTGTAATCAGTTTTTTGTTGGTGGTGGTTTTGACTACTAGTCTGGGTATCAAAGACTGGGGCAAAGAACAGGAATGTATTTAGATGTCTGTTAAAATCTTAGCCTGTTACAAAAGACGTAAAACCGACTCATGAATCCTGGGAATTGTAGCCCAAAGGTAGGTATTTTAAAGACCACAAAATACATTGATTTCCTTTTAGATATTAAGAACTAGTGTCCTGGAGTAGGGCTTGCAGTGGATTAAAGTAAGGATCTGTGCTCAGCATGTGGCTTTATGTCAACTGGTAGTCTTACTATGTAAGTACATTATATGAGACTGCTTTGCTCAGAGGAAAATACCATTAAGTTACAGATGTAAAATTTGAATGGTTTTAGATAATTTAACTACTAACTCTCTTAAATAATGCATATGGAAGGACAGACCTGTGAAGGCATGGAAGTGCATCCCTCTTTGGGCACAGAAGCTAGGACAGCAGTGAGATGAAGCAGGACAATCTGTAACACGACTTGCTGTGTTCATGCACCAGCACTGCAGCACATGCAGGACCCACCATGTCCGTGATACAGAGCCCGGGGGTGACCCATGGTAACCTGGAAGGTCTGCATTTTTCAGATACTTCCAGTCCAGTTGCTACATGGAAAAGATCAACACGTAACTAGTAAAAGCCTTTGGCATGTAATGTCACACAGTAACTTAACTGGATGCTCATTCTTACCTATGCAGAGGAGCCTACACCTGCCAACTAACAAAACAGCTGAGACTTTCTGTATAGAAATAGCAGTTTTCAAGACTTTCATCAGCTGTGTAGATAGATAGATAGATAGATAGATAGATAGATAGATAAACTGGCTGGCTGCAGTATCCTACATCAGACATTATCATGGCCTAGCTTTCTAGCACTTTTTTGTTTTCACAATATTCTTTCTCATAGTGATTTCTGTGTCAGAAATCCATATAGGCTCTTTATGCCTTGAGTCCTGTTTGTTTCTTCAAGCAAACAAGCTGTGTTTCTGGCTAGACCTGCTGTTTCCAGGCTGGGCCTTTTTACTTCCCTCTGATGTGTGAGGAACGGGCAATAGGGTACAGCTAATTCCATTCTAAAGGAGAAAGAAGCACAGAGCCAGCAGCAGCTGCAAACAGCTCCCAGCAAAGCTGAAGACAGAAAACAAAGCGGAGAAACTGCTCTCAGTAAGAGGGTATGTTTTATGTTAACTGTTTGTAGCAGAAAGCACATGACCAGGAATGCAAATCCTCTGAGGCGTCAAGAGACTTGCCTAGCTCACATGCTCAATGTGGTCTGCCTTTACTGTGAAGAAGCGACTCCAGTAAGCAGCACAGGATACTAATGGTGATCCTTGCCCAACTCAACAGTTTTAGCTTAAAAATTTACAGCTAAAGGTAAGTAAGTCCTGAAGAGAATCAGTGACATGTGAACCAGACACGGGCCTCATGAAATCATCCAGTGTTCTGCAATGGGCTTTGTAATGCTATCCAAAGTAAAACTGCCACTGTGTTTGGAAAGGACTGAATTAGGAATGGGAGAAAAACCAACAAACAAAACAAGAAAACCCCACAAAATCCAAAAAGCTTTATTTAGAGGGGGCTGACTATGAAACAGAAGTAGAATAAAACCCACTTAGGGCAAGGATGCACTTAAATGAATGCCTATGGTTGTCATAGGCTTGTCATGTCTTTAAGTCTTAATTTTCAGCTCTGAACAGACATTTAATGCCATAACATTTCTGCCACTTTTCCCAACTATACTTATGAACAAACGATGACAAATAGGCAATTTCCCTGGATTGTAGTGTGTTGACAGTCAAGTCTGGATCAACATATCATTCAATAAAACATCACTTCCAGTAATAATCTGAGTTACAGTAAGGTTGGAAATGGGCTTTTTTCTTGTTGTTTGTTTTTATTTACTATAATTAGACTCTACTTCCTCCTCTCAGGCAGTTAATATGGGAACCTTCATGGTGGGAGAACCTGGGGTAAAATGAACAGTAACTTTGGTTTATTTTATTTTTGTTCTGCTAAGCTTTCAGTAGGGCCTATTAAAAACTTCAATGGCACTTTGCGTGGATCACTCTGTGAGCTTTTTACACGATTCAGAAGGATTTTATGATGTCATATTCAGGAAACTACAATATAATGCACATAGGTTATCTCCTGTTCTTACTTCTGATGAATTATGGTGACAGTAACTATTTGAACCCAGCTTTAGCTTCCTTCTGGATGTGGAGCCTCATTCTGTTTAGCATAGCAATGGTTGGATTAGCAACAACAGGCCATGCAAGCCCAGATACAGGGCCAGAGCAACCACCTCTTTGCCATGTTTTAGGTTGTTTGGTGTTTTAGTTTCTGTTCCTTTTATCAGTTGCTACAATGCATGATGGATCACAAAGCTGTGTGGGAAATCAATGTTCAAGTTCATGCTCACATTAATACTGCTGAGACAGACTGGAACAGCTGTACCAAGTGAAATAAAATATTGCTGTGCTCAGTCTTTAAAAAAAAAGAAGAAAAGTGGATAGTTTTTAAAGAATGAAAATTTGGTGCTATTTGCAAATCTGTGAAATGTCTTACTTGACATATAGTTTTAACAATATTGGCTATGAAGAGGCTTACAATGCATTTGATTCCTGAGCATCTTGTGCAAAAGCATTATCCACCTCTGGGTTCTTTCCCTTACACAATGGTAAGGCAAAAAAAAGCAAGCTGGTTTGCTTTGCTGGCCTTTGCAGAAAGACCTGTGAAATGAAGTGTAACTCTTTTATGAATGGGATCCCTTAGTAACTACATCTGTCAACAAAACTAGATTAGAAGTCACTGTGGTATCTCAGCATGTTCTTGGACAACTCCCTAATTCCTCCTGCATTTGAAAGAAGTTGCCAAGTGTCCCATAATTCAGGTATTAACACTGTGCACATCAGACAGTGTAGCGAGGTAAAGAAGAGCTGTGCCATTTGACTGAAGTCGCTGTTGAGGCAGGCTCTGACCACCAGAACTATAAAATGAATTACCACATTCCATTTTTCTTGTTACTATCCATTAACTAATGACTTTCAGCTGCTTCTCTCCTACTGCAAAAGCAGAACTGGGGTAATTCTTTTTCCTAAACTGGTAAATTAATGTTGAACCACTGTGCAACAGAAAGACTCAACATACTTACAAAAAGTATTTATTTTTACAACAGTATTTGATGTAAAACAAGAGCGTACGCGTAAGGACATTCAGAAATCTGTGCAATTTAAATTCTTACTCTCTGAAAGGAACAATTAGGATGTTTTCTGATCAGTGGGGCAGTATGTTCCAAGGAAAGAAGAGCTACACTCGATATAATCACTGTGCAAAAGGAGCACCACAGCAGTATGGAAGACATTTCAGAAAGTGGAAGGTCTGGTATTTCTGGTAAAAGTTAACCTAAACAAGACAGAGAGAGAATGCCGGTTTTGTGCTTTCTGTAGTTCCAGGATGATACCTGGTCACTTTTCACAGGTATTTCCCCTTCCAATTCATCTCCCGAGCCCCACCTCAAATCCTGCTAATTTTATATTCTCTTTTTAATTTGGCATAAAGGTTTTAAACAAGTATGGAATATAGTTTCATTGAATTTCAGGGATTATTAATGTTAGCCAAATTACTGAAGTGCATGAAATTATTCAAATCAAGAGTCCCTGGCATCTACGAACTGGAATGGTTGTTTCATCAAAGAGCAAGGATAAACCCCAAATTTTTTGTACTAAAAAACAACCTAAAGCCACAGTAAATGTAGTTTGTTTTGTATGCATGCGGTCTCGGGTACAGTGCGCCTCTGGAAGACATAAATACTGAGAAGTAAATGTTTCTGTCAGATGATTGTTTTAGCAGTCACATAATCCCTCCTTTGATGTCTTGGGTCAAAGAAATCCTAGTACCATCAGGGTTTAGTAGGAGATCTATTAAAAGAGTTTCTCTGTCATCTCTCCTGCAACAGAAACAGCAGTAGAAGTTATTACTCTGTCATGATAAAGGACTATCTGTGTATTCTTGATTGCCCCAGCTTTCTAATTGGAGTTACCGGTAGAACAGAACTGTGGTTACAGAGTTATAATGATCTCTTTAGATTTCTAGAGCTGCCACAACAAGGTCTGGAGAAAACAAAGAAGATTCACAGTACAAGCACATTCGCTTGGTTATTAGCAGGTTACTCTGAAACTAATGCTGGCGGTCAGCTACCAGAGCAATACTGTGTGATATGCTACATATCCACATACCTTCTCATCTCAAGCCAACAGTTGTCTGTATAGTACTGAGGTAGTTTTTCCACCTTGGGCCATTTAATGTTTAACATTCAGGACATCACATAATGTATACTGATTTGGGTTTTGGGAGAAAACAGTAATATTTCTCAAAGGCTCTGACAAAGGGTACATCTTTTTTTGCTCTAGGGCTCGACTCCTGTTCCTGCTGAACTGAGCCAGTGTGTAAAATCAGAACTGATATCAGCTCAGTAGGCACCGGAGGACGGGTCCATCAACAGCCTGGAACAACAGCAGCAGCTGTATGTTGTTTCCAACCGGAGCTGCCACAATTTCATGCAAACAACACACGATGCTAAGCTACAACTGCAGAGAGATCATGACAGCATCCATTAGAGAGAAGACTATGAAACAAAGCTTTATAGACAATTCCAGGTTAAAGCCACATACATTTATTTACTCTGACATTTAGAAAAGCATGGTAACCAAATTATGGTAAGCAGTGCCTTACATCTGCAGGTCAGAGAACTGGACGAGTGCTGTTTATTCTCTACTGAAGCCAAGAGTCTTTGGTCCTCCCCAAGTCATCTCTGCCTCATATCCTTGGTATCCTGCATCTCACACCCATGCATTCACTGTAAATCTGCCCATTCAGCAGCAAGGAATCTCAGCCAGCAAATGCTCTCTGCCCTGCACAGGCTGACATTAAGTGAAGTTTCAACCCTTCTCTTCAGGTGTAGAACTTAGCCACTGTGAACAAAGAGGGAAACAATCACTGTTCACCAATTAGCTAAGCTCTGCACCTCGCCAGAGAGGTTCCTGTCTCCGTGTAGCTAATTACCAGAGCAGGTTCTTCCACAAGGCATCTGCTGCTTTCCTTTGCTGCCTTCCTGTTGCACGGACAGGGCAGATTCCACGCTGTGCACAGATCAGGTAGTTACGCTGAGTTTCATACGAAGAGCTGGTTATAGCTGTGTGGTAATCCCTGGCAATGTGATTTTAATCTTAAGTCACAAATCATCATGCCAGGAACCCAAACAACCACAACATTAAAAGAAAGCTGTGCAGTCACACGAAGTGTTGTACCCATAACAGTACCTTCAGATTTTATGTTATAGCTCACCATGCACTTCTAGTCTGTCTGAAAGGCCAAACGGGCAATTCTAAACTATTGCTAACATGTGTATCACCATGTAATTTTCCCATGTTAGATACTCACCACCAGAAGCTTGTACAAATTTTGATTTTCATTTTATTATTGAAGGAAATATCGAAGACAGTTCCTAGTATACAGTGCCAGAACAGACTGCATCTCCATGTTTCTGGCCTTCAGACACTTGAAGGCATTTACTAGACTAAAAATTGTTGAAAATTTTCTTGGGAGGCATAATTCTTGTCTATACAAAAGAACAAAATGGCTGTTCATAAACAAACTTGTTTTCATGGTATACATCATCTGCTATATTTCATATAAATAAAATAAACACCAGAAATTCAAGTGTTCACTACAAGTACTGCTACATGTACAGGCTTGAATGGGAGAAAATGAAGATTTCTGCTCGGTACCCATTAGAAATTGATGATTTTGATAATACAGATGCCTGAATTTTGACACCAAAAATCAACTGTAAAGTTATGTGAACAACCAAGGCAACCAGAGTGTCAGCAGGGTTATATCATCAAGCAAAAATCTGAGGTATGCTGTACTGGAAGAGACCTTCATACCAATCCTAATTGGCTGTGCGTTAAAGGTGCATGTACAGACACTGTAAGCTTACCTCTGATTACTCAAATACACTGAGAAATGGAGAATATGTTTACAAATTACCAGTTTATAGCCTGCAGCAATCTTTACTCCACAGACATTTCTTGCAATTCTGCTTTTTCTCTGGTGATTCCTTCCCCTGCTAATTTCAGATTATGTATGACAGTAAGCAGTTTTTTCATGTTAAGGTTGCTCTTCTTACCTCGTAACCAGTCTTCAAAGGCCTCACTACTCTTAACCCAAAACCATCTGAATTATCAGCTTGTTCTCACATGATTCAGATTTGCTTCCAAGCACAAAGCTTCATACATCCATTGTAAGACTGTGCTGCCTATCAAGTCAACATGCAGCTTCATTAAACAGAAATGCTCCTTGCACAACTGCAATTTCTGTGAGCAGAGTTAAGAATACAGAATGGGAAACAACTGCAGGTGAGGCCTGGCCCACTCTGGCCAGACTTACAGTTGCCTCTTGTACAGTCTATTGCAAAGTTTACAACAAAGCCATGCTCCATGCTCTCCAGCTAGGGTCTATCTAACCCACTGCTACAGCAGATGGAATTAAAAATAGGAAGAATAATTAAAAAAAAAAATTAAAAAAAAAAAAAAAAGCAAGATACTTTTTGCAAGAGTTATTTCTTGAGCAAAGCAGCCGCAAGCTCTATGGTGTGCCAAAATTTACTACGCCTGCACATTATTTCAGCATGAGGCAAAGCCCGGGTGTTTAATCTAAAAAGAAAAATCACCTCTTCAGAACAACATCTCTGCCACCACTTTGGCTGAGGATGCATCCATATGTTCTCGTGCTGCAGCAAAGCATTTACGTGCAAGTTCTTGTTGTTTCACATCTTCATTCACCATTAATTCACCGTAGAGATACACACCCATTGCCTGAAAGAGGAACACAATACACAGGCATCCTATCACCAGTAATAACTAGTTAGCTGGTTTTCATTCTACTGACCTTCTAGTACTCATATAATTCAAAACAAAACAAAACAAGACAATCCAAACCACATAAAATAGCATTTACTCTAGAGCATTTACCCTTCCGTCCAAACAAGAAGTTTTCTCTGGACCTCTTTAGCCTAAGGATGCTTGTCTGTATGTTGTATTGAGTGTGTAAAACAGGATACTAATATAAGGGGCATATGTTATGTCGTGACAAGAAAATGCTTTCTCACTCCATTTTTCTTGCCACTTTTCAAGTTGAAATCTGTTTTCTTTTATCCACCACCTCAAATATTTCCAAGTGCCCCTTAAGAAAACAGCTTTGTCCTTCCATTACATGGTTTCTGTCCAACTGGGATTTTTACACACACATGTATGAAGAGGACATCAACTGAAACAGTCCACTCTAAAATTCCCATTTGGCAGTAACTGGATGTGAACTGAACTCAGTCAGCTCTGTGTTTCAGACTCTTCTCTTTACATCTGAGATACAGCCTGAACATGCACAAATTCTGGCTTGATAAGGCAGCAGGCTTTTCCTAAGTACTCAGTCTGGATACAGCAGCTCTCAAGAAAGACAACTGAGCACCTGGAGGTGAGGTCTCAACCCCTTCAATGGCAGGTAGCAAAGCACTGTCTAACTTAATAGGGGATTGCCTTTTGTTCTGATGATACAATGTTTTTTTGCCTAATTACAGAAGTTCAGTAAGTGTTAATCTGCATTTACCAAAATGGTATTATACATGTGACAAAATATTAGCAGGTTAGCACAGTGACTTTTACAGTTGTACTTACTGCTTGGACACTTGCCTAAGAGGATAAAATTGGATAGCACTGAAAAAAACAATTTTTAGTACTATTCCCCACAATTTCTACCATTGCTGGTAAGCCTTACAAAACATTAGCTTCAGTAGGAAGGGAAGAAGTTTAGCAAAGACTGGCATTAAAAGAAAAAGTCCCAGAGTGGTAGGAACCTGCCAGCTTACTTGACAATCCCCTAAGTGTGTGTTCTGCCACCCAGAGACCCAAGACCTCACATTTCCAGCATCCGTAGCTGCACTAGGCACACACACAGCTTCGGAGATAGGCTCCAGCTGCTTTCACAGAGCATCTCAAAATGTTGGAGTTTTGTTACAAACAGGAATTACCTTCTCTACCCAGTGTTAATAATTTCGCCCCAAGCCTAAACATTAACAAGTAGTAAACACACAGAGTTTCTGCAGACCTGAAAATAGTTACATTTGCATTTTCTCCCAGATTTCCAAAAAAGCTAAATCTTGCACAATCGGTAAGTGCTCTGATTTGAGCTGTAGTCACTCCAGAAGCTGCTTGTGCTGTAAACTGCATGCACTGCTGGGGTAAGTAAATTAAATGAAAGATACTGAAGATTACATTTAAAAACAAGTTGCGAGAATTATGTCCCTGCACTGCAGAAAACATTAGTCTTTATTTGGCATAGTATCTGTTCCAAACATAATGCAAGTCAGTATGTTTGGCTTTATGAACTCATGGATTCCCCCTCCACCACGACTTCTACGATGGTTATCTCCATCCTTCCACAGGATGAACATACACACAATCTATAAAACTCTTTATTTTGATAAAGAATGTTGGTTTCTGCCTTTTTTTCCTTTTTTTTTCTTTCTTTTTTTTAAGAAAGAGAGCTTGCCAGGATGTTTGGCTCCTGTTTATTGGCTGAGGTATAAACAGGAGGTATACTACAGAACTGGAAGAAAGACAGCAACAGTTTTATTGTGCTGTTGTGACGAAGTGCATTTGCCTGAAATCACAAAAACCTCACTGGCTGTAACGGCTTGGTTAGTTGTCAACATAAAAGGTAAAAACATTAATATCTTGCCTAGACTTTGACCTATCTTGCTATTTTTTACATACATCCATTTTAAATATGGAGCAGTCATTCTAGGCAGTGAATTGTAGAGTTCATAGTGAATAAAAATAAATGAAGGTGAAGTAGAAAGAACGAGGCAGATGTGCAATTAGAACTGTAAGTCCATAAAGCTGTAAATAAAAAGCTGTAGTAAAGATGCCACATGCAGCCAGCCTTTCAAGACCTTCAAAATCTTCTGGTAACGTTTTCCTAACCATGGAAAGGCCTGCATTCTCTGGATATATATCACTGTGCTGTGCTTCTCCTGGACATCATCTTGAAAGCCTGAAGTCAGCACAGCACTGACTTCTTTGCACCTAGCTCATATCTGTGCATTAACATTCAGAGCTATACTTGCCTTTGTCATCCTAAAAAAGGAACCAATGCTGAGAAGTATCTTCCTAGCATCATTTCTACCTTACCTAATATGGGAGGAGAGGAGAAAATATTCCCTATTACACCACTTATCAGAGGATCAGCATGCTGAGGGGTTGAATAAACTTCCTTGAACTACAGTGTTAAAGGGCAAAAGAGGCAAAATCTAAACACACATTTCAGTTTTTGACAAATTTAAACAAGAAAGTATGTTTAAATAATCTGGTTTCATACTAAGAGTGTCAAAAAGTGGATTATTTTGAAAGGGCTAATTAAATGTAACTGACCTGATCTTCTCTGAGAAATTTCTCAACATCTTCATACCCAGGCACATACTTGTGTTTAACAATAAGCTCGCACCACCGATGCCGAACCTTTGGGAATAAAAAAAATATTAGAGAAAAAAACACAAACTGTTTTGTATCTGCGTACATGTTGATAAAGGATACATCTCTAATCAGTTTTGTTTCGTCATCGTTGTTGGGTCTGGGTATTTTTGTGGGTTGTCTCCCCACCACCAGCAGCCAGGCAGGTGCCTCTCAACACCGGTCGGTAAGCCGGTCGGTGCAGCGCTCTACACGTGCAAGCCCAGGCTTTGGAAACCCAGAATGCCTAATGACAAACTCCTGGTTCCAGGCACAGATCTGCGGCATCTTCACCTCCACTGTTTTCAGCCTTGATTTCTTTCCCCTTAAGTTAGGCTAGAGGTGGTTTCTTTTATACTGATGGAAGCAGGGAGGGTGAGGATATTAGTACTGGAAACGTCTGGAAGAGACACATGATAAAACTGATAACTTCCCCTATGTAAGTGTATAGTCCAAGGGATAAAAAGGCTTAAGTATAATTCTGTACTGATATTAAATCCATGCCAAGGTAAGAGTTATATATAAAGCCATGAAACAGGAAGCTTTCAGTTAAACAAAACACAGTTGCCATCCTATCTTTGACGATAAGAGATTTTAAGCACCTTGCAAAGCACTTAAAATGCTGGGCTGTTCTACCAAATGCTCATTGACAAAAACAGTTATTAACATACAGTAATGAAAAACATGGAAATTTGCAAGCAAATCACAACTGAAAAACATTTTTAAGTAGGGTGAACATTAATTACAATTGGGTGTTTTTTGTTGTTGTTGTCTTTAGATTTCTGATTTGTTCTTAGCCGCTTCTGTGGCATAACTGTCATCTTACTCTCCATCACAGCTTCCTCAGTTGTAAGCAGTGATCAGCCTAACATTTTATCTTCCATTAGCTGCTCAGCGCTGATTATAAAGGAAAACAGTTACATGCAATAGAAGTCCTCCACCCTCGCAATCCTTTTGTTTCAGCCTTTGTTCTTACCATCTTTCAAAAGACGGCGCACGCAATAACAACAACCTGTCACAGTAAAGTGTTAGCAGTTCTAACAGTTTGCAAAACCAAGTCCAAATTGTGCTCATGTCGAGTAACTGAACATGTACCTTTTTCTGAATGACAGATTTACTGGTAACATTGAGAAGGGAAGCCAGAAAGGGAGGGAAGAATGTCACACTGAAGTATATTGTTGCTCTTGGAGATACGGTATTTGAAAAGACCTTCCTTGTCCTAGTCCTTGCCAACTTTTCATCTCAGGAAAAAATTTCACAGACTTTATGTAATTAGATGCTAATCCTATTAGCATAATTAACAAGTGATAAATGCTCACAGGTCCCGAAGAGTCCTTGTTTGGGTACCTGATGCCTCTTTCCAGCTGACTTCTTCAATGAAAAGTTTGAACACCACTTATGAATGAAATAAAACACTGAGGGGCTTTGTGGCTGTGTGGAGTTTGCACTCACAGCATGTAAGATCCTGAACAGTTACGGTGCAATGGATGGTCGGGAATGAAAGCAGTCTCTTGAAGCTTTCTGCTGACAAAATAAGGGCTGTTAAGACTCCTGCAAGTAGGAACCAGTGCTAAATCTACAAAAGTAAATGGCTTTCCAAGATTCATCTCACTTTGCTATAGATGCCCATATCCATAATGTAAACCTTCAAAACCCTGCCCAGCTGCTGCTTCTCCCTGGAGACATAAGACATTTCACTAGTAAATCTTCCCAGCCAATCCTGCTTTGTTACAGAGCATTTCTCATAATACTGAGCAGCTTCATGCCAGGACCAAACCTTCAAGGCTCAAAAATTAAGCATATGGCTCTCTCATCCACAGAGTGAGTGAACCGAACAGAATACAAGCATGTTTAAAAGGCTGTATATCTTCATCTGATACACATTGTTCTGCACATATTTAAAGAAATCCTTATGTATTCTCATGACATGTATGAGAAACGTAAGGAGAAAGAGACTGGTTACTCTCCTGTGATCACTGCTCTTCTACATCTCATCAGTTACAGCGCTTACTCAGGAGGTGAACCCTCAGGTCCAGTTTCTGTGTCTGAAACTGCGCCATGAGTGAGAACATTCCATCAGCAGATTATAAAGCATTCTGGGGTGGGACTCTCTTCACACCTCCTGATGAAGCTGGTTTTGCCCCTGCAGTTACTAAAATATTTATTGATACTAAAGTAAGAGGTCACAAGACTTTAGGGCCTAAACTTCTGAGTGCATTTGACAGGAAGCAGGGACCTGGCTCACATAGTGCACAAGCCAGCTCATCCCCATCACGCCTTTTCTGGTGCAACTGCAATAGCTGCAGGGAAATCAAAAGAGATGTTCTTCCTGTGAAGGCATTCGTGTGGTCCTACAACCTCACATCTAATGTCATTTATGACTGCCTTATATTTGTATCATGGCCGGATTATCTGAATCCCAATGGCTTTGGAGAACACGCAACAATTGAGCTGTGCCTCTTCCCTTATTTTTTCCTTCCTCCACAGGGCTCATCCTTTCAAACAGTTTAAAGGAAAAGTATTTATTCGCTGAATGAGGCCTGGGATAGCACATGCTTTTCTTTCTTTCACTTTTCCCCCCTTCTTTCCCAGGGAAAGCACAAATCCTGGCACATTTCCAGACCTGACATGCTGGTGTTTCTCCAGCTGGGGCAGAAGCAGCATGTCTGTTATCCTCAGATTACACGTTTGCCTCCCGTTTTCCAAAATGCCCAGATGCTGCCGTGGCAAAGCAAGCTGCAGGAGAACCAATTGCTGCCGAAGGGCCTGCAAAACCAGGAGGAGGGTCGGCCCCACCACCTCTCCCTTGTCTCATACAGGACCCAGTGGGCAAAGCACAGAACCTGAGGATGGCTCTGAGCAAAAAGGGGGTGACCTGCACAGTGCTGGCACTGAGATCTTCACTGCTACTTGGACGGAACATATATATTGGTTACTTTCCTGACCCCTACACCCCCCATGCAGTGTGGCACATAGATGGCCATGTAACACAAACTGCTCCTAGACCAAACACAGTCATTCCTCTGGTACACACACTATAAATAAGTAATTTTTCTAGTATAATCCACACACTAGGCTTACACCACAAACATGGGAATTTTATTCGCATAAGGATGGAAAAAGAACCATCAGTTCCCAACGTCTCAGCCAGTGCTTAGATCAAGAAAAGTAAAACGGGCCCCACAGCTTCACAGCCTAATGAATGAGTCATGTGAACAGGCACTGTTAACAAACCAGTCTCAAAAGGAAATTCTGGAAACTACGTAGCTTGTGGTAGGGCTGAGCTAATCATACCGCATCCTGTATATGCTCCTCTTTTTTTTTTCTGTTCCTACCAGGAGCAAATATAGGAATTCATTACTCCTATCTGAATCTTCTACACATTGCGCTGTGCTCTGCTGCATGGCTCGGAGGTGCATACCGTATGTAGTTCTGGCTGGTTACACTATAAACAGTACAACCCGAACCTGAAAAGCAATTTACAGCAATGCTTCCTGCTTTCTGCTGGCAGGAAGCGCATACAACTTTGTCTGGATCTGAAGCAACACCTGTAACTCTCCTCCTACCCACACACACACTCTTACTGGTTTGGCAGCAGCAGGGACCCACATGCCAAACTGGGAAATGCAGTTTCTTCTCTCAGCCTCCAGTACTGACCTTCTGAGCCTGTGGCTGACACCAAGTACTCCCAAGGATGAGAAGAGGTGGATGGGTTGATAGAGGTCTACTGGGAATTCCCGTTTCTTGTGGGTGAGTCCTCACCGCCTGGAAACTGTCCTTGCCTCCTGCCCTGCTTTTACAGCTGGTGTGAACGTCTCCACTACCAGCTTTTTAAGCTAAAGGAAGATTGGTTTGCAAGACACAGTCCATATTAGTAGTGCACTTCTGAAGCACGGTTCATTGCTAGGAGAACACAGAGACACTCACTGTCTTGGGTACAACATTTGGAAACCATCTCTTGTACATTTTCATAAATATTAACCACATCATAATCTAAGTACTGGCAAGCACTGAGATGAAATGTCTTGAAGGGATGCTACTGTCAGCAGAGTGTTCCAAATTTAGAAGCAGCAACTTACACAACTCCAGTGGTCTTGTATTATCCTTTAGTTTCATTTTAAGAAAAATACAAAATACAGCGCAACAGTATTTGCAACTCAAGCATTACCTGAATTTTGGCAGTGCAGGGAAGATGCTGAGAAACCAAGATTAAATATGCTGACTTAGTCTGTTCTCAGACAACGCAAGCTGTTGTGTATAATTATTTAACTGAAATATAACATATACTAATAATCCACCTCTAAGGCAGACCCCTTTGTTTTAGCAGCCTGGGTCGAGGCCTTTGGGAAATGGTGCTTGAAGCTGACTGACTAAACCCATCTAAGGCACCAAATATATGGCTTGACTTTCAAAAGGAAAGTCCTCAGCGACATACTTGACCAACAGTATTTTAAACTCTTTTGAACACATCTTAAATTAAAGTGGTAACTTTTTTCTTGACCCAGGTGATAAATTACTTTGCATACTCCGTATTATTCTCCCCTTCCACACATGAACAATCAGACAAGCCTAAAACAAATATCCTCATAGAAAGTTTTATATTTTATACTGTAATGATCCAGCTTACTAATGTTCTCCATTATATATATACAGCAAAAAATAAATATTTTACTTCTGAGGTCTACAAGTAAGACTTAGAAAGCAAGTAATTTAAACCATGCCTTTACTAAAGGGAGAAAAAAGCCAAGCGTTTTTACTACGCCTTTGGTCTGAAGAATGGGAGACTAGCTTCAGGGAAAACGAGTACATTTTGCTAATAGCTGGATACAATTTAAAAGGCACCACAAAACAACAAATCTAAATCAATAAACAAAAGCAAATACTTTGAGATCTTAGAAAATGGGGTAATTTGAAATACAGTAAGAGTTACTGTCCAATAAAACGGAAACCTTATTAAAGGTAGGAGGCATTTGTGATCTTTATAAAACATAGGTTTGGACTCTATTGAAAACAATTATTTTTTAACACATGAATCTTACATGTTAACTGAAGACTCTGAGAGGACAGGCTCCAGTCTAACTTGTAGAGGAAAAGATACAGAGCAACTTTTTTAAATAATGAACCTATGCTACTAGAAATTAGTTTTAATTAGCACGGAAGCTAGTATCTCCAGAGCACCACAGTGCTGTTCTGTTCCATCTGAAAGCATTTATCACCAGTCTCTTCCTATCTACACATAAACTGGATTCACATATTACATCGTTTTCCTAGGTACTTAAGAAATAATGCCTGTTGTTACAGATTAATATTTGGACTAAACACCAGGTTTTACAATTGTTTAACATGGAAGAATTGCAGTTCAAAAATTGTCAGTTTTAAAGTGCATCTAATGGTTTAATTTTTTCCTCCTGTCAAAGCTGAAATGGTTACTCCTCAATACACCAGTCAGGATGCAACAGTGACTTTCCATTCTATATAGCGTGAATTTCAAGTTGGCTTTCCTGTCCTTTATGCCACAGTATAAGCATGCTTTACCATGCAAATTTGGCTTCATGAACATCAGGGATGATCAGATGCTAAAGCAGCTCGGAAGGAGCAATGAAACAGCCAAGTGTGTTTCAACTGTGCTGACATAGTATCAGTTTGGCACTCACAAAAAATGTATTCAATAGCCAAAAGCCTACTGGATACAAGCAGAATGGATGCATCATTCTGACAAGGATTCTGCAATTGTGATCATTATGTACGCCAAGTGTTTGTCAGGAGACTGAGCAAAGAAGCTGTCTAACAGATTAAATGAGCTTGTTTTCTGGATCAAAACTTCCCAGAATTTTCATAGCCAAAGTTCTCTCTCCGGCCTCACAGCCCTTCCTCTGACAACACTGCAAAGAATCACAGAATGGTTAGAGTTCAAAAGGGCCTTAAGATCATCTAGTTCCAACACCACCCCCCCACCCCACCCCACCCCCCAGCTTAATCATGCTGCTTTTCATTTTGAATACCGGAGGAACTGTTGTTCATTTGGTATAGGGGCAGCTGGTCCCGAGGCTGACTGAGTTCACTGAGCCTCATCACGCACAGTACATCACTGATTGTACAGACAGCCCTGTCCCAGCTTCTGCCACCTCAGACAACCTCCTTTCCTTATGTGCATCCCACAGTGCAAGCATGTCAGCCCACTGACAAGGCAGCAAAATGTAGCACAGTCATTCAGGAAACTAAGGTAAGAATGAACTGGCCAATCGAAGTAATTTTTGTCACAACCTAATTGTCATTTTGAGGAGGATTATCTAGAGGTCTAAATACTTCCAAGACATGGAGTATGAACCAGCCCATTAACAAGCAACTTAAGAGTCCAATTTTAGCAGAATAACAGACTTCAGATTTTGGCAATATTGGTAGCAATACCCTACTTCCTGAATTAATTTTACTCCTGATTCGTATTTCTGCATAGATCAAACAACTGCATACTACAAAAGGCGCTGGCAACAGGGAACCTGCAACAGGGACTTGCAAGCCCTGTCTCTCCCTCCACTCAACATGGAGTGCTGTGTGCAGGTAGAGCTCATGCAGCAACCACTTCCATTTAGTAACAGAAAACAGTTGTATAGTAAAACTTAAAAAAATAAATCCTGTTGTATGGTCAATGGCAGACTGTGGGACAAATGGCAGCATCTGAACCTGTAACTGCACAAGTGTGACAGGAGGTCAGGCAGCATGCTCCCATTGGCTGTGCAAGCCTCAAGCAGCAATAGGTGCAGGCTTGAACCTTCTCACCTTCTAAACTGTGATTTATGGGCGTGTATTTCTTTCCCATCCTTTACCTCCCCTCCAACTGTATGATCCTTTTTTAGGATTCATTCAGTTCTACGCAATGCAGTGTAGTACCACGGCCTTGATTAAGAGCAACCTGATCAGATCCCTCTCCTCCAGCTATCGCAGACCGTAAACACAACTCCACTTCCACCTCCAGATAAAACACCTGCTTCTCCACAGCCAGCATGGAGGCTCTTTCCTGGATAAGCATACAGAAACCCAGGAGTCCCTACACATGCTGCTTAGGTATGTCCAAGCAGAGCAGAGCCCATCCCTGCTGCTCTCTCTGTGATCAAAAAGGCATAGCGACCAAAGGGCAGCATTTCAGGACAAGATTCATTGCTGGCAGTGAAGCACATGCTGAGGACTTGTTTGGAAAAGACAAATGTCCTTTTTTCCCCCATCTCAGGTTCACAAACAGAGAGGTCCCAATTAAAGACGAGACACTTCTTTCCCTGTGTGGGCCCCATCTGTAATCAGTGACATCTGTGTTGGTAGATGGGAATTTTCTGAAAGTCAGAAAAAGCAAGAGACTAAGCAGCCATGTCTAATCCTTCTTCAAAGGTGGCACAGGCAATGCCTCTCTTCTGGTGTCAAAGCTGTCACTGTAAATAAGTGACTCACTTAGGATGCCCAATTCTGTAATCTCAGTGCTCCTCAGCCTGCCCTTCCTCCCTCTTTCTAACAGGAGACAGGCACGCAACAGGATCTGACCTCCAGTTTTCATTCTTTTACAGTGTATCAGCAAAGCCATGATAGGACAGGGCCCCACAGCATGGTTAGATGAGAAGGGGGCCACTAGCAAAGGTACTGTGACAACTTCATAGTGCATGTGAGGTAAGGAAATGTTTAACAAAGCACATGAACTCACTCGATTTGGAAAACAAAGGTTTTTAAAAATAAGCCTTAATTAAAACCACAAATACAGTACTTACACTGGAACGAAATGCTTCCCCTTCCCCCTGTTTTTCCAGTATTGCCTGTTCAGCATGCTGGAGCATTACTGCCATTCACAGCTTGCAGCAAGATGCAGATGGCAGAAAAGATGTCATAGGCTATCTTTCAAACTATTTCATTGGAGATGTGTGCTGAGCTCTGCTTTCCAGTGGTGCTGCTGGCTCTCAGGAGCAGGGCTGCCTTCTGGCCGCTAGCAGAAGAAAGGCTTAGGCAGTGCCACCAAACTCCCTGCACTGCTGGCACTGGGAGAAGCGCTGGTGCCCCAGCAGGACTCTGCACCAGAGCAGGGTAAGTCCCTGCAGCACTAGCCCTGTGCCTGTACCTTTACCCTGACATGCCTTGTGCCTTCCTGTACCCGCTGAGGGCTGCCGGGTGCTCCTAGGGCTTTGTTGCCGCCCACCCTTCATCCCCACTTGTCCCTTCTCCCTGCTGTGTGCCCTGCTGAGGATGGCTGCACAGCCCGTGTGCAAGCAATGACAGGGTACCGTGGGTCTGGAGAGCCTGTGCCCCTGAGGCAGGGGAAGGAAGACCAGGTCCCAGCCCCAGGTACAATGAACCTCACACTGCAGCCCATACCAGTAAGTACTGCAGGAATAAGCCCCAAAACTTCCACAAGGTAAGGCTGGCTTGAGCATACGTATACATCCCAGCCAACACCTTATCCAAAAGGCATCATCACCACAACTGCCTCTCCATCTCACATACAATCCCATCCACATTCTCTGACACCCTACTGAAATGCCCACCTACAATAACGGCTACAGTACCTGGTATCACCACAGGGGTTTTTTTCTACCAACATCACAAGTGATTCAAACACTTCCCATTGCCAGTGTCTCTCTCGGCTGTCTCTGGACTAAGTCTGCCTAGCATTTTTATCCATATAGTGTGAGTATATGTATTTCAACACAAGCTATTTATACATGCACATAAAAGTGTGCGGGCTTATAAAACCGAATGTTGTAGTGGGAAAAAGCACATAAACACCCATACATCTGAAGCAGAAATCCAACTCTGAAGAGCTTGAGATCAAGCACACAGTCTGTTACCAATTACTTTTAAATTATAACTCCTGTTCAGCAAAAGGAACGACTGCTGCAAGTATCAAGGCAACAATAAGCTATCCGCTTCACTTATGCCCCGCTCTCCATCACTCTAGCTTTCCCCTTTCTTAACTAGAGGCAAGAAAAAGTGCCTTCCTTTTATCTTTGGTCTCCCACAGTGACTGCGGTCCAAACATTTGTGATTTCCAGGCAAGATTACTGTCACAGACAGAATCTGGAGCTCCATATGAAAATGAGACTCAAATTCCAGGCAATGAACAATGTGGCTGCCTGGCTTTTCCACAGCTTAGGTCACAGCCAACCTATCCAGCCTGTGTTCACATCCTTCCAATTTTGGGCAGTTTAACACTTTGCTTCCAGGTTTCCAAAACAATTAAACATGAGATTTTGACTCTAAAGACAAAGCCCTTTCACATCGCTTTCGCACACCCCCTTTGACTCAACCCCCAGCAAAAATTCTTAAGTGAAATACATATCGATTTTATAAACTCAGAAGAAACCTGCCCATTTCTGAAATTAGAACATCTAGCTTTTACTCCATGTTTCAGATTTTGAGTCATCTTCTCCTCTTTTATCCCCTGCCTTCAAAAACAGTGACCACTGCTGCTTAGGATGATGCATACACCATGCGGAACACAACAAAATTCCCCTCCAGAACATGGTAACCCCAAAGGTATTTAAATGTCACGGAGTTGAAAGGAGGACAGCAGACTTCTACCCACGCATTACTAAGTCACTGACGCAGTGGTGGGACTAGATCTGTGTGGCTAAGGTAGTGACGTCAGAACCAGCTACGTTAGGCAGTTTGGAACTGTCCTACTCCTTGCACTATTTAGACCTCACAGACTTATGGCATAGCAGATTTTTTCCAACTCTGTGGTCCTATCCAGGCATAACCTGCATCTACAGTCAGCTTTTAGGCAGGACTGAAAAATACTAAATGAAGCTGTTTGGAGGCAGCCTCAAGATTAACTTATTTTAAATAAAATGCATATTCAATTTTATTTTCTTTTAGAAATAATAATAATAATAATAATAATAATACCACCACCACAAACCAACCCCAAGAAACAAAAAAACTCAAAAAAGATGCACCACACAAGCACAAAAATGCCTACAGCTTCATAATGAAACAAAAATAACCACAGCTGATAGCTATGAGGTTTTGTTTGTATTTTTAAAACTACATTCTCCTGGGCATTCTGGCTGCTATGACAGTGCTTGCATATATATGCAAGCAGAATAACTTTTTGAATTTCATGACAAGGCCAGGTGTTTTGTATTACAGCGCTGGGTTTGTACTGTCCTACACAGAAATACTGTACAGAATTTCATATAAAGCTGTTGCACCCAATTCAGACCACCTTTGGGATTGATTTCAGAAGTCTGGAGGACTCCATTCTGCTTCCCAGAGAACAGGACATAGAAGAGCACAAACCAGCTCAAATCCCTTCCTCCATGGGTTCTTTGGATAAACAGTGAAAAAACCCCAAACCAACACAATTCTAGATTCAATTCTCTCTTACCATCAGCTCCCCCACTTTCAAGTCTACTTAAGCTTTTGGCCTGCCAGATAATAGGCCCAAAATCAGAAAAATACAGGTTGATAAGTAATGGCACCAGTCAGGGGCTTGGAAGCTGAAGTTAATGCCACCCAGCAGCGATCAAGATCACTTGGAACAAACGTGTTGCTGTTGGCTCCTGGAGTGGTGTGGGATCAGGAGTGCTGACTGATGCAAAGCTATTTCCAGTCCTCCATAAATCTTGTACTCTGATCATGCCCTTCAGAGAGCTAATGCTGATGGAGGGATTTTCTGTTCTGAAGTGGCTGGAAAAGCCCCCATACTTTGCATGTCGCAACAAAACAAACCCAAATTACAGCTACTCGAGGTTATCCTTTGGTCAGTCTTACAAATTCATGTCAACACATTCACTCAGTTATGACAGGCACATGAGGCAGAGTCTGTCCCAGTGCACGACTCCCACTGATTTTACTGGAAATGTTTTTCCCTCATCCTGTTCCACTTTTTTAGCCTCATACTGAAATTTGGGCCTCACCTTTGGGAAGTAAGTACATACTCCTAAAAGCTACTTTTTTTCAAAGCTCCTGCAAATGCGGGATTGTGAAAAACTATTACCAATAGTAATAGCAACACCATCTGTGCCAAGAGCCTGCAAACTGCAATCAGGTGCAACACAGTAAGAACATTTGAGGGGGAAGACTCAAAACATATGAAGATCACAGAGGACCTTTTGGCAAGTGACTGCTGCTCTGGTCAATGTATTTCCTTTGTAGGAGATGGGGATAATCTCCTGTATGCTGAAATTAGCTCCTTTACTAGTGACAATGGGAAAGATCTTTGCTAGTATTTGCCAGAAGAAATATCAGAAGGGAAACAAAATCAGTATTTCTGTGAGGAAGAGTGTGAAAAGCATCAGACTGATAACAGCACATAGATTTCACTTCACAAAAACTCACATTTCTCCTTTTTTTCTTTTTTTTTCCATTTGATGAACATACTGCCTCAGTAATGGTTGGGTATACAAACCTCAAACCCGATTTATTCCAGAAACAAATCTGGCATGCAGGCTGACTCCTCTACAGAACTTTTTTCTAAGTTCCTAATTCCTAAACAATGAATCGCTAATTGTAATTCAACTGCAAGAAAAAATTATTCAATGAAGTATTACCTAACTCTAGTGCTGCAGCAATGCTCTGATTAGAACATTAAGAATGGAGAAGCAGGTGAAATTTATTTTACATCCATGACAAATTTTCACAGCAGCTTGCTAAGTTCCGCAAGGCATACTCTCATACAGATTAAAGCACCTCCTGACTTGAGTAGGGATTGAATAATAAGCTGCATGTTTGAATATGGAGTAAGTACAGAAACTATTTTTTCTTTTGCAGAAACAAAAAATTGTGTTCACTTATCTTGTGATAGAAATAATGTCCTGTAATGTGGTCATCACCTGTTACGTTTTTCATCCATTGAATTGGTGGTTCATACCAACAATGACATCAGTTAAAGAAAAGGATTGTGGATCATCCTGTTTGGCTGCAATGCCACTATCTGAAACGCACCCATCTGTTGCTCCCTGGTCCAGTCAAGAATGACTGACAAGCCTATGGAGGTACTTACAACACACTACTAATTTCATTCAAAAGCTGGAGACTGTTCCTGAGCTCCTACCCCAAAGGAGGACTAGCCCAGTGGCCGTGCTGACAGTAAATCTCACCAAGTGCCTTTCCCTCCTGCAAGCGTGGACTGACCTTTCCCTTTTCCCACCCAGTGTTACAGTGCACTTTACAGAGCTCTGTTCCATAACGGTGCCTTCCAACAATGCCCAGCCGCATCCAGCAGGACAGCTGAGTAACACACTGTGAGAATGCACTCAGCTCAATGCAGTCACCATCAGATGTGAAGAGGCAAGACAGATACCACATTGTAATTCATTTGTACTTGTATGTCTGCCATTTTCATGGGCTACAAAAGACCAGTGAATCAAAGTTATTCTGTCCTAATCACAATTCTCACCACTTTCAGTACGTCAAGCACCTTACATGGTTTGTATTAGCATGACTGGATTTCTGTCAGTGAAACAAGATGCCACCACTTTTACAGCCTTGGTCTTATAGGCAGACCTCATACACAATAAAGCAGTTGTGTGAAAATGGCTTTATGCCACCCACATGACTGACGATATTATGATCTTAACTCATTTCACTCAGATTCTTCTGCAGAAACAGTTATAGTCTCTCCCCTCTCCCCAAAATATACCACATTGTGATCCAGAATAAGGGAAAGCATTATGTAAGTGAAGAGCACTTCAGCCAACTTGCTGAGACAAGGAAAACCAACAAGGCAACTTTACATATGCTGTTCAGGCAAGATATTTTTAAAAAGTGATGCCTGCAGTTAGAACAAAAGAAAAGCTAACTCTATGGTGAAAAGTATGGGGAAAACCACCATAAAACTTTCTGCTTCATACACATTATGTACTTTTTATCTCCAGGTCTTAGATAATGCAGCAACAAGTAAAACACACATGCAGAAGTATTTTCAAGTCTTGAATAGGACTGAAAGTGTCGCACACATGTACTGCCTCTCTCCTACAGTCTTAGTGATCTTTTTCCCTGTTGCCTCTTTTATTATTCTGCAGGCAACTCATCTGTCCTGTGGTCTTGTGTATGCACATGTTCCAGGCCTCTCCATGACCAGTTAAGATGTTGGAACAGAAATAATGGAAAAAATCACAGAGGTCGATTTAACAGACTGTTATAACACTCTAGTTAACAGAGTGCTATCCAGAACTCCCAGTGTTGCCTTTAGATACTTGTAACTAATCCAATTTTTTTACATGAAAGTCCTCAACAGCCTATCAAACAAGATAATGTTGCACAATCATATCAAAAGAGGTGTCATCAGTCAGGCAGAAAATACCAGCAACTAGAAACTTTCCATGTAGACCAACTCTCCATGTTCTGCCATACTGAATTCAGATTCAGATACTGAATAAATCAAGTATCTGCATAAAACAGCCACCTGAGAAAGACAGGAAACAAAAACAACCCAGACCACCTTCAATTCTATCATCCTAGTGCACTGCCTGATGGCAACTGTAGCTGCTTTATAACATACCCCAGTTCTCCTCAGTCAGCTGGACTTCCAGCTGGACTTTGTCATCTTCAAACTGCAGCCAGCTTCTATAATGCTTCTCTTAGACACAGGATGTGGCACATCATGGATATGTAGCACGGTCTATGAGCTATTGTATTATGTAGCAGGAAGCAGCACAGAAAAAAAACCCACCAGGGAACAGGAAGAGAAAACTGAGGACACAGTAATTCCTCCATGCACTTGTCTGACAAGGTCTCAGCCACAGTGGGTTCAAGGCACTGAGAAGTGATAAAAAAATGGCTTTAAACTTTGAAACTTTCACTGCTCTCAAAATGTTTTTTTAAGATACCTTGGGTATGCTCATTTCAAGTAATTCACATATGTGAATTTCATCTCTGGAAGACAAACTGGTAATTTTGTACCTTCTCATATGTTCCAAGGAAACAGTAAATGCAAAATTAAATCATGATTTAAAGGAGCGTGACCGGCAGGTCGAAGGAGTTGATCCTGCCCCTCTGCTCTGCTCTCGTGAGACCTCACCTGAAGTATTGTGTGCAGTTCTGGTGTCCTCAACATAAAAAGGACATGGAACTGTTGGAACAAGTCCAGAGGAGGGCCACAAGGATGATCAGGGGACTGGAGCACCTCCCGTATGAAGATAGGCTGAGGAAGTTGGGGCTGTTCAGCCTGGAGAAGAGAAGGCTGCGTGAAGCCAGTATCTGAAGGGGGCCTATAGGGATGCTGGGGAAGGACTCTTCATCAGGGATTGTATTGACAGGACAAGGGGTAATGGGTTAAAACTTAAACAGGGGAAGTTTAGATTGGATATAAGGAGGAAATTCTTTCCTGTTAGGGTGGTGAGGCTCTGGTATATGTTGCCCAGGGAGGCTGTGAATGCTCCACCCCTGGCAGTGTTCAAGACCAGGCTGGACGAAGCCTTGGGTGGGATGGTTTAGTGTGAGGTGTCCCTGCCCATGGCAGGGGGGTTGGAACTAGATGATCTTGAGGTCCTTTCCAACCCTAACTATTCTATGATTCTATGATTTGTTATAGAAGTGGACTGAAAAAAAAAAAACATAGGAAGGAGTCACAAATTCTTCAATTAGGCAGTTGTCCTATAAGCCTCTTGTAGCATCCAAGACTGGGGTAGGTAAGTTTGAAATGTGATTCAGCTACCTGTATCTCACTTCTGGCTCGCTCGGCTAAAAGGTTGCTGCCAGAGATGTATTATGCATTATGAATCAGAAATATGCTACCTAACCTCTGAGGTTTCTTTTAGCTGTAGCATTCAACATCAGTGTTTGTCTTAGAAGGGAGACGCTACCATTCCCCTCCCAGCTTCCTCAGAAGCTAACTATCTGTGGTGAGACCTCACTGGAGAGGACAGGAACTACGTTGACTTGCTGAGGCGATCGCAGGAACAACACAGCTTGAGCACTCCTTGAAGAGAGAAGTCAAGAGTTAAATTTCAGGCAAAGGCTGGCTCCTGCCTCTCTCCTCTCCTGGCTGCAACGAAGAAGCCAAAACAAGGCAGTTAACCTGCTGTAAACCTCCATCTCTTTTCTGAAGTATGATGTGCCCTTATGTTTGTAAGACTGGACATGGGTGTGATAACCAGCGGTCAGGAATACCAAACAGTGCTGCTGGCAACCCCTCCTGACTGAGGGCGGACCTGCACGTTGCCGTGGGCAAGTGCAGGCACTGCCAGGTCCATGCCATTTTACAAGTTGAAATAAAGATGCCTCAGAAGTATAGATATAAAAGCTTTAAGAAACATGAACCAGGACTACCCATGATGTACTTGTGTAGGACAAACTTTACAATCAACCAAACTCAAGCAGCCTTGGGCACCTTTTCCCCAGTAGTTTTCAAGCTTCACCACAGTGGTGCTCCAATAGGAGCATGCTACAGAACTGAAGTGTGCATACAGAACATTCAGGTCCTTTAAAACTGGCAGAGACAGGAAGGTGGTTCTGTACTGCTTTCATCAGTAAAATCCACCAGGCATCTGTCCCCTTTACTCCTCCTAACGCACTTACCTCAGAAGGCGAGACTATCCAATCCTCATTCCACTACAAAGCGTGGAACATTCTTACCCTTGCAAAAGTGCTCAGCAGCACATACACACGCTTTTCTTCATATTCCCCCTGATAGTGTAAGAAAGCCTTTTAGCTACCTACAATACATACAGGGAAAGTCTTCCAAACCCTGAGTGTGCAGACATTTAATGTACATTTTTTAAAGCCAAATTTTGTTTAAAATACAGAAAAACATACTTCTTCATGTACAACTCTCACATACTATTGGCCATATACTACTGGCTAATCCCTAAACCAGAAGATTAACACGAATTTAAATGCTACTTATCAAAAATAAAAAAACCCTATGTCCTAACAATTAAACAATTTCCTAACTTTCTGCACTGGATAGAACACAGCTGACATCCTCACTTAGAAAAATTGCTGAATAAAACCTCTGACATTCACAAATTTTTTTCATTGGCAGGCCTGCATATTTTTTATGCTTGTATTTTTAATGATCCATTTCTGATGTTTACTGAGAGCATCTGAACTTCAGTAACACAACAGGATCACTGTGATTAATGTCTTCGTAAATTAAACCTAAACAAGAACAGCTCAGCTGTAGGCTTGGACTGTGGCTCTTTGTCCCTGGGTCACAAGAAAAATCCCTTGTCCTTCCCTCAGGTATGTGAGGGTTTGTGAACTAATGTTCCCTTTAAAGAACTGTAGGTGTCTGGCATCTGGTAAAATGCTAATGGTAATGTTAGCTTAGTTGTACTTTTAAATGTCTGCTAAGCCCTTGCTTTCACTTTGTAAAATAAAACGGAGATTATGCTCCTTTCACTGAGGCTGCAATTTTGTGCTTGGTTCTTTTTTTTTGGGGGGGGGGGGGGAAGGGGGGGTGTTTGTTTGTTTGATTTTGTTTTGCTTGGTTTTGTTTGTTTGGTTGGTTTGGTTTAGTAAAGAAAAAATTCTGACAGATCATGTGTGCACTTTTAAATGACACCACAAAGGGAGAAATAAGGCCTGCGAGTGGAGAGAAAGGACAAACCTGAGACACCAAAGCTTGTGGCCTGGTGCTTACAATTCACAGGCATGAAGCTGTAACACCACAGCTATTGCTTTGATCTATCTCCCTATTAATTCCTCTTCCCATTATAGAACCCCTGACATTTCACTGGTATTCAGATGTGATTAAAATATATTCTAATACCTATAAATAGAAATGTTGGTTCAAGTACTAATTAACAACAAATCTGGCATTTGGAAACCTCTATCAACAAAAAAGTAAAAAGGTGGAGTAAATGGCAACACTCAAAATATTGTCTATTTTTTTCTGAGAAAAAAGCTAGACCTCTGTTCTATTGATCGTTATGTTAATGTCTGGATTCCCAACTTTTTGTAAGCATCCACCCAGCAACTTCACCATAACAGTAACAAGAGAAATTTTGCTCTGTCCTTCCATTTAATTACCATAAAGTTTCAGTTGTAACAGGGTAAGTCATGCACACTGACTGCCCACAGCCTTCACAGTAGTTTTTAATTAAATGTCACGTTAAGTTTACCATGTTCCCTCACTGCACATTAGTTTGATCATATGCTGCTTCCTAACCCTTGCTTATATATAAATCTACACACCCCTTATTTTCATGACTGTTTCCATCTTCTTACCACCCCTTCTGAATACTATGTACTCAAAGCACATTCACTGCAAGGGTGCTTTCAGCCTAACTGTCACAACTCCCATCTTGAGAAATCTATGGGACTCTACGAAACAGTCAGCTCTGTGTGTTGTAATAAGGCTTTACTGGTTTGCCCCTTGAAGACATTAAGCTCCTTGCAGCAGGGATGCTCATATGTGCCTGTGATAGGGAATTCACATTCACAATATCATATAAACCACTGTTTTCCTTAGGGACTGTTAACATCCCTTGGCGCTTACTAGGAGCAACTATAAAGAACTGATTCCCCCTTAAACTCATGCCCAAAACCAGAACATACTGTGGTCTCTCTGGAAAGCAAACTTTTCTAAATCCTGGGACTTTGGAGCAGTCAACAGAACAATACAGGCTGACCACAGGAAAGAACAATTTTAGACCATAACAGACACAGCTGCATTTGGAGTCAATAAACACAACTAAAATGAAATGTGCTCTAATACACACTTACCATGTCACAGTGAGAAATTTAACACTTGATCAAAAATGCTGCCCAAGGTACATGTACAATCATTATGGCATCTAGGCTGCTCTGTCTTCTGCTACCACAGTATGTAAACACACCTGGTCCCACATAAACCACACAGAAATACTAATTAAGGCATCTGAAGATTCAACAATACTGGAGTTAAGAACATCTGATTTCGGACTCAGACACGGAAAAAGCCAGGAACAACCCCTCTGAATGGGCCTGGATCCTAATCCTGTTGCAACACTATTACCCCTAGTCAACAATGCAATGGTGTATCCTGGTGAGATTTTTTTAAAGTGATTACCTCAGCATCTTGCTCCCGGAGCTGGTACGTTTTCTCTAAGCACTGCAGTATTCTAGGACACAACGTCTTCACCTCCAAGAGAGACTCCAGAAGTAAGACCAGCTGGTCAGGGAGAAGCTAAGAAGAAAATAAATGCCAAATGTGAATAAAGATCTTTACTGACTGCGTAATTAAATGGAAATAAACCAAAGAGGATAAGATTATGATAACCTATGTACTTCAGGCATGTGCCCGAAATACAGAAACTTCTAATTGTTTCTGAAAAACCTCGGTTTACACGTCTATGTTCTGAAAGACTCCTGTGCTGGGGCTCAATTAAGATTCATTTTGCATGGTTTTCATTACTACAGTTAGATCATGTCTAAAACATGCTTATCTTATTGAAACATAACCATAGCTTATTAAGTAAGATTTTCATGGAATACATATGCTAAGTAATTCTATGTTGTTTGGGCTCGGAAAGAATAAAATACCAGAATAATTTACAGTGCATACTTTCAGGAATCAACCAGACATATGAATGTGCATTTTTTAAGTGTGGCATTTTTATCTGTTATGCAAGCACTTACATGATATTCTCACAATGAACAAAGAAATGCAACACAAATAAGTGACACACAAAGTAAGTGTTGTGGCAACACATTTTGAGGCATATTTTAGTGCAGTGAGTCACAGGCCATCCGTCACTGTATGGTAAAGACATGTCAGAATGTTACGTTTGTGGCACACCCAATATATATCTATCCATACATGTATATGTATTTAGTGGTCACCTGACTCCAGAACCTCTAATTCTCAAGTTGAACCTACTGTAACCTAAAAAGAAAGAGCACAAGAAATCTCATATAGCAAGTGCTGAAGTGCTCTGTTTAATAGGCTTATAGGATGAACAAATAAATAATTCAAACAGAGCTCAGCCAGAAACTACACCAGTTGCCAGGAAATATCTATTGGAAATTCAGGGCTCAGGGTGATCAGTCAGAAGTTTCTTATATGCCCCAAAGCTTTCCCCACTATTCATCATTGCAGCGCATCGAAAACATAAGGGGGAAGGGAGCAAGAATGTGAATTTAAGCTTTTGCACACAAAAAGAAACTAGCACTGCTCACTTCTAATGTTCTCCAGACAGATTAATGGAAAAAGATACCCTGCTACTTCAACACTAAGTCTAGCTTTTATCATATTTGGTGATTCTCTGCTCCCGCCTTGCTGTCTACATCCCCCTCTGCTGCGTCAATGCATTAAAATGAATTCAGATACAAACTGAATTCAGCTAAACGAAATGCCTCTTCCAACAAACAGCCCTGGCTGTGAGGTATGTGCTGAACAAGTCAGGACCCTGATCGCTGACAGCATGCCCACGAAAATACCTAGTATCTTCTGGTAAGTCTAAATCTGTAAAATATTGCCAGTAACAATTGAGCAACATGACATTTTTTCCCCTTTTATTCTGGCATAATTTAGCGTTAGTACCTAAACAGAATAAAGAGGGAAAGAAATCTCTAGGATTGTAATGCTTTGGTTTCCTTGCATTTTGATATCCTTCTATTTCTTTATCATTATAGTTGTATTCTTGGAGACTGAGAAAAGTTCACATCTTACTGGCTCTTACTGGAACATTTTCGAAGTGATACTGAAGCCTGCCAACAAAACTGAGTTGTTAAAAATAGTCATATATTTAAAAATATTGAATATTTCAATTTCAGAACAACTGCTAAAATGCACTCCCACAGCAGTTGCCTGGGCATGGTGAGACTCACTAAAATATAAAACAGGGAAGGCTTCTGGGAAGCGGCTCTGCTGAGTAACTGAATTCATTCTGAGCACTAATAAAATCTGAAATGTTGCAGAACACAATGCACAAAAAGATAACTTCTTGTTTAGAAAGCCTTCACTGCTAACAAAGAGGGCAGAGCAATACTTAATTTGTAGAAACTATAGAACAGCTGCTTTAATACATACGTACAGAACAGCTGAAAGTTATTACTTTATATCTCCAGTATAACTGCTATACAGATTCACCCACGGAAAGCTATTCTTTAAGATAACATTACAGAATCTCACCGAAGCCAACAAAAGCACAGCAGTTGAGCAACAGCCATGTCCTTAATCTACCTCTGCCTCGTGTGCATTATGGGCGAAGAGTTTTCAGAATCACAGGTTAAACTCTCACCAGTTTAGATGTGAGACTACAGATTAAAAAAAAAAAATCTGAGACCATGCCTTCTGCTTTTTTCCCACGTTCCAGCTGCCCAAGATGAGACTTTACATACCAGTTTCCAGCTCAGGACTTAATTAAAATTCAAGGTAAGCGCTAGCAAGCAGTATGAGGGGGGGTGTGTGTGGAAGGAGTACGAGAGATACTAGCAAAAGAAACGCTGACAGACCTGTAACCAACGTGGCACTAGTGGGCGCAGCTATTACACTCTGTACTCCTGCTACGTTCTCTTTCGTGTCTTACCCTATACTAACAAAAGAGACACTGCCTAAGAGAAAAACCTATCCTAAGCAAAGAGACATAAAGCTTGGATGAAGTTTCACGACAGAGACTATTACTGAATTCCTGTAGGGGGTTTGCAAACTTTTCCCTGAACACAGCCATACGAATAACACTAACTGCAAAGCAGCTTTTTAACGGCTATAAATGAACTTCCAAAAATTGAACTTAAATTCTCTGTCAAAAACCCCACACTCCATTATTTTTTGTTTTCACCACTGCCATTCCTATTTGTCCCACCCACCTGCTCCTCATCTTTCACACCATGAGAATTGTTTGGGTTGCACGCTGTCAATTTCCCATTTGTTTGCCTTATGCTTAATACAAAGGCACCCTTGCTTTTAAGTGCTACCAAAACATAAATGCTACAGAAAACAAAGAGTAAACTTATTTTCAAGTACTGTGGAGCCTGTTTTCTTTACAACAGGTCATATTCTGAATGTATATTGAACATCTAACATACAGTATAAAGAAACCACACAATGCAGCTATAGCAAAATACAGCAGAATAAGTTTCGCTGTGTCAATGTGTATCTCCATGTTGAAAATGTTTAGGAAATAACCATAATGCCTCAAACACAAATTTTTAGTGTTCCTGTTAATAAAATAAAATAATTATATTTTACAGATATGTATGTGTGTGTGTGTATATATATATATATATATATATATAAAATCATACTCTGAACTGTACTGGAGCATGCTCAAAATGTTCAAATATATGCAATTATTAAAGTAGTTCACTTCAATCAGGAAATTGGCAAGTATCAAGTAGTTTTCATTACAGCAGTGACTGCTGCAACAGCACCTATTTATATGGCAAACTAAACAGCTCCTGCCCCAAACTATGCCTGCCGCATGGAAATCATACTCCTTTTCCCAGGGTTCCCCTTCCCCAGTTGCAAGTACTTACAGTACAAATAAATTCTGTAGCCATGAAGTACACCAGAGGTTTTCTGTCATGTCCCAAATAATTAAACATCATCCCCACTATAACTATGTATCCCTGCAGTGTATACATTATCTTGCCCTTAAGACTGTAAAACTTCTGCAATTTTTCAGCCTTTTGAAGGAGTTTGCTTTGTCCTGCCACTAAACAGCCATTTGTCCCCTGCTTCCCTATGTTACCTGATGTGGTGGTTTAAAAGTTTGAATGACGAAGCCGTTAACGCTAAACCAAACTGCAATTGATTTGCAAGCATCAAAACTAGGTCTGTATTTGAAAAAGGCAAGATGAAAGAATTAAAGAAAATGTAGTGAAATTGAAAATATAACTCAGACTACTACCAAAGCAGCTTACTGGTACTGAGATTCACCGTATACTAATTTGTTACAAGACTATTTCAAGACATAAGTAGGTTTGAAAGCGTTTCTACAAATGATCTTGGAACAAACCCATGAGTTTTCTGACTCCTAACCCTAACCTGTAAAAAGCACAAAGAAAACAAATCTTGCCTCTTCAAAAATCTGGTATGGGAGCTACAGAAGTTACCGACCCCACACCCCAGAAGACCACCCACACGAAGGACCGTATTTATCAATTCCTACATTTACAAATGCAGTAAATGCCAGATTCACCCCTTATACTAGAAAAAATGCCACTGAAACATTCGACTACTGACCTTTCACAGCCATGAAACGTGACACAGATACATCTACTTGAGTATCCACAGCACCCGCACTTGCACTGCACCCCTAAGCCAGGACACAAATCACGAAAGTTGTACAGCTGGTATGCTGCATATCCCATTTGCTCCTGCCTGCACTTGAATGAAGTCATTGAAAGCCTCCTCCAAGGGGAAATCTGCCTCAGACTAATGCAGCAACCGATTGACAGTGGCGTGATTTCTATTATTACTCCATTATCACACTGGGATCTGTGCCTAAACGAGCATACTTCCTCCCTGATGCCATTTCCTTTTATCCTGGCTCTAGTCTAAAAGCAGATCAATGGGAGTAATATATATGATGTCACTTCAATTTACAGCTACTGCCTCCCTCTCACGCATGCACAGATAGATCAATTCTTCCCAAAAATGGTTAAGAAATGCTCAGGGAGACTCTTCTCCCAGAAAAGGGTTCTCTGCTATATTTGTCTGTGTAACCACAGCAAGGAACTGTTTACACTGAGCAAAAACAGGGGGGAAAGGAAAAAAAAGTCACTACTGTGCAGTGAAAAATGCTGGCTGAAATACAACACAAACAAGGCCCAAAAGAGAATGAAAGCAATTTGACCTTTGAAAATTATACAGAAAAGTCTCAAGTTTCTAAGGAGCAATATATTTCTCCTGTACTACTTTAGAAGGTAGTTTCATGCCCCCCCACCAAACATGAAATGTTTTTTCATTTATATTTTTACAAGATTTTCCAAAGTCAGACCAAATTTCTTCCCACCCCTGAGGAAAGAAAGGGAAAAACCCCACCCCAGAGTTCAATAGTGAATGGTTCCCTTCAGACAGAATTTAATCTTAGAATTATAGAGTTGTTTACGTTGGAAAAGACCCTTAAGATCATAAAGTCCAACTGTTAACAAAGCACTGCCAAGTTCACCGCTAAAGCATGTCTCTAAAGCACCACTTCTTACACATCTTTTAAATACCTCCAAGGATGGTGACTCAACCACTTGCCTGGGCAGCCTGTTAAGATTTCCTCATTAATTGCAGATAAGAAAGAACCACTACTAGTCCATGAGACAGGATTTATAGGGCCAGGCCTATAAACCTGAATACCTATAGCAGACCTATACCCTGAATTGATCAAACGAATCCCTGAATGAATCTCACGTTATAAACTCTCCACATAGACGATTTGCCCCTTGAGGGATGTTTTCTGCAGGCTGTAACTAAACAAAGGGGAAAAAAGAAAAAAAAAAGGAATAAACAACAACAACAAAAACCCCTTGGTAAAACAAAACACCTCTTCCTCAAACTGACCAGAAAATTGTTACCATGAAAATTCAAGGACACTATTTACTGAACATTTTTACAGAGACTTTGTTTGAGGTAAACAATGACAATCTTATTCATCTGCACAGTGACTTCTTTTAAATGAAAACACAAAGCCTCCCCCTGCCTCCTTCAGGGGCTAAAATCTACTCATATCAAGTAACATATGAATTCAATAAAAATGTCCATGCTAACAGCTGTTAGCTAGCACAGTGCAATACACTACTGAAGAAAGTCTAACTCTGAAAGAGCCAGTCTGCAGTTTGATTACTACACAGAAAAAAGCAAAAAACCCTAATCTGAAGCTGACAAAAAAAAAAAAAAAAGAAAAGCTTTGAACTGGTTCACTAAATAAAACCCATCTATGCTAGAGGCTGCCGAAATTTCAGGAGTCCATAGTGAAGCAGTCTGCTCTGTTTAACTTTATGCGGTCAGTTTGTTTATGACTTCCCTCTTGCTGAGAAATCAGCTCCCCTTCGAACATTTATGAAGATATCTAGGCTCCACTATATTTAAAAGCAAAATAAATGTATTTGTAACATATGCTCATTTCCTTATGAGCTACGCTTCCATGAAATGTCTTCCCACTGTGTGCCGTTTTTCCTCAATCTCTGTTCACACGGTTCTTTCTGTGCTTGGCAATTTGTTCCTCAACATCTATTTTAAAAAGGAAGAGCGGGAATTGCACGGTGTTTTTATCAAGGAAAAGAAATTCATATGAACTTTGCATCAAAAAAATCTTACTTCAAGAAGTAATGATTGCAACCAGTTCATCAGTATTTGATTTGTGTCACACTTCAAAATGCTGCTCCGGAGACATGTCTGGTATCACTTCCTTCATACTAGAAGACATGAAAACGACACGGAGCAATTTATTTAATAAACAACTGCACTTCCATGTAGTTCCCAGTTACTTTTCTCTTTCTAACATCAAAACTAAGGATTTGGGTTTTTTGGAAGCAAATAATCTATGTCAGAAATCATTTTAAGGCCACTACCCACTCAAATACTGAGGTTTGATTTATTCTAGCCACACATATGAAAGCATAGCTGGATGAAGGACACAAATCCCAAAGAACTGCACAAACTTAAGTATGCATGCAAGTCAAACGACCTGACTTCCATTGAGTTTTAACACTCTTTTTTTAAACGCAAGGACAGAAACAGCAGTAAGGAGAGTGCAATTCTCAATATGCAAGCAATAAATGGTATGACCCAGCTGCAGTTTCAGGTGGGTTTCTGGAGAGTTCAGAAAGGTTTTCTGCACATTTTTGATTTTATTATAACTAAACGTGATATGTGCAACACTAATGTGTCCACAAAGCAACAGAACTTGGGAAACTTCTTCTAACTGAGCAATATATTCAGCATTTTTGAAAAAGTTGCTGCCGATGGGCAAGCACTTTAAAAAATGTGGCTGCTTCTTTGAGATGCTCTCCTCAAAACCTGTCCTAAATTAACACTGATTTGTCAGGTAATGTTTGCATGACAAGTCCTTTTATTTCCCTAAATTTCACAGACACCCAATTTGGGAATGCTCTTGGGACTACTTAACATGCTTGAATTTCATCATATTCATACAGCGGTTTTATCCTGTTACATTTAAATGCTATCTTGACACTGTTCAAATCATTGTACAAATAACATCACATTACTCGCACCAAACCCTTTGGTACTTATGCATCAAATTTTGCATTTGATTTTTGTATCTGAAAAGTATTTGTAGGGTAGCATGAAAGCAAAAGCAGACAGGGAAAATGTGGGTACATACATTACAACACTGTGAGCTGACAGTAAAAGGATTTAATTGTATCAATATTTTAAGCTGAGTTTCAATGTGGGAATTGACAGCAAAAATGAAATTTTAAAGCTGTTTCACATTCTGTGGCTGATAGTCTGGTTATGCGTTACCAGTAACGATTTTAAAAGGCCAGCCATTGCTACCAGTCCATAAACTGAAATTTCTTTTCTTAAGCTATAAGACAAAATATTTTCCCATAATTTACTTAATAGAGAGAAGATATACTTTCGAAGAAATTCAACATCTGCAATCTAATAAAAATGCACTGAAATATCAAAAACGATTAAACATTTATGTTCTAACATACTGCTGAGCCAGCAAAATGAAAAACAGGTGGCTTCCACTACAAGTTCAGTCACGTTATACAGTGCCTTCCCTCAACGAGTATTCTCAAACAGAACATTTCACCATAACTAGCCTTGAGCATAATAATCCCTTTTAAATATACCAGGCTACACATTGTCTATTCCATGTAGATTATGTACTCTGACACTTATTACCATGATTACAGCATGTGCTGCTCTTGTTTTCAGATGAAATGGCCACAGCAGGAGAAAAGTGAACATAAGAATCGAGATTCCACGCCTGAAATCATAGTCCACAGGACCATTACTTGGACAGACTGGGAACAGGCAGCATTGCTCTGACAAAAACTGAAGCTGAAGCGGGCAACAGCAACATCTTCGCTTACCTCTTCACTCGATATCAGAAGCCTCCAGCACTGGAGAATTAATGAGAACGTTAGCCTATGATCTTCAACCATGTGAAAGCAGCTGACAGGAAGACCACCTTCTCACCTGACAGCAGACCCAACACAGGCACTTAAGGTTCAGCAACCTGTTCACCTAACTATAAAAAGCAAAGCCGAGGAGAACTCTGGTTTTATTTTAAAGACTGTTAGACTACTACAAATTAAAGGAATCATACAGAAGAACAACAAGTCTTAGCAATTGGTGGAAAAAATTCTTACCTACACTGTAGCAGACAATGGAAGTATCTGCCTCTTAGTTTCTCTACCCAAACACTATACATCTCAGCTACTCCAAACTACATGCTGATGCTGATATCAATGGCAGTATAAACCATTTCACCTTGAATGACCATCACCTAGATCCTCTGAAAACAAACAGACCAGTGATGTCCTCTGAGACATTAAAAGTTGCATACTACAGTAGACTTTACAAACCAGCGTTTCAGTGGCCAGTCTACCAATTGAAATGAAGAGTTGAACCATTATCACTGTATGCTAGCCACAACCATCAGTGAGAGCACCTTCAAACAGATTTCCTTTATTTTTCTGACTGTATATACTAGAAGAAGAAAGAGGGACAAACACCTAAGAGCCAAAAAAAAAAAAATTAACTATTTTTTCTAAGCTTTGTTAAGTTACAAGTTACTGACCAAGTACTAAAAGTGCCAAACAGGAGTAACTATCCTGGGCAGTTTAACTACCTCTTCAGTCCAAACCCCTTGCAACAGAGCCGAGCAAGCACTAGTTTGAAGAAGTGTCTCCTTTTTCCTTGAGAAATTGGCATATACATGTAAATTTCTGGAACAGAAATTGTTCTACCTATGCCTACCAACACAGGACTCAGTCAATGCCCAGAGTTCATCTAGGATTGTGATCTTCAAGGATCACACGAAATTCACTGTTTCCCAGCTCTCTTGCAGTGTGGCCAGGTCTTGGGGCATGACTTGTTTACCAGAACACCTTCTTTTCTGGTAAGTCAAGCAAAAAAAGTATCTGCTCCAAAGAGCAGGCATCATTCAGAAGAAGAACCTAAAAGAGAGACAAGAGCTTTCTCTCTCCTCTCACTTCTTCAGCTGCTGAAGTCAATTACATCAATTCTATTTAGCTCATGGCAGCAAGATTTGACTCCACCAAGGAGGGCTGTCTGAGGTTCGTCATAAACCACTAGTGATGTTGACAAGCCTTACTGGAGGAAAGGACTGAAGTACAGATGGGAAATGGCACTTCTGTCACTTGACCCTCTACTCCTGGAATCGACAACTCTTTTTTGTACCCTTTTTTACTTCAGAGTAACAGGTGATGGCTGACTTCCAAGTCCAGTTATGTCAGATGTCTTCTAACATTTGTAGTTCAACTGCATTTCCAGACCTCAGTATTTTCTTCTGACCTGAAATCTGGTTCTGATGCATTGTGCGCTCAATACAGCCTATGCATACTCCTAACAATTTTTCAAACATACCTTGTCCATTTTATCCTTTGTTATGGGGGTTTTGTTGTTTGGTTGGTTGTGTCTGGGTTTTTTTGGTTGGTTAGCTGGTTTTGGATTTTGGTTTTTTTCTTGGTTTGGTTTCTTGTTGTTTGGGGGGTTTATTTGTTACAAATGCAGCCAACCATATTGAGCAGACTCATGCTTCAGAAATAAACACATACCTCCAAGCAAACTTTAATCACAGGTGATCTTACAATAGATGTTAATTGTAACAGATGTTACCTAAAACTAAGACTGTGTGGGTGATGCTGAAAATTTAAAAGAGCAGTAGGTAGAGTTTGCAGCCTCCATTGACTGAAGATGCAGAGATGCCAATCCATCACCATCAGCTTCTTAATTCTTTTTTTAACTAAGATCTCACAAGAGCCATGACTAAATATTTCCACTTGTCTGGGAGAACTCTCTCATTGCAGCTGAAAGTGATGCAGTTCCACAGCGGCTGTCACTTAGCTCAATGACCTCAGCGTCTCAAAATGAAGCCTTTGGCACTACAGAAGACTAAGCAGTACTGAACACCGCACTGTGACTGTAGCAACACAGCTTACCACACACCTGTCACATTGGTCTTCTAGTTTTTACACTGGTTCCCACCAGAATCCCCTCTAACCCAGCCACTGCTGCCTGTGCCGGTAACAGCATGAAGGCCACCTCCGACTGCTGACTGAGGATCACAGGCGACAGCCAGCCTCTTCCTCCATTCCAAATTCTCCACTCAACAGCACACAGATTTCTTGAACTTTCTAACACGTTCATCTAAAACTTGCCCTGTGAACTAAGGTCTGGTCACAAGCACCACTACCTTCCACTCCAGATGCATGCCAAGTTTCCTAGTTTTGCCTGCTCTAGTACAAATACATAGCAGCATGTACTTCAGGGTGGGAGCCACCCTTTCTCCCTCCCAAGAAACCCTCTCTGAAACGAGACACTCCACTGCACACAGCTCTCTCCAGGGGAGAGGATGAGACAATAAACAACACATGACAGATGTTAGTTCACTGCTTAATGCACTTGTGGAAGCTACTCAGATCCTATGGCAATGAGTGTGGTAGGGAACAGAACAAGCATATCCCATTACTTCTCATTCCCAATTTAAAAAATATGGGTAAGATTATATTTAAAACTGTTGAAGAAAACAATTACCATTGGAAAAAAACCTCAAGCCTTTAAAAGATCTGAGGACAAGTGGACGAGTGTTGCATGACACCCTCATTATGCCCAGTGCTACTTAGAAAGAAGCTGTAATTACTGGCAAGCATCTAGCTGCCAGATATTTTCTTTCAAAATCCCATATAGGAGCATTAAAACTAGCTATACAAATAAATTCAAACTGAAACTTGCTGGACACCAACTCTTTCAAACTGCAATTTGACTTACAGATTCTTAGCTTGAAGAAGTGCAAGAAACTGAGGGGCTTGAGACAGGATTTGCACACCATTGGTGTGTGTAGGAACAGGCCTTCATGAAAAAAACACCCAGAACAACCCAATACAAAAAACCCTCACCCACAAAAAAGCCAGCAAACAAAAATCTAAAAGTGATTTAAAATCCTTGTTTTCAGAAGTAATTACCAGACAAGATGTGATTAAAAGTGCTACATTCTGCTCATGTTTCTCAGAAGAGATTTTCTGTAATGCCAAGGAAGGTATGTGAATTATTAAAAGAGAGCAGGAGTGTACTGACCAGTACTTCCACATATAGACATGGCATTAATAATTACTTTTAGATTCAGATAATGGATTTGTTCCTTGACTCGCAACTACAACTTCGTGTGGGAACAACTCTATTCAATTTAATAGAATTACATCAAAGTTTTAGCCTCTGAAGAGCTCTCCTGAAAAAACAAAAATTAGTACTTTCTTATGATAATATAAAGATGTGCTGGCTTTATGACAATGCAGGTGACAGAACCAGAGAAAAAATATTATAGACATATTAAGCAACTACTAAGTTGATGAAGAGGTATGAACAAAATACATGACATTTAAGGCACAAACTCCCTTATAAATTCACTGTCACAGTTTGGGTGAAACTAGACGCTTTAAATGTATTAATTTCCTTATAAAATAAGGATAAATGTAATTTCTAACGCTCACTTGTAACATTGGTGTATGCACATAATCGTACAATAGATGCTCACATCATAACTCACTGAAAAGATTTTACTTCTCTCCAAACCTCTCTTTTTTAATAAAAAGTCCCATTTAAAAAAATTATTTTTAAATTTACGTTATCGGTAAGGAAGATTCAATGAGTTGCTTGAAAGACCTTACCTTGATAACCCCCCTTCATTAGGTTTATGCATCTCATTCCAGAGTACCTGGAATCATTTAACATATTTATATAAAATGCAGATACTTGCCACTTCATTTCCAGGAGTATGCACAAAGACAAATCTTGCTGAAATGGGAGAGGGTTACAGTTTCCTCATTTTCACAGATTTTCTGTGACATATTCCATCAATTGTTTACTACAACATTCTTTTTCACATATATTTGAAAATTCCCAGTGCTTTACAAATGACTGAGGAAGAAACGAGCAAAGCAGTCATTGCAAAAAAAACCAAAAAAAAAAAACCAAACCAAAACAAAACAAACAAAACCCCAAAACCCACTGTGAAGTTATTTAATTATATTCTGAAAGTGTGCAAATAAATTATTCAATTTACTGCCCTTCATTTACATACTATTTTCCCTTTAGCAAAAGGATCTAACATACACAAAGCCAAGAATACCCTGTATCGCACAAACTCCGGGTTCCACTCCGTACAATTCATGTCCTGATTAACTCATACCTTTTTACATGAACCTGGAGGAACCGCCACAGGCCGCAGCACAACTTCCTAGTAAGCAGGTATCAAGCAAGTACAGCAATAAATAGCAGGGGACCTTATCCTCTACAAAACAGCATTTACTTACTTGTTTATTTCCAAGGCTGCAAGCTACTTAACTTCTCCCTCTACAGGAAAGGATAGAGAAGAAAAAAATATTGATCTCTGAAAAGGGTAAGTGGAAAATTTGCTGACCTCATTCCCTATTCCTTATGGAAGGAGAGCTTTTATGCACTTCAAGGGAAAATTTACTTGCATAAGGAGAGCAAGGCCGACACTTAATCACTGAATTTACATACAAATGTTAAAACAATCAAGCAAATAATGCCAGGGAGCAGCGGGCTGACTGTGCAGCAAGAGCGTTATTTATATGCGAATGGCTGGATAACCACTAAGTACAGCGTTTCAGCAGTAATTCATCTTACCTTCTACTGGAAACAGTTGACCAAAAGTTGGTGTTAGCAAGAACCTACAGTGCTGTGCAGTGTAACAGAACCAGGTTATTTACATGAAAAGCTTAAAGAGTGCAATCCTACAACTAATTTAGGAAATTACTTGGCAACATGATCTTATTTAAGGTAAGAAATAAAAGCTTCTGAACACTGAAATGCAACCCATTCCATAGCAGAATCATAGAATAATTAGAGTTGGAAAGGACCTTAAGATCATCCAGTTCCAACCCCCCTGCCACCTCACACTAAACCATACCACCCAAGGCTCAACAAGCAAAATGTATGCTCAGTATGGATCTTGCTCGTAAGAAGCAAAAGCAAGTGCTCACTCTGTCAGCTCATTCCATTGCGTGAAATCAGTTTCTAGAAGTTTCATTTCAAATCTATGTATGCTGCTGTGGCTAAAACAGACCTGAAGTTTCCATTATAAATGTAGTTCTCAGCTGTTTATAACTTAACTATAAGAATTCCCTCCAGCAAAAAAATGCGGCATTAAAGTTCTCAGCCTGTAAGAGATCTTAAAAAGATTACTTTCACTATTATTTTTCCAGATAAAATGTCCAAGGCAGTTTACCGATACAAGACAAGTACCTATCACCAAACTCCTACTTTTTAGAAATGAAAATAACTGATTCAGATGAGTCTAATGACATTTGCAATTCTTTGAAATTACGACAGCTATGGTAACGAACAGTGAATAGCTATGGCTACTTTAAGGAGTAAATATTTTGCACTGGCAAAATTAAACCTTCATAGCTCCATCTTAAGTAACATAAAAGAAAATGACAGCACTTCTTTCAAACTAACCAGTAGAGATTTAGTTTGCTCTGTGTTTTTCCCCATGCTTAAAAGCAACCCCCTTAATATATATCTCAAAACCCTGACCACATCAATGCCTACCCCAGGAAAACGCCAAGACAACCATGGTTTATGGGCACAAGGCTGCAAACACTTAGATGTAATTAACTTTGCATTCATGAGTACCTCCACTGAAAGGAAAAGCAGCCTACACGTGCTCACAAGTTTACAGCATCAGGCCTTCTTAAAGGTCCCCTCTAAAAGGACATTACAGGGTTTAACAAATGAATAGCAATCACACTGTAGAATTTTGCAGCAACAGTGCAGCTATTGTTTTTTCAAACTGGAGTATTTTATATTATAGTCAGAGCCATTTCTATTATTTGCTGCTTATTCTCTTCAGAATTTAATGAACACATTTACTTGTATAGAACTTTATACAGCCCAGTCTGAAAATACACTAAACTAACATTCTTAAAAATTTAGCACTTCTTACCACCCTGTTATTTTTAAACACAGAACGCTACAACAATTTGTCAGGTTTTAAAGCAGTTTCTATGCACCACTGACTTCAGCCTGGGGAACTGCTGCAGCACTGACTTTCAGTGTACATACCCACAAGTCCTATAAAGCTAAGAACCAAATGCACACAACACCTCTGGAAATTGAGGACCTCACAACCATAGTGCATACATTATAATGGCCCAAGCAAAGCAGGCGCTATACACTGAGCAATCCTGTTCCTCTTCACAGTTATTTCACCCTAGATTGTTAAAAGGGCAAACTCATGCCCACAATTAGGTTAGCTATGCATGAATGTATCTGCCTTAATTTTGCCAATTACCTTTGTCTAAATTTCAAAGCCAAAAGATCAACTTTAAAGAAGAAAAAAGCCATGTTAAACAGCCTTAGGTTTCACCATTAGAAAAATTTAACCTTGAAGAAACATCCAAACAGACATAAGAAGCTGATTACATAGATATTAGATATATTTTTTCTGTCAACTATTTCGAAAGAAGCTGCCTATGTGTCACATACATCTAAAGCCTCAGAACAGGTACCAACTGCGCTGTAAATGCCCAGTCTGGCTCTGGCAGGTAAAACACGCTTGGCTAAGTACTGCTGTTTTAACATTATGATTAAACTCTGCAACAGACAGCAATTTTCTTTCACAAGCGATTCATGAGAAATTTAAGGTCTTAACCACTACTAATTGCAAGTGGGTGAGAGAAGCATGAAGGTGATGTGAAAGGAATGTCACCGATATTCAAAACAAGCGTTGTAACTTGTAAAAGCTGAATTACTCCAAGAATTGGTAAGACACATACAAAAGAAATGCAGTGTTATTGTGAAACAGCCATAAGACAAGGCTATACTTACTGAAAATGCAATTTCAGTTCCACTTACTTGGTGAGAGCACAAAGTCCCTTAACCTGATCATACCTTTACTGCTGTGGCTTTATAGTATTCGTCTCCTCTTCAGACTATATATGCAAACACTTCTTCTTAATCTAAATCCAATCACAAACCAGTCTTAAACATGCTCCACCCTTGCAATTACATATTGCTGTCGGTGATCATATTGCACCTCTTTCCTTCCCTCCTCCTTTTCTGCACAGTAGCCCTTTTTATTCAGTGCCCTTCTAGAAGCATTATCTCTCATCTAATAACCACATTAATTAGAAATTTCAATTTTGGCATTTAAGAAACATGAAACTAGTTTTGACTAATCTTTCAATTCCAGGGGCAATAATAACAAAAGTAAAGCCCTTTTTCACCTGCCCCCAAACATACATTAATTTCTGAAAGACAAAGAAGAAGAAATGTCATCCTTTTGCTTTTTGTAACAAGATCAGAGTGTCCATTTGCCTAAAAGCTCTGCTAATTTCAAGTGCTAGCGCACTTACTTGAAGAAAATACAAGCAATAATCATATCCTTTTGCTTTAATAGCTGAAATACCAAATAGGTGCACTGAGGTTTGCCAAGGGCAGTATGTATTTCTTAATCTTAGGAATAATTGCACCTTATTTTATATGCAACTTTAATGTAAATAAATGCAATTAGAGGCAAAAACTGCAGTCTACTGAAACTGCAATTTCTCTTAATTATGGATACTGTATGATTAGCATGCTTGCAATAAATCATAAGTGAAGGTCTGCATGATTTCACAACGGCAATCTCAGCTCAGAGGGAGTCTGGCTGGAATAAACAAGTAAAACAACGGTATTTCAACAGGTCTGTATCATTAACAAACCCAGTGTAAACTAGCAGCTTTTCCACTACATACTGCCCTTCTATGTTAACCATAATAGCAAAAAAATAGTTTGTCCAAACAGAAACATAGTGTTTACAATGCTGATTGGTTCTGAATGCATCTGCATGCAGCAAAATAATAAGGATCTGTACCTTTCTGGGAGGTATCTCAAGGGAAAGAACAGGAAAGTGACAACAAAGACATGCTGTGATACAGCAGCAGGTCATTTTTTTTTTGTTCACAAAGCTGCCCAAGTCTCATACAGTGCTGAGAACTGTTTCTGGAAAACGTGTTTTCCCTTTATGCAGTCCCCTTGGGATCCTTGACTATACGGTTTGAACTGACTTGAAAAGTAAAGTGGAGGTTGGGGGGGGGGGGACGGGGGGGGGGGACAAGGGTGGTGTCAGCTATGAAATCCCAAACTGTCACAACTGGCTTTTTCAGCATTGCACATGGCTAAATTTACATCACCAAGGCAAATGGAGCTTATTGGCATGAATACCAAAAATGATTGATTTAAGGTGAGCAACCTTGCAATTAAATAACAACATTTGCTTCACACGATAAGGAAATTGATTTAAAGGCCTCTCAATGTATAAAATATGTCCTTCGTTTATTTATTTATTAAAGCTCAAGTTTCCAATTCCACCAGTAAGCGCTCCCTTTGTGCCCAGTGGTATAGCTGCGATATACGTAATGCGCTGTATATCATAGTGTGGTTCTAAATTGCAGGGGTAGACAGAAAGAAGGATTAGTTTAATCTAGATTTTGGATTTGTAAAATTGCAAGGGACATAATGGAAGCTGGCAACTCAGGCGGCTGAGACCTCAACATCATGGGAAAACATACTGCTGGCTTTTAGCCAGTTACTTCTTGAATATCTCTCCCTGTTCCACTTGTATGTGCTACTGTTTACAGCAGTAAATCAAATGTTATTATCTGTCTTTTAAAAATGGGCTGCTGGTCATCCGTACCAGAAAAATGTGAGCTCCATTACATTAACATCCCCCCCCCCTTTTTTTTTTACTTTATATATATATTATGGTGTGGGTTTTTTTTTTTTTCCCCAGTTCTTTGTGGTTTGATTTTCCTCTATTTTTGAAATGTTTCCTTAATGTTTGATATCTTACTGTTTCCTCTGGACAATCAGTTTCTCCAGTTTTGTTGTTTGAGGGTTTTTTGTGTTGTTTTTTTTTTGGTTGTTGTGGTGGTTTTTTTTCCTGAATTATACAGTGAGAGGGAAGAGGAAAAAAAAAAAACCTAAATTTAAAAACCTCTCCAGGAAACAGGATTGTAAAACCACAAAATTTGGCAGAGTGACAAAGTGGGGTGTGTGGGGGTGTGTGTGGGTGAGGTGGTGTGGGTGAGGTGAGGGGGGTGTGTTTATATATTTTTAACTAGCATTTTGAAGGTAACTAGATTTCAAATTGAGCATTTGGGAAAAAAAAAAAAAAAAAGGAAGACTGACATACTTTGCTGGATCAAAGGAGAGAGCTTTGACAGGGAATAGAGGGGAACAAAGAAGCATGCTTGTATTATGAAATCAACAGAAGGCAAGAAAACACTGCAAAAAAAAAAATTCCATTGATAGGGTGACATTTTCTTCCCACTTTACACATTCCACCCTTTCACCACTTTTCAAAGCCCCTGCGTTATTTTTTTTCCAGAATTTCAATGTAACTGAAGTAACTCTCTCACTTCCTTCTCATTTTCCCACATTTTGTGTATTTAACACTTGATTAGGTCTGTGCACTCACCCACAAAGAGACCATCACCAGAACACACTGCATGGAAGCGACCGACGGCTGCGCTTAAAACACTTCTAATGTGAATGGCAACTACAAAGTGGCTACTCGTGCACGCACAAGGCCACCTTCCCCAGGGGCAAGCGGGAAGCACTGCCTGCCTGCCTGCCTGCGTACAAGGGACAGGCGGGACATGCTGCCACTTGGCACTTCAGGCACAGAAAATATTTCTACTTTGTTTTCAAAAGCCTCTTCTAAGCTACTTGTGTGCAACTCGCATGAGCTGTGTCTAAAGGCTTCCAGAGGTGTGGTTTATGTGAGGGAGGCAGCCAAACATACCTGGAAATCCTCAAACACTACAGTTAGAGTTTTGCTGTTTGTGGCCAGAACAACTAAACCCATTAATACACAATTCAAGGAAGAATAACCACGCACTGCATGATGCTGCCTAGCACCTGCAGAAGGATTTCGTCGAACTGTATTTTGAAGTTACTGATTTTCTACCACATTTGCATTTCTAAGTTTTAATACCAAGCAACTATAAGAGTAACTAAATAGCTAGAAACAGAAGTAAAACCTGTTGTCTTCTGTGCAATTACTATTTAAAATCCGCATCTTTCTATTTCACATACAAAATATCTTTAGTACTCCACAACTAGTTTATATTGGAAACAGTGCTCAAAGCTGTCCTCAAAGTACCTTATTATGAAAGGCAGGTAAAAGTAGTCTTTACTGAACAGAAATTAGTATTCAACGTGAAGTAAAAAGATACTGCAAGGGAAGTCAAGCATGGAAACAGAGGCTCTAAGTATCTGTATTTTTCCACATGAAATTTGATGTTAATTTTCTCTTACCACATACAACTTCATAATCACATTTTATGTAACACTTCAGTAAACATATTAGGTAAATATAACGGGCACTTTAGGACAAGAGAGCTTGGCCATGTATTTAAGATTAGTTGCACATTCCTGATACACTGCTACTGTGAAAAAAGTCCTACTGGGAATAACTATAAATCGATTTTTCCCAATTACACAAATCAGCAAATATATGGAAAAACTAATCTGCAGCACACTTTTTAATACAGATTTTATTACAACTTGAATGGAGCAGTGCGGGAAGTTACTGTTCAAATAGATGTTACATGCTTTTTTTGCACATTTGCACCTTCATTACAAATTACAGATAAAACTGCTTTGCAGGGCAAATCAGTAGGTCCTGACAAAGATACAGTTCTGCTCTACTTTTCTGACAGGTGTGCATATAATAATATGGCATTATTGAGAATAACATAAGTTCCATACAAACCCCTTAAAAACAGGCGAGACAACATCTAAGCCGTAATACAGTGAATGGATAATTGCAACAGTTTATAAATGCTGACAGAACTGACTAAACTAAAGGCTAAAACTTCTGAAGAGGACCTCAGAAACCTATCTTCTGACAACAGTGCTAGAAACAAAAACAACAAAAAGGAGGAGACAAGTTAAATCTGACAATATTAAAATCTAACAAGTCTGTATAGTGGACATTAACACTTTATTTTTTGTTATGTTACATGAGCTGTCAACCACTCAAAAAGAGACTTGCACATGGTTTTTAGAAACCAGGAAGTCTGAGTTGCAACTGCTTTGCATCAGATTTACGTTAAGCGTTTAAGACATAAGAAACTTGATTTTGCAGTAGTACTTGTCGAGACAAAATTCCCACCGATTTCAGTGAAACTCATCCGCATAAGGACTGTAGGGTGGGGCACTTTCTGAGTAATCATGTTCACATACACACGTTATGACAACTTAATTTTATTTTGACATGTTATATTCTTTTGGTCAGATTTAAACTTCCAGCCCAAAGCCAAAACATGTAAACATTAAATAGCATGACGTAAAGAAAAAAAGTGCTGCAGGAAACAGCCTTGCTAAAATGCAGCCGAGGCTGAAGTCAGCATGTAATGTACTCCTAACTGCCCTGTTCAGAGCTTTTATTATTGAGGACACCCGCACACTGCATCTGTTCTTATTTAGGGATAGCATATATGCTGATATAGATCAAGTTAATTTAACCTAGGGGAAAAAAAGGTTTCAAAATAATATGTGTGTGCAGAGCAGTATAAAATCATGCCAACCTACATGCTTACAAAATAGTAAAATTCAGTACAAGTGTATTTTCAAACTCATAACACAAAGTTTTTAGAAACTAGCATGAGGCTACAATAAAACCTAAACCAACAAAGCACATAACTAATATATAGGAAGTATGTATTATCAAGGCATTTTCTGATACATGCTTTGGTCACTGGAGATCTGTCCAAAACTTGTTCTAGTAAGTTGACTTCAGATGTCTCTGAATACATTACAGAAACAGTTGTGGCCATGTAGACAAATAGATAAATGCTAAACCTTGGCTTTTGCAACTGGGAACAGTCAGATTTGTATGAGCAGTGAAAATCTGCATGGCGCTGGATGGAAGGCTTACAATTTACATCTCAGCTATAGAACCAGAATGTAATGTATTGTTACAATAATTCACTGCATGAGAAAATTAGGGGGGTTTATTTATACATGTACTGTGAAGCCAATACTGACACCTTCACATATCCATACTTCCAATGTTTAAGCTTGCACAGTAATTGCAGAATAGAATCTTTTCCTCCAGTTTTGTACTATTTTTTATTGGAATTAGGAGCTAACCGAGACTTACACATTCACAAGCCCCATGTAAACTCTGTGAATCTTGGCTTCTGAGCTAGAGGAACTATATCTACAGTGTCTGCATACTTCCAGCTTTGTAAAAGGATGAGCGTACTTCTGCCTACAGTCCTGCATGCAAGAAAGATCCACCAAATGGAAGAGAAGCTTGAACATTTACAGTGGAGTTTAAATACTCTTTTCTAGGTAAATTTCCTTTCTAAAGAAATGAAACATTAAAAACAAAACAAAACAAAAAAAAAAAAGGTAGCTAAATGAAATGAGCTTAGTTGCCTTTTAGTTCAGCTCCTACTGAAAACGCCATCCATATCACAAAAGCTGCCCTCCCATCTGGCAATGCTGATGGATGTGGCAATTGAATGAGCGTGAAAATTGAATTTCCCTCTCTCCCTGTAGGTGGCCCTTATAGATCAGTGTACAGGAGTGTCAGAACTCTGCACCACTCCTGTCCATGATTCATCTGTTCCATGGACATAATCCTTCAGACTGCAGCTCCCTCAGTACAACACTACCTAAGGGAGATAAATACAATTAAAAAAAAAAATAATAATCTGTAGCTCTCTTTGAAACAGTGATTTAAGATAAATGTTTATTCACAATAGACATTTGCAATAGGAACTCTCATTGCAGGCTCCTACAAATCTGATTTAAGCATGATTTTGTTTCCACTCAGGAAGCTTAAATTAATTTAGCTGTTCCTGAACACTGTTACAGAAAGATGAAGTACCCAGTGGCTCACTACTACAGTTCCTAGCTTAACAGCCACATCTGCTACACAGTCAGTTTATGCTGAAAATTTATTTGCTTTAGCTACCATTACACGAGGGATTTATACTATTACACTGTTATCCCATTACATTCAGGTTTTTGATTTGCATAGATTGCCTAGAAAAGCAGAATTCACATTCTTATGCGTTTCATGCATGCTAAATTACCAGCTCTGAGAAGATCTCTGGCATATTCCCCACACTGGTGAGACACTCTCATTAATGTACCACAACACTGTAAAGTTTTATGTGATTTATTTCCTATGATTGTCTGCTTTCCTATTCTAGAGTAGTAATAGTAGTAGTTGTTGGTGGTGATAACAATAACAACAAAAAATAGTAATTCTTCAGTAAACTTTCAGTCCTGAATTAATTTTTAGATTAAAAAGTTTTGGTCAGTAATTCATCCTGTGCATGGAAGACATCATATTGGTGAGCAACAACAGGCAGAACAAAAAGTATTATTAAAAAATATTAAATAAATAAAATTAAAAAATACTATTTGTTTGAATAGGCAGTTCTTTTGTTCAACTCTTCCATAATTATGTGGAGGATTCCATCAAGTCAGTTAGAGAATCAACACACCTCACTCTCAGTGAAGTTTCCTAACTCTTGGATTTTTCTTCTACTGTCCCCTTAAAAATGAAAGGTAAACACTGACAACTAAATTAAGACAATGAATTAAGACAGCCAAAATCACTGTTCAAGGGATGTCTAATTACATGAAGAACTTCTTCAGAGCATTAGGTCTGTTCCTCTGTGAATGACTCTCTTGCTATATACACAAGGGCAGGTATCATGAGACAACCCACAACCAGACAGACTGCTAGCATGATACAAGGAGATGCTCTGTCATTATGCAAAAATTCATGGTGTGGTTAACACTGTTGGCACTTAAAATAAAATAAATAGATGTTCCCAGTCATCCCCTTGTCACAAACAGCGATGGGAAATGTCCAAGTATCATCACCACAGTAACATCTGAAGTTGCATTTTGTGCTATTCCTGGCTGATAGGCCAAGGTTCTCCCTTCCATTTACATCCACAGACTGCTATCTATGAATGGCAAGCAGCTCCCTTCCCCCCTTACCCACCCCCCCCCCCCCACCCCCCCATCTTCTTTACAGCTTTCTCTTTAAAACAGAAGTTCAACACACAGTTCAGGAAATACTGCAAGACGAAGCTGGCTGCACTCCTAGAAATAAAAAAACTAAAGTTTCAGTAAAACCTGACGTCTCCCTGTAAATTACACCTTAACCCAAACACCCAAAACAAACAGGAAAATATACTATTACCTAATGTCTGAAAATTCAGAGACTATATTCATTCACGGAAAATACTTCAGCAAGTGAAATGAACTAAAATTATTTCCTCTGTTTATTACATAGCAAACAAGATATCCAGGTACCTTTTTAACCTGTGCTCTCCTGGAAATACTACACACTTTGTATTTATCAGGGAAAGTAAACAGTGGTCTTGGTGTAGATAATCTTATTAGCACAAAAACATGTTTAACAAGGCAGAACTGAACACTTGGTTTTTAAGGAGGCATGCTACAACAGTATCACACTGGATACCAGTGTGATCCCCAACCCCAACAATTCCTGACCTCTGATTAAGACAGCTATCCGAATTCATGCTACTGAGGTAAAGACATAATAGCCTTCCTGCTTTCAAGTGTATTTTCAGAGAAATAACTTTATTTGCAAGTGACACATCCACAATTCATTCATTGCTAGTCTCAGTCTACAATTTAATCCCATGACAATCACATCATCTTTCAGATCATTCATGTGGCCATCACTGCAAATGAAACATTTGTGGCCAGTCCAAAACACAGACAAGATCAAAGGAGCTATATAAAGGCAGCCCCACTGTGGTGACATTACACGCTGTGCCTATAAAATTATACTACTGCCTCCATTGACACAGCTCTCTGTCAACACTGAAACTGTATCAGGCTCTGTGACACCCGAAGTAAACAGAAGCTTCCTTCTCAAGGAAGTAAACAACAATAATCCCAACATCTGCTCAAAGGAAAGCACTATCATATCACTTTATGTAAAAGCAAAAGCACTTTATTTCAAAGACAACACGGCGCCACAGAAACCTTCCGCAAGATGGAAACATGCAGGAAGACTTCTTCCCTGCACTGTGTTTTCTGGCAAAAAGGAAAGGCTTCTGCTCTCAGAGGCCTGTTTCCACAAGAACCTCTGCAGACCTGCACAGCCTGCATCTCTGCCCACAGCCCACAAGGGATCTCCCTCCAAGAGGCACAGATCTGGGGCAGGGTGTTGACATTTTGGCCAAAGCATCAGGCCTAAGTTTAAAACCAAAACTAAGTGCCACCGGATTGTGCCATATAAATTAAGGCCTGTGGCTGCCCCTGCTTGCTTTGGTTTGGCCTAACAGCCACACAAATAGGTAGCGAGAGTTCATTAAGCCTGTCATGACGCAAGCTGGCAGCAAACAGATTCATGTATAGGTAGCGAGGACACTCTGAGCTTCTGAAAGAGCACATAAAGTTGGAACATATTTAGCACTGTACAACTCCAATCTCTGTACTATAAACCAAAGATTGAAAGTATGAAAGTTACAAAATTAACATTCATTGTCCGAATGGGTGAAAGAAGCATGTATCTAAGTGATCAGATGCTTAGAGTGCTCTTAACCCTATTTCCATCAGAATTATATTTAATACATGCCCATTACATAGCTGGGTTCCAAGGGCTACTGAATCCCCTGGATGGTCGACTGACTACCCCTTTCTAGCTCCCTTTTGTCGCAGTAGGATATTTAGCAGAAATGGAAAGCACAGTCAGCATGGTAAGGCCACAGTAACTTGCTGAAAATGGGCTCAAGAGCAGTTCTTTTTGCATTAGTTCTAAGACTAATGAGTACAGTCGTATGAGTCAGCAGCCACAGAAGTAGGTATTAATTTAGCAACCAAATAATTCCAGAATATATGAAACAAAGCCCCTGTTTCTACCAGCTCAGGCACGGTCAGTCAACCTTTCTGTTACTTCTGCACCATGCATTTGAGTTATGACTACATAGCACACAAAATCAGTGCAAGTTCTTTAGAAGTGTCACTCCTTTCTACAGTCCTTTTATGTCACAGTTGTACATATGTATTATCTCTGTGTAAAGATAACCAAACAAAAGCTACTTTTATAAATCATTCAGATCATAAGAAATTATGCCTCTTGTCAAATGCTACGTCACTCAAGTATACTCAAGTATGCATCAAAATACATGGCACATTTAGCAAAAATAATTACTTAAGAGATTGTAGGTTCAGAAATGAATTGATACATCCAGATGTGTTCAACAGTAGTCGACAGCACAGAAATACCACTTTTTACATGGGTGTTAGGCTGAGGAGAAAGCCCAGTACTGAAATACCTGTTTTAACTGAAGTCTGTTAAGAAAAAAATAACTGTAGTGTTCAGTTATTTTGCAACACAGTAAGAATAATCTATGTTGTATAACTTGCTTCTTATGAAATATATATGATACTGAAACCAATGATATTTGTTTGAATCTCTGAAATAGGAATTTACTCCTCAGCACAGCGGTCTCACAATGACTGAGAAACATTTTTCAGTAATGTCCACACCTCGCAGTTTGGTGCTGCAACCCTAATGTTGTGATGGCAACATTGCAGGACTTTAAGAAGTGACGTTTAATAAAAAGCAAAATGAGATATTTTAAAATACTCTGGAATGCCTCTTCATAACTTCATCTATTTCAAGGTTGCCTCCTGGCCTTGCCGGGGCACTTGGCTGCTTTAGTGAGAAGCTTGAAAGAAAAGAGGAGAAACAAAGAGACTTTACACAAGAAGGCAATCTTGCCTCTCATTTACTTTTCCTTAAATAAACCCTGGTTACAAGCTGGAAGCATAATTTTAATACCTCTTGAAAGTGGCTAGAAATAGATTGTAGCCTCATGATTACATGGTGGGGAGAGGCAAAAAGAAATACGGTGAGCTACTGAGTCTGCCAATAAAACTTAGAAGCTTATTATGGAAACCTTATAATTCTTCCTAAATCTGGTTTTCTCATTCAGTTGCTAACAGCAACTACTATTTGTTTGAACCAGCAATAAAAAAAAGCAAGGATCTGGCTCATTGCAGTTGGCACTTTGACACAATATAATGGAGGGGTAATACATATTTTCATACTGACCAGTCTAAATGGTCAGTATGAAATGGTCCAGATGCTGCAGCCTATGCCTGAAGGGATAACTTTCCGTATCATGAGGCCAACACAAACGCACAAAGTTACACCTTCCATTTATATTGCCATCTCTCAGTGACAGCCATACTACCAGAGGATAATCAAGCTCTTGATGTTCCGGCTGGGCACAAGTACCAACTCTATAGCAGTATTTACTATAAATGGTGTCTGCTCTCCTTTTAAAAATGGATAGAGTACATGGTAGAAATCGTGTCGCCTAAAACAGCTGGTTTAACATAAAAATGAGTTTCTGTTAATGCAAATGAAACACACCAGTAATTTTATTTTGATGCATGATTTACTATATATGTAAACGATCAAGAGTTAAGGAAAAACAGATGAACTTTAAAAGATTTAGAAGAATTCACATCTTCCAAAAGTATAAAACTAAGAATTTTTGAAAGCTCATAAATACATTTCTTTCCTTTTTTGTTTCTAGAACAAAACAAAATTACAGATTTGAAGTTCTTGTACTCAACTATCTAGCAAAGCAGAAGGCCCCACCTGACAACTGAGTTTTATGGCAAAACACCACTTGGGCATGATGACTGAGATAGGATCATACTTAGACCACCAAAATCAGCAAGTTCTAAACTTATACCAATTTCAGACTTTGAAACTAGAATAGGAAGATTCATGAACAAAGTAAACCATGCTCCTCCTCTCATCAGTCTGAACAATTTACAGCAGCAAAGCCAACAAGAAACATGTCCATTTTGGTCAACAACTGTGCATAATCTGGGTACTATATTTCATGTAAAACCCAACAAGTTTTGATGCAGTCAAGTGACCACAAAGCTCATTTAACAAGGGACATTCAAGAACAGAGATGGTAATTTCTAGTGTCAACCTGCAATCAACCAACCACTCCAGATTAAAGAGGCTCTGCCAACTGCCTCGGGCCACGCCACCTCTTTTCATAAGGTAGAATTTCAGATGCAACACCTTACCCTATCAAAATCAAACCCCTGTTTTTAAGCAGAAAGCCATTTTACAGAAGTTCCATTCACCTGCCACTGGAACAGGCAGAAGTAAACACTTTACAGTGTTAGCTGAACAGGACAGAGAACCATTTAGGTTTCTATCAAACTCCAGTGCAATTAGCTTCAGCAGTTCCTCTCCATCCCCCCATTAATAAAGAAAGAATACAATGGCTCAGGAGAACCCTGGTGGTTTCCATCAGCCCAAATAACACAGGGAGATACAGAAGACTTTTTTTTTTTTTTGACATAGGGGAAAGAGACCAAATTGAAGGGGCTCCTGCAGCTGAAGTAAGAACTTTTAAAGTATGGAATGAACTGGAAGTTGTTTCCCAAAATCATTCCCAAGACTAGAGTCGTTGACATAAAACTTCATCATGTGTCAGTAGCATAGAGAGGAACAAAGAAATAGTTCAGGATTAGGTCTTCATACTTCAACATGAAAACAGAGTTGGAGCTACGAAACACTGCTTAGCAGTCAAGCTCTGGACAGAAGTGCTCCCCAATGCTTAATTCTGAATACGCTAGTATTAAAAGCGCATTTTCCACACCCTCTTTTACAGACATTCCCTATGCAAAATGAGGTTTGAAATAATACGCACTAGCCAAACCATAACATATTACATATGGGAAAGAAACAGCTATAGAATACCACAGGTAGCATTGCACTGTTCAGATTATGGGACAAAGGAACACAAGCCATGAAAATGCAGTATCTATTCTACATGAACAATCAAATATAGAAAAACTTAGCCATTTTTTTAGATTTCTAGGAATCAGTAATAAATTACACTTTTTTCCTTTCACCCTTCAGACAACATTATCATTAAAAAAAGCTCACAAATGGTTCATCTGCAATTAAGATAAATTTCTGCATGGCAACACTATTCAGTGACTCCCCATTTCATAGAGTATCTCGTACATTTTGTTGTGGTAGAAAAGTACATCAGAAATGAATGAATTAAAATAATCTGTTGAACAATCTGATCAAGAGTGAACTCAATGTTTAAGCACAGATCTTATGTGCTACAACAACTAAGAACTCTGAAGTTAATCTTAAAGTGCTCTATTGAGATAGTTTAAGGTCTTTTTGCTTGGTTTTGGGGAGGTTTGGTTTGGGGTTTTTTTTGTCTGTTTTTGTTGGTTTTTAATTATAATTTATCATTAAATGTAATTTATTTCATGAGTTTTCCCACCCATTATCATTCCTCTACCCTAGCCAGCATATTCTGTCTAAAATCACAAGTCCTGAACCAACTTATTTAGCAAAAGTTTTGGTGTTTTTCCCACAGGTTTCTGCTGCAAGGTTTACAACTCAAAACATATTTCTACCATACTTCAGCAGAGTAGCACCATACTGTTTCTCTAAACCCCTCTACAGTATGAATTAAGTAGAGCTTTATTTATGTCCCAACTTAAAGGGTGAACATTGTTGACACACATTTTACGCATGCTGCAGCAATGCTATTCTGCTGTGCACATGCCAAATCCTACCACAGAGCTGTCTGGCTGCTGATCACAGTTGAAGTGATGTCTGTACTAAGCTTTTTCGTCTGAACATCAAAGACACTGATATCTTGCAACCGGACTGTGAAGTTTTGGTACACAACTAAAGCACTGCTTCAGGGTAAAATAAAGAGTTATTGTTGTCTAAATCCATCAGTTAACCTTCAGACCACAGGAGAGTCTCTTTAGTCAGATTCTGGATCTTTACACTGAGCAAGTAGAGAGTTAGCTTAGATGCCAAAAAAGCTGCCAAGACAGCCAAAGAATCATGAAAGGAACTAAAAATTAACAATGACCATTTTTTTGCAGGAGAGATAAAGGGATAATGACAAGACCATAATAAGCATCACATTTTATTTCAAGATACTATGTACCTGAGCTCAAGAGATGCTGTGAACGTTGAGTATATCTAAATATTTACCTGTCTTCCTGAAACTATCAATTTTCTGTGTTAAAATGCTCAGGGCTGTACTTTCTTTACACCTAAGCCCTCAATCCCTTCCTGCGCTGAAATATTCCTTGGAAAATGGACACAGGAGACACTTTTTAAAGCTCTATTAATAAATCGATGGACATCTGTATTTTCTGCCTTCTCTTCCTTCTTAGGAAACCACTGTTGCACAGTGGAAAATGTTACGCTGCATTGAGGTACTCTATAGGCTCTGTTCTACACTGGTTACAGCTCCTCCCAACACAAGAATTAAGAACACTGCACAGATGATCAGTGTGTGAAAGACTTTGGATTACCTGAAAACAAAAAGGAAGCATCAGTCTCACTGCTGTTGATGTCAGGCTGAGCAATATTACCCAAACATACATTTGTTAATACTGGTCATAAAATTGGCATCAATTCAAAACCAACATGGTTAAGGCATAGTGAACTGGGCTCAATGCAAAAGGCTGTGTCATGAAAATTCTTATTGGGCACTGTGACATTTAATTTTTTCTGTTGAAATTTTATAGATATTAAGAAAGGACTATATCAACGTTTCCATTCTTAAAACTTGTATTTTGAGTGAAATGGTTTCACTGTCAAATCAAAAAGAAATCCACACAAGACAGATAATTTTGTATCAGATGCATTACTTTGGAGAAAAAAAAAAAAATCATCAGATCTGATTAATACAAACTTTCAGCACTGCTCAGAAGAGCAGAGTGAGGATGGGCATATACACTTCTCAACAGCAAACACACTGTTCATTTTTAAAATCAGTAATTAATGCCTGATCATAGCATTTTACAGACACCAAATAAATTGTTATTTGTTATACTCTGCATTTATCCAATGGTTCTCTCAGCTACATGGGTCAGGCTTGTCTCACAATCCATGTCAAAGATCATACTCTACCCCTCTGGATAGTCAATCAGATACTATCGCAACGGAGTAAATATATCTGATTATTTTAAAATTTAGGTTCAAGATTGATTTCCTTCCACATATCTTACTTTTAGAGACTATTGCATATCATTCTTTTTTGAAATGCAAAATTCCATTACATTTGACAAATTACACAGTCAAAGCTGGAAATACTCTGATGCGTGATGTATATACCACTACATGCAACAGCTCTCTACAACAGATGCAACTACTCTGTACCACAGCACCAGACATTACTAAGGTTCTCCTGTACTCCTGCAGAGGCACTGTTTTCCTTCATTTGCAAGAAAGGGAGTCATCTATGGCCCCCTATTTTTTCTTTTCTCCCCATTGATTTTAGAAAGCTCTTCCTGGTCTTTGAAGGACTTGCCTTCATCAGCTGGGAGACAGTTGGTGCTGTACACTGGGAGGAAAATAAGAACAACAAAGATCACCACCACTGCATGACCCCTTGGCCTGCAAGGCAATAAAACATACTGCATTCAGAATCTGCCAGCTGAAATCACTACAGGGTGCTTCTGTGATGAATGTAAGAATTGATTTAAAGCAGCCGTTCTTCACATCTTATGTGCATATTACAAGGGAGAAGGATTCTAGGATAGGTCTCCTATCCAGCTGGGAGAGAGGCAGAGAGACAAAACGTAAGAAATAGAACAAAAGAAAAAGGCCAACAGAGGGCCAAACAAAGGGCCAGATGGTGACGGCACTCCAAATCTTTGTTAAGCTCCCTTTGCCAGTCAGATCCTCAGAAAATTAAAGGACTGGATAAGAAGAACAGGCATAACATCTTTCTGATCTTGTTTATACTATGAGAAATATACCTAAACAAGCCAGGAGGATTTTCCACCTGTTTTAAATTAATGTGTAACACAGTCCAAAAAAATACGTCTCTAGTTAATAATATTATTTACATGCGCTCTGGGGGAGAGGCCAAGCAGTGTGCTTCAAAATTGGCTCAGGAGTCTTAGCCCAGCTTCGGAGATGGCGTAAGTTTTATAATGACTGGACAACCTGGGTGGAGCTCAACACTGATTCAGCCTAAATGAATCCACATTCAGTGTAACTTAGAGAAAATGGAAGATAAATCAGCCAGACTCAAACACCTGTTTTCACAATGCTGAAAAAACACCCCCCACACCGCCTGATCTGATTTTACTTAAAATTTTATTCACAAATAAAAACTAAGAACATACTTAGAAGAAGATTGAAGGGAATGCAAAATCTGCTCTAAGATATTTCAACAGTTAGCCCTAGATCCTCAATTAATCTAAGGACATCATCAGAATGTATTCTGTACCTTTACATTTGTCCTATCGCATACGGCTTTGCCTGATCACATCACATTACCCTATTAGAGGTAAAACAGGTGGCCAGAAGGTCTTGTTCATGAAACAGTCTGTGCTGAAACAAGAGCCCTGAGTTGCAAACGTTATAACAAATAAAACCGTATTTTCCCCTTACATAGCTTTACAGGCAGTAAGTGCATACTACATAAGGCACTGGTGCAATACGAACAGTAGAAACACCAAGCAGTTTTGAACTCATGTTCAATACTCATGTTTTTTCAAAGTTCTTTAGTTTTTGTGCTCATGTGTATAATTCCTGACAAAAGCATTACAAAGTGCAGGAAAGGATGAATAGGCAGTCTTTGAAGCTAGAAGATAAAGCCAGTAATGAATGGACAACCAGCCTAATTCAGGAGCAGAGGTCTACAAATCAGAGACTGCGAATCACCACGCTAGGTGGTGTTCTCTTCTGAAGTTTATTCAGCTACTTCTAGGGTCTTTCCGCAGAAGATCTGTTTTTTCTAAAGAAGGTTTGTTTCTAACAAATCACAACCTCTCCTTCAATGGCATTATTTTCTGATTCTCCTTCCTCTGCCTGTCTATTGTTTACTGTGTTAGTTGTCTTTGACATCTGTCTTCATCATACTTGATTTAAATAAGCCAGGTTACTAGAGAAAACATATGATAAACACAAATACACTGAAATTAGCTTCATGTGAGCATATGTGATAGGAAACAAGACTAAAATAATCTTTGATCCTTTTAGGAGGTGAAAGCATCCATAAAATCTCTGAACAGCAACTATTAATACCACAATATCACAAGCCCAGCCCCTGCAGTTACCAGCAGAATTTCCTGGGAGCTGATCAGCTTTCTTCATCTCCTCTGAAATCAGATGGGAATGTCCTTGAAGCAAATATATCCTTGTAGGAAAAAATTAAGGAAAAGGGTAAATGGGAAGAAAAAATTACTTCAGCAATATAGATAAAATATTGTGTAAGTGAACTTGTGGTTGTCATTCAAAGCTATGAAATGGGGGAGGACTCAGTTTTCAGATCTAATCTCTTCTCTGGTAGCACTACTGGAAAAGCATGAGGTAGGTCAGTGGCTGGCAGAGAGGAGTGAAAAGCCTGTGTGGCGCTAGGGTGACTTCTTAAGTCAGCTGAGACTATTCACAGTTCTGTGCCTCAGAGGATCTTCAGGCTGAAGAATCCAGGCTGGCCTGAACACAGACAGCAACTCCAGGGGCTGTAAGATCATGCCTTGACATCCTATATTGTGCATTCAGTGCCATACTCCTTTAAAAAAAGAGAAATATGGAATGTGGAAAATTATTTGATAGCAGCTCAGAAGATAACTGGGGTAAACCAGGCATAATAACAAGACTACTACTTAACTAATGCAAAGACTTCTAATAGTAAATGAAAATGAATATCAGAAAAAAAAACCACAACTGGAAACCCTAAAACCTACCCAGTGATAATATATAAATAGGATTATACTAGTTCAGAGAAAAAAGAAAAAAAGAAAATTACTAATGCCAGTGTGCATTGCAGTTTTAGGGGAAGTAGGTCCTTTAAAATGAATCTGATTCTATTCTGTAAGAGTTGGGTAAGATATCTTGGCTAATGACCAGCGGGGAACTATCAGTGAACAGAGATACCTGCAGAAGGGATCTGTGATGCCATACACACAACTTCTCAACTCAGGGGAAGGGAAGCCTCACAGGACATGACACAGAGCAGTCTACTTCACTGCTGTCTACAGAAAGAGACAAAAAGTCTATAGTTGTCCCTCCACAGCTTACACAGAGCTACACTGTTTCATTTGGAAATAGTAAAGTCCAGGGGAATTTCCAGGACGCCCATAAAGTTCCTTCACTGTAAGAACCACCATAGCGAAACCACCACGATGGCAGAAGAATTCAGAGCCACTGCATCAGCAACAGTCAGCAGGAGAAAACTTGCTAAAAACCAGGAAAGGCAGATGAGATGGAGGAATTGCTAAGAAGGAAAATGATTCATCTGTTACCTCTATCTTCCATAGAAACCTCTCTAAAGCTGGTTTAAATAAAAAGTAGTATCTTGTGCAGACCACTGAGCAGAAACGCTCTCCAAAAGCATGCATATCTGGCACACAGATGTCTGGTCTGATACATGCTGTCCCAAATGTTTGCAGTTAACCTATCATTTTGTCTTCACTGTTACACTAGTTTTTCTATGAAAGCAACCTACTGACCGTCTCTGTAGAGAACTACGAAGAGCAATCCAAGTCACTAGGTGTACCTGTTCCTTCAGCCATACTGTCCAGCCACTGTAATGTGGCTAGATAAACCACCCTATGTTATCCTACCCTAATCTCTCTTAAACTGATTTTTCTAGTATCACTAAATGATGTGGTATACCTGTGGAAGAAGATTCAGAATGACTGCACCCAGCAGTTTCTATCTATATTTGCTGTACAGGATCTCAGAACAATTTACACTGCTTACATCCAGCCACTCTAATTTGAAAGGCACAAATACAAACCTACAGTGGATTACTGGAGGAGCTCAGTCACTTTCCTATTAATGCAACTGAATTTGCCAATATTTTCAAGGACAGAACTGAAAAATAAGACACTAGCTAGTGTATCTGGGCATTTAGATTACTCTTCTGTGACCTTTTAAAGCAAAGATTATTTGCCATGCCACAGCAAAAATACGACAGTATGAACATATACACATGTAAACTAGAACAATCACAAAACTACTGAGCTTCTCTGTAAACTGATGTAGAGCATCAAGTTCTGTATTACTTTACACCCAGCATAGTGCAATTGCCCTCATTAGGTTACACCAGTTCAGAGTTTCATAAGGGAAAACTTTATACCATTTCACAGTTTCATAAGAGAAAAAGCACACAGTAATATTTCGTTTAAACTTGCGTGTCTACCCCAAGAGTACACGTGCCCTTTTGCCACATGGAATACCCTACTGTAACTTACACAAAGTAGCTCCATTACATGGATTATAAGGTACGGAATCTCTGAAGCTACATGTAACATGGGACTAATCATAGAATCATAGAATAGTTAGGGTTGGAAAGGACCTCAAGATCATCTAGTTCCAACTCCCCTGCCATGGACAGGGACACCTCACACTAAACCATCCCACACAAGGCTTCATCCAACCTGGCCTTGAACACCGCCAGGGATGGAGCACTCACAACCTCCCTGGGCAACCGATTCTAGTGCCTCACCACCCTAACAGGAAAGAACTTCCTCCTTATATCCAATCTAAACTTCCCCTGTTTAAGTTTTAATCCGTTACCCCTTGTCCTGTCACTACAGTCCCTGACGAAGAGTCCCTCCCCAGCATCCCTATAGGCCCCCTTCAGATACTGGAAGGCTGCTATGAGGTCTCCACGCAGCCTTCTCTTTTCCAGGCTGAACAGCCCCAACTTTCTCAGCCTATCTTCATACGGGAGGTGCTCCAGTCCCCTGATCATCCTCGTGGCCCTCCTCTGGACTTGTTCCAACAGTTCCATGTCCTTTTTATGTTGAGGACACCAGAACTGCACACAATACTCCAGGTGAGGTCTCACAAGAGCAGAGTAGAGGGGCAGGATCACCTCCTTCGACCTGCTGGTCACATTCCTTTTGATGCAGCCCAGGATACGGTTGGCTTTCTGGGCTGCGAGCACACACTGCCGGCTCATGTTCATTTTCTCATCAACCAGCACAGCATATCTCCATCACAGCTGATGGATGGACGTGCTTTACTCAGGTCCTCACATCACATTTAAACTCTGAACTCAAAAGTGAACTTAAACCATCAAAAAATAATTTAAAAGACCAGATCTGCAAACATCAATCCAGTGGCTGCATTCCCAGAACAGTAAATGTGTGCAGACCGCTTTTGTTATTTGGATTAATTTCAGCTCTTCAATCCTTCTGTCTTTCACCCCACTTGCAAAACTGCCAGTCCTTCCACTGGGATATACTAAATGGGGACAACTGTGGACATGGGCATCACATGCCTGCGAAGAGCTTGCTTAAGGACTGAAACCGTATCAGTAAGTACATCACAAGAGAAGTATGTTGCCTAGATTTGAAACTGGCCCAGTATTAAAATGTCTAACTGACCAATAAAAGACAAAATAAGGTTTGGTCTAAAAAAGTGCTTTTACTCTTATATGTACCCTGCTTCACAGAACAGCATGCAGCAGTCTACGCCGTTTTTTCCTACGTATAGGTGCCTGGCACAAACAGAAATGAAAAGTGAAGGTTGTGCTTCAGATGCAAAAACCAGAAACTGCTGAATCTTGAATGAGATTAGGTTTTATGATTTTATCTTTTTTTCATAAATATCATAATTTAAAAACAAAAATAAGTACCTACTGACATTTAAGAAGAAGGAGTTTAAATCAGGCCAAGTGGCCCATTAAAATATAACCCAGTTATTATCAATCCAGAAAACAGGACTGCCTTCTAATGACCTATTCTATGAAAAACCTACCATCAACAATATGTATTGCTGGTTGACAACACAGTATGTGTAGATTTTCATTGTCCTGTGGATATGCACAAAATATAAAAAGCTTCAGTTTCATGACTACCAAGATACAAGGGGTAAGGGGAAAGGAAAAACAGTGATAATTTAGGGCCAGAACTTAACAAAGAGCATATTGGGCATTTTTTCTGGTATTTATCTTAGAAGTTTCCTCCCTGAAGTCATGCAGTTTATCAACCTGATCACTTCAGAGCATACAAATGGGTAACATGGGGACTCAAACAAATATTTGAAAGCTTCTAGCTCCAGTTTCTAGCATCAGTCACAGCAAGGAGCTGCAACATCCTCCATGCTTGCACGGTTCTGGCAGAGCATCCTCTGGAGAACTACAGCTGCTTCACAGCAGAAACGGCCAGGAGAGATTGCAACAGGCTGGCTCTTGCATGCCTTAAGAGTCAAGCAGGGAGAAATGCAGACCTTGCCCACCTCCTCATGCCTTCTACACTTGATGAATAACCTTCACAACATCTAAGCTATGGGATGTCTCCCCACATTCTTGAGGAAAGATTGCTGCACCCCTAGCATACCTTTTGAGAAAAAGAAGTCAGTGGAACGCTGCCCACACCCGGCCATGTGAGTAGGCAGTGCTCAGGGACAGCTGTCGAGGACATTAGGTGGGGAGGGAGGAAGGAAGCCTTCTGTAAGTGTTGAATGCATTTGATGCAGACCAACCAACCTTTTCAGAATTAAATTTACATCCTCTGCTGTCACAGACCCAAATGTCTGTGTGGTTTACTCAAGGCTAGTTACTTTGCTGAAACATAGATGGCACAGGAAAATACACAGCTCTTGCAAAGGACCAGGCAAGGACTTCAATGGGATTAATCATGCTTTCTCAACAAGGTCAAAAAAAACATTATAATCAAATTTCTTTAAAAAAAAAAAAAAAACACTTCTTTTAAACCACAAAAGTTATCATGAAACCAATTAAAAAATTACAATTATATTTCTTAAAACACAGCTTTTTGGTTTTTTTGGGGAAAAGGGGGCAAAACCAAACCATATATATATACTTAAGAACACAAATAATATCTTACAGAAAGCTTCACCCAGTCTGAGAGGAAATCAACACTTGACTAAAGCTCTTTGTCAATCCCATTCCACTAATATGATTACATTTGTTGAAGAAGGCTATATACTTCTTGTACAGCATGTTCTTCACGTGTTTTGCTTTCACCTACACATTTTGCTTTCTCAAGCAATAGCTTCAGTCTTGTATTTTTCCACTATAAACTGACATCAACCCAAAACCTGCCCCTTAACTATTCAAGGGCATGTTGGCACAAAAAAAATATTGCCCTTCTAAGCAGGCTGGGTGTGGTATTTGAATGCTGTACATTCCTTTAGTTAATTGAAAATTACATCCCTCTTTTCAAAGGTTCAGTAAACAAATGGTTTGGCAAAAAGACAATGAGAAATAAGCCAGGAATATGTATCTCAAATAACTTCTATTTCAAGTATGCCATTAATACATACGTTGATATGCAACAGAATTTCTGAAGTTTTAAGCCTTTAAAAGGAAGAGAAAGAAAAATCAGAAAGTAGGGCACTACTAAACCTAAGAGACTGGCAGTGAGTCAGACTGAATATCTGTATGTACAGGTCTACTCATCTCAGTGAATCATCACAAAATTGAGACCCAGATCAATACAAGGTAACACAAATTCCTTCTCCCCTCACTTCCCTTCTTATTTTTCTCTCCAGAAGACCCATCTGTGGCAACCATATTCATTTTCCAGACATGTCTTGCCTACTACTGACATGGAGCTGTTTCACAGAATAGGTCTGGGTAAATTTCTGAGCCTGTATCAGTACTATCATGTCATTTATTTACCCAGGTACACTTATCTGGAACACAGTTTTCTATAACATTCACAGAAATTACATACACATTCACAGTCACTAAATACAGTTTCAGGAATTCTTAAACAATACCAAATTAATTACTCAAATCAGCTGAGCATGAAGAAAAAAATGTTTATAAACTGAGACATGCTGAGTTTGAAACAGTCTGTTTCATCCAAACACTAAAAAAGGGACAGACTTCTTTTTAGGGCTTTTAATATTTATTCTTAAGCCTCCTTTTTATGCAGCCAGGCTACCATTATTTTCAACATTATCAACTATTAAAAATAGTCTCTCAGATACTTTTTCCTTGTCTTTTGTTACATTCATGGATTTGCTCCTTAAAACTTAGGGCAGTCTGCTTTCCACTTGAAAGAGATGGACGTTTTCAGAACAATAGAAAAGCACACAATAGAGAAGGTTAATTTCAGCTAAGTACATTGGCACAGTTGACCACATTTCACAACAACAAATACAAAAAAAAGTGTTTGTATACGTCAGTAAGAATGGCCCTGTGCGCTCCAGCTCCCACAAGCCACCCCGACCCTCTCATCTGCTTCCACACAATAGGCAGAGACTGTGAACACAGATTGTTCCCTGTGCTAAAATGTCAGTGCAGCCTGGCTCAAACTTCAAGCTGCAGGCAAGCCTCTCTACCGGGTCGAAGAAAGAATTTTCTTAATAGTTCTGCTTTAAATGGTCATGGGGAATGCTTCCCATGGTGCACTGAGTGCTCACTATATCCTTTCAGCTGGACAGCACAGCCCACCTCACAAAACAAATAGGTTTGTTAATTCATTTTGTTCAACAAGTTCAGGAACTTGGAATAAGTCTCTCTACTCCCAACAAAGTATTTCCAAATGTAGTATCAGAAAAATCAAATAATTTAAATAAACCCCAACAAAACAACACTAGCATCAAAAAGAAAACACATAGTTCCACTGGCCACAATTCCAGGTAAAACTACAGCTTTTCAGAAAGGACATGTCATCCCCAGAGCAGAAGCAGCACATACACTGTTCTATAGTGTTACTAATTCATTTCTCCACACTACCCTTATAAGTCTAACCCACTCCTTCCAGAAGCTGCCATGTTGGTGTGATCAGATTAAATGGGATTTTTATTTACAGTCATGAGGCTCCTCACTGCTCTCTGATCTCAGCACAGAAGGTCAGCTGCATAAATAATGGACAACTGAAACTGCACACTTATGACCAGACATCCTGTTTGCTATGAATTCTATTTTTAATACTTTTCATGATGTTAATAATGGGAAGTCCAGGTTTAACTCGTTTGCTTTTGGTTGTAATTAGTTATATGTAGTTAGTTAATCCCAAACCACTTTCCTGAGATCCCAGTGTGTACTGATTCTACTTCTTGCTGTCATGTAGAAAGTGTCCTTTCCCCGCCAAGCTCCTTACTCCTGCATTTCAGAAGCTTTTCAGACGCTCTTCAGACTGCTCTGAGAAACAAGGACTTCAAAAAGGTTCCCCTGTTACCTAATATTAAAAGCAGTGTAGTCAAGGAAAATTGTAACATTTGGTTTCCGTATGGAGGCCAAGACATTAGAAAGAATATGAAACTTAAAACATTTTACGCAGAAATCTCCTAATAGCGGACTAGCCAGAAGGCTGTGAAGGTTGGGAACTGCTGTGAACCCTCAGCACCCACTGGGAGACATATTTAGGACAAAGCGTTTCTTAACAAGGACAGTTACTCCTTCCCCAAAAACTGTACAGTGTGGATCCTACCTAAACTCAGCTTCATCTTACATACTGGCTTTTTGAAAACTAATTATTTCTTCTCTTTGAGGCAATAACGAGGCACCTCTCTCAGCTGTCTTACAGTTACTTAAGATGCAACTGCGAATACTCATCCACTACTTCTTTGTAAATGATCTCTCTCACACACACTTCAAGCGCAGCAGCTCCTGCTGAAAGGTAGTCAGCTGCTTCTTGCCCTCCCCCAGATTAACTAGACCTAGCAATGGTTCAAGTTTTAAAAGAGCTTTTTGACTGAACAGTCACACTGACTGGCTTATACACAAAATATTCAGTCCTCTTATCTTGCTCAGTTCAAATTATCTTCTCTCCCTGTATGGGCTATAGATTCATAGAATGAATGCTACACAGTAAAAGAAAAAAATAAAATGCATAAAACAAAACCCCCAGAGAAAATAGAGGGAAACTTGATCCTTGTCCTTTCCAGTGGGAATACCTTTAAAGCCTGCAAAAAATAGAAGGCTGAGAGAATTAACATAAATTCAGAGCCTCAGATGTTGATACACATCTTCAATTCTATCCCATCTTTGGCTTTTGCTGAAACAAAAAAGATTCTAAGTAATACCAATGTTCTTGTTAGCTGTTTTAGGAGCCATTCCTACTAAGAAGAAACACGGAAGGGCTTACCTCACCCAAAACACTCCGCAACCTTCAGATACAGCTAATTTTTAGCTAATCTTGTCCATACTTCAGTCAAGAAACAAAATGCTCTATATAGCCACTGTTCTCCCTAGAAACCCAGTCATGTTATCAAAACCGTCAGCGTCCTGTAAAAATATTTAATCTGGGTAAACATTCAAGAGCTGCTTGGTTTTCATTTGGATAACCACCTCCCTCCCATCCGTACTCTGGAACAGCCTACTTTGTAATAGAAAGGCCTACTTCAAAAGTACTAGTCCTCACAAGATGACTGCACCTTCCTTTAGAATCTAAAATAACTAGGAGAACTATTGGATGGCGCCAGTATGTCCTGGGGTTTTTGGCCACATGTAATCCCCACTTCCAAATTAGAATCTTGTTTTTATTGCAGATTAAGTGGAGATACTTTCATGAGGTATGATTTGTATTTGAGCTAAAATGAAATCACCACATTCTCAATATTTTTTTAGCATTTTCCTCGCATTTAAAGATGCCTGAAATCTTTAAAAAAAAAAATCTTACAGGCACATTCCTGGAGAACCAGCCCTCTACAGTTTATATTATGTGAGATTGTCTTCCACAAGAACAGATGCACAATGGTACAAAAAGAAATAAAAAAAAGCACAAGTGCAGACTTTAACCTTTTATCTTCTCTTGTTTTTTCATAGGCAAACCACAAAAGAAAAAAGCTAAACAGAGGTTTAAATCAGGTAAAGGATAAGTATTCATAAAAGTAGTGTATCTATAAACATTCTTTATTTAGAAATAGATATTTACCCTTTCTTGCAAGGGGAGGAAAAAGTTTTCCCTACAAAGCAATGAGGAAAACAAGGGCAGGGAACATGGTAAGAAACCAATGTGAAAATGCAGGCAGATGGGATTTAATGTAGGACAGGAAATTAAAACAAAAAGACTGCATTTGATACGTGGTACTGTGGAAAGGCTGACTTAACAACGGTATGCTCTACCTTTCATTTCCCTGCAGGCACCCAGCGCTAACCCTGACACCAGCAAGGGAATAACCCAGCAGGAACCACGGAAAACACTCAAGCGTGGGCAGGTGACTGACTGCCAGAATTTTTAACATTGCTTTCTCGAATCACACATCAATGAACTTGTCAAATCAACGGCTCCTTCCAAAGCACAGCACAATTCTGACTTGAAAAGAAAAAACTTCTAGGAGAGCTGTGATGGGTCATTTCAAAGTTTAATTTCTATCTGAAGTGGCATGGGGCATTTCTTTCATTCATAATATAACATGAAATACTGGCAGAAACAGCTGTAGCAACCCACCATAAAAAAATCACAGCAATATAGATATAAAGCAGGCCAAGGAAACAAACAGGAAGTCCACTTGGCCATTGCCACGTCACAGAAGACGTTTTCTAAAGTATTCAAAAAAAGACAACAAACAAAAACAAACACAAAAAAAACCCAAACATTGTCTGGCTGAAATACATGGCATGGTTATATGAAGCTTAGGTGTTAAGAAGGGGGACGGGACGGGACGCTTTTTGTGGGGAGGGAAGAGGGAAATCCTGAAGGAAGGGAAGAAAACTTGGGCAAAGACATCTGAGGGGGTTGAAGGATTTTTTATTTCTAGAATTTAAAATCTCTTTATCTATGTCCCCTCAAGTCACATAAATAAGAACCTTTTGTATCCTGAATATATTTTTGACCCAACAAAGAAAACATACATGAAAACTGTTTGCATCCCAGTTGCCTGTTGTCAGTCACATGCTTCATAAAAACTTGAAATAATTCTTCTCTTGTGACCATGCCTAATTTAATATGAAAGTCAGAATTTCAGCTCAAACCCTCAGGGGAACTCAGCTGGATTTAGTGTTAAATCTTTGCCAGTGTTTTGGAAAGAGTCTGCATTGCAAAACATCCACCCAGTCCAATCTTAACTAAGCCAAGATGGCAAAAAAAATCAACAAACTGGAAAAAAGCCACTTATATTATAAGCTAGCCTCCATAATATGAAGGATATCCTTGTAAGGGCATCTTTAATTGACATTTATCTTTATATTCATTTATCTTTACATTCCCATCCCCACCTCTAACATTAAAAGCAAACATAATTAAGTAGCCAAATTCTCCTTACTTGTAACTTAAAGCAACTTTATTACTATGCCCAGTTTTGGAGTGTTTTACAGGCCAATTGCAGAGCTGTCTGTAATATTGCCACAGGAGAACAGAAGCCTCCCCAGTGGAAAATGCAGGTACTGGCCAAGCATGGGGAACACTGACTCTCCTTCGACAATTCCTTTCCTATGCCTAACAAGATCTCCCCAGCCAACATGGGAGTAGCAGTGAGCATTACAATATCTCAAGGATATTGTTTGTGTTGATAATACTTCACGGCTTGGTCACTTCCTGTTTTGTGACTTACAAATTTATAAAAATTGTAAATATGATTAGAATCACAATAATGAAAGTGATGGTATATTTATCCAATGTCCCAACTTCTCTCACTTTCCAGTTTTTTCTTCTGTATAGTGAATATTGAACTAGGTGGGGAGGTTTGGTGTGGGGTTGTTTGTTGGTTTTTTTTTAATCTGTAGGTGACTAATCCACAGTTCATCTTCTACGGCCATAATCAGGTCTTCATAAACTTTAACAGATACTCACAATGTTACAGCAAAGTAAAACTCACTTAAAGTTCTTCAAAAGTAACCCTTTTTCAACTCAGATTTCTTAAATCACGAGTTTTTACTCTGCCATGAAAAGACATTTTTACAACATTTTAATAATTTGTCTTATTCTGAGGTTTGAGGGTAATAAAAACATTCAGATGAAGATCACTTGGAAAGACATAAATTGAAAACCACTAGCTTCTTATTGATGAAAGGAATACAGTCAAACACTGGCTAGGGTAGTGGTTAGAGAAACGCGCTGATGCACACGGTTTCCCTTTAGTTTAAAAAGGAGGATACAAACTAAAGCAGTAGCAGAAGTGAACTGTATGTGTAAAGGGACCTACAGTTCACTTCTCAGCTGAGGGAAATAAGCAGGATACAAGCTAAGAAGGAAACCAGAATTCCTGAGTCGTAATGGCTCAGCCATCTCTCTGCCACAACAAACATGATGTCATAAAGACAACATAATTATGGAGCAACAAAGTGATATTTTAGACATGATCATCTCACTAAACTACAATAAATCAAACCACTTACTGGCATTTACACCCACAATGAGAAGAATCAGGGACACATTAGGGAGCACTTTCCTCTACAACCAAACAGTTCAAGTCTGACAGTTCAATATAAATCGAAGGTTCTTAGTAGTTTCTTTAAAAAATAAATTACAGGCACCAAAATAAAGCAAAAAAATCGCAAGCATATGGCACTATGGAAGAGTAAACAATATTGCTTTCAGGCCTAGCCAGGGGATTACTGTCACATGAGGAAATCAAGGTTGACTTTTAAAAATCTAAAAATAATTTTAAGAATGCTTCCTGTCTCAATGCTTTGGACAAGAGAAAACAAATGAAAAGACTTAGTGTCTACACGCCATCTAGGTCATTGGTATTACACAACCTCCCTTTTTAAAAACACTTCAAACAAATTCCTATTCCAGATATTCACAGGCTTTAACTGATGAAAAACAAGCACAAGATACGAAATATAACCTGGAATTACAAAACTGATTGTTTTCCTAAAATGTCCCTCTGTCCCCAACAAACCATTACAGAATGGGCAGCCTGATCATATTTATTTTAATTTAATAGAACATGTTAGGTAGTTACTGGCATGCCACTTACCAGAAGGCTGGATCACTACAGAGGACACTCACACAAAATACTTCACTCTACCTTTGTCTTACACAGCTGCAAAGCAACACACATCATTAGGATAAGCATACCTCTACAGCAAATTATGTATGCAACTGTTATTTATCACAGGTTCCAGCTCTGCACTACTTCCAAATTAATGAGACAGGTGCAAACTTGTCCATCATACCTCTTTCTGTGTGGTGAAGACACCACACAAGCACATTTCTGCCTTCTAAACTAAGTATCATACCTCCAACACCCTATCATACCATGCCTGAAAGTTTTACAGTCAAAAACTACTTGCACTGAAAAAAACATGATTTAGCAAGCCTTTACTAATTCCTCTAATCTCCGTTCATGTTGAAAGTTACAAGACTGCATACACTCATTTAGATGGTCAAAGGCAAAGAGGTAAATATCTGTTCATCAAATTATTATCCTTTAAAACACACTCAAATCAACACTTAGGTTTGATATTTATAATCAAAAAACACTAACCATAGCCTTAATTACTAGGAAGCATGTTCTACTGCAATACTGTCATGGTTTAAGCCCAGTCGGCAACTCAGCCATGCAACCTGCTCTCTTACTCCCCCGCCTTCCGGAGGGATGGGGAGGAGAATCAAAAGAATGTAACTCCCATGGGTTGAGATAAGAACAGCCCAATAACTAAGGTATAACACAAACCACTGCTGCTACCACCAATAATAACAATGATAAGGGAAGTAACAAGGGAATACAACCGCTCACCACCTGCCAACTGATACCCAGCCCGACCCCAGCAGTGATCTAACCCTTACGGGTAAATGCCCCAGTTTATATAGTGGGCATGATGTGCTGTGGTACGGAATACCCCTTTGGCTAGTTTGGGTAAGGTGTCCTGTCTCTGCTTCCTCCCAGATTCCCCTCCTCCCTGGCAGAGCATGAGACTCAGAAAGTCCTTGGTAAGACTAAACATTACTGAGCACCAACTAAAAACGTTGGTGGTATCAGCGCAGTTCCCAGGCTGAAGGTCAAAAACACAGCACTGCGCCAGCTACTAAGAAAGAGAAAAATGACTGCTACTGCTGAACCCAGGATAAATATAGATAAAATGAAATTATCCCATGCTTAACTTCATCTTTCCAGTCACACTGCTATACAAACTTGGCCTCTCATACTATTCCTGTGGAGATGAAGTCACAGCACCAGCTCCTGGTCCCATCTCTGCTACAGGTTAAAATATCACCAACCTACTCTTACTTTGGCACATAGCCCACTAATTGCTTAATGGACAATTGTCTGGCTTAATTCTTCAGTGTTTATAAGAGAGAGTGCTTAGGTGAAGGTTTGTGTTAGGAGACCAAACTTGAAGACCTTAATCTATTTCCTTGCTTTGCCCAATTTTCTTGGGTGTCTTTGGACAAGATATCTAGCACCTCCATGCCTTGATTTACAATCTGTAAAATCAAGTTAAACATTCTCATTTCAATTCTGAAGGACATAATTTAAAAAGAGATGTTACACGCTATAATTGGGTAACTCACGCAGTTGTAATGAGGTCCTGACATAGACCACCTCTCCCAGTTAAAACACTCCGGGCAACAAAGAGAAGTAAAACCTCCTCTTCAATCAGAAAATTGGTCTCTTGGAAAGATCCTGAGGATGAATGACTAAGGCCTGACTCAGCTACGCCTTTAAATACATGAGTGTCTTCAATGAATTCGTCAGAAGGACAGCCAAAACACAGGGAAATCTCTCAAATTTAAACAAAAGCAAGACATTCACAGTTATGCAGAACTGGCACTGAGCTGATAATATTTTCTTTGAAATAAACAGGATCTTGAGCCTGGAAACATCTAATATTCTCTAGCTTTATCTCAGATCCTTCTGCAATACGGATGAGAGAACTTAAGCAAGGCAGTCATCAGTCTTCCAAACTAAGTCCTAAGCCCCTTTTTTCAGGTATTTGTGTTAGGAGCAAAGAAGGAAACCCACATTAAGGCAGTCTGTAACTGCCATTTAAGAACAGCCTACATGGGTGTTCACCACATTTGGAGTATGCGGCCTGGAGTACATAGGAGACAGTTCACAAAACCAAAACATTACATTTTGTAAGGAGCAAAAGTAATGAAATCTAGTTTCTTGGAACTTGTGTTTCATAGGCTCAAAGTGTCAACAAAAGTGTTGCCTTTGGTTGGTACAGTCATAGTATCTTCCCCCTCATGTGTCTGTTAGGATTCCCAGAAATGATAGAGCACTTCTGCCTTGCCTTTATGTGGGCTTTTGTCACAGGCAATTCTTGCAGGAACATGGCAACATTAGAGCACTAACAAGTTTCAATGAAAATAATACGCAATGGATGCCTCAATTAAAGGCAGAATAGCGATAATTACACATACAGAACAACATAATTGCCTAAGCTTCTTTTCCATGACTATTTTTTTCTGGATAAAAGTAAAAGAAGCTCTTGAAAATGCCTGTTAACAAAAACAGAGCTACAGCACAGGAGAATAACAAATTTCTTGTACTTACTGGCAATCATTTATGAAACAAAATTAAGGCAAATTGAAGTATCATTACCCTATGCTTCAAGAATGCTGTTCAGGTATGGAGATGGCCTGGGTCAACCTCGATATAGGACAACAACCTGGCTTAACCGTACAAAGAGAAAGTGAAAACATTTTCTGTCCACTCATACACTGCAGTTCCAATAAACTGAGAGATATTAGACTTTAGATACATGTCTTATGAGATTAAAAATACTTTTTGTATTTATATACCATATGTAAATATATATTTATACAACATAAAGATCCACACTAAGGCTGAGATACTGTAGCCTAATTTCAAATGCTGGTATGGGTTTCACAAAACCTTTAAGCCAAACATCCAGTGAGAGGAACTAGATAATTGTGAGTAGTCACTCAACCTGTCCACACAAAAAAAGTGACACAAGAAAATAGATATGGCACCGACCAAATGAGTATAGTACAATTTACACACCTTTAAGAATTCAATCACATCTGTTTAATTAAAGCAACAAAGCATGTATTTGCTTTTAACAGTGAGCTACCTTCCTGCTCAAAGCTTCTTGGGGGGCTGGAAACAGAGAATGACAATACTGTAAGTTGTACCCATGATTACTTTTAGTACTATTACCATCAAAAAGTGTATTAATGACTACCAAAACCTTTTTAACTGGTTTTATAAAAGGCCTGGCCTTTGCCTTCTGTGCTTATATACTTCTTCCATTAACTATGTCCGTACTTACAGACTGCTATATATGTGCTTTTACTATATAGCATGTGAACATAATCTAAACTGAAAAAGACATGAGGACAATAGTTAAGACTCATTATCCTACTGCTGACAATGCGTAATAAATGTAAGACTGAAATAAAACACACATAAAGCTGAAATATAGCACACATTTGAGCCAGCAGACCATTAAACCTCCTCTGGAGTCATTACAGTCAATCACATCAGGAAGATTGGGGACATTTAAATCAAATGGATTATTCAGCTGCCATGCACAAGAGTATATTCTCAACTAATAAAAGGTCCATAGGAAATCCCGTAGAAGAAAACTTGCAGAGTGTTTGAACGCAGCGTACTACTTTTTTCCAAACGTACTAAGTTGCTCCAGTTGGAAAAGCCCTGACAAGGACAGCCTTTTTTCTGCTCCCAAAACTCACTATATCACCCCTCAGAATTCACTGTATAAACACTGGTGCGGGCAGATATTTGAGGAGGACTAAAAATTATCAAATACTTTTTGGTTTTCTTTTTTTTTTTTTGTAAAGAACAAAACTGCTCTAATTTTCCATTTCCTGTTTTATTAAAGAAAAAAGGTATTTGTAAACTAAGGTACAGAAGAGCACATTTCAACCACCAAAAATCTGGCTTTAAAATTAGAAACAACAACAGACTGAAAAGTTAGTGGCATTAGTTCATCTCAACAATATAATTCACCTTGTTAGTATCATATGATATTATGCACAAACACTGCCTAATTAAAATGCCTCCAGTGACACAGGCTGCCAAACAGTGCCCCCACCACAGGCATGTAACTGATTCTTCCTACAAATAACAGGCACAAAACTCTCTACTAAAACTGCCTTTTTCTTTCCTGCACAAACCTTATCTTTTGCATTAAAGTTACCTTAATCTTTCACTGCAGAGGATGGCCGCTGTCTTGGACAGCTATACTTAACAGTGATGTAATTATCTGTAAACTTTATTTCAACACATGGCCATGTGGCCTAAGTTCTCCTAATTTAGAAGTGGTCATCTCAGACACTGAAAGGGAATGCATGTTGATAAGTTGCTTCACTAAAATGTGGCCTAATACATAAATACAATCAGAACTGTTATGACTGTTTTGATACATACATATTGTATGTTTCAATATATACATAAACATAAAAATGTGGCCTGAATGTGGCCTAATAGGCATATTCCCCCTCTGACAACATGAAAATTAATACCCATCTGGGACACTCGATGTGAAATACACCACGCAACTGCACTTTCTTCGTAAGAGAGATAGGTGCTACTGAAAAGGAAAATGAGATCCTGACACAACACTGCTGGAAACAGGATAAAGCTTGTACTGTAGTCAGAACAGGAGTAATTTTTTAAAAAACTATTATGGCTCAATCAAAAATTCCACTCAAATTTCTGTTTGTTTTTTTTTTTCCCCATAGTTTTCTTGTTCTATTAAATGGTTCTCAAGTGAACTCTGAAGCAGCACTATCCTAAAAAACACTACTTTTTTGAAGCAGTACAATTATAGTTTCAAACAATCCATAATTACAGATATTTTTACAGGGATGGAAAACTAAACGCTGAGAATGTTTCATTTTAAAGGCCTGAAATTTCATTCATATGTATTCAGAGCAAAAGTTTTTTCAAACGGCAGGCTTTATTTCTCAGATAGATTAAGAACATCTACTGCAATTGAGCTCTTGTGCATGATGTGGGTGTAAAATTTTCCATTCAAATCCCTGTTTGCCACAAGAATTAAATGTTATTTGTAATCAGCAAAGGCCATCTAATACATTTACAGGGCTCCTAGAAGTTCTTTGAGATTAACAGAATTTGGAAAGGCCAGGTACAGCAAATGACTCCACCAAACACTCTGAAGAACACTTGAGGACTTACTGCCGTATTTCTTCTAGCTGTTAAGCACTTTGCAGTGCACAAGCTCAAAAGATGTTTTTCAGATTTGACCCTTAGTTTGATTCTCTGATTGGCGGACTCGAGTAAAAACACTCATTTTAAGAAACAAAAAAAAACATGGTAATTAAAGTCTTAAATTAATTTTAATTTATGTAATATTTCTTTACATAAATTAGCAGAAGCATATAATCCTGAATGAATTCCTTAGTTAAATAAAAGCTCTCTTTTACTATGTTATAGTTTCTTCCCCCTACGTATGCTTTGCTAAGACTTCAAAGTATTTTCTACTTGAAGTATAACACCACAATCAATGAATTACAAGATTTGGTTTTCATGTTTCAGTTACACTGGTGAATTTGTTGTTATAGGACAAAGCAGTTAGCATTAGTCATACATATCACAATTGGTTTTGCTTTGGTTGTCTGGGTTTTTCTATTGGAAACTTAACAGCTATTTCAAAGTAACTTTTTCTTAGGTTATTAACAGAGCTTAAATACTGACAACTGTAAATCTCTCGAATGAGAAGAATGATCGATAGGAAAAAAAATCGAAGACAATTACATTTTTAGTAAACTAGCAGACATTTTAAACATGTGAAAACTACTTCTGAGAAAACTGCAGACATTATTCTGGAAAAGCTGAATTACTCCTCAAAGTTTCAGTATAGAAACAAACTAAAACTGAAAGAGACAAATGCAATTTTGATAATCTGCACAAATCATCTTCCTTATCTGATATATAAACATATATGTTTCAGTGCTCTCCCTAACTGCTGTGTACCCTTGGTATCTCATCCTATGACACTTTCTACCATAGGCATACTTTCAAAGCAACTTTTATATTTTAATATTGAAGTTCATATAAAAGTGAGTTAGTCTCTTAATAAAAAGGCGTGTTTCCTCTTAAATCCCACAGTGGATACAGATCATCTGCTACAATTCCTTTGGACTGATTGAAAGATCATTTTCTGCTGCCTAACACCCAGCACTGGCATAGATAATGGAATTCTTTTTTTCCAAGCAGGCAGTGTCCAGTATCACAACAAAAATAATAGTAACACTTAGCATTTCTATCACACTGTTCATAAATAACGCAACACTAATTTTGACTAAAACTAGATGTGCTGACCAGCAAAATGACAAGATGAAGAAACACAGTAATATTAAATGAGTGAAGGGAATGCATGAGAATAGGAGGGATGACAAAAGCAGAAATGCAATAGGTGAGTGTGTTTAGGCTTACGTATGTGTATGCACACATCGTAAGAAGAGTATCTACAGAGAACCATGAACAGAAATCAAGGTGGGCAAAAGGTAACTCAGAAAAAGCAACTGAAAGTAAACAGAAAGTAATGAACAGTACTGAAGGCGACTGAAGGAGACAAACGAGAAAGAGAAAGGAACAGGGGTGAAAAAGAAGATTGTAATAAAAGCTACTACAAAAAAATAAAATACTTCAGAAACAGAGCAGTAAAAAGGCTGAAAGGGGAAAAAACTCAAAAAAAAAAAAATCAGAGAGAAGAGGAGCAAAAGAACAAGGGCCCTTAGTTACATGACTAGAAAGTCTTTCTCACCCATGGAATTTGTTAACACTGCTGCAATCCACTGTGAGTGGATCCACTCAGGACAGCAGCACTGCAACTTTCTACATGAGCTTCCCCACTGGTTTATATGTCCCTTGAGTGCAGTTAGCACTAGCAGTTACATAGTTCTTACCCAGCACACGCTATCTTCAAATGTTCTTTAAATACACATACGTGTATGTAAAGTCAGCTCCTACACACTTAACTGTTTAGAAGGCAACTTTTTTAAATAAGTATTTCCCCTGTAATTGTTAGCAACCTTTCCTCCACAATTCCTTTTCTCTTACTGCAATGAGTTATCTGTCCTAGATTTTATGCTTGGACGGAGAAGCACTTGGTTTGATTTGGCGGTGTCTCTGTATAGCAAAGCCATACATCTTGTATTAGAAAAAGGACTTCCTACCACAAAGAAAGAAAAGTGACAGAGGAAAATCGGATAGCACACGCACATGAAAGTTTAGAAGCTACATTTAGTAATTTAGTGCTTGTTTTGAAAGGATAAGCAGGATCAATGTGAATTTCAGTTTTCCACATGCAGCAAAATGCACCAGTATCCTTATTTTAAACATACTTGTGATGTGAGCTGGTACCCACTCTGACTTCTTTGTTTACTCCTTGCTCTGCTTCTCACCTCCCTCTTTTCACTCCATGGTTTTATTCCTACCTCTGCTAACTTTTTCAAGGGCACCCTACTTTCCATTACATGCCTTTTTCTTTCTTGTTGTCTTGTTTATCCCCAAAGTACTTCCATTGCTTTATGTCATTTCTGCTACAAGCCAATACAAACATGACTGAAAATCAAGAATTCTAGCAAAAGAGAGGTTCGCACCATCCACACTGACTGGTGCCATGCTGGAAACCTACTTGTAATCAACTCCAAATGAAACAAGACAATAAAGATCTGACCACACCTCTACGGCAGATGAGGAATCCCACCCTTGCTGCCTCCTCAGTGGTTCCACTACAAAACATGTCATTACACCTTTTCCCTTCCATGGGGTTAAGTACCCAGCCAATGCAGTCCTGTGAATCTGTGCTCAATTTCTAAGAATTATTAATACTTACAGATAACAGAAGACTGTGTATTCTTGCCTTCAATTTTAATTCACATTTCTGCTCACAGACCTTACTCAAGAATTGCTGTTTAAAAAAACCACGACTATACCTTAGGTTTACACATTATGTTTCGCATTTCTAACAGTAAAATAGAAAAACTGCCCCCCCTGCCCCCCCCCAAGAGAAATGGAATTTTATTGGTACAAAGGGGTTTTGCACTAAGGAAGCCTTCTCCAATAGAAAGGGATGATAACAGGTATAACAGCATAAGGTACCTCTAAGACTACTGTTAAGATGTATCAGGGAACTTACTTTGCACCATTTAAAAATTACATAAAAACGTGTGCAGACTGTAGCTTGCAGTAGGGCTGTACGTACTGTGAATGCATTTTGCTCTCGAATTCACACAGTGATACTTTTTTTAACTTTAAAATTATTCATCTTAAAAAGATTGAAAATACAAATGCTACACATACATGCAAACATTCACAAACCAAAATATAAAGAGAAATGGAATTACTCAGTGCAATAGTTTATGCTGTCTCTGTTTAGATCATTTCATTAGCACAGCACCACAGAACATCTTTCCTAAACAATGTATTCCAGTTACAAAGTAAAAGTAGTAGTGAATTACAGGATGCTATTTGGTGGGTTTTTAACTCACCATGGAGCTCATAAATCCCCACACAACAATGCACTTCACAGACATTTGTCATATACTGCAATGCCCATACTAAGGCAACACATCCAGGAGTTGGCAGCCATGCTATCAGCAAGAATTTGGCTACAGAAACAGCAATGATTCATCATGCATTCTAGAAGCACTGTCGAAACAGCAAAACAACACACTGCCATTTTAATCCTTTAAAGGTAACAGGTTTAAAAAAATAATTCTGAATCTGTTTGTAAAAGAAAACAGCTATTCAGAAAAGTGTGGGCTAGTCACTTACCTCTCTACACTGTGATTTAAATTGTCAACTCAACATTACAGAACAAATGTATCGCAACAGCTAAATAAAAAAATCTCTGATTTAACGATAGCTTAATTTAGGCTGCACTCAGTTTAAAAAATCTTCTGTATTAATTATAAAATAACCATCTAGGCACATTTTCATTAATTGAAATCTGCATTGCAAATAGATTATTTCCAAACTCACCCTCTGAATTATGTGACAACAGCATAGTTAGAACTATTTGTTTCAATGTACAGGTCACATCTATTATTGCCCCAATGTCCACAGTGAAAATTGTCAGCTACCAGTAACTGAACGTATGCAAACAGTAGTAGGTCCTGTAAAAAGCGCTCAAGTTCTATTAATTTCTCTGACGAAAGCACTCTTTTCTTTCTCCCTTAGAATGTTACAGTTAAAAACATTAACATCCAGTTAAAAACTGGAACATTCTGAGGAAGTTGTCTTCTAAATTACCTACACCTGAAAAGATTATTGTTTCCACTGTAATTACATAGTGACACTGACACTTTTATCAGTAATGCCTTTTCGCTGTCACCTTGTTGAAGATGCTAAAAAACACTTCTATAAAAGCTTAAGAAGGTGTCATTGGAAAGCATTTTGGATCTGCCACCCTTCATCCCATTATACAGACGCACATTGGGAACCCTTACCTTTTGGAAAACAACTTCATCCAGCCTTCTTTTCTTTTTGCCACTTTTTCTCATCATCTGGTTTGTCCGAATCCATTTTGTGACCTGGATTAAAACCATAGTGCTTCTTTAGCAAGAAGATGTTACCCAAGCGCAGCTATTCAACATTAGTTAAGAAGCTATAAACAGACTCCAGACAACTTTTTCCATTGCTTCACTACAAAGACGAACAGCACTTCTCCTGATCTAGAATGACATGGTCTGAGGTGATCTGGTTAGTTACTTGTGCACGGTCAAAGTATGAGGTGGTGTTCACCTCAAGAGCTTTCAGTTTAAAAGTTTTGTGCATAGTAACGTTTGATGACAGACCGGGTTGCAAAAGGAAACCCGGACAGAAAGTTACCACTGCGGTGCGCAAAAATCTCTGTGCTTTACCCCTTGCACCTTCTATTTCAAGTAAGAGGTTTTTCCAGCCACCCAGTCCAAAGTTGTTCCAGACTACCAACGCCAAATTTAGACGATGGGGTTGTTATTATTTAATAAAGAAGTAGCTATTCAGTTTCTTCCCCCATACAAATGGTTTTATTCCCGTATAAAAGCAACTATGTTTTAAAGCATGGCGGGGGTGGCGAGGGGCGTCAGGTGAAAAACTTGGGGCGCAGACTGATAAAGGAACGAAGCGGGGGCAACGTAAGAGCTGCGGAAGATTTTCTCCTCACCTCGCCGCTCACTTGCTGGACGAGCCGACTCTCCTTCCACGTCTCACCCTCCTCCAGCAAAGGCTACATGGGGGAGAAAGCGCACGCTAAAGCGGGCTTGCAAGCGGAGTATCCCCGCTTATGCTCCGCTCCCCAGGGCCGCGGGGCGAACGGGACAGGACGAGACGGGACGCCCTGCAGCCAGCCCGGCCAGCCCGACACCGTCCCCCGGCCCGGACCCAGCGTCACCGAGCCGGGAGCGCCCGGCCCGCCACGCCCCGTCTCGTCCCGTCCCGTCCCGTGCCGTGCCGCCGTTGCCGTCCGCAGAGGCGGCACACCGCAGCCCTCGGTCGGAAATGAAACACCTCCGCGGGGTCCGCCGCACCCGAGCTCCGGCCCCCAGGCCTGTGCGCAGAGGAGGAGCGCTTGAAAAGCGTACGGACCAGCGGCTCCGGGGCGGCCCCGCCGGGGCTTGCCGCGCCTCCCCCCGGCCCAGCCCGGAATACCGCCAGTGGTGCCTCGCCGGCGGCAGGCGGGGCGAATACCGAGGCCCCCCGAGCTGCGCGGGACGTGCGGCGGCCCTTCGTAACGTCCGCCTGAGCGCCAGTCGCGGGGTTACGGTCTGGCTTTCAGGGAGACGCTCGCTCGTTTAGTCTGTCATTACGGCAGCCGCTTTCCTGTTAACCTTCCTATAACCGCCCGCTATCCAGGTATTCACAGAGGAAGAGCTAATGGGGCTGGCTCGAGAGAGGAAGCACCACCACCATGAGGTGCTTCAGACTGCCCCCAGTACTTGCTTGATACCTGAAGAATCCAACTATTAAATTAACTTGGAGGGCCTGAAATGTGCCTTAAAAGCAAGAACCAAACCAGCTCATTAATCATGTGACAGCACAGCAAGCCCCTAATTGCGGGTCCAGTTAAATGCTTTATTCAACAAGAGACTGCAAGCAGGTGATTTAATTTAGGCATGTGATTTCAACAGATGTTTCTGTGCTCTTTGAAGAGGATATACAAGCTCTTCCATGATGGAAGACACCGAAGTAATGTCAGCTATACAAAATTTGAACACTCTAAATTCCTAATTTAGGATTTTACTTAGTGATCTGTGTTTAGCATTTAAAATGACAAGACAATAAAGGATAGACTGTATCATACTGGATATAGTTAAAATTATGATAGAAAGGTATTTTTCGTATTTAAAAAATAATATACTCTGCGCTATATATGACAATTTCCTGACAGCGTCAAAAGAAAATCCATGTTCTTGTAAAAAAATAAGGCTCATTAAAGCACATATTTGAGCAGATCCTCCTATATGTAGAATTAGATGGACTTTGCAAACAGATTTAAGCAAAGAAAGATAGGTCCAATTAGTCTGTGCTATATCTTGACGGTATCCCTTTATCACTGAAAAAAAAAAAACCCACACCAAAACCACTCCTACCCTTTTTGTTTTACTGCCACAACATGCTTTTTTCAAGATCAAAAGCTTCAGATCAAAGCCAAGATCAAGCTCAATGCTTTAAATAGAAGCAACTTCACTATGAAGCATTACACAAAAAAGAACTTTTTAATAGAGGTATCACAGTAGAAAATCGTACTATAGATTTTTATTTCATACTCGCCACAGGCCTACTTGAACTTGCATATTTTTATTTTGTAAAACTACAGCAGATTTTTACTAAATGGTAATTCTGGAAGCTCCTACAAATTGGCTCTTGAACTCTGCACATTTGAATGGAGAAAGAAGAACAGAGCATAGTTCAAAGACACGAACAAGGATATGAACAAAAAATGATGTTAATAAGAAGTACAAACTAATGTAGCTACCTAAACAATATTCCCTTGGGTCAGCCAACAGATTAGATTGTGCATTCCCACAGATACAGTTATGCAAAACACTGGGAAATAGAGACAGTATAACAGATTTATACTTTAAATCCTTTGAAGGGTTACACTTCCTGTCTTCTCAAATGTTTGGAGAAAACTAGGGGAAAAAAGTTACACGAGATACTGATTTACAGACCTGCAGACCCTGAGGCTGATTTGGGATGAAAATCCCAGTACACACAAACATATGCTGTGTTAAAACTCAGAGGTAGCTCCTGTTTTCCTGTTAGTAACTGCACAGCAGTGAAGGAAACCCAACACGAGTTATTACTTACTTTTTATTCTGGTAATAGACCTTGTGGAGCCAACACCTCAGGTGATGGCATACCAAATTTAAGGGGAGAATGGCTCCATGATCCTACATCAGCCGTTCTGTTTGCTGTCCACATGACACTGTAATACTTGAAAACCCTCACAACAGAAACTAAGAGATTAGTCCTTCCATCTTCCATGCCCTTCTTTCCTTGGAAAGCCTTTCTTTCAGGGACTGCTAATGGAGCTCTCCTATCTAACACTTAGGTTGGGAACAAGCATTTATACATGTCAACATATGCTAGGGTACTTAATTCTTGGAGCAGCAGGATTAAATATAACTGAATTTTGAAACAGGGAGAGGGGGTAACACTTCCTACCAGCTGGGTGAAGGCAGGCCCATAAATAACTTAGGTAAATAATTTAGACAGTGATTTACATCAGCTATTTTTCAAGCTAGATCCCAAGGATACAATGAACTTTGAGGATTGTATATAGCCTAGAAAACAATAGGATATTTGAGCAACAGCCAACTCTTTCATTTTAAATTGATATAGAAACTGGTTTTAAATTTTTCAGGCTGTGATGGCTGCTAATGATAACTCAATGAAAAATCATGATTATGCACTTTTCCTTTGCGTAAGTTGTCTGTAATTTCTACTCTAATGCTAAAACATTCAGTATTGGTGAACTTCTTAGTAGCTTGTTGTATCCAAGGTGAACACTGAATAAGTGCTTACCAACATTTTTTGGATACTGGAAGGCAAAAAAGAAAAGAATGAAAATGGAGGAATAAAAATATTTACTGTAAATAAATTTTTAAAGAGCTTTTGCAAAGGAGAGGAAATTGATAACTAATGCAGTCAAGTTATTTTCCAGTCTCTCCTTTCTAGAGATGGTATTTTCCTCTCAATTACTGAATTTTAAACCCCATACACACACCCACATTTATGTACTCAGGACTATGTGGACACCAGCAAGCACACAGGAAAGTCTGAAGATTTTCCTATCGCATCATGTTTTCTCCCAGAGGATGGAACTAACTTCACCAATCTGCAGACTGCCAATTTTGTACCTTTATACAACCTCCCTTGTAACGTAAAACAAAAAAATGGACTCCCCCCCAGATTTGTTTATCGTGATATTGCCTACATTTTAAGGCTGATGCTATCACATCTGTGATACCAGTAAAAGATAATTTAATGGAGCTATGATAAAATTCAAGATATGTAAGTGTTTTCCTGCCATTGAGAATATCTATAGGAAAAAAACCTACTAGTTTAAGTTTGGAAAACTAACTTACTTGGAAAGTGTGACTATGATGTGCCCTCAGCACAACCTGTGTAACCTGAAAACTGATCCAGCAGAAGAGACCTGGCTTCCAATCTTTATAAAAAGGTTCAGAAAATGAAAATACAGCAATGTGTTTTATCCAGTATCTCACCAGATAATTAATAATGGCTTGAAATACTTGACTGTATTCCCCAAGGGCAAGAACTGCAAGGATTTTAAAACACAACTGTTACCAGAAAGACTAAGAGGCAGTAGGCTACAAGTGAACATGGCAAGATGGCTGGTCCATCCATACTGCAGTATATCAGCAGCAGATCAAAGTTCCTGGAAATGAAATCCAGCCCAGAATGTGGTCCTTTGAGAACAACAAGTCCCCCAGCTGACTCTGCAGTTTTCATGGGGACAGCTTTATTCACTTTGTGTGTTTGTTTTGGTTTTTTGGTTTTGGTTGTTTTTGGGTTTTGGTTGGTTTTTTTTTGTTTGTTTTTGTTTTTTTTTTAATTTGGTTTGGCTTTTTGTTGGCTTGGGTTTTCTTGGGGTTTATGTTTGTTTTGTTTTGTGTGGGTTTGTTTTTTTTTTTTTGTTTCGAGGTTTTTTTTTTATTATTATTATAGAGAAAAACAAAAACATGTCTTAACATGGCTACAGGACAGTCCTGCACCACTGATGTGCCAAGCAGTGTTTTTCTTACTTTTCCAGTACAAAGAAACTCAAAGAAAATGAAGCAGACTTTCTTTCTTCTTGAAGAAATAAAATACAGCTTTCAGAGTTACTGAACTCTGGGTCTTACTGATCCCTTGAAGAAATCAAAAATCCTTCCAACAGTTCTTGTAAAGAAACATATTCAAAGCAAAAGTCCATAAGCTTGAACAATGACCTTTACTGCTCGCTTTTGTATTGACCAATAGCTTTGTCAGCCAGTACACTTTTCAAACCTTTCTTTCTCCTGACATCTTAATTCTGGCATGTAAATTTTACTGTGGGCTTAGAGGGGAGTGGACAAGAATATTGAAAGCAACCTGGAAAAACATTCCTTTCTTATGGAGGTGAATGAGTTTTAGGAGAATCACTTATTTCCTTCATGATTAAATAGGAGGTAACCATCACCTACATCTTCAGTCTGACTACGAAGCACTGCTTAATGAAGGGGGATGACTGAAGGTAATATAAATCTGGAAAGATCTTGACATTGCTGGTGTCAGCTTTTGTGAAAGACAGCTAACTGACAGATGTGGAACAAAGACCATTACACAGATTTTGTTACCATCTGACTCTACAAGTTTAGCAGCTCAGTGTTTTTGCAGAATGTGTGAGAAAAGCACTGGGCTGAAAAGCAAGAGCTTCCATTCCCAACTCTAGCCAGCTGGGAGTGCAACAGCAGGATGTGAACCCTCAGGATCACTTCGAGTTTCTGACTGGACCACTGCAGGAATCAGTAGGTCGCAGTGTTTTGGGTTAGCATTACACAGGGCTACATGCTTAACTCTATCCTCCTGCATTAAAACGATCTCAAATATTATTTCCTGAAGGAGCATTTGATTTCCCCTTACTTCATATGGTGTGTCGCATGCACTAAAACTACTTATGAGGACTCCAAACAGGAGAGATTTCAACCATTTTGAAGGCTACTCTTTCCTTATTAAAATAGAAAAGCTCTTTTCTTGCAAGGTAGCACAAAAAATATTTTAAAGCTTTATGGATTGTTTCCACTGGATAAAGAAAACAATGGGCAGGCTAAAAATTAATTGGTTGCTAACTTCTGTGCTTTGGATGTTTTTACAAGCAATGGGTTAAAATTAATGTTTATTGCTATGCAAGCCCAGCTGTGTCCTGATTGGGTCTCAGTTCAACATTTTTCTATAAAAGTCCTCCCTCTATGGCTGTGTTTCTACCCCCTGCACATGTAGGTGTGAGAGTGGGAACTTGGGAATGTGAACTCGATCCAGCATTGATCAGCCAGGCAGCAAACTGTTATTGTTCTTTAGATACCAAACATAACTCCTTTCTAGTAGGGATAAGCTCAGTCATTCTGCACATAACAGAGCTTTTGTGTTCAGTGATGCAGTTAATAGGGAAAGGGAACAAGAATGACTGCTTAAGATTTATTAAACTTAAAAGAGGTTCTAAGTGAACTGAGTCCACAATTATTTCAGAAACTGAACATTTGTTTCAAATGCATTTCAACTTCTTGAACAAGCTATGACTTGTGCAGATTTACTACACTACTACTACTGTACCTCTGAGCTGGACACGTACAATACTGAAAAGCAGCCTGAAGAAAAATAGAAAGACATCTGTGAAAATATGGTTTTTAACTGGCAAGCCAATGTTCTAGCAGACCATTAAATCCAGTAAAGTATCCTGCTCAGACATAATACAGACTCACAGTCCCAGCAGAGAATCTCAAAAGCAATTTTTCCTGAATTATTCAATTAATGGTTAAATTAAGACTCCTAAAACTGATTTTTAAAATTCACTTTTAAACAACAGAAGCACTGAAATATTATGGCAAATACTTTCAAATGTAACATTTAAAAATTAGTATCTACATTCAACCTAGACAGCAAGTTACTGAGCACTATACGGGTGTCCAGCTTGAGGCCGACTGTTTTCCAATTTGAGAATGTGATCACACAACAATTTGTAACAATGCCATTCTGAACTTGAATGTCTGTGTTTTTCTCTTAAAATGACCAGTCATATGCAATGCAATGCATGCGATTACCCTAAACCCTCCAAAACTATAAAAATACTCTAAGCTATGCCTGAACTTGGAAGAGCTCTGAAATATATTTGGGCTCTCAATGACATGTAATGATGTATTTTATGTAAGCAACTTCCTTGAACTTTTGCATATTTAACAAACAAGAATTTGTCACAGATGTATCGTGTTTAGCTGTATCTAAAATACAATTTATAGGAATGGCTAAATAAATTACAAAGCCATTTTATGCCAGGAACCTTCTTCAGATCAACACAGGCTCTGTTTAAGTAATAACAGAGCTTAAAACTTAGTTGATAGTTTGCTACAAACAAAATAGCAATTCTCCGTATACTATTGTCTATTTAGAAAGACTTTCAGATGGATAGTATTTATTTAAAACATCTTTCAGAGTTAACAAAATGGAGAGAAAGGGTCTCTCTGTGTGATCTGTCTTTATTCGTTTCGCTTTGTGATTCATCTGACATTTATGCACTCTACAGTACTATACACATTACTTGATTACATTATTGTATTTTCAAAAATCCAATCTTCAAACCTTTTTTCTTACTGTGCTTGCTATCATTAGAGAAGACATTAATCAATTTAGATTGTTGACCTATGCTCATTTAAATTTTGGACTTGCTAATAACCTTGCCAAGATTAAAAAAACCCACAATTTTTCTAGAGGGGAAGTGCTTATTCTTCAAATTATGCTTTCCTTGTACAAGTACTTCTCTTAAAGCAGCAGTTATGCTTTCTTCAGATTTCTTCTCAAATGTCAACTAAATAGAATTCAGCTATGAAGTCAGCTATATTTGCTTCGCTGATGTTAAAATACACACAAAACTCTCCATGTTCAAATAAAAATTGAAAGGATAAGTAGCAAACTTTAGTATCTAAGCAGCAATATGTTATTCTTGTGACTAACAATACCAACTCTGAAATTAATCTAACAGAGTCACTTTTAAGCTTCATTAAATAGGTAAGAAAATTACACCTCTTCATAGGGCCCTTCCCATTTTATTTCGCCAATCCACAAGCTTGAATGAGATTTTCTTATTTGACAGATAATAATAATAAAACAAATTTGCAAGATAAGGCATGAATAGCAATGCCAAGAAATATCAAACAATAACAAACCCAAGCCTTAAGTTACACTCTGATTGAGTAAGAGTTATTTTTCTCTTGGAAATTTTTTCTAGCACTCTCTACTAAACTTGGGTGAACAGTTTAGTAAATTTAGTAAGAGCATGCTTTTAAAAAATATTCTAATGTGGTTGGTTTGTTAGCAATTGACCATAGCTGCTACCCTGTGATGCATTCTCTGGCAGAGCTATCCCTTCATCTGTATTTTTGTCTTAGTAAAATGAAACAGGAAATCTAGAAACCTTATAACTGGGGCAAAAGACATAAACCTTCTTAATAACAAACTGCTTTATCAGAAATCATATTAAGTACTTGAGCTGCTCCTGTAATATTCTCCTAATATCTATGAAACTACAGAAATAGCTCATTTGCATTGATTTAAAACCCTTTACGATCTATATTTCAGTTTAAAATTTTTAATAGTTTTTCTATGAGTTTCCTTTCCAATTCAGTTCTTCGTCAAGCAGGACAATCCAAGAGCCAGTCACATGCAAAGAAAACCAGAAATACTATGAACAGATGAATATTCAGCACTGGAAGATTTCTTTTGATTGTGTATTTCTGGAAAATTAGACGATTTACAAGTCACATTAGTAGATAGAGCTTAAACTACTGCTGTACCACAGTAATAAAAAGCAGTGCAGAGAAAAAAAAAAAAAGGAGTTCTCTTTAAATGGCAAAATTCTTAGTATTGCAACAGGAAGCTGTGCTCCAATGTTTATTCAGTATTAGAAAGCATGGAGTAATATTCTTGCAATACACACTATGTATGAGCTGTACATACTCTGAACTACTGCTTTTAGTCAGATATACTTGACCTACCTTAAACATTAGGGTAAAAGAGCGGGTAAGAATTAAGCTTTACCAGGATAATAAAGTAGCAAAAGGGACTAGGAGAAGGATACAGCAGTGCTATCACCTCTTGCAATTTTTTTCATGATTTTGAGGGGATGTTTGTCCCCCTAGTGCCTACATCTCTATGATCATAAAAGACTTGTAAATTACACTGTAGGATATGTTGAAACTAAACATCATGAAGGAACAGGGCAGCTACTTCCCCCTCTTATTTTTTCTAACTGAAGAACAAATCTGGACAAAATGATTTTTGTAACACAAAGTACCAAATGGAATACCCAAGGAACATTGAAGATAGCAAGTTTACTAGTAAACAGTAGTGTGTTATAAGCCAATGCAGTTTCAGAGGCAAAAGGTGGTGAAACTAAAATGAGCTAAAAATATACATGTAAGAGTATGAGATGCAGACACTATCTAATGTTTATAAGTATACTTCTCAATTGAGCAGTGTACAACAGAGTTCAAAAGGGGGAATTATTTTAAGCATATTTTTTACAGGTTAATTATCTAGGGTCGAATAAGAGTAACTGGCTAATATGAAACAAAACCAAGTCTGTACAGAACTGAGAAAAATTTCCTCAAGAAGCGTATGGTCTGTTAAACTCTAATCACATAGACTGAAAAACACAATAGAAACTGTACTTTAGAGAACAAACCATTATCAGCAGTGGTCTTACATGATTTCATAGGCGTTTTCGAGCTCTAAATACTGTTTTGTTCTTCTATTTCTTGCCAACTCAACTCACTGACTAAAGTTAAGTGATTACTACTTGCATATGATGAAAAGCTGCTATAATCCCCGCAGTGAGTCACCTCTTGAGACAGAAGTACATGCTGTAGGTTGCTTGATTTGATAAAAAGTGTTTTCAGCAAAACAATATGTTTCACCTTATTTAACACCACCATGATGTGTTCCCAGAAAAAAAAATCTTCATGAATGCTTCTACTTCAGAAATGCTTGGTTTCATTTCTTATGTTCTTTATTGTTTTGCGTGTGAGAAAACCTTAATGCACAGCAAGCCTAACGGCAACCACTGTACCGTGGCACTCTTCCATGTAAGAAGGAATTGGCCAGTCATCACCACACACCCTTTTTTATAACATTAACCTTTAATGCTTTAGATAATTATTTTTTCATGGCAACAGGCCAAATTCTGGTTTAATTTATAAGTCTGACTCCCTTACATTAAATTATTCTTGGTTACTGCTGATATGAGCCTGAAAAGTAGCCCAAAATTTAGAAAAGACAAAATGACTTTTCAAAGAATGAAATTGTATTAGAAATTGACAAATACCAAGGTTTCAATAGTGCAAGTTATAAAAGGGTACGTATGTATGTGGTTCCCTGGACAGAGTTGGAGGTAGGATTTGGAATGGCAAATGTAACAAAGCACAAGTAAAGGAGTACAAGATACTCAGTTAGATAGATACCATGACATATAACATATGTAAAAAGTACAAAATTCCTCTATTGGAATTCCTCTATTGGAAGGAAGACGGTATGTAACATTGCTTCAGCAGTCTGGGTAGTAGAAAGTATTTACTCTCAACCGTCTTTTGCACAAGTAGCTTTACAGTGTCCTTACGCTAAACACTGTATGAAGACAGTGAACTGAGGGGTGGGCACAGAAACAACCACAGGCACTATAGAATATAAAGGTTCTCATATGGGAAAGGTATAAAGAAACCATGTTCTAATTTGATTTTCCAAATGGATAGCATGATGCATATTCCCCAATCCCATTACAGAGGATTGTCTCTACAGTAAGGAAGTTTACTCTCCAAACGCAGCAAAGTCTTAGATAGTATTAGTAAATTTAAAATGTTTACATTCTCAATCAAGATATTTCTCACTAAACCACTGAGAACTACTTTTTGTTCCTAAGGTGCTGCAGGATTGAGTGACTATCATGCTAGAGGACTCTATCATACATTCAATAAAATAGGGGTGATAAGCAGAAAGTTGCTGAATCCTGTGTATGGCACAGGATGCTGCTCCTGAGCCATTGAGACATCATTGAAGCAGACGTTCACCAGCTGCTTCTCAGTTGTTTCAGTACTCAGGAAAGGTAGTCAACTTCAAGGGATTGTCTGTACCTCATATTGCTTATGCTGCCTGACAGGAGAGTGAACAGTATGAGGAGGAGAAAGGAGCTGACAGAAACCTTCCTCTACACGCACCCTAGTCTGCTTACCTGGCAGCCTACATGAAAAGGTCAGTTCTGTAGCATTCCTGGGCTGATATTTATTATGCAAGTAGTTAACCTCCATGTATGAAGGTGGTCTATGTGCCTTTACATAAGATTCAGCACATTAGCCGAGTGAATAGTTTGGTGAAATAATCTACATACTTTTTAAGGGGGGTTCAGTATCCTGTACAGCACATGAGTAGATTTATACGTCTGTAGTCAGTAAATACAGTCATATTTAGATTACAGATACTACTGTATTGAAAGACTTGATTTTAGGAATAGAGGATCCCCAAATTATTTAATAACACACAAAGGAAACAAGGTTTCCTGTTTGCTGAATGACAACTGCAGTTCTTTCAATAAAGTGAAAACAGCCTCCCATAAGATCCTAAGAAGTGCTCAAGGCAAAAAGGGTAAACCATCAAAAACAGAGTCAGAGGGAAGAGGCCAGCAAGCTGATGCTCAGAAGAAGCAGAATACTGTGTCAGCAGATATTGTAAGTAAAATGACAGAAAACTCTTCCATTTCAGGCAGACATTTCAGCATTTACAACTACAGCTGTGAAATGTTAGTTTATCCCATGTACTTGAAGCAGCTGTTCTACAACATATTGATTCTTTTTATCAGAAACAAAACTTTAATCAAAGCATAGCATTGAATTCAAGGTCCTTTTTCAACAAATGACTAAATATCAAATGCATGACTGTCCTGGGTTCAGCTGTAACAGTTATTTTTCTCCTTCCTAGTAGCTGGCACAGTGCTGTATTTTGGCTTTAGTCTGACAACAGTGCTGATAACGCACGGATGTTTTAGTTGTGGCTCAGTAGCACTTACCCTGGTCAAGGAATTTTCAGTCTCTCATGTTCTGCCAGTGCGGAAGGGCAGAAGAAGCCAGGAGGAAGCAGAGACAGGACACCTGACCCAAACTAGCCAAAGGGGTATTCCATACCACAGCATGTCATGCCCAGTGTATAAACTGGGGGGAATTACCTGGGAGAGACTGATCACTGCTTGGGTCGGGCTGGGTATCGGTCGGCAGGTGGTGAGCAGTTGTATTCTCTTCCTTTGTTATTTCCCTTATCATCATTAGTAGTAGTAGTAGTACTTTTATATTATACTTTAGTTATTGGACTGTTCTTATCTCAAAGGAAGAAAATAACCCAAATCATTCTGAAGGCGAGTTTTGCCATAAACCAGAGTAAGCTTAAGGGACTTGCACAGGAGGTTCAGTTTTTGGGAATAAAATGGCAAGAGGGAAGTCGCCAGATCCCCACAGATGCAACCAACAAGATATTAGTTGGTAGAAACATTGCTGTTAAGAAAGAAACACAATCTTTCTTGGGTGTTGTGGGGTTCTGGAGAATGCACATCCTGAATCACAGTTTAATTGTAAGCCTTCTCTATCAGTGACCCAGAAGAAGAATGATTTTAAATGGGGCCCTGAGCAACAACAAGCCTTTGAGCAAATTAAATGAGAGAGAGCTCATGCAGTAGCCCTCCGACCAGTCCGGACCGGGGCAGACGTGAAAAATGTGCTCTGCACCACAGCCAAGGAGAACGGTCCTACCTGGAGCCTCTGGCAGAAAGCTTCAGGGCAAACTCGAGGTCGACCCCTCGGCTTTTGGAGTCGGGGTTACAAAGGATCTGAGGCCAGCCATACCCCAACTGAGAAAGAGATACTGGCAGCCTATGAAAGGGTTCGAGCTGCTTCGGAAGTGATTGCCACTGAAGCACAGCTCCTCCTGGCACCCCGGTTGCCTGTGCTGGGCTGGATGTTCAAAGGCAGGGTCTCCTCTACACATCATGCAACTGATGCTACATGGAGTAAATGGGCTGCACTAATTACACAATGAGCTCGAATAGGAAATCCCAGTTGTCCAGGAATTCTGGAAGTCATCACGGACTGGCCAGAGGGCAAAGATTTTGGAATGTCAGCAGAGGAGGAGGTGATGCGTGCTGAAGAGGCCCCACCATATAACAAACTGTCAGAAAGTGAACAGCAATATGCCTTGTTTACTGATGGGTCCTGCCGTATTGTGGGAAAGCATCGGAGATGGAAGGCAGCCGTATGGAGTCCTCGACAACAAGCTGCAGAAACTGCTGAAGGAGAGGGCGAATAGAGTCAGTTTGCCGAGGTGAAAGCCATCCAGCTGGCCCTGGACATTGCTGAACAAGAAAAGCAGCCAGTAATCTCTATACTGACTCATGGATGGTGGCAAATGCCCTGTGAGTGCAGTTGCAGCAATGGAAGCAGAGCAACTGGCAATGCAGAGGTAAACCCATCTGGGCTGCTGCACTGTGGCAAGATATCGCTGCCCGGGTGCAGAACCTGGTGGTGAAGGTACGCCATGGAGATGCACATGTACCCAAGAGTGAGGCCACTGAGGAACACCAGAACAACCAACAAGTGGATAAAGCTGCTAAGATTGAAGTGGCTCAGATGGACTTAGATTGGCAACATAAACGTGAATTATTTTTGGCTGGGTGGGCCCATGACACTTCAGGCCATCAGGGCAGAGATGCAACATACAGATGGGCCCGTGACCGAGGGGTGGACTTAACAATGGACACTACTGCCCAGGTTATTCATGAGTGTGAAACATGTGCTGCAATTAAACAAGCCAAGATGTTAAAGCCTCTTTGGTATGGAGGACGATGGCTGAAGTACAAATATGGGGAGGCCTGGCAGATTGATTATATCACACTCCCACCAACCTGCCAAGGCAAGCGCCATGTGCTTACCATGGTGGAAGCAACCACCGGATGGCTGGAAACATACGCTGTGCCCCACGCCACTGCCTGGAACACTATCCTGGGCCTTGAGAAACAGATTTTGTGGTGACATGGCACCCCAGAGAGAACTGAGTCAGACAATGGGACTCATTTCCGGAACAACCTTATAGACACTTGGGCCAAAGAGCATGGCATTGAGTGGGTATATCACATCCCTACCATGCACCAGCCTCTGGGAAAATGGAACGGTACAATGGGCTGTTAAAAACCACACTGGGAGCAATGGGTGGGGGAACTTTCAAGCACTGGGATACACACTTACCAAGGCCACCTGGTTGGTCAACACCAGAGGATCTGCCAACAGGGCTGGCCCAGCCCAGTCAGAACTTCTACATATTGTAGAGGGGATAAAGTTCCTGTGGTGCACAGAAAGAATTTGCTGGGGAAAACAGTCTGGGAGCACCATGCAGCACTCAGCCACTCACTCATTTCCCCTTTTCCCCTCCAACTCTGGGAGGGATGGAGAGGAGAATCAAAATAATATAACTTGTACAGGTTGAGGTAAGAACAGCCCAGTAACTAAGGTATAACACAAACCACTACTGCTGCCACCAATAATAATAATGATAAGGGAAATAACGGGGGAGAGAATATAAAACTAAAAGGGGAAAAGAAAAAAAAACCAAACTAGCAGTGATGCACAGTAAATACAATTGCTCACCACCCACTTACCAATACACAGCCCAACCTGAGCAGTGATCTGGGCCTTCTGGGTAACTCCCCTCAGTTTATATGCTGGGCATGACGTGCTGTGGTATGGAATACCTCTTTGGTTAGTTTGGGTCAGGTGTCCTGTCTCTGCTTCCTCCGAGCTTCTTGTTCCCCTCCTCACTGGCAGAGAATGAGAGACTGAAAAGTCCTTTATCAGAGTAAGCATTACTGAGCTTTACACAACTGGAGCATTACACAACTGGAACACTGGTGTGTTATCAACATTATTCACAGACTATAGCTGAAAACACAGCACTGTACCAGCTACTAGGAAAGAGAAAAGCAACTGTCAACAGCTGAACCCAGGATAGTAGGACAGCAATGAAGTATGTTACCCATGCCTAAGATTTCATGAGCAAGTAACAATATTCACAAAATGTCAGAGTACAAATAATTGAACATTTAGTTACTGCTGTCAGTATGGCTTTTAGGTAATTCATATACTGTCAACTGTCAACAATGCGCCTTACATTTAATAGAGTCTACAACTGTATTGTAAAGCATACTTCCATATGCCTACAGTATTAAGCAACAGAATAAGTTTTGTAAGATTTGCCCTTTGTCAGGCTTGTTGAGACAATGGTAGAAGCAAAAACCTGCAACCAATAAAAGCTAAACCCCTATAAAGATGTGGAAAGCAGTCATTATCAAAACTATGTATTTTAAACCATGCCTGTTTTAAGTTCAGGTAATGATTTAAATAACATATAATGTAATGAGAAATGCAAGAATCCAGAAAGAACTGGGAACTGGTATTTTGTATTTACCTTTGGTATTCCAGAAGTGTCAAGCCAATTCTGGAAGATGCTTTCTGCAGTTAATCCAGATCTTAAAAGAAAAAAATAAAAATAAAAATTTAAGACATACACAAAAATATCATTTTTCCTGTATGAAAATTAACTCTTTAGAAGCTAAGCAAAACCCTCAAATCCATGTACTGATTGTACTGCATTGGTACTACATTCTTTGGGTTTCATAAATGAATAATACCATCAGAGGTGACATGAGCAAATTAAAGACAGATCAGGTATTACGTGCTTAAAACTCAAATGATAAATTTAGTGCTAATGAGGATTGACAGAGAAAATGTAAGACGATAAACTACATTTACAAAACATGTAAAGTCTGAACAGGTGCTCTATTTTTTGAGTGGACTTTTTGTTTTTAAAAAAAAAATCACGGAGATGCATACTTAGCCGGAGACATAGAAACCCAGTATTTTACTACAGAAGGAGCCTAAACACAAACATAAGATATTAAAGAAATGAAATTAAAGACAAACTTCCTTAAACTTTTGGGTTTTAAAAGGCACTGATATGTATTAGTTAACAAGTATCTGTTTCAGTTTCATATTGTCTGCACTTTCTTTGCATCTTTGATAACATTCACAGAAAAGTCACAGAATAGTCTGGAGCCCCTGCAAAAGGTAATCGTTTGCCTTGATCAAGATATGTGGGACTGAAATAACCACATAGAATTGTAGAATAGTTAGGGTTGGAAAGGACCTTAAGATCATCAAGTTCCAACCCCCTGCCATGGACAGGGACACCTCACACTAAACCGCGTGACCCAAGGCTCTGTCCAACCTGGCCTTGAACACCGCCAGGGATGGAGCATTCACAACTTCCTTGGGCAGCCTGTTGCAGTGCCTCACCACCCTAACAGTAAAGAACTTCCTCCTTGTATCCAATCTAAACTTCCCCTGTTCATGTTTTAATTCGTTACCACTTGTTCTATTACTACCGTCCCAAATAAATAAATAAACAAACAGATAAATCACATAATATTAATTTTCATATAAATCAAAGTCATCACATTGCTGGAGTACACATTCAAGGCAGACAGGCTGCAGCTACCATTGGCTTTAAATGAGGAGAATCAGAGTTCAGGCTGCTTTCTGCAGATAACCCAATTATCCTCAAACCAATGTGAAGATAATACAGAAATATTTGCAAATTCGAACACTGTATTTCCCTTTTTACTTCTGCAACCAACTCCTATTGCATTTACTTCAGCTCTGGCTGAAGATTTCCCAACTTGCAGGGAAGGCAATTTAAAAATGTATATATAAAAAATGTGTGCATGGTAATGTGCATGGTAATGCCTTGCAAGAATCATTCTAGTACCTGCAGCTACCTTCACATGTGTAATGTAGACCCACAACCAGCAAAGCATTCAGAAAAAGAACAGACATTTTAAGGTTTTCTGGAACAGGAAGTAAAGCAACCCAATATAATTTTTATTTTAATTACAAAGAAGTATTTTCTCCCCTTCCCCCTCCTCCACCAAACCCTGAAAAAGCTGTGCTCAAAATTCTGATCCTGAAGGAATTTATTTATGGACTGTATCAGTGACTAAGAAGAATTTGTAACAAATGTACCAGTCATTTTTAGTGAACGATTTTTAAACGCCTTTAAATATTACATTTCACTATGCCAATGGGAGAGAGATCAATCACTCTTATGTGTGACATGCACATTTGAAAACTAAGGCTCACAGATCTTACGGAGTCTCAAAAGCAGTCATGGAATATGTTAGTAGATGACCCTGGCCATGAAGTAAAAGTATCTGTGTGTTTACAAATCATAGTTACTACATTTTTAAAACTTGGACAGTTTTACTTGGAATTGCCGAAGATTTAAATTACTGATATTAACAACAGCACTTTTCCAGACCTGGCTTATATCCTGATTTAGATAGTCTTGTCCCTGTTGAATCCAAAATGGGAAATTTATCCTCTGTCTCCAAGTAGAGCTATGTGTTAGCATTCCCTGGAAGTAGAATTAATAGTTATAGCCTACACTCTACAACACTGTGGTGGGAGATCTGTCATTCATACTTATAATGAACAGTATTCTGAAGGGGGTCCATTAAAATGAGCAGGTCTCCTGCCTATGTGAGTTAGAGGTGGAAAAATCTGGTTAAAGTGGAGAGTCAGCTGGCTCCTCACTGAGTAGTTGTTCAATAGTATATGCAAAATGTAAGCAATCTGGTTTTACTAAATTTATGCAACAGACACAGGAATTTCATAATAAAGGCAAAAATCAGACACCAGGTGACTTAAAAATGAGAAAGCCCTGCCTTACAAATGCTGCCTTTTGTCATTTAGCTCCTAAAATATGCTTGCATACATGGCAAAAGCGTCATACCAAAAAATGGAAGCTGCAGATTAAGGAAAAAGAATATTCAGATTACAATAACAATAAAACCATTTATACATGCTTTCATTTCCTATTAATAGTTTTCTTTATTTTTTGATTGGTCATATTTTATGATACAGGACAAAGATCAAGCCCCAGAAAAGATGACAAACAGATCATTGTTTCAAAGTGAGTGTCCTCGAGAAAGGACACAGGGCTTTATACTTGTAGAGGCTGCAGTTCGGTAACGCATCAATATTCAGAAAGGGCACTTACCACCTGCTTATGTTGCAGTTAAGCATCTGTAAGGGCTTAAATCTGGTGTGTGTGTGATTTCCTGAATAGGAACAGGCCTTCTGGTTAAACTACTCTATTGGACTGTGAGATCTGGGTACAAGTTATTCCCACTGTAACAGAGCTCTTACAAAGCTGGGCAGGTTCTTCAGTTGTTTTGTACTACAGTTCCCTATTGTAAAATGAGAATATAATGACATCCATTATGTCATTCCTTGTCTATTTCTTTAGATTACAAGACAATCAGCCGAGGAATGATCTCCTAAAATGCATATGTACTGTTCATAGCCAGATTCAATGCTTCAGAGCAAGCTCTATAAAATACTAATATTAATGATAATTTGAAAATTAGGATCATAAAAAATGTCTGTACATCAAGTTTTCATTTCTCAAGACCCCAAGGCACTCTACAGACTTTAACATAAGCCCACTTAATTCCTCAATTGAGGAAAAGAAACCACTTTTAGAATAAGATGTTGCAGCAAATCAACAGTGCACATGAAGATGTGCAACTTCTGTTTTAGAAAAAAAAGGAAGATAAAAGTCTGCCATATCCAACTGAAAATACTCCAACAAACATATTTGTTTCATCTGCGTATATACATTCATACACATCCACCGTTTTCAAAGTAAGCCATTCCAGCTAAATATGGAGGCATAGCTGGAACAAATCAAAGACTAGTGAATGATTAGTGATTCTGTTAACTAGCCAGACAAGATTTCCTGCAGGAAAGATTTCCTTTGGTTTTTGTCCAGCATACATATATTGGCTTACCAAAAAAAAAAATTAAGAAGAATTAAAACCACTGCGAAAAATCTTTCCCAGTAATTTGTTTTCGGAGTTGGATGTCTACCTGCTGTTTGTCTCAATCAAAATCACCGTATTTACAACAATGTGAGCAGCAAAGAAAGCAAATCTGAAAGAAAGAAACATATACCTGTATAGCCAAGTTGTTTGAAATTGAAGCATTATTTTAATATCAATTAAGTCATTGATATTAATTAGTACTTAACTGACTTCTTAAGACACCCAAGGAATGTTGTTAGTAAGCCTGAGTTATTAGCAGTACAAATAGCAGAGCTGTAACACAAGCTTTCCTTCGTCTATTGTGAAATATTAAAACCATAGCTTTATTAGTACACTTATTTTATGGAATGAAATTAAATGAAAAATACCACCAGAAAACCCCAAAGAACACAACTGACTTGCTCAAAAAAGTCTGCAGTCACACAGAGCACAAGCAGCTGTGACTCGGATTTATCCAAGGCTGGTAAAATTCACTCTCTTGTTACAGGGCCTTAAAAACACTGAGTCTGCACAGTGCACATGTTGGGCAGACGTGGAAAGGATCAATTTACAGCAAAGACTATGAGTGCAAGCGCTGGAGAGAACAGAGCCACTGGGAGTTTTAGATCTAGTGCACTCTGATATACAGACACACAGACACATAAGAGGGTGTTTTGTTGTTGATTGATTTAGTTTCATTTTTGGGTTTTTTTTGGGGGGTTTGTATTTTGTTTTTTAATTTTATTTTATTTAGTGACATTTCAAATTATATACGAGGAAATAAGATGCCTCAGTTACAGGTGGGAAGTATTGTGGGTTTTTTACAGAATGGCCATGATAATGTGACTACAGCCAGTGCAAGTTATATTTTAAAAGACTTTGAAAACAGAGAAGGATAATGATAGATATTTGTTTGTCTTTCTTGCCATTAGCCCTTCATATAAAGAAATGATCTATACGGGCAAGTCGGGAAGTTCTAAAGAACCAGAGGTAGTGCTAGGGCTGTCTGATGTCAGTATTCAGCTGCAGTCCAGAAACATTCCTTGCAGGATGGATCCCAACCGCTAAGACGCGATTAAAATTGAGTCAGAGCAGGAAGTGAAGCAGCCCTATAAACTAGGTAAATAATCCTCCTCCTCTGAGTACAGAAGGCAGCAAAAATCAATAACTGCCACTTAAGAGGTTATGTCTGTATCTCGGCACTGCTCATTGCTGGGAATGTACTGAAGAATCTCATGTAACTGAAAACTAAAGGAATTAAGTACTGAAAGAGTGAGAATCTTTTAAATATAGTCTGCTGTGTCCAACAGCAGAAAGCTCATGTTGCATTACCGCAACATAATAATTACAGAAATTTCCACACTGTTGTATGATTGCTTTCTGCCAATGTTAATCCTGTTCTCATTACAAAAGTCTCCCATAAACCAAATTCTGCTTCTGGCTAGACTAGTTTGCCTCTGTTGCCGGAGTTGAAGGAAGGACTTGGCTTGATTCCCTACTAATAATTTGTATTTTCTTCTTTTTTTTTTGGTAATTATAAAATCCAGCCTCCATTACAAACTTCAGTATATTACAGCGTTTCATATTTTTCAAGTAAGAATCGTTTAGTTTAAACATTAAAATTTTACTTGGTAGAAGTGAACAAGTCTAGGAAGTTTTGTGTGCTACAGAGAATTTTGTTGCTCTAATCTTGAAATGCATTTAATTCCTACAACTGAAACTTTGTGCAACTCATCAGCAGATGATCTCTAAAGATATATCATTTTTATTGTTCCTTCCTTTGCTTTTACCTCGGGCTAGTATTGTGTACTACGGAATACATTCAAGAATGAAAAAAAATCTTTGTAGCAGATAAGAAATAAAGGACTTCTATATATCCAGAAGTTCTATTATTTTTGGCATTGCTGTTGATATCTGCACTCATGGGAACTTTGGCAGTAGGTAAGTTCAGATATGTGGTATGCCTGATTGTAAAATTAATTACCATAGATCTGAAATTTTGTTAATACATTCTGGAGTGTGATGCAATGCAAACAGAGACATACTTCTTTTGCATTAGTCTCACTGAAAGTTTAAATATTTTGGCAAATTTCTAGGTGGAAAAGTGGATGCTTATTCAAAGAACATTTGCACTGGGTTTGGATTTCAGAGAAACACAAGTGAAAAAAGGAAGGAAAGTAGAGATTTCATTAACAAATCAATGTATAATCATGTCATTAAATAATTAACTTTCATATATATTCCATTTAATACTCCTGATTATATTTGAGAGGGAAACCCATATTCAGTGACATAAACAAAGTATCACCCTATGGTATGTCACTGGAAAATTTAACACCGCCCAGATTAAACTCATGATGGCACAGAACACATTATCTCAGTGATAACTAGCTTCTCTGTCCTTCACCCCCTAAGAACAGAATTGTTTCGCTAAAATATCAATACATTTGAATTCTATGTATATCTTCTCTCCTTTTTTTTCCCCTAAACTACTCACCCAGAGTTATGAAGACTTGGGAATCTTGCTCCCCAAACCTGCATTTTCCAAGTGAATATATTGTTTTTAAAAGCTATAATATGCAAAGCTCTACCTCACAACAACCTGTATTTGTATCACAGCCTGTAGTTACACAGGGCAAACCAATGGAGAAGCAGGGATGGTTTCAAAGCTCTGCTAAAGACTAGCTGTATCATCTTCAGCCAGTAACTGTCACACATAGGAGGATTTTGAAGGACATGTCACACAACTAATGCTGGATTTCCATTAACATTTTCCATCCTTCCCTGTTTGGAACACTGCATGACAGGAAGGGGATGGTACCACACTACTACTTGAGAAAGATCCATCTTCTCTAGTTTCCTGGATCTACAACAAAGCTCTGGCTCTAGGGAGCCAAGTGCCAAAAGCAGGTGGTAAGAGGATCACAGATTAGTTTGAGCAGGCAGCTGTGCCTGGCACTTGATCACATAGTGAACACAGGACTTCACTGCTGCCCTAACATGCAAGTTAAATGCACTGCCTGGCGATCATGGGATAGCACAATGCAGCAAGTCTTGTGTTTTTTGTGTATGTATCTGTGAGAATTTTCAGAGAAAGTTACACACACAAACTTGAAAAAACCAAGCAGAACAAAGCTAAATGAAATCCTACTATTTCTGGCCAGCACAACTGATATTCAAATTTACTTTCTACTTTCTTATTTGACTTTTCTAGCCTGGTTCTCACTTACTCTTTTTGTTCAGGTATGTCTTCCAACAGCATGCAAAGAAAATCCTAGAAAATGAACAAAGCACCACAGTTAGCAAATTTGTGAAGATATAACTGTGTCTGCATTGCTAGTGAGAGATGGGGTTTTAAAGACTGCAGATAAAATGATAAGAAAGAAATTCATATATATATATGGTGCTATACTGCTTGGTTATTTATACAACATATGTTATGTTTGTCAGTTTTCCAACCCACTCAAGCAAAATGTGTCAATATTGAAAGAAAATGGGCTTGAAAAGCCTGCGGCCTATTTAAACACAATCCCACATTTCCATTTTTATTTAATCTACAATACAGACAAACTATATTTAAAACTGTTAAAGGCTGCAGATTCACACACTCAGGAGCTAAGAAACACCAACCAGAATTGAGGGTGTTTACGTTCCCTCCACTGTGCTTATGTTATCACACTGTCTTCAATTATATAACCACATAAGGCCTTTTTTTTCCTTAATGCACATACCTGGTAGGAAGGTCACACCTACTTCTCATTGTATGACAAAATTCACAATGTTGCTGCCAACCACAGCAACTAAGGAGCAAATTCATCAAAGAAAAGGTAGCTAGAATTGGTACCTAGAATTTCTGTCATGCATAGATAAGAAGGTAAAACGCCAGTGAAAGACCCTATCATCCTCACTTACAACTCTGTGATAAACCCTCTTTCGAAAGTTGCACCTGACATCACTTGAAAGTTCTCTTGCACCTCACACTACATGACCTATTTTTAATGAGAATCACTTCGACACAATACACTCCTCTGAACAAATTCATAAGAAAAGGATTTATTAATATGAATTATTCATTTACCTGCTATTTCATAAAACAATAAATACACTTTATCAATACTAATCTTTGTGAAGACAAGTTTCATAGGCTAATGATGCAGTACCTGAGCGCAGGCTGATTTCCGATTGCAAGTACTAGTTCTCGAAGATTTTAAAGTGTTTCCTAAAAGGTAGAAAACCTCACTTAGGAACTCTGTCATGGCATTCAACAGAAGATGCTGTTACTCTTGATTATGGTATTGTTAGGTAATCAAACAGTGATTGCACAATTGAAACTACTGGTAACATTGTTAAGCCTTCCTCCTTTAGATTACAAGTGAAATTCAGGCTATGTTGCAGTAGCTGCAAAATTTGCCTACAACGAAAAGTTAAATCACACAGTGCTGGGCTCAGTGTTGCTGTGCCATGAATGTCATCATAACTTTGCCAGAAGTCATTCTGACCTAACTACAGTGTAGTGATGACATGATGATAAAGTAGGAAATCCCCTTATTTCATACTACTACTTGCAGTTCTGTTCCATTATTCTGTACGTAGGCAGAGAACTACTGTCATCTTCCACATGTGGAACTTTGCTGGAGGTACAAAGTGAGCTTACATAGAAATAAAGTATATGGAAAGATTGTCAATAGAGTTGTTTCAAAACTGTGTGAAAAGTAATACTGAGGTAATGATTCTTGACACTATTTGCACCACCTCTGTATACATTAATGCAGCTAGATTCTATGATTGGATTATATCAACTTTTTTATAATCAATCCTACTGGACTCTTGAAGATACATCTGGTATTAGAAGGTGTTTTATATTCGGTATCTTGTACTATGAAATTAAACATTTCCTTTGTGATTAAAGCCATCTTAATTTCCCAGATATCTATTGAGAATAAGGCAGTAAACACCAAGCTACACACTTTCTTAAAATTAGGATTAATCTATCTTATTTTAACCGCTTCTATTTTGATGCTCCAAAATAGAGTAGGAAAACACATTACCATTTACCTCATATTTGCATGGCCTATTATCAAGTCCGCATGACACATCCCATTATAGGTCTGACTTTTCAGTTGCTTATAATTTTGCCAAACTTTAACCATCTGGAGTAAAATTTTATCCTTAGGCTATGTTTTTCTTCCTCCCACAATGATATGGTTAAGAAGTGTCCAAGAGAAAAGTTTGTGAATAAGTTGGGGCTTTTTAAGCTTTGATACCATTTCCTTAAGGGGTTCTAGACCTTACACTTTGAAGCAAAGACTTATGGGTGACCAGGGTAGTCATAAATAAATGTTGAGTCAGATCATAAAACAAATTATAGTTTGGTTTTGCCTTTGTTTGCAAGTAATTTAACGAAGCCAGAAAGAAAATATGAATTAGAAATCACATGTCACCAGTGTGCTGCATGATTATCAAGCTGGCTCATATTCACATGATTAAATAATCTCACTTCCCTATATAATCCTGGTTTTCCCTGGGTGGAAGGCTGGAGGCTAGAAAACAACTTTTCCCTGTATAAAGAAACTGTTACTCTGAGGTTTAGTCAATTATATTTACATTTGGCCAAACTGAAAAAGCCTTTGAAAAATGAGTCTCACACATTCACTAAGAACTTGCTAGACCCTCACAATTAAATTCCCTAAAGACTCTTGTCTGCTCTCACCGTAATCCAGATTGAAGCCAATAATTTTAATCACAACTGCAACTTTGGGCTGCTGCTGAGCAGATCAAATCTGGATACGCACTGTGAACTGAGATCAAGTAGAAGTTTTCTTTGCACTGTTAATGCATGGTGTGCCTGAGCCAAAGGCAAACAGTGAGGACCTAATGACTGAGAAGTACGTTGAAAGAAGCAATTTTGAGCACCCTAGGAATGAAGGCTACTTGAAGTTGTAACTAGACAGATCTGGGTTTAGAAGCCCTCTTATTTTGTAACTAAAGATGCTATATTGTTACTCCCATTCTTGTTTTGAGCAATGGCCAGCATGTTTCTACTCAAACAATTTTGGGGCACCAGGCAGGTCCCCCACTCTGATCACGCATAGTTGCTATTAAATGAAGAACACTGGATATTAGAAGGCAAATTATATCCTTAGTATGAAATACTGAAATCTAGATATTTCAAGTACTCTGCAGCCAATAAATAGATACTTTCAGTTAAATTCTCTAACTGAAATATGAATGGGGTGCATAAAGCAATGAAGATTTCATGACTAAAAGTGATACGTCTAAAAGGACATTTGGCTGGCAACAAATAAACTCCAAAGGCACTCCAACTTCTTATGGAATTTACCCATTCAAAATTAAACTAACCCTATCAGTTATGCAGTTTGTAAATGATGTAACTAAATGGTAAATGTTACTTTGTTCCTTTCAGGTAGAAAAATAAATAAATAAGGAATACCCTTTCAAACATCCTGTTTATTTGGAATTCCCTCCCAGTTCACCTTCCTGGCTTTTAATTAACAAAATCAGCAACATGTTGAAATCCTTCTCTTGGGGTTTTGGTAACAAGCCCAGACAACAACTTCCTACCAAGAGTAAGCAAGACTCGCCTACAATATATTCTATTAACAGGCAGCAATCATTAGCTTAACAGTTTAAGCCCCAGGTGATGGAGTCACTGACTAGCTCCAGTCAAAGGCAGAATTTGTTTCTCATTTACCCTGTGCCAATGAACTATGCTCTGATCACTAACAATTCCCTAAAAAAAAATGACCCAGTATTGTGGCAACAAGAAAACATCACATAAAAGGATCTGGGCAAGGATTTCTGGTAAATCTTCCTTGTGAGTATTTAAGATGATATCAGTCCCCTGGCATGGCCCTTCCCCAGCATTTCTGAGTTGGGTTATTATCCCTGTGTAGCACAGCAGCAGAAAGTATCCGTGCCTGAGCTGCCCAAATTCAGTTGAGCACTTTCATATAGAGCAATATTAGGTACATTGTCCATACTAATTGGATTGAATTCGTCCTTTTAGGTGTGGTGCGAATAACTAAGGGAAGCAAGTCTTAAATCACCCCAGCTATACTAGTAACAGGGTTCCTGTCAGAGCCCCAGGTCTTTCACAAAAGACATCTTCGTACATGTCAAAACACCTCCTAGCAGGTAAGTCCATTTAGGGACCAGGTAAGTTGGAAAAAGTACGTTGACTGTCACTTAATTCACTGAACAAAGCCTTGTCTTTCCTTCTTACCTTATTAATGGGTAGGTTCAAACTAGACCCCAGGCAAGAAAGTGAAGGCATGCAACTTGAACGTGCCTTCTCCTAACACCAGTGCCTATGTTGTCTCAAACTAATTTGAAATGTTTTGATTTCTTCAGAAATTACACGATTTCTCACCATCCACTAAAAATACTAAATATACCACCGCCTAAAAATTTGAATTAAACATAAATTCCTCCTATTCTACATGTATAAACATGTAAGACCACACATAGAGCTACGAAAAAGATGAGGAACTAGATCTGTTATGCATCAATGGTTCTACATAGAGCCCTCAATTGTTCTTCGGACTTCTGTTTAAGACTATCCAGCAGAAAATCAGGTGAGATGCATTTGACCCTATTTAAAACACAACTCACTAAATCAAAAGCTGGAGCTGTGATTCAGCACTAATAAAGCCCACATGCTTTGAGTGCTCCTTGTCAGTTTACTTTAGTCAGAATTGAATAATTTCTCATTTCTCCTATCAAACTGTATTGCATAACAAGCTACCATGTAATTTTAAGCTTTAAAAATACTAAATGGAAGCTAAGCAAATACAAAAACTTTAGGTCAGCAGAGAAGTGAGATAGATACTACTGTAACATAAATGGAAATGCAAAAAGATACTCCACAGCTAAGAGTTAGGCTCAAGACTTGGTTAGTTCAGCTGCTATGGAAAGGATCTGTGTACTCTACCAGGAAGGTCCAAGACATTTTCACATATATGGGTCACTTCCCTCATAGAAGACAGTTATATGTGCCAAACTTACTTCTTTTAAAATCTTCATACTTGAGATACAGAATAGCAAAAGATACTTGGGGCTTTTTTATACAGCTATACTTTTGGACTTTAAAATGTGTGACACATTAACTGAGGTTTTAATTGCTCATCTGTATTATACATAATTATAAAACATCTGGGCTCCTCTTAGCTTCACTACTCTCTGGTTTCTTCTCCAGTTCCATTTGTAGCTCTACTTCGTTCTGATCTCTGTCATTTTAAAATAGACAGTTTATCTTATATCATTACACAAAAACTATACTAAAAAAAAAGTCTTCTCACAACACAAATCTTGGCTTATACCATGTTAATGACTTTTACTAACCCAGTCTTACTTAAGCACAGTATTTCACTTTCTTTCTTTCAAGATACTTGTAGTAAAATATAAATATGTCCTAAAGCTAGTCAGATTATAGAATATGAATACCATGGGTTGTCAAAATGTGCACTATAGTTAACTGATCCATACATTAATCACTTGTCAAATACATAAGCATTTTAAACACAGTTAATTTCAGGGTAAAATGTATGACCTAGTGAAGCAGTCTTTTTTTGTTGCCTTACACTTGTTAAAAGGTTGAACAGAAAGAAAAGCATACTGTACAGTAAATACAGTGTCTCTGAATAACAAACAGAGAACAAAATACCAAGCAGCTGCTTCATATGAGAGCAATACCTATTTTACATAAATGAGGCAAAGATCTTTGGTAAAAAAATAATAAAAGGACTGTGATCATGCAGTAATTAAAGGTTGTCTTATAACACACATATATATGGAAAGTGAATAAAGGCTGTGTGGTGCACAGCTAAATAAAAGCAGGAATATGGACATTTATGCAAGAATTGGAACAGGAAATGAACTCAATCTTAGCAAAACAGACCTATCTATTTCTGTTTTCCAAGTTTATCAGAATGTAGAAAGCAAAGACCCCTGTTCTGGAGGCTGCTCTGGATGGGACAGTGCCAGAGTCCAGACCATGCCTCAAGGATGTCAACAGTTTTTTGTTCAAGGTCCCAGGTCAGTAAGCATGGAACACTAAGCATGAAACTGCAGAGACAAACTTTATCTAAACTTTCATCTAAAGAAGAGATTCTAGAGGTTGAAACATCAAAATACATGCACACTGCATTCTTAGACTTCCAATTCTAGTTACAAGAGTTCTACAAGCTAATGAATAGTTGAATGGAGATTTGTGTGTGCAAAACTATAACACTATGATAATAGTATGTACCCATGCAAATCAGTGTGCTGGACATGTTATATAGGTACAGAGTGGGCTTGGATCCACACATCTGCCTTTAAAACTTTCACAAATAGCATAAATTATGATTTTTAAGCGCTGCCTCCTTGAGTGTAATTTTACTACAGCAAACCATAGCTTGTATCAGACAGATGACTACTACAGATGTTGGGTTATTATTATAGCAGACAGAAATACATTAAAATTGAAGTCTTCAAACAATTAAATTCCCAAGGTGTTCTTATTTCAGTATCATACTGAACACCAGCTTTAACTGTTTTAGGAATATCAGCAACTTGCACTCCTTTCTATTTATTTATAGTCAGTAACACTCCATTCATTATTTTAAAAGTTAAGTCAAAGCAGTTAGTGACTGAATTCTCTCACAGAAAGAAAAATGGAAGATTTTTTAAAATCTTTTTCAAAGATTCCAGACTTGCTTTACTCGTCTGTTGCTAACTCAACTAAAATAAACAAAAACTACTATTAAAAACATACTGAGCACGCAATCAAAATGAAGGAAAAAGGCAAACTGATTAATGTTTCACATCTGAAGTCATTTCCTTGCACCTGCAGCTCCCATCTAGGAAAAATACTGCAAACACCACTGAAAACAAGACTAGTATTCAGAACATGGGCAATTATTTTCACTGGGTTTACTTTCCCTCATCGCTACAATTCCTAAAGCTGGGAACTTTCACAATTATTTTGGACAAGGTGAAAGTACAACATTATGATATTTAAACCTACCATTCGCACCTCTATTTATTTTTAATCTTTTATTCATTTAAACACTGACAGAATGTTTGTTCAAAAAGGAACTTGAATAATAAACTTTGTACTAACTTGACTTCATTACTTCTGCATTTGCAATTCCTGCTGTGATTGCTTATCTACCAATATCAGACACTAGCAGAAACATAATCTTTAAGATTTCTTACGAAAAAAGTAAATGCATTTACAACTGGTTATAGCCCTATCATTTCCGCATCCCCTTTGCAGTTTTTACATAGTGACCAAACAACAGGATGATGTTAAAATCCTGTTCCAAACAACTTCAGTGGGAGATGGATTTAGGCTGCTGTGAAACAAGGTTAAAGCACGAAAAGCACACAATAGAAGTTCTACAGTACACAGCTCTTTTTCCACCAAATTAGGTATCTTCAAATGAAGGAAAGTAAGGAACTAGATTTTTTTGACCTACATTAAGTACATACCTATGGACATATTGCATGTATTTAAATAAAAAGTAACCTAAGAAACCTGCAATAAAAGCATGACTTAATATTGCTTGCATAATTAAAAACACTGAACAATGTTTTTAACCAATAACCAGAATGGTTGTTTTTGGGGTGCAGAAACAACATACAGTATTTCATCTTATGAGTCTGAAGTTAGGTGCGCTACAGATTAACATTTCATAGCAGAGTGCTGGACAGAGGAAGAAGTCTCTAGTAGATGCATAGTTCAATTGCAATGCAATCTAGCTACCATGACTAATAGTACAATGTGCTAAGACATTTTGCAGCATTTAATCAGTCTATTGACACACCTCACCTCACATAAACCAGGAGCAACAAGCTCACATTTTCTGACCAAAATGTGAGCATCTTTTCTTAGCACCAGATTTAAACAGTGGGCTGCTTCTTACAAATCCTGCTGTAATTTTCAGTCAGTTTCCACGTGTGTAATAGCAAAGCATCATATTTATGATTTTGGACATCATAATGTAGACAAGGCTCATATAGTCACTGTCATTTTCCACACTATGTCAAACATAACCACTCAAGGTCTCAATAACATGGTTCAGGAAACAGCTGCAGCAGTGGAAACATTAACTCCCTTATCACCCCAGATGTTCCTCCACAGAGTAAAGCTGCCACAGTAAAGCTACTACGCCTAACTTCGGGGTGACTTGACATACAAAATACAGTTCTGTGATCTATCTGTAAGATACATGGGCATACATCTCACCCCAGGAGAGTGAAACAAAATATCAAGCACATGAGCAAAGAATCCCTGTGGCTAGAAGAAACAGGAAAGTGTTAGACTCTATTCCCTCAAAATCACAGGCCCTTATTCTGCATTGCAAGGAGACGTGTATCACCATCCTGAATCCCCTCAAAGATTTTAACTGCAACTCAAGAAAAGACAGACTTCAGCGAAGAAACTCTTTTCACAAATGTATTCCTCCTCTCTCTTCCCCCACCCCTCACTCTCATCGCACTGACCTTCTAGTGGTACCAAATGTTTGTTATGCTGTTTCTTTTGTTCCAGGCCTGGTTTTAACCATGATGAGTTCAGTGCCCTGCTTCACAGACACCCCCATCAATGGTTGTTTTCACAGCATTACCGAAGCAACAAGCAGCAGTGCCATGGCACAAGCTAGACTCATCACCAATGAGAGGATTCCCTAGAACTTTGGTTTTGGAGAAATATGTCATTCTGTTCTCAAAATAAAACACTGGAGAACAAGACAGTCTCTTCTTTTAACACTACAGCCAGTGGTTACAGGACATTTTCAGAAAGACTTAGCAGGAGGTAAATTTCTATTTATAACCCCAGTTGGGCTCTCTACATAACAGATGGTATGAGACACTGTGGTGTGACTTGCTTAATGTTTTCTTTTGAAGCTATTCCACTTTGCATGGAGTAATTATATACCATTTATGTCAGGAAGAGAACAACTAAGTCTGTAATTCAAGTGATTAACATATGCAGTTGGACTTAGGAGGATAGATTCATATTCCTAATTCAACATTACTTTTTACAACCAAGCCTTCTGTCCTGTGAGAACAACTGCTTTTCAGATAGGGCTGCTACTGCATGGTATCTCTGTCAGAGAAGGTCTGCTGAAAGAAAGAAGCAGAACATCTTAAACATCCTAGAAGGATGTTTCCTTCAGTAACAAAATGCCTAGGAAACATGGGAACATGGACCATGATGAGGGAACCTATATAGAGGCTGTGGATACAGGTGGGTGTAATGTCAGAGTGATGGGGACATCACTCTCTGACTTAATGAGAAAGACTGTCATGCTCATAAGAAAGGCGGTGAAGTTACAAGCATTGAATGAAGCAGCATGCAGAGAATCAGAAATAAAATGTGCACACACTGTTACGATGTGTAGAAGTTTCCAGTTGCATTCCTACTCTGTGCTGCTTCTCTGTCAGAAACAGAGAGCTATCAAGGAGAAGGCTGACTGACCACAACCAAAACCCATGAGCTGAAAGACTACAGGAGACAATTCCAGTACAGTAAATGACCCTGTCTTTGAGAACACCAGCACCTACAAGCACTGACCTTTCAAAGCATCACGTTTAAAGAAAAAAAAAAACCAACCCAATACTAAAATCACCCACTGTTTATATTAACAGATACTAGTAGGGTATCCAGTTTATGTATCACCCTAAAAAAAAATGTTCTGTCCTCTACCTGGTAGGAATTTTACCACTGTTGCCAAGTCACAATTGCCTCTCTCTTTTCACCACAGAAAGTGGAGTTTTATATAGTCAAACCAAAAGTTTAGGTAATTTGTTTTGTTGGGCTTTTTTTCCAGAAAGTGGAGAGCAACCCCGAGCACAGTACCTGAGAAAGGACAAGCTGTCCATGGAACTTATGGACAAATTTTCGTAAAGATGAAAGGTATGAAGCCTCTCCTATTGTCCTTGCCAGAGACCGCAAAAGGAAGTAACCCTGCAAATTAAACCAGAAACAAATAGGATGCTATGAATTTGTTCATGTCTAAAAAAAAGAAGTCTTTACCATATCAGTCAAGCAATTTAATTAAAAATCAGCTGACAACACTCACCTTTAGGTAGTGGACCTGCATGAAGACTTTTTCTGCTTTAAGACCATGTTTGACAACGGATGCTCCAGACTCACTCGTTTCTCCTGTGCTCTCCTTTTTGGGCCTAAAATGGCAATGGAGTAATTAAGTCTTGGAGAAGTAAATAAAGAAATTACTCATACATTGCACATTTTTATAGTTGAAAGCATTGTGAATGGCATAGTAAGTTTAGACACCTGTGACTAGTTCAGTCTTTTTTTCTACCCTAAGTAAATAACTTGGCTTAGACAGACAAACAATTTCATACTTTTAATGCAATTTTGTACATAGGTGACCAGACAGCTGGGTTACAAAGAAATACATCACTATGTTGGTGTACTCTCTTCACGGCTAGCGTGGCATCACACTGCATGCCATTCTACGGTGCAGACTCATTATGAACAAAGAAAAACAAACAAAAAGAGATAGGGGAAGGGGAAAGGAAAGTAGAAGGAGAAAGGGAGAGGGAAAGGGGAAGAGGGAAGATGAAGCAAAAAGGGAAGGGGAGGATATTGAAGTCATTATGCTCAAGTAGAATTTTCTCTTCTTATACCTAAACACTGGTTTAATAGTTTACATGACTATACTTGCAAGAATCACCTCTTTCATCTGCATGCAGAAGAAATACCCACAGCAGTAAAGTGTGGACGACTTCTAGGCTTTTATTAACACAGAGTGAAACTAAAGAGAAGCTATGCAAACATTTTTTTCTTCATTTGTAAGCAGTGCCTTCACAGTTATAGTACACAGGACCCCTACAGCTTATTTTCTTCCATCAAGAAAATGTCACAGCTGACAGTGGTCTCTGGACAGATGCCTATCTTAGGAGCCTAACCGTGTGACTGAAGTAACCTCCCCAGTTCTAAGTGTGGATTCTGAAATGGCCAGTCTTGGAAATCAAACATCTTTCCTCCCAGTTCATCAGAACAGGGGCAACATAGGCTACAGCAGTGCAGGATTCTTCAAAGCACTGATACACTTCTCATGAGCTAATCTCTGTGATCAAATTTATGTCTATGTCTGCTTTGAGGAAAACATTCTTCCTTTTTTGTATCTGTGCAGCAGTTTCTCATTAGTTTTGGCCAGAGCGCGAAGCTGGATTTTTCACTCTTTAGGCACTATATTTAGAATGTGCGCAGATGAAACCCACTTCACACAGTAAAAGCTTGATCAAATACAACTGTTTGAAATAAAATAGAAAAAAATAAAAGCAGATTCAATTTTACACTGTTCCTAACACATTCCTTTAACATGCTATAGTTTGTATTTTCTTTCAACACTGAAAGGAGGAGATCAATAACTGATTTCTTATCCTGTGGCAGCAGACAATGTAATCATTGCAGACCCACTGCAGGATAGCAGAGGTCCACCTGTTTCCATTCTGGATCAGCCTCCTGGAAGGAAGGCCTGCTGGCAACTTTTCATTGTTCTCTGCAAGTATAAAACGCCAAAACTGCTTCATTTCTCCCATAATAAATAGGCCAGTCAATAGACTTTGAAAAATGGAGTTTGAGCATGGGCTACAGGATCCACACTAAACTGAAATACCTCCCATAATCATAATTGTTCTAAATTAGGGAACCATACTTCCTTCCTCCTCCAGATTTGTGCCTCTGTACATACTAGCAGGTGAATGGAAAGAAAGCAGTATCCCATCTGCATGATTGTACTCAAGAATTTTATTTTGCAAAGGGTGCATATATATACCCCTAATAATGTCTGCAAAAGAAAAAATATTCAGAAATTTACGTTGTACGTATTTATGTCAGTACTTCAGTACACTATTTTAAAGCAATGCTTAGTATATTCACAACACATTGAAGGCAGAAACTGGAGGTGTGTTACACTGACCTACAAAACCTGGCAACTAACCCAGTAGATGAAGCTAAGCATAATGTTAAAGGCAAGCTGATATAAAGTAACCGAGCTGCTATGTGGCACATTTTACATACTGGACTATTTCTGAAGGAAGCAGGAATTTTGTTTGCCAGGCTAAGAAGTATTTTGTAGAAAGTAAAATCACAATTCACCAGGAAGTACCTCATAATTAAATGCTCTGATGCGTCAGGCAGTCCTGAAAACCTACGGAGACTACGAGAGACCATTTGAAAGCTGCATTTCCTGTGTGATATCTGTGTCTACCTGTGTGATAGAATAAAACTCTTTAAACCCCTACAGAGTAGTCAGAGAGCATTGCTTCAGGAGGGAAATGGACTTGACTCAATTGGAACTCAGAGACAAATTTAGAGTTAGATATCCACACTGGTTTGTCTTAAGGAAGAATCACGAGCTGAAGTTCAGTCTTATGGGCCAGGACATGAAACAATCTCAACATCAGCTTTATTCCACAGAACAAAATAGACTTCTCTAGTTTTTGCTGTCATAATGTGAGACATTGGATGAGAGTGATGGATTTGATGGTTGCCAGCAGACTGACTGCCAGCACATACTTCACAGGTGCTTTTATACCTGCAGATTTGCTTCAAACTCTCAGAAATTACACAGGATTCTGCCTGATGTCTTACCCTGTATGAGCACTACAGTGCCACAAACTTCTTCCAAACCAAGGACTGCTGGTGCTGCCTTTCAGAGCTGCTGCCTGCTGAAAAGACACTTATCTATTTCTTTCATACATGACTTCTTTTTTTCACAGGAAACCCATGAGATGCTACTATAATGTAATGCCAAATATCCACAATAAGAAGTACCATCACGCTGATGATCAGTTTGCTGAGTGGCTTTCACCTAGTCTGAACAGGCAAAGCACAAAAAATCATATGATTGCCCAGCAGGCAACAAAAAAGTAATTGAAGATTAAGTTTATGCTTGGGAAGAACAGGTTGGCTGATTTTTGTTTAATTCCTGACATAATTGGCAAGAAATAACAAACTCTTATCATTTATTTTTAATATCCTGGCATAAAAACACAAGCTTGAACCAGCACAAGTCCCAGTACAGACTCAAAACCCAGTGCGATGCCAAGATTGGAATTTTCTCTCTCATAGACAACCTTTGGAAAGCACATGCTTTCAAAAGCATATACTTTCAAAAGGAAGAAGAAAAAAAAACCCACAAAAAATCCAGTAAACATGCCAAGAGAGAACTCTCTCTATTCAACTCCATGTCACAAAAAGAGTGAACCAGTGGTAAGTCCTTAAATACAACCACAGGAAACTAAAGATAGCAAAAAGGAAGAGATTGCTAGGATCCTGAGCTGGCATCATGTTCCGCTACTGAAGTGTACATTAGAAGCATATTTTTCAAACAAGAAATGATACGTCATTCTTTTGTATCAGCACTGAGAATACCACTGTGCAAAAGGTAAGCAGCATGCTTATTTGAGACTTATGTCTACTAACTGTGGAAGTGAATAGAAAGCTTAAGTTTCAATTTCAATATAAATCAATCCTTCCTGAGTTTCAAGCTGCAAAGGATATTTTGGCCCTTAGAAAAATGATTTTAGAGATTTACACCACATAGACATTATATTAAAAGTAGCAACTACGCAATTAGCACAGAAGACAAATGTGGTTTCATAACCTTGAAAATGGAAAACATACCTCAAGATAAGCCTCATATCACAAGAACCAGTGTTCCTAAAAACCATTAATTTTAAGACAAACAAACAAAACCCTCAGCATCTGTCAATCAGTACTTGTATTGGAAGCAGCTCCATGACAGCTTGTGATAAAGCCTGCTTTTGTATTTACACCTATCATCAAATTGCACAATTACAAATACATAATTTCACTGACTCTGCGTATATGTAGGATACACAATTAACTAATAGACATGAAGTAAAACAGATCAATGAAAGACTACAATTACGCAGTTGGTGAAATTTTCAGATTAGATGAGGCCATAGAGAAGAATTTCTATGTTGGTGAACAATCTCTATTGCCCCAAAATAAAAGGCTTTAGGTCCTATGGAAAAAGCAAAAAAAGAAACAAAGATCTCAAAGTGAATGAAATGGCAAAAGTCTTCCAAAACCATGTAAAAGATGATCATACAGAGGATGGGGATCAATTCGTTCTTCACTTCTACTTGGTGAAAGAAATGAAGAAAACTACATTTTTTGAACAGTATTTCAGCTGTGCATTTTTAATTGTTAACACTAAAAACAGCTTAGCCAGGAACCACAAAAACATTTTTATTGAAGGTTTCTGAGTAAATGTTTGATAAAACCTGCTTGAAATGGTCTGTGTATACTGCCTGTATCTCAGAGTAGGAGAACAGTCTACATAATCTCGTGAAATCTGTCCCTGTAATTCCATTATTTGACCAAAGCTAATCTCAGCTAGGATTAGTAAATGTGCATTTTTTGGTTAAAGACTGTGGGCAGACAAGCAGTGGAGATGTTAGGCAGCCACTCGAGGTGAAAGACTGCGTCAAATTCCTATGACACCAATCAGCACAGCCCAGATTACTTATCATTAGCAAAGCAAGAATCTTTTTTTGATCAAATGTCTTTAGCTATGTAAGAAGAAGCCTTGAGCTCAGCATCTGGTACCTAAAGACCAAATTCTTGTTTAAATATGTTTATTATGCACTTCTCATTAAAAAAAAAAAAGAAAGAAAAGAAAAGAAAAAGATTTGTGTAGCTCATTGTGTTTTTTCCCGTTTTTTAAATTTTCATTCAGCTTGGCAGTTCGATATCATACTCCAGTATGTGCTTGTCTTCAGCCACAGAAAATGAATCTGCTATGGCTTCAAACAGTGAAGTGTGTCAGGAAATGGCCATTTATTTTTCTTCAAGAAAGGGTCTTGTAAACTGCTTAGAGACATTTTATATCAAACTGAATCCCATGTTTTTTGAAAGCATTCTGTAACAAACAGAAAAGCAATTGCAGAATTATAGAGCAGACAAATAACCTAGTCAATTTAATTTCACTTTTTTTTTTTCTTCAGAGGAAATAAGGAAATGTAGATTTAATCAGATTATTTGGATGTATATCCTTTGAAAGGAGCAAATGGTGGAAAACAGTAGAGACAGAACATGCAAAAGCAGAAATTAAACTGTCATACTGTTACCTTAAAACTTGCAGCTCTTCTTCAGAGTTCTGCACCTCATCTCTGAGTCGGCGCCAGCGAAGTAAAGCTTTCAATTCCTGCTGCCCTTTTACTTCATCATGTGACAGCTGCTTAGTATACAAAAAACACCAATCACTGATTGCTGTTTCCCAACAGACAATAATAATTTTGAGAAAGACAAACTTGTTTTGTTTCCCTTTAATGCGCAGAAGCTGCAGGAAACAGTACCTATATCCATGTTAAAAAAACCCAACAAAACAAAACCCAAACAACAAAACCCAAACATAACAGTTGCTGCTATGAGAGTTAATAGCAGCACTAAGGAAAACAGAAGCCTCACTGTGTGCATCAAATCAATAGTCAGTTAAATAGTTCTGCCTGAGGAGAGAGATGGGCATGTTGTTTTCCCTTTAGTGACTGGCAATAAGTGAACTGAATGTACAGCACAGTTACCTGGCAATTTTGGTTGCATCTTTACTTTTCCCAGCTTGAAAGAAAAGAGCTGCTTTGTATCCTGACTTCACTCCTCTTTCCTATTTCTTCTGTTACATTTGTGAAAGCTCTCTCTTGTACTTTCCTCCATATACACAGTATTAACAGAGATGCATGCTTACAAAATAAATGCCAGGTTGTCATCTTACAAATAACTGCTAATTAGTATTTCTCTATTATAAGAAAAGACGGAAGATGGGAGAAAGCAAAAGCAGCTAGTATTATCCTGCATTATACCAGCATTTCAGTCACAAGTGAAGTTACTGTCAGGCAGTATGGACTATACTCATAATCCTACAATGGTACAATTGCATAATTGCACAGCACCAAAACTACCCAATAAGGCTGAAAAAAAAAAGGCATTTTTCTGACCTTCAAAATTAACAAAGGTGCCCAATCACCCTGTTTTGTTGCTTACTCCTTTCCACTTAGCTACATGGAAGGGCGTCTGCTACAATGAAAATGCTTTCAAGTGACTCGCAAAAGCAGAGAATTAATGGGAACAGGTCACAGCAGAGCAGTGATGCCCAAGTAAGGGCAGAAATTAGTTTTAGGACCAGAAGGGAAAAGCAAAGTGTTTGGACAGCCTTTGTCTCTTTCTTGTTCCAGAAACATGGTAAGTGACCAGAAATTCTGTTCTGGTTGGTGGTATAAATATTCCTGATACTTGACAGAATGGAGGTTAGATATGATATTAGTTCCTTGTCCCCACTGCTCTTCCACAGAGAGAGGTCTGCAGTCTTGAGGGGCAGAACCAGAGCCTGACACAAGCACAGGAACAAGTGACAAACATACAAAATGCTTGACATAGCAGGGGTACAACAAAAATAAGAATTAGATCAGGAAACCACTTTACTAGATGTCATGCAGTGTACGAGCTTTTCACTTTGAGGCAGACAATGATTTCTAAGCCTCTGACATGGCGGTAAGTTTTCCTGGGCAGTATAAGAGAAAAAAAAGTGTAAGTACTCTATTCATTAGTTTCTGTTTTGTTCTGAAGATTGCTTCTTGGCTATCCACTGGGCAAAACCAGACCATTTTCATCAGGTACCTGGAATATTACAATATTCAGTAAGACTGGTGATTGTTCCAGTTTCAGGAACACAATACAAGTGGAAAGAATGCAAATCAACAGAGTAATATAATGGAGTAGTACATTTGTAGGAAGGTAATCATTGACAAACAGACGTTTCCATTCCTATTTGCACTGACCTCTACTTCTGCAAAGATTAGTATTCACTGTGAACAAGGAAGGATTATTTTTTTAAATCACGTTAGCATGCAAAATCCAGTATTATTTTAAAAGACTTGTATTCCTAACACAGGAGGTTTAATTTATATCTAATTCACAGCAGGGTATGTAATTTTGATTTCCACATAATTGAATTGAGAAGTGGTGTATCATCACCTTACCTGTTGTGCCCTAGCCCAAAATATATCTTCTAAAAAAGTGGCAAACCCTTCACTTAACCACTCTTCAGTCCAATCGCGAGCACCAATGGCCAGTCCAAACCAAGCATGAGCAATTTCATGGCACAGACGTGTTCCACAGAGCTGGCTCCCTCCTGACAGTACACTCTGTGACAGGAAGATGATGTGTGGGCTGCACAATAGAACGAGTGACAGAATACATTACTGACCTGTTATAACATGCACTACATGGCCATAATAATATATAGGCTTTATTACTCTTGTCAGCCTCTATTACTATATGCATGATTAGGTCATGACTGATAGTTTACAGCTCAGGTGTTTTTAGAAATAAGGCTGTACTTTATTGTTGGTTGGCAGAGAATCAAACTAAAATTCTGCCAAGCAGTTGGTTTGTATTCAACTGTCAAGCAGCTATGACCTGGAAAAAGTCACTTAAAGTTTGGTATTTTTCAAATTACAAGACTGATTTATTTCAATAGAAGCAGTTTATATACAAGCCAGGATAATAAAAGATGAGCAGGTGCACACATAGGCAGCAAGTGTTTATCAGTTAAATTATCAAAGCTGGAAAAAAATAAAGCAGAAACTTTTATGAAGAAAACAAATGACTATCCAAAGGCAACAAGAGTCATGTATAGTAAAACACATGGGTTTATTAGAACTTAAAACAAGCTAAAAAGATATCACTTGATGATAATTTATCATTTCTGCAAATGCAGAGGAAGGAAAACATCCTTTACCACAAGCACAGAAGTCAGCAGACTCCATATTCACTAAATACCTGCTTTTCAAAACAGGGGAGAACAACCCAATCTGTATCTACTCTGGACTCAGGTACTAGAAGAATTTGGATGGGAAAATGTTATGAATTATTGCTTTATTATATAGTTTTGATGAGAAACTTCACATGAGCTGGCTTCAGTGTGCACTTGCAGCCCAGAAAGCCAACCGTATCCTGGGCTGCATCAAAAGCAGCACGACCAGCAGGTCAAAGGAGGTGATCCTGCCCCTCTACTCTGCTCTCGTGAGACCTCACCTGGAGTATTGTGTGCAGTTCTGGTGTCCTCAACATAAAAAGGACATGGAACTGCTGGAACAAGTCCAGAGGAGGGCCACGAGGATGATCGGGGGACTGGAGCACCTCCCGTATGAAGACAGGCTGAGGAAGTTGTGGCTGTTCATCCTGGAGAAGAGAAGGCTGCTTGGAGACCTCATAGCAGCCTTGCAGTGTCTGAAAGGGGGCTATAGGGATGCTGGGGATGGACTCTTCATTAGGGACTGTAGTGACAGGACAAGGGGTAACGGGTTAAAACTGAAACAGGGGAAGTTTAGATTGGATATAAGGAAGAAGTTCTTTACTGTGAGGGTGGTGAGGCACTGGAATGGGTTACCCAGGGAGGTTGTGAATGCTCCATCCCTGTCGGTGTTCAAGGCCAGGCTGGACAGAGCCTTGGGTGAAATGGTTTAATGTGAGGTGTCCCTGGCCATGGCACGGGGGTTGGAACTAGATGATCTTGAGGTCCTTTCCAACTCTAACTATTCTGTGATTCTATGATTCTATGATTGCTCTGCTATTGAAAACACACTGAATTGCAAGTTACTGCAGTTCCCTACTCATGTTCTGCTGTAAGGCAATTTCTGCTATGCTTATAGACATAGCAGACATTAACATCTCAAAAGTTACGTAACTTTTGAAATTAAGTACATCTAGGAAGGAAAAGTAGTAGAATTAAGCCCTATGACTAACATTCATGGGATTAACAGGGCACCGTGCCACAGATAGGAGTAGCAAGGGCACAAATGAAGACCACCATCTGCAGAGTACTCCTGCACTAACCCTCAGCATTTCAACTGTTTTCTCAACTCCAGCCAGTTAGAAAGGAAATAACGCACAATGGTAATACCTTCAAGACCACAGGTCTTTAAAACTATGTCTAGCCTTCCAAGCATGGGAGGGGAGCACATGGCCTTAAGACATTTCCAAGAGTCAAATATTATTCATCAGCATTCCAAAGAGCTTCCCCACCCGCCCTACCCTTCCGTTGGAAATGTTAAAAACACCCACAGTTTTCTTGCAACCAGTCAAATGTCTCGAACCAAGACCAAAAATATGATACACAATTAAATAGAAAAACATACTCAGTAACTATCTCCTTATAAAAATATAATAGTCATTCAGCAAAGCAAGTTACAATTTCAATCAGTTGGCATTGTAAGAAACAATGTAAGAAATTAAAGCACTAATAGAGAAATCAAGTCACAGAGAGCAAAGCAAGAAAAGAAAAGCATCTCTCCAAATCTTTGCCAAAAGCAATTCTGATTAAGAGAAGGAAGGGAGAGAGAGATGGGGGAAAAGTGTGAGCACGAAAGCTGCAGAACATGATGAACCTTCTATTATTAAGCCCACAGTGAGACAAATAAATGCAGCTTTGGGGGTACTACTTTGTTCAGTGGTAAGTAAATGACTGCTAACTGTGGCATGTGTACAGTGCTATGAAGAAAAACCACAGAAATGGACCAAGTAAATAACATTCCAGACATACTGCTGGCAGCGTTTCGGCCATTTGGTTAAGGAAAACAAAAGTAACTTCATGCCTTATAAACAGGCTTACAGAATGGTTTGCACTTTAAGTTTACTGTAGGTAAACACACAATAAAAGACTGTATTTCCCGCTTTTTCCATTCACTTAAATAACAGAAATGCCACATTTGGACAATCATTTCCTTTACAGAAGGATTACAAATCACTTCAGCGAAGGAAAATGTATATGAGTTAAATTTTGGCCAAAGAATACAACTTCCTACAAGGCCAAAAATAAGATTATGTGCTGCAGCAGAATTTAATTTTAGAGTCTGAGTACAGCCAGCAACTTCCTTTTTTGAGAACACCTTAAATTATTCTTTTTATGTTGTCTGCTCTTAACAGCAGCTGTATCTCCAATTCAGAGTCTCATACAGCAACAGATATCACTACAGAGCAGTGCAAAGCTCCCATCTATCTTAAGGCTGAACATGTTCTTGTAACATGTCCAGCACCTATTAGTTTGGGGAGAAGTTTGATCCTATGTACTAGTTTCAAAATACAGATTCTCTATTTTCAATACATGCTTGAATTCCAGAAACTCTACTCCACCCCTACTGATACCAACCAAATCTCCATTTTTTTACATCATATAGGATGTGTAATGTTATTCATTGCACAGTATAAGTGTTGTTCCTAAAACACTCAATATTTCAAAAAATTGTCTATGTGAAAAAATAAAGTATCAGAATTATGATTAAACTGCAATAGCCAAAACATTTTCCTTCCTTTTTTACCAGAAAAGGAATTTGGCCCTCCTACTATCCATGTGATTTGCTATGAACAAATTGTAAGGCTTGATATCCATTGCTTTCATTGGAATTGAAAAGGAAAGAAATCCATTCATACATTAGGAACAGACAAAGGTGATTTACCTCTGCAATTACATCAAGACCTGACAAGGTATGTACGGTTTATAAATGCCTCTAGCTGATGTCTTTTCAAGTCTGGCCCAAGTTTGTAAAGCAGGCCAGAACAGGCTAGCTGGATGTGCTAAGGAAGATGGGAAACCTCTCCCAGTTAACAAAAAAATTAAACTCCCACAAGTCCTTCCCAGGAAGCTGGACACGTTCCCAATGGCTCTTAGAGAAAAAGAAGTTAATGACTTGTTTTCAACACGTATACACTGGGTTGCATGTTTAAAGCAAAAAGGTGCTATTCTGACCAGAGTCACACCCTCATAACTTAGATCTTTGCATCATTTCACTGAAAGAAAGTGCAAGTTCCCCCTCCCAGTTAAACTGCAGTTAGGAAATCATTTAGTTACATCTCAATGCTGTAACTGTGATACAAACACATATGAAGGAAAAACTGAGCCGCAAAGGGAAAGAAATATCTGGAGTGAGAGGCTGGAGGGTCCTGATGTTCCACACATCCAAATCCACACATGTAGATGTTCTTAATAACGGTCCCTTCCAAATATAAAAGGTTTTCAATGAATTGTAGGTTCTGAGCAGCGGTTTGACCAGTTGAGAGGCCAAATCTCTGAGAGCAGTTTTGCAAAACTTCTTCTTCAGAGTTACGACTTAGATGCAGGTGCTGCTTTGCACACAGGCTGCAGCAGTGTGCTATCTTTGGCTGCTCACACATAATCAGATGAGACACATAGCACAAACCTTAGCCAAATGTATGTGCAAGAACTTAAGTACAGATTTCAGCTAGGAACATGAAGCTCATTTCTAACAGGCTTGTTCCATTCCTTTTGAAGTAGAAGTCTTTCTCTCTGAACACACAGGGATTTCCAGATACATTTTCTTACATGTTTATTGAAATAACAGAGCCAAGACCACATCAGCTGGAAAATCATGCTTCTGGAGTCAAAAGTAGCACCCAAAATCACTATTACAGATGGAAGTTACATAATGGAAAAAAAAAAATCATGTTTTGATAGTACTCCACATTGCTTATCTATTCCTATGTACAAAAATGGGTTAGACAGCTATTGAACTTCTAGAAAATCCTTTCTTAAACATGTAAAAGGGAGCAGGGGAAATATCTCTTAAAATATTTTCACAGGAACACATTAAGTTATACATTTCAAGATTACTGGAATTTGAGAAAATTATGCTCTTTGCATACAGTTTGCGCCATCTTTCATCAGTAGCCTTCAACCCTCACTACTCCAGTGATACAAAGAAGAGTTGTCGTCGTTTAACCCCAGCCAGCAACCCAGAACCATGCAGCCGCTCGCTCACTTCCTCTCCTCCCTATCCCTCAGGGTGCAGGGGGGAGGGAGATGGGAAGATTCCTCCCCTTGATCCCTGAGGGATAGGGAGGAGAATCGAAAGAATGTAACTCCCATGGGCTGAGATAAGAACAGTCCTGTAACTAAGGTATAACACAAACCACCGCTGCTACCACCAATAACAATAATGATAAGGGAAATAACAAGGGAAGAGAACACAACCACTCACCACCTGCCGATCGATACCCAGCCCAACATGAGCAGTGATCCAGCCCTTCCGGGTAACTGCCCCAGTTTATATACTGGGCATGACGTGCTGTGGTATAGAACACCCCTTTGGCTAGCTTGGGTCAGGTGTCCTGTCTCTGCTTCCTCCCAGCCTCCCCTCCTCCCTGGCAGAGCATGAGACTCAGAAAGTCCTTCGTCAGAGTAAACATTACTGAGCACCAACTAAAAACATCGGTGTTATCAGCGCTGTTCCCAGGCTGAAAGTCAAAACCACAGCACTGCACCAGCTACTAAGGAGAAAAATGACTGCTACTGCTGAACCCAGGACAAGAGTATTAGCATATTGTCTGCAGTATCTACATGAGACTTCGAGTATTAGCTTACTTTATCTTTGAGGGCACTCATGCCATTGGAATTCAAGCATAAGAACATGCAACATCCACTTACTTTCCCCTATAACCTCCAGCATTTTGGAGTATGTTATAGTCCAGTACTGAGAGAAATACAGACAACCAACCTTTCAGATCTCCTAGGTTTACAGTGCACCAGAAACTCAAGTAAACAGGCAGATGCAGTTGTAAAGACAAGGATCTGGTAATTAGAAAACTCTGAGAATTGTTCCAGAAATAACGGCAATTTCGTAAAGTTTTCCCTTCCTTCTATCATAGTGGGAAACTAACAAGTGACTGGAAGTCACAGCTGAAAGTCATTCTAGAGCAGATGACTAACTTTTTACTCCATAAATAATGGAATAATACAGTAGCTTAGGCAACAGGGAAAAACAACTACCCCTGTGTGTTGGAAGGATCCTCCTTGGTACCAGCCAAATCAGTACAGCAATTCAACATTCAAACTTCAAATTTCAGTCAAGCACCTAAATTAATGATTTGAACACCTGAGCAGCAGCTGTCCCAGGAACTGGCAGATAGTAACTTCAGTCTTGCTTATTTCGCTGTACCAAACCAGATCAGTCAGCATGTGTATAAATAAGGGTGAAACCATCTCAGGAGAAACTCTTATTGCTGTTAAACAGCAAAACCAGTATGTGGCATAAAACTGAAGAAATTATACAGTGAAAGGAAAAAGACAACACAAGCTTAAGCTCAAACAGCTGCTATACAAACAACTGGGTATATAGCAACTTGGTAGTTTTCATTATCACCCATCCCATATTAGGCCAAATGAACAGTCTTGAAGTAAAAACCTCTATAAAAAGACAGTCTGTACTTATCACATACAACTGTGACATGTATCTGCTTCTGAAGTCTTTGGACATACAAGTCAAATATTTATTTGATTTGTCCAGACATTTTTACAGAGGAAATGTTACGAATTTTCTTCAGATACCAAAACAGCCCTCAAACGCCATGATAAACAAAGTAAACTAAATCACATTGAAAATATTGGCAATAGTTGAAAAATGCACTTTATATATGCCACAAGACCTTACTTGCTACTGCAAAAGGATCAATCATACTGATCTGAACAAAAACGATACAGGTTTGATGTGCTTCAAAAATTAAAACAGAATTTGATGCACTCCCAGCTACTACAAGATCAGCCTAAAGGAAAGCTGTATCAACCCAACCCATTCCCTATGTTCAATTGTCTTAACTTTACGTTCCCAAATGAAAAGATATGCTATTTCCCTCCATACTATATCATGCGTGTATTTGCACAATTTTCCTCAAAATTTCAATCATAATTCGCTCTGCAACTTTTATATAAGTAACAAGTGAAAGTATAAAAAAGAAAAATTTCTAGTATTTTTAGATTTTTTTAACTATAAAAAAATCAGGAAGACTCAAGAAACCAACCAATTTACTAAAGAATTTCTTTTTTCTTTTAAAATTAGACCAGTGGGAACTAGCCACATACAGGGTAATACCATCTATTAACTTCTTTGAATAACCATAGGACAGTCAGTCCTACAAGTGAGATTCAGGTTTCATATTTCTATCTTAGGGGACTTCAAATATAAAATGCAGAGCTGTACCCGCTAAAACAAGATATTTATTCATTTTCCCAACAAAATGTACATCTTGCAGACAGGAAACATTTTGGAGGGTTTTAATTTTTGCATGAGTGTTGCCAAAAAGGTGCCTTTTCTCATTTTTTCTAAAGCATGCTCAGTTTTCTCCTGGGGCTCAACTCCTCTGTTCTCTATCATGCATATTGAATGTTAACATGGTGGAGTGAAAATATCACTTCTCACAGAAGTGTTACAAGACTTCACTAGATCCAACTCTTGTGAACAGAAAGATAGCACAAGATGAACAATTTGGTAATAATGCAAGTAACTTCTTTAAACAGTGCTGTCTCATTCTCTAACACATACAGAGCACACACGTTGACAGTGCTGAGAAAAAAAATCTTTAATTGGGATTTTACAAAAATTCATGAAATAACTTACCTGTGGCTGATATCCTGGTGCACTCATATCACGGTAATAAATTCTGCCTGCTTCAAATGTTCTGACTTGCAATGTAAACCAAGAAACAAAGAAATACCATATTTTTCATGTGGAATTCAGTCTGATGTTTGGGATGCAAGTATTGCCAATGAGCTAACCCAACTTAGTAATAAGCTTACCAGGAACTTGAGGTGACATGACCAACCAGCAGTCAACTCAGCTAAGAACTGCGGAGTTGAGATGTTCATCATTTGAACTCTGATGTCCCCAGGACACCCAACAACAGCTCTACCTCACTTCTTTTCATCTTACACATTCTGTATTACAAGGAGGGACCAGCAGGGCATGAAGCTTTCTTGAGCTTTCCAAAGAATGGAATGGAAGGTAAGTTACGCTGTTAACCAGGTGGAAATAGTTAATAACAAATAATAGTGTGGAAAGTCTCTTATTACAGCTGTGGATTTATATTCATTCTCTCTCATTTAAAACTGATTTATAAGTTTATGACCACAAAATTAAACACCTGCTGAAATATAAAAGAATGAAAACAGCAGTGTATAGACACTGATCATTGTCATTAATTATTTTAATCGATCATATTATTTTAACAAGATAGAAATGGAAACAGATACAGACACAGCTGCCATAAAAATAAAATGATTTTGTGTGCTAATGATTTTTTTTAGGTTTTCTTCTCATATACCAAAGCAAAACCAACAAAAATAACCTCTTATTTTACCTTAAAAATGCACATGGCATTTGTTTCAGAGACTTTCCAAGCTATTTTCGTATTTTTGCTAAAATGATTAATATGATGAACAGTTGCTAACAACATTCCTCAGTTACAGTCTAGATGATGACACTTGCCACTGATGGATGAAATTATTTTATCATGGATGGATCTCATTATTTGTAGTTTTCCATCGTTACTGCTGGAAGACCTGGATTCCCTTTTATTACATCATGAAGTTTCTGGCAAATATTAATGTAGCTGAGAGTCAAAGTGCAAATAACCAGCTATCATAAATAGTCAGAAAGAAAGAGCAAAATGTACCTGCTTCTCCATATTCAGTGAAAATTCACCCAAGTTAAGGGCCTATACATTAGTGGTCTCAAGAGGTAACATGGACAAGACAAACTGCAGAATGGGTCATTTTCTTCTTCATTTAATGTACAGTAGTAAACTTTTATCCATACATACCAGAACAAAATAACAAACAACAACAATAAAAAAGCCAAACCTACAGGAAGAGAAAAAAGGAAAAGAGTTGCTTATTCTTTGGGGTTTTCAGTATTCTTTTCTCAGTGTAAAGCCTTTTGGTATAACTGTTCTATAAGCAGCAAGGAAACAAAATCTGCTTGAAGGCAGAAGTGGTCATTATGAAATCTCTAGACTACAGTTAGCATCACAAAACCTAAATATTGCTCTTTTTTTTCAAGAATTCCTATCACAAATACTTCACCTACAGAACAAGAAAACTGCAGATATATCTCTGAATCATTCAGAAAATCTCAAATATTTGAGAGAGATCACTACAAATCCTTGATATTTCTAAGAAAAACAAAACAGAATACCCAAAACAAATTAAAATTAAAAGCTCAGAGGGCTGTTTTTAAAAAAAAAAAAAAAATCAGAACTTCACAAATCAGAGAAGAAGCACAGATCCAATTCACTCTTGCTTCTTGTGCCAACTACAAATGTGGGAGCAAAAAATGACAGCAAGGTAGTTATCCATTTTTGCACGTGATGTAATTTTTGCCTATAGGCAGTATCATCTACAATTCTTGCTTTTAAGAATTGGTACCTAGAAATCCATTGTCTGAAGCCTTTCATTTTACTCAGAAAAATGGGTGCAAATCCAACACTCCTGTTTCCAATACCCCTGTTAAAATTAATTACTTCCCCTATGCCTTTATCTTCTGTATATAGAAATGATACAACATTCTGCCCACTAGTCTCAAAAAATAGTTCAGGCAATAGAAATTTAACTAACTAGTCCTGCTATCATGCATTACCTGTTTTTCTTATTTTTATCATCTATATGTAATTCAACATAAAGGCATGCTTTAATTTTACTGAATGAGTATCCAGTGATTCTTGTTAAATTGATTGATGAGATACACATTGTTAGCAAAAAGAGAGAACAACATAGGAGAATATGTAACGGCTTCAAAATTATTTTCTTAGTTTATTCTGCACAGCAGCTATACAAGCTTTCTTTTTTTGTATGCGTCAGTCAATAAGATATCTGTTGTGCTTTTGGACAAAGAACAAAGATGCCTTTATCAATTCTCAAAAGTCTGTAGGACAAACCATTCATGCTGTCAAACCCCCTAAACCCTTTCAGCAAATAATGAAATCCATCAGTCACAAATGTCAACATACTAATTTGTTAAATACAGAACAAAAGCAACATTCAGAAGAGGTCCTTCATTTCATGTTATATCAGCCCTTCAATTTGTAACAACTTTGTGGTAGCCCACAGATCATGCAATATTAAAACAGAACAGCATTATAATTATTAAAACTAGAACAATCTACTCTACTTACAATAAATACTTAATAGTTCAACAAAACTGTAAACAAAACCTTTTAGGAACATCAAACTCTTTGCGATGTATTCATTTTCCTCATTTTTGGAAGATTATTTCCAAGTAAAATCTTACATACAAACACAGATTCTATTTCCCACACAGTCACATTTATTGTGGTGGTGGAAAAAGAAGATTAGAAGATTAAATTACATCATATCCAGTGATAGAGGAGTTTCAGTGTGCCTGAGAATTACTTTATCCATTATACAGGACATCCAGTTATTATTGTTGAATCATCTAGCAAAGGGACAGTTTAGCTGGAAGTAGCTAGCGTGCATGTGAATTACTTTATTCATCATACAAAGACATCTATCTATTATTATTTAATCACACAGCAAAGGACGGTTCAATTGGAAATAGCTAGCATAACTGAGAACTGTGTTAATGTCTTACAGTATTAAGTATCACATACTAATGAACTTTTATTCTGTTGCATCTTCTATCAGTTTATTGTTTCACATCTCCAAATTTGTTTAGGTCTACCACAAAGACTAAAGAAATAGTTTTACTGTTGTCCAGGACATTGCCACAGAATATATTTACCTATTCTTTTCAAAGATGCCAAAAGAAGCAAATGCCATTATCGTCTAGAAACACCACTGCATCCAACATTTATTCTAGAGATCTCCACCAGTGTCCTGGTAACTTGTGCTCTGTGAATTCATCCAATAAATAAACCTTGAAAAATAGAAAGGAACTTCTGAAGTTGTTGACTTAAGAATGCCAAATTCTGAATTTAGCAAAATGTAAAGGCCAATACGACTACATTAGTAAGTATTTTTCCAAGTCCAAAAGGAGACAGTGAGGTGGTTTCCTGCCTTGCAAGACCCCAATAAATAAACTACCACAGGTCAAAAGATACCATTTTTGAGGTGGTTTTGTTGTGTTTTAAAGATCACTAAGGATTTTAAGTTTTTAAAACAGTAGAAAATTTTTGATTGCTCCCCATGTACTCCCCTGACAATGGTTATGCCAATACACTGAAACCTCTCTTTGTCAGACTGTACATTCGTGGATATTGCCACTCACAGAAAGTGAACATATTCCAAGGTTTCTGCCGAGTCTGTACATTCTTACTTGACTGCAACTTAAATTTTAGTATAGCAGTTTCATGTCAGTTTTAGAGTAGAAAAGTTAAAAAGATAAATTTCATACTGTGGACATATTCTGGATTCAGACCTCTTAGGTCTATCATACTGTCCTCACCACCTGTTAGCAAAGTCTCAGGTAGAAACAAGAAGCTGTCACCCACTCCACAGCTTGACACTACAAAGGACAGCACCATGTCTGCCAATGTGTTTCTTCTGGGCTCAGTTCCAAGTTCTGGAGAGAAAAGCTCTTCAGTTACAGCAATGCATACCTCACCCCTGCCAATAGCTATCACTCTATAGCTATATAATGAAGCAGCTTTAAAGTTAGTTAACTAAGAATTCACCACAATTATTACAGTTATACTGATATATGCAAATTGGATATAGCTGTTTCTTTGCAAAAAGCACTGGAAAAACCTCTATGACTGGAGTGCATTTTTTTTCCCCTGGGATAAAGAATTTGCATTTATACATATGCAGGGTTGTGTTAGCTCAGATCTGCCAAGCAAAACAGAAATTAAGCTTCAAGAGACAAATAACATATGTAACCTGGCACTACCAGACAGCACAATAACAGCAGGATCTGTTCAAAATCAGAAGCCTGTTTCTCTGGTATTATAAGATAAAAAGTAAGCAGCAGTAAGTAGAGACTGTTGGTTTATATTGGCCATGATGGCAGAATGGTTCGCATTTACAAGGACATGCACATTATGGATTTTAAGAAAAAGAAGTTGCTCAGTCCATTAGTAGAGTTTGGTGAATACTACCTTCTTTGCCAATAGCTCTCTTCTCAGAAAATTATGTGAACTAAGACTTTACATAAACTGTAGCCACACAGTACAGCTTCGTTTTATCCTTTTTTCCTTCCTTACAGTAAAAACAGATAGTTTTTTAAATCAGGCATCTTCGTGACACTAAATCACTAAAGTATTCCAATTGCTCTGGGAAAGTGTGTGGATAAAAGCAGTAGCCTCTGCATTGTTTTAACACATCTCTAGCCTATCAAACTCTTGCACAGAAAACATGATAACCCAAATTTAAGTCATGGGATTCAGAAAGAGCAATTAATCTGTAAATCTGTTCGTTCTAAGACACAGCTTGCGCATGCTGCTTTCACATATATACCCTGTAATACTAATATGCAAGCTTTAGCAGTACAAATACATTACACAAGATCAAAATCAGAAAAGCAAAAAATATTTTACTTTATCATGCTATACAAGTAGGAAAGAGAAAAATTTCCCCAAACAGGTCAAAACCATGTTCTGCAGTTACTTAGAAATAACTTTGTGTTTTCTCCAAATTAATAATCTTGTATCTCATATGCTGCATTTTTGTTTGGAGCACTGTATTGTAAGTAAAATACAACAGCATTTCAGCTAGCACTGAGAAGTGCACAAAATTTTATATGCAGAAAGAAACCTCTGAAATAAGATATATATATATATTATATATGTAAGATATACAAGATAGTAGCGAAGCCATTTCAATCACTGAGAAGCAAGTCTCCTTCCTTAGTTCATGATCCTAATGTCTAATTTAGGTCTCTGAAAAATTTGCTCAGTGACCAAGCCGTATGTACCTTTCTTTTGGTGGTCTACAAGTTATCTTCAAGATGACTATCAAGACTATTCAGAATTACATCATATCTTTAACTTAGTATCTACCACTGCCAAGCTGGTGATCACACGAATAATGTATTCCTGACAGTAAACTCCCTGATGTTTACTTTACAAAATAGCTCTGTATACAAAAAATGAGAAAGAACATTCCAGCAAATTCACTTTTACTGGCTTAAATTTCACCTTCAAACAATTCAAGCAGAAGATAACAATTTTCCACATAATCTTAAAGACATTTGAAATTCTAAAATTATGTTACAATTAAAGGGAAATAATGAACCTTTATAAATATTACTGCAGCATCATACCATGAATGAGACAGACTATCAAATCAATGACTTCACTGTTCAATTTCAGCATTTAAAACTAGACTTAGAAGTCAAAAGTACTATCAACTTGTAATACCAAAGCACATAGTAACCTCCTTTGTTAAGCAGAGACATAATTTATGCGATATTGTAGAAAGACTAGGCAGTCATCACAAAACAGATGCCTGCCACCCAGCAAGAAAATGGACAGGCCTTTAAACTGAAAGGAGTGAAACCATCTATTTCCTCCACCCTACCACAGATAAAGGAAATCCAAAAACCATCCCAGAAAACAGAAGTCGTGTTTTATTCACAAACTCCAAGCAAACTTTTTATAGTCTGAAATCTACACATATCAATTCATTTCCCCCAAGTCTGTCACAGATCCAGTTCCCTCACAGAAAAAGGAAATACACAGCACCCTTCTCTCCCTTCTTGGAAGCCCACTCAGCAGTCTACTTGTCCTTCTGATCTTGCTAAGGACAAAATGTTCCTTGTTAAGGACATGTGTTCCTCCACCAATTTCAATAGTTTAATTCTCAATATGTCACAACATCCCTATTAGTCCCAGAACAACTCTGCACCAACAACAAACCAGTGGGAAGCATGAGAAAATGTGTGCAGAGAAAATTTGTATGACACTCAGACTGCAATGTATAACAAATCAGCCCTTGAAAAAATGAAAAATTATGTTTCAAATTTCCAGTCAAATATCATGATGCACAACCCAATAGATGCTAACTTTTATAGGACAAGCTATACTATTTTGACAGTACTCTGAAATAGTCTGTAGTTCCACCATCCCAGTTTTCTCTAAAGAGCCCCAACTTTTCCTTAGCTACATCAGAAATTCAATCACTGAAATATAAAATAAGGCAGCAAAATTTCTTTTTAACCCCATTAAAGTTTTAGGGCTTCATGGAAATATTGACACACTTTGGGAAGAGTGAAGGGTTTTAATTCATATATTTCTTCTAAAAATTAAACAGTGTTGCAATTATTTGAATAGAACAGATGGAAGAAGACCATAGGAAACTGGTTTGAAAGGGCAACTGATATTTTTTAATATAGATTCAGATCTAAATAAATAGTTACTTTACTCATACAGGTGTGAAAATTTGCTTGTACCTTTCAAAGAATACTCTTTCCTATGATTTTTTTTTTTAATCTTTAAAATGAACTGTACATGGTAATCCACTTTTGAAGAGAAGAATTATCATATTTACTTTAAATATAGTGATCAGACACAAGGGCTACATGACTGTTTTTAGGATACAGAGTGCTGCTTTTCATTCCTTCCCTCACGCATCAATGAATAAACACAAGGACACAGAGCAATCTGGAGATGACCAACACACCTGAGGAATTAGCTCAGTATGCAACATAAAAACTTCAAAAATTTGGCAGTGGCAGAGAAAGTGCAAAAGCTAGCAAAGAATCTTTTGAGATGTTTGGTATAAAAGAATTACAATAACCATCCCTCATTTTATTAGCTTTATAAGTGTATTCAGTGCAAAAGTCTCAGAACAGGGATAAACAAAGGCATTAATATCACTACTGCCCAGGTTCCCCCAGTGCATCCTATAATGTCCCCTCTTCCTTCAACACATTTTTCACTGTTACTTAGAGACTGTTCTTAGGCATACCACTGAACATTTCCAAAATGAGCATGTGGATATTCATGTTGTGACAGAACAGTGTATCAAAGTTAGTTCTATCCAAACAGTCTTCTTTACGTGTACTTACAAGTTCAGGAGGAAAACAACTAAAATTAGAACAGTTCCCTACACCTCATGAAAGAGAAATAATCTACTACCAAAGAGACCTAACTATATTGGTTAAACCTAAGATAAGTAGGTGATAATGATTAGCTGACAACAAAGTTTGTTGGAATACCTGCTTTCACATCTGAGCATTAGCAGTAACAATAGACACCAGCCCCACATTTTTAAATTAAGCAACCTTTGCAATAAGTAGAAAGGGATCAAAAGATCAAGAAATCCACACTCTTGCTTGAGGGATTTGCCAGATTTATTGTCACTGTGAAGATTAAAAGCCCATCATTAGGAATTGTATAGGTATCCCATTCAAATGTCAAAAGTCTAAAAATTATGTGATCAAGAGAGTGGTTTCTAGGCAGACAATAAATAAGGACAAGTTTAAAATAGAAAGGTTGAAAAACACCTGAAGAACTAGATATAAAGGAGCAGACTCTTGCTATCATTCCCATTGCAATCAACAGGCATAGGACTATGCTAGAAGTAGTCACAATAATAGTAAAAATACCTTTTCCCATGGCTTAAGATAACAAAGCTAAAGACAGCAAAGTGAAACAAGATCATCTGAAATTACCATATAAACAGAAATCAGCTCACTGACACTTTGTAAGAATTATGGTGTCAGTAGGGTGTCTTTATGTTAATGAGTAAATTCCAAGCCATTTCCCTCAGGGTCAGAGTGAGAGGAAAGGGAATCCTTTTGTACCATAATACTTCAGTGCATCACCAACCCTTTTTTGTTTGGGTTTTTTTTTTTTTAAGCAGTAAAACTGCTATATAAAAACAAAAATAAGAAGTTGCCTAGTGTCAAGGGGCAATATAGGACTTTCCAACCACATTGCATATTTATACTCAAGCCAAATCTGCTAGAAAGGTTAGCATCTACAAGCAGCGTTAAAACCATTTTAAATCCCAACTTTACAACAAAAGTGCTAAAACATCTAATTATCTGAAGTTCATAGTAGATTATATTGTTCCACCCTATCTTCCAGAAGAGACAGGTCTTGAAGCATTTTACAGATCCCATGGAAATCCTCCTTAAGCTATGCTACAAGCATCAGATGGGAGGAGCAGTAATGAACATGACCACACAAAAAAACCACACAAAACTCTATCCTCAGTAAGATCACTAACTACCAGTTGCTTCCTTCAAGCACTTAGTAACATGTCACTGCAGCTTAATTCTGCTAGATTAGCAAGTAGGAACCAATCCAAGACCTTGGTAAACTCTGGAGGTGCCTGTGTTTACAACCGCGAACACAAAGCTTTTAGGAGACAGGCTAAAATATTAGATTTCCTTACGGAAACTTATACCACACCTCAGAAAGAGGACAAGTTTCCTCTTCAATGAAGTCTCATTTGGCAGTCAAATTTCCTCAGAAAGATCAGGTGGCATTCTACTCCAAAACTAAATATTCTATTTAACTATATGAGCAGACACAGTGTTGGGTCAAGAACTAGCAACGTAACACTCACCACCTGTATGTACCTCCTATATATGACGCCTGTATTACTAATTCATATATGTATGATAAATCTGGATTTAGGCATAAAATAACCCAGTAAAGGAAAATAATGCTGCTTTACTCAGCATATGCAGAATACACTTTTCTTCAAAGAATTCAATACTGTACTATTTTTTTAGCTGAAACTTTCCAAAGGCATGTATCTTTCTCCCTATATAAAGATCAGGTAGTGATGTGCAGGAAAGCTGAATTAAGCCAATACCCAAATAATGCAATCTACTACTCACAATGTCAAGAATCTTTCAGCTTGGCACCCCCAAACTTTATCAGCTTTGGTTATTAGTATAGAAGGATTTTCCTTCAATTAAAAAAAAAATACAAAAATCTGCAGTTAATGTAGACATCTGCAGCCAAGTCTTGAAAACATACATTGGACTGGTAAGATGGGAAAATGACAACCACCTTAGAACTGGAAACAAGGTAGAATTTAGATTATATATAAGTTACTGTCCAGCCGCTCATCTTCCTGGCCACTGTAATGCTGTAGCTTTCTTTGATAGTTTGATTTAGTTAGAATGAAATTTAAACTGGTCATACTATCAAAGCAGAAAAAGAAGGACCAATGTGCTGTAAATGCTGGAAATATTAACAAAGCTGCTAACAGATGGTCTCTACTTAGAGGCACAGGGACTGGCTGCATTAGAGGTGTGATGCTTCGTGGTTGAATCACATCCCCTATTAGGCACCAGCCTCTTCAAAAAGCAAATGGTACAATGGACTGTTTACACTGAGAGCAATGGTGGTGGGACCTTGGGATACACTCTTAGCAAAAGCTACCTGGTTAGTCAACACTAGAGATTCTGCCAACAAGGCTGGTGCTGCCTGATTAAAACTTTTACATAGTATAGAAATGGATAAAGTTCCTGTAGTGCACATGAAGGATATGCTAGGGAAAATGACATACCCTGCATCACGCAAAGGCAAACCCACTCATGTGATTGCTTTTGCTCAAGGACCTAGGTGTGCTAGGTGGGTAATGTGGGAGGATGGGGAAGTTCAGTGTGTGCTTCAAAAGGACTTGATTTTGGGTGAGAATAGCTACAGAATTAAATTGTATGATCTTAAATGCTACATAATACTGTATATTTACAGCAGCTTTATGCCCATCATCACACTGGGTTCCTCGCAGCATCTCTCCCCATCACTGTATATTCAGGGATCTGAACCTGACTCTCTTGATTGCCTCATTAATGAAGAATGAACTTTGATGGTACTAGACAAGTGCAGCAGTGGTAGCATCAGAACTGGCTCCAGCATGCAGTGGTCCAACTCCACACACTATCTTTCCTGCCCTGAGAGACTGTTATGACAGATGAAGCCTAAAGTCATGGACTAAATGTTTTTTACAGAGATGGTCCATAGACTAAGGGAATGATATCTGTGTGTGTATATCACGACAAGAAAGGTGATGGTGTAGCAGTGAGTGTGGGACATAGTATGGAATACAGGCTGGATACTGTCCTAGTTTCAGGTGGGAGAGAGTTAATTTTCTTCCAGCAGCTGCTGCAGTGCTGTGTTTCAGCTTTAGTCTGAGAACAATGCTGGTAACACACCGATGTTCTAATTGTTGCTCAGTAGCACTTACCCTGATCAAGGACTTTTCAGTCTCTCATGCTCTGCCAGTAAGGAGGGGCACAAGAACCCGGGAGGAAGCAGAGACAGGACTCTGACTCCAACTAGCACATCATACTTGATATATGAACCTGGGGGAGTTACCCGGAAGAGACCAATCGCTGCTCAGGTCAGGCTTGGTTCAGAGGGTGATAAGCAGTTGTATGCAGCAAGAGAAGGGAAGGCTGAGTAGAGACCTCATAGCTGCCTTCCAGTATCTGAAGGGGGCCTACAAGGATGCCTGAGAGGGACTCATCTTCAGGGACTGTAGTGATAGGACAATGGGTAACGGGTTCAAACTTAAACAGGGAAAGTTTAGGTTAGATATAAGGAAGAAGTTCTTTACAGTGAGGGTGATGAGGCAGTGGAACAGGTTGCCAAATGAAGAGGTAAATGCTCCATCCCCGGTCAAGGCCAGGTTGGACAGAGCCTTGGGTGACATCGTTTAGTGTGAGGTGTCCCTGCCCATGGCAGAGGGGTTGGAACTTGGTGATCTTAAGGTCCTTTCCAACCCCAACTATTCTGTGATCCTACAATTATATGATTATTATTATATTTTATTTATTTCAATTCTTACACTGTTCTTATCTCAACCCACAGGTTTTATCCCTTTCCAATTCTCTTCCCCATCCCGCAGGGGAAGGAGGAGGAGTGAGTGAGCAGCTGCATGGTACTTAGTTGCCAGCTGGGGTTAAACCACAACAAAATGAGAAAAAAGTAAAACAAGAGATGCAACACATGCAAGAATCACAGTATTTCTCTGAATTGACTGTACAGAATCCTTCTAAGAATCCCCATATAGACAAATGAAAGCCAGTGATGTTCATACTTTACGTCTGAGAAAATGTTTAAAGCCAAGTTCAGTTCTTCAGATATATGCATATGGCTCTTGTTATTTCAATGGAAGAGACACATACATGTATTTCAGATGAGAATTGTAATATTCATATTTATAAAGCATTTAAACACATAATGCTTTGGGCAAGTTTAAAACTGAAGTTTAAAAAAAACAAAAAATTGACTGGCACTGGCTGACAGCAGGACACCAATACCCACACAAGACAACTATTCACATCCTTAACTAGAACAGGAGGGTCTAAATTGAGCTAAATAAAGAAGATCTGCTCAGTGGCCAATAATTCTCTCCACAAACTAGTTATCCAGTAAAAATGTGCCTCTTACAAAAAAAAGTTGTATTCAACAATGATTCCATAGAATTAGCAGAATCTAATAAATCAGTAGATGAGACTTCTTGAAAGAGGGCAAGCATTCTTTCTCAGCAGTGGAATCAGATGAAGCACCAGGGGTTTTATTTCCTTTCTTCCTATAAGCATTATGTCTAGCTGAACTCAGCCAACTCCTTCTTACGTAAGCCTATGAATCACATAGTGGGAAAGCAGAGCCTATACTAGTTGGGTATGACAACAGGGAGGTGGGTATCTTCAGCATGCTGATGCTGGGGAAGAACAGACCATCTCAAAGACTCCCTCATGGCCCTACATGAATGTTATAGAAATTGCCAGAAGAGATCCTTGCAAAACACATTACAAAACAGACCTCAGGAATAATGAGCACACAACAACTTCATTTTCTGGGATCTCATAAAGGAATATGTACAACTACTGCATGAAGCTTCATTAAAGGCTTCTGGAGCAGCACACTGCTCTCTGTGATTAGTACCATGAAAAGAAAACCCCAAATCATCGTTATTTGCAAGTTCCTTGTCCAGTGAATGGTCCAAGTCACACTGAACTTGAACATCATATGGAAGGAATTAATCAGGTACTGGTCTTTGCCAGGGGTACTCCACTGTGCCTTTCTGACTTACGTAGAGAGCAGCTATTTTTAACCAAGTTGCGAACACTAGCAATTTAACCAGAAAAAAACAGCCTATTTGTAAAAGAAAATACTTGGCACTCATCAATTGACTAGAAAGTTCTAATGAGCCTGTCATTGTCATATCCATATCTACTATGTTAGTTTTTCCTAGCCCTAAGTGGCAACAGAATCATCTCGGCACACAGACAGGTGACTTTCAGCAATTCCATAACCACGAAAAGGAAATCATGCTATGTCCTTGACTCTTTATGGCTTAACTGCAGAACTGTAACAGCAGCCTATGCTAGCACAATTCTTTCTATCTGAACACTGGATAATTCTTACTATGAATTATGCACTTGGGAGAAGGAAGTTGGGTTTTAAAGTGCTGAATATAACATAACTTTCTGTTTGTCTAATGACTATGGAAAGAGAGAAAGAATCATAAAGCAAAAAAAAAAATTGTTTCCAGGAGCACAATCACTTAGATTTTAAGTAACACAAATGCTTTCATATACTATTCCTATTTACAGTTTTTGCAAACTCAGTTTATCTAAAAGTACTGCACAAAATAAGGAGGATTAATTATTTGTAATTTGCAAATTTTTACAAACTTGTAATTTTTTTCTTATTTACTTCAAAAACACAGAAGAGACAAACTATGGACTAGAAGCCACAGAACGCTTTACATTAGCAAAAGCTAGAACTGAGAGGCACTAAAGAACAGGAGACGTGTATTGCCCTCCATGCATTCAATACAGAGCACAAAGAAAAGCTAGGTGTGTACACTGTGCAGACTCTTTTGTCTAGAAAAACCTGTATCAGCTCAGATGCACCAGAAGGGACTCAACGTAATCTATTTCAAACCTGTATGGCCTCTGATCTGAATCCTAAGGCAGGTATAACCATAACAGAAATATGGATGTTACCCCCCTCCTTTCCAGTCTCTTATTTAGGAGTCCAAAGACAGCTAACTATTGTTGTGGTAAAGGTATTGAGACCCACAGTTTTCATAGTGTATAGGATATCATAAGGTTATTTACAGATTATAGCAGCAGAGATACCATAGTCAGCCAGAGCAATACCTTAAGTAACTCATGTACTGTCAGCTTAGTACTTAATCAACTCAGGTGAAAAGCCTGGTGTGCTAGGAAGCAACTGCAACAGCAAAAATTGCTAGTTTAGTCTATGATGTGAAATAGTGGCTAGCTTATGAGTTATAATACATCTCATCTTCTCAGTCAAGAACAGAAAAAGAAAAGAACAGTGTGACTACAGTTTATAAACAGGAAGGATTATTCTTTTATCAATTTGGTGTGGTAAAAACAAAATCTAATCAGAATGAAAAAGAACAAACTGGCAGACTAAAAAAAAACCTTAATGCAATAACAGCCCTTTTTAATGTGATATTTTATCATTACCTTCACAACAAGATTAGAGCACAACAATATTACATTCAGATCTGGATAATTTGTGCTTGACTACATCTGGCTATGCAAAAGATATAGGGTAGTGGGAGAGCTTTCTAGCTTTTCTGAAACTAGTTTAATTCAAGGTTTGACTTTAGTTTTTATCCAAACTAACGTTAAATTTATAAGCTGATTGGGTATGATCACAGATTAATCGCTTTCATTTTTTTAAGTGCCAAAATCAATGTCTTAAGAATGCCTTGCATTTTCAGACGTACTATAATAGATTAAAATAGCTAAAACTGTGTCTACATTTTTAGCCATTCCATCCATGCCTTTCTATTCAGGTATTTCTCTGTCTCCTATAATCTTGGTATCTAAGCACTGATCCATATGTTATGCAGTTAAAAACAAACAAGTACGCTGTCCAGATATGAAAGTGACATCAACAGGAATCCTGTGAAGATCATATGCCTGAAGACAATACCAAAATAATTAAAAATAACATCACAAAAACTATGTAAATCTCAAATGGTGATTCTCCCCTCTCTTTGTGAACAATGCCCATTATAAGATTTATGCAGGTGTTTTGGAAGAGCAGCACATATTCTATCAAATCAAAGTTTTTTAGGCCAGTTATGGTTATAAAATTTCCTAGCTGTCTACAAGCAATGCAGCAGCCCAAAGAGGGCTAAGTAGTTTCTGAAAAAAACAGTGCGCACATTTGACTTTCAGTGGAAGATGAGGGCATGCAACAGAACAGTGGTCAGGCCTCAAATTGACATTTAGTGGTAATACTTTCAAAAACTACCAAATATATTACTTATTATGTGAAGAATGAAAACTTACTATGTGGAGAATGTTGACTTTTTCATGAGATTCAGAAGTTATGGCAATCCTGAGAAAACTTGTGGGAGTAAAGATAATCATGATTGAGTAGACAATAGAAGAGGCAGCACATCATACAAATGTTCTGACCTTTAGATATGCCAGTAGTTCTCTTTACTGTGATGCAGCTGTAAGATTTTTACGTCGTCTTTAGTGTGTACGACGTCCATTCACTTATAATTAATCTATGTTAAAATTCATTCCAAATAGCAGTAAGTCACACAGCAAATAAAAGAGAAGTGGAACTCTCTAGATATTTTGGCTTGCACCATTTTAATGGTCTGCTATCACGATAACGTGATTTATGTGTGACATTAATTGTAAGTACAGAAAAAAATGTAATGATGGAATTTTGATATCTTCATCTGGATCACTTCATAGAACTGACAGCTCTGGCTTTTTCTGCTTTCAAGGTGGTTATTATTGGAAAGGTATTTCTGTTTTGACACATTCAGCATTCTTGTTGAGCAGTAAGCTACACTGCTTAGAATACAGTTTTATATAGGAGTTCAAACATCTGTTCGTTTTAGGTGAAATTGTTACAACAACCCACAAATAACATCTCATAAGCAAATGCAGCTGTCACAAAATAATAACAAACTCCCATCTTTGCCTTCACAAAGGACCATATTCAAGAGAAGCCTAAAGTGAAAGAAACAAGTAAAAATACAACTCACTTTGAGATGGAAAAAAAAAGTTAATAATTCCTGCTTTACCCTCCTTAAACGCTGCATTAATCAGCAATTAAGAACACAAGGGTAATAAACTCAGATAGCATGTTTCAGTCTTGTTATGCAGATGTTAATTAACAGTTCTTATGCCATGAAGTGACATTTTAAAGCATAAAGTATTTATTTGCTGAATCCTGCTCAGAAACAGCACCCAAACTCTGTGCCTATGACAAACAACTGAAAATACCTGAGAGAAGGAAAATCTTTCTTTCGCATTAAGTAAAATATTATCATTACTTTAATCACTGGAAAAGTCCTTTGTATGTTTCAATCCTCCTTTCTACAAACTGTTGCCACCTATCTTCCCAGATATTAATTGACCACACAACTACTTTTCATTTAAAGAATAATTTCAAGGTGTCCAGAATGTTTATTATGCAAGTATGCAATGCAATTTCACACAAAATATGCAATGTATTCCAGAGGTTATTATAAATGACTTATTATGATTATAATTACTTCTTATAAATTACTAATTTATTATATACATAATGCCTGGTAGGCATCTGTACAAAACAAGAAGTAAAACAGAGTACTGTACCAAGTACAATACCTTAGGACACTCCTTATTAATTTTGTTTTATTAACTTACTTGCACAACTAAACAATAAAAACAATAATTTACACTTTCACATTTTCTAGAGTTCTTTGTGCTACCCTACTGAATTACCTATAAAACTACTACTACAAACACTTGTGTGCTCTGCTACACAAGGAGAAAGATTTGTATCAGTGTGTTCTAATAGCTTGAATTAGCTTTTGCAGGGCTTCGCAAGTGAGTATTAAAAGAAGCAGTAAAAAGTGCTATCAGAATGAAAATACTATATAATTGGAAAAGCAAAACTAGTAAAATACACATTATTTTCAACTTACTATTGCTGGAATAGTGAGAAAGATACAGTGAAAATACTTGCACTGGTAAAACATACTTTTTTTCATAGTTTTGATACCTGAAAAAAATGTTCACGTGTACATGTAGACTGTAGAATATAAAAACTCTTCTGGTAAGCTATAAAGCAACACTAATGAAATGTAAATCATAAAATAGTGTCCAAGTACAGGTTCAGTATTGTCCTATCTCCTACTCCCTGACAGAATTCACTTGGCAAAATTAGATCAACCCCAGTGACATTTAACCCCCTGCATAAACCTCAGTTTTCTTCAGTTTTCCACTGTGTTGCAGACCACTACACATTTCCCTGTGGTGAAAGCTTACATGTCTTTTAGGTTTTTGTGCCCTTGTGACAGAGTGTTTTTAAAATACTCAAAGCCTTGAAATGTAATCAAAATTCTGTGGAAAGCCAGTCTGAAAAGCAAAGGTTTGATATGTTCGTAAATCAAACTCTTGCTCATGGAAATGCACTAAGCTCTCTGTTTACACCATTTCCCATACACTGAGTGTTTGGCAGGCAGGTAGATTGCACCGTCCAGCCAGGAGGTCACACATATGGGAACAGCTAGAATCCAGTTTTTGCCTGTCAGGATAGGATGGCATCTCCAGGCTGGCCAATAAATGGTTCCAGCCTTGGTGGGAAATGCTCACAGTAACTTGGCTCAAACAATGGCCCAGATATACGTGAAGTGTCTAGGTCATTCTAACCTGCTGATCTGAACTCAAAGTTTTAGCATATCAGCTGCTCTCAGGAAAACAGACACTACTCCAGAGTTTTACAGCTCTAATTCTGCTACTTCCTGCTATCATGGCAATACCTTTTCTTAGCGTAATCATTCCATGCTTCTTAGACATGCGGGTGATATCAACTTGTAGGTGTTTGTTAAGCTACCAGTTCAACACCTTTTGCCTATGGTGTTACATATATACACTGATGTCTGCAAAAGATCTAGTTAGTTGGATGTAAACACAGTTAATTCATGTGGTCACCAATGCTAACTTGACTGCTGTCAAGGAAGAGGCTTTGCAAGTATTACTGGCTCTTCACATCCAGGTTATTGTGCAAGTATTTAGTCACAGGTTCCGTTATGTTTCCTTCTGCACTGTCTAGAGCTTCTTGGGTGACACAGGCTCCTAAGTAGGCCTGTTTGACTTACTGGTGTATTTTACAGGCAGGACGTCTGTGGACTATGTTCATCAGCATCTTTGTCTCACTGAGACAAACGCACAGGATTCAGACCGGCTCTGTACCTCCTCTGTGACTGGGACACATGCCTTACATAACTGCAGCTTACAGGGATGATACTGTCATAGGCGTCCTGCTGAAAACTCTCCTGGTCTCCAGCCACAGCCTAGTCCAAATTTAACTCCACAGCTGCAAACTGTCCTAAGAGTTTACTATTTAACAAAACTTCGGTGAACAATACCATTGAAAGAGAGTGAAAATTAAGCCACAGAAGGTAAAACCTCGTCAGTGTCTGATTTTTCAGCAGGAGTATGGTAGACAACTGCAACACACTGCATGAATAGAGAAAGAACAGGAGTAACTGGGTGTGGTGGAACCCAGAGTACCACAAAGCAAGAACAAGGCTGTAAATGTCCTGTGTTAATGGCACACAGATTAGCAGGTCATCAAGACCCCAGCTCACCTGTCTCCAACAGGCATCCAGATCTGAAGACCAAGAACAGTGATCAAAGCCTGACCACTCACAAAGGGAGAAGAATGGGAAACACTACTCACTGTTAGCTCCAAAAGACTAGTAAAAGGTCTATCCAAAAAGGCATATCCAAAACCTGTACATGGTTGCCAAGATAGGAAGAATCCAGGAGACAATCCAGGACTTGAAACATGTCCTTCATAGAATCATAGAATAAGTTAGTATTGGAAAGGACTTTAAGATCATGTCATGATTATTGATCCAGTGCCTAACATCTGGGCAGAAACATCATGGTGTCAGTCTACAGAACAAGCTTCTTGGAAACTGTGCACATTCTCATGCTCAAGTGTGCCAGTGAGTGAGTGAAACCTACTCTGTTTCAGTCTTTATTTTAGAATTCACTTTCTCACCTATAACATCTCATAAGTATTTGCTGCATTGTTACTATGTACAATAGTACAGTTAAATACCATTCCACACAGTTTGTGTGCAAACTACTTACTGCAGTTTGACAGTTTGTTGCTGCAAGGAGATAATGGTTACGCCCACACTAGTGTTTTTATTTGGACCAACAGTGTATTTTTAAAACAAATCCTCCAGTCATTCACACTTGCATTTCCAAATCAGTTCAGCTCTCAGGGAGATTTTGGTGCAGGCAACTAGGATTATTTCTAAAAAAGAAACAAAAGAGGAATCTCTGTTCCAGTTGTGCACCATTTCACCCTAAAATGAACCTAAGCGTGTGAAAAAAATTAACCACTCCTACGCACAGCTTCAGTGCTTAGGAAGGGATATTTAGCTCAGGGGACCAGACTAAATCATGCCTCTCCAACTGTACATACTCTAGATCTGGGGGTCTCCATACTTAGTACTTCAACCTATTCATCCACTGTAACAGCACTATATAGTTAACGCAGTCAAGGCTAGTAACAATGTAAGTTTAAGACTAATTTTTGCCTGATTTTTAATTGGCCTGATTGCTAGAACAAGATGTAAGGGCATGGCTATTGTTAAGAGGTAGGAACCGTGACTTGATTCCCGTCCTTTGGACACCTAGGCCAGCTGAAATTGGCTCTACACTTTGGACAATGACCAAGCCTCCAAGGAGCAAGCGTAAGGACTAAGGGTGAAAAGTTCAGGCTCGAGGAAGACTCGTTTACTTCATCTTGAGACCCTCACCCATGACGACCAGGAGGCACTGCGCAAGTGCAAAGGACTTTTTAGCTCATTATGATACGAAGCAAGGATAGGACATGAATATGTATAGACGTGTTGTGCAACCTCATGCATATGTATAACTTTAGAAGATAAATGTAAAGGGGAAACAACACTGAGGTGCACATGCCTTTGGAGGAACGATCCCCCTTGCGCCTAAGCGCTGAATGAAGCATACCTACTTTACAACTTTAACAAGTTGTGGAGTCTATCCACCTACAGTAAAGTTACTGACTTATACCTCCTGGCATGCTGATCTCTAAACTAGAAATCAGCTCAGCACTGAGTCATTGAAAACTCGCTTATTACATTTAGCTTTTGAGTCTGATTTCCATGCAAAATAGGGACATAATGTACATAATAAATAATATTGGGACTGACTTTAAGAAACCATTTATATCAAGTCACTTAGCTCAACTAAAATTCTTAGGTTTACAGGCCTCCATGACAAGACAGCATGGAGTGACTAAAGTCAGCATCCATGGAGTTCATTTAAGTAAGAGGCCCAAGGCACTACTAACTACATCTGTTTCTGTCTTATTACAGGCAAAAAATCTAAAGAGAAGACTGGCCAATCCCCTCAACACACACACACTCCAAAAATAACAGTGAAGGATCATGAGCTCTTTTCACAGTTGCTGGACCAAGTGCTTCCTATAATAGTATCTACCAAAAACGTGTACTTGCGTACTTTGCTGAATATTTAACACTGCCTAAGCTGTTCTTAGAAGTTCTGCCATCCCTCAGACCTTGTAAACAACCAGAATTTTTCATCTTAAAATAGAAAGCTTTCCTGTGGAAGGTGTGGTAAACCACCTTAACACTCACCTCCAAACATTCTTGACCAAACGAAAGAAGAAGAAGGCTATTTAAAGAAAGAAACATTATACGGTACTACAGTGGTGTGTAAAGTAGCTGGAAGTGATATACAGTGGAAGGAAGCCAGAAGGAAAGAGGAAATTATGTTCCTTGGCAGAATAGGTCCAAAGCTGCCAGCATCTGATTGTGGCAGTGTTGAAAAATGAGTCCTGCATTCTTAGCCAAACAGCAGCAGCAGTTTATTGAAGGTCATAATCACAGCTCAGCAGTGGATTCAGCAGCAAATTTAACTAATCAGCATTGAAATGTCAGAACAGTAACACTAGCCAAGCAGACTGGATTAACCATTCTAAAAGCATGGAACATGTGACAGATGAAAATGATACCTTCTGACACATGCTGGAGTCTCCTAAAGATTACGGTCCAAGCTCAGAATCAGAAAGGCCCACTAGACCAGCTTGCAGCCCATTGCTGCAGAATTTAAGGAAAACAATCAGACTTCACATAGCAAGGCAATGTGAAGCTTTGCTTAGAAAACTAACACCACATCATAGAATCATAGAATAGTTAGGGTTGGAAAAGACCTTAAGATCATCTAGTTCCAACCCCCCTGCCATGGGCAGGGACACCTCACACTAAACCATCCCAACCAAGGGTCTGTTCAACCTGGCCTTGAACACCAACAGGGATGGAGCATTCACAGCTTCCAGGGGCAACATATTCCAGTGCCTCACCACCCTCACAGTAAAGAACTTCCTCCTTATATCCAATCTAAACTTCCCCTGTTTAAGTTTTAACCCATTACCCCTTGTCTTATCACTACAGTCCCTAATAAAGAGTCCCTCACCAGCACCCCTATAGGTCCCCTTCAGATACTGGAAGGCTGCTATGAGGTCTTCACCCAGCCTTCTCTTCTCCAGGCTGAACAGCCACAACTTCCTTAGCCTGTCTTCATACGGGAGGTGCTCCAGTCCCCTGATCATCCTCGTGGCCCTCCTCTGGACTTGTTCCAGCAGTTCCATGTCCTTTTTATGTTGAGGACACCAGAACTGCACACAATGATCCAGGTGAGGTCTCACAAGAGCAGAGTAGAGGGGCAGGATCACCTCCTTGGACCTGCTGGTCACGCTTCTTTTGATGCAGCCCGGGATATGGTTGGCTTTCTGGGCTGCGAGCGCACACTGAAGCCGGCTCATGTTCATTTTCTCATAGACCAGCACCCCCAAGTCCTTCTCTGCAGAGCTGCTCTGAATCTCTTCTCTGCCCAGTCTGTAGCTGTGCCTGGGATTGCTCCGACCCAGGTGTAGGACCTTACTCTTGTCATGGTTGAACTTCATAAGGTTGGCATCAGCCCACCTCACAAGCGTGTCAAGGTCCCTCTGGATGGCATCCCTTCCCTCCAGCGTATCAACCGGACCACACAGCTTGGTGTCATCTGCAAGCTTGCTGAGGGTGCACTCAATCCCACTGTCCATGTCACCGACAAAGATGTTAAACAAGACCGGTCCCAACACCGATCCCTGAGGGACGCCACTCGTTACTGGTCTCCAGCTGGACACTGAGCCACTGACCATGTCATGAGACACTAAAGAAAGTTTTGGTTACTCCCCCTTATAAAAAGTAGCTGAAATTTGTCCTAGGCTCTTGTGAAGCCTGATGCTAGCAGATGTGGGGACTGAGCAGAGAGAGAAATGGATTAACAAAATGTCAAAGTGAAAAGAATCACTGTAAGGTTAAATAAGCTGCTGATTACAATGAATTTAATAAAACCGTCCTTCAGGAATGAAGTCTCCCAACTAACAGAATGTTGTGACAGTAAAGAACTAGGAAGAATAGCAAATACAGGAAGTACAGGATTCAAGCCATTAAGCAGAGGAAGGCTTAACTAAATGGTCCATGAGATCAAAGCTAGTACTGAATTACAACATACATGAGGAAAAGAAAATTAACTATACAATAGCAAAGAGTTAGAGGGGGTGAATGTTATGGAAGTGAAAAAATAGATTTGCAGCAGCTGAAAGAAGTTGGGAAAAAATACCAAGTGGCAATGCTATCAAAAAAGACACCTTGGGATAAGTTTTCAAAGAGGACAAGGATAATTATGACCAAAAGCTAAACTGAGGTCTAGGAAGATAAAGTTACCTTGCTCAGAAGCAATGAGCATATCGTAATGTTGCAGAAGGTCTCAAAGTTAAAACCAAACAAACATAAATAAAACACAACTGTGATGAGAAAGGCATTCCTACCTCCTGATTCATATAAAGTCAGAGCTTTTACCACCAGGGTTTGTTTATGTAAGAATTTACAAGAGAAATCGTATTTGAGGAACAGAAACTAGCCTGAAAGCACTGTAAATCCACGAGCTCAAAATCCTCACTGCAAAGGAGTGTGGTGGTGAAGGCTTTGTCTAACTCATATGCAGCCACTTAGAATCATAGAATAGTTAGGGTTGGAAAAGACCTTAGGATCTTCTAGTTCCAACCTCCCTGCCATGGGCAGGGACACCTCACACTAAACCATCCCAACCAAGGGTCTGTTCAACCTGGCCTTGAACACCAACAGGGATGGAGCATTCACAACCTCCCTGGGCAACCCATTCCAGTGCCTCACCACCCTCACCGTAAAGAACTTCTTCCTTATATCCAATCTAAACTTCACCTGTTTAAGCTTTAACCCATTACCCCTTGTCTTATCACTACAGTCCCTGATAAAGAGTCCCTCCCCAGCATCCCTATAGGCCCCCTTCAGATACTGGAAGGCTGCTATGAGGTCCCCACGCAGCCTTCTCTTCTCCAGGCTGAACAGCCCCAACTTCCTCAGCCTGTCTTCATATGGGAGGTGCTCCAGTCCCCTGATCATCCTCGTGGCCCTCCTCTGGACTTGTTCCAGCAGTTCCATGTCCTTTTTATGTTGAGGACACCAGAACTGTACAGAATACTCCAGGTGAGGTCTCACGAGAGCAGAGTAGAGGGGCAGGATCACCTTCTTCGACCTGCTGGTCACACTCCTTTTGATGCAGCCCACTTACTTACTTCTCAATGAGAAAAAACAGTAAGATCCTAACAATAATTCTGTTGGTGGCCATGGAAGAATTATTCTTAACGATCAATAAATTATTACACTAATAGGTAGTTGTGGTAAGTTGTTCTTTTCCTGACAGAGAATGTGTCAACATTAATAGTGGTACTACAAACAAGCTAAAGTACGTGTTTGGGAAGGATTATGGAGAAATGTGGAAGGAACACACGCATACAAGAAAAATTACGAATTGCAGAGAAAGAACAAATTTTCATCACTTAATAGTCTATGTTTGAAATGTTCTGTCTGTATTATTTTGAACTTATGCTATTTTATTTCTGTCCTTCTTTCCAAGCTTTCTAGAAAGAAAACGGAAAGAAAATCTTGAATCTCTGCTGCAGAGTAAATAATTAACTATTTTTGTATTCCAAAAGATCTAAAAGCCCCTGCTTCTTGCTCACTTGAAATTACCTGACAATCACACTTCTGGAAAAACACCAAAACCAGGAGATGAGTTCAACTCACAGATCAGGGGAGTTCTATTTCTGTTTGTAAACATTCTGTGGTCCTTCCACTTGCGTCACAATCAAATTAGACTTGAATTTCCTCATATCAAAGCTTCTATTCTGAATTTTACTTTAGAGAGGAAAAGGCACAAATCTCTGCATTTGTAAGCATTCTACTATTTATATGACTCAGAAAATGAAATGAAACATTGTAATACTGCTGATTGCAATATTAAACAGTAGACAGACTATTTTATTACTGATCTGCAACAAAAAATCTTTTTCCATTATTCTACTTCTGTTGGTAGGAGAAAAATATTGAGGGGCAGAGACAAAGTAGGACACAAAGAGGAGAATTAATGAAGAAAATTAGTTTGAAAATCTCAAAACCAGTGCTTTAATTATGACAAATAATTGCCATTTTTATCTCTCTGTATTATACCTCTCTATAAACAGGTCACTTCTGGTGGAAAAGAATACCTTGACTTTGTAAATGCCATGCAACTCTTACAACAAAAAATTTAATTAGTATTACCTACACACATATATATGCACATATATGAAGGGCAAGCATGGATATGTATGATTAGGCATACACATATACATAATCTACTTAGTGTGTAACAAATATAATATGCATAAACACATTCCAGCTTCACACGTATCTGTGTACAATATACACACATTTTTCCTGAGCCAAAAAATTTATGCCAGCGTTAAGCTGGGAACAAACCTTTACAACCAGTTATAAACCACTGAAATACAAGCTTAGATCAGAAATGCTTACACACCTTTATGATGCTTGTAGGCTCTGCAATAATTCCAGTCCTAGAATTTAATAATATGCAGTTACTGTTCCATAGTAGCATCAAAAAAGTCCCATTAACTCTCCATTTACCACAAGAAGAAATGACATTTCTTGTAGCTAATGCCAAGAGAGAGGGCAAAAAAGGAGAGGGAATCACTTGCTGTTCCAACTTACGGGCTCAGTTTAAATTAATGGGACATTTAACAAGGTTTATTCTAGTCAATTTAATGCTTATTTTGCTCATTAGAAGTACATGAATTTCTGCAGAAGAGCCAATTTTGAGGATGTTTATTTAATAAATAGAGATATGTATATTTTGTGTGCTTTTCTAATAATTGTACAGGTCCTACCTCCAATGCCATCCAACGCACATGACATAACATTTGCCAAGTTAAAATTAACAAACTCTCTACTTTTTAAGTACTTATTTTGAAGAAACTGAATTAAAAAGAAAAGGTATTGAAGGCAAGAAATCTTTCTGCTTCGTTAATCTTTTAAATGTCATTCTGAAAGGGAAAAGGGACACGCTCTTAGGAAAATTCAGTGTTATTTCTGATGTTTGTTTAAAGTAATAACATTTCCTTGTAGCAGTTTTATAAAATATCAAAACCAATTTTTGCTTTCCATCAAGAAATGAACTTCTTTTATTCTCTTTGAAGGTTTACATTCAAAAGAACATCTGTTAAGAATTAATAGATCAACAATGCAGCTCAGCACATTAGTAAGGAAATGTATTGTACCTTAAATACTCCAAATCCTGTTTCAATATCAAAATGACAACCTGACCAAAGACCACAGCTACAGTGGTGGCAAATTACACTTCAGGCTTCAGCTAAGAGTCAGAAAATATTCTGTGTCTATATACTACTAAGTTCATATGCATGTGTACAGCCACATACTCTGAATTACTATTATCACAGCTAAGAGTCCAACCAGGATGAATTTTGAAAGCTTTATTATCTTGAAAAAGTAAAGCAGTGCTTTAGCAAAATTATAAATTACTAGATTTTTATTCCATCAGTAGATTAATGTTAGTTTCGTCAACATTCTAATTAAATTCTGTAGCACTAAAAACTGACTCCAAATCCGTAGGACAGTGACAAATTTGAGGAAGGAAAGACTAAACTAAAATATAACAAGCTAAATGTTTAGATGTCTGGAAGATAGATCCAAGATCTCTTTGAATTCAAAACTGACTGTAGGTTATAGTCTGCACAATCTACAGACTATGTCATCCAGGACTGATTGCCTTTCTGGTATTAAAATCAAACATTTAAAATGTTTTTTCTCTCTTTGGAAAAATTTACCTGGTAACCTGCTGTAGGTGGCCCTGCCTTGGCAGGGGACTTGGACTAGATGATCTCCTTTCAACTCTAGCAATTCTGCCATTCTTTGATCACATTTTTCCCTCTCTGTTCCTCAAGGCAAATCTCTGGATTTCCTTTGCTAAACATAGGTATACTGAATTATTATTTACAGTAGCACTGAAACAGAGTGTGTCAGGTTAGCAAACATGCCAAATATCTACCAAAACAGCTACTATTCAAAAGGAATTCCATGTAAATCAAACTAAATATTTATAATTGTCTGTGGTAGTCTTTGTACCAAGACAACACAGATTTCATAGCTAATTTCCATAAACATATATATATGTGATTTATGATATACATACTTTTCCAAACGAAAAATGCCAACTGGAAAAACTGCCTCTAGAAAAACATTGCTTATTTGCACCCTTTCTTAAAGAACTCAGCACATAAGTTTAAAAAATAAACCAGCACATCAGGTTAAAAAATTATTTATGTTCAATCCTGTTTTAGCACTTCTATTTGCATTGATTAACGAACTTCATGGTATTTACAGCAAAATATCCTGCTTGATTTTTTATCTTAGAAGCATGAGAAGGAGAGATACTATTTCCTCCTAGCTGTACTCCATAGAGATTAAAGCTCCAGATTCTACCAAAAAAACCCCACAAATGTATACCAAAGCATCTCTACTTGCAAGTATTTCCAGTAAGTCTAAGATCAGCAGCTTTTCCTTTAAATTCAAATCACATTAAAGTCACTTGCAGCATTAAGTTAAATTCACATATGTTTAACCAAGTCATGAGCCTGCCAACAAATGCACTAAGCAAAAATGCAAGTATGGCTTTTGAATGAAAAGGATTTTGCATGTAAAACCACTAGCAGGATTGGGAATTAAAATCTCATGCAATTTGCAGTCTTTCATATAAAAAATAAAAGTTCAAAAGAAGAAAATACTACACACACAAACAAGTATGCAAGATTCAAATTAAGATTCTCCACTCCATAATGCATCAATCACTACACTTTTTGCTTTAATTTTTGTGCATGGTTATTTCTGTCTGGATGACAAACTAGTAATATGTACAAAACAGAATAAGTAGAGCTGAGTTGTATGTATTTTGTCAAATTAGAACAACTGAAAATGGGCAAAAAAATTTATACGGAAATACACACTCACAAAAGGCTTCTACAGATGAGGCATACGTTCAGTCACAGGTCTGCAAGACTGAGCAGTACTAAAGACGCACATTTAGGTTTGACATCTGGATGTTTTCCAATATTCCTGGCTGATCTTACTACAGACTTATCAATTGTCACCAGAACACTGCAGACATACAGATCGGATAAACGGTGGCCACAGATGCATGGATCAAAAGAAACTGCTTTAAAATAAAGAGGCAAGGAAGCTGCTTTTGCCCACCACACTTCTTTTTTTTTTTTTTTTTTTTCCCTTCTTCTTCTCCCTTTTCAATTTAAAAAGTTAACAACCTCAGTTACACGGTCTGGAAAGACTCAGGAGTTCTGCTGATATACCATGTTTTGAAGAAAGGGATATTCTTTCCTCTTAAAATACCAAAGACTATTTACATGAGAGAAGAGTGACTAAGGTCTTTAAAAATAGGAATTGAAAGGAGAGTTGCTAAATCCATATATAGCCAGCTATATGAGGTGACCTGATTTACAAATATGCCAAGCATCTTCTATGTTTCTGTCATCAAACATCATTTGGGTTTCAAGGGTGTCTAGCCCTTGTTTCATACTTGAAAATAAGGCCACTAATTTTAGAGCCCAATAAGATTCAAATAACCTAACACTCGGATCCTGTTTTGAAAATGTCAGTTTCTTGCTCAGAAGTTCTTTGGTCCCACTTACTTTCTAGCTTTGCTGGTCAAAATTTCTATAAACATCTCCAAAGTAGGTAAGACCAGAAGTCCATCTATCCGATTATTCTGTTTTCAGTAGTAATAAGTGTTTAAGGAAAAACTAAGAGCATGATACAAACAAAAGAGACACTTTTCTCATTATACCCATCCAGGTCTCAGCAACAGGTGCCATGACTATTCAAGTTATTGACACATCCTGCTTGGCTAAGAATTTTAAATTGTGCTAGCACTTACTACAGAACTACTACAGTTAAAGCATATAAATTTAAACAAACAAACAATCAAAAAAGCAGTAATGTTATTTAAACTGTTATTTAAAATGTTATTTAAACAGAAACAAAACGCTTTGAAGACCATTGTTTCAAAAAAAGTACTTGAACTCAATGCAAACAAAGGTTTACAACCCCCATGGGAGTAAAACAAATCCAGCAAAAAGTACTTGAACTCAATGCAAACAAAGGTTTACAACCCCCATGGGAGTAAAATAAATCCAGCACATTTGCTGTGAAGAAGTAGAAAGAGGTAAGCTGTTTCTAAAACCATAGAAATGCAAGACTGGTGTGACTGTGAAAGGCCCTCAATAGTTATCAAAGAAAAAAATTATTTCCATGGGGGGAAAAAAAAAACAAAAAACAAAAAAACGAAGGACTTAGGCAGTTAAACACTGCAAGGGAAGTCAAGGTCTCAAGCACATGCTCAGGTGGCATAAAAAGAGTTCCCGGTATTTGAAAGAATGTTCTTCCTTGGGGAATGAAAAAGAACAAGGAAGTCAGACTCTCTTCAGGTTTGCCAAAAGGAAATTAAGTTGTAGAGGGAAGAAACTTTGAAACACTGTGTTTTCAAATGAGATCAATAAGGCCAGATTAGAGAAAAAACTGATTTGGAGAGTGTGAAGAACCAGGGAACACACAGACCCTATTTTTTTATTTGAAGTCCTCCAGCCAGCTTTGTTCATATGAGTAACTAGTGGCTCACATGAGAGTACTTGCAACCATGAAATAACTGCTACTTAAATGCCAGCAGCTGACAACTCCTCAGGGAGTAGCATGTCATCATCAAGAGCAGCAGAACATGGTGCTACTTTTAATCTTCCGCTTTTAACCTCTTAGCTCTCCAAGTATATGAACAATGCGTACCTTTCAGTGTAGCACAAGCTCAGGGATCTCTTCGCTAAACTACCTAGCGTCTTTGCTGTCTGACACAATTCCCTACTCTTTTTCTCCAATGCATTCCCTTCTGCTAGTGACAGAACTTAAAATCAGACAATTAAGTGCTGTTAGGGGTTCGTGAAACTCAAAATTCTACAGAAAGCACTGAATTTCTGGCTTTTAAGCTATTTAAATTTGGTTCACAATGCTTTATTAATTTAATTTTGGTACAGTTTAACATAATATCGGCAACAAAGACACGTAGGCCACATTCTTCTTTTACTAGCATAAATTTGGGAGAAACTACACGGAATCACTTGAACTAAAATAGTGTAAAGCCAAGAGTGAGTGCAAAATTAAATCCTCCAGCTTCAAAGATCAGCACGGGGAAGCAAAAGGGGATGATTGCAATTATTACATACAGTCAAGATCCTGTTCCCATACAGAAGTTCATAACAAATCAAAAAACACATGAAGACATATACAGAAAATACAAGTTAAATTAATATGCTTTCAATAGAGTTTTTCTTATAAAGGATCTGTCAAGAGAAATGTAACTGACCCACACTAGTGGCTACTGGAATAAACAGCTTAAAAGTCCTAATTAGGTAATCTATGCAAGAACTCTAGTCATTTCATAGCAGTTTAAAAAGTTGGGGAAACATCCCCCTTAAGCAAAAGGAAGTATTTTGGGATACAAAAAAAACACAGTAAGTATTGGCAAATGAGGAACAGACAAAGAAAAGTGCCAAATGCTGTAAAGCCTTGATACTTCAGATAATGACTAAAATTTATGACTGCTTCCTTCCCTGGCAGACAGGAGTACAATTAGAATTCCCAAAACAGCAGCTCCTTTGTGCTGGCATGCTGTGTTATGTTTATACTGCTACAGATAGACTAAAAGATAAAAAAATAAATACTACAGCACCCCTTTCAACCCAAGATAATAGCTAACTTTATTTTCTAATGTGGGTTTGGACATGGGTTTGCACATAGCTTATTCTTAACTGAAGTAATTTAGGTAATCATCATTGCACGCACAGGAATTAACCGTTTGAGTAGCTTGCTATATACATAGAAGCCTCTATTTGAAAAATCACACGGAACAAGAACAAACGAGCTATTATGAGTCACTTAGTTTCCTTTGCTGTCCAAATACAGCTTGACATTTAAACAGATTAAATTATTCCTTTATTTCAGTTTTGAAAAATTCGAACGTGCTTGGCTTGATGAACTGTTGAATGAAAAGCATTACGAAGTATGCATGTTCTTTCTTTCAACCTTTACTTATATTCAATGATACGGATCACTTGGAACTGAAAGTGGTTAGAAGAAGGACAGGGAATTAAAAGGATAGGTTTTTCTCATCTCCTTCACAAAGAATGCAAAATTGCAATATTCTGAACATGCAATCTGGACTCGGACAACCACAGATACGTTTTGCAACAGAATACCGTGGAGGCATCTTTTCCCTATAAATTCTGGGACATGTACATCCAGGCGAACCTCTGACAACTTCCAAAGAGCAGTAGCATATCAACAATTGAAACCTGAACATTTCTCCTACTGTGCTGTCATTTGGCCTAGACATCTCTCTCCTCTTCCTCTTTTTTTTTTTTTTAATAGCGTCTTGCCCTTTATGGTTGCACTGATCACTCCTCTTATTACCCAGCTAAGTAAAATGGCCAATTTCTTCCTTAATTACAGTGATCTATAAGGACGTATGTCAACCTTTTAGTACCATGCCTTTGAAGTCAGAGGAAATTGCCAATTTCATATGGCTTTAAGAACATGGTACAGAGTATCACACCTCCAAATCAAACCACTACACAAAGTATCAGAGAATACAATCAGTGGTGGGTGCCCAAAGCAACCAGGACTTACGTAAGTTTGTTGATGCTTCTGTTCAGGAGTTCATTTACTGAAGAGCTGTCATTGAAAACTCAATAACCAGTATAAAATGTCTAGAGTTACAAGGCTTATATGACAGAGGGGGGTCACTGAATGCTTAAGTTTTAAATTTACAGATCTTCACCAAAAAAAAAAAAAAAAGTAATTTTATAGTAAAGCTATGTAATATTATTACACTCCAGAATAATTGTATACTTTTATTCCTAAGGAGGATCACAAGAGGAAAGCTGTAGAAAAAAATCTATATAAATAAGAAACAAAACAAGTAGCATAAAATGTTTCCTAATTTGATTAATTATATAGTTTATAAGAAGAAATAAACCTTCTGGTTGATCACAGCACTTGGACTCACAATTTATGCAATCTGAAGTCGCTTCAGATACCAAATCTTCTCGACAAATTCCCTAAGCTCCAAAATACAAACCCAACAGTCTGGGAACACACCTCCCCTTTCAGTCCCCATCTTTCTCACAGAGCTTTGCATTAAATTCTTCTCTGGGATGTTGTGTCCATCTGCCTAGATGAATCCACTCTACTGTTGGCACTGGGCAAAGAATGAGTACAAAGTTTCATTCTCTGCTATTAACAAACGCTATTTTATTGCCAACTTAAAAAATATTTACAAAAAAAAAAAAAAAGCAAATGGTGAATTGCAATTGCAACACATCTTACAAATAGAGCTAAAATTCTATTGCTGTTGCAGAAATGGAAATTTTACTGTAAAACCGAAAATATTTCATTAAGCTTTTTATTCTCAATAATTCCATGAAAACTTGATCCTATGATCCTTACAGTTTGCCTTACTCAGCTTCCAAAGATCACTGCTTGACTAGAAACTTGTAAATCACAAAGGCTTATGAATAAACTCTAAATCTGGATTTTAACATGCTTTCACTCTGTCAAGACATAACGTCAAAATAAATGCCCAAAGAAAACATGACAAAGTGATAGCAGCATCGGGTATTTAAATCAAGAGAACCAAAAAAAAAAAAAATGCTCAGTTTGGCAAATGAGGAAATTGAGACCCACATGTCTAATAAGACTGTATTTTCCTTCCCTAAGCCTTGTTAAAACTAAAATCAAAGATTGTAGCACAAAGGATGCAAGCAAACCTACCCACATGAAGACAGAACTAGAGTCTTAAGTTTCAGTTAAAAAAATAGCACAGCAACTTTATATTGATAGCAATTTGACACTGTTAACTAGCTGATAAAAAGGAGTCTAATAAAATACAGGAGATCATATGCTAAGAAGTTTCTTTACCTAGCCATTCCCAGGCTGGAAAAGTTGGAAGGAACTATCAAAACATCAAGCCTGGAAAAGGGGTGGGTACCCAGTGTGGTATAAGCAGCTGAGAGGCACTGAGGAATTAGCTGAAGCAAATGTTCTTCACAGCATTCCATAAGGCAATGGGGAGTAAAGACTCTGTAAGGAATGACTGCCTGCAACCTGGCAGCAGGATCCTGGAAACGGCAGGGATATTCCACATGACCACAAATTTCTTCATGCCATCTGCCAATAGCAAAATTAAAAAAAAAAAAAAAATAGTTTAGTATGATACCAGAAATGGGCACAACTGTGTAAACTGAGAAAGATATTCTCTAAACATGAGAATGACAATTAGTTCACATAAATCCAACTCATTTGTATTCTCTCACTGTTCACACATGTGCAGCACTGTGAAAACACTCATTACTACATGTCTGAGTAGAACTGATGTAGTAACATATCTAAAAAGACTAATCAAACCTTGTTTTGATAATAGAAACACAGCAAAAGAGTAAGTGCTCAAAATGTACATAAAGAAAACTAATTATACAAAAATAGTTATTCAGAGAATTCATATTCAAACTTGACTACAAAAATAAAATTTTATATATTATTAAAATAGTAAGTCTAATTAGAATGAAATCCACAGGGGGCTTTTTTCTGTTGTTATTAAAATTCTCCAGGAACTTTTACTGGGTTCTTGTTTCTTTGTTTTTAAGTAAAAACCAAGAGCAGATACCAATTCAGGGTTATCACTATCGACATTTGAAAATGTTTACATGCTTGTTTTTTTTCCTTAGGATCAAGCTTAATTTACATTACTTTTACAGTACATTCAGAGCTGTAGCTGGAAGAAAGGAGGGGGTAAATCAAATCCTTCCTAAATACTGAGTCATATAACTTCACAATAATTTATCGGCCCAAACAGACTCATATCTAAGCAGAAACCATTTTCATGTTTTCACCTGCTAGTCTGACTTCTCTACAGTGCAGAGCCTCTCCTTGGTTTGAGATTTTAACTTAAGGAAGCTGGCTCTATGTCTGAACGGGCAAAGCATTTATTGTTATTGCACCAGCACCACCCAAAGCATTTATATTTGGTTGATCATGCTCCAGGTGAGTGCTGACATACAAAACAAAATAGTAACACGTAGAAAAGGACTACATTTTGCTTAGGTGCCAACACTTTTCACACCTTATGTAACTCCTTCTGTGAAAGAAGTGGACTCTATGCTATTTCATTGATTATATATGAAAAAAACTTACATCCATCATTATACAATTTTTTTCCAAGTGTGGTCTAGCCCAGTATATTTCTGCTCTAAAACAATGTCACTTTGTATTTCATTATCAGAGTCGACATTATGCAAGAACATGAAAGCTAGCACTCTATCTCTAGTAAAAGTTGCCAAGTTCTTAATGACCACAAGGAGATAGGAAACTTACTTAACACTCTAGTTCTATTTACCATTTTCTTTGATACAGCCTCCTTATGTCAAACTCACTGGCATCTGGACACAAATTACACTGGACATTTCAACAACTTTCAGAAATCTTTCCTTTTCCTGCTCCTGAAGAGTTTATCTCCATTATCTTATCTGATATATTACCTTAACGTTTGCTTGTCTGTCCATTTAATAGCCTTTCTAGAAATGTGTGCTACTGTGCATAATGTTGGGTTGGTTACCTAGTCTTAATGAGTAAAATAAGTAACAAGTGTCTGTTGTACTAACTCCCAAAGACTAACTGGAAATAAGCGTAAGAGCAGATTTTTAAGAACAGAGCTTTTTATGTCCTAATTAATTGCACAACAACTTTGTAGACTTAGGCTCTCCTTTTTTTGCCTGTGCATAAAAGATACTGTACTTTCAGAGGATTTTTTTTTTCTTTTTGCTGAAACATGTTAGTTCTGTTTCTTCTACTGTCACTAACCCAACTGCTGCATACACATCATACTGTCTGTGCCAATTAATTCATCCAATAGCCATCACACACACTGACTCATAACAATGATCACCACACAAATTAAATCTTGCACTAACTTTTGCTACAAAAAGCTACAAAAATATTTCACTTTTTTTCAAAAGTTTAAAAAAAAAAATTTGAAACTTTCATTTATTTTTTCAGTGCTCTGACAGAATAATATTTTGCACCAAATTGATAAAAATTTCTATTACTGAACATGCTGTACATTAGAGAGGAATATATAGTGAACTTCTACAGCATATTTCTGTAGAGGCAATCATATTAAAAATATACTACAGTAGAGGAAACTCCCCTCCCCCCATAAAAACCTAATAGAAGCTTATCAAACCTATAAACTATTTTAGAGCTTGAATAGGTATGTCTTACTGGTCTTCGGAAAAATATAAGAATTCTTATTCTCAAGATTTATTACAATTTTCAGTTTACAAAACTGGCCATGCTGCAAGCCATCAGAATACTTCAATTTAAAATTCCAATAAGAAATCCCTAGTAGGTCCTCAAGTTCCAAATTCTCTCTAGCTTTATCAAATGGTAAAGATCTCTACTGACTTTACATTAACAAAGCATAAGCCCAAACCCTCAATTTAAAAGTGAAGTATTGTTTTGGTTAAGTTTCTAAGTGCATAACAGCAAAAATACTTATGGCCTGAATAAGCTGATCCCTTTTCTACACCAAATAACATTTTCTGTTAACATGGGAAGAGTAGTGGATATTGTTTGCCTGGACTTCAGCAAAAAATTCATCACAGTTTAACACAGCATTCTGGACAAACTGGTGAGATACAGACTGGATGGATGGTCTGTAAGATGTGTGGGTACTTGACTCACAGGCTGCACTCAAGAGGACAATAATCAGTGGTTTACACTCAGACTGGCAGCCTGCCACAAGTCCCCCAGGGGCTGATGCTGGTCCCTTGCTGTTCAGCATCTTCACAAACATCCTGGATGATGGGATTGAAAACACCCTCTCCAAGTTGGCTGATGACACCAAACTGAGTGGTGAGGTGAGCATGTCAGAAGGGAGAGCGTCTTACAGAGAGATCTGGACAGGCTGGAAGATAGGGCTAGCAAGAATGGTGTGAAACTCAACAGAGACACGCGCAAGGTCCTGCACCTGGGATAGCACAACCAAAGAGGACCTGTGTGTCTGCGGAGCTGCCTTCCTGAAAGGGACCCAGGGTTCCTGGTGGACAAGCTGAATACGATTCGACAGAGCACCACTGCAAAAACGAAGGCAAATAAGATCCTTAGCTGCATCCACACGGGCATTACTACCAGAGACAGAGATGATCACTGCACTTTGTTCAGTGCTCGTCAGACTGCATCTGGAGTACTGCATCCAGTTCTGGTCCCCACATTTCGAGAAAGACACAGACAGCAGAAGGTCCAAAGCAGGGCCAAGAAAATTAAAAAAGGGCTGAAGAACCTGCCTTGTGAGGCAAGGCAGGAGGAGCTAGGCTTTTCCTGAGGACAGGAGCAGGAGAGGGAAGGCTCAGCTGCAGTATTCCAGTACTTAAAAGCATCTACAAAGGGCACAGAAAGTCTCCCTTCACAAGGAGAAGACAAGGGGAAATGAGTGCTAGACAACCTCATCTAAGCTCCTCTTCCCATTAAACATTGAACCAGATGATCTTTCAAAGTGCGTTCCAATTTGGGCTGTTGGAATTCTGTGATTCTATGACTATGAATTTCAAAAGTTGAGGGATATGTGAGTAACTCAAGTGCCATGTCTGAGACTTCTGCTAACTATGAATACACATGCAAACAAATGTTACTTCTCCAGAGAATTTTTAGCTTCAAATGTCACTTGAAGACCTATATGGTATTGTTCTGTTCATCCATTACTCTGTAATAATTTAAACTTAATGAGCAGTTTTGACTAGATTAGAAGGAGGAATAGATGTATCCAAAAGGCAGCTGAGTAACCATTGCATACATCAGACAACAGGGTATTTTTTCATTGAAAAGAATCATTGGCCCAGCTTTGATTCATGGGACCATAGCAACACATCTTTCATGTACCCAGTTACATCACCCCAAGAAAGCCACTACACAAGCCAGCTCTAGCTCTGGGATGGGACTGGACAGGAATGAAAAACGTGAATGAGCAGGCAATATTATGAGGGGCGCTGGGTATCCAAACAGCCTGAGTCTGGTATCATGACAGACCTTACAGCCAGGCACTGTAAGAAACAAGGGAGGATATGTTATTGCTGCAGCAGGGCATTAAGAGATACAGGATGGAGAATACAAATCCAGAGGACACCGGGATTTTTTAACCCTGTTGCTCACTAACCGGCTTGTTTCCACATATAAAGAACCACACCCTTGCCCATGAAATAATGCCTTCGGAATTATTTTCCTGTCAAGGTTTTTCTGTTCAGATTAAACGAGTTCTGTTTCGATTCCGGTACTGACTCATTTTCACATTCCAGAGAGTAAATTAAAATGCTACCCATATACCTCATTTTTCAACAGTATTCTGAAGACTAACCTGAAATCAGCTTGTGAAGATGGCAAGGAAAACTTAGTGTTTGTCTGGATAGCAGCTGTGAAGCCCTGCTGTTTAACTTCCTGCCAGCACCCCACAGCAATAGTGAAGGTGGATGCTGGCATTGGCATTGTCACATAGTAGTACCAGCTCATGATACCTGTAAATAAAGAGAACATTTGTACAGACTCATCAGTAACAGCACACACTCAGAACTTATCATTTTTATGTACCTTAGATTTTGGGCCAAACCTCCCACCTTACTTCCTGATATTTTTGTTGGGGAAAGAAAAATAATTTCATTGACACATAAAAGCAGTCATGTGTAACCACCATGGATTCAGTACTTTACATTTACACATGCAACTTACTTCAAACTGCTGATGTTTTTATCTAGAAAGAAATCATCCATAAATGGGATGTGATTAATGCAGCTTAACAGGATCGTATTGTCACTGCCTAAGAACTGAATCAGATATGAAACCTAACAGCAACTTCAGATCCACATATAGAGAAAAATTAAATTTTAAGTCTTTCAACCCTGGATCAACAACCTTATGGTTTTGTCCCGACTGTATTATCTCACATATAAAATCTTTTCTTTGTGTTCTGGACAATACCAAGCTGATAGGCAAGTTCTAACAAACAACACCAGTGCTTGGGAATTCAACCTGGAAATCTGAGATACGTGATGTGCCAATGAGACAGTGAGAAATCAAAGCTTAGAAACAGATAGGATATTGCCTAAATCAGTGATTTGGTCATGATAATCCAGGAGCTGCTAAAACATGTTTACAGAGCGTATTAGAAGGTAAAAAGATGGTAAGTCTTATCATTATGGGAATACAGTGCTGGAAGACAAGTAGTACAGTATAGGATGACTGTACCTATGAACGCATTTGGATAAACTGGAGATGTTTATGCTGGACAGCATACTTTTCATTAATCTAAATGCTGGTTTATCCATTTGCCTATTGAAAAGAGTATAGCTTCAGAATTACATTCAAGTGTTTATTTATGGTCACAAATACAGTTACCACACCATTCTAATAGCTTAATCACTCTCGGAAAAAGCCTAGCATGAAGTTACAACCTGCTGAATCATGTGCAAACAACTGTTGCTGTGGCAACTGTGTACACATACAAACTTCGGTTATTTTAAGAGAACATGTACTTGTTCTTTTGCAATAGTACTATGACCACAGCTATGGAAGACTGTCAAAAGGAAAAAAAAGGAAAAAACAAAACAAAACAAAAAAGCAAACCAACAATAGAGTGGAAGCCACAAGGCATAGAGGAAAGGAAATAAACAACTGCAGCAAAGCATCTGTGGGTTTCCTACCTTAATGCCCACAGAAGATCAAGCTGTACAAAGGAAGGACAAGCGAAAACAAAGCCTCAACAATTTTTCCACCTACTATTTAGTATGACAAAACAATAGTGTTTGTGAAGTCTTCTGAGATGAGGATAAAGCCTCTGCCTCTTACATGAACTAGCAACCATTTGTACTCTTTCACTCCATTCTACTTTTTGGCAACATTCACCACTACCTTCAGAAACCTTTTGTCTGTATTGTCCGTCAGGTGAACATACATTACTCCTGTAATTTTTCTAACCTCCTGTCAGTATGTGAGCACAAGGAACTTATTAGATCAAAACACATTAGGAACAAGGTGGATAATAGCTATTTTCCAAATTCCACCTCCTCTTTTTCTTGGTTTTTTTTTTTCAATGAACTTACCAAAGCTACAAATGAGCTAAGGCAAGTAAATGACACCTGGAGAGAAAGAAGTCACCCAGGACAGCAACAATTTATTATTTTGAAATACCAGACTCCTGATGTGGAGAGTTTCATTGACACACTGTCATTAAAACCAGCCTTCCCACTGACTTAGATTTGTACACAAGCAGGCCCACAGGTAGGCTACAGTACTGCACTTTATGTGGAATCTGTTATATACAAAGCATTACAGAATGTTTTATGCAGTTATGCTAACTGTGAAACCTTGAGAGTTAAGTAACAGCTGAAGAGCACTAAAAATCTGAGGAACTGTAATGGAAAAACTAATGTGTTTTCAATTGAGTTCTGAAACAAGCATGAATATCAAAAGGCAGTCACAGAAAACTGCTCTAGATGGCAGAAGATGTAAAGGAGAAAGCTGTCACAACAGTGAGGAGATTCACTAGAAGGAAAGTGTGTCTGTGCGCCTGTAGTGTGCAAACAGAGGGAACAGAGAGGGTTATGGTGATAAACAAGTTCAGCAAGACAGGCTAGAGCAAGCAAGACCATAGAGGTTTCTTATAAAACATAGGTAGATTGAATAGAATGTCAAAATTCACGTGGAATCAGTTTAACAGTCCAGAGAAAAGAATGGCTTGTACTGTATTCACAAATCTACATGGATTAGCAATGAATTCGGACCTGCAGCAAACTCTGCAAAAGGGTGAAGGTGCCAAAGTCAGTTAGCTTTTCTTGGTATGTGTTTTCAGATTTCTCTAAATTTGGATTTCCTGAAGAAAAGCAAAGCAACTAACATACAGGTCCTTGTCTTGTTTCCATGCCCCTTGCATTTTGCAGACCTTATAGAGAGCATGTGAACTCTGGATACTCCCAGAACAAAATCCATGATTTATACTGTCTTTACACACCTAACTGAGGATCAATCTATATTCTGCGTTCATACTCTCGAACTGTGAAGGGTGACTATATAGTTATACCACAGTTGGTTTGCCCTGAACAGCCAAAATCACATGCTCTGGCATGACAGCTGAGTTCTCTCCATAGTGCGTTCACTGACCGGTGACTGAAATAGTCTTTATGTTGGCAGCAGTTCTCTACAGCAAGCACCATGCATTACTGTTTCAAGAGTCTAACCTTCATTTATCTTCTGTCTTTTCCCCTCACTACTGGTAAGACTGTCTTCCAGCCTGCCCTTTTCTTCATAATTTTCCTTCCTTTAACTTTCTTCAGGTCAAGGGGATTTGTTTTGTTTCCCTTTATCTCTAACCTCAGATCTATCCCAGGGTATAGACTGGGATCACAAGCTCTATGCTACTCCTCCCTTCCCCTGGCTGCCCTCTGCTTTCCAAAGGGCAGCCTTGGAGACAGCACCACCTCCAGGATAAGAGAGAACAGTGCATCTGAAACGGGAAGATTGATTGCTTTACCAAAACCAGTGTTTTGTACCACAAAAACATTTTCAGACTAAGCAAGGAAACGTTGGGAAGAACAAGAGACTAAGCTGGGGATTGCCCATGGAATAAACAGGGGAAAAGTGCACTGGTCCTTTTATCTGTAATGCTAATACCCTCTCGCTACAACCAGACAATTTAAAAGCAACATGATTCCTACATAATTATTTTAGGCAATTATAATATTTTGAAATATTTTCTCTACACGTAATTTTGAAATATTTTGTAAGGTTTTTTTTTCAGTTCTGCAAAGCAAATCTATCATGTCATAACTGCACAAACTGTGCAGCAACAATCACCTACTCTACGAGCTGTGAGTGGAAAACTTTCCATGCAAAAACTAGAACTACATTTAACAAGCGTAGGAAATAATAACCTATTTATAATTGTGCAAAACAACAATTTAAAGGCCATTTATTTCTTCTACTTGAAATAATAATGATGAATGATGTAATTACTTCCTAGAATTTTTAATTCATTTAGCTATCTTCTACAGCATTAAAATTGTTCTGAGTGCTGTGGAGTCCATTATAACTGAAGAAACATGTACCAGTCAGTATCTGCTAATGCCAAATGCAAGAACATTAAGAGTATTCTTATAGTATATTTTCTCTCAAATAGTTTGCACTAACGTAAGTATAAACAGCACAAAACATACACAATGTCCATGATTTACTAAAAAAACCCCACAAAACTCAGCTACCTCTAGGGAAAAAGGGAAATAGTCCCACACAGCATTTGATATACCAAGTAAAGAGCTAGTGCTAATACATAAAACTGCAGCTAAATAAGTAGTTATGCCAAAACTACTCTTTGGTTGGAGTACAAGGACTAAGAGCCCTCCAGCTTTCTAAAACTCTCTGTAACTTGCAGAAATCTTTGATCTCATCTGAAAGCCAGAATTTCCCACAGAGCACATTCATGACAGGGCATCAGTTCAGCACTGGCTCAGAAGGATGAGTAGCACTGGCTCGGAAGGGTGAGTAGCATGGGATGAGCTGTCAACACCCATGCTGAAGCTCCTGATACCTGCTGGAGATCAATCAACACAAGCACTGGACTCTTGTTTTGTCTTGTGAAAAGCAACAGGAGAGCAAACACACAAAAGCAACTACTGTTGCTGCTAGCTACATAGCAGTACCAGTGCCTTCTCCACCACTATTATTTCCTCTCACTAACAGAATACACCTTCTCATTGGTGTCAGAGATGGCAAAACAAAATCATAGGCTACATAATGTAACCACACGAAGAACAAGCCAATTTCACACTTCATGATTGGATATTTACTTCTTGAACATGAATTAAAGCAAATATAAAGGTACTTGTCACCAAATACATTTGCACCTTCTACGTGTTACAGCAATATGCTGAAGGAAAGTAAAACTGTCAAGTGCTGAAAAATAAATCCGTTGGTTGAATGGTTCACATTACAAACACAGAGTGATACCTGTAAAGCTTTCTCCCAAAAGGCATTGTCAATTGCATTTTTCTAGTATTTTTTTATTTTCTCTAAGTACTCCATAAAGAATGCTTGGCATTTTCATGCACTTTTAAGTCATACTTGAATAGTTACAATATGTACTTGAGTAAGTGAAGTATCGGTATTTTCAAACAAATGTGGCCTCATCTTATTTCAAATGACAGGATGAGCCATAGTTTAGTAAGAGGCAGAATGCAGAAATGGAACATACACTGTTACCAAAATCTGCAAATACAAGTGGCAAATGAGGAGTTTGTGCATGTTACTAGTCTATCTAATACTCTGGATTACAGCATTTGTGCATCTAGAGATGCAGGTCTGCGAAGCAGAATGCAGAGCTCTGTTTAAAAGAATGAAGGCATCATCCTTGCTTGGTGTTCTTTTATTGTGTGTCTGCACACTTGTTACGATGTTTAAAGGAAAAAATATTCAGATAACTTGTAATTCTATTCAGAATAAATCCACCCACAACTGCTTGCCAAAATAGCAACTGCATTCTAAAAATATATTTTTGTGTTCTGCCTGTTATGTAGGATTTCAGAAATATCCAGTACAGCTATAGCATACTGTATATAAATAATTTGTCAAAGAAAAGTTATTTTAATTGAAGTCACCCTGAAAGACTTTTAGGTTATGTTTTACAAATATAAAGCCAAAATTTTAAGCTGGACAGATTTCATATGCCCTACATAACTGCCTAACAACACAATCTATGTGGGACAGGTTATCTAACATTACAGACCACTTTAAACTTTTTAACTCTTCAGGTCTTCTTAATTAAATTAATAATTTTGTATTTCTAAATTCGTTAAGAATTTACCCAATGCTTCAGATTAGCACTTGAGCACTGGGTTTGTCTGGTTCTTATAATATTTCTCACAATATTATTCTTTCCCCTTCTTTCCTCTATATCTGTTTTGCAAATTTTTACAATTACAAACAACTCTCAACACTGATTTGTCATTTCCAGCTGTATGTAAGTACCAAGATAATGAAGGCCTCATCCATGATTAAGTCTTTTGAGAGCTATCGGAGCAAAATGCCTACTACCTTTAAAGAAACCCAGCAACTTTGCATCATGACATCAAAAGTAGCCTAAATAATTGTGTGTGCCCCACATAGTCCATAAGTAGAATCTTCCACACTCTTGGGAATTGCATCATGAGGAAAGGTAGAAGGACAGAAATGCACTAGGTGCTCCTGCTGCTTCTCTTCAGTTAAGTTCAGCACAAAACTTTGACATTATCACATGGCTTCTAAAGGAGCCAGCTTTAATGCTTCATTTGGTTCTTTCCAGTTCACACTTTCCACTCAGCACTTCAATAGCACAGTGAAGCTAAAATGAGTCATTTCCTCCATACTAGTCTTTCCATTAAAAACTTCTTACAGTATTTCTTGCTTTCACAACTCATAGGAAAGGAAATATACTGGGTTAGACTTCGGAAAATTAAAAAAACCCAAACAAAACAAAAAAACACCAAACATAAAAAATAAACCTAAACCAAACAAAGCTTTAAGCTGACACATGAATTACCAACATAAAGTAATCCACTGCAACAATTACAAGGATTTAAATAAAAGCCCCTGCTGTTCTCTATGGGTGACAAGGCTGACTTTAGTTAACTAAGCCCCAGTGCTGTCATTAATGATAGGGTACTCTTATTTAATTCTCAATGCTCCATCAACAGCATTTTTAAAATGTTTTTTTCTAACAACTAGTTATCTTTTTTTCTTTATTCAAGTATAAATTTTTAATAGGTGTTTTAACCTAGAATGACAAAACAATGTTAATAAGAGAATAATTATTTTGCAATACAGTATTTTCAAATAGCTAGTTGGTCAAAAGTAGCTAGTTGGTAAAAGTATCAGTTTTAACTGACCTATGACAATTTTTATTGCCTGAAGTTTTTCCAAGGTTTCTATTTCTAGAAATTCACATAAGCATCCTTCTTGCTCTTAATATTTCGTACCACATAGCCACCACTGAGGGACAGACAAGCAACAACTCTTTAGAAAGGTGTAAGTGTGGATTAAATTAATCAAACAATGATGGCAGAGCTGTTCTGATCTGAAGTCAACAGCACTCTTGCTTTCTTGATGTGAGACAGGAAAGTAGTTATTATCCAAGTGAGCTGAGTACTCATCATGGCAGCTTTCCATATTTCAACAGCAGAGACAAAGCTTGAAACAGGCTTCACATATGGCCAAAAATAATCAGATAATTCCATGCAAATGGATTAACTGATGGTTCTCAAATCAAGGACACTTTCATTTTTTTTTCCCCTTAAGAATACATTTGAAGGGGAACATAAGGGGTTTTTTTCCCATAAACACCTAATTGTTTTTTCTATACACTACTTTTCGTCAGAACTATTTATACTAGAAAATACTGACCCAGTTTGACAGATTATCTCAAAACTATGGAGCAAGACATACTTTGTATTATCTGTAGAACTGCCTTAAAAAGTTCCTGCTTTGTGAAGACAGAGGTTTAGAGAATAAACAACACCGAAGAAAAATATTTGCTTGCTCACTGCTGCACAATGTATTATCTACCAATGCCAAAAATCCCCAAAGACCAGATTTGCAGGGGACTGACCTGATATTCTTCATCTATTCCATATATTTCAGGAAACAGACATGACACAATGACTGCTTCTAATCACTGGCATGCTGATCTATACTCTGACTGGAGAACTAAAACTGGAAGTTAATGATTTACCACGGCCTGAAGTTGTCAAGAGCCTGATAAGGTACCTCATCTATGAAATGTTCAACTGTAGAGTGATTAAATCAAAGCAAGTTTATGACAAGTGAAGTTCAGGTTTGGAAAAAGTAAAGGAACAAAACCACATAAAAAAGTAAGTAGAAGAAACACAGTGAAATGTAGATGCCTTGAATTCTTATAGCTAACCTGAAGCCTTGGGCAGATAACTTTCCATAGAATGACATGGAAATTACAGATATATAATCAGACAAGTAAGTGCTTTTCATGTTAGGAACTTCATTATTTCAAATATTACATATCTACTAAGCTGTATTTATAATTATAAAATTATTGAAAATAATTTCCTATAGAAAGTATATCTCACCTTCTTGAAGCTGGAGTGGCTCTGCTGAGTTTTCACCACTCATTAACACAACAAAGCCTGCAGCCGTTCGGACAGAGGCTTGCCACGTTGACAAGGCAACAGGTGGCTCTTGGCATGGGAAAAGAGCTCTGTTGTTTATTGGCGATCCCATCGTATAAACACATGGCCTAGATGGAAGGAAAAGAGATTGAAACTGGAGTTACAGTAAGAAACAGTGAATTAATTTTTCTATCAATAATCAAGCCTACTGTTGTACTGAGTTTATTTTTAACCTCAGCTCTGTAGGTTTCAAACCTGTATGACATGAGCCAGTCAACATACAATTTAAAGTCATTTAAGCCAGGATGAAGAAAAGCAAGACTGCCACAATAATTTTTACATAAACTAGAAAAGAGTAACTACAGTCTTTCCCCTCACCTGCTTATGCATGAGCCTTCCAGCCTTATATAATGGCTCTCAGCTGAATCCATAAGGCCAAAGAAGGCTTCTGAGTATCTTCTGACAATATGCCTTTGCAAGGCTTCACTGGCACCTTTGACACCTCCCTGTTGTCATCACAGTAGTGCTTCCATGATCATTAATCCCATCTCTCCATACAATCCGGAGGCTCATACAAACTGTGAGCAACAGGTCTGGCCTTGTGCCTTCTTTAGTCCAAGCCTAAATAAATCCTGATTATTTTACATTTCTTCTTGCACTAATGTAATGCATGCTAGCTCACCTGCCTTTCAGAATTTCAACCACAGGGCATACAATGAGAAGCAAGTATTTCTTCCCTATCAGCCTCAGTCTCCTTGCTTTTCATGCAGCAATCTTCCTTGTAGTATTCTTTTTGCAGTTTCTCTAACCCTCTCCTAGGCATCCTTTCCATCTACTGCACCTTTCAAATTTCAGCTGCAATATTTCATGCCCCCCAATTTCTTACTAGCAGCTTAGCCACAGCTGGGAAGGTAACAAGGCCTTTCGTTAACTCCTACCTTGCTATTGTTGGTGTTCAGATATAATAATGCTTCTTCTACTTCTTTTGTTGCATTTTGCAGTTTTATCTAAATTCCTAGTACTAAAAAAGTTAGATTTTCAAATATAAATTATATAAATAGAATATAAATATAAACATAGCATAATAAATTTATATAATTCATAAATTATATAAACTAAACACAGTCAGTAGGTTTCTCCAGATAAATAAAGAAAATCTTGAAAGCATCACTTCACTGCCCTGAGTTTTTAAAAACCTATGATATTTAAATAATTTGGGAGCATGACAAATTATTTTGTAAATGCTTGAGGCTAAAAATATTTTGATCAGTATCTTTCATAACTCGAGTGTAAATATCATCAAAACACTTTGGAAAATAGAAGACAGATTTTTAGGGCAAAACCTATTTTGCAATGGCTAGGATCTGAGTATCTTCTTTACTCGCATCCAAACAGCTCCTCCATTCAAATTATTCCCAGAGGAAAGAACTTGGGAGATACTGATGGCCACACATGAAAAATATTCTGAAGCTATTTTTGCCCTCTTGTCAAAAGTGCTATCTATGGTATTGAATCCAGAGCTGTCCATGGCACAATCAAGTTACAGTGGCTTAACTAATGCAGGCCAGCTTGATCTTTCAGTGAAACTGCAGTTTAAGTAGGCCTATGCACAACCAGAAAATGAAATTAATCTGGCTCCCCATGCCACGTGTCAGAGTGAATAGAGTAGGACACAGATATCCAGTAAAGCTCAAAAGATACCGTAGTTATCTTTTGAGAAAGTGGTTATCTTTTACCCAGTAAAACACAATGCACAGCTAAATGTAAAAGACCACTGATGTGTATAAATCTTTAACTAGCTTTAATTCTTTGGAATTAATCTACTAAAACTGAATCTGTAACAAACTCTGATAATACATAAAATACTTGGGTTTCCTCCTAGAAAAAGGAATGGTGTGCTCACAAGGAAAAGTAAGAGCTTGCTTTTTTTACCTCCTATGAGGTTCTGCTTTCTCCTTGTAATGCTAGCTAAGAGATACTGAACATGCTATTTATCCTAAATCACATGTTTACTGGGAGGGGACAGGGAGGAAAGGATGGCTCCTCATTCATGAAAACTTAATTAAATACACAAGATATAAAAAGAGATCCTAGTAGTGATTCTAGGAATGAGAGGAAAGGTTGGCTTAATGGCTACTGATATATGTATTTTACTAATGATTTACCACGCATTTGTGACAGTGGTTTTGCTGGCTGAAGGTGGTTTTACTGGCTGCCGTTGATATAACCCAGTCTTAAGAGCATTATAGGGGATTTTCACAAGGGAAATGCCACAATGGCTGGGAAAAAGGGCTAACAGAACAGCACGAAGCATAATGTTACAATGCTGTGTCAAATACAATACAAACATAATACGGAACAGACGCTACCAAGACCATGAATGTTATCTTGTTCTCAGAGAACATTTTTTACCTGCAGACCATAAAGTGTTTTACAAATAATATCAATACCATTTCTCAGATGGGTAAAATGTAAAACAGTGAACAGATCTGCCTAGTGCTAGTGTTCAAGCTGTGCCTTCAGGCTCAGTTTCAAGCCTCCCAGTCCAACAGCTTTCACGATGGACTAAGAAGCGTCTCATTATAAGAAATTATATAATTATTTTTTTTATCCTAAAACATTTTCATTCTAAAATACATACCCAGGCAGGTCACAAGTCTCTACAATTAAGGCCCAAGTAGAAAGGGAGTTAGAAAAGTGGAGAAAGATTGGTCAAGCACATAATCTTTTTTTCAAAACAGCCTCCTTTCCTCTGCTCATGTCTTAACATTTTTGTCCAGGTATCCTTACTAACTTCATTATTGTATCAAACCAAAATGTATTCAAATATGTCAAAGACTGCAAAGAAGATAGTAATGAAACATGTAAATTCTAAATTTCAAGAGGAAACTATCAGAACAACAATTACATCAGCTTTTAATTAGGTATTTATATATTCATAGTGAGACCACCTAGAAGCTTGACTGGCAGCATGCCATCAACTCATTATTTTCTGTCTTCATCTTTTTGCCCTGGGTTCAGCACCAGCAGTAATTTTTCTCCTTCTTAGTAGCTGGTGCAGTGCTGTGGTTTTGACTTTCAGCCTGGGAACAACACTGATAACACCGATGGGTTTAGCTGTTGCCAAGTAATAATTACTCTGACCAAGGACTTTCTGAGTCTCATGCTCTGTCAGGGAGAAGGGGAAGCTGAGAGGAAGCAGAGACAGGACACCTGATCCAAACTAGCCAAAGAGGTATTCCATACCACAGCATGTCATGCCCAGTATATAAACTGTGGGGAGTTACTCAGAAGGGTGAGACTGCTGCTCAGGTCGGGCTGGGTATCAGTCAGCAGGTGATGAGCAGTTGTATTCTCACCCCTTGTTATTTCCCTTATCGTTGTTATTATTATTGGTGTCAGCAGCAGTGGTTTGTGTTATACCTTAGTTACTGGGCTGTTCTTATCTCAACCCATGGGAGTTACATTCTTTTGAGTCTCCTCCCTATCCCTCTGGGAGCCCAGGGAGGAAGCGCGGAAGTGAGCAGGCAGCTGCGTGGTTCTGAGTTACCTGCTGGGCTTAAACCACGACAGTTCTTTGTGGCACCCAATGTGGGGCACAAAGGGTTAAGATAACAACAGATCTGACCAGAGCGTGTCTAATCATATCTGTGATAAGCATTTATTGTTTTGGATTAATAGTCACTTGTCACAATGCTGATCTACTGGCTCTCAAAGCTGTTGCTCTTGATCTCAGTTTCAGCATGTCGTACCTTACTTACAGCCAGTATTTTCTGGTTTAGTGTTTATTGGCTGCGGAGATTGGGCTAAGGTTCTTGTTTCATTGTACTTTATGGTAATGACTTGTAATACAATGGACTCATTGATCATGAAACTCATCTGGCTTGCGTTCCCAGTGTGGTCATCATCTCTGTACTTTGGGAGGTATATAATGGAAGTGTTAAGCAATTACACATCTTTTCTCCCCTCAGGTGGTTTACCTATGAAGGAGACATTCCCTTACACCCCCATCTCCCCCACCAGACTATTTACAGCATCATTTGAGAGTTCTGAAGTTTTTGAATGGCCTTTGAGTACCTTTGAGACCTGCCTGCTGACTGTGATGGGCGTCACCATGTTGGCACGCATACAGTGTGTGTTTTACCCACGACCATTTCATCTGATCTCGAAAATTAAGCAGAGTCGGGTTTGGGTCTTGTCTAGGGTTAGACGACAACATAGGAGGACCAAGAGATTTTCTCCGAGGCTGGACAGCCATGAGTGGCAGGGTGTGTGGGATAGTATGGGCCAGTGGTCCCCTCCAGTGCTTTGGAATTTCACCACCGAACAAGTGCAAAATCCAGAAAAATTAGTAAAACATTTAAGCAAGGTGTGTTGTCATCCTGGTCATACCGGAGAGGGACAAATCATGGCAACATGCTGGGGCTTGGCCTGTGCTTACAGAGCCCTGGTCAACACTATCCCGCACCTTCAAACAGAGCACAATGTCTCTGGATCTGATGGCAAAGCAACAGACAGTGCAGCTACTCCAACTCCAAACACAGCAACTACACTAACCCTAGTGACAAGTACAGCAGCTATGCTAACTCTGACTACAACACACAACACAGCTACTCCAGCTCCAAACGCAGTAACTACACCAACCCCAGCAACAAGTACAGCAGCTACTCAAACCCTGACAGCAACAGACCGCGCAGCTGCTGGTGCTACTCAACACCCAAGCACAGCGGCTGCACCAACCCTGACAACAGATACTGCAGCCACTCCAACCACAGTGACAGTCACTGCAGCTAAACCAAAGGACCAATTCATGCCGTATCGGTTGCCCCTATATGCAAGGGGAAAGCAAATAAGAGGCACAAAAAGTAACCAGTACAGTGAAGAAAGATGAAGAACCAATGCACTTACTACACGGGGCAGCATCTGATCAGGAGTTATTACGTGAATTAGAAGAAGAGGAAGAAGAGGTGACTTCTTGACCCCAGACATCAACCGAGCTAAGGAACACGCAAAAAGATTTCCCTGTCAACCGGGGGAGCACATCATCACCTGGCTGCTCCGATGCTGGGACAATGGGGCCAAAGGTCATGAACTAGAAGGTAGGGAAGCCAAGCAGCTGGGATCACTTGCTAGGGAAGGGGGAACTGGCAAAGCAATTGCAAAAGAGAAACGGTCCCTCAGCCTTTGGGGGTGGCTCTTGGCAGCTGTGAAAGAAAGGTTCCTGTACAAGGACGATGTTATGAGTCGTCTGGCCAACTGGACCATGACAAAGAAAGGCATCCAGTCTCTGAGGGAATCAGCCATTGTACAGATGATCTATCGCAGGCTGGATGCTGGGAATGCACCCGTAGATCCAGATGAAGTCGAATGTACATGACCCATGTGGCAGAAATTTACATGGAGTGCACCATTATCATATGCCCACTCACTGGTAGCAATAACCTGGCATGGCTTCAGTCTCTGGTGAGCAGGTTCACAGATGGAGTGGAAGAGCTGATATTACTCCAGCTCCTGTGATAGAGAAGACTAATCCTTTTCTACAAGACGTAAGTAACCAATGTTGTGATCACTATTAGAGAGGCCCTGCCCCCAGCCAGGTGGAGGTGAGTGACAATAGGATTTACTGGACTGTGAGGATCAGATGGCCTGGCACATCAGTCCCACAGCAGTATAAGGCTCTAGCAGATACCGGTGCACAGTGCACCCTGGTGCCATCAAGCTGTCAAGGGGTGGAACCCATCTATATTGCTGGAGTGACAGGAGGATCCCAAGAGTTGACTGTACTGGAGGCTGAAATCAGCCTGACTGGGAGGAAGTGGCAAAAGCAGCCCATTGTGACTGGTCCAGAGGCTCCATGCATCCTTGGCATAGACTACATCAGGAGAGGGTACTTCGAAGACCCAAAAGGGTACCGATGGGCTTTTGGTATTGCTGCTTTGGAGACTGAGGAAACTGAGCAGCTGTCCACCTTGCCTGGTCTCTCAGAGGATCCTCCTGTTGTGGGGTTGCTGAAGGTCGAAGAACAAGTGCCAATTGTGACCACAACAGTGTACTGGCAGCAATATCGCACCAACCAAGACTCCCTGATTCACATACATAGGCTGATCCATAGACTGGAGAGCCAAGGAGTGATCAGCAGGACCTGCTCACCCTTTAATAGCCCCATATGGCCAGTGCAAAAGTCTAACAGAGAGTGGAGACTAACAGCAGACTATCGTGGCCTGAATGAAATCACACCACCCCTGAGTCCTGCCATACCGGACATGCTAGAACTTCAGTATGAACTGGAGTCAAACACAGCCAAGTGGTATGCCACGACTGATATTGCCAATGCATTTTTCTCAATTCCTTTAGCAGCAGAGTGCAGGCCACAGTTTGCTTTTACTTGGAGGGGTGTCCAGTACACTTGGAACTGACTGCCCCAGGGTGGAAACACAGCCCTACCATCAGCCATGGACTGATCCAGACTGCACTGGACTAGGGGCAAGCTCCAGAACACCTGCAATACATTGATGACATTATCGTATGGGATGATACAGTGGAAAGAGTCTTTGAGAAAGGGAGGAAAATAATCCAAATCCTGCTGAAAGCCGGTTTTGCCATAAACCAGAGTAAGGTCAAGGGACCTGCATAGGAGATTCAATTTTGGGGAATAAAATGGCAACATGGACGTTGCCAAATCCCCACAAGTGTAATGAACAAGATAACAGCAATATCTCCAACTAGTAAGAAAGAAACACAAGCTTTCTTAGGTGCTGTGGGGTTCTGGAGAATGCACATCCCAAATTACAGTTTGATTATAAGCCCTCTCAATCAGCGATCCGGAAGAAGAATGATTTTAAATGGGGCCCTGAGCAACAACAAGCCTTTGAGCAAATTAAATGAGAGATAGTTCATGCAGTAGGCCTCCGACCAGTCCGGACCGGGGCAGATGTGAAAAATGTGCTCTACACCACAGCCAAGGAGAATGGTCCTACCTGGAGCCTCTGGCAGAAAGCTTCAGGGCAAACTCGAGGTCGACCCCTCAGCTTTTGGAGTCGGGGGTACAAAGGATCTGAGGCCAGCCATACCCCAACTGAGAAAGATACTGGCAGCCTATGAAAGGGTTCGAGCTGCTTCGGAAGTGACTGGCACTGAAGCACAGCTCCTCCTGGCACCCCGGCTGCCTGTGCTGGGCTGGATGTTCAAAGGCAGGGTCTCCTCTACACATCATGCAACTGATGCTACATGGAGTAAATGGGCTGCACTAATTACACAACGAGCTCGAACAGAAAATCCCAGTCATCCAGGCATTCTAGAAGTCATCATGGACTGGCCAGAGGGCGAAGATTTTGGAATGTCACCAGAGGAGGACGTGATGCGTGCTGAAGAGGCTCCACCACATAACAAACTGTCAGAAAGTGAAAAGCAGTATGCCTTGTTTACTGATGGGTCCTGCCGTATTGTGGGAAAGCATCGGAGATGGAAGGCAGCCGTATGGAGTCCTCCACAACAAGCTGCAGAAACTGCTGAAGGAGAGGGTGAATAGAGTCAGTTTGCCGAGGTGAAAGCCATCCAGCTGGCCCTGGACATTGCTGAACAAGAAAAGCAGCCAGTAATCTCTATACTGACTCATGGATGGTGGCAAATGCCCTGTGGGTGCGGTTGCAGCAATGGAAGCAGAGCAACTGGCAATGCAGAGGTAAACCCATCTGGGCTGCTGCACTGTGGCAAGATATCGCTGCCGGGGTGCAGAACCTGGTGGTGAAGGTACGCCATGGAGATGCACATGTACCCAAGAGTCAGGCAACTGAGGAACACCAGAACAAACAACAAGTGAATAAAGCTGCTAAGATTAAAGTGACTCAGATGGACTTAGATTGGCAACATAAACGTGAATTATTTTTGGCTGGGTGGGCCCATGACACTTCAGGCCATCAGGGCAGAGATGCAACATACAGATGGGCCCGTGACCGAGGGGTGGACTTAAAAACGGACACTACTGCCCAGGTTATTCATGAGTGTGAAACACGTGCTGCAATTAAACAAGCCAAGCTGTTAAAGCCTCTTTGGTATGGAGGACAATGGCTGAAGTACAAATATGGGGAGGCCTGGCAGATTGATTATATCACACTCCCACCAACCCAGCAAGGCAAGTGCCATGTGCTTACCATGGTGGAAGCAACCACCGGATGGCTGGAAACATACGCCGTGCCGCACGCCACTGCCTGGAACACTATCCTGGGCCTTGAGAAACAGATTTTGTGGTGACATGGCACCCCAGAGAGAACTGAGTCAGACAATGGGACTCATTTCCGGAACAACCTTATAGACACTTGGGCCAAAGAGCATGGCATTGAGTGGGTATATCACATCCCCTACCATGCACCAGCCTCTGGGAAAATGGAACGGTACAATGGGCTGCTAAAAACTACACTGGGAGCAATGGGTGGGGGAACTTTCAAGCATTGGGATACACACTTACCAAAGGCCACCTGATTGGTCAACACCAGAGGATCTGCCAACAGGGTTGGCCCAGCCCAGTCAGAACTTTCACACACTGTAGAAGGGGATAAAGTTCCTGTTACGCACATAAAGAATTTGCTGGGGAAGACAGCCTGGGTTATTCCTGCTTCAGGTAAAGGCAAACCCACTCGTGGGATTGCTTTTGCTCAGGGACCTTGACACACTTGGTGGGTAATGCAGGAAGATGGCAAAGTCTGATGTGAACCTCAAGGGGATTTGATTTTAGGGGAAAACAGCCAATGAACTCAACTGTATGCTGTTGCCTGCTGTGTAGCACTTTCATAGCCCACCAACTAGATGTCTTCAGGTCACCAGCGACTGGCCCTGACTTCCCTTCAACCACCATCCCAACAAAGAATGAACTTCGATGAAACCAGATGAGTTCTGCAGTATTATCACCAGGCAACAATTCAACACTGCACACCCTCGCTCCTCCTCTGAAAGACTATTACAAGAGATGGAATCTGACATCATGAACTGGATGAACTCAGCAGCTTTATAGGGATTGGTCCATGGACTAAGGAATATTCTCTCTCTCTCTTTGTGTGTGTGTGTGTGTGTGTGTGTGTGTGTGTGTGTGTGTGTGTATGTATATATGAGACAAAAGCAATGGTATATTGAAAAATGTGAAATCTGAGCCTGACATGAATGGTATGAAATAAGGGGTGGACACTAGCCAAAGGCATATTCCATACCACAGCACGTCATGCCCAGTATATAAACTGGGGGCAGTTACCAGGAAGGGCTAGATCGCTGCTTGGTTCAGGCTGGGTATCGGTGGATGGTGAGTCGCTGTATTCTCTTCCCTTGTTATTTCCCTTATCACTATTGTTATTGGTGGTAGCAGCAGTTATACCTTAGTTACTGGGCTGCTCTTATCTGAACCCGTGGGAGTTACATTCTTCTGATTCTCCTCCCCATCCCTCCGGGACCAGGAGGAGGAATAAGTGCGGGGAGTGTGCGAGCAGCTGTGTAGTTCTGAGTTACTGGCTGGGCTTAAACCACGAGACTTTTCTTTCACTGGAATTTTTAATCTATTTTCTTGTCACTCTAAGAAATACCTCCACAGATCGTTTTGCTTCCCCTGACAAATCACATTTCACTTTGCTAATTTTTTATACTTTATTTACAGTAGTAATTTCTTTTCACAACATTGGTAATAGTGCAGTGTTACTTTTGGACGCCCAGTGCAGTTGATGGTTTCCTTTGTTTTGGGTCAGGCAATTCCAGCATGTTAAGAGGACCAGAAACAATTCTTACCCTGATACAGACGAGATTTTGCACCTGACCAAGAAAAAGAAAAAATACTATGTAACCAATCAAAGAATAGCAATGACAAATAATTACTTTTAGACTACCCTTGTTAATGGATACAAAATTCACCATTTTTCCAATTTATGCCTGCCAGCAAGAAACTTCACAGATCCTTTCCTTTTTCCTATCCTCTCCATGTCTCTTCTTTCAGTTTTAATAGTTTTGTAATCTTCAAATCATCCATTTATGTAACAGGTTTTTTATGCCAGCCATAATCTTTGTCACCATAAATTGGAAGAGATAAGGAAATTGAATACAACAAAAGTAAGATAAGCAGAGAGAACTCAGACTATTTGTCTAATTATTTGTTACACTGGAAAAACAGGCAACCACAAATCTGTTGTTCAGTAATATCCAAAGCCAATTATTCTGAGGCAGATTTGATTCATGCAATCCTAACTCATCAGTATTTCATATCTTTTCATAACAAAACTATTTCAAACCAGCTCTTGGCATACCTGACTCTCCCATGTAAGCATATAAATTACAATAAGAAATTAAGCTACTACCTTAAAGCTAGTAAGAAATGTTGGTACTCTGAACAGGAATCTGCAGGTCTTCTTTGAGATACCTGCCATCAAACACCTGAATCATGTCCTAAGGCTCAGCCATGTCAATCTGTTTTGGCTACTTCATGTTTAAAGCTTTCACAAGGAAAATGCCCAGCTCAGGAACTATCCCTTTCCTGTGTGTGAAAAAATGCATTCCCTGTTTCTTCAAGGGTTGTCTCTGTGTAAGGATGTAAGATGGCAATCTCCTGCAACTACAAGGCCACTCGCTGTAGAACTACTGCTGTTGGCAACTTTTCTTACTCTTAACTTGCAGTGCCATTTCTTCAAAACAGCAGGATTTCCTGGCATCTGAATCACACAGACGTTTTTGTTCTGCCTCATCAGTTTAAGCATCTGCAAGGTGCCAGTGACTGTCACCAGATTCCAACAGAGCAGGTATTCTTGTTTTCATTTTTCTGTTGAATAAAACAACAGTCAATAACTAACCACGCCCTTTTCAAACGATTCTCCAATTTAAAAGTACTAAATATGATTGTGAGAGGAGTGATTCCACTGATCTGCCCTGTAATCTCTGTTACTCTGATGCTTTTCTTTCAACAGCTGGATGCCTATGTTTCTGAAGTGATGCTTCATGATTTTGCCCACAAATTTGTAGTACTCATTGATAGGAGAGGACTCATTTTACTGACTGTTAGCTGAAGCAAACCGACAAGTTGAACTTTAACTGAACAAAACCATACATATGTCAAGAAGGAACAAGACAACTGTTGTGGTTTAAGCCCAGCCTGTAACTCAGAACCATGCAGCTGCTTGCTCACTCCCCCGCTTCCTCCCTCCGCTCCCAGAGGAATGGGGAGGAGAATTGAAAGAATGTAACTCCCACGGGTTGAGATAAGAACAGTCCAGTAACTAAGGTATAACACAAACCACTGCTGCTGCCACCAGTGATAATAATGATAAGGGAAATAACAAGGGAACAGAATACAACTGCTCACCACCCGCTGACCGATACCAAGCCCGACCAGAGCAGTGATCTAGCCCTTCTGAGTAACTGCCCCCATTTATACACTGGGCATGATGTGCTGTGGTATGGAATACTCCTTTGGTTAGTTTGGATCAGGTGTCCTGTCTCTGCTTCCTCCCAACTTCTCCTCCTCCCTGGCAGAGCATGAGACTCACAAAGTACTTGGTCAGAGTAAACATGACTTAGCAACACCTAAAAACATCGGTGTTAGCAGCGCTGTTCTCAGGCTGAAAGTCAAAACCACAGCACTGCACCAGCTACTAAGAAGGAGAAAAATGACTGCTACTGCTGAACCCAGGGCAACAACAAAGAACTTTCTTTGCCTATCTGGCTCATTGACCTGGGAACCATTCCTCACAAAGTCAGAAGAGAGAAGCCAGCCTAAGACCATAAAAGGAAGGTAACAGAGAAGCTCAGCCAAAGGTCAAGAAAAACACGACTACCAGGGGTCCCAGAGACCACTGGGAACCTCACCCAAAATAAACTGTGCATAATGCTGGGAATTACAACGTATATGCTTGAGATAAATGTCTATAAGAAAGAAACCTATACAAATCCGCACGCATTTTAGACACAGCTATCCCCTATGCATCCAGCACCATAATATATAATGCCTGCTTCTTAGTGATACATTGGTATTAAAGAGTTCTATTCTCCTGACTTTTGGTGACATCAGGTAATACCAATCCTGCTTCTTCTAGACACAGTCCCTGTACAATCTCCTGTTTAAAAGTTTTATCTTTTGGTACAGCCATCACCAGAAAGCAAGAACAATGAAGCTAAGACAGGGCATATCTTTTTCATCCAAAGTAAATAAATTTAGTACTAACTGTGCTCCTACTTTGCTTCTAACAATAAGGATATTTTCACTTACTTTGACCTGTACTTTTGGCAAATGCAATGTGCTTAACAGCCTCCTCGATGTTGTTATTAGAAAGTTTCCTAAATTTGAAGTCACACATCTGACCAATCCCTTAGGTATTCCATTCCCTGTAAATCTTTTAATACTGCTTCTGTAACACCAGACGAAGTACCACCTGGCTGTGCTTAAACAAAATTTAATTAATTAGCCATAAATCCTGTTTGAATGGCAGTAAATATTGGAAATAATTTATTATTGGCAGAGAAATCAGGAGATTTCCTAATTGCTCTATTCCCACAGGAGGGACAAAAAAAAAAAACCACAATAAAAATCAAACCCCTTGTAAGCCTCTGTCTTTAAAAACAGAACACAGTTTTTGTATGGATATGAACAGCTGGACTTTCTCAGCTCTGTTCTAAAATCAAAGGTTGCTTGGGTTTCTTCATTGACAAATTCACAAACACAAATGCTGATTTGACTCTTCATTCCCCATCACTGGCTCTTCAATATTCTCTGCTTTCACCTCCTTTTTCGATTTGAAAATTAAAACACTTAGACTTATTGTTCATACGGATAATGGCATTTTCATAATACTATTTCATTCTCAGCCTCCTCTGATCAAGTGTGGTTCTCTCATTGGCACATTTTAGTGAAGCAGCTTGCCTTTTGTATTCTTTCTTCCTGAAGGAGTAACATCAACCTAGCTCCCTGTACCGCAGTATGCAGTGTGTCTGTGAGTGCCTAGCACTTCTTTCCTCTCTCCTGTACCATGGGCATGTAGTTCACCTACATCCACCTACATTGTCCTGCCAGGCCATGAAACTTGTTGTAACTCTGAAAAAATATTAAGTTCCCTAAAAACACCCTAATTTCTCACAGTCTTCCTTTTTTGTCAGGACAACCAATTCAGAGGAGCTATTTTTAATTTTTTAGAAGTATGTGTTCATTGCCATCCACATTTCCAGAAATACCAAATCAGCTCATTTTCTACTCAGTCTGCCTACTTTTTTTTTTTTTTAATTTTCACTTTACTTCTCCATTCTATTCTTGATACCATTTGTTCTTTGTTAGAAATCACTGTATCAAACATTACTAATCCATCAAAATTCAGACTGCTTCATTAATTACTCAAATATAAATATTCATCCCAGGGAGAAAAATCACAGAAAATAACAGGAGAGAATTCCCCACAGTTGATGGTGGCCATTTAGGATTTAGTCTGTGATTTGCCTGGATTCTGGAGCACCTTATTCTCCCAATCATTGCCCATGAAGAAGAACAAGCTCTTTATTTCCTTCCTGCATTTCCAGATTCCAAGAGCACATAATGATGCAGACTCATGCCACTGAAAAATAAAGAATTACTTTCATCACATATTTTCTGTTTTACAGTTTGAAACTGACTCATTTTTCCAATCTCCACCCTGGAGAAATCTGATTTGAAAACACCAAATATATTATATGAAAAGTGAAAGGATGCCTGAGACTCCATAAAGGCTACAGATAGAGGGCTACATTGGCACAAACTTGTACTATCGGTGAAACAGATACCTTCCAAATTAACTGCAGTAGCATACTCCAAATAACTCCTGTAACACATTCCCCTCCTCTGCCTGTTTATTTTCAGTTATATTAGCTCCCTCATATGCCTTATCACCTAGCTGTACACATACCTATGTCATCATAACCAGTGGTGAAGGGAACCAGCATCCAAGTTTAGAGAGGTCAAGAACATCTCTTTCAGCAAGTGTACTTTGGTAAGCTGCTTCCTCATTCTTTTTAGCTCCCCCTCCTTTCCTCTTTTCATTAGCGCAAAATAGCTCCGAGGTTGACTCTGTAATGTTAATAAACTTTGGAAACAGACAATACAAAACCAAAGCATTATGCTGAACTTTGAGGGTAATCAGAAAGGCTCCAGACTAAGTAGGTAGCAACTGTTTGATCTAGCCTGGGAATCAGTACAATTACTCTCTTTTTTTGCAGGTCTACTGCAAACACGTTCTAAGTATGGTCTAAGATTCCCAGGTACGTGAGTATGATTAGGGAATAACTTGTAGCCAATACTCAGACAATATGCATTGCAAATTGCTAGCTCATTGTAGCCAAAAGCTATTCTTCACTCTTAAGTACCAATCAATTACTAAGGACATAAACCTTTTTTGCAAACCTTTTTGCAGCCTTTAGATAGAATCAAAGAATGGTTTGAGTTGGAAGTGACCTTCAAAGATCACCTAGTTCCAACCCCTCTGCCACAGGCAGAGACAGCTTCTACCAGACCAGGTTGCTCAAAGCCCCTTCCAGTCTGGCCTTGAACAATTCCAGGGATGGAGCATCTCAACTTCTCTGCGCAACCTGTGCCAGTGTCTCACCAGCCTCATAGTAAAGAATTTCTTCCCAATATCTAATCTAAATTCCCCCTCTTTCTGTCTAAAGCCTTTCCCCCTTGCCCTGTCACTACATGCCCTCATAAAAAGTCCCTCTCCAGATTTCTTGTAGGCCTCTTTCAGGTACTAGAAGGCTGCAATAAGGTCTCCTCAGAGCCTTCTTTTGTCCAAGCATTTAATTATAGAATATATGCTAGAATTAGCGCTTCCACCAAACCGTACATTTATGCTTGTTGTATTCACTTTTATAGCTTTCATAAAGGCACTTCTGAATTCTTAAAAAGTAACTGATATTTTAATATAACAGTATCATAAAGATAATCAACTACAGAGGTACAAAATATTTTGTATTGGTAAGACATCTACATTGTTTAAATAAATATCAAGATTTCATAATAATTTTTTAAGGAGGTAATTTCATGTTTTCCAGTATTTCCCACTTCCGAAAATTAGCACATGGTTAACTCTTTCTAGAGCTCTTTCCCCCAAAACTCTCAATCATAACTTAATAGCTTCTAAAAATGTAATTTTCCCATAAATTCTCATGAAAATCATACACTTGGAGTAATTCAACCCATCCCCTTTACTTTCCAGAATTTCTACTTTTCTGTATACCTGATATCTTGGGCTCAACCTGAAAAAATAAATGCATGTGCCTGACCAATTCACGTACCTATTCATGTATGCCAAGATAAATAATGAACAGGTAGCTTGCAGGATTAGGACGCTCTACTAAAAGGTTTCAGTGTCATGGAATGTTTTTCACTGATTTCATTCATATCAAAGATACTCTTTCATTCCTAATCCCACCATGAGAAAACGAGTTCCATGCCAGATGTGCATTAATATCAACAAAACTGTTAACTCATTTATGACAGTGCTAGAAGTGGTAATAAGAAGGGCAGAAAAAAGGCTGGAGAAATTTCTTATTAAAAGTGAATATGAAAGGCTGTTTGCTAGGGAAATCACCTCTTTTAATTTTAACCCAAATGCGTTTTATCATTTTCTATACAATAAAATATGGGATCCCTGGATATTTTAGCATATCAAGATTCTTCACAATGATCGTGAGAAAGCATTTAATTTGAAATACACTAGTAGCCATGCTGACTTAACACTGTTACACAGAGTTAGGCAAAACTGATTCAACACCTTGATGGGCTGGCAAGAAGTTTCTCCTTCCAGGTAATGAATGATGTTGTATACACATTATTCCCTCCACAAAGTGGTTATTACAGTTTCTAAAGTAAGTTTTTATTTTAAATAACTCCATAATACTAAGAATACTTCAAGCAAAAGCAATTTTGCTAAAATTACCTTCTTAGTTTGAAATCCCAGTGCTGTATTGTGCTAGTAAACAGCTGAAAAACTTTAAAACAGGACTGCTCTTTGTTCATGATAAACATATTACAAACATTACAATCAACACTTTTTTTTAATTTTAATAATTCTGTTATTGAGCAGTGTTAGAAGTTACCTGCCAGATTTAAGAACTGATACAGTTCTTGCAGCTTCTGGAGACACACAAGAAAAAGTGGGTATGTTTATACATATATGTGCATTTACATGTGCATAGCTACATATGCTCACATAATCTATTCTTCTATTTTATCCCTTTTCTATTACGTGGGCATAAAGGCTCTAAAAAGCATGTTATTACAAAAACCATGTTCTACGGCTAAAGAAAACCTTTCTTCTTGATCATTGATATAATTTCTAGTACCAAAAGCCCAAACAGGAAAATACTGAAATTCCATGTGTTCAGTTCCTCCAGTGAAAGCAGAACTGTGAGTTGCTATGCCAACATCAGGTTTGCATACACGTACCTCAACTTGACTAAACTCATCCCACACAGCACAACTGTAACCTTTCTTTTTTTTTATGTGTACTATAATACATCGTTGTTTAAAACAAATAAATTGGAAGTCTTTATAAAACAGTTCATAGGCTAAATTTCAAAACATTGTATTAGTGTTAAATTAGAAGAAGCATACTGGAAGTGGCCATACAATGTTCGTACTTCATTATTCACTTCACTTTCCTTTGAGTTTAGAATCATACAGGCTCCACTGGGAAAGGATTTGACATCTGCCTAAAAAAGCACCATATGCATAAATTGGAAAAATCTAAATAAATCCCCTATAAGAATATAAAGTAATATTACTTCCTCCATACATTATAAATGGACTTTATTTTTAGAAAGGGAAGGAAAAATATGACAGCGTTTTATACAGTGAGCTTCACCACTGTATTTATGGGTTCATCACATACAGAATTTGATTTTTTAAAATGTAGCAAGAAAGAGTCTAATGACTGTGATACAAAAACTTACTTTCTCACAGGCATCAGTTTCTGGAATACTCTACAAAAGACTAAAAATAAACCAGCTTGAGACTATTCGCTAACATCAGACTACCTGACCCACATCAAGCCATCTTTTCCTACTTCATTATTCATCTATGAAATTCCATGTGCTCGTGTACAACTGTACATTCCTGGTTTTAATGATGCTCATGGTTTAGTAGGAGAATTACCTAACTATCAGTTACACAATTAAAAGGCCTCATTTCCCTCCCTAACATGGATGCCATTGAGAAGATTCTCGATTTCTATTAGCGTAACTGAAATTAAAGGTAACCATGTATCTCTAGTTCGGAGATGAAAAGCAAGTACTCAATCAGACCAATTTCTTCCTCATCTCCCAACTCTGTTTCTGTTTTTTAGACATAACAAGGAACTAACATCCATTCAAATCCAGCTTTGCACATTATAGTAAAAAATTAGTTGTAGAAGAGTGGACTGTTTTATAGGACTGTCCCCTGTAAAGAGCTTATCTTAAAGATACAGCACTGTACAAATGCTAGATAAACTGCAAATTCTTCCTGCAGTTTCAGTTTGCAGTTCGTTTGCTATCATCAATATACTTTACATAATAGATAAAGATTTTAGAAGTCAATTATGAGAGACTAACAGAAAGAGACTGCATTTCTAAACTTATTACAATATTGGTAAAAGAACAGTTGTGAAGCAATTCTATTAAATATTATGTATACTGATCTTTATGTTATATGATCAGTTGTGTGTGCTAGTACGAAGTATTAAAGTAAAAATAACCTGTCATGCATACCTTCTCTTCCCCCAAGTGGTAACTCCTGCACACACTTACTCTAATATACAATTATTTCCTCCCGCTCAGAAAGAGTAAATGCAAATCACATAGACAGGCCTGAGGTCTGCAAGTCTGTTAGGGTTTCTTGAGTAGAGTTTGTTCTACAGCAACAGGATTCAAAATAAGAAAATGAGAACAGTGGAAGAGGATGCTCATCATCTTCACAGCTGCTCAGCATTACATGATTCTACATTCTTGCACCTATGTTTAAAACCATTGTGTGCAAAGCTTTTAGTTAAGAGTTACATACCTGCCACTCTGGTCTGTAGTCCATGTAACAGATCTTCCCTCTGGTTTGGTTTTGTACCATATTCTTATTGCATGAGGAAAGTCTGTTGGAGTCTGAACTCCTGATTTTCTTATCTCCAAGCTCCAAGTGCCAGTAGTAAACAGAAGCTCCCCACAGCCAGGTGCCTGGCTGCAGCGAGTAAAATAGTATAGCTGTTCCTTCCAGCAATCTGCAGGTAAAGTCACAAGTTCATGTACAATCTGATTCCTGAGATTTCCCAGCTCCTTCGAAACATCCGTTAGCTTGGCAGACCTTGTGAATTTTTCAATGCCTGACACAGCAGCAACATCTACCTCCTCAACCTTCAGGATGGATAAATCACAGCAGTCCAGTACCAGCAGAAAATCCTTGTTCCCATGATTCTGTATGTCACAGATGTCCTTTGAACTAGAAATCCCAGGAGCCTGTGCCTCGTTGCTATGGTTACCATTTTTATCAGAAGTGTCTTCTTCACCTTTACCACAGACAGCAAAATCATTATATTCCAGTTTCGGTGAACAGGCACTCACAGTTGTCACAGGTGTGTAGCAGGCTTCACATGCTGTCACTTTACAGGTTTCATCAAACTGTGACTGGCAGCATTCTTTGCTACTACTGCTGGTTTTCAGGTACTGGCTCCCAGTCTCAAAGAATAAAACTATGATGCCTTCAATAACTTTACTTTTAAAATCCACATCCAAGTCCAATACATAATGCCTCACAAGCATGTAATTTGTGTTGGCCATTAAGGGCAAATCATCCTTCATGGGGTCCAGCTGTGACTCCATTTTCTAGTCTACTGGGCAACAGTTTTACAAAGACTTAGACATTGCTTACATACAATGTCTCCATAAAGTGCAAGGAATTCAGCCTCCCAGTTTTAAAAATAATTTTGATTGCAGTATTGAAATGAAATGCAGTTCCTCCACTTCTCACATTCTACTAAAAAAAAAAAAATAAAATCATCAGGTAATTGTTTCACAACCATTTCAGAAATGCACTTTTAGATAGTAACTAGAAGTTTAACTTTTATTGCTAAAATTATAAACTAATTAATGAAAATATAAATAAATATAAAGAATAAAAGTAAAAAATCAAACTTATTAATAACCTAAAAGTTATTTAAAGGTTGCTTTTATTTAAAACAGTACAGCCAAAGGATGATTTTGTCTCCAAAGGATGACATCAAGGTAGTTGCTTCAGGATTTGCTGTCAAAAGCACTGGCTTTATTTTTCAGAGAAGATCCCAAATGAAAGTATTTCTAGACAGCTTTTAAAAACTGAAGGAAATAAAGTTTACTGCAAGCCTCCCGCTGACTCTCTTCAACCACAATGATCTTTTAGAACAGTTACACGGTTATGCAACATCTAATTTAATTTGTTACTGCACTGTTTAATGGTTGCCATATTTATTTCAAATGCATTACCTCAAAAGATAGGGATCATGTCACTACTGTGATTCCAAGCAACAAGAGTAAGCCTAAATCATCTCAAATGTGTTAAAGTTTTAAAGCAATAATATATACAATGCACAGTTTAATATACTTTCCACATTACAAATGCTCCCATATCAGCCCTTCCAGTAAATTACAAGAAAATGAGCCAATGAATGTTACTATGAGTGTGTTCCAAATATTCCTTTGAGATTGCTCATGAAGATTTTTCAAATTTATAATTAAATACTTAAGGTATATAATGACATTTTCATAGCTGGAAACTCATTAACACTTGAGGTAACAGCATCTTACAGAAAACAGAAGTCTTCCTACTGGAAAATATCTAGACACCTATAAATGCAAGTAAATAGTTTAACTTGTATTTAACACGTTTACTTAACATTAAGCAACAGGGCAGATTAAAAGGTGACAAACAGTGCCATACAAGTAAACTCAATCCAAATAAAAAACCCTCCGCAATTAACTGAAGCATCATCAAAAAAATAAATTCTATAAATACAAATCCTCTTTAAAACTATTATACCAAACATGAAATGCATGAGATTTTTAGAGACAATTGAAAACAAAGGCCAATAAGGCTAATAACCACACAGAGTGGACATTCATTTTCTACAGCTGAAATCCGTTTAGTGGTGATGACACATCTGATCGTGTTTACAAATGGAGCAACAGACAAGAGGAACACACTGAATTTTAATTCAGTTGTAACACTGTGTCTGTTTAATCTTCTCTCAAATCACCCAAACTTTAGACATCTCAGTAGGCGGTCTCCCTATCTCCAAGCACTGGTAAGTGAATTTTAATGGTTATTTTCAGATGTCTCAGCTTCTGAACCTCTGAAGAACTTTTTAGTGGAATAAATATTTTTAAGGAGTCTACAGAACGTCAGAACTGTAAAACAAAGAAGCTGACATGCTATTCTATTCTGACGGTATTGGGGACTCATGCAAGTGTCTTTGTATTCTTACACTTTATTTTGACAATTTTATTACTGATAGCAAAAAGCTGTGTCTTCTGTGCAAAGCACACTTAGAATCATAGACTAGTTAGGGCTGGAAAGGACCTCAAGATCATACAGTTCCAACCCCCCGCCATAGGCAGGGACACCTCACACTAAACCATCCCACACAAGGCTTCATCCAACCTGGCCTTGAACACCGCCAAGGATGGAGCACTCACAACCTCCCTGGGCAACCGATTCCAGTGCCTCACCACCCTAACAGGAAAGAATTTCCTCCTTATCTCCAATCTAAACTTCCCCTGTTTAAGTTACAAATGATTACTTGATTTCTTGACTAAAGCCTTACACTGGAAGTTGCCTCCTGTGAAGTGACGTGGTGTCTCAAGTAATTTGAGATAGTCTTCTTTAGAGCTCTTCTAAACTTTCAAATTAGAGACTAAAGACAGCACTCTGTGAATGGAAACATTTAGCTGTACAAAATACTGCTACGTATTAGTAGAGCACTCCTGCTACCTCACTTTCTAGGGTTCCACAATACTGACAAGGCATGGGACTCTCAGCTCTTGCCCACTCCTATTCATATTTGCCCAAATTAACTGTGCACACTTATCTAGTTTGCTGAATTTAAAATATTTAGAAGTCCACAGTATGACGCTAAATATTTGCACTGCTCAAAATACACCCCCAATCTTCATTAAAAGCAATAATTTTCACACAAATGGAGGGACCCATTTAAAATGTGTCCTGTATATGTCAACTAGAATTTTGGTAGGTCGCCCTTCAGCCATACCAAAATGTATTTTCATCAGCCAACTGTGTAGTTTCTGCCATATTTGGCCTTTATTACCCATGTAATCCAAACTCTAGATTCCTTGCAAATATTCTCAAAGTATATGTTTTTTTGGTTGGTTGGTTGGTTGATTTTTGTGTCGCCACTATTGCACACATACCTCATATATCTGACAGATTAATTATATTGTCTGGAAAAGTCCTCAGTGGAAGATTCTAGTTCTTTCTCTTGAGGTACGCCATCTCAAGGAGTATAAAACGTTCTCTTACTGGTTTATAAATACCTGTGCAGAAAGGAATTGTTCAGTTTCACTAGTCAGCATGATCCAGTTTTTAATAATATGCAATTACATATTCTTTCCTATAAACATTTTTCTCCCTCTAAGCTTCGCTAAATTCATGGTTCCTAAAGTTTTGGGTACAGAGGACCTCGCTATACTGTGGAAGCTCTGATTTGCTTCCCACCCCTTCCACCTCTCCAGTCACTCCACACAGCAGTTCAGAATAGGCAGATTATTAAAATAAAGTTTAAATTGTACTCTGCTCTTGTTGTTGTTGTTGAACTTAAACATTACATGAAAAGGTAAGGAGCAAATGAAGAACAGAAATACACCATTTTAAAGATGAGTCTACCAAAATATACTCCCATGAAACAGTGTTTTTTACATCTTTAACAGAAGTCTAGAATGTAGCTAAAATGCTAAGAGAACAAAGTATTACTCTTCTGCTCCAGGGTCAAGTTAAACAGAAATCTTCAAGATAGATTATATGGTTAGTAGCTGTCAGACTACACCACTGTCTCTAAAGTTGCTGGTTCATTTTCCATATAGAATTTAGTTTTAGTATTGCTCTAGTATTAGGGAGATCTTCCACACAGTATTCAGAGTGTGTGGAATACTTACAAATGTTAATTGTCTGTAATAATGAAGATGCCAAAGCAGTATTGCCTGCATTCACTGTTTTTTAAAAGAAAATTCTTTAAGAATCTTTTTACAGGCATCTTAAGCCACATTCTGCAAAGTATATGTATATTCTGCAAAGATACATTTTCAGAAGGTATTACAGATTTACACAGATAGTATCCAGTGCTTTTAATGGAGATTAGGCCACTAAATGTCTTCTCAGTAAGAGAGGGATGAGAAAAGCAGAGAGATGAACAGAAACCCAGATGCACAGTAAAGTCTAATTATTTAGTCACATCAATAACTCTAAAAAAACTGAAGCAAGATTACAAAAACTAAAATAGTATAGAAAAGACCAAGAGGAAATGGTCCTTAAATTAATGGTTACTTCAGTAATAAATTAAGAAAAATCCAAGGACAAAAATTATTCAAGCAGCACTAATATATCTCACAAAAAAAAAAAAAAAATCATTCCATACATAATTTTAGCAATGGAAGAGAGGAAGCATTGTGCTTGTTTCAGAGAGGAAATACAAAATAGAATCTCTAATGTGAACAGGAAAGAGCTTTACCAAAAGTTAACAATAATTTTTAAAAGTTTTTCAGATCATTAAATGTCTGTATTTGAATCCTGGAACCTCATTTCACCATGAGAACTCTTTTATTTGTAATCTTTTGACTATAACAAACTATGGTAAGAAAAAAAATATGACATGTTAGATTACTTTTTCTTTTGTTTAAACCAGCTTAAACAACAATGATAATCTTCTGTCACAGAGTTTCATGTAACTAAACCAAAACAACTTTAGGGTAAAATTAGTTAGGTTTTCCGGCACATCCACAATATATTCATGCAAAACATTAAAAATCACACATAGCACCACATTCATGGTGTGCTTTTATTATTTTCTTTGCAGATATTACTTACCCTAACTGAAAAGGTTTTCATAATTATATTCCAGAGGACTTAGTGTGCCCTCTTGTGTGTGGGCGATGTTACACCACTACGTATTATAACTTGGATGCGTACACAATAAAATCCTCTCTTTAAAATTATATTGGAAGTGATTATAAAATACAAACAACACACACATCCTTTAAACTGTTATTCTTACAACCTCAGACTCACATCAGACCAAAGTTTATAGAAGTACAATCAGTGCTATCACATTGTATTTTTCCAGATTTTTTTTTTAGAGTAAATATTAATGGAGCTACAAAATAGTTGCTTTATTGAAAAGAAATCTAATGGTAAAATGATGCTTTTTCCTTTTTTGAAAGCACACTGCACTAACAATACAGAAAAACAGTATACGGCTACTCAGAATTTAGAACAATCTAGTAGAAATAATTTAAGGCATGTATGCATTAAGAGCTAGAAAGATGATTAAAATGTTTCATTTGGGCCCAAAACCATGTCACATAAAAATTAACTTGAGATGAGATGAACAGATGCATTGCATTCAACAGCACTGCTTATTTTATGACATTAAAACACATGGATAAATGGCTGTGTTTCAGACAAGACAGGTTATCTACTTTTCCTTCAGGCTGTGCTTGGCTTATGAAATATTGGATCACAATCACCCTGAGAGAATGTCTCAGTTTTATCCAAGAAGAAAAGACAGGAATGAAAAGAATGAGCTGCTTATTTGGTCACTGACATAGACAGCCTTTTTAGTATCATGAAAAAAAGTAAAAGATCAAGACTGTTAATCACTATATACCCAACCTCTGTACCAATGAAACAGATGAAACAGGAATCACATTAAAGCAAACTAAAAATCAAGTGAAAAGAACATTAAAAGACATGCTAAAATTTATAAAACAATAATGCACTTCAACCAAAGAGGATAAAAATTACGGCAGAATGTAACACCAGAGATTAAAGGCTTGGGGTTTTGCTTTGGGGGTTTTGTTTCGTTTGGGGTTTTTTTGGTTGCTTGGTTGGTTTTGTTTTGCTTTGTTTTTTTTTTTTTTGGGGGGGGGGAGGGGTGTTGGTGGTGGTTTGGATGTTTTGTTTGCATTTGTTTGGTTTTGTAATTTCTTAAGAGGATTATTGCGAAAACCCTTAACAGGACAAAAAGATACACATGCATATATATTGTTGCATTTATTTAAAAGCTAGGCACCTATATCTTTGCTTTCAACCAGTGCTGTTACTTCAACAATGTTGTAAAAAACATGCTGATATTCTGTATGAAGTTTAGCACCTACACATAAACTGTCATTGGTCCAACATGACTAAATTAGTGGGAAACAGAAAGTGCATGTGCAATCACAGAAGCAAAATGTGTTAATGGCATGTACAGGAGATGCATTAGAAAACGAAAAAAAGAAAAAAGTGTAGTTGTGTAACAATCAAACATGCTTATAAACCCCATGCTCTCTTCTTTATTTGAACTGTGATGTCTTTTCATAAATATGTGGTAATTTGGGGAGTTTAACTCAAAAGGCTGTAAATAATGATTTTATTTACCATTGCATTTGACTAAATGCAACTTGTGTCTTTTCTTCAATCAAGTCCTCCCCTAAATATGTACAAAAATACTATAATTATCCCAACAATTTGTTTTCTATTGCAAATACTGAAGTAAAGCTTATCAAAATCCTAACTGAAATCAACAGCGGCTGCAATGTTATGCAAATTTGCAAGTCAAGCCTAGGTATACAAAGGCAGGATTCTTCCTTGGTTTTTTTCAGACTAATTGAATACAGACTCAGATGAAGTGTAACAAACTTGACTCCCAAACAGGGTATGATTATGGAGCTAATAATTCAGGCTAGCACTTGTCATTCAACATTTTTCTCACTTTCACTGGGAGAGAGGAGTTGGAGTATGAAAGATATAAAGAGAACTGGGGGTTTTAAACAAAAGGAACTGCCAATGCTAACTACACAGAAACTGAAAGTTTTGCCTATGTATTCGTACCGCAAGTATTTTTTGAACAGTAATGTAAGGTATGATGTGTTCTTACTAAAGTGGTTTAAATACCTCTGAAGTGTCTTCCAGAGAATCAAAAGCTACTGGTTTATATTCTGTCACGCAAATCTCAAAACATGCAGATACCATTTGGTTTATTTTGTGGACCAGCTACCTAATACACTCTTACACCTGATCTTCTATTCATTCTGCATTTCCTTTCATTCAAGTTAAGGAATAAACTGTAATTATGGTGTTCACGTAACACAAGAAACATACGAGCTCAACTGCTGTAGCAGTATCTTTGCTGTACACCTTGGAAGCTCTCTCTATGTATCTAAGCTTTGTATATGCAAATACTACATCTTTTACTACTGCTTCCTGAATATGCTGTTCTGAGACAGCATTCCTTGGATGACAAATTTCTCAACTTATCTTACACACATTATCAAGGTGTTATCATCACAGAGAAGATACTAGAGCCATTATTTCTAACATCTTTTTTGAGATACTCCTCTTACAAAACACAGAATCGTAGAATGGTTTTGGTTGGAAGGGACTTTAAGATCATCCAGTTCCAACCCCCTGCCATGGGCAGGGACACCTCACACCAGACCAGGTTGCTCAAGGACCCCTTCAGTCTGGCCTTGAACATTGCCAGGGATGGGGCATCCCAGCTTCTCTGGGTGAAGAATTTCTTCCTTGTCTTTGCAATATTTTCTTCCAATTTCTTTCCATTGTCTTCTGCAATATTTGTTTCTACATTTTGTCCACAATATGAGTATCTAGTGGGTTGGGGTTTTGGGGAGGTTTTGGTTTGTTGTTTTTGGTTTTGGGTTTTTTTTTGAAAGTAATGTATTTCACCTTTAGAAAAGGAGGTTCATATCTGGATTCTAAGCATGAAAACAAATTAGTAACTGTAATGCTACCACATATTCTCAATGGTCATTTTACAAACACTTTTGTGTCATACTTCTTCTACACAAAAGGATGTAACAAATTACTAGTGCATTTTAAAAATACAACCTCACATTCAATGCATCTTCCTTACCAAATGTATTTCATAAGCCATAAAAACATAAGGCAAGCTAATTGTTTGGTTGTATGTTTGAATATTTTAGAAGACAGATGTTTGCAAAAGAATAAACAATAATAGCAGATGGTAGCCAACATGAATAGAGTCACTCTTGATCATCTATGCATAACAGAGTTGCATAAAAGCCACACAGAATGGGAAATAGAGAAGTGATCCTTCAGGGAAGGATATTTGTATAACATTGCTTTTCCACTTAATACAGAAAGCATTGGCCTGAATTAGAATCATATGCCTTTGAAAGCAAACCTGAGAAAAGAGCTTCCAGGCAAAATAAAACACAGTTGCAAAGTAGACAAGATTAGAGAATAAACTTCCTAAAAATATCTAGAGGGGAAAAAAAGTGGTTTTTTGTGGTAAGAAATACATAGTAATGCACAGTTTTGGCTGTCACAATTAAAAGGAAAATTAGACAGGAGAAAGAAAGAATTTGGAAACATAATCCCATCCTACATGGGAAAGTGGAGAAAAAAAAAAAACAAACAGGCATCTGAACTGCCCTGGGAATATCCTCATTACAAATAGTAAATTAGGAAAGTGAGGATAACTATTACACAAACTAGTCTAGTTAAACCTGTAAACAGCTTATTAAAAAATAGAATGATCAATTATGGTGCTTGATAAAGAGCTTCCATTATTCCAGGAAGCTGTTATTTTCAGTTCCTAACAACCATCTATGCCAGCCTAATTCCACTCTAACACCAGTAATCTACATGAGAAAATCAGAAAACCATCTGAATTTGTTGGGAGGTCCAGCACAGACACTACTAGGTGGAAGCAAATGAAAGGCTTCCAAGCTTCAAAAAAAATCCCCAAATCCTTGAAAAAGAGAGAAGATATCTTGTCATAAGAGATCACTCCATAGCACAGTGGCACAAGCTAGAAATGTACTATCCAGAATGCACTGAATCTACTCCCTTTCAATTTAATCTACACACTTTATTTCACTGCACTCCAGCTAGATCAGCCAGTGGCAGATTGTCTTATATTGTTAACGCACAACAGTGAGAGGCATGCACAACAGTGAGAGGCACGCACAAAATGTAGTTGCCCAAGACATGTCTTCCTGTCAAAATGCAGAATTATGCCAAACATGCTCTTTCATAAGCATACGCAAAATACCTCTTATTTCAGAGCACAACTGTAGTTGCTTCTTCTCATGAATTTCCAGACTCTCAGGAAACAAAACTGAATGAGAGGGCTGTATGAGGGAAGATCAAGAGACACGATCTCCAACCAAACCAGGCAGTCACAATTCTGTATTTGATGTCTGCCAAGCCCTGGAAAATTCCCAACTTAAAGCTGCTTCAAAAAGTTTAACATATTAACTGGTTAATGCCTTAAAAAACATACCAGTAGTTTTTATTGTGCAAAATCAGAGTTGCACAAACTTATTCACACACACTGACAAAAGTAGCAGGCATTAATCCCAAGACAGAGGCCATTTCTGTCACAGATCTTCTATTTTTCAGACAGTACACAAACTCACTCACTGAAATAAAAGCCAACTAATTAAATGGAAATTTACATAAATTGAGTTTCGTAGAAGACTGTCAGACAAACCCTACCAATTCATGATAGGTCTTTTTGAAGATATTTCTCCAGGCTGCCAGTTCTGCCAGAATCATCCCCTTTGAAGAACAGTCAAGAGAGACAGATATCCCAATGCGCAAGTCACTCCAGCCCACAGCCTGGCACATTGGTAATGTGCGCAGCCAGACTGGTTAACTTAAGCTAATATTCTGGGCTGCAAACAAGGATCTCTGAAGAACAGGCACCAACTTGTTTGTATTATGTACTCACTATATTCATAAAAGTGTAGAAGTGTTTCATCAACACAGACGTTCCCTCTATGCCACTGGTCAAGATCCTGATGCTGCACACCTAGAAAACAGCAGCTTTTTATCCCCAAGCACAAGGCAGTGCAAAATAAAGCCATGTCTGATTTCTCTCCAGCTAAACATTTTGCTTCGTCTGTACATAAAAGCTAACTCAACTGCTTTCAACATGCAGGCGTGAGAATTATAACCTACAACGCTTTCCACTAAGCATTTAAAGAAATTAGAAAATGAAAGGAAAAAGAAAAAAAAGATTTGGACAAACACTCTTTTATTAAGAGGCTTATAACTAATTCCCTTTAAACTGCTTTCAAAGGAAACTTCTTCCAAATCCATTTCTATAAATTTTTAACATGTTGCAGGACACTGAGATCTTACAAAAGAATTCAGTTTTGAACATTGGCACCAATAGTAATTTTATGCTTTAAATATCAAATAATATGTATACGTAATTGTCAGGAATTACAAATTTAATTTTATTCCACAGACAACACAAATAGCTAAGCCATCTTAAGCCTTTTCAAGGCAGGAATGAGTTCTCTATAAACGAAAGTAAGCCTTAAAAATATTATCAGGAACATTTGCTACTGTTAAACTACTGTAAACCAACCAATACAAAAGAGCTTACAAACCTCACTCCCCATCACAAGAAAACCAGCCTACTTCATAATGAGGTTCTGATGGGAAAGTTAATTCAATTAGTAATACCTCTTGACAAAGCAATTGGTGCCTCTCCAGAAGCCTCCTTTTAAGTCTGGAACTATAGAAACAATGCACATAATGGACAACCTTCTTTATCAACTACAAATTAACAGCAGTGGAAGCTGCTTCCCATGAGCTGAAATTACAAATGAAGTATTAAAGTCCTTCTTTCTTTCAGCTGAAATAAGGAAAATACCAAGTCCTTTGCTGTGCACAAAATACCCATGCCCAAAGAAAAACACACAATTAACTAAAGACTGAAATAGCCGGATAACTTACTATCAGTAAATGAGATAGGAGGAGCATGATCGTCTGTGGAGATGCTGAACAGCATTAAAGAGGTGCACAAATACTTTGGATTTTATTTCCACTCAAAATACTTAAGGAACGGGTATATATGTCTGATTTTCAGAAGATGAAGCACGCAAGTGATTAGATATTCATACACAGTAAATGTCCAAATCAAATCTGTGCTGAAATAGAATGACTATTTTTAACTCAGTGCAGCTGTCATTTAAAAATACCACCTACAATGTGAAAGAACTATTTCCTTGAGGCTGGAATCAGAAAAAGTCTTCTCTTTCCAACGTTGACATTGGCAAGCCACTTCAGTCATTCAACTCGACCTCTGCAAAACTAAGCATTATCCTGAGTAAAGAAGCTAACACACAACTAAGCTGAAACCCTCCAACGAATTACAAAATGCCAGTTATTAAGATATGAGTTTCACTTATGTGTTTCCAAGCGTTAAAGACGCCAATGAGTGGAAAAGCTTGTTAATCAGCTTTGACATGCTTGAATGGAATTACGTTTAAAGTTATTTCAGGAAATCACACTCAGAACTAGAATCCTACAAGAAAGGCACCGATTCAAGCTCCTTAAGTAGTGTGAGGAAAGACGGCAGGTAATGCTGGCTGCACACCCAGCATCCTGATCACTGCACCGCGAACAGCTCCCCAGCTGCAACGCTTCAATTCGTACTTCCAGAAGCGAGAGGCCTGGCAGGGCATGGCAGAACATCCATCCCATCGCTGGGGGGGATGGGGGCGGGAGGGTGTGTGTGAAACGCTGCGGGACGAGGCATGCCAGCGCGCCCGGTACAGCGCGGGTCGACCCCTTCGGGGACACCGGGCTTCCCCCACTTCTCCCTCTCCCGGCGCGGGGCACCGTGTGCCGACCAGGCTGGAGGCACAGGCCGGTGGGGGTGACAGAGAAGAAATGATACAGCGGCAGCCTCCGCGGTGCCGCACCGGGGCCACACGGTAAGTGCGAAGGGAGTGAGAGAGCAGAGGAGGGCTCAGCGAGACGACCGGTCGCTACCGACACCCTCCCGTTACAGACCAGCCGCCACCGCCCAACCACCATAACCGCGGCTCTACCTACCGGACACCCCCAGCCTCAATCCAGCCGGCCACGGGCGCCGTTTGATGACCTCATCGGCCCGGCCCCTCCCCTGCTCGCCTATTTCGTCCGTCAGCGTGCGGCGAGCTGCTGGCGTTCCCGGTGTCGGTGTCGGGTTCAGCGGGCGGGCCGCGTACGGTGCGTGGCACGGCTGGGTAACCGCTGCCACCAGTAGACCTGGCCTCAAAGTGCAAGCCGAATGTTGAATTTTCTACTTCCAGGTGATAACCGACTTAATGCAGTATTTCAGTGTATATGGAGACATAGTCATGGGTAAGGCTACAGGGGTTGTCGAGAGAAGGAAGGCTTGCAACAAAAGGACCGGATGCCATCCCTTAGATCAATACAGGCCTTCCTCTTGTTGCTAAGGCCTGAGAAACAGGTATACAGCTGCAAAAGAAATCAGGTGGGGGAGCCTCTCAGGGTCATGAATAAGCCCAAACAAGAATATGTAGTTAGTTGGAGAGACTAAGCACATATTCCAATGCCCTTAACTAACAGATTTCCATAAAATGGTAAAATGAGTGGGACTGTTTCTCCCCAGACAACCACTGTGACCCCCAGAGACCACTCCTCAAATTCACAGAGCCTGTGCCACAGCTTTACCCACCCAAATTACCATATGCGTGAGTAACGAGACTTGGGTGGGCACTTCATGCAGTTATAACAAATATGTATATTATCATAGAATCATAGAATAGTTAGGGTTGGAATGGACCTCAAGATCATCTAGTTCCAACCCCCCTGCCATAGGCAGGGACACCTCACACTAAACCATCCCACCCAAGGCTTCATACAGGTATATAACTGTAAACTCTCTTTGCATGCATGATAGGCAGTAATGTTGGCTTTCTAACCTGACATTCCAGTTGGAGAAGTGTTTGCATGGATTTTGGTCACACAGGGAGTGAGGGGTGAAGGAAAGGAGCAGGAACTGGCCTTCCAAGGTAACTGGTGGCGCTGCTTGGCTGCTTATGCCAGTCTTTGCAGGCAAGTTAAGCTCACAGGATGGAGAAGCAGTTAGTCTTCTTCACTCTGTGGTTGGGGCCCTATCGCTGCTGTGAAAGGCAGCCAGTACCCACTGACCTTAGCTTAAGGGGTAAGTAAAACATTTATATTTTACATCACAGGTTTAACTAGGTACTTTATCCTGTCACTTTGGTGGGCAGTGAATGGTTAAGTTCTTTGAGCCTTCCTGATGATGAGCTGCTGGCACACCCTGACCTGGCTCCCAGGCATGCCAAGGTTGCTTCTCTGTGGCAAATTGTCCTGTTAATTCTATTAGCAAAAGGCATAGCTGCTAAAAATGCCCAAGCACTGGTTGCTAGCACCGAACCAGTTGTGCAGCTGCCTAGGAATGGTAAGCAGGCCACTGGCTGCTGAAATCAGGACTGAGAAAGGTCTGTGGAATAATTAGTTTGGCTTTGTGGTATTTAGTTTCGTAAATCTGACCACTTATCTACGTTCTCAATCCACACGTGCCCAGGCTCTGTGACAAGGCTAGCATAAGGAGTGGGGGAGGAGGGAATGGAAAGGCCTCTGCAGCTTGTCTGGTATCGGAAGGGTAGTTGAATATTCATTAGAATAGGGATTCAGACCTGGCTTTCCAATGTGAGCATCTTAACCACATCTTGGCAAAGGCACCTTCTCCTTAGCCCCATGTGCATTTCATTATTTATGCAAAGTGGAAAAAACCTGAGAGGGGAAATTGGGAGGGTCTCTCCTGCAACTCCCAATTGCATTTTCTAGGGCATTTTCAAGGGAGGGGAAAAGTTGGATTCAGATCCTGGCTAACCAGGGAAATATGCAAACAAAGCTCTCTCACCCCAACCAGATGCTATTATCCTTGGATTATAGGGAAATAGGTTCTCTATAGTGAAGACCTCCTGGACAGGGTATGCTAGGCAGGAAATTTAGGAATGTTATGTGAGAATCCTTCTGAGTGGAAGGATTTGGTTTTGTTTTGTTAATGCCTGCTAACAGAAAATGTGGGCATATATTCACAAAACAGTGCAGCGGTGAATTTTGGACCCTGAAAGCAATGTATCTGCTTTATATTGCTTCAATGCCAGATGAATTAGTTTAGTCTTCACCTCACAGTCAGCCGTAAAGCACTGGTTCCAGACCTAGCCTGTGTGTTTCATTGTAAGGACTGCTGCCTCATTTGCTAGGTAAACCTACTTGAACATGTCTTACAGATTTCCTTGCAAAAATTCAGGTACATGGGACTTCAAAACACAATTGCACAGAAATGTTAAGGTTTTGGAAACTCACAAACATTGGACTCAGTAGCTTAAATGACATTTTCATGCCTACTTGCATGTTAATGTTAGTTGAAGGTTGTATTTGATGATTCATTTGATTGAGCATGTACAAAATTTTGGGCATAATTTGAAGCTGGATGTTGGCTTCTTTCAAACTCCTTTGAATTTATGGCTTGCCTTTCACTGCTAATGATTATGTTTGTGACAATAGTGCCTAAAACCCAGTTGAACCAAAAGTTGTATCAACACAGAGGAAGAGGCATCCTGTATCCCGAAGAGTTATCTTCTGAAGAAATGAGAGACACACAGGATAGGGGAAAAGGGTGTAACAGAGAGGCAGCATGAATGGTGTGGTGACAGCAAGGATCTCACACACCTCCACTCTAGTGGTGCTGGTGTGTAGGTAATGTCATAAATGTTTATAAATGCTATAAAAGGAAACAAAAGAGAGGGTGAGTAAGGAAGCATAGTGGAGGAGGTGGCATAAAAGCAGGTATCATGAAACTGAATTTAAAAGCCTGGGAAGCTTGCATAACTCAGACTTTTAAATTTATTTTTATGATTTTCACAGGCGCTTTCACCAGCAAGTTCTTAGCTTGCTGGATTTTTTTTGCCAGTGCCACACATTCATTAGGAAAAAGAGTTAACAGATGTACCACCTTGTATGCTGCTTGACATTAACCTGGAGCTTTTCCCCACACAGATCAGAGTGATGGGGTGGCCCTGCTGTGGCTAAGCTTCATCCTCTCCAAAGAAGTAATTTCTACTTTAGTTGCTTCTGCAGCTAATGGCTGGAGCCACTATCCTCAGATGCTGTGTTTTATCTTAGCTAGACACATAGAGCATTTCCACTTTTGGATTTCTGAAGACAACTCTTACATGAAGTTACCTTTTGGAAGCAAATGCAAAGATAAATAGGGACACCTGATATTAGGGTCAAATTTTATGTGTATTCAGTGGCTTTTGCTACCAGCTCATCACTTGTAAGAATTAGTTATCAATATAATTGCTAGATATGAATGTTCTTATATAGCTTTACTCTCACACCAGGAGTGTTGCCATCTAATTTAATCTATGTTTTCCTAAAAGGATCATTTGTTTTATCCAGTGTGTTATTTCAGCTGCAGTGATTCTTTTCATCCAGTGCAGAAAAATAACCACTCCAAAAGAACAACAATGGTTCTCTCAGTTTGGCCTCATGCTTTGATACCAGTTTGACCTGATAAAGTCCTGATACTGTCGTTCAAATATGGGATAAAGGTTCTGAAAAGATTGCTTTCAGGAAAGCTTTCTCAACCAAGACAAGAAAATTACTTGTTGTCCCTAAGAGTGTGGGTTCCATTATGCTCATTATGCTTAGCTCATTGTGAACCTCCAAAAGGAAGTTGAATGGAGTGAGTCATCATAAAAAAACTTCTGTTCATTCTGATTGCCAAATGTAATGTAAACAAAGGATGTTAGTAAACATATGCATAATTTAATATTTTTCTGCAGGCCTATGACTGTTAATAACATGGTGGCTTGCCACTAGCAAAATGAAAGAAAAGGTTCAGGAGCACAAGAAATACTGAAAGACAGGATTAAATACAAACAAATGAGGGTCTTGAGAGTATTTTATAATCTGACAGATAGGCTGGAAAGCATCTGACACATAACTGGAGGAGAATGGCTGCAGGGAATGGCCTGTGATGCTGTAACACCTCCAGCTCCATGTGTGTCAGAAAGAAATGCAGTTTGCAGTCCTGAAATATATGGGTTACTCAGTGCTGAAATGAGCTTCACTCATTACCTAGAGCCCTCTTGAGCATGCAGCATGTTTTCTAAGCAAGTAGGTGAAGAAAGCTGGCAAAGTCCAGCTGCACTTCTGCATATCATCGCCTGCATGCATCACATCCACAAGAATCCACAGGAATACACTGAAATCTTTTCCTGCAGCCTGTGCAATTTTTCCAGACAACACCAACAAGAAAGAAGATGAAGTTATCACATCTGCAGTTGCATGAATTTCAGCTCCCTGCATCATTTGATTAAAAATCCATAAAAAACCTTACACAGAGATGGTGAAGACGTAAGCGGAAGAGCTTGCCAGAAAGATTTATGTAAAACTCTTGTCTTTCTTAGGCCAGTAAGCGCAATCTCAGTATTTAGGTGATATACACACCTATCTGAAAGGGCACTGATGGAAATCGAATGTAAGGTAACTTAGCATGTAAGTGTGACAGTCATTTCCCCCATTTTGAACTGCCCTCCAGTTACTGAATCTGGAAACCAAGAATTCAGAACTGGACTAAGAATATCATAAAAGGCGATTTTATTTCAAAATCAAGGTGATTGCATTTAGATTTAATTTAAAATCCAAGTGTAATTTTTTGATTATGCTTTCTTCATCAGGTTCACCACATTTCCCACACTTACAAACTGAGTGCGAACTAGTCAAACTGTTTATTCTCACTAGTCAAGCTACTTCATGTTTTGGAAGGGGAGAGAGTAGATGTAGTAGAGATAAAATTTCTATTTCAAAAGGTTTTAGAGGTGTTGAGGTATCAGGGTGATGGGTGACATATAAAAACCACTGTGCCAGCCTTAGGGGAATATGTGTGTATTTTTCATCAAAATAAGGCTGTGGCCTTTTTGAACTCAAAGTGGCATTTTGGATCAACTGTTCGTGAATATCCTTTCATTACACTTGGAAGAGTGTGTTTGGTGAGGTTGACGGAGTGTTTGGTGGATCTCCATCACACCCTGTGCCTGTTCTGGCCACTCAATCCATTGTGTCAGCACCAGTGTTTGTATGTGAAACCTGAAAGCACCTATATTAAAGAGCAAAATTCAGTATTGCTTTCATAGGACTCGAGTAAGTTTGTTCTAATTTAATATGCCTCTAGTAAATTATGCACTTGAGTGCAAGGAGGTTTAATTAATATTTAACCTGAGTCTTCTGCATGACACTAGCCAAAGTATTTCAAAACAAAAAATTGCACTGTGTGGATATATGTAACATAAAAAACAATTACTTGAAAAGGTGTTCAGGTTGTGTACTAATCATTGTATTCGCTAGAGCAATAAAATTATACTTTTTCCAAAAACTATACATTGCAGCTTCCAGAAAACGACATATTGCTCAGCACAAAATTCCATAATAATACACGTTATGTGCCTTCAGTGACCTACATGATTCTAACCCCTACTGCTAGCAGCTGTAAATGTTGAAAGATAATTTTCCTCAACTGATCAATGAATTAAAGATGTATTCATAATATACAGAAAAGTAATACACCAAAACCAAATGCATTTGTTTGTAATGTTAGACCATACATGTAATAGATATAAGAGTAATATCATCCATTTTTTATATGTTGCAAGTTTGGAGAGATGTTCTTTGATACTGAGTTTCTGTGGTAAGTTTGATGGGGCAGACAAAATACCTGGATCTCTGACCCCAAAATAACATGCAATTCACAGCCTCTCTTGTGTTCACAATTGAGAAGAGACTGTGCATCACATGAAAGTATAGGCTGGCAGTAATTTGGATACTGAAAATTTTGGTAGGTAAAAAGTGATGTACATTAACAGAGAATTCTGTCTTCTTATTTACTCTGCAGGTGGAATGTATGTTTGCCACCAAGGCTGTGTGACAGTGGTTGCAAAGATACCTAGAAGTATCACCAGGGAAGCCAGTTCGTTTCTGAGGATCAGGAGAAAAAAATTCTTCGGTCATGGGGCTCCTGGTAGTGTTCCTGAGACTGTTTTGGCATATGCATGGGAGAAAAGCATGGCTAGGGCATATGTATGATTATGGTGATACTGCAAGAGTTCAAGCTTTCAATAGTCGTACCAAAAAGAAGACTGGAAAGTGAGTGTTATTCGGTAAATCTGTTTGATACACTGGCTTTTTTTAGTCTATGATACTCTTTCAACAAAATTTGACAATTTGCCTTTTTGACAGAGGACCTGGTTTACTCACTTCTCAAGGACAGTAGATATTTCCCATTGGACTTCGCTGCTTGTGTAGGGTGGGGACCAGCTTTATAGGTGGCACACAAGACCCTGTGCCCCCAGGTGAGGAGTCCCAGCTATATAAGGTTAGCCTGGGGGAAATTTTCTGTTATTCCTATAAGCTACATTTTAAGGATTCATTCAGTGACGCAGGCTACACAAGCATATTTTATAGGGAATCTGGGATGGTTTGGGAAATTCCTGGAACACCTCTGCTCGCCTTAAGTAAATTGGTGCAGTCATGTTTGACTGGAATACAGTAGATGCAGCTGTGTAAGAGGGTTTTTGTTTTTTTCTTTCTTATGATCTGAATACATGTGAAAACGGTCCATGTGAATTTCGTATTTTTCATAGGTACTTTACTAATGAGAAATGTTTCACTTGTTAGAGTTTGTAAGAGAACTTTCTGCTTTTGGGGGATGATGTGAGTGAGGAGAGGTATTGGGAAGACAGACTCATCTTCTCTGAGTAAGTGGTTTGTTGCTGCCAGTTTGTGCCATCGAATCATGCTGGAATCAGGAAGAGGTGACTTAGCTCACTATGTGGCAATGATGAGTCAATTCTAAAGCTTGGCATTAGGAAATGACATCACAGAAATATTTCTAGATCACAGCTAAATACACAGTTGAATATGTTCAGTTTTGCAGCCGTGATCAATAGCATCTTGTGAAAAACCTTCAGTGTGGGAAAGAAGGGGGCTATCTTTGCATCTCTGGGGATGTTAAATCCTTGAGAAAATGAATCTTGATAAGTTGTTGAGTTTTTGCAATTAAGGAAATGCAAGCAAAATTCAGTAAAGATTTTTTTTTTAAGCTATGTGTTTACAGCACAATACACTGTACAGGGTTAGAGATGCTGACCTTGCTATATACTTAAGATTGTATAGAAAGACAGAGACGTTAGGTCATGTGTTAGTAGCTTGAGGATCTTTGCACAGTATCCTTTGGAGTCAACATATTATAAAGGGAACTCAGGCAGAGATCCTGACTCTAAGCAAATTCAAAACAGCGAACGTGAAGACTCAGTCTTACTTGAAGGCTTCCAAGCTGTAGGCCTGCTTACAGGCAGGATATTTGCTTTGTAAAAGGGAGTCTTCAGTTCCCTCTTTTCCTGCATTCAAGGCTGTTTCCGTGTTTTACATTAAGCAGTCAGTGGATAAAATGCAGGACTAAAGACAAAAGTGCATAACCTACCAAATAAAAGCTTACACTGGTATCATGGCTTATGCGGCTGCATGACCTCAAAGTTTATGGCACTTTTTTCTTCTGCAGTTAACCATAACAAATGTAAACACAATGCAAATCTATGCTGGTATTAAAATAAGGACTAGTATTTTGACTTGAAACTGGCAGAGTAATCAGGTAGTTTTTATTTTATGAAACTGAACTTCCCCAGAATCTAGAAAAAAAAAAATCTAATAAAAAGACAAAAGGCAAGATTTCATTTGATATGAAGGTAAGGTTTAATTTGATATTAATAAAATATACAATGAAGCCCATCAGTGCTGATAATTTAATTTACTGGAGACCACTGTGTAGGTCAGTCACGGTTTAATTTTCATATACTAATCATAATTTCACTGGCATAGCCTCTGTCTTTCATTATATCATAATATCTGCTAAATTAATTTCCCATCCTTCTTTAATTTAAAGTTAATCCCCTACTTATCCTAGGTATTCTAAGATTCTGTGATTCTATGATACTTACAGAAACCATGTTTATATTACACACACAACAGTGCTTTTAAATTTATAGCGTGTGTATTTATGTTATATATAATCAAGTAAAACTTAAAGTATATAAATCCTAAAATAATTCAAGCTTTTTACAGCATTGCCTTAAAGTATTAGAACCATACAATAAAGGTCGTGCTAACTAATCATGAGATAACTATCATACTCAAAAGACTATCATTGAGAGAGGAAATTACCTTAATCTCTGATGCTTTAGTTGACCGCTAGCTTGAATAACAATCTGCACAAGGCTACAGACAATACTGTGTCCTGGGTACACATCAGTAGCTACAGATCCCATGATAGCTGCTGGAAATAGGCAATAGCGATCATGGCGACTCTGTAACTTCTTATTTATTATTAAATGTTTATATCTCAGCGGCATTCAGAGATTCAGACGGTGGAATGACAATGCTTTCCAGATGTCTCTAGATGTTTACCTTTCAAGGAGACAAAAGGTGACAAATGCTATAGGAGTAAAGATATAAACAAGTTAAAGTATATTTTGCACTAAAGCAGTGGTATTGTACTGCAGGTATTGTAAAAAGATAAAAGAACAAAGCTTCAAACTCAAGTTTAGCTTATGCGAATTTTCTGCGTATTTATTCCAGCAATAACTATAATCACTTGGTTGTGTCAAAATTAAGTCCTGATACAGCAAGGCACAGCTGTGGAAAACTGAGATTTACAGCTCTGAATGTCTGCTTACATCTCTGGTGAATTTGTTCTGTTGCCCTTATGTTATCTTAGTTATGTTATCTTAATAATGACTGCTACATCCTGAGAACTCGTTATTGTACCATTAGTTTGGCATGGGATCACCCATCTCCGCCACAACACAGAAATATCCACAAAATAAATGCTTGCCATAGTAATTCAAAGCTAAAGTATTTGCTGATGCTTTGTTCCCATATTATATATTCACTTTTTCATGTTCTTTTTCCATAAACAAAGACACTGATAATCTCCTCATTTCCTCCTTCCCTTTATCTTTTCTGTACACTGTGGTTTTTTTATAAAATAAGCAACCACAGATGTGTGTGGGACAACTCCTTCATTAACAGGTATGATTTTTTTACAAAAAAAAAAAAAAAAGGTTTAAAAACTTGCTGCCTGCAGACAAAACTCAAAACTGAGTTTTATAAAGTCCCCCATAATATTTCTTGGATTTCCTTCTGTGTTTCAGTTCATATCTCTCTGATGAGCACCCTTGTGTTTCTCTACCACAAAAAGGATGTCTTTTAGAACTGAGCAACACTTTGAATTCAGAAGTGGATTTTTGGAGGCCTGGTCTTTCCTCCCCTATGGAAAGAAGAAAAAGTCACTGAAAAGCTGTAAAGAGCTCTCCTGATGTGTTTGCTTTCATAGCCTTCTTTTGATTTTAATGGGATGGGAATTTGAAGGAAGGTACAAGCAGCACAGGAACAGAGAGGGTGACAGGGAAGCTACCCAAGGGGTGGAAGAAGGTATTAGCAAGGTTAGCCAAATTTTCTGCTCTAATTGCACAAAAAAGCTGGTAGAGACTGTGGATTTTAGACTTGGACTGAGAATAAGGATACTCTGTACTCCTTGTCTCTTGAGGGCTAACTGAGGGCTAACTGGCCATCCAACAGGAGGAGCTAAGGCTGAACAAAATAATTATTTGGAGTTACTGAGCTATCACTTTGATATTCTTGAGTCAGTAAAATACCTTTTGTGATTCATGAGCTGAATCTGTTTTTTCACCAAGCCTAGGGAATTGAGTGCCTGCTTCGGAATGGGGTGAAATTATGATGTTTCCTGAGGTAGTAAACAGTTTGCTTACTAAATACTCTTGCAACACCTCTGTCACATCCCCGGAGCTGGTTTGCACACTGCTGTCTCCTTCCCAGAGCAAAGCACTGCTGTGAAAGGGAGGTGGGGCACCTTCCACTACACCAGGTTACTCAAAGATCCATCCAACCTGTTCTTGAACACTTCCAGGTGTGGATAACCATCTGTGCCAATACCAACATCATCTTTCTGTTGAACACTCAAAGCTAGAAATGAATGCGTGGTGTAGGTTGGTGTCAGAACAGCTCTTTGTAGATGGTTCTGCAATTGGTAACTGTTATTTGTGATGTGTAGCTATGAGGAAACTGAATTTGATCATGCAGATAGAATTCTTCCAGTACTAACTTCTAGCCAGGGAGCTACTTTACCCTGGATTTTTATTTATACCCAGGGCCCATAATCTGATACAGAAGTGGTTGGGTTTTTAGGTCAGTGCATAGCCACGCTGACAGAATTTGTATTGAACTTCTGTATAAAAATCAATTCTTGTGGATATGGCCTTCGTGATATGCATTTCTATTTTTCTAATTGGAAAGAAGAAGTAAAAGCAGGCAACAGTTTTTTGGAATTACATTCATATTTATTCTTGAAAATTTAACCACAAAGCAGGTGAAGCTTAAAAGCACTTTTTCAGTGGACAAACATGACTTAATCCTTTGATTATTCTTGTAAATGGGATTGTCAGTTTGCATGCGAGATCTCTGCTGATTATAATTCAGGGAGAAAATAATGATTTTTTTTCTCTTAGTTTTCATTTCTCCATTTCATGCCATATAGGAACTACTCCTCTTGCTTAGCATGTAAGTATTGATCAACTGCAGAAGAGGCAGAACCGAGTTTTAGCAAAAAGCCTCTGAACAATGTCAAACTGTCATATTAAGCAGCTGTGCCAGAAAACTGCGGTTAAATGTTTCAACGAGAAAATAATTAAATTACTCCTTCAGTGGACAAAGCTGATGTGAACAAAACATAGTTAATGGTTGACAGTATAAATTTTTAACCCTCATGAGTTTTTCTTTCAGAAATACCCCTGGGAAGGCAAAAGGCATTGAAAGAAAGGGATTAAAATAATGTGTACTATTATGGCCTGAATGAGTTCCTCACTGGAGATGACTGACCCGCTTCTATTTCACTGAACTGCTTTACTGTAAAGAAGAAGGTAGTATTTACAGAGAGATTTCCTGTAGCTCTTTAAAAATTTTATGACTGCCCATGTAGTCCTTGTTATGCATTCCCATGACTAATGTATCAGCCATGGGGATGTTCTTGGCATTTCATATCCTGACCTTTCAACTGCTATAATTGTGTAAGAATAAAGGAAATTTGTAATAATGTAGCTGATTGGCATGTTTTGCCGAAGTGTTGTTTCCATTATTCTTCATTTTTAATTCCACTGAAAGAATAAATGTGAAATTGGCTGGTCAGGGGGTATTCCTAGCAGTCAATCATGAAGTGGTCTTTGGCTTCTCAGTTACTGTAGTGTGTGGAGCTTTATGCTGATAATTTACTGTTTTCTCTATCACTGCATACAGAACAACAGCATAATATTTGTGGATACTTGGCCACTAATTCATTCCAATATCCTGGTACTTAAACCACTCGTATTCATCGTTAACTATGAGTCCTTGATTTATTAAGCATTATACTACCTCATTTCAAAGCCCATAGCTTTACATAAAAGCTTATTATTTTCTATTTCATGTTCATCCTGAAGTTTGTATAGGGTGGTATAACTTAATATATGCCACTATTTACCTTAGTTCATGTGTTGATTGTAGCCACCAGGTAGCCTGTACTCTGCTTGTTCACTAAAGAACATTTATCCTGACTGTAACTCTACACTGTTTTTTCAAAGCAATTAGTATTTCCAGTAGTCTTCTGCTTTTATTTGGTTGCACAGACTGAAATTAACAGACTGAAAACAGAATTACAAGTTCCAGAAAAACAAAAATGTGAAAGCCGTAACCATTCATTTGGCCAAGGTTTTACTCCCCTTTTTCCAGTAGGAGTCCACCTGCTTACTTTTGTAGGTAAATTGACCTTTCCCAGCTTCTTACTCTTAAACCTACAGAGCAGGTTGAGACCTGAGGGGAAGACCAAGCATTCCATCTTGTTTCCCCAGTTTACAGAGGTGTAGACAAAGACTGAGCTGTGGAGTCTTCCGCATTAGCAGTGAAGCAATCACAGTAAGAACCCATCTTAGGCAGCAGACTGAGCTTGCAGGGCTGGCAGTGTAAGCGAAAACACAAACACCATCTAAAACAGAACCCAAAGTAAAAACTGAACAGTGGTGACAGTTTCTAAGATAGTCATCATCTGAGGCAAATTTAACAGCAACTCTTCACTGACCATACAAAATGACAGCATGTCAAAGGCAAAGACAGTAGTCTACCAGATTGTCTTGGCAGAGAAGGAGGAGGGAGTATATATCACACAAGTGCTATTCCACCAGCCGCACACTGAAGCTCATTTCAGAAAATTAGTGACAATCATCCCAAAGGTTACAGTGTATGTTTTCCTGCAGTCAAAACTCAGATCTAGAAAACAGTTACATTTCAAAGCAATTATCAAAAATCAGATTTTTGAATTAACACTAGTACAGAGGTGGCTTGACATGCAGTGAGAGTGATATTCCCAACTGAATTATGTTCTGGTTTCAAACACTGTCCATCTTATACAGAAACAAGCTTTGCCTTCATAAGTCTTTTTTCTTCAGACCATCAGGCAACAAACTATTTGCCTTTTCGCTGTTGTGATGCTGGGCCAGCTTGTCAGTACTGTGTTATTCAAATTCTGCCTGTCCCTATGAACCATTCCATGCAGTTTCAAGAAGGAAAGAGCAGTTGTGACTGGAGTCTGAAGATCAGTAGCTTGGGGAACACAGGCTGAAGAAATGTGCATGATGTTGTGTAGAAATGCTGTATTCTCCTGCCACAGTTTTGTCCATTTAGCACTCGCTCATCTTTGTGAGACTGTTCTTATTTTGTCTCCATGAGACCAGCAGCAAAACTGGCATTAGAATTTGAAACACCGGAGTTTCAGTTTTCCCTTTAGATTCCCGTATGTATCTTTTCATTAAGAAGAGCTCTGTAATGCTGCACATTCCCCAAGCTGTTTTAGATAGCAAAGCTTTTCTAAAAAGCATTCAAACAAAAGGAATTCAGTGGGAAGCAAGAATACACTTGCTAAATGTTTGAGTAATTAATGTAAAATCAGGAAACGCAAATTTGCTGACAAGCTGATTTAACTTCCAGCAGAGGGTATAATCTCTATCAGCAGGGTATACCTGCAGCAAAATTCACTTATATGAAACAAAATAACCATAGCTTATACCCAGTCAGAAATTTTGTACTTATTCAGACAAGCCTTTGTGTACTGAACTTACATTCTCTGGCACTAATGTTAATATTTAAAAGTGAATTAAATGCATGTTAGTAGCTGAAAATGAAGAGATTATTGTGGAAAAACAATGTGAAACAGCACAGTCCTTTTTCACGTCCAAAACTGCTTGCTTTGGATTGTAGACAAGAAAAAGCTAAATTAGAGAAAAATAAATGTTAAAACATGGGGATTTTACTTCAAACATATCATTAAGCATTCATAGAAAGGAATGTTGTCAAAAAAGCACTCAGTGGAGTTTTCCGTTGCTACTGCAGTCTATAGCTTGTTTTCATCTTTTGTCTTTAAGAAGAGTGCAGGAGGCCAAGAAGTTTATCTGTCATTTAATGCCATTCGGCCTTTTAGCTTCAAGTGTGATTCATGCAATCCTATACCAGAAAAATTAGGCTTAGTCCATATGATCTTAAGTAATTAGGCTAAACTCCTACTAACCCACTATATAAATGCATTCAAGAGTTGCCTATGAACTTTCTGTAGAGGATAGTTCTTTGCTCAGGTTTATATCTTGCCCTCCTCTATAAAACCTGGGGTTTAACATGATCTGCTGTCCTCCAAGGGAGCTGAATTCAAACCTTTGAGGGATGACAAAGTGAGCTGGAGTTGTACAGAGGTGCAGCCACATGACAGCTTCAGCTTGGGCTGCTTGGGGGACTTTAACCTCAGGCAGAAGGGGAAGGGAAACAGCAAGGGCCAATGACCCTATAAACTGCTATAGCAGGGTTTGCCAAAGTCAATCTATCACGTCCTATAATGGTGTTTACATTCCTTCAGCTAACACATGCTGTTTAGTGCAAGATTTAGAAACACTGTTTAAACCTATTCCAAGCCTCAAACTATCACAATTTTAAGCTCTGTGCAGACTTCAGGGAAGTCACTCCTTATGCCCAGACACATTTTTAAACTTTTTGCAACTCTTATAACCATTTTTTACATTCTTTTGGAAGTCTGAATTTATGCAGTAGCACATGGCTTCTGCAAATTTAGAAGATACCTGGAATAAGGTGGCCACATGCTTGAAAATATACATGGGCCATGCAAAAGTGTAAGACTGAAGGAGAGGGATAAGCTGCTAAAAATATACTGCACACCCGTGCAGTGTATGTGCAGCACTCCGTGGTGGCATCAGCAGACCTAAGGACTTATGCTGCGAACAGTGTGATGACAGCCCAAATCCACATCTCAGTGTATGAACACTGAAGCTGCCTGCTTCTGAAGGAGAGGCTGTGAAACAGGTACGTTCAACCTCTGAAGTTAGAACTGTGGCTGGGGTTAGGGTATTCGTGGTCGGCCAATGAGCTACAGTTACTGCTGACAGCAGCAGGGACTGCTGGGCTAGATTGCAGTCCTGCGTGCAGCCAGCAGTGTCCAAGATTCAGGAGAGTGCTAAACAGTGGATTGTGTTTAGGATCAGTCAGGAATGATCTGGTTAGCTAAGAACAGCTCTGCACTTTGCAGATGATGCAGTGCTTAGAATAGTTTAGGGGATAGTAGCAACCACAAGGCAAAGTCTGGGATTTGGAATAGAGCTAATACATGACCTGCGCAGCTCAGTTATAGCCTAGTAAACAAAGGGCCGCTTGATCCTGGTTTAGGGGTGACTTCGTTTGGATTTCCATTTGGCAGCAGTCATTGAATGCCTGAGACTATGATTAATATCGGTTGAAGTTTTGGCCTTGTGAGAAGCTGGGTCTAAGGCTGAGAGCAGATGGGCACATTATGCCATGATAAGACCTACCATGTGGTTAGTGGGTCTAGGCTTCAAGTCTTTAATAGGCTGTGGCTAAAACTGAGATTAGGTTCAAGATTAAGGCTTGTCATAAAGAAGGCCGACAAACTAGGCAAAGGCAGAAGTGGCTGCTAGGGTAAATAAGGAGCTGGCTAAATTTAACTTTTAATCTAAATTTGGGGCCCAGGGGGAATGGTTAACTATAGATAGTCCAGCGTCTGTCAGAGGGTCCCAAGGGTAATGTAAGATTGGTGATAATAGGGCCCAGATGGCAATCCTTTATGCTTCTGTCTAGAGAGATCACTTAACACTGCATAAATGTCAGATTTGGGTTACAAGCCTAACAGCTACGATATGATCTAGGCACTATCTTGGCTGGGTGGAGATTTGGCTTAAGATTTGATGCTTGCTCCAGCCTTCAAGCTGCTTTCAGTACTGTAGTCCAAAAAGCTTCAGATGAATGCTGACAAACTGGGGCTGTTCCTGGAAAGAGAAGGGCTGCTTGAGTAGCCTTGGTTTGTTCTGCAAAGCCTTAAGACTGTTAAAACCTGAAATGGGAGTATTGTTATGTCTTATACCAGTTCTGCCTGTTCAGCCTGGAGAAGAGAAGGCTGCGTGGAGACCTCATAGCAGCCTTCCAGTATCTGAAGGGGGCCTACAAGGATGCTGGGGAAGGACTCTTCATTAGGGACTGTAGTGATAGGACAAGATGTAATGATTTTAAACTTAAACAGGAAAAGTTTAGGTTAGATATCAGGAAGAAGTTCTTTACTGTGAGCATGGTGAGGCACTGGAACAGGTTGCCCAAGGAAGCTGTGAATGCTCCATCCCTGGAAGTATTCACAAAGTCAGGTTGGATGGGGCTTGGGTGACATGGTTTAGTGTGAGGTGTCCCTGCCCACAGCAGAGGGGCTGGAACTAGGTGATCTTAAGGTCCTTTCCAACCCAAATCATATGATTATATGATTCTATGACTCTATGAAAAAAAGTTTGGAGACTGCTACTCTAGAGCAGTTCACTTTGAGCACTATGTAGCTCTTATCTCTGCGCCAAATAAAGTACATGTAAAATCCTCTACTTTGGCCTGCATCTGTAGCATGAAAGAGAAATCCTATCAGGCGATATAAAAATTAGTGTCTTTTTCCCTCTATAAAAATAAGCTAAATCAACTTCCAGCTGTGCCTGGTTGGGCAGTGCTTGCTCATCCTCCGTAATTAAGACACAGTGGAAGCTGAGGGCTGGATGTTTTGATGCCTGCTGTCTCATAAGGAGCTCACGTCACAAAACACACATGGGGCCTATTTAATTGGATTTGATATTCAGCCTATAAATGGCTGAATGTTATCTGGGCTTACAAACAGAAGGAAATACTGAATGTGCAAGGACACTTTGACATCTCTTTTTTTATGTAAGCTGGAAGAGTTAAGGATGTGGCACTTGGCAGCCTCACCCAATTAGAGCATTGAAAATTATCTCTTCCAACTCAAAATATGTTATTCTTACAGGTGTTTTTTGTTTTTTTTTTTTACAGTTCTCGTTTTTTTTCCTTTGAAGGTGATATATTTAGCAGACACTAGCAAAATGCCGCTCGCAGAATGACATGTAGTTTGCAGAATGCAAAGAGGAAAAGGTGAATAACTGGCAGTAAGGTTTTCACTGGCAATGGATCTTTTGTTCATACAAGCATTGCAGCATCTCCTCTGCAAAATCAGACACATCCTCATATGCCTCTTTTTGTCTGTTTTCTCTTATTCTCAAACTGTGGACTGTGTAAGGCAAGGGCTGTGTTTTTACTCTCAGTCTGTAGAATGCTAATAATCACTTCCATTGCTACAAAATTATGCCCTTCTTAGCAAACAATAACTATACTACCAAAAAAAAAAAATACAGCCATCACAACAACAGTACTTAGGGATATCAAATGTGGAAGGTCTAATCCTGAACTGCTAATCCAACTTCATTCACCATTGGAAATTGCCTGGAAGGAGCCAGACCGTGAGGACTGACACAGCTGTGGGAGCATGAGGAACATACAATGAGCAGGAGCAGAGACCTCATGGTAGTGAATACACTGTTTTCAGTGGTACTTAAATTATAATTCTGATTAGGAGTGGGTTTGAAAAACAGCGTCTATCTCTTCTCTACAGATATAGAATAGAGACAGCCCCTCCGCTCACTTGCTCGCCATCAATGCTAAGAGCTTCGAAACCTCTTCTGAAGGGAGAGACGCAAGAGGCTCCCCAGACCTGCCTCTGCCTCCGGAGAGCTGCCAGACTCTAGTTTTGCAGTAGTTTGGCATAAATAAGCATTGCCATCTGATGGCGGAGCTTTAGTACTGCACTGAAAAGTTGACAGGAAAGCAAGTGGCTTTTTTTCAAACGAAGTGTCAATGACTAAACACCAGATTTTTCCCGACATCACTTAATGCTGATTTTCTCATGATGAAAATCCTGTTTTCCTGAACTAAGCAGGGTTTAAACAGCAGGAAAGAGATCGCCTTGATGTCTGCAACATTAAAAACCCTTTTTGTCCCTGATCACTGTATTTCTAGCTTTTCCGTAGAGACAGGATGCTGGAAACTTTTGCTCAGCTTTTGCTTTTTCCCTCTCTGGCGGTGTTGCTCACAGCCGTTCAGACAAGCATAGGGTTTTAGGCAGTGAAACCTCTCTGAGTACACATACTGTGATTTTGGATGGTTGGCTTTTCCCAAGTGCCATTCTATTGTTCTAGGTGGCAGTGTGTTTTGCACTTGGACAGACATCCCTTATAAAAACCTTAGTTGTCTATTTGAGCTGTCAAGAGTGGTGTTTTCATTCTCCACTGTTGTACTTTTGGCAGTGATTTGTATAACTATGTCTCAGCCTCACCACTGTAAAATCAACCCAGGACACCAATGCTGCCAGGCTTACTCGGCACAGGAAGCCTGCCCTTCCATTCAGAACTCTGCTCCAAATTAACTGCCATCAAAAGAGACATACTGATGATCTCGGTGCTACTGCTAAACTGGGCCAGATCAAGCTAGCATTGGCTATGGGGCCTGGAAAAAGAAAAACATTGATTACTACAATTTATTTTAGGAGGAGAAAAATAAGTAGCTTGAAATTCTATGTCATAGTCTGTGCTAGGATATCAGAGTGTTTTACTAACTGATTATCTTCACAGCCTATCCTGTGAATGAGGCAAATCTGACATTGCTTTTCTCTGAAAGGCCAGGCAAAGGATTAAACTTTCTTAGCACACAGCTTTTCTCTTCCTCGGTTTGGAAGATGGTGCTCACAACTTTGTATCTTGCCAGTTTCCTCCTGGAAAGAAATGAGGTATTGAGATTATTTCTCCAGTAGCCTGGAAATCACTGTTAATTAGCTCATGCAGAGTTCCATGCTGCTAACAAGACTAAACCTAGCAGGTCTAAACTCAATACATATATATTTCTGCATGGTAATGCACACACACATATGCAAAACCCACAGTCCTTTGAAAAGTGGAACATACCTCAGCCACTTGATCCTTGGGTTTGCTATCCTTCGTCATGCATGGGCTTACTGTTATAAGACCTCTCACAGTTTTAATTTGTCACCTGGAAAGTACCATCTCATCTTTGTAAAAAGATACAACATTTAGAGAGGATCAATGCTATCTATAAGTGCTGGATATCTGCTCGTCTTACTCAGCATGCTCTACTGTATTCTGTACTAATGGCTTTCCACACGGTGAAAACAGAGGTGTAGGACTTCTGTTCTCATTCACATACACAAACATGCAACTTAAGTGGAGGTACGATTCAAATATTCAAATCTGTTCGACAAACCTTTAGCGTCAGTTTGCTCCAGCCTGCTCATAAGTGTCAAACCTGAGTACTTCTAAAGCAACAGCTTTACTAGACCCTGTTTGTTCTCTTGCTTGGTTTTGTAAGTTGTCACCCGCTATTTATCTCACTTCATTGGTGAAATGTGTGACTTCTCCTTCAGGTTTTCTGTGGTGCTTCTAAGAAAACAGATCAAGCACTTCCTGGCAAGACAGAGCTTTGACTGCTGTTTCAATGCATCCACTCCAGCCTTGCGTACAAAAAAAGGTACATCTTTATTATGGCCTCTACTTAAAATGCTGAAGATTTTCTCCACCATTACTCTGTAACGTGCCTGCTGCAGCATGCTGCAAACTGGACTTTCCTCTTACCAGAAGTCATACACAGCGTATCAGTGAAAATGGGTGCAAAACAGAGAATCAACCAGATGAATTTATAAGCAATTTCACAAATAAATTCTTAACCTTAATTAATTACAAAGAACTCTGCCAATAAAATAAATTACATTTCAGAGCCATTTATTGATTTGAACTTCCACATGGTTCTTTGTCTGCAAGCATGAGAAACTTGAACTTCAAGTTTTTAGCCCTACTGGCCTGTAATTATGCTCTCCTAACAACACTGTCGAAAAGCCTCCTTGTTCAGAATACAGTGAATTTTTATTTCATTACTTTGTACCCATTCAGGAGAGGTTTCAGGCAAGGAAACTACACCTCATAGTTCATAATCCTCGAGAAATATTACAGAAGAAAGCGGAAAAAAAATAGAGAATACATCTTTTGCACCATACTGAATGATTCAACTGTTGTTACTCTTTCTGTCACTAGTAAAATGTATGTGAAGTGTGAAGCATAGTCTCGAATAATACAGATGTGTATGAGTTAGGTGCTTGAACTGGTATCATCATCTCTACCAGCATCATCCCATTTGTTGGAAGCTGTGAGTGTGAAATTTTATCTCCCTGCTCTGATTTTTTTATCTTGGTTTTGGCCTGGGTGAAAATAGAAAAATTTGTAATAAAATAGAAATAATAAAATAGAAATTAAAAAAAATAGAAATAAAAATATAGAAATAAAATAGAAAAATTTGTAATCTGTAACACGCCCAGGAAATGGTCACCTAGCTGCAGTTTGCAGTGAGTTTTCTCAGCTACTTCTATTCTAAAAAGGGATAGACAATGTTCTATGAGTTGGGGCATGTTGATGTGCCCTAGATCTTAGGCCAGCCCTAGCTTCAGGCTTTTTGTATGTGTGAGCAGTTGCTGAAGAGGGTGAAATAAAGACATGAGATACCACTTTCTTCAGGGAAAGAGCTAACTTCTGGTCTGCAAGGGTAGTTTAGGCAGCAGATGGGATTAACATGAAAGGTTATTCCTAAAGTCATCTTGCCATGGTGAATGCAGTTCCAAATATCTTTGCTGTTTGTTTCTGCTGGTACAGTGCTGTACAATACCCTTATCCTCGGCATGAACACTGTTCTGTCTTAACAGAACTGTCAGAACTTAACAGAACTGTCTTAATCAATGTAGTCTTAATTCTTCCCACATATTAAAAGGATATTCTTATCATAATCATAGAGTCATAGAATAGTTTTGGTAGGAAAGGACTTTCAAAATTCATCTGCTCCAACCCTCCTGCGATGAGCAGGGACATCTTCAAGACATCTTCTTGGCAGGTGCATGAAGGGAGCAGTCATCTGCTGATCGTACCAATATCTGTTTGTTACTGTTATCTGTATGTTACTGAGTCGTGGTGTCTGAAAGGACTTCTTTTTCTTTTTCAGCGTTCATGAGGATAGTTCATCATGCTAGCTGTTTTCACTTACACTCCTTTCCAGATTTCCCACTGAATCCAGCTGACAGCTGCCCTCATCTGAGCCACACTCTGCTCATCACTTTCTGTCTCTCATCTGAGATCAGAGATCAGGCTTCCTTCACCTTTTTTGCAACATAATGCTGTTTTCATGAGCTTCCAGATGCCCTGTGGCCAGGCAGGCATCACAGAGGTCTAGTTCTCATCAACCCAGAAAAATTACTTGGCTGCCAGTTGCAGAAGCCCCACTAGAAGTGTTTGTCTGCGTCTCTCTGTGTGCATGCATGTACAGGCTTCTCCCATGCTCCAGTGTCACCTCTGCAATTGCACTGCCCTGGCCCCACTCACACAGTGGCAGCAAGTGGCCCTAGTGGAAGACATACTTCAGTGCCACAGCACTTCTGATCTTTCCTAGTCTAAAAATGCATGTTTGCTCTTTAAAAAGAAGGGTTGGAGAAGCCCTTGAAAACATGTCAACGAAAGTGATGTATTTTGCTGAGGTGGGTGATGTAACAGCCAAATATCCCCTGTGGAGTCAGCGTGCACTGGAAAAATGACGATGTGTCTATATTTTGAGGTAGTGGGCTGGCACCCCTTTTTGCTCTCTCCAGTCAATGCTGAATCCACCATGAGCATTCTTTAATACCTCTTCCACCACAAAATTTCTGTTCAGTGTTGTGGACTCCACAAGCCTCACCCCATCATTACTTCAGATGCTAGCTTCGACAGCTGGCTAAGTTTTATAAGTTGTTTCTAGGGCCAGAAGAACTGGGGGAGTCAAGTTGCTTCTGGACTCACTCAAGCAGGTCCATGTCCCCCTTGTGTTGAGGGCCCCAGAGCTGAACGTAGCACTGTAGGTGAGTTCACACAAGAGCAGAGTACAGGGGGAGAATCATCTCCCTTGACCTGCTGGTCACGCTCCTTTTGATGCAGCCCAGGACACGGTTCGCTTTCTGGGCTGCGAGCGCACACTGAAGCTGGCTTGTGTTGAGCTTCTCATCAACCAACACCCCTAAGTCCTTCTCTGCAGGGCTGCTCTGAATCTCCTCTGCCCAACCTGTAGCTGTGCCTGGGATTGCCCTGACCCAGGTGCAGGACTTTGCACCTGGCCTTGTTGAGCCTCATGAGGTTTGCAGAGGGCAGCCTCTCTTGTGTGTCAGGGTCCTTCTGGATGGCATCCCTTCCCTCCAGCATGTTGACTGCACCACACAGCTTGGTGTCATTTGCAAACTTGCTGAGGGTGTACTCGATTCCATTGTCCATATCGCCAGCAAAGATACTGAACAGTGCCTGTCCTCACACCAGCCCCTGAGGAGCACCACTTGTCACCAGCCTCCTCTTGGACATTTTGCTGTTGACTGTATCTCTTTGCTTGCAGCCATCCAGACAATCCACGAAGTGGTCCATCTGTCAAATGCGTGTCTCTCCAGTTTACAGACAAGGATGTTGTGTGGGACACTGTCAAATACTTTGCACAAGTCCAGGTAAATGACATCAGTTGCTCTTCCCTTATCCACTAATTCTGTAACCCTGTCATAGAAGGCCACCAATGGTTATCAGTAATTTTAAATGTTTGTTTTGTTGGGCTTTTCTTGCCTGTACTTTTGGTGTGGAACAGAATATTTATGGTAAAGAACAGGGGAAAACCATATAAACAGTCACTCAGGCTCATTTGTTTGGCCATATTTTTCAGACGTTACACAAAAAGATTCTTTTGTTCTGCATTGCTGCATAATGCTCTATAGTACATCTCACTACCTGAATTTCAGGTCAGACCTTCCTCACACTGCCAATAAAGCTGGAAAAGCCAACCACTCTTTCTTCTGTGCCTTTGTGCAAGAAAATACTTTCAGTTGTGCTGATAAACATTTGAGATTACCTAGAAATTCTGAACTGAATCATGTAAAGTTAAAATTACCAGAGCTGAAAAAATGCCTAAGTTAGACCTTCACAGCTGAACCTCTGTTAACAATGTCCATGTAATTAATCCTGAACAACAGGATCTGAAAAACCTGGACAGATTGTACTTTGAAATACAGCAATATAACTAGATATTGAGCCAGCAATTCAGTCGTTAATGGGAGATCTGTCCCAGCAATCTAACCACTGATCAGGGTCTAAGAACAGAGTTTGACCTTTTATGCAGTGTGTTCTTCCTCTGTCAGTCTTCAGTTTTCCAGGATCCCAGTTTAAATGCATAAAAGCAATCTTTTTTTCCATTTGGTTTTTAAAATGATAAATTGCATTGTGTAATAGTGACATTATGTCACTCAGTGTTGACAAAAATTATTTATTTCTGCAAAGTGAACTGTTATAGATTATAACTACACTTTAATACCTTCTTGGCTTAATATTGAGTGCATTGAAACCTTTACATGGTTTTAGCAGTTTTGTTTTGTTTTAGCTTTGTTGATGTAGGCTTGGTGTGATTACTTAAAAGTCTTTTAGTTTATACATTTCACAAGATGAGAAGTAACAACAAAAGTGATATCCAGGTAGCACATTCTTTGCTCTGCTTTCTTGGTAGTATCTTGTGGATAAGTAACAAATATAGAGATTTAAACATTACGGTTCAATATTCGTATTTCAGAGGCACATAGACTTCCTTTCTGGGACCTACTGTCTGCACATTAAGTGTTTTGTCACTCTGCAGAAAACTGCAAAGGCGCTCTTGACAGAGGCCATCTCTCAATAAAATGCTGACAATGTTCATACTACCACAAGAGGGCAGTAAGCAAGCACTTGGAAGGAAGTAAAGGAAAATCGTTTGCACTGTATTTTAATTAATATCAATCTCATGGTTCAATTCTGCTTATTAATCATAGGAAATAGTACAAATTATGAGGGTAATTTAATGCATAATATCTAATGACTCTTATTTTACAGCTACTGTACTAAGAATTTTTTTTTTTTTAGCCAATTTGTACTCATAATTGCATATGTTTAAATATAAATTTATTACTTTTGGTATCTTTCACCTGTGTCCTGAAATGTGAGGTGCTTTGCTATCAATCACAGTCATAAACAAATATTCTGGGATGCTGTCTCAGCAAAGGAAATTACTGTTGGTGAAACAAAGCGCTTTCTGAAGCAAGGAAGACAAAAGATTGATTGTCTGGCTAGAAATCCACCTGGTAATTTCCCATGTGGTATTCTTCCCTTCCTGGAGCTCTGCATTATGCTACTGCAGTTCCTCCTGATCCATCTCCTGCGGCATCCAGGACCAGCCTCAGTCATCCTCTTCGTTCTACTCCAGCCCTAAGCATCGCAGCATTGCAAGGTAGAGAGCATCTGCACATGGACACTCTTACTTCAAGAAAAAAAGGGCCTTTGTGAAGGGTTTTCACTCCCATTGTCTTTTTGGAAGTGATTTGAACCTACAAGAGGCAACATTCATGATAAAATACCTGGGGATTTCTCATCAGCATCTGTCTTATTTTCAAAAATAATTGAAGAGAAATTTGAAGATAAAAGTTTGTTTCAAAGAAGTTAAGTGGGTTTGTATGCTTATGGTTCTAAACCAGCTGTGAACCATGTCTAGTTGAACATCATGTGTTCGCAAACAAGACTGTTTTGTGAGCTGTTTCAGCAATGTTTAATCAACCAACACTGACCTTTCTTCTGAAGTGCCACAAATTCGTTTTCAATAAATGTTTAACTACTGATTTCTAAAGGGATAGGTTCACGACACAAAGAACCTACTTTTAATCTTACGCTGATTTTATAGTTCCCACATAGCATGGTTGCTGCAGGGCTGCATATGCATTTTAGCAGGTTAAAATTTTTCATCCGTATTCCAAATGTCTTTTTACATTGTGTTATCTCCTTCCTCACTTTGCTCCTGACGTTTTTCTGTCCTGTCCAAAAACATGTGAAAATACTGAAAAAGAGGAAAAAAATGAAGCTCATAGTCCAACACTGGTTAAGCTGCTGTCATACTATGAGCTATATATATTTGTTAAGACCTTTTCGCTTAACAAATGCATGTTTGAGAATGGATCAGAATAATCTCATGAGACCTATACTGCAGGCTGTGGTTAGTACAGACTTACCTAGAGAGCTTAGCTAGATAACCAGTTGTGACAGAAGGGAACATGCTTCAGATTGCAAAGTCTGCCTGAAAAGCTGGGTAAGTATCAGGCAACGTACGGCATTAAGCTTTATGTCTACCCTCAACCATTAATTATTTAATCTCAGTTTTCTATACTATAGTGGTATCCTAGAAATGACCAAAGTTTGCACATATTGCCAGGGGTGTGAAAATGAGTTAAGCTATAATACGTTGAGTTGTCTTGACTGCAGAAGATTATGAACATACTATATATGCTAAAAATAATTACATTGCTTCCCCACAGTGGAAAATGCACATCTGGATATACCAATGTGGAACTATAATCCCTTCAAATGATTGCTATTTCATTTCACAGTTTGCTTGTTTCTACCTGGCTTCTGTGGTAAGAACAAAGTAAAAGTCTTTTCCCACTTACCTCACCAACTCCCACGGGGCAAGGAATTCAGCTTAGAACTTGAGGAGGGTAGGCACAGCCCTGTGAGTAAGGTGTGAGAGGTAAGCTATTCTCAGGCATGGATGCCAAAACCTTAGGCTGTGACTACTTGTGGCTATTTTACACTGAACTACAGCTGTTCTGGAGATTACTGATGCATTTATTGGGGTTTTCACAATTAAGGTAAATTGTCCCAGACAGGCACCTCTGGAATTTGTTACCATAACTCATATATTCCCAGGCTGTTGTAGTCTGCTTGCTTCTACCAATTTAAAATGCACTGATCCAAAATTTTCTTGAGTCTTTCCGATTAATTGTTCTCAACTGTTAAAACTGAAGTAGCTGCTATAGGTGTTTGTAAAGCGTTGTGTACCCTTAAGGTACAGATGATCAATGTGTTTTGCATAAAGAAAAGAACATATATAGGCAAAGAGGTGCACATTTTACATTATTTTTGCCCTGCATTTGACATCACCTGGAATGATTTCAGTATGCGGTTTGAATTTTCGATTTGAGCCTGCTTATCCAACTCATGGATGTATTCTGCTGAAAAGTAGTCACAATTTCTTGGATTTATTTCCTTAGATAATGCAAACATAAAATGCCGGGTAGTATAACAAAGGTACAGAGTAAATCACTCGTATCCGTATTTGTGTTTGTCAAATTATTATGTGAAAAAGTGTATCTAGGGTCAGGTGTTGGGTGAATTTGCTTCACTTACTGGTGCCTGGATTTTTCTGATCAAATACTAACCGCAAAATGTATCGCTTGGTTTTGCTGCACAATCATCAGAAGGCTGAAGTCAAAAGCAGTGAGATTCCTGATTGTCTATGTACATTGGTGTGTTTTGCAGCAGTATTTCTATGAGGTGCATTAATTTCTAGCTTTTGGAGTGCAAGCTGATCTGTATCTTTTTATTCAACAAGTTTAGAGATTTTGTTACAAAACTCGTTGGGTTCTGCTGCCAGTAGCTGTTTCTTTGCAGCTTTTTTGTGGTGTTGGATATATTGGTGCGTGTGGGGTTAGCATGATCTCTTTAAACAGAAGAAGTTAATACTTGACGTAATAGGTTACTAAATGTGTGTTTTTTCTGTACCGCTGGGTCAGGATAAGAGCATTCCTGTGAGGCAGAAGACATTAACCTTGCTCTGTAGGTTGTGTGCAGTTCACCATAACCCAAATGTCACACTCAGAGTTTTGCAATCAAGCAGTGAAATGAAGAGGACTCCTAAAGTTTTGGGCACGCTTTCAGGAACATGAGCATTTAAGCGCAAGCAATGCAAACACTCCTAGCTGCCAGGACCTATATCTCGATTTGCTTTCTGTGCTATTCACATACTTGTGCCTCCAGCATCTGTTCCCCCACAGTGCATGGGAATTAGACATGCTTTGGTAAAAAAAAAAACAAAGCAACAAACCAAACCAAACCAAAACGATGCTTGCGAGGTTCCCCTGCCACGGTTTTTCTGGGAGAAAGGTAGAGTAGGGCTCCTCTCATCCTCACTCCCATCCTCATGCCCAGCTGCATCTGCATCCTCATCCCCATCCCCATCCTCATCCCCATCCCCATCCCCATCCCTACCCCAGGTTACCTCCAGCCCGGAGCGGTCCCCCCCCCGTCCCGGGCTCTCTCCGCCCGGCCCCGCCTCAGCCCCGCCCTGGGCCCGGCTCCGCCCCTCGGGGGCTAGTGGCAGTGGCGGCGGCCGCTGCTGCCGCACTGCCCCCGCGCCGCCACCATGACGGACCGCTCCGCCTTCGACACCAATGTCATCACCATGACCCGCTTCGTGATGGAGGAAGGCAGGCGGGCGAAAGGCACCGGGGAGTTCACGCAGCTCCTCAACTCCCTGTGCACGGCCATCAAAGCCATCTCCACCGCCGTCCGCAAAGCAGGCATCGCCAACCTGTGAGTCCCGGGATGCTGGGGGTTGGAGAGCCGGCGGCGTCATCCTGCACCTTCCCGCACCCCCGCGGATCCAAGGGATCCTGATGCCTCCGGGGTGGTGGGGATGGAGGGTGTCACCCGAAAGGCGTGTCAGTGGGGTGACGACCACCCACCCCTTACACAGAGCTGTAAGCAACTCCTTTAGTATCTTGGAATCTTGATTTTCTCAAGTGAAATGGATCCTATGACTTTTTAATAAGATGAGGCTTGCATTCTTTGACACATGTCTGCTGCTGATAGACCTTCATGCAAACTTTCAGCAGATTGGGTGCTTTTGGGTGTCAAAATATGTCTGACACACTGCTCACTGTAGTCAGTAGCTTAATATGAAAGTGCTGGTTTATGCTGTGAGACGTTTAATCAAATTCAGTGTGCTTTTTTTCGTACTGCATCATAGTAACTTGAGTGTCTCTATGGAGCTTTGGATGTCTAAGGCCTTTAGAAAGAGCACTGGTCAGGAACAGTAGTCATCCACCCAAAGGGGAGTTGCCACAGCCCCCTCCCAGTTACCGGCTCTCTGCGGGGCACCCTGCCGTATCTTCCCACAAGTCCCCAACAGATGTAGTGGGAGAGCTGTAGCTGCTGACCATGTGTAGGTTTCGCTCTGAGATTAGAACTTGTGCCTCCGCTCACAAGCATGGTGTTCGAAGTACATTGTTTCCTAACAGCACTTTTATGCTTGCAGAAAAGTGTTCAAGCTACTGTAGGAAAGAGAGGAAAAAAAACAGAGCATTATGCCAGGTCTTTTTCTTGTGCATAAAACTGAAGGAATGAAGTACATGCCTGAAGTAGAGTGTTCAGGGTTATTACAAAAAGACCTACAATACCGGTATTCAGGCTAATCAACGAATTGCAGCAGAAGTATGTAAGAGTCATCTGAATGTGAGCAGAGCTGGCTATTGTTTTTCTGCTCTAAGAGTTAAGCTTCCCATCTCTCTCTGTTTTGCGTGCTTTCAAAATCTCCTATCGCAAGGTCTCATGGTACTTCCTGATGCGAAATGGTTTGATGCAGATTAGTTCTCAGGGTTTGATTTGTGTTCTGTATTTTCTTTTCTCAGTTTTATTCCCAAGGAAAGTTTTACTACTTGAAGTCAAAACTGAAAACATCGAACCCTAAAAATGTTGATTTATCTGTGAGCATCTGTGTTTCATCATATTGCTAAGTAGGAGCGAATTACATAGAGAAGTTATACCGTAACTATGTTGTCAGATTCATTGTTACTTTTTAAGTGTAAGTTTTCTAAAGAAGTCTTATCTTTTAGGGTATACAGCTATAATATTGGAATTTAGGATTCAGGGGCAGTATTTAGGTCTTAAATGTAATTCCTCATTAAATAACACAGGTATGGTAAGTCAGCTTTCACAGCCTGACGTGGCTATGTTTGCCTTTAGTTTATGGAGTATGAAAGGTGATTCCTTGTTTTGTGTTCCTCATGTTCAGTGTCTCTGGATTTGCCGCCACAGCTAATGTTACTAGGTCTTGGCAAGGATCCATGGGACAGTAAATAAAAAACAGGCTTAGAGAACTGAGAGATCATCCAAAAGTGGTGTTTGTTTTTCAAGACGTTTTACAAGCATAAGATTGCCATAAACAGGGTGCTTTGGAAGATGTAGTGCCCCGTTCTCATGAAATGCTCTCTCTTGTCATTGCTCCAGCTATGGGATTGCTGGGTCTACCAATGTGACAGGAGATCAAGTGAAGAAGTTGGACATCCTTTCTAATGACCTGGTGATTAACATGCTCAAGTCATCCTTCAGTACATGCGTTATTGTGTCGGAAGAAAACAAGGATGCTGTGATAGTGGAAACTGAGAAACAGGTTAGTAGCTTTAAAAATTTTCGCTGCTTGGCTTCAAATCAGCTTTTACAGGTGTATTGCTTCAGGTTTGAGAAACTGAAACTGACCTAAAAATTTCAGAAAACCTGTACTTTTTTATACTGGCAAATGAAAGGGGTGGGCTGGGCAGGGAAAGTGTCATTCAGCATTTGTTCTTTCTGTTAATTCTGCCCTGGAGACTGATTCTTACTTTTATTTTATTCTGTTGTTCCTCCCCACCTTCTTTTTTCTCACGTTTTCCTAATTGTGGAGGAAAGTTATCTCTTGCCTATCCCATCTGATCTCTGGGATAAGCAAGAGATATGTTCTGACCCCAACAAGCCCTTTTCTGAAGTGGCTTTGTCACTAGGACACTGGGTACCTGTTCAATGCAGACCAAATCTCGAGTTTTTAATTCATGAAAATTCTCCTTGAAGACCATGAACGATCCAGCAACAATAAAGCAGAAATATTTTAAATTTATTTATATTCACATGTACTTGTTGAGTCATAGCTCCTTTTTTCCTAGCTAATATTTTGGTGTAAAAAAGTAAAAATCTGAGTAAAAAAGTAGCACAACAACCCTGACTAAAACATGTTTTATAAAGTATAATAATATTTGCTTTGCTGAAGCAGTTCTCTCTTTTTCTCCCTGCTGAGGAATCTTGAAAAATTATTTTATAGGCATTGGATGAACAAAGATTGCTTTAGATCAGAACAAACATGATTTCATATCCTCACTGAGGGAGGCTCACTGTTAATGCTTTTCTAAATTACATGTGAGCAACTTCAGAGTAGAGAATTGGTGGACTTAAGTAAGTTCCTGGCATTCCGGCATGCAGGATGAAATCGAATGAAAAGGAAATATATATATAACTGTTATATATGTAAGCAAATATATAAATAACTGTTGTTACACATGATTATCAAAATGACTGTGGATAAAATAAAGGGAAAACAAGCTATTTAAAATCTACAGTTGATTGAGCTGTTTTCTTTGTACTGGTAGTTTCCCATAGCTATAGGAATCCTTAATACAGCAGTAGGCAGAGATGATTCGTTTTTTGGTGGGGAACTCCAAAAGCTGTGTTTCTTACCAAAGATTAGCTAAGGTAATTTCTGACCATCTGTGCATGCAGAGCATAGATAAAGTTTAATGTTTAAGATAAAATGAAATGTGTGGTTTATGAATGTAAGCTGTTAAAGCCGTTTTAAATGTCTCTTATTTTTAGCTCTACATGAAAAAGACTGATCTTCTTATCTCTTTTCCTTAAAGCCGTTTTGCTAGAGACAAGAAACTCTAGCCTGAATAGATATTAGATATTACAGAATACTTATCAAAATGCAAAACCATTAATTAAGTAGATGAAGCTAAGCTAATAAGTAAAAATATATCTTCTATATATATAAATATAATGTATACTTAATAATATATAATAGATATAATTCTGTAGGAAAATCTTTCCCATGTCATCTCCTATTACTTACTTCAAAGATTTCCCATCTTCTGCAGTGGCACAAATCTTGCAGTTGTAATCAAGGATGGAATCTGGGCCAAAGAATTTCTGACATTTGAATTCAGTTCCTTCATAATCTATAAAGCCTTTTAGTTTATATTGTTTTGAAAGTCTCTGATACAATTTATCTTCCACAGTATTTTTATTTAGGGGAAGTGGGCAAATAATGTCAGTAATCTATTTGATACCTCTTTTGTGTTTTCTAGGGTAAATACATAGTCTGCATAGACCCTCTAGATGGCTCATCAAATATTGACTGTCTTGTTTCCATTGGGACTATCTTTGCCATCTATAAAAAGGTAAAATGATTTCATGTAGGATAGGAAAAACTACTACTGTGCATCTTTTGATGAAACATAATTTCTTGTGAAGACTTAAAATCTAACCAAACTTGTTTGTGAAGGAGGCTTTTTGGACCAGCTTTAAGTTAGATCTGCTATTTCACAGACACTTGTATAGAACATTTGTGAGGGATGTGCATTAGTGTCTTGGAAAATGAGTTGCCTATTTGTAATGGACGCCTGGCTGATACTTAATTATCCAGCTAAAGAAATTATCCCTCACAATGAATCAGGTCTTAGGTTTCATGAATATTTGTGTTGAGACAAAATACCATGTGTTTGTCATCTACCTGGGGAATGTGCTTTCAGGTTTTCTTGTTCTCTGTGCTAATATTCCTGCTAGCCTGAGGACAGGCTTCAAACACAAACCAGAGATGAAACATGGCATGTACATTTGAAGTGTCTAATTCACTTTGAAAGGCAGAAACCTTGTCTGAAGGAGCTTGAAATACCGGACCTACATGCCAGAAGATGGGGGAAAAAGTAAGATAAACCACACCTGGCTGTCCATTTTAATCATCTTTTGTATGTTGTCATATATTCCAAAATAACTATTTTTGACCTCATTTTTGTATGAAGCAAAAGAAAACAAAAAAAAATTCAAGTACTTTTGATCACCTGTGCACTCCGTGAGTCATTTTCATTGCTTGCTCTTTAACTGTGCCTTGGTGGTTTCCTTTGAGCTGTGTTCATCATCACCCACAAGGAGGTACACAGCTCTATATTATCACCTTAATTCTTTCCGGTTTCCTGCATTCCAACTAGGCTTATACAAGAGCATTTCTAGATCACTGTGTTTGTCTCCTCCTTATAATTTGTAGTAGTGCATCCAGTAGGAATCTTAGCTGTTGATCATGGTCATTTGTGCCACCTCATGCATTGTTATGGAGTAAAAGACTGTCCTTGTCCCAGGGAGTCCAGTTATGCACGAATTACAGAAATTAAGTTAATTTGCCTGTGCTCCTTCTTATTGTAGGTGTCCCCTGAAGCACCTTCTGGGAAAGATGCTTTACAGCCTGGGCGTAATCTTGTGGCAGCTGGTTATGCTCTCTATGGGAGTGCCACAATGCTGGTACTGGCCACTGCAGCTGGAGGTGTCAACTGTTTCATGCTGGATCCGGTGAGAATGTCGTCTGTTTTTTGTTAGGTGTAAAAAGGTACTGTCTGTAAGAACCGTTTGCCCCCCTCCCCCCGAATCAAACAAAGCAGCAATTTTCAAGCTAATGTGGAGAAGTATGCTAAATAACAAATCAGCAGTAATGTCATGAGATTTCTGTGTTCTGCCTGTCCGCTACAGTGGTGCTATATGATTCAACAGTGGGAAGACAGGCAAGTCAGTGAAGCAAATATACAGCATGCGTCAACCCATGTGACATTTAAAATGAGCTGTTTTCTGCAAGGCAGAATGCCCTTTAAGACTTTTTCTTTTCCTTAGTGTTAGGACCTTAGTAAAGCAGAGAAAGAGAAATATTTAACCTTCTTCTGTGTTTTCAGATCCCACCATTATGTGTAAAAGAGTAAGTGAAGTGTGTGGGTGTGTTTGATATTCTAGCCCATGTTGACCTCATAAGTTAAAATAAAAGCTGTGTTTGTCATAACGGAAAGTAGCTTGCTTGTAGTGAGCTGGTTTTTTTTTTAACCAGTTAGTCATGCTGTGCTACCTGCTAGTGTTAAATGTTTAGAACGTGCAGTGGTCAAGCTGCAGGAAATATTACTTGGTGCCCCTTGTTACAGCTCAAGTAGCTGCATGGTATTTTGTCTATATTTAGGTAGCAGATTTAACTTTGAGCATGCATGCACGTTATTGTGTTTATTTTTATCACTAACTTGGGAATCTAATGAAAACTAAACAGACCAGACCTTGGTTGCAGAGATTGCCTCTCTTGACTCCAGTGATCCAGTTAGCCCAACCTAAAATGAACTAGAATTTATTAATATCTACAGCTATTTGAAGATGTTTATACATTGCTTCAGCCGATGCTCAGTTTCTAAACTCCCCAGAGCTGTACCAGCAAGATGGTGGAGAGCTCAATAAATACACAAGCACTGGTATTTTTTTGGCACTGAAAAGTGATAGAGAGCTGGGAGTGGTGGTGTGAAGAAGCTTGCTTGACCCCAAGACTTTGTGCTCTGTGTTTCATGTATGAAAACCCGCTTCTGATCTAGAATACTTTTTTGTAGGTACTGAGTTACTAATGATAATGGCAGCAGTAGTAAATTTTTCCTGAACTGTGTACGCACTTGTTTTTTGCTTTTGTTTGTAAATAATGAGCAATTAATGTGAACAAATCGGTTTTCTTTCTTATTGCTAGGCAATTGGAGAATTCATTTTGGTGGATAGGGATGTGAAAATCAAAAAGAAGGGAAATATCTACAGTCTCAATGAAGGCTATGCTAAATACTTTGATCCTGCAGTCACAGAGTATCTCAAAAAGAAGAAATACCCTGAGGTAAAGGATCCTGTTTCAGAGAAAGTTTCTGACAACAAGCAACACTCATAATTTCCAACTTTATGACCAATCACTGTTCAGAGCTTGGTTTTGTTTCCTACCCATTTAAAACTTATCACGTTGGACTGACAATTAGATAATTAGAGCAGCAGTTGATGTGACCAGATATTTCACCATCCTTCTGTTCTGCTCTTCACCCTTCACCTCTTTTGAATGTTTTTTTGGGGGTTTTTTTCCTTCTTTTTTCTTTCCTTTTTTCTCTTTGTTTTAAATCTTTCCTTTCGGCTGGGGGCCCGAGTAATGGTGCTAGAGACAACACTGGGCATCTGGTAGCCAAGTAGAGAGAAGTATTATCTGGTCACGAAGAAATTTGGTTGACATGTGTGTTAGATTGCTGCTTCCTCGCTGCAGCATCTGCGTATGTGGAGAACTGCGTGAGGACAGCAGTGAGTCACTGCTGAGTGATAACACAAGCTGGGTCCTGCAGGGGCCTCTCACTTAAAAATCTAGTGTAGTTTCAGGGTCCGCTTCATGGTTTGGCAACTTCCTGGTGTCAGGAGGCCTGAAGGTCTAAGGAGTGCCCATAAAAATCATGTCTGTTTTCATGCCTCATGCCTGTCATCACTGGAATTATTATGTGGACATTGAAGTGTAAACGTTTACTGTTAACTGTTTGTGTACCTTCTCGACTTCCTGATCTTGCTTAGAACAAACACTGGTGTTTTCATCTGGCATCTTGCCACTCTTAAGTTGTGGCTTATTTAGATAATAATTAATATACTGTCTGGAGTATAGTAAGGAAATTGTACCAGTAGCCGACTACTGACTTTTTCTTTCCAAAAACAAAAATAAAAGTAGAACATGGCAAAAATGTGTAGAAGAATGTGTAGAAAGGAAATTCTTTCCTGTTAGGGTCATGAGACACTGGAATTGGTTGCCCAGGGAGATTGTGAGTGCTCCATCCCTGGCGGTGTTCAAGGCCAGGTTGGATGAAGCCTTGTGTGGGATGGTTTAGTGTGAGGTGTCCCTGCCCATGGCAGGGGGGTTGGAACTAGATGATCTTGAGGTCCTTTCCAACCCTAACTATTCTATGATTCTATGATTCTATGATTCTATGAAACAGGAAAGGTCACTTCTTTTGCTCCTTGGTATTTTTTTCTCCTACAAAGAAAACATCCCAGCATCAGTTCCTAGCACTTGATCTTTTATCTACTAGAAATGCAGTGTTTTTTAAAGGTTAGAGCACTGATGGAGAGCTGGGATGCATTTTCTGTTGTAGGCACTAACACTCATCTATCCTGAAATATTCTGTCAGTCCTTTTGCTTGGATTTTCTCGGATTTTCTCAGTTAGAAAATGAGGAGGAAGCTTGATTTTTCTCCAAAACTACTTTGAAGAACAATACAGATGAGTTGGATGTTAAGATGAGTAAAGAGGGTGGGTGGATGGTCGGGGAGATGAGATTAACCTGATGTGCTTGAAAGTTACACTTATTTAAATCTCTTTCTGTAGGATGGCAGTTCACCATATGGTGGGAGGTACATAGGATCTATGGTGGCTGATGTGCATCGCACACTGGTGTACGGAGGAATCTTTCTGTATCCTGCTAACTCCAAAAGTCCCAAAGGAAAGGTAAACCTGAATAAGCCCAATTATAGAAAATGTTACATTAGATATCTCAGTATCACAGAACAGTATTTTGACTGCAGAACATGTGTTTTACAGCTTGGTAGTTTGCACTTCTGATGTGTGAGTGTGGCTACCCCTTGCACACTGTCACAAGTGACAGCAACCTGTTGTCAGAGACCCACTTCAGGGCTACTGCTAGCGTGTTTCGACTGCACTGACGTCCCTTTATCCCCAAGCATTTTCAGATTACAGAATTTATCAGGGGATATGCTGCTCAAACAGGCTTCTCTATACCATCTACAACCAAACTGGGCTGGCCACAACCAAGTGAAACATTACAAACAATGCACATTACCCTGAGATTCCTATTACAAGCTAGTATGTAAGAAGCCTAAGGGTAGCGCGCCCCTTATGAGTAGCTCTGCCCAAAAGAAAACCATCTTGTGTCTTGTACTTGGTAGCACTGCCTTATCTGGAGGAACTATGCCTGGCTGCCTCTGCCAGGACAGCAGTCCATCAGGGAGGATCACACACTTGCAGGCTGACCAGGGGACTGTTTATTCAGCAAAGACCTTTCACGTGTTTTGCAATTGTCTGTAAATTATTGCTTCAGGTTGTAGATAAGATGCAGTTATTCATTAGAGAAATGTAATAGCACACTCAGGGCCACTGTTTTTCTTTTCACACAGGCCTACGTGGTCTGCTGCCTTGTTAAAGGTTGCGTTGTACATATGAGCTTTATCCCTGTGTAAAGAGCACAATGCAAACATAAGCTATGGAGAAAGCACTCAAAATTGGGCAAATTCACTGCGTTCACTGTATTTTGTTTAAAGTAAAAATCCACACGATTTCATTCCTGAGCTAAAGTTTACATGAAATCTGGAGTACTTGGAGTGTTGACTGGTTTTAAATCAAATGCCAAATGTCTTTACATTTCACTGTTCTCAGCATTACCTGGGCTGACTGTTGCCATTTTTTATTTTTCTCTTTTAGCTGAGGCTGCTCTATGAATGCAATCCAATGGCTTTTGTTATTGAGAAGGCTGGGGGAATAGCAACAACTGGGCATCAAGCAATACTAGATATAGTGCCTGAGGATATCCACCAAAGAGTGCCTGTTGTCTTGGGATCTCCTGATGATGTGAAGGAGTACCTTGAGATAGTCAGGAAGCATTCAGCTAAGTAGAGGAAGCTTGCTGGAGTCACTGTGGAAATGGGGAGAAATGTCGGACAGCTGAACCAAGAAACACATTGCAGTACTGCAAAGTTGAGCTGTCTGGCCGCTGTAGCAAGACAGCAGATGAGCCATATTTTCTTAAGATTTTTTTTTTTTAAGTGAAATCTTGTGCAATTGCATTGTGCAATAAAAGGCATTTAAAGATTGTATTAAAGGAAGCATTAAAAGTAAAAGCAAAGGAAAAATGTTTACTTGTTCATTTATCATTTGTCATTACACAAAAGCCACTGTGCTACAGGGCAATACTGCGTTGCTTTAATGAACTAGTGGAAGATGCAACCTTCTCAGACAAGCTGCAGCATATCCTGAGAATATCTATGTCCTCTTCTGAAAACGCTGTGGTAAAGACTCTGCAGCCTCTTACAGTGAGTGACGTTTCCTAGATCAGTCTGTAGTTGTTTGGCAGCAAGTATCAATGCTGAAGTGGGCACCTTCACATGTTGTTTCTAGGCCCCAGAAGTTACTCACGGGACTTCGGTCTGGGCTTAGTCGGACTGAGATTTAACATTTGTGAAACCAGGTACATTAGTGTATGCTAATTCTGGCACATACTGTTAATATTGCCAGTTGGCATTCTGTCAGATCCAGTTACACAAGGATGGAAAATGGCATTTTGAAGGTGGATTTTGAATTGGGTAAGGAGCATGTGTAGACAGCTTTGGCACCATTCTGCTTTGACAACCTGGCTATCTTTGCCAGAAATTAACCTGCTTGCTTGATGAAAAAATGAACGTCTGTGTTGCTAGCAACCCCCACCAGATGTTCTTTGTGTTATTTTTGGAGTGTGCATTACCATGGAAAGGGATTCTGCTGCTCAAGCAGAATTAAGTTGCAAAGATCCCCACAAAGCATACTGACATTTAATATGCTGATTCAGAGCATGCTGCTGGGAACACAACATTAGTGCTTGAGAGCTAGATAGGCTGACCACCTGTCTGGGTATGGTTTATGTTCATGACTCACAAGCTTTTTTGAATTGGTCCAAATCTACAGATCTTTGACATTTCTAACTGCCCCCTTACCTTTGCCGAACTCCGACTAAGGGATGTTGCTGCTGGGTAGACTGCTACTGAACTTCCACTCAAGCTATGGTCCGGGAGCCCCTGCCTAAGGGTGCAATGAGCTGTAAATCTGCTTATCTGAGGATTTTGTATGCATCAGTGCAGATAGCATGTCTGAGCTTGGTTCTTGTAAAACAAGAAGAAAAGAGGAGGGGGGAACCCAGAGGCCATGGTGCAAAAGCGTAGTCTGGGAGACATGGAAAAACACTGGAAAAAAACCTGGGAGCCCTTGTTCTGTCACAGGTTGTTTGGGGCACTTGGAGGCATACTGGCACACCTTAGATGGGTGTTTTGGTTTTGTCTGTAGGCTGACCTTTCATAGTTAGCATTTTCTGGCAGGGACTGAATGGCCCAGTTTCCACTGAAAATGCTGTTTCCAATAAGGCTTGCTCTGTGAAGACAGGGCTTTCAGGGACTTGAGCCCTGAAATCATCTGGACAGCGCTGGAAATCTCCAACTGAGCTCTTCTTCTGCCTGTGCACTCGTCTTTCATATTGTGAGGGCCTAAGTCTGGCCTTGCACAGGACCTTGCCCCTCTGTAGGCCAAGCTCTGCTCTGGGAAATGAGCTGACCATGGCTTATGTATTTTGCCTGATATGCACCTGCAAAATCAGTCACCCGCAAAAGAGAAACCAAGTGGCATGCTATCTGGCTTCTGACTACTTCCCCCTGGGAGAAGGCTCAAACCCCCACCTCCCAGTGAGGTGCCCTTGTTGCCAGCCTGGGGGCCAGCCTGGAAGGAGAGGGTTTAGTACCCCAACCTGTGAGTGCTGTGCCATGATGTGGGAGAGGACTTCATGAAACCAGACAGAAAGTGGGACAGCTGTGTACTGGGGGAATCCTGGGGCCTGGAATCCTTCTTGCGCTAGGACCAGTGCTGCTTCCTTTGCCTCTTCATGTGAGCAGCAAACCACTGGGATATGACCATGCTCTCTCTTTTGTGAAAGAAAGAAAAAAATGCACTCCTTGCATCTGTTTTGCCTTTTCATTGTGATTTTTTGCCACTTCATTGTGATTTCAAAAGAAACAGAAAGTCTGCCTTTTGACAGGGTATGAAGGTACCAGGAGTGGCTGGAGATTTCCACCTCACACAGCAAAACACTTCCAAAGGAATTGCATGGAATGGCTCTGGCACATGCTTTATAGCACTTTAAAGGGCTCCATGCTCACTAAATCAGCCATAGCCAGCAGCATGGTGAGAAGGACTAGATCTCTCAGGTTCTGGATGCTGCTCCTCAGGGAAAGTGCACGAATGTTGTTGTCATACACAACTTTTTTAGATCCTTATGTTTTTAATTCAACCTGCACCCAGAGCCATGGCACAATTTTTTATTTAATATACTAAGCAGAGGATAGTTGGAAGCCCTTAGAGCTCTTTTCTGGTTTCCATATATCAGTTTGGACTACAGTGCCTCACTAGTCTGTTGGCACAACCTGACAGACAGTATGCACATCGGCCGTTTTTGTCTAGTTGTAGTAATTCATCAGCTGTATTCTGCACTCAAGCTCTTCCGGGGTCCCTAGGCTGCATGTATCTATTTTTAAGACACCATACTGGCAGCAGGCAAAGGTTATAGAAGGAAAGCCAATACTGCCTGTGTTTGCTAGGTCAGTTCCCAGTGGTTTGGTTGTGTCTGTAGGCTGACATTTTGTAGTTATCATTTTTCACATTGTGACCTGGGTTTTCCTTTCTATCTGTAACATGTAAGCCCGCATTTGAATGGCATCCCCACGTAGGCATCAACAGGGAGGACTATTCAGTGATCGCCTTCCACAGCCCCCTTTCCAAGGCTTGCCCTGTGCTCTAGTGTGGGTTGGGAGTGCTGGTTTGTCACAGCATCTGCTGTCAGCCCCCACTGCAGTAGTACCCACTGCCCTGCTCAGAGGCTGAACCGTGGCATTTGGTGAAAGGTCGCTGGCTCCAGTTTCATTTGGCACCATCCAAGAGACTAACATTTAAAATCAGCTAGAAAAGGTGTCACCTTCAAGGCACAGGACTAGTTTAATATGCCAGTGGAAGTGTGAATCACCTCTGAGAGCTCTTGTGTAATCTTAGAGCTCTAATCTCCCATCAATCTGTCAAATGGAGGTGTTTATATTTTTACCTTTCTATACTGCTCCCACCCATCCTGCTGAGTGGTCCTCAGGCTTAAAAAGAATCATCACACATTTTTTAAACAGTCTAATTTCTCCCCCTATCACCCTTAAATGCTCATTATGTGTATAGTTTAATCATCAGTTTAATCATCAAGGTTTTTATCATTCTGTGGGATCACAGTATTTATCTAAACAGGGTAAGGTTTGCATGCAACACAATCTTGTGCCTTTATCCAAGTTTTATTCTTTCATTTCTCTTCTTGCTTTGCTGCTGGTTACAATGTTTCTGGAAAGCTTGGACATAGAGTCTGTGTTCTTTACCTATTAGTCTAAGTAAGCTAAATTCATATTGAAGGAGTGTTATACCAGTCTCTTCATCTCCTATTATTAGTGCTGGTGTGTCCCCTTTTGCCATTTGTCTGTCAGATCTTTTTACAGTGTAAAGGCATACCTATCACTTAAAAGATCTACAGATCTAAGAGGAATAAATAAATATATATTCAGCGCATTGCTTTTACCTTTTATTTCATTATTTTGCCTTTAATCTTTTGAGCAATGCCACACCAACACAAGCTGCATGTATAAAGTAACTCTCTTTTTCTCATAAAGTTTTTCACAGGATCCACACATTTTTCATTTGTTCTTAAAACAGTTTGCATCAGTATAGCTACACCCTATCTATTACTGAAAGAAAAGCTGAAATGAGTTTTGGATTAGTGCTTAAAGGCTGGAGAAGGTTCAGAGAAATGCCACAAAGATGATCCAAGGACTGGGGAGCCTGCCATGTGGGGAAAGAAGGCTCAGAGAATACCTTATCAGTATTTAAAGGGTGGCGACAAAGAAGATGAATACTCCCTTTATACATGTAATCACTGGGACATCTAGCGTAGGTCATGCTTGGCCTAGAAAGGTTGGACCAGATAATCCCTGAGGTACCATCCAACCTGGTATTCTGACTGATTCTCTTTGAACAGCAGCTTTATACGTACTAAAAAGTATTCAGGACCTGTAAAAAGCATCAGGGGATTTTTCAGTAAAAAAAAAAAGGAAAATAGTAGGAAAAAAAAGAAAAAGAGGCAAATAATGGACTTGCTCTGATAGCACCCTTTGAACCACTAAGTCCAAAACAAACTTTCTGTTAGAAGATTATCTGAACTTTGTCTTCTTGACCAATGTAAAAGATCATTTGGAATCAACAGAAGAGCTGCATGTGATGTTTGGACAAATGTTAGAAGCAATAGGCCAAACACCACCCCATTTCTTATTTGCTAATTTGATTTAATATACCAATGATGTTCTAGCTACACAGAAGAGGGATTTTGCATCAGAAGCATTTTAGTACTGGCCAGGCTGACAACTGCCATGATGGCAAAATAATGTAATGTGCAGAATGTAATGGCTGTACCAAAAGCAGATCTGTTTGCATTATAACGTGAAACCTGTCCCCTTCTTAATATGTTGTTAATATAATGTTATGCCAGAGCTCACTAGGTATGCTATTTGCTCGTTTTGTACTAAGTCCATTTGAAGAAAGAAAGTCTCTTAAACTGGCAAAAAGTACTTGAATATTGTGATGTGAGTGGGATTGCATACTTTTAACTACACCACAGTTGTAGGAAAGAGAAAAACTAATCTTCAAGATCACTGTCCTGGGTTTACCAGGAGCCGTTTTGCTCCTTCTTAGTAAGTGGTGCAAGCTCTGTGTTTTGACTTCCAGCCTAGGCAGAGAGCTGATAACACTGATTGTTTTTAATTGTTGTTAAGTAATTAAGTTTAAACCACGACAATCACTTTCTTCCACCATTGCCTTAGAGGCAAGGTCTGCCTGCTGGTTTACCTGCTCATCTGTTCTTCCTCCTCCTCAAAATGAGACTTGAATAACATCCCCACAAAATAAGCACATGGGATGCAAGCAGCACTGACCTTGTTGCTAGTGTTCAGTGCTGTCACAGAACTGTAGAATCATGGAACGGTTTGAGTTGGAAGGGACCTTAAAGATCACCAGTTCCAACCCCCCTGCCACAGGCAGGGACACCTTCCACTAGACTGTTGCTCCAAGCCCTGTCCAACCTGGCCTTGAACACTGCCAGGGATGAGGCAGACACAGCTTCCTTGGACAGCCTGTGCCAGCGCCTCAGCACCCTCACAGGGAAGAATATTTTTCCTAATATCTACTCTAAATTTCCCCTCTTTCAGTTTAAAACCATTACTACCTGCACTTGTAAAAAGTCCCTCTCCAGCATCCTTGTAGGCCCTTTATATATTGGAAGGCTGCTTTAACCTCTCCCTGAAGCCTTGTCTTCTCCAAGCTGAAAAAGCCGAACTCTCAACCTGTCTTCATACATGAGGTGCTCCAGCCCTTTGAGCATCTTCGTGGCCTCCTCTGGACCCACTCAAGCAGGTCCACGTCCTACTTGTGTTGGGGCCACCAGAGTAGATGAGGTGTGTGGTACCATGGGCTGTTTCCCAAAGTATGACATGTATCAACGACAAGCACACTTTTGTCTTCCAAAGCTTTTCTGCTGCTGCGCCTTTTGGCCAGTTGTGCACGAAAAGCGTTTGTGTGCCTGCCCAGCACTCACCCCTTGCATGGAGGGGGAGCTTGGAAGTGGCAGCTGCTAATGGGGCAGCAAGGCTGGAGCCCTTCCAAGCACAGGCTGCTGTGCACAAGCAATAACCCGCAGGGAAATGCAGCTAAGGGAAGAGCAGAGCTCAATCCTGCTATGAGTCTGCAATGGACACGAGAGACGGGGAAAACCAGGGCATGAGGTGCCCTGGAGTGCAAGAGCAGCAGGCAAGAGCCAAGCCCAAGGGCCCAGGGGATCCCTGACATGGAGCTGTGCTGAGTGCTGCAGAGGACAAGCAGCAATCCCCAGGGGCAACCCTGGAATCCAGAAAGCTTCCTCCCCCTGAATGCAGGGCACAAGGGCCACCCGCATGGATCACGAGCAGGCACCTAGCGAAAATGGCCCAAAGGAGCCCTGGCAAGGTGCGATGCTCAGTGCTGCAGAGGAAGGCAAAAAAAAACCCAGGGACACTTACTAGCCCACTGTGGGGGAAAGGAAGCCTTGCTCCTCCCAGCTGCAGGGCACGAGGGGCCACCTTCTTGGTGCATGAGCAGCAGGCAGTAACCTAGCCTGAATGGATCACAGGAGCCCTGACAAGTGGTCATGCTCAGTGCTGCAGAGGAAGGCAGAAACCCCCAGGGGAAAATTCTTCCTGACCCCAGCACCAGCGATCGGCTATCCCTGAGCATGGGAGCAAGACCTGCTCCTCGTCCACAGACTGGTCACGCCTCCTCGGAGATGCCCAAGCCCTATTCTCCCTCAACCTTGAGCCACCTCAGGGGCTCCTGAGAGTGGCCAAATGCCCCCAGCCTGATTGACCTTGGGGCCAAGAATTCTTCCATGCCTGGTATGTCATCAGTGCGTGCTCCCTTTCAATGTATCTGCATTCCATTTCTTACAGCTACTGCCCCTGGCTCCATGGGGAACATCTGAGGGACAGAAATCCTTTTCAGCTGGATAGCCATGGCCCAGTGATGGGAATGCCTTCTTGAGGAGCACTGATGAGCTTTGAAGGTGCCCCGCCTGGAACTGGCCTTGCAGTGTAGAACATCCAGCAGCCTCTTCCAGCCTCTGGTCTTCTTCCCTCTGCCCTCTCTAATTCCACCAGCTCATGGACTGCTCAAACATCTCTGGGCTGCCCCCAGGCCATTGGTGGCAGAGGCACACAGGAAGATGATGCCTTTTATGCTTCATTGTGACTGCTGTGTTGCTGTGTGTTGACACTGTGCCACTGGGGTAAGAAGGTCCTCCATGTGCAGCCCTGCATGCTGCCCTCTGCCCAGCATCCTCTGGAGGAAGGCCTTTGGGGTTTGATGAACTGTAGTTATGTCCATTAAAATGGGTGATGGGACTGTAAACTGTCACCTCACTTTCCCTCTGAAGTCCACCACACCTTAGGAAAAATGCAGTCAAAAAGCAAGAGGTGGTAAAATTTGAACCCTGTAGGGGAGACTAAACTGCTCTAAAACACTTTTACAGGACTTTGAAGAGACTCAGTTAATGCTTTTCTGCCCCTTACTGTCAGTCTCAAGGAAGACATTTGCTTGAGGCTAGTTTCAATGTAGAAAACCTTAGCAATCAAATCCCTTTAAAACTCTCCACAAGATGCATTGTTCATAGGTGAAGAGATGCTTTTAGGAAAATACAAAGAAATGCTAAAGATTAAAAGAGGAATGCAAAGGGAAATCAAAACTGTGACTACAGCTGCAGTTCCTATTAATGAAGCCAAAGCTAGGTATGTTTCGTTACTCAACTTCGTTTCAGTCTTCCTGGCACGATTTTAGTGCAGTAATTTGGGTTAAATGAATGATAACAATGAAAGTCAATGAACCTTTTCTTGCGTAACTCTCTATTTTCTTGTTTTGCTTGTGCACTTCCCACATCTTCTGCTTAAAAACAAGAGAGTGCTGCTAATAAGTAAAATGTAGGCTATAACACGTAATTGTTCTTACTTCCTTATCTGAGTGGGAAGACAGTGCTGTAATTAAAGTCCACAATTCCATTGTTCCAGATAGCAGGTAGCTAGCTCACTGACAGTTCTGTCCACCTTCACACTAGCAGCATGTGATGCAGGTATATTGCTTGTAAGGAGTTACAGGCAGTACAATTGCAAATTTGGACATACCTATATTTACACGGCATACTACAATACCAAAATGACATAAAATTTCATTTTGTGAGTTGTGACACAGACATGCTTAAATCAGATAAGCTTTATTCATAAATTATTGAAGGTGTAATTATTTTGTAACCCATAAAGCCACACCTCACCAGTACCTCTCATTCACACAAGCCCTATAATATTACAAGTAGCGCAGACTGGGAATGAAGTCATTAAAAGGAGATTGCAGCAGATCAACTAGCATCATAAACCATTTTAATAAATGCATGTCTAGATGCACCCTGCACTTCCTCCTGATTCCCATGGGTTGTGCCATACACCTACAAAACTCTCCTCTATGGAGAGGCTGAAAGAGAGTGAACAAGGATTGAGGCAACATGGGAAGGGAAATTCATTGTCCAGAGCCACAGCATGGCGTATGCTCTGCTGTGGGGCACTATAACAAGTGTGGTTACCTATGCCCCATGCCTTCATTTCTCCTGCCTTGCAAATTGTGAGCTTTGCCTTGGCTGTGCTGAGCTTGTTGCTGAGTGGCAGGTGCAGGAAAGCAGTTTCCAGCTAAGTGGACAGCAAGATTTATTGCATTACAATCAGGCTAATGCAGAATTTGAGTATGTTAACAGATCTGCACATCACCAGTTCCAGTGTTTGGGAAAAGCAGCTGAGCACTGGTTAACAGCTATAGTCCTGTCTCTGGCTCCTTTTCTGCATCCAGAGGAGCTGTGGAGCCAGCCTGGGGTGCAGTTATTCTGAGCACTCAATCACATGGTCTCAGAAACATCTTAATAAAATCTGTCCAGCAACGCAGACAACAGCTTTGCCTCAGAATAAAACAGCTACCCGGGACCTCAGCACTGCAATAAAGTGTCCTGCCCAGCCGAGGAGCGAGGAACTCTGGCATCCAGCAAAAATGTCCGACAAAACCCCCTTCGAAACGGATATGTTAACACTCACGCGATTCGTTATGGAGAAGGGACGCCGTGTTAAAGGAGCAACGGGGGAGCTGACACAGCTGCTCAACTCCATGCTGACTGCCATAAAGGCCATTTCCTCTGCAGTCAGAAAGGCAGGCCTTGCCCACATGTGAGTCCTACCTAGCTATAAGGGGAGGAAGAGGAGGTTAGAGAGACAGCTGCTTGCACAGGAAGGCTGGGGAGTGGGCAGGGATTCACAAATACATTGGAAGTGTCTTTTTTAAGCCAAGTGACTGTATGTATGAGGTCAGACCCTAGATTGTCAAGAGTGGGAAGCAGGAAATCTCTTTTTCTGGATTATTTTAATATCAGGAGAAGGGTGGACATTTAAACTAACTGCTGTTACTCTAAAAATGTAAGCCAGAACATCAATGCATTGCTCACCTCGTCATCCCTCGTAAATGTTGATATTGATCTATTTTTAAATCTACTGTGAATTTGCAGAATATCACACTGTGGTATTTGCAGTGCAGAATATCACACCATGATATTTTCTGCTAACATCCAAACCTGGTGCTGAGCTATGCAAATCAGAACTTGGCTTATCTTTGGGAGCTGATGTTCTGCCTCACTGCAGTGTAAGTAATGGTCTGAAGCAACAGACCTGCAAGAAATGCCATATGCTGCCACACATAAGTGCATTTCCCCTTTCTTCCTCAAGCAGTATCAGGGTTACAGATGGGGAGTCTTAAAAGGCCCTATATGGAAAACAAAGAGCACTATTTGGCATGTAGTGGTTTGGCAAACAAATAAAGAAGGAATAAAGAATTGCCTTAGCAAAGCCTGGAATGAACCAAGCTGTTCCTCACACAGCCCGATGAAATAGACATCAGTGTCATTGTTTTAATGGTGATCTATCTGAAGCAGTTCAGAGAGCTGGAATGTCCTAATAAAATTATGTATTTAAAATATATAGGTTTTGTTATGTATTGATATACATGTTTCTGTACGCTCCTGCATATGTACACATGCATACCACGCATAAGAAAGACAGGTAATGTATTCGTTAAGAAACACAATGTTTGTAATTTGCTGGGCTTTTTGTTGTGGGCTTGGTTTATTTTCTTCCTGTGGAAACACCAAAATGTGTAATACTCGAGGGGGTTTTGTGCTTCGTTGGCAGTTTGACCATTTGATCAGAGTCCTTTATGATCTTTGCAAATGATGAATTCAATGTCTCAGTACTACTATCACCCTCACTTTAGAGGTATGGAACGTCATATGTAGAAAGGACATGAGACATACTCAAATTTAACCACAGCACCAAGCTCCTGTGCCTTTCGCTGTTAAACTATAATTTGTCTCTGTACTTACTAGGTGAAGCTGAGCTGTTTTGGCTCCCTGACTTAGAGGAACAGTTGCTTTTATCTCATTTTAATCTTTTAATATGCAGCATCTGAAGTGTTTAATAAGTAGTGAGAGTCTCTACCTCTAGTCTAGAGGTAGAATAGCCACCTAGTCTACGGGACACATGGCTACTGTGCTAGGTGAATCTTCCCCTCAGAAACAGAATGCCTGTTACGTTAGAGAGCAAATGTCCTTTTCAATAAACAAAAGCTTCAGGTAATGAACCAGAAATATCTGACATATCCAAACACCCGAACGAGTAACTTGCACCATTCAAATTACACCAAGTAACCATGAAAATTCAGAAATTCTCCTGGCAAGCTTTCAGCCACAGTCACTGGCTTGCATCCATCTGCATTTGCGAAGCTAGAGAGCTCTGATTTTGATAATGCTTCCAAATAGGACATTGTGAAGTGTCTCCTTCAATGTTAAAGACCTCAGCATGAATCTTTAGCACATTTGCCATTCAAAAGTGAAGGAAGACTTTTTCCAAGACGTAGACTTGAGCTGGGAATGTGCCTGAAAACACACTAACTGAAGAATGGGTGCTAAGCAGTCCCTGAAAGTCATGGTACTTTCCAGCATCTCAAACTTGGCACTCAAAAATAGAGTGCCCCAAACACTCTATACTTCCAAAAAGCTCAGGCAGTTTTGAGCTGTGAGTAAAATAAAAGACTTACCCTGCTTCCAGCTAGTGCCTGCTGCTGACCAACACCCTGGGGACTAATTAGTTGCCCCTTTCATTTATTTTTCTTGGTCCATAATAAATAAAAGTGTTATATCTATTTCCAGCAGGATTCCTTATACTTTTAAGATGCCCAGATCATGTACATCAGGTCTAAACAGTGCTTCCTCAACTAGAAATCTCAGAGATACGTATGCTACCATATACTTCCTCATTAATATATTGCTAAAATTGGAATAGGGAATGGAAGCATCATCTTAACCCAGCCAAGGGCCACCGAATGAAACAGACCTTATCCTGGAACACAGTTCAGCATGAGCAATTATCTGGAGGTGTCTTCAATGCTTCTAGTTTTGGGGTGGCTGGGGACTGAGTAGGGCAGGTTAAAGGTCATCATGGAGCTCTAAGCAGTCAATGGCAGAAAATAATGCAGATGCTAACTGCCCCTTCTCCTTCCTCAAAGCTCCTGCCAGCTGTTTGTGAGGCTTCTAGGGAAGCGTGGCACCCACTGGGTGGGCTGGGGGGACTGGTCTGTCCTGGACAACATCCAATCAGGAGCAAAATGACCCAGATAAACCCCCAAAATGATGCCTTTCTTATGCATGCTTCTGTTTTTTAGCAGCAGCAACTATCTCATAATTCACTTTAGTAGTTTAATCCAAAGATTAGAGGTGTGCGAAGATGAGAGGAAGGAGCCATCCTGACTTGGGTTGGGGTTTTTCCCTCTAAAAACATGTAACATTGGCCTCCCTCCGGTTTCTTGACGTTTTCCCTTTTCTGTAGGTTCGGTATAGCTGGCACTGTGAACGTGACCGGGGACGAAGTGAAGAAGCTGGACGTACTATCCAACTCCCTGGTGATTAACATGCTTCAGTCCTCCTACAGCACCTGCGTCCTGGTCTCGGAGGAGAACAAAGAGGCCATCGTCACCCCCAAGGACAAGCGGGTCTGTACACCGGCTCGGCGACAGCAGGGGGCAGCCGTGCTTCACGTGTGAAAGCCAACCCTCCCCAAGGGCATGCGGAGCGTTCGCACTGTTACTGCGTTGGTTTGATTAATAACCGTGGTGCAGGGCACGGCTCAGCAGCTAAATGAGCTGTGCAGGGTAAAGTTATCATTAAAGTTCTGCGAAGGGGGGATACTGATCGTTTCTGATCTTGCTAACACACCCCAGATCCCAGGTGTATGTGTACTAGTGTATTCCCTGAGCCCCAGTGTAACAGCTTTGGATTACATTAATAAGGCGGCAACATAAAATGAGAGGAAAGGCTGGCAGAACTGGGGTTTACATTATGTGTCCAGAAGAAACACCTGACTGCTTCACCACGCTTCTCCCAGGAGGGGGTCCTATTGCAGCAAGATACTGCTTGCGCTGATGCATCCTAGCCTTTCCCCAAGATGTTTTCTTACTCTCAAACCTCCCATCACAGGCAAATCCTTTAGTCTGGAACAGAATGTAACAAAAAAAAAAAAAAAAACGAAAACCACACCCTTATTTACTTGAGGAAGATGCTTGCTTCCAGAATGAGTCACTCCTTTTTGCTTTCAAGTGATTTCTTGCATTACTTGGCAGCAGAGGACTGCTCCTTTCTATCAGATTTTGTGCAGAAAAATCAGGTATCATCAGATATCATCAGATATCTCAGCAGAAACATGCTCTCTCCTCTTTCTCTGGCAGGCCCTGCAGGGAGTGGGTGTTATGCTGCAGGGCTAGCTGGGTCAACAGCACAGCTCTCTCTGGCAAGCCATGTCGGGCATGCTTGCAGGACTAAACGCAGTGATAAAAATATGGGGTTTGTCAAGTAAAAGGAGAGAAGAGCGCAAGAATATGTGTCATTTAATGCTTCCCTTGCCAATTCTGTTTTAGGGTAAATATGTGGTGTGCTTTGACCCCCTTGATGGTTCGTCCAATATAGACTGCTTGGCACCAATAGGAACGATATTTGCTATCTACAAGAAGGTAAGACAACAAAGCATACATGGCATTATATGCTTGGTGAAAGCAAAATTTGTTGGGTATGTCAACTTGCTTAGTTTCTTTCCTAGGTTCTGTAAGTCATCAATAGAGCCTGAGAAAGTAAAAGATGACACTTGAAATTCGCATGTGCTAAAATGCTGCCTGAATTCCCAGGAAGGAGACATTGAGCCCCATGAAATTGCTGTGCGATGGCACTTCCCTCCTTCAGACACACAGACACTTAAACAAAACCCTTTCACCATTAGGCAGCTGGGTAGCTCTTCAGTGATTCTTTACTCGCTGCAGGTGAGCTGCAGGGTGTCACAGTGCCTGTGAATCACAGTATTTGTCTTCATGGATACTGACTGGGGAGGGCCGATGGGCACTGCCTGGACTGTATTATGGCTAGCAGTTTGGTGACCTCCCACTGAGTGTTGTGTGCTTGTTACAGATGGGAATTTATAAGCATGCTAACAGTGAAAGCCTCCTGCGGCTAAAGGAAGCAGTCACCTACAGCCATCAGGGCCCTGCCAGTGTATCTATTCTCATGGGGCTTTACAGAACAGCAACTGTGTAGCCAATTAATGAACGTTAATAGTTAGAGTCATGCCAAGTCTTGTGATTTGATTGCTAATCTCTCAGTAGCTGGTGTTCTTCCTAAACCCTGAGCTCACAGTCATATGACTATGAGAGACCCTCGGCCATTACTATTGTGAAGTAACATTTATAGTACTTGTGACTGCAAAGAAGTCTTTACAGGCTCAGATGCTACACTTCAAACATATGAAGATAAGTTTTTAAAGTCTGTCACCTTCTAACTTATAATTTTCAACTGGCTAGTCCTCCTTTTTTGCCTTCTGTTAGGCAATACACTAATCATCACTGCTGAGAATATGCATCTACTAGCAAACCGAATAGTCAGGGCACGATCCCTACAGACTCAGGGCACGATCCCTACAGACTCAGAGCACGATCTCTATAGACTCATGGCACAAGCCAAGTGGTGGAAAATGGCTGTCCACACTGTTAGTGGTTAGTACAAACGCCCATCATAGATGCAGCCGTGGCCAGACAACATTGAGATGATGCCTGGGTATGGTTTGTGGAAACAGCAGTCCAGGACTACCTCCAGTATCTTCTACCATCTTGGTTTTTGCAGGGAAAAGAGTTTAGCTGTATGGATGCAGCTGATGCCATGTGTTCTTATGCTAAGCAAAGGGGGCCCCATCCTTTTCACTTACCTCTCTAAAGATAACCCAAAAGACTACAGCACCTCCTAACATTTACAGTGGGCAATAGCTGTGTAGTCCACTGTTCTTAAAGGTGGTAAGCAGCATCACATAAATACTAAACATTAGCTTTAAAAGCAAGTGCTCAGTGTGATTAATACAGCTTAGCAGGTGGAAATACAGATCAGATTTCCCTACCATCTGTAGCTCACCTGATAACGAGTATGAAGACTACAGACTGCCTAGTCTTCCGAAGGATTCTGCTTCAGAACAGAAACATTCCCCAAAGAACTCATATTGTTCCCAAATGTTCAAGTTTTCAATTTATTTTCTGATCCTTCCACTATTGTTGCTCTAGCATAATAATGGACATGAGCCGACAATGTGTGCTTGCAGCCAAGACCAATCTTTGCCAAAGGATCATGACCAGTAGGTCGAGGGAAGTGATTTTGCCCCTCTACTCTGCTCTGATGAGACCCCACCTGCAGTACTGCATCCAGCTCAGGGGTCCTCAGTGCAGGAAAGACATGGACCGGTTGGAGAGGGACCAGAGTAGGGACACAGAAATGATCAGAGGGATGGAGCACCCCTCTTACAAGAAAAGGATGAGGCAGTTTGGCTTGTTGAGCCTGGAGAAGAGAAGGCTCTGGGGACACCATATTGTGGCCTTTCAGTTTTTTAAAGGGACCTGTAAAGAAGATGGGAAAAGACTTTTTGTCAGGGTCTGCTGCGACAGGATGAGGGGTGATGGTTTTAAACTAAAAGAGAGGAGATTGAGACTGTCTGTGAGGGAAACATTCTTTACAGTGAGGGTGGTAAAACAGGTTTCCCAAAGAGGTGGTGGATGTGCCCTCCCTGGAGACATTCAAGGTCAGGCTGGATGTAATTCTAGGCAACCTGATGTAGTTGAAGATGTCCCTGCTCCTTGCAGAGGGGCTAGACTAGGTGGCCTTGGAATGCTCCTTCCAACCCAAACTGTTCTGTGATTCTAATTAACATCTTTGTTGTAAAATACTGTTTCTAAGTTTCTGTTTTTCATGTGGGCAGATAACCTTCAGCACCTCATAAAAAGAAAATTACATTGCTTTGTACAAATGCTTCATATACAAAAGAAAACCCTGCTGCTAGGATGTGGTGTGGTTTGTCAATTATAAGAACAACTTACCAATTTTCCCTGGGAAGTTAGAAACAATGTGGAATTTACAGTCTTTCACTTGCATAATTCTTTCCATTAAAATGCTAATTCCAGAGTACATATTAATTAATGCACCCTTCTCTCAGAGAAGCAAATTTCATAGCAACACTGCTAACTTTAAATACTATTAATTTCAAACCCTCTGAAATAATGAAATAACAATAAGTACTTTATCGATTGTTACTAAAGAGTAGTATGAAAGGAATAAAGGTGAGATGTTTATCCTGATGGATGAGAATCACTTAAGAAAGAAAACAGTTTCAAACTATTCAAGGTTCATTTGGAAAAGCTATAAGAATTGTAATTCCAAAGGATGATCCTTAGCTCCTGTCTGATATTTATTACCTTCCAATTCTCAGATGATTATCTGATTATCTCACCATGTCAGCACTTCATTTCCACAGGCCTACCCTCCAGAACTGAAATAGTTACCTTATTTCAGAAAAAAAAAAAAAAGATAAACAGCACTTTTCTACAAAGGTCAGACTCAGTGCCAGCACATTGCAAACCTGAAAATGGTTCTTTGGTTGCTCCCAGTCCAGAGCCACCAGCATAGTGGCAGGTACCATTGCCTCCTGCCAAAAAGCACTGTGTCAGTTTCATAGAGAAAACCACCAAAAAATTAATGTCATCTGAGGTTTATTTAATTTTGCATCTGGCTTTTACTTTCTGATGCATGGGTGGTATTGATAAAATAAGCAGAAACATCAAGAAAGCAGGGCTGAGGGAGGTCCCTTGTGGAATCAGTGGAAGCCAGAGCAAGCAGTAAGACACTGACAGTCACTGCCGCTAAGGGGCTCCCAGCTGCTGCGGTGCAGAGGGTACGGACAATAGGTATTTTTCGCTTGGATTCTTCAAAATTTTTCATGCCACTGCGCTGAATCAACAACTCTCCGTTCATACTGCATATACATGCTATGAAACTGCTGCTTTGTTTTATTCTTTTTTCAACGTGTATCTTTGCACAGTACCTCAGATGCATCCATTGAGGACAACATCCTCCCTTCTATGTGGTCCCTCATGGGGAAGGTGTAAGAGTTCAATTAAATGCAATGGATACTCATGAAACACATGGTACAAATGGAGACCTGTAAACCAAGTCCTTCCAGAGCTGTACCCGGTGCTGATCAGAACTCCTCCATGTGATGTTAGGCAAACCATACATGCAAATATTTTCAAACTCTTATATCACCGGAGGGCTCCCGTATAGCAAGACTCTGCAGACCTTGTTTCATCTGCTTTGCACCAACAACGAGACAAAGCGGCTGTGTCACTGCTTGTCAGAGCTCCTCTGCAGTCCCTCTGCTTACTTCAGTGCTTTGCATAAAGACCTCTAAAGAGATTTGACTACCACCATTTCATAGTCAAAATGTAATGGAAAGGAAATCCATCTGTGCACTAGAAAGGATTGAAAATATTCAGCAGCTATCAGAGTCTACCGGCCAGCTTAATTTCCTGGTTTGTTTCACAGTGCATGATACTTGGCAGGACTTCTGCAGTCCTAAAAGTGAAATATCAGCTGATCTCTAGCTTTTTTACATTCTGACAAGCTCTGCAAAATAATTTGTTTGAGTTTTTTCCTTCCTTTTGGAAGCTGCCTCTAGGAAATGCGGTTGTGAATTAGCATGGAAAAACAAGTTAATTCTGCCAACTGTACATCTCCTGATGGAAGAGTTCCTCCGTTTTTTCATAAGAGTCAGCAAATGTGTGGTTTCTCGGCCATGTAAACGTAGAAAATGCATTTAAGAGATAGGACTGAAAAGCTCATCTCACAAGATATTTTAAGTCAACAACACATGTAACCAGCAGCTACATATACTATATAAACACCATGCACTATAAGGCAAACCTGTTTACTGTGTTTATACAAAATTATTTTTTATTCAATGAGGGAAGCATATAAAACCCTAGAATAATCGTAATATGTTTGCAACTAGTTCTGTAAATAGATTTTTAATTCTTCATTTAGTGTTGCAAACCATTAGTCTATTATAGACAACCATTGGTTTTGATGTTGAGATGTGCCGTGGAGATATATTTTTGAAAGAGAAGATGCTATGTAAGGTATAATCCTTGGTTCTGTAAAAGATCGTTTAGCAAAGGATTAGCCACTAGTCGTCAGTATTCAAAGCTCTGGAATATGCAGACAGGGGTTTTAACCAGTCTTCCTTCATTACATGCATTATAACTTCGCTGAATAAGCAGCTTGATGTAGAGCACTTCCAAGGGACTGCATACAAGATGTATTTGTACACACTCTATTTCAGGTCCTGTGGCAAACTGGTTGCCAACTGGAATTTCTTCCACAGAAGAACTTGGTAAAATAATACTAATAAATAATGTTGAGCAAAATATACAGCTAAAAACTGTAAGCCACAGTAACAAAAGTAATAAAATCTTTTAGTTAAAAATGAAAATATTTTGATGTGGAATTTGTCTTCATATGCCAAGAAATATGTAGTTTTGGTGTCTCTCATCTCAGCTTTCCTCCAGGTGTTGGCATGAAATGGTGAATGGGATCCCCAGGTTACTCTTAGCTTTCCACCTGGGTAGGACCCTAATGGGCACCCTGAGAGTTACTTGCTCTCTGGTATGATCTTCTCCTTGGAGGAGACGTGTTTTTCTTTGGAAATTATCTGCGGAAGGCATTCTTGATTATTTAAAGAATTTACTCAATATTCATGAAATATTTTATTTCCTACACAAAATAGTCACTGATTTTTATTTTTTTAACCACATATTTTGGACTAGACCTGCTATTTCTATTTAGCTGCTACTTAATCTAATTAAGCCCATGCAATCACTGAGAAATTGTCTGAGTTTGAAACAATAAAATGCTAAACCGGGACCAGAATAAAGGATCTCATTTTAATTCCTCACAAACCACCATCAAAACATCCACAGAAGACCCTTCACAACTGACAAGCTTTTAAAAAGGAACATTACTATCAAGCATTCTCTACCCATTTTGCAGTCCCAGGTGCCCATCCGTGTCTGTTATTCTTCCTTATCACACGGGTAAACCTCTTGTAAGCCCTGGCTAAGGCACACCCCTATTGCTGGCTGGAAATATTCGCACCAGGTCTGACTGAGCTGTTGTTGTTCAGTGATATCCAAAGTGCCAAATCAAAATATGAATGTCAGAAAGTGATTAAAAGCCTGACGTGAAATCTCATGTAATGTTCTATGTAGAGTTATAAATACACACCTGCATACATTAAACATGCTACTTTATGTGCAATTATATATATTTTATAAATATTTTTTTATAAAATTTTATTTTATATTTAATTTGAACATTTATACCACTTCAGTTACCCATCTCTTCACCAGCAGAGACCAATGCACAGTCTTGGTTCCATCATGTTGCACCGTCTATGCTTTTAGTCTGATTACTGAAGCAGTTTGTAATACTAATGACTGCACTCAGCTCACAGTTATTTCCTCTGAGGGGTGTCAGAATGATAGCTTAAATTTATACTTCCAGAAAATTAGTGCCTCTGCTATGTCTCAGATTTCTAGTCATCTGGAATTAATGGACTGTGCTGTAAAGCTAAGGTATCAGCTCTTATTGCAAGTATTGTATTGATTGCATGACATGTAATAAATACCAGACTCTCAACGTCCTGTCCCAGCGTGCACATGTACTTGTACCAGACTTGCCCTGAAGTAGTGGGAACAATCTCTACTTCAGTTGTTTCAAAGGCCTGCATAGAAACAAAAAGAAAATCTGCCCCACGACATTATTGAAAAGTTGTTTTGATTGTTTCTCATAAGAATTTAACCCTCAGTCCAATGGTAATTCTTCCGCAGGAAACAGATGACGAGCCCTCTGAAAAAGATGCTTTGCAGCCCGGACGCCGTATTGTTGCTGCAGGCTATGCCTTGTATGGGAGTGCTACACTGGTTGCCCTCTCCACAGGGCAAGGAGTGGACTGCTTCATGCTCGATCCGGTACAGTCATGGTGTTAATCACATTGCCACAATCTTTTAGAGCCTTCTGTGCTTGGATTTAATGATTTTTGTTACTCCTTGTCTCTAATCTAGGAGATCTATATGATTCTTGTTTTCACCCATGTCCTGGAGCATCCCACCTCCACCTTACAAGTATTTAATAATACATTAATATGTTGGTTGCAACCCCTCTATTTGGTTTTTCTAATCAGTGAAGGAGAGTGTAAGTTATGAGCATTCCAGACTGCTGTTTTGCACAGACACTTAAGAAAACTTACTCTGAGCAGTGTCTTTGCCTCCACTTAAAGGATTCCTGCTTTTAGATTGTTCTTGATTTTTCTCTCTGTAGAAGAACCTCAGCATGTTCTGTGTTTACCTGGGGGCAAGAACTGTTTTTCAATACAGTTCATGCAGAGTGATGTCTGATTGCCTGAGTGCAATTTGGATTTATGGCTAAGCCTTCTAAGCTGCATACCCAACAACTGGCAAAAGCACAACCATACCCATACAATTGGATATATGCCACCACTTGGTGCCCACCCCTGGAGCCCAAAAAGTGTTACTGGAGTAATGAAGAAAAGAGACCTCTGGTTTGAAAGAAACAACATTAGATGAGAGCAATAGCATAGGAGGTTTTTTGATAAGAGAATGCATTATTATGAAACTTCTTTTAACCTTATAAACAGGCTCATGCCAAGTGTGAGGAACTGGGATCTGAGATGCTCTGGTTAGAGACAAAGGAATAGAAGGTGGAAGTTGCACTCAGACTGCAGACAGCAACACTGGGGGTAGCATTCGCTTTAAGATATTTAGGCAAGACAGGCAAGAAAAGTTCAAAAATCAGAAGGCAGTGTAATTTCTTAATTTGTAACATTACGATTTGTGGTCAGAAATTCATGATACATCTGCTTTCAGGGCTGCCTGGTGTTCTTTTGATAAGCTAACTATTAGAGTTGAATTGCTTTTTATTTATAGTAATAATGTGACAAGTTTTCATGAACTTAACACAGATTCTGTGCTTTCTGCTCTGTTTGAAATGCTATCAAGCTATACACAGACTGTTGCTGAAAGGACCAAGTGTACTAGAGTTTCTGCCATCACTAGTGTACTAGTGCTACTGATCACTAGCAACTTTTACAGAAAGCCAACTAAATTTTCTGCTGCTTGCTAATAGCTGGCCTACCATTTTCTTCTACAGGGTCTTGGTGAATTTATTTTGGTTGACAAAGATGTTAAAATCAAGAAGAAAGGGAAGGTATACAGTCTGAACGAAGGTTATGCAAAGTATTTTGATCCTGCAATGACAGAATATTTACAAAAGAAGAAATTCCCTGAGGTAAGAAAATATTAGCACTGTATCTGATGCCCTGAGGGCTGGCAGGTACTGCATTCCACAAAGTCCTGGATGATGGGAAAGGATTTGAAGGCCTCACTGAGTTCAGCCCCATGTAATCCTTTCATGCTGTTGGATCCATTTTGGGTATGTATCCAATGTGTTTTCTTCTGGAGCCCTGATGTCTTTCATAACTTAGACTTTGGTAAGTAAATTCATAGCTTGTTCCTCATTGTGTGGAGGAAAATGTGTTGTACATGAAGGACCAGGTTTTTCAACAAAGCTCTGAAACTGTGCCAGCAAAAAGTGGTGGGTGGTATCCTTGTTTTCTGTCTTATCTGAATATGCATCTCAGTCATATGTGCAGCTGGGCATCTGGGGCTAGATTCCACATACTGCTCAGACGGTGCCTTCAGGGATCTGGGTAGCATCACCTTCTCCTCCCGGCACATGTTTGCATCTGAGGTATGCAGTATCACTCTTGCACTATCATCTAGTTGAATTATATGGAGCATGAACTGACTCATAGGTTGGGAAAAAAAACCGAATGGTGTAAGGCATACTTTCAGTATATGCTGTTAAGAGGATTATACTGTAACCTTCAGAGGGATAAAGATGAGAACATACTGCATCTGATGAACTTCCTTGTGGAGACATACAACTCTGTATGGCCTCAAGTCACCCATAGCAGGATACCACGCAAGTTCTCAATGTGGAAAGCTGGAAGCTCCCTAGAAAGTGTGGCTATGTGAAAACTGATGTATCCAGTAGAAAACTTCAGGGTGTTGTACCTGGGAAAGTTAACAAGCAAGAGTTTAAAACATAATCCTGTGAGAAGCTCCTTCTCACATATATTGCAATGCGGACCTCTCATCTAAATGTGTTTTCTGTATTATCAAATTGTAGCTACAAAGGGTGCCGCATCATAGCATTTTAAACACATTCATTTTTAATATTTGAGGTAATTTTGAAACTTCAAAGTCTGCTTTCAGTCCAGCTGTGAGAAAAGCAGAAGCCCACAACACAAATTTCATGCTTCCTGAAAACTAATCCAGCTGAGAAAGAGGACATCTGTGCCTCTCATTCTGCTCATGTTATGCTTAGCTACGTATTCAGTATAATGCACTAACACTGGATTTACTAATTTGTGTTTCTTGCAAACCAACCAAGTGCTGCTTGAAGTAAGACTCTTGGTCAACTCCAGGCAGCCTCAAAAAGACTGAAGAAATTTCAGACTCAGTGGAATGACCAGCCAGAGATATTTCACCACAGGCTGAGTGAGGACAGCTCTATCATGTGATTCACCAGTCCTTAGGACATACAGGAAAAACCTCATTTGCAAACACTATTTTATCTTAAATCTGTGCTTAATTTGAGGAAAATCTTTTGAAAGTGTTGTTGCACTGATGCAATAGAAGTTTGCAGAAGGTGTTTTTGTTACTTTAAAGCAAAAAAACAGTGGTGCATAGGTTATTTGGGGCAGCAGAAGCCTCCTCAAGGGTGTTGAGCAAGCACATTGCTTTGCTACTCTGAGACGTAGGGCTGTCTGCGTGAGAACGGCCAAGGCACCAGTGTTACTGCCACAAAGCACAAGAAGGTTCCCTGCCTATCTGAAAGCTTGTTAGGAACCTGACTTTTGGAAACAGAACAACTCAGTTCCTTGATTTAAAAATAATATTCTATTTGCATTGTGCGGGGACAAGAGGGAGAAGGTGTCACCACACTTCCATAGCATGAAAACTGCTTCCTGGCATTGCCTGTAAGCCTTACCAGCTACACTGGTAATGATCCTACCTTCCCTGCAGCACCCAGACAGCACATTGCACAGCTTTGGTATCTTTGTCTTCCTCTCTTCAGCATGCAGAAGGGCAGTGGGGGTATCTGCTGGATACCCCCTACCTATGACCTGAGGAGGTGTGGGGCATGGGGGACCCCTTCTTACTCAGGCAGACCACCTATGATCCTGCGGCCTTCTGGTCACTAGAAACCAAGAGACTAGGCATTTATTTTAGCTACTTGTCACTACCTTACCCCTTTTTCCCTTTGATCCTACCTGTATTTCCTCCCTGTGGTTCTTGATCAATATGCTGTTCAGAAGACACTAACATTGCCAAAAAGAATCGAAAAGTTAGAAATCAAAAAGGAAAAGTAGGATGCTGTCCTGTATTCTGTACCACTGTCATTAGCAGTCAAATATTACAAATCAACTGTTTATGTGGAGAGGAGATATTTTCCCTCACTATGTAACCAGCATTCCAGATCAGACAGTTAAGGATTTGCCTTAGCAATGCCATCAAAAGCTTGGCAACAGCAGATTTTAGCATGAAGCATTCTTCTGCCAGTCAGCCAAGATGTGCCTGAGTGATATAAAAAAACCCTAATAAAAACTCTGTGCTTTTTTTTGTTACCATATCAGTAGGTGGACCAAGGGGTGCAGGGTTTTGCTGTTGTAGTTTGCTCCCCCCACTCTCCTAAGTCATCACAGTTATGCAAGAAAAACATGGCCTTGTTTTGCTGTGGATGAACATAGCTGTTGGAATATCTGTGGAATAAAGAAAGAAATGAAAAAATAACTCCCATCACATTGTGAAGAAAAAAATATCACAGGACCTATCTGTTATGAGCCATTTTTTGTTCCTTCGGGTTAAGCAAACAAAAAAAAAAGAAAAAGAAAAAAAAGGGTGAAACTGAGAGCAATCACAAGTTTACTCAAACACTGTGAATGCTGACTAAGGGAACATCAGGGCTTTTCAACTCCTTCATTAGCATCAGCCAAACCAGTGCGAAGTTCTCACTGGGCAAACACACAGCTTGACATTACTCAGAAGTCAGTATGGAGCTCCCTATCACTCATGCTCTGCTTTTTTTGAGAAGAAAGCGTAGGCAATATGCTGACACACATGCAGCACCTGTTAAACTTCTCATGAGAAACGAGAAGTAACATTTCTAATAACTAAAAGGACTATTTATTCCTCCCCTGCAGGTAGCTGGACTCTAAGTGATGCAAAACTTTTATTTCAGTCTGTAGTTCCAGAGATAACAGTATCAGAATGAAGGACTTTCTCATATGTAATTTTCTCAGCACAGATTCAGCTCTGTGTTTCTAGCAGATGAATTTCTGTCAGGGTAAAAAGCAATTAAAATTGCAAGTGTGATCTCGTCATCTTCACATAACACTGCCCCTATACACATAAATTGTGTAAATGACCTGCACATGTACAGGAAATCCAGCATATCCCAACTGTATCTTGGTGATCTGTACTCAGGTGGCTCAGCTCTGCCAGGATCTTTCATTAGACAACTGATCCAGACAGAAAAAATGTGCAGAGGTCTTTTCAAACCTGTAGCATTGCAATACACAATTGCGTGTATTAAATGTGCACGAAGTCCCAGTGTCTAATAATTTTCTGAGGAGGCACAAATTCCTCCTCTGCTTCATTGAAGACAGAGTGAAATATACTGACAGATTTCGTGGCATAGTAGCTTTCAAAAAGCTTTCCTTCAGTTTACATTTGTATTGTGTATCTCCTCCTTATAAAAGTATGGTGATACATTGCTTTCCTCAGGTTATATATTTGGTGTATATAACTTCTATTTATGCAAGGCACCTTGTTTGTCTTCTATATTTCCTACCTTTCCTTACCATTACTTCTATTTATGCAAGACACCTTGTTTGCCTTCTGTACTTCCTACCTTTCCTTTCCATTTTTATAACCAACAAACCTGACACTGCTATGAATCCCTGTTTGCTCTTACTAAAATGAACTTTCCTTCAATTACATTAATTTCTCAGCTTGGAGCAAGGAAAACCATATTCATGAATAAATTGTTTTCTCCCAAACTAAGCTGCAGAATGAACATTATGACCAATTTCCCAACTTGACAAATAGGCTAGAAGCCCACTGGGAACCATGTAGACCTGTTGTGAAAAGTGACATTCTACCTCATGCCCAGGCTTAGGAAACAGTGAAGGATCAGCAAACAAATGGATACCTTGTTCTGATAATGTCAGGAAGTTTTTACTCACTTTGCAGTGAGTTTGCAACCCTTGCTTTTTCACAGACTGGGGATTGATACCAAATTACAGGTTCTGCACTCAAATTACAAGCAGCTTGTTTTCTATGCTGTGAATACAGCTCTTTAAAGTGCTTCTTTTAGAACTCCATAGCCAATCTTACAAAAAGCTATGCTTCAGGATGGTTTAGGCATTCGTAGTGTCTGTAAGGAGCCATTGATGTAAGCAGATTTGATTCCTGTTTCGTAAGAAAATTACATTTTTCTGTGCTACTAGCTGTCTAGCCTGGTAGATTTAATGCTTTACTCTATGTTTTTCAGGATGGCAGTTCCCCATATGGTGCCAGGTATGTGGGCTCCATGGTAGCTGATGTTCACCGTACATTGATGTACGGTGGGATCTTCATGTATCCTGCTAACCAGAAGAGTCCTAAAGGAAAGGTAAATAGTTTGACTTACTGTCTGGTGAACTTAGTCAACCTAATGCCTGTGGTTTTCCCACAGACGTAAAAGAATAGTTTACATATATAAACAATAATTTTCCACCCCCTGGGGAAAATTAATTGATATGATGGTCAGCTATCAAATTTAGGCAAGAAATTTAAACAATTGCCTATTTAGGCAATTCCCAATTTAGGACAGATATCTTCCCATGTGCTTTTCTATTACAAACTACTCAAATGATCTTCACCGCAACCAAGGGCTTTATTCATCTTTCTGAAGTGAAATATTTCAGTACCACAGAAACCTGCTGAGATACCTGTGACAGCTGGCATAGCTGGGAGGGTGGGGGGGGGGAAGGGGGGGAGGAGAACAAATAAACAAGACCCCAACCAACCAAAACCAACTAAAATAAACCATTCAAAAAACCCTCAGCCCATTAAACAGTGTGGATCTCTTTGTGTATCAGAGCAACAGACAAAAAAGGAATTTGCTGTGTGTGAGAAAATTGAATTTGCTGATGGGCCTCTTCAAATTAAAATTTTTGTTTTGAAATCTGTGTTAAGCCACTGGTGTAGAGAAAATACAAGAAACAGAACAAAAGGACAAACATACAAAGTATAGAATTTTATAAAAATCAAGATTTCTGTATGAGTTAGCCTACATTGACTGTTTGATCTGGTTTGCACTGCCATAATGAAATAATGGAGAGAATATTGAAAGAAGCAAAACTACTACCATTACAAATCAACGTTTTCTTCTTTCCTTCTCAGAGGGCAGATGTAGACAGTATTTTCCACATAAACCTCTTCTTGATAGAGAGATCATGCCTTTGTGGCAGGTACCAGATCATTATCTCCTTAAAGACACTCTATGCACTTAGAGAGCTGAAAGGAACCAAGTGTCATAGCAAACATAAATGACATGCATGTAGGCTCTAGCATATAGAACTCCTTCATTAGGTTAAAGAAAGAGCAAAAAAAAAATTCTCAATAACCACTGATAGTTCTATTAGCCAACAAATAGATCCTCTTTTCAAATTAAATATATTAAATCATATTTTTTTATCAATTTAAGGCTTATAGTTATCTATTAGGTGGAAAATGTTAAACTAGTCTGAAGACAGAGCCCATCTGAAGACCCGTAAGTGCAATTGCACTATTATCTGAGGGAAAACTGATTTAAGCCACGTAGTCACCGTATAAGCAATAAGAAACTCAACATGTGGTTCCACTGCTATATTCTGGCTCATGATCTTGCACTAGTTGGCCATGCACTAAGAACAATGGTGGCTATTGGTCCTATGTTGCCTGTCAGGTGGAGACCTTGTACCACAAGTAGCATTTTAGAAGATACGAATGAAGGTAATATGTATTATTTAAGTTTTTGACACATGGTTTCATTACAAACAGCGTGATAAAGGAATGATGGGTAGTAATGTCCTGTGTCCAACCCATTTCTTTGTCTCTATATACAGTTGCATTCTGTCATGATTTCTTTTCCCCAGGAAATATTCTCTCTTTTGCACACATGAACAGCCCTTTAAACATAGTATGTACTAATATTGTCTCACATAAGCACTTCATAGACCATCAAAGATTCAACTAAACCTATATAAATAATGTCTGTTAAAAACCAGCCAGCTAATATCCATGTCCTTTTAAACACAGAAACTTCTTTTGGCATATGTCCCAAATAAGTTTGCATTCCACACAGGCACTCCAGAGGCAACTTTTTTAAAGATGTGAACAGATATCAGGGCCCAAACCAAAAGTGTCTCCATACCAAAAGGGAAAATTTGCTTTTACTAATTACTGCAGTTACTTCTGAAAACAGAGTCGCTATCTGGATGAGTTCAGGCCACTAATATCTATCCACATTTCTGAAGAGTGGAAATGAAATCCTGAAATTTGAAACCAGGAGCATCAAGTTTCAAACTCCAAAATATCCTGACCAAGCACAGTGTGATTACCCCAAGCTTTGAGGTAATGCATAAAGCCTCCATATGAGAAGAGATTGTGACTTTGGTTTCCGGGTACTGTTAACTTAGCTGACTGAACTCTTTTGCTGATGTCTGTGAGCCTGACAGCTACTTTTGACATTTTTGACAAAATACAGTTTCACTGGTGCTGCACATTAGTCCATTACCTTGGAAACAATGGTGGTGATGGTTGGACGCAGGGTCTGTACACTGTTCCTCAAAACAGAAGATGTTAAAGGAGGTGAGAGGAGGAAAGTGAAGAAGGTGGGACTAACTGAGAGACATTGCTACTTAGGTCAATTGACAAAAGGAAGGTTAGGTTCTAGTAAGTTCTTTGGTGTAAATTCCCCCAAAGGCAATCATGTGCTCCTTCTTTCTTTCTAGCTCCGACTTCTCTATGAGTGCAATCCTATGGCTTTCATCATTGAGCAGGCAGGTGGGATGGCAACTACAGGGACTGAGGCGGTGTTGGATGTGAAACCTGAGAGTCTTCACCAGAGAGTCCCTCTCATCCTTGGTTCTCCAGAGGATGTGCAAGAATACCTCACTTGTGTACAGAAACACCAGAAGAGCAGTTAAAGGCTTTTTGGCATCAGACCTTGCTCATCCATCTTCAGTCTGCAAGAAAAGCCATACCTTTCAAGATGATGGATTCTAGCAAGTAGCACCCATCTCCAAGTGAAAATCCCACTTTATGAGAACAAGAAAAATAGTGAAAATGGCTGATGGGATAAACAAAAATTTCATTTTTTCTTGCAGACAAATGTAAAAAAAAATCCTCTATCTCTGATTTATGAAGTGCAAATTTAGAGACAGAGGCCTGATTGTTAAACAGGAGCAAATTACTTTATATATTATTAAGAAAGAAAGTGGATTGTGTCAGTACCCTCATTTGATCTGAAGCTTTACATCTGAAGCTACATGGTTGGCATGGTTTTCACATCAACATTTGCAATGCCATTATCTGGATTTTGTGTCAGAGGTTAATTGCAAGGTGCTTTTTATCTTGACAGCCCTGAGAAGAACAAAAGTCTCATGTTGTCAGAAATAGTGTTTTTAAGCTTCGAATTATATATGTCTTGGGTAATTAATAAAGATGAAGAGGCTGCAATGTTGCCAGCGTAATTCAATTCTCATAGAACAGGAAAATGCCTTGTGTTATTTACAGACAGGTAATCGTCAGTGGCACAAATTCCAATAAACCATTGCTATGGATGTGACACTCAAATCATGCCTATTCCCTGTTTATCCATTGTCCTTTGCAACGGAAGATCAGCTATCACCACAAAGCTGTTACACCTCCATTTTCTTTGAAAGGTTCTAATTTCGGATTGAAGCTTGCCCTTTTCTACACGTTATACTGGCATTCCTACCCACCTCCAGTATACCCGTCCTGTCAGTACCCTAGTGCTGTCTCAGGTTTGACACTGCCTTAGGAGATTGGGAATCAGCTCTGACGCTAGCCGGCATTCATTACAACGAGAGCAAAAATTATTAATTAAGAGAAATGTGTGATTATGTTAAGTGACAAGGGTGTGAAAACTGGGCTTTAGGTCACTTTTAGTATTAGATATCCTGAGACCTTTTTAAGCCTCCTGTCTCATGATATGGATGTTTGTTTTGGCAACCATCTTGCTGTAAGCAGTTCCTGCCCCTACTGCTCATTTTCACCACTACTCCACACCCTCAGTCATGGGGTACATGGAGTAGTGTTGTCTTGTATGCTGGTACAAGACTTATTAAGGACATTCTGTGAATTGCAGCAGGACACAGGAGAATTTCATGCCAGAATAGAGTTTTGTGCCAGGAAACTCCAATGTCTATTTTTAAACTTACAACTATGTTCTACTATTCAAAAAGAAGAAGCAGGCTGAACAAAGGCAAACAGCAAATTATAGAGCACACGGATTTATCCTTAGGCATTGTTATCCCAGGGGTGAGGATCTGCTTTCAGTACTGCTTCAGGTACCAAAGCACTCTTTTCACAGGTGTTAATCTGGCACTCTGTAAAGCTGTAACAGTGACAACTGCCCAGGATCAGCAAGTACAGTGTGTACTTGTTTATTCTGCTCCTCGTCATGTGCTTCCTGAATCTCTGCTTTCAACAGCAAAATGCACAGAGCACTTAAATCCTGGAGAATTAAGAGGAGCCAGAAAAACCTGTGAGGGTTTAGGTAATAGCAAACTTTATACTGGAAAACACAATTGTGCACTGACTGTGAAAGCTAGTAAATCAATTTTCCTTCCGTCACTGATTTACTGAGAAAGTTTGTTGCATTTTTAAAATCAGGAGGTGATCCTGCTCCTCTGCTCTGCTCTTGTGAGACCTCACCTGGAGTATTGTGTGCAGTTCTGGTGTCCTCAGCATAAAAAGGACATGGAACTGCTGGAACAAGTCCAGAGGAGGGCCACGAGGATGATCAGGGGACTGGAGCACCTCCCGTATGAAGACAGGCTGAGGAAGTTGGGGCTGTTCATTCTGGAGAAGAGAAGGCTGCGTGGAGACCTCATAGCAGCCTTCCAGTATCTGAAGGGGGCCTATAGGGATTCTGGGGAGGGACTCTTCATCAGGGACTGTAGTGATAGGACAAGGGGTAATGGATTAAAAGGGCCATGAGAAATTATTAAAGACAGAGCAAGAATAGGGTACTCCCCAGTGTAACCACAGGGCCTCTAATAATAAGCCCTTTTCAGGGAAATGCTGATTTGTATAGCAGTGGGTATACACACGCTTAATGACTAAGATCAGTGTTCCTGTGCTGGCAGTTAAATTATATATCTACACAGTGCAATATGTAAGTCATTCAGTGCCCTGATGCCAGTGTAGAATCACAGAATAGTTAGGGTTGGAAAGGACCTCAAGATCATCTAGTTCCAAGCCCCCTGCCATGGGCAGGGACACCTCACAGTAAACTATGTGACCCAAGGCTCTGTCCAACCTGGCCTTGAACACCGCCAGGGATGGAGCACTCACCTCCTTTGACCTGCTGGTCACACTCCTTTTGATGCAGCCCAGGATATGGATAAATCAGCAGCACCTGAGTTGCCTTCATTTAAGTATGTTTTCACAGCAAAACCGTCATATAATCCCAGCTGCTAGACTTCCCATGACTTTCTTTTTTCCCTGAATTTACACCAGAAACACCTGTTAGTGAAGGAGCTAGCTCTACCTCACCCACCTGACAAACAACTGATGTTTGTATGGCTGTTGAAGCTTAAATGATAATGCTTATATTTTGCAGGCTGCAGGGTGGCTGGTATCTACAAAGAGATCAGTATCTTCCCTGTATAAACAACCCATGCAAACCCCAAGTGCAGATTAAGAAAGCAGTGACTTTGGTGTGAACTGTGGATTTTCTTTGCCAGAGTTCTACTTTAATGTACCACATCTATACTGTTTTCCTAAGTACTTCTGTGATACCTGCTGCATCTAGTACAACCTTGCAGAAAGACTGTTGTATGGAGCCCTTCTTAAACCATCATGACAAAGTTTTCAGTTTCCCTTTCCAGTGCGATACCACTTCAGACCATTTCTCCAGAGCTCTCCAACACAAATCACAGGGTGTCTGTGGAGGGGGGGGACGGTCACGATCTACAAAGCCCTTGCACTACTGAACCACAACTTCCCTTTACTGTCAGCTGCTAGGGTGTCTGAGGGCATCCAGACAGCTGAGAAAACAAGACTTAGCTTGTTGTTGTTGTTGTTTGTTCTTGTTTAAGAGTCCAGAGACTGCATCTAGTGGTTGGAGCAGTGACAGAGGGGATGTACCACTAGCTGCCATCAATGCTGTCTAGAGGAGAGAGGAAGCTGGCATGGACCAGCGCTCACTGCTGAACTGAAGGTGATGCTTACTGCTCTGCTTACTGAAGGTGATGCCAGGTATTATTCCTTGGATACTCATCAGCATGATACAAAATTATAAATACATGGAAACACCATGTACATGAAAGAACAGACACACATTTAAATATTAGCTCACATGTGTGCCTTTGTGTTAGTATCTAATGGTTTCTTATAAAATTATATATAAACTATATATTTTATATAGGTTTTTTAATATGGTTTTATATATAAACCAATGCCAGCTTGATTTCCTATTACTTTTGGAGGAGGACATGGGAAGGAAGGTATACTAGTTGTATTGTACCAGGTATGTAACAAATATGGCTATTCTTAAAGCACTGGTTTGTGACTTGTTGCAAACCTAATTCTTATTTCCAGTTGCAGAACACGTTTGCATTATTTCAGAAGTAAAATAAAAGCCAACCACCTAAACCTGGGGGTATCCAATAGCACAAGAAAACGCAGAAACCGCAGCAGTCTATTATAAATGAGCAGATGTTCACCAATTGCTTTGACTGGAAATTAAGTCAGTCTGAACAGCTAGCAGCAGAGTTGGCCTTGTGACTGCAATCACAAGACGAGGGATCAGAGAACAGGTTGAGGCTGGCAGGCTTCCCACCCAGCTTGCGGTGCCCAGCCTGCCTGTGCTGCTGCAGGCAGCTGATCCTGGACCCTCTGCAGTGGGAGCTCACGCTCCCATGACAAACCAAGGCAGCTGAAATGGAGATGCTGTTTGAAATGTTGGCTCAAACATGCCTTTGGGCATTTGTATCAAAAGTCAGTACTTTTATTCTGTTTTCCATGAAACGCACAGAGTTTTGATGTTTGGGTTTGGTTTGTTGTTTTTTTTTTTTTTTTTTTTTTTTAAATAAAGACAATCGATATTTGTGGAAAAAATCAGGCAAGACTTTCCTTTCTTTGTAAAATGGAAGCAGTATACTTCAGGCTAATTACAGAGAAAGCTCAAGAAAGCGCTCTCAGTACACAGCTTATACTACCCAGTCGGGCTCACTGTGAGAAAAGGGTCATGGGTACCTATGAAACAGAAGTGAGGGATTAACAAGGGGAAAGATCATTAAATCCTTCAAAACATCAAAGATAGAAGTTTCTGTTTTCCAGAGATATCCAATGCCCAAATGTGGGTAAAGCAGCAAACAAAATGAACACTGAGCTAGAGGATCTGCAGGCAGCCACCCAAAGGTACAAAACAGTCCCTACCATTCAGGCTTTATGTCATCGTGAGCAATATTCACAAACCCCAGGCACTGGTACTGAAAACACTTCCAGGTTTTGTTCCTGGCTTTCTGCAAATACAGATGTGGTTTCAGTAAACAAAAATAAACACCTCAAACCAAGCATGTGACCTGATTCCACTGAACTGATTTTGCTACTGCATGGAGACAGGCGTCAGACACATTTTCCCCCGGAGATCTGCCTGGGGTGGGAATTGCTCTTGCCCAGTGCAATGATTTACATCGCGGATTTGCAGGATCCTGTTCATTAGGAGCCCAGCAGGTTTCTGGCAGTGGATTTTGCGTTCTGGCCACTCTGACCAATGAAGGGAGTTTGGTAGGCCAGGTTGGAGAGGGTGTTGGCCAGGAAAGCTATGTACTCACACGCTGATAAACACAGTTTGGCCTAAGTATTCTTGTCAGCTGCAGAGCAGATCACCCAGGGCATATTTTATCACTTTTGAAGAGACTCCTCCACAGAGGAGATAATACACCCGCTCAATTACCCGCTCAGCTGTGCTGGTGCTGAATGTGCAAGGCCAGCCTAATCCCAGCCCGGGGGACAACTGTTAGTGATGTCTCATCGATTCAGCACTGCACTCAGTTGCACTGCCCGCACATGCCCCGGAACTAAAGTCGACTTCTCCCCACGCCCAGCTGCGGGAGCAGCGGTCTCGGGATCACATGCTGAGAAAAGCACTGCTCTGAGACACCAGTGTGCCCTGCGCCTGCCTACGAGGGTACGCACTCTCTGTGTTCTGCCCTTTTGATTGCCTGGTTTCCTGTTTTGTTCCACACAAAACAATTTTCTCTCTCTTTTAACAACTCAGTGTGATTTGCTATTCCAAAACAGGAAGAGAAAAAGAAGATGCTCAAATGAAAAGAAAGCAGGAAAGATAAATGGAAGGGAAAGAGCCACACAGGCAAAGGTGTATCTGGAATTTAAAGTCATGAAAAGAGCAAGAATGGGGATGGTTAGTTTTTAGCTGTGTTGAGCCTACACTTGGAGAAAACAAAGCCAAACAAAGGTAGCCTTCTCCCAGATGTACATGCACCGCTGTTAGTCAGCTGCATGGACTCTGCCAGGCAGCCTCACTGCTTTTGGCCTTTTTAACTCTCCCACTCCTCAGCAATGTGCCAGTTTAGATTAAAAACTTGCTGGGAAGAGAGGTTCTCTTGCTTTTTTGTTTTACAGAGCGCCTAATAAAATGGGACTATGAAGTTTGTTTAAATGTCTGGAAATAGTACAGCTGAAGTAACACTTCAAAACAATTCCTGATGGGCTTCCTGCGACAACAGTTTTGCTTCCGAAATGCTCTGCTATATTGTGAGAGGAATGTGATCAAACCTCATAAAAGCACTGAATCAGAAAACACAGGTCCCCTCCAATTCTTCTGTGACTAGCGAGACACTAATAGCCAAATGGCAGCAGTATTTATCCTTAATCTTTGCACAAGGTATTATAATTTCTGTATAAACACAGAGAGAAGTTTATTTCAACTACAGACGATTACTATCATAAATCTCCAAAAGCCAATGCAGTTTCATATCACAGCTGATACTTTCAGCATGTATTTCCTATTCAAAAAAAACACCCTGCTGTCAGCCAGTGCTTCATGCTTCTATGAGGAATGCAACTGCAATACTAATAAACATGGCTGAGCAGAAGGAATGTTAAGAGGGCTATAGAGAAGAACTTGCATTCACAATTCTTGCATTGCTGTGGCATAATTGTAAAAGATTGTGGTATGTGCTTGGCCATACACATATCTAGCATAACTGGGCACCTGCAGAAACAGCAATGAACTGTTTTGAGAGCTCTGTGGGCAGCCCTGTCTAGGCTTTTTTTTCTGTGACTAGTTGCCAGTCTCATAAATTGATTTATTAGAGATAGATCTAGAGATTCTGACTCCTTTTTAAGTGCGAAAGACCACCTGTGGTTTTTCAGAAAAGTGTGTAAGAAAGGTGAAAAACCACCTGTGGTTTTTCAGACTTGGCCAATTTTATTTCATTTGACTTTCAGATTTTAAGCAAAATCAATTGTGTCCCACGACATGTGCTGCAGCCTCAAGGAGTTCTCAACATCCCATTTCAGCATCCCAGGCATCCTAAGCCGGTTTGAGTGTCTAACAGCCCAGCATTTATTTTAAACGGTTTTATGTCACTGTACACATGCTGTACAGGAAGCTTTTTCTGGTAATTAAAAAAATGCCAACTTAATCATTAAAACCAAAACTTGTATATTTCCACAGTGGTTCCCAAGATTGTGATTTTCCCATGTAGACACATGAAGTCTACATGGGAGGAGAGAGCTTCAGCGGGTCCTCGGTGGCACCCCAGTAGAGTGCATTTAAACCACCGTTGCCCAGGAGGAACACACATTAACACAGATGAAGAACTTACTTTGAAACTAGAATTTAAACCCTGATGAATGTCCAGAGTAGATCAGATGTCACAAAGCATATGGCTGACCTTTACCAGGCTGGAAAGTCGTATCTTTCCTTGCTCACATCTCAGCCCAACCACAGTCTTGCCCTGGAGGCCCTCACAAAGCCAGCTCTACCCAGAACTGTCTTCTGAAGGTGGCTCTGGAGAGAAGTAGCTCACTCTCTGACTTTGCTTTGTCTTTGACCCCTTCTTTTGAAACCAGAAGAGCTGCCAAAGGTAAAGTAGCAGGTATCAGAGCTGCAGCACCACACCTGCCAACACACATTATTTCTAAAACATGTATTTCCACCATCACTTTGTTGAGAAAGGCTATCAGGTTTTGCTCAGAAGTAGGTTTTGCATCTCCTGAAGGTGGTCAGAAGTCTAATTGAACAAAGCAAGGAAGAAGCATTTTAAAAAGAACACAGTATGTATTATATAAATACCTGTCTTCATGGTTTCCTTGCCCCTTTACTCACAAAGGTTGGTGGTAGCTCTTCAACACGCTAGCACGATGGAAACGAAAACTGCCGCATAAATAAAGTTTTAAGACCACTGGAAAACGTATAATCATGCAACTTAGCATAAAAAAAAGCAAGCAAGCAAGCAAGTTCTCTGTGAACACAAGTGAAGGTGGTTTCTACTGAGGACCCCAATATATCTAATCAGTCCATGGATCAGGTCTCCAGCATATAGAGTTTCCTCCCTGAAGTTAAAGTTTCAGGTTGGGCTTCTTGCCTGTTTTCAGGTGAGCCTTGTTGCACATCACCTAGGTTCAGCTTTGGAATTGAATCTTTGTGAATGAAATGTTGTGTCGGATTATATCCTTTCTTCCAAATGCTTTAGGTGCCCCTGCAATTAAATTAAATTTCACCAATGATTTGATAATGGCCTGCAGAAGAGAAGGCTCCAGGGAGACCTATAAGGAATCTGGAGAGAGACTTTTTACAAGGGCAGGTGGGAATGGCTTTAAACTGGAAGAGGGTATATTTAGATTAGATATTAGGAGAAGTTCTTTATTATGAGACTGGTGTGACACTGGAACAGGTTGCCCAGAGAAGCTGTAGATCCCTCATCCCTGGAAGTGTTTAAGGTCAGGTTGGACAGGGCTTTGAGCCACCTGGCCTAGTGGAAGGTGTGGCATGGGGGTTGGAACTAGACGACATTTCAGGTCTCTTCTAATCCAAACCATTCCATGATTCTATGATAAAGCCCTGATTACAGAATGAGAGAAAACATCCCCATTAGTGATTTCATCTTGAACAATTCTTTCTACAAAACAGTGTATTAGTCAAGTCAGTACTTCCTGCTACGACTTCCCAACAAAATGAGGGAAAGGTACTGGGACACACTGCAACTAAAAATAGGCTCTCAATCTATCATGTACCTTTAAAGTGCAAAAAGAGCTAGGAAGCAAAAGCATCAGTTTACGTTATCACAGCTATCCAAGTATACTCAATCCTTGGTTAATAGCCAGAAACTGAAGTTAATCTCAAATAAGTAAAAACTGATTAAGCATAAGAGATACATGGCAGGATTTTTTATTTCTTCAATGAGATTAATTAAAGACCAAATGCTGCTTAACTGATGCTCAGAAGCTAGAGTTTTTGTAATTTTATTTGTTTTTATGGATATTCCTATTTTCCTATGCCTCTGGTTGCCTCAGAATGATGGGTTTGCTGAGTGTCCTCATGCAGATCACCAGTTAATCATTCACTATAGCAGAACTTCACTGACACAACTCATCACATTTGGCTTTCCTGTAAGGTTTCAACAGTGTGAGATGACAAATATTTTGTCACTGTAGCCCTTCAAAGTATTTTGAAAATTACTTTCATGTATGGATTGTGTAGGGGGATAATAAGCTTATTTGTTCCACTGATAATGTTAAGAAACTGATGTTAACATTAGCAAAGATGAAAAACCATGCACATTAAAAAAACACACACCTCTCCCCCACCCCAAATAACAAAACAACCCCCCCACCCAAGAAAAAACCAAAACCAACCAAAAAATCCATTCTACTTAACAGTCACAGGTAGAATGAGAAAAAGACCGCTTTTAAAGGGAAAATAAAGCTTCCAATGACAGTTAAATTCATTTCTTACCGCAGTTCAAAGAACAGACACTTCATGTGTGAGTTGAATAATTCCTTTTCATGGTTCTCCTTGCTTCAAGAGTACTTGCCTTTAGAAACTCATGACCAGCTACTGATAAACAGTCATTCATCAAGCAGATCAGGGGAACTTAAGATACCTTTAGGTCAAGCACACGAAACAAAATGCAAGGTCTTTTTTCTTCCCAAATTTAAATAAAACAGGAAAGCAAGCAAGGAATGCACTGCTTTATCACTATGCAGAATTGCCATCTACCATGCACGTAACACAGTGTCCGAATCACGTATTTAGGTATGTATAAGACCCCATTAGCAACAGTAGCTGTAACAAGCAGGGCCCAAACACAGCAGTCCAGATAGGATGTTTTAGTGGTAATACCTGTGCATTAGTACCTTTATAAATAAAACATCTTGTAATAAATGCAACTTCAGCTATCAGCAGGAATATAAAACCAAAGAAAATCTGGAAAGAAAAATGCTGGCACACAGCCAGAGGGCTATAATTACTCACAGCTTTTCTGGGAACAACTCAGCAGCTTTCTCTGTGCATGCATAATGTGTATTTGCTCTATCTTCAGAAAGGAACAACTTTCGAGAGCGATGACACTTTGCCCAACAGAATATACCATTATGGAATCATTTGCTATTTTGTAATGGTACTTCTGAAGTAAATGAAACAGGTCTACAGAAGATAGGGCCACTGCAGTGGAATTGCGAAAACAGACTTAATGTAATTCTTGAAATGTCACAGATTTTAAGTTTCTACCACTTTGCCTACCTCCAACTTATACAAAATTTTACTGTTTTAGTGTCATGTAAGGCAACAGTGGGTGAAGCTGTTTATTCAGTTATCTGCATGACCTGAGCTACCCTGTCCCCTTATTGATTATTTCACTCAGAAGAGAGGATGTTCAGCCAGAACCATCAGCAAGTTTTAATGCATACAAATAGTGGTATTATCACATTTTACTTCAAAAAAATTCAGAGGCTGATGAGTCTTTTGTGAACTACATTCCTATTCATGTGCATATACTTTGGGAAGTTACGTCCTTTTCTTTTCCCATCTGTTCATGAATACCTTGTTTTCACAGCAGCTTTTATTAACCTTGGCTTTTGTAACCAAACACCTGTGCCCACTGCCCATTATTTTACAGCACTTCAAGTTCTAGCAGGCTTTTTAGTAGTCTCTCCCTACACTGGATATTCTCACTGTCTTGTTTTAATCAGTATAGGAAACCAGCAGCATTTTAAGTATTACTAAGCTCACAGTAATGTCAGCTTCCAGGATTAAAAAACTGTTCAGACTGGTCTCTGTCAACCCCCAGGTCTGGGGAAGCAAGAACGAAAAACAGCTACATAAGCTGATACAGTCCAGGGCTGGCAGTGTTTTCATCTTGCCTCCCATTTTGAATGTGTATACCACTCTTTCCTTCTGACCATAAACCTTCAGAGGACTACCAGTTGAGCTCCGCATTCATTTCCTCCATAGGTATGGACGCTCTCCATAACAGGCTTAGCAAGACAATAGCTAAACTCTAACCGGTATTTCAGCTCTGTGGCTTCTTAAATAGCTACTAGGCTGAGGGAGGTTCTTCCTAAAATAAAAAATTAAGTAAGATCTCACGGGCAGATTCCCTGTGAAGGAATTCATCCACAAACAGCACATAGCACAACTGAGCACTAGCTTTGATTGTTCCAAGTAACTCATCTTGTTTTTATTTCAAGAAGTAATTATGGAATGCAAGCTCAAGGCTTATTTTATCAGCAAAGATATTCAGCTTCTGTAATGTGCAGTCCAAGTGTTCCCTTGCATGCATGGTTATCAGTTTCAGGGAAGATACTGTACTTAAAACAGAAACAACACTTTCATAAAATCTCAAGTGGTGCTGGTTAATCTGCAGGACTAGGCTCCTTCCCCTCCAGCCCAAGTGTGAGAGGAGGCAAAAACAATGCAAGTCTTCCCCCCAGCTGTTTTTGGTGCTAACAATTCACCCTCCTCTGCGGAAACCACTGTTACCAAAACCGCATCTAAACAAGAGTATGTAACAGTAATCACATTTCAGCAGCATACATATTCACAGAGGAAAAAAGTTCTTTCAGGGAGGAGATACAGGGCACAGTGTAAATCACTACAGTTCGCTCAGCCACTGACTATCCAAGGACTGAGAATGGCCCAACTTCACTTTCCATAGGAGCGAAATTCCTGTCAGCTCCCCCATCCCCACACTTCTTTCCCCAGACAAAGCTGATGTACAGGCAGAATACGTTAGGACAATAAATGCTATCTCAAGAACCAAGCTTTCTCTCTGGATAGCCCAGGTGCTTTGGGTGTTCCTGCTATATCCTACAGTGCTCAAAGGAGACAACTGCTCTAACATAAGTGTAGTACTTTGAGGTGGCATAAGAAAACAGTGATGGTATTAAACCTAAGCGAGTATCAGCTGCTGCATGCAGGAAAAAGACTGAGAAACTTTGTAGCAAAGTACAAAGAACAAGAGATACCATCAGATCTGGGTCATGGGACTACACCAAAATTCATTTACAGATGCAGTCTAGGCATCAAGTCCTTTTGAAGAATAAGGATCGTATTTTCAGTCACTTCTACATTTTAGCTGATAAAATGAAAAGTTGAAAAATGTCTTTGTGTCACAAATACTACAGTTTATAACAGCTGTTAACCATTCCCAGATAGATAGGGTTGTGTTTTAGTAACTGACAAAGAGGCATGAATACAAACTTCAGCTAGTTGTATGATTTAGGATGCCCATTTGATAGAGTCTCAAGTGGAAAAAACACATATTAAACAGCCAAGTCATCCGTACACACTGGAAATTAAGGATTTATTTATAAAGTAAACCTTTGGACATATTGTAATTCTTTAGAAAAAAAGGAAAAATACAAAGAAGAATCTATTAGATTAACCAGTCAAGCCAGCAATATTACAAGCTGTTTACATACCAACATTTACATTAATTTAAAACAAGTGGCATGTCACCAACATGTAAGACATACTTCAAAAGTTAAAAAAAAAATAAAATCAAGTTGACTTTTGAAGGATACAAGTCTACCACATGTAGACCAAACATGGGTTCGGTCATTCAGTTTAAAATCCCCTCTTGTGCTGAAATGTTCAGTCTTCAAATTATACAAGTGGATAGCTAGCAGCTGTTGCTATTCCACAGTGGTTCTTCCTGTCCTTGGCCATGTAGATATATCCTTTGTCACCCCACTTCTCACCCCAGCTGAAAACAGAAGGATTTATTTTCATACTCAGAAGAGACTTCACCCTTCCCCCACTCTCCCCCATATTTACATTGAAAACTGCTACCTTCCATTTGTGGAGTTAAAAATCAAGATAGCTGCAGCCAAACTAAAGTGCTTTCCAGCAATTAAAGGCATGCTGGAGAAGCACCTCAAGCTCACAGAAGGGTGAGCCATCCTCTCATGAGGTGGAGACCTTAACATGCAATCCTCAATTACAAGTGCCTGAACCTCAGACACTGCCCCCAGCCAACTCTAAGGGAAGACCAAGACTGCAAGCAGCATTTGAGGGTGGTGCCCCATTACTGCTGAGAACATGAGACAAGCTCATGTGACATGCCCTTCAGCTTTAATTTATTGTTTTCTCTCCAACCTAGGAGGTAACTCCCTCTTCAAAGTTCAACTGTTACCCTATTTCACACAGTGAGCAGTGCTCTGCTTCCAAAAAATCCATTATACCCTCACAAACTTGCTTCCTCTCACTCTCCTCTGCTCCACCACTTTAGCATCTGCTAGCTTTATAGGCTGTTGCACTACTGAGCTCCCCTGAATTAACTGAAAAAGCAGAAGAATGAGTTTGCTGCTTTGGTTCTACTTAATTAGGCTGCCAGCAGCACAAGCTGGGTTTAACTTCTGCATACAATACAACCTGGAAACTGTTCCCATATTTTTCATGCAGTTTTTAATTGCTGTTGCCTTTCCATCCGTGCACTAGAAGTGACAAACTACCTTTCCTTCCCCCCCTATCCCCAGAGGGTACAAAGCATAGACAGCGATCTTACCTGTTCTTGACAATCCAGTATTTCTTCCCATCTACATCTTCCCCCTCAAAGCCATAACCTACAACCAGAACACCATGGTCCAGGTCTTCACTGCTGCAGTCGGGTTCATAGTAGATACCTGCAGAGACATAAGCACACATGTGAACAAGCTCATCTGCAGGAAGCTCTTCTCCCTCACCAGAAGTCCTGCATATTTCAAATTAAATGATGCACAGCCTCTTGAAAGTCATAGAGAAAGGAGTCTTAAGTGAAGGGTATCACAGCAGAAACTGAAGGACAAGTACACAGATATGTAAAAGAAATGTGAAGTGTGGAGAACCTGGAGTAGAATTCAAATGACTCCTGACGATGTCAGCATCATAATTGTGGGTTTTTTTCACCTGTTAAACTGAAGGGTAATGAATGCCGAGTATTAAAAATAACTTAATAAAAAAAAAAAGCAGAGTTCTGTGCATTCAAGTTGCTAACAAATCCCCACCTGACTGATAAAACTGGAATGAAGAATGGCCTGCATCAATAGCAACAGACACTGGACCCACAGCTGCTACTGCTTTCATGAGAGCTCTTTCATGTCCTTGAGGGATGTCAACAAAGCCAGTGTCATTAGCAGCATTGTACTCTGCCTTGTAGCGACAGTCTTCATCATCCTAAATAAAAAGAAAGCCCTAGTTATTACATAGTCGTCCTCTTAACACAGAGGTGAGCACATGAGCCTTCAGACATCCTAGGACTTTGCTGCCTTGAAAACAAGGCACTTAAGAGGCTCCAATTGCTTCAGCAATGCTTTGAAAGAGCAGAGGGAGAACACAGAAGGGGCTTTTGAGTTTCTCAAAGTTACAGAAAAAGTGCAGGGAAGTGGAGCCCAAAAGGAAAAATTCACCAGTATGCAAAGGATCATCACATCCTGGAATCCTGCCTTTTTCGGTGAGCAGGACAAATGTGTTTTCAGGGAGGAAAGAAGCCCAGAATGCATTAATGGGCAATGCAAGAGAGCCAAGTATTCGTTAATTACTAAGCAATCCAGAAACTGCTCACTGAGCAAGCACTTAAAATCCACAATTTTAGCCTGTCATACCTTGATGAACGGTACAGAATGATTTGGAAGTTAGTCATTTGTATCATATGACCTTACATACTTTTTTTACTTTTTCTCCAATAAAGAATGAAGCCGAACTGTTAGTGTCACAGGCATTTACCTCAGGAGAGAGGCCTAGTTTGGCAGTTAGGCCATGTGAAATGTAAACAGGCTGGAGCAAGCACATCCCTCCCTCATGTGGCAACTTAAATACTAAAGTTGCATCCCTGAACTAAAGGGACACAAAAATACACCTCAGTTGCTTACTTTTTATACTCAGCATGTTAGGCACTTTCTATTATCCACTGGGATCTCTGTAACAGCCAAGATTAGGGAAAAAGTTGAGATTACAGGGATGCAGATGAAGAGGAACCAAATCCACAGGCTTCTTTCTCTGTTCCTCACAACAAATGGCATTGCTATTCTACATTAAGTCAACACTAAACTGAAAGGAAACGTACTCTGCAGTGAACAAAATTCTAAGCAGTCAAAATGTTAAACCATGGGCTCTCAAGTGATAGCACAATTTACCACTGTGCTTTTGTCCTTTCATGTCTGTTTAACTTTTGATAGAGATTTTAGAAGTCTGCCCATTATATGCATTTATGCACATTTAGTCTAGTGGCATTGCCAACAACTGTTGCTAAAAAACAAGTCACACTAGCTGCAAGAATTAATTTGTCTATGGGTAGCAACTGCAAAATAGCTCAGTTATGGGAAGCTGAATTGCACCCCTACAACTAAGCAGCACTGTTGACAAGGACTGGGTCCTGGTCTGGTGGGTCAACCAAGATAAGAAATGACATCTGATAGGAGGGCAGCAGTGAGGGAGAGCAGTATTTCCCCTAGTTTTTCCAAATGGTCTGGTAAGATTTTGACCTCAAAGAGCAGTGCAGTAAGTAATTCCTGCTGGGCCTAGCAGTCACTCTAGTTTTCTTAGGAAAGATGCAGCAGAAAGAACAGATGTACCTATTACTAGACATTTTTTCTCCAACACAGTTTGTCCACAAATGTGACACCTGCAATACCAAGTTCAGCTATTACACTTACCTTTGCAGTGTATGGGTAGGATTCCTCTGAATCAATTCCCCCATTATCCTGCACGTACTGGAAAGCCTGGTCCATAAGACCTCCATTGCAGCCTTGATTCCCCTCAGGGCGAGAACAGTCCACCAGATTCTGCTCACTCAGCGAAACAAGTTTGCCAGTTTTCCTGAAGTGCTGCCCTTCAAGAGCTCCTGTTGTGCTGAAAGCCCAGCAAGAGCCACACTGACCCTGAGGCACAAATGAAGTCACAAGTTACAAGTCTGGACAGATTAGGCTATTAGAGTTCCCTTATCACTGACCTAAGCACAGGAAAGCCCAACACAAAAGCCACAAGGCTAACTTCAGATTTACACTCCTAGCATGTGCAAGTGAAGGTATTACAGGCCTTTTGCGGTTCTTAAAGGTTTAGTACAGAATCCATAGAACATCCTAAGGGCATGCAGCAATTTTATCAAAATGGCACTCAATTTAGTAAGCTTGCCCTAGGCTTCATTAAAGAAGTCCATAGTTTTTCCTCTATGGAAGCAGACACAGCATTCAGGAAGCCAGATCTGTACCTAGTTAAAAATCCCCATTGGAGAATACCTGGTCTTTAACTGGAGTTACATATCCCTTCTCTCTCCAGTCTACTGATCGTGGCACTTCCAGGAAGCTGGGCTCAAGGAATTGGGATCCTCTGTACTTCCTTTCTGACTTCTTGTGTATATACCCATTCATCAGCTGTCTGAACTCCTCAGTTGTCTGAAGAAAATATAAGACATGGAGTCATCATCTATCACACACCGCTGTTTTGAACTGTGTTTCATTCCTCTGTACATACCATGTCACCAAACTGATTCATTCCCAACTTGTAGCTGTGTTTTCCTAATGTGTGATCCAGATTATGGAGTTCAATCATTTTCAGATTCTTCTCCCACACCACTCTTCTCCAGCTTTCCTCTCTCTAAGGGGCCAGAAAACAACATACTTCAAGGAGGCAGTTCAAACAAAGTTCACTTGCACAAGACTTATGTGCTTTGTAGATTACTTGAAACATAAGTCTGAATGCTGTTTGAGATGGTCTTTTTTGCCACCCTCGTAATAAAAACAAAGGGTACAGTACAGCTGAATCGATAACACAAACACAGGACAGGGACCTAGAAAAACAGGATTATCCTTCCCAAGCGCAGACCATAGTCAGTGTAGAAACAAAGCAGACATGACTCAGCTGGCAGGGCCCTGCTGAATGCGCTCAGAGCTTGCCGAGCAGAGCACGTATGCCCGGCGCTCACCTCATGGTACTCCTTGTTGTGCCACGACTTCCACAGCTGCCAGTGGCTGTCGAGCTCGGAGTCAACTCTCGGAGCGCCGAAGGCCAGCCCCAGGCACAGGCAGAGCGTGGTCAGGCACAGATTCATGATGGCAGATCTGCAGGGAACGGAGGAGCAGCGGTCAAACGGAGCAACGCGCCGGAGAGCTGCCCTCGGCTTCACAGCCCTGAGCAGCGAGGGGGATGCCCGACCCGAACCGGGCCTGTTCGCGATTCCCCCACCCCTGCATTACGCCGTTCAGTCACAGGAGAGGGGAGCAAGCCACGTTCTCCAAGCACCCCGGGCCCAGCCCGCTAAGCCGGCCGCCCCGGGCCCCGCTGAGCCCCCCTTCGGAGGCCCCACGATCTGAACCGGCCTCTGCCCGTTCCCCCCTGCGGGCCGGGCCCTCGGCCGCGGCTGTAAACAAGCTCGGGCGGCGGGGCTGGCGGGCCGGCATGGCGGCCCCATCCCGGCAGGAGCCGCTCCGCCGTAGCGCAGGGCCACCGCCCGCTCGGCCCGGAGCCGCAGCTCAGGCCCGCTCACCTCCCGGAACACGACCACCAGCCGGCTCACCTCCCGGTCCAACAACGCTCCGTCCCCGCCGCCCCTCTTATAGTCACCGCGGCTGTGCCCGCCCCGCCTCTCCGATTGGCGGCCGCGCCGGGCCTCGTTCCGCGGGGCCCCGCCTCCCTCCGGGGCCCGGGCGGTGGCCGGGCGAAGGGCCGGCGGGGCCTGGCGGCGCTGCTCCGCTGTCACCCGAGGCGGGGGCGGTCTGCCCCCCGCGGGGCACCAGTGTGGCAGTGCTGGAGGTGATGTGGGGCTGCCGTGGGGGCATCCCCCGGCGCCAAGGGAGCCGGTACACTGTGCAGTGTTTGTCTGAGTATTTATGATGGGTCCAGGCAGGCTGGAGAGAGTGGCAGCACGCCAGGACGGGTGGAGGATAACCTGGGGAGGACTTCAGGGTGGCAACTTTGACTAAGGAAAAAGAAAATCTGGAGGAAAAGGGCAAAAACGCAGGTTGCAGACCAGTTGAGGATGGCTTTTGCTCTGGTCAGCCTGCCAGGCTGCTCCTGTGCAGCAGTGGTGGTCTGTGGCCCTGAGGGTCCCAGCTCCTGCCAGGGGCCAGGCAAGGCGGATGTGCTTGCACCGAGTCTGGTAAGAGTCGGGCGTTTTACCACCAGTGTGTCTGGTGTTCCTATGCGCAGTGCCCAGCTGCTGGAAAGCACTGGGGGTTGCAGCACAGATGAGATACAGAGAGATTTACAGTCGTGGCCTGCATCAAGCCAGGAGTAGATAGACTTGGATTTTTGTCAGGAACTTGCTTTTTAGAGTGGAATAACTGCAAGAGCTGGTCAGGGTTCCCCCTTACACTCTTGTAAAGCCTGCATTTAGCTCGCAGACTTGAAAGCATGTATTTACAGTAAAAAACCGGGTTTGTAGACTGTTGCGCAACAGCAAAAAGGAAGAAATCATATGGTGTGCGCTTCTCCCTTTTTTGATGTCTTAAGACAGTGTGTCGTTAAAATGAGCAATACATGTTTCGTTACCACGATGATCCCAGGAACAGTCTCTGGCTCAGGGAAGCCCCAGAAAGCCAAATACATGAAGAGAAGTTGGAGGGATTGCTTTGTCTTTGCAAAGTATTTGTGTAAGTCTCCAGACACTGAACTAGTGTACTGATTCCACAAAAATATAGCCAACAATGGATCTCCTTGATTAGTGAGTGGTCATAAGCAAGCATTGGAAAGCCTCCAAGAAAAGAATATAATTTAGAGCTGAACCACTTACTTGGGTGAAAGCTCGCATATGAACACTCAGGACTGGTTTATCAGGATTGTTTATACATGTACAGCCATACCACTTTGAGCAAGAATGTAAAATGTAGAAGGGACTTCTTCAAAATAGGACTGCAGCAAATGTACATTGAGTACGTTACAATTGCTAGGAATTATTTGCACACCATTTTAATGTTTATTTGCTTTGCAAAGCTGTGTTATCAAATTCCTAATGGTCTTTGTGGCTGAAATTTCTGAAAGTTCTTGTTTTCCCTAAGTTGTTACATGGCTAGTAGGAGACTGACCATACAGAGACTCTGCAAACATCTTCTGAAGCAAGGAAGAGTGTGACATACCCTGCAACAACCAGCGCTGCATACTGGCACACTTTAGAAGAATTAGAATGTAGGTTTAAAAAATTAAGCTACATATCCTTGCGCTTTCTATTCAACCATTTGTATTTCCAGCTGTCAGACAACAGTTTCAAGACCAGCCTTTTCTAAGGAAAATAGCCCATTTCCTTACTTGTGAGTGAAAATGAAAATGCATACATTGAGTGAGACTACCATTTGTGTCTTCCCAGCATGAAACTTTTCACTACTTAACTAGTCCTCATGTAAATACCTTGGGAGAGTTAGATGAACTTCATACAATTTGGCTAATTCATAGTTAGGTTTTTTGGTAGTTTGTTGTTTTTGGTTTTTTGTTGGTTTTTTTTTTTTTTGTTGGTTCATTTGTGTTTTGTGATTTTTGTTTAGGTGATTTTTGTTTTGTTTTTTTTTTTTTAGGATTTTAGAAGTTTTGGTTTAACAGCTTTTTGCTGATATTTTCCATGCAGTGGGACTTCTCAGTCCTATTTGGGTTAGCTTTGTTTCTGCAGTTGTATCTGGTATCAACTGAACATTGAAAGGCTACAATTAAGTTCTCAATGAGCTATGGACAAGGACTTCTATCCTACAAGGGCAAGATGTTTAGCTAGCACGACAGGAGGTAAGGTCAAAATTAGAGTCTTGCACCATAAATCACATGTCTGCTGCTCTGTAATGCACCCTGAGATGCACCAAACCGATGCTTTTCTAGATAGTGTGAGGTCCTGTCTCTTTGGGGAGGTTACTGTGTAGTCAGCTAGCATGTGATACCACTGTGTTACATCTCCTTGTGAATACTCTTATGCACGTACACACACACAACTGCCAGGTACCATTTTTACTATGAAGATAACTTCACCCTACAAGTTTATTTATTATAGTAGATAGAATTTGTTGAAATTCTTGGAGGAGACAGCAATACTTTCACCTTCAGCGCATTGAGTTTGGCTTGCACTCAGTCATAACTGCTGTGTGGATGTACCAGTTCTCCAGGTATTTTTGAAAGGGAGCCTGGGAGCCCAGGTGCCTAAACATAGGCATATGCAAGGGAAATCTGTACCGCAACAGCTGTGGTCAGAACCTGGTCATCCCAAGACTGCCATTTAGAAACCTGTGATAGAAAGCTAGCCTAGTACTACCTCTAACTCCTGTATAAACTTTTCCTCCCTGGGAACTGATTATATTGTCATCAATGTGAAGACTGCCAACATGCTGCAGAGACTGCTTGTGACTGCGGACAAGATAAAAAAGTCATTCAGCACAGCTACTAGACATCCCTCTGTCCCAGCACCGTTCCTGCTGCTCCAGACTGGGCACTGTGATGTGTTTACATGCCAAACTGCAAATGCGGTATAGTCTGCTGAAGTCTGTTGAAGACATCTCTGTGATGGCTAGCAGCCATGACATGGTCTGGTGGCAGAATACTCCTTTCACATTAGCAGACTGAAGGTGTGAAATCAAGAGCTTCTTCAGTTCCTGTTCTTGAAAGCTCAGCTGCTCATCCAGTCCAGAGGAGGTCTAGATGGCCATGCTAATCACAGTAGTCACAGTCCTTTCTGCAATAACCTGAAGAGCAAAACTTGGAAGGAAGAAAGCCCTTGTCCGTTAAGTTAAATCTCTCCTGTTTGGAGGGTAACTTTCCAAATTGCTTTGAAAAAACAGCTTTTGAGGAGCTCTATGCGTGCAGAACTCCAACTCTTTTGCCAAAGGCATACCACACTTCTAAGATACAGGAATAACACGTTTTAATAACTGGTCATGTTTCCATTGCAACAGCTTAAGGATTGCTAACCTCCCTGTAGCTGTCTGATCCTACAAGTTACCAGATGGCAGAGGCCATGCATTTCTCAATATTCCCAAGAATGTGCACAGCAGCTTGTTGCCTCTGCACTTGGCGGGTGGTCTCAGCATGGATCTCCAGGGAACCATCTCCTCAACGTGAAACTCAGCTGCCACTGCACATCTCAGGTGCAGCACAGTCTTCCCCCTCTGGAACCACTCTACGTATTTGAATCTAGGATTTCTGAACTTGTTTTGTACTTCTAAATATTTTTTTCTTTTTTCTTCTCCTGGTAAAAGTAATGCAGAGGAAAGGGCCAACGTCAACCCGTATCTGCCAGAAAAAGACCCAGAAATCAAAACAGCAAAGCTCCTTTGTCATGGTAGTTGACTTGCAAAGCTACAATAGGCTGCGAGTGTATCAAAAACATCTGTGCAAAGTAAACAGAATAAGCTAACGTCACACTTAACTGTGACACGAATGTGTGCAGGGGCAACTCCCACAGACCAGCAATCTCAAGGTAACTCATGTACCATGATCATTACTGAAGTAAAAACAAGTGGTTTGTTTGGATGCCATTTATCCCAACAGCAAGGGAAGGAAATTTTATTTAGGCAAACATATTTTTTTTCATTACTATGAAGACTAGATTCAGGATCTTTATTCCTGGAATAAAAAAAGCTGACCTGGCTTACTTAAAAAGCTGTAACTGTGAACATGTTTATTTATACCATATCTGGCTTAAAACTGTGATTTATGAATGGACTTCTACAGCAGTATGATCTTAATCAAGGTGTATCTTAAAATGTTATTTACCCTCAAATAAAAAAAAAAACAAGAAACCCCCCCCAAAACACCCCCCCCCCCCAAAAAAAAAAAAAACAACCAAAAAAACACCTCAAAATAACTGAACAAAATTCATGTCATATAGTTACTTCTGTTCAGCCTGACATTGATCCGGTTTAGAAAAGTGCAGGCATATTGCAGAGCACTGTGCTGATTTACATTTATGTGTAAGAAATACCAGAGTCATACTTGTGTTTAGGAAAAAGAAACTTCAAAACATGAGGTCATAGAAAGTTTCAGAAAAATAATCATGTTTTTTCTTTTATTTTATGGTAAAGATTCTTCTTACAGAAGAAAGCACAGTAAGTTTCCAATACCAGAGTGACTATTTCAGAAAGCTAGGTGGATGTGGGAAGATAATTATAGAACAGATATCCTTGTGCCATCTTAAGAAATACTACTCACTTTAATAGTTATTTTTAGTGCCATTTTTTTTATGTAACTTGATTTGAATACGGCCTGGTAAAAAGGCTACTAAAAAGCATGAAGAGTTTCTCTTCTTCCTTAGAGCTCCATGCAAAGTAAGCAGCCTTCCTCCCCAACATGAGCATTCCTCACCAAAGATCTGAGGTGGGTCTGGAGTTTATAATATCCCTCTGGAATTAATAGCATTCATAAGCACCCACTTAAGAATCTTTGTTTTGGATTCTGTCTTGTAAAAAGTCAGATTCAAACTGTGCTTCAGCTATAGCACCCATAATGAAGTTAGTTGCATCATTATTAGGTTAGAAAAAGAAGCAACATGTGCTTCAAGGGAACATAGATAGGGTTCCATGAATTTTCTGAAGACCTGGGAGATGGCTGAGACACAATGACACAACCCCTTTGAAACACCTCTTTGTTTTCAGCAGTCTTGTGATCTCCCAGAATCATCATTTCCTCACCCAAGTGCCAGATAAGAAACTGCATTCCAGCTTCTCTGCTGGCCCACAAGGCAAAAGCGACTTCATTTGCATCTCAATGTCTTACCTGGTCACAAGAGTTGGGGAATGATGCAAGGAATTGCTTGCCTTGCAAGAAAGAAGGGGTGGGGGTCCTACTATCACCACTGCTTGGGGTAGAATTTCCCCAAGCAGTATAATTTTCCTGTGAGATTTTCTGATTAAGTTATTTTTGTGTGGGTGGAAATATGAGTTGGTTTGCTTTCTTTTCACTTAACCTTAACTTGTATTTTGTTTAGAGAGGCTAAATATTGAGTCATATTTGAAGTCAGCTTTGAATATTTGACCATGGTATAGCTCACGTACTCTAAAATGTCAAACCTCAGTCTGATCAATTCCTCAGTCTTTACTCAGTGTGTTCTCCTGATTTCTGGTGGGTAATCATTTCTGAGTTTTGGGAGACTTGTGATTTTAAAAGCTAACGGGGGAATAGTGGCAACATATGAGAAAGTATCATATTAAATTGCTTATGCAGAAGTTCATAAATACAGAATTATTTCCATGTTTTCTCTAAAATTTAAAGGGCATTGGGGTTCCCCCCCCCATACTAAAAAGGATACTTTTTTCAATTTTTACACAGAAGTAGTTAACTATTTTCTGACTCTCTTAATTTAGAATTTTATTGTAACAAGTTTGAAGTTTCAAATCTTGTCTGTATTGTAAAGTTTCTCTGACCGAGATCTATTTTTTACTGCCTATCTCTCCTGTAGAGATCACAGTGAAGACATTTTAACAGAATTCAAAGAAGGCTTTGGGGAGTATTTCTTATACTGTTTAATGTTTGAAATTACATTTTGATTTAAACAAATAATGATCCAACATTTCTGTTTTGAAATGCAAGCAGTAATTAAGTTCAGAGGGGTGTTAAGTCTTGCTTGAGTGCAATGTTTGTGCTTCTGCAAGGTGTTGTAAACAGTTACAGAGCACGAAGGAAAGATCTGTCTGTGTCCTGTTGTTCTTGGAGCATTGGTGTCTAAAGGGCAAGCTGACATGCTGGAAAGCATTTCCCATGATAAGGTTAGAGACTGTGAATGATGTGAGGAATTATTTTTAAACTGAAAAGTTACAGGCTGGGCTTCATTAACAGATCATGTGAGGGAAGGTTAAACAAAAGCTGCTTGCAGAAGAGGAGGGAGGTAATTGAAACAATCCAGTACTGGTTTAAAGTTTGTTTTCCTGAAAATCAGGTAAGAGGAAAGAGAGACCAGTGCATGTGCTTTTTGTGTGAGAGCAGTGGTGACTCACAACTGCTGCTATTCCCACTTTATAGGCAAAAAGAAGCCATGGTAAATCATAATTCATCTTTTTCCTCTCTTCAGTTAATCAGAATAAATGCAAGGTGTAGCTCATTTTGGGAGTGCGAACAGATGTGATATAAATCAGTGCAATAAGCATTGCCTTCCCTGTCTCTTGAGGACCACTTGAAGCATACTCAGCCCATTGAACACCAGCATGCTGGCATTTGCTGTCAGATTTACATAATTATTTCAAATATTATAGTAACAGTTTAATCACTGTTGCAGACACACACTGCACCAGGTCATTTATATGACCTTTCTGGTGGCCAAGGACCTGCTTGATTCGATTTGTCTCACTATCAGTAGTTTCTTTTGATCTCTCTTTGATTACCCTGGAACCATGGAGCATCCTAAATGTACATCCCAAAGCATCATGACAGCACAGCAGAAGGAGAAAGACTTTGTGCTGGTTGCTTATGGGGACTGAAAGTGAGTGTGCGCAAGAGGATGCAAGATGAAGCTGGTTTTGTCAGTGGCCAGCATGAAACAAGATATTTTTAGAACACATTTCACATCGTGGCAGTGTTGTGATGACTCCGTGAAAAGGCCATACATAGTGCAGCAGCTGCAGAGCTGAATATTGTGTCTCTGACTTGTCTCATGGCAGCTATAAGCTTATGTAATTTATAAACTCATGCAATTTCCTCTTGCTCCATATGGGAACATCCATAGGGAGTTTGCTAGACTTTACCCTTAGGCTTGCAGAAGGGCACAGTGAGACACAATATTTGTATGATTACTTCTCATCCCTGTCACCAGAGTCTTCCTCTTCTCTTATGGTAGGCAGTCTTTTTGTGTGTGATCATACAGTGCTAGAAAAGGGGACTGGCATGTGGTGGTCACTGTAGTGCCTATGGTAGCATACAACTATGCTGGACTGTGGCCCAGCTGCCTAATATTTGGGCCTGCTCAGATCCAAGCCGTATCATTCACATGTCAGCATCCTTTACTTGCAGATTCCTCCCTCCCTAAGCAGTATTGTTGTAAGTAAGAGTTTCAGGTAGCAACCAAATCAGGTACTTCACATACTGGCTTGCAACCAGCTCGTTACCTACAATACCCATGATTTCATTCAAAAATCTGAATTTTGCCCAGTACTGGAAAGGTGGTGATGAAGCCTCTTTGCCCAGGGTCTGTCACAATGCTGCATGCCAGAGTTGCCTTCTGCTCCCCTGCCCCTGCTAGCATCCCAAACACTTCCCATTAGCATGAAGAGCAGACAGCTAAGCACACACTGCAATCCAAACACAGCACTGGCTGCTTTCTCCCCCCAGTCCCAGTTAACTTTTTTTTTTTTCAGGATTTTGTGTTTCACTGAAAAAATAACTGTTCAAAACGCAGCCTGTGTTTGAGGGAGAAGAGTTTGGGTTTCTTTTCAGCTTTCTTTAGTTGGCACAAGTTGGAGCAGCCATGCTGGGGGGCATAGGATCCACTATCTATATCCCCTCTCTGTGTCATGGGAATTAAGTTTGCCTGGGTGAATGCAGGGTGCTCCAGCTACCATCTTTGCTGACAGAGGCTTTCCTTGCTGCAGGTTTCAATCCAAGTTTACACAGGCCCTCAGTAACTCAAATATAGCATCACACATGCTGTTTCATTTATTGTTCAGTAGGCTGAATTTGTAGTGTCCTAAACCAATCGTGGAATGTATGTGAACATGCCTAGAAAGAGGGGTAAACTAGTCCTGGAAAAACATGCTTTAGTGATGTACTGGATTTAGTGTACTACAATAATTTAAATTAAAACATTCCTTCTTAATAGTATTAAAAATTCCTCCCCTTGAAGTCATAGTTGAAGCTAAAACTGCAGAATTCTCTTATCAAATACTGTATCAGACTTGGTTGAGCTAGCTAGAAAGGTTTCTAATTCCATGTAGAAAACTTCTTTCCTCTTTACTTCTCACTGGAAGACAAGCCAAGCAAATGTGGCAGAATCCAGCTGAGACTAGCCCATACCTCCTTCTGATGTAGTTGTGTTTAAAAACTTTGTATAAAACATAGCCCATTGTCAGGTATTCAAGTCTTCACTTGCCTGTTTTGTCTGAAGTAGACTGAAAACATTAAATCAATTTCTAATGAGCTATCAAAAAAAGAATTTTCTTTAAAAATAATTTAGAAGATTCAGACAACTGGCTGGCTTTCCATGTTTGCTTTTAAACAGGAATCAATATGCACTTGTTTGTAAGTGATACCAGAATAGCTACCATAGATATGTTTGCATGTTTTAGCTCTGGCTGCGCCCTTTTTACCTGGACTTCAGGAGAATTTTCTACCTTGCAGGTAATCCCATACAAACCCAGTGCCACCGAGGTTGTTTGCTTCTGCAGGAGTAAACTCAAGGTTGAAGTCCACTTCCTCAGCTGCTGGCCTCTCTGCCGCCAGTGGTCTTTCTCTTAACCTTTTCTCATGTGACAAAAGCTGGGTGCTTATGACTCCTCATGCAGAGTGAAAATGAAGACAAAGGGCAGAGTTGCCAGAAGTGACTGATAGTTGGCCTGAGTAGAATATGTGAGATTTCTCAATGTTTTCCCTGGCTTTTTCTTTTCCACCCATCAGGTCAGTTCATTGTCCTTTACAGTGCTCTTTCATCCCTCATTTTTTTTCAAAACAAAAAAGAGCAAAAGTAAGCTCATCCTCCCTTCTTCACCCAACTTGTATCAGCAAGACCATTCACTTTGTAAAAAGTGTTTTCATTAAGTGTCAGCCTAACCTTATCACTATCCTTTGAGAGAAGCTGAAGGCAGCAGCTGCCCTTGATACCGTGTTAATGCCCATTGTAGGTTTTCAACTAGATCTTGAGTGAAGATAATCAGAACAAAATGAAAAGGAGATAATAAAATACTCACTGTCATGGTATCAATACTTATTGCGATACTTTGCTTTGATTGAATGCCTTCCTCTTCCACAAACATTAACTAACAATGTTTTACCCTTAGGTGAGTCTTGTGAGGGAGTGGGAGATCAATCCTGAAAATAATCTGGGACTGCTGTCTCTGTGAAATCTCCACATAGCTGTCAGGATGCTTTCCTATATATTTTCCTGGCTAAAGCCTGGCTGAGGAAAACAAATTACTTGGGCTAACAAATCAGTGTATGTGTCACTGCAGTGCTGCCTAATCTTTAGGGGTGGAAGATGAAAGCAGATTCTCTAGATTATTTTTCTTTTTTTCTTCTTTTTTTTTTTTCTTTCCATTTTCTTTTATTTATTTCTTTCTTCTAAGATACAATGTTTGTTAGTGCATTCTTTGAAAAAGGCCCAGAACCATTTGTTTCATGCACAGCACTGGGAATACTACAAGAATTCATCACCTATGTTTGTATTTCATCAGGTTATGCAGCCTGAACTCACTACAGGCCTGGAGCAGAAAACAACAGACTGGAAACATCATGATCTAGTGAGGTCTTGACTGAGTTGTTGGAGTTCTCCTCCTCAAGCAGAGGAATTCAGGAAGATGCTGGTTACTTGTTCTCACATACTACAGCAAAGGTATATTCATAGAAACCCAGCTGCATGTGCAGTGGTTTTTTTTTTTCTGATAAGACTGCAGATAGTGGTGCTGTGGGTGGCTCTTTATGAATGCTAAGTAGGTGAGATATATCATAAGAGAAAAGTTTTATCCTCAGGTCCCTGAATGACGTTCTTCTCACCTTTGGGTACTTACTTGGAATTATGTACCTGCATACGTGGGTACACAAATGTCATCTGCCTGTTGCCTGTTGTTTTCCCCTGTGTTTTCACTCTGTTCCTCCCTCCCACTGGTTCTGGGAACAGTCAGGTTTACCTCACACTTCCCAATCAGCTTTTTAAATTTACTAACCCCAAGTGTTTTTCTCACTATATTACTAAGCATGCCACAAAGCAGCAGCTTCTTATAAACAGGGAGTGCAGGCAGAAAGTCAGCGCAACTATTTTTTTCCATTTTACTGTTTCGGAAAGACATGAAAATACTCAGTTTTGTGTGAATCATAGCGAAACACATCCTTACGCAGGCTGAATTCAGAGTGGCAGTAAGAGTTTTGCTAGCTGTGCAATGCAGAAAAAAACACACTTGCCCTCCCTTAGTCAGACCATCAATACCTTCTGGGTTTTTTTTTACCCTAAGAATATAAGACCTAGGGCATCACATCATCCATGTGTCTATCTTCCTCCTCCTGTATCTTTTGAGCACATTGGCCACTGCAGGTCGGGTGTGAAAGGGAGAAGTCTCCAACTTGCCTGGAAGGCAGCAGTTTAGTAGGAGAGAAGACATACAAACCAGACCAAACCAGAGCCACCACTGTGGGAAAGCCAGGTAGACCACAGCTTCCACATGGCAGTGCCTGTCAGCTGATGGTGTTCCTTAGCTTGCGCAGGTTCAGCTCTGGACTGTCTCTCCTGCATAGCTCTCTCTTGCTCAGCAGAGATGGGAATAGGTACAAAGAGGAAAGGAGCAGCTGGAGACAAAAGAGAGATCCAACAATAATGAGAATTCGTAGATTTTGCCCTCCCAACACTTTTCTGCCGTCAATGTTCCTCAGCTGTCACCACAGCTGGTTCTTTTATTTACTTGTAGAAGATCCTATAGCTACCTCTGTGTCACTACTGAAGATAGACAAACATATTCTTGAAATGATGAATCTTAGCTATGAAGAGCAAGTGAGAGCACATTCCTACCTACAATTCTTTTGTTACATTTCTTGTGCTGAAGTGAAAGGGCAGTGCAGTATCCTTGGGTAGGGAGACCAAGCCTTTGCACTGTAAGCAGGCAGACCACAGACAGATGAGGAGGCAAAGGCAGGATGAGTTTTGTTTTTCTGTTTGACTTCTCTGGTTTTGCTTGTGTAAAGTCTTTTGGGGTAAGTGAAATCATTGTAAAGATTGAACACCTTGGAACTGCTGAGTATGATGCGACAGATTTCTGGTAGCAGAAGCCAACAATGGTAATAAACATCAATAATTTTTCTAACCAAACATCTTAGAAAAGCAATTAGACTGAAAGGATAAGCACTAAATCTCAACATATTGCACGAAGTATCCATTATTTAATACACATTTTAAAAATAGAGCCCTTCCCCTTTTCTATAGATGCCACTTCTAAAACACGTGTAAGGAACCTCCAGGCCACCCCAGTTGTGAAGACAGCGAAAAACCATGCCATGTAATATTATCCACAGGGATGGTTTCATGTAATTCTGCGAATTCACTCACCTGAATAAACTTAAGACGCTTTTAAATGTTTGCAGAGCTGATCCCTAACCATCTAAGCTGTCTGCTTCAGTGAGAGTGCAAAATTAATTATTTTTACTCAGGGAATACCCAGTAACACTAAGTCTTTTGTTAACTCAATTTTTTTCTCACCATTGGATTTCATGAAGACTGTAAGATAAAAGATAAATAATTATAGGGCACACATAGCAGTCTTACTGAACAAAGTGTGTTTTGAAGAGTGTACAATTGAAGATCATATTTCTCGTAAGACTAAATGGAGAGTAACCTGATATTTTTGACACCTAACTTGAGAAATCAGCAACTATCTAAGAATTGTATAAGCAGCTAGTATGTTGCGGAGCCCAGGTGGAACTGAGAGTAAATTCTCTCCCTGCCCCAAAACTGCTGTGAGGTTCGTGCGGCAGTTTTTGCAGGTGTTACTCTCTGGAGTGCAGAGTATGAGGATCATTAGTAGTTTGTTCCAACCTGTACAACTGTTACAGTCATATTTCATAGCTGTATACATCTCTGTCCAGACTGAGTGCTTGAATATGAAGAATCGATGCTGGTAGTGTTGCTTTTTGTGCACAGTGTGTTCCGTGCTAAAGGGATGGTTCTCTTTCTCTTCCAAACCCTCCTTTTTTTTTTTCTTCAGAAGTTATTTGGACTTGCATGTGGGAAGGAGAAGGCTCTGACCATGAGCTGAACACTTTCTTTAGGCAGTGTTGATGGAGCAACACACGAGGTTAGCAGTCACTCACATTACTTGTACATGGAAACTGGCAGGGTGAGAGCAGAAGATCATAGCTGCTGTTTTACATAGACCTTTGTTACAGTCTTCTTTTCTCTTGTCTTTGAACCTTGCTTTATATGCTTTCTGGTCTGACAGCTTCTGTAGGGTTTTCTGGTTTTCTACTGCCACTTGAAGAACTTGATTTCTTCTGAGCTTCCTGAGGCTTGAATGGATGTGTGTGATTTCCCTTCTTGCATGCCCTCCCCCTGCCTTTGACTAAAAAATCTATCCCCTGTGCTGTAAATATCCATGCAAACTCTTTCTTTCCTTCTTCTCTAGTTGTTTACCATGACAGAAAAGCCCAGCTATCTATCTGCATAGAAAGGGTAACTGAAAGGATGGCAGGAAACAGAAAATGGTGTGGAGGATGATCCACCTCCCTTCCATGGAAGGCCTTCTTCCACATGGAGCCTGAGCAGAACAAGGTAAATTCACACTCACTAATATGGGTGGGTGCAGCAGCCAAACTGCTGGACAGAGAAAGGCGTTACGTTTTCCCTTTGAATGATGAAACAATTCCTAGGCTCTTTTTCTGCTGCAGAAGTAGCATGTGCTTAATTACATTCCCATCCAGCCAAATATTTAGAGATATTTAAGTGTATTTTGCAGGGGCCCTGCTAGCGTGGTGACTTCAAACGCATGTGTCCACACATGACTTACTTGGCTAGCAGCTATAGCAATTAAACAAGTTTTGCCAGTAGCTTGGGTCGACATAGTCCTTTTCCCATTAAATAGGTCACAACATTGTTTTTTGATTTGTGCCCTTGTTTATTGGATTCTTACCCTGACTGGCAGATAACCTGAAGGCATTATGTTGCAAAGGGGCCCTGGGATGACTATAGGTTCACTGATGAGAGATATGTCCCTCCTGTTCAGGCACAGAGCTATACACTGCAATGTCTTCTTGTATCTCTACAGGAGTCCCTGCACACATGGACATGGAGTGAGGGAAGGAGATTGGGTCCGGGCACGTTGTACTCTGTGGTTTGGTGATTGTGCAACACAGTGTCCCCAGGCAGAGACTTAAGCCAGTGCAACAGGGTACTTGACTGTCTCCCCACACCAAATACCTCCCCATATTCTACCAGAATGCATCGCACACAGGCTGTACAGGAAATCGGATGCAACAGATATGTGGTTATTTTGCAAAAAACCCTGACTCTGTGAAATCACCACGTTTGTTTATCTTAGAGAATGGTCAAGTGAGAGACCCCTCACCTCGTTTTAGAGGTGAATTGAGCAGCTCGTACCTCCAAGGGTGATGGGGGGTGAAAAAAGACCATCTCTTTCACCTCCCAGCGGTAAGTGTGCTGACAGGAGTTGAGGAAGGATTGTAAAACAGCCAAACAAAGGAGGCATGTTGCAATGATCATTTTGAAATAAACCTGTTTGTGATGAGCAGTGACTGTGGTGATATTTATGCTATGATTCATACTGAAGTGCAGCACCTGGAGTTTTAGTCTGGATGGCTTTTAGGATAGAAGCGGCATCAAATACTGTTCTAATGTTTGAGAATGAGAAAGCAAGCACTGAAGCTGGTCTTGGATCTTGGACTGCACTAACTTAGAGTACAGCTTGTTTGAGAAGTGCCTGGAGTATATTTCCACCACAAGGTGCAGCTTGCTTATAACTGACATGACAAACAGGGGTTTGCACAGTTGCATCTCTCTGTATTCCCTTGCAATCTCTCTTCTATGCAGTAATTGTAATTACGAGGATCTCTTAGCTGGCGTGTATCATACCACATTAGAGTTCTCTGAGGATGCCCTCAGAAAGCCCCATACCACCCTCCCACCCCCTGTTCCTCCATGTTGACAAGTCTGAACTTTCTTATCTGTGTCTATGCTAGATTGCCAGTTACAGCGTCTGCCTCTCTGTCTGCCAGCTCCAGACACCTACTGGTAGCCCCCTTAATGGCAGTACTTACTGAGACACACGTTATTCTCTCAATGCTGCTGATAAGCAAACTGATATAGCCAGGAAGAGGTTAGAGCTGGTCAACACTTTGTACATCTGGTTGTTGATGCTGTCAGAAGGCAGTTTGGGTATCTACTTTTAGAAGCTCATCAAATTCCAGTGGCCACCTTTGGAAGCTGCATATGATGACACTGGAAAAACATCTCTTCTGGGGGAATCAAAATGGCAGGTTCCTGTTTCTTTACAGAAACATAGCACAGAGGTTTCAGAACGTGGGACTGCAGTCCCACTCCTGCACTAAAACTATTGATAAATACTTAGTGAAAAAGGCTGGCCACTGTCTATCTTACAGGGGGAAAATAAGATAAGGAAAGAAAGTGCCCATAGATTATTTTCTCCAAGAATATCTTTGCTTCCAACAAAATCTTCAAAATACAGGCTTCTTAGTTCAGATTGCAAGGGTATTCGGTGTTTTTTCCTACCAGTGCTTAAAATACTTCAATGTGTACTGTGAAGAATTTTCACACAGGCCGATTGGATGACTCCTCTGTTTAGCACTACGCTTGTTCTGTTGTTTTTTTCTTTACTCAGCCACTCAAGGGCTAGTTTTGAACAGTTTGAACAAAACACCCTTTAACACTTAGGGACAAAAAAACCCACAAACAAACAAACAAACAAACAAACAAAAAAACCAACCCCAAAACCCCAAAAAAACACCTAAAAGAAAAGAAAGAAAAAAGAAGTTTGTTCAAATAGACAAATGCTTAACCAAAAGCCTGGAAGAACTGTTCCCTGTGGGAAACTTGCTTGCTGACATTTTGCCCTTCTCACCTGCCTTTTAATTTTTCACTTGAAGAAATTTTTGTTTCTTTTCATTTCCATTTCAGACAGGGAAAATGACTTTCTGTCTTCTAAGTCAATGCAAATGTTTTTCAGATCCTAGCCAGTGTATTTTTTTTACTGCTGAAAAGGCAAAAGTCATACCTTTGCACTTTGGAAGTGGGTGTGTGAAAGCCAGTGTTACCTACCCCTGAAGTGATGACACATCCCTTGCTTGTCCTAAACTTAACAGTTTTTCCCCACAGCACAGCCCAGTCCTTCCTGCTTATTTACATTTGCTTTATAGGTGAAGAGGAAAAAATTCAAATACAGATTCCCAAAGCCCTCCTAAATTAATGGGGATCACAGAGCATCCTTTACATGCATCAGGGTTTGTTAAAATACTTGGAAAGATGCTTTCTGATTCACTTACGAATCAGTAAGGTTTGTTGGTTTGGTTTTTTAATGCTTTCCCAGGCAGTGATCTAGACTGAGGTCTTGAAACCATCAGTAATATTTGATGTGCAAGCAACGGAAGAGCAAACCTTGCTTTGTAACAGTACTTTGATTTTTAATTCCATTTGCCCATTATGTTGACTTAAGAAGCATTTACAGCAGCGGTTGTAAAATCAGGGGCTTTCCCCATTCTTTTCTGACTGAAAGTAACAAATCCAAATGCCAATAGGCTAAAAATACCTAAAAGAGATTAAAGGGGTCAAATGACACACAGATGAGCTTTACTCAGAAATGTTTAATCATAAGTAGCACTGTATTTCTTCTTCGTGTTCTGTGTCTTCTGATCCACATCTCCAGCTAATGTTTTCTTTTGTTACAGCATGTAAAGCCCACATCTGCATCTCTGTGACAGTGCTGTAGGACCACAACATGCCCTGTACTCTCTAGGAAGTCTAGCAAAGCAATGTGAAGGTGTAGCGCTCCTGTGGCACTGAGACTTCTGTCAGTTTTAGAAACACTCCCTGTGCTGAGCCTCAGTCTAGCCCTCGCAGTCAGGGAGGTACTATTATCTGCCTGTGCACTGCAGAGGGCTGAGTCAAGGAGGGACTGTGCAACTTCAGCAATGCCACAGGAATCCTGTGCCACAGGCAGGAGGAGCAAACTCCCTTATCTTTGCTTCAGTACTAACCTTTCCTTCATCACCAGATGGACCAGAATTAGCTGTACCCAAACAGAGCGTGAGGAGAGAAGGAAAGGTCTGTGGATGTCACTCTTAATTTGCTAATGGGAGCAAAACAAATTGCTATTCCTAGTACTTCAGGGATGGCCGTGAGTCAGGAGAGCTGAATCCCACAGGGGCGTATTTGCCATGCTGCCCTCTCCTCCACAGTGGAGCAGATGTAATTGATGCTCAGGGCTAGCTTTCCTGGTTAACCATCCCGCAGGGTACAGGCTCTACCATCTCACACTTTCCAGTGTTTCTGGGATAGCTGCTGTTTCCCTAGAAGTGGGTAGAGGACTGTTGTAGTTTACTGTGATCTCTTTAAAACGTCTTTTCAGCCAAGAGCCACTGGCATCTGGACAGTTTTACCAGAGCTTGTAGAAATGATGTGTTAGCTAAAACAAATACTGAAGTCAAACCTTTGTAGGGTTTTAAACTATTTCTGGGTGTGGTTTACCAAGCAGCTTAGGCTGATTTGAACCAGCATTACTCCTAAGAAAAAGGCATTCTGGCCCTTCCCTGTCCTGTTGACTCTCATTCCTGCTCTAAGCTGTGGCAGCAAGCTCATCAGACTGCAGACAAAGCCTTCAAAACAAAGTGATAGCTTCCCGGTGTATCAGTGAGCCAAATTGGCTGGGCATGCCAGGTAAGAGCCCAAAAGATGGCAAAGCAAGGGTGAAGACAGGACTTCCCCCTTCAGTGCAACACACCTTTAGTTTACCCTAAGGTACTTGGGCAAATCCACCATAAGTCTTACGGTTTCAAGACCTGAGATACGGCAGAACTTGGTTAAAGTCTCTTCTGTGTCAAGCTGAGCAGGAATTTAGACCAGCCAGCATCAAATTCACCCACTCTTACACAAACTATCTATCTATCTCCTGACATTGTTGTGAAAATGCTCTGGATTAAAGATAAAAAGAAGAAAAAGCAAAATGTCAAAACCCAGATGTTACTGCAGCAAGGTATCTAGCCCCCATCAGCTGTCCTGAGTGTAGTTATAAACTCACATGCACGCCAGCTACCCTTCAAATAAGAGACGTCAGCCTTGGACAAATCCGCTGATCAGTTGCCAGCAGTCTCCTGACCGAAACGTATGCAGTAAGGCTTCGAACTGTGGCTACTGGCCAGAACAGCACCTGCTCCTCTTTGCTCTGAAGGTAGCTACATTAGCTGCTGCATGCTAAGCTTTGTTTACTGTTTCCCACTAAGCTCTACCATGCTGCTTTTCCAAGAGAGTTTAAAGATGAACACAGCACTCACTAAGCTAGCAGAATTAGACTCCCTCTTGCAATCGATGTAAACGGGCTCTGCCAGAACTGCATGTACAGAACTCTCCAGGAACCCATACTAGAACATGGTCTGGCTTTAGAAAGAGCCATTAATCTTATTTCCCAGGTGCCTTGTTTACCAGGACTACAAGTGAACCAGGGCCTCCCTCTTTCAGGACACTGCAGGACAGGGAGTAACGCAGGGGATTTGTCATCATTGCTTCCTGCCCACATTTAAAATTGTCTGTGCTCCCTACAGAAAGCAGTTCAGATGTTTCGAAAGGTGAATGCCATCAGTATGTTCTCTAGTCTGGCTATTTCAATGTTCTCAACACTTGCTTATTCCATTCCTGCTCCCCAAAACATTTTGTTTAATTGGCTTCTCAGAGCAGGATTGCAGAGATAGGCTTCAGGTAGCAGAGATTAGGAGGAGCACATCTGGCTTCCCAGATTTGAAACTATCCCTGAAATTTGGTGCCCCAATGAGCTAAAAGTCAGAAATAAGGACTGTAGTTATTTGTGTTACAGCAAAGGCAGATAGCTTGTGAAATTTGTTCCTCATACAAAAGCATGAACCTGTTTTTGACCCTAGTCTCTAGTTTCAGTCCTTGACATCTGAACCCTGCAGCTTTGATCAACAGCTACTAGTACATAACATACTCAACCATTTGGCAAGGTCGAGGAGCCACTGATTTCACACATTTCCTTATTTTTCACATTCCCATTCTACTTTCATCACCAGCCCCCTTTCATATAATTTATAGAAATGGCCAGAGATGACAGAGGACACTTGAATAACTTTTCTCACTTATGGTTTACACTGTAGTCCTCATCTCTTCTTAGGGCAGTCCAGTAGAAGTCCCTTGGCCACATCAGCTACTGTATCTCTGCTCATCAGGAATATGATTGTGCCATTCCTGGCTAATGCTGGGAAATGTGAGGAGACAACATTTGAGAGTCTTAACCTGGCTCTACAATAATACTATGGCCATGGCTGTAAATTCTTACAGTAGCATGATTTGGACAGTATCTCTCATCAACAGTTGGACTGATTCAAACACTAACAAGAGGAAGGACATCCTCACAATTAAGCATGTGTCAGATGAGAACTAAGTGGCAGGGGCAGTTTAATAACCTAGCACCACACCCTGCCTGATGGCAACAGAGCATGCCAAGAAGCCACTGTTCTGGGTAGCTTCTGCTAATGGAGGCCTTGTCTGAATTGCAGAAGTGACACAGTACATCTGGGATTTGTAAGTGCTGGGAATTGCTCTCTGGCCCATGGTACAGAGTCTTCTGTTGGGAAAACACAGGAAACCAAGCAGAAACACACTTCTGCCAAGCAGAGGAGAGAGAAGTTGGACTCCTGCTTGGAGCAAAAGAAAGCAGTCTTGGATGATGTCTCCAATGAGCAAATCCAACCTGATTTCTTAACAGTCGTGTTTCAGAACATAGCCCAAATCAATTATACTAAAGGCTTTCCAGACTTCATTGCATTTCAAATCAAATTTAGATTTGAAAAAGAGAAGTGACTTGGCAGATTTATTTATTTTTTTAACTGGAAGCTGCAGAAAGAACGTAAAACCAGATTTTTGTTGCAACTGAAATGACCTTACATGCACTTGAACTTAGAACTCCTCAAAAAAATCATCAGCACTGCTGGCCCACTTCTTGAGGCTCACCTCAGGCTGGATAAACATGCGGAGTTGTGGGCAGATAACAGAAGTAAAAGGGTAGGCAGAGAAATGTAACCCCGATAGTCCTGAGCAGAAGTGAGACCAGGTCTGCAGGTCACTTCCTCCAAGCTTCAAATGGAAATTAGCTTCAGCTTATGCAAAGTGTGGCTCTGGGCCTGGCTGGTATTAAGAATAAGGTTCCAGTGGCATAAGTGGTCCTCGTAAGTCTAACCACCTGTAGAAGGAACCACAAGTTTCATGCTTACTGTGTATGCACAGATCTACTAAATACCTGTCAGGGAGAGTAGTCTTCATTCATTTCTGTTATGCAGAGGCATACAGAAGTCATGACTGCTGTGGCAGTTAGTATGTAAAAGCATAACAGGGAATTGTGGCTCTAGATTGATAGTGGATTAAATGTTTTGAAACTAATTCTTCTAATGACTGAAACAATCTGCATATTATTTCACTTACCAAAGTAACAGTGGCAGTCTCTATTAATAACTCATATGAGTAGAAAATTGCTATCAAAGGTTATGCTTATCTGTTAGAGAAAAGGTTGTTTTTTTTTTTTTGAGAATTCATTGAACTCTATCCTAAAACCAACAGGGACCAAAGGTGGAGATTATAAACACTTGCTGAAAACAAGTGGTTTCCGGCACTTACATAGAGATTGGCTTCACTTCTGGGAATGAAAAAGTGGAGTCCAGCGAATGCTGAATGAAGCAGGAATGTTCCCCATACTTCTTTATGCAGTGGTACTGACCTTTATACAAATACATGAGTGTCAAAGCACAGTTTAGCAAGATGCCTTTGTGCTTACAAACCCTGTTCCTGAGCTCACTGGTGGAATGTGAAAGATGCTTCATGTCAATCACACTGTAAAGAAAAACATAAGACAGTTGCCCTTCTGTTCTCATCAATGGATGTGGTATTTTGTGTTTGCAGCTAAAGCCATGGGACAGTCAGAGGTACCACGTCCATACTACATGTCCTGGGGTCAGGGCTGTGATTGGTCTGACAGTAGAGAGAGGCACTGGGACAGTCACATTTATCTGGCCAGGGACAGCAGCCACCATGTCCATTTGCTTTGACCTGTGGTGCTATTGTGTGCAATGCCTGACTCACCTGGTGCTGCAGACGGCATTTTGCACAAGTGACATGACACTCCTTCCTGCAGTGAGTAACTCAAAGCAGAAAGGCAGGTCTGGTAGGGGAGTTGTGAAACTACTGCACTAGGATGGAAGACTGCAGTGTTTAAATAACTGAATATCCTTACTGAAGAAGCCAGACTTTCTCCCTGACATGCTTTTCTTTAGTGACTATGGGAGTTCCTACAGAACTTTTCTAGCCATGATAGTAAGAAATGGGTTAACTGCATGGTGTTAAGTCACAGCTGGGAAAGTGAGTCTTCCCTTAACACTCCTTCACCTTCCGCCAAATTGTATTCTGTTTTGTTAATTATAGAAAAGACTGGGCCTTGGAGAGTGAATGGCAACCGGGGAGGTCATTTGATGGCTTTCTGTTCATTCTTTACACCTGTTCTCTACACCCAAGCCAACACCAGCAGATTAGGTTCCTTTTCATATTTTCCTGAGAAGGCAGCAGCAACTGCTTTGCGAAGTGCTTCTCAGCCAGGTAGCATTACCTGGGATAAAAAGGTCTGGAAATCCTCTTCCCAGGAGCACTTCGGAGCTCTTGGCCTTGATTCAGTTCCTGAAGCGTACATGGAAACTCTGTTAATCCATCAGTTTATACATTCATGCATCTTCTTTCTGAACGTCAATAAACAGACTGATACTGCCCGTCACTTCCTCAAAAGCTTCCCTTGACACCCTTACTGGCACTTGACTGCCAGGTCTAACAGCTGCAAGCTGTATTTCCTTCCGACTGTGAGCAACCGAGGAAATTCAGCCCATCCTATCTGATGCTAATTTGGTTATGGTGACTCAGCCCCTTCCACAGTTTCCAGACTAATTGCTACAACATTCTCAAGCTGCCAACACAATCCCCAGAGGTCTGTAGAAAATTTTGATTCAAAATGTTCTAGTTGTAGGGGATGGTGGTTTATCTCCTTGTGTATAAATATACCAGAGAACATAATCTTAGCTGTCAAAGCCTTTAATGGGTGGAAACGCCTCTAAAATAGATCTCCTGCTTCTTCTGCAGATACGTACCTTAGAACTGGTAGATACCATAGGTTTAGGAACCTTACGTGGGTTTGGCACCGGCTTTCATGTGCACTCACATACTACCTTCAGCACAAAATTCAAGACCTGTACCCTCTGTTTTCCATGGTAATGTTCCAAGCAGATGACCCTTCCTCTCTGCATTCCCTCTGTGCAGCTGACTCACTCTACTACATACATTTTGGCTTGTAAGTACTCCCGCACAGGGGATGTTCGAGTGAGACTGATTCACTTCCAAGGGAAATAGAACACACTGTAACAATCAAATACATATTTTTTTTGTGGGCAGGCTATAGTAGTGGATTTTGCCATCCAAAAAGCAGCCTGAAAATGAAGCACGGTGACTCAGAAAGTCATACACACACACGATCCTTTAACAGCATCAGCAGTCTAACTCCAGGAATGCAAGAGTTCTCCCTTCTCTCCCATGTTTCCTTGACAACATTTTGAAAAGCAGAACTTTATCGTCCCCACCCTGTGCACCTCATGTGAGTGTCTCACCCAGCCTTTACTCACTCATATGAATTCCACCACCTTTGGCAGGTAACCCCCCAACCCAGCCTTAGATGCCAAGATGCAGCAGAAGCATCCTGACTGTACTTCAACACAGATGGCCCAAAGCTTCTCCAGGTCACTTACGCTCAGCTGCAACGGTGTCCGAGTCAGCAGGAAAGATGCCTCACCGAACTGCACTCTTTGGATCCTGTGCAGGTATAACAGCATATTCCTGAACCTGGACACACAGAAGCTAGAAACGCCTTCATTATTGCAGCAGGTACTATGATGTTTCACAGCAGGAGGAGGAAGTATGGGCCCAGGCTGTCAACATCCACCAAGATCCTCATCTGGCTCTGTGGCAGCATTAGCTGTTGTCCCCACTGTTCCTGTAAAGCTTGTTATGATAAATGGTGTAGCCACACACAGGAATACCAGCAGTCCTCTTCTATACACAGTCAGATGAACTGTGCAGAGAAAACCCAAACAGTTCAAGCAAGTCTGAGTGGCTTGACTATAACCCTTTTGTATCTCACGCATCTTCCTCTTTTCTACCTACTACCTTCCCTTCCAAATCAGACGAAGACTGAAAAAACGTGGGCGTGAATCTCTGGTCATGTTTAGTATTTTTGGTGATTTAAAAAACAAAGTCAAATAGAAATAATTTTTAATATTGTACATAGTGCCTTCAGGCCACCTTCAAAGAAGATACTGTACTGCTTCATCTCCTCTGACCTAAAGAGAGGTTTCAGCCAACAGAAAGCTTCATTTACTTACTTTACTAAATTACAACTTAGGCATTACTCCTCGTTTTCATTGGCAAGCTGCAGTAGCAGTATGAATCAAATGGAGGCACATGTTTTAAAAGGAAGCAATGAACTGAAAGGGAACTTCTCCTTGGAGTGGGCAATGCAGCCAGCACATGTTCAGGTCCTGGAATTTGCTCCAGCACAGCCAGCTCTAGCAGATTCACTGTTGCTCTCTCTAGAGACCTCACCATTTAGGAAACTGTGTTCTGGCTCCTTTCTAAGCCTCCTGGCTCTGTCAGTCTTTTGACATTTGGGAGTCGCTAAATCCCTGTAGTTCACAACTCTTTGTCAATCATTTGAATCACAAGGATCCTAAAACCTGCGGCTGTCTCCAGTTTACATCATCTTCAGGCGAGAAGAATCATATATATTCACCTCCAGCCAAGGTCACCTCTGGAAGCCCTTCTTGTCCCACCCTAAAATCATTTGCATGTCGACACTTACCTGTTGTGGCTTTACAAATTTACCAGTCTGGTCAGCAGCAGAACTCCCACAGAGAGTAAAAACGCAGTAAACCCCAATACAAACAGCAATATGGCGCACTTTCCTACCCTATGCATGCTGCTGCATGCCAGAGAGAAAAGACTCAGCTTGGAAAAATGCTTTGCAGCAAAATGTTTGCTTCTTCCCCGTCACCACCTTCTTCAGAATGTTTTGAGTCCAGATGCCATAACACACCTCTCTAAACAGGAAGACCATCTGCAATTCATCTTGTCCTTGAGTAACTGTGTTGCAAACTTGAGAGTTTGTCTGCATTACGGATTTTGAAGACAAAATGAAATGTTTGGGTTTATCTGCTTTATCTTCAAAGTTCTGTCTCAGAAGCTCTGTGCTGAGGCCAGAAAGAAGTGGAAGGTAGAGAGTCTCCGAAGAATATCCAGCTCACTTATTTCACTGTCAGGAACTGAACTCAGCATGTTCCTTGAACAAACTATACATACTGTACATTTATGTCTAAAGTGCTTTGATCTTGCAAAGACCTGCATTCCCTCAATTTCTGAAGTGACCAGTAAAGCAGGCTCAGTGCACTTTAAACACAGTTCTAAAAACTGCGGAATGAAGCTCTGCTCCTAGTGGGATTCACAAAGCAAAACAGGCAATCAATAAAAGTGAAGCAGCTGAAGGGATGCCCACTTGTATCACTCTGCTAACCTGCTGACCTTTTTATTGTTATTTAGGACAACAGTTTTTTTTGTCAGCAGCACATGACTTGTAGGAAAGCAATCCAAGCTATCCTATGACTGTGATTCACTTTCCTGAGCCTATTACCATGAAAACTGTAAACGATGCAATAGGCTGCGACTGCTGTTCAAGGATCCATCACAGCATCTGCTAAGTAATTTATACTCCCAGGGCTGTATTTTACAGTAAATGGAAGCAGAGAGTTGTCAGGAACATGCTGTTGTTTTCTGCATGTCAGGAACATGCTGAAAAAGGGCAAAAGACTGTTGCATCAGCGTTGGTCAGTCAACCATGCATAAAGCAACACGGGAGGCAGGCAGGGTAGGAGCTACCTGGTATCTCGAAATCTTGCCACTCCACCACAAGCAGTACAGTGGTGAATTGAATTCTAAACTAACAGACACCACTGACAGCCCTGCTTTGGAAAGGCATCTGAGAGTAGTCTCTGCTCTGAAAAGGCTTGTGATGGCAAGTCCCACTTGTCTGCAGTCACATGGACTCAGTGAAGGTAACTCCAAATTTGATGCTTGAGAAACAGGCCTAAATAAATCAGCAAGAAAACTATAAAGTCTTATGAGATGAGAAAGACCCCTCCACACACCAGAATCCAAAAAAAAGCGCTGAATGTGTTCACAGAGGGAAGTTGAGGCATGGTGGTGGCCATGACACGACCTAAGCAAATACAGCCTGTGGAAAGCTGAGCTCTTCACTGAGCAACTTTGGGCACTGGTGGGAGACACTGAACTCGGTTCATTAGAGGCAGAGAATATCAGAGCACAGACACCTCAGGTTAGTACTGGCATTAACTACATTGCTCATTGAGGACTAACACTTCAAGAAGTGTTTAACAAAGGAGCCCAGTGATGCCTGGGGAAGAATTTAACGAAACAAGAGAAAATATGGAAAGAAAGGCAGTGGGAAATCACAACTATCATTTTAAGAAATTACTATTCAACTGCTTTGCAGCATACACAGGGAGGACGTATTGTGCACAGCTGCCTGCATAGAGTGCTGTACTGAGACTGTGCAGCTATCAGTGAGTGATGCTGAGGGTTTAAATAAGTAGCCATAGCACTCATGTCATAGAATTGTAGAATGGTTAGGGTTGGAAAGGACCTTAAGATTATCTAATTCAACCCCAATCATGAGGGGATCCTTAATGTAAAGGACTAATACTGCAGCACAGGCTCTAATGCAATGTTCTTCCCCTTTGCAGCACAGCATACCCTCGAAGCTTCCTGATGACAGACTCATGTCTGCTGTTTTGGTTTCCATTGCAGAAAAACACAAAGGAGAAGCTATGTAGCAAAGAGCTTTGGCTTACCATTTCTCAACCACAATGCAAATCCTTCTGCTGCAGAGGGACCACCTCTGCAGTAAAAAATGAATAAATATTCCTCCTGCATTCTAAGAAATTCCCCTGAAGTGAAACAGAGGGTTCCCAGAATTTCATAAGCCAGGCACTGCCTCTCCAGGATTGAGAGACTGTAAGGAAAGATAAGTTTCAGTCCCTCTCAAATACAGAATACGAATGACACGGATGCAACAAGCAACAGTTTATTTGTAGAAAAATCCTTTAAAATTTTACTACATTGTAAGATTAAGGAAAAAATAGTATTAATGTATGTACATACAATATATATAAACAAACACACATCGCACCATTAAATTACATGCTTTTCAAAACAGAAAATGGTTCATATTCCCTCATATCAATTTTAAAGTTATCACTGCAAGAAACCTTGCTTCCTTTTTTTTTTTATCCCCATCGAAGTTTTCAAGTACAGGAAGTAAAGTAATGCAGGATCTAATAGTAGAAAACCTTTGTTATACACAAATTACGACTGACAGCTCTACAATATTTTTCCGCAGTAACCAACACTTGTGTTTTTTGAATTCTATGATGAAAAGCGAACTTTTACCTGAGGTGCACGGAAATAATGAAGCATGGTAATTGGCAAGTTTAAGAGATTTTCACATTATGATCCCACTGTAATTGAAGTTGATCAGGTATCACATGTCTATACCCATAGTACTGGCACAAGAATGCTCTGCGTGAGTTATCACCAATGTCTTAGAAGTGCAGGAAAAAGGCAAGCACCACTTGCAATGATAAGCATGCAGACGATTTAAGTGAAACAGAGGTAGCATGTTCTTGTAACTCCAGCAGGGTCATTCAAATCAACTGCACCCTCCCTTCTGCAAAAGGCACTCACTTTATCAGCTAAAAACAACAAAATGGTGTAAAATTCAGTCAGATTGACCACAAATGGTGGATTTCTCTCCTTACAAATATAAGAAAATATTAAGCAGAGGACATGATGGAAATTAAAAAAAAAAAAAAAAAAGGGTGTGTGTAAGACATACACATTTTGGGTAATATGTGCTATTCCTCTCCCACTGCCTGTTATGGGGAGAATCGAAGTATTTTATAAAAACATTTGCAGTACATAAAAGTGAAAACTTTCCAGTTAAGACGGCAGTATTAAGCAGCACATTATGTATCAGGAATAACTTCGAAACACCAGAAGTACACCAGCCTTTTTAATAGATAAAGAGCAACAATTCACAGTTAGAAGTAGAAAGCTTATGCACAAAAGGTGGTGCTAGAGAAGGATAAAGATCCTTTGATGTAAGAGCTCATAAACTAAAATGCACAGAACCTTTTGTACTGTATCTCTTATCCTTTCTGCAGTTTGAAAGTACGTCCATGCAAAACACCTGCTCTTACCGTGACACTACAGAGCTAATTGAATTATAAGAAGTGCCACTGTTGCAACTAGAAGCATAAGCTTCTGGACCGTTAGCATCTAAATTTATTTTGAATACAGAAGATGCCTTCAGTAAAAAATCTGCTGCATCTCTGCGACCTAATTCCCTCAGCTTAGACATTAGGATACCTACAGTGCTCTCGGGAGCGTTACTCCACTCCTGCAGGAGAGCATGGACTGGGCTCGTGATAAAGTCATTTTGTGTTCCATTATTTGTATTGTACTTTGCAACGAGATCAGGGAGGCCCAGGTTCATGGCCAGAAGGCACCAATCTTTCCCCATAGGATCAGGTGGATCCAAAAGTCGACTTAGTTTTCTCCTGGTAAGTAGATTTAGATCAGAAACATGAATATCCATTCCTAGGCTTCCCTGGGAGTACACATCAAGACACCCAAAACACAGTATACTGCTAAAGCTCTCTTTATATCCCCCCATAGTGTTAGTTAGTGATGTCTCTTTTTGACTCTGCGCACGGAAAAAGTCTCTAGGCTGGTAGACCATTACTGGTTCATGATGTTCCCTCAGCTGCTGAGGACTAAGGTAGTACTTCCCAGTCAGAAGGCCTGGTAAAGTTGTGGCCATTAAATTATCAATGGTGCTGCATACAGAATCCAGAAGTAAACAGCACTTGATCTTCTCTGTTTCCAGTCCTCTAACTTGAACCTCTATACCCTGACCATGGTTGACCAGCAGCACTAAAAGCTCAGCTCCACGATTCATAATCTTTGATCCATTTACCCACAGACGTATATCTGCATCTCCCTCTGTGCTTTGCTGATGAACCCACCTGCAGAGATTCACCTGAACTTTATGAAAAATTCCACAAGGAAATGGGGTAAGATGTTCCACAGGAACGATTCTAACACCACCATAAATAAGCACCTCATCTTCCTCATCTGTCCAAGACCTGTGGAGATTGTCAGTCTTTATGAGAGCAGGAATATCCACCATTGCTCCACTGCTAAGGTCCCTTGCACAAATATCCATGGCATCCAAAATCTGTATCAGCTCTTCCACATCACTATCTGTCACCAAACGCTGGATATCCTCTAGAGTGTACCGACCTCTATAGTGATGGAGGGCTTTTGGGTTCTCCACTGACAGGATTTTTCCAAGGACATTTGAACAGAGCCAGCGAGGATCCAGAAGCACAACATCTTGGACAGTTTCACTCTGCATAATGTTAATCTGTTCATAAATACGAAAGTTATTATTTACGTCTTGTGAAGTACAAGATGATACCCCATGTTCTCTCCTCCCTAACTTGCTGACCAATCATTTTGTTAACACTGCTGACAAGAGAAAAACAAACAGTGCATTTTATTTTCAGAACAAAGAGCAGATCTTGTTCTTGATTTTCACTAGTCATGAAGCCTTTAGAGTCCAACAGCCGTAAAGCCTAGCCATGCCCTGCAAGCTATTTATGCAAAAGTGTTATGCTTTGATTCAATTTCTAATGGACATACAAATTTCTCATATGCAGTTAACACATCAGGCACTACCTCATTAAAGATGAAAGCATACTTTCTGGGTATTTTATATTCTTACCACTACAGCAATAAACTGTAATTCTTCCTGTTTCAAGGAAATGCTGTTGAATGGAACAGGAGCCACAGGACAATAATGATAAACAAAAAAGCATTAACCAGTCTACTTTTTAAGATGTTTAAAAGGGAGGAGGAAAAAAACCCTACAAACTACAAGACACACTACAACTACATACTTCCAAACTACAGACATTTGCTTCAATCTCATTAATGGATACTCTCCCAGAGCAGCACCTTGCTAATAAAGAGTTGCAATTTACATAGAAACACTTACCTCTCCTATGCTGTGCAACTGCTGTGCAATATGCCGTAGGTCATCTTCGCTTGCTAGGGGATTAAGGTGTTCCTGTACATCATATACAAACTGCTGCAACGACATCAGCTGGTTGGGTCCATTCATTTTTCTCCACGAAGGCAGTGTGGAGATTATTTTTTCACACAGATGAGTCATAGGTGGGCAAGTCTTATGAAAGCACAGAAAACATCTGTTTGTAACTCTACTGTGCAGAGAATGACAGTACTGTTGTTGTGGGGTTTTGTTGTTAGTTTTGGTTTTATTTTTTAATGGAGGTTACAAAGTCTAATATATTCATGGCGTATATTCATGTCTAAAGACTTCCCCCTGCGATGGACCCTTACTCTTCCACCTGGCATTTGCTTGACATAAGAGCTACATTTTCTTAATAAAGTGTTTTTCAGTTAAATTAAAACAAGATTTTTTAAACATGATTACAAAGAGAATCCTGACATGTGAAACAAAGCTTGGTTGATATAGTCCTGCCTTGTCAAATATCAAATGACCAACTTCATGGTCTAGAAGATAATCTTTATTTCAGAAATTGTCAACATTATCTGGACAGGACCAATTTACTTCAACAGGGGAGACAGCAGGGTACCGGATAAGAAGATGTTACTTTTATTTATTGATTGTCTTGGACCTCACTGTTGCCTTACACTCTCAAGCCACAGCATGCACTTCTTCTGCAGCAAAGACCTCCAGATTTCAAGCTAGTGAGCGTGGCTATGATAAAGTTTTGTCAGAGAAGAAAAGCTTATTAAATCAAGAGACCATTGGGAATGTAAAATAGACTGAATCTGGTATGAACCCAAACATTTTCCTTGATCTACAGAATGAACTAATACATTCGCTTTTCATTCACTTTTAAAAAATCCCAACCTATCAGAAGTAGCTACAGAAAGACTTAAGTGTGTCACACAAGTATGGTATGAAGAAATTTAAAACCATTTAGCACAGGCTGCGTATCAACTTGACTGGGTCACCGTTGTTATGGATTCCTGTGATATCACCTGTGATTCCTCTGATATTCACAGAATTCCTGGTAATAACATCGAGTCATGGCTATTTTACCTACAGTGTCATTTACATATACTTAGCCACATATATACACCTCCAAGCACACATTTTCCAGTAAAAAAGTAAAGTAAAAAGTTAATCAATAGTCAGTTCACACATCTATATTGGGAATTATCTTTCTAACAGTTAGAATCAATCACTGTCGATTAAAAACATGAACCTGTAACTTTGAACTGAAAATCTTGAATTGTTTCCTTTTAAAAGAGTTCATTTTGATGACCTAACAAAATATCTACAATTTTGAAAATGCTGACTGAATCTTTGCTGTCAGGAGTTTCATTATCATCATGTTTGTCATGCACGCTGCTAAAAAATTCGAACAGCACTCACTTAAGTTACATAATGTAAGTACTGAATTTACAGTAAATTATTGCACAAGATTCTTGCATTTTGGCTGGTCCAACCCAGACCCTTAGACATTACTTACAGAAATAATCTGGCTTCTTATTTCTTGCAAGTGATTTCGGAGAAGCTTCATATCTTTAGACCCAGATGCGCCAGCATCCAACACATACAACTTTTCTGAAATTTGAAGATCATTTCCAAATCTAAGAGAGGAAAAGTAAGCAGTTATTTACTTAGTCCCAAATCCAGTTTTATTTCTTAATTCAATCGTACTTCAGCCTTAAATTACAGTTATTTTTCTTCTAAGGAACAATGAAAACATTTAAGTACTGATTATGCTAAGTTATTTTATAAGCACAGAGTACAACTGCTCTCTAATTTTCTTGAAAATAAACAGAGATATTGAGAGAAAATTGTATTTCCTAAAAAAAGGAGGCTGAACTTTATAAGAAAGTAACAACTGCATCACAAGACTTGAAATTACAAACTCAAACATTTTACTAAAGGAGGGGTAGCGGAAATTAATTATTTTTAAGGTCTCTGTATTTGCTGTTTTCTTTTTTTCTCACTTTGAATAGTTCAGTTGTCATTGCTACTGACACCAGCTCTCTTCTCCAGTTCCTTTTTTTTCAACAGCACATATTTGTTTTCCTAGCTCTGGACTTATCTGCACTTAAAAGTATTCCAACATCAATGATTATGCAGGTATTTTCTGTTGGTTTATTTCAACTGATTAAGACACTGCCCTGCCACTATTGCACTGGAATCCTCACATCTGTTTCTTGGACAGTCCAGACAAGTATCTATGCCCGCAGGTATGGATGGTTGCTCATAGCACGTGTTACCCACTTCCGTGCTCACTGTGAACATAAATTGTTGTCAGTTTATACAACAGTATGTTCATGACAAATTCCCTTTTCCATCTCCAACCAGCATGCCCTCCAAACATTTGCTGAAGAAGGCTAGAAGTGTCCCTAACTTCTAGGTAACTCTTGGATTACCTTGTCACCTGTGTGACTCCACAATACGCAGCTCTTCACAAACTGTGCAGGGAGTATCTCCAGGTTTAAGTTTTTTTCCTGCACAGGAAATCAATTCAGAGCAAAAGGTGGCTTTCCTGTAAAGCTTCCTCTTTTGCACCCAGAGTCTGTAGCTGAGAACTGACAGCCTCCTTTTCTGAGACTGGTACAAAACCTGAGTACACGAAGTGTTAGGCAGATGTCTGATATGGATCTTTGGATGCACCCCAGTGTTTACAGGGCGAGACTTCTAAGCCTCAACTAATTTTTGCATCACTTAGCTCATTTTAGCTCACTTCAGGCAGCTTGCTCACTGTATTAATGGTAAGTGACTAAATATTTGCACAATATAAGCTTCCTGAACATACTCAAAACATCAAATCATAAAGCTTAAGCCACATAAAAATCTTTTACATATTCCTATCCATTTTAGTATTTTTCTTTCTTTCCACCTGGCATGTTAAAGTGCTGTGTATAACACACTCCCCACTTACCTGTTCCTGATTTCTTTCAACAATGACATGTCTTTGTCATACCAAAACTCTCCCCCAGCAGGCCGAGGAAGGTTCACTATGTCAGCATGTGTGGCAACCAGAACAACACGCAGCGGACTTTTCAGTTTTCCACCGAATGCTGGAAGAGAAACAAGAACACTCCCTCACTATGAGACATGCCTATGGAGATGGCTGCCTTACTAAGCTGGGAAGGTAGCAATACATTTTACATTCTTCATACCAATCATTTTTGCAGTGGATTTACCAACTGTAAGCATAACCACAATGTGGGTACACCACTGATGCTTTGCGGCTTTTATTTGCCCACAAGATTATCTAAGTAGACTTCATGAATATCATCAGATACATTGATACTACATGACTTCATTGTTTTAACAAAAACATTTATAACACCAACGACATCTATTAACACTGTGACAGTGTGAGGAAAAGAAGTAAAAATAACAGCTTCTTCAAAGGGTTTCTCTCAGTCTTTGGATGACGCTTAATACTACAGGTGCATAGCAGAGGACTATAAGTAGAACACAAAAGGTCTACAACATTCATACATTAGTATGAATGCTATTTTGCAGTACTTACACAACAATGACCTCTCACTTAGGTGAGAGTTAAGTAGGAAAGCCTGTCAGAAACCATGAAAAAGAATAAGAAAGAAAGAAAGAAACAAATGACATGAATGAGGTGACAGGATGGAACACAAGAGTTTTCAATCTTTTCTCAAACTAATCTTGCATAAAAGAGGAGACATTGACAGTACATCCAAGTCTGCTGTTTTAATCTGAAAAAACATTCAATGGGAGAATATGCTTACATCACTAATTGGTTTTCATCAACCAAGGGCTACACAATCTTGACTCATTCATGAACAGTCACATTTTCCCAGATCTTTGCATACTACTTCCACGGTTAAGTATTTTGTACTAGTATACATTTTTTTGGCAGCTGAATGACTTAGGCAAAATAACTAGAAAGTAATTCCAAAAGTGTAAGTTTTCTGCTAACATCAGTTACTACAGATTACTTAGAAAGAACTTGTAATAGTACAAAAACGCATGGGTACCCAAACTGAGCCCACCATTATAAACACTGATTTAAGCATTTAAATAATGCTGATAATCAGCTCAGCAAGAAGAGACAATTAAATTCTAACACAGTCAAACCAAGAACTATGTTTCCTCACTAGACTGAGGAGCTGTTAAAAGCTTTCCACAACTGCAAACTCACTGTTTTTTCAGCTTTGATACTTTTTTGCATATTTCTGAGCTTTTACTTCCAGAAGTAATTTCATGTTGGGTAGATCTAAATGTTCATATTGTTAACCTCTGTGACTATCGTAACTTGATCTAAAATGCAAAATGCACATGCCTGAACTGAAAACTGAAGGTCTGCCTGGGCTCATCATTATCATTATTTGTCTGAGACAATGCATACAGAATTGAGCAGAACACAAAAAGAGAGAAATACTCTTTGCACTATGTAAGTACTTGATATGCTTGTCTGTTGAGTCCCTAGCAGCATTATACATGCTTGTGGGTGCTGAGTTAGATCCACTGGCTGGAATAATATTTTGGTTCATAGAACCAAGACACATGTCAGACCTTGGTTCATCCCTGAAACTGCCGCAATCTGCAAGCCGATGCTCAGCTAAAAGCACAAACAATTTATATGGTGTATACATACCCAGACTTACAGACCTTTTAAGGATTAAAAAAGGAAAGCTGTTTGCCTGCCGAGTAACTTTGTTTGTTAGAAAGCGTATATATAAAACAAGTAAACTTACTCAAAACCTGTGCAAAGTCTGAGAATATACGAAGTCAAATTTACAAGAAATAGCAATTTCTGTACACCCGGATACACCAAAAGGTTAACACATCTAAAGTCTCAACACAACTCTAGTTAAACATGTTAAAGTTGCATGTATTGAGAGATAATGCCACGTCACTGTTTTCTGTCCTGTTCTCACTAACAAGATTAACTTATGCTGGAAATGCTGTTAATTTGGGATAGATTTAAGTGGAATTTAAGCAGTATGTCTAAAACTGGTTTTAAATGGTTCCAACCCTCTGAAACACTTTTCCCACAGCGTATTTAACATAAAACTTCATGTGCCATTTACAGATGTAAATCCCAGTGTTACAGGAGGCTGTACCACACTTCATGATCATTTTTAGTTGGACTAAGTGGTGGGTACAACTCTTCAGGCTTGTTCCACAGATAATTCCCTTTCTCTAAGAAATCTTGTGTGAAGTTTGTTTGAATACATGGGGATGACATAACAGTGCTCAACACAGATGATGCACAAAGGTGCAGAGAAACACAAGAAGCTTTATTCTACAGTCCTCTATTATTTAATTAACAGGCAGAAGAGCATACCTATTGGCTCCTCAACTGGGACTAATGATTTCAGCAAACTGAGCCAAAAGGTCACTTGGTTTAACTGGATTTCATAAGGCTCCTCCAGACTAAAAAGCACTATGTGAATTGCTGTGGCATCATTTGTAGCAAAATAATCGTAACAGCAGAAGTACACAGGATTCCCGGAAAACTCCCAGATGCTGAAATCACCAACTCCTGAAAACAGACAAACAGGTGAAAAGATCACACTTTATCAGTAAGCACAAAGCATCTTTCAGCCATGGAAAGACAAACAAAAGAGTTAATCTGATTTAAACTTTCACAAAGATAAACCCTACACATATGGGAAAGACAACTGCAAATGCAATCATGAACAAAGGGAAGAGGTTTCAGACAGTTTTAGAGGCTGAGTAGTTGGGTGCTCACAATCTGTTCCGCTCTCACATTCACTTCTCTTGGACAGTCAGCTGGATGCCACACCTGTGTGTTAACTGCATGCAGCCTCGAACATTAAATTTGCCTTTGTCTTGTAATTCACTTGCAAAACAAGAGTTGCAGCTTCCCTTCTTTTCCTGCTAACCCCCAAAATCTGAGCACTGCAGTTTTTCTTAACATGTTGCTGCTGCTATTAAAACAAGCTGAGGGACAAAAAGAAGCCTTCTGCTTTACAGAATTGCCGTACTATTCACGTCACATTATTAACTCAGGATTTAAGAATCACCATGTTAAGGATCCCAACAGAACCATGCTTCTTGTTGCCATCTCCTTTAGTTTCAGGTGAGAAAAATATTAGTGTGTTGCAGTATATAGTACTTCCCAGATGCACCATTTGATTAGGGGTAAGTCTGCTGCACTTGTACTACCTCTATTTAAATAAAATGCTGATTAAGATGAACCTTAAACTTCTAGAAGAAGCCAGAAACCTCAAACCTGCTGTTAAGAGTACAGCTATTCAGAGTTCACCCATGTGTATTCATTCTATATCAAGCCAGCACAGAGAAAGAAAAGAAACCCTTTCTGACAGTTTGTGCACAACTCTGTTTCACTACAGAACTTGACTTGGTTTCAAAGACAGGAGAAATTAGCCTGGATGAAGAACAAGCTTTAGCTGCATGGCAAACTCTTCAGCATCTAGGACAAACGTTCTGCCACTGCATGTGGTAGTGTGTATATACTGCATTCATAAACAGTTTTCTCCCTCCAAGACAAAAATCTTGATTAATCCTAAATCAGAATCAAAACTGCAGCTGTTAAGGCATTCAGAACATTTTCGCTATGAAGAAGAGATCCTACTGGGAGAGATCTTACCGCCTATATAATAATTAGTGTGGCTGGTGGTGTATATGCACTCTTTGTATGGTCTTCACAGTCAAAGTCATGTATGTAGTAAAGACAACTTCTCTGACTGAGCCCTCTTACTGCTAACACGTGTAACTTTTCCTTTTAAAAGAACAATGGAATCAGAAGCTCCACTCACCATGTTTGGTGAGCTCCAGGGCTCACCAAACATGATCTAGTCCTGTCATGGGGTAAGAATGGTAGGTCCTTCATACAGCTGGGAACTGTTTACATATCGAGGACACTTGGGTCTATAGGACCAGATTAAATCCAATCAGGATATGGCCAAAAGGACATACAGTTTTGGTGAAAGAGCCTTTACACTAGTAGCTTGTTTGCTAACCCCCTCTTATTATACTAAGTCCTTCTTTCCTTCCTCCTGCCCCACTTACTCACCGTAAAAACATTTCTGTGTGACACTATAAACACCTGACACAAGTGATTAGTATGTATATTATAGGTATAGAACTTTATGCAGATTTACCTTCTGCTTAAACAAACCAAGTCCCACCATTGTTGGATTTTCAACCACAGTCACTGCAATATCAAGTCAGATTTTTGTTTTTCTTCTCAGTTTTATTTTAAAAAACAAGCAACATGGCATTAACTGTCGCACATCATTAAGGCACACCATCCCACGGCTTTGCTTACCATGCAAGTAGGCATTCTGAATATCAATAGCCTTGGTGGACTGGTCATCAGCAGATAAGTGAGAGTGATGAGCAGGTGAAACGAAAGCTTCTAATACTCCTTTGGTCAGGCCCGGCTCAAACATCATACTACGGCTTCTCACGCTCACATTCTCACAACCAGGATAAAGATTTGTAATACTTACTGAAACTGGGTCAGGGAAAGGAAAATGTGATTACAAAACATGTGAAAATCACAACCAGATCAATTCAAAATAAGTATGCAAAGCATAAAAGCTGATTAAACAAACAAACTGCTCTTCAAAGAAAGCAGATGACTACCAAGCTGTGAGAATACAAAACTACATCCTTCTTTTGCTGAAAAGGACAACATTAGAATGATCCCATATAGCACTTAATTGCCCTTTAGCATGTATACTGCTGGGGAGGAAGCACAGAAAAAACCCTAAACCCTGAAGATTTGTGAGTGAAAGGTTTCAATAGTTAAAATTCTTCTACGTTGCAAAGATAAACTGTTTGTTCAGCTAAGTGCTGCAATTTCATAGTATGGTCTGTTTTTATTGGAATATCACTACATATTCATATTGTTGATTCCTGTAAGTAAGAATAAAAATGTCACTGTGTAACAACACCTTTCTGGGGAGATGGGGGAGAAAAGCAAAATTGTTTTACTAGTAAGCAATTTGTTTAATTAACGATTAATTCAGATTTTGTGAGAGAAATGAAACGGCTTTGTAACTGACTGGCACCATCTAGTGGAGAAAGTAAAGTTTCCTCTCTACTAGACACTGCATTTGAATATTGGGTTTTAACATAGAAACCGCCTGTCAGCTGTAAAACTGTATTTTAATGTTTGATCTTCTACTGTATTATTTGTATCTTTAGGCTCTTGTAAATAAATACGTGGTGAGGCCACACATTTTTTGCAGAATATAAACAAACCTAAGCACATGGAACCATACAATCAACTAGGTTGGAAAATACCTTTAAAGGTCATCAAGTCGAACCATTACCCCAGGACTGTCAAGACCACCACTAAACATGATCAAATATAGACCAAACTGTGCTGGTTTAAATGTTTATCTGATTATGTCACTCAACCCATAATGTTATTTATGTTATATAAGGAATTTCATCCAAAGGAACAGATGCTGAAACAAACAAAAACCAAACAGTAAAATAATGCCACAGTAGCGTTGTTTGCATAGAATTGCAAAAGTTTCAAGTGTGCATAGCAATGCACAACTTTTTGGTTTATATTTAGGTAAGCTGTTTTCAAGTGCACACTTTGAATTCACCATTATATCTATAATGATTTGCCAATGTGACTAGCAGTGTTGTCTGATTTTATGATGGCGTGAGTACATAACAACTATCCTCTGCGTCTGATACCAGTCAACATTGAAAAAAATCTGTCTTCAGTCAAAACCTTCCTGAACTGCCTCCAGGTACTGATAAAAACTTCCAGGTACTGATATTCCTTGAGTGACTTATCTCCCCTTGGATGACACAGTAAATTAAGATAATCAAGAACTTCTTACTGATTCCTTTAATCAGTTTCTTTTTTCTGTTGTCACAGATGTGAGCCTCTTATGTTAAGTAAACAGCAAATGCATAACAATCTCTGTGCCAGCCATCTTGTCTTAAGCCACTCTTTGAGTACCTTTTAGCTTCCTCAGGTGACTAGAAAGAAAGCAGAGATGAAATCTACTACTAGCACTGTCCTAACATTACTTAAAAATGACAAATGAAACCTAAACCTGCAAGTATTATCCAAAGGTTTTTAAAGAAAAAGGCAACCCTCGACCCCATCTAAAACTGACTTAGTTAAGACTATTTCTAAACATTGATTCAAATTTGAGTTCCTCCAAGTGCTTGCTTAGCTTGTATATTGTGCAGTCTCTCAGTACGAAAAAAGGCACCTGGACAAATAGTTTGCTACTCTCGCTAGTGTACTTCTATCACAGCTGTAGATTCCTCCAAAGTCAGGCACATGCTGAAGTATAAACCTAGCTAGCTCCAACACGTTCTGCAGCTCTTCCGACTTCACACAGGCCAAGTGATGCTACATGGGCAAAGTTTTCCCAATTATTTGCACACATTTATTTCAGTTTAGAAAATCTCTATTTCTACCTTGTTTGGAGACAATTTTAGACATCTCTAACTGGGCTAATGCACTCCTGTACCTTACAGAGCAGCACTCCAAGGCATGAGAGGCAGTCTGAATGCTCTGTTATTACTGAAGATCACAAAAACATGCAGCAACTGTTTCAATTCTGCACAGAGTTTATTGGAACTACTCAAACAAAAAGACTGACAAAACCTAATCCTCGAAATCATGACGGTGACATGTGGTCAGGACACTGGCGTTCGCAGCCTAGGGCATTTGGGGAAAAATAAATGCCAGTGTTCACAAGTCCTGTCCTCCACTCTCCAAGTTCATGTAGGTAAGCAAAACCTTAACTACTTCTGCATCCTCCACCCAGCCTGCTCCTCTTTGCTCTTACTGTAAGTACAAGCCTGTGTACAGAGAAGCCAAAACTCTCCCCAGTTTTTGCTTTGGTTTCTTAAACAATTCTGTCTTTTGCAGTGCAGCCAACAGCTCCTCCTTGGGAGCTACACAGACCAAGAGGAAATGTCTTCTTATTCAAACATTACCGCTTCAAAGCCATACCTGAGGGTTTGGATGACAAAGGAGATGGGGGGAATCTGGTTGAGTTTGTGGATGAGAGCCTAGGCCTTCGTCTTCGGAAAAAGCTTCGTATCAGGCCGCATTTGAGAGACTCCACGAGGGTTGTTTTCCCAGCACCTGAGTGTCCAAACAACTTCAGTTTGATCCGGGGCTGTGGATTCTGTGTGTGCCGGAGTTGCTGGATAAAAATTCCCCTGTGAGCATCCTAAAATTCAACATAAAGAAGAAATCAGAATGTGGCAGGGAACTTGTGCCTCTCAATAAATTCAAGGCACAGGGTTTAGACAACACTTTTTTTGCCATGCTGGTGTTCATCTGGATCAGTTCCTTTATCTGCTTCACCATGCAAGTGATGCTATTGGCAGAAGGGCAGGAACAGGTAGACAAGGTACAAGAACAGGCAGACAGCTTGCTTTCAAAGCGCCACCTTGAGTCTTCATGAAAATCACACATGACTTCAAGTTTAACATAAGTGAATAGGATCATTCTGACCTCTGACAGAGGGCAAAGGAAGAAAACCTAGCCTCTTTCAGTACCCATTCTCCTTACCTGTCACTCTCAACAGCATAACTGATATCCATAATCTTATACATATACATACAGCACTGAAGAATTTTGCAGTGACATCTACCACCTGAGCAGCCCGAAAACTTGATGTGTGTTTCCCCTCTTCTTTACATCAACCTTTTCTGCACTTACCATATCTGGGAGAATTCTCCTCTTCCCCATCCAGTTCTCTGTTTACTTTCACTCCAGCTCTTCGCAAGATAAGTGCCCCTTTTCCCAGACCACTCTTACCTCTCTTTTCCCCGCACACTTACTCTTCTTTACCCGAAAAGACCTCTTGCAGCCTATTAATTTTCCATTTTTCTAGCCCTCTACTGCAAGTGTACATTATACTCATCTCCCACCCTACTCCCAAGCTTCCCTACTCAATTAACCTTTCACAGTTTGCCCTCTGTTTGCACTCATTGTCTCTTTCATAGCTGCAATCTCATCCTCCTACACAGGCCTTCTTCAAACCCAATCACATCTACAGAAGAGCTTTTACCTCCCCCATTACTCATCTGTATCTTTTCTTTTAGTATCTGAAGGACACTCCTGTTCCTGCCAAAGATAGGAATGAACAAATCAAATCTGTCTTTTCTTTTTGCCAGCAAGAGGTAATCAGAAATGGATAATCTTTCCCACACAAAATGAGCTTGGAAACTCAATTCAGCAAGGGGGTGAGGTGCAGGACAGCAAACTATCACTTGTCTCTTGCCACAGAAAGATGGGCTTTAAGAAAATTGGGAGATAGCAGAAAGGTGAAAAGGCAAAGGAAGTAGCTTCATCTTCCCTTCATTGCCCTATTTGGAGCTGAGACAGAGGCTCTGTTGTTCTGCGTTTGTACTGAGTTTAACACGTAGGATGAGTCATTAAATGGGCACCTACAGCTCCCCAAAATTGCATGCAGCAATTTAGCTGAGAAATTTGACAGAAATAGTAGCGCATTTAATTTAGTTCCTTCCTCACCAACAGACATTTATTAAGTAAATTAGTCACAATGCAAATACTGAACCCCTCATGGCTTAATACTGAATCCTCTCTAAAAAACACTGGGTAACACTAATGAGAAAACGTTCTTCACATGTGCTATTAGAAACTAACCCCTCCACAGGCACTGAAAATACAAGTGTCAGGCACAGTCTGTACTAGATGAAATTGATCATTTTGAATAATACTAGAGTATTGTTAGTGGTTTGATGTAATTCATTCATTTCAATTGACTAGATTGACTCTGTTGCAATGACTATGCTGATGAAGTATATAAGACATGTTTCCCATATATGCAGGGCTTCAATAATTAAGTGTACCCTGCTATCAAGAAGAAAGTTAACAACTACTAACATCTCTTTCAGAAGATGATTTATGTGACCTTCTCCCTTTTGTTCCAGGCCAACTTGTATTAGTTCTGTATCTAGATCTTGACTAAACCACAATTTTATTTATCTGCCTGCAGACACCAGCAAGGGTTCAGGGATACAACTGTGCAAAAACCAGCTCCTGTTACCACAAATGTTTACAAAAGCTATCACTGCAAAGGAAGCCTGAACTTTGGCACTTTCTGACATCTTCACTGATATACTTTACAATTGTAGCAAGTACAGTTTTACTGGCAGGACTAAAGGATAAGTCTCTACTTCCACCTTGGCAATGCCTGGTATGCACAATCTTCTATTGCTACTCTGCAATGTTCATTTATTTCAGTTTTCCAGAGGCCCATAATCATATTTAAAACAGGATTCTTTTAATTGGTCTGGCTTTTGCCTGTAATGTCCAGGAAAGTGGTCCCTGAACCTAAACATTTTGAATGATGCCACGTGTCCAAAATAATCAGTGCAGTATCAGATGTGTCAGACCTACTGCCTTACAAGCTCTGCTTTCTGGGAAGATCAGCTTTCTGTCTGTCATACTAAAATTCCAGAATTAAAAGAAGACATTGAAAACTTATACAACTCTTCCATATGGTATTAGTTTCCAGAAGAGGCACAACCCCGTCATACTTCATAACCCTGATCTAACTAAAATGGTGATGGGTAGGGGAAATAAGTCCTCTTGTGGGATGTGCTAATTCTCAATAGTTTATTTTCCAACTTCTTCTAACACCTTAGCTGTTTTGTAGGCAATGTCAGAGACAGGATACGATAGATTAGTGGTGCAGATTAATTTAGCCATTTTTGTTAGTATGTATATACTAGCTTTAACTGAGGGCATAATTTTGAATTAAGATTAAAAACAAAAGCACAAAACCCAAACAAACAAAAAAAAATCCTCCTCCCTGAAAGAAAGAGACACCATTCCAGTATAAGGATTTTTGCAACTGTTTCTTTAGAATGGCTTTGATGAGAATCTTATTGCATGATTTTCCATGGTCAAACTTTTCTTGGTATCTTAAAAACAGGAAAACCTCAGTTAAAATTCATGCATTCCCAACCTTTTTAAGTCTTGCAAGCAGACTGGCTACATGTTCATGCTGCTCTGCTCTGGCAAGATCTTCTGCTGTTTTCCCATCCTGTCAAAACACAAATATATTAGCAGCAGTTCCTTCTTTTTTTCTGACAATAAAAAAAACTCACACGCAACTTAGCTCAGCTACTCAAGGCAGCAACAGAATTGCTGTCAGATGCAACTGCAATAGGAAGAAGGAAAAAAAAAAACAACCAAACCCCCCACAACAACCAATACTGATCACACCCCATCAGAATCCCCATCTTCTTTTTAATTGTCCAAAAAAGATAGGGTACAATGCAGAACAAGGGCATTTCTTTCACAGATTGGCATCTGGATACCACTGCAATAAGATATTTTGAATTTAGAACCTGAGAGTGATGCCAATACTCCCCCATCTGAGCTTCTCTTCCCATCAATTAGACGATGATAGCAACTTCTACACACTGAACAGACACAGAAGTTTAAATGAGTGACAGTGGCGTTAACAGTCACTGGAGGCTTCCAGAAAGCAAGAACATTGTAAGGGATGTTGTTTAAATTGCATCAGCAGATTTTAAAAAAGCAAAGCTACCTTCAGCATTCTTCAGGTCTTGCCATTTGATTACCCATGTTTCAGAGGTCAGCAGCTTAATATTAAATTGGCTGAAAGGAAAATTGCTCACTACTTCTACAACTACATTAATGCTATAGTATTGTTTAAAATTTGGTAACAGGTAACTAACTTACAAGCACTCTGCTTCTTTCACTCTCAGATAAAACCATTCAGTTATTAAGAAGAAATACTGGAAAACTAAGGTCTCTTTATTTGTGTTTCTACCTTTGATTTTACTAGTTTTTCATGTAAAACCTGCATTGTCTTAAGTAGTTCCTGAGGTTACTGTAATTATTACAGTATTATTACAATTACTGTATCATAGGAAATAAACATCTTTGACAATTGAGTGTCCACACACAGAAGCAATTTTCAGGTTTCCATAAAAGTTATGTACTCCAGAGATAATTCAGGCAGAATAAGAACAGAACATTAGCAGGAAATAGACAAAATTGTAGTTGATGGCATGAACTGACTGAATTTGAACCAATGCCTTACCCTTCAATTCCTTCCACAGCTGACATGTAATTGCACCTTTAGTAAAGAGACATCTGAGTGTATTTTTAAAACTTTATTTTCCTTAAAGAAGATGTATCAAAGGAGAAAAATCTCTTTATTTGTGTTGACCCTACTCTCCAAATCCTAGTTAATTCCAAGTGTCTTCTGTATGAGGCGAAGAGGAGTCTAATGGCTGGGCAGCTAGCCTGCCATCAGAACTGCTTCAATACTTTAAGTGCTTCCAAAGTTCCCAGTCTTGGGCACCTACAGTGGAATCCAAAACTTTAAAGTAAAGTGGAAATCTTGATCCCCTTCCTGAGGATCCCTGTGGTAATGGGATGCAGCCTCCCCCAAATGAAAGTGTGAATTGTATCTGGATCCCCAAACCTTTGGCCTCCTCTTAAATCCAAAGCAGGACTGTTAGAGCCTGGCCCTGCACTATTCCTGCTGCAGCATACGTTTGGAAATGGCTGTCAAGCTCCAGCACCAAGCATGTATGCAGTGACAGATTCCTGCACGAGCATTGTCTCTTTGACAATCAAAGTAGGTCCCACACCTCTTGATGGTACATCACAACTGCTACTGGCAAAGCTAAGATAACTTCACACCCTTGTGCTGTGCTCCACGGGGGTTTGCTTTGGTTTCAAGCCTGACTTTGGCTACTCAGCTGTACATAATTTGTTTAGCTCTGTCACAACTATACAGGCACAAACACAAAGGAAATAATCTGGTGAGTATTTGAAAAGGAGTGTGGGTAGCAGTTGCTCATTGGAAAAATTGCAACAAGAATGGTTCGAATTGCTAACAGTCTAAGCAGATGTGTGCACAGAGCAAGCCTACCAGTAAGAGTGGGGTGGCACTGTCATGACCCACAGATCCCTCCCCACTTCTTAACAGGTTCTTGAGCTCAAGACCAGAGCTTGATACAGCTGTCTAATCTTGGTGCTGTGAAGGAAGACCACCTCAAACGCAGACCTACCAGGAGCTTTGCACTACTTTTTGCTCAGGCGTTGCTCTTATGCTGAAGCTTTTGCCCTTGGTCCTTAACTGAGCAACACCACAACTGTATGTCTGCGTGGCCATGTATCCCACTGACGCACCTCCTAACTTCTGGGTTTGACCTTGAACCTGTTTCTTCTCTATGGACTTGCCTGATATCACTAGACCCTTGGCTGACCATGGTCACTTAGCCCAATTCCTGACCTTGACTTAACTTCAGACCTGCCTCATTGTTATGAACTTGCCTGCGGTCCACATTCCTGTCGGAAGCTGGTTGCCATCCCTGCACCTGCTCTGCTTGTCTTGCTTGGGTACTGTGAGACCCAGCTGTTGTTGTCCAGGTCACTGTCCTTACTTGCTGTGTTGTTAGGTGGCTTGCAGCTCACCTCTGCTTATGGAGAAATGCCTTAGCAAGGGCGATGCCTGACGAGCACGAGTTTTGAAGTCGTGGTCATTCGACCCAAGTAAACAAGACATGCAGAAAGGCCAGTGGAGTAAGTGAAGGATATCACAGAGCACTGGCAACAAGTACAACAGAATGAACTCTAGGTCAAATTCACCCCCAGAAAAGCACTGTGAGATGTTAACATTGACAGAGGCTAGCAGTTCAGTTCACATGTCTGTTGTAAGTATAGACTCAGATCTGGAAGCTCAATTTATTAAGATAACACGTAGAAAAAGCATTTGCTTCCATGACAAAGACATTAACAGAAGAAAGTTCCCTTTTTGTCCAAAATTGTGAACAAGATGAGGCTGTGCACATTCTCTATGTGTCCACAGCAGGATGAACCACAAGAATTAGAAAATACATACCCAAGTAAAATAGTAAATGTGTTTCAGTAAGTTATTTTGCTATTAAAGTTTTCTTGACAAATACAGGGTATATACACACTACAATAGCAATGTGTAAGCAAAACTGGCATCTGAAAAGGGCTTGGCTACAGTCAATAAAACCATATTTCATACCTGGCGGTAGCATTTCCCTGCAATTGCTGACTGTCTCTTGTTGCAAGTCAGACAGCTATGCCTGCAAGAGTTAGTCCTGGGTTTAACTGTCCATGTGCAAGCATCATCATTCAAAGGTTTTAAGCAATCTGACAATGTTAAACTTGCTACAATTTTAGAAGCTTCTGTGAGGAGAAGCCAAGAACATGGTGCCAGCTAGTGTGTGAGCACAACACAAATTTTCTGGTGACATTCAAACACTGGAAATGATTGTATACTTCAGGAACTTAAGGTTTTTTAAGGTTACTTTGCAGCATTCATGCAATCTAATTCAAATAAACTAGTCCTTAAATGGGCTTACTGCAGCCCAGTTACTTAATAGCGCTGGAAATGTTAACTTCTCAGAGACAGCATGCTGAGAGAAGAAAAAGGTAATTAATTCTACCACGCTGACTCAGAAAGAGCTGTTACTAAGACTTTTCAGAACAGTTTAACATTTACCTGGAAAACTAACACAAAACTGAAATGCTATTAAAGTCACAACACTCACTTCCTCTCCTCCTCTCCTCCTTTTCCATTCTCTTCACTACAACAATGCTAGAATAAAATGGATAGTTACGTATATTCAATCTGCTTCTGCCACATTTAGTATCAGCACAATTTATTTTGTTATCCCCTTCAAACTATCTAAACTAAAGGTAAAAAGGACTTTTATCTTGGAAGGAAAGGGGGCATACAGGTAACTATACCAAAACGGCTGTCATCATGACATAAATAAAGTGACACAGCTCAAGAATTCTCCCATCACCTTTCTGTTTGCAAATAAAACAGATTTTTTTCTCCTTTTCCCCCCTCCATTTCAGCTATCTCAGGAGTAATTTATTAGAGAACTTTGAAAAACATGGACTCTACTAAAATCTAATCACAACATGATTTCAATATACAGAACAGTAGTTCTTTCTGAGCAGAATGCATTCGTTAGGGCAAGTAGCTATGCAAACATATCTAATGCATTTGAAAATAAAACATGCTTAGTTTGTTCAAAACACAGGTTGTGGTGTGTATGATGCCTAAAATGTATCATGTGCATATGAAGTGTGTATGATGAACGACACTTCATCTCTGCTGTGGATGTGTCAGGTAGGAGGACATTTCTCACATTAGTGAGAATGAAAAATACCTTCAGTGTTGCTAATTGGCAGCAGTGGTGCTGACTGCTCTGACACAAATTATTTGCTTTGCAAGGACACTTGGATGCTAGTTGACTGATCCATGAACCCACACATCTCCCACCATGAAAAGAAAACTTTTTAATCTCCTGAAAGCAGTAAAAATATTTAATATATATACAGTACATTTGTATGGTAACTGTATGTGATGTGAAAAGATGTACACCTTCATGACAGCAGCCCTGCCATTAAGCACACGTTTCTGTGTGCTTACAGAAAACACAGCGCTACAAGTAATTATTAAGTCAAGAAATTCTTAGGTGTAAATGAAGTGGTAGCTATAGTGTACCTTGATCAGTTTCAGATTTCACCCATCTCTAAATTAGTTTCCTACTCTCATACATAAGAAAAGCATTAAGCATAAAAGTATCTCTCAATACTTACAGAAGTTAAAGCTTCTACATTGGCCCCCGTTAGACACAGGAACCGGACAACATCAAGAATGCCATTGTTTGCTGCCAGATGTAACGGGGTTCTTCCATACTAAAAAGGTGAATAAAGTGACATTAGTCAAAGACCTTAATTTCAAATTTTATGACTAATAATCAAATTTATTTTACAATTATACATCCTGATACACAGTAAAAACTGTAAGAAAAAGTACTTTTGGTTACAGCTTAACCACAACTGCTTAAAGCTTAATTAAAAAGAAAGGATAGAGTGACTACTACAAAATGAGAAACAATTTTATAGCTGAATGCCACACAACTGTGAAGGAATCCTTGATTTTTTTGGCTGTATTTGAGAATGTGGTTTTAGTTTCCAGTAAAACTAATTGCATTTTGCTTAATTAAATATGAACCAGTTAAGCAACACTAAGTCCTTAACCTTTAAAGCTCTGAATTCTATTTCAATCCAAGTTATTATTGAAGATTACGTATCTGCAGTCTTCCCCTTCCAGCCAAAGGAATAAGAGGAATGAATGCAAGAAGTCAGGCTGAAGGAATCTGTGCTTTCAGTGACAGATGAAAAGTGCTGAAAGTATTGCCTCCCAAATTTTTGCTTTTCTTTGTGATTCTCTTCACTGCCAACAAGTCCTCAAGACATCTACTTCTGGTCTTTAGTGTTCAACGCTACTGTTGTAAATATCACTACCATGTATTCTCTGTGTGTAACTCCTCTTATATTACTTCACATATTTTCAGGCTTTCATTACTGATCTCCCTGTTTCAACCCTATATTCAGAAACAAACTCACAAAATAGCTTCATAAAAGGATGTTTCAAATCAAAGCTAACATTTTGACAACTGGAAACTGAGAAGATGCCCAGCTCCTCAAAACTCTATACCTCAACACAAATAGCATCTGGGATTGTATAAGAGCTAGTGTGTCCAGCAAGACTAGGGAAGCAATAATCTCCCTGTACTTGGCACTGGTGAGGCTGCACCTTGAATCCTGTGTTTAGTTCTGGACCCCTCACTACAAGAAAGACGTTGACGTGATGGAGAGGGTCCAGAGAAGGGCAATGAAGCTGGTAAAGGGTCTGGAGGACAAGTCCTGCTAGGAACAGCTGAGGGAACTGGGGTTGTTTAGTCTGGAAGTACGTAAAATAGAGAAGGCTCAGGGAGGGACCTTATCGCTCTCTACAGCTACCTGAAAGGAGGATGGAGCCAGGAGGTTTCTGGTCTCTTTTCCGAAGTTACAAGGGATAGAACAAGAGGTAATGGCCTCAGGCAGATTTAGACTGGATATTAGGAAATATTTTTTCACTGAAAGGGTTGTCAGTCATTGGAACAGGCTGCCCAGGGAAGTGATTGAATCACTGACCCTGGAGGTATTTAAAAGATGTGTAGATGTGGTCCTTAGGGACACAGCTTAGTGGCAGACTTGGCAGTTTTACTTTTACGATGATCTTAAAGGCAATTTCATACCCAAATGATTCTGCAGGAAGTAAATGTGTATGGTGTTTTACTGCACATAGTCTATAGAAAAAAGAAATGGTGTCCTCAACTGGTATCATGTATGTGTGGGACTAAGGATAAACAGTCAATTATATTAATGCACCTCCATTACAGGGCTCACTGCTGAAGAGGACCAGCAGAAATAGATTCTGTATTTGATAAGACTCAAACTCACCCTTTCAAATAAAGAACACTCTAAAAATCACTCTTGTGTACACAACTGTTAAAAGAATAATGGAACACAAGCCATAAACATGATCCTACCCCCACTGAACTTGAAGACTTATTTTTTCCAGACCATGCTTGCAGCCAGGCCATTGATGCCATTCTCCATTAGGAAAAGAGGTGCTAATCCAGCCTTGTGCTTAACTCACATTCCCCAAAGTGTGTTCTCAGCTGTGGATCTTGATTTAATGGCTTAGTCAGTCAGGTTTAAGCTTAGAGGCAGGACTGCGGAGCTCATTATTTTAAGTTTCTTTCACTCGGCAGCTGATGATTTTAATTATTAAAACCGAAAGTGATTGCACTGGACAGCCCTCAAGTGAAAAGCCCCACAGCTTTCTTTAGCTGACTAATACGGAGAAGGTCAGTGCTTTGGTAATAAATGGAAGTGTTAACTGGCAAAATGTAATTACCAGAACATGTACTTTTCCAGAAACACAAAGAATCTACAACACCTGAATCAAACAAATTTCAGAAGGCAATATGAATATTCCTATGAGTAACTTTTAAGCTTTGTAGCATATATAAAGTTTAAAAAGGGCAGAGAAAGATATTCAAAGCTAAGTATTGTGGCCTAAGCCCCATCAGCAGAGTCCAATGGCTGACCTTGACCTATTCAAACTAACCAAAGGAAAATTTCCTGAAACTGCTTACTTCTCTTGAAAAATCTCTGGTGAAAATGCCAGAATGTTAAACCTGTAAAGCATCACAGTCAATTAGCTCATACAGTGACTGCAGCACTAGCACAACAGAAGCAGCAAAAAAGATACTACTATCTCAAAGTTTAGGGACAGCTATTAAATATTATTTTGGCAAGTGCTTACAAAAATTATGGACAGTTCACATTTTTAGATGGCAGTAACCCAGCAATATGCACTGGGATCAACATTTTCAGCGTTATAACGCTCACCAAGGGTGTCTACAGTTGTCATGTGATTTTGAAATAATGCACAATAAGAAAATTCCCAAAAAGCACCTTACTCAGACTGTCGACTTCAACTTTTGAAAATAATTTTACATTTAACGTCTTACTTCTGAGATTCCTGTACCCTGCCAGTGACAATTTGTTTAATAAATAAATTTAAACTATTCTAAGATAAATGTTTCATTAGGGTTTATTGTAATAAGCTCAATGCAGAAAAACATAAACCAGCCAATATGACACTTACTTTTATAACTGGGAATAGAATCTGCAGTTGAGTTAAATCCTTTGTTAGGTGTCAGTACATGATCTTTTCATGCAATTTGGAAGAATTCAAAACATATTTTTCATAAACTGTACATTCAATTCTGTATATAAATTAGTGGTTTTAAATCACATCAAATCAAGGCCAGCAGCAATGCATATTATCTGTTCTTCAGTGCCTAGATGTAATTTGCACAAAGAAAAGCAATCCAGATAGGGAAGAAGGCTAGCATATACTTCCACATTAGAGCTGAGTGTCAAAGCACACTGTGATATTTCAACTGGGCTCGCTTTTCATGTATCTTTAATCATCTACTCAACTGAAACAAACTTAGGCAAATGTGCAAAGCGACTTGCTTAATGCTTTGCATTTGGCCACTTCAAGGGATAAAATATTTTTCATATCAGAGAATTGGAAAGGTCATCTAATGCAACAGGTGAGCTATTAAACAAAGGAGTTCAGAATCCATATTCCATTTACCTTATTAGTGACATCCAAATTACAACTTGCTTCACAGAGTGCCACCACAATAGGAACATTCCCATCTTTGCAGGCCACATGCAGGGGAGTGTTTCCATGTCTGTCTTGGAAATCTACAAAACATCCTTGACTGATAAGAGTTTTAACTACTTCTATTTGACATCTTCTCACAGCAAGGTGTAAGGCTATATGACCATCCTGAAATAACAAGACAACACGTAAGTGAGATTTAATAATGCTAAAAATCAAAGCATTTTGCAGAGTCACCATCCTTTCACACAACTGGGTGTATCTCCTTGCCTCAAGAACCGCAATGGCTTTTATTTCAAGCGTGGACACAGTGAGAAACACAGTATCTGTCAAAACAAATCAGTATGGGATGAAAGCAAATTTCTATTAAGCCACCAGGCTTTGCAGTGGAATGGATGAAATGCAAATACACATTCTTTACTAAGAGCTTCCCTAGGAGTGGGGAGAGTGGCCAACTGTAACAACCAGTTGAATATTGTAAACCACTCTAGCGTCTGCTTACAGAAATTAGTGATGCAAAAGTCATGCAGTCTACTTTACAGTAGTCTGCAAAGGTCAGTAACTTTACAGACAGGGCTTTCTCTCTGCGGAATAACTAAAAGGGACAGTGTGACTAGAAGCACATTTTAGAAGCAAAAGCATTTTTCTGAACTTGCTTTAGTAACTGACAGCAATAAAAAGACAAGCATACCAAAAGCGCAAGCAATGAAATGTTGAATTTCTTTCTTGGGATTACAGCATGAAAGACAAAACCTGATTCTGAATTAAACAGAGTTAAATTTTTAAATAGTTGGAATTTAGCTTATTGGAAATAGGTGTGATTTATCCAACCACTGGGAATCAAAGGCAAGCAGCAAATCCATCTTTTTTTCTCTTAACAGTTTGCTGACAATTACAGAACCCAAAGTTCCTGCCTTTTTTTTGTACAGTGTAACTCATAAGGTGATATTGGATAAGGTGATAATTGACAAGGTGATAATTGATAAGGTGATAATTGATAAGGTGATGATGAATCAGCAAAATCCCAATCATAGAAAAATAAACAGCAGGCAACTTTAAAGACTGCTGCAGTCACCAATAGAGTCTCTGTGTGAACTACTCAGAAAATCCACATCATGGAAACAATGCTGGCTTGCAGCATTCAAATGAAGCAATTCAAAAAGATGGCTCTCTGACACCTTTGATCTCTGGATGTAATTCCTGACCAAAAGAAACTCAAATTAACCTTGTCTGTTGCATGAAGATCAGCCTCATGTTCTGCCAAGCATTCCACTATATCATGGTAGCCTCTAGCAGATGCTGTCAGAAGCGGAGTCTCCCCTTCTTTGTTTTTAATGTTCACATTGCAACCTGCTTCACAGAGTGCTCTGGCAACAGAGTAGTAGCCGTGCCAAGCAGCACAATGCAGTGGGGTTTCTTCCTCCTGTTAACATGGAAAATAAAAACAACAAAGCAGAGCTGAACCAAATGCCAGGAGGAACGATTCCACAGCTTAATGTAGAAAAACAGAAAGATGACACAAAAGAAAAAGGTATTGTAGTTCCTAATGCAAGTAATGCTAATGTAGTTCCTAATTCTCAAAGCAAGAGTAACGCCTTCTGATATACCAAGTGATTATAGCAATGCACTAGATTTTCACTATACTTTTCACCATAAAACTATCTATTGACAATACCTTGCATATCTAGTCTTAGTTTAGATGGTTCCATGCTCTTGAGCTAACTGTCTTGGTTCTTTCACTTGAAAACATCCTCTTTCATAAGAAACTTCTACATCCTGTGTGCTGAGAGACTAATCCAGGGTTTAAAACAGAACACTCACCAAGGGGATACAAACCCCTGAACTCACAGAGCACAGACCACCACCCATACCTTTGTGATGTTGACTTTTGCCCTCTTCAAGCTTTCTGAGAGAACCTGTGTTTTATAACAGCAGTTGGTTGGTCTTATTTGTAGAAAAAAAACAGTCTCCACGACTTACCTTGTCTTGAAAGTTTGGATTGGATCCAATGCTGCAGAGAAACTGAACCACATCCACATGCCCATACCGAGCTGCAACATGGAGAGCAGTCTCCCCAGACTGCAATTACAGAAGAACATGCCACTGTAATTTCATGTGTCACCCTATACATACACTGCTGTGTACAGCCTGAATACCAGGCAAGTACACTGCATGGGGTACTCCTCCCTCCCTGTAACCCACAGGTACAGCTTCAGTCAGCATAGATCTTTCACTTACAAGCTGCAGTTGTATGTGACAGACTTGACAGGTTATTTCCTCAAAGGCCTGACTTTTTCAGAACTTATTTTCCTACTTTATTTGTTCCAGGTCACAGCCACAACAGGATTTCTGAGCAATATGAAGAGGCAGCGGCATGGGCAACTGGTGGTGAAACTATTCATTCTATTCCCATACACCCCTCCTCTGCCTTATATATACAAATGTAAGGAGCTTGCCTAACACCTTGGTATATCCTAGCATATTTGGGTCATTACATGTGATTATGTGCAACCTTTTATTGAAGTTGTATGAAAAATAAATGGCATTTTATTAAGAGGGTAACCTCTTTCCTAGTAGTCCTATCAGGAGTCAAACACTAATTTTGATAACATGCCTTGCACTAGCTCACTAAGCAAACTGTATTTCACAAGTAAAAGTGCCTCTGTACCACAGCTTTAGTTAGTATAAAAACACCACAATGGCATAAGATTTTAAGAGCAACTAGTTTCTAGGGCAAATGTTGCTAAAGTAACACTGCCGGAGACAAGGTAAGTGCTCATCAGCTATAAATTGTTAGGCTTCATTATATTCAACTTAATAACAGTCAAATTTACTTGTCAGACAAAAGTGATTTTCAATCAAGAGGAATAAAAACCAGAATCACGATTTTGCCCTATGTTTCAATGAGAAATCTAGTTTTCAAGTGAAAATTAAGTTAAGTTTGTACTTCCCCACCTACCCACCATGTAGTCACCACACTTAAAATGCATGCTTGGTTAACATTTGTCAGGAAAACAATCAGTACATCCAGCTACTTTAAAGCTGTGTTACCACAGCCCTAGATGTCAGCTTATAAAACCACACTAAAAAACCCGGTCATATGGTTGGAATTACAGCACAGATAAAAATCATTCCGAATGACCTTTCTCTTTGTTAAGATAAAGTTATAAGAAAAAAAGCTCTCTGCATGAAAAAGAATTCTTTGCTTACCTTATCCTTAACATCCAAAGGACATTTATTATCGTCAAGAAATTTCAGTGTTTCTACATGACCATGTCGAGAAGCCCAATAGATTGCATTGGATCCAGCCTGTCATAAATATTTGATTACAGATCTTTTTGATGTTTTTAGAATCCTAATTCTAGATTATCAGCTGAGGTATACATGCACTTTGACGTACACAGATATAATGAACAGATATTAAAGCTTACATGAATATATTTACCTAAAAAAAAAATTCTAATTGAATCAACAACCCCACATATCAGCAATGACAACAAAACCCCCTCTATGCAAAGGACGACTAACGGGATCACTAACTGCAAGGATAATCCTCTTCCTCTTTTTAAGGGAAGTTTTCTGGGAACAGTCATGAGACAAAAACCTTTCTGTTTCTGACTGTACCATCTACAGACAGAGAAGCAGACAGTGCTTAAAGTTCATTTTAAATGAATCCCAGATTGTTACACTATGTTTTGGAAAAAAGCTTGCTGCAAAGTATACCCTCTGTCGCGTACCAGCTCTAGTTGCAATATCCTTCATCACTAAAATGTGTATTCATCATTCCACGATAAATAAAGCTCACCATTGTGTTTCAGGGCAATCACTAATTTGAACTAATTGAGGCAATTTTGCAAGCATGAACTGTATTTTAAGATTAGCATCATTCAAATTATTTCAGCTAATAAAGTGATCAAAATTAGAGGATATGCACTAGAAACAAATGACATTATTGAAGATTTGCTTTTATCTTTTTGCTGTAGAAGACAGTAAATGGGCTCTACAGCCAGCATTTTTTAATTTCCAATACAACTTGGTCAGAACTGCTTGTCCTCTCCTAACTGTACCAGATAACTTACATAGAATGGTGACAAAGAAAAACCCTGACCTTATCTTGAACATCAATACGGGATCCATGCTTTAAAAGCAACTGAAGCATCTGAATGTTTCCACAGCCAGCAGCAATCAGTAGCGGAGGTGTTCCATGCTAACAATGAAATACAAATGAGAACAATCTATTCAATTTTTGAAGGCTTAAGAAAAGAAAGCAGAATAAAAGGTAAGTACTGAATGGCATCTCTGGGTTTCCAGTTTCAAATTATGTCTTCAGGGAACACTGTATAGAAATAATTTGTCCCTTTGACCAAAAGAATTTATTGCACGGCAATCTTACAAATTTTTGGGATGAATTCACGTTTACTAAATAATACACCACATGTTAAAGGTATGCTTTTCAAATCTGGAATATTAATGTTAGGCTCTCATTAGCCCACTCTGGCAAGGACGATCCCCTTTGCAACTCCTTTATATCTACATATCTACATTTAAAGCTGGATTACCTAAGGTACCTGCCAAGACGCAAGCCACCAGCAACACACAGGAAAGTTAAATGGGACTGCACCATTAAAACACAAACCCACTGATTTTTTTAAAGGTTCAAGACACCATCACAGTAAAATAACAGATGCTTTCACTTCACAGTGCTCTTCATGAATATTTCTCATAATACAGATTTGGCAGTCTGGTTATTCCTACATATTCTGCCATGCTCATCTGCCACGAGAAACAACAACAAAGGTTGACATCTGATATACCGCTGCTCTTGACAACACCATTTCATTAATACTTTCTCAAAGGCCTAGGGGGGAAAAAAACCCCAAACAACAACAACAACAAAACAAGAACAACCAAACCAAACAAAAAAACCCCAAATGTTTTAGGTTCCATTTTCAGGTAGTTTGAGAAGTCTGAACACAGAACACATTAAAGTTTCTCCTAAAGAAAGTCAGAATCATTTCCCAACCACCGGTCTCTTCTTTTTGGGTGTTATATTTCCATTTTACAACCATGCTGCTCTATTCAACAGGCTGATAGCTAGTCCCCCACGCACCTCAAGCAGACCCACACTACCTTGTTGGGTTGATTGACATCGTAATTTGTCAGAGATCCCAGAAGGTGCTGTAATCCAGGAAAATTGTCATCATTGATGGCATGAATAATAGCTTTCATTACAAAAGAATCTTCCTCATCCTTGTAATTAAATGAGAAAGAAGAAAAATTATTAAAGGAAAAAAAAATCCCTATCTCAACAGCTGCCAAGACATGTTAAAAAAAAAAAAAAAGTAAAATTTTCAAAGCCTTCAGCTGCAAGTTGTAACCCTTTGTGAAGTGTATTGCTAACGTGTCCACAAGTTATATGAAAAGAAAACCCACACCAAAACCCCCCTCACTTTTTCCAGTACTGTTATGTTTCCCCTTTCTTCACACATGAACCCATTGCTCATCGAGATTCCAAACAGGTTTTTTATTAGGTGTACTTTCCTTTTCCTCCCAGGACTTTCAGTAGATGCAGTACTTGCATCAAATGAAACTAACTCCATGTACATATGTGAACATTAAAAATACCAAGAAGTACACAAATACAAACTGGAATATCAAGTCTTGCACCATCCATGACTATGACATAGGAGAGGTACTTTGGACCAAGCTTTCATTTATTCAAATTGACCAGTTAAAAATCTAGAACATAAGTAATGAGCCTAGATACCTCTGCAGGTGTAATTTTGTTGGGTTTTTTTTTCCCATGCAGTAACATGTCAGAGCACTGAAATCCACTGAGTCTAGTATTTCATTACTCCTACCTCCTGTCTCCTGAGGTTTCAGATTTTTTAGAACATTAACATTAGGGTACAATCCTTTCTGCTGCAACATAGGTTGAAATGCTGATCCAGTGTTAAAAGTCATAATGATAGCTGAGGTGGGGGAGGCAGGGAAAGGAGGGCAAGATGGAGAGAACAAAGAGCATGGAAGCAGAAAGATAAGAGGAAGAAAAGTGGAAATAAGTGGAGAGTTGCACAGGGAAGATAACATGGATAAAAAGGGCTCTGCAAAATATTTGACATTTGATCCTATTAATGTATCGAAAGATGAGGTTACCCAGCTCTAAACATATTAGCATACATAAGTTGCTGATCACAGGGAATTTGTGAAGCGTGTATTAAAACCTGGAGAGTAAGCTAAAGAAGAATGTTTTTGGTTTTCCAAGCATTTGTAATTACAAACCATACAGCAGTCGCTTCTGACTACTTAAATCTAGTAGATGCAATATTACAAACTGAGTAATGGCCAACTTACAGATTTCCCCCTTAAATAACAGCTTGTGACACTGCTGTCTAGCATTCACTGAATCTAAGACAGTCTCAATGATTTTGAGTATTCTGTTAAAAAATGCCCTACTATTTTACTCTACACAGTGCCGTAAAAAAATTCAGATGCAACCTTTTCACTTTATAGTTGTAACAGCACAAAAAATCCTCTTGAATAAAAACAAAGTTAGATGAATTTCTGGCTCTAGCTATCAGATTCACCATGGTAATTAATAAATTCAACTTCAAGGTTTGTGACGTGCAGAAGATCAGACTATCGGTAACTGATCTCTGCAGCCTTATAATCTATTTCATCCTGCATAAGAGATTAAAATTAATCTCTTATGAGAGATTAATTAATCTCTTAAGAGATTAATCACCATATTTTCAACAAGTCAATATTTCTGTTAAAATAATTTCAGAAAACGTGAAGCTTCAGATGTAGTAAAGCATTCTAAGCATGTAAGTATACACTTACCAGAGTATCATCACTTCTAGCGACACTCATGTTACTTCTGGACAAGAAAGATCTTGATAATCTTTGGCACAAGGATATTAAGCGCACTGATTGCTTTTCAAAAACAGAAAGAAAAAAACTATATTAAAAAAAATTAAAAGAGAATACTGTCATATTAGCAAAAGAAAGTGGAGCTTGAATTCAACACCCCCATCTAAATTTTATATTGCATTTGAACCTTCAATTTCTTTTGCCATTTATAATGCAAACAGGGTATACATATACACTAAGCAAAGCTGTATATTATTTTAGGATCACTACTATTTCATCACACTGTTCAAAATAAAGCAAACCTGATTTGTATTACATCCTCTGGCTTACAATGAAAACGTTTAAATATAACTATTTTAAAGCATTTACACACAGAAAACCTAAACTGAGTGTGAATTAGCTGACAGCATTCCTTTAAATGCCAGGTTTCAAACCAGTTTAAGATATTCCTAGACACACTATTTCATTTTAAGGCAGCAGACTAGTACCTGAATTTTATAAACACCATTGATGTTCACCTACCACAGCCACTGACCTGCAGAAAAAAAACCACTGTACTGCCCGCCTGAACATTTTGTGCCTTCAGACCATAGCTTAGCAAAATCATCCTATTTCCTGGCCTCCGTGACAATGAATAGAACTCCTTTTCTAATAACAGCGACTTCTCTTGTCTCATGTCTCATCTCTCCTCATGATAAAACAGTTTTCACATACAACATTCATGCGCTTGTTTAGTATCAGTGTGAACTCCCCTACGTGTATGCTGGAGGAGGAGGGACCTGTCTCAATGAACTGCTCCTTGCACAGATCAATGCTTTCAACTAATACCTTGCCTCGCTTCTGGAAAAATAACTGATGCCAACCTTCTGAACAGGTTGGCAATCTCAGACCAAAAATCCTCTGCAAGAGAGACTAGTTTTTCCCTCCTACTCTGTAAAGTGTTGGCATAAGTACTGGAGCATTTCATTCTGTGAGGCCTGCTTAAACAATGCTCTATTTATTTGAATTATTGTCACAAAAACATGTACTTACACTTAGAAATGCCTTAGAAATGTTAGAAAACATTACCAAGACAGATGACAGCATACAGCTAAAGGCATAAACCAAAAAATCCATACACACACATTTGTATGCAGATCACTAACAAAGAAGTCTTCTCCCATACCACCATACTCCAAATGACAGAGGAATGGGTTTCTTCTTCCTCCTTCTTCACTCCTAAAGGCACTGATGTTTCCCTGGAGCAGGTAGTATCACTAGCGCATTTGTATGTCACCGATTTTCTTAAGATTTATTGAATGACTTACTTTCCATTTTCGTCGTGCTGCAAACTTTTTGAATTTCTCCATATTCACTGCAGATGCTTTTCTACTAAGTGCTTGCTGGGTGTCTTTAGGCTATGTGCAACAGGAAAATAAACTGTAACTCCCACAATTACATCCAGAACTTTCCTAAAATACCTTTCTGTATGTAAGACTCTGTCCTTCAGTGATGACTTCCACTTACATTATAATAATACTGTAATAATGAAGTAATTGTAAGCACATCATTTTAACATCCACAGCCTAGTGGCGCATGCAGATAGGATTTCCTGAGAAAACGCCCTGAAGAAAATCCAGACCTAAGAATATTTCATGCAATAGTAAAACTTGTTTCTTCATTTTTAACAAAATAAGCCAACACTCAACAGAATATTCGGCTTTATCCTTCACCTCCCTCTATGACAGAGGCACTGGATGTCTCCTAAATAAATCCTGTCTTCTTGGAAGGCTTCCTGCTGATTTTAAATGCAACCAAACATTGTTCCAGTCTCAGTGTAATCACCTCGATATTGCGCCAGCTACCCATGGAATATACCACATTTAGACTGTATGTTCCCATACTTGAAGTAATTTTTATGGAGAAAAGCAGGTAAAGGTAGTGAAGGGAATGGGAAAGAGAAGATATGATCAGTGTGGTGGGGGAAAAATGCCTGGGAAGTTAAGATATAAAGGACCATAAACGGGTACAAAATAACATGACTTGTTGTCAGAGTGGAGACCTTGGTCCCTGAGAGAGAAAACTGGGCAAAGCTTGCGGTATAAGAAATCATTTCAGCATGTTTCAACTATTTGAGATTATCCCAGTTCAACCAGAATTCAGCAAAGCACAGTCAAATCTGCAGGTTGGTGTATAGGAGTAGAAATGTCTACACTACAGTGCTGAACTGGACTGGAAAAGTTGTGGCATGGGTAAATATTCTGCTAACTGGCTGTCTAGGAAATGAATGGGGTCAAATACCCACTGTGAAACCCTAACACCTGGGAAATCAATGGCACTGAAGAGGTTTAGTACTTACAATCAGAATGTGGTATGGAATTTGAAAAAAAAAAAATTAAGTGGCAGGTATTGCTATACCCATTAAGAAGAAAGATAGGTCCCACTTCCTCCCTTTCAACCTAGCAACACCACAACAGCTCAAACCAAATCAAACACTGGAACACTGAAAGAAGCAGACCACTGCCCTGCATTAACTGCTTTCTTCAGTGTAAAGAGGAAGGACAGAAGAGATGACCCTTTTCACTTTTTTCCCCCAATACAAAGAAGGAGATTAAAAGATGAAAAACATGACAGGAAACTGAATAGAAATCAGAGAATGCATATTTGTCAGTGCAATGCTCCCTGAAGATTAGCTTCTCTGCCTAAGCACTAATCTCAGTAGTGGGCTACGTCCCTACTGATGACTTACATAGAGGATATATTAAAGGAGTCCACATTCTGCATCTATTAGCTTTCATACAGACAGCTTTCCAAAACAGTAAGTTATATTAAACAGTTACATTAAACAATTTTCCTTGTTAAGGAACTTGAAAAATGAAAGCGAAGTACGAAATGAAGAATGATTGAAAACAGGACAATAGAATGAATGACACGCTAACCTTGATCCAAGGATGCAGCAAACTATCTTGAATAGTCATTCTCTTCCTTTAATAGAATAAAAGGCAAAACTGTGTCAGATAGTAAAAAATACATACAGCTATATGTTTGTTAAACTAACATCTAAAAATATAATGCAAATATGAAACACTAAAGACATAGGCTGCAACAGCGTATACACAAGAGAAACAACTCACTTTGGATCCTTGACTAGAAGTCTTTGTATAAAATCTTTAGCTAGGGCACTGGTATTACTGAAGAACTCTTCTTCAAATTCATAATTCACAGCAGACACATTTGCTAATGTTTCCTGTTTGGTTTCTCCAAGAAATGGTGATGCACCACTTAGCCTGCAAGATAGAATATTCCTCTCATTTCATGTTGTAACATTGCTGTTTCAACCTTCTGAGGTCAACTAACAGTAGAAAAGTGAACACTTTTTTTTCTGCTCTAAGACTGCAAATAGACTTTCAGGAAGATGTGCTGTAGTAGGGCAAAAAAGCTTTGCTGTAATTTCAGCGAATATTGACCAAGATAAAGCCACAGTGGAAAATCATCTACAGATCTGAAGACAGTTTCCCATGCTATCTCAATGCTGATTAATGGCCTTCCTTTCAGTAAATATACTATTACTTTATGATTGTTCAACTTGAATCATGATGAGCAGTCAAAATGGTTTGACTTCTACAAACACCACTGAAAACCCAGATGACAGAATCAGAATCAAAAAAAAAAGGAAAAAAAAAAAAAAAGAAAAAGCATTTGCCAGAGCACCCGTAGATTTTGGTACTTACAGAATATAAGTTATTACACCGATGCTCCTGGAGTGAAAGGTAAAAAAAAAAAACAACAAAAGGGTGAGGGAAGGGGAAGAGAAATGGAGGGATAGAGAGAAGAGAGAAAAAAAAAAGGTTAGAACATAAGAATAATCAAGAGAGATTTACTTCAAATAAGATCCAATAACTTACCACATATCTGCTTCAAGACCAAGAGGCTCATAATTTACTATTTCAGGAGCTAAAGGAGAAAGCAGGAAGATCAGTACCTAGTCAGAGAACAGATCTATGTCACTCTGAGCCTATATATGTCAGAGATAATAAGCTAAGATGTTGATTGATAAGAACACCTTAATGCAAGTCTAAGTCGGAACAGAATGATACAAATTGCTTATTTACATTTCAAAATGTCATGAATTACACACAAAGTGCATAATCCGTATCTCAGCCAAACCAAGCTGTGACACAAATTTTGTTTCATAGACTGAAAAGTTTGAAGAAAAAACAGTTTTCTCACCAACAAACTCTGGCGTTCCAAAGATATTTTTGAATTCATTCCCAAAGTCAATTTTGTGTGCTAAACCAAAATCAATAATCTTGATTCGAGGCTTTGGTACATTCCTGTCCAACAACATTATGTTTTCAGGCTTTGAGAAGGAGAAAAGGAGAGAGGAGAGATTATACATAGGTAAAAACGTGCCATACATATCAGCATTATTCAGCACTGAACACTTCTCTCAGTCTAAAATTCTGTCTTCAACAGAAAACCCCCACATTTTCCTATTATGATGTAACATATGCTAAAAATTAACTACAGTAAATTAGGATTTCATGTTGATGACAGAGTGCTACGATTACCAAAGGGGCAAGCTTTTAGCTCTTGTAGACATAACAGCTGCAGTTTTCTTGTGGACTGACAGTAAGTGAAACACGCTGTCTTCCATGAAGACCACAACCTCTGTACAACAGCCATTCAACCAGTCCTGGGAACTTGCAAGAAGTAATGTCATGTACACTAGCATTTAGGCTTGGTTAACATTACTCCCCGAAAGAAGTTTTTTTCACACTACAAGCAGTCAAGGAGGTATATCATGTTGCCTTTGGATCTTCAACATAAACTTTTGGAGTGGTCCAGCTCCCAGATTTTGAGGTTCAACATACTGACAAAAACAGAAACAGAACAGGTCCTCATGTCTTTTCTATCTTATTTTAAAATACAGACTTTGGATTATTTTACAACAAAGATTTGCAAAACCAGAAATGAAGTTAGGAGGTAAAATCTCAAGATTACCAAAGGAGCCTGCTTTTACACTCCATCACTTTAGTCAGGATACAGAACCAGCTACTTAGTCTCCGTATCCTGACATGTCCATAAGCTGGCGTGCTTTAAAAAGTTTCTTGAGTTACATCCATCTTTGTTCAGGACTTCTGGAGTCATTCAGCTCAGCTTTTCATCATCACCCTTCTTTTACCTCTCTTCCCCAACGAGACGGGCTGATACGTGCAAATGTAATATTCCTCCTTCCCTTCCTACATTTCTATTGCATACTTCTATTGTTCTGCATACTTTGAGTACTGTTGCATACAATTCGTATGTTCTTGGTATCTGGTGAAAGGATGCTTTGTATTATTACAAGCACATTGGCCAAAATTTACATTTCATATTGTAACAAATATATGTCTTACTAGATACACAACTTTTTTCTTTTGTTAACTGTCATATAAAGACAGAGTGTATTACTGTAGGCAATGAGGATGAGACTGGGAAAGGTATGCTTATTCTAAACATAATTTCCTTCCCTAACTCATGCTCAAAACACAGCACCCCTTTCAGAAGTGCACTGCAATGTAATAATTATGCCTCCTTTTCCTATTATGGATATAGCTGCCAACTTCAGCCAACTTCAGGGTATGTTCAGCTGCCTACCTCTGAAAAAAATCTTACAGAGGAAAACATCCTGGAATTAAAACATTAAGAAAGCAATAACTGAGTTTAGATACAAAAGATCTCTTTTCATTACCAAAAGGATGCAATTTAACAGGCTTTCAGAAAATGAATAGAAAAGCCCCAAGAGCAAAAAAAGCAGACAAAATGATCTGCTCTGTTTGCTCCATAAGAATTTTTGTATTTAACTCTGTACTGTTTCAATTTAGTACCTATAAATAACATTCATGGGAACATAAAACAGAAAAAAAAATGCATCCTGGTCAGATTATTTAATCCAGATCCCATTCACATTACATAAAATCATAATCATAATTTTTATTTCGAGACTGCTTCCTCAGAATGGTTTAATTTCATCGGAAGTTGCCATTTTCTGTGAAGAATCTTACATTAAAACCAGATGGGAACTATTTATGGTTCAGTAATTTCTTTTCAATGGCTGACCTCTCCCCTGTCTATATAAGCTAGCAAAACAAAACTGCCGCCAAGGTCTGCATGACGGCAGATTTGTGGCTGGTGTTACAAAGGACTTTAACGGAAACTGCTTACAGTTGAAGTTTTTATTTGCTCAACACACCTTAAGATCAAAGTGGGCAATTTGCAGAGAGTGGAGATACTGAACACCATTAAGTATCTGTTTGAGAAATTCTGTGGCTTCCTCCTCCGTGAGAGATTCTTTCTCGGCTAAGAAGTCGAAGAGCTCTCCACCTGCAACACTTGGAGAGCAGAAGCAGAGTTACTGATGAGCTTCCTTTATCCAATGGATTCCTTTTAGCATAGGTAGTCTCAAACCAGCCTTGAAAAGAATACAGATGCTTTAAAATTTGTCAGTACCAGAAAGAACATCAAAATAACTTAAGTCAATACCCCAGATAGTAACTACTCCTTGTCTCCCTGAAAGGAATACAATGTAAAGAGTCTTATTTTCTAACAAAAGAAGGTTTAAAAAACCCAAATACATATAGTTGGCTGTATCTAAATTTAAATTAAGTAAAACACACCCACTCCGTGTATGCACATTTGAAAGAATATAATTAAATGTGAAGTAAGTATACTGAAAACATACCAGTGTAGTGGGACATCTAGAAAATAAAACATGAATTGGCTCCTATCAGTAAAACGTCAGATTTTCAACCCTACTTCTCTCCCCCTGTGAAACAGATACTGGTAGCTGCCCTACTATTCAGTTTCTAAAGTCCTCAAAGCATTCAACTCTTTGAAAACAGTGTATTACATTCAGCATGTATGTTGCATTTGTTCTTTAACATTACCACACTTTTCCTGCAATGAAAAGCCACTACTGCCCCCAAGTCTATTTCCAGCAAGTGTTTTAGCTGCGCAGGCAGAAAGAGGAGTAAGAAGTGAGGAAGGTACATAAGCACATCTAGATTTTTGCATTTGAGGAAGCAAAATAAACTGAAGATGACCCTTTTCTCAGCTCTGTCAGCAGTTTGGCAGGATTGACGATAACTGTCAACAGAAAAAACAGATACTGAAGTGAGCAGGAAACACGAACTACAACTATTCTTAAACAACTGATCTCCTCTCAGTTTAAGGATATATACGGAGATGACTGTCTACTGTGGCAAACTGTTTTTCCTGCTTATAAAAGTAGCTTTATTACTTAGAAATGTCTTAGAGACCATAAAGATGGTCATATTACCCCTTATATTTTGCACTGTATTGGCATCAGAAAGTACACCCTAATTTTTGTTGCCTTTCTGTAGGGAAAAAAATATAATCTGTTCACAATTTCTATTTCTGATTATGAAAAATAATGGGATTAACACATAACAATAGCTAAACAGTCTGTGCAAATTTCTGGAAATACATTCGACTACTTTACCATGTCAACTTTTCAAGAGACTTAATCTGCATTATTGTGATGCAAGTTGCATGAAAAGTGTATTTTAATGAGTTCTTGGAGCTTTCACTGAGCTGCCTAGACAATAATGAGAGTATTGTTTTTGGTATTATTTGTGTTGTAGTATTTTCTGCATGAAAGCAATCACTGAAACAAAATGCCATTAAATATAAGAATTATAGACTGGAAGGAAGAGAGGTAATTTTGTGGAGCTTTTTTTTTTTTCTTTTTTTTTTAAGAGATATTAAAATTTAATTTCTAAATATTAAATACAGTTCATTATTTTACAGAGGCTGGTCAGAAAAATCGTACAAATGGATACACTTGCATATTCTCTCATTCTTTGCTTCCAACTGAAAAGCCAGGAAAAGGTTTTCAGGCAAAGATCTGTATCTGCAGCATTTCGTAATAATGAACAGAAACCTGGACGGTGACACAGTGCTGGCATTTCTCTTCATTTCCAGTCATTGGGCTAAGAGACTTAGACATGCATGGAACTTGTTTCCATGTGTTTCCAACTGGATGTCTGCTGCATTTGCCAGGAGGCTGTTAGCTGGAGCACAGCCATGCCACACAGAGCAGACTCACTGTGGTTGCTTCCCCAGCCATGGGCAGCCACAGAAGCAGTCACAGCAAACCCCAGCACCTCTGTGCACTCAGCATGGTTTGCCACTGGGCTGTCACACAGTTTGGTGAGCTGGCAGAGCTGGACCCTTGGCTGAGGAAGAGTCTCAAAGGCTCCACAAAGCACATGGTTATATGGTCTACTTCTTATGTGAAACAGTGAAAGTGCATGATGATGCTTAAAGCACCAGAAATGCAAAAGAAGTACTCAAAGCACACATTTTCAGCAACAGCAACTTGCAACACTGTGCTGCCCATCCTGCAGTCTAGACCAGATTGCGACTGTCACGCAGGTATTGGTATGTTTTATGGCTGCTACAGTTTAGTCTTATACACACTGGCATATTAAAGATAGACAGTCTCTGTGAAACTTATTAATCATCTATAAACAAGTAGCACTGATTACACTCCTTCCTTTTAGATCCAGAAGAATGACTTAATTCTCAACGTTTGCTTATTTTCAAGTTAACTAACAAAGAAACGTAACTGTGTTTGTGTAAAATGGAAAGAGTTTCCTCCAGGTTCTTATCTGCAATCTTTCTATTTTGTGCAATTTTGTATCCTGAAAGTTTACACTGCATGAAATTACAAGTTTTACGTACATGTACTTTTATGCGTCCCAAAGATGTCACATTTGTGAGTAGTTAATTGCATGAGATCACATATGGCTTTTCGCTAGCACTGCTGAGTACTATCCTGCCATTGCCACAGGTTAGTTTTAGTGACATTTCTTTCACATGAGGCCTTATACTAGTGCAAAATTGAATGTTACCTGTATTTCACAGGTAATATACCTAGTGCTCGTCAATCTTAAAACTGAGGTCCAGAGAACCTCACTGGTTAAAAACAAACAAACAAAATCCTGATTTTTTTCCCCTTAAAATTTGAAGCTAGTTAGCAAAAGTTTGAGATTTTTCGTAAGTGCTGTGTGCTTCTTTAGATGCCTGAGTACTGTGACCTTAAGTGACTTGGTAGTCCCATACTTAAGGAGTGGGTGGGTGAGGGACTGGATGTAATACACTCACAGCTTTGTTCCAGAAGAAGCTGGACCTCTGGTCTACAGGATTTTAGTGTTTCCCTTCACATTACGCATCTTAGCCTTAATGCCTAGGGTGACATCCTTTGCAGGTTCACCTCACTGCAAGGCAACTACTTCAAGAAAATCACAGAGGTTTAATACAGCTTTCTTTACAAGTTTCATTTCCACAATTAATTCACCGCATTATAGTGACCCAGGTCTACAATCACAGCCTGCTTTCATACATTTCATTACCAGATTATGTATCTAAAATCACTAGATGATCTTGACTGGACTTTCAGACGTCACAGGTCCAAGAAATTTATTGGAACAAGCCAATAGAGACATTAGCTACGTAAGCTATTGCAGTCTTCACAAACCTCCTAAAATCGTTGGGTTTTCAAGCCTAGCCCTGCAGCTCAGCCAGGATAACAGAGTCCCACGGTAAACAAACACTGCACATTTTACTATCCCAGGGTCACCTTCAGAGATGGAGCCAGAAACCAAGCAGAAACACCATTCCACTACCACTGCACATGTGCACATCCCATCTCACGCACAAATGCAAACTTAATCTCAAGAAAGGGGCAGACAACATACATCAGCCCCTACAATGGACCTTTTTGAATGTCACCTTCTCCCAACTAGTACACTGGTTCCACTTCTATTACAATTCCTCAGCCTTGTTTCTAAGTTAGCTTTAGTGTGGCAGGTGCATGAATGCCTTGCTGAAATCTGCCTGAAATCAGGTCATTATGCAAGTTTCCAGAGCCATGCGACTGCCTTCAGGGCTCTACAGAGAGGCCCATGCAGCCAGCATCTAGCAGACTGCCATCAACCAGTGGCTGGATAGATTGCTTCCTCAAGGGAGTAGAGGCAAGAGGTTAACCAAGCACTAATGTTTCTTCCTGTAGAGCACTTTGGAGTGTCTGTACCTAGTATACTCTGGAAGCACAGACATTCCCTTCAATTTCTCTGTTTGCTGGTCGGAATTAGCACACAGCTTTCTGAGCAGTTCATTTGTGCTGTAACACAACTCTGATTGCCAAAGTGCTCATAAATAACTGATGGGGAACAACCTATACCCCTTCAGATTAACAGAAGCGCTTGATTACATTCAAGTCACAGCTAATCCGTTTCCAGCTGCAAAGCCCCTCTGTTTTCCTTCACACCCTATTTTCCTTTAAAGCATTAATTCATTAATATTCCTGCATAAAAGTTTGCTGCTTACATTTAGACCAAGTCACGATTTTGCAGGCATCATAGGTTGTTCAATTATTTTGATCAATAAAACAAGAATTTGTGACTGATGGAGATGACAATTTTAATCATAGAGGACATGTTACATTACTGGCCATGATATAACACAGAAAGCCATAAGGGCTCAGTAAATCTATTTTCACTGTTATAACATGACTGCATTTTACATTGTTTCTGAGTAGCAGAGCATGTTTTCATAAATATTTTGTACAACCATTTTCACTAAGAGCAAGGCACTGATGCAAGTAAAATAAAGCTTTGGGTCAACTGCATTCTTTTTTATAAAATGCCACAGTGGCAAAAGCATTTCACAAGCATTCTCAAAGAAAGGTCTGCAACCCACATAACTCACTCTGGGAATGAAAATATATCACCTCTGGGGAAAAAGGGTTTCTGGATAGCGCTTTTGCAAGTTGCCAGACTTTCTTAACTATGAAACGGAACTGATCACCAGATCTCAGAGGAAGTCATTATGGGAACCTACACAGGGAACTTAGGACTAATTAACCTTCACAGTCAGCGCGGTCACCTTGTAACAACTCAGTCATATGCCATGTCGATCACACTGCCCATATTGTAACAGCACGTAAATGGTAATTAATGATTATCTAAGGATTTCTAATAAAGTAAAAAACCACAAACAAACCCCTAAACCCAAATGCAAACCCCTTGTTTGAAGAAAATTAACCTTGTAAGTTGAAGCTTACAATGTTTAACTTGCCTTGCTTACATTCTGAAGCAACATAAACTAGTAAAATTAAAGATTTCCACAACCATTTTATTTCATTTTTTAAAAGCAGGTTTGATAAATTATCTGAATTCTTCTCTAATCCATGTCAACTGCAAAATAAAGGCTTTCTCTAAGCATTCTGTGGTCAAATGGCTGCTCGATGACCCTTTCCATTCCTTTAAAATAGAAGTTATCAGCCGAAGACTAGACTGAAAAATTGCTACTTCTGTTTTAAGGTTAAGTGGTTTTACCTCCGCTGCTTTTCAGAACCTTTATGAATTGTGCAGTTGCCAACCCACTCATCAGAAGTACAAAGTGTACCACATGTTTTGAAAGAGCAGAACAAGTCAGTTAGCTGTTTCCTACTTACAGAAAAACACTGCACTTAGCTTTTTCTTTATCTAGCTACCAAAAATATCAAGACATGTTACAGCATCGCTATGCCTCATCATTTTCCTTTGTCCAGCTTCCATTAGACACACCAGCTGTAATGAAATAATCTCTTCAGTGTGACTGAATTCTTCAGTTATATCAAACAAGAAAAGCATTAGACTCAGAAATGCCAGCCAGAACACAGGCACTAAACTCTAGGCTAAGACTTAAGCAGTTAAGTCACACTAAGAGGAAGGCCTGAACACTCCTGTGAGTATTTCCTGCCCCAAACACGGCTGGTATTCAGGTTTTCATCACTAATGTTCCCTAAGTACCCAGAGTCTGAAAAATGCACATGGTTCCAGACACTTTGGCCCAGAGGAGAGCCTTAGCATTTTGATCTAAAATTAACATACGAGGAGCATTCAGGTTTAGCATAAAAGAGTGCCATGCATTTTGCTCATGGACTGCAGAGACCAGAAGCCAAGCGCTCTCCCTCCATGACGTGTTCAGGGCATTGCAGAATTGCACTGGCCCTAGCTCCTTTCTTTTCAGCCCTGTCAAGCCTTCATTCTTGCCTGTCTACATATCCTCTGTGCATCAATCTGTGGGCCCACAGTTTGCGATTTTGGAGTAAAAAGTTGGAACATTCACAAATTCGCATTGCAGAGATTGCTTACCTGCTGCTACCTCCCAGTAAGTGCCAAAGATTCAATCCTCCTCTCAAATTCAGTACAAGGCCACTTGAGAACAACTTTCTTATGACTTACAGGTAAAATTAGCAAAAACCGTGGATCTATTTATATCAAAAGACAACCGAAACTTAAACTCCATGCAGACGTCAAGCTTCTCTGGAAGTTAAGCTATTATAAATGCAAAAAGTTAAACAAGCTCCCAGTAAGCTAGAAGTTTAAAGAGTTTGCAATTATGTGCTTTTATTTATTCTTCATGAGCATCTCATGAGATCATTAGAATTTTTATACATGAATCTATCATCCTTTTCTTGCTCTGTTCTGTCTCGGTTAATAGGATGAAGGTACCAATAACGTGGCAAATCTCTCAGGCACTGTGGTGTTAAAGACTATATTTTAAAGAAAGTATATAAGAACTTTTTTAAAAAGGCATAAACCTAGTATTTAATACACAATGACTTGTAAGTCAAAGTCATTCCTCTTTCTGAGCTGACACTGTCAAAGCTTTCTTCTTTTTTTTTCTGAAGTTCAGCAAGTTATTCATCATTCAGAGCTATGCTACAAGAGCTATCTTCAGTTAAGATTTCCAATTCAGAAATGAAGGTAAGTTTCTTGCAGAGAAAAACTCCATCCACAACTTCCCACTGAAAAGAGTCAGCTATTGCTATCAAGCTATTTTAAAAGGTGAGACCATCTGCATTACTTTTGAGCATTCTAAAGAACTACTATATAGTTTAAGATAAGGGTATTCATTCTTTGCAGTTGAACTGAGAAACCATAACCAAGGCTCTACAAAGCACCACACACAGTATATTTTGTAGGTCTGCAGTCTAAACGAAGACATAATAAAGTAGAAGGAAAAACACAACAGAAGAGTCAGATTATGCATCTAAGGTCAGCAAAAGGGGAACCAAGTAGATGCAAAACATGCTTGAGGAAAGAAAATAATCATCACTGTGCAACAGAAGCATCTGTGTTTTCTACTCTGTAAAGTCTGAGAAAATGATGGCTTCAGCAGAACTCACTGAAATAGCTAACAAATAACAGAGACTACTTCCTGCAGCTGGTTAGTAAAAAGTACCATAAAATTCTGACTAATTAATTATTTGTGTGAATGAAGAAAAAACCTCACAAAAACTACTACAGTTTTAAGCTAGATGAGGAAGAGACAGTGTCTTCTAGTTAGTATGTAATGCACAGCATTCCTGGCAAGCTGATAAAGGAATTCATAGAATGGGAATTTCAAAGGTTATTTCCAAATCAAGGAGACACTTGCCATTAAGGAAGACCTAGAAATATGAAAATATGCCTGATTTCTCTAAATATACCAGGAGTGTCTCTCTAAATATACAAGGCTCTTCAAGGATAACTCATGCTAGTGTCTGACTGCTGAAATTTTTAAGGATGCATTTGACTATTAAATATTTCATAGTTTTTTGTTTTGTTTTGCTTTGTGAGTTTTTTTTTTTAACTTGTTTTTTGTAGGGTCAGTTTTGTGTGATAAGGTAGTTGAGAGAAAAATCTCCAGACATTTACGTGGATAGTTTTTGATATGCAGCTCTGTTCTGCATTCAGTGTTATGAGGACCTTGCAACCATAATAATTAACTAACTGCCTACATATTTCTGCATACAAATCACCACATTGAATACTTTGCTGGCTGATGTAACATTTACCACAAGGGAATGAAGTGAAAATTTGTAGAGTCAATCACGTCTGAGAAACAGCTGACTAATAACACACAAAAATGTTTAGAAGGCTGCACACAATACTGCAAACCTCCTGCTGAACCAGGAGATAAAAATCAATACTCAACAGGCAATAGTCACTGTTGCCCTGAGACTCTGGATGTCAACATCTGGCAGCCAGCAAAAGGGCAGTTGCAGTGGCTTGATCTCTGTGGGCTGCAGCTTCTACCAAGAACAGAAACCAGAGATACTTTTCCTCACCACTGCTCGTGTTGCTACCCTTGCTTATTAACATTAGTGTTTCCTCTGGGCTTTTGTTTTGTCATGAATTTCCCATACACAGCTGGAGTGTTGATTTTTAGTTTCTGAATTCTAGAAAAATCAAGTTACACAAAATTCTGCCTGTATGTGGCATACTGTCTCAAGTCATAAAGGAACATGAGTCCCAGGAAAAATGCTGTGTTCTGAGCAGAAGGGAAAACAGCCACTTAGGATGGATTCTGAGCAAAGCAAAACAGGTTATTTAATGAGCTTTTAGCTTTGTATTTATTTGAAATTGTTCTGTAAGAGCAAAGGATGTCAGGGGAGTAAGCCTCTAGGCATAATGCGAATATTAGAACATAAGAAGAAAGGGATTACATATTTAAGTCCCTAAGCATGCAACTGAAATGACAATTTTTTGTCTTTTCAGTAGCTTTACATAATATCATGGTGATTTTCAGAATTACAAAACTTTACAGCAATTAGAAAATTCAGTTTACAAAGGGTTCACAAACGTGTCTTCTCTTCCTTGTCGACCCTCTAAGTCAATTAATGCATTACCTTTGTGATATCCCAAATAGCACTTAAACCTGAAAGTCTCACATAGTAGTTGGAAAGCGAAAAAAGGAAGTTTCCAGCAGAAACTATATGGAGATTGTTAACTAGGCAAAACAATGGGTTAAATTGTAATGCCAACAGTCTGCTGAGCTTTGCACCATCAATGTTAAGAAATATTAACACACATTTTCAGAAGCAGTATCTGCTTCCATTTAATGAACCTCAGGAGGCACACACAGACAACACACAGCAATCTTGTTGCCGAAAGAGTTCCTATCCATGTTGAAAGGGGTTGGGGTGTAGAACAGCCCCATTCCTCCTACCACTGTCCATGATTACTGTGTCTTCCTCAGCGCTTTCAAGTCCAGACACTGGCCAGATATCAGCTGGACAGATTACAGAACAGAAAGCACGCACTGCACAAGCAGTGATACAAGGCTATAGACAGAAGGAATGTGATAGCTAGTATCAAGTTGGGAGAGGAAAAAGGATCACACTAATTTTGCTGTGTATTCATGACACATTTAAAGAGCTCCAAATGAAAACCAGGAGTAGCAGATATTCTGACAGGAATATAAGGTAATTTTACTTCATACAGGATGATAGTTAAGCTTTGATTAAAAAAACTCAAAATTTGTTTAAATTACCCCAAGTTAACAAACTAATGCGAATGTGTACTTCTGGAACTAAAAAAACCAACCCAGAGTACAAAAAGTATTACAGTAAACCATCACATGCTGGACTACAAGTGTAAAAGTATGTCCTAATGTAACAAAGTAGTATCACGCATTTACATACCACAGAAAAGATGAAACTCCAACTTTCCAATATTCTTTTTAAATCTAGGCTGCAAATCTACAGATATGTTACTGAAAGCACACAAAACTAAAGTATTCTTGTAAAGCAAGTGAAAATAACTTTTACCAAGTAAACAGGAAGACATAACCTTCATAAGAAAAGTTACATGAACAGCCAAAAAAAAGACACAAGTGCTGCCCAAAAATCTGGTACCAAATCACAGAGCAGGAATGCCAATTATACAGTGTCAGGTATGCACCTTATGTAAAGATACGCATGTCCCACCAGCAGGCACTGCCAAACTGTAATGGGTGAGTGATGCTTAACTTCTAAACTTGCAGTCTTTGAGGAACTGGAAGGCAGACTTGAAAGAATGCAGAAGTGTTCTCCGACAATATATTTACTTCAATTTATTAACAATAACCTTGGATGGAAAATGGGAACTAAAGCTATATGAAATGACATGAAAGTTCAGTTTAGATTTACACAGGACAGAACTGGGAAAATTCTGTTCTCTGTTAAGCGGGTTAAAAAAAAAAAGGAGAAAAAGCTGTGATGCTACTTTACTTTACACCAACATAAAGCATAGTAAAATTTGCTAAACGTCCACTTAGAATCTGTACTTCCCTCTGCTCTTTATATCAGTTTACTTAGCCCCAGGCCATTCCTCTGGATCCATAACATCGATAATGATTAAAGTAACAAGCAGGATAAAATTCTAAATATGCTGGTTTGGTTTTTTTTTTTAACCTTTGCAGTAGATTGTGTGGTGCACTGTAGTGAAAAATACATGTAGAAATCAAGAAGCTACAACTCTAACTTAAAGAGTTCTAAGGCTATTACTGATCACCTTTTGGGGCAGTAATTAAATCAGTAAATTCCTATGATTCTCAGAAAAAGCATCTGTTTTGTTAAAAACAAATCAACAAACAATATTCTGTTACTAGTCCCCAGGTCTCTAGAGCTACTTACAGTTCCAGAATAAGAATGACGTCTGTTTTGTTCTCATAAACATCATGCAGGGTGATCACATTAGGATGTCGAATCTCTTTTAGTATGCAGACTTCTCGCTCAATATCTTCCCGGCTCACCCCGCGCCGGCTGGATTTTGTTCTTCGTTTCTTGATGAATTTTGCTGCAAACTGCTGGCCAGTGCTTTTCTCACGGCATTTTTTCACTACAGCAAACTGCCCACTAAAAAAGAAACGGGGCGGGGAGAGGAATGAAGGTAAGCATTTGCTTCAAGGAAGTGTTAAAAGTACCCTCTATTTACCACAGTGGGAAAAAGAGCTGTAACTGAATTACCAATTTGACTAAAGTACATTACTGCTTTTTTATGCAGTCTAGAATAATGCTGAAAAAAAACACTAGAGAAGACAGAAAAGGCAAGTTAAGGTACTGCTTTTACATCACATAACCATACATACACACACATTTCAGTGTATCTGTAAATAAAAGATAACACCTCTGTAGATCATTGGATTTTTGACAAATAGTGCATTGGGGATTACTGGGGAAAAGTAATGGTTTCTGGATTCTCCTTCTATATGCACGTTAAGGATAATTTTTTGTTGTTGTTCTGGAAGAGAGACAGCACTTAGTTTGTTCCAATCTATATGATCTGTCAAAATTCGTCTTATTCTGTCCTAAAGTATGGGGCTTGTTTTCTTTTGTTTGTTTGTTTCTCTCTTTCGTTTTTTGTGTCTGGGAGTTTTTTTGAGTTTGTTTTTTTTTTTTTGTGGTTTTGTGTGTGTGTGTGTTTTGTTTGTTTCTTTTTTTTTATGATACTGGGTTGCAGGGCTTTGGTTTTTAGCTTTAAAAGCACTAACTAAATACAGCTATTTTATCATCTTCCTAAGTAGGTAATGTTCGAAGGTGAGAAAAATACCAAAGTACTGAGGAACAAAAACCTGTGACTGTGTTACATATCAGAAGAAACTTCAGGAAGCTGCTGACTCCAGTATGTTATCATTTGACATACAAGCCTGTTGCTTCTAGACATACAGACCAGTTCAAATCCGAAATCGCCAGGAATCTAATGCTGAGCTAAAACAAGCCCAGGATTTCTAATATCACTGAGTTTTGCTTTTAAGTTTTCTTGATTTCTCGCTGCCAATTCTGGTTTTGGTTTATTTGACTGTAGGAAGGATTTGCAAAATCATAAAATTATGCCAATGAGAAAATCTTCCGAAGTTAGCCTACCCTGTTAACTTACGAAGTGTTGTCCCCTAAAGTAGACTTAGAACAGCAGTTAAATCAAAGCTAAGCCTAGTGGCTTATATCTAGGCATGTATAATTCTACCTATACCATGAAGAGGAGCTGACTTATATTAGTGGTTAATTAATTACAGCTGACAGAGATCTCTCTAGAAGACGTATCACCTGCAAAAAGGGCATCACGTAACGACAAAGTGCCAAGTGGGAATCACCCAAAGCTACACCTCTCATGCATGAACTAAATGCACAATACCACTTTATTCCTGCAGAATGAACATGTGCCAAATATGCCAGCAAAGTAATTAAACAATTGAGGTGTACATAATATATAGAAAATAGAAGATAGTAAGTGATCAGCAACCGTTTTATGCAATAAATGAAGATAACAAAATGCTGTAAGAGAAAACCAGACTCATGATTATTGAGTTTAAAGGTCTGATCAGCTAAGAATACCTTATGCTGATGTGTCGCCATTGCCACCATTACTATGCTGACCCTATACAGAACCCCGAGCGACAAATTGACTTGAACTGGGACACGCAGTTGGGCAAGGCAAAATAATTGTCACCTCTAGAAGGCAGGGCAAAGAGATCCTCTTCTAGGAAGCCACCATAAAGGTAGCTATCACCGGGTGTGAGAGAAATAAACCCACAGGCAGTGAGAGAAATAAACTCTAACAGAAGCAAAACAAACAGCCTTTTAAGTTTCAAAGTTTGGTTGTATTTCAATGTTACTATCACCATTCAAACTTCATTCTTATTTCCTGAAATCAGTTTATGAATTTCTGAGATGACTTTACGCTGCATGAAAAAAATCTTTGCCTTAAACTACCCCTCTCCTTCCCCAATTCTGCACAAAGTTGTCAAGGGCCAGGTTCAGACAGGGCTCAACACATTATTACAAATTGCGCAGGACAGAGCACTGCTTTAAGCCACTCCATATCCTCTTACCCATTACATGGAGGTTGGAAGACCTGCTTCACTTGCCTAGACTTGGTTAGCTAGTGATATCTGAGATGCTTTAGGACACCTAAGACATTGACATGGGACTGGCAGATGGGACACATGACCTCTGAAAGATGTGTGTCATCCTAAACTGGCAGCAGAGGGCTAGACCAAGCCTCTCTGCTTGGTCCACACCAACTGATCCTGCAACAGTGGCTCTGGGTTTGATCTCCAGGGTCTGAGCATTTTTGCACTTTGGACAGCATGCCAGAACAGTACCATGTGCACTGAGGTATTTGCACTGCTGCAGAGGACACACAGAGTCTTCTGGCCCTCGCTTAAGGGAGGGAAAGGAGCAGTTCCCTCTCTCCCGCAGAACATGCACATCTCCACAGAGATATGCAGCTTTACTTAAAAAGCAACCAGCTTTTCAGACAGTTCCCAGTTCCAGAGAAACTGCGAAGTCAGGCAGCAGACAGATGTAGGCATCACCATACTCTCAACAGCTACTCAAGCTCAGAAGCCATAAGGAAGTAAAAAGCCATTGCTTGCATTTTGGCCACCTGGCTGGCTTTCAGGCTAGAAGCCTGAACTGCCTGATAGAGTAAGAAAAATATTTCTGCTTGTGATTCATCCATAGGCACGAATGCTACGTGGCTAACCACTTATCAGTGCTCACCTCTCAAGTCTAGGGCAAAACCTACTTCTTCATTTAAAGACAAAAACACCCCACAAGGCAAACCAAACAAACCCAAATAACAACAAACCCCAAAAGACTACAAACGAAAATTACTGCTAACATCACCTCTGGAGAGTCTGGGACTGCAAAATAATTCTCAAGTACATTGACACACAATGCATTTTGACATCCAAGAAGATTTAAATATAAAAGTTGACTGTAATTAAGTTACGTATGTTTCACTGACAAAGCATGTATCACTGACTTCTGGAAAATTCTGGTATTCGAAATTCCAACCTTTAGCCCATGGTGGAATTTTTCTGCACTGAAGAGAGTAATACATTTTCTAATTACTTTCTAAATAAAAAACATTCCACAGGTGTTTTTAAATATGCACTGTGGACCTGTAAGCTAAAGAAAGATGACTTTTCCATAGTACTATTCATATTTGAATTACACCATTCACTTCATGCTTCTGATGCCTTTATGGCTGAGGCTGTTAAATCATATTTTTGGCAATGAGTGAACTATGATATTAGAGCATGAAGCTGACCTACTGAAACAAAGAGGACCAGGTAGGACAAGCAGATCTCTCTCCTCCTCTTCTGAGCTACCCAGCTTTATTTTTTCAGTCTTTCACTTTTTCCTCCAACTACAACTACCTGTTTGAAGGATGTCCTATCTATTACAGTTTAATATAAAAGTATCACTGGGAGACCAATACATTGTTTAAAACCACACAACTTTATAGATTGGTACCATTCACAGTTTATTAGGATGTCAGGCTCCAGAAATCTTTGACATTGCTCAAGGAAGCAAAAAAGCTATCAACTAACAGGTATCTAGACTACGTGTCAATCTTTTACCAAATAACCTCCTTCTTGTTGCCTGTTGTGGTATTCAGCACATAGCCCCACAATTAGTTGTTTGTTATTAAATGCTGTGCATGCAGATGACACTTAAGCTGCAATCAAAGGGGCCGTGTCCATAAGACACACCATTTTACAACTCTCCTGTTTTAAAAGCAGAAGTGCAAATCAACAGGTATTTATTGATTTATTAATTTATTAACATATACATATTAAACACACAGAACTGCAGTGACAAGTTGTTGTAAGTCCATTCTGTATGGTCTAACACATTTATTTACAGCAATATTCTCCCACAGATCCTACAGTTTCTGATCCAGCATTCATTCATTCAATGTGTTCAAAGCCAGAAAGTCCTTCAGTTTTTTAAGTTCCCTTGCTTTTGAAGGTGATTGCCATTTAGGAGACAATTACACTGAAAAATAATACAGAAATAAATCACAAATTCACACTTACTAAAATATCTGAGATTTTTTTTTGGTTTTTTTGTTTTCCACATAGCAAAATCAGGTTAAACAGTGCAGCAGGATGACAGCTTGATGTTAGAACAAATACTTCTGTTAATAACAGTAATTTGTTTTGTGATCTTGTAATTCCTACTCAACCAGCAGTTAATTACTATTCTAAATCCACTCTTTTTGGCACACTTGTCATGATATCTCCACATTCAGTGATTTTCCAGTCTTGCTTCAGAACAAGTACTTATCCCAGTACATTTATCCATCTTTTTTCCAAAAGGACCTCACCAAGTCCTTTCATTTTTTTCCCAGAAGGATGATCACAGCGACTAGGGGTGGCAGACACCCTGGACTCCGCACTCCCAGCCTTCTGCACCAGCTCTTCCCAGATAGATCCTTCTTTAAGAGCTAAAACTCTTGCCCCAAGAACCCTCCAGGCTGGACACAGAGATACTCAAGTAATCCCCACGGACTATTTTTCTATTATTTATTGTCACAATAGGGCAAGCACAGGGGAATTCTCCATGCTGTCTTCTGAGGACTACATTCAAAAGCAAAAGTTTAATGGGAGCAGGGGATAAGAATAAGGAAAAGGTGTTACGTTGACATCAGAGTTATAAAATATGTTGGTATGTTCCTGACACTTAGGCTCTTTTTTTCCTAGTTTAAAAATTCGGTGTTTACTACTCAAATCTGAAAATGTGCTATATTAAGATCCAACTGCTTTTACTATTTGTCTGACTGCTTTCCATTTTAAAAGTTACACTAATCCAACAGAAGGAGGCTTACATAATACAGTTAATTAGCCTGTGAAAGAAACTGGGACTACTTGTTCCCCCCAATGAAACCATTACTAGCAGACTGCAGACACCTCTGTCTTTCCTCAGAGATATGCAGCAAGGAAGGGCAACTGAGCAGGTGACCTGCACCCCCAGCAGCACCTCAGCATCAGTCAGCTCCATCACTCACCACTGCCACCCATATACCGCTGCCTGTCATCAACAGCATTTGAGCCGCTTCTGCTAGTAACACTGTCTCTCACAAAACTCTCCACTGAGGTAGCAGTACCTGAGTCTTTTCCAAAGGAAAGGAAAACTTTTCCACAGACTGTGAAGGGTTATATCTACATTAAATGCCTCTACATCTTCTAAATCAAAACATTTTCACTTCAGCTGCAAAGCCAAATTGCAGGCAACCTCTTTCCCCTCAGTCCTCTCTCCCTCTTTATGGTCTTGCAAAAGACAGTGTACTTACAGAGACACTTGAGAACCTCTCTTGCATGTATGTTTACAATACCACAGCTGAGAGTCTCTAGCACAAAGCATTACCTTTGCCCCATTGAGAAGATAAGCTATTATACCCATTAGCAAGGTGGTGTAAGCTGTGTTTAATAGGTTAATAGAGCACTCCAAGCAGATGCAACTGTGAAGTGGTAGCATTTCACATGTACCACACTCAAAAGACATGTCTCATGGAGTAGTAGCACTAGTGCTAGCTACCAACATCTCATCTGCAAAGAAAAATCTTCACAGATCTTGATAAAGAAACTGGCATACTCTATAAGAAGGTTATCTTAGCAGGTAGGGATTCCCTAAGAGCACGCACATCTTTTCCCCACAGAGGGCATTTTAAGGAACATGCCCTTTTCCCAAAACACATTGTTAATTTTGAGCCAGCCAAAGAGTATAGGCACATAGGGAATGAATGCAGGACTGACTGATAATCTTGTATCATATTTGTTTAGGCTCTGAAAATCAGAAATACTTGCATGGTGCTCACAATTTTTGTGCTCCTCCCCTTGCCCTGCAATGTTTAATTTTCTAGCACTGATGCTGAGATTACTGGAAGTGCTGTTCAGCTGCCAGTCCTCCAAGCACTGAAAAGCTTTTAAAAGACATGGCATACAACACGAAGATGATGAGAACACTGCAGGATAGTTGTTACCTGAAGGATATACGGATCCTGGACAGATAATTAGGCTGGGGGTTATTTTTGGTGGTGGGGTTTTGTTTGTTTGTTTGTTTGTTTTTTGGGTGGGTTTTTTTTTTGTTGTTATTTTGGTGGGTATTTTTTTCTTTTTTTTTTTCTTTTTTTTTTTACAGCTCTTGCAAAACAATTTTCAATGTAAGTAACAAGCACTTCAAGTGCTGACACAGACACACATCTTGCAATTGACAGTAGAGCCCTCTGCTTTGTGTTCATGGAGAAATGCATTTTCCCCCACAGTGAATCTAAGTGTCAGCACTCAAAGTACTTGACCACTCTGTCACACCTAATTACTTGGTAGGATAAGGAGCCACAAGCACCTGAAGCCTATTTATCACTGTAAACATGTTTCAGCTGCACATACACACTTGTTATAAGGGCACACTGGTCATAGCACAACTCGAGTAGTAACTTTGAGATACACACACAAAAAAAAGCAGTACTAAATTGGTGAAAGAGGAGTTAAATGTGATACAGCATATAAGCTAAAGAGAAAAGACTCCTCAAATCCTACGAGTAAGTAAACAGGAGGATAAGCCAGCTGAAATCTGATGGTGCACTAAAGAGATCATTGTTAGGAGAGGTCTTTCCCAACTACTACTAATATAGAAAAATAACTATAAGAACTGACTCAAACTTGACCATGAAACTATAAATAGTAGAGTGGTGCAAGTACAAAGGCAGAAGAGTAACACACTTATGTAATTTTGCAGTACATTTCAACATGTATGGAGTTTAAATCAAGCTGTAATTTATACCCATTTTATCAGTAAAATGTATGCTCATACATTTTCCTTAGCAGCAAAGCTGAAAAGAGCAAGGACAGCAAGGAAAGGGAAGCAAAGAAGAAAATCTGGCAGATATATAAAGCAAACAAATGTACTGACAACCAGTATTTCTTAATTTCAAAGTTTCCTGTTATACATAGATATATTTATACGCTAATGGACTCTGTGTCTTTTAAATTCCCTTCACCAGTTTCTGTCTTAGAGGTATTTTGGTGGCAGATTACCAGGTTTCAGAAGTACCCTGATCTCATGTACTGACTCATATACACATATTCAACATACTGACTCAATCTATATGATGCTGTAAAGTTTGAAATATTTTATGTATCCATACAGAGGTAATAATTTAAAGCTATTTTACCAAAACATCCAAAGCATAAAAAGGACTTCTTCCCTTATATAATGTTTTAAGAAAAAACCCAAACAAACCCAAACAAGCAGAAGCCCAACTTCTAAAATCATCTGTATTATTACTGTGTAAAACACAGCCAGTTGGAAAAAACACTGCATTGTCAGATACCGTTTTTTGTCTGGATAAATCAACTGAAAGCTCTGTCATACTACCTATTCAAATACAGTTCAGTGTAACTGTAAGCTTATTAATGAAATTAATAGAAAGACTGTGTCTGTACCAGGTGGTATCACACAAAGAAGCAGCCAGAATTTGAGGTTTCAAACACTGTAAAAAGCAGGTGGTCTAAGTTAATGTTTTAAACATACCCATATAACTAAACTACCTATCATAACCTTGTATAACTGAGGTCATGTTGCAGAACAGACAAGAAAGCAAACAATCACAAATGTAGGGCATTTGTCCAAGCAGTTCTTTTCTCCAGCATTTTAAAGCTTATGCCTTATATTTTTGTGGTTTGGTTATCTTAAAAGCTACTATTATGCTTTTCAACTATGAATTTATCTCCTGCAGAAATCCTCTTGTGCTGTTAGCCTCAGCAGATTACACCGATGAAAATGGAGGTCTCTACTGCTCTGCAGCTTTCTGCAATTTCATGAGGCTGCTAGCGTACTTCTCTAGACGTTTTCTAAGCTTACAGGAAAGTGATTTTCAATTTCTCTGTTGTTTTCTTAGAAACCCAGAAGAACCAGTAGTCCTCAGGGAGGACACAGATAAAGTAATTTATTATTCTGTTATGACATAGCACAAGGAAGATAACATGCTGTTCGACAATTTATTATTTCTTATGTGCTTCATATCACTCCAAGTCCTACATGGAAAATGAGAGAAAGGGGCAGGTGGAAGTGGACACAAGACTGGGATGGACTACTTCTCTGTCTTTGTACATGTATGCACATGCATCCAATGCTGAATGGAAGACTATGCTACAAAGTGTCTTCACAATACCAGTTTATCACACTATTACCTCACTTTCTGGTCCACACATTTAAAAAGGACAAATGATCAAGGGGGTGAGCAGCTTTGCCAAGACTCACTACACAGGCAGTTTTCTATACGTATTCAGTTAAGATGCCATCTCACTGAACACAGCTCTCCAGAACAGCAATTATTGTTGAGAACCGGCAGATTAATCAGATGGTTCTGACAGGCTCAGAGAAAAGGGGATAGAGAGCTAGGTTTGGAACACTTTCAGTGTATTGTACCCACATGTTGAAAGTGAGACAGCACACCAGTACACACCTTCCCATGGCTTTCTCAACACCCCCAACTAAAAGAAAGGGGCTAATTCTATTCAGAGAACTATGATAAAGTTTTTCCAGCACAGTTAATGTCAAACAAGTTAAACTGTTACGAGTGTGCATGCATGCACACATGTGTGCATACATTTACTAAGCTGAAAAGCACCCATAAAACTAGTACAGTCCATCACACCAAGATGGTGGAAAGTGGATCCCATGTATCAGGAACTTGACAGTTAACTTCTACAGCAGATGACTGAATAATTGTTCACATTCAGGAACAAGAAGTTTAGAAAAAATGTAGTCTCACGATTAGGCTTTATTTGTGAAGTGGAACAAACAATAAGTTAAAAAAAATATAATATATATTTTATATATATTATATATAATATATATTATAATATATATTTTTATATATATAATATATAATTAAAATATATTATATATATTATGTATATATATTATATTATGTGTATATATATGTATATATGTATTATATTATGTATATATATATTATGTATATTATATATATATAATACACACAGACACACACACACAAAATCGAGCTCTTCCTGCCCTCCACTTACATGCAATACATGTAAACGCTTTCACCCACTCTCTGTATACCTAAATATGCCAGTATCTCTGCCCAATCCTGACTAGAGCACTGTAGAAACAGGATACAAAACAAAATATGACTACATGATATTTTGTTTATAGTTTAGTTTATACACACTATCCTGTGGAGCTAGCAGTTTGATATTTGATATATTCTATCTTTGTAAGTGGTAACTGAGTTACTGTCCTTGAAAAGTGCTTTAATTAGTAGCACAGGAACCTTAAAAAAGAAATTAAAAGAGTCAAAGAGCTTGCAACATTTGTATCCTGCTGATGTACTTTGCCTGAAGGCTAATGGACAGCCCTTGCCAAATATGGCTGCTATGTAACCAAATGAGAGTGCAGTCTTCTCTTTTACCCCAGGAGAATGCCTCCACATTTTTTCCCTTAAGGAAGGCTTTGTTCCACGACAAGGCTCTAAACTGAACACGATTTCAGCCCACAAAATGTGTTTTCACTGGGTAACACTAGGTCTCCCCATGAAGTTGCAAATTTAACTGCTCTGCACGATTCCCAAGTGTTGGCATACAAGAGCAGGGAAAAGAGTGGAAGGAGTTATGAAAAGCAAAGTGAGAGGTGCTTTATTGTGTGCTTCAACATGAAAAGACTTTAAAAAAGACAAGCAGCATCAGTTTGGTTTGAAACAGAGGCTATTTGTATTTTCCTCATGCAGTCTACCTCTTGATACTTAATTAGATGTGACAGAACCGTGGTTTACTTCACCACTTCAAAGGGATATTTAGGTTAAGTACTTGAGTCACAATATATCACACATTACAAGTATAGGAAAGAGTAAATGCTGTTCAAGAACATATTAAATCATAAACAAGCATTAGAACAGAAACATGTATAACAAATCTAATATAAACAAATCACATGAAGAACATCACCTCTGAAGACTTTATCTGCATTGACCATGAATTTGTCTCCAGATATACCACTGGTCTTAGTTCAAAACAGTGAGAAAGAATAATACAGGAGTTATAGTGAAGAATGGAAAGCTCTCTACAAACCAAGTTAACCTTTTGTATACAGAATAGTTCAACAATTATTTATTATCAAAACTGAACTGCCACACAAAGCATGTAATTGTGAGACACTGTTAAGGCTTACAGTGCCTTTCAGCATTATTTAAAAATACTGAACAGCAAAGCTTGCCCAAGACTTTACATAACAGTTAACATCTGTGAGCTCAAATTGGCAGACTACAACTCAATAGTGCAACAGATTTCAGTAAGTCCTTCAAAAGTTGCCTGCTCAGTAGAAAATGCTTTGCAAGAAAGATGCATTTTAAGGGCTATGCAGTGTCCTTAAGCTTTATTTCTGAAGCTGCCCAAGTTGTGTGTTTCTATAGACTACATCAGTCTTTAATTTTTATTGCTTTTTCATCTTTAAGGGAAAGAAAAATATCTTATGACTCAATTTTCCTCAATTTAGATAACTGTAAAATGAATTTCAGTTCTGTTTTCCCAGGTAAGCTTCAGATTTCTTAAAGCATTAAAAATACCCCTTATAATTTTATTTTTTCATATCCAAAAAACGGATTTACACAATTCAGGAGCAAAATAAATGGAAGAAAAACCCCCGAACAGCCCTACACATGAAACCATTACGGCAGAAACAAGACACAGAGCAACCTCACACAAAACGTTATGTGAATGTACAGTCTTAATCTTGATGGATACTTCAGAAAATATAAGCATTCACACAGAAGTCTTCAAACGGTTTCTCTTTTCAGCACTGATACAATAGAATCATTTTGGGAAGCACTTCAATATTGCTGGAAATAGCTTCCATCTGTTAAATGTAATAATGCGTCTGCTTTCCATTGAAGACCTTTGAATAAAATATTCTATTGCTTTCAACATACAGCTGCAACCATCCCATGAGTTTACTCCACCTCCTGATTAGAAATAATGGCAGGGGCAACAAAACCACCAAGTCCAAGATTTAAGAGAGTTTGAAGCAGGGCACCTCCTCCTACACACCCTCCTTTCCTCTCTTCTACCTCAATCATGAATTGATTTCCCGGTTACAACACATGTGATAAATGAGGCTTGCGGTCACCAGGTGTCATAGAATCATAGAATCATAGAATAGTTAGGGTTGGAAAGGACCTCAAGATCATCTAGTTCCAACCCCCCTCCCATGGACAGGGACACCTCACACTAAACCATCCTACACAAGGCTTCATCCAACCTGGCCTTGAACACCGCCAGGGATGGAGCACTCACAACCTCCCTGGGCAACCCATTCCAGTGTCTCACCACCCTAACAGGAAAGAATTTCTTCCTTATATCCAATTTAAACTTCCCCCGTTTAAGTTTTAACCCGTTACCCCTTGTCCTGTCACTACAGTCCCTGACGAAGAATCCATCCCCAGCATCCCTATAGGCCCCCTTCAGATACTGGAAGGCTGCTATGAGGTCCCCACGCAGCCTTCTCTTCTCCAGGCTGAACAGCCCCAACTTCCTCAGCCTGTCTTCATACGGGAGGTGCCCCAGTCCCCTGATCATCCTTGTGGCCCTCCTCTGGACTTGTTCCAACAGTTCCATGTCCTTTTTCTGTTGAGGACACCAGAACTGCACACAATACTCCAAGTGAGGTCTCATGAGAGCAGAGTAGAGGGGCAGGATCACCTCCTTCGACCTGCTGGTCACGCTCCTTTTGATGCAGCCCAGGATACAGTTGGCTTTCTGGGCTGCGAGCGCACACTGAAGACGGCTCATGTTCATTTTCTCATCGACCAGCACCCCCAAGTCCTTCTCTGCAGGGCTGCTCTGAATCTCTTCTTTGCCCAACCTGTAGCTGTGCCTGGGATTGCTCCGACCCAGGTGTAGGACCTTGCACTTGTCGTGGTTGAACTTCATAAGGTTGCCATCAGCCCACCTCACAAGCGTGTCAAGGTCCCTCTGGATGGCATCCCTTCCCTCCAGCATATCAACCGGACCACACAGCTTGGTGTCATCGGCAAACTTGCTGAGGGCGCACTCAATCCCACTGTCCATGTCAGCGACGAAGATGTTAAACAAGACCGGTCCCAACACCGATCCGAGGGACACCACTCGTTACTGGTCTCCAGTCGGACATCAAGCCATTGACCACAACTCTTTGTGTGCCACAATCCAGCCAGTTCTTCATCCACCGTGTGGTCCATCCATCAAATTGATATCTCTCCAATTTAGAGAGAAGGATGTCGTGTGGGACAGTGTCAAACGCTTTGCACAAGTCCAGGTAGATGACGTCAACTGCTTTACCCTTATCCATCAATTCTGTAGCCCCATCATAGAAGGCCACCAAATTGGTCAGGCAGGATTTCCCCTTAGTGAAGCCATGCTGGCTGTCCCCAAGCACCTTGTTGTTTTTCATGTGCCTTAGCATCCCTTTCAGGAGAATGTGCTCCAAGATTTTACCAGGCACAGAGGTGAGACTGACTGGTCTGTAATTCCCTGGGTCTTCCATTTTCCCCTTTTTGAAAATGGGGGTTATATTTCCCTTTTTCCAGTCATCGGGAACTTCACCTGACTGCCATGATTTTTCAAATATGATGGCCAGTGGCTTAGCAACTTCATTCGCCAGCTCCTTCAGGACCCGCAGATGGATTCCATCAGGTCCCACGGACTTGTGCACGTTCAGGTTTTTAAGATGGTCTCGAACCAGATCCTCTCCTACAGTGGGCCCAAGGTCTTCATTCTCACAGTCCCTGTGTCTACCTTCTAAGAACTGGGTGGTGCAGTCAGAGCCTTTGCCAGTGAAGACCGAGGCAAAGAAGTAATTCAGAACCTCAGCCTTCTCCAAATCCTGTGTAGCCAGTTCTCCTGAAAGCTTCCTCAGGGGGCCTATGTTGTCCCTAGTCTGTTTTTTGTTTGCTATGTACCTGTAGAATCCCTTCCTATTATCCTTAACATCCCTCGCTAGGTTTAATTCTAACTGGGCCTTAGCCTTCCTAACCTGGTCCCTAGCTTCCCGGACAACATCCCTGTACTCTACCCAGGCCGCCTGTCCTTGCTTCTATTTTTTATAAGCCTCTTTTTTTCCTTTGAATTATCCTCAGCAGCTCCTTATCCATCCAAGGAGGTCTCCTGGCCCTCCTGCTGCACTTCCTTCTAGTTGGGATGCAGCACTCCTCAGCTTGTAGCAGGTGATCCTTGAATATCAACCAAGAGTCTTGGGCCCCCCTGCCCTCCAGGGCTATATCCCATGGAACCTTACTAAGCAGGTTCCTGAAGAGGCCAAAGTCTGCTCTTTTGAAGTCCAGGGCAGTGAGCTTGCTACACGCTCTTCTCACTGTCCTGGGGATCTCAAACTCGACCATCTCATGATCACTGCATCCAAGGCTGCCCTGGAGTACCACATTCTCAACCAGCCCTTCCCTGTTGGTGAGCACAAGGTCAAGCATGGCACCTCTCCTCGTTGGCTCCTCTGTTTCTTGCAGAAGGAAGTTGTCTTCCACACAATCGAGGAACCTCCTGGATTGCTTGTGCTGTGCAGTGCCATCGTTCCAACAGATGTCAGGGTGGTTGAAATCCCTCATGAGAACAAGGGCCTGCGAGCGTGAGGCTTTTCCTATCTGTCTGCAGAGTGCTTCATCCGCAGGTTCTCCTTGATCAGGCGGCCTGTAACAGATCCCCACAGTAATGGCTCCCATGGCTGTTCTCCCTGTAACCCTGACCCACAAACTCTCTGTAAACTGCTCACCTGCCCCCAGACAGAGTTCCATACTCTCCAGCTTATCCCTAATATAAAGGGCAACTCCCCCTCCCCGCCTGCCAGGCCTGTCTTTTCTAAAGAGCCTGTAACCTTCCATTCTAACACTCCAGTCATAGGAGCCATCCCACCATGTTTCTGTGATGCGTATTATATCATACCCCCGTAGATGTGCACACATCTCTAATTCCTCTTGTTTGTTCCCCATGCTACGGGCATTTGTACAGAGGCATCTGAGACGAGCTCCAATTGAAACCGGCAAGTTGGCTGAAGCAGCTGGAATGTATGTACATTGTTCCGAGCATTTATTATAGGTGTTGGCAACTGACTGGGTGTGTTGGGATGGAATGATGCCCCCCTCCCCCAGCACATCTTTTTTAAAGCCTCCTTGACCAGTCTGGCAAGCCTCCTGCCAAAACTGTTCTTCCCCTTCTTTACCAGAGCAGCTCCACCAGCCCCCAGTAGATCTGGCCTACTAACTTCAGTCCTATGTTCAAGACATAGTGTCCCACTATGGCAACATGATGAGACACTGTGCAACATGCACTACTCATTTTGCTGCACTGATAGTCTTTCTTGGCAAAAGTTTTACAGAACAAATGAAACACCACTTGTTTGCCTATTGGCTTTTTTAAAACACTAATTTTTGGTTAAGCTGCATAGTTTCATAGGCTGTTTATCTCTGGTGTTTACCATCTTCAACCCTCTTCACCCCATTCACTATGCTCTTTTAATGTAATTGAAAGATTTCACTTGATTATTTTCAGAACTGCCAGCCTTCTGCATTTATTTTCCTTGCTAAACCCTCTTAATTCCAGATTTTTATGATCTCTACCTTTGCCTCTGACCTCAGCACTTTGAAGTCCACCTCTCCTGTACCTCACTAGATCTAGGTATTTAAGCCAGGTTGTTTAAAACTTTGAAAAATTACAAATTCCTCCTCACTGCTTCTCTTCCCTGACTCCAATGGGATGGCCAGGTACTCAGTCCCCTCCCAGTCTCTCCTAGGAGAGACTTCTTCAAATCACTCTCTTCTGCAAATCACTCCTGCAAATCACTCTCTTGCTGCATATACTATGTCCTGAACACAATAGCTGGTTTGCTTCCAACTTGTCTAGCTTGCCTTTGCAATAAAACGGCAGAGCGCACCAAAGAAACATACTGTGGGGACAGGGGGATTGGGTGGGGAAAAACAGCCAACCCTGACAATTACGTGTCCTTTCTGAATTAAACAGTGCTACAACCCAAACATGCATTCACACTTTCACCTTTAACACTCAGTAGAGCCTATTCATTATCAGAGAGAAACAGTCAGAACCTGTTAAGGTCTCAAGTATGGATGTAAGAAATGGGTGGAGTCTCCGCATGTTCAAAACCAAATTCCTTACTATAATTTAAATAAAGAAATAACAGTAAACTGTGCAGTATTAATTTAATGCTTCTATATATCTTATGTTAAAATTACCCCACAAATCTACTCTTTTCAAAGTTACTTACTCTTGTTTAGACAGCTGAATAACACTTTTGTTACAACTGTTTTAAGGAACAAATAAAAAAAATGTGCACAACATCTAAATTTAACTTAAGAGCTAAGTGGCAGATGGCACATCATGTGGTTACCCATCAATCTGCAGCTTTGGCAAAAGGATTAATCTGCAAATCCTGCTGCATAACCAGCATCAATATAGGGAGTATCTACACCCCGTGCGCCTGTGCTCTCCCCTCCAGCCCATTAGGGAATGGTACTTCAGCGGGAAATTCTTGGACATTTACCTATCCATTTGCTTTTGGCCCCAGGCCAGTCATTTTTAAGTGCTGCCCGATTAACAGTATAAACCATCTAACAGTATAAACCATCTGAAGTTCCAGTGTTTGCCAAGATGTCTCACTTCCAGGAATACCATTAGGTATGGGTTTCACATCTTTTTTCTAATTCCAAACCAATATTCTTCCAAGAAGTAAACACAAATTTCCACTGGTTTGTTTTAGGTTTTTAACCTCCTTTCTCTCCCACTCCCAATTATTCTAAATACTGACATCAATAGTCTCACCATAACTGAACTAAATGGAATAATTATCCAAACCACAGCAAATTAAATTCTCTTTAGCTTACTGCAAATGGCTCCAACTTACAGCAACTACGTATTTTTTAAAAGTAACTCCAAAGACAGAAAGGACTGGGGCATTTGTATGCTCTCCAGTCTCATAGTACGGATTCAACAGCTGGAAGGAAGGGAGGGAGAAGAGTGACAGGATTTTTGTTGGTTTAACTATTTCTACCCAAATTCTTATCACTTTTTAACATAACACATAACCCTCCAAACCCCTTCCTTCCAGGGAAACCAGAGCCCATGACCTGGCAACTCAATCTCTGCATTTTTACATTGAAACATAAAAATGTCTCAACATGCTGAACTGAAGATCACTCACTGCTCTTTGTTACTTCAGTAGTGGTTTTGTTTAACATGCAAGTATTTCATTTTAGGATTCCATGCTACACCACCAATCACAGTGTAGTCGTGGAAGTCACGGGCAAAAAACACAGCCAAACCCAGCCACTTTGCTCCCGTCACTAAAAACACAGTGTTCCCTTCCTCTGGTATGATCCTGAAGTGCTGTTGTGCAGCACTTGAGAGATGGCAAATTTGGAGCACGACTGCTGAATAATAACATGGTCTCAGGTTAAGCATGCATTTTATTCACATGAGTGCTCCTTGTGGAACAAGAATGAGGTTTACAGTTAGACTTCCAGATGGAATTTGAGAAGAGGGGAAAATGTCAAGTCTTTGGATTGCTGATTGGCTAACTCTTTCAGAACCTGAAAATGAGAAATAACAGTAGATCACTAAAATCAAAAGGCTTGCATCAAATGAACAAAAGAAATAAGCCCATCATGATATTAATGCTCTATTGGTTCTCTTGAATTGTCTGAAAATAGCAGCACCACCACCATCCTTTGGGAATCCATCCATTTGCATTCCAGATTATTAATGGTGTCCGCTTCTTCTCAAAACCCACTTTATTTTCCTTGTACAATATTTAACATGCTTTCCGTCTATAAGTACTTACTTTGACTTGTTATGAAAAAAACAGCAATATGCATACAGTTAAGAAAAGAGCATTAAAAGCTTCATGTTTCAGTGTTATGCTGCTATACAGACAAGACCAGGTTTTTTATGCTTACAGGCAGTTGAACTGCTCTTCTGAAGCAGAGAAATGAAAAGTGATTTCTAGATGTCATCCTATTTTGCTTTAGACTTTATATAAACAAGCTTATTGTTAAAAATGCTTGTTTCTTTTAAATGCTATAAATCTGTATTTTACTGTATGCAGAAAAATTACTGTCCCTAAAGAAAGATTAGGGAAGATGTAGCAATCCAGACATAAGGTAGTTTGAACAAAAGGATCTCTGGAGACAGCAGCATGCTGCAACATCCAGAAATTACCTGAATTCCACGATCTGCGATTCAGACTTTCATAAATATCAACACAACATTTTACGGGCTATGATTCTTAAGCGGCAAGTGGTGCCTCACTTTCACTCCAGATTGTACTTGGGATGAAAGGTTAATCTGCATTGCTAGAGAAAGCAACCTGCTTATGCACAGCTGGACTGTGCAACGCAGCATGTGCACAGGCAGCCACCCATCTGAAGCAGCAACTATCTCTCCATGATCTACTGGGGCCACAGAGTGTCTTCTCTACTCTGGATGCACTTCAGCAAGTTCATGTTGTGCCCAGTAACTCCCTTCTGTAAGGTTTAACCGAACGACACCTTCACTGCTTACAGTCAGTACTGTGAAGTGGTCAGAAGTCCACAGTCATAATTTGATAAACTTCACAAAAGCTATGAAAACTATTACACTGAACAGAAGGTTGGACACTGTTGCAGCAATAAAAATACTTTCATCACTACAACCAGTATGTTAAATGAATATCAACATTAAGAACAAATATAAACAAAAGAGATACAGGAAAAAAAAAAACAAAACAACAACAAATAACCTGGCTGCAAGTCCATATCAGCATTATCAAAAAGAGTTGTTTCCTAAAATCCAGCTTCTGTGCCAAAACAGAGAGCTTTTTTCCAAGTTTGGTTTTGACTAACAGGATGCCAGGAGATTTGTTATTCAAAATAGTTGGGTATTTATAATCACTACCATTGCATCAGAAAAGTTTCACTTTCTACAGTAATTCATCCAGTCTACAAAAGACTTGCACACATCAATTGTAGCTTTCAGCACTGCAGCTCCTTCTACACAGATGAAGAGTTAAGACATCAGAATAAAGATGAAGTCACAGAGACATCCACATAGCAGTCACTGCAAGCTGAAGCTGAAATCCTATCTGCCTGTTACAAGGGCTGTGAGCAATGGAGTGCACAAACTACAGGAAACATCTAGAAATGATCGTCTTAACCGAAGGTCACTTCTGTAGACTTCCGCACTGAAGAACTGGAGACTGTCCTACACAACCCAGCCTTCCCCCCTTCACCTTCTTGTTTTATATATTATGGATACGCAATGCTACACCAGAGATAAAACAAGTGGGATAACTTGGAGACACCTGCTAAAAAGCTGAAGTGTTTCTCAATAAAGATCCAAAATAAAGCAACAATTTTTGAATTCACAAATGACTTCATAAACACAGCTTTATCAAGAGTGTTCTCGCAGAATGCTAGTATTCGCCTGTTAGAGCTGGCGAACAAGAGAGTAGTACCCCTACAGTGAGCACTGTCCAAGTCCATCCCTCAGCCATGCTCTGCTCCAGAGGTACAAATGAACAAGTAAGGGATTTGTGCTTCTTCCTCATTGCTAGCACCAGCAGCATACACCCTACATTCAGTTCCCTCATTTTACCTCTACTCAGGACCTTCCTGCATCCCAGCTGAAGATAAGCAAGCCCCTGGAAAAAAGCAGAACCAGTAGCCCAGCGGCATGTCAGTATTTCCAATAAACCTTCTCTGCATATCACTTCCCCTTCCATCCTTTGAGAGGTATTTTACTGTACCCCTTCGGCTTTCATGCATTCCTCAAAAATAACGTAAGAAATTCACTTCCTAAAAGCGTTAACTCTTTATGTAATAGATTTCAGAAGTTTAGGGAGGAGTACTCCTGACATGCTCAAATGATACAAAGGACTTTGACTAATTTAACTCTGCATCAAAGCTCTCTTTGGAAAATTTTAGTCAGATTTTTCTTTACTGCATGGTATTCTAATAAATAAATAATAATAAAAAAAAAGCCTACAAGTGACAGGGTGCCTTGTGGAAGATGCGTTTTTTCTAGATAGTTTCTTTTTTGCACACAAATAAATGTCAGAAAATCCTGAGGTATTTCACTTCACAAGCTACAGCCTACTTTGATCTTTGATTTTCCAGATACAGACTTTTCAAATAAAGACTTCAAATATTAAACTGCACTAATTCCAGGAATTTTCTTGTATCTATCGCCTTCTTGACAAAGAAAACGGATAGAAATGACTCACTCAATCTCCAGTAACACAAGCAAAGCTGTAACTTCTTTTTGCTGCAATCTTTGTGACAAATCCAGCTCACAGGGGCATTTTATTTTGGCCCCAAGAACACAAATCCATTTATGCACTTCTTTCCTTTTTCTGTCAGAAAGCAGCATTCATTTGCATGAATTGCACCTACTGGAAACATTACCTGGAGCAAAGTTTCTCTTAGCAGGGAATGCTATTGTTTCTTTCACAGAAGCACGGATCTGTAATAAACCCCATTACGTCGGATGACCACGTGCCTCTCGACAGCTCTCTGCATTACCCCCCACCACCCCGCATGCCAGTGAAATGGTAAGCAGCCTGCCTTTCCAACCACAAGCCACCAGCTTTTCAGTTCAACACAAATTGTCTCAGGGAGGCCTGCACAATGTGCTCTCCCCCAGTGTCATGCTTCATTTTGTTCCTTTTCATGTTAAAATGCCAGACAAAGAAAAAGCACTCTGATGGGGGGTTTCTCTCATCTCTTTACATGGGGAAACATCAATGAGAAACTACAAGAGACCAAGAGATCAGTGTGGCAGCGCATTTGCCACAGCTGACCCTGCAGAATAGCTTGTCTAAGAACCACCAATTTTAACTGTCCTTTTTCATTCTAGGGAAAGAGTTATTTTAAGAAGGACTTACTGTACTTGGTAAGAAAGTCTGCGCTGACAGGGGCAGTCTGGCAAGCAGCATTTTCTTGTTTCACCTCTGGTAAAGGTCTCACGCCCACCAGAGAAAGCAGCAGCAGCTCCTCCTTAGGAGGTCAGCCCTTGAAAGCAGCTCCATGAGGCTGGGGCACAGCCCAGTGTTTGCAGGAAGGCTCCCCCCTTATCCATGAGGTCTCACTAACCTCGCTCAACACCACGGTTTCTGCTTTTCAGTCGCTCAGTATGCAAGCCTCTCCATTTCAAATCAGAGTCTTGTTCTCCCTCTACCCCACCGTGTTTCTTAAACTATTCTGGCTGTTCACACCTGAATGTGCATTGACACACAGCTGTTGCCCTGCAAAGTCCCCCTTCCCTCACAGGCCAGGTGCTTCTCACATTCACTATGAGAGCTGCTTTGGCATCACAGATTTGTCAGGGCTGAATGCAGACAATGTGCCGGAAGGAAAACAGGTTGGGGATGGGAGATGGAGGGATGGTGAGAAGAAGGCAGAATAAAATGGGACTGCCCGAAGTAGAAAAGCACTACATCAGCAAATGCTCCCTATCAATATCAGATAGGAGAGATGCAGAGGGTGCTCCTCTCGGAGGTATTTGTGATCCATAATTTTCCAGCCTATCTTCCTGGTTACTGTTTTTTAACTTTAAACATCTTTCCCCGATATCACAGGCTGAACAGCATCTCTCCATCTTAACTTTCAGTTTTTCCCTGTCCTTTTCCAAAGCCAAAATTAAGGGATCTGGCGGAGCTATATTATTTGTCACTCTGGGTGGTTTCTTAAAGTGAAAAACATATCTGCATACATTACTTCATCCCATTTTCCTTGCTCCTCAAAACAACATTAATTGTAACAATGTATTATAGTTCAGAGTTGCATTTTTGGGCCATTTTTCCTGATCTTCCAAAGTGTACAAAGGCCACCAACGGTTACAATATTTCACCAGTATTTTCTTATTCACCAAGCCCCCAGGAGACCCTCCAAGCTCTTTCCAGTGTGCCAAAATGCACCCTAAAGGACTCTTTTTCAAGATCTCTTCACTCTGCTGATTTTCCATTATCAATCTCACATTTACACACACACACACACACACACACACGGGATCCCACAGACACACTTCACACAGTTACAACACTTGAGACATAGACTAAAATTCAGTCAACCAACCAACAGCTAATAACACAGTTATAACATCCTGTCACCAATACCAAATCACAAGACCAAAATCTTTACCGTAACAAGTCACAAAATAAGATGAATACCAGTAGAATCAAACGCAATACTTCCTAACCCCTATGGCTCAGACCATATTGTAACATTAATAGGGGGATTTCCTTGAACACTTTATATTTGACCAGCCTGTCAGTGTCCCAAGAAGGACGAGACCCTTATGTTAGACCAGCCTGTCTGCATCCCACTGTGGGAACGGTACTGGACAGCCCACTGTATCAGAGGGCGATTCGACTAGCCTATTCAGGGACTGCGCTGACAGCATCGTGAATCAAATCCCTTATGGGCTGTTGATAGCACACTGGACCCAAAACCATTTCCACAAGGCACACCCTGCATCTTGTATGACCCAAACCATAAGATTCCCCCTGCTTAGTTATAACAGTCTGTCACTGACACCAAAATCACAAGACCAAAATCCTTAATGTAACAAGCCACAAAATAAATCAAGTACCAACAAGATCCAAAACCATTTCCACAAGACACCCCCTGCGTCTTGTAGGACCCAAACCCCAAGATGCCCCCTACTTCTTGTGGGTGTATACCAGTAAAATCCAAAACCTTTTCTGCAAGACGCCCACTGTGTCTTGGCAGGACCGAAACCACAAAAAGCCCCCTCCTTGTGGGGCATACCAAACGGACTCTAGCAGCCGGGCATATGCCTTTACCTACTAGGTGTGTTGGGGGAGGGGGGCATCATTCCATCCCAACACACCCAGTCAGTTGCAAACACCTACAATAAATGCTCGGAACAATGTACATACATTCCAGCTGCTCCAGCCAACGAGCCGGCTTCAATTGGAGCTCGTCTCAGATGCCTCTATACAAACGCCCGTAGCATGGGGAACAAACAAGAGGAATTAGAGATGTGTGCACATCTATGGGGGTATGATATAATAGGCATCACAGAAACATGGTGGGATGGCTCCTATGACTGGAGTGTTGGAATGGAAGGTTACAGGCTCTTTAGAAAGGACAGGCCTGGAAGGCGGGGAGGGGGAGTTGCCCTTTATGTTAGGGATAGGCTGGAGAGTATGGAACTCTGTCTGGGGGCAGGTGAGCAGTTAACAGAGAGTTTGTGGGTCAGGGTTAAAGGGAGAACAGCCATGGGAGCCATTACTGTGGGGATCTGTTACAGGCCGCCTGATCAAGGAGAACCTGCGGATGAAGCACTCTACAGACAGATAGGAAAAGCCTCACGCTCGCAGGCCCTTGTTCTCATGGGGGATTTCAACCACCCTGACATCTGTTGGAACGATGGCACTGCACAGCACAAGCAATCCAGGAGGTTCCTCGATTGTGTGGAAGACAACTTCCTTCTGCAAGTAATAGAGGAGCTGACAAGGAGAGGTGCCACGCTTGACTTTGTGCTCACCAACAGGGAAGGGCTCATTGAGAATGTGATGCTCCAGGGCAGCCCTGGATGCAGCGATCACAAGATGGTCGAGTTTGAGTTCCCCAGGTCGGTGATAAGAGCGTGCAGCAAGCTCACTGCCCTGGACTTCAAAAGAGCAGACTCTGGCCTCTTCAGGAGCCTGCTTAGTAAGGTTCCATGGGATATAGCCCTGGAGGGCAGGGGGGCCCAAGACTGTTGGTTGATATTCAAGGATTACCTGCTACAAGCTCAGAAGTGCTGCATCCCAACTAGAAGGAAGTGCAGCAGGAGGGCCAGGAGACCTCCTTGGATGGATAAGGAGCTGCTGAGGATAATTCAAAGGAAAAAAGAGGCTTATATAAAATGGAAGCAAGGACAGGCGGCCTGGGTAGAGTACAGGGATGTTGTCCGGGAAGCTAGGGACCAGGTTAGGAAAGCTAAGGCCCAGTTAGGATTAAACTTGACAAGGGAAGTTCAAGATAACAGGAAGGGAATCTATAGGTACGCTGCGGATAAAAGACAGACTAGGGACAACATAGTCCCCCTGAGGAAGCTTTCGGGAGAACTGGCTACACAGGATTTGGAGAAGGCTGAGGTTCTGAATGACTTCTTCGCCTCGGTCTTCACTGGCAAAGGCTCTGACTGCATCACCCAGGTCTTAGAAGGTAGATGCAGGGACTGTGAGAATGAAGACCTTGGGCCCACTGTAGGAGAGGATCTGGTTCGAGACCATCTTCAAAATCTGAACGTGCACAGGTCCATGGGACCTGATGAAATCCATCTGCGGGTCCCGAAGGAGCTGGCGAATGAAGTTGCTAAGCCCCTGGCCATCATATTTGAAAAATCATGGCAGTCAGGTGAAGTTCCCGACGACTGGAAAAAGGGAAATATAACCCCCATTTTCAAGAAGGGGAAAATGGAAGACCCGGGGAATTACAGACCAGTCAGTCTCACCTCTGTGCTGGCAAAATCTTGGAGCACATTCTCCTGGAAGGCATGCTAAGGCACATGAAAAACAACAAGGTGCTTGGGGATAGCCAGCATGGCTTCACTAAGGGGAAATCCTGCCTGACCAATTTGGTGGCCTTCTATGATGGGGCTACAGAACTGACAGACAGGGATACAGCAGCTGACATCACTTACCTGGACTTGTGCAAAGCATTTGATGCTGTCCCAGACGACATCCTTGTCTCTGAGAGACATCAATTTGATGGATGGACCACTTGGTGGATAAAGAAGTGGCTGGATGGCTGCACACAAAGAGTTGTGGTCAATGGCTCGATGTCCAGCTGGAGACCGGTAACGAGTGGTGTCCCTCAGGGATCGGTGTTGGGACCGGTCTTGTTCAACATCTTTGTCGCTGACATGGACAGTGGGATTGAGTGCGCCCTCAGCAAGTTTGCCGATGACACCAAGCTGTGTGGTTCAGTTGATACACTGGAGGGAAGGGATGCCATCCAGAGGGACCTCGACACGCTTGTGAGGTGGGCTGATGCCAACCTCATGAAGTTCAATCATGCGAAGTGCAAGGTCCTACACCTGGGTCGGAGCAATCCCAGGCACAGCTACAGGTTGGGCAAAGAAGAGATTCAGAGCAGCCCTGCAGAGAAGGACTTGGGGGTGCTGGTCAATGAGAAAATGAACATGAGCCAGCTTCAGTGTGTGCTCGCAGCCCAGAAAGCCAACCGTATCCTGGGCTGCATCAAAAGGAGTGTGACCAGCAGGTCAAAGGAGGTGATCCTGCCCCTCTACTCTGCTCTTGTGAGACCTCACCTGGACTATTGTGTGCAGTTCTGGTGTCCTCAACATAAAAAGGACATGGAACTGCTGGAACAAGTCCAGAGGAGGGCCACGAGGATGATCAGGGGACTGGAGCACCTCCCGTATGAAGACAGGCTGAGGAAGTTGGGGCTGTTCAGCCTGGAGAAGAGAAGGCTGCGTGGAGACCTCATAGCAGCCTTCCAGTATCTGAAGGGGGGCTACAGGGATGCTGGGAAGGGACTCTTCATCAGGGACTGTAGGGACAGGACAAGTGGTAATGGGTTAAAACCTAAACTCGGGAAGTTTAGATTGGATACAAGGAGGAAGTTCTTTCCTCTTACGGTGGTGAGGCACTGGAATCAGTTGCCCTGGGAGGCTGTGGGCTCCATCCCTGGCGGTGTTCAAGGCCAGGTTTGATGAAGCCTTGTGTGGGATGGTTTAGTGTGAGGTGTCCCTGTCCATGGCAGGGGGGTTGGAACTGGATGACCTTGAGGTCCTTTCCAACCCTAACTATTCTGTGATTCTATGATTCTATGATTTCCTATCTTGATTTATGGAAGGCTTCCAAACCTTGCGTACGCTTACGAAACCAACCCAATTACCAATTTAGTCTTCATGCAAGACACCCCCTGCACCTTACAGACTATACAAAAGAAAATAATATCTTTTATGAAGATGGTGCTTGTCTGCTCCTGCAGGGATCTGAATGAGTTGAGGGGTCCCTCTGGGAAAAATTCCCGAGGGCCCTAGGGAGCCCTGTCCTCAGCGGGTCCTGCAGCCGAGCAGAGAGGGTCCCATCTGGGGTGCCAAACTGATTTGGAGAAAACTCCAGGAACAAACTTGCCAGCAAAGTTTTCAAGCTGACAAGCAGGTATTCTTTACTGCGGCGCATGGAGACACGGGGGATAGCTCCTCTTAACGTGTGCCTCTGTGTTGCTACACCAGCCATCCTTATATAGTCCCTGGGCACACATATATTACATCATTTTCCAGAAAGTTCCCCTCGTGCGTACAGAATTGTGGTGGTGGTCTCTGAGGGTCGTTTACTTCTTCCAACAATCTTCATCACTTCTGCACCCTTTGGAGCATGCACAGTAGATGCTCATACCAGTTTAATTGGCTCATTAGCACCAGAGACATAATAATCCTCCTATCCTCCTACTTACCAGTTAGTTTAACTGTAGCTCATCCTGGACACCTGCTGTTCCCAGATACTCCTTATCCCTGTGTCCTGTTCTTCTGGACTGTTTTTCTTAAAACTGTGTCAACTATAACGATTTATCTTGTACAAGAATTCTCAGTATGTTCTCTAGCTGCACTCTAGTTTTTTTCCTATGTATCATGCACCTCAGTAATTTTCCATTGCTACTGTTACAAAGCCATCAAACTTAACATTACTTAAAACTAATTCTAAAGGTTTATATATTCCATTTTGTGCCCCTCGTTGTCTCACTTCCCATTTCCAAGAGCGACACCAGTGAATTTTTTCTCGCAATTAATGAGTCTACACAGGTGTTACTCCAAACGTAACCATAAGACTGTGTAGCTGCCAGAAACAACGCTGAAGTGATAGTGTGTTGGTGGTGACAGAGAGAGAGAGCAGAGCTCAGCTGCCACAGTGCATGATAACTACAGCAGGGTTGGCAATCAAAATTCAACTTGTAGGCTTGACATGGAAATCTGTCAAATAGAATGGGGAATCCCCAAACACCTTCCCATCTGAAACTGTACAATCACACCAGAAGAGTCAGACATAGCCACGAACCTTAGCTCTTCTATAACATCTCACAGGCTTAAATTCACTGCCATTCTCGACGCACTCACTGGGTACAACTTAAGATATTTATTTCTCTTCTTGAAAGCTTTCTTACAGCATGGAAATAACAAAATCCCAATCCAGCATCAGATAAAATTTATCTCAATCTTTGTCTCAAAAGAACATTTGAGTAAACAAACTGAAATCCTGATAGGTGTGTGGGTTCAGGCTTCCACCCGCTAGTGAACAGGTTAAGTACAGGCATTGCTGCTAGCAGCCTTTGTCAGGCATGAAGGCAGAAACTGTCTTCACAGTGAGTACAAACTCCTCCCAACAAAGGTTCTTCAACAGCTTTCTCACGACCACAAGTACAGGGGGTACTGGAATTACCACGAGGACAAGGAACACTGCTCTCTTGCAAAGACATTACAGAAAACCTACAACCACGTAGAACTAGACTGCCACCAAGAAATAGTCATTCTTTTTCTGGCCTCACACGATTTTTCATGCAATGATGCTGAAACTTTTCCACATATGCCACATAATTAGTGGAAGAAATAACCTTCAGTCAACACCACCACAGTAGCACAAAAAAAGTCAACACTGAAGCTTTAAGAATCAAACCAGGAAGGCAGCAGCTTTTTGCAATTCTAAAACTCTACTCCAAAGTTAAAGCCTATGTAAGCCACACATTAAATAAATCAGGTCAGTGCATAAAATTAATTTAAAAGCAGTGCTATGAAGAAGAACAGGGGACTTGTCTATGTAATTTATTATCAACTTATAATTTTCCCCACTCAGTCTTCCATAGTATGGAAAAAAAGTATTTTTTTCCATAATACAGTTTAACTGATTTTCATATTAATATCATATACTTCACACGCATTTGTTGGGTTGGATTGCTAGCACAGTGGCAATTCTGGAGCATATACTGCACTGCAGAAAGGGTATCTAACATGTTCCTCCTCTGTCTAGAAGTGAATCTGTTTCAAGAATGCGTACATGGTAACTACCCTCCTGCACGCCCACCTACCTGTCCTTGTTGTCACGCTTCTTCCTCAACTCGTCTCACAAAATCAAGATTTTCTTCTAGCATTAATGCTCAATGTTCCACTTTAAAAGGTAATGAAAAAACAGTGTTCACACAAGTCATGGAAGAAAGTGCTATTGCATGTCCTAGGATAAAATGGCAATCAGCTGAAATTCTTGAAATGAGCCAACATTGCTGTGTATCCTGCAACCAGACTTGGAAAGACAGTATTGTTAAAGAGGCAGGAAAGACCTTAGGAAAGCAGGCAGACCAGAAGATGAATTTATCAGATTGTTTCAACTTCTTTTATACCTCCTTTATCCTACTTTTTTGAACAAGAAAGTTTATTGTGTGGGAGGTTTTGCTACCACGAATTAAAACTGATGGAGTAAAAAATAAGAATCTCTCATACAAGTCTTCAGCTTGGCCAGCCATATCTCAATTGTTAACATCATCCAGAGAAGTCAGAAGAAAGAAATAAATTCTGGAGGTGGCATATAGAAAGCTTTTTTTTTTTTTTTCCTCAGCATCTAGTAGTTATTCAGCATAATTTTCTGAAATTCCAGTTTCTTTAAGATGCTCCACCAAAGGCAAAGTTGAGGTTACTTGCAATATGATGTGACTACGGAGAGGTTTACTAGGATTTACGTGGGGTTTAGTCAAAAGCTCCAGTATCTTTCCACACTGCTCAGTTTCTTCCAACTACAGAAAACCAGTTACTGTCAGGTTAAGAAACAAAAGTGAAATAAATTATAGCTAGTTCCCTACATTCGGGATGCTATTCTGGAAATATCAAATTTTATTTTTATATAAGGCAGTTACAGAGATGGATTACCAAAAATGAAATATAAGCCATTTTGAATTAATACAGGCAGAAAAAAGCAGAAAAGGTCAGAAAATTTGCCTGGTAGAGGATTTCCTCCCCAAATTATGAAGTTGAGAGGACAGAACTGAATATTTCCAGCAGTAGCACCAAGCCATCCATATTACATGCAAAGTTAACACAAAAATAAACAAAAGGCCATCTTGCAATGGTTGTGGAGGCCACTTCAAGTGACAAATATGGTCAAACTCCACAGTTGTCCCTGTAATCTAAAACCCGATAGAAATGCATGATATAAAGATACTCCTTTACTATGCAGTTTTCTTATCCTAAGAAAGTATTGGTGTACACTTTGGACTCCAGAGAATTTCATCAGGAAACTCTGTATGGACAACAGTGAGGCACAACTAGCTTTGATGTCTCCGAAGGAAAAAGCGATCAATTCCACCAGTCACTATGAGCAGATGAAAAGGCCACATTTACAGCCCCATCTCCTGAAGAGCTCTTCATTCAGGTTCAGCATAACCTCCTCTAACATAAAATGCAAAAGACTGCATATCCTAATGTCATGGTTTAAGGCCAGCCCGTAACTCAGAACCACACAGCCATTCGCTGACTCCCTCCCTTCTTCCCTCCAGCTCCCGGCATGATGGGGAGGAGAATCGAAAGAATGTAACTCCCACAGGCTGAGATAAGAACAGTCCAGTAACTAAGGTATAACACAAACCAGTGCTGCTGCCACCAGTGATAATAATGATAAGGTAAATAACAAGGGGAGAGAATATAAAACTAAAAGGGGAAAGGAAAAAAAACAAATAAGCACAAGTGATGAACAACACAGTTGCTCACCACTCAGCCCGACCTGAGCAGCGATCTGGGCCTTCCAAGTGACTCACCACAGTTTATATACTGGGCATGACACGCTGTGTGGTATGGAATACCCCTTTGGCTAGTTTGGGTCAGGTGTCCTGTCTCTGCTTCCTCCTGGTCTCCCCTCCTCCCTGGCAGAGCATGAGAGATTGAAAAGTCCTTGGTCAGGTAAGCATTACTTAGCAACAACTGACAACATCAGCGTTATCAGCATTGTTCTTAGGCTAAATCTGAAACACAACACCACACCTGTCACAAAGAAGGAGAAAAGCAACTGTTACAGCTGAACCCAGGACACCCAAACACCTAAAAAGACAGCTTCAAGGCAAAGTAGCTACTGCAAATGGCAAGGAAGAGGCAGTAAATTGACTGCTAGAGGCCTCTCAAATGCACTTGAAGGTAAAAAACCTTCAGATGTTTACATTAATTCTTTTCTCAATGTCTTACTCTATGTAAAAAATAAAGTTTTCAGACTAAAAATCCTAAATGACTACAGAGAAATAAAACTTTCCACCAGTTAAATATGCATAAGCAAGATAAATATTAATAATTAAGATGGATGCCAAAAAATCACTGTGAGATGTGTTCTGATACTAGCGATCCCAACTTCACCATTTTTAAGCTGAAGTAACAGTATTCCAATCACTTTTGGTTAAAACAGCTATGACTGCATTATCCCTCTACCCCCTAATCAGCCAATGAAAACTCACCATGTATTAAGGTGAGCTCATTACCACACAAGAAAACCTTCTGAAGGCAAATGATACAACCAGGATGATGGGCAAATATAGGCTAATAGCCCATCCCAGATGAAGGAGATACCCCCAAATTAAAAACTGAGAGGTTTCCACACTTTCTTGACTTACAAGCATCCTGAAAAAATCCCAATTTCTTGGTGTTTATTAAGTGATTAAGAATAGCGTGGTGCATTTTGACAGCCGGAGATAAAGGAACAAATGCAATAGGCATCAGGAAGAGAGTGTCATGAGATTAAATAGCTGGCAAAGTGCAAAGGACAAAAAGCAAATGTAAACAAAGATAACACCCAAGACAAACCAGAATGCAGTGATGTGTTGCTTCTGATGGCATATAGAAACAACTGAACCTTGATGCAAAGAGGAAGAAGGAGAAGGGAGAAGAAAGGGTTGAAAACAATTGATTTAAACAAAGCTACACATATAAACAAGATGTCAAACATACTTAACGACCTAATTTGAGCTTTACAAAGATTAGCCAGCCTCTCCCACTGCAACCTTGAGACATGAGGAAGCTACTGAAAAGCTAAGGTAAGCAGCAGGACTCCAGTCAGCACTCAAGACTTGGAGGTCTGCTTCACTTTTGTTAAGAGTAAGTGCCCTGTTCCACACTGCATAAGAACACATGCTTTACATGTGTCTATTGTAGAACTAGGGTAAACCTGCTCTCATTCCAGTGAAAGCCTACATGGTGCATCTAATAAATGTCCATTACCTACTACCTCCATGCAGGTATCTGCCACCCAAACTCAAGCATGTACATTTTATAACCACCAACAGAGTGATATTAACCATATCCATCATTCCCTTCCATAAAGGATGGATGGATTAAATTCTCAGTTCAAGAAGTATCACATTACATTACCTTGCTTTTTCCAGTGTTTTGGGTCTAACTGTAGCTGAGAAACTGTTTCTGTAAGATACCTCTTTTTCTCTATGTCAGCAGAGTTAGTAATTCTTGAGAACATATGAAAAACCATCAGCACATAAACACTATTAAAGATAACAGTACTTAGTAGATATAAAAAAGCTGTGTTTAAATGAGACAGCTTAAAAGGCTTTTAAAAATTCATACTTTCCCAAAATGAGGAAGAGAATTAGGTGAGGGAACAGAGCTTTATCATTAACTGGTTTTATACAGCTGACTAAACACAGGACCTCTCAAAATATCTGACTATAATACAATTTTATGGTGCAAAAATGGAAGAAAAAACAAGCACAGAAACCCAAACGCCATACATCCTGTATGTCCCCACAAACAAGCACATAAAGCCTTTTTCCTCTTCCCCTTCACCCTTGTTTCTAAGAAAAGAGTGAGCAATATACTCAAGTGCATTTACCTTGTTACCTCCAAGAGACCTACTACAGGGGGGCTTAAAGTCATGCTCAAGGCCCTTGGGTCTTAAATCTCTACAGTATAAATTAGAGACCAATAGAACTGCATAAAAACAATAATACTAATTTGAAAAGACCCCCCTGACGACACATGGCATGTGAGATTTGAAAGGGCAGTCACCTTCACATTTTTTTTAAAGAAGTTAAAAAAAACCCAGAAAAATGTGATAACTACTGCTGAAAGACAGGGGAAAACGAGTCACTTTTATTCTTATTTTCAACTGAAAGTAACACTCAGAACAGCTCTCCCACCTCAGCCCTCTTCTTCTCCTCAAAACACAGCCATGATGACAGCAATACAAAGTGCTACAACGGATGAGCTTTGAATTCAGCAGGAGTTGCACAGTGAAGGAGAAGTCTCCTACAGAGACAAAAATCAGTCTTGCAACAAAAGACAAAACTTAATAGTTCATATTTATTTAACTAATGAATCCAAGAGCAGCTAGGAATCACTGATATTTTATCTTGCACCATACTTTGCACACCATTAACTTAAATAATCCTTAAAAACTTCACATTTGACACTGACGATTTTATTTGCAAGTGGATTTTCCTGTCACTACACTACTCCATAAGCTAGAAAAACTCCCCCATCCTCACTGAATTTGGGACTTGTTTTAGTACAGATAGACACATACAAAGAACTCAGAAATAATTTCCATCTGCTTCACAAAGGAGCCAGAGAAAACATTTCTTCACTTGACTCTCATTTACGTTACCATTATGCACAGCTTAAAGCAGAATCATGTTAAGAGAGCTTTCACAGTGTAGCCCCACATTCATCACTGCAACGAGTAACAGCAGGAAACGCAGGCTTCAACAGATGGAGGATTCGGTCTGTGGCAACCTACAGCTTCAGGGTTTTTTTAGAGATAGACCTGATGAGCTAGAAAGGAAGTACCACTAGCACTGAAAAGAAAGATGAAGGTTTGCAGTGAGGTGCAGGTAAGGAAGACACTACAAGCTCCCTGGATGTGAGCATGCTGACAAAGCCTGTCATGCTCTCTCTCTTTCCACCATGTTTGGTGGCTGCTCTGCTTTGAAGGTTTTCAGAACAATGAGCTAGCGTTTGCACATCCTGCTTCACTTTGTCTTCCGGTCTCTTATTATTTATCTTGTTTCCAAGTCATCAGAGCATTTCAAATTTACACTATGCCCACACATAAGCCTTCTAAGAAACACACAGAATGGTTTGCGTTGGAAGACAACTTAAAGATCATCTAGTTCCAGCCCCCTGCCATAGGCAGGAACACGTCCCACTAGAGTATTTTTCATGTAAGGAAAGTACGGATTCACCATTCAGTCAGACAGAGTAGTTTCTGTCTCTTTCCTAAGTGCTACACAGCACGAGGACAGTGATTTTTCAGAAAGAAAAGGTGCCACTGACAGTGGTATTTCAATGAAAGAAAAAGAAAGGAGAGATCTTGCAGCTGCTAAATCCTCCAGAGACAGTGCCAGAACACAGCCCTCCCTCCCATCAGTGTGGTCTTCTTTCAAAGGAGCACACGACTTTAAAGAAGTTATGACCACAGTGTTATCAGACAATATATGGGATTTCTCAATCATCATACTCTGCTAAGCAATTAGGTCAAACTGTGCTCCTGAAAATTAGTTTAGCACAGCTGAAGGTCAAGGAATAAAAGCATGTGGGGGAGGAGATGAAGCAGAAAAGGAACAGAAAGATTTATTTTAACTCTCAAGCACATGCAAAGTGCTTGCCGGAAGGAGAAGTTGCTCTGTTGCTAGAACTTTATAGTGTGTGAAAGGAACATTCTTGGCACTGAAGAACTGGCATCTGTGTACAAATAGGAAAAGTATTGTTCCAAGTTACAAGCTGTACAGAGAAACAGAAAGGAAGTCCTTTACATGAATGTGCTCACCAGTACTGTCTTGCTCATTCTCAATTACACTTTTGTCAATGGATTGATGTGGCTTAATAGTCAGGTAAAAAAGCAGATTTTTGTTGCTGTTCACCAGAACAAAAAGGTATTATATGCTTATTATATGCTTTTAGAGAGTTCTGCAATTCTTTATTAAAAAAAAAAAAAAAAACAAACCAAAAAAACCCCCAAAAACCCAAAAAAACCCCAGATTCTCTTGCAGGAGCAAGAATTCTGATGTCAGATTTTTTTTTTTTTTTTTTTTTTCCTATTCACATTTGGGGTTTGGAATGTAAATTTGAATGAATAAAGTACTCTGTGGTCTATGTTGGCAGCAGATGTTCAGAAGAGAAGGCATACTGAAAAAGCTAGAAGCATTACTGAAGGTTTGATGATTCCGTCCTCCTGGAAATCCATAAATTACTGTAGATACAAAACAAAAACAAAACAAAATAACTTTACAGACTGCTGTAAGAAGTTCACTAAACTAAGTCTGAAAGTAGCTAAACAAAGATGAAATTCTCTTTTGTGCTTTTTATAGTGCTTTGAATGGTTAGAATAGGTGGGTGAGAGGCAAACATCAGACAGGCACAGACAAAACCTTCCCTGCTGCCTGTATGTGTGTAAACAATTCAGCTCTGTCTTCAGTTTCATATTCTCTATCCAGCATTCACTTGTACAGTCTGGGTAACACCAGACATGCATGCTTGACACTGTGCCAGTAGACGAGACAAGAAATGCAAGTTATCAACATCACTGAAACTTTATACAAGAGGCTGAGCAATAGCCAGACACTTGTTTGTTTTGGTTTTTTTCCCTCCTCTGATCCAGTTATTGCCTAGGCAGGAAAAGCAATTACAACATAATGAAGAGGGGAAGCAAGGGAGAGAGAGAAATCCAGTTGCTGGCTATTCCTTTGTACACAAAAGTGTAATATCCAAATACTGTGACTGGCTATCTTTAGGAGCCATAAACCTTTTTCCTGCTCAAGAGATAAAGAACTTTTCATGGCGATACCATAAAAGTCATCAAACAAAACTCTCCAAGGCTTGTGCTGAAATCTTAGAAAGCACGCATTCTTTATTGTAGTGCTGGAGACATGAGGGATCCCTTCACCAAACGGGTCTGCCTGGTGTTCTCAAAAGCAAGTATTATGTGACAGTAATACATACATATTCATTACATTTTGCAGAAAAGTCTTGCAAAGGAGTGAAATCTGGTCTGTTTTTCTACCAATGGATTATTTCAGTAGTGGACTCACACAGATGACTCACCCAAGAGGTGCTATTTGTTTAAAAACTGTTATATTGGGAACTAAAGCTCCTTTCCAGTTGAATGGCAAAATTTGTCCAGCTTTGTTACTACACAACCAGTATCATCTGGTTCCTTCAGGGACTGGTCATCCTGTGGTCATTTCTCCTGTATCTATTGTGTTATTACAGTTAGCATTATTTCCCACATAGTGTGGTTAAAGCAATCAACACTCCTAATACCTCTATGTGGGCTACATCATTGAAAATATTTTAGTGGTTCTCCCGTGTTTAAGGTAGCGATTCCCCGTTCACCTTCTTTTAATCTCTTTTTATACCTAATTGTAGTACTAACCCAAAGGTGGTACTGAGATTTGTTGGCCTCAATAGGAATTCCAATTTGGAATTCCAAATAGGAAGACTGTTACTTGAATGTTCAGGAAAATGAGTACATACTCAACAGATTTGTTTGCTGTCTTTATTGTTTCCTGAATCAAGATGAATGTACATTTTAATTCATGGACCTTTATGATTTCTCAGAGGTTGACCTACATCTGTTACACCTAGCAGCAGTGATGAGATTAAACAATACATGGTACCAGCAGTCAAAATATAAAGGTTCAGATCTAACTGTAAGTCACTGTTGTGGTTTAAACCCAGCCAGTAACTCAAAACCATGCAGCCGCTCGCTCACTCCCCCTTATTCCTCTCCCTGCTCATGAAGGGATGGGGAGGAGAATCGAAAGAATGTAACTCCCATGGGTTGAAATAAGAACAGTCCTGTAACTAAGGTATAACACAAATCACTACTGCTACCACCAATAATGATAATGATAAGCGAAATAACAAGGGAAGAGGATACAACTGCCCACCGATATCCAGCCTTATCCAAGCAGTGATCTAGCCCTCCTGGGTAACTCCCCCCAGTTTATATACTGGGCATGACGTGCTGTGGTATGGAATACCCCTTTGGCTAGTTTGGGTCAGGTCTCCTGTGTCTGCTTCCTCCTGACTTCCCTTCCTCCCTGGCAGAGCATGAGACTCAGAAAGTCTTTGGTCAGAGTAAACATTACTTAGCAACAACTAAACCCATCGGTGTTATGAGCATTGTTCTCAGTCTGAAAGTCAAAAACACAGCACTGCACCAGCTACTAAGAAGGAGAAAAATGACTGCTACTGCTGAACCCTGGACAGTATCCACCCCTTATTCCATACCATTAACATCATGCTCATATCCCACATTTTTCAATAGACCATCACTGTTGTCTTATATCTCTCTCTATACATACATTATATATATATATATACACACACACACACACATCCTTAGTGCATGGACCAATCCCTATAAAGCTGCTGAGTTCATCCGGTTCATGATGTCGGGCTCCATCTCTTGTAACAGTCTTTCAGAGCAGGAGAGGCTGTGTGCAGTGTTGGATTGTTGCCTGCTCATGACACTGCGGAACTCGTCTGGTCACTGCTGAGCTCATCTGGTTTCACCAAAGTTCATTCTTGGTTGGGATGATGGTTGTAGGGAAGTCAGGGCCAGTCGCTGGTGACCTAAAGACATCTAGCTGGTGGGCTGTGAAAGTGCTACGTAGCAGGCAACAGCATACAATTGAGTTCATTGGCTGTTTTCCCATAAAATAAAATCCCCTTGAGGTTCACATCAGACTTTGCCATCTTCCTGCATTACCCACCAAGTGTGTCAAGGTCTCTCAGCAAAAGCAATCCCACGAGTGGCTTGCCTTTACCTGAAGCAGGAATAACCCGGGCTGTCTTCCCCAGCAAATTCTTTATGTGCACCACAGGAACTTTATCCCCTTCTACAGTGTGTGAAAGTTCTGACTGGGCTGGGCCAGCCCTGTTAGCAGATCCACTGGTGTTGACCAACCAGGTGGCCTTTAGTAAGTGTGTATCCCAATGCTTGAAAGTTCCCCCACCCATTGCTCTCAGTGTGGTTTTTAACAGCCCATTGTACCATTCCATTTTCCCAGAGGCTGCTGCGTGGTAGGGGATGTGATATACCCACTCAATGCATGCTCTTTGGCTCAAGTGTCTATAAGGTTATTCACAGAATCATAGAATAGTTAGGGTTGGAAAGGACCTCAAGATCACCTAGTTCCAACCCACCTGCCATGGACAGGAACACCTCACACTAAACCATCCCAAACAAGGCTTCATCCAACCTGGCCTTGAACACTGCCAGGGATGGAGCACTCACAACCTCCCTGGGCAACCCATTCCAGTGCCTCACCACCCTAACAGGAAAGAATTTCCTCCTTATATCCAATCTAAACTTCCCCTGTTTAAGTTTTAACCCATTACCCCTTGTCCTGTCACTACAATCCCTGATGAAGAGTCCCTCCCCAGCATCCCTATAGGCCCCCTTCAGGTACTGGAAGGCTGCTATGAGGTCCCCACGCAGCCTTCTCTTCTCCAGGCTGAACAGCCCCAACTTCCTCAGCCTGTCTTCATACGGGAGGTGCTCCAGTCCCCTGATCATGCTCGTGGCCCTCCTCTGGACTTGTTCCAGCAGTTCCATGTCCTTTTTATGTTGAGGACACCAGAACTGCACACAATACTCCAGGTGAGGTCTCACAAGAGCAGAGTAGAGGGGCAGGATCACCTCCTTCGACCTGCTGGTCACGCTCCTTTTGATGCAGCCCAGGATACGGTTGGCTTTCTGGGCTGCGAGCGCACACTGAAGCTGGCTCATGTTCATTTTCTCATTGACCAGCACCCCCAAGTCCTTCTCTGCAGAGCTGCTCTGAATCTCTTCTTTGCCCAACCTGTAGCTGTGCCTGGGATTGCTCTGACCCAGGTGCAGGACCTTGCACTTGGCATGGTTGAACTTCATGAGGTTGGCATCAGCCCACCTCACAAGCGTGTCAAGGTCCCTCTGGATGGCATCCCTTCCCTCCAGTGTATCAACCGGACCACACAGCTTGGTGTCATCGGCAAACTTGCTGAGGGCGCACTCAATCCCACTGTCCATGTCAGCGATGAAGATGTTGAACAAGACCGGTCCCAACACCGATCCCTGAGGGACACCACTCGTTACCGGTCTCCAGCCGGACATAGAGCCATTGACCACAACTCTTTGTGTGCGGCCATCCAGCCACTTCTTTATCCACCAAGTGGTCCACCCATCAAATTGATGTCTCTCCAATTTAGAGAGAAGGATGGCAGGTGGACAGTGTCAAACGCTTTGCACAAGTCCAGGCAGATGACGTCAACTGCTCTACCCTTATCCATCAATTCTGTAGCCCCATCATAGAAGGCCACCAAATTGGTCAGGCAGGATTTCCCCCTAGTGAAGCCATGCTGGCTGTCACCAAGCACCTTATTGTTTTTCATGTGCCTTAGCATGCCTTCCAGGAGAATGTGCTCCAAGATTTTACCAGGCACAGAGGTGAGACTGACTGGTCTGTAATTCCCTGTGTCTTCCATTTTCCCCTTCTTGAAAATGGGGGTTATATTTCCCTTTTTCCAGTCGTCGGGAACTTCACCTGACTGCCATGATTTTTCAAATACGACGGCCAGTAGCTTAGCAACTTCATTTGCCAGCTCCTTCAGGACCCGCGGATGGATTCCATCAGGTCCCACGGACTTGTGTGCGTTCAGTTTTTGAAGATGGTCATTCCAGAAATGAGTCCCATTGTCTGACTCAGTTCTCTCTGGAGTGCCATATCACCACAAAATCTGTTTCTCAAGGCCCAGGATAGTGTTCCGGGCAGTGGCGTGGGGCACAGCGCACGTTTCCAGCCATCCAGTGGTTGCTTCCACCATGGTAAGCACATGGCGCTTGCCTTGGCGGGTTGATGGGAGTGTGATATAGCCAATCTGCCAGGCCTCCCCATATTTATTCTTCAGCCATCATCCTCCATACCAAAGAGGCTTTAACCATTTGGCTTGCTTAATTGCAGCACGTGATTCACAGTTGTGAATAACCTGGGCAATAGTGTCCTTTTTTAAGTCCACCCCTCGACCACGAGTCCATCTGTATGCTGCATCTCTGCCCTGATGGCCTGAAGTGTCATGGGCCCACCAAGCCAAAAATAATTCACCCTTATGTTGCCAATCTAAGTCCATCTGAGCCACTGCAATCTTAGCAGCTTTATCCATTTGTTGGTAGCTCTGGTTTTCCTCAGTGGAAACCAAATTTGTCTGCTTATCGACTGAGAAGAAGTGCTCTTGATGCTGGAGTAGTGAAACCAAGGTCCTTTTCCTTCAAGATTTACAGCAGTGTAAGATGTTAGTAGTACCTAAAAAGGACCTTCCCACTGCTGTTAATGGTTCTCCATGTTGAAAAGGATGGGCTGGACTATCCAAGTCCAAGGATTTATTTATCAAATCTAGTCTCGAAAGTTCCTGTAAAGTTTTTCCAGTATGGATCCTGGGTTAAGATTTATTTTTACTGGTTTTGCTTGCTTAGATTTCACTGGAACTTCTCTGTCCCAAACTGTTGGAATCACAGCTGAACACAACCATTTGAGATTTTTACTCTTTATCATTCTCTAATACCAACATTAAGGAATCTGACGAAGCTAAATGAATTCCACACTTCTTTTGCCACTCTGGGTGATTTAGTAAAGAGTCTGCATACATTGTCTCATCCCACTTTCCCTCTCATGTAAAAACCAGCATTAATTGTAACAAGGTATTGTAATCCAGTGTTCCACTAGAAGGTCATTTCTCTCCATCATCTAATTTATACAGAGGCCATCACTGATTACAATATTCGATTAAATTTTCCAGAGTCACAACCCCTCCTGGGGGACCAACAATTGTCTCCAAAGTGTTAAAATACACCCTAATCGTGACTTCTTTACAATACCACCTGAATTCAAACTTGTTACCCGTACCAACTTCAACAAATAATTCAAATAGCCAAAATTAACAAAACAACTTACCAAAACCAGTAACAAGTAATAATACCTTGGGAACTCAAAACTTACACAATACCAGGAGGACTTGAATCTCCCTTCTTTTGGGGATTACCAAATCAAGTGGGACTCTAACCCACGAGCTTACACAAACCCTAAATACCCAACCACTGGGTAGTATTAAGCAGATGGGGTTGCCTAAAAGAATGCCATTTGTACTTACCAGGGGTCTTACTCTGAGCTCTCAGGTCCAGGGATCGGGGTTCTCCCCAAGAAAATCCTCAGTGCCAGCTGGAGGTTCCACAATCCCAGAATCTGTAGAGGTCTAGAAGCAGGGTCCCATCCAGGTCACCAAAATGATACCATAAACCTCACCAAATAAAACCCTCCAAGACTTGTGTTGAAATCTGAGAAAACAGGCATTCTTTATTGCAGTGCTGGAGACACAGGGGATCCCTCCACCAAACGTGTCTGCTTGGCGTTCTCAAAAGCGAGTATTATATGACAGCAATACATGCATATTCATCACATTTCCTGCGAAAGTCATGCATATTTAAATCATTCCTTGGAACTCATGAATATCTGCCACGCATGCTCATAAAGCTCTGGCAGTCTTTTTATTTGAATTGGAGGGCGTTTTTTTTACGACCCGCATTGTTATTTTTCTAGGTATTTTTCTTTATTTCATCCTAAGTAGAGCTTCCTTATTTGGTCATATTTGTTGCATCTTGCTCATGCAGACATAAGCTAGGAACAATGTTCCATGTCATTCCTCTTTTATCAATGTTTACCTGAGTTTGCACAACAGGGCCAAGATTCTTTGTTCTATCTTGCTTACACAGGCAAATATTCTACTCCTAGTTAAACATTTCCTGTTACCTAAATTGCTGAGCACAGGATGTGTAAAGGACAGCTCAATTCATTATCTGCCAGGCTTAGCCTAGTCCATAAATATTAACCCTTTATGGTTTGAGTAAGTTGAGTATATGTGGTTCCTTCTTGAGAAAACATTTTACCATACAATTAGTTTTTACTTTTAAATTTCATCTAATACAGTTCAATGTGAGATAGCCAAAGTACACAAGTATTATACATACAGTTTGAAAACTTCAAAGCTAGTTTTTAAACATTCTTCGACATATGTTCAATCCCTTTCTTATCATTACTTTAAATGAGACTAAGTCATACTGCTAATCTCCAAGAGCTCGTAGCTTCCTAGTACAATAACAGAATAGTTAGGGTTGGAAAGGACTTTAAGATCATCTAGTTCCAACCCACCTGCCATGGACAGGGACACCTCACATGAAACCATGCCACCCAGGGCTCTGCCCAACCTGGACTTGAGCACTGCCAGGGATGAAGCACTCACAACATCCCTGGGCAACCCATTCCAGTGCCTCACCATCCTCACAGTAAAGAGCTTCTTCCTTATATCCAATCTAAACTTCCCCTGTTTAAGTTTTAATCCATCATCCATTGTCCTATCACGACAGTCCCTAATGAAGAGTCCATCCCCAGCATCCCTATAGCCCTCCTTCAGATACTGGAAGGCTGCTATGAGGTCTCCATGCAGCCTTCTCTTCTCCAGGCTGAACAGCCCCAACTTCCTCAGCCTGTCTTCATACGGGAGGTGCTCCAGTCCCCTGATCATCCTCGTGGGCCTCCTCTGGACTTGTTCCAGCAGTTCCGTGTCCTTTTCATGTTGAGGACACCAGAACTGCACACAATACTCCAGGTGAGGTCTCACGAGAGCAGAGTAGAGGGGCAGGATCACCTCCTTCGACCTGCTGTAATAACCAAGCCCAGGATATGGTCAGCTTTCTAGGATGCAAGTGCACACTGAAGCTGGCTCATGTTCATTTTCTCATTGACCAACGACCTCAAGTTCTTCTCCACAGGTCTGCTCTGAATCTCTTCTCTGCCCAACCTGTAGCTGTGCCTGGGACTGCTCCGACCCAGGTGTAGGACCTTGCACTTGTCATGGTTAAACTTCATAAGGTTGGCATCAGCCCACCTCACAAGTGTGTCAAGGTCCCTCTGGATGGCATCCCTTCCCTCCAGCATATCAACCGAAACACACAGCTTGGTGTCATCGGCAAACTTGCTGAGGGCGCACTCAATCCCACTGTCCATGTCAGTGACGAAGATGTTAAACAAGACCGGTCCCAACACCGATCCCTGAGGGACACCACTCGTTACCGGTCTCCAGCCGGACATTGAGCCACCGACCACAACTCTTTGTGTGCAGCCATCCAGCCACTTCTTTATCCACCAAGTGGTCCAGCCATCAAATTGATGTCTCTCAGAGACAAGGATGTCGTCTGGGACAGCATCGAACGCTTTGCACAAGTCCAGGTAAGTGATGTCAGCTGCTGTATTCCTGTCCGTCAGTTCCGTAGCCCCATCATAGAAGGCCACCAAATTGGTCAGGCAGGATTTCCCCTTAGTGAAGCCATGCTGGCTGTCACCAAGCACCTTGTTGTTTTTCATGTGCCTTAGCATGCCTTCCAGGAGAATGTGCTCCAAGATTTTGCCAGGCACAGAGGTGAGACTGACTGGTCTGTTATTCCCTGCGTCATCCATTTTCCCCTTCTTGAAAACGGGTGTTACATTTCCCTTTTCCCAGTCGTCAGGAACTTCACCTGACTGCCATTTTTCAAATCTGATGGCCAGTGGCCTTGCAACTTCATTCACCAGCTCCTTCAGGACCCGCGGATGGATTTCATCAGGTCCCATGGACCTGTGCACGTTCAGGTTTTTAAGATGGTCTTGAACCAGATCCTCTCCTACAGTGGGCCCAAGGCCTCCATTCTCACAGTCCCTGCGTCTACCTTCTAAGACCTGGGTGGTGCAGTCAGAGCCTTTGCCAGTGAAGACCGAGGCGAAGAAGTCATTCAGAACCTCAGCCTTCTCCAAATCCTGTGTAGCCAGTTCTCCCGAAAGCTTCCTCAGGGGGCCTATGTTGTCCCTAGTCTGTCTTTTATCCGCAGCGTACCTATAGAATCCCTTCCTGTTATCTTGAACCTCCCTAGTCAAGTTTAATTCTAACTGGGCCTTAGCCTTCCTAACCTGGTCCCTAGCTTCCCAGACAACATCCCTGTACTCTTCCCAGGCCGCCTGTCCTTGCTTCCACCTTTTATAAGCCTCTTTTTTCCCTTGAAGTTTCCTCATCAACCCCTTATCCATCCAAGGAGGTCTCCTGGCCCTCCTGCTGCAGTTACTTCTAGCTGGGATGCAGCACTCCTGAGCTTGTAGCAGGTGATCCTTGAATATCAACCAACATTCTTGGGCCCCCCTGCCCTCCAGGGCTATATCCCATGGAACCTTACTAAGCAGGCTCCTGAAGAGGCCAAAGTCTGCTCTTTTGAAGTCCAGGGCAGTGAACTTGCTGCACGCTCTTCTCACTGTCCTGAGGATCAAGAACTCAACCATCTCATGATCGCTGTAGGCAAGGCTGACCTGGAGCATCACATTTCCAATCAGCTCTTCCCTGTTGATGAACACAAGGTTAAGCATGGCACTTCTCCTTATCAGCTCCTCTGTCACTTGGGGATGACATATAGATGGCAGCAGTGCTAAACTACACTTTCACATTCTTACTGTCTCTCTCACTTGTACTCTACAGTTCACAGAATGCGAGTATAGTTTGTGTGGTTCTCTCTCAATGAAGACTTCCAAGTCACTGGTCTTTGACATGTAGATTGCCAACACTGTAAAATAAACAAAGTAGTAGAGGACTTTGGAGCTGGCCCTTTGTCAAAATGTAGTCAGGGAAAATAAAAGCAAAACACTTCATTAAATGTACAGCAGTTATAACATGTGACAAATTACAAGATGTACACAACCAGTATGAAAGTGAAGTGAGTCTAAAACATGCACGTATGGTACTTGTAAAACCTAGAGAAGCAAAAACAGAAAGTTCAAATGTGAGAAGGTCCCTTGTCTCAAGTCCCTTAACACAAGCACTTACACTTGAGTGATTACCAGACTACAGAATGTGAAGAACTATGTATGATCTTATTTGCCCAAGCAAGTACTCAAGAAAATGATTCAGACAGAAGTCTACTCATAGACATGGTTGTTTAAAATACCAGCATGAAGTCTGTACTGAGATGTAGTTATACGTTATGTATAAGCTAAGGGAATACGTATGTCTGTAAAACTCCCAAGGCTGCTGGATGTCAGCCATTTCCTATTAATGATGCTTGGGCTGGAGCTTGCTGAAACCCATTTGGTCTGAATACATGCACATCCGCTAAAGCGTTTTCAGAAATCATCTCATACGAAAAGCAGAGTACTTACGCTTGTAAGCAGTTCACAGAATCACAGCATAGTTTGAGTTGGAAGAGATCTTCTAAGGTCATCTAGCCCAACCCCTAATAGTTCAAATAATAACTATGATGAAAAGGAAAAAGCTAGAAAGGTGGGATAATGCAGAAAAAATGCATAGATTTTCAGGCAAAGTGCTACCCTTACTGCCATTTATGGATTAAAAAAGAGTTTACATACACAGGTACCTGAAGGATTAATGACTAAATACGTATCAATATAAAGGCAGGCTATAATATCCTGTACCAGTACTTAATGCTAGAGATGGATTCTAAATGCTTCTACTGTTCTTTAGTACTTCAATTTCCACCTCATTTGGACTTTCCATCAACTTTGTAAACCGCCTTAGCTATTAATATGAAATAAGAGGTTAGTTTCGCTATATTCATATGTTAAAAGAAGTACACGATGTACATCTGACTCAGAACTGAACACAAAAGCTCAGTCATCACTTGCTCAGAAATTCTCAGACCAGGAGCCTGCGCTGAATATTAAAATATACACGCAGAACAAATTTCATTTTGGTGATGCTAAAGACTGTTGATGCTGCTGTTTGATAAATAGAATGGTTTTGAGTTTCCTGCTTCTCTTCGATAGCACTGGGTTCTGAAGCATGCCTTCAGTGCGTGTTTGTCCTTCAGCTTGAGGAGGAAGAATGTAGGGATAATGCTTACCAGATCTCAGTTATGCCATCCACTCTTTCATCACAACGAGCAGTTTCCCTTTATTTCACCTTTTCAGAACCTCCTTGTTTTATAGCACATGACCTATGATCTTAATGAGCAATTAACAATGTGCCTCTGGGCAGCATTTCTTTGCAGATTTGGACTTTGAAGCTACCTACTTTGAATGGCCACAAATAAAAATACACAAGTGAATGACACTGGCAGCACAGCTGCACCTGCTAGATACATTAAATGATGCCGATGTAAGAAAATGTTGCTTTTTCAGTGTATTTGAAAAATCATTTAATATGGTGATAGGGTACGGATCACTCACCAAACACTTGCTAAAAAAAAAAAAAAAAAAAGGTAAAATCTGAGAGCAGAAGGGAGGATGGACTGCAAAGTCTCAAACAGGTTATGACCCAACTTTCCCAAGAAATTAATGGAGTTAGAAGGTGTGGAACGTATTTCACCATGTTTCATTACTTCCCATCAACTACGAAGAATCACTGTAAAACACACAGGTCTCTTACTAACTTTTCAGTACCAGAGCACAATGAGAAACATACAACCTCAAGCTTACACAATACAGAAAACAGACGAGTAAATTTTTTGCATGGCAAAATTTCTGTGTTTTCTCCTCCAATTATTAATGTGATTTTAGCTAAATCCTTAAGAAAGCCAACAAGCAATAGAATCTACAGACACAACATTTAAGACGAAAAATTCAAGCCAGTGATGAAAATACTGCTTTTCCTTGACTGAAGGCAGCTTTTTAAGAAGACATGGAATGACAAACAAAGGATATTTGTGTCATACATACAAACCTCATACCAAGTGCCTTAGTAACTGTCCATGTACATTATGGTTTTATGGGCTGCTATTTACAGCCAAATAATTGTCTGCTTCCCTAGCTCTTCAGCCTTTACTCACAACTGCTCCTTCTCACAGACAAGCTCAGCCACTTAGGAATTTAGAACATCAAAAAAAACAATACTCCAAGTTGCCCCCTCTGACCTCAGTGCAAAGGAGGGCTTGTCTGGTCACCCTCAGGCTGCTGGCGAAGGAAAACAGAATGTGCAGTCACCAATGGCTGCCCATGGTTGACAGACAGTCAAGTTTTGCTTCCCGGTTCAGAGCAGCTCTTCCACAGTCTCAGCCAGCCAGACCTGTGTGGCACTGACACAGAGCACGTGAGGCACAAGCTTTATAGTGTGCGTGAGTAGACTGAGCCAGCATCCACCACAAACACAGGCTGCCCCATCCCTCTGGCATGCATTGCTGCCATGCTATGCCTGTGGCTGCCACTGACACTCCTGTGGTGCCCACCATGACCCAGTTCAGGGAGATCAATCTGTAATTCTCTCTTGCTTCCAGACTGTGCTGAGCATGGTGCCAGCACCAGCACAGAAGAAGCCACAGAACACAGCTCAGCAAGTGAGGAACAGGATCGTTCCCATTCACTGACCCCCCCCACTAGGCTGCTATAGCCGCCCTGTAGAAACACCCAGGCAGAAGCAGCAGAACACAGCTCAGCAAGTGAGGAACAGGATCGTTCCCATTCACTGACCCCCCCCACTAGGCTGCTATAGCCGCCCTGTAGAAACACCCAGGCAGAAGCAGCACAACACAGCTCAGCAAGTGAGGAACAGGATCGTTCCCATTCACTGACTCCCCCCACTAGGCTGCTATAGCCACCCTGTAGAAACACCCAGGCAGGCTGGCAGGCAGGTAGGGCAGCACTGACCAGGCATCAACACGTTCTCAGGAGGGACAGTAACATAAAGGTTTCTTTTTAAAGGAACAAAAGGGACAGCAGAAGTGGGCCAGCTTTTTAAGATATAATCTGGAATGGTTTGTTCTCTAGTTAATGTTATAACTGGCAACAAAAGCAGGGAAAGCAATCCTTCTTCTAGGCAGGAATGTGAAGTAAATACTATCAGAAGGCTCTTTCAAGTAAAAAGCAATGGGAAAAGATGAGACATAAGGAACTAAGCCATCCCCTGATGTGTTTTCCTTTCCCAGGGAATCAACAGCAATTCTGCACAGATGGCCCTGCTCATGAAGATAAGAAAATACTGCCAGACAGATAATACACCTAAAAAGTCCTAGCTCCCGTACTAAAATATCTGAAGTCTATGTAAGCTTAGGGTGTAGGTAAAACCACAACAATGATAACAACAAAAAACCCAAACAAAACAAAGGAAAAGAAAAAAAAAAAAAAAGAGAAAACCCACCAAAATGACAACATACACAGAAAGAAAAATCACAACCCCCCAAACAAACCCACAATCCCTCTCTACAGCCCACCTCCCTCAAGCAAAAGGAAACCAAAACAAACATAACAAAAACCACACACAAAAAGGAACCCACCTCAAAAGATGAAGAAAACACAAGGAGACAAGGTGAAATATCTACTTCTAGGATTACATCTGCATCCCCTTCATTAAAGGTAACAGAAGCAAAGTGCCCCAATAAAGGAATCAAAAGTCAAGAAATAAGGTATCAGAAGAAAAATAAAATTTATTACCATTCAAGACTCCTGTGAACTTTGTTTTCTTAGGAAATAATAAACTGACAGTTTTGTTGATAAAGCTATTGAAAGTGCTGAGTTCTTGGCCACAAAGCTGTCAGATCCAAGTATAATACCCACTAATACTATTTCCCTTTAAAGGAAAAAGGGAAATAAAAAACACAGGGAAAAAAACTCAGATCCCTATCTCCATTAAACTTGGCAAAATGATTTAGTTGTAAACCATGCCAGAACAGAATACAATATTATCAATTAACATAAAAATTAACTCCACCTCGTTGTATCTACATAACTAGGCAAAGTAAGCACAATAGCAAGTAACACGCACCACACACAGTACAGACGATTATAAATTTCAAGCATTTGCTTTCTCAGTTTCATTTAGAAATACAGGATTAGTAAGGAACATCTCAGCAATGAAGTCCAACCCTACAATAGTCAATAAGACTAAAAATTTCAGAAAACAAAGAAGAGATGAGAGGCCCCATACTGCTTTCCTATAATCACAAGACAGTTAAAAGCCACCAAATACTCCAGAAAATGAACTCTGTCCCATAAGAGCCACAGCTCCAAAACACCACAGCCTCAACAGACTGTGTGACCTGGGGAAAAAGTCCCATTGCTACCAGTTCCTGTGGCACATGAATAAGTTCTCAAAGTGAACATTTCTACAGGCACACCCATTCAGCACCTCAACTCTTACAATGACTTACTCATACTTGAGAGAAAACAGGAAATGGACCAAAGCCCAGAAGCCAACTTACGTACCAGACTGAAAGTAGGGCTCCTCAAGTAACTTGTGAAAGCTTAGAAACACAGTATGAATTGCTCACAAATGAAGATATAACAGAAATCAAGTATTTCCAGTACACTAGTCCAGTCACAGGCTAACTTAGCATTCTATTTAAGCAAGAAGTGCACAAACAGAATGGTACTGCATGAAGCCATTCTTTTTTCCCTTTCCAAAGGCTCACTCCTCCGTCCAGGTCAGCAGAAAATTCAGTTGAACTGTCTTTCAACCAGGCTGCACACACAGTTATGATGCAAGTTTACACTTACTGTGAAGTCTTCCAAGTTTTGGATATATCCCCTATGTTTCTGACCACCCAGTAAGATATGTTTCTCTTTTAGGTAAGTACGGGCAAGACAATCTAAATCTTCTTAACAAAGAGACTTGCACCTGCAGGCAGGTGGTACTGGGGACTTTACTCTTGCAAAGAGTGGTACATCACTGCACTGCGAGGTCCCTGCTGATGGTGGTCAATGCACGCACATGGTCTGGGCAGCCCTGAAATAATGCTTCCTCCTCAACAGTATTGCCTCTTGAAGCCAAAACTGTCTGTGACATTCGCTTGTGTAATCAGGAGGGAACAAGGGGAAGGAAATAAAATGTAAACCCCAAAAGAATAAGACTGCAGACCATCATGTGGATTACTCAATGTAGTGTTTTACAACAATCCTAACGAAACCATGTGAACTATTTTGGATTTGGGTAAAAGAACATAATACAAGACATTCTCCCCAAAGTCAATGTGTACCACAACCAGAAAAGCACACCAAACTGCAACACACTAAAAATATAATGCCTTTAGTACAAAAGAATAACATCCTTAAGGACTACAGTGTGTCTGGAAACCTTGAAAAGAGAGGGGTAAAACTGATCTAATATATCCACAATGACTGTATTCTTATCAGCTTCTTCCTTCCCCAGGACACTATCATGCAATCCTCTCCTTTAATCCTACAAGCTCAGTCTTGACACAATTTAGCATCCCTGTTCACACTGTCTTCATTTCAAAGAAAAAGTCCCACAAGTTCACTCTCCTGGAGGCAAGCAGCCTCTCAGTTTCCAGCTTGCAGGTTCATCTGTGAACACTCTAAATGTAAACCTAGTTCCTACATTTTCTTTGTTTCCTCAAGCATTTTTGTTCTTCCAGTGTATTTAAAAAACCACATCACTGCAAGCTTTGTGGTGCAAAGCTAAATGTACCAAAGTCTTTAAGTCTTCTCTCTCTAGAAGCTTCTTCCCACAGCTTCAGTGCCTTCACATTTCTTTTTCATTTTAGAACAGAAAAGCAGCAATCTGTTTGAAATGGAGGGACAAGGGCTCTGGGTAACACGTAAAGGAGGATGTAGCAAGGTACTGCACGAGGATATGGGGAGATACCTGGCCCTACAATTCAACTCTTCTGTTAGCCTGTTCTGTAAGTGCACCAAAGCCAACAGGAACATCACCAAACTGACAAAACCACACAAGCTCTACTCTCTCTGTAGCACCCCCTAGGTAATGAGATCTTGGAGTTCAACAGCATTACCTGTATTAGACTGCTTGGCACAGGCCTTAGGAGAATCCAGTTCCCCTAAATTTCACACCATTTATGTGTGAATTTACTCCAAAATTCATTGCATAACAGAGATATACAACAAAATAGCTTAGGCTTGCTTGGAGATCTTTGGGCTCTGTGCAGGCTTCTCTCAGCTTCCACGTAGCTCAGCCATGAACTAGCGATGGTTAAGTAGGATCTACTATACTGCATGGTAAGTCAATGAACACTTTTCAGGTTTGTGATAATCCTCCTTCGTGTCACCTATCTTCCTGCAGTGCTGTCAAAACACAGTTTGAGAGACAACAGCTATTTGAGACACAACTCCTACGCAAGTTACTACCACCCAGGAAATAGAAACTACTGATCCATTGCTTTGACTGGCACCTTTTCCTTGGAATGTGTAATTTTACCAACAAGTTGCATATGTTTGCTAACCAAGCCAGTGAAAAACAGAAGGGCATTAAGCCATTAAGCCCAGCTGTGGGTCTCACAGGAAACATACAATTTCCTACAAAAACTGATACGCTTTTGAATATCTCTGTCAACTGCAACAACCATTTGTCAAGGTTACTCTAGAACTACTGCACCATTCATCATTCTCCTAATTTCTAGCTTAACTTCCTTATTGCTGGTTTATGTTCTTCACCTTTGTGGTAAAGTGAATATCTTCGGCCCTGCCACATATTTAACTCGAGGTGGATTTATGGAGACAATCACAATTCCACACAGGCTGAGACTTCACAGTGCTTTCAGCTGATCTCAGTGTGCACTGCTGCCATAAATCAGATATAAGGTGTTTCTTCCCCCCTCCCCTTTAACGGCACCACCGAATAAAACAAAACAAAACAAACCCCACAAAAACACACACCAGAGGAAAGTGATACTGCTTTCAGCCAATAACAGCACAGACCGAGCTTGACACACAGCTCTCGTGAAAGGATGGCCTCAGCCTCCCTTTCGTAAGCTAAAGGGGCCAGTTTCTGTTTGGTACGCACAGCTCCAGCAGAGGAAATGACATACTGGAACATCTGGAAAGGGAGACAATGGGGAGGAAAAAAGAAATGCCAAACCCCTCCACTCCACAAACCACAGAAGGACAAAAAAGCAATGCACAGAAAGACAGAATGGAAGTTTCAGCACATTCCTATCAAAGAAGCTCCAGTACTGATTGTGCCTCACTAAACCTGTCTAGAAGAGTAATCAAAGATGAGCATTTTTATCCACTTCCTGATGAGTCTAGATTTACAAAGATTTGTGCATTTAAACTGAAGGCACAGAATAATCAGCAAGCTCTAGTTTTAATTACACTTCATTTTAAAAGACCTACAAAGCAGGCATTATTCTCCCCCAGAGTGAGAAATAAACTAAGCAGGAGCAAGCAGTTACACCCAAAAAGCATCGGCACCTCTTGGGTTTTTCACGAAGCGAACCTCTCAGCACATTTTACATGGCAGTAATTGTCATCAGTGACACTGTATGGTGACAGCCTCTTGCAGCCTGTGCAATCAGCAGCTTGCAGGTTATTATGCATTTGTGAAAAGGAGGCATTTTGAGGCACGGCTGGGAGGTAAAGTGACTTGAGACATAAAAGAATAGCTCCTCCCACCACACTTCCCAGTTAAGAGACCTTCTTTTTCAGTACCCACGCAACCACCAGGGCCAAGACTTGCACACAAGCAGAGAATAACCAACTTCTCCTCTGAGAGGTATTAAGGCTAATAACAACATTTACAAGGTTCACAAACAGCACAGAAAGGGTTCTTCACTGTAATCCAAATGTCAAAGTTTTCAACTCAAAACCAAAAAAAGGCACACAAAGACACCAACCAGGTTTCTTGCTCAAACAGTGGCTTGGTGGCTAATGCTTTCAGGGCTGCTTGCAAGGCCTTTGAAAAACTCATAACATCCACTCAGTTTACTGTAATTAATTACATGTTCTACCAGAATTTACACACACATAGCTATAGAAGCAGTGTGTTCCACACTTGCAGTATTTATTGTTGTGTATGTACAAATAACACATGAAACAGTACTGCAGAGGTCTGCATTTTCTGCATATTCAGTACTTAGCCATTTTATCCCCATATGAGAGGGAAGCTTAACACATGCTTCTTAATAGAGCAGTGGAGACGCGATTACAGCAGGAAAATAAAAAAACCAAAACCAGAAATTGGAATTTTCAGTGTATCACTATTAAAAATTTTTTACCTACATGCAATACTTTTAGCCTTACCAGATCATCTTTCACAGTGCTTTTTCCCCTCATATGACTTCCTGATCTGGTAATTCCTATGAAAAAAAGTTACCTTATAACATTATTAAAGATGGTTGGCATGGGTTTCAAATGTGATCATTTTGAAAGGAAGTGTGACCTCAAAGGAATTTCACATCCTATACGTATCACAATGGAGCTTGTGATACAATTTTAGTATGTTGGCTAGTTTAGCAAGATTAGTTTACAATGTCAAGCCTGAAAAGCACTCTGAAGTACAAATTCTAGTTGCCATCCAAGTATTTTTGTTTTCAAGTTTATACTTTTTTGCTGATCTAAAAAGCAGTGTTTTTGAAAACTGGTATGTGAATAACCAAAACCACATACATGCATACACACACACACACATATATATATATATATATGTTCTGCCTACATAGTTCCTGTTTACTACAGAAATCAGTTCCTGGCATCCAGGGGGAGGAAAAAAAGAAAAAAAATAAAACCAAACCACAAAAAACCCCTCTCTTTTCACTCAACACTTAAAAGAAGGTAAAAGAACATTTTTCAGATTGTAAATACACATTTGCATAACTCCCTGTTCTCTCTTATCAGCATCTTCAGCATGTTATCCTTTGCATTTTTCTCTCACAACTGATAAGGTGATTAGATACCTTAGATAGCAGGGTTAGCTTGCTGCTTTTTACTTGAGCATGTCTGCTCAGTGAGCTACCAAGCAGAAACAGATTAGTTTCCAAAACTGCTGAAATTCATCGCAGCTTTTATTCAACAATAAGTTGTAGGTGTTTCCCCGGTGAGTCCAGCAGGTTCAAACAAGCATGAACTTTAAGGGTATGATAACTCCCCCAACTTTTTGAATCAATAAGAATCTAAAACTTGCAAGCCACAGTGCAATGCAAATACCAAATTCCAAAGCTGTATTTCAATAATCTGCATCTCTTTTAGGAAGCACGTGGAAGTTTAAAGGAAAAAAAAAAACCCGAATAGGGTTGTGGGGGTGAAGGAGGAGGGAGCTGCTCGTAAGACCAGGATCTAAATCCCTCCAGTTCACATAAGTAAGACACAGTATGTCATCTATAACATAGCTTTGTTTGGGTATGTCTCTCTATAATTATTTAAGCAATGCTGCATTTCTCTCGGTGTGTAGCAACTCCCAAGTAAGGCTAGTCATAAGAGGATTAAATAAATAAAAAAAAATAGTATTTTGATTAATTTGATCTATTTAAGCTCTTTACGTTCATGCTCACTGTGAGTGAGTCTGCACTTGTGGTGCAGGTTTTAAATACTGATAAACTTGAATTCCTGTCTTTTGGGTGGAATGGAGTAAAAGCACTGCAGCAGCGTGTTTAAAATGCACGGTCACATCACCTGCAACTGCAGGCAGAATTAAAATGAACAGCTTGAGCACATTTCTTGCCTTTTCACAATAATCTCCACCACCCCTTGAAATTTCATGGCTGGATAATACTCAACACATCTGTAGGTAGCCTGCATCTGAACAATGCCAAGTAATAGGTGTCACTCCAGATTTATAAGACAAAAAAGTGTACGCAATGCAACATAACACCGACCAAGAGCAGTGTCTTTGTATACATTCTACACTAAAGACAATATTTGATCCACAAGTCTCACACAAGACTCCCTTGGTACAAAAGCTTAAGACAAACAAACCTGAACATCCACAAATGTGTTAGAAGAAATCACGTACAGGCAAGACAAGTAAGGGTGATCCTGTCAGGATTTACAATCTCGAGTGCCTTTATTTTCCTTTATTCCCCCTAGGCACAAATCAAAATCAACCAAAAGAATGGAATAAAACTCAAACATTTTGGTAGAAGGATGAGAATCATTTATTACTTTTTCTGCAAAAGCACTGTGAAATGCCAGAAAACTAGAAAGCGCATTTTCAGCCCAGGCACATTATCCCTTCTCCTTGTTTCCAACAACTCTAGTTCTTATGCAGTATTCAAACCTCCATTACCAGTTTCAATCAAAAATTCCATTTACACAACCCATTTGCTTTCTCCAAGACACCTTTTTTAGATCACTCTTATTAAAATGATTTTTTTATTCTCACTTCTGTCAGAAGTATTACAAAGTACTAAAGACGGCTAAATAATTTACAAGGGAAAACAGTGAAGATTATTAAAATTTCTGAGTATTTGCATCTTCACTGAGCTTTCTCAGAAGGCAGGTTGGCCTAGAATTTCATGATCCATTCATTCAAACACACCTCTGTCAAGAGAAACTTACCTGCTCATTTATTCACCTTGTTTGTTGCACGACTGCAGCAAAGCAAGATGAAATAAAGGAATTCTTCCTAAGAAGGGGTGGGGAAGGCTGATTTTGCAAAATGGAACCTTTCATCATTGCTTAGCTCAAGTATTAAATCAAGATGTGGGCTCCCAGATGAACAGAAGAAATTTTAAAGTAAAAGGTGTTTTTAATATTCACAGCTTTCCAAGTTTTGAGCCTCAGTGTTGACATTTGCAACCACATTTGTATGCAAAAGTAATGGTGAGAAACCTACGTAACGGGTAAAGGAGGAATAGAAACTCATGGGATTTACAAGGCAGTACTCCAAGCAACCACGGATATTTAAGCTTTAAAAGAAGTTAAAAACACCACTAAAGTAAATCATACAACTATCCTCTTGCAGTTTTATGGCAACACCTCGCAGTGAAATAATTTTTTTTTTTTTTTTAAATGATGCTGAAATGAAAGCTTTGGCCCTTTTAAATAACTGCATTTCACTTTTAACGCAAAATCCCTGTCAAACACTTTGCAATGTTTTACCACCCACTGGCATTTTCTCACAAAAGTAGATAAAATTGATGAGGTTCTTGGTTTTCTTCACTTTTTTTTCAAGGAAGAGACAGAAGAGTTTGAAGTTCTTTAAGATTCTTAAAATAAGTTTAAACTGCATGCCAACCTTATATAGCACTCAGATGAACTAGAACAACCTCAGTACCATAATAACATGTTTATAACAGACCACATTAATATACTGGTTTTTTACTACACTCCTCCTAGTATTCTGCCAACTTGAAAAATACTTTTTTCTTCTGTGTAATATTACTCAGTGTTTGCACTTCCCCATTCTGTAAAAATGAAATGCTTTGTCTTCACTGCCGCGTTCTGGAGCCAACATGTGACTTCCAAAGGGTGTCTGTTTGGAAAAATACCCATGTATTTAAGCATTTCTTATGTGAGTGGCCTAAGGCAATTGCTCTCTTTTATAAATATGTATTGGGGACCTAACATTGCATTTACACTTTCTCTTTAAAATAAATATGAGAGAGGTTACACAAACCCTAACACCACCTAAGCTAGCATACTGACATTGTCTTCTCCCTGAAGAACCTTAAGAAAACAGGGTAATTTCTAGATATGTCTTTATTTTCTTCTGTAAAGTAAACCATGTATTGGTGTCTGTAAGCACAAGCATAGTTTTATTTTTAAGAGTCCAGGCACCTAAAACTAAATTTCAGAACACTTCATGCATTCTTGCCAAGAAGAATGGAAATTAAACCGAAAGATTTTTTGTCCCCTAACAAAATATTTATGCCTCACAACCTAAACTATGGCTTGGCACGATAACATGCCTTTCTAACACGCTATCCAGTAAGTTAATATGACTTCACTGTTGTACTAACGTATTAACACGGACTGTCATTCTAGACATACGAAAAGCCAACCGAGAATACAATGTGAAAGTACGTATTTATCATGCACCTGTACAAGTCACGGCAGAAAACTTGTACATAAGTAGGGTGAAGGTTATTTTAAATACAGTCTAATGAAGTTCCCAATAACATAGGAGTTTTCTGTTTATTTGGTAGGGTTGGGGTTTTTTACGAAACAATGTTGTATTTCTAAGTTCCTGCCTATGCCAGTATCTCCTTTACAACATTTGTTATTACTTGTCCCTTCACTGGAAAGGTACATACAAGCACACACATGATCATCGGCATGTTGTCATGTACACTGCCCTGTGGTAATTAAACACCGATCCTCAGCTTTGAAATTGCCGAGACGAACACTACAAAAGGATTCCGCCATACTGATGTGCTAAAATGCCACTGAATTCCCTCTGAAAGAAGGGGGAAGGAAGATGAAAAGGAGGCTTGCACATAACATAATTCAGGGTTAAACTAACAGTTTTGAAACACGGAAGGCACTGAGAAAACAAGGCATGACTAACAGCATGGACTCAGAGATCACTACACAGCATTCAAGCATCATGGTTCAGGCAGGCAACGCTTTATCTGCAGCACTCTGCTCACATCCCCTCATCCGACTTCCAGCTTAACAGGGATACCCAGAAAGTGATCTCCACCGCACGGAGGAAGAGCAATTTATCTCACTTCTTTAATCGTCTTATCGAAGCAAACCCAACAGATACGGCGCCCGTCGCTACACACACACCACCAACTCCCGTCCTACAAACCCACCACGTTTCCAGCTACGCGCCGGGCGAGCAGCACCCAGCCGTACATCTCGCAGCTGACCCCGCACAGCAGCCCGACGGGCACCAAGCAGAGACGGCACCACCGAAGAACCGCCCGGCTCCAAACCCACATCGGACCTCTACCATAAGCGCAAACGCGCTGTAGCTTGAAACCCCACTCCCCCTTCTCAGAACGGGCACCTCCCGCCAGGACTGAAAGGCGACGCGGGGGCTTTCCAGGCGGCTGGAGCAGCGCCTGCCCTGGCCCCTTCGCGCTCAGCGGCAGCGGCTCCCCCCGCTCAAAGCCGGCAACGGCCGCACCCACCTGCCGAGGTCCTCGCCCGTCTCGTAGTGCTCCTCCAGGTTCTCCTGCCTGAACACCGTCATGGTCGCCGCCTCGCCTTCAGCCCTCCCTGCTCCGCGCCCTCATCACCAGCGCGCCGGAGCCGCCGGGGCCGCCCCGCGCTCAGCTACGCGCCCTGCAGCAGAGCGCAGCGCCGGGTGAGCTCCCCTGCCCGCGGCGGGGCGGTGTCCCTCCCGGCGACGGGGCCGGGGCCGCCCCCCGCCCGCTCCGCCCCGCCCCGCCCCGCCTCGCCTCACCCCGGAGGAAGCGGCACCCGCGGGCCGCAGGACGCTTCCCTGCCCCTGCCGCTGCCCCTGCCGCTGCCCCTGCCCCGGTCGCTGCCCCGGTCCCGGCCCCGGCTCCTGCCGCTGCCCCTGCCCTGGCGGCGGGAGAAGAAAGCGGCGCCCGGAGCCCCGCCCCTCCTCCAGCAGCCGCCCCGCCGCCGGCGCCCGGCTGCATTCCTCCGTGGCTCCGTCGCCGGGTCAGCTGGGATGTGCCGCCGGACCTGCGGCAGCAGCCCCCGGGCATCCCCGTACCCAACCGTACCCTGCCCCGGGCGAGGGCAGGAGGCTGAGCCGGGGGATCCCCTCCCCACCGCCGGGCAGGGACAGCCGGCGCCGGGCCACCCGCCTTCTCCGCCGCCCGCTCCCTTGATCGCCACTCAGCCGCTGCGGCCGCGGCCCCCCGGCCCCTCCGCGCCCCGTGAGGCGGTGCCAGCGTACCGGGCCGGCGCGCCAATGGAGGCCTTCCACCGCCCGCCCCTCGCCGCGGCCTGTGCCCGTGTGCCGCGGGGGGTGGCACGGCCAGGTGCGGCCCGGCCCGGCGCGGCGCGGTGCAGCTCGACCCCGCGGGCGGGCCCGTGGCGCCGTGTGCAGGCCGAGCGCGGCCCCGTCCCCGCCCGGTGCGGCGGCTCCCGGCGCGGCCTTTGTGTGCGCTCTCACCGGCAGCGCCTGCCGCAGCCCCGCGCCTCCCGCCCGGCTCCTGCGTCCCGCTGGGAGGCCGCGCCTCCGCCCCGGGCAGGGTGAAGCGGGGCCGGGGACAGCCGGGAGCCGGCGGCCGCTGCCTTCCGGCCACCAGCGACCTCACCCTGCTCTGCCACGGCCGCGGTCCCCGTAGGGCAGAGCGGGGCGGTGCCGTGGGGGCCCAGGCTCTGCATCCCCTGCGGCAGGGCTCTCCAGGCCCTCCAGCAGCGGCGGAGGAAGAGGTTAGCAGGGCAGCCCCGGGCACGGCTGGCGCGCCTCGGCTCCTCACGGAGGAAGCATGGAGTACCGTGTACAGGTACCCTCTCACCAGCAGGAAACAACAGCGAGCTTCTTTTAATACAAAGTGCATTCAGTTGTCTGTGCGGAATGTGGCACCTCGCATTTGGCATTTGTTAACGTCTCCTGGCTTCCCATGTGCTGCTGCTCAGGTTCAGCGTTCCCAGCACGTGTTGTTTTCTGTGGTGTATTGGTCCCAGGCCAAGCTGTGTTTTCCGAGTTGCTCTTTCCTCTCATCCCTGTTGCTCAGCCTCGAGTGTTCAGCATGACGTCAGGTAACGCAACAGCTTTTAACTTCCATCTGAACTCTTGAGATCTCTCAGGAAAAAATCGCTCATCAAAGGTGAAAAGAAGTTCAGTGCAGTCATACAGTATTACACTTGAGTCAAGAGAGCCTATTTCTTGAGGTACAGCGCAGTAAGAACAGAAGCCCTGAAATTTTCTGAGTGAGTCATGGCATGACCTGGGGCAAGCATCATGAATTTTTGTGCCTCCACTGAAGTCATCTGTAAAATGGAAAGAGGGCATTTGAATGGGTTGTTGGATGTGAAGTTGCATAAAGCCATCTTCAAGGATGGCAGCACTATTGATGGCCCTACGTTCAGAACTATGCACCCACACTATGAGGTTTACAGCCAGGCATGATGCTGGGCCTTGTCTTCAGCCCATCTTCTATGTATTTATCTCTTAATAGGTTTTCAGACTCATGGCTCACACACTTTAGATTGTTGGATTTTCAGCGCAACTCAAAGGTTTTAACAGACACTGGCTACAGGTTCAAAAGTTCTATTTTGTCTTACAGATTCTTCCTTTCCTGGAAATGAGGACAATCACTGGAGCCAGCCCATGAAATCTGAGGCACTCTAACCTCGCTTGATCATAGAATCATAGAATGGTTTGAGTTGGAAGGGACCTGAAAGCTCATCTAGTTCCAACCGCCCTGCCATGGGCAGGGACACCTTCCACCAGACCAGGTGGCTCAAAGCCCCCTCCAACCTGGCCTTGAACACTGCCAGGGATGGGGCAGCCACAGCTTCCCTGGGTAACCTGTGCCAGCGCCTCACCACCCTCACAGGGAAGAACTTCTTCCTTATATCTGCCCTCTTTCAGTTTAAAGCCATTCCCCTTTGTCCTGTCACTACATGCCCTTATGAAACATCCTCCTTTAGGTACTGGACTGGAAGGCTGCTCTAAGGTGTTCTTGGAGCCTCCTGCTCTCTACACTGAATAAAGCCCAGCTCTCTCAGCCTGTCTTCATAGGAGAGGTACTCCAGCCCTTTGATCAGTCTTTCTGGCCCTTCTCTGGTCTTTCTCCAGCAAGCCCACATCTCTGTGTGTTGGGGGCCCAGATCTGAACACAGCACTGCAGGTGGGGTCTCATGAGGGCAGAGTAGAGGGGCAGGATCACCTCATTCCACCTGCTGGTCATGCTTCTTTTGATGCAGCCCAAGATACAGTTGGCTTTCTGGGCTGTGGGTACACACTGCCGGCTCACACTGAGTTTCTCATCAAACATACCCCCAGGCCCTTCTCCTCAGAGCTGCTCTCAGTCCATTCTCTGTCCAGCCTGTAGCTGTGCCTGGGATTGCCCTGACCCATTTGCAGGACCTTGCACTTGGCCTTGTTGAACTTCATAAGGTTCAGGTCCATCTCTTGAGCCTGTCCAGGTCCCTCTGAATGGCATCCCTTCCCTCCAGCCTACCAACTGCACCACACAGCTTGGTGGTGTTGGCAAACTTGCTGAGGGTCCACTTGATCCCACTTATCTTCAGATGTTTAACATTTCTTTGTTTTGTATTTTTATGACGGTGTTGAACTTACATAAGAGCAACATCCATTGTAGCTTGTATGTATTTTGCATTGTAAGTGCTACTCAAAGACGCAATTCAGCACAACTCCTTATGACCCAGCCTGCTTTAACTGAAGCAATTGGAATTTCACTATTGATTCAAGTGAGAGCAGGCACACATTGAAATCAACACACCATAACTGAGGTTATTACTGAGATGCATAGGATCAACAGAAAAATGAATTATTTAAAATGTTCTGGTTTTCCCGTCCACTTCATTAACTACCTTATCCAAAGGGGGAGATCTTGCTCTTGTTGCCTGTCCATCGAGGTTTGGGATGCCTGAATTTTGTTGTTCAGGCCCTCAGTGGTCCTGGGAGTTCTGTTTGAATACTCTTGTGTCAGCAGCAATAGCACTTGTCACCATGACACATGCATGAAGAGCAGTCATGCTTCACTCCAGTGAAGACAGCTATGGCAGCACATCTGGTACACAGGTACCAAAAAAGATGTTTTCCAGCTGAAGCAGGGATCCTGTTTCTTCAGAGAAATGCTCAGCTGGTTGTGTTTCATGCAGCCAGCTTCGAAAGGGCTTGCCTGTTCTGAGTGGCACGCATCTTGCAGTCTGGAAACACTGAATCTAGGTGGAAACCCAGCCCTACTGCTGTGTTTTCAAAATGCTCAGGTTCCATGAGTGATACTAGATTGCACATGTAATAAATGGTAAAAATAATTTTAAATTGCTGTCAAATGTAATTCAGGCATTGCAATTGTCATTTATGCTTACAGGTTTAATAGCACATTGGATGAAATCCAACCGTAATAAACTCAGCAGCAACATCTCTGTGATTTCGTGGTTCTGTGATTTCAAGCCAATGTGTGTTTTTTGTTTATTGTAATGTAACAGGAATAATAAAGTGAAATTAACTCCTTACTTACACTGTTGTAAATTAGGAGTGGTCCTGGTGTCAGTAAGACTATTTCAGTGTGAAAGAGGGTCAAGAGCAAGATTAGTAGCAACAAATTTGGGTTTTTTTTTAAGGAGTGATTTGTTCCTGCTAGCTTATTACATCAAGTGGTTCACATATATTTTGCTATGTAGAAAAACGTGTTCTGTTTCTTAAAAAAATACTACAAAGAATTCAGATTTGCAGAAAGCATCTTCATCTCCAAGCAGTAAGTGAAAAGAAAGCTACATTATTTCTTCAAGTCAAGTGATTTATAGCCCTATTCAGCCACTTTACTACTGAATCAACACAGCCATTTCTGCATAGAGTTAACAGACAAGGAGGCATATTAAGTGTATTATTTCAGGATAAATCTTTTCAAGATCACTGACAGATTTTTTTCTGTCATCCAGGTAAGATGGTTCTTCTAACCATGTAAGATACTAATTATGGCAAAGAACATAAATTACTTAGTCTGGCTATTACTTCTTCTGTGTATAGTTTTCTTTTTAAGAGATTGGCATTTATGTTTGACATTACTTTAAAGCAATTTCCTGGGTTATGTGTGATGTTCTTTGTGCAGATCCACAGATTTTTCATACCTAGTTTAATTTTTCACAAGGCAATCTAGTTACTGCCACTGAAAGCTACTCTTCTGCATTTATCAGACGCACCAGGGATGCACCAGAATGTAGTGCCACAGAGCCACTGAGATCTGGTAAACCCAAAGCATTTTTCCTATAAAAGGAGCTCCAGATATGCCAGTGACATTTGTGATTAGGGCTCCCATGCCTCAGAAAGTAGACTGAAACCCATACATTCCTTTCACAGATGCCTGAAATGGCTGGCAAGGTAGAATCTGTAATTTTGCAGTAACTGTGGCTTTTAGCACTGTAACTAGACTCAACAGTGGTGCAGAATAAATTTTGCTGGAAAAAATAATTCCTTACCATTTCAGTCAATAAACAAAATAGCATTTTGTTAAAAATTCATTAAATTGCTGTGTTTTAGAAGACACATAGAAGTCACGTTCATAAAAAATTATCAGCATCACTTCTGAAAGCACCAAGCACAGCAAGATTAGTGCCTCTTGTATTCTTTAGGGATTTATGTCCGTTCCTCATTAAAAAAAATAAAAATCTAGGATCTGCTGATTTATGTGTTTATTCATCACAGCCCATATCATGTACATCCCCCAGCAAAGACTTTACTTGGCAAGGCAATTAATTGTATGCCTGACTTGGACCAGTGAACAGCAGATAATCTGAACTTCCTGAGGACTTAAACAAACAATCAGAACTACATGGGAATTACCTATCTTGAACTTTGATTTCCTGTAACTGTTCTCCCATGTAGATTTGGTCTCTGTGTATTGTATATTTATTTAATAGAAAACAAACTGCAAACGATTAAATTCTTTGCAGGACTATTTCTTCATGAAAAGAAGGTTTACTCCAAGTCAAAACATTTTGAGAAAGATTTTGTTAACGTGTAGATTCAGTAAGGTAAATGTAAGATTACAACATTTAGTTAAAATACTGCTTGTAATAGTATAATATATCCTTATGTTGCAGCAAGTTTAGGTTAGATATAAGGAAGAAGTTCTTTACCATGAGGGTGGTGAGGCACTGTAATGGGTTGCCCATGGAAGTTGTGAATGCTCCATCCCTGGTGGTGTTCAAGCCCAGGCTGGACAGAGCCTTGGGTGAAATGGTTTAATGTGAGGTGTCCCTGCCCGTGGCAGGGGGGTTGGAACAAGATGATCTTGATGTCTTTTCCAACCCTAACTATTCTATGATTCTATGATTCTATATACACAACATTCTGTGAGACGAAATATATATTTTCAAGTAGCATGAGAAAGTTCTTTGGTCTTCTGGCTTTTTAATTCTGAGCTCAGTTTGACTCCCTACAAAACCAAAATGCATCAGATATGTAGCAGTATGTTTGATAAATTTTCTTTAATCAGACCAAAGAATACTCCAAACCTACATGTGAAAGAAGAAATCAAGAAAGCACTTGCTGGAAGTCCTTCGTGATTCTCAAAGTACCTCAAGAATTTTACAAGGAAATTGAAGGCTTTATTGTTCAGTATATTGTGCTATAAACCTTGAACTTGACTGACATCTCAATATTGTGATATGCATGTTTTATAATAATAATTTATAACATATACTATCGTAAAACAATGGTATTTGCATCAGCTTCTTGCACAATATGCACTAGAATTCCCGCCCCTCAGCTTTGAAATGCAAAAGTTCAGCAGGCTTATCAGTAGTATATGATACCATGAAACCACATTTACTCTGTTCGGTAAGCTTCCAGAGAAAATGGATGGCAGGATGAGGTAGCACTTGCTGTCCTGTCTTTATGCCTATTTCTTCTTCTAAGGGAGGCTCTAAAATCCCAGTCACAAGACAAACAATAGAAAATCAAAATATATATATATAAAATAAAAAAAAGTTAATAAAGATTATTACATTTATATAACAGCTTTTATTCAGTGCTCCCCAAATGCTTTGTAAACATCAGTTGCTTTAATTATCCTTTGCTACACCTCTGTAGCAGAGAGTGTTGTTAAATAATTATGCTTGTCAGTGCTGAACAGACACTCACTGCACTTGCCAGGAATGAGAACCAGCTTTAGGGAAAGCTATGTGGAGGGCAGAGGAGGCTGGTGAGATAGTGCCTGTGGTGGTGGCTTTTGGTGCTGTAGTCAGCAAGACCTCTTAGACCACTTTCCTGCAGATGTCAGCTGTTAGGAGGGAAATCTGCTTGCTGACACTTGGCCTTGGTTCACTGCCTGGGAAAGACATTTGTGGGTTCAAATTCTTTTGGCATAGTATGGTAATACAGAGGTCATAGCCTTATCCTTAGAAATGAATGCTAAGTAGTACTTAATGTAATCTTTTTACAGAGAAGCCATTGGAAATGAAGGCTGGATACAGGATTTAACCCCAATGCCATGGATGTGTAGTTAATTGCTGGCATTCTTTACTTTTTTCTTTTTAGGTAAACATGACTAAACTGGACATGCAGAATGTCTGTAGGACTAGTCTGACTTGCACAATATCGCACTTGAAGTGAGTGATGATGACTGGAAAAAAAAGTGCTATCCTAATGTTTAACTCCTTATTTCAGTTAGTCCCAAAGACAGCTCCCAGGAGCCAAGACACCTACGTGATAGTGTTTCCTTTGAGGATGCACTGTAAAAATCTGGATGTAAAGTCATTAATGTTTCTGACTGCTGACCCAGATTTTTTCTGTGTCAGTAGGTCTGGCATGACAGATACACTGCTGTGGAGTCCACATTAAATACCCTGTTACTACAGCTAGCATTATCGCATCTTTTGTTCTCAAAGAACGTTTACCAAGGGAATCTCAAATCAGTACACTGTGCTGATCCAAAACTATCTATCTTAGCACTGGCGAAGTGTGCCTAAAATATTTTTTTGTTGTAGAATAGCCTAGAACACAAGACTTGACTACTGCTAAACCAGGACAGATAGAGCAAGCAGTATCTAAAGGTAAAAATGTGGGAGATTTCTTTTGTTGGTTTAGTACAAGATAGAGGTTCCTCATAATACTGGGGAACCAGGGGCAGCAGTTTTAACATCATGGGGTATGACAAACTTACCAGCTTCCTGGCACCCTGACTAGCTACAGGGGAGTGTGAAGAGAGTAAGCACTCTCCAGCTGTTGGTGAAATGCCTACATGTGAAATCATTAGCATATAAAAAAAGTCTGTTTGACTGTTTTGCAGCTTTTGCTCAGTGTATTTGGGCATTTCTGAAAGCAAAACATCCCTAAGCATGAATATACAACAAATATGTCTGCATGGAGTTGTCATCTAGATGTTTGGGAGACAGAGTAATCATGTTTGGCATGTTTCATGCCCATACATTCCCTCTGCCTATCTATCTTCCCTACATGTACAGCAGGCAATGAAACATTCGTGCTGTAATTTCTGAAGAGAGAAATTTGAAGTTTGCACTGAGTTTCCTCTGCATGTGATTAATTTTCTCAGGTACTATGTATGACACACTGGTCCTGCAAAGTGCTTTTTTGTGTGTGCTATGCAGAGAGCTAGGTAGGAATATGGAAAAAAGTACAAGAGGCTTCTTTAGTGTAAGTGACATTTAATCTTGGCTGGCTGCTCAAGAGGTACTGTGTGCTGTTCAAGTGCCTTAATCCAGTCAGTTGAAGTTACCTGTGGTATAGGGAAAATCTGTGCTATTAAAATGCCAGTTTCTGAGGTTGATCCCAAAGTTCACCAGGTGCAAAGAGTAATGGTTGTGATGCCCAGCCACTGCCTGCAGAATTTTGGTTTCACGGCCCTCCTAATCCCTTTATTTCTCCTCTTTGCATTGTTAGCTCAAGTAATGCAAACTACCTATGTTCCACCCTGCTAGGGATGGCTACAGTAGCAGCTGTGGTGTGGAGGGCCAGCAGTGAGCACCTCCCATCTCTATGAGGCAGAGTGTGTTAAAAGGGCAGCAGAATCCATCTTCCTCAACTGAAATAATCCCTCCGATCATGCCTTTAATTCATTTTGTATTGTATCTCTTTAATTGATTTATTATTGTATCACAGATAAAGCTGAGCAAGTTACTTAATGAGTTCAGCTACCAGGATGGATGGATGATTCGTTCTATGATTTGGTGATAATTTTCTTTCTGTGCAGTTTTCAGAATAAAAGCAGCTGCTGTATACCTACACACTCAATTGTTCTAGTAGGATTTTACATCTTGAGTCAAAGATCTTGCTTTTCCAAATACCCTAGGGGCTTATCAGTTACAAATAGAAGAGGTGTAACAAGTACTGCTGTCATTGCCAGGAACAGTGTATTTTTTTATTAGTTATTGTCACAGTTTCCCATTAGGAAAGAGAATTCTTGCAGAAATCTGTAACCGAGACTCTGCAAAGCAGATCCAGAGGTCTAGATGCTAGACATAGCATTGTGAAGTCTGATTCTGGTGGAGTAAACCACTGCTTACCTAGGCACAGGCTGGAGAGTTTGTAATCACTCTGCTTGGTAAGCTTCTGAGCATGCAGCACTCTGTAGGTCGAAAGGTGGAATTCTTAATTATGTGCTTAAATAAATGGATGGCTTTTCACATCCAGACTCCTCTCCTGACATCAAGAGGAAGGGACTGGCATGGGTATGTCTGTTATTAAAGTACAGAATGTTACATTGGTATTATTTGCATAAAAGTAGCATCATGATTCATTCACAATCCCATTACAAAAATGATGTATTACTTACATGCATATTGCTTAAATAGATATTATTGTATCCAGAAAGAATTACTAAATGAGAAGTACTCAGACCTTCTTGTTCCTGAATTAACAAAGGCATGCATTAACAATGATGTGTCTTGTACCTGAAACCATATTTAGTAGCAAATTTAACTGACAGGCAAGGAGAAAGAGTTCTCATGCAGCTCTTTTTTTCTTCTGACTTTCAGCTATGCTCTTGCAAAGACCTAATGCATTATACTTAAATGCCAAGCACTTTTACAGTACTTTCTCTTTAGCCAAGTAGAAACTTATTTTTATCTAGAAAAGCATTTTTTACTCTGCAAAAGGATACCAGTATTTAGGAAAAAAAATAATAATTTTACAAGCTGTCCAGTGGGATAAAAATCTAGTCAGGATATGTGTCCTGGGTTCAGCAGTAGCAGTCATTTTTCTCCTTCTTAGTAGCTGGTTCAGAGCTGTGTTTTGACTTTTTGGCCTGAGAACAGAGCTGGTAACACAAATGTTTTAGACTGACCAAGGACTTTCTGAGCCTCATGCTCTGCGAGGGAACAGGGAAAGCGGGGAGGAAGCAGAGACAGGACACCTGACCCAAACTAGCCAAAGGGGTATTCCATACCACAGCACTTCATGCCCAGGATGTAACGGAGACTTAGCCGGAAGGGCTAGTACACTGCAGGGTTTTGACGAAGTATGAGTCGGTGCTTGTCAGGTGGGGTTGGGCGAGTTATCAGTCGGCTGGTGCTGAGGTGTTGTATTCTCTTCCCTTGTTATTTCCCTTATCATTATTATTATTGGTGGTAGCAGTAGTGATTTGTGTTATACCTGAGTTACTGGACTGTTCTTATCTCAACCCGTGGGAATTGCATTCTTTAGATTCTCCTTCTCATCCCTGCAGGAGCAAGGGGAGGGCAAGAAGGGGGGGGAGTGAGTGAATGAGCTCTGTGGTTGGATTTAAACCACGACAGTGTGTGAAAGAACAACAAAGACATACCAAGAGTTTCAGATTAAAACCTAGAAATTATTATTGAAAACCTGGTGAATGTTACTCAGGCAGAGAGGCAGCCCTGAGTCTAGGTGAGGGAGGTGTGTGGGTTGGTGGCTCAGCCGTATGACCAGGACCTCTGATTCTGGAGTGAAAGCAGCGCTAATGGGAAAGGACTGGGACTGGAGGAGAAGGAGGGAAGAAGCTCATGTACCTTCAATGCTTTGGTAAAACTGCATTGCATTGTTTTATCTGCTAGATAGTGAGAACATGAAGAAACACTAGGGAATACAAGTCTCTATTTCAAACAAGTGAAAAATATTCAGTAATATTAAATGACAAAATGTTATTCAGGGCTAGTTCTTCAGCTGGTGTAAATAGATATAATAAATTGTCTCAGTCCACTAAAGTAATGGAACTAGGATAACTCAAAAAAGGGTCCGTAATTGCCATTAATTAAATGTTTAACAGAACCTCTTCCTTTGATTTGGGGGATTTAGTGTTAAAAAAGCGTGAATCCAGCTTGGAGATATACAGAGTACTCATACATAGACACTCAGTAGGAGAGTGGCAATTGTATATTGCTTCACTACATGGAGGACGGGATTTTGTTTTGTTTTGGGGTTTTTTTATTGTATCCTTCAGATCATTGTACATGTTCTACCAGCTGTGCTCAGCCTGTTGATCTGCTATGGAGGTGCTAATTTTGAAGTTGTTGTGGTGCAAAAGCGAGGTGGCACACTGAGTTAATGCCATAGCATTTTACCTCAGGAAACCAGGGTTTTGCTTTGGCAGTACTAGGCTAGTGTAGGTGCTTGCTCCCACCCCTCCCAGTAGATCATAATGCAGTGTTGTGGAGCTGACACTGGCAGTCAGTGGGTGTGCAGAAGAGGTACAGGACTGTGGATGGGCAGGCGCTCACAGGCATCATCAGAGGGGACCAGACTGGAGACATTTCAGACAGCACACCCCATGCTTCCTCAGCTTCTCTACATCTGTCAAAACAATAATTATTGCGTCCTCTACCCCAAAACATGCAGATGAATAGAGGCTGGGGGTGGGGAGGGTTTGCTGATTATTGACGGTAATGAAGGAGAGTAGGTGGTGATTGCACAATGCAGAAACCTAGAAGAAAGGCAGCATGATATAATTTCACCCTGGGAATCTATTGCTATGGCAACAAAGAACAGATTTTTTTTTTCCCCCTGAAAAATAGGGTTCAATACAAAAGTATCACAAAAGCAGAAAAAAAAAATTAGCAAACCTTTTCTCCTCTTTTCTTGTATTCATTCATTTGTATTATTACTGATATGTTTGTAAGCAAGGAAGAGTAAATGTCTGTGGTTCATAGACATTTCCCCTAAATTAAATAAAGTATTGTTGTGTTAGCTTTATTGACTATTGCAGGGAAGTCACAGCAAAAACCCTTGTGGTGTTCTTGATGTTCAGTCTACAGGCCACTTGGAGTTTACATTCCATTTACAGCTATTAAACTACTCCTCCAGATTTAACAAGATGTAACTGAAGTCAGGATTTGGTCCTCAACATTTTCTATTCCATATAGACAAAGAGTTAATGAAAACAATTACTTTTATTTAAAGCCACTGAAGTGGGTTTTGATGGCCATTACAAGACACTCTGCCAGCAGCGTTTCACTCTGGGAACTGCAATGGCTTGGACTGGTGAATAGGTGCTTGGGGAGGCAATCTTCTACATTTACTGTGTGAGAAAGGTTTAAGCTCTGCAGTAGCATTAAATGAAGGAGCAGTGCTAATTGCCCCTCTACAGGAGAAGTAAGGCTTTTTGTCGGAAGGCCAAAAAAGAAATCCGGGAGCCAGATGAATACTGTGTGTCTCAGTGCACGTATTGCCTGCCAGACCCCTGGGATCACCAGTTTAAGTCTGCTGGAGAAAAGCTGCTGGTACAAGGAATATTGACCAGATCCGGGTTTCTTTCCCTCTTCAGGGTTTAAATTAGAACTGTAAATTACTGGCTAGATGAGCCAAGGATTAGCCTGTACCCAAAATCTGCTCCTATTTCCCCTCAAGACATCTTCATTTTGTTCTTTCCTAACACTTGCATTATGGTAATCACATTTGGAGTTTCTCTGCTCTGACATGGTGTTCATTTCAATTACACACTATTTTATCTCTACACCAGGTATAATTATATTTTTTCATTATATTAATCACATGTTTTTCATATCTCCAGGCTTTTCATAAGATATTAAAATGAACTTTTTCACACCTTGTTTCTGACATGGAACTTGCCAAAGAGAACTCTTGTTGTGAGATACCCTGAGCTCCATGCACAAAAACCTCTGGGAACACCAGTAACTTCAATAGTCAGATTACAAGTTTATTGAAGAAAGGCAGCATGGCTACAGCAAGAGGCATTGAATGAAACAAAGCATTTTCTCTCTGTATGACTCATTTTTGTAAAACACAAACCAAACTCAAAATTAAAACAAGAAAGAAAGAAACAAAAGAGAACCATTCTGATAGAACACACAAAAAAACCCAACCAACCAGAGATGAAGCTGCAAACAAGCCTTCACATATGTTGGGTGTCCTGAGTTAAGAAGATGGGGGAAAGAGGGAAGTCTTGGGGCATATTTAGATGTGGCAGAACTGTCTGTAAGGAGCAGTGGTGCTGAGAAATTTTTGAGACCAATTTTTGCTTTTCTCCTCAAGTGTCTTGACTATAAATTATGAATTTGCAATCAAAGGACTCTGTTCCAGCAGAGAAAGCTTTCACCACATAATTATTGCTCACAGAAACTGCAGCAATTGTATCTGGATGGAGGGTGACAATTAGATTTTCATGACACCAAAGAAGCACAAATTGGTCTCGGACCTCTTGCTGCATAAAGAACAGGGGCAATCCCATGCACCGATTTGGCCTGACATCTGCTTTATTTGCTTTTCTTTTTCTCACACAGCCACTATGAATTTTCCTGCTGGCAGCCTTCTGGCAGAAGCCTTGGCCCCTCTGAAGTGAGCTGGAGCCCTGGCACTGCCACTATTGGCAGCAGGGTGTCAGCCTCTATTCCTTTGTGTTGCTAATGGAGCTTAAAATGAACATGCTTTTCGTGTTTGGAAAGTAACTTCACTTTTTGTTTGGTTGTTCTAGGGTTCTTTTGTCTTTTTGTTTTTTGTTGGTTGGTTAGTTGGTTTTGGTGGGGTTTTTTAGTACTAATCAGCAGAAGCAGAATTCACCTGTGCTATTACTTTACCCTAAGCAATAATTCTGTGTCAGGCATGAATCAATCATCTTCTGTGTTCTAAAGCTGATGTTTATTGGAGAGACTTCTGTGAATAGTGAGGTACTTTTAGTTTGCTGTTAGTTAAACCGAACTTACAATGATACACTTTTGAAGCAAGCTGTGTTTAGTATGAACTGATTTTTGTTGCATATCAAATGCTTGGAATTTATTCAGCAGAGACTTCCCACCTTATATGTAACAGAACAGAAAAGTAGCAATTTAACTCCTGTTAAACAATACAGATTTACTTTGCCTTGTTTCTGTGTAGGCTGCAGTAAAGGGTTTTTTTCTATGGAAAAGCCATATTGAATTGAACAGGGAAGAAATCAGCAAGATTACATAGAAATTTAGCAGCTAATAGGCTTGAATAAAGAATTACATCCCCGTGAGAGTGTTGCAGCACTCACAGGGCTGTTCTAAGCATTCTACAGAAAGCTTGTAATTTCCTATTAAACTTCATAGGAATTTCTCATAAATGTTTGTTGAGCTGTTGGGACTGGAAGTAGACCAGCACCACAGTTAGGAAGGGTTAGGAAGCACCATCCACTTCTTGTATACTACGAAAAGTTATCATTTAGTTTGCCTTACATAGCTGTAATTCCTCTTGGATGACAAGGCAACCCAAAACCTGAATGCCATTATGGTGGTGCACTTACCCACCACTGCTGCTGGAATGGAGGGGGATTCATTGCATCTTTACCCTGGTAGAAAGAAGAGAAATGGGATGCTCATTCTTATTTTTAACTCCAAATTAACAATATAATCCACCCTATATGGTGTAGCTACATTACTGCAGTGTTCTGTGCTGTTTAGGTGTCAGCAAAAGAACATATTATTAGTCTGGTGAGTTTTAATATGTACAGTGGTGTAAGTACTCCAATTGTGCTGGCTGCAGAAGGAAATCCTACTGTACATTCATGGATTGCACTCCTGTGAATGACACTGAGTCTACGTGATTCAGGTATCATAGCAACCTCCATGAATCACAATCTTTGTTTCTCTGTGACTTGCTCATAAAAAAAAACAAACAACACTCTTAGCATGGGGCCTGCCCTTTCACTTTTCACCTCAGTGAAGAGAAGGATTGCAGAAGTGGTGCCACTATCTCCAGTGTGTGCCACAGGGGAAGGATTGTCTCCTTTTGTACTGAGTACTCCGTGTTAGGAACCACTTTGTTCTAGGTGCCTGTACAGGCATTAGCACCCACTAAGTTTTCTGACAGCTACGCAGTTTTAATAATGAAAAGGCTTTGTTTTGCATTAGCACAGAAAATGAGGAAATGTCGCTTAAAACAATCATTCCCAAATGCGCTTTTCTAAGAAAAAGAATTTAAGGAGTTAGTGTTACACAGAGCAATGCTGTGTGGCTGGCCTTCCTCTTTGTGCTCACCAGGTCATGCTGCATGCACTGCTGAGAAGGTGCTGCCTCAGGAGAAAGTAAATTCCTTCAGACCCTGACAGAAGTGATTTGCTTTGCTTATGCTTACTGCTGTCTTCTCAAGTTGGAGAAAGGAACTTCAGGTCCACACAGTTCTCACCAGGCTCCACCTCCTCCCTTCCTACCAGTTGCAGTAGGATCAGGGACCAGGGATTTGGCTCCAAACCAGGTCCACCAACCAAGTGAGCAAAGGATTGAGACTGATGAAGTGATACTTTTTTGCCACCTGCTTTGGCAGGTAAACACAGAGAAGGTGGTGCTGCAATTTGCTCTTTTGTAGGAACACAGAAAGCAATATTGTGTAGAAGGATAACTGCAGTGTAAGTGCTTGGCCTTATAACTTTTGGTCAGACTGTTGTTTCCATTTGGCCCTGAAGCTCCTGTGAAAGAGAAAATGCTTTTGTTACAGTTTCACTGTGAAAAGATAATCTACCACAGTGCCATGTATTGCATAGAGAGGAGAAAGAAGAGAGAAAGAGTGAACCATCACTATGACCAAGCAGAACAAGACAGGCTAGCCATATATTTCTACTAATTTCATTTTCTCTGCTGTCATTGGAATTAGTTCATGCATTTGTTCAAAATGGGAAATAACCATTTCTTAAAGTCACTGCACTTAGATGGTATTGGCCTGAAAACAAAGAACATCCATTAAACTACTGAAGTTCTTTCTAGGGCAATAAAAACATATTGAGTTTTGTAAAATAAAACAGAGGAGCTGAACGACTCTCTTGGGTGTTACATTAAGTATCTTATAAAATTCCACAAGTCAGTAGAGCCTTTTTAGATGTAAGTTGCTGATTATGATATATAGCAGCATAGATACTATGGTAAAGAAAGACAAAGCTAACTTAAAAGCTCACAACCTTACCAGACAAAAGGTACTGTAGATACCAAAAAACCTCAGAGATACTTGTACATCCTCCTCCAGATGAAGAATATTTTGTGGTTGCTGGGAACATGGACGTGTGTAATTTTGATTCAAAATGCAGCCTTTTGACAATAACCTAAATACAATACTGAGACAGTAGAGCTAAATGACAGGAGTTCAGAAATTAACTGTAAACATGAAGATCATAGAACGGTTTGGGTTGGAAGGGACCTTAGCAATCATCCCGTTCCACCCCTACTTCCATAGGTAGGGACACCTTCCACCAGAAAAGGTTGCTCAAGACCCTGCCCAACCTGGCCTTGAACATTGCCAGGGACGGAGTAGCCACAGCCTCTCTGGTCAACCTGTTCCAATGGGTCAGCACCCTCACAGGTAAGAATTTCTTCCTTCTTTCTAATCTAAATCTACCCACCTTCAGAAGGCCATTACTCCTTGTTCTATCACATAAAATATCATTCTAGGTGAAAAAAAATAATTTAGCTCACAACTACAGAACCCCAAAAGAAATGTAAATGTTCTTGCCAGTGTACAAGAAATATTCACTTATGAATTGTTGTGCAGAGATATGCGATGGCCCCATATATGCATTCATTAACCTCATTTCCAGAATTTCAGGCCTGTTGGACTATGGGAAGGTAAACATTAGTCCTGGCATTACATAGCATGCATGCCACCTCCACACTTCACACTTTTATTTCTGGTGTTAACAGAGAGGCCAAAGATGTGAGTAATGCAGTGATTGTGCCTGAACCAAGTGTTTTGCTTGCAGGGCAATATTAACATACTTCACTGCCGAGCACTCTGGTGTGGTCACAGCTCTGTTTTTTTTAGCAGTTCTTTCACCCTCACCCCAGTGTGAAAACTGGTAAAATAAACACTTTGCTCATGCACCTACATGGGGGTGTCTGTTATATCTGTGGCATTTGTTATATTTGTTAAATACCGTATATAGCTGTGGCAGGTAAGCTGTTCCTTACAGTCAGAGCTACCTTTCTTGTTTCCCAACAAGCTAGGGGCATCTTGAAGAAATAGTAGAGGTGGCAGAAGTCTTCCAGAGAAGAATGTATGCCTTTCCTGATTCCACTGGGATTTCTTCACTCTGGAATTACAGGTGCACTATCTACAGGAACCTAATGCTCTGAAATTCTCATTTATTTTGAACTTTGTTCTTTTATTTCTATACTGTATTTGTGCTTATCTCCCCTTCATTCTATTTGGCTGATCCCGGTCATATCTCTTCATCTTGAGTTTCTTGCCTGGTTTCCCACACCCTCCTGCTTTTTGGTTGGTAAAAGTTCTTTTGTTTCAGCCACTTCCCAGCACCTGGGCTCTGTCAAGGCAGCTGAGGCTTAGAAATCTGCCTGATCCCACAGACCAGGGGCAGAGCTGCAGCCTGGTACTTCCTTCCTCTGGCCTTAGACATCAGGTACAAACTTCCCTCAGTCTATTAAATCTTGGATCAAGGAACTCAAGAGACCTGGACTGCAATCCTCTTCCTCTTTTCAGTGATCCTAAAAATTAGCAAGAACACAGAGGGTGTCTGTCTGGATTTGCTGTGAAAATCCCAATGCAAAACATGTTGTGCCCTTTCCTATTTTAATTCTGCTATTCCAGTCATTATTTCCAGAAGACAATGATGAATTCCTGATCTCTCATTTCCTCTGTTAACAGGGCTCATTAGAGTGACCTTGCAGTGCTTGGCAGTATCAGATACATGACCTTTTTTCTCCCTGACATTCATTTTTTCTACATAGTGACATCAGTCACTGTATAGGCATAATCTGTTTACAGCTCTTGAAAACCTATTTGCCTCATATGGAGCTGCTGTCCTTGACCACAAATTGACGGCACACTGTAGCAGGTGGCTCTTTATGAATCCAAAGGGAAACACTGGAGAAACACCACTGACAGATAGATGGAAATCAGACAAACAGGTGCTTATAATGGCGATGTTCAACAAGCTGGGACCGTGGAAAAAATGTTGCCTCATGAACAAAGTAGGTGGCATCCAGGAAGCAGACAACAAAACCAAATCCACCAAATAAGGCAGATTTCCATATATTTTGACTGCAAAAGGGCTTTTGGGGAATCTCTTGCCTCAAGAGATTGGCTTGGCTTGCTGAGGTAGGTGAAGAGCTTGAAACCTAAAAGGTGAAAAGGAAGGAGTATTTAACAGGAGCTTAGCTGGGGGATGTGGTATGGCAAAAGCATAAAGGAGGTCATAGAATCATAGAACAGTTAGGGTTGGAAAGGACCTCAAGATCATCTAGTTCCAGCCCACCTGCCATGGACAGGGACACCTCACATTAAAACATGCCACCCAAGGCTCTGTCCAGCCTGGCCTTGAGCACTGCCAGGGATGGAGCATTCACAGCTTCCTGCGGCAACCCATTCCAGTGCCTCACCACCCTAAGAGGAAAGAACTTCTTCCTTGTATCCAATCTAAACTTCCCCTGTTTAAGTTTGAACCCATTACCCCTTGTCCTATCACCACAGTCCCTAGTGAAGAGTCCCTCCCCAGCATCCCTATAGGCCCCCTTCAGGTACTGGAAGGCTGCTATGAGGTCTCCATGCAGCCTTCTCTTCTCCAGGCTGAATAGCCCCAACTTTCTCAGCCTGTCTTCATACAGGAGATGCTCCAGTCCCCTGATTATCCTCATGGCCCTCCTCTGGACTTGTTCCAATAGTTCCATGTCCTTTTTATGTTGAGGACACCAGAACTGCACACAATAGTCCAGGTGAGGTCTCACAAGAGCAGAGTAGAGGGGCAGGATCACCTCCTTTGATCTGCTGGTCGTGCTCCTTTTGATGCAGCCCAGGATACGGTTGGTTTTCTGGGCTGCGAGCGCACACTGAAGCCGGCTCATGTTCATTTTCTCATCGACCAGCAGCCCCAAGTCCTTCTCTGCAGGGCTACTCTGAATCTCTTCTCTCCCCAACCTGTAGCTGTGCTTGAGATTGCTCCGCCCCAGGTGTAGGACCTTGCACTTATGGTTAAACTTCATAAGCTTGGCATTGGCTCACCTCACAAGTGTGTCAAATAGAGCTGTAAAGGATACAAAGAGCAATCTCAGTTCAGAATTGACAGATTAATCACAACATACAGCTTCATGCTTCCATGTGACCCTTCATGTAAAAAATGAAGATGGTGCCTCCAACCCAAGAAAAGATCAATGGCTAACACAAAGTTATTGACACATGAGATTACTTCTGGTGTTTCCACAACATGGTCACAGTTTGCAGACCATAAAAGAGAGAGCACCTTCCCATACAGACTCTGGATAAAAGAACACGGTAACAAAAGTAGTTGCTGGGATTAAACTCTGGGCTCCTTTAGACATCATGTTCCTCAGCAGAGTCTCTTATATAGGCCCCAAAGGACCTTTTGTAAGGAAAAGAGCACCAGTTCTTTCTACTTCAGACATTTGCCCTTCTTGATTGTTGTGAAAGTGTTGCTAAGGAGTATAGCTAACAGTACACAGTGGCTGGAGTAACAGAAGTAATCTTGCTTCAACACTTACAAAAAGAGCTGACAAGCCTTGCCTCACCAAAACAGGTATCTGCTTTCATTTATTAGGTAGGGTGAGAGAGCAGAAAGGATGGAGCTCAAAAGGTCTTTTTTTAAGAGGGTAAGACTATGGTTGTTGCATGTCTCCAGACCTGGAAGTCTTTTAGCCTGTAGGAGAAGGTTGCCTGCTAAGAAACCCCTGATGCCTGTTCACAGAGCTGTTGGAACAGAGCATTTCTTCTAGTAGTTAGGATTTTCACCATTTGATTCAGGGTACTTAGAAGACAGGCAGAACAACCACTGCAGGTAGCTTAGTTAAACAGCTTAGGTCTAACACACAACTCCTTCCTTCCCTCTTCAGCAAAACTACACTTTTTGCACTCTTTCTTTCCGTACAGTTCAGACTGGGAGATTCAGTTCACTTCCAAATGACATAGATTATGTTAGGCTCTATACTTCTCTCCCAGCAGGAGAGCACATCACTCACTGAGGAAGCTGCACTTCAGGACTGCTAAAGTTGCCTTTGATTAGTACCTTTGCCTTTCAATGGTGAGTCACCCTGTTCTTTCCTCCTGTGAAAGCTAATCTTAGTGGTTGTTTTGGGACAAATACTTTACAACTTATTCACTAGGAGAGAACTCAGTGCCTTTCTATTTACAGCAAACTTCCCACACTCTGTTGTCTTGTGATAGATCTGAACTTCACAGAATCACAGGGGATGGCACTGTACCCTTCTGTGCTGAAAAGAGCTTGAGAAGAAAACTATGTAATGCAAGAAGCAGAGAAGTGGGAAAGGGCAACAGAATAGTCTTCCATGGAGATGCTTCAAGACATATCCATTTGTTTCTGAGGAGCTGGAAAGGAAACTGAAGCCCTAAGAAACTGTGGGGCATTTATCAGCCTCTCGCTATCCAAGCTCAAGAAGTCCTATGTCCCAGGCTGGCAGAAGACCTTGCAATACACAGTGTAACACCATCTTGCTGGAGAAGGAATCCATGTAAGTAAGGTAATCACTTGAAATGCAGTTGTGGTAAATAATTAAGTTGTATGACTGTAAGCACAGATAATTCTGTATGCCACAATGGTTTTGCTTCCTCTTGGGGAAATTATCTGTGACCGAGGAGTACCTACACTTCTGCCCACAGAGAAGTGTAATGGAAAATTAAGGGAACCAGAACGCAACTGGCTGTCCAGACTGTAGTGACAATGGTATCTATGAAGTTTATTTAGAGGTTTGTCCAAACCCCTACATATATCTGACTATTTCTAGATGCTTCTTTGCTCTATGTCAGAGTTATTTATGAATTTTTATGGGTTAAATGCACCAGGGCAGCAATACAGTCTGAAGGCCTAATAGCAAGTGAAGGAGAGATTCCCAAAGAAAGTGTTTGAGCATGGCATTGGCCTCCAGGCTAACAAAGGTTTGTTGGTGCTGGTTTGGGGCACGATTCTCATCCTGCCCATGGGACTATCATAAGCAGTAGTTGTTTTGACTTCCAAGAAACTATGACCCAGATGTGTCTTGATAATATTGTGGAATATGAAGAGGGTGGTTGTTTCTCCAGAAACTGGGTCAGCTCCCATCTGTTGCTTTTGAGTCAATCCTTATGTTACACCATCAGATTAATTTACTCCGTTCAGAATATGAGTCTTTTAAACAAAATATTTAGTATATTCTGCCTTCACTGCTAGCTATTGACAGAAGATGCAATCCTGCAGTTGCTTTGGGTTTTTATAGAAAAGAGAGAAGTGGTAGCTATAGGGAAAGGCACAGCACGGTTTTCGAACGTTCATGGTGTGTTACTAAGAGATTTTACTTTCTGAACCTGAGGATCAGTTTTACTCCCATTCACCATTATACACTATCCCTCTGGCAATACCAGTGATTACTTCCAAAGAAACATAGTTACAGAAGAGTGAAATATACTTGTATCAGCCTTTAATGCATCTTGGTGTGTAAGACAGAAGCAGAAGAGCCATTCCCATGTTCTACACTGACTAGTTTCTTAGAGAGAAAGTTTTGATAGGGGGCAGATGGCTAAAAATGGCTTGCTGTGGCATTTTTTTCTTCTTGTTAAACTTCCTATCAAATAGCATATACTCATTACTAAATAACATTTACTCCTCATCAGAACTATTCTGCTCTTGTGGGTTCCACGTTCCTATTCCAACATATTTCAAGTGCGTAACTGAAATCAGCTGGTAGATGGTAATCTGAAAAGGTTTCAGTATTAGGCCTAATAGTTACATGTATTTTCTCCAGTTTAGATCTTCCAAGAACATGAAACCAAGAGTCAAAGAAATTGTAGCATGCGGAATTCAGCAGCTTGTTTTCCCCTTACCTTTTTAAAAGGCTACAGTTGCTTGTGAAGCAGCATACACCCAGTTTGATGGATACAGAGCTTCTGGATGGCCAGACATGATTCCCAGACCTGCAGTTTGCCCAGGACATAAGGAATCAAGGCAAAGCACTGATGCTGTCAGGCAAATTACTAACAGGTTTGTCTTAGTGTCCAGATGCAGAGAGGTCACATGACTTTATGTCTGCAGTAGTTAAATGCTACCAGGCAGAATTTGCAAGGAAACTTTCTGATTTCTGTAATCCAAAATAGTTTGCAGTATTTACTGCCAGCAGGTTCAAATGTTGACTGAAGGATTAAAAAGTTTTACAACCTATATGAAATTGGTTATTCACCAGTGAAAGGACTAAACATTTACTATGGAAGGGACAGAAAAAACAATCACTTTCTACATCCCTCCTACTCCACCCTCCTTCGCCACTTACTTTCTCTTCCCCAGGGCATTTCACTCAGCTGCATCTTGCTTTACAAACGGTCCTTTTTTTTTTTGGCATTTAGTCCCCTTAACAGAAGTTGCAAGTCATGCTGGTTTGCAACAGCACTGTGATGTACGCAGAAGAGGAAAAACAGGATCAGAGGCCCATGTTCATGTTTGCTTGTAGCCTAGGGAAAGATGTGAACTGAGGTTTGCAGGAGGAAAAGGCATTATCTTTTTTGTTATTACAGTTCACAGTATGTTTCAAAAATTGTCATGGCTTAAAGCCCACAGCTTAAAACCTGGGATTGAATTTGTGCTTCTTTTGATAAGAGAGAAAACCCCACTGTGCTTGTATAGGTCTGAAAGAATGTAAAGCATAGCACCAAGTGCAGGTCTTTTATGTAGGCAGGCAGAAATAAACTGCTCACTTACTGTTTTCTAAGATCTGACATATTGAGACACGCCTTTTATGAAAAACTGTTCCCTGTTTCTAAAAGAACTCTGCATGAGTTCTCGTTTGGTACCTCAGGGCACAAATGAAGGTGGAACAAAGCTTCCTCTTTGCAAGTCATTATGCATTTCATCATCTAAGGTTAAGCTTGGCCAGCACAGCTACACTGCTAGGTCACTGAGGCCTCCTGTTAAAAGTTTGGCCTTCATGTTTCCTTGATGCTTGCAAACAGGCACTCCTGACCCTTCCTGCAGGGAAGGGATGGGAGTGACTGACTCAAACACCAAGCCTGACATCTAGTTTGTTGTGTGGTAGAAAGCATTTGTTACCCTACAGGTGCCCAAGAAGCAAAGCACAGAACTGTAACTAAAATTCCTCAAAGGTCCTGTCAATGACAAGAGAGAAAACCATCTTTCACAACACATCTTTCAAACCTGGCAGTTGTTGAAGGCTGACTAGCTGAGCAGGTCTCAGAAAGTATAAGCTTTCTTAGCAAATGATCCCTGCAGTGCCAGGTAACTGTGGATCGCACTGAAGACTTAACAAGCGTAAAAAGAATAGCTACAAAGCAAAGTACATGGACAAATTGCCCAGGACAAGTCCAAGATGTTCTTGAGTGAGGTTCAGTCTTGGAGAGTCAGTGCTTGGTGAGGCACTGGAATGGGTTGCCCACGGAAGCTGTGTGAATGCTCCATCCCTGGCAGTGTTCAAGGCCAGGTTGGACAGAGCCTTGGGTGATATGGTTTAGTGTGAGGTGTCCCTGCCCACGGCAGGGGGGCTGGAACTTGATGATCTTAAGGTCCTTTCCAACCCTAACTATTCTATGATTCTGTGATTTTATGTTATTTTCTTCTCTGGCTTGCTGTGGAGGATTATGAATGGGTACATGTTAATGGTGTTTGGCTGTTCTCAAAGTACAAGAAATAAAACAAAAAAATACATATAAGTCCAAAATATTTCCTATAGTACCATTGATGTGAAGATTATAAAACAGTGGTTGGACTATTATGAAGCGGCCAACTTTTGTGTGATTATTTCATGCTGAATATTCATTTCCAAAATCTAAAGCAAAGACTGGTGAATATGACAGAGCACAGTGAATCAGGATTCAGTTCAGGTATGATTTCAGTATTACTCTTACATATTGAAAATAAATGCATATAATAGTTTGCTTACTGTCAGGATAGAATGACTATTTAGTCATTCTCGTCATATAATAACCTAGACAAGTTATTATCAGTTATTAAGTGCTTACCTGGGATCTTCCTAAAAATACTGAGTGCTATTTACAATTGTTATTCACAAGTTATTTACAAGTGTTATTCACAAGTTATTTACAAATATTATTTAACAAATTTTCAAATACTACATTTCTATGCATTTCATTACATAAATATTTAATTTGAAGGAAATAGGCACCTGAAATAAGAAAGGTTTTACACATTTTCCTCTACAGAAGTCAGAGCAATGAATGGAAAGGAAATGTAAAGACATAGGCAAATTGTTCTGTATTAAGTGGTGGATTATTGACCTATAATTGCTACATTAGGTAAATAGAACATTTAATTTATAAGCCTAATGAAAAACTGGAAAATTCTTATATAAGTACAGATTTATTTTGTACTGTTTGAATTCAGAAAATTCTTTTCATAAGATTCTGAGATTTTGCCTTAATCAGAGCTCACTGGAGATGGAAGATTTGCTTTCACAAAAACAGTGCTGTTACCTCCATGCATTAAAAAGTGAAAAAGATAAAAAAAACCCCAGGGGTCTGCAATGCTCCTCATCCCATGCTTTAAAGTATTCTTTCAACCAAAGAAGAGCTATTTCTATCTAGACCTGCTGTATTTTGTAATCACTCTGCCTCCTTCTGTCTGCTCCCAATAAGTTGCCTACTTCCAGTATGAGAAACAGAATGAGCCCTTTGGTCCTTTGGTCCCTGTCAGTCTTGTGGGTGCTGTCTCTTTGTTAGAGAGAAGAAAATAATGTAGACCATAAACCATTTACATGTTCTCTTTTGGAGTGCAGAGAGTCTGTGCAACCATCAACCTTAAGTCTTCTCTTTGAAATCATGATTACTAGAAAGACACCACTACCATTTCACTTTTCTTCACTTTCAGGCCTCACTCCTGCAGAAGGAGTTTACCTGATGTGCCACCATTCAGTTTGGTGGTTATTGTAAACTACCAGCTGTGCAATTCTGTCTCCGTATATAACCCTGCCATTAAAGATGCTAGGATTATCAATTTCTATCAGAGAAAGTGCTTTGAATTCCATTAGTGTTCATTAACATGCATTCCTTCAACTCTCTCCACAAGTCTTTGCTTTGGAATGTGAATATTCAATTAATTGTGTCAAACCTGCTTCTAAAACTAAGAGACTGAGGCTGAGTTAATTTACATATGAACAATAGATATTATTTTCTGAGTTATTGATTAGCCCTTTTTTCAGAAGGATATTTGAATAAAAATGAATTATACAGTCAAATGCTGTTTCTGTTTCATATGTTGTACACTCTACATTGATAGTCACTAATCCTACAAGATTAAGTAAATGCTTTAATCCTGGCATTCTAATTGTCACACTAGAAACAGAATAGTACTGTATCTGAGCTAGCATTTAGGCGTACTTATTTATCTCTTTTTTTTTTTTTTTTGAAGATCAGTGGCACTTTACCTAGGTTCAAATATTGTCCACAGAGATTTTTCAGCACAGCTTGAGAGCAAAGAGTGCAAAAATACTTTTTTTCTGCTGAGGTAACTTTGCATGAAAAATGAAGTGTCTTTTAACGTTAAAAGAGGTATTTTTTGATCTGTAAATATAGATAGTTCAGCTGATGTCAGGAAAACCAGTCTCCCTTAATTAAAATGGTGAATTTCCTACAGAGTTGTGTTTTAAGAAATGTAATAGTGCATTAGGGCTCTGTTAGAGCTGTTTGTATTCACTTGTCATCATAAATCTTCAGTTTTAAAATAGGCCAGACATTTTATTTTCATCTTCCTGGAAACAATATCCTGTACCCTAATCAAAGGGATCAGCCTATTTTAAGATACATAATTAATGCAGACAGAGGCTTTTTTTTTTTTTTTACTCTCATGAAAGATCAAGAGCCAGGTTTGCTCAAGAAGAGGAGTATATCAGCAGCTATGCAAACACCACTGGTCCAGCAATGTATGCTGACAAATATAGTGTGTTATTTCACAGGACAGGACCAGTGCTCCTCCCATTGCTGTCCTTCTCTTCCAAGATTCTTGCTGTATTTATCACTGTCCCATGTCCTGCTTCCACAGCTACCATCCCGTTTGCTTATACTGAGGAAAAAAAGACTGGAAAATTGGAGTAGGCATGTTGTGATTTTTAAAAAAGTAAGTTGCCTTGCAGTGAATCTACTCATCCTTACATCCTAATACCACAGGAGAAGAGGATCCACTGTTCCTGCCATGATTTAGAAACAGCAATGAAAGAGAACCTGCAGCTCCTTCCCATCTATTTCTAGAGATGCAGTAGCATTAGGGTTCTCCCTAAACTGTTACAGCTGAAGCCAGGACAGGTTCTGACTGGGTAAACTATGTCTGCCTACACACCTGAATTCTCCTCATAAAGTTCTCAGCATTTCACTTGCAGCCAAAGACACATTTACATGTGGCATGCTAATGAACATTTTCACTGAAGTATACCATTGAATAAAAGGTGCTGTATTACAAATTAATTCTCTATGTGGTGCCCACTCTGCATAGTATCCAGGAAGCAGTCCCACACAAATTGAAGTTTGGGAACCCTGTCGCTAAAATCTCATCTGATTCCCACTGCTGTAATTTGTGTTTGCTAGCAACTTGCATTCTGGAAGGCATCTGCAAGGTTGTATTCTTAAGTCAGACCTTGGTAAAATGTGGGAAGTGTATTCATTTTACTAATATTACCAGAGGCTGCTGACTCCAGGAAAAATCCAGCAGATCAGAATAAGCTTTTCTTAAAAAACTCAAAGGGACTGAACAACTTTGCAATATCTCAGACCTTCCAGCCTTTTCTCTGGAAGGCCAGAAACCCAAAATTACAAATCAACAGGCCTAGAACTTAGCCCAGAAACAAAGTTCATGCACATATCAGAGAGAAGGCACATCCCACAGAGGAGCCACAACCTGCTCCCATCTCCCTGAGCCATGGGAAGGGCAGTGCAGGGAGATTAGCGTGGAATGAGGCTGGACTCCTGGCTTCCCACATGCCTTGCTGGAAACATGGACATGCATGTCAGCTTTTCCAGTGTGCTTCTGAAGCCTGTTACAAGTGCTTGAGTTGGGTGGATGTTCTTGTGTGGGTTTCTGCTAGAACAGGAAACCCTCACTCAGCTCTGTCCCAGTCACCTAACTCACAAAGCAGGCTTTAAGCTTTCACATTTAATTAAACACTGGTGTTTCTTTTTAACCTGAAGACTACCTGAAGTCTGCTCTTGATTTTTAATCCCATCCTTCCATTAGAGGCTGTTGTACACTGTCACGAGCTACGGCAGACTGCTGTAGGAACCATTTAGCTCTACTTTGTAAAGTACAGAAGATGCACACAAAACAATGACAGAAGGCAAACCACATTGTCAAACATCACATGGCACTTCCAAGGATGGTGGTTTTTCTGCCCTAATGGTATCAACACCAGCAGCAGGCCTTATGGAAATGTGTCATTTCACAAGATGGGAGACAAAAAGCAGAAACCAAGGTGTCAGAGGCTTCCTGCTGGCAGTGTACCAAGAGTTGTAGCATTTCCTGACCATCCTGACACAGCATGCCTGGAGGTGTGAAAGCCTTGTGAGCACTTGCAGTGAGAGTTGAGCAGAAACCATGGCAACAGTAACTACGGCTGTGCCTTATCACCATCTAACTTTGTATTCTGGCCCAGTTTTAACTTTTCTACTTTTAAAGTGACCACTTGGCTCAGGCACACATTTGCCTGCCTCTTAGCTAGGTAGTTTGGCCTGATAGCTTAAAAAAAACCCTATTTATGGAGTCACAGGCTCCAGTATTTACCTGGATGTTTCTGCACAATATTCTACAGGATTTTTTTGCTACGTGTAATTGCAACCACAAGTTACAATTATTTAACTATAGACAGATGCAAGGACTAAGGAGTTCACTGGGTTAGGGATTTTTTCTTTAAAGTCCTACCAGTCTCATACTGCCACCCCCCCCCCCCACCCCGCATTTTATTCATTGCTAAAAAATGCAGGCAAATGGAAGAAAACAGCACTGTGTATGCTTTGCCTTCAAGATATACTATCTCAAACCCTAAATTCTTTGTACACGTCAATACAAAATGTTACCATCACAGATCTGCTCTGGAAAAAACCTGCTGGACAGAAAGGAATTCAGAAGAGTAAGGTGATATAAGCACAAGAAAGGTCTGATGTTGCAGAGAGATGAAAGCCATACATACAATTTGCTTTCATCACAAGTGTTCCTGCTTTATGTGGTACAATTTGTTTTTTCTGCTGAACATGTAGCCTTGAGCAGGAAGTCATACCCAGACAGATTAAAGGACATAGCTTTACTTTCTACTTATACTTTACTGTTCTATTTTTTGCATTTTGTATATTACTTTCTTATGAAAGAGCCGTGATTTTACAGGCCTTCATGCTGCTGCACTCATCATCTCTCCTCCTGATCTGCGTCACTGGCCACAACAGTGGGTTAAGGTTAGACAAAATTTCATGTGAACAAATGCCTTGTAAGGGCTACTTCCCTGCTGACAAGCAAGCCATCCTGCTAAGTCATGTAACTTGCACAGTTATTTGGGTTAACAAAAAAACCCCAAACCAAACACTATCAGCTCTGGCTACATACGCTGCATCTTCTGAAACTAAGGGTTTGGTCTCAGACCCCACACCCTTACTTACACTCTTGTGCCTTGCTCTAAACCATGACTCCAGTATCATGCATTCTCCTTTTTCTCAATTTCCTGTATTTCCGTGTTTTGTATTCTGTACTTCAGAAGCTGGATCCATCACATAGGCTGTCTTCATTGCCAGGACCTTTCCTTTTTTCATTTACAGGGTTCCCTGTACCCCACACAAATACCAGCTTTCTTGAAAGTTGCAGATAGAAATATTTGCTGCCTTGTCCAGAATCATCCTGGAACTTGCAGGCTCACATCCTCTTTCCTGTTCCATGGATGCTGACAAATGCAGCAAACCATCAACAGGGCCTGTTCCCCAGGGCAACAGAGGACCTCAACACATTCTGCCCTGCAGCTGTGCAAGGCCTACCAGGAATTATGCTCACATAGGCACCACTAGAAAGGGCCTGGCCAGGGCTGTTATGTATCTGTTCCTCTCCAGGCATGTGGCATATCTTATGCCAAAAGACCCAAATATCAGAAGAACTTAGGCTAAAAAGAGAAAGCTGGGAAGAAACTAGTAAAAAAGGAATACATTCATGAGGTTCTGTTAGACCAGTCCTAGTCAAGAGGGAAAACAGATCAGCAAGAGGCAAAAATAAGGGAATGTCTTGTTTTAACTACATGCATAGTTTATTGGATCACTGATACAGGGTTGCCATAATCTTCTGTATCAACACTGAGCATGAACTTGGGTTCTATTTCTCAGGGTTTTACTGGGCCTATTTAGCATAATCCTTGCAGTTGGACTCTGAAGCAGAACCCAAAGGCATTGAAAAATGCCAACTTATTTTCTGAAACAAATTCTCATCTGCCTGCTTCACTGTGGAAAATGATGGCTCTTTTAAATATAATTGAATACGCCAAGTGCTATAGTATGCTACTGAAATTTATATTATCAGGAGCTTCTAGTATGTTGGTCAGAGTGACATAACAAAGGCTGCTATTTATGCTTTTAAGCTTTTCTTTCAACAGTTGCTTAATCATCTCCTATCTTCGATCACGGAATTTGTTTTGCAGATGAGGACAAATTGAATATACAACTACGTATCTACAAACTGGAGACCAAAGTGCTCACCTAAGAATTAAAATGTCTTGCTCAGATTCTACATGTTCTTGAAGAGCAAATGATACAAGTAGTTACTTTACTCTGAGGTCTGGGTTAAATCAAAGAATATTTGTGCAATATTTACAAAATGCAGTGTGCTATTTATTACATAGGCCAAAGTTTTTTTTTGTTCCATTTTATATTGAAGGCTCCTTAATGGCCAATGGGCAATAAAAACATAAAAAAGGACAACTGAAAAGTTACGGAAACACATCTTTGCCATTGACAATGGTGGTTGATGACATGAAAATAATTTTTAAGCCATGAGATTACTGGAGCGGCATGTTTCTATTGTGTCAGCATCTTCAAAAGGCTTGTGCTCCTCATTAAATGCATATTTTAGATAGCATGGTTGTTTTCTCTGGCTTCATGTTATAGTCTTTCTTTCTGTGCCTAATTGTAAGGTATGTTAATGGTGCTGTTACACTGTGAAAGTGGGTAGCATTAAATCTTTCGCTGAACTGCAGATCAGACCATGTAGGTTTTTAACCAATAAATTGTGTCTCCCTCCTTACAGGTCTTTGAGGAATCTTTAATGTAAGTGAAACATCAAAAGTCAAAGTCTTTCTTTGTTAACTGAAACTTCTTTAGGATGAAAAGCATGGCAATTTTGGCAAGTAAGATCCAGGTTACTGGACTAGTTAGCTGTGTTCAGCTGTAACTACACAAACTTGGGAATTTTTGGTTTCAAAATACCGAATTTGCTGTAAGAATCTCTAAGAATCCTTCCCTGGAAATGAATCAGCTATGTCTCAGTACACTTGATTTGTTAGTCAGAATGATAATGAGACTTCTGCCCAGACAAGAACATCAGAGCATGTTTTCTAAACTGTCCCCTTTTTTTGGCATTAATATGTATTACTCTGTACAGGATCTCCCATCGTGATTCTGCTTTCAGAGCGATTACTGAGTTGAGTCATTGCATTTCTAACTGTAGGCAGCTGGCAAGTTCATATGCTCTAGTTTGCTTTCAGGTAATTAATATAATATGACAGAATATGTAATGTTATATATACACATTTCTCTTATTATCTCTAGGGGTTTTATAAGCTTTCTTTCTTACGATTTTGCTGATTGCTTTCTAATACATAGTTTTGTTTATATCAAAAACAGGGAAAATCAGTTTCCAGATTTCACAATGATTCTTCAGAACTTCAGTGAAACTGTTAAGTTCCTGTTAGTGTTTGACCTAAGTGGACTTCTCAATGCATAGATTACTGGAAATGTACATGTTCCAACACTGGGAGAGAAAAAATAAGTAACCTTGTTTAATACCTTCTGAAACAACCTTGAGAAATGAACCTTAGGTAAAAGCCACTTAGCATTATTGAAATTGTTTTACTGAACCATGTTTTCACTGATGGCTTACGCTGACAAATGGAATTTCTGTAGCATTTTCCACTTGCATCTGAGCAGTCTTACTTTGAGGGCTGCAGCCTGTATACTGCAATTGTCTATAGGGCTAGTGTAAGGTAACGGTGCTGTTTTCATGGGCATTTTTGTACAGAAACATCTTGTGAAGGCATTTTTGAAGAGTACATGTCAATGTCAGAGCTCCACCCAACAGAAATGTAGCTCTGTCCCTTCCTGATTTCCCTCCAAAACAGAAAAGACTTCTCAGTTAATTGATAAATTTTCATTTGTGGAAATACAAGGTGCTTTTTCTCACTCCATTAAAAAGCATTGTAGACTGTTATATACATCCAGTTCAGTGTTTCTTTTCAACTATTTCCTCTCTACTACATAAGCATCTCTCCAGGTACTACATATTTCAGGATAAAGAAGAACACCTTAAGGAAGAACACCTTAAAAGTCTTTAAGAGAGTGAAAGAAAATGACAGAGACTATGAAACAAGCTAATATTTTCCATAGAAACTGGGAGGTGCAGAAAGTCAGTTGCCTGTGGTAAAGATATGAAAGAATTTCTTTGTACCAATGAAAAATATGGATTTCCACTAAAAACAACCCTCCTGCAGGTGTATGGATGAGAGTGTCTAAAACCTAGTGTTTCAGTGCTTAACACAAAAATTGAATTTTTCAAGGAAATTAGTTCTTAATTTAATATCTAATGCTCCAGTGGCAGAAAACATCTGTGAAAACCTTCAATCCCCTCTGCTCAGCACACAAACCCAAGGCTGGTTGGTTACATAGTCTCCTAGTGAAGGGCTTCATGCTATGTCCTATACAACAACTCGTCAGAAGATATAGCCTAAACCGTATCTTACAGTTTTTTTCCACCTTAGATTCTCAGGCAACCTACTATTATGTCTATCTTTTTGTCTCATTAAGCAGGTAAGACAAGGAAGGAATTATTTTAAAAACATTAGTTTCATTTAAAAAATGTTAGTTTACTTCAAAATAGGGCAGCAAGTTCAGCATATCGATGAAACATACTGGATGCTCAGTGCAAAGTACCATTTTATCTGAATCCCAAGCACACACATCCATTTAAGAATCATGTTTCATGTGCGACTTTCTGCCTCAGCCGTGCGGTGTGCTGCTCTGCCACCCACTGGCCTTTTTATTCCTGACAAAGAGAGTGCAGGGGAAGAACAAAAACCTATTTTCCCACAGTCATCAAAATGGCTATTTGAACAGACCCACCTCAACTATCTTCACAGCAAATGAAGCATCACTAGAACATAGTATCTGTACTTTTCCAGAACAAAGAAGTATGTCTAAACAAGCATTGCTCAAGGACTGGGACAGACTCCATCCAACACTCAGCCTAGCTGGATCACATCTCTCCTGGGTACCACAGAGCTGCTGAACTTCCCCCATATTTTGGACTCATATTTAAGAGATGAGTGTCTTCCACTGGCATGAAAAAGGAGGTATGAATGACTCGTGCCTTGGAAAGTTAAACCTATTGTTTAGATATTTAATTGTGGATTGACTTCATAGGGCCTAAAGTGAGGCTACATTTGCTAAAATCAAAACTTAGAAGGGAGAAAGGCCTTGGATTCTACTTACCTGTCTGTAAGAGTTAATACCAAATGTGGAAAAAAGAATTACCACAGACTAGAACAGTCTCTCGTGGCCTTTGCAATTTCTGTGTTGATGCCTTAGGGTTAAGTTTTGCATGCTGCAGACCATCTTTTCTTGTCCATGGGAGCACTAGTATTGAGTAGCAAAGCCCATCTTTTGTATTTCCAGCTCTTCACAAGTTATTTTTATGTTTTGAAAATGAAAATGAGTTCTGAAACAGAACTGTCACACCCTTGAAATGTTTTGGAAGGCTTCCGTAGTTTTACGTAAAAATGGAAAATCTTTTCCCCGGTATTAAAAGCAATTAACAGATTCACAGTTTCTATTTTAACCCGAAAAAGAACAAAATCATAATTGCTTTTGATTTAATATAAGGCATAAATATACCTTATATAGATAACCCATGGACATCAGATGTTCATCTTCCCTTACCATCCAAGCGAGAGTGCTCACTCCTGAATTCAAGTTCTGATTATTACACGAGCAGTACTGCTAAATAGCACCAAAAATATTGCTGCTCTTGACTTATTAGATAACCTGTCCTTTGAAAATACTCTTCCAAAGTACATCCCCCCACATATGGCTTACAATTCTCTTCTGCTTTCATTAGTGAAGTATGGTAAGTCTTAGCATGCAGTCACCAAGCCAACTCGACAGTCTGGTATATACCCTTTTATGAGAGGGTAGAATAATTACTGTTTCCATAGTCATCAAACTGACCCTTATTTTAAGTGGTTTAACTTCTCCAAGGCTAACAGATAGCTCTATGTTTCCCTCTTGGAATAATGAAAAGCATGTTCCTTTTAATGATGGTCATATTAGACATTCTCTCACTCATTGTGTTACTTGGAAGCAATTACCTTGAATCAGCTTCCATGAGGTAGAGGGGAAAGAGCAGAAAAAGATCAAGATGTTGCCACACTTTGCTACTATGAACAGACTATTCATAAACAGAGAAAAAGGAGATGGAGAAAAAAAACTCCATGTCAGATTTTCAGCTAAAACACATTAGCAGTGATGAGATCCAAGGAGCAGCTTCAATTACCACCAGCTGGGGAACTTTCGTGAATGGAGTATCCTTGCACATTAGCTAGAGGCACCCACTCAAGTGTCAGGACCTACAGCTGTGAACTGCCAAATCACAGGAGAGGGAAGAGCAGATCTGTACACCCTTCTATCATCCAGTGCAAGTGATTAGAGCAGTGATTCAGAATAAGATTATCTTAGTTTCTGAAATACTATTCAGGATGGAGGCCCTGCAGCTAATGTCTACCAAAGCCTGATATGTATCATAGGGCACAACTAGTATTCAATATGCAAAAGCAGATCTCTGCTAACACATCTGAGGTAAAGGTAAAATACCAAAAAGTCTAGTGATTTGACCACAACAAACCAGAATGAAGGAGAAAATATCATGTCATGACATTACCAGAAACAGATCAGCAGAGATGTGTGTTTATCTTCACTCTCATCTGCTCCCAAGCAGCACCCTTATTAGCTCATTTGTATTCAGTAATTATCTTACCGTTGTTTAGCTAGAATTAATGCAAATCAGGGTAGAGGATATATGAAATTTCATTGGGTGCTAATTAAGTCACAAAGGGTTTACTTCATGGGAATTTTGCAGAAGGAACACAATCAGATTCGCTGGTTTTGGTGCTGATCACCTGTGCTGAACTGCTTGAGCTGAAGACAAGCACTCAAGTGCAAAATATAGTATTTTACATGATCTTTTTGGATCAAGTATTCATCAGAATAAAATAATATACCATGTTTCATTATTATACTTTTAATATAGCCCAGTACACTTTATTAGCTAACACTTTTGTTTGAGACAATGTTCTAGTTGTATCAACACTGGGAGAAGCCTAGCCTTAGATAGTGTTTCTGATCCATTTTGCCCTGCCTTGGTCCTCAGACAAGTCAGGAACTGGTGCTGGCTGACTGGGCTCACACTCAGTTACCCACGAACATTTTCTCTTCATGTCTGAAGTAAAGGCATCCTCTTGTAACCTGATATAGCTGTGGATGTTCCTGCTCATTACGGGGGTTTGGACTAGATGACCTTTGACTGTCCTTTCCAACCCAAAATATTCTGTGATTCTGGCAAGTGTTAAGAATGAGTGATGTCAGCTCATAATCACAGATGTGGTTTCAGCATATGTTAAGCATTCATATTTCCAGTTCAGCAAAAAGAACAATTAGAGGACTTTACACAATGACAGGGACAGAGCTAAAACAATAGGACCACCATCTAAGGCAACAGGCAGAAGGATTTTCTCGTTGCAAACAGGCATTAGAGAAATATTTGGCAAGCTGTGGCAGCAAAAATTCAAGGGGAAGAAGCCAGCAGACAGAAGGAAACAGTTTGGTCCAAGATGAGGGAAAGAGTAAGTGTGCTTCCTAGGGAACAGAACTATGTGGGTGTAGTGAACCACCTACTAATGTTTGTTCCTTCTGTGTTGGAGGGAATTGTGACTTCTGTTTGATCTAGACCCTGGGTTTGTAGCTGTTCCTGTCTCCACCTATGACTGATTACACATGTATAGATGTTGAGCTCCAAAGTGTCTGTAGAAGAGGAAAAGAACTGAGTTTCAGCATTTCTGTGCATTCCAGACTGAATCAACTCATGCCTTCACTTGTCTATACTTGTACAATCAATTTTTCTTTATAGTTCAGGTTATCGGCATCTTGAGAAAGGAGCTATCAGAGGTGTTTTTTTAACAAGCAACATGCCTGCCCATATCACCATGACAATAATTATAGTTCTGGATTGCTTTCTGTGGATTGTGTGTCTCAGGCAAAAGTGAAAAGAAATAAATTAGAGGTATTATAGTAGCTGTGATCACGATTTTGAATGACGCTGTTGTGCGCAGTAATTTAGATTTACATTTTTTAAAAATAGTTGTCAAATTTATATGTCAATCTGTTAGCACAATGTTTAATTTATCTTTCTCCTCAGCAAGGTTGCCTGGAAACAGGGAAATAGTCTGAGAAATTCCTTTGTGAAAGTGTGGTCTCACTTGAGAAATCAATATGACTTTATGACTGCTATTTTTATTCAAAGATTTAGAACCACTGAAATTAAAAAAAAAAACCCAAACAAAAAAAAAAGCACCCCCCCCAAAGACATCACCCTCCAAAAAGAACCAACAAAAAACTAAAACCAAAAAACCCCAAACAACCATAACACAACCCCCCCTGTTACACCTCCCGCCCCCCCCCCCCCCCCCCCCAACCCCACAACAGAGAGCTTTTAGTATTTTAAATACACCTGGTACAACTAGCAACTTGGAAGCACGACTTTGTTCAGCACACAGGAATAATTTATAACCACAGGCCATGAAACTGCACCATAAAGCACAGCAAAAGCATGAGAGTATTTATACTTACAGTGCCTGTGACTGGCAGATGAACAGAAGTCTCATGGCCAGAGTAGCTCATTCAAACAATGGTACTGAAGAGACATCCATCTATGTCTGCTGTCAACTCACATACCGTTCCATGTTGCGTGTGGCTGAGAAGGCCAAGGAGGCAAGGACACACAGCAACAGAGAGATGACTGGCCTAGTTATATTAACTCTTCAAGGGGAGAAATGATCATGCAAGATTTTTCAGAAATACAGCTCCATGCTGCAAGTCTCTCTGCCTGTGGTGACCTCTCTGCTGATGAATAATGGCCTTTAGGGAACACTTACAAAACATAAGCATCAGCCACTGCTAAGAGCTTTTTGAACAGCTAGGTTGCAGGATTTCTTCTAATGCAGGGGATTTATCAAAGCTTTTGATTTTTTTTCTTTATTGGATTATACAGAGGTTTAAGAACCCAATTCATTCTTAACTGTGTGAAAAAACCCATCATAAGTTATTCTCCTGAAGTTCTTGGATTACATGTATGAGTTTAAATGGACTGCTTGATCAGGTTCCATCATTCTTTGCCTGCTGCATCTTGCTGCAGGTTTTGCAGACCTAAAGCTGACCCTGACCCTTGCACTACTCTCCCCCTTCCCCCTGCAGTTGTGCTCTTCTATCTTCCACATTTCTCAGCATCTTGCCTTAAGATAAGCATAAAAATTGCTGAACTATGAGTATGCTGAATACTAACCTGTGAATGCAATAAGCAGAGGTGGCTGGAAAGGGTTTCAGTGGTGTCAGTTGCACCACTGTGCAGTCAGGACTTGAGGCAGATGCAGGCAGAGCAAAAAAAGAGTAGAAGATGGTGCCTGCTGGAAGAGCAGGGCGAACAGTTTATACCAAATAATTAATACGATGCTCTTCACCATTCTCATTCTTTAGAGACTGCCTGTCAGCAGGTTTATGATTTTCCCACTAATTTTTTGCAGGGTAAAAAGTATCTAGGTTGATTTCTATCAGTGATATCTGTTATCAGAGGGGGCAGAGTGAGCATTCAGAATGCAGACTCATGAGTTGCACTGGTTGCTTTTGGCTGTATAAACATGCCTTTATTCAGTCACCTTACGTGGACAGTGGCATTCTTCAAAGCCTGGTCCTGTTACAATTGAATTTACTCCAAGATTCCTGTTGACTTGCATGATATGAAACAATATCCTGCAGTCATATGTTCAAATCAACTCAGTGCAGCATGCGTACTCACACTGAAAATAAAAACAAATAACAAATAAGAACTGATCCACATGCATGAATTTTCCTGTTCGAAAGGTTTCTTATACCTGGAGGACATAACAATAAAATGCATAAGTCAATTCTTGTCCTTTGTTAGATCTGAGTAAGAGAAGTGTAATTCACTTGTTGCCAAAAGTCATTCTACATTGATATATTTAACAGCAAAATTTGACACAAGGCAGGAAGGCCAAAAGCTCATATCAAGCAACCTTCTGAGTTTTGTGGCCTTCAGCTAGAGCTAGGATGACTCAAATAATGTAACATGCAGTTCCAGTAACCCTACAGGGATGCTGTTCAAGTAAAATGTAAATTATGGTGAACTTATGCATCCCTGGGGATTTACTCAAAGAGAATACAGAGATGAGTGCCTTTGGGATGAATGAAGGCTGCAGTACTTACTGTGCTATACCCACATCAGCTTCTGTGAGCAAGACATGAAGAATGATGGCAACAGAAAGCAGAGAATTGTTCTCGGGAGGGTTCCAAAAGAGCTGCTCCACGGGTGAACGCTCATCAGAGAAGCTGGGGTATCTCCAGGGCAACTTGTTTCTATGACACTGCTGACACAAGCATAAAGTATTGATCCGTACAACCCTATAGATGTAGACCTTGGATTTCAGCAGTCTTTCAGTATAGTCTCCCACTGTACACTGCTGTAGCACTGTTTTCAAGAGCAGTTAATTCAGGGAGAGAATACAGCAGCTCTCTGGTCACCAGCACATGCACTCAGATGTGTGTGGGCTCTCTGCTACCTGTGCATATGTTCACATGCTAGGGTGTCTAGGCAGATGGGAAAGTTTTAAGCATAGGCAGGACAATAAACAGTTATCAAGATATTGTTATCAAGACTCAAAACACATGGATTAATTTTATTTTTTTGCATGTTTTTGTTACTGTTGTTTCCCTCCCCGCCCCCCTCCCCCCAAAATAACCTTAATGGTATTTGATTTACAATTTACCAATGTGGGGATCACTCTGGTCCTGTTTCTTAAAAATGTGTAATAGAAATGCTAGTACTTTAGGAGGTTGTGCTCGGGGGACATGCGAATTAATAGGCTCAGTCACCTGAGTTCTACTTTACCCCTAACCAGCTAGCACCTCCTGGGAACATTCTTTATAGTCTATTCATTGCTAAAGGCTGTGGGGAGCATGTGCTGTAGTTTTACTCTCTGACAGCGCCATTTACCTCACCAGTCACACCTGGAAACTGAGGAGTGCTAATGTACTCTGTTCCCTTAATCTGAGACAGAGACAAGCAAAGTGGTCACAAAATTGAGAATTTTTCTCTGCACTGCCTTGTCTTTTTTGTGGTCCTTAAGAAGACTGTGGTCCACAAAAGGGGCGTTTCAGAGGGGCACTCTAACTGTTGAAGCAGTAGTCTTTATTCAGAGGGATCTTTAATTAGCAGCTGTAAAGAAATGGTTGTGTGGGAAGTTGCATAAGATACACTCAGGGTTATGATACTAAAAGCAAGCGTGGAACTTGAACAGTACGGCAAGATAAAGGAAAAGGGATATGAATAGGAAATTACAGATGAGTTTTCAAGATGGCTTGGTTGTGTCATTCACTGAAACTGATCTTTGTGCAGCCTGCATAAGTTTTCTAGCCCAGGCATTGTAAGGCATACACTAACATTAAATTGTTTTCTGGCCTGCCTTGTATTTGCAGGTATTTGTTAAGTAGCACAACAGATGTTTTGCTAATGGCTAAGAATTGCCAAACTCTAATAACAATGTTAATTTCAGAATTTGTTAAGTCCGTAGCTCAGATGACGTCTAAGTCCTTACTGTGAATATGCACTGGGCTGATGTTTCCTTGGCCACATGGCTTCTGCATACATATATAACATACAGAGTCTAAAACGCTCTGGAATAAAAGTCTGATACAGAGAGAAGATGGGTTTCACTGACTTATTAGCTGTCCTTCTTAGATACCTAAGAACAGCTAGCCACTGCCTTTAGACTAATTACAGTTAGTCAGGTTAACAAACGCTTGTCTACGTGAAGAAGCTGCATTAAAAAAAATACATTAATCCCAGGGGCGCAGGAGGCGTGTTCTCCCTCATTGTGCTTTACAGATCTCCCCACAGCTAACAGCACATTGCTGTAATACAACAAATCTGCACAAGTATAAACCGCGCTGTTTCATGGCAGGAGGAGGAAAACAGACCAACTTAATTTGTAGAATTTTCTTCTTGATCCTCAGAACAGGTGGAAGCTCAAAAGGTATCTATAAAATAACCTGGAGAAGCTCGTAAAGCTGGTATCTTCCTGTGCTTGACAGCAGCACTTATGGTGGACATGCTGCCCTCCTCAAGCCACCTGCCCTGAAAATCTCACTGCTGCCTTCAGACCATTAAAAAAGGACAGGCGCCACTCCAAGAAAGATCATTATTTTCGTTCAGTTTAATTACCAAAACACAATTCCAGACACAAAAAACGGCCTTATCAGCCACCAAGCCGCAGCGCCTCCTCGCGTCCTCAGAACGCTTCTGCTACAGGGCGGCGGCCTCCCCTCTCGTCTAGCGGGCGTTAAAATGGCGGCAGGCGAGCCGTGATGGGAGAGTAGCTCTTGCATGAAGACCCGCATCCTTTTCCTAACGGGAACACAGTCTGCGCTAACAGGAAACGGGAGATGAGAAGGGATTGGCTGCTTGTCCCCGCTCCGCGTCTGAAGGCGTTCCGGGCGGTGGCTGCAGCCTCCCCCTCCTCGCTCCGTTCCTGTGGTGCCGCAAACAGTACCGGGACATCTCTGTGTGCGGGGGAAAGGCCCACCCGAGGAATTAGTAATTTACTAATTTAACAAATTTACAAAATAATTAAACAAAATACGGTGGCAGAGCTTGTCCTGGCCTCAAAATAATGTATCTGCTCAAAGAGCTCCCTTGGCAGCAGTGAGGGTTTTACTGGGGTTTTGGGAACTCTGGTAAAGCAGCACAGGGGTGTTTCTGATGAAGGAGATAGATGAGATGAAGTCACATTAGGGTGACTAAAGGGAGCGGGTAGGTTGTAATTGCTCTGATGTGCTATTTTTTACAGCCGATGGCATGACTGGATTTGCTTTTTGTTGCTTAAATGAGAATTTTCTCATAAGGAGGTGGAGGCGCTGGTGAAGTGTGTGTCAAAGGCAAAGATATGCACAGCCTTTGTGCATCTCAGAGCCAGGAAAAAATCACTCTATTCCGATGTAAAAGATGCTGCTACCAGGTTTTCTTGAGAGATAAAAGTGAGCTTTGTATTTACACTTGGGAAAACAGTAAATAGGACAGGGAGCAGAGCGATTTGCTTGCCTGATGGCAAAAAATTTCCACTGTTTCATTTTCCCCCTGCTAGATATTTATCCCCACGGCCCTTCATGGCTCTTAGTTGTTCTGAAATAGAAAAATTCTTAGCAACTTTCACCTCAAAGTGCAGAGTAAAGCAAATAATCATAAATCCTTTGACAAAAATTGGATCAAACACTAATCTTGGTGAGAATTGTCCATGATCTGTACATATCCTCTGTCAAAACAAGGGAATTTTGCCTCTATGGTATAATGTCCAAGCTTGTAGATATATCACCTCAGAAAAGATGCTAATGGGGTGTGACAGCTAGTGTAATTTTGTTTTCATATTAAAGAAGCATAAACAAGCTGTAATAGAGGAGGGGCCCACTCCAAAATGAAACCAGAATCAAACATTGTTTGGGGTTTTCTGTTTTCTTTTTCCCTATTTCCTTCTAACTTATGAGCAGAAATTAGTATGCCATATATGACCTAGTGTTACAATGGCTTTCTCTTGCTGTAATTTTTATCTGTGATCTTGGAACCTCAAATTAGTGACCAGTGCACCTCAAATAGCATACGGCTGTACCCTGCGTATGATAGAAAATCTAGGTACAGAAGAACCTTTATTTTGGAACTGGTTTATTAATGTAATTAAGCTTTATGAACTTGAGTTGTTTATGGCACAAGTGGTAAAATTTATCTGCGAAAGGACAGCCTTATAACACCTGCAGCCACCTTCTCTTTTTTTGAGCAAAAGGCCCCATGGGTTTCACTGAGACTGGAGCATGCCAGCATATAGCCCTGCACTCATTTCTGATGAACTCACCCCTTGAAGCTGCTGTAGCAAGAGATGGGGAAGTAGAAAATATTTCTTACATTCCACTGGGCTCTGTCAGGTGGGATTACTGACTGATCTGTTGTTGTGGTTTATTTCTAGAAAGAAAAGTAACTCTGTCAGAGCTGAAACCGGGACATATCTGCAGCCTAAGTCAATATTGGGTCCAGCCAGCTGGCTGTCAGGCTGAGGTGTCCAATGTGCACAACAGTCAGTCTGCACAGGAGACTCTGTAGTTTCTCATGTGGTTGCATTTTCATCTCCAGGCTTAATCCCTGAGTTCTTGCCAGTGCAGGAAGCAAAGCTCATTCTAGCCCAGTTTTGCAGGCCCAGAGAGTTCAGGTGAACATTGGCTCAAATATTTAAATTTTCTCATTTCCTCCAGAACTTTGAACTGCTTCTCATGCATTCTGCTGCAGCTGCCACTAATGAAAACTGCAGGTGTAAATGTAAGATGTGACCCAGAGAGTCAGGTTCCCATTTTTGTGCAGTGTGAAGCATCTGTTCTGAATTCAGCATGTGTAACCTCGCTCGCTGATGCTAAAAGGAATATGTATGCAAAATGAATAGAGGGCATGCCACGTACATGAGTTGAGCAAGCCAATTTATAGTCTCAGTTACACTGATGTAAAAGTAAGGTAGTTTATTAACTTCTAGTTTATACCCTGATACTCATTAGTCAAGTTTAACAGTATATGTACAAATGTATTTGCATTTATTTTTTAGCATGGTTGATCTGAGGCTCGGGAAGGCACCTTGTGAGTTTACAGAGCAATCATTATTAATCCACTGGGTGGTGCTGTTGCCCTGTCTGGATGTACTGCAACAGAATACAGATGTTTCTTCAGTCTGTTTTATTTAGCTGAACTTTTGTCCAGGTGGCATTGTAACCAAGGACAGAATTTAAACAAAATACTTTACATTTCTTTTCCAGGCACTCAGCCTCTCTAAACAATAAGGGTTCTGTTCTAATTGCCATTTCACGTACCATGTTTTTCAACTGTGCTCATGTCATGTTATTGTTGTTCTTAAGTGAATGTTAGTGCTCTTTGACCTGGTGCAGGACTGGAGAGGGCTCTGTCCTTCTGAGATTTTTGTTCCTCAGTGTATGAAGTAGTGTGACCTCATGGTTTTGGTTGACAGCTGTGGACTATGCCATCTAGAAGGGCTTCTTTCCATGTGAAGCTGTGTAGAGGGGCCCAGTGCAGGAGCCATGGTAACATCTCTTGCTCACCAAGTGGTGTGTGATAGTCACCTGTGTCCTCCTGTACGTTATGACTGAGAAGAAACAACACAGCTGATGTGAGGTCAAACTTCCGTACATAATGTTACCATGTGTTCTTGTCTAAGTTATGCCTTGAGAGTTTAACTCTGAGAAGAAGAGAATATTTTGGTTCCCATGTCCATAAACTCCTGGCATTTCAGAGGTGATTGCCAGTGACTCCTATCTATACCATTCTGTACCACCCTAAATAAGTTACTCATTCCTTTAGAATTTACCACTGTCTTGTAAAGAATGTTATTGTAAAGAATTAGGCTACTTTTATCTGGTTTACCAGCTACAGGTCACAAGAGTCAAGCTCTTGTTAACTTCTCAGATGAATGCAGGCCTTTTTGCCCTTTCCTGAATTCTCTCTTCTTTCTACTTTTGGCTTGTTGGTGGTCATCCCAAAAGGAGGGAGGTAACTGCTGCTTCACAAATTGATAATATCTCTTAATTTTTCTTGAGCCTCACTGGTGAATCTAGTTTAAGTCCCCTCTAATAACAAAGTAACAGAGCAAGACCAGACTTTGTCTTAGCTGTAAAGTATGATTTCAGACAGTTTGGGTTCAAGAATGCAATTGATGTGGCCAGTCCCATGGGAATTGCTCTGACCTTTCTAATGAGTGCTCACCTAGTTATTTTAAATATCAGATACTTGTGTATATAGGGCCTATAGGGATGCTGGGGAGGGACTCTTCGTCAGGGACTGTAGTGACAGGACAAGGGGTAACGGGTTAAAACTTAAACAGGGGAAGTTTAGATTGGATATAAGGAGGAAATTCTTTCCTGTTAGGGTGGTGAGGCACTGGAATGGGTTGCCCAGGGAGGTTGTGAGTGCTCCATCCCTGGCAGTGTTCAAGGCCAGGTTGGATGAAGCCTTGTGTGGGATGGTTTAGTGTGAGGTGTCCCTGCCCATGGCAGGGGGGTTGGAACTAGATGATCTTGAGGTCCTTTCTAGCCCTAACTATTCTATGATTCTATGATTTTATGAAGTCTGAGAGGTGCATAATATATTTTATCAGGAAAATGAATTGCAATTCTGTGATGGATAAAAGGTTTCTGATTGCTTTAGGATTTATACAAGGTGAAAGAAGAACACTAAATCTGCTGAAAACACAGGTAATCCTTGTTCAAGAGCAAATTCTGCACAGAGAGTCTGTGTTGCTTTACAGGAGAAATGTTTTACATCTTTATGAAAGACTATTATGTATTAAAGCTGCACAGAGTATTTTGCAAACTGCCGATGAAAATAGAGCACATTGCAGGTGGAACACTTGGTTAATAGGCACATTGAGCCTGGTGACCTCTTATCTCTGTATTTTGTGTATACAAAGTTCAACTTTGTAAAGGATCTATAATTCTTTCTCTACTTAAACTTATTTTAATACATCCTTTAGTACCTAATGCTTGATGATTTTACCTATATATCTTGAAGTGTGCGTCACAAATTTAATTAAAATACACATTACACAAACTTTATCAGTGGCAAGTTATAACAAATCTTTATTTTGAACAGTAGTTTCTTCAGCTACATCATATTTCTAAGATGCCTGCCACTGTTCTGGGAGATGCTGTTTTCAGTTGCCAAAAAGTTAACAGCTTTCAGAGCAGAAATTTTCCATGTTACGTATCTGCTTTGATCTGATACATATCTAAAGTTTACGCTCAAATAGTTGAGCCATTTCTGGGAATATGTACAGCAGGATAAACACATCCTTTGTTGTTGTTGAGAAAACCTGCATGCTTTGTAGAAAAGTTTATTATGTGGTAGGGAGGTTGCCCTTTTGCCAGCTGGTGCTTTCTCTAGCCTGCACAAATGTACCTCCATCTGGTCAGGTTTTAGCTTTTGAAAAAGCTTGATTTCTGTGTGCTCATTAAAAGCTTTTTAAGAGCACAGAGCTAAATTTTGGCTAGAGATCTCACTTGCAGTGAGGGTGCTGCATCCTGTCTCACTCCTTTCCAGCTGCCCTGTATACCCATACCAGGCCCACAGAATGCAAACCATATTTAGAATCATAGAATCATTGAATAGTTAGGGTTGGAAAGGACCTCAAGATCATATAGTTCTAACCCACCTGCCATGGGCAGGGACACCTCACACTAAACTATCTCACCCAAGGCTCTCTCCAGCCTGGCCTTGAACACTGCCAGGCATGGAACATTCACAGCTTCCTTGGGCAACCCATTCCAGTGCCTCACCACCCTTACAGTAAAGAACTTCCTCCTTATATCCAATCTAAATCTAAATCTAAATCTTCCCCTGTTTAAGTTTTAACCCATTACCCTTTGTCCTGTCACTACAGTGCCTAATGAAGAGTCCATCCCCAGCATCCTTATAGGCCCCCTTCAGGTACTGGAAGGCTGCTATGAGGTCCCCACGCAGCCTTCTCTTTTCCAGGCTGAACAGCCCCAACTTCCTCAGCCTGTCTTCATACGGGAGGTGCTCCAGTCCCCTGATCATCCTCGTGGCCCTCCTCTGGACTTGTTCCAGCAGTTCCATGTCCTTTTTATGTTGAGGACACCAGAACTGCACACAATACACCAAGTGAGGTCTCATGAGAGCAGAGTAGAGGGGCAGGATCACCTCCTTTGATCTGCTGGTCACGCTCCTTTTGATGCAGCCCAGGATAGGGTTGGCTTTCTGGGCTGTGAGCTCACACTGAAGCCGGGTCATGTTCATTTTCTCATCGACCAACACCCCCAAGTCCTTCTCTGCAGGGCTGCTCTGAATCTCTTCTTTGCCCAACCTGTAGCTGTGCCTGGGATTGCTCCACCCCAGGTGTAGGACCTTGCACTTGTTATGGTTAAACTTCATAAAGTTAGCATCAGCCCGCCTCACAAGCGTGTCAAGGTCCCTCTGGATGGCATTTCTACCCTCTAGTGTATCAACCGAACCACACAGCTTGGTGTGATCAGCAGACTTGCTGAGGGCGCACTGAATCCCACTGTCCATGTCAGCGACAAAGATGTTGAACAAGACCGATCCCAACACTGATCCCTGAGGAACACCACTCGTTACTGGTCTCCAGCTGGACGTTGAGCCATTGACCACAACTCTTTGCTTATGACCATACAGCCAGTTCTTTATCCACCGAGTGGTGCATCTATCAAATTGATGTGTCTTCAATTTAGAGACAAGGATGTTGTGTGGGACAGTGTCGAATGCTTTGCACAAGTCCAGGTAGGTGACGTCAGCTGCTGTACCCCTGTCCATCAGTTCCGTAGCACCATCATAGAAGGCCACCAAATTGGTCAGGCAGGATTTCCCCTTAGTGAAGCCATGCTGGCTGTCCCCAAGCACCTTGTTGTTTTTCATGTGCCTTAGCATCCCTTTCAGGAGATCTGCTCCAAGATTTTGCCAGGCACAGAGGTGAGACTGACTGCTCTGTAATTCCCTGAGTGGCTGGTCTGTAGTTCCCTGAAAATTGTTCCGTGATACTTCCAGGATGAGCACTTCTCAGTACATGTTCCCACTGTGTGTGTGGAGGGCCTCTTCCAGATTAGATGCTACTAAGAGGTGGGAGACTAGGACAGAGAAGTCAGTCATCAGCAGTGGTAGAGAAGGGGAGAGCATCAGGTCAAAGCAGAATAAAGAGCTTGTTAAAGGACCATTTCACAGGTAAAAAATGCTTCCTGACAGCACTTTGAATTGAATGTGAGGTTTCTAATCAATATCTTCCTCCAACGCCAGAAAGCATCTTTGAAATCTACTGCTCAAAATAGGTTTCTCACTTTCTTTCACTGGCTTATCCAGTTTAAAGTTCACAATTCACATGCATAAGCAAGAGCTCTTTTAGGCTAAACTGAGAATCCATATGGTCTGGAATTTCTATTTTTTGCAATAAAGGAGCAAAGTTAATAACATTAAAAGAAATTTAACACTGAAGTGACACACTCCAGATTTGTGATGTGCAGTCATTCCTCCCCTTGCCTTATTTCCTATGAGTCCTCCAGATTTTACAACATATAATTCAGGGATTTTGGAGACAGCAGCCTTATTTACTGAATAGCTTTCCTACACTCCCAGACTGTCTGTCCTCCATCCAGAATTTTTCAGAGACTGTTTTGAAAAATAGGGTGCACTTACATGCATAAAAACAGCAGGATAGCATATGCAAAAAGGGGCCAAGTTTCAACAACATTAGTATTCTTAGCTCCTAGATGAATTTTTTATATTACAGAGTACTTGATTTGGTTATTTTAATAGAGCCTTAGAGGCTGAAAAATTAACTGAAGAAAACCAAAACACAGGTACAGGATAAATCTTATCCTGTTTGAAGAGGAAGTAAACCAGGTATCAGAGCTTTTTTAACTGGGGTAATGGTGAGATTTAAATAGATTTCTGCCTTTAAATGTTTATTTAGTTTCCTGCAATTTCTGTTTTGTTTCCTTTCCCCTGTGGTTATAATGAACGAAGAACTGAAAGGTGAGCTGCAATTTTACAGAAAGGTAAGGACCTAATTCTTTGTAAGTACTTTAGTTTAGAAAATGGCCAGTGCAAAAAAGTGTGCATCTGTTTTAATTCAAGTGACAAGGCATTTGGCACTGGCCAATTGCTAGAGGTTTGGGACTACAGTCTTTGCAGACACAACTCCATTGACCCCCCGACTACAGTCTTTGCAGACACAGCTCCATTGACCCCCCGACTACAGTCTTTGCAGACACAACTCCATTGACCCCCCGACTACAGTCTTTGCAGACACAACTCCATTGACCCCCCGACTACAGTCTTTGCAGACACAACTCCACTGACCCTCCTGAATAAGCCAAATACACTCCAACTGTTTTTACTTTCTTTGCTTTAAAAATGGAATTTGGCATGGCTGCATCTCTGGTCCTGTGGGGCTCTGACAAATACTTCTGCAAAGCCTAATGATTCCAGGTGTGGAGTGTTGTACATAACTGCATAGTTAAACAGTGACAGCAATTCTCTGTAAGCAGTTGTTACGTTTCTTAATTTTATGCTCATTTATTGACTTGTTTAAATGTATCTGTGACTGTCTTCCATGCAGTCTTTAAACAAAGATGCAAAGAAAGGGAGCTGTATTCTGGCCTTTGAAACATTCTCACTTTCCCACTCCTAAACACTAGCCAGAATCAGTGAGAGTATCTTTGGAAACATTTAAACTATTCAGCAATTAGGCTTTGTTACTAGTGAATGGCTAAATTTACATGCCCATCAGTATTCTTTTTAACACCAATAGCCTGAATTAGAGACAGTCTGAAGTTCTGCAAGGTGAAACTCGTGCTTTACTGTCCCCCTTCTAAAGAAAAGGGCCTCATGGCCTCTTCTTCCTTATATGTCTTTTCTGTCTCTCCTGGGTTCCTCCGAGGCAGTATTAACACTGCCTGTAAGCCAGGTGACATTTGTTTGAAAACAGACTCCTTTGGGGAAAATTCCCTTTTTGGCATAGGATAGGACAGAGAGAAGAGAAAAGAGAAGAGTCTGGTTTCCTTCATTGTTATTACAAATTCTTAATTCTTTTTTGTATGACCTTGCATAAGTATTAATATTTGCTTTGGAAATGTAGTGAGCTTCTGTGAGGATAAAAGGTGGTAACTCCGTATGTTCTGCTTTGGTGTTTTCAGAAGAATGTAACTAGTTATACATTACACTAGATTCACCTATGCGATGTCTTTCTTACAATATGTATTGCATTTCCCTGTGGTAGTCTGCACCTTCTCTACTCCGGATTTATGTGATCCTGTTGTAAAGGCAGGTGGTGTCACTGTCACACACCCTTTCTCAGGTCTCTTCTGGGATAGGGGAAGTAATCATGGAGGTGCACTGGGGAAGCATGTATATTGAGTGTGAGTCACATTTTCTTGAAGCCAGAGGCCTTTTATTTTAGTGAAGATAGAAATAGCTCTGAAACTATCTAAAGGGGAATTGAGACAGAATTTCTCTTCTGAAAAATGCAAACAGGTGTGGAGTTGTCTTCAGAGGGTGATAGGCTTTCTGAGAAAGAGCAGTATTTCAGGGTTGTGTTTCTCTTGGCTTGCTGAGGTAGGTGAAGAGCTTGAAACCTAAAAGGTGAAAAGGAAGGAGTATTTAACAGGAGCTTAGCTGGGGGATGTGGTATGGCAAAAGCATAAAGGAGGTCGTAGAATCATAGAATCATAGAATAGTTAGGGTTGGAAAGGACCTCAAGATCATCTAGTTCCAACCCCCCTCCCATGGACAGGGACACCTCACACTAAACCATCACACACAAGGCTTCATCCAAGCTGGCCTTGAACACCGCCAGGGATGGAGCATTCACAACCTCCCTGGGCAACCCATTCCAGTGTCTCATCACCCTAACAGGAAAGAATTTCCTCCTTATATCCAATCTAAACTTCCCCTGTTTAAGTTTTAACCCGTTACCCCTTGTCCTGTCACTACAGTCCCTGACGAAGAGCCCCTGCCCAGCATCCCTATAGGCCCCCTTCAGGTACTGGAAGGCTGCTATAAGGTCCCCACGCAGCCTTCTCTTCTCCAGGCTGAACAGCCCCGCTTCCTCAGCCTGTCTTCATACGGGAGGTGCTCCAGTCCCCTGATCATCCTCGTGGCCCTCCTCTGGACTTGTTCCAGCAGTTCCATGTCCTTTTTATGTTGAGGACACCAGAACTACACACAATACTCCAAGTGAGGTCTCACAAGAGCAGAGTAGAGGGGCAGGATCACCTCCTTCGACCTGCTGGTCACGCTCCTTTTGATGCAGCCCAGGATAGGGTTGGCTTTCTGGGCTGCGAGCGCACACTGAAGCCGGCTCATGTTCATTTTCTCATCGACCAGCACCCCCAAGTCCTTCTCTGCAGGGCTGCTCTGAATCTCTTCTTTGCCCAGTCTGTAGCTGTGCCTGGGATGCTCCGACCCAGGTGTAGGACCTTGCACTTGGCATGGTTGAACTTCATAAGGTTGGCATCAGCCCACCTCACAAGCGTGTCAAGGTCCCTCTGGATGGCATCCCTTCCCTCCAGCATATCAACCGAACCACACAGCTTGGTGTCATCAGCAAACGTGCTGAGGGTGCACTCAATCCCACTGTTCATGTCAGCGACGAAGATGTTAAACAAGACCGATCCCAACACCGATCCCTGAGGGACACCACTTGTTACTGGTCATCGAGCCATTGACCACAACTCTTTGTGTGCGGCTGTCCAGCCAGTTCTTTATCCACCAAGTGGTCTATCCATCAAATTGATATCTCTCCAATTTAGAGAGAAGGATGTCGTGTGGGACAGTGGCAAACGCTTTGCACAAGTCCAGGTAGATGACGTCAACTGCTTTACCCTTATCCATCAATTCTGTAGCCCCATCATAGAAGGCCACCAAATTGGTCAGGCAGGATTTCCCCTTAGTGAAGCCATGCTGGCTGTCACCAAGCACCTTGTTGTTTTTCATGTGCCTTAGCATGCCATCCAGGAGAATGTGCTCCAAGGTTTTGCCAGGCACAGAGGTGAGACTGACTGGTCTGTAATTCCCTGGGTCTTCCATTTTCCCCTTCTTGAAAATGGGGGTTATATTTCCCTTCTTCCAGTCATCGGGAACTTCACCTGACTGCCATGATTTTTCAAATACGATGGCCAGTGGCTTAGCAACTTCATTTGCCAGCTCCTTCAGGACCCGTGGATGGATTCCATCAGGTCCCACGGACTTGTGTGTGTTCAGATTTTGAAGATGGTCTCAAACCAGATCCTCTCCTACAGTGGGCCCATGGTCTTCATTCTCACAGTCCCTGCATCTACCTTCTAAGAACTGGGTGGTGCAGTCAGAGCCTTTGCCAGTGAAGACTGAGGCAAAGAAGTCATTCAGAACCTCAGCCTTCTCCAAATCCTGTGTAGCCAGTTCTCCCGAAAGCTTCCTCAGGGGGCCTGTGTTGTCCCTAGTCTGCTTTTTTGTTTGCTACGTACCTGTAGAATCCCTTCCTGTTATCCTTAACATCCCTGGCTAGGTTTAATTCTAACTGGGCCTTAGCCTTCCTAACCTGGTCCCTAGCTTCCCGGACAACATCCCTGTACTCTACCCAGGCTGCCTGTCCTTGCTTCCATTTTTTATAATCCTCTTTTTTCCTTTGAATTTTCTTCAGCATGTTATGTAGAGGAGATGCACTCAAACAAATTTTTTTTTGTGTGTGACAAGTTAGTACACTCTTACACTCACTGGGATCCCACCTTCTTTTTTCCAGTTTCCAGTGTGTGGGCCCTTTCAATGCTGTGAGTTGCTATACTTCATTAATGACCCTTAAGGGGCTAACATTAACACCTGTTTGCGGTTATTTCCTGTCACTGTTACTCTCCCAGATGGTACAAATACAATATGCCCAGTGTGTTAGGCATTTGTCAGTAATATGCTTTTTGCCAGATGAATGCCATTCATGTTAAATTTGGCAGCCTTTTCATAGCCTGAAGAATCTGTTCTCTTAAGTCAAAAGCAGGAGTTGCACACAAATAGTAGATTCTCAAAACAAATAGGAAGGAAATAGACCAATTGTTTGTCTTTCCTCTTATAGTTTATTTTCTTGTACCAAAAGGGTAGAACTAAGGAGTAACTTAAAATCTTAATGAGTGCCTAAGACTGAGATGAATGGCTCCAGGGCAGTTGGATAGGGTGTACCAATGTGATCCTGAACCTATTATTTCATGACCAGAAGACGATGTGTGAATTTGTTGTGATGACTGAAAGCCACAGATACTGGCAGACTTTTCTGCAGAGAAGAATGTGGTCTCCAGGTCTTGAATCAAGTAGTGTTGTTGCCTTAGGAAGATATTTAAAGAAGTAACCAGGAGGCTGATGGAACAGTGTTTCTGGAGTGCTCTGAGAAGTCATCCAATACTGGCCAAAACGTTTTGTGTGTATGTCATGCATGACTTCAATTTCAAGCTCTCTCGGGGCAGAGAGCATGGAGTTTTTTTCTAGGACTTTAATGTACCATGTCTATTTCCAGTTCTAGGGAAATGTTTTATGTTGATTATAACAAAACCCCCACCATATTAATAACAACTATCTTGCTTTGTCAGAGATAAAAAAGTTACTGACATGCCCATTTAGGAATTTCTAGTTCAACAGGCAAAAGTCTAAAAGGTGGGTAAGTGAATACCTCTAAAATCACTACAATACCAGCTGTTCACTAAAATCCCTAAAATCATTACTACATAAGTTGCTTCATATATAAATTCACTATATAAATTCACCATATATATTACTATATAAATTCTTCACCAAGGAGGTGGTTGCATATTGGAACAGGCTGCCCAGGGCAGTGATGGAATCACCATTCCTGGAAGTATTCAGAAATAGTGTAGATGAGGCCCTTGGTTTAGTGGTGGCCTTGGCAGAGCTGGGGTAACAGTTGGACTTGATGATCTCAAAGGTCTTTTCCAGCCCAGTTGATTCTGTTATTCTACATTCTGCACAGGAAAGGTCAAACAGGGTGCTCATACCACCAGTGGGTGTATAGATGCATTCTTCCAGGTCAGATGATGTTATTTAGAAGCTGAATCTCTGACAGCTGTGCGTTGATGACAGAGATGATAGTAAAACATTTATCTCTTGGTTCGACAGGCTAATCTCCAAAGCTGATTATTATACTAATCCAAACAAAGCAAAGACCTCATGGAGTTGTGAAAGCAGTCAGTTACTGTTGAGGCCCTTAACAAAGCATGTCTGTCTGTGTTGTCATGTGTATAAATGTTAAAGTCAATTAAGGATGCAGGCCAGTTTTTAGCTAAATAATGAGGACCATGTAAGATACAGATTTTGCATACTGTTTCTTCACTCATAAGATCTCATACATCTGAGTGAGTATGATCTTACTCATTAGATAAATGCTGCGCCCCTAACAGTGTTTAAGGCCAGGTTGGACAGAGTCTTGGGCAACATGGTCTAGTGTGAGGCATTGATGCCCATGGCAGGGAGGTTGGAAGTAGGTATCTTAAGGTCCTTTCCAACACTAACTATTCTATGATTCTGTGGTCAGCTCCTCCCAGGATGATGGATAATTTGTCAATAATCCCATCAAACCTTGACAGTGGGTTCCTGTAAGTAAAAGACTATTGAGAAAGTAAATAAAGAGCAAGAAAAAAGCTTCAGCTGGAGAAAAACCACATGCAACTGGAGGATCAGTGAGAGGTCATCTTCCCCTAGGCTATAAGAAGAGAAGGTTGTTTAATACAAGGAATCCATATCACAAACAGGTGATAGGTCCATTTTACATTTCAGTGCTGCACTGGTATCATCCCTCACGTGCAGGGAAGGACAGCTTATAAGTAAGGGGGCCCAAATGAGCAACCACTGCTTTTGTTCTTGTTATTTTCAAGTCTTAACTCTTTGAAGCAATCTTTAGGCTTTTGTGGATGTGAGATATGGCCACAGTATATAATGGAACAAATGTACTTAGGATCAATTTTTTTCTGTAGGTTTTACCAGTCTTAATATCCAAAACTTTTATCAGTTTATATGAAAAACTATCACTTTTTTAATTTTTTTATTTTTTTCACCATTGTATATGATGCCAGACTCATGCATTGCAACACTCCACTGGCCATGTGCAAACTGGCCTCATAGAAACCAGGCATTTAAAGGATTGTTTAAGAAGATGAAAAGAGTTAGAAAGACAGAGAGATGGAAAGACTCAGGGTGTCTGGCTTCAATTGTAATGATTATGATCTGAGGCTTCTTTTGTTTCCTGCAGTTTTATGCATCTTCATTGAGGTGGTATTGTAAAAGAGATTATCTCTAAATTCAGATAATTTTTGCATTCTGTTTTACAGTGGGCTTTTACAGTCACCACTGGATACCATTGCCCAACTGAATGGGCAGCAAAGAGCAGGAAGGAGATAGAAACATGCATAGGACATGCTTTGGATTTTGGAAATGCCAAGCAGCTGACTCAAGAGTTGACTTTTTGAATCCAGACAGCCAATAAAGTTTGGTTTATTTTGGAAGTGGCCTCCTACTTCTTCAACTCCCTACTGATTACTGAGGTTTAATTTTCAGTATTGGAAGAAGTTTTATGTTTCTGGTTGTATGGTAAAGAGCAAGACTGTGGGTTTTGAGGCCCAGATTCAAAAGGCTCAGAGTGGCTCCCTCTGTATGGGAAAGCTAAGATTTCTGACATTGCTGGAGGAGACTCTAGTTCAGAAAAAGCATTCTTCAGCACAAATGTTTGACAACAACTATTAAAACATCTTTAAAGTTCTGAAAGCCTCATTCAGCATGAGACTTTAAACCTGGAATCCTCCAGCAATGGCTGGGCCACAGATTTTCCAACAGTGCAAGAATAGTTTCTTCTGTACTGGCAGCCCTGCAAACTCAAGCAGAGTGCTGGAGAGCCTGCTTTATCACTATGAGTCATAAAAACTAAGTAATTTGGAATTAGATAATTTAAGTGCTGATAAATATTGAGAGAGAATGGAATCTGTCTGGTTCGTCTCACAACTGTGATGACATGGCTGTGATGACAGGGTTATGCATGTGTGTGCATGTGTGTATGTATATTCAGAAAACAATAGAGCTAAGATGCTACTTACAAACTTCAAGCAGAAGTAAATGCATTTGTGAGAGTTATTTCTCTCTTTTTAACTCAGATTAGCATTTAGAAGTGCTTGCATAAATAACCTTCACAGATCTGCTTGACCCATCTATTCTATATATCAAACAAATCTCTTACCTGACTTTGAAAAAAGTAAACCATATCTCACAGAGTCAGATCCTGAACAGGAAAAGATGGAGCTGTGTCTGCTTTTCATTCTCTTGAGGAATATCTATAGAAAGCTATGGAAATGGTGTGGGAGTCCAAATCTTTCCCTACAAACAATAAATGAGACATTCTTGTGTCAGCAGTGGAGATCTTTCTCTCTTTCTGTCTCTCAGGTATGTCTTTGCCAGTGTGTGCTCAGGAAAGTCTGCATGACAGTTAGTACTAGGAAGAGAGCTGAGAGCACTGTCTGTAGTCCTGGGCAGACGAAGCATCCTAAAAGATGCTTTACTTCAGTCCAGGCTCTGTTTAGCCTGGGCATTAGTTTGTGAGTTCAGTGCAAGAAACATTTTTCATTATGGAACTAGGATTTTCCAGACATCAAAGCCCATTTTCACAAGATAAAAACCATTTTATTTGTAATCATTGCTACTGTCTGCTTTCTCACTCCATAAAACACCTACTTTCTATCAGAAGCGAATGAGATCACTTTAAATATGCTGTTATTTCTAGTTTTAATGATGTCTCATTGCCGTAGATTTGGCTTACTCCAACTAGCCCTTTTGCTGAAGCTGTTCCTGGACAGCGCTTGGCAGCTCAAAAGACCCAGGGACCATTTCCAGCAGACTGTTCATATGCACTTGACTATCACAGATGCCACTGGGCATGTATAATTTAGCTAGGATTGATAATGTCCACAATCAGTCTCAGTGCAACTAGGTGCCCTGGTGTACTCTATTAGCAGTACTGGCTGTGGTCTGAGAATTGAGGACCTTTCCTTCACTTCTCCCACCTGTATGTGAAGAGGTAACAGCATTGTGCCTGCTGTTATGTGCAGTCATGATAACTTTATCTGCCATGATAGGTACCTGATATTCCTTGTTTCCTTGTTCAAATGCACAAAGCAGGAGTAAACTTCCAAGGAAGATAAGTTAGTTTTGTCTGAGCTGGCAGCATTGTCCTGTTGCTTGCCTGTTCGCTGAGAATTTGGAAGCATAAACAGCATGTTCAGGTACAGACTCCACAATGTAGTTGTGCATTTGGAGCTATCCCAACCTACCTTTTCTGGTGTTGTGATACAGAAGCAAGAAAGGACAACTGTGTCATTACATGAGAGTATCAATTATTGACAGCCTGTAGGATCAGCTGAATATCCAACACTGATCAGATTTTTGAAGGACTGAACATCCAGTGTGTCATCTTTTATATAAATGCCTACCAGTGGACTTTAAGCCCTTTTAAAAATCAAGCAATATGTTTGGGTCCTAAAGTCATGGGCTTTATGCATATGTCTTTGAAAATCTTGACTTTACTAGGTGTGGTTTGTTTATCTGGCATTGCAGCCTAGAAGAGGTCTGTAATAGGGCTGCTCATGCCAATGAGCTGATTAATAAAAGGTTGGTAAATTCCTTACAAAGACCTGTTCCCTGGAGGAGGGTGACTATCTTAGAATCATAGAATAATTAGAGTTGGAAAGGACCTTAAGATCATCTAGTTCCAACCCACCTGCCATGGGCAGGGACACCTCACACTAAACTATCTCACCCAAGGCTCTCTCCAGCCTGGCCTTGAACACTGCCAGGCATGGAGCATTCACAGCTTCCTTGGGCAACCCATTCCAGTGCCTCACCACCCTTACAGTAAAGAACTTCCTCCTTATATCCAATCTAAACTTCCCCTGTTTAAGTTTTAACCCATTATCCATTGTGCTGTCACTACAGTCCCTAATGAAGAATCACTCCCCAGCACCTGTATAGCCCCCCTTCAGATACTGGAAGGCTGCTATGAGGTCCCCACGCAGCCTTCTCTTCTCCAGGCTGAACAGCCCCAACTTCCTCAGCCTGACTTCATACGGGAGGTGCTCCAGTCCCCTGATCATCGTCGTGGTCCTCCTCTGGACTTGTTCCAACAGTTCCATGTCATTTTTATGTTGAGGACACCAGAACTGCACACAATACTCCAAGTGAGGTCTCACGAGAGCAGAGTAGAGGGGCAGGATCACCTCCTTTGATCTGCTGGTCATGCTCCTTTTGGTGCAGCCCAGGATAGGGTTGGCTTTCTGGGCTGCAAGTGCACACTGAAGCCAGCTCATGTTCATTTTCTCATCAACCAACACCCCCAAGTCTTTCTCTGCAGGTCTGCCCTGAATCGCTTCTCTGCCCAGCCTGTAGCTGTGTCATGATGGTATACTGAGGGTCTTTTCGGTAAAGACAGCTGCCTTCTTCATCCATCCTTTTCTTCCCCAAAATCTTGAGGACTTCATACTTCTCTACTTCATCTCTTTGTTAGTGAGAGTGATAGCTTTCAAGTTCTTCCTGCTCTTCTTGGGAAATTTCTGAATTTTGGGATGGACATGAGGTAAGCCCTGACATGTTGCCTTCATCTCTGTTTCAGCTCACTCTGTAGAGTCTTAGTGCATAGATTTAATCAGTGTCCCCATCAAAATGTTTTCTCTCCAAAACCTTCTCAACTACACAAGATTCTCCAATGGTGAATCTCAGAGATGACTGAGACTGATAAAAAGCATTCATCAATAAAGCCTTATAAAAGATATCATCACCTTAACTACAGACGAACTAATGCCTACTTATACCAATTACAAGGTTTTCAGTGTGAAATCTCCATGAAGATTTCAAATAAGTGAAACTAAGCTTTTCCGCAGAGACATCTGTGTTCTCAAAAGAACCTTAAACAGTGAGAACCTTTGAAATGAATTGGTATTCATTGAAATGAATTTTCTTCCCCAGAGAGAAAGGCCAATCAGCTAAAGGGAATTATTTGTCTCTGTGAAGAAATCGAGGTAGTAAAGTCTGATTTGCTTTGTGAGAATGTTGGTGGCATGTAACTCTGATGTGCCCTTAGCTGTCAGTGTGGGTATTTTTTCTCTTATTTTGTGAGTACAATTTTTCAGCTGGTATGTTGTTTTTATCCTTTTTCCCTTGAAAATAATCTAAGAGATATGGAAACTGCAGTATAAATTATTCTTCAGTTTCACACAACTGGATTGAATATTTTTTAGTATGGTTTTGATCTTTGTTCTACCTTCTTTTCTATTGAAGCTCAATGTTAAACAGCTGTTCAACTTGCATGAGTGGTGCTTCTACTTTACTGCAAGATACTTAACCTGCGTTTAGTTATTCGTAGGGCAGGAAGTAATTTTTTCATGAAATCTGTAGGAACAGACCTATACCATTTTTTGATGTAAGACAGTTTATACAAGTTGTGCATTTGCTGTAGTGGAAATGGTTTTGTTATGTTGTCTGGTCCCATGGCTTGGTTTTGGGTTATTCACTGGTCTGAGCTCATTACATTTTTAATGGTGGGGCTGGTGCTTTTTTTGAGGCATTTCTTCATACAGTGTTTTGGATGTTTTTTCTTGTCTGAAATTGCTGATTTCCTCCTCCAGCAATTTTTTGGCTCTAAGAGCGTAGGTATTTCCCCCCCCCCCCCCCCTCCCAGTTTAGGTTTCTCTGTTTTTCTTCAAAATTCCAGCTTCCCATTTGGTATGCTTTAATATTTTTTTTTCACTCCTTCTGTGTGCAGCTTTGTGGTTTTTGTTGGGTTTATTTACTTGTGAAAATTCTAGAAAATATTTAAGCTGTTAGCTGTTTTCTCTCCTTTTTGCAGATAGTCAATGGTAGTGACTCTGAAAGTTATTTCTGAGTTACAACATGCCCTGAAAATCCAGCTATTTTAAGCATGCTCATTTCCGTTTAGATGGAGCATCTTTCACTGGCTATTTATATTGTATACTTGATATTTGCATTCACAAACTCAAAAAAAAAATAAAAATCAGTGGTTCATCCTGCAGGTCATTCTAGAAACATTTGAGTTGTATCACAAAAGCTATGTTTAATGACTTCATATTTTTTGTTGGAAACATAAGTTCTTACTTTTTTGTGTGTTGCAGTAGGGAGTAGGCTAAATGACAGACAAATGACACACAGTTCATAGGACAAAGTCTTTTGTGTTCCTTCTGGACTGATAATCCATCATGGGTATTATGTAGTTATTTTTCTGCAAAGATTTTAGTGTCTCAACTGTCTAAAATGCAGACATTGGGGTATTGTGTTTCTGATGGAAGACATTTTGGACCCAATTTGACCTGTTTGGACCATTGAGTGGTGATGGGGGTGTGTTTGTTGGAAAAAATTCATACAGTATTTTCTGTGAAGAGTTTTCTTTCCACATGACCTACTCATCTGTAAATAAGAAGATTAAATAAATTACAGGGAAGTGAATCTTTGTGATCTGTAGGATCAGAGGAAGATTTACCATTTGTTTTAAGGAGAACTAAGTGCTTTCAGCATCTCACCTTTAACATTATATTTGCCAATGTTTGCATAGCTGGACCATGGTCAATACGGTACAAATCTCTGACAGCAAAGATTTACCCAAATTCTCTTTGTGAGGGGAAATTCACAGCTTTCTTTGCTTTATCAGCAGAGAAGCTAGGTTCTGTTCTCTGAATTAAAGATACCCAGATTTGGAAAAACTTGTGAAATGTATGTCATTTTCCAGAAGATATTGTAGAAAGCTACATGGGAAACCCATTATAAACTATTAAGAAATATGGTGATTCAGAGATGTCTGTTTGTTGTGGTGTAACCCAGAACTATTTGAGATACTACCACTCCACTGAGTAGGTTTTCTGTGAACTTTTGTACTGTTTAGTGGCTGGTGACTCTGCTTGGCTTGTGTGTTACTTCATTTTTAACCTCTGCCCAACGCTGGCAAAAGGAGCGGTTATTGTGCATTAATCATTCCGTGATAGTGAGAAGGCAGTCTGGACATTTGGAAATGACACAGTAAATTCTTGACCATCACAGCAAAGCTCTCAGGGACTTTAGAGGGACCATGGCCATGAAGATGAGTCCATCTGCTTGGCTCTTTGTTCCTTGAACTATCACACCTGATGCTTCCCTCTCTCATACCTTATTTGCAGGTTACACCATTACTGTTCAGAAGGCTAGTCAGCAGACTAGATTTTGTGTGAAGCTTGCATACTTTTCTTATCGCCTCGGGTATTACTTCACTTCCTTATCTTGAATGTGCTTGGTACATGAAGGTATCTGACTCCCTTTTGCTCCCCTCCTTCTGTCTTCCTTTGTTGGTAGCTGCAGCTGTGATTTCTACATTTTTTTTCCACAAGAAATCTTACTAATTTTTTTTTTTTCAGTCTTATTCGTACAGATTTCTTCTTGCCTAGAAAGTTATTCCTAAACTCTTAGTTGTCCCTACAGGTAGCTTGGGTCTTAGCCTATGTAACCATCCCTGATGTGTATATAACTTACGCCTATATCTGACCTAATTGGTCATAGGATCATATAGTAGGGGGACTGGGAAGAAGAGAGGGAAGGTCATAGTCCCCCATTTAGATTTCCAATAATCTGTGACTATTTGTTGTCATGTATTCCTACTTGTCTAATCTTAAATGTTGCTTTCATGTGGTCAGTATATAACCCAATTTGATTACTTTCACCTTTTGGAAAGTTGGTAATTTTTTTCCCTGATAAGAAGCTCAGCTTTTACTTTCTCACTTTTTCTCTTTACCTATGTTTGCTTTCTCCAAAATAAGGTTTCTGTGATTGTGCTTAAACTCTTCCAATTTTTTGTAGGTGACTTTATATCCTGCTGTCCTTCTTATCTCTTAGCTGTTATTCATATTTCATTCTTTTATTGCTTCCTTATATGTCTATCCTTCCTTCCCAGATCCTTGCTGTAGTCTTTTATAATGTCCTTATAACTTGTAAATTATTTCTGGTCTGTGCAAAGTTTGCTGTACTGAAGATATAAACCAACCCCTCAGCTTGTGTAGATAGTACCATTAGGCTGAAAGACCAGTGTCAATTTAAAAGCTCTGTATGTTTTTAGTATCTGAAAAGAATGACTTATATTCATTTAATGTCAAAATTTACCCGAGTTCCTTTGGATTTTCATGTCTATAAAGGAAGCTCAATTTGCCTTTGCTGTTGGATATTACATATATTACAGAGCCAAAAGAGACTGCTCTGATACTTCTCAAAATCCCCTCATTTAATATATCCAAGGATCACACTTGTTGACCACAGTGTTGAATTGGAAATTCACAATCACTTGATTAGCCATCAGGAGCTCAAATCTATTTCAGCTGCTGCTTCCAGAGTAGACTCCCTTCCTGTCAGTATGGCCTTTGTCTCATTTTATTCCTACATGGATGAGCCTACAGAGCATACAATTAAACATTGTCTCTTCCATATACTTCCCAAGTGATCCAAATTCAGTGGCAACCTGATCTTGTCCTTATTTTGTGTTAGACCAAATTTTATTTCAGTGCCATATATTACTGCTAGGCTTCCTTATAATTTTTTCCGCAGTAATGTTAATAGTTTGTGAAACAAGCAAAAAAACAAACAAACCAACCAAACCTAAAACTATTGCAAAAGCCTCACCCCCAATTACACTGTCATTTTATTAAATGATTCCTAGTTTGGCTGTTCCTTTATAAGTGTAATAGAAATTGGGTATCAGCTTTGATGCCAGCAATGCAGTATGTCCTGGAAGCTGTCAGGCACGAGTGCCTCCCTTTTCTTTGTAATCAGATACTAGGAATCACTAGCCATATACGCTGTTGGTGCTGCCTCCCACCACTGTTTCACTTTGCTGTCCTGGCCCAGCACCCACTGACATTTCTCTGACTACCCAGGACACCCGTTAATTGGTCCTCTCTTACAGCATTTAGTTTTCATCCACTTCTCCAGAATTTCCATTGTACTCTAAAAAAGCATCTGAATGCATAAGCATGAACTCTTAATTCAAACCTTTTTACAGTTTTTGGATGCAAGTTTTCCACACCTGTTTTTGTTTTTTTATTTCAAAACTGACTTGTTTAAGTAGCTGTTCATACACACCCCCATCCTTGTTTTGGTGAAGTGGAAAGTATTTCGTTGTGACAAGAGAGAAATCTGTCTCGTTTTTTCTTACCTATAATATAAAACTATACTGCATATTTCTGGTGTTTGTATGTTACTAACAATCACTGAATTTTTTGTCTGGGTGTGGAATGCCTCTGTTACTGGGATTCCTTCCACTCTTAGCACTCTTAGAAATCTTCTTACTGTCTCAATCTCTCCCTGCCACTGATTTATATTATGCCCTACTGTCATGCAAGGATATTTCTGTAAATCTGGCTTGTAATTTAGTTTGCTCCTATCAACTTGTTAATTACAGTGGAGTTTGTGCACTTTATTTTAAACATGAAGTAAGAATTTTTTTTTTAGGTAAAATTCTTTAATGCTGTTTTTCTTAACCTTCTAACTGAAGATTCTCTTCCTGTCAGCTTCCTCTGCCCACAAGGAACAATTATGACAACATGTGTTTGGGTAGAGTAAGCTTATAAGTCTCCAGCACCACATTTTATTTTATTTGATTATGTTATATTTTATTTTATTTTATTTTATTTTATTTTATTTTATTTTATTTTATTTTATTTTATTTTATTTTATTTTATTTTATTTTATTTTAATTTTATTTTTACTTTTTTGTTGTTGTTTCTTCCAGTTCTCTGCTATTTTTGGTACACTTGAACATCAGATAACAAACAGACCACTAAGTAGGACCACTCCTGGTTTTTGTGCTTTTTTTATTCCTTGTTTGAGGTTCGTTATTTCTCCTAGCTTTTTGTGAGCATGAGCATCAGTCAGAAGATAAGCACAGCAGGAAGCAGGAGCTGTGCCGTAGGGATTATGCTCCAGGGGACACTGCATGCTGTTTTCTGATATAATTAATCAGGTGAAATGCACAGAGCCTTGTAGTCTGAAGAAATCCATTTTGAAAGGGGGTCTGTTTGGTTACGACTGAGTTAGGAAGATGAGGATTTTTCCCTTCCTCCGTAGATGAGATTTCAACAATTAAAGGACAAGGCTGAAATACTTAGTAATACTAAGCTGCAAAGTGAGAAATTTAGGCAGCCTCAGCAGTCAGGCTGTGATCTGTGTGCCATGGATCTGTGGGTGGAATGCTGCAAGGCTTTTGTAGCCTCAGGCAAATGCAGGCTGTGAATGCCCTGGGCAGAGCTCTAGGGTTGGGGGGTTTGGCTTCTGGAGGGCAGTGTTATTGCCCCCAAACCCCGCAGTACCTAAAAACCTGGTGGGCTAGTTGGCCATGGTGAGCCATGGCTAGGGTGTTGCAGGGTGAGGGGTGCATCAATCCTGCTCCACACAAGACAGCCCCAGTGTGGGGTTTAGGTTGGTTGGTTGATTGGTTGGTTGGTTTTCAAAAGTAAAAAAAACAAACTGTGGTATTATGATGGCACAAGGCTCACACACACCACATTGTGGAAGTGGTAGCTGCACCACCTGAAGATTAGGATTTCATTTAGAGGGTCTTCATGTAGTTAGGCAATATAGTCTATTGCCACTTCACAGTGCTGAAGTAATTACGAGGAGAAGTTAAAACACTGGGCAGCCCTGTTGGGAAGTAGGGCCTCAAGAGGCCCAGTAGGAGATGCAGACCTGCATGACCCTGGTCATCTTTCTGGTATTCTGAACTTGGAGGGTCACTGTATAAAGAGAGCCCATGCTGAGGTCAGGATATGCTGTGATTTACCTGGGAAGTGCCCCTGCTGTTTCAGTGCCACTGAGCAACAGTGTAGACTATCCTGGGAGCTGTCCACTGGAAAGGTTTGTTATTAAACACAGGTTAATTGCATCTTTATTTGAAGAACTGGAATAGAGGCACTTCCAGAAGTCAGGAACTGCTCAATAAGAAGGATTAGTATTGTCCTATCCTGATTTGGTTTGGCGTATGTGGAAGTAAAAAATAAAAATTCTTGGATGTGGCCCCATTTAATTTTAGGTCTGGGGAAGCTCTATATTCTTCCAACCTGGCTGTTTTAATTGTATTATGAACATACCCCGCAGGTTTGGCCACTTTATGACCAGACCAACTTCACTGTAAAATATGTCATCTGTTTAATTTTGTTTTTTAAAGGGAGAAATATGTAAATGAACAGCTCTGCTTTGTCTAGGTCTCCAAAGTACAAAACCTTTTTTATTCTGAATTTGTAGAAAGAATTCTTTCTCTCACGTGGGACTGTCTCTGCCAAACCAGGCACCTCAGCACTGTTAAAGGTGTAAACCTTTTCCAAATGCTTCTAGGTAGACTGAAATGAGGTCATGTGGGTTCCATGTCTTTTAATATACAATATTGTAGGAAGGACACTGATGGGAAAGAAAAAACTATTTTTCTGTTTTGAGATGAAATGCCTTTACACATACACTTTAGAGGAGTAGAAGGAGAAAATGCGAAAATACAACTGATTAATAGTTTTTAATGAATATTTACAACATGTATTTTAGCAGGACTGTACAAATGTAAACCTGTTCCTTTGCCACCTGCAAAGAAATTTTCTGGTTTTATTTTTAATACCTATGGGTAGGTAGTATAGGAAATTTTTACTACTTATATGAATACTAATACATGGAAGTATTTTCATTGCTGTATTTATTTGGAAACTCTGTAATTTTGCTGGGGAAAAAGGAAAAAAGAATTATTGGGCAGACTTATGTAACACTCATGTGATCATTCCTAACAGGGCTAAAGCTTTTTGGATCCCCATTCCTAAAGAAGTCAGCTGAACTTCTTGTGTTCTGTTTGGTTTTCTTGTTGTTTTGCTTGTTTATTAATAGGGGCCTGAGAGGTGTACTGCATGTAAACCATCAATGCAGACAGCTTTTCAGCAAATTTTTCAATTTGTTTGACAAAATGTTCATGGTGTTGTAGTGGTAGGATTTTTAAAAGATTGGATTCTGTTCAGTGATTAATATGGAACTTTGGTCCTTTCTTATCTTTGTCTTTTAAAGTTCTTGTAAGTAAGAAAGCATCCACTGAGTGCAAAGAGAAGTCCTTTGTCACTTATACACCAACTCCTAATGTTTTTGTGCAAAGAGCATCTTGGCTCTCAGTGATACCTGCAAAATACTTCCTAAAGTGAAGCAGCTATCAATACTCTACAAAGTGAGAAATTTTAGCTGGGAACAGTGGTCCAGCCATACAGACTGAAAACCTGATGAATCTGTGCACCTCGTGGCGAACTGCTCACCCAATGCAGTCTTCACTGACTATGTAGTACTGCTGACAAAAAAAAACCCAAAACAGCACAATTTTTTTTGAGACAGCTATGGGCATGAAACTGTGTCTGGAAAACCAGCAGAGACATCTGTACTGTTTGGTCCAGCAGAGCTTGGATCTGGTCTTCAGCAGTTGTTGGTATCAGCTGATAGCATGAACACAAGAAAACTGTGCCTACAAGATTCGCGGTGTAGTTTATCTAAATGCAAGCAGGAGGACAGGAGGACATTGGTAAAACAAGTAATACATTAAGATGTACATATATCAAGACTGGCGTAAGTGTCCCCAAGTCTCAGTGGCTGCATTTGTGCTTATTTGACATTGAGATAAAATCATAAGTCAGACCTGAGGAGAATACAGACTTGGACAATTTCCAAATGAAGTCAATTAATTTTGAGAAGTCATTAGTTATTGGGCCTAAGTAATCCTGAAGGCTTCATGTTTTAAATATGAATAAATACACAGTGGTCTCCAAATGTTCTAGGTAGCACTTGGAAGGGAGAATTAGTATGCACTTTCTGTATGAAAAATAGAAAACATAATTATTTAAGTTAGACATAAACAGTGTTGCGGGTGACTTCAGTTTTGCAGAAGTGTCATGCCTGGGGTTTTGCATTTACTTTTATTTCATAAGCAGCTCCTCAGCTAGTGGAGATGAATTCCACTGTATTCCACAGTATTCCACTGTGATCAGTAGAAGGATCACACATTTCATGAGCTCATGATATCAACTTGAACACTTGTTCAAGAGACAGTTTGGCCTGTCACTGTTGAAAACTGACATGGATGAATACTTTTTCTGAAAGTGACTTTTATTTACACAAGTGAGAGATGTGTATTTTGAGTTCTTCTTACCAATTATAGGCCTAAGGTGTAAAACCCTAGGTCACTGGTTCTGATTTTAACCTTTTGATTCATAAGGAAAAAACATCTCTCTCAGGATATCCTAACACATGGAGACCAATTATTTGCTCTCATTTTAGCTCTACAGGCTATCAGAAAGTAAAATAACACAACACACTCTAGTTTCAAGTCATGTAAAATAAAACATGTGCCCAGTACTGTATACACAAAGTGAAGAAAATGTTTCAGGAGAAAGGCAGCACTTTAGTATTTGACATTGGTAAATAAACATTGTGGTAACTTTGACCAAGAAAGACTGAATTTTTGTTCACATGTGATGAATGTTATTCTTTTATTCTACTGTTTCACTAACACTACACCAAGTACGGTACTCCAGGATAATCAGTCCACAAATATTTTAAGAGATGAAAGAAAGGCAGTATGTCAGTGTAAATATCCGTGCCTTTAAACAAACTTCATGCTTTACATGCAATGGCTGTTTCTGGGGTGCAAGATCAGCAGCTCTTGCTGTTAACAGAGGATTTTACATGCTGGAGAACTTGGAGGCAAAATTGCAATTTCTTGGGATTGCTACTAGTGTCTAAGAGGAAGGCTGAGGCAGGTGGATTGTGCTAAGCTGAAAGGAGACTTTCCTCCTTCATTCCTGGAAACTTCTCTGCCCCCACCTTCATCTGGGCATGGGGAAACTTAGAGGTCCAGGCTGATATCCCAGAGGGATTTGCCAATAACCAGACAAGCCTGCAGTCAGGATGCATCAGTAGCCTACATCAGTGTTCATGAGCTGAGATTGGAAGTAGGATGGATAACCAAAGATCCCAGCCATCAGGAAGTTGCAGAAACGTGACTGTGTTGCCACATCACTCTAATAGGCACAAAACTGAGTTGTAGTATCTAGACAAGATGCTTTCACCCTTGTAGCTCCCTTTGATGAGGAGAGATTTAACTGGTTCAGCAGGATTTCAAGGAACCTTAACATCAAGTGCAGCTCTAATGCTAGACTAGGGTCATCTGCCTCTCTGAGGCTCCATGCTCACTTGCCCAAGGTCTTACAATGAGACGATGTTGCTGCTGGCTGCTGTGGTGCCTGGGGAGGAAAGATCTGTGGCTTCAACTTTGAATGCCCAGCACTATCATTTGTAAGGTGCCCACTTGCTTGGAGACAACCAGCTTGCTCTATTCAGAGAAAATGTTGTTGTATTTTTTAATGAAAAAATCATTGCTGACCAAACAGGTTTGCCTGTGTTCTGCTAGCTCTAGTAATATGGCAGTGTGGAAAGCAATCAGCCCTGGAATTTCAATAATATGTGGAGCTGCAGCTTTGCTTTGCAAGTGGATGGGATTGTAATAGTGTCTGCTGAAACTATTCCTGCCAAAATAAACACCAAGAAAGACTTCTTTTCCATGTACCAAAGGCTCACTTTAGCATTTGCCAGGGAACACATTTTACTTTTCCTATCTTCTCTTCTGCCTATGCCGGACAAAGAAGGCACCGCAGGTAAGTGACTATCAATCAGCATCTTGGTACTGGAGGACTGCCTGACAAGTGGTGGGCTGCAATCATTTATACAGTTTTCTCTGTGTGTTTGGGAAGGGTTTTACTCTTTTGTTTCAGCATTTTAATAAGAGCTCAGGGCTGGGGCCTGCATTTTTCTATAGTAAGCTCACAAAGTTGGATTCCCCCTGGACTTGCAAACCTTGGCCGCATTCATATTTTACGTGAGCCACTCTGTGCAGCTGATTCTTCTGATGTTTATTTTTTCTTGATTTTAAGTAATTCTTATTTCCCTCTGAGGAAACCTTGCCTGTTAATGGTTGCTAGCTGTAACATGCCGGCAAGTATCCTCAGGTCTTCTCCCATGGCTCTGTCTCACCTCATCCATCACCCCCAGACATGAGGTCAGAGGTTGCCATGAAGTGGGGGGAAAGAAATCATGCTTTTGAGGAATCGAATTGTTTTGCTTAAGAACTTTGTCCTGAGGTTAGGTATTGAGGCCTCCTTGGCTAAAGTGGTCTTCCCTGCCGTAGGAATGGAGACCCAAAATTTGCCAGTGGTGAGGTCATAGCTTTGGGCTTGCTGATATCAAAACCACATGCTACCATACTGACTGATAATTAGGAGATGCTCTGTGCAGTTGTGCCACTGTATTTATCCTTGTGTCTTTGTGTCTGAATTTGTGTCCATACTTACAAATGTCTGTGAAAGTGTGATGAAAAACCTGGATCCAGATCTGTCTCTTTCAACTGCATGGGTTTGCCCCTCCAAAGCTGCACCCAGAGCCTGGATCCAAGCAAAGGATGAATCCAAGAGGGTTCCTCCACTCAAGATGGGGGAGTAGCTGGGAGTGGCAGTGAACTAATGGTAAGTTTCAGGGTTATAAGGTTTCAGGGTTACAGATGGATGAGATAGAGTTTTCCCACAAGTTGAAGCAGACTTGAACTGTTTTAGAGATGCACACATGGTTAGAAATGGGAGTAGGCAACATCTAGGATGCCTTGAAAAAACTCAAGGGTTGTGACATTTGCATTTCAGAACAAAGGATTTCCATTACTTTTAACTAAAGCTGACATAGTTTGTTGGTTTGACTAAGCTGACTGGCCTTCTCAACTTCTAGGTTGTTGTCAGCATATTTAGCTGTTTCACTTATCAGTCATTCCAAGAAAATCCTGTCATCCATGAAGATAGGTAAGTATAGCATAAATGTAGGCCGTGTTCTCTGATTTCCTCCAGATCCTTGACCTTATAAAGAAATTCCTTTATTTATTTTTCAATTATAAATACCATAAAATTTCAGAATGCTTTACTGAGTGACAAGCTTAAAGTACCATTGTCATTTGACTATGAAATCCGTAGCTGAAACTTACTTTCAAGCCCACCAGCCCTATGTTTCAAGAAATTTACTGTTAGGAAAAGCTCCCAGTCTTTCTAGGAGATGAAACTCAGACGGGGTATCTTGCATCCATGCATAACACCAGATTATTCTGGATAGCAACCAGCAGCCTTTGCCTGAGTAGCCATTGCTCTTAAGGTGATGGTCACTTCTCTTCAGTTGGACTTGCCAGTGATGAACTTGGTGACTATCCTGTATTATCAGAGCCTTCTTGTAACATAAGGGACTCTTGTCTCTTCTCCAGGACTTCAATAAGAACTCAGATATTCAGATTTACTGTTTTTTCAATTTATCTTAATGGAAAAAGATGCTTGTGATGCCTGATGTGATAAGAGAAATCCTGACATGATCTGATATTATTTAATCTGTCTGTGAAGATTAGTCCTCCATTCCCACTTCTGCTTTCTCCTCTCCCTTTTTTCTCTGTGGTATAGTAATTATTTTTCCTTCTCCTTTGTTATTATCATGCAGGTAGATGAAATGCTTTTTAATCTTTGCTGAGTGGCTGGTGTCCAACATAGGTACATATTTATATTTAATATTATCTGTTTTCTCCTAAATGATAGAAGACAACCTGAATAAAACTAAACACTGGCATCTAAATATCAACTAAACACTGGCTTCTAAATATCAACTAAACATCAAACTTTCAACTTCCTGTAGTCTGCTCTCACATCAAGGGGCTCTTTCTTTTGTCATGCTGTTCTCTCCAATGGCTCAGTGCTTCACTTATGAAAATTCGCATAGTTCAAAACTGTTACAAAAGAAACATCATGGCAATAGCTAGGTGCAAAGCAACAAACACTTGGAAGTTAAGCATGTACTAACACATGATGTATGCAGGTGTTGAACACTTAGCAGATTATGGTGGCCGGCTTCTGGTTCCACTGAAGTTTCTGTTACGTTCACTAAGATTTGAACTTGACACAAATAGCCTTTTAAGTTTTCAAAGGAAGGTTTTCTCAGGCTGAAATGCAGGCAACAAAGAACAGGGACTTAGAATATTTGAACAAGCTGCCAAGTTAAAAGAATTTTTTATCCATAATTTGTTGTTGTTGTTTAGGGTGGGTTTTTATGGTTTGCTTTTTTTTTTTTTTTTTTTTTCCTTCTGTGTGTGTTTCTTTGGGTTTCTTTTTTTTTAATGAGCTGGGTAATTTTGTTCTTGCTTTAAAGTGATAGAGGGGCCTAGAGGAGGTGAAGAACATCTATTAGGTTTTCCATAGATAACCAGTTGAACAAACATCTTTAAAAGAGAGAAATCCATTCAGGATATGAGGTTAAAATTACAATACATTATTTTTGCTGACCTGAATTACCTCTTTAGTTGACTCTTTAATAGGGCTTCTTCTTAAAAGAGAGGTTTGAAGGATCTCTGTTATTGGAAATCTCGTGACTGTATGAGGACAGTGCTGGAGTATTGCCACGGTACTTTGACACATCATTGTCATCCTAGTAAACGATCCAAGTGTTGAAATTCAGTGTGGAGTGATGGGTTTTGCAAAACTTTGCCATGTGTTTCAGCCCTCCTGGCAAGCAAAGCATTATCTGATGGTATGTCACTTGGAGAGGAATGGAAGGAGACAAGGGAAAAGAGAATGTGGGCTTTGTATGAGCTATGGTATTTGAACTAAAGCTGTAGCTGAATAAAAACTTGCCTGTAAGTTTACAAGCATACAATTAAGCCCTTTCTGTTATCTAAATCCTTTTTCTTGCCTTATAATTTTAGGCAAAAATGCATTGCTGTTGTTTTCGGACTTTCATAATAACTCTAGTAGCCACGGAGAGAACTAAATGCTGTTTGTTTATTTATTTGTGAAACAAATTATGCCCCTCTGCAAACTTCACTGTGTAATTTGCACTGGCTTTGCAGATTACAACAATGCAAACACTGGTTTGAGTACTTCCTTCTCCCTGGAATTAGAAGATGAAACAGCAGAATTGCCATGCAAATGACTATGATTTTAGTGCAACAGTTCCAGCTCATTATATCTCCCAAAGTCAGATATAATTTGTCACAACAGAGTTCCCCATTTGAATCTGCAGTCTGTGCCTGTAATGAATAAAACATGGCTGTCAGAATTAAAAGGGATAGAGTTGCAGTAACACACTCTGAGTACTGTTGAGTATGATTCAATAAAATTATGGACTTTTCCCCATTTATCACTGGTGGTTAATTTTGTTTAACAAATACAGCAGTCAGTTTTTGGTTACCCTGGTTGTGTACCCAGAGCAGATGGCTTTTGAAATGTACCTTGTGGCATTTTTATTTGTTTCTGTGAATTTCCATTCTGGATTTGTATATATTTTCCCAGTTGCACAGTATAGATACCATTCAGCAGCACAGTCACAGTTGCCACTGGACATCTTCATCATTTCTGCTTACATTCGTATTTGCCTCAGCCTCACCCAGCTGAAAAATGTGCTCTGTGCCTCCAAATGATGGTGTTTGGAAATCTGGCCAGGGTTTTCTACAGGGCGAGGCAAAATTCAGAGCTGACCCTGAAAACTTGCTGAGTTATCAGTTCATACCAGATGAAAATGACCCAGCTTTGCCCTAACTAACTTATGTGTGAGATTTAAGAAGAGATATGTGACTACTTTGTGTTGATCATACCAGTATCATCTCAATTAGGCCTGAAGAGAGGAAATCCCATCTGGAACTAAATGGTATCTTTTAAGACCAGCAAAGTGAAGCTTTTACACCAAAGGAAATCTACTTCACAGTAGGTAGATTTCTGCCTCATTCCATAGGGGGTGCAATGGGTGACGGTGTCCCCTTCCAGATCCTGGAGCAGGGCCGGCTCTGCTCCCTGTGGGGTTCCCAGCTAACCTGAAGAGTGAGGTTGTGTAGGAGAAAAGACCCTATCTACCTCTCACACCCGCAGCCCCCTCATAAACTCATATGAGCATGTGCAATGAAGATGTTATGACGCGAATCCTGTCCAAGTGCTCTGTGGGTTACAGGGACAAACCTGGCTTGAGGAGCAGACTGAACCTCCGGAGCCTGAAATATGTCCATGTGCTTTTCTTTCTTCCTGCCTTATTCCTCACTGCTTGGCTGCATATGAGTGCTCCTGGGATCCCAACTTCTGTGCCTTTGTATGGATTCCTGTGCCTGAGAAAAGCCTGTGCAGGGAGCCAAAGCTGAAAATCTTCCCTGGAGATTTGGCTTGCTATGAAGGACTGTAGGATGTACACTATGTTTTTCTTGAGAGTGTTAAGCGACAAGTAAAGGCATGTAGGAAGAAAACAAAGCATCCTCACTTGACATATTGCCATTTCCTGGGTTCAGCTGATGCTTAGCAGTGCCTTCCTTCCCATTGACCTCAAGCAGTTATACCAGCTGAGCATCTAGCCTAGCTCTCAAACCTTTTGCACATTTCCACCACCAGTGCATGAAATAACTCTTCTTACCAGCAGTGTGCAGGAGAAATAGTCCATGTTGAGGGGATCGACTTCCTGCACCAGCTACTAAGAAGGAGAAAAAAAAACTACTACAGCTGAACCCAGGACACCTGTATACTGGGATAGGTACATGGTGTAGTGGGTGTGTGAGCAATCTGTTTTACAGTGTGCACTGCTGCCAACTGCATCACATGTGAAAAAGTGGGCTGAAAGAGAGAGGCAAAAAGGTTTGTTAGACATCAAATAGGCCTCTATGGTGTTTTGCCTTCTGCCCTTAGTTTACACTTGTTATCAATGAAAGTGTTCACGTAACTCAAGGGCTTGTTTCCAGTTGTGCCTCTGCTGATGGACAAGATTGAAGCAGGTTAGCTCAGCTTTATCATGTCCTTCAGCAATATCTGTAATGAGGCAGGGAGGAATATGCTGGAAATTCAAGGAGCAGAGGTTTATATCTCTGCTCTTTGCTGCTTGGTTGGCAATACCACAGGAAAATTAAAAGCTATATAAACAGCAAGCACTTTTAACGTGATTATACCATACCTTAATGCTACTTCTATCTGTGCTACAGATCTGCAGGAGGCACGGCATTAAAAAGAAAACTCACAGGAGCAGACGAGGAGAGCATTTGTAATGTGCTTCATTTTCTATGAGAGCAAATAGTAAGCAGGCAAAACCATTGCTGACAGAATTAAAGATATGCTGGTAGCAGCTTCTGAGTTGTTTTGAAATGCCTGGGGAATCAGCCATATAAAATGAAACATGTCATCCCAGGTCATCTTCCCTTTAGGACTGCTTCTCTCTTTCAGGCTTACTATGCTTGGGCCAGCCAGCCAATCCTGCTGCGAACTTTTGGAATGTCAGTCTGTCTGCTCTGTCTTTTTCTTCTAGATGCTGATGCTCGCTGTGGTTCCCTGTTTTTGAATTTATTTCTGAGGACTCTGTACACTTCAATAGAGAAACAGGCCAGCTCTGAGAACAAAAGTGTGTGGTGTTTGTTGTTCAGGGTCGTGGATGTGGGTGGCATTTCTAATTGCACATGGTCTGTCACCTTTTTGTATACTTAATTATCCATCCTCCCTTTGTGAATTTACGGGGAAAAACTCTGTTTTGTGGTGTAAATTAAAATGTAAGGGTCCCACAATTCTAGATTAATATATACTGGACAGGGTTTTTTTTAAGGATCCTGTGAGTCTGCTATTTTACATATTTCTTTTCCAGGTTCAAGTAGTGTGAATACCACTGAAATAAACTTTGAAGAAAACCAGCTGTGCTGTGGCTGATTTTCTTCCCCAATATCTTAGTGTGACCATGGATAGATCAGTTTGTCACTTGTTTAAAAGAAAAATGCTGCAGAATTCAAGGGTAGGATGCTAGGGGAAATCATTTTCAAGGGTCTTTTCACTGTAAGCCTGGGCACATGTACAGAAAATGCAGTGTAAAGTAATCACAGTATCTTAAAAAACTCTGTAATCAGTAGCTGGAGCAGAGAATGTAGTCCAAATGCTCTTCAAATCCAAGTGAATGAATAGCTAAAACCCAGTGTACTCCATTACAATTGCATTTAGGAAAATGCTTTGCCGTGTCTGGCCGACCATGTTCTTAAAATAGAGGACACGTGACTTCTTACCATTTCCTCTCACTCAGCTGGGAGCAGCACCTGGCTGTGAGTAACAGTGGAGAAAGGAAGGTAACACAGATGGAAAAAGGAGAACATTGTGAAGACACGCCAGACACGACCATATTAATTCTTTTATTCCAATTTCTTTCTGTGGGCCCCAGTCACCTCCTGCAATCTGCTGCTTAGGGCCTCAGGGCAGAAACAGCAAGAAACTCGTTCAGGCTTTCCTCCAGCTGTGATTGCTGGTGCTCCCTGTTACCCAGACATCAGTACTGCATACCACGTCTGTATCCCCATGTAGCGGTATGAATTACTCCTAAAAATAAGCACTGCCACATGGAGAAAGCTTTCGTGTGGAACAGCCCTCCATCTGGGTGACATCAGTTGCCCAGTAAGTGTCATCATCGTTTGTTACTCTGTATGTTGTCTCTTTCTGAAGTATGAAGAAGTATGCAATGTCTCAGTATTCATCTCCAGTATCCTCAAAATACTCAGCAGAGCCAGCTGAGGCAGTGCCTCCCCCATTGTTACCCTGGAACAGCTGCTTTGCCCAGAAACTATGAAGATGTTTCTTTTGAGATGAAGGTGGAAGTAAAAGCTGAGGGGGCTTTATGGCTTTCAAGAAGTTCTGACTCCCAGGTGGGAAGGTTAGAAAGGCTGGGACCTTGCAATTCACAGCACTGCACAGATCCACAAGCTCATAGACGCAGCTCACCATGAGAAGGGACAGGCACCTGACAGAGACAAACATGAAAAGAAGAGTGGTGTAGAGAATTCAAGAAAAAGAAAAGGGAACTTAAATACTTGTGAGAGATGGGTATCCCATGTAGCCAGTTTGGAAGATGGGTATCTACATTTTATGTTACTTATCTGTATTTTGATATTCACAAAAGCACCTGTTTTTCAGAGTGCTAAAAGATCAGGATTGATAAAATGACCTCAAACATTCAAAGTCTAATATCAGGCACAGCCTTTGGAAAAGCTCAATCTTACTCTAATTCTGCAGCTCAGCCAGTGTCAGAAAATGCTCTTTGAAGCAGTTTGTATCTTTGGAAGAATTTGACTACTCTGGTTCTTTATCAGTGGGCAGATTGAGGGAAGAAATCCTCAGGTTGGTGGAGTCAGGACTCAGCTTGCGTTCATTTTCCTTATCCACTGTTCTTCCACTGACAGAAAATATTTGCTTGTTGCTATGTGAAGACCTATTACGCAGAAATTTGAGCTTTTTCCTATTAGAGTCAGAAAGCTGATGAATTGCAGATGCAGCATCAAGAAGCCAAATATGCTACTGAAGAGTTAAACCTTTGTTTTGGGTGCTTCAGCTGAAAAAAGGACTGAGTAGCTTTTATTAATACTGTGTATTTAATTATGGATCTGAGAGATGGAAATAAAAATAATAAAAGAAAAAAAATTGATAAAACCCAAACACACCTAAAATTTTTACATCATTAAGATCCTGAGGGAAAACAGAGACGTGTGATATCGTTGTGAGGAGAGACATTTTTGGCAAGTCAGGAACAAATACAAAACCACAGTACATAAAATACCTCTCAGAGACATGAAGTCTCCATGGTATGTAGGTATTTGAGCTCTTCAAAGCAAGGACTGTCTCTTACTTTGTTTTTGATCAGGACTGAAAATGATTTTCAGTTTCCAGGTGGGGTTTTAAAGACAGTTATAATGTAAGTAATGAGCAATAATAACTCCTGAATGTGAATCTGCAGCCCTTGATTATAAGAGAGGTGCTGCTGACTTCGGAGAAGGTTTGCTGGCCATCTGTGGACAATCTAGACATCTGGTTGTGCTCCATGAAGACCAAGTGGAAAACCAGGTTGCCTGTTTTGCATTTAATTACTGCAAAAAATTTATGAGTGCATTGTGATGCAACCTTTGCAAGCGTCAGTGGTGATTAAACTATTGCAATACTGTTGCAATACTATGCACCATGAGACTACATCTTATATTTATCTGGAAAGTACAAATGCAGAATTTGGCAGATTGGTTTTGATTTTGCTTCCAGTATGCATTTCTCAAGGAGCTCATGATGTAAATGCTTTGCTGTTCACTCTCTAAGTTCCTGGGTTGAGTTTGCCCTTTAAATAGCCTGCAACCTATCTCTTTGCTGCCACCTCTCCTTTCTATTCTGGAGTGCCACATCAGAGGTAGGAAGGTTTTAGAGACTCATTTGGAAGTACAGAAGAGGTTAAACCAGGAAGACTTTTCCATGAGGGTAACAGGCTTGTTCCTTGCTCCTAGCTCTGCTTTTGGAAAACTCGAATTGCTAGGAATTAAATATGTATTCAAAGGCCTGTTGATTTCTTAGCCTTTTGAGAGCATAGAAAGATTTGCCAGTGGGGCACATTTAATAAGACTTAATAAGGTGGATGCTTGAGTAATCCCCAGTTTGGGGAGGGTCAGTGTAGCCTTTGTAAATGGAAGCTTAGCTTAACAAACCTGATAGCATTCTCAAGAGTCTTAGGGGCACCTGGATAAGTCATCCCATTGGCCTATTATTGTTAACTTTCCAGAGGCTTTTTACACACTTTTTCACCATGAACTTTTAAGGAACCTAAGACAGAAGATGCTTGCATAGATAAATACTTGGTAATTGTAAAAAATGGGACATATGAATAAATCACCAGTTCTTAGAGTGCAGTGAGGTCAGCAGCGGATTAAGTGTGGATCTGTGGTGGGACCTTTAATGTTCAGTGAGCTGTGACATAAGAAAATTTATTGCTGGAACTAAATTACTCAAACCAGCAAAGATGAAGGACATCTGCAAAGAAATGTAGGAGGTTCTGCTGGATGCCATTCAAGGCAGATAAAAATAATGTGATACAAATGGGGAAAAAAGCCAGTCTTAAATCAACCTGTTAAATGGCAGTTTCTGAGCTGACCATTACCACTCAGGATTGTAATTGTGGGTACACCACAGATGTTTGAAAATATCAGCTCAATACTCAACGGAGGTCAAAGAAGCATGTAAAATAATAGCAGTTATTAAGGGAGAAAACAAAACGGAGAGTATAATTTTGCCATTCATTTAAATTCATGTCTCTCAATTGTTTTAGCTCTGTCTTACTGTGAACTAGAAAAGAGCCAGAGAAAGTCCACAAGGGTACAGAGCATCTTTCTAACGAGTTGTTGCTAATGATGTCATGGACACTGTGTGAAGTCGGTGAAGTGGGTCTGCCCCGGTGTACAAGGCCTTTCCCTGGCTCAGCTGAGGCTATGACTAGGGGTAGCTACTGTGTACTTGTTTTAAACTTGTCCCAGAGTGCAACTGTGAAAAGCACTGGTATTTAGTGGATGTGAGAACAAGGCTGTAAAAGTAAACGGAAGTAATTTTGTTGAAAGTGTCCACTCCACTTCATAGCATCAGAATCAACCCTACTGTAAAAAGATCCAGTTTCTTTCAATTTTTTCTTATTTTTTTTTTTTAAGGGTCTTTCTAAAAGCTCGTTTTCCTTGTTGTTTCTCAGGCGGAAACTAACTCATTACCATAAGCAAATATCATGTAAAGCCTAGGAATAGAGCATGAACCAGATTTTACACTAGACTGCATCTTTTCCTTCCAAACCAGCAAGCTGCAGCTGCAGAAGTGAAGTTTTACGTCTCTTCATGTAGTAGAAAAAGGGAAAAGCTCAGTGCAATCAGCTGTGTCTGGTGAACAGGAGAGACAGAGGACAGAGAGCCATTTTCAAGGTAAAATGCCCTCAGTTAAACTGCCATGATCTAATGTTCCAGATGCAGAGGGAATGCATTTCCCACTCCTCCTGGTTTTATTTTATTTTATCTTTTTCAGTTTGCAGCCTCTCTCTTTTTATTTTTTTTTTTTAATTAATTTTTGGCAGTAACATAACCCCTGGAATCCTGCCATTTACTGCTTTAAAAATTTCTCTTGAGAAGAGGGAGGGAGGCAGGGAGAAAGCAAGGGGTAGAGGGAGTATGAAAACCTAATGGAGCTGATTGCAAGGGTACAAAACTAACATTTTTTTCTGCAAAAGTAATCTGTAATTAATTTTTGTGATGAGTCCATTTTCATGTTGGGCCCTGTGGCAGAGCAGATGACTGTTCCGTAGAGATTACTGGTGATTTCAAAGTAACAGGACAGCTATGCAGAACTAAACATTGGTATTTTAAGGGGTTTCCTTAAAGAAGGCTGTCAGTATAACATGATAATTCCTGAAACCTTTAAAGCGTGAAATGTTTATAGTTAAAAAGATGCAACCATGGAAACACATATGTATTAAAATAAAGATTCTTCCTGTTTTGGGCTGAACAGTATCATAGATGATAAGGGCACAGCATCCTCGTCCTGCCCCAGCAAGATGCACCATCTGGTCTGCATTTGTTCCCAACAGAGATTTGGACCTGGTTTCCACTTGTTGGATTTGGGTTGGAAGAAACCTTTGAAAGTCATCTAGGCCAACCCACCTGCAATGAGCAGGGACATCTTCAACTACAGCAGGTTGCCCAGAACCACATCCAGCCTTGGCCTTGAATGTCTCCACAAATGGCAAATCCACCACCTCTCTCTGGGCAATCTGTGCCACTATTTTACCACCCTCACTGTAAAGAGTGTTTTCCTCACACCCAGTCTGAATCTCCCCTCTTTTAGTTTAAAACCATCACCACTCATCCTACCAAAACAGCCCCTGCTAAAAAGTCTCTCCCCATCTTTCTTACAGGTCCCTTTTTGAGAACTGAAATGCTGCTATTGCAGCTCCAGATGTCCCTGAGCCTTCTCTTCTCCAGGCAGAACAACTCCAACTCTCTCAGCCTTTCCTCATAGGGGAGGTGCTCCATCCCTCTGATCATTTTTGTGACACTTTTCTGGACCCTCTCCAACAGGTCCATCTCTTTCCTCTACTGAGGATGCCAGATTTGAATGCAGTACTCTATGTCGCGTAGAGCAGAGTATAGAGTAGAGCGGAGTAGAAGGGCAGAATTGACCTGCTGGCCATGCTCCTTTGAGTGCAGCCCAAGATATGATTGGCCTTCTGACCTACAAGTGAACATTGCTTGCTCATGTTCAAATTTGCATCCGCCAGTACCCCCAAGTCTTTCTCCTCAAGGATACTCTCAATCCCTTTATTTACCAGCCTGTACTGATACCAGGCATTGCCCTGACCCAGGACCCTGCACTTGGCCCTGTTGGACCTCATTGTACCCTGTGCCTTGGAGCAGATGAAATTGGGATAGCCTCTTCCTGTCCACTTCTTTGACACCCCATGCACCTGCTGCTGCCCTCATCTGGTGCTCAGCATCAGCCTTGTGGAAGCTGAGTGACCATTTACAGCAAGATGGGACTGGTGCAAACTCTTGTGCAACTCTTCCCTGGAGGATGCAGAGTCAAGGAAAAGTTACATGAACCCCTCTCTATATCTGTGTCTCACTGTAAGTTCTGAAAGATAGCTATAAAGCAAGCAGTAGAGATATTTCTGGTCATTGTTTCTGCTTCAGTTGGGAGACCTTGGAAGGGAGGATGTGTCCTCGCACCTTATTGGTAAAAGCCAGGGGTATACATGCTAGCCATTGGGAAATAGTGGTAGTGGTGGTCTGCAATGTTAACAGTTAGGAATTAATAGACTGCCATCATCAGTCATTGCACTGAGCTTAACTGATAGCAGAGTCCATCCTTCCCCATGCTCTGCTTTGTAGGGCTTTCCTGCCTGCTGGTCAGGGCCTCAGTGGCTGCCTGTGCTGCTGTGTTGCCCTTTGTCCAGCTCATCAGTTTCCTACCCTAAAAACAAACCCCTTACAATTAATATTGATCGACACAAGCTTCCTCTTTTTTATTCCCGGCTGTAATTGGTTCACTCAGCTTTTCTCCAGTTGGTTTCAGCTGAAGCCCCAGTTGGGCTGGCCAACTTCCAGGTGCTTGGAGAGGAAATGCAGAGTTTACCTTTGTGTAGCACTGAGTAACAAGATATGCACCCTATGGTCCATATTTTCAGAGGGAAGAGGAAAAGGGGTAAAAAAGGGAAGCCAAAAATTATTCTTGTGTAAAGGATATGGATGTTTTCTGTCTAAATATGCTGCACCATGCACATCCTGATATTCTCAAGCAGGATATTTTTAAATGGATACTGACAGCTGATTTATGCTTGGTACTAAGTTGTTTTTGAAGGGACATATGTGTAAAAGAAAACGTGAAAGACATTATGGCAAAATATAAAAGGAACTGTTGTTTTCTTAAATGACCACATGTTTCTAAAATTTAAACATCTCTCTTTAGTATTGGAAAACTATAGCAACAACATTGTTCTGTTGCACAAGACCTACTAAAATGATGCCAGGAAGAAACAGAAGTAAAATTTATTTTTTCCATTGTCCTGCAGAAGGGGAAAGGAGGCTGCAGGTTGTCACATAGTGCAGCCTCTGCTCAAAACGGGCTCCACCACATTCATCTGGTTCAATCATACTGTCTATCTGAAAGAGCCAAAGGTTACTTTTTTGAGGTGATAGCTAAACTGCCGTTTTAAACTGCAGTTTTAAACTGTACCACACTGCAGGCTGTGAAGCAGCACAAGCCTCCCCTGTAAATCAGTCAGTGGGAAAGTATGGACCACTATAAGTTGCAAAAATACATCGTTGCTCATCTTTCTTGTGTCTCAGGTGCTGATGATGCCAAAGAGGTAGAAGCCAGTGCTGATGATGGTGAATGAGGACTAGCTTTTCGTCCACATATATCTTTGTAAATTCCTGCCTGGACTGTTGCAGGGTGACAGGCTTCCAGCAGCTGCAAGTAGTGCAACATGGGAAGAGCAGCCCAGCAACGTGAAACTGATGGTGCAGAGGCCCACTGACTATGCTTGGGGGATTTTGCTTTGGACAATGTATAGAGGAGTGGCTGGAGTGCATTAGGTCTAGTTTTATCTCAAAAGAAACCAGTTGGTGCCCTCTGGGACTGCTCTTGCCATGGTAAATCAAGGGGTGGGAAGTGGTAGTGCTGTCATGGCACCACCATGAGATGACATGAGATGCTGCTCTCTCAAGCACTAATGTAAAAGACACCAAAATGTTCAACTTAACAGCAGCTGAGCAAACAGTCCCGAGGCAGAGGGGTCCCTGCATAGCAGTGATTCCTGTGCCACCCTGTCCCCATCTGCTCCTAGCATTCAGGTGTTTTGGAGCACATCATAGAATCATAGAATAGTTAGGGTTGAAAAGGGCCTCAAGATCATCTAATTCCAACCCCCACAGAGCTGCTGAGAGCTGCCTTGCCCTTGGTAAAAAATAGTGACATTTACTTCACAACTGCCTGTTTCTGTACATGAGCAGCCTCCACCTTATCTCTGAGGCATTTTTTAAATTCCCAGCATTGTAGCATGCTCTCTTGCTCTCCCAGGCATCTCACATAACTGCGTGCCTCCCTGCCATGCGATGCTAAGCAACTTGTTACTGTATGTCTGAGGGAAAGTCTGGAATAACCTTAATTTTCTATTTAAAAAGCAGCTGCTGGTTGCTGCAATTGTCCAATTGTCCATTGTCCAAATGTCCCAAAAGGAATGCTTTATTGTTGATCTGCACCCTTATGTGCGTAATATTACTGAGGACAGGATAAACCAGATCTGGAGGTCTGTGAACAATACTGCATTGTGAGAAGCTTCCACCTTTTCTTTTGTGGCAGACAGAAAGTGTGTGTCAGTAGAGAAGGCAAGGTTCACAGTTAAGTTTGCCAAGTGTGCATTTAAATTTTTAGGATTGCACCAGATGTGCTTCAGAAAATGGAACATATAGGGGATTTTTTACACAGTTCTATTAAGGGATTAGGAAATATTGGTATCATTAAAATAGACAAGGAAACATATATTAGGCTGTCAAAAAGCATTGCACCCCAGATAAATCCACCATTTCTCTGCCTCAGACTCTGCTTTCCTGTAACTCAGGAGATGTCGAGTACCGTAAAGCAATGGAAGAGTCACTGAGACAGCTGGTGTGTACGGGCTGGCGTTTCACTTTTGAAAAGAGCTTAGACAGGCACATACTGGAAATTATGTCCTTCAGCTATTGTTACCATTCAGGTGGGCCAGAGACCAGGCACCTTTGGAGTTTTCTACTAATTCTTTGGGTTTGTGATGGCTTTAGTGAGGTAAACACAGACATGTTGAGTTACATCAGCTGAAAATCAGGGCCTGAAGTTTAAAAATTGATATTTGGTTAAGATGCTGATTCAAAAATGTTTGATATTAAAGAAAAAAAACCAAACAACAAAACCCAAACAAAAAGCCTTGCTTGTGGAAAATCTTAGGCTGCAAGCAGAGATTCCAGGAGGAATTAAATCATTCAAATTATGTATTTGAAACATAATATTGGTGAATAAAACTTGATCAATTAACCCTTGCTTTTCACATGTGCTATTCATAAGGAGAACCTCTTTTAAAGAAGAAAAAGGTATAAAGAGTATAATAATTTAATTAACTGATAGTATTGCACCTTTGTGCTTTATAATATGATGCTTGTAAAGATCTGCTTTGTCTTGTATCTATCTTGTGAAACAGAGCAGTGAGGAAGGGTGGCAGGGAAAAGTTTAGGTTCTACATGGAAGAGAAGAAGCTCTAGTAGCCCATGAAACTGGAGTGTGGAGACTGTTGTACCGGGTTATGTCTATCACCGATCTAGTCTAGCATCTAGACATCTGAGAGCTGTCAGTGTCAGATGCTTCAGATGAAAGTGCGAGAAACTTGCAGACAAGGGATCATTTTGATTATTGATAGCTTTAGTTTTAAGTGAAGAATATGTTTTAATACTTTTTCCAAAATGCTTCTCCTTCATGTATTCAGAGTTTATATAAGCATCTAGCCCTTTACCAAGGTTGTCACATTTTGTATTTCAGGGTCTGTATGGGAACAGATCTCATGGCTTAATCTTATCTTGTGTGAACATTTTTTTCAGTACCATTCTGATCATTCAATTTCATATAAACCTTCTTGTGAGGGAAGACAAAAACCAGAAGCTCTTTACATAATTTCTTCCTATAAGCCAGTGTTCCGTGTATGTTCTATAGTGCCCTGCTTTTTGTCACCACTATGAGATGAAAACTCTGAACCTTAGAACTCAAAGAGATTAAAAAAAAGATTCAGGAGGGGAAAATTGTTCATATTTTTACTGGGTTGAACTATTCAAAGCACCCAGACAAATACTTAAGTATTCTTCTGGAATAGAGCTTAAACCAGCAAAAGTGAGTTACAAAAAAACGAGTCTTGGCTTGGTAACAGTCTTAAAATCACATAAATTTGGCTTGGATTTTTTCCCCCCATTTGAGAAATTGACAAAACAGTAAAATTCTTGATGACTGAAACATGATAGCAACAGCATTTTGTTTTGGCTTTGGAGGGGAGAGAAGTTTCTGCAGATCAGAATGTTTGCTGTTTCATGAAAAAGAATGTTAGAATCAGATCTTTCACTTTTTCTCAGAATGAAAAAAAAAAAAGTCTAGGTGGGGGAGCCCAAACCAGTGCATATCTTTTTTATACACCTGGAGGTTGCTTAACCTGTCTTACACAAATATACACATGAGAGAATGGGGAAGAGTGAGGAGAGAATGATATGGGTGTAACAGATTTCTTGTAGCAGAGGTGTTTTTGCTATACTTGCAGATTATTTCTAGAACATTGAGATGTTTAAAACACAGCTGTTTGAGGAGCTGGCAGGGACACAAACAGTTAAATTATAATGTTTACTACTCCTGTAGCTTGAAAATGATTTTTGTTGTTTGGAGGGAGGAAGGGATGTTGGCAATTTTTATTTTTGGTAGGATGCATTTGCTGTGAATAGAGGAACAAGGGAATTAGGAAAAGTAGCAAAACAAAAGCAGTCAACAAGACAGAACTGAATAACTAAAAATTTAGACGCCTCTATTTTTTATCTGTCATGTTTCTTGAATCATGTGAACCATTGTAAACTGCTTTTTCACTAGTTATGCAAGCAGCTCAGTAAAACTCAGTCTGTTTAGACTGGATATAGAGATATTCTGGAAGCCAAACTCTCAAAATTTTATTGTTAAGACTCCAGTAAATATTAAGGTTCATTTGAAATATATATACTCTAACAAGTCACTGAAGAGGTCGTACAAAGAAGTGATAAATGCTTCACCCCTGGCAGTGTTCAAGGCCAGGATGGACCAAAGAGCCTTGGGTGAGATGGTCTAGTGTGAGGTGTCCCTGCTCATGGCAGGGGGGTTAGAACTGTACGATCTTAAGGTTTTTTCCAACCAAAGTATTCTGTTATTCTATGACTCTATGACACTGGCTTCTCCAGGGGGTCTTCTGGAGTCATAGTGAAGCCATCTGGGCAGGTGCCAACACTGTGTGTGGAATCAGGAAAGCTAAATCTTTGAAGGTGCTGAGCATATTATATGTCCAAACAAGGACATTTGAAATCTGTTAAATGAATTACACTCCTAGAATCCTTTAATTGGTTTTCTTCATGTTGTCTGTACTGTTCATAATTAAATTTCAAGACATTTCTATTGCTTGTACTTCTGCTTTAGGCTGCACTTGACCAAAGGTAGATTAGTTTTCATCCAGATAGGGGTGCTTCCAGGGAAGAAAACCATATTTGTTGTCCAGACTCTACTGACCCATGCAGTAGTGAATAATACTCTTGTAAGCACGTAACAAATACAAATCAAGAAAGAAAGTGTCCTGACTTTAGTGTTTAAAAAGCATCTTTGTCCCACTAATAAAACAGGTAAACAAAGTGTTTACTTCATACCTCTTCCCTCAAGTTATTGTTATGTTAAACAAGCTTCAGCTGCTGGGAGCATTCATATTAAAAAATGGAAAGGTTTGCAATACAGCAAGTAATAATTTCTGTGAGGTATGAAGAATATTTTAAAGTAAGTGAATAGTTAACTTCATTTTTGCAAACTCTGGAAAGCATATTTAAACTGTTTTGACATGTCCAGACGCTCAGTTTAGAATCATAGTCTTTCCAGACATTACTCAATCCGCCTGACATTGGAGAAGTAGGCTTTGTCACCAATTCCTGATCTAATGTGTTTTCATGCTGAATTCAGAAACTCTTAACTCTATTAATATTGAGTCGTTCATACTAAAAATATATTTTTTTCCAGAGCCCAGTCTATGCCGGTTGACTTTACTCAAGGGAGAATGTGCAACCTGATACAAATGGGAGAGGTTGGGAGTAGAACCATTAGGGGATCCCTCTCTCAGTAATTTCTAACCACTCTGCCATGAGTATAACCTGATTGTTCCAGATATTTACAGTTCTGTCATTGGTAAGAAGTAATTTTTCATGCTGGTTTATGGGAACTCATTAGAGGTTATTAGTGAGTAAAGGTTGCATTCCTGCAAAACTGCAAACCTGCACAACTGTGCTCTTTTAAGAAATCATGTTTGAAGTGACTTATGTCAGATCTGTTTAAAGCAATTTTCGATTTCCAGGAAGTTGGATCTTGGAAAAGGTTTCCTTAGATGTACTACAGAGTCGCAGAGTAGCTGATTCTGGCAGGGATTTATGGAGGTTGTCTTGTCCAACCCCCTCTGCTTGCAGTCAGGTAAAGCAGGCTGCTTGAGACCTCCTCCTGACAGATTTTGATATTTCCAAGATTGAAATGTCACAGCCTCCAGTGGAAACCTGTGCCAGTGTTTGGTCAATGTTGTAGTAAAGAGGTGGACATCAATGTGCTACAGAAACCTCCTGGTTTCTGTAGTGGGGCTGCTTGTACCCTACTGCATTACTCTTTTGAATATTACTGGAGTGGTGGTTGAAGTTCCCCATGAGGACGATGGTCTGCAGGTAAGAGGCATCTTCCAGTTGACCAAAGAACATCTCACCTGCCACTTTAGGCAGCCCGCAGCCATAGCTGCATTGGTTTATTCTCTAATCCTAATTTATGAACTCTCTGCTGGTGATTATGTGTGACCTCTTTCCCATGTTTAAAGTTCTCCACTCCAGGTTTGTCTGCCTGTATTAGTTAACTTGTAAGTAACACAAAATCACGTCTTAATGTTGCTATCACAATTTTAACATGTATTATCAGGTTGAGGTAAGCCCTAGATTTCTTTTTAGCTCCTAACATGAAACTCCAGACTGCTTTATCTTTATTTATACTCCTTTGAGCCTATTATGCTCATTACTTAATGAAGGTGGATGTAAAAATAGTTATGTTTGTAAAATGAAATTGTTTAACAAACACAAAATGTGTAGGTTCCTCTGAGATGGCTCACTGGGATTGTTATTTTGAACAGCCTTTTTGCTGTAAAATCTAATGCTTGGGTGGATTTTACCTCAGTTCTGCTGCTTGAAGAAAGCTCTGTGTGAATATACAGGCATATGTAGGAAGAGGTGTAGGATTTCACTCAAACAGCTCTATCAATGCAAAAAGGATTTATCTTCCTTTCAACATGTGGGTTCTAGCTTCTTTAGATGTAGGACTTTACAAAGTCTCTTTTCTTCCGTCACACAGATTCTGTACTTCTTTTTGTCCCCTGAGTGAGGAGTCACAAGTGATGAAATAGTTTATCTGAGGAACTGATTTCCTCATCCTCTGCTTTCCCTGGAACAAAATGTTATAGGGGAATTCTTAACTATTTCATCTTTTCATGGCTTCAAAAACTCCCCTCAGTTTAATCTCCTTAATCTTCTTTTATTTTGCAACTGCTTCCTGTCGAGGCAAAGAAAAGGTCTCTTCCCACTTGAACAAAGACAATCTCTTTTTTTTTTTTTTTTTTTTTTTTTTTTACAGGAAGTCAGAATAAATGTGCTCTTGTATCATGTTTATGTTCACGTGCTCTGGATGGTGTGCTCAGCACGGTCTGTCCACAGGTACCATGAACCATCTGCTGTGCTGCTGGTGGAGTGAGACCCACATGCTCCTCTCCAGGGCAGGGATGAGCATACAGCCCACAACAGCAAAATATGAGAGAAACCTCAGATGACACACCTCTGGAGACTGCTGTTCCTCTGTGATGTCAGGAATGTTATCTGCCTTCTTACAGGACAGCTGCATGGTAGGCTGGCTGCCACCTCCTACCCTCTTTAATGTGAGTTTGGGTCTGGCTGGTACACCCTGTGCCCAGCTGAAGTTTCAGCCTTTAGCATGGGCGCTTGGAGGGGCCTCTGCAAAACATGGTGAGGAAGGAGGGCTACATGAAGCAGAACCTTGGGTAAATGGCAAAACGATTGCAAATGTGGAATGCTTGCTGTTGTTTTAATTTGGCTTTTCTAACTGCAACTTTATTTATTTATTGCACTTTTCCATGGTCAGCACTGCTGATTATGGTCAGTGTCAGCAAATACAGTATCTACAGATCCTCTGCAGTGTTTTAAGAAATGTGTTAGCTGGACAGAGGACTAATGGGCCAAAAATGCAAAAATGGTCTGAAAGTCTGAAAAACAAAAGGCTTTGCAACCTGATATTTCATTCAGCTCAGCAAAAGCCGCTTAAAGTAAGAAATTAATCCTTTTCCTACATAGGGTGTGTTGTTACTTTGCTTAAAAAATGCCTTGTTAGCACTGGATCACTCTCCTGCCCAGCTCCTGCAGTTGTGGTGTTAGGGAGGGCTTCAAGTGGTATATCACGAGATGCTGAAGTGAACTGTTTGCAGAATGGATGAAAAGGAGCTTTTGGTGAAGGTCGCACTGGCAAGGAGTATTTGTGCTGGACAGCCGCTGTTACGTTTTGCAGAGCTGTAGCTGTCATCTGCTTTTGGCTCCCATGGTGTGTTTTGAAAAGGCAGGTAGCGCAGGACCCTGCCGTGTCAGCAGAGACCTGGGAGTGGAGAGACAGGCGGGGGAGCACTGGTCCCATCCCACAGGGGTCTGGGCTCAAGTCCTTCCTCTGCCAAAGACATCTCTCTGTCAGTAGGGCTTCTCCAACCCAGCAGATCCTGAGGAGCAGTAAGAGGACAGGCAGCAACAAATTTAAATCCACACAGTTACATTAGCTGCTGCTTAGCCATTGCCTGGGTTTCACACAAAAAATAAACAGGCAGCACACCTCGTGTCTCAGGCTGGTACTGGCAGATAGGCTGCAAGGGACAACGGTGGCTGATGTAGGAGAGAGATGCAGGCAGCAGCAAGCAGGGAGGAGATAGGGCAGAATGCAGAGCCAGGGGGATGATGCTGAGAAAAGGAATGGTAGGCATGAGAGTGATGTGCAACACAGTGTGTGGATTCAGTTGGGAGACCTGAACTAGTCTGGAGACATATCCTGAGTTTTCACATCCTCATACTATGGTACACCGTGGTATACACTGATGTTAGGCCCTACATGGCATTTAGCCTATGGATCTCAAAGCCCTATTATCCCAAGTCCCTATTATCCCAGTTATCAAGAAAAGGGTGATGGGAGGCAAAACTTCTCACCTCTGGGGCAGAGATAGGTTTAGCCTCCAGTCTCTGCCTGAGCCACAGCAAGGCACAGCTCTGTGGCCAGTGTCACTCAGGGGCCCAGGACCAGTCCTCAGAAATACAACCACTTGTTTGTTATACTTGTGTCCTGTTCCTCCCCTCCTCTGCTGGTGTTTGCTCCTGGCCAGGGTTGGAGGCAGGGTGTTAGACTTGTTCAGCACACACACAGGTGATGTGTCTTTGTGTCTTTGTACTCTTAGTCTGAGTTATTTTATACTCACAAAGGAGACATACTTACTGTTGCTGTCAGCTTAAGCAGGTCTCCTGTTTTCCGTGTTCCTCTCCAGAGGTTCCGTGCTGGTGCACTCAGTGAGGCTGGTGTTGCCTGCACAAGTATTCACATCTAGCACATCCAGTAGTGACACTGGAACAGTGGGACACCTGTTTTCAGTGTATTATCCATCTCTGGCCAAGTTACTTGCCATGAAATAATTATTTATTCCTACCAAGGAAAACAGGGTCTGAAGCAAGACACAGCAGCCTGTTCACCATTACTATAATGGGCAGGGCTGTCAGATACACACGAGAAAACACTTCCAGTCTACCGACTACAGTTAGACCAACATAACACTCTTCTACACTTCTCTCTCCTGTCTCCTATCTAGTTGTATGCATTTTTTTGCCAGATGATATGGTACTGTGCCTCCCAGGTGTGCTGCAAGCTGGGGATAACTAAAAATAAGGAATGAGATTCAGTGAAAAGGCACGTCCTCCAGCCCAAGCACTCTTTCCGTTTTCTCTGGCCTTCATACAGTTTCAAAAAAGCCCCTGGCTTCCTCCATCCTTATATGAGTGCCTCCTGGAGATTCAGAGGCACAAACTCTGATGATCGTCAGCATAGATCAGCACAGGGAAAGTAAGACTCACAGAAACACTTTAAATACTTTTATTAATGGAAAATAAGAAACCTAATCCACTGTAAGGTGCTCGTGTAACACGGTTGCGATCAGTGCCTTTTTACCCTCACACTGGGTAATGAATCAACATACACTAGAAACATGTTTTCCCCTGAAGAAGCGTGCACCACAAATGTGGCAGAAGACGGTTGGCAGCAGCTTTGTTATCCTTCAGTTACAAATGGGGACCTGAGACACAGCAAGGGTCACCCAAGAAAGGGCTTTAATCCTGTTGTCTTGAGGTCTCGTGCCAGCAGCTCCAATGAAGGAGCATCCTTGTCTCCCTTGCCAGATGTTGCTTTTCCTTACCTGGGCCAGGGTCTCCTCCAGGTCCCTGAGCCATAAATTTGGTGGCCCCCATTCCTGTTACAAGAGCAGCTCTGAAACTGCACTGAATTACAGTGGACCAAGGAGGAATGGGAGCCGCAGCACCATGAACATATGTTGCCCTGATGGCTTCATATCCACATACACCTTCATGTTCAATATTTTTGAGACTTGTGGCCTGTAACTATATATATTTATTAAATACCCTCTGCTAGTCATCCCAATTCTCCCCTGCTTGTGGTGGTTGTTTCCACCCAACCAGTAGCAGTAACCTGAGTGATTATCACTGTGAGAGCAGTCAAGACACTCAGTTGCCTTTGGTAGAGTAAACCCCTCAGAAACACGAGTAAGCAGAAGACAGCTACATGGCAGATGTTTATATATGTGCACACATGCACATATACACACACTCTCCCTCTCTAATTTCTTGACACATGGAGAGCAGCTACACATGCAGTACACTTTGTATTGTACATCAACTTCAAACATAGACCAAATCAGCCGTGGAAATGGCAGCAATTATGGTAAGCTGAAACCAAACAAACTGCAGCAACCTAATAGTTTCAATGGCAGAAAAAAATCCCACAACACCCATCTGCAGGAGCTGATAGAAAGACAAGCCTCAAGGCAGCTTACGGTTTCCTGGCTGTCATCAATCAGCAGTTTGAATACTTGATATAATGAATAATCAGTGTTTGAACTGATGGAAATGACCTTAAAACACACTGGGGTGGGGGAGATTTTCACAGTGTGCATTGGGCAGTGGAAATTGTGGTTTGAATACATTTACATGGTGAATGTTTGTATTACAGGGTAGACTTAAAGCAGGGTGAGAATAAAGGCTGTAGGTCACTGCATGGCCAAAATAGGGATGTGTATATATATATATGAAATCAGAGAAGGAGCTCTGTAGATGACAGCAGAAGTTTAAGTAGATGAACATTGCAAGTTGTTCTTCTCCTGAGGCCTTTATTTATTACACAGATGGCAAAACAAACTGATGAGAAGCAGGAGGGAAGGTTTTCAGTGGGCAACTGGGTAAAGGCATTAAAGCTGTCTTCTTAGCAGTGCATTAACAGGACAGGGAGCAACTCTTTTCTTTCCTGTTTTCTTTCCTGGAAGGAATGTCAGAGACCTACCTGACGTGAAGGCGGGCAGGAGACGGCCACCTCCACCTGCCTCCTTGTTCACACTGCTAGGGGCATTGACAGGGAAGGTGGGCAGCTTCCACTGACTGCAGAGTGTTAGGGCTGCGAACGATAAAAAGGCAATGCAGGGGTGCCTTTGTGTGGGTCTGAAAGGAGGGAGCTGGCTGGCTTTCCATGCTCCCCCCTGCATCTGCTGCAGGCATCCAGGCTGTGAGGAACCTGGCAGGACTGAACTCACCTTCTGCCAAGATTTCTGTAAAATCGTGTTCTGAGCTTCTTTGTCCTTTATAACTGGCCTGGTCACTGTCCAGAAACCAGGTTTCAGAGGAAGCAAACAAAACAAAACAAAACAAAACGCACTGCATTGTTACAGAGATGTTACAGCCAGGACAGTTAGCATGCAGCAGAGGCTTTTCTAGAACTGCAGAGGCATAAATAGGCAAAAGAAATGAGGTGCTGGCTTGAGGAAGGGCTTTTGTTATGCACCTCTGCTCTCTTCCCAGGAACTGCTGCCTTTTAATTAAAAAATGACCTCTTGGGAAATTTGGAACATGGACAGCCTTTTTTTGCTAACAGACCACCACTCACTTTTCCCTCTTTGTGTGGTTAATTTAGGTTAAATTTAAAAGAAATAACTTGAGGTTTGGAATCAAATATCTCTAGAGAGCAGCTCAGTAGTATGGTATGGAACGGAGCCAGTAGCTGGAGAGATCATCTAATTTGAACTGAGGTAAGTAAAGGAAGGCCAGGGAAACCAGCCCAAAACTTTTCTATATGCATTGCTAGCGGTCTGTTTTTTCTACTGCATTGTGTTTTACAATGCAATGTGCGGCAACATTGAATGAATCTAATGTTAGCAGATAGATAAAAATAGCTAAGTTTTTAGGGTGCTCTGCGCTTGGTGACAGGCTCACAGACAGCTGCCCACTGTGTACCCTGCTACCTCTTTTACCCCTCTATGATTTAGGGTGTCTTACTCCTCAGGCAAAAAGGGAACACGTACCTCACATTTACCATGGCAAGCTGGTAAGCTTTCAAGGTACCTTGCAGCAACCGGTGCAGTTTTGAAGTTCTCACTTCTGCTTACCCAAATGTAGCTTGCTCATGTGCCTGGTCACTCTGGTGAAAGCACTACTTTAAAGGGATGGGAAGGTCTTCTGTAGGGCTGGTGAGGAAATAGTGAAGACAGCATAGGTCTGTACTGGTACTGGGAGATACTGTGTTTTGCAGACATAGAAATGCACAGTTTCTTTTTCCCTGCATGCCCACAGATGATACACTGCATCACCATTGAAACTTTTCGAATCCTTTCCTAGTTTACAGTCTGTGATGTGGGGTAGAAAGTGCGAGAGATCAAAGCCCTCTTTAAATCCCCAGACCACAGCAGAAGTGGCTGCACTAGTGGAGAGCCACGCTGCTACACTTCTCCACTTCCAGCCTGACCAGTCTTGGTTGGGTTAAAAATACAGCCTGAACTCTGGGCTACTCAGACACAGCCCTCCTTTAAGTGGAGCTTCTCTATGTTGCCAGCAATGGTGGTGATTGATTTGATGAGGACCACAGACCCTTGGCAAATGGGCTGCGTCTGCACTTGCCAAGCCTCCTGCTGTTGAATTAGGCTGAAGTGAGGTTTCCGCACTGTGGTCACAAAGGACCTGATTTACAGAGAGGCTCTGAACTGACCAATCTGCAGAGCCGGTTTACCTGGTAATTTTAAAGGCCTAAAAAACCCATTTGAAACAGGAAATGAGGAACATGCACAAGTGAAATTCCCCTCCGCTCCCCTGGCTGGCCTTAATGGCTCTGTTTTACCTCTGTATAGGTGCCCTTGATTTTCTCTGTAACGGGTGTTATTCTGTCAGGAAAAAGAGGACGTGTTTGCCCAGACAGTCACAAATGAATGAGAAAACAGAAATCTATATTTTCTTCAATTTCTTGAGCCCATCTGCTCAAACATAGCTATTCCCTGCTGTGAGGGAGCTCAGACATTCTGTGTCTGGCAGGTAAAAGTTACACAACATAGAAAGTCCTAAAATAAATCCTGTCCCAAATGTGTGTAAAGTGTAAACAAAGCATAGGATGCAAAATGTGTTTACAGCAGACAAGAGAAACAGCTCTCTTCTCGTCCTCACATCCTTATCCAGAGGAAAATCAGATTCTACAGGGACATACTGTGCCTAAGGAGGCAGGGAGTGATGCTGGAGAAGCTGAGCACTAATTATCTTGATAATGCACCAAGCCTGGAATGTTTAAAAAATACATGTAGTCTTTGGAAAAACCACAAAACAGATAAAAATATATATGCTCATCTTCCAATCTGGTCAAAAGGAACAAGTAATTCCAACTTCTTCAAAAGTACTCTTTTTCTCTGTAAAATGGAACACTGCAATTCTGGTGAAAAGAGCCTATGAAAACCAAGCGTCACCAGAATGCTATTTTTGTGAAAGAAAGCCTGTTGCTTACTTTACTAAAATCTCATGTTTTCACAGAAATTGTGAGCTTGGCAGGTCTTTCATTAAGTAAATATTTACCTTTCTTACCACAAAGTGTCAACACTGCTTCCAGCCTGACTGTTACTGGGACGTTGACTCATTTTTATTATCTTGGTCAATTTCAAAAAGTAAGAAATGACCACAGTTTAAAATTAGATCTTGTAATAAAAATGAATTAATTGACATATATGTCCAGGCAGCACACACTAGTCTTCAACGCTGAATTACTAATAGGCTCATAAGTCTGTCATTAAGCCCCTAAGCGTATACGCAGGCATCTAGATATTTCTTTCAATTCCAAAGCACAGGATAAGGCACTCATTTTAAGTGTTCAGATTCATCAATGCACACTTTATTGGACCATCAGTCAGGTGAAGCAACCAACAGGAAAAGAAAAGTGTCTGGCAAGCACTCCTGTGGATAAGCATGCTGTAACTGTGATTTGTGGTGACAGGGCTCATATTAGATGCAAAGACATGGAAGCCACAAATATGCTGAGATCAACTACAAGTTTAGTGGATTTTGAGAGGAGTAACTATTATCACCAAATTCCTATCAGCAGCAAGTTGCCTGGGTTTTGCTGCTTATTGCCTTTGATGCTCATAATTCTTCCAGTAAAAACATTTAGGCAGCCAGTGGGAAGGCAGAAATGATAACATGTGATTTAGGTGACTGGCTGCCCACATGAATAACAAAAAGGGAGCAGATTAAATTAGCATTTTCCAAATAGCTTGAAGCACGAACATAATTCTGCCAAAGTATTTGATGCATACTTGCAAGTAATACATTCAGGGAAAGGCAGGTCTGGTTTGTAAGTAATTTGCTGAGGGAAAAAAAAAAGTCTAAGCAACAAGTTTATAATGTAATTTAGGGGCTTAATAATTAAGATAAGCATCTCGTGGGAGATTTGTATCTGTGTGCTTTTGAAAGATCCAAGAGGATGTCCAATTTACAACTTCAGGTTGCTAAATAACTTTAAGCTTTGGTCTTAGTTTCAAAATAAGTATACATTTACCACAAAGAGCTTGACCCAGGTGAGTGCGTAGCTTCATACTTCTTACACGCAGTCCATACAGGTGTGGGCTGCAATGAGACATGCATTATGCAGCATACAGGCCTATATCCCTGCAATTACAGAAACACCGCAGTAAATGATTAAAAGTGGCTTGCCAGAAAAAAAACCCACAATCCCTCCAAAACAGCACCGGGGATGTGAGTTGAAGGGGGAATCTGTATCCCTTTATATCTTGCAGTACTGCATAGAAAATGATTGAAATTAGGCAGGGCAGGGCATTGAGGGGAGTGGGAAGGGGAAGGAGTAGGTTTTGTATGCTATTTATATAAAAAAAGTAAAAAAAAAAAGAAGGGAGAGATTTCTGTTGCAGGAGAAAAATAAGAAGGAAATAGATTCAGTTGTATAGATGTGCTCAAAGACTGAAGAGATACAAGGAGATCATCACTAGAAGAATAACTTAGTTTCTTCGGTAGGTGGAACATACAGTGGAAAGAAAGAAATCTTTCTTTCAGAAAATTCCAGTCTTTATTCTAGATGTTAGTGTTAAAAACAATGTTCACAAAAAGGTCTCAAGAACACAATTGCTACAAAAAAATCCTACAGAATTCTTGACAGGAGTGGTCTGCACACAGAAACACCTTTTTGGTGGCATGCATCCTGATTATTTCAGCATTGCTCCAGCTAATCTTTAACATGCATTAAGGTATGTCAAAGATTAAGGCTTGGATAGGTTAAGGTAACCTGAGCCATGCTATTTAAAAGCAAAAAGAATGTGTATTAAGACTTGTATATTTCTGCCGAATGGACCATCATATAGAAGCAAGCCAAGACAAAAAGATCCAAACATTTGCTTTCTTTAACAGTTGACTGTTTAACAGCAGTTTCTTTCAGAAAGGCACTTAAGTAAGACAGATGTCATAAAAGGGCTTCAGGTTATGTTGCATACACTTTTCTAGCTGCCTGGGTTTTTAAGTCTGAGGGTTCTTTTTTTCTTTTTCTTTTTTTTTTTTTTAATGTTAATTTTTTAATTAAAAGAAACCTTTGTCCTCTAGCAGAAGTAATTTTTCCACAGCCAGCTTCCCTGGAGTGCTTGTCCTTGCCCTGATGAATTCTACCAACACCACCTGGGCTGAATGAGACGCTGTTTCCCCCCACGCGGTGCCAGTGTTGTCCAGTGTGATCTACAAGGAGCCAGGGCTGTGGGCTGGAGGTGCATTCACAGTGCACCAACATCTGGAATTCATTCCCGGCCAGAATGGACCATGAACACAGTAGGCTGACAGGATCCTGTAACATTCCTCCTGTCTCAGCCTTAGCTGTCTCTGATGATGAGAGCTGATTATGAGCCAGATAATGAGAGCACTACTGTGCGTGAAAGCATATATGTGTTTATGTGAATACAGGTATATGCTTTTTTGTCACTGATTTCTTGCATGCTCTGTAGAAAGTGAGCAGAGACATCATGAGGTCAGGACAGAGATGGAGCAGAGTGCTGGGGTGAGGTGATAACTGCCAGCTCCTGGACTGCGATGACCTTCTTTCTCCTGTCTGTTGCAACACATGTTGTCTATTTTCATCAGGGCTTTCTGCTTGGGAATCAACTTTGACCTAGAGCATGTTTACAAGAAGAGAAGCTTCAGCTAACACTGCCAAGGCAAGTGGAGTTATTTTCTAGGTGTTTTTCTTTTCCAATTACTTTTCAAATAGGAGCAGCATCTCTTGAGTTAACTCACCAAAGAGTGTGAAGTTGTTACATCAGTTTAAAATCCCCACATCGTTTAGAAACCTTTGCCAAGGTTCACATAAATATGTATATTTCCCTTTCTGTGGTGTCCCACTGGTCCAGAGCAGTGAACACAAGAATTACATTCGACACAGCAGTGAGAGTCCCACTGCGCATGAGGTGAAGAGGTGGAGCTGCCTGACGAGCCAATGGTTGTCCTCAAAAACAAAGCTGGTGAAATATTTTTCTTGCAGTTCCTCCATGAGAAGGAAGGCTTGAGATATGCGGTCTGGGTGTCACCACTGAACAGTGACAGTCTGGAGAGCAGCAGTGAAACAAATATTACCCAACGGGTTTTCACGGCTGAAATTTGGTGGCATGCCAACGAATCATCATATCTTATGATTAGGGTTTATGACCTATGTGACCACAGCCACTGAATACATCACCAACTTCCTTGTCCCCTCAAGTACCCTGCAGGAACCCCTGCCACTACTCCTGTCCCGTGTGTTGACCTCATAATTGTGCCTGGGAAGGAGCGTGAGAGCAGCCCTGGGGTCTGTCAGGGCCCATTGCCACAGTGGCTCATTGCACCAGTTTTGGGGATATCTCTGAGGTCATCCCAGCATACCCCAGGGGAGTGATGGGAAAAGAAACCAGATACCTTCTGCTATCTTAATCCAAAAGCTTTGCACAGACAGATCAGATGCCTGGTACCTAGTAACTGGAGCTTACCTGGAGGCACGATCCCAGCTCTCCAGTGGAGCTTTTACAATTGAGATGGGTGCACTGCAAGACCATGCAACCCAGCTGCAACGTAGAACACGAAAGAAATGCAACCCCAAAGACAGAGCAGTGGAGAAAGTAGTGAGAGGGACTAGCTGGAGTCATTGCAAGGAACTTTGAAACTGCGCTGGCTTATTCTCAAACACCTTTTAAATGTTCATTTATTAAAAAGCCCTATATCCTAATTTCCCTGAAAATGAATGTGCACGTATGCTGTTAGCTTTTTTAATGATTGCACACAATTTCTTTTTACACACAATAACCTGCTGGTTTCTTTTGGCTAACTATTTACTGATATTTCCAAGAGCTGTAGCTGGGTTATAAAAGGTTGAATGAGATTGTGCTCATGGCTTGAAATGGCAGAAGCTGAAATGTACATGAGTATAACTGCTAGCAGCCATGTGAGAATAAATTAAAATATCCTATGAGAATAAATTAGAGTATCTGATTTTTCTGATCTAAATATCAACCTTTCAACATTAGCTTACACCACTTTTTTTCCTACTCAGAGAAAAAAAGGAAAGGTAATCTTAGACTGAAGCTGCTCCAGAATCTGTTTTGTCAGCCATCAAACAGGTCATTATTCCAGATTCATTATTTTCTATCCCTTCTGAACTTATATTACACATAAATAATAGAAAATAACTCTCTCCCTCCAAAAAAAACACTCTGGCATGAAACTCTCGTAGACTTCCTGGAGTGTGCATGAGCAATAACAGATAACAGTTACTGAAAGAAATATTCTAAACATTTTATAAATTCTGTTAAACAATGTAATTGGCAATAGAAATGGGAAAATGATTTTTAATGTTATATTTTATCTAGTGATGCAGAAATCAAAGGTTTAAATCAAAATAATATGTCTCACTACGGTGTGATGACGTGCTGTTATTTTAGATATCCACTTCAGCCACTTTGCTTATTAGGATAAGGCTTTTACAACAGTTTTTGAACTAAATTCCCATAATCTGTAGTTTACTAGTGTTAAGAGCCTAGATAAACCTGTTTAGTTATGTTTTATAGAGAATTTTTTCTTTTCTGCCAAAGCAAATGTTTGTTTATGTTACTTACTTTTGATGCTTCCTCCTAGAAGAATGTCAGATTGATACAAACCTACATGTCTATGGATGTGCTTGTAATCCTGTTTTTAGATGATGTTCAGTAAAAAGTATTGTCTCATAAATATTTATGTCTAAAATCATAGGCTCAGCTTGCTTTATTTAAATCTCTTCAGTAATTCAAAGAAGGTTTTCATAACATATGATTTAATGTTGTTGACCAGTTACAGGATTCTGAGGTCTAAGTTGTTAATTCAGTTGTTGAAGTGGTTCTCCAAGTTATTGTTTAAGATGGCCAACAGGCAAGAAGTTTAATTTCTGCATTTCAAGATTTTTGAAGATTGGAATATACTTGTAACCTGAAACATGTTTATTTAGAGCCCGCTGGAAATAAAGTGAGTAAAAATGTGCTAGTATGAGCCACTGAATTCAATGGCTACATCTTGGATCAGCAAGGGAACTGTGGCTATGTACTACAAAACTACTCCTGTAATGTTCCTACTGTTTTAAAAGGAGATGATCTGGCATTCAGACTACGCAGAAGAAAAGGATGTCTAGGGGAGAGTAAGTGAGAAAGAAAATTAATTTCAGGCACTGGAACAGGCTTCCTAAGAAAGTGGTTGAGTTGCTGCCTCTGGAGCTATTTAAAAGACCTGTAGACATTGTGCTTAGGGAAATGGTGGGCTCAGCTCTGTTAAGTTAATGGTTGGACTCGATTACCTTAAAGGTCTTTTCCAACCTAAATGATTCTATGGTTTTATGAATAATAGGATTTGGAATTTGCTAGAAAATCAGCATCAAAGAAGATGAAGCCATTAGAAAGTGTCATCAGAAAGTCAATGAAAAGTTCTGTTAGTCTGCATCATGGAAATGTGGGGTTATTTTCATTACTTTTGTTGGATACTCAGTGTTTTACAAGCTGGCAGAGTATTTGAGCTAGGGTTGGAAGGCCATTACTTGTACTCATTTGACACGCACCATGAAGGATCCTACTGAAAACTAGTATGTGATTATAACTGAAGAATTTATCACAGTGTGATAATAGAATAGAGGATGAAGAAATGCCCCACTCACAGCCAGTGACTCTGTTGCTCCAGGCATTCATGTGAAAGGCTCTCTGTCAAGTCCTTCCTTAACATCCAGGTGGACATGGTAATATCTCATTCACCTGGTGTGGTCTGAAAGTAGTGGCTCCTGCTGTCATGTCTTGTTGGGTGTCACCACCTGAAGGGTCAGAGAGAGCTCCTACTGGAAAACATTCACAACTGTTCATTATTTCCTTTTGACTCCAGGCCACAAAGTCTCTCTGCTACCCACCAAGGCAGGATTTGAAAGGTGAGAAAAGGATACTGAGTGTCTGGGATGGCTGGATTCATTACGTGAAATCACTACATACGAACAGGCAAAAAGGGAATTTTTGCAGAGGCAGAGATATCAAGTGCCTGCGAAACAGAGAAGGGTAGGGTTGTGGCTAAAGAGGGATGTGAGAGGCTTGCTTACCTTGGGCTGCAGTCCCCATTGAGCCAATACGACTGAGCAAGAGCAAAGACACAGAGGGAGTAGTGACAGCAGCTGTACCCTCATGCCATTTTGGTACAGCTGATCTCTGCAAACAGCTTTGAGGTTTGCTTGTGTACCATACAAGCTCTGCAAGGATCACACTGTGTTTGAAAACATCTGGTTCTCTGCTGCACCTTTTTTGCCTGGTACAGACAAGCCCTTAAAATTCAGCAGCTGTCAACATATTTTCACAAACCACTTTTCCAGTCTGTCTGTCCTCACAATGTTCTGTCTAATGTGCATGGCAGCAGGTGACGAAAGAACAGTTAAGGGCAGAAACAAAGGCATAGTTTGTTGCGTGAAGCCAAGCAATTATTAAACCTATTGTGGATGAGGATGCTGAGCTACCTGTGTTTAAAAGAGACTTAAGGGAGTGTTAATGCTGAACCTTCGGGCAAAAAGAGCTTGTTTGACAAAGATATCACCTCTAATGCAGTGAATAAGCATAGACATAATGTTAGATGCTATTGACTGAGGCTTTCGGTTTACAGAATTACATATTTTCTCCTCCATAATCCTTCCTTCAAATTTAACAGCAACCACAAAATAGTGTTATGGAATTAAAATTATTTATATTTTTCAGATGTAGTATAAAGCAAACAAATTTCCCTGCTGTCCTTTGAGTGTGCACAGATTATATTCTATACACAGTATGGCAGGCTTAAGGAACTGTTACGAATTCTGATACTTCTTCATCCTCATGCTGAAAATTTGTCTTTGTGTCTTGAGTTACCTGAATCCTTTTCCAGCTGATTCCACTGTGAAGTGCAGGCCATCATCAGAAGACAGGGTTACAAATCCTTCAGCAAAACAGTGTGGACACAGATATTATCAACTGAGGCGAAAGAGGATGCCAGCAATATATTGAGGTAGCAGTTGCAGGCTAAGCTAAATCCCAAGTATAGACAAACGTTTTAGCTAACTGAGCAAGTGGCTAAACCTTCTGTATTTCCCTAAGTTTTAATGTGGCTGCCTCTGTAGCTAATCCCTTGCCAGGATTTCCAGCACCCTGGGTAAGTTGAGTATGCTCTATATGGTTATAAACCTCCCTTAAATGAACAACCCAGGCAAGAAAAAACCCCACTCTCAGGGCAGAAGTGATTAGATATTTTTAGTTTTGTCTTTATTTGAAGAATCAGAAAGAAGGTTGCTTTTCTCCCCACATGTTTGGGCATGCGTGAAGGTGTCGCAGTTGTCACATCAATCGTGATGAGAAGCATCAGAGCTGCACAAAAGAGATCACCAAACAATGCTGTGTTATAACACAGCTGTTGATATTTGTGTCATTTTTTAAAGCAATTGAGACTTCTCACAGAGAAATATATACTTATAGTAATGTATATTCTATGCAAATATTTTATATATTCTAAGCTATTCAAAAAAGATAATACTGAGTCTTTCAAGACCTGCTCTGACTCTACCAAGTTTGTTCTCTTTGCTATTAGCTGCGAACCCTTCCTGACCTCATGAAGAGGAGGAGGAACTAGCTCCACTCAGTAGAGGAGCTACCCAAATACTCTGTGCTCATCATGTGCATACTGCCCAGTGGCAACCATTACAATTGCAATTCACAGCAGTTTTTGAAGATGGTATTTTCCCTGGCTGATAGCACTATTTCTGTGATTCATACTGCTAGAACCCCTGCTCCACTCTGGCAGCTGGCTATCTCTACCCCTTTCAAGCCAGCCTGCTTGCTTATGCAGGTTCAGTTTTGCCAGCACTTTGCTGGTAGCGGCCAATCTTTTGCCTGGAGAAGTTCAAAATTTTGCTACCAGAGTTGGAGCTTGCTCTGTGTTTGCACTGATTAGAAATTTCCAGGCTGCAGATAGACCCTTCCAGGCCCCAGACAGCTGCAGCTCATAACTGCAGCTGCAGTTGTTGCTGCCGTGTCTTGTATCTGGCAAGGAGGAGGATATTAAAATCCCATAAAGATACTATCAAATTAGAAAATACTGTACAGTGTGCTTTTGTTTCTTTTAAGGATGAAGAAACCAGATGAGAGAGGACTTAAGCTCCCTCTGTGCATATATGCAGAGCAGAAAGAAATTACGTTTAACTGACCCCTTGATGATAGGACTTGATATTTGGCTATATTTAATCATGTATGGAAAAGACAGTGAGCTTTTCAACAGCTGCTCTTACTCTGAGCTTCAAGAGGCTAACAAAAAGATTAGGTCTGGGCAGGGATTTACTCCCTCTCTCTCCTTTCTCCATAGAACCTGTTTTTTTCATGACTCAGAATTCCAGAGGGAAAACAAAATAAAACAAAACAAACCACATACTTTACTGCATTCAAAACTTTACTGCCACTTCAATGACGTTGTGGCAGTGTAGGTGAAAGCAGATGGCTGAGAAAGAAAGCAGGCCCTGCAGGTATGAGGGCATAATCCACCAGCTTTGGCATCCCCCATCGGTGGGGCTCATCTTTGCCCAGTGTTGAGGAAAGGTGCTGCTGACTTCCCAGATTAGACTGAATAGCAGCATGTGTTTTTATTCTGTTTCACAGTTTCAGCCACTCTCAGGAAGATTGCTGACCATAACGTTGTCATTGCCAATACCTGGCAAAGTTTTCAGTAGTCACAGTGCCCAGAAGGGTAGGGTGGGATGATTAATGGATGGAACTCCCCTCAGCCTATAAAGGAGTCTCTTTCTGCAAGGAGTCATACCCTGGTATCAGAGTGCTCTGATTTGCCCAGATGTGCCAAAACTCAGGTGGGATGTTCAGGATGTGGCAAAATTGTTACTTTCCAATCTTGGGGTGATAATTTCATCTTAAGCTTTATATTTCTGCAATGCACAACATGTAAACTGCAAATGCAAGGAATGGTGTCTGGTTTCACATTTTAGGTGCGTGTGTCATTCACATTAATGCTAATAGTTATTGTGCATGGGAAGTATCTCTTTTCATTTTAAGCTTCAAAATGAGCCAAAGGAAGGAAGCAGCTCAAAATACTTTCCCACAGTAACACTGAGAAGGCCCAATGCTTGATGTAACAGAGCAGCTAGCACGTCAGCCCTAAGGCTTCTAGGTAAAGCTATAGCACATTCAGGCTCAATTTCTCACTGGAATTCATAAATCTTGTCTCCTGCAAGCATTAAATTATCATGCCATTTGTTAAATTAGTTAAATGCTCTTATTTACATGATCCATGGGAACATTTGGCTGCATATAGGGGTTATTCAGAAACACAACATCATTTATTCTGGTTACAACTGGGAATGCTCACCATGTAAAGGAGTATGTGCAAGACACTTTGCACCTTTGAACAATAAACTTACTGATTTAAATAGTGCTTGTAGTTATGCCTGTAAAACAAGTGCAGTTGTCTATTTCACATCCATGCAGGTACTGCTATGCAGTGAAATGGTATGAAAAGTGTAGACAAGAAATGTCCCAGTGATATTCCGATGTAAATATTTCTGTGCATATCTGCATGTACTCAGATACACACAGGCATTTTGTCTCAGACTGGGAGATTACTTATGTGATTAGCATTTTATGTAAACCACAACTCAGTCTTAACCCTTCTACAAATACCTTTTCATTTATACGTTTATAATTATGAGATCATAGCACTTGTAAACAAAGTCCAGTGAGATTAGAAATAAAATAACATATAATGACCTTTAAACAAACTGGCAAAATTGTATTAGTTAAAGAAATATCTCTTGACAGCTCTGCATAGCCCAGTTCTGGTGCTGATTATCACAGGAAGTTCTTGAGGCCAAAACCATGCCAAGATCATTTAAAAAGACTGGATATTAATGCAGATAAAAAATACCCCAAATGATCATAGTTGGTTATTGCCAAAATATTGGAAGAGTGTTTGACCTCATGTTACCCAGCTTAAAACAATCTCTTTTGTAAGAGCAGAAGGTGGGGCTTATATCAAGAAGTTCGACTCTAAAGCTGTGTTTGGTTGCTTTCGACATTGTCTGCCAGGAAAATATGTGTGTTCTCTTTGAACAGCTTCCTCTGACCACCCCTATAATGTTGCTTTTCCTGCTGATTTTCTTTCAAACAGAGAAATTCCATTCCTGAAGGAAAGAACTTTCCAAAAAGAAGCAATAAAGGATATTGTTACGAGTTTCATCAAATGCTCCACCACAGTGTATTATGAAGTATAAATTTATTTCAGTAATGCATTGAAAGCTTACTAAATTTCTATTTATGCAATACCTACATAGATCAGCTATGAAAATAAATGTTAGAGTCATGCAAAAATGTTTGTTTGTTTATTTCTTTTTTTTGTGGAGAATGGTTTTAAAAATCATCAGTTTTGGATAAACTAGAATAGATATGAACACACCATGTTCAGAGCTTGATCCAAATAGTTGCAGTCCAGTTAATTTTGGGAGGGAGGGAGGGAGGGAAAAACATTCATAACACTTCAGTTTAGATCCCAAACTTGGATCACTGGTCATATATCTAAACTCAGCTTACCTCTAGGGCTGGTGGGAAGAAACGGCACTGAGAGCAGTCAGACATCGGGGGCCTGGCTAGACACTCGGCAAGCTTTGGGGGTGCTGGGGCCTAGTGGTCCGTCCTTGTTTCCTCCTCTCTGTCTCCGCTGCATGCCAACCTAAATAAAACATCCCCACGTGTGGCTCATGGGAGAAAAGAAAGGCTGCCCTTGCCTCTCCAGGGCTGTCCCTGGGATCTCCACCCCAAAGGGAGAACCCCAAAGGGCTTTAGTGGAGTGCAAGGACTGACTGTTTGTGCTTTCTGTTCAAGCACTGGGGCTGCTTGTCGAAGATTCTCAACAATTTTGTAGATTGGTTCACTCAAAATTCATCCAAGTTACGCATAAACCATATGAAATTAGGCAAATCTCTCACCACGTCTCACTAGAGCACCATTTTGCTATGTTGATGGAAGTACTACAAAAACCAGAGACAGGTATAGCTATTTGGTGAATGATTTTTTTCTGTGGCGAATAGCTGTATTTCTTCAGCAATGCTTTCAGTGACAAATGCACAACTAGATTTACAATTTTTAATGATTAATCTCTGTTGCCATACTAATGTTTATTTTACATATTTTTCCTGCCCTCTTCATCACGCGGAATTTTTCTTACAAACATAAGGATGATGGATGTACTTGGACTGGGAATATGCAGAAAAGCAAAAAGGTATCCACAGCTCAGCAGAATTCAATATAAGAAAAAGGTTACTGAAGTTCCAAGGATTCAGTTAAGATCTAATCACCATTTCTAAAGCTTGTTTCTTTTTATCACCTGCTCTTCTGTGATGCTGCTAGCCATTTAGATCCAGGAGGTCAGTCTCTGGTGAACAGAAATTCCCATTGTTAGCAACTCTACCTTTATTTGAGTTCTTACATTTATATATTCACAAACGAGCCCTAGTCTTGGTTTAAAAAATGGGCTGTGTCAATTCTATCTGTGTGACTGAACCAGAATTTAGAGGAAAAAAAAGAAATCCAGCATAGGTTTTACGGTTTCCATCTCTAGTTCTGTTCCTGGAAGGCTGCTGTTATTCTTGTCTCATGCTATTCACATGGCAATCTAAGCCACAACCCAAGTATATGTGAACCCATGGGCAAGTATTGCAAGCTGAGGGCTGTGTGATCACAGCCAGTTGTAAACACAGCACGTGGAAAAGGTGGAAGTACCACTGCCTGAGATGGACTTTCCCTGGCATGACTTCTTTTCTAGAAACAGCCTTGTCCCACCTGCTGTTTCATAGGGAAGCCATACAAGAGGACAGACCCTTTCTCAGCAGAGTGCCTTGGTTGCTCATAGGAAACATCAAAACCTACCAGAACCAATTCAACTTTCCTATAGGAGGCTGCAGCCTTAGACCAGAACACATCGCATGTTCTGCATAGCACATGCAGTACTGACTGCATCCACACCGACTGAGCAATGCGAGTTGTTTTTTTTCTGATAAATGAGGCTTTTGAGTCATTTTACAGCTGTTGCTTCCCACCTCAGGTATGAACATGTGGCCTGGGGATCTTGCTGCCCTGAGAAATGTTGCAAAGCTGCAGGGTCACGTTGGTGCTGTGGGCTCGGTTCACTAGAAAAAAACATGATGTCATTATGAATCAAGACATGACACTAAAATGTGAGGCTGTGAAAGCCTGTCATTTGCAAGGCTGTAATATGCACTAATGAAGTGAAAGAAAGAGCGACTTAGATGCTATGGTGATAATGTGCACTTACCGTATTTCTCTGGGCTGGAAAGAGACCACAACTCTTTATTTTGACAAGGGATAATATACATCTTTGAGAGTGACTATGAAAGAAAGTTTAGCTAGACATGTCATGTAGTCCAGTGTGCAACAGAAAGCGGCCAACATCTGCTGAGGTGTCATGTTTTATTGTGCGAAACACACAATTCAGATGTAGCAGCAATCTTTGCAAGGGTCGCACCACTTGAGTGGAAAAACACCACCTAAGGTAGAACACTGTCTCTCTATTTAAAACAGAATTAAGAACCAACAATGTATTATTCATGCTCTTTAGTGTATCCAGAGCGTCTTGTGTGTTTCTTTAACTGCTATAAATACAGATTCAGCTTGCCACACACAGAGCACTTCATCTGAACCTCGTCAAATGAGTACATTATTTACATTGCATCCCATCTTAAAATGTGGCCTTCTCTTTTGTGCCTGTAAGTACTGCAGCAATGCCACACCAGTGCAAGGGTGGGTTCCTACCATTTGCAGACCAGGTTCTTTCCTGACTACTGTGATGTCAAATGAGAATGCCTTCCTTCTTACTACAAGCAGCATTTGGACTTTCTATCTTCAAAAAGAAAATTAGTGTCAATATTTTTATAAAGAAAACCTGAGGATGTCAACTGGATTCAATTAACCAAGTTTCCCCATTTGTCTTCTCTTCTCCTGCTCCCACCACCCCTCTTCTGTATGAGCAGTGACTTAAAGCCATGCATGTAATTATCTGACAGCTATTTCAATAATACAAAAATAAATTAAGTAATCCTTCTCCCTTTTTGTGACCAGAATCTTGCGCCGAGTCTATAGCTCCTTCCAGGAGTGTGAAGCGTAGATGTTATTACCATTTTTAGCTACACTAAGTGGCTTTTATTTCTTTTCACAGATACACAAAATGCAGAAGACTGTTTGTTTCCATTTCTTTTTATTTTTCTCCAAGTGTAAAGTAAACAACTCCTTTTACATCTCTTGCTGGTTAGCAGCCAATGTAAATGCTTATGCTAGGAGAACAAGCCCATTTCCTGCCGTTAAGGCTTTTTTGTTTATCCTAGGGCTACTCACTGCCACTGCCTGCCCCTGACAGACTATTAACCCCTGTTTCTAGCAGGCATACCAGATGTGGGTTTCTTAAACAAATTATTGGTTATTTCACCACATGTCGTTTTTGCAGTTAAGTGTTTCCAGCCTCTCAGAACATTCCACAGAAATAACATCACATTTTCCTCCAACCTGCTAATTAGCATAATTATTTATCAGCCTGGAAACCACAGCTAGAGTTTGTTAAGCAGCAGACAGATACACACTGGACAGTGGCCCAAGAGGCTTGAAAGAGCGATGAGAGAAGGGAGCCTGTGGAAGCCGACTGAGTGGCTGTCAGGAGGCATGCTGTTTGCATTTCCCTCCACCACCTTCTTTGAAGAGCATTCCATCTGATAAGACACATCCCTTTTCATGCTGCAGGCAGAGGGAGTTTCAGAGTTACTTGCCTGCCAAGATCTACTCAGCTGTAACAGGGAGAGCTGGCTCCAGATGGTCACCCCAAAAATGAGGTGATATGAGAAATATGCAACCTTTGCTATCCCTGGCACAGTCCAATCCTCCATCTGCATCTGTTAGCTCTTTGTGCTCACATCTAATCTCCCTCGCTGAAAGCAAGGACAAGATTCCAACCTATACAAGGCTTCTAGGATGTAATTTCTTCAGTCAGCACATGAAATAACCAAGAGGGCTTTTGTCCAGTGTTGCGCATGCAGTATTAATCCTCAGGTCAAAACTCATAGCACCTTGCAGAATACATTGCGAACAGCAGGTCCAAACTGCTCATCAGTGACACATGGAATGCGAAAATGCACAGGTGACCCCATTTTTCAATCTGCAAATGCAGATGCAGATGGTCTGTATTGGCCTTGAGCAGATTAATCCTCTCTTGCCCCTACGCCTCATGTGAGTCTAGTGCTAGAAGTGTTTGCATAGGTCCCTGTGTGGGGTGGATTGCACTCAGCCTTTGAAAGGCTAGGCACTGTAATTTTCTACCTGAATGTTTCTATGCTGCTTTTATAGCTGCAGCAAGGCCTGTATTTCTGCCAGCAGCTACGCTGTTGTTTATGTGTACATGATAATTGACAGGATTTCATGCAATAATTAATAGCAGCAGTATGGAACAGAGCTGGATATGTTTCTGAGTGGCTGCATTTGAGCTTGGAGCTGCACTGGATTTCTTTTGGGGTTTTTTTTTCAGTTAGACTTCAGAAAAATGTAACATAGACAAATGACCTAGAATGTCCTGTGACCGCAGGTCAAACTTGCTGGTTTTCCTAAAAAGTATTCAAGACATCCAACTACATTCCCAAGCTCTCCAGTCCATTTGCAAGCCTATAGACATACCTGGGAGTGTCCAAGACTAGATTGCTCTGATCATACACTCCCATCATCAAGTGACCTGCAAGCTCAATTCACCTTGGCAGACAGTAGACGCAGGCAGCAGACTGGCATACATTAAACCAATCTGTCTTCCATAAAGACATCTTCCTAGCTATTTTCTTATATCTTGGATTTTATCTTGGATTTTATCTTGTATTTTGTCTGTGTGTGAAGAAGAATTGAAGGTTTTGGGTTTTTCTCCAGAGAAAAAAATACAGTTCTGGTATTATTACTCATCATGAGTACAAAGCTCTTTAGCTGTATGCTCTTTATTATTCCTTAATATGTTCTTTAATATACTTCAACATCCTGGACAAACTCAAAACACATAAAAGAAGACTACAGAGGGTGGAAGCAAGGGTGGGCAGCCTGTGAGGAACACAGAGAAATAGTCCAAGCTGCCAAAGACCAGGTTAGGAAAGCTAAAGGCTTCACAGAACTCAATCTGGCCAAGAACATTAAGGGCAACAGCAAAACCTTCTTTAGGTACACTGGGGCTAAAAGTTAAACAAGGGAAAAAGCGAGCCCCCTCCAGAAGGGAAGAGCAGACCTGGTCACCTGGGACATGGAGAAGGCTTAGATACTCGATAACATTTTTGCCTCTGTCTTCAGCAAGACCTTCAGTCACAAGGGCCAAGAAGGCAGGGGCAGGGACTGGGAGGATGTAGGAGAACCACCCGCTGTAGGAGAAGATCAGGTTCATCCAAGGAAGCTAAAGGTGCGCAAGTCCATGGGACCTGACAAGATGCCTCTGTGGGTCCTGCAGGAACTGGCAGATGTAGTTGCCAAACCATTATCCATCATATTTGAGAGGTCGTGCCAGTCTGGTGAAGTTCCCACTGACTGGAAAAGGGGAAATATAGCACCTCCTTTCAAGAATGGAAAAAAGAAAGACCTGGGGAACTACAGGCCAGTCTGTCTGTCCTCAGTGCCTGGCAAGATCATGGAGCAGATCATGGAAACTGTGCTAAGCCATATGGATAATAAGGGGGTGGTTGGTGAAGGTTTCCATAAGGGCAAATCATGCTGGCTGTTATGGTGGCCTTCTATGAAGGGCTTACGGTACTGGTGGAGAAGAGACGAGCAACTGACCTCATCTACCTGGACTTGTGCAAGGCATTTGACAGTATCTCACATCCTTGTCTCTAAACTGGAGAGGCATGGATTTGACACTTGGACCAGTCAGGAGATGAAAAATTGGCTGGATGGTAACACTCAAAGAGTTGTGGCCAATGTCTCGACGATCAGGTGGAGACCAGTAACGAGTGGTGTCCCTCAGGGGTTGGTGTTGGGACCGGTCTTGTTCAACATCTTTGTTGGTGACATAGACAGTGGGATTGAATGCGCCCTCAGCAAGTTTGCCAATGACACCAAGCTGTGTGGTTCGGTTGATACGCTGAAGGGAAGGAATGCCATCCAGAGGGACCTCAACACACTTTGAGGTGGGCTGAAGCCAACCTTATGAAGTTTAACCATGGCAAGTGCAAGGTCCTACGGCTGGGGTGGAGCAATCCCAGGCACAGCTACAGATTGGGCAGAGAATGGATTGAGAGCAGCCCTGAGGAGAACTTGGAAGTGTTGGTTGACAAGAAGCTCACCCTGACTTGGCAGTGTGCACTCGCAGCCCAGAAAGCCGACCGTATCCTGGGCTGCATCAAAAGGAGCGTGACCAGCAGGTCGAAGGAGGTGATCCTGCCCCTCTACTCAGCTCCTTGGGGAACCCACCTGCAGTGCTGTGTTCAGCCCTGGGGCCATCAACACAAGAGGGACATGAACTTGCTTGAGTGAGTCCAGAGTATACCCATGAAGATGCTCAGAGGGCTGGAGCACCTCTCCGATGGAGACAGGCTGAGAAAGTTGAGCTTGCTCAGCCTGGAGAAGAGAAGGCTCAGGGGAGACCTTAGAGCAGCTTCCCAGTACCTAAAGAGAACCTATAAGAAAGTCGGAGAGGGACTTTTTACAAGAGCATGTAGTGACAGGACAAGAGGGAATGGCTTTAAAGAGAAAGACAGCAAATTTAGATTAGGTATTAGAAAAGATCCTTCGCTATGAGGGTGGTGAGGCACTCGTACAGGTTTCCCAAAGAAGTTCTCGATGCCCCATCTCTGGTAGTGTTCAAGGCCAGGCTGGATGGGGCTTTGAGCAGCCTGGTCTAGTGGAAGGTGTCCCTGCCCATGTCAGGGTGGTTGGAACTGGATGATCTTTAACCATTCTGATCTCAAACCATTCTGTGATTCTATACTTAAATAAAACAATGAAATGGTTGTGTTAACGCTGGCATGCACTATGATATTGAATCCTGAATGGCCCATTAACTTTAATTTTCTTTCTCTTGTTTGTTTTTTTTTCTGCACACTGACAAAACATTTAAAAAAATTATAAATTAAAATCATAGTCCAGAAATATCTCCTCTAAAGCTTTTCAAAACTGGTAGAAAAATATCTACCTTGATCGTAAACCTCTGACTTGGATGTCTGTTTTTTTGAGGGGCTGGGTTTTGTTCATCTTTTTGTAGACTTTAGAAAGCTGAAAGCCAATACACATTTAGAATAAAAACACAATAGAACAGCAGCTGGTGGCAAACCCTAAACATTCCTCAACTCCTGTTGCTCCAGTAAGATATTCGACAAGTAAGGTTGCAAAGTTTGAAGGAGGCACTGTGTTACTTGATGCAGTACAAATAACACTCTTAATTAATACTCTATTTATTTGTGAAAGCTCCTAAAAAATAGTTCACAATATTTAACTCTTGCTTCTCTCCAAGAAATCAGACAGGCAGGCTGAGGAGCTTCCACTGGGACAGGGGAGCTGGTTAATCAAGTTCCCTGGGACCCCCATGCCATCTAGGCACTGCACCACTAACACAGCTTTCTGCTTTCATGCTAACACTGGTTCTTCCCCAGCAGTGCCAGTGGAGAATGGGGCATGCTGGCTCCAGCAACATGTGCTGGCTTGTGTTGGTTTCATTCTGACCCTCAGAGTTATGTAAATTTCTTTTGTGTGTGTGTGCTTAATTTAATATATGTCTGAATCTCCACTGGAATGCCCGAGCCCAGCATTGCTGCAGCAACTGTGATGAAAAACAGTGGCTGCACACATCAGTTTGTGGCTGGTGCAGGAACTCCAGCCCCATGTCCTGGCATCTATGCTGTCTGCAGCATCCTCCCCTTCCTGGCTCTTTTCTAGACATGCTGAGGGCTGTGCTTTATGGCTTGTTACGCAGTTAAATGCTTTCCAGGGGGGTGGGGGGGGGGGGGTGGGGGGGGGGGGGGGTGTTTTGCAGCCGAAGTAAAGGTGAGATCTTACTACTAATGGTCTTGTATGTTGCTTTCTGCAGCACCTTGCCAATGGGTGAGAGTGGATGTGTCACATGCCCTGGCTCTCAGTGTTCAGGAATCTTAATGCAAAAGGTAGTAATTTGTTTGTGATCTCTAGATAGACCTGATTTTAGCATTGAACAACACCTTCCAATGTATACAGGAAAGCAGTGGTTAAATTGTATGAAAACTTGAGGAATCACTATTTGCAAATTCAGGGGGACTAAAGAAAAAAAGAAAACATACAGTCACAAACATGGTTGTGCATGTACTGCTTTTGTGATCATTTGCAAAGTCTGCACTACTCAGCAATCACCAGGGTCTGTAAAAGAGTGTGAAATATTTCCTTCTGTAATACTCATCATCACAGACATGTACCAAAATAACTGTGTGTCAGTCAGGGTATGGAGAAGTGTTATATTGGGGTGCAAACTCTGACTGGCAACACTTTTCTGGTCAAAGCCCTTAGGAGTAGATGTGCTTATGCCAGCAAATTGATGCTTCTGCCAGAACTGTTCATTTACTCAAAATATGAATTTGCCACTTCTTTAAAAGCACAGTAACTTTCTATGTTGGGCATGATTTAGTAAACTTCTGCCCATGCTGTAATGAATTCCTAATGTAATTTTCCATAAAACTTCTTCCAGTGTTTGCTGTGGACTTGTGCAGTTACGGTAGTGAGTGCTCAGGGACTCATAACAGTGAGGCATTCTTATCCATCAGGTTGTCTGTGTTTATCTTATTGTATTCTACTATATTGTATTTTCTTTCCTGCAAGAAACAGAAAACACAGTTCGGACAATAAGGATAAAAACCTACCTAGGTTGAAAAGTATGGCTTCACTATGTTATAGCATAACTCTGTATTGAGAGATCTAGAAGAAACTGAAGATACGTATGATATATTGGGGAAAAGGATTCCAGTGTAAGCTACCTGTTAAATCAAATCTCTGTAGCAACAGTTTTCTGATAATCAGCCTATAGACCCCTGGTAGTCTAGACACCTGTATTGAATGCTCAGAGGGGTGATATTATCTTTGTAGCACTTCAGTTCGAAGTTAAATAAAGATTAATGTGAAGAGACCTCCTTAGAATAAACATCAGGATCACTTTGTTCTTCAGCAGTGTGCCTGGGCAGCCAAGAAGCCCAGCGGCATCCTCTCCTTTATCAGCAACAGTGTGGCAGCAGTGCCAGGGCAGTGATCATCCTGACATACACAGCACTGGTGAGGCTGCGCTGCAAGCCCTGTGCTCAGTTCTGGGCCCCTCACTACAAGAGAGACGTTGAGATCCTCCAGCAAGTCCAGAGAAGGACAACGAAGCTGGCGAAGGGCCTGAAGCGCAAGTGTGATGAGGAGCAGCTGAGGGAGCTGGGGATGTTTGGTCTGGAGAAGAGAAGGCTCAGGGGACCTTATTGCTCTCTGCAACTGCCTGAAAGGAGGATAGAGACGGGAGGTGGCTTGTCTGTTCTCCCAGGTAACAAGTGATAGGACAAGAGGTAATGGCTTCAAGCTGCACCAAGGGAAGTTTAGACTGGATGTTAGAAAAAATTTATTAATGAAGAGAATAATCAGGTATTGGAACAGGCAGTACAGGGCAGTGGTGGAATCACCGTACCTGGAAGTGTGCAAAAACTGTGTAGGTGAGGCCCCAGTGACAGGGTTTAGTGGTGGTCTTGGCAGTCCTGGAGTAACAGTTGGACTTGATGATCTCAAAGGTCTTTTCCAACCTAGCTGATTTTATGATTCTACTGTTCTTCATCTGAAGTGTCTCAAAAATTGCTTAATTTTGTAACCCTCCTTAGAAGAACGTCTGAGTGACGCAAAAATGCCACAATGACATTTCACCTCATCACCTGAAGTGATGAAACATGAAGCATTCAGGCGTTTTGTATTATTGGTAAAGATTTCAAAATACTCATTTTCATGACCCATGTGAAGAGAACATAAGGTCTCAAAATTAATGATGAATTTCACTTAAAATTTAGGAGTTTTGACACCTTTGCTATAATTTATTTTAGCCAACAGTATGCATGAAAAGATCTCACATTCATACAGGAATTGATGGGAAATCTCATCTGAATTTCATTAGCTCTGTCCTGGCCTAATCCAGGAAGATAAGAAGAAATGGTAATAAGGAATAAGTTCACTGTGGCCAGTTTCAATGCACTACTTTGATTTTGGGGTTGGATCAGGGCTAGCTCTTACATTCTTCTGAATAGCTTAAGGGCTAGCAGGAAATTTGACCCTATTCCACACAAAGATGCAAGAACAAAATCCATTTCCCATGTGAAAAGAAATTTAGTGATATTTCCATCCAGAATCGTAAGGAAAGTATAGGTTTGTTGGGCAAAGACCAGAGGCATGAGAGACTTCTGCCAGAAAAAAAAAAAAAATTACAAAAAGCTTTTTATTTCAATCACAAGACTAAACTCATCTGAAGTTCAGAAATCCTTTAGAAAATTTATGGTGTATTTGGGCTAGCCAGAAAAAAAGTCAGAACAGATTTTAGGACACGGTAAAACCATTTTGTGGATTTTAAGGAGCTGTATAGCTATCTTTGGTATCTTTCTTACAGTAAAGTAATATTTTCTAGAATAAACACATCTGTCATGCTTAATTACATTTTCTTACAACCATAAATCTAGTCAAATTCTGCATCTGGTTATGCTGGGGTAAATTCAGAATGAAGCCTGTAAACTCAGTAGAATAGCCTATAAAATCAGCTGAATTGATTCAGATTCGCCTACCGGTAATTTAGAGAGGTTGAGCACATTTGGCTCAAATCTTTGTGAAGCAACAGTGTGTAAAAATGGGAAAACAAAGTCTTGCCAAATCAATGGAGTGACTCAGAAAATATTGCCATTGAATTATGGTCCTCTAAGCAGGTTACTCGCTCCAACAGAAATGCTCTCTACGCTTGCATTAAGACAGAAACAGCATTTTTACTTGGATTCTTGCAATGACCTCAATGTTAAATCAGGTTTCTGAGGCAGAAACCCAGCATATTTCCTGAGGTCACTTTTTCTGCAGGACTTGGACAGCCTCTGCTTTGTGTATATACTTTTTAAGAAAAAACTTTCATGTATTTTCAGGAAGTGATATCACATGAACATGCTGGTAAAATTAGCCCAAGGCTTTTACTCCATTTATATACAACAAAAGAAATCTTTGTCACTAATTACTTACAAACTTATTATTGGTCCCTTGTAACTGCACAGCCAATGATTATAGCAGAAAAACAATAATTTTATGTAGTCGTGACTAAATACCAGCACAACCTTCATATTATCAATAATCAGTGTAATAAAACTGGCTTATTGTTCTAGAATTAAAAGGTCCCAGTATATACTTGATGCTTATGTTAACTGGAGCTCTGTTTCAGCTTAATATCATTTCTGGGAATACTGACATAATAAAAAATTACTGGCTTTCATATGATACACATATGCCAGAAGGGACAGTCTCTGGTTTTCAGGCTGTCTCATTAGTAAAGTTGGCCTCTTCAAAAGGGACTCACATTTTAATAAATCTCAGGGCCTGTGCCTTTTTTTTTCTCCAGAGAACTTTCAAAAGATACCAGGCACATACAACATATCACCCTTTTGTTTTTCCCTCCTCAATACTGTGCAACAGTTTCTTATTACGAAGCAGTACAAATGAAGATTCCTTGAAACATATATATATATATATATATATATACCATACATGAGACAAATAACGTTGGTTAAAAAAGTAGAATTGCCTGTGGAACACCTGGGTCGGAGCAATCCCAGGCACAGCTACAGGTTGGGCAAAGAAGAGATTCAGAGCAGCCCTGCGGAGAAGAACTTGGGGGTGCTGGTCGATGAGAAAATGAACATGAGCCGGCTTCAGTGTGTGCTCACAGCCCAGAAAGCCAACCGTATCCTGGGCTGCATTAAAAGGAGCGTGACCAGCAGGTCGAAGGAGGTGATCCTGCCCCTCTACTCTGCTCTTGTGAGACCTCACCTGGAGTATTGTGTGCAGTTCTGGTGTCCTCAACATAAAAAGGACATGGAACTGTTGGAACAGGTCCAGAGGAGGGCCATGAGGATTATCAGGGGACTGGAGCACCTCCCGTGTGAAGATAGGCTGAGAAAGTTGGGGCTGTTCAGCCTGGAGAAGAGAAGGCTGCGTGGAGACCTCATAGCAGCCTTCCAGTACCTGAAGGGGGCCTATAGGGATGCTGGGGAGGGACTTTTCGTCAGGGACTGTAGTGACAGGACAAGGAGTAATGGGTTAAAACTTAAACAGGGGAAGTTTAGATTGGATATAAGGAGGAAATTCTTTCCTGTTAGGGTGGTGAGGCACTGGAAGGGGTTGACCAGGGAGGCTGTGAATGCTCCATCCCTGGCAGTGTTCAAGGCCAGGTTGGATGAAGCCTTGGGTGAGATGGTTTTGTGTGGAGTGTCCCTGTCCATGGCAGGGGGGTTTGAACTTGATGATCTTGAGGTCCTTTCCAGCCCTAACTATTCTATGATTCTATGATTCTAACTTCACCCTCTGTGCTTGAACTTTGTGCTGACCTCTCTTCTTCTGCAACATCAGGATGTTTTCTGTAGTGGATAAACCCCTCTTTGATAAATTCAGTCCTGCAATGGCATTTTCTCCAAATACATGGGGCAGATCTAGATTTATTTTGGGGAAAGGAAATGCTTTAATTTACACTTACCTTGCTTTGCAATGCTGAGACAGGTCTGGCAGTGAGTATGGTAGTGTAGGGCAGCTTTTCCAGAGAGGTCAGCCAGGAAGCATGCCTGCCAAGGCGCTGAAGCCTTTGCTGTGCCCAGAAGCCACGGGCATGAGCACTGCCACATGGCAGCTCCCTTGGCTCCCAAGCATGACAGCTGCTGGGAAACAGGCAGCTCCCACCTGCAATGCCCACCAATGTTCATGACAGAGAGGACAAACAGCTCTTGGAAGTGGAGATGAGCCCATGCAGCCTTAACTACTCACCTTCACTGAGTGCCTGTCAAATCTGGTAAGACACAGCACTATCTAATGGCTTGGGCACAAGCCCACCGCTCCACACTGCTTAATTTTAAATTCTGCCTCTGCCATGGTGTTGGCATGTGCCCTATGGTGCTAAACTGTCTCTGTGGGTTCTCTGTAGGCGTAGTAATCACTTGTATCAGGTTGGGAAGGAGGCATATGAAGAAGACACCTGTCATTTCTTAATGACATTGAAGAAAGCATGAAAATGAAAATGGATTCCGCCTGTGTTTTGCCACTTCACTGAAACCAGGAGTTCACTTTGCATGTCTCCCCACACGACTTGCAAAAGGGGAACTTGCAGGGGGGGATTAATGTCTGCAAAGCTCCTCACTGAGACAGTGGCAGAGGAAGCTCTCAAAGTAAGCAATTCAGGAAGGCTTTTGTTCCTGACAGATCCATACCAAATGGGGACAAGGGAGATGCATGCCTGGAGGCAGTCGTGTGCCTGTCGGGATATAAGTTTGACAACATTATGTTACTTTAGTACTGCTATAACTTTAAGGAAAAGTTACTTCTTTACAGCTGCAGGATAGCTATCTATTCGGGCTGAAGTGAGAACAGTAAATGTCATTTGCTGAAAATACTCCAGTTACTTTTTCCTTTCTCCTCATGCTGCCCAGTTTAGTAGCATGAATCAACACGAATGCAAAGAGATTTGAGGTTTGTCTGACAAAGTTTATTCATAGTATTCAGGCAGTAATATCATGTTAATCAGAAGTGTGTTACTGTATTGCTACTCTTATATGCAGTGGGAAGCTGCATAAGCACTTTCATTTAGGTCCCCTCCAAAACATTCTCAACCCCTAAAAGCCACTGCTGCCTTTTAGATTAAATAACAGAACCAAAAGCAGTAATGAAGAAAGCATGTAAGCATGTGCTTGCAGTTAATGACTCTACACACATGCCGAAAATTAAATGTATACTCAGTGTTTTCCTGGATGCAGGCCAGAGAAGGCAGCTTGCAGGACAAAGTCAATAATGAGCATAGTATACAGCTCACAGCACACCGTGGGGATCTTTTTTCTTCTCTGCTGTCTAACAGTTTTAAAGGGAAAGAGTGCAGCCTTCCTTCAGTGCACTAGTGTTCTGCACAGAAGGGAAGGGTGACCTTCATCAGGGGTTTATGTCACAAATCCTGAAATGAGAGTCACATGGCACAGTTCTGGTAATGGCAGTACGTTGACACCCTGTTCTCATAGGCAAAAGCTATACCCCGTACTGAAACAGAGCAAACTGGGGTCCAGCTTTGCTTGTCCCCATCGTACCATTTTTCAATGTTTCTGCATTTCTTTTGTTTGGTTGTACGTGTATAATGACATACAAATTGCCAGTCACAAAGACTGGTGCCCTCTCCTGTGCTCCCCTCATCCCTCATGGGGTTGGGCAATAAAAGCGGAAAGAATTTGTCCATGCTTTCCAGAAACATTGCAAACAATTAATAAGTGTGGGCATTTCTTGCTCAAAATAGAAACGCCGTTGGTCTGGATCTTCTTTCTGGGGGATAAGGAAAATGGAAATTGTTTTGTTCATATCATTTCTTCTCCACTAGAAAAGAAAGAAAAGAATAAGTGCAGCATTTCAGCTTTTGATTTAATTGGTTTTCTCTGTATTATTATTTCAATAGATTATGGATTACATGAATGATGAAAGCATGAGAATTTGAGAACCCGTGTTTATAAGAAGAGCCAGTATCTCTCTTTCCCAGTGCTTCTTTGGGTCATTCCTTTGTGTACAGTTATTCACATTTATCACAGACTTTAGTCCCACAGAAAATAATGCAAAACAGAGATCTAATGCATTTGTGCACAGGGAGAAACAGCATGTAAGGAAAAGATATGGGATTTATATTACTTTTTTGATCCATCCGTTGACTTCAGCTGCACTACCCAGTTTAACCAAATCTTAACCAGGATTATGCTGTGGGGAGGACACAGAGATCAGGTGCCTGGCTGATGCTAGCCTCAAGTTTAGGAAGCTGCACAATGCACGGCAAATACAATGCACAAAAGTGAGATCAATGGGAAAACAGGAAGAGAGGGAAGGATGCCTATGATTCCTATTTTAAGAAAATAACAACTGGATCGTGTCATATACAGCAAGGGATCATGTCCACCTCTATTTTCAGTGTCTGCACATGTCTGTTTGTGGAAATTGCCTCTGAAAATTCCAGGCCCAGAAACGGAAGAGCAGCCATGATGCAGAGAAAAATCCCTTAAGCCAGGAAGAAGCCAAAGCACTGTCCTGTGGGCTTGACAAGCACCAAGAGCCACCCTTCTCTGTCTTCATTCAACCCCAACACTTTTTCCTCTGCCTCAAACACAAATAGCTTTGTCTATTTAACCTACCTTCCTTCTGCTGTAGTGCTGAGGACCCATACAAGAGGTAGTCTCAGACAAATCAAAGTTATTCAGACTACTGACAAATTTTTAAATGCAAAATTACTCCAAGGACAAATCTCTGTGATTTACAGGAAGCGGCTGCAGAGCAGGTGATACTCCACTTCTTTTCTTAGTCTGATCTGGCAGGCTGAGAACCAACATAATTACAAATAAATAAAACATCTCAGCCTGTAGTTGCATTGTCAGGGCAATGCTCTTCTACTTCTGCTGTCTGAATACTCTTTGCATGTTTATTTCCCTCCTTTCTCTATCCAATTGCTTGAAGTGTGCTGGTGATCATTTTGAATAAAGCCGTTATACATCAGTTGTCTTAAAACCCAGTGCTTTGATTCACAGGTTTCTTTACTGCCCTTCTGTGCTATGCCATTTATGGCAGGGAGTAGCCTGGGGATGGTGACCATCTCTGGTGGTTGACGGCTTTGTCCAGAGCTGGAAAATATCTCACTCTGGCTTTGAGGCTGCTGACTTAAGTGTTGTGCACTGATTGAATGTAGCCTTGGTCTGTCCTCTGGCAGAGGTGAGAAAGTGTTTTATCTTCAGAGACTCCATTTCTCTTTCAAAAGTGCTGGCTGAGACAGAGGGAGGAACCAAACACAAAGTTAAAAAAAGAATGGTGAAGGAAAGCAGCAGAGAAATGAAGAATGGTATGGGTATTTAATGGTACGGGTAGTTAATGTGTTGTTAAGATGGTGGATGTGGGAATAGAAATATCTGTCAGATTCTGTGCACCAGGCACTTTGGTTTAGTCTCTGGAGGATCTACCTGTTCTAGCACTGTATCATAGAACAGTTGGGGTTGGAAGTGACCATCGAAAGTTATCGAGTCTAACACCCCTGCAATGAGCAGGGACATCTTCAACTAGACCGGGTTGCCCAGGGCCATACCCAACTCGGCCTTTGGAATATCTCCAGGGATGGAACATCCACCACTTCTCTGGGCAACTTGTGCCAGTGTTTTACCACCCTCACTGTAAAGAATGTTTTCCTCACACCCAACCTGAATCTCCCCTCTTTTAGTTTAAAAGCATCACCCCTCATCCTATCAAAACAGCGCCTGCTAAAAAGTCTTTTCCCATCTTTCTTACAGGCCATTTTTAAGAACTAAAAGGCTGCAGTATGGTGTCCCTTGAGCCTTCTTTTTTTCCACGCAAAACAGCTCCAACTCTATCAGCTATTCCTCATAGGAGAGTTGCTCCATCCCTCCGAGCAATTTATGGCCCGCCTCTGGACCCTCTCCAACAAGTCTGTATGCTACTCTCTACAGATGGGTGAAACAGACATCTATACATATACAGGTACATATGCTACTCTATACTGCTACAACCCTTCTTTTCTTCCTTGTGGAAGTACACTGCACCTCTGTGCACGGCTACACAGTGTGTCAAACTTTGCCATCGGTGACACTTCTCCAGCCTTGTTACTGACCCTTATCTGTGCTGTTGCCAACAGTCAGTTTCAAAATAAAAGCTGCAAGTTCACATTTTCTTACTTGTTCTTTAGCCCTGCTTTAGCCCTGGTTATTAAGTGGCATTGAAGAAGATGTTTTTAACAAGCCTTTAGAATTTCCCATTAATCTCTTTATTTTCTTGGCTTTTGATGGCAGGCTAGCTGTTTCTCAAGAGCTGACACAATTGCAAGAAGGAGGTGCTACGTGGTGACGATGCAATTACTGAGGGAGGACAGATGGAAGGGGAATATTTCATTCTCTAATCTTCCCCCTGCATATGGCTTTCACCATGTTTAATTTTCTAATCTTATTTTTTTCTGGCTTTAAATATTTTTTAATCATAAACAAATAAAGATTAGAAACATCAAACAGTCTGAGTCTGCCTCTGTGTTAGTATAGTAGATAGTTTCATAATACAAAAGTTTATTTCTAAATAAGGCAAAGATGAGCTCTTTCATCATGAGCTGGAGCAACAAAGAGCAAAAATCATTGCTGTTGTTGTCACTGGTATGTGCTAGTGAATTTTACCACTGCCTAGAGTCATTTTGAGGGACAGTTTCTGAGACATGCAAGTAAAATAGACCATCAGCATAATGTTTTTAGGCCCCTGTGAATTGTCATAAGAGAAAAGGTCAGAACTCTTCCCACCATGTCAGGCAGAAGTACACCTTTCGCTTTGAGTATGGTTGTGGGCACCTTGGTTGAGTTCAAAATGCAACAGCTGGTCTCCTTTCTAGTCCTCCATTTGTCCTTCTTTGTCTGATCCTTTATCTCAGGAGCTTTCGCTGTGTATCTTGTGTCACTGCCCCTGCTGCTTCACCTGCTGCTTTTTGGGTGAGTGGGAAAATCCTGCTCATTGCAGTCATGTTCAACATGATCTGATTGGATTAAAATTATAATGTCTACCTGTATCAGTCAGATAGATAGATACACAAATGTGCCAGAGCGGTTCTTCGTGACCCATGAAAGGTGAAATCAGCTTCCACCACTCTTCATCTCACACGTCACCCTCTCTAGATATTTTGCTGTAATCCCTACAATAAGTGGCCTGACTGTGAGGTTCCTTCAAGGTATTCTGAAGAATACACATCTCACCCTTATGATGAATTTCTTATTGTAGCAACTATCACTAGATGCAAAAGAAAAAATCCTGTCAATCTTCTCTCTGTTATTTACACACCAACATGCAGACCCAAAACGTATGTACTAAGTGTTATACTGCTCTGAATACACGTGTGTTATTTTTCACAAATGAAACAAACTTTTCCCATTAACATGAATTTGCACAGTATTGTTGCTTTCCTTGGATGATATGAGAAAAGATTTTTCCACAGATGGTAAATGAGGAAAGAAGAAATCAGATCCGGCTTTGCAAATGCAGCCAGCCCTGAACCCACGGCGGGATGGAGCAGCGGCGCTTGTCACACCTAAGGGAGACTGTCTGTGGAGATCCCTGTTTAAATGTTGGCAACGCATTATTGATTAGCACCTGCTCCCCAAGTTCAAGCGGGACATTGTGAGTTTATAGATCATATAAAATGTTTCCTCAGGTGCAAGGACCGAGGTGGTATGTTTGTGCAGTTATTGTTAAGCTGGGAGTGAAATTAATTCGAATGACTTGTGAATCTCCGGGGAGGCAGGAAAGGGGAAGTACCAATTTCCACGAGGTAGGACGCGCTTGCCCAAAATGGATTCTTAGTTATGCCTTGGATATTTCACCAGTTCCCAGATCCTGTAGAGATGGGAGTGGAGTGGAGCCAGGATCTGTCCCAGAGTCTCTGTGCCTCACCCTGTGTCTCGATCTCAGATGTTGGTTGGTTCCCTCCTTCTTCTGCCCCTGAAAGCTTTCTCCTCTTCTGTTTTAATTCCAGCTAACTTATTCTTGGCCCGCCTGCAGTGGGAAGCTATCCAACCTTTTTCCACAGACTTTATTCTCTACACTGGCAATCACAGCTGTCATGACTTCATAACTATGAAACAGTACTGCAGGCGGGGGTAACAGGCCCTGGATTGTATTCGTCTGGCAGGAGATATAAAGTGGCAAATGCAACCTGTGTAATGCTTGACCTCATGCTGTGTTATTGCAGAAAAACACTTTTATCGTGCACACAAATCACTTCTTTTTTTTTTTCCCTTCTTTTGCCTTTCGTTAGCTCAGAAGGTCAGTATTTTCAACACACTCTAACCACTAAAGCAAAAATTGTGCTCACAGATAAAGTCCATAAATAAGAATGGGTTATACTGACTCAGGCTGAATACCTGTGGTAATAAGCTGGTCCTCTAAAGGCCATGGCAAAGCTCCCACTGACTTTATTTGGGCCAAAAGTTCACTCTTAAGCTCCATTTTCTCTGTATGAAATGTGACGCTGGTGCTGTACTCTGATGAAGGACACATGTAAATTTACTCATATAGCAATATTATTATATTTTTGTCTTTTCAGCTGAAACTGTCAGAAAAAAACAATCTGAAGAAATTATGGTTAAATGTACCACTGAATATTTTGCAGAGCAAACCCAGTCCTGCTGGGTAGCTGCTCCATGCTGTTTCTATTGATTTTGACTGCAGCTGAAATTGTCCAACCCTGTATTTTTCTGAGATGGCGTAACAAGCCTTGAGCTGTGTTGTTGAGCAGTATTGGCTTTTCCGTCTTCTTTCTGTGCATGCTTTCCACAACAGTGACATAATGAATACCTGTGACGCTTAAGGTAATGGCAAAGCAGATCTTCGTGAGGAATCAGGCAATTTATCCTTTATGAAGATTTCTATCTGTAGAGACTTTAATGGACATCAAGGCATTAGCTTCCATGTTGAGAAATAATTTAAAAGAATTATTGTCTCAGTTACACAGGTTAGCAGTTTCTAACATAAATCATGCTCTGCAGCACATGTCAAGGATCTCAGACGTGTCTCTACTTTCACCTGTTTCTTTCAGTTTGCCAGTTTTACTTAAGCAGTGTCAGCCATCAGTTACGAACCCCCCACTGAGTATGGATGAACTCACCTGCAACTATATACAAGAGGCTGAGTCTGGCTTTATAGGCCAGGTTCAGTATGTTCAAGGTGGCAGTACTTCCTTAAAGCCCTTAACCTATCTTCTACTGTATTCTGCTGGCCATGCTGCAGCACTATTCACCCTCATGAAAACCTGAGAGATTTTGGCATATGTGTATATATATAGTTGCACATATATATACACTACATGCATACCGGTATATATGGTTGTACATAGAAGTTTTATATGTATGAATGACTTTCCTTACTATCCAACATTATGCAAAAAAATATATCCACATGGAATATGCACGTAGTCTTACATAGACAGGGACATACTGTACAAATATTTGTCTGATTTTTTATGGCACCTATCTTAACTAACTGCTCTCTGTTGTTCTGGCAATCACATTTTGCTGGTGGTAAGATAGATTTATTGTTAGTTTTGTGTCAAGTTGACAGGTACAATGTCAGTTAGTTTTTCCTCCACTACAGCTCTCTCAAGTGTGTTTGTGGGTTGCAGTGCAACAAGGAGAGTTTTCAAATATGTCAAGGGTTTACAGATTTGTCATTAATGCATAAATCTTGCAGTTGCTATGAAAAAAACCCATAATCTCTTTTTCTCTAGACAGGAAGTTTGCCAGACCAAACCGTGTTATCCTCTATGCAAAACATGACTAAAATAAGGTGCTTTTCTATGGTTACTTCTGTTTTCAGTTCAGAGTAGAAAGTGGCATGAATCACAGAATCACAGAATCCCAAGGGTTGGAAGGGACCTAAAAAGATCATCTAGTCCAACCCCCCTGCAAGAGCAGGGTAACCTACAGTACATCACACAGGAACTTGTCCAGGCGGGCCTTGAATATCTCCAGTGTAGGAGACTCCACAACCCCCCTGGGCAGCCTGTTCCAGTGCTCTGTCACTCTTACAGTAAAGAAGTTCTTCCTGATGTTAACGTGGAACTTCCTATGTTCCAGTTTACACCCATTGCCCCTTGTCCTATCACTGGATATCACTGAAAAAAGCCTAGCTCCATCATCCTGACACCTACCCTTCACATATTTGTAAACATTGATGAGGTCACCCCTCAGTCTCCTCTTCTCCAAGCTAAAGAGACCCAGCTCCCTCAGCCTCTCCTCATAAGGGAGATGTTCCACTCCCTTAATCATCTTTGTGGCTCTGCGCTGGACTCCTTCAAGCAATTCCCTGTCCTTCTTGAACAGAGGGGCCCAGAACTGGACGCAATATTCCAGATGCGGCCTCACCAAGGCTGAGTAGAGGGGGAGGAGAACCTCTCTTGACCTACTAACCACTCCCTTTCTAATGCACCCTAAGATGCCATTTGCCTTCTTGGCCACAACTGGGTCAAAAACTAATTCTTTGTGATTTACTTACAAACCCATAGACATAACCTACTGTCAAAGTCATGCCAACCACTGACTGTGAAGGGTTCAGCAGGACTCTACCCGTAGTAATTAACTGTAGCATCACAAGGAGCAAAGTTAACACCAAAATGTTTCTCCTTTGCTGACATACTACAGCTCTGAGCTATACAGGAATGAGAAATTTTCAAATTATTAAAAGTGAATGCATCTATAAAAAGTTAGTATTTTTGTTTTTTCGCTTGTATCACAAGAAGAACTTGGCGGTGCTGGTCGATGAGAAAATGAACATGAGCCGGCTTCAGTGTGCGCTCGCAGCCCAGAAAGCCAACCGTATCCTGGGCTGCATCAAAAGGAGCGTGACCAGCAGGTCGAAGGAGGTGATCCTGCCCCTCTACTCTGCTCTTGTGAGACCTCACCTGGGGTATTGTGTGCAGTTCTGGTGTCCTCAACATAAAAAGGACGTGGAACTGCTGGAACAAGTCCAGAGGAGGGCCACGAGGATGATCAGGGGACTGGAGCACCTCCCGTATGAAGATAGGCTGAGGAAGTTGGGGCTGTTCAGCCTGGAGAAGAGAAGGCTGCATGGAGACCTCATAGTAGCCTTCCAGTATCTGAAGGGGGCCTATAGGGATGCTGGGGAGGGATTATTCACTGTAGTGACAGGACAAGGGGTAATGGGTTAAAACTTAAGCAGGGGAAGTTTAGATTGGACATAAGGAGGAAGTTCTTTACTGTGAGGGTGGTGAGGCACTGGAAGGGGTTGACCAAGGAGGTTGTGAGTGCTCCATCCCTGGCAGTGTTCAAGGCCAGGTTGGACGAAGCCTTGGGTGACATGGTTTAGTGTGAGGTGTCCCTGTCCATGGCAGGGGGGTTGGAACTTGATGATCTTAAGGTCCTTTCCAACCCTAACTATTCTATGATTCTATGTAGCCAGACCAAAACAGAACAAACTCCAGTGAAAGCAATTCTACTGCTGCAGTGACACAAGTGAACATCTGTAGGCAAATGTTCTTCAGAATATTTGTTTTAAATATTTATTTTAGAATACAGCTCTTCTGACTGAGAAAAACATTTTGCAGCTATAATACACTGATTGTACAGTTGCTGAAGAGCCCACATAACAGCAGGGGTGAGGTTTTACAGGCTCCACAAGAATGTCCAAGCTATTAAACATCAAGCAACAGCATTTTTTTGGGGCCTAACCTGAGAGCTCTCCGGGGAGAAGCCACAAAATATAGCCCTGTGCAAGATGTCACCCACGGGGGCCACACTAAGTACGTGGATTAAACTTTAAGTGATTAACATTGATGTTTAATATCTGCTAACAGTGTGAGTGCAGATGTAACCAGTGTAAGAAAATGTGGTCAGTTCCTTTGTTACAAATGTAAAGTGAATCAGCCTGAAAGGGTAATACTTGTGAAGGCAGATCTGATATTGTTTACTGATAGTAAAATTGGGTAGTCCCAGGTTTGGGTGGTTTTAAAGTACTCATGAAAAAGGATCATAAGCAACACAGAGTGTCATGGAAAATCCCTTGCTAAAGAGAAACAGCAGAGGTAAAACGCGAAGAGCGAAGGGAAATTTCAGGACTTGGGGAGGCTACTAAAGATGCTTTGGTTCAGGTCATAGCTGGAAAATCTAGCCATTAGTGCAGAAAACATAAAAGCAGATGAGTCAGTGATTCACTTTATCTTCAGCTTACAAATTACTCAGCTGGGACAGGAAAAGAAGCTGTTGAGCCAAATCACACTGTCTGTGCTTTACAGTCTTGAAGGTGGCAAAGGTAATTACAGTATGATATACTCACATGAAGGACAGACTATCCACATGTTCTGAAGTATGACATATAAAAAGCAGTTACTTTGAGAGTCTTCTCAACTGGGCTTTGGATACCATACACCATGCTCTGGATTCAGGGCCATGCACATTTTCTGTGAAAACAAACCCAGCCTGCCTGGAAGATTTTCATTAAGATAGGATTATTGGCTCTTTCAAAGAGAGAGTTCTCTGGTACCAGTCCTATCTTCAGTTAATCAGTCCTGAAGAAAAGAGTCTAGGCTGATGGCCTTGCCAAGAGTGAGACTTAACTGTTTCATGTACACTGTTCCAAGCTATCAATGTTTCAAGCTTCTGCACTTTGCCCAACTGATCTCCTTCCTTCCTATAGACTACAATGTGTTTTAAGAAAAGTTATCTGGATGCTGGATCCACAGCATGGGTGGATAGGCATTTCTAAGTGTTGAGCTTAGAAATGTATAGTTCAAGCAACCAACAACCTCGACTTACACAGCATTAACCCCATGGCCCCTGCTGCTACTGCTTCCTCTGATAGCAGCACCCAAGAAAAGAAAGTATGGAGATTCCTATTTTAAGAAATGTGAGCTGTATGAAAGAATCTCACTCAGTTCTACTCCAGAAATGAGAATGAATAAGCTAGAAAGAATATGTGAACCCTGTGCCATCTAATTCATACCCAGCCTCTTGATGAAGATGTCATCTACCTATGTAAGGCTTGTAAGACCTTTGGTATGGTCTGCCACAACATTCTCGCTTCTAAAGTGAAGAGATATTGGTTTGACAGTGCATCCTCAGCGAGTCTGTGGATAACACCAAGCTGAGTGGTACACTTGATTCGCTGTAGGGAGGGATGCCATCCAGAGGGATATTGTCAGGCTTGAAGAATGGGTCCATATGAACCTTATGAATTTCAGCAAGGTGAAATGCAATGCTCTGCTGGGTCAGGGCAATTCCCAGTATCAATACAGGCTGTGAAAGTAAGGAATTGAGAGTGGCCTTGCACAGAACAATTTAGAGGTAGTTGTGGGTGAAAGCTGGACATGAGCATTTGCAGCCCAGAAGGCCAATTGTATCCTGAGCTGCATCAAAAGGAGCATGACCAGCAGGTCAAGGGAGGTGATTCTGCCTCTCTGCTCTGCTCTGGTGAGATCCCACCTGGAGTACTGCATTCATCTCTGTTTCCGGAGTACAGGAAAGACGTGGACCTGTTAGAGTGCATCCAGAGAAGAGCCACAAAAATGATGAGAGGTCTGGAGCACTGTCCTGCAAGGAAAGGCTGAGGGAGTTGGGCTTGTTCAGCCTGGAGAAGAGAAGGCTTACTGCCTATAAGACAGAAAAAGACTTTTTACCAAGGCCTGTAGTGACAGGACAATGGTCAGTGGTCTTTTAATCTGAAAGACAGTAGGTTTAAATTGGACATAATGAAGAAATCTTTTATTATGAGGGTGGTGAGACACTGGCACAGGTTGCTCAGAGAAGCAGTGTTCAAGGCCAGGTTAGATGAGGTTTCAAGCAACTTGACCTAGGGAAAGATGACCCTGCTCATGTCAGAGGGGTTAGAACTGGAAGATCTTCACAGTCCCTTTCAGCCCACACCATTTTGTGAGTCTATGTTTCTCTGATGTATTATGGGGCTGATGTATACATCTCTGATGTATACTGGGGCTGAAATTCTCATCTTTATATGTAGTGAGCTGCACTTTCAGGGAACTCTTTCCTTCAGTTAACTAAATAAAATATAGGAAATATACGGCAGAAAAACTAGGATTGAAAGAATCTTCTTGGCTCACTGATTTCTGCATGAGCCTTCTGACTTTTAGTGTTGTTTGGGGTTTTTGATCATGTAAGTGTGTGCTGTGTAGCTCATTTTTCTTGTGGGAAAGTAGTGTGTGTTTGTGTGGAGACAGTAGTTTGTTGTATAGCCAGTTTTCATCAAGCATTAGCTTTCTCAGCATTAGCCCAAATAATATTAAAACTATTTGAAAAGTGTGACACAATTTACAAAGCAATTACAGTCACCCTGTCTGAGAAAGTAAACAGGGGGATAGAGCTAGTACATAATTTTAAAGTCAGGGAGTAGGACTGAGGCAAAACCATATATACAGTCCAGGGTTCCTAAGGAGTTAATTTCCAGCTCCAACTACTAGGCGGCCCTCTCTACATTTATTCTCATTTAGGTAGCAATACTATAGTTAATGTATTAATGACTTTGATCACATGCCATTCTATTTATTATTTCAGTGTAATGCAGCAATTCTGTAGGGAATCATCCAGTGGGACATTTCCATGACATGTCTTCTAGCTCCATAACATGAGCAACCATGTTGAAACCTGTCTTATCAAAAATTGCATAAGAGAGAGAGAAACACTGTGCTGACTGCCTGAAAGGACAATCCAACAGGCACATCGCGTTAACATGAAGGAAGAAGGAGCTAATGCTTTTAGCAACAGAAGTGATGACCCTTTTCTAGTTGTACATGGGGTAAAATTCCCTCTTTCTGGGTAAAATTCCTTCATTTGGGTATTTTTTTAGATTCTTTTTATATTGTGTAACTGTGCCATCCATTTGTGTTTGTATAGCAGAGAGTTAAAGAAACTAGACATGGAAAAATGCCTTCTTCATCTTCCCAAACACCTGACTGTTCTCAAACCTCATTCTCCCTTGGCTGCAGTCCAGGCTTTATTCCAGCCTTTTATACTTCATGCATTTTCTGCATTAAGTAAAAAACCAGACATCACCAGCCTCCAGTTTATTTCCTCCTAACATACCAGTTGATTGCTGGTAGTTAAAATCTCCTATTACTGCCACTTGGCCTCTTTTACATGCTTTTTTTATTTGTACAGTCATTTTACAGAAGATAAATCACAAATTAGTAATTCCATGGTACAGATAGCACAGTGTACTTTCCTGGATCTTCAGCATGTGAAGTAAGATACGTACCTGTAGGTCTGTCCCTGGGCTGCTTGTGCTGCCTGTTAGTGAGCAGCCTTGCCAGCTGAGGGGCAAAGCAGTGGCAGGAAACCTTTCAAAAGCCTGCCTAAACGTGTTACTTATCTATTTGTTTTATGTTACTTTACATTTAATGGCACGTACCTTTAAAGGTATGAAAGGCATGAAAGCTCCGTATTTTTAATATGTTTTCATATATTTCCAGCTACATTTTATTATATTCGAAGGCAATGTAATGTATATATAGTATAACTGTGAACCCTGCAAGTACAAGCAGGGATTGTATTTTATGGATTTATTGCTGCTTACAGTTGGAGCTTGCTTCCAAAGTGAAGTTTTGCAGCACTGACTTCTGCAAAATCAGCTTTTAATACACACACTATTGACTTTCCTGTGAGGTTGAGACAGTTGGGGTTGTTCAGTCTGGAGAAGAGAAGGTTCTGGAGAGACCTTATTGCAGCCTTTCAATACTTGTAAGTAAGTATAAGGGACTTTTAAGAAAGATTGAGAGAGACTTTTTAGCTGGGTCTGTTGTGATAAGATGAGGGGTGATGGTTTTAAACTAAAAGAGGGGAGATTCAGGATGGCTGTGAGGAAAATATTTTTTGTAATGTGGGTGGAAAACACTGGCACAGGTTTCCCAAAGAGGTGGTGGATGTGCCATCCCTGGAGACATTCAAGGCCAGGCTGGATGTGGTTCTGGGCAACCTGATCTAGTCGATGTCCCTGCTCATTGCAGGAAGATTGCACTAGAAGATCTTTAAAGGTCCCTTCCAACCCAAATTATTTTGTGATTCTATGACTTGCTGACACACCTGAAGGATGTACTAGTGCATCTATCCTGTGAAGAAAACGTAGGTTTTATTTTGAATAAGGTATTGCCAGCATCTCCACATTGTTAACTTGTGTCAATGCTCAAAGTGTGCCCACAGCCTGACTAATGACCAGCCCTTGAGCAGGTGAGCTGACGCATATTTATCCTCCGATCTGCCAGCTGTCTGACAGATCCTTCCAGAACAGGGGAATGCAATATTGGGTGCCCCAGAAAATTCCTCTGTGGCCCTCCTAAGTCACAGAAATGCTAAAAATCCAGCTTTGCTTCTTCTAGTGAGGAAGACAGTGATATTGCTTGTGTGAGTAACTTCCCCAGAAAAAGCCTAATTAGAATTGGTGGCATCAGTGAAATAGTTTGGTGTGCGGTATAGAGGGACTTAACTGAAGAAAAACAAAATGTCTGTTTGTTTTTGATATGACTATGGATGAATGAAAAATAGTTCAGGGTTTGGGTTTGGTTGTTTGGTTTTATTTTCTACTAGGCATTTTAAAACAGACTTTAAATCAAAGGCTAATTCTTCCAGCTCGGTCTGAGTGACATTCATATTGCAAGCATCAGGGATAAGTACGATGCCTCAACAGGCAAAGCAAAATAATTGTTATTCTTGGGTCTTTAAAATGGGTGAAAGTTTGGTGGGACATTCCTTTAAGACCACTTTTAAAAGTGCTCGTCTCTGTGTCATGTGTTCTTCAAGGTGACTTCCCTTGTTTTCAGTATAAATAGGCCAAATACCATCTTTGGCCAATTGAAGGACTAGCATAGAGCTATTTCAGGTCACAGTCTTCTTTAAGTAGTCGGATTTCCATCTGCACGCCAGGAGTTCAGCTAAAGAAATTCCAGTTAAAGAGATTTTCCACAAAATGGAAGATGGACACAATGCACATCTCCATCCCTGCCAAAAACTCTGTCAGAGCAAGCAACTTAAAATGTATCCTTGATAACACGGAGTGCGAAAGAGGCTTAGAAAATGATAAAACTGGTTGCAGAAGTAGAACTAAGTGGCAAAAGCAACATCCCCAAAGAAATGCATTTATGGTGGAAACAAAATGCAGTAAAGTAAATGCTTTTCTGAGTGAAGTCCTTTGAACTGTGATTGTGATAAATGAGATGTCAGAGGACTGACAAAATACTCAAGACAATGTAGCAATTAAACAGGCACACTGGCTACTACAGTAACATTTAAATTAATTTTGGAATCTGTCAGAGTGTTCTATGGATTTTATGGCTTCGGTCTGTGGCAGCTGGAACTCCGACACTCGCTGTGAATTGAGTGGGGTGTGCGTACAATGAATTTTAACTGTAAAAATTAACAGAAAGTCCCAAGTTTGTTGCTTTCAATGAGCTTTAGCTTCCAGGTCATTGTGAGCACAGGACACTTGAAAATGCTACCGTCACTCTTCCCATTTTTGTCCGCTGTGTCAATTTAGATTATAAACCCCCTGGGACAAGGACTTATTATGTATAACACCTTGCAGAGTGGAATTTTAAACCATGTAGACTCCAGGGCCTCTAAATGTTGCAGCAATATATATAGTTTGCAAGGCAACATTTCTATGATGTTGAGTACAAAAAGGAATGGGCATCAGAGAGGAAAGGAAATGCATCAGAATTTCAATAGAAATTGACAGAGGACCACCGAGTTACAATCTGATTATAGTGAGAAACTCTTATCCTGTTAGGAATTTCTAGGTAAAGTAAAAAATCTTACACCATAAACTAACCTGCACTACATACCAGAAGGCCTGATTTCATCTCCCCAACACCATGGCAAATTTGGAATAACTCGTAAGAAATAATTATAATAAAGTAAGCAAAAGATCATCTCCTGAGCCTTTTAATTTGATATCATAGCACCAAGGATAATGTATAAAAAAAAGCCAAAAAACCCCATGACTAAACAGAACTGTGTGTTCCGCCAAGCAGTATTTCTAGTATTTGTGATGAATAGCTCTGTGCTGTAATACAAGAGGACGGCTTTCCAGCATTAAAACTGCCAGCAAAATTGCTCATCTTCACATTTCTCTTCATTTTGTTTTGAAGTTCTTGTTCATTATGCCATTTGGCTTTTCCTTTCTCTCCCACCAGCTTTCAGAGGACCCGGACCTATACATTACCAAGGTGCTGTTCCCATCAAGACACTGGGTTCCCATAGATGCAGCTGCTTTCTGTGCAGATTAAGAGCAATCTGCAAGAGATGCTGAGCAAGTTCAAAGCCCAGTGTTTTCACTTTGTGAGGGGTTTGGTAGGTATTATAGGATTATGGGTCTGACAACATTCGCCAGCATTATGTACATGACTGGAGTCCTCATGCAGAAGAGCCCAGACATATGGGAAAGCTTCCCATATGGGCTTGCTCTAACTCGAATGTGTCTTGTCTGGACTTAATTTCTTATATCACACCAGCCTCAGAGAGCAGAAAAACAAATCAAACCACAGCATCTTTGCAGAGATAGAAAACAGGCCCTTTGCCACGCAGTGAAAAGTACACAGGTCCATTGCCCCTCAGTGAAAAGTACACAGGGTTGCTGGGATGGGCTAGTACAAAAGCAGTTTAGGCAAAATATGATAGCTTTGAAAGGATCCTAATTATGTTTTCTTCGTATTTGCGATTCTTTCTTGACTTTTTAAAGGTCTTAATGTAAGGGCCTGTAAAGATGCAAAAGACTAAACTCCAGGCCCAAAAAGTGTTGTGGTTTTAGCCCTGGAGAGCCTCTGTGAATACTGAGAGATGGGAGAAGGCAGTGTGTGCACTCCTCATCTTCTTACTCTCTGAACTTTTCCTTAGGGTGGCACAAGGTGTTCCTGACTACTAGTATAGAATAGATATTACTTAGATACTGCACAAGCAAGTAGATGAGCTTTCTCAACTTACGCCTATTTTGAATCTAAGCTAGGCTGGGTGGAGAGCTGGAGAAGGACGGGACAGGAAGGCTGGCATTAGGAAAAGAAATGTGCTTGTATTTTGCTCTGCCATACAGCTTCACTCTTTCATGTCCCACAATACTGAGAATCAGGTAAAATTAACATTTGGCAGTGGAGCCTATAATCACTGGGCTTTACCTGTGATGTCTGTATTGCTAGCCTGATCTGTTGTTGCTATCTGTGGGACTGGGGGAGTTTTATGTTTGTTAAAATAGATGAAGTCCTAATGGGCACCAGCACTCCTGTCTTAGGGGCATTGTCACAACTAGAGGGTTACCAGCTCTAGCCCAGTGAGTAAATTCAGAGTAAAACACAGGCATGAAGAGCAGAGCTAGTTTTTGTATGAGGTTTTGTGCATCATTTAATCCCAGGGTGCAGAAAGTTAGCAGAAATCAGCTTCACAGGATCAGTGATTGCTAGGTACATGAAATTCACATTGACACATCTTGATAAAACATGTATTTCTTATTTTGTGATGTACAATGTAAGAGCTACATGATATTTTACCCACAGATACAGAGCAACTGCTTCCTCTCCAAGGCTGGTACCCTGGGTAGCTCTAAAAGGTCTGATCAGGAATGCTGGTGTGGTAATGCAGGGATATAATAGGTCCTCTGTGAAGCAGCCCTCAAATATTTCTCTTAAAAGCTCATCTCACCATGGTCATAATCACCTAATAATCTCAACACATACTACTTTGAATGTAGAGCGTGTTTTATGATATTTGCTTCAGCAGGCACCTTCTTTAATGGAACTATTTTGTGACCACACATCCAAAGTAAAAGAAATTCGTATCCACAACTATAGGGTACATAACATCCTAGAGTAACAGTTTCGTTTTCATTTGAAACTGCTTTAGGTAAGAGAAAGGTTACATGAATAGGTAGGAAAGAGGCGGCTCAGTGGGAGAGTTGGAACAGTTTTGATGTCTAAGTTATTTTCCATGTCTGAATTCTTTTCCACAATATCGTTCTGATGGTATTTTCCAAGAGCACATTAAAAGAAAGTCAGTTTTATGGTCAGAGTATGAAATCATGAGCAAATTCTCAATGGAAATCTGTGGATAGACTGTAAGTTGGGAAAGCAACATTTATATCCCTGTACAAACAGGTGTGATCTCCAAAGGCTTTTTGCACTCAGCACACTTTTGCACTCTTTGGCATTCAGTTACACACACACTGTGTACACCCTGCAAAAAAGTGTTTATATAATGAGTTCATACACATATAAAGTATACTTTATAGTGTGTATGTGCACAATGGATTGTGTAGTATCTGTGTACTTCGGTGTTCTTGGTGAGTAACTGAGTATAGACTAGCTAAACTCAGATATGTATGGGCATTTGGAGACTTGGCTTGCTCTTAAACTGAAAATAACAAGCCAAGTTCATGTAGGAGTCAAAGGATGCCCCTGATGGGTGTAGCTCTACCATCTGATTCCTGATGTTATATAAATTAACAACATTTTAAACTCTGTCATGTACCAATCCTCACAAATCAGTATAACTCACAACCCCCCTTCCTTGGGCTAACCCATTTCACTGTTTAAAGATATACAAATGGATAATAAACCAGTCAATGAGAGTGAAGAAGGACAATGGTACATGAGCAGCTTCTTTCATTTCTAAACCCAGAGCAGCCACCATTCCACCAGTCCTGTGACCACCCCTGCATGGCTGTTGTCGCAACAGCCACCTGCCACCCAGGTGAAAAACAACTGCATATGAGTAGACCAGGACAAGGGTTGCCCGGCTGCTCTTCTCATCTCACAGTCTAGCAGCTCCAGTATCCCTGCTGTGCCCCAGGTACTGCATCTCTCCCACGTCCTCTTGGCTCTGTTGCTACTGTATTAGCGACTCTGTGTTTTTGCCTGCCTTCTTGAGGTTACTCTGCCTCCTCCTCCAGCTTCTACTTGTTCCTCGACACAAATGCTTCTTCCATTGTACTGCTTAAGGATGCTGTTGGCCCTTGCTTGTATGCTTAGAGGTGTTTTGGTGGCTGGAGGGCATAGCTGGTGCCAGTTTGCCAGAGATTGAGCTCGGATGTTGGCACAGGGCGGTCTCTCCATGACTAACCTCTCTCACTCAGTGAAAGGGGAGCAAACCTCTGCTTTGGGTACCATGCATTCGAGAAACACTGATGAACTTCCATGGCCTTATGTAAGACCACGCGGCCACCTAAGCAGATCTGGTTTCTTGGTATTTGAGGAAAGCAGCAGTGGTGTGAGTAGTTTGACCTTATTGGTTCACCTGACTTCTGAGACATGTCAGCTCAGCTGCCAACTCCCAGATTTCTGAATGAGGAGGCAGAAAATTAAAATCACAAACCACAGTATTGTGTGCATATCTGAAAGAATACTGTTTGGTACTTAGCCTCTACTGCTCCATGCTTTTGTGCTTTTATTGCAATATTGTTTTAAAAACTTATGTGAAAATGATATTAACTTTTACTGCTTGCATCTTTCACATCATTCCCTTTTTTCTTTCTTCTGGGGCTATTCCAATGCAAATACAACAAACCTCAATATCTGGTTAGTCACTGATCTAGACATATGAAAGCACCTCGGCATTACTGCAGTGATCTGAAATCGATGTCAGATTGAAGCAAACTTTGGGGAAGAGATGTAGCCGTGCTTGTGTCACAACTTTCTTGGTGCGAAATTCATCAACCTTGAGGAACCATTTCTATTACAGGAGATCTTCCATCTTTTACTATGGAATACTTTCAAGAAGCTACAGATGGGCAGTTCAGATGGCACTACAGTAACACTGATATCTAGCTGCAAGTCTTGCTGATGTGGAAACCTCAATGTCTCATCTTAACTTATTAAAGAAGATTTAAAAAAATATTAAAAATCTGAATATACACTGAGATATTGATATCTGTGGATATTTCATTAAATCAATAGATCATAGTTTCTGTTTACTGAAGCACCCTTTAGCTACTCTTAGATGTTAGGGCTTTACCCATTGCTGTGGCTGGTTGCAGTGCTGTTGATAGGGCTTGCTGCACTGGCTGCTGTGGGTAGAGGCAGCAAGATCTTGTTTCTGAGAGGTATGAGATGGCTGGCTGCATAAATCACATTTCTCTGTGGAACTGACCTGAGCTGACTGCCATGCACCCAGTGTAACATCATTCTTGGAGATGATTCCAGTAACTTGGTTTGAGTAATGTAAGAAATGGCAAACGACTTTGGAAATTCCTGGTATCATTCTTCGCTCACCCTTTAGTTGTCATACGCTAGAAGAGAAACTCTAAAGTCTCTATGATGGCAGTTCCTCGGTTTTACTGCTTTTCAGTTCCAGTTGCTCAGTGGGAAGAGAAGAAACGGGAATTGATTCACAAACCAGAATTAATTTGAAAATTATTCTATCTTCTTTGCCAAAGGCTTTCATGTTTTGTATAATTGCATGTGTTCTGGAATTGAATACTGAATTGTTTTGAATTGCACAGACATCACAGCATAGACTTGTTTTTTTGTTCCTTGAATATTATGTCTATGTGTTTGTATCTGTAGGCCACTGTAATTTGCTTTTCAAAAAAAGCATGGAAACAAAATCTCACAATATTTACAGCCAAATTTATGAAAAATGTTTTGTAGGTGGTTTTGATCTGGCTTCTACTATTACACTCCCCATTTTGCTTGTCCACAAATTTATATTAAACAGTTTTTTCTTCTCTCTGTGGCTACAGATGTGTGCGTGCTCGCTACATTAGCACATATTCACATGATCCAGCAGACGTGTTGTTTAACCACCTGATTCAAGCACAAATGCAATCTGAAGGTACAAATCAAAGATCTGGTCGCAAAAATCATGTGATAATCTTTCCCACAGAATGCCATCATAAAAGTGGCAGTGTGGTTTAACAGCTGCTATGTTTAGTGTACACTGACTACAGTGCCCTTTCTGAAAAGTGCTTATTTGACAGGGCTATACACATTACTAGCTATAATAGACAAAAGTCAGCGGAAAGTTAGGATCAGATTGTTGTGTTCAGCTTCAAGTTTTCTCTCTACTTGCAACATCTACTGTTGGCCTACATGTCATTCAAGCCTATTTTAAGATCTTGAGAGAGGCTTAAGCAACGTATATGTTCTCTGCAGAAGAGAAAAGTTCTCTTTTAGGAAACAGTAATAACTGTGGTTATAAGACCACACTGTTCTGGAATAATGTGATTGGTTAAAAATTTCAGCAGGGTATCTAAAAGGTGAAGTGAAAAAAAGAGAAGTGCTTGCTTAAGAAGTAAAAAAAGAGAATATGAGAGCAGATTTCTCAAGACTTGCAGCCTCTCAGACTGCTCTAATTTGAGAGGGGAATGAAAAACGAAAATTAATATTTCACTTGAGAAAAGAGTGCAAAAGTTGTCCTGAAATGAACCATTCAAAAGCTTTCTTTCAATTATCCATGGATTGGAAAATAATCTCGGAAACTATTTTCCTTACATTCAGTAATTCAAGCCAAGTTCTTGTTTTTCAGAGAGAGCTACATCTCCATGTGAAATGTCAGGCCTTTTCCAGAGACATTTGTGGGCGTGATCTTTGAAATATTACAAAATTTTTATTTCTCCTTCTTCAGCTTCTTGTGTGGTAAGCAGCGCTGATGCCTCTGACTTCCATTGTGGAGAAGAACCAAGAACATTCGTGTGTCAGCTTGGCATATTTTCAAGAGTTTAACTTTTTTGGGTCTAATACGGGATCTAGGTTCCTCTGGGAAAAAAACATGTTTAGAATCCAGTTTTTGGTAGCCTGGTGCTAGAGCATTATATATTGTCGTTCAAGAAAATTTATGATGGATGAGAACAGTAAAGGGAGTATCCGTCAAAACCACATGGACATGTGCATCCTTCCAAATATAATTCTTTTGCAAACTAAGCAAGGATTAACTAAAGATGTTTTGGAACCACAAAATGTTATTTTTAAAAGGTAGCTAGTTATTGAGACAGATTAAGACTAAACATGGCTGGGATCGGCCAAAACCACAAAGAGCTTAACTTGTTCACATATTTATGGCTGCAGTAGAATTTGAGGGCCTTCAGCAATCCAAGCCCTGAAATCCTTCAGCATATTTTGCAGCAGGGTGATAGGCTGCCGGTTTTGCTCTGCTCTGTTGGTTTTAACAGGCTTGTTCTTTGTAAAACTTGCCCCTTCTTCCCTCCCACACACGTAAGCAGATGAGTTCAGTGTCCCTGCAGGTCACTGAGTCCCAAAGCATTGCCCAGTGTTTTTTAAAAAGCAGGGATGATTCAGCTGAGAGATGCTCCACGGCCTTGTGACCAAGGTCACGTACCAAATGGCTTCTTGTGACTCTCCCATGCTTCCTCCTGTTCCCAAGGGTACAGATCACCAGAGCAGTCTTTTCAGGGGCATGTATTAGCATGCTGGAGTAAGGGAGGTGCAAATGAGATTTAGCATACACGTTTGTCGATATGTGGCAGTAATAAAGTCTATGGGAACAGGTGGTGATCAGTCCTTCTTAAGGCAAAGGAGAGACTTTTCTCAGTTTATCCCAGTAGGAGCCACTGCTTATTTGTTCGAACCGCTTTCTAACTACATTAAATGCAATATTGTGACCTTTTCACATTAAAAGCAACAACACCAAACAGACCGCTCTGATGAATTCCAATACCTAGACCACAAAGATGTTTATTCCTTTTTCCTCCACCACTTGCTGAATCAATTCCATTCGTTGTTTCAGTGATAGACCTGAGAAAATAGGCAGTGCCTACAGATTACAATGAAATAATCAAACCCAAACTTTTCTTAGATACAGAACATCTGGCAATATAATGCTGCATTTATTTCAAGAAATCCTCCTGCTGCTGCTCTGCTTTTGCTTCAGTGTGGGACAAGGTTGTTTCACCTGGGCTGTCATCTTTGTAGGACAGGTCACTAAAAAGCCTTGACATCACTTAACTCTTTTCAAAAAAGCGTTTAAAAATAGTGACTGTGGTTTTCCCTGTAGTTTAAAGGCCACTTAAAACCATGAAAACAAACAATCCATATGCATGCATACATACATACACATATATATATATATATATATGGGTATGGTGTGTAGAAAGTCTTCATGCCTTGCTGCACCCTTTGCTGCCTAAACCAGAGGGGTCCAACTCTCAGCATTTACTCAGAGACTAAGAATGAGACCTAAATCTGGATTCACTGGCAAAAGCAGTAACTAAAACCACCCCCAGCTTTGGACATTTCATTTGGCCAGTGATTTCAAAAGATAAGTGTCTTTGTAAAGGCAGGGGCAGTATATTACAGAGGAGATATTTATATATATTCTTTAACCACAATACAGAAATTGCTTTAAATTTAGCTTTCTTCATTCTTTGTTCATGTGTGCTGACTGCATGTTACAATAACTGTGAGGAGGTTTCTCAGGCGACTGGACTGCTTCCAGCACAATATGTTCTGCTGATGTGGTGAGTATCATTTTACCAATAACAAGGCAGAAAATATATGCTGTAACTGCAGCTAATTTATTTGATTTCCAAGGACACTAAAATAAAATTTGGATTATAGCAAATGAAATATTAAGGCAAGTATCTGAAAACAGAAGATCGTTTGCCCTGCACTAATGGAGGTAGAGATCGTGGCTAACCATCCCTTTTTAGTATGGAGGAAATGAGATTTTCAACTTTTCTTACATCTTTCAAGGAAGAAATGACTAAAACCAAAGCTCACATGTCCTGTGAAAAGTTAGATGCTTCCAACAATGGCAGAAGAAGTACAAGCGAAAGAGGAAGCTATTAAACTCATTCCCGAGTCTCCTTACACACCAGTGGGCTGAACAGGCCTGGTGAAATGAGAGGACATGTAAGGTTTTCTTCAAGAGGTTGCCTCAGCTCACTTCCCTCAAGTTCAGCAAACTGACATCAGACCTTTGGTTTGGGATTAGGTGAACTGAGTTGTATCCTATACGCACAGGTTGGAAACACCGTGCAGGAATTCGGGGATAATTTATCCCCTGTAGCTCATATAATATCTGAAATAGAAGTTTACAATAACCTTTGTCTTTTGAGGGAAAGCAGTTTGACAGTTAAGCAATTTGCACAGGTTACAGCAAAGGAATATAGTATTGGGAAGGACACCAGCAATGCTGGCTCCTCTTCCCTCATCTACACCCTATGTCTTCCCTCATACTTTGTCAGGCTCCACCCCGCAACCCTGTGCCTGTCTGCCCTTACTTTCCATTGGAAGGTTGTCCCAGAGCCTCATGATACCAGCATGAGAAACCTCCATCTGACTCCTGGCTTAAACATATCCATGCCAACTATCGCCCCACAAATCCTTCAGCTGGCATTATTCTGTACCTTAAACCACTCTTTGACTAAAATGTGCCGCAGTACTTCAGTGATTTTTTATGGTAACAGCTGCCACTCAGCTTTCCTATACCTTGTCACACTTCAGACTTCTTTTGCAAGACCACAGCCTCTCAGTTTTCTCATTTGGGACTGATCTACCACCACCACATTCTTTTGTTAGCTCTCCCATCTGACCTCACCTCTCTTGATCTCGTGTGGATGTAGAGCGCAGCCAGCTCTACTGATACCTAGCTTCAAGTGGTCCTAGCCCACCAAAATCCAGACCCACAATTTCCTTTCTTGTGTTTCTCATCTATGTTTGGCAGGCAGTGAAGCTTTGTTTCTTCTCCAAGTACTTTTTCCATTGATCGTTACAGCAGCTTTGTTCCAGCCAACATATCTATTGTGCATGTCAACCTTTCCTTAGGCCAGGCACTGCCCACTTTCATGCCTTGTAAAACACAAAACGTACTTTGGCATGAAACAAAGAAATTAATAACGACTTTTAAATTCAGATATACTAATTAGTTTGTGAGTAACGCATTCCATCACCGGTGCATGAGCTGAAAGAACACAGCCAGGAAATCCAGATTACGGTCACAAGGAGGAGTCTCAATTATTCCAGTCTTAGCATGTGTAACTGTAACGCCATTAAGCACTCTATTATCCAACTCTTTTTAAAAATTGGTGTTAAAACTAAAAAAAAACAAAAAAAACCAAACCACCCTGTGAATGCCTCTAAATCTAGAGGGAAAAATGTGGTTTAGATTGACAATTAGGATGTCTTGGGAGTTCTTGAGTTCCCCAAAGGCCTTCCTTACCCCACTTTAACAAGAAGCTTTGCCTGCGATACTGATCCTGTATGTATCAAGCATGAGTGAAGGGAACCTTCCCTTTTTCTTTTGCTAAATCTTTGCAGCAAGGCTGGAGAAGTAATTGACTGTTAGCCAGTGCCCTAATTATTCCAGTAATAAATCCTTGGCAATACAACAGCTAGACAAACAGATCAAAATAATGAGTGGTACAGAGACTGCTGTGCAACACTTTTTCCCATTAAAAAGTACTGCTTTCAGTTGCTTATCACTTTGCCAAACAAATCAAGCTGAAATGTTGAGTGTCTGCTGCGAGGCTGATTTTTCTGGGAAAAAGTTCTGCTAGAATGGAAACATTTATGAGAACGAAATTGCGAGATGGGAGAGGGGGGAGAATCAGCTGCTTGCCCACATTAAAAAAAAAGTTACTGCAGACACTTCACTGATGTGTTGTTGCACTCTGGGACTGGGATTTATGATCAAGACAAAATAAGGCGATCTATCTGATACTAAAGGTGCTCTGTATGGAATTCCAAGATTATGCTCTTAGACCAAATCCAAGCCAGTAATTCCCCTCTGCTGCCTTGGTCAGATGCTTAATACTCCAAAAGGGATTTCAGTACACCTGAACTTTTGAGACAATAGCTTCTTTGAGATTAAATCTGTGACAGCAGTTGCTTCCATGATGTCTGAATCTCAGTCTCAACTGTTTTCAGATGTGAACCTGGTAAAACCAGTCTCAAAAAACCAAATCTGAACAGTGCCTTTCAGGTCTCTGATTAGCCAAAATGGAATATATTTAGTTCAAGAAAATGCTATTACTGAGAACAGAAGTAAACTGCAATACTTACTCCAACTGGAAATTAAAGATCTATGGAGCTCAGGCTTGATGATCCAGAGTGATACTGTGCTGTTACAGATGGATACATTCATGAACACAATACCTAGGGAGGAAAATGTACTCCTCACTCAAACAATGCAGAACGCAGGGATTTGTCCTAACAGTCTCAATATTCATCATGCACTGCATAGCTCAAACCCTCAAGTTAAAGCCACAGAAGGACAGGGGAGCTTTTCTTGCTAGCTCAGAAGACAGAAACTGGGAAGCTCTGGGCTCCCTGGAGACACAATGTCTGCTCGGCTGCAGCACACCATGCTGAGCATTACACTATGCTCATTTTTGACTGTTTCTCATCTTTCCCAGGCTGATCAGCTTAAGCATCAAGTGCTTCTTTTCTTATTTTCCTTTCAATAGATGACTGAGTGGATTCCTGGTAAGGATTCCCACGAAGTCCTGTTTGATCGGGTTCTGCAAATTTGGGCAAAATTGCATTGTTGTTGTTATAATTTTTATTTATTAGTATTAACATTAACTATTTTCACAGCGATATTCATGGTCCGACATGAGTTGCTGGTTCCACCTGTGTGCCAGGCAACACAGATGGTCACAAGCCTGATCCTATGAGGTGTTACACGGTACTGGATGGTACCCTTTCTTGGGGGTCCCACAATAATCCCAGTTTCATTGGACTGCACTGCAAAGTCCAGGCAAGAAAGGACAGACCATGGCCCAGAACAGCAGGCAAAGCTTTAGGAAATGACAAAACACAATCAGGAGAAAAGGAGGTTGGTAGGATGAGAGACCTATGGAGGTAACCCATTATGACTGCACAGCAAAGAGACAGCCCTTGACTGGGAAAGCTGGGCAGACAGCAGCTGTGAGAAAGAGAAGCCTATCCCTGTAGCAGAGCAAGGAGGGTATGCAAGTAGCCTAAGCCCCACAAAAGTCAGAAATGGGATCAACATCTTCCGCATCCCAGCCAGTTCCCTGCTCATTCCCCCTCCCACCCACTCTGGGGTGTCTCTGCCACTTGATCCCTCCCTGACCCTTTGGTCCTGAGGTACTGGTGCCATTTCAGGGTATTTTTGGGGTGTTTCCACTGAGGCCATCAAGTGAACCGGTGTGTCCCTTGCCAGGCATGGCAGGGGCTTGGCTGGGGCAGGTGGGGGCTGAGATGCAGTGCTGGGCAGCTGGGGACGTGCTGATGGGCAGCATGTGTGGCTGCTGCCAGTGTGGATGAATATCTGCTTTGTTTTCAGGAGCTGCTGGAGGCAGGAAATGGGAATGTCTGTGAGCAAGTTCTGCCTTTGGATTTCAAATCAACTGTTTTGTTTCTTGTTAAAGTCCCAGGCCACTCTCCGGTTGTTTCCTCAGCATAAATCAAAGACATAAGTCCAGCTGTTTTCTTGTAAGGTGAAAACACAGTCATTTTTGTTTTGCTGCTTCTTTTCATTAGTCCTTCATTGGAAAAATTATAAAAATGAACTCTTCTTATAGCTGTCTGCTAAAAATTGAAATCTCTGCCCTCGCTCCAGAAGGCTTTTGGCTCAGCCAGAGGGTTGTTTAGCTTTCCCTAGGCTAATGCATTCTCAGAGGTTTCAATTTTGTGGTGAAAGTTGTAATTTTTTCGTACAAGACCCTCAGTAATATTTAATAACAGTTGAGTAGGCTAAGTTGATCTCGAGCCTCCAATAAGAGGTACAGAGGAAAGTAACATTATTTGGTTTAAAAGCTGGTGATTGGCATTCCAGTGACAAATACTACCTAAATAAACATTTCTAAAGCAAACACCTTAAATAATGGTTGTTCTTTTCTTTGAGGTTTTCTTTCCTTTCTTCCTTTTTTTTCTATTGTGTTATTTGCAAAATGTTTGGAAGATACAGACTGAAGTGTTTTAATACCTGAACATATGTCCTGTGAGCTAAGGTACAAAAGGCTTCCTATTAACGCCTGAAAGACCAGGAAAGGCTTGCTTTCCTGAAGAATTGTGCACTCTAGTAGGAAAACTCTTCTGAGATACATGCAAAACTGAGTGAGAAGCACTCAAAAGAACATGGTAAAACATCAAGATCCTAAAGGACAGGAGGCTTTCCTAAAATATTGAAGCAAGAAGTAGTTTCCAAATCAACATGAATATATATATGTATATATCCTAGTGTACTTTCATTTCTAAAGACAGAAAGAAAGACATCCAGAACTGGGGTATCTCTTTGCTTTGAGCCAATGGAAAAACTGCTAAAAATACCCAAGAAATATTACCTGAGCCTTAAAGAATTGGAAAGAAATTATACTACAACCTCAGGTGTAGCCTTCATGAAAGGGCAAAATTCAAAATTTAGGGTAACAAGAGAGGCTTTTGTTCTGGAAGTAGAAGATGAATGTGAGTTAAGTTTGTGGACAGAATCTTTCTCAATCTCCAACTCCTCATCTCAAAATTCAGAGCACATATTTTCCGTAACACTTACCCAAATATTCCACTCAATGTCTGACCAAGCCCAGGAAATTCCCATCATAAATCTTTTTCTTATTTGAGAAAGTTGGAAGGTAATTTCCAGGAGATGGAGAATTAATTGTCAAAACTGTATTTTCAGCGTATTTATTTACTTGAAGGTTCCTCTTGAACAAACATTTGGAACCGAAAGCATGATGTCAACTGAGGGGGGAGAAACACAGAAAGAAGCCACAGTTTCTTTCATAAGAAGTTAGACAACTGTGTGCCACCTGAAGTGCACTGGTTTAGCTGCTGTTGCTGCACGGGCTCATATAAGGGACTCTGGAACTGAAAATAGTCAGACAGAGCTATATTTCCCATTGAAATGGGTGTCTTCTTATGTCTCCTAGCTTTGCCTGCTTGTGGTATCCACACCTCTATTTGGGCTCACAGACTAGCCACAGCAGATGAGAGACAAACATGGCTGAACAGCAGGACCGAGTATTCACAAGCTGCACACGGTGTTTATGCCAGGACAATAAAGAAAAGATTTTATATATTTGTGTGCTTTCTAACCAGAAACTATGCAGGCACAGAGAAACATGTTAAAACTTCTTGTATCATGCAGCAATGAAGGATGGGAAAGGTTAAAAAAGGAAAAGCTTGAAAAAGGAAAAGCTTAGTCAGGGAGAAAGTGTAACTCAATAAATACACAGAGAGAGACAGGGACAAAAAAAAAAAAAAAGAAAAAATAAATGAGACTGTTATAGAAAGAGGGGAAAGCAAGAATCAATAATACTTGATTTCAGAGGTGAAATATAAGCTGCTAAATAGCACAGTTTTTATTTTTATGTAAAGTAGGCTGATAAAGTTTATCCATTAACGTATACAGATAGATACACATATGCATATCCTGCCTCAACATGCAATGAACAGACAGGGTTTGACTGAGTTTTATGCATGGCAGGAAATAAAATAAAATGAAATGCATTTATCAAGAACATAACTGGGCAGCATCTGCTCATTTCTAAAGCTGTCTGAAAGGCAGAAGAGAACTTCTCCATCTGTATCTCATGGAGGGATCTTGGGGAATATTACCACATGAATTTAATAAAAAGTTGCTGTCATTGGCATTTTTATAAATAAAAGCATTATTATCAAGGCAAGAGGTGATTTTCTGCTATCATGGTTCAGTCAGGCTCTAGTTAAGTAAAACCTGAAACCATACTTTGCATATTTTGTTGAGAAAGGCCATGCCACAGATGACCAAGGCCAGCTGCTGGTCTTGGGTTGTTCTCTCAGTTTTGGTCTCACCTGCCTATTAATGGATCAAGTGAGTAATGGAGGACCTCAAAGCCTGTGTAAATGAGTCAAAAGGCCTGTTTTATTCCCAGCTGATTAGGAATTCACCATCAAAGACTAGGTGGTATGATTTGAATATGTAGCTTATGTTCTTCCAGAGTTTTCTGTTAAAGTGAACACCAAGATACAAACTCTGGAAAAAGACCAAAGTCACAGTGTCAGAGCCCAATACCGTCTACACATTTAATAGGACATGGATAAAATCAGGTCCTAGTTTCAAACATGAAAACCAAGGAAACTGTTGAAATGCAGAGGAACAAGTTGTATATTAAGCATATCTTTTATGTCAGAATATACATAATATGCATTCTACTATGTTAGAATAGTAGAATCATAGAATGGTTTTGGCATTAGAAGTGTTGTATTTCTACAGTCATTTCATAACACAGTTGAAAAGGGAGCCAAAAAAGTTAGGGGGAAAAAAAGCAAATGTTACTCTGTCCACTATTTTCAGACATCTGTGCCAGATATTTAAAAGTGCCAGATCTTTGATACTCTTCAGCTGCAGAACAGTTTGCCTGCACGAAATGGATATGCCAATCTCGCTCTATCTTCTGCTCCGAAGTATTTGGGCAAGACAGAATAAAATAGGACCAAGCTTGTTCCAGCCCTCTCAAACTCTCTCTGGTCCCAGGAAACACAGAGCATTCTTCACCTTTAAAGAGGCATTACCTCATACCGAGCCGCCTGTGCTCTGTAGCTGTTTGGTATTTGGAAAAACCTGTGTGGAATAGATGGCAAGAGAAATTGCAGAAAGAAGGTTGTTCAAGATTAATCATTACTTGTATCCCCTGAGGAAGGAAACATGTTTTCTTCCTCCTTTAGCATGGCTATTTCCTGTAATCGCTTTCAGTCCTTCCCTTAGTTCTTATTTCACATATATTCTTCTTTCACCCTTTACTGCTGTTCTTTATCTTGGCTTTAATATCTGAAAGACAGGCACTTCATCCTGTTCTGTCTTTGCAAGGTGTCTAGCACAAGGACACAGTTTTCCGTGGGCCTAAGCATCTCTGGCTGTGGTAAGCATGCAGTAAATCTGATTCGCTACAGGGGTGTGCAAGATTTATGGCTGCAAAGAATTTCAGCATTGACTGCTTCATATCTGGAAATCCTGGACACAGACCACAGTGCATTCTCTAACATAATAATAATTTGTAGCACAAGCATGGTTTTCCTTTCCCAAAAGCAACAGCGAGGAGTTCACAGTGTGGCTCCATGCTGCATTTGAGGTGGTAGCATCCTGCTCTTAACCAAAAAAGAATATTTTCTTAAATTGTCAAAAATGTGTTTCTGACCTATATTTTGCTTTCCTTTGGGACTCATTCCTTTCAAGTATGGAATTGAAAAATGATAGATTTTGCAAAATACAGAATAACTAAAAAAATAAGAAGTTTTTTTTTTACCCTGCATCTACTTGCCAGCACCGAGAGGTTAGTTATTATTATCAGAGTACAAAAGTGTGAGCTGGACATATATCCAAATTGTACTGTAATAATAAGCAAATAATGAGCAGTTTTTAAAACATATTCCCTAGAAGGCCATGAAGTATGCCGTGATCTGCCCTGTTTGCACAATTGTTCAATGTTTGCCCATACAAACTCGTATTGATGTCTGACCTACCACTATAGCTGTAGCCTCAGTTGCCACCTTGAAAAAATGAGCACAGAAGTGGTTAATTTCTATTAGATTCTGTGACCCACAGATGTGTTATAGATTTGAAATGTTGGAAATAATTACTTGTCACTCAGTGTAGAATGATGACAGCTTTTGCCTGCTTTCTTAGCTACCTTTTCCATAGTTCTTCATTTAAGTGAAAGACAATGCACCATCTCTTACAGACCACAGGTGTTGCTTTGCTAAAAGAGGTCTGTTTTAGAAAAAGCACCACCAAACTTCTGGGTGAGGTCTGAAGACAATGCCAAGCAGGTGAGGTTTGAGTGATGGTGACTGACTCTGAGAAAGGAAAGGAGCTGAAGTGGCTTTGTTGTCTACTGGAGAACAGAGCCAAGTGCATCTAAGTTTAAGTATTTAATGAGAGTTAAGTGATGTTGGCCCTGTCTGTATATTTTTAGTGACTTTGTTCTAGCAATCACACTGAGCCCTCTTGCTCGGCACAGAGTTGGATTTTCCTCCCCATCAGGGCTTCAAGGGACTGGAAGCTGGCAGGCGTCTTTGAGGAACATGGCAGCAGGACCCCCTCTCCTGTGCCTAAATTATGACTTTCTAAGAAAGCAGATGAAGGCTGTGCAAAGTGTAATAATTAATAACTCCATTGCTGCCTCTCCCCTCTTCCACTATCTCAGCTCATTCTTCTCACAAAATCAAACAGTTCCTCCTTGACAGCAGCCGAAATACAGGCTCACATAGCTTATATCTTGTCTGTCACCAGGATTTAAATATTTCAGGACATGGCAGCGCAGATGATTCCTCACTGGTTAAAGCCTGATGAGACTGGTTTCCTAATGAGGATGGGTTTTATTCATGGCCCTTCAGGTTCTCCCTTTTCCAGTCTTTAGCTCTTTCATGGCTCTGGGTAATAGCTGACTTTCTTAACTGCCCTGAGAAACACTGCAAGAAGAGTCATTGTGCACAATCAATGGAGCCCTGGGCTCTCTCTTCCCCTGGCTATTATGGGAAGCAAAGACTCTTAAACAGGAAAGAGGGACTTTTTTCTTCCTTTAAGTTATTATTATTTGAAAAGTTGATCACAGAACTGCACAAGCCCCTCTTTGCGTTTTATATTCATACATAAAAACCTGCCCTCTGCGGAACTTATACGCTGTTGACAAAGGGCGCAGATGACAGAAAAAGAAAGTAAGACTACAAAACAATCTGCAATCTGCTGAGAAGAAATCTTGTAGGCAGCTAGATTTTTTGTTTCACTGAACACTTTGGCATCTGAAGGATCAGTAAATAACTCAGAGGCAGAACTGAAGTAATGGCTCAGCAGGTGAAAAGATGCACACAGAAACAAGGAAGCAAAAGAAATTGTGCTTTTTCTATGTGGTTATCTTTCTACCTTTATCTTTCTATGTGGTTATCTTTCTACCCTTTCTACCAGGAACAAACCTTATGGAGAGCAAGATAGGGTAGTAAGAGTACACTTTACTGCACTGCATTGTGGGCAACCCCCCAAAACAGAAATGACCAGTCAAATACCAAAGGAAATGAAAACTTACTTTGTTGCTGGATCATTTAGGCCATTCTGTATGATTTAAGTGAGAATTTAAACTTACTGAGGATCTTCATAATGTGATTAAAAAATCAGGAAAAGGATAACCTCCCTGCCCCACCATTTTGGAGCTAGATTGATGAAGCAGGACTGAAATTCTGAGGTACCTCAGGACTCCCCACCCTCAGCATCTTCTCTGAGGAGATAAATCTTGTCCTCCAGCCATGCTCAGATGAGTGCAAACCATGGGACTGGCCAGCAGTGAGCTTTCCAGATAGGGTCACAGTAAATCCCAAGCCTCTCCTGTCTTCCCACAGGTAAGGGAGGCAAGAAAGAATAAGGGCCCCTACAAGACTGATACAATGAGCACTCTGGGATGCTAACACAGCTGATTTTTATGCTGATAAATGGTGATAAATGCAAGCCTTTACATTTATTCAGAGCATCTTCAGCTTCAGAAACAATATGTAAGAAGAGCACAACCCCAGAACATATATATAAATGTAGTGTATTCATAACCTGACACATAACACGGCTGGTGACTATGGACAGTATGTCTCTTTAACTACATTTCAGTCGTGCAGCAACTGCTTTTAATAAACTTTGCCTGGCTTATCTCTTGGAAACTAAAAAAAGTGATTGATGAGCTTCTGAACTAGGGTTTCATTTGAACTGAAGCTTTCACTGACTGATAAATACACCAGACTTGCTCTGGTGTTCCAGCTTATCTGAGCTCCATAGGAATAATGCTGCAGAAATATCTCCGCAGCCTTCAGGAGAAAAAAGCAGGAAGATATTTCAAAGGCTTGTCAGCCCACACTAGAGTCTGATCAGCCTTTAAGTTTTACTGCTAATCTGCAGTAAAAACAGATGCAAAAGCTTCCTAATGTTTTTAAGGTTAACTGCAGACCCTTTTCTTCAGCATGGCACCAAAACCATCTGAATTCCCTTTCTCAGACAGCTTGTCAGTTCTCCTTCCCCTCCATTTCCCCAGGTTCTCTTCTACTCCCCACTGCAAGGGCTGGGCAGCAGAGACAGAAAATACAAGGAGATGCAACCAATTCAGGGCAACACATTACAGGCTAGGAAAGTGCTGAAATGGACTGAACTGGAAGCTGATCTCACCTTACCCAAATAAAGTTGCTAATTATCTAATCATATAGCTCTAACTTTAGTCAGTGCTTTGGGTTTCTTCAGGGTCTGCTTTGCAAGCACTAAAAACTTTAACAACAGCATCTAAGGGAGTTTATTAAAGGGTTAAATGCAGCAGGAACTCCTTAGCAGTTTTAATATTATATTCTTTACCCAAGGCAATAGACAGCTTCTTCAGAGTCATTCCATTCTAATGTGTAAATGCTGAAAGCAATTAGACTGCGTCCTATGCGTATGAAAGTATTTAGGAGAAAAACTTTGGAAAAAGTGACTTTTCATGAGCAGCTGCCAAATATTTTCTAAAAGTTATTGCATTACTTATAATATAGGAAGTTTTAGTTTTTAAAGTGAAAGCTGTTTTGAAGCATATAATTCCAGAAAAGTATTTTGGTGCGGTAAACTTTTTTTTGACATTTCAGTATGGGAACGGACAAGGCAACAGTGTCCATCACAATGTCTGTTGGCCAGAAAATTATATTAAATAGAAAATTTCGTGGGAAGAGTTTACATTTTTGTTGAAAACTGGAAACTTAAGAAAGGAAACAAACAATTTTGTTTTGAAGAACTGAAATACCCTTTTTATTTTTAAAACTACAGCCTGAAGTGCTCTGAAGAAATGCTTGGCTGTCATTGCTATTTTGAGGAGAAAATATTCCTTCAGCTCTGCAAATTAAGTGTGTTTTTTAGACATGCCTTGCGTGGTGTACTGGGTTGCACATTTTGCTGTTATTTCTTAAAAGGCAATAAAGAGAAAGAGCCAGCATTTTTCTGTTTTCTTGTCCTTTGTTGTGAAGTAGACGTGCAGACTTGCTGATGCTGTTTTATTTATAGATTTCAAATCCCTCCAGAAGGATCACATGCCCTCTGATGCCTGCAATAAGCCCACTGGCTGTTTATTTCTAGAAAGTTAGTATTCATATAGAGACTGGGGATAAATGAGAACCAGACCCTACGTTACTTCAGTCACTGGGAGCGAGTGTCTAAATTAAATGTATGCTATAAAAAGACTTTGGTATTAGTCATGTCTGCTTGATGAAATAAGGCCACGTCTCCTTAATTAAATATTATCAATAGTCTTAAAATATTCTGCTGCCTAATGAAGCCAATTACCACCTGAACTGTTTATACAGTTGCTTTTTCTGGCTTTTGATCCTCTCCATCCCACATATTCCGTCACTGGGAGGCAGAAAGTGGAGTCAAGGGTGCTTGTGATGCAATCTTTTTTAATCATCACCTGCCAATTTTATCGAAGTAAAAATTAAATGTGATGTGCAGAAGGCTAGTAACAGGGATATCAGCCTCTTTCTAATATCTGCGTTTTCACTGCCTAGAAAAGGAAACATGTAAACAGAAAAATCAGGTACTCTCTTAAATCATGCTTTGGCTTGCTTCTCTGTCTTGTTGATACTTGAGGCACTGTATAAACATCTCTCTGGCTAATGTAAGTGCTGCCAAATGATCACAGGGATTTTAATTATAGGAAGAAGTAATTCTTCTGGGGAAAAAAAGAAATTAAGAGGATGTGAATATTGTATTCACTCATAAGGGGAAAACACGGATCATCTGTCAGGACACAGCTTCTCTTGGTCCTGGGAGGGTCGCATCTTCGTTGTACTTTGGGCCATCTTTTCCCAGGTACAAGGTACACCTTTACGCATTTGCATTTAAACACAAATATCAGTCACCTCTTTCTACTTCCCTTGTTTTTCAGTGGAACTGCAGCTTTCTGCATTGGAAAAAGCAGGGAAAAGAGCTCCTAGCAAGCTCTCCTAGCGTGCAGTGCTCCTGAAGGCAGACTGCAAACAGGCAAGGGGATTTGGGTCTGGGATACGAAGGGCCTGCAGTGTCAGCTAGGAATGTGCAGTCTGTGTGGAGTGTTTGAACAAGGTATGTTTTATTTTGATATGAATTTCATAAAGCTCATTGCAGCAATTCTTTGAACACAGTTGGACCGGAACTGGGCTGAAATTTAGAGAACAATCCAATGCAGCTGAGGAAGTCAACTGAGCAGGTTGGTTGGGATTTCAGTATTTGCAAAACCGGCAGCCAAAATTTGAAAAATGTCAGTTGATTCTGATCTTCTGCATTTTACTCTGTGCTCACAGACAGCTTGCCAGACAGGTCCCCACATCTTCTGCTCACGTCTTGCATAACCACCAGCTCACGCCCACATGCAGATGATGTCAGGCCAGGAAAGCAACTCAGATTATTTGGGATATCCTTAGTTAAGTGGAAGAAGTGCACGCTCAACTGAGAGCAAAAATGAATCCTAGAGATATTTGGAGTCAGTATGTGTCATTGTCCTGCATCGATGCTTGGATTTTTCACAGACTGAGAGGGAAATAGACTTATTCCCTTATTTTTGAATTCCCACTGTCACAGACTGGGACTGTGGAGGTTTATTAACTCACATGCTCGTACCTTTTACCAGCTAAGCCCAATACCAATGATACTGTTAACTGCTAATCTTAGCATGTCTTACATGCACAGAGAACATCTGTACATTTATCGTAGTAGTATAATGTTTATGTAAATCTTGTCAATGTACTATACACATACATTACACGTGTAGTCTTTCTATTTAAAATCGTGCTTGCTTGAATATAAATATCAATGCAAAATGTAATATTTTATCTAAACACATATTTTACTATTGTATATATTGCGTGTATACAGAATTTGTTAGGAGACAGATACCAAATGCATTTTTAAGGATGGTCTTACTTGGCGAGATGAGAGTTCACTTAAGACACTGAATGGCTTAGGGATCTGGTAAATGGGATACAAACCTTTAGATCTCCCTATTGCAACTTCAGATCCAGTCAAAACTAAAAGCAATCAAAAATTATCACCATCCTGACAGTTTGGTGATCCAGAAGCTACAGAATGTATGTCTTGGTCCTTACTGGTGTGAGTCTGTCAGGGCCAGCCCTGCTGGCACATAGCAGATAGAGAGACACAAAACCAGCATTAGCTTCCCCTGGTTGTTCCTGGCAGGGATGGTGCTGTTCCCAACAGGATTCCTGTACAATACGCCACCAAGTGGCACAGACTCATCAGCTACTTCTCCCCTAGGGAGTTGCTTAATTCCTCTGCCTGACCAGGAAGAAACTACAGTTTCGATGGTAAAGCTCAGTGCTAGCTGCATAAACCGTCTCTTCAGCTCCTGTGCATATAAAGTTAAGTTCTTAGAAAGCGGGACTGCAGTGTGACAAGAGAGAAAGAGCGCAGCCAGCAGGGCCAGGGCAGGGATTTTCCTGACATACTCAGCACTGGTGAGGCTGCACCTCGAATCCTGTGTTCAGTTCTGGGCCCCTCACTACAAGAGAGACACAGAGGTGCTGAAGAGGGGCCAGAGGAGGACAACGAAGCTGGTGAAGGGCCTGGACCACAACTGTGACAAGGAACAGCTTGAGGGAACTGGGGTTGTTTAGTCTGGAGAAGAGAAGGCTCAGGGGGACCTTACTGCTCTCTGCAACTGCCTGAAAGGAGGTTGTAGTGAGGTGGGGGTCAGTCTCTTCTCCCAGGTAACAAGTGACAGGACAAGAGGTGACAGCCACAAGCTGCGCCAGGGGAGGTTTAGATTGGTTATTAGGAAATATTTTTTCACCAAAAGTGTTGTCAACCACTGGAACAGGCTTCCCAGCCAAAGCGGTTGAGTCAGCATCCCTGGAGGTATTTAAAAGACATGTAGGTGTGGTGCTCAGAGACACAGTTTAGTGGTGAACTTGGCAGTACCAGGTTAATGGTTGGATTTACTGATCTTAAAGGTCTTTTCCAACCTGAATGATTCTGTGATTCTACAGTTCACACAAAATATTCACAAACACAGCTGCTGCCTACAGGGTGTATACCCTTGTCAGGTATATAAGGTATATACAATTAAATATATATATATAAAACATGTAGTGGTGTGAAAACATTGCAAGATCTTGAGCGTGTTCTGTGAACAGAGGGAGACTTTGTCTTGAGGGCTGCCATTATAGTGTCTTTTATGAGCATTAAATTAATCTAATTCCTAAAATGAAACCTTAGTTACCAGCATCATCTTCAAAACTCCTCCTTCCTTATCCTTTTTGGATTAAGCTGTCAGTCTCATAATTTGGATCCTTTGTCAATACAGATGAATAGTCACCTGAAGACTGAAAGATCTTCAGGGTTATCTTCATCTGTGATGGAACCTATAAACTAAGGTAAGCACAAAAGAAAAAATATATACCTCCTATGATCATTAAGGCGGGCATCTAGATTCTGTACCTTTGGTTGAAAGAAAGGAAAGGACAATGTGTATTTGTAGGCTGCCAGAAAGATATTTTTAATACACGGAAAAGTTTTATTGCTGTTCATTACCAGCTATCCACATTTGGACCTGACAGAGATGCTGCTAGTGTGCCTGGGTTAATTGAGTGAGACGTACTTGACCAAGAAAACTGACTTTCAATGTTGTTTGGATTGGGGTAGGATACTTGCAATATGACTTCAGATGACAGAAGTGTTGTCAGGATACACATCAGTGGCTGAGGCAATACCCACTTCTGTGCAGGAAAGTCATCCAGAGAAATAAAAATACCTTCTAGCAGAGAGAGAGCTGTGCCTTGCCCTCACTTGCACTGGTGGAAACTGAGCATCACTCACTGCCCTACTTTCTCTTCCTCTATCATTCACTCTTTTAAGCATGCAGAGCACTTTGATAATTATCACACTTAACTGTAATAGCTGTAGTGCGAAAAACTCCTACAAACAGTGCGACCTCTGAAGTATGAGAATGGGGTATTCTGGCAACACCTACCAAACAACGCATATCACCTATGATAGGTTTTGCCTTAATGCAGATGCTCCATGTAGAAAGCGTGGAATGGAAGGACAGAACACACATACATTTCCCTGTACATTTTACATGGCATCTGGACCCATATATCTCGCCAGCCTATTGAAAAGTGACACTGCGCATAGACATGCAAGGGCTGGTGCAGAAGTCATGCAGAATCCATGCACCCTAAACCTCACTGCTCCTAAAAAAGCAGAGTTAGCACTGCCCTGCTGGGGTACTCTGAAGCCGCAATAATATAGCCATCATATGATGGAACTACATCATTTCCTTTCTATCCAGTTACAAGAAAGAGCTGTTATTCTTGTTAATGCATTGCATGCATTTTTATTCATCTCTATGGCCCCTGTCTGCTTTACCTATGTTGAGGCACCCAAACTTAATTAGATCAAACAATGACATTGTCTCTGCTGTCTACAGGTTTAGCTGTTAGCTTGAAGATCAAGATTTAATCACCGAGAATCCTGATCAAAGAGGTACTGTGCAGTTCCTGATGCATGTTATGGTTACATGCGCGATCTGCAAAAAATTGGCAAAATTCTGTGCTATATGTGCTTGGTTTTCATCAGCACTGGATTTCCCATGGCTCTCTTTCCTTCCCATTTCCTTGTGTTTGTATTAATTCAACGGGGTTTTTAAATCTTCATTTTCCAGCTTTACATTAACATATTTTCATTGCAGTATTTTCCAAGAGACTACTCTTCAAAAAAGAAAAAGTTTAAAGAATCTAAGTTTTCAGGTCTATTATCATCACTGTTCTCATTTTGCCTGTATATGGACTGCACAGCAGCAAACTAGCTAGATGTCAGGATGAGTGAGAAGATCCTCTGCTTAGCTTGAAATGTTGTCCTTGCATGCAAGTTTTTTTCAGCTGCCTACTAATGAGATAGGTAATTAAACACTCAAGTCACATTAACATATATTAATTAATACAGAATTTCTGGTAGAATATCTAACCCAATAACATATGAGCAGCGTCCTGCTGTTCTCTCTGATGTACCTTACTTGGTGGAGTCAATATGTTTGAGCCTGCACTTGTCAGCAACTCAGGGCAATTATTTTGCCTCCTGCTCTATAGTGATATAAAATGGGTGTGACATGTACTGGAATAACAGATTGAGACTGGTTAGGCTGAATCTCGCTACAGAAGTTAATTGCTTTTGCTAATATTGCTGTCACATGACTGGTCTGGTTCTTGGAGATGTGGATGTGTATCTCTGCTTTTTATTTCCTCCATGTCTGCATTTCTGTTAGATGACACAGCCAGAGCAGCATCCAGTAAAATCATGTTTGTTCATGGGACTGCAATATACTTACAAATACCCAAGCCATGTCATGTTTAAATAAAACCAGGATTCTCACCTTCTTTAGACTGAACTACCCTAATGTCCCACATGACTGGAAAGAACAGTGCCTGTTAGCAATGGCCAGAAGTGGCTTGCAAGTTTAGAGATGGGTGCAGGATAAAGGTCAGATGTGAATGCTTCCAAACTTGGGCAAAGCCAACCCCTTGTATTCAAGTCTCCAGCATGAGGAATATAAATCAAGGTTCCTAATTTTCAAAAATCAGGTGGAGTCTGCTGACTTCTCCATTCTTCCAAAATGCCAGTCACTGTCATCTGTGATTAGTTTCTAGACCAGAACTCCTAACTTTCACTTTTGGAAAAGTTTTGTTAAGGAAGAGTGAATATGATAACATGACTGAAATACGTCAGGATGACTATATCACATATCAGAACTCGCTGAGCTCTCATTATGTCACTTACTTTTACTGGACAGCCTTCTGCAGCCACATCACCCTCTGAAAATTGCTTATGGGGCTCTGCAGCACTAATGGCACCGAGACTGTCAGTGAAATTTAATGATTTGGCACAAAATTACAGAACCTGGCTCTCCGATATTTGCCTTCCTCACCTGGGGCTTCAAGCTAAACATTTAATAACACCATCCCTCCTGTTTTCTCTTCATTGATATTCAATTAAGAAGTTTGTTTAAGCAGACCAGCATTTGACCTCCCCTGCCACACTTCTCCCTGTAGTGGAGCTCTGCCGCTGCCCACCTGCTGCACAGCAAGACTGTACTTAGTCATGATCCCTGGCACACACTGTGTGCTTACGGTTGATGGCTTGCTTGAAGGAGAACAGACCACTAATAAATTGCACAGTCATTACCCTTTATGCATACTTGTTCTAATAGGTGTCACAGATTCCTGCCTCCTAATAAGGAAAGGAAGTAGAAAAACACATAAATTCTCCCAAGGGAGTCAGACAGCCCGAAGCCACGTTCAACAGCTGTTACTGTTACCATGAATACCAAGAGCAAAACAAGGATTAGAGGGGAGGGGGGGGGGTAAGAAAAAGAAAAGATGCATTGCCAGGGATTTTGGCAAGGTTTTCTTGGATATGGAATGTGTTTTGCACTGCCCCAATCTATAAAAGCTCAGCACTCCTGTGGCACGTGATGGAATTTGGAGATTAAACAAACAATGGCATTAATTAGTCTATAAACGAGTAATTTCATTTATCCAAAGTTTGCATTTCTGTATCTTGCTGGGTTTTTTGAAGCTGTCACTTTAATCTCCAGCAGAAAGATTTTGGCATTCAATGGGAGCTTGGATGCTATGTTGTTATTAAACCTAATTCACAAGAGGTTTCAGAAATGTTTTCCCAAAGTTTACCTTTTGTCTTCTACCCTTAGTTCTGGTCTTTTCCCTGGGGGCCAGCTAATATGAATCGGGTGCTTTCCTGGCTGCCCTGGAGCTATGCTGAGTTACACTGGCTAAGCCTTTGTCCCTCTGTGTTACAGCAGAGAAATCCAAAGGGGAGACTCATGTCTTCTGCAGAGAGGTGTATTTAGTCTATTCTGCTGAGATAGTTTATGGCTTTGGCAGGGAAACTGTTGACAGTGCGTACTGTAAATATAGTTCAAAGCAAATCTGAAGTCTTGGAGCTTCAGCTCTCTCTATGCTTCTTACATTAATTTGTTAAAGGTGCTCAATGTAGGTACGTATGTGTCTGTAGAGTTTTACTGTTGATTAAACACACTTGATACTCTACTGAAAATGGGAACAGGGCACACCACAAATTGCTGCTGCCTTCTGGCAGCAAAACCAATGTCCCAGGATAGCTGGCCACTAAGGTACCCATGGCACATGTCACAAGCCTGCTGTACTCAGCATTCTTGCATCTGGTCAAATTCCAGTCTGTGCAAGTGCTATCCATCTACTTAAAATGTGTGTCCGTGTCATGACCCCCTGCCTCTCTTTACCTTCTCTCTTTCCCCTGTCAGTTTCGAGTAGATTCAATATTCCTTGCTCTTGACTTAAACCATGGAGCAGCACTGCTCTGCAGTATTGAATGTCTGGTGGTTTTAATTCTCATTCAAGCTAACTTCTGGTGCACACAAAGTGATTTTTACTTTTCAGACCAAGAGTTATGTCTGCTCTCATCAGAAGACCAAGGGTACAACAGATCCCAAAGGCAGCAACAACTAAGGGTGAGCGTGTGTATTCTCACATATATATCCACTGGTAGGGCTTAGGGGAGATGTCTTTTCTAGCATCTCACGATTTCTCTGTTTTTTTATGTGTCCACAGCTTTTCCCACCACCCCTTTGCCTTGTAACTCTCCTTGAACACGGACCGGGGTGGTAGATGTTCTGAGACAACTCCCCCATTCCATTCTAAGACATGTTTCTACCCCACTTCAGGATTTGGCCTTCTATACATAACCACAAATCTTGTACACTCAGTTAATCAAAACACTGTGTGGCTAAGGTACGCTGTGATGGAAGCATCAGGCCAAGATATGATACTTTTGTCTAGAGTGGAGTAAAGCAGTGGGTAGCTTAAACAATGAGTATTAATGCTGGCTGAGACCTTAAAAACACCATGAAGTAATTCCTACCTGACTTTAAAATAGGGTAAAAAAAAAATAAAAAATCCACAAGGAACTTTTTGACAATTATCAAAACATGCTTTTCTAAAAGTATTTGTGGCAAATGAGAGTAATCAGTAATATTACCTAATATTCTAAACCAGTTTAAGTTCCTGTCCAATGTCAGTCTTAACCCAAACTAAAATTATGCTACTTATTGAGGTGGAAGAAGGTTTTGATTTACAATTATGCCTTGATGGATTACCTGAAAGCACAACCTTCAGGCAAACTGTGATTAACTTGACCAAAGACATCTGGGAGAGCCATCTATGGCCTAAAATTATGACCTTGGTATTCTAGGCTGAAACTAGACACCATTTGAATTGCAGTGCTGAAAAACTCTTCTACAGAGGCTTTTGTTTAGGAGGCGAACAGGTTTTTTAGCTTCAGCAGTTCAGCAGAAACACCTCCTGTGAAGTTACAGGGGGGAAAGAAAGTACTTCCTTTTTTTTTTGTTTTGCAGTCATTACTTTAAAAACAAAACTCCAAACACTCCCAGCTTGTATGAATAAAGAAGCAAAAACAATTAATAACCTAATGATTAGTAAATGCTGTAGACATAGGTTTTGATTTCACTTAGCGAGATTTATGGAGTTAAATATGAAAGTATGGCTCTTGAAAGCCATGTGCTCATAATTAGCTGGAGTTTTACCCCTGGATACTGTAAAATCACAACATGCTGTCAGAGTCCATTTTCTGATCCTGTTATCAGCATGGAATAAAGTTTTCCACTAAATGCAAAACAGATTTACAGGTGCTAAACCAGCTATTTTATCAGTGGGAACCAGGCTACCTTTTGTTCTCTAAAGAGGCATTTCATGATTTTACATTGGTCAATTGATCGTATAACAAAGAGAAATAAAACAATTTTTGTCATCTACTGAAACAGAAGAAGATACAATCTGCAAATAAACTCAAGAAAAGTGGCTGCCTCTCTGAATGTAGGATATACTGTCTTGCATATTGTCACCTACTGTAAAATAAAAAAAACCCACAAAACCGGGAAAAAGATCAAAGCAATGCCATTCCCTTCTTATTGCTGAGAACGCTACATAAATCCTCAGTGTTCCTGCAGGCAAATTCAAAGGATAACTGCATTCCAGGCAGCTGGGAACACTGTAAATTAAATTATTCAATTAAAAAAGAAGTCCTGCAAAGATAACAGTCCTTTCAATGTATTAATTCCCACATGTGAAGGGCCTCCTCTTGAACCAGCTCCAAAAGGGAGGATATTTCTGTACCTTGTACTCCAGCCTCTGAAAAGGAGGTGAATGGCTTCTTGCTTATTTGCAGGCTGGCACGCAGCAAGGGGCAGAAAGCCTCTGAGGAATGCTCTGAGTTGTTTGAGGGTAGGCAGGCTGAACCATTTTTAACAACTGTTTCAGAGTTTGGTGATGGTGCTCAAGAAGAAGCAATACCCCTTGGCTTGCTGCAGTGTGAATGGTTTAACATGATGGTCTCTAAAATAGACTCCAAGCCTCAGTGGAGGGCAGCTTTCTGAACTGGAGATTGTTTAGTGACCATTTGTCCTCTGTGTTTATCATTTAAAGTCTCTGCTAGTTGAGTCTGCATTGTCTGAAAAACAACCTCTTATTTGATTGAAGCCTGCTGTATGGCAATTCCTCTAGATGCTCAGTAGTTGTATCATTATGCAAAAAGACTCCACAGGCATTTCCTTTCTTCCCCCCTCACTTCCTTATTGCAAGAAGAGGGAAGACAAGCATAAAATAAAGGGCCTGGTAGCATTTGCTTGAGCAGAAGATGTTTCAAAATTGCCAGGTCTTTGTTCAAGAGCAATTACATCTTCTAAACGTGGATTGCTATATAAGGACTTCAGAGTAAGGCTGTTACTGATGCTATCTGAGATGGTTTACAAGATGGTCCTTTCCTGGTCAAATGGAAGGCAATGTGGTGAACACAGTACACCATCCCCACAGAGTCTTCCAGGTTTCAGAACAAACTTTTATTGGCAGCACTTATATGAATACTGTTCTGTTGTGGTGTCTGTAGCACCTTTGCTCTAAAACACCAAATCAAAGGAAATGAAGAGTGAAAGAGACCCATATTGATCGTGGGTCCAGCCCAGCTAGGAGACACTTCTATCAAAACATTGACACAGACCTCATATGCGGATAAACCCACAGATTCATGCAGATAAGTGAAGGGGACTCTTGAGCCAGAAAACAGTAGCCAAAGCCTTTGACCTGACTGACAAAATGGTGATCCCTGGAACTGACATTGTGTCCTTGTTTACAGACAGACAGCAGATACATAAGACCTCAGGCCCCAGTGAAATTTTGCATCCCTCTGTATTTATTGCCATATCGTTCTTCTTTTGGGTTGATCCAGAATCAACAGAACTTTGGTCTCTCTGTTTCTGAAGAGTGAACTTCAAAGCGCTCGGCCATTTGTCAGAAATTACCACAAAACTACAAAGAAATAACCCAACAGTAAATCAAAAATCTGAGAGAGAAACCTCTCGCAAGGACTACAAAGGAAGAAAAAAACAAATGGCACGGAGAGTTGATTATAACACCAGCAGTTTGCCACGGCAATGGAGAAACTGATACCAGATGCTGCTAAGAGCCCTTTCATTACCTTGAGCAGGACCTGCAGAGCTGTGAAGGGGCCCCATGCAGTACTACCTCTCTATCTGGGATAAATGTGCAGCACTTGGGCACAGTGAGTCACGAGTGAAAGAGATCTCCAGAACCAATTATTATTTTATTTGAATGATGAAGTTGGAGGCTGACTCCTTGTAAGTTTGCTGCATCCTTTCATCATCTCCCAGCAAGCCCTTTGAAGTTGGCTTGTCTTGAAAAATTACACTGTTATATCAGGACTTTCAATGTCAGCAGCATTACTATTTACACAAGTGAAAATAACAGATGAAAAAATTAGTCAAAAATTGTTTAATTCTGGATGCAAGGGTTGCCAGACCTTATGGCCCTTGGCATGTACTCTCTCGCTTTTTAAATCCTCAGACATCTTTGTCTGGCTCTTAAAAACTTATTTTTAATTCAACTGGCTATTTGGCAATACTTGTGTGTTACAGCAAATAACACAGCCATTTTCTTCCACTCTTCTAGAAAGCAAGATCAGCTAGGAACTGGATGGTTTAGGTTTAGGCAATGTTACTCCCTCATACTACATCAAATGAAGAAAATGTACAGTGCACTGAAAGAGGGAGAGATTTTCATTCTGATCTGATTTTTTTGATTAGCATAATTACAGAGCGTTGTACTCAGTATATGCTCAAAGCTCTAAGTATACTGCATACCAAAACCATGAGGGAGAGCTGGAATAAAAATGGCCATGATACTGTCTTAAAAATAATAAGTTGGTTTGGGTTTGTTATGTTTGGTTGCTTTTTGGGGGGCGATGTTTTTTCTTGTCTGTTTGTTTGCTTCTTTCTTTGTTTTGTATGTTTTTTAGTTTTGTGTGTGTGTTTTGGTTTGGTTTTTTTTTGTTGGTTTTTTTTTTTTTTGAAGTCCCTTTTTAGTTGTGTTGTGGTTTCTAAGCTTTTCAGATTCACTTGTTTTGTGTTTCCACAGTTTTCTCTGCAGCTATGAAGGATACAAATGCTCTTTTGCTAACAAGTGAAAGCAGAGATTATGTGGACTCACCAGAGTCTGGCAGCTGAGGTTTTTAGCAAAAGTATATCAAATGTAACGGCCGTTGTAATAAAACTGCCAATACCGAGGCTGAGAATCATGCAACGGACAAACATGCAGACAGACAGCAGCAGTGAACTGCAGCAAGCCAGGGGACAGACTGTAGGGACGTTATGAGCAGAACTGGTAACTCAAGAAGGAAAATGTTATCAGTGTTAACGATTTGTATAATTTGGGGAGACACTTGGCAGCCTTTGTGGAAATGTGAAGGCTACAGCAGCTCACCAGAGGGCATGGGCAGGTTTCCTGCCCTGAATACATACCTCATGTGTGGTGCTTCTCCAAAAAATTATTGTATTGTCAAAACCTCCTGATTATTGTACTTGTAACTTCCAGAGTGGAAAGGACAAATATAGGACAGCATCAGTGATGCTGGTCTCACTGTACCCCAAGAATGTTCTTAGCCCTTGTCAAACTCCTAAATAGGTTCAGTTTCACCGAGTGGCTGAAGGTTGTGCAGTGCCATAATTTAACTGTGTTTAATGAAGAAAACTCCATCTCAAAGTCTGTAAGGGAAGGAGAGATTACCTTATTTATGAGAGAGAGGCATACCAACTTGCCTACATCATAGAATCACAGAATAGTTAGGGTTGGAAAGGACCTCAAGATCATCTAGTTCCAATCCCCCCACCAAGGAACATGGTTAAAGCAGTAGAAACCTGTGGAATTTATTACTGAGTGACCCTTCATGTTGAAGTGAGGAAAATAGAAAAATAAAAAAGAATACTTAGCATACTTCCTATGCTTACCACAGGTTCTGCATTACAGTGGTCCCTGCTCCTGAACAATAAATTCTTATGTTAAAAAGTGACATCATTGAAACACTGAACATGTTGAGTATAATACTATCAACATAAAGTATGGTGAATGTTTCCTTTACTATTTCTAAACTATCTTGTTGTCATATTTCTTCTCATATTCATACTCATTAAGTAGATGTAAACACTTTGTTGCAAACCCATATTCCTATCCATTCACGGACATACCTTTTAGTCAGGTGACACAGACCAAGCCAGAAAGGGTGGTAGATGATGATATATAAGTGCCCAAAAAGCCAGAGGAATGAAATGTAACAGCCAGAGTTTCTACAGTACTTAAGCAAATATATTCTTGCTCCTTTGCAGCAAGAAATACTTCTTGCTGTTCTTTGTACATGTGGTACTTGTGTAGGTACCTAGTCTTAGCTGTACTTTGAATACACCCATAGCACAAATGATGAATAACAGCTAGATTTTGTGGCTGCTTTCCTCAGTGAGAAGCATGTGAAAACAGATCAAAAAGTCTCACAAATACCTAGTGGAGTTTGTTGTTTTGGCCAAAACAGAAAGAACTCCCCAAGCAAATATAAGCTTTCTATTATATTTTTCTCCCACCTAACTGCAAAACTAATTCAAAATATAGAAACTATAGAACTATATTTTGGGGGTTTTGCTGAGGGTTTTTTTCTTTGTCTGTCTTTTTTTTTTTTTCCTGGAGACTTGTTCACAATATTGAGGAAAACCAATGAGGTTTTTACTGCTGCTGCTGCAAAATCATCAACCTTTTTCTGAGCCTTCCATTACTTAAGCAACAATCTAGGTTCAGAAAAACTTCACATATTTGTAGCTGAATCAGCTGCACAGTGTAATGTGGAACAACGGCACTAAAGCCCATGGACTTTGCCTGGATTCCAGTTGGTGGAACTGACAGTAAAATTTGGTCTTCGTGATGACATACCTTCAAAGTTAGGAATGATACAAGCTATGAAACCGTTGCAAATGAACGGTCTCACAATCCCTTTTTAAAAGGAAGAAAAACAATAGCAAGACCATACTAGCAAAATTAGAGTGGAATTTTCCATTCATCATGAGTGTTTTTATGGTGAGCTTTTCATTGGGTTTTTCAGTTTGTCTTTTACCTGTTGAATAAGGTCACTAGGTAAGTGGTAAAGAACACCGTGGCTTGAGTCCCTTAAAACAAGTTTGCCCACCAGCGATAAGAAGCAAATATTTTTAGAAAAATGAGTGGGAAGATAATATAGACCCAAAGTTAGGGGTTTTCATTTCACCTGACATCAACCTCCATGGAACTGTCAAATCACGCTATGAACCCACTCAGAAATTCAGCTTCCATGTCACCTTGTGGCAATAAGTTCAACAGTTTAAATAGGAGTTGTTTGAGAGAGGACTCCTTCAGTTCATTTTAAAGATCTTGTCTGAAAATCTTATTTCCAGTCTGAGGGTTAAGGATTACCATTTTGTTATTTTCTTCCTCTTTGTCATTTGTAATTTTTTAAAGATTTCTGTCATATTTCCCCTTTATCCAAGTATTTTACTGCTCTTTCCTCATGGAATTTGCCTTTTACTTCCATCAACCATTATGGACTTTTCTTTGTCTTTGCAAATGGGGCCATTCTTTTTTTAAGTGGGGTAACAAGAACTGAAGGTAGTACTCCAGAGGTAGGTGTACCAAGCCAATGTTTAGTGACATAATGATATTTACTGGGTTATTTCCTATTCTTCTCTTAATGGTTCCGAGTATTTTCTTTACTACTTTGGACCAATGATCACATGCACCTATCTTTTACTTTAAGTCATCTTGCCCATGTGCAAAGCTGAGTAAGCATTAAGGGAGAACACCAGCTGAATTAGTTCAGCTTGAGACAAGGATAATTGAGGGTTAACGTATAAAACATGATCTTCAAAAACTCAAATAATAAAAGAGTGGTATGAAAGAATGTAAACTGTAAACAAGCTGAGGCAATATACACAATATAATGACAAAAGATATGCTATAGCAAAAATATTTTCTTTCAAATATAGTACTTACTATATTGTACTACAAATCCACAGATTAAACATTCAATGATACCTGAACTCAATATTATTAGGAAAAAAAAAATAGGAGGGAAGAAAAGAATGTAAACAAAATACAAGTGTTTTGGGAAAACATTTAAACATTTGAAGATCTACAGAAACCCTTGAGGCGGCCAGGTAGTTTGAAGGCAGTATCTACTTCGAAAACATACTAAAATATCATAGAATATCCAAAGCCTGACAGAGAAAAAAACTGCGTAAGATTGAATACTCAGTTGAAAGAAAGAATCTTCCTACAGCGAGCCCACTGGAAAAATGCCATGACAGAAGGAAGATTCTCTTTAGGCAACAAAAGAAATCTGTAATCAGAGGGAAAGGTGTCTTTTAAACAAACTTGGGCACAGTTTTGGAGTGCTGATGGAGTTTTGGGTGCTCCAGACAGGACATTGCCGTCCCTGACAGGCTGGGAAGCAGGACTTTCCATAGCAGCTGTAACAGCTGCTACTAGGTATTTTGGAAAACTGAAGCTCACTATTGGACATATTTCTCACATATAGTGAAAGTAGATACAAGGACTCAGATAAACCCCACGTCCAATAGAAATTATGCTGCATTGACACCACAGACATGGGGGTTATGTCTCACTCCTTATGTAAATTCCTGCCTGATAGCAGGCATTTTATCCATTTGTCCTGGGTTCCAGGTCTTCACCTACAAAATGGGGTAAGGTTTCTTCTCTCTCAGTAGTAGGTATTTGTAGTAGTGACACGTGTACTGTAGCTATTCTGGTACTTGTAATGGAAGGTTCTTTGGTCCAACTTTTGCACCTATTCAAACTGGTCTGTGACTCTCTCACTGCGTGGTAAATATAAAATTAAAGTTGACTGAAGACTGCAGCAAAATCAGTCCAAAGGCAAGAAGCCAAATAACCACTTGGCTGTACACTGAAAGTTAGAGCATGCCTAATGTCCCCACATTTTCACAACAATTATTCATTCTTTCCTAGAAGCAGTTGGCTAGTTAGCTCAAGAGAAAAAAAAAAACCTGAGGCCTTAACAGAGAGCCATCAAACACAAAGCAACACTTTGGAAGACAGGCGAAGATAATCTAAAAAACCCAGGCAAACCCCTTTTTGTAACTGAAATGGTGAGAGAATTGAAATCAAAGATACTCAAAAACCAAAGGAAAACAGGTTTAGCAAAACAAGATTTCCAGTAAAACAAGTTTAAGAAGTCAGACACTGTGGAAATACATAACATTGAATTCTCTTCTTGCTCAGATGCCCCCAATTCTTCTTCAGTATAAGTTGTGGAAGTGAAAATGCCTGAGTGTATCAAGTTTCACTATCAATCCACTAAGGTACCAAGCAGTTTCTTCTTCTATAGATCTTGTTTGAATTTTGCAACCCAGTTTCAAAGTAAGTTTTCTGAAAAATGGAGCACCGAGGATACCTATTTCAATTCACACACACTCTTCTCATATCGCTGTCTTTGTTGTGTACTGTTTCACAGTCCCATGCTCATATCCCCCCACAAGGAAAGTTCAGAGTACCGCCCAATATAAGGGCAGTTTTATCCTTATATTTTGTAATAAGAGAGAGGTTAAGACTGCTGAGATACCTTGGAGTTGGGAAAAAAATGCTCTCCCAGATTAAGAGAGAACAAGTAGTCAATTCTGAGAATTAGTTATCTGAACCACTTTAATTAAAAAAAAAAAAAAAAAGAAAAAAGAGTTGATCTTAACGGAAACTTTGCAGTCAGACAAAAATAGGAAATAAGGTTGCCTGATGCTAGTGCAGAATCATTCCCCAGTGCTCAAAATATAAGTAAGCTGTAAAACTAGTTACTAACCCTGTTAGGGCATACGGATTTGTAATGAAGATGTCACAAGAGAGGTAACGTGAAACTGACACGAGCTGCTTATCCCTTGTAACAGCCCGGGCAGACAGAAGGTGACTATGTTGCAGGAACATGAAGAAGGAGGAACATAAAGTCTGGAGGCACCGTAAGGTTATTTTCTTCATACTACTTTTTCTTCTTTCCCATTGAAGGTATTCTGCTTCTAAAGTGAGTCCAGGTAGGAAGAGCAGAATTGTTCATAAACTATCAAAAGCTGCTATAGTAAGGATACCAAAAACATAGGCAAGGCAAGGTACAGGTGCAAATAACCCCAAAGCCTGGGATGAATGAAGTCAGCAACTGACTGCAGGCATAGTATCTTGGGCATATTTGGCAGCAGTCTGAGCACAGATTTTAGGGTGAAGCTTTATCCCAACTGTGTTAGTTCATAGCAGACTCCATTCATGTGTATCTTTGTTAGGGAAATTTTCTTTGAATTTTACATAGGGGCCCAGTCTTCAGTTGGTCAACATTGGTGCTAGCCTCTGGGCTTAAAAATAGCAGATTTATTTAAACACTGTGCATGTTTGGCTCTGTGATTTTATCTCAGCATCTGAGAAAATCATTTTACTTGTTCTTGTCAGAGGTATTTGGTGAATTACTGTTGGTAAATAAGTGTTATTTTTGAAGATGAGTGTGCTAATGAGTCAGGAAAACCTCTGGAGATGGGGAAACCAATACCACAACGTGTTCAGGTGTTCGTAGTTCCTAATGACTCACTGATACTTCACCTGAAAATCTGTCCTGAAAATAACTTGTTCCAGTGGAGTGATTCAGGCTACTTCTGAAGGAGCTGAAGTAAATGCTCCAGGGCTGGAAGGACAAGTGGGGAAAAAACATCATTTCAAGGAAAATCTTAGCAAAACAAGCATTAGGTTTCTGGAAGTATTTTAATCACCTTTTTTATTTAACAAAGTTGGGGAAAAAATACTGGTTTATGAGCTTTTTTCTCCCTCCAAAGTGTCATTTATTGCTTTTGGGTCTTTTTGTCCTTTTTTTTTTTTTTTTTTTTTTTAAACCATGCTTTATATGCTTTCCAATAAAAGGGGAATATTACACCCTGGAATCTTCCTGTGTAGGTTAAAACAGTGCTTGGCAGAATGGGACTGGAATAACAAGTAACAGCTTTCTTAAGATAGGGTCAATCAATTCCAGGAGAGGCTATTTACAGGATTATATACAGTCCTCTTGGATGAAGAAAATCTCTTAAGTGCTCTCAGTTTGACATACATTTTTTCCATCATCTGGTTAGAATTTTTGTGCCAGTTAGCTTGCAGCCCCACTATTTCCTCTGCATGTGTTCTGCAAACCATGGGGAGGATACACTCGTTATTTTGAAGGAGTCAGGAGTGAGATGCAATTATGGGGGCCTAAGCACACAAGAGATAAAATCTCCTTCCTGCCAGCCAGCATAGAGAGCAGTCTGTCTGAGCTCAGAGACAGCTGATCAGATCTGAGCCTGAGTGAAAAAAAAAAGAGTTCTTAACAGCCTGTGAGCCCCATTTGTTTATTTAGAAAGAAGCCATTGTATTATTTGGTTATTCTAAGGAGGTCTGCAAAGCAAGTGCTGGCTTCAATATGATGAATTTCAAAACCATCCAGCCTGTGTTCAAGTGAAGTGGCTTCATATTGTGCTGCCTCTTGACATCTATCGAATCCTGTGCAAGCATGCCAAGGTCTTTCAAACGTACTTTTGACATTTCAGTGCAGCTTATACCTAGACTTCAAATGAAAGGTATGTTTGAATGAGGGCAATTTTGGTAATTTGCCTGAATTCTGCATTTATGCTTTCTTTGGCCTAATCTGTTTAATTGAGAGTTGTTCCCTGGCTGGCTGCCAGTATTAGCAGAGCATATGGGTAGCAGATTGGTTTACCTATGTCCTGTAGAAAGACTGTTTTTTCACACTCTTTGAAGAGTGGACATGGACTTGCATGTTAAACTAGCATTTGTTCAATGAAACCTCTCCAAACCTGAGTGCTTACCATTTGCCTCAGTATGTTTCACTTTTCAACATGTAGATGTGGCAGAGTAATGATTTTAAAATTATTTTCTCAGTGAAGCCTAGGTCAGTGTCCAACCCAGTGAAGTACGCAGTTTCCATCCTTAAGACCAGAGAAACTGACAGTGACATTTTCTCTCGCTAGGATGTTGAACAGCTAAGTGTGCAGTGGAGAGCTATAGGGCCCTCGATTATTTTGATTGCAAAGTAACATCAGCTAATGTGAAAGTTTTCAATAAATTTTAACACTCTCGCAAGTTTGAAGAACCTGTAAAATTCTTTCTTTCTGATACTGAATGTTGAATTTCTTAAAGGACCTACTTACAACTAATTTTAAATGCTAAGCTGATTGATTTTATCTGAATCTGTGAGGAAGATGCTTTTGTGAACATGCTTCCATTTGGGAGCAAAGACATGGACTTCTACCCATCTGACAAAGGGGCTTGAATCCTATCAGTGCAGAACTTAGACCACGGGAAATACCTCTGTTTCATTCATAAGTTTCTGAAATCAGCTGGTCTTTAGGACATTTCTCACCCATTCTCTTGAGATAAACAAGTGCTACTGGAAAGGAAGATAGAGGAAAAAAAATGTTTGACCCTGACACATTCACAGCTGCTCACTGTCTGCTGACCCTTTCAAGGCAGCCTCCTCAAGCAACATGCCCCCACTTATGTGACTGGTTGATACCTATAAATATTGCATGTTACTTAAAAAGGTATTGGGAACAATAATACAGGCACCGTTTGGCTTGCAATTTAGCATGTGCCTTTTAAAAACAGCCTGTCAGAAAACTGAAAGACAACCTATCCTCACCACATCACATACCTCTGCAAAATGATATGCAAACAGCAATGCTATGCTTCTTTAAAGGACTTGGTATTAATTTGCTCTAACCTCTATGCAAACAAAAATTCTCGAATAATCCATTCTACACTGAAGAGGAGGATAGAAAAGCTGGTGGACTAACGAAGAAACTGAATTCTCACTCTAAGTACAAAACAAACTCATTGCAGTGAATCCCTTGACTGTTGATGCTGAGGTCAGACAGCATTACCTTTTCTTTTTACAGAAAATGCACATTTCTGTCTCTCTATAGCACTGACTCCCAAACCAAAGAAACACGCGTTTCACTAATACGCAGAATTTCTATGGACAATTTCTTCCTCATGCTGTATCCCTTGGAAATACTAGCAGCATGAATGTGCTTTTGATGTGCACTCTCCACTGCCTAGGAGCTGTGGATTGAAGCCACAGCCTGCAGTTTTTAAACATTGTTGAAGTGTTTCTCGAGATCTTATCAGAAAGGGCAAAAATTCAGCCTAAATTTCTACTCTGTCATTCAGGCAAAGTAGACAGGACTGTATGGCAAGGCAGCATCTGACTTTTGCTGTCTAGATGAACAATGTTAGCTCAATACTCTTTTCCTACAAACATTCAAGGTTTTTTTATACTCATGTTTTCCTGTTGCCATTAGTAAAAACGTTGCTGTTTCCTTGTAGGGTTAACTATTCCCCCATGTAACAGTTCACCCATAAACATAGGTGTGAAATCACAGAAAACCACATTTTTGGACTTAACAAATGTAGTGGGACTAGCTGTATTTTTCCTTACTTGGTACATTTCATGTTCAAAACACTTTATAAATGTAAACCCTTTCAACTCAATTCTGAAATACAAGAGGTCTATTCATGACCTCATTTCATCTGAGGAGAAGCTAGTCAAAGACAATATGCCTGAAATGCTCACAGAAGGAGTCATGACAATTGTAACAATAAAAGGAGTATCCTAAAACCTCTTAATCCTATGCTCTTGGTATTAGGCAATGCTTCCCACCACCCCAAGTGGGCCTATACATAGCAAATGTCATCAGGAACCTTTTGCAAATTAATCATGCTACAAACGAGACAATGTCATTTTCTGATTGCAGCCCTTTAGCAAAAACTTCTCTCTCCAGCGTGGGAAGACTACTTCCAACAACAATAATGACCCAGAGTAACTTCAACTACCATAAAGCGGATATCAAAAGTTTGACAAAAGGTAGACATTTCTTTCAGTCTGAGTGCTTAGATATTTCAACTAGCCTTTGGGAAACTACATATTTAACAGGAAAATGCCATAAACTGGGAATTCAATAACTAAATCAGGCACAGGAATAAAGAATACATAGTTCTGAGATTAGTCAGAGAAACAAAACTTTTGAAGGGCTTGATAAATGTGGCTCCTTCAGAGGCTTAGGGGACCCTATTGATGTAAATTAATTACACATATCTACCAATTAGAGCAATCTAATGAGCCTATCAGAACTCAAGTAGCAGGAAAGATGTCTGGTTACAGAGTAGCTTTAGACTAGTACATGACCAGGTACATTGTGTTGGAAAGAAAGGGTCTGAAACTAGGGTTAGCAGCAAAGGAGTCTGGCATCCCAGCAGACTTACCAGTTAGCAAGTAGGTCAGGCTGAATGGGAAACGGATGGCTGTGTAGATATGGGTAGAGAGAAATGGGAAAACGACCAAAGCTGGACTTTGTCTGAGACAGCACTAAGCACAGAAATTCAACAAAAAATGCTGGTTTATGTTTTGTTTTAGCACTTCGAACTATATAGGGTTAAAAGGAGAAATATGACTAAGGACTCTAAAGAAAATGAGAGCAAACAATTTTCAGTTCTGCACTTCATGTGGCTCATGACTACCTTGAACAGCGCTACAGGGCAAAAGTGACACTCCTGATGATTATCTCCATGGGTAGATCAGGAATTCACTTGCAGGTTTTATTTTGCAAACTGTAGACTTCTTTTGAAAGTGGACCCTTTCCCTTGCTCTGCTTCCACAGGGTAGGTGTCTATTAGCATCATCTTATGTGTGTTATTTGTCTGTAAGTAATCCCTCAAGCTTGTATAAATACACCTACTTGTGCAGTGCGCCGGAGCAGAGCTATACATGTTATAACAGCTGGCATTTGACTGCCTAGTGAGTAAACATTATGTCCAGGGGTTAAAGTGGACTGGAATAGTTCCAGCTTACATCTGCTAGAAAGCTACTGGGTTAAATGTTTGGTTCTTATCCTCAGCTCTTGAGTATGTAAAGGTGAACACCAGTTTGCTATAACCTTCTTTGGAAAAGCTGCATCTCTGTCAGTGTTCTGTGTCAATGAGGATTTCAGACTTTCAGTACTTGCTTCCATGGTAGAATACCCTTTAAATATCAGAGGATATGCACCTTAACTTTATGTATACTTGGTGTATACTGCATAAATTCAGCACGATACAAGTTACATCAGTATCCCAACAAGCTATATAATCATGCCAAAGCTGTTGTTAGATGATATACTGGTACCACAGAGTGCTCTAGCCCCTTCAACTGGCTCCTGATCCCAGTTCAGAGCTCATCCTGCCTCCTTGGCAGGGCAGGGCAGGGCAATCCTGGGCTTGGTGGTCCTCACTGGCACATATGTAAGCTGTGAGAAATGGCAGCTACAGAACAAGTCTCCCCTGCTAAGTAAGGGTGTTGTGAGTGATGGGAGGACTTGGAAGCTGAGAGAAAGGAAGTAGGCAAGTTGGGCAGCAAATGCCAGGTCTGGGTGGAGGCGACAAACAGTTCTCTGCAGAAAGGAAAGATGGAAACAAGTATGAGGTGTGAAACAGAGGACATTGAAAGGACCTTCATCCTCACAGAAGGAATAACACATCTAGTTATTCTCACCTAAATCATTAAATTATTTAGGCAGACAGTATTTGTCAATTTGAGAAGGAACTTTAAAAAAGAAATACAAGTTCATGAGTGCCTGGTTATTCTAATTACTGAGACAGGAAATTTTATTCCTGTAAATAAAAATTGCAACGTTTACCCAATAAAGTAATTCCGTTATAATCCAGAGGTAGAGCTGCAGTTCTTTTTAAGCACACCTTAATCACTTTTTTGTTATTAGTGCATATCCATCCAAAGCTGTTACTGGATCCATCTCCAGCTGCCATCACACTGTTGTGTAGGTTTCAGGCCAATTCTTGACTATGTCAGTGGGAGGACCTGTGTTCTATAGTGGAAGATGAACTAGCTCTTTTCAACATGCTGAAAAACGAATATAGCATTACTAGGCACTGTTCTAGCTTCCACACTGACAGACAAAGTTTCTTAATAGCTTTTATCATGCAATCACGAGTGACCTTTTCTACCTTGTTCTTGGTGTGACCAAGGAACTCTCCAACAAAAGAAGTTCACCCCATGGCTGGCATGGGACAATTTTGGACCTTCTAGACATCTGCTCAAAGAGTTAGTTTACTATATTTAAAATCGTCCACCCATGTTGTGCTCTGCATTGACCCGGATACCAAAGATCAAAGACAGCTTACAAAAGAACCAAAAAAGAGCTGGCTAGACAAGGTGCTGAACAAGATGCCTAACTTTCAGATTACCAATATCTATAGTTAGCTGGATCTTGCTGCAGATTTTTTGCCTATGCTTTGGTAACTCAGGAAAAGAAAAACATTGCATTATCAACAGGTCAACTGGATGAGTGCTGGGAATACAGTGTGCTGGACCTGCATGTGTACGATTTCAAGGGGAACACTGATGCCATAGCTGATGTTTTTCTTGCTTCACACGTATTTGCTTTAATAACTGCAAAAGATTAAATACCTATAGAATGTTGGGACTTGAAAATCCATTCTGGTTAACATGAAGCTTTGGATTAGTTTTGAATGTACCTCTGTACACCGTGTTTGAACAAAAAATAAATTTGAGCATGATCAATATAATTATTCCTGTAACTTGAATTCTGATCTTTAACAAAAAAGTATTTTCCAAAACCAGATCAAAAGTAATATTATATAATTAGACTTCACTTCTACACTACAGTATCTGAATATCTAAATAACATCTAGTAGGAAGATAACTCATTAACGAAATATATGACAATAACAAGCATGTTCGAAGAGAAGACATGCAGATGTCCTCTTCTGCCCTGCAATTGATGTTATTAAAATATTAAAAAAAAAAAAAATCAGTATTTGTTGATGATAATGCTTTATGTGTAGCCTACATCTTTTCATGAAAATCAACCTGAAATCAGCTTTCTGTTTTTATAGGAAAAAAAATTTACTGGAGGAAAAAAGTGTGCTGGTCATGACATAAAACTGAAGTCAGGAAACTGAGATTTTACTGGCCACCAGGTCTTTTACCAATTTAAGTAAATTTTCTGATTTCTAAAAAGCGTAACTTCTTTTCCAAAAAGTAATCTTTTAAAAGAGTTTTAACCTTTGTTTGCAAGGAGCTGATCTACTAGAGCAATGGTCATCCCAGAAAGGCTCTTCAGCAAACAAAGCTTTACTGGAGGTAGAAGCTTTACTCAATAAAGGGTGATTTTATCAGCAGAATTCAGGATGAAGAAACTAAGGCCAGGGAAAGATGAAACACAGGAAGCAATGCATGACTCATTTCCATGGAGATTCTTATTCTCCATCCTTCAGCAAAATGAAAAAGAAGGAGAGGTAAAAACATGAAAGAATAAAAAGTGGCAGTGAGCAGGATAGAAAGAACTAAAAAGGACAAGGAGGTCAACAACAACATAATTACCTGTCTTGGGATAGGCTGTCAAATAAAGTGATAATACTCAGCTTTCTGAAATTCATAAGCTACCTTAATTCATTGAGCATCTGCTAGATGCTTTGCAGATGCTAAATAAGCTCCTCTGGCTGCTCTGGTTTCAATTATAATGGAAATGCTACAAGCTGCATGAAATGGTGCATAGCCTCCTTTGTCCGCATGTAGCAAGGTGATTTGAATTACTCTTGTCTCTACATCCTTGAAGGTTACATCCCCAAATCTGAGATGCTGACCTGCCTTGGTTCAGAGCCTAGCAACACTGTAAGCTTTACTCAGCCCTGGCCAAACACAGAGTTGCAAGCTTTGTCTAATTTATACTCAAATTAAAAAAAGCTACTAAAACCTTAAACAGTAGAAAGTCTCTGCATCCACTTAATTTGTCTTGTGTCTATATAATGTTTTCTGATCTTAGTCTATTTGGGTTATTCAAAAAAGAACAACAAATAAACCCAAGGCACATATCTTATCAACAAATGGATACCATGGATCATGCAACATAACATAACTATGACTTCCTAATATTTCCTCGTCTTCTGTGCCAAAGCTTCCTTCAGTATCACAGGTCTACAGTGATATACTGCCTTTGCACTTGCAAAGTCAGGTCATCAGTGTGCCTCTCCCATAAACTTTTTGGTGTACCTATTTCATGCAGTACGTGTGTTGAAGGGGAAGCAGTCAGCCTATTCCAAATGGTTTCTGATTGAGTGCTAAGGATAAACTGACGTGGTGAAAAATCTAAACCAGGCAGACACCAACAAATTTGAAAATGAGTGAGTTTACCACAAACCTGATCAAATACTGGTCAAAAATGCATGCATGTACTGCAAATGCTTGTGTGATGGCTTGAGTTTTCCTGCCCGAGTCTCATGGAGTTTGTATATTCACAGGTATTCATATCCTGACCAGGGTATCCTGTCAAATATGTATTTGGGGTTCCACATACTCAGCCGTTAGTATGTGTATCTGTGACAGACTTTGTACTTTCACTTTAGTAGTGATCTTTGGTTAAGCATTTTGGAGTTGGTACACTAAATGCCAGAGCTGCAGAAAGCATAATTCACAGTCAGCTAATTCTTTACTAGTAACATTCAGCTGATATTGTCGTATCCAGTGTAATTTGCAGGTAATAGTGCTGTTTCCAGAAAACAAAAATCTCAAGAAAAATTTGGGGAGAATTTAGGGACTATTTGGTGTTTTCATGAAGTAGAAAGATTTTTTTTTTTTAGGTCAGCATTTGGTCTCTTAATGATATAGCAGCTGCAAGAACCGAATAGTCCACATTAAAAAACATTAGCCACTTGGGTTTAGAATTTTTGCTTGGATATCCTTTGGAAAAAATCTAAAACCTAAAGCCTTTTGAGTGTTCATGTTTTCAGTATTCAGATGAAAGATTTTTGGTGAAACAACAGGATACTTTTTACAAACAAGTAATTAAAATCCAATTACCAAAAAGTAACTACAAAATGTTTTCAGCTATCTCTATTCACAAGTTTGACCCCAAAATAGCCCAGAATATGTTGAACGGAGTATGCTTTCATCTGTCTTCAATTACGCAAGTCAGCCACTGAAGACAAAAAGAGTCAACACTCTGTAACCAGCTTTCTGCGTTCCATTACAGTACTCTGAACTTCTAAAGTAAAAAAGTTGTGAGTCATGACCAAAATCATGAGATGGGCTTAAAATTACGAGATTTCAAAAAATAGATTTGGGGAACCTTAATTCATATGTTCAAGAGCTGGTTTTTTGTTGGTTTGGGGTTTTTGGTTTTGGTTTTGGTTTTAGTTTTGTTGTTGTTGTTGTTTTTGTTTTTTTACTAAAGTACCACAAGAATAGAAACATATTTTTTTGAGTAAAAGTTCCAATTCTTGTAAGAACACATCTAGAAATCTGTTAATTTTAAGGAACAGCAGATATCAAAAGGTTTATGCTAAAATCACACGAGTTCAGAGCACTACCAAGAACAAATTCTGTCCAGCTGACCTATGGTGCTCAACTCCTGCTGCGAGACTGGCATTTATAGTTTGAAGAAGTTTAGAGTTATGGTCCAGAGCGAGTGCTATTGTGAAAGGAAACCAATAAATCACCTGTAGAGAAACTGTGAGGCACACAGGAAAACAGAAGACTGCCAGGATGAATGCTGGGATTCCCTGCATTGATGGAAAAGCAGTGCACAGTGCTAAAAAGTCAGTGGAAATGTCAAAGAACCAGACACTTCCATTCTTCTTCCTAGATTTAAGAGGACAAAGGAAAACACTCAGTTTTGGAGCAGGGATGACATAAGGGAAAGCCCAAATTAAATAATTAGGGTTTTGAAGATTACTTATATTGTTCTTCAAATAACAGTGTCTCGGTCTGTAGGACATCTGCTTTCTTTCTCCGTCTGCTCAGGCTGACTTCTGGGATAATAGAAAGATATCACAAACAATTCACTTGTTTGCAGCAAAAGGTCTTTAAAGAAAACAGCTTTTGGCGATTTTTTTTTCCCCAACTTGGATTTGAACATCTAGCTTTCCAATCCAGAAAGCAGATGTTTTAACAGTGACTGGGTAACAATTTTTAGCACGTTTTATATGACCTAAACATAATCCAACCAATAGAAAATGCTATTCGATGTTTAACGTTGAGACTCTTTTCTCTAGTGTTTAACACAGAACAGCTGGAAACTGAAGTATTTTTGGCACAAAAATACAAAAACGGGAAGTTTTTTTCCAGTACAAAATTGTTTGCACTCTTTGTCCTGACAGTGCCACCTGATTCCCCCTGGAGGGATTAAATTTCTCCACATCCATCATATCCAAATGGTGCAATGTCAAGAGACCGGCAATACCCTTAGTTTGCCCATCCATGACTGACATTCAGTACATTTTTGTCTGAGTAGACGAGGAGGTTGACGTAAAGGTAAATTCCAGACTAGCATCTTAAGACACAAGCCCTTTTGTGTACTGAATTTTGCTCTCACTCTAGACTCTACATAACCTCATTTAGCATGTAAATCGGTTTCGAGCAGGAGCTTGCGGACTGGCACTTTGTAAAATATCCTGCCCCATAAGCTACATGCATTCAGTTCTTAATAATAATGATATGATGATGATAATAATGATGATAATGGTAACAATAACGATGATAATAATAGTAGTAACAACAACAATAATAACAATAATAAATCATCTAGCAAAAATGCTGGGCTTAACAATAAACATGTCAGGATCCAAAAGCACATCTCACAATACTGGCTCATATTACAGCTGATGTCAAAGCTAACACATTGTTAATCTAGTAAAAGTACACTGCAATTTATCAGAGCATGTCTCCCTTGCCAGTCCTAATATTTTATTTAATAATTTTGAATTAAAAAAAAAAAAAAAAAAAGGCATGAATTTTAACTGGTATTTAGCCTAAGTTAACCAGTGGGGAAAAAATAAATCCAAGAATCTGGGAGTATTTAGAAAGCATCACCAAGGCTCCTGGCTCAAACACAGTTCTCAAGAGTCTGTTAAAATAAAAGATGTGTACTGAGTTTTCACATTTCAAATACTTATGACAGTCTGTTCCCATGTGGACATTTTGTGTTTCCACACTATCCATTTAAAAGATTCTATTTTTCTGTTGGTGAGTGCAAGTAAAAAGTGAGTACAGTGACATTACTCATCTGTTACCTCTGGAAACTGCCCATAGGATTTGAGAAAAATGTGGACAATCCAAAGCATGTCTCTCTGGGTGCCCAAAACCAGAAAGCAGTGAGAGTTTGCTGCACTGTTTCAGAAGAGAAATGGCAGCTCTCAGAATCATACTCTTCTGAAACAAGAATCTGTGCTTGCCAAGTAAAGCTACAAAATGTTCTTGTTATTTTTCTACAGTGTTCAAGAGTTAGTTCTTGGTATGCGAACTCTAATGTCCTCTTTCAATTTGCAGATAAACTGCAGTTCACTAAAACTGCATGGTTTCAATAAGATTTCAATTTCCAGGTACTTTGAGAATTTCAAAAGTGTCTTAACCCTTCTAAACATATGTTTCTGTGAATCTTGAGTCACACTTACTTTGCAGCTAAGCTAAGGATCCCAAATGGGCCACACGAAGTCTGGAATTGGGATGCAGTCTCACAGTTCATGTACAGTTTTGAAAAACAGACTGAAAGGCACTCCTTGTAACTGTGCTGAGCATGTATTCACATGTGGAAGCACAGAAATTACTTGTGAAATTGTAACTTTTATTGCTCACCTTATTTTAGTTGGCTCTTTCCTTCAGGTACTCTTCAAATTTTTATCGTCATAAGGGGTCTCAAGTGTTTTTCTGTACCTATAAGGCAGGCAGTGTCTTCAAGAAAACAAGCACATAAGCCAGCTTTCTAATGCTTAAAAAATATTCTAAAGTAAAATACAAGCATTCTTTGCCATATTGGGCTTTATCCTGTGTATAACAGTCTATATTTTCAAGGAAAGAAGTGGTCTTTTTTTTATTTGTGGTGCAAAACAGGCTCAGTCTACCCAGAGAGGTGGTGGATGCCTCATTTCTGGAGACATTCAAGGTCAGACTGGGTGAGGCTCTGAGCAACCTGATCTAGTTGAAGGTGTCCCTGCTCACTGGATGGGGTGTTGGACTAGATGACTGGAAAAGGTGCCTTCTAACCCAAACTGTTCTATGAGTCTATGACTCTATTTTGGCTACAGTGTAATTTAGTGAAAGTATTAAGTATTTCATTATTTTTAAAAACTGTTCTCATGCTTTAGGATCTACATTTTTAATTCAAATGATTCTTCTCTCTCTAAAGGTTCACAATACCTTCAGCTCAGATGCAACATGGAGTTTCCCTAATGCTCCATTTCTTAGAAGCATCTATGACATGATTAGCTTCTTATTCAACCAATGGAATGAATAAAGCAGACACAGTTGTTAGGTTTCATGGACAGAAAGGCAGAAGGAACCTTCCACAGCACTTTGAAGTTTTCAAGTGTTTTTTCATTACTGATGCAGCCGAGCAACTGCAGTTTGCTTTGAGATGGTAAAAATGAAATAATTTATTTTCATTGCACATTCCAGCCTAATACATCGTGGAATACATTTACCCCCTAAAGAACAGGCTTAGGTCTAAGGTACTTGCCATGTTGAAAGGGAAAACAAATTGTGATGATGATTGCACTTGATTTGTTGAAATATTTCACCCTCAGCACCGTGTGTGTCAACACAAGCAGAATAGTGCCACTGTTTCCTAAAGATTCACTGCGCATATGATCATCCATTAACTGGAAAAAAGGCCAACCCAGATTTGTAGCCAATGTGTTTGTTTTAATTTAAAAACAAAATGTAGTTACTAGCTAAAATAATAAGTATGTGGTCCACTCTATATGGCCAGCATCACCTCCTTAACGAGAGTCCAAAAATCCCTATATACCATTGTAAGGATAAACAGAACTTGATCTGTGCACAATTGGTACAGACGTGCAGAACTTTAATGAGCATTTCAAACCACCCCACAGAGAGACACCTAGTGTTTCCTTGAAAATGCATTGTTTGCTAATCAGCTGTAATGCGTGCTTGCATGGAATTTTGTTAATAATGAATCCCATGCCAACTTCAGTGAAAGGCTGAGATACATATCAAGTGAGCTCCAAGCAGACACCAGGCAATTGCAGCAGAAGCTACACTAAGCCACACATAGATGAATTCTCTTCCTTCCCAATCTAAGAATGATACCAGTCACATCTTCAAAAGGGGAATTGGCCGTTTGAATTTTCTGTAAGACAACAGCAGCCTGGTGTGGGGTTCTACCTCATTTATACACAATCTTGATTCATCTTTTGTTGACCTATTCTTCCTCTCTTTTCTAATCATGGTGTCCCAACAGCAAAATAACAAGCAGCAAATACTGGATATTTGTGACAGACAATTATTACAAGGTAAAAGTAATTTAATCTGTGTGACTTCAGTAACAGAGATTAATTGGTGGAGAATATACAGAGTAACACCTTCAACCTAAAAAGAGAGGTAGCATAGTGGGGTAATGATGAAGTCACAGGAGCTGTAGAAAAGCCAACCAGGAATGGCTATTCATTATGTTCCACACTACCAGATGTGTGAACATAGCAGGTAGCAGATATGAAACAAATTCCTTGCACACTTCTTTACACAGTGAATAATCAAGATGTGGACCCTTGTGTACATGGTACAGTTCAAAAGAACACAAACCCTTTCAAAAAGGAATCAGATGATCATTATGGGCCAGTGCAGTACAATTGCTGATCAGGGAGGCAGGAGGACTGATCCAGAAGAGCATCATCCTGCACACGCTCTGCTCCTGACCTGCTACCCAAGCACTGTAGAGCTAGACATCTCCATCAGGGTCTCTGCAAGTGTCACCCAGCAACCTGTGAAAAGATTAACACAAAGCTAATATAGTAAGTCCCATGGAGCTCTCTTAATCCAGTCCTGGTAGTTTAGTTCAGACTGAAGAGGTTATGGTAAACAAATATAACCCAGAGACACTCACTCTGATTTATTAAATTGTGCTTAAGCAGTGATGGAGAGGAATCTTTGCATTCCACTCTCTGACTCTTGACACAATTTAAAGCAACATTTTCTGATATTATCTAAACGGAAAAAGGTTTCCAGTGAGTGAGCTTTGATTATGAAATTCCAGTGCAGAAGTTTGACTTCTGCTTCCCCATGTACATGTTGGTGTTCAGATTAGAGGCCGTGTGCACGGAGCTGGAGGCTGACAGTATGGAGGAGTAAGGACTCATTGCAGTAGTTGTATAGAAACAGAGAAACTCATTAAATAACTCTCTGGAGAAGAAACTGCTACTTTATTCTAGAAGCTCTTACAGAAGTTAGACTGCTAAGAGCACAGTTATTCAGTAGTGTACTCAGTCTTCAGAGCACCATCACAGTTAACAGCCCTGGCAGTATTTGTGTATGTAGCCTTCTAAAATGGTTTTGGAATTCTTTCTGTGGGTTTTTTTTCACACCATCTCAGTATGGCAGTACTCAGATATTATTATAAGACAACATAAAAGTTAATGAAGAATGGAGGGTGAAAGAGCACTAAACTACACTGCAGTAAAAAATTTAAAGTAAAGCAGCCATTCAAGTACCAAATTCAGGATAATCGAAAGTGTTTCGTATGAAAAAAATATTCAGTGTCTGAACAGAGATAAATCTCAGATTTTCCTTGTGGGCGGTTCAAAGGTCTTCAAAACATTCTGTGATCGGCATCGTGGCACTATGGCTATTCCACAACCTGCTAAAAATATTTCTAGTCCTTGCTTTCATAAAGGAATTAGATGCAGGAAAAGAGCAGAGAAAGCTGTAAAAAATAATCAGAAGTTGGTGTGCATGCCAAGAGCCTTAGGACGTTATGATCAAAGTACAGCAATAGTTGCATATGCCATTTCCCTGAGGCCCGTATAACAATCCCTACAATTTTTACCAGGCAATAACTCATTGCTTACTGAACACTAAAACTGCAGTGATAATAGTCTGGACTACAGTTAATGCTGGTCTGTTGAAGGTATGAATCCACTCTGTGTACTGACTCCCCCACAACACAGACAGCAAGACTAGTTCCCTGATGCTGTCTTCCATGACACAGCTGCTCCTAGGGCCCCAGGGGAGCTGGACATGAGTGCTCCTGAAGTCAGTCATGAAATTACCTTAAATACTATGCTGGTTAAGATTAACTAGAATTCCTCTCATCCACTCTTTGGTCTTCACCATAGGGGTACATGCCACACAAAGTAGCTATCTTCTGTACGGTTAAGGGGGAAGTAAATGGGGAGGCGGCAAAATGAAAACACCTCTTGCTTGGACAGAGATCCAGGAAGAGGACAGAGGGCTTCTAATTCAGGGACTAATGATTTCTACAATCTAGGCACATGCTCCCAGATGACTGCTGCATAACTCAGAATTCAGTACATAAGCTCCCACTCTGGACAACAGAAAGAGGTGATTGTCTTCAAAGACAGGCTCAAGAGACCCAGAGGCTGAGCAGGTAAACAGCAGACTACTCCACTGAAAGTGCTGATAGCAAATGGGTGCTTAAAGATGCACACATCTCTTAGATGTCCCATTTCAACATGCACGTTATTTACCCAGTCTAAAAGCACAGAATCTATACATTAAGGCACAAACTGACTGGGACTTCAGAAATAACATGGCTGTTTCTAGTGGGTTCCCCTCTTTGTATGATGGCATATTGGCATGAGCAATCAGCCAAGAAAGGAGGTAGTGGGCTGTCAGGTCTCTAAAACCACACTGGATGAAAACCCTGCATTTCTGACATGTCAAGAAAACTTGTGCTACCAGGTGTTCTTGGAGAGGTCATTCCCAGCTTCCCTGTCGAAGCTGTACCATCATGCAGATGGGAATGCCAGAGTAATGAGGCCAGAGAAACAGCCAACAAGAAGGTGCATGCTCCTGTCTCCCAGGTCCTGGGTAAATACTTTAAGCACAAGACTGTTGTGGAAAAGACCTGACCACAATCATGGGAATATTTCCAAGGAAGAATGACCAGGGATGTTCTCCTCTGAAATCGATTGTCAGAGACCACCATGTGCTCCAAGCTAAGGTACCCCTGGGCATGTAAGGGGTGCTGCTCTCGTTTGCAGTGTTTTAATGGGAGTAAGAAGATACATGATGCAGTCTAGATTCAGGCGCATTAGGAAAGCACATCCAGCACAGGTAGGGGGGTGATGCTTACAGAGAAGGAGTCCTAGCACACAGATGGGATTGATGTGCCTAGTTCTGCCAAGGTCATAGCCCAGGCACTGAAACCAATAGTATAGGTGCTACCTGGAATGAAGAGAGATAGCACAGGTGCCCACCAAATCAATAGCTCACAGGCTTCCCCAGAATCAAGTCCTCCAAAACGTCAGATGGTTGTTACGCATCCACAGGCAGGCAGCAAGAGGGCCCCTGCTTTGGAAAGCAGTGACTCTCTTTTCTGCCTTCCAGGGGTGCCTGGACCAGGCCCGGAAGAAAAAATAGTTGTAATTTGTCCAAACAACAACATTGTAAACATTCTTTATGCCAAAAGTAACATTTGGCTATGAGTATAAGAAGCTCATAAATTAAACTTCCCCTGGCAATGCGAAATTATACATTACTTATGCCTTTACTTGATCTGATTTCCTACTGAGTATGTCAAACACTAATTAAGTACAAAGGGAGGCCCCAGTCTGGCAAACACTTACTCAAGGATGACTCCCTGCATTTTAGTGGTGCAAAAATTCAGTGTGAGTGGGAAGCAAGGTACGGGAAATGTGGGCAGGAATCTTCACAGGAAAGAGGCTTTGCGTACCAGCTGAGGTATTCTGTTTGCAATGGACTTATCTCAGCGTCTTTCTTTTAAGTTTAAAGAAAAAACGGGTTTTGCTTTCAGCGTCATTAATGAGACTTCACTTGAGAGAATGTTTTTTGAGCATACCTTACTCCTGGCTCCTGGCCAGCCCTAAGAGCAGTTGCGGTTTCTTCACAGAAATACAGATCTTCACAAAAAATAAAACTTTTCAGCTTGTAATTCCCCAGTGGTCGCCTCTCCAGCCAAATCACCCTTGGAAACATATTTTAAACAATTTGAGAAGGGAAAAATATTTGGAACTTTGCCTGTTTTGCTAAGGCTCAGAATCAAATTACACAGACAGAGCTTCTGTTTTTTTTAAAAATATTTTATGTCTATACTATTTTAAAGTACATGGAAAGTAGTATTTTTTTAAATAAAATAAAGCTTACTGGCGCCAGTATTACATCAGTGACTGTAACCGTTGTGTGCATTGTATCCCTGGTAAGGATTTCTCAATCTTAATGCAACTGACTCAGGACATCAGGCTAGATGCAGAAGGAGATGTGAACGCAATTAAGTCCTTTCCTGAGTTCTTTAGGAAAACAACAGCGCTATTACTATTTGATTTATGCTTCTCAGGTGATGTATGCCACATCCTTCATCTTTTAATGGAGAGTATGACTGAAAACTGGGATCTAAGCCCAGTTTCATGTTAGAACACTTTTTTTTTTCATTAGCAAATAAGAGCCAGAAACTTGCAACACTTACTTAGACGAATAATCATCAGTTTGGTCTGCAGCTTAGTGAACATAGATGGAGACAAAGGGGCCAAGTCCTTAATTGGTGCAAAATGGCAAAGCTCCAGGACTTAAAGAGACTTCAGGGGCTCTCAGTCGATTTATGCTTGCCGAGGATCTGCCCCAAGACATCTGCCTGTACATATGTAGCCTATGCGTACGTGTGTGATAATTGTGTGACATACTGTACTGCGGGGCATTTGATAAAGAAATATCCAAGCAATTTATCACATAGCTACGATTGCATCACCTGCCTATTAATCAGTCTCCCTGATTCAGTCTGGCATTCCTGGCTCTTAAGCTGCTTCAGACAGCACCATTTATATTTTAAAGCCAACCTGCCACGGAAGTATTTCCTCCCTTCCCCACCAAAGAAGTGGAATTTCCTCAGAAATTATAGTTGCATGAGGTCCAAGACAGGCAAAATTAATTCTGAAAAATATGAAATAGTCCTGGTTTTAAGGACGTATGTATTGTCCTGGTCAATGAAACAGAAATACTTTAGCAGCTTCCCATCAGACTAGCTTACTGAAATGTAGAATCTGAGATGTTCGGCTTTAAAACAGTGAATTTTTATTCATGGAAGTGACCTTGAATCATTTTAGATATGTTATAAAAGCATTAGTTTTAATTTTTCTCTTCCTTGTGGCAGTCAAGACACTCTGCTTAACAGGCTAAGAGACACAGGAACAGTCTCCTGAAAATGCTTCTTAAAGTTACGAAGTATTTTAGAAGAGTCCTTCTATAACATACATGGCTGGAATAGCAAATCCCAAACTTATGCTAATGAAATTGAGCCACCACAGACCGTACATGCCTCATTCACCATTCTCAAACACGTATGTCAAAAGATTGTTCAGGCTGGAAAGTCAAGCCGTCAAGATTCAGGAATGAGAAGTTGCAAGATTTCCCGATCATGATACCGTTTGTCCAATCCCTATTATATATGTTACCACACTGTCACACAAACCACCCTCTGACCCATCAAAGCAGATGGGTATTTTTTATTTCTTTTTGGTCTCCCCGTTTCTCACATGGTCTTCCAGTTTGTTTGGCACAATATAATTAAGCTCTGCACTTCATGGACAAGTATTGACTCCCTCTTGGCTCTCACTATAACTTTGCTAGAGTGGTACAGCCCGGGAGTATGAAGAAAGAAAAGGGAACGCCAGACTTGCAAGAAATAAGTTGCTGACAGTTTATTTTTTCTGGCATAGCTAGAACCTGACTGCATGCTGCATGTATGGGGCATTTGCCATGAGCCTCACTCGCTCCTGTCTGTGAGCTGCCAGCCATTCTGCAAGCCTGTCTGCAGATGTGTTCCCTAAATGGGCAGGAAAATATGCAGCTAATGGCTGTACAAGAAGAGACTGCCTCAAACGGTGGTCCAGCAGGAGATTTAGAGAAACAATCCAGTTGTTTAAGAAGCCCTCATTCACCTTAACCAGGAAACTGGCCCTTTTTTTACTGCAGCTCCCTACTCAATGGAGACAAAGAAAGACCACAAAAACAAACTGAGGCAGAAAAATGGTGCCCAGTGCCTGCTGGTGTGCAGTGGGCTATGCTAAGCAGGGAAGGAATTAAGCAAAAGTGTCTGCTTAATTCTAAAGTTTTTCCTGAATTATTTAAAAACAAAACAAAACATGGCCAAATATTTGAGACATGTTTTCCCCAGTCAACAACAGTAAGCAAAAGGCACATTCTGGCATGATGGCAGCATGTTCTCTTTGCATGAGATTCAAAGGCTTGCTTCATTTGTAGGATTGAAGAGGAAACTGAAAATAAATTAATTTAAACATAAATATCATAGTTTATTTCCTCTAAAGCTTCTCTAAATTCAACCTGAAGTAGATAGCCAGAATGGAAAACTAATAGCCTGCGCAGTTAAAAAAATATGCCATGCTTTGCAGTGACTATAAGAAGAGGCCTTATAATGGGAAACATACAGAAACCATAGGTGTAGCCTATAAAATGTGGAACAGGAGATAGATGCTTAATAAATCACCAGATTACAGCTTTGCTCAGAGTGTGATCTGTATCTATTTTAATCAGGACTTAATATTATGGCCTGTCATTCTTTTCCTGCATTCTTTTCACATCCCACATCATTGACACTTTGCTACAGACCATGTGGAGAGAAAACAATACAACAGGAATTTTCTTGAGGAAATTTTTATCTGTATAAATGACAACAAAAGAAGGGAGAGTGACTATGAAATAAAAGGAGCAATGGCTAGAAATTAAGACACTGACATGACATGCATGGTACATTTATTTAATGAATGTGTTGTATACAAAGAAATACAAAGAGAGAGCGGCACAGGTTGCACAAGTTGCAAGACTACTGGAGGGCACGGCAGATCTTGGAGTGATTGGAGAAGAATGAAAAGTGGCTGAGGAGCTCTGAAGCCAGGGGCTGGGGAAGTAAGGACTGACAAGCTGGACAGGATATAGGTACCAACTAGAATACCACAACTAACCCTGCTACTCCCTCTCCTTTGCTCCTTCTTCTCTCTCTCAAGTCATGTCTGAGAGAGAGAAGCTAAAATTTTATGACATTAATAAATGTGTTTTGAGGAGTCACAACTAACTAGCCCATACTAGGTGGCAAAATATTTATGTAAATACAGACACAAGGCAACCATCTCTTCTTCTGCCTTTGCACTCAGCCCTCAGCAATGAGATGGCATATTTGATATCCCTATCTCCTGCTGTGGTCCCCATTTTATCCGGGATCTTGCCTGGCCACTTATTATGGACAACGTAGACAGACAATAACTGACTGTGTGAGATAAGGTTCAAGCTCATGAATCACCCACAATTTATACCATCCTACAACCCGTATCTTTTTGGATGCCCTCTGTCCAGCCAACACAGATAAAGTGCTTCATTCCATGATAGCAACTGTACCTATGCGGTGGCTACACCTGTGGCTGTGCAAGCCAGCTCCTGCACCAGCTACAAAGCCACTGTGCAAAGTCACCCAGGTGAGTACAGGGGCAGCTCTCCTGTAGCCACGCAGAAACAGATGGCTGCTTCCATTTGCAAATCCAGCACCTTGATTCCAGTCAGAAGGGAACCAATCTCATGTGGGAAGATGAGCTGTGAGGCTGTTGCTGTGAAATGTTCATTACCACTTCACTGCTGTCTTCTCTCATACCATATCTCACATGGCTTTACCAATGCTTGCAAGGTTACTGAAGGCCAAGCCCAGGTTATACCTGCATCTCTCTATATTAGATGTTACTCAAGGACTCCATATTCTTTGCTCCTTTACATTCAACCTGGACTTTGTACTCTTTATAAAGAGAAAAGTGTCCTTTCCCATTGCACTCCACAGGCTTTTTGATGACTCTCAGAATCCATCAATTATACCCATGGCAAGAGTTCATTTCAAGGATTTCCTGATCCTTCAGCACTCCCCATATGGCAAGCAGAGGTAATTCCTCTTTATGTCTCAGGACAGTTGGAGAAAACATGGTACAGCCATATAGTGCACAGATGTAAACAGACTGATCCTGAGCAGGACCAGCACTTAAACAGGTAGATGATATCTCATCACTGTGAAAAGAACAGTAAATGCTGATGCATCCTGGTAGGGATGAAAAATGGAGGACTGCCAAAAGAGCACTCAGAGCAGATGGACAAACACAGACATCTGCACACTGACTTAATACTCAGTAAACCAACTGCACTTTAAAAATAGCAGCAAAGAACGTGCATTATCTCACCAGCTAATACATACTAAAATATTGTCATGTAAACAGAGGTCATTTCAAATGAACCATCCGTCCCCCCCTACTACCTTATAGGCAAGTCTTTAGCATATGTTTTTCCAAACAGTCCTTGGCAGTTCTATATCCCAAACCTTAGCTCTTTTAAAATGGACAGAAAATTGTTTTGGAAAAGGACCAAACATTAACTGTTAAAACTCAAACAAAGAAGTATGAGTCAGGAAACTAATCTTTTTTTATATATCTGAAATGAGAAATGAAATTCAGTTTGGAAAACATTTTTATTAAAAACTGTAGCTGTCTGTACTCAGAAACACCCTGGAGGTCTAAAGATGATATCAGTATATAAATATTCAGGGCTTCCTGAATATTTCTTTTCAGAAAAGACTTTCCCCCCATACCCACCCTGTTACAATTTCTTTGACCTTTAGAAAACAGTTACTATTTGTAGCTTGATTTTTTCAAGATGTTCTCCAGTACATAAAGATGGCAGGGAATTCAATTTAAAAGTCAACTCATGAAACACCATGTAATAGTCAGAAGATAGCATTGCTTTAGGCAATATTTTATTAAGTGAACAGCCATTCAAAGCATTCTGGAGCATATTGTATCCTATTCAAAGGCATTCACTTCAGTCAATGCTACAGTAAATGTATTTTACAAGAGAGATGCTATTTGAACTATCCACAGGCATATGGATATAGCACAGTAGTCAGCTGTAATGGAGATGATTCTTCCTCTGACTTTACAGAGGACTCTCAAAAGGACTGATACATAAAAAGGTCTTTTTTCTTTTCTTTTTTCCTTTAAAGGGAACAAGGCTTTCATGAGTTCCCATAGAACAGCTGCAAAAATATCTTCAGTCTGTCATCTGGAATTCCTGAAGGTGACTTGTGGATTTGTGGCTAATGAAACACTGCAAAATAGCACTCACCATGTTGTAAAATACCCCTAATGGTTTATTAGACTCTTACAGTGTAAAAAATGGAAGGTGCCCAAAGCATGTTATTCTGTTATAATTATACAAAGCACAAAGTTAGAAAGAAACACATTCAGAACTGAACAAAACATAGGGTGATTTCTCTGTGTCCTCAGAAGTGGATTATGGATGATTTATGACATTACAACGCAATCACTGGAGACCTGGGGGTCAATTAAAGATTCTCAGTGATGAAATTCATTATGATTTCACATGATTTACAGTGAACCAAAATTAAAACATGGTTGCCGAAAACTTATTCCACTTGACCCTATCCAGCCCAAGAATTTGTTTTTGAAACAGGACTAGCTCAGTCCACAGAGAAGCCATGGGATGAGAGCAGCAGCAGGTAATCATGTAGGGTTGAGAGCAATGAGAGAGTACTAAGAGAACTGCTCTTTCCAAGGTTGAGAAAACACTGTATGCATTAAATATCATAGAGGACTTTTTATATTTTTGGTTTTCTACTTTTACAAGACAAGATTTAGTAAAGTACAGGAAATCACTCTGTTTCTAAATGAATTATCTTGTACACTACCACTTAGCTGAATAAAGAGGGAAGCTGTTCCCTCCAAAACAACACTTTATGTGAATTCATTCAAATAATGGCTTGCTCTGGACTACCTGCTCTGAGCCAAGCTGTAAGCCTTGAACATTTGTAGTATGCCATGTAGGCTGCAATTTTCCACCTGTGGTAACTCTGGTCTCCGGAAGGTTCCCAAATCCACTGAAAGACTTGAAGATGGCTGACCAAATGATCCTGAAGTACATTCTCATAGAAATACATTTAGGTATGAATTTGTACAGTGTTTTGCCTTTGACAAATAATTTTGCAAAGGGAAATTCAGTTAAAAAGTTAGCAAAAGGCAACTTGAGAGGCCATAGCAATATCAATAAATACGGTCAAATAGAGCACATCTTCTCTGACTGTTTTTTTGGGGGTTTTTTGAGAGGATTTTTTTTTCCTGTTGGGGTTTTGGTTTTTCTTTTCTGGTGTTTTGTTCGATTTGGTTTTTTTTTTTTCCTTTTTTTATTAGTATCAGCAAGAATGAGGGGAAATAACAAAAAAAAAAAAAAAAAAAAAAAAGGGAAACCCCCTCCACCAAAATCCAAAATCAAGAAAGGGCCTGAGAGACTAAAAATGTAAGGAAAAAAAAAAGAGAGGCATAGGGAAAAAATGTATAAAGATTTATCACAAAAGGGTAACTATTCTGCAGTGGAATAAAGAATGGTGAAAAAAAAAGTAAGACACTGGTGCTACCCACACACATATATGATGCTTTGCTCTTACCTTAAGGAAAACCACTACTTTTCAGTAAGCATCAGATTATCCATATCAGAACACACTGATAAACTTTTCAGTGTATGAGAATTTACTTCAGTTGAAGAGAAACAATATGTTGGAAGTCACAAGGTCGGCCCAGCTAACCCAAACCAAGTGATCAGTTAGCAATCGTATTTTTCTGTCAAAAAACATCTAAAGCAGCTATATAACTCAGGTTAAACTTTGGTTAAAAACAACTATGAAATAGACATATCCTTTGAAAAGAGGGAGTATAGTAAGTTTTCAAGCAGGACTAGCTTGAATTGTGTAACTGATTGTGTAATCCCAAGAGATGGACCATAAATGCACTGCAAAACTTCATCCCTATAGCATCTGTATAGCATCTTCTTATTATGAAGAAAAAAATGGAAAATTAAAAAAATATGAATATGAAAGTATATGAAAAAGATAGAATGAAAACAAGCGATTCATAAACTTAGACTGTTGCTGGAACAAATCAACTTGGACCTTAAGAAAGAGGCAAACAGAGAATAGGGAACTTTCTTTCACAGCTAAATTAGGAATGAAATGCCAAACATGGAAGGCAAGGACAAAGTTTAGATTGGTAAGGCTATTTTTCTCCTAAGACATGAACCTTAATCTAGGGAGTATCTTTTTCACTATTTCTAAGCCTTTATATTACTGCTAGCCCATAAGCACAAGCAGCGTATCTAGAGTAGTGTAAAGACTGAAAAAAAGGAAGAAACAGGTACTAAATAGATTTGAAGGCTGAAGGTATAAAATAGATGAAAGAACAGAATGAAGCAAATGTAAATGCTATTGGCTGGATTTTACAAGAATATTTGCAATGGTGTTATGCTAAATAATAACCTGAGTCTGCTTTAGTTCTCCTTGAAGTCTGGATGCTAACACGTCAAAAAGCAACTAGACAGTGCTACACAAACAGCAGTTTCATCTGTAACATAATGAACTGAATTAGCATGGGTATAATGAATAACTGATTATCTAATAATTGCTCTAATAATTAGTTTTATAAATATCATATGAATTAATCTTGATATAAAATTACATGGGAGGGAAACTGAAATATAGGTATGCATAGTGGTATTTAAAGGTGGTAAAAATTTGCATCAGTTATAAGAGATGTTTCCAAACAAAGAAATCTATTGAAATAAAGTAGCAGAAACCCCTTAACCTATCACTTAGGACATTTTAAAATAAGCCAAAATAAACCACTGGAAAATTTAACACAATGATTAATCTCACACTGACTGCATAATTATGCAATAGGGATGTAGAACATTCCAAAACCTTTTTTCCGTATCTAGTGTCTAATATCTGTAAGCCTCTGGACATGTTTGGGCTATCCAGCTATGGATATTAAGTCTGGCTCCAGAAAGCAGCATGATGCCAGCGTACAACTCAGTTCCCAGAGTTTGGGAAATCTCCAGAGCACTGCCATCGCTAACCACTTTCCCAAAAGCACCAACTTTAGTCACATCTTTACAGCCTCCCTAATCTGATCCATCCCTTTCAGGGAACTTTGAAAAGAACAGTCCCCTCAGGCAAGCAGAAATACAACAATACAGCTCACCTCCATGATACACACAGAGAGTGATTACTGTTTGCCAGGAAGAACAAAATACTCATTTGCAATATGTCTGAGGATGGCTGGTGGCTCAGTGTATTTTGGTGTACCAAAGCCCTGAACACATTATTTCACCTGAAAAGAAAACCACAGTTACTATGCAGTGTTGTTACCAAGATCTTTCACCTCAATATTTTAATGTTTATTATTGGCACAGTGACAAGTTTATGACTGACTGCCTTTCTCCATCATTGCTGAAGCCTTAATTTTTGTTAGCTGCAGAAAGGAGATAGATACACTTTCAAAGCTACCTGTGACTGTGAATGATTCCTTTTTTGAATGTCAAACTAGAAAATCTGATTTTCAAAGGTTAGGTGCTCAACATATTCCGAAAATCAGGCTGTCTGGAAATGTCTGACTGTGTTCCCAATATGGAACTGAATCATTCATCACTTTTGCAAATCAAACTTTTAAAACACAAAGACATTTTTCTTTCATCCTGGCATTCAGATACCACAGCTAAGGGCGTAGTAGAGGAGTGGAGCGGAACTCTACTAACTGCTTTGACATCTTTTAGTTTTATGTGAAGTGCAGGAAGAAAGATTCATGTACCTGCATGAATGTAGTTGCTGTTCTTGTCATAAAATCTGCTAATTGTCCAAGCTATCTCCCTCCATATAAAAATCCATCTTTATTCATTCTTCTCCTCTGGTATTTCAAGCAAGTGAACAAATGAACTAGAGAGGTTTAGGCTGCTGACCATACCAAAAGTTGCACTGATTAGCTAAAACTGCCTTTAAAATGACCTAGTCATATCAGATAAAAATCCTTGCCCAAGCATACTTATATTGGTTTATTTACTGAGTAACATGGATTTATTTGGATTTGGTAATCTGAGTCAGGAGTCTGAAGTATTTGCATGCCTACTTCATGTTTAGCATACTATTTAGTCTATACATATTTTGTTTCAGCACAATGGAAGAACAAAACCCTTCTAATAAGGTGTAATAAACAAGCCTGACACTCTTTTATAGCAGGTCAACTCAATAAAGACATCACCATTTTTCCATTATATGAAGCCAGCTGTGCTTAAAGGGGTCTATTGGAAGACACCCAAAATCAGTTTGCTAACTCCAAATTTAAGCTGAATTAGATTTTTATTACTTTAATGAAAGAATTTTGAATGACAATTTTATTTTAATCATATCTACTTTGGTGTGTAAACAAGGTCTTAGGCAAATATCATCACAGGATACATCAAGGATACTTATTAAACTGAACAGATTGGGGATATGCTTTTGAATTGCATGTTTCACTGCAGCCATTTCCAGATTCTAATACAGAAAATTAATTTACGGGTAGGACATCAAATTAGGTATTACCCTTCCAGTGCTCATCTTACATTTGTTCTGGTATAATCTGAAACCACAAAAATTAAACAGCTATTCTTTATTTTAATCCTTCAGACAGTATAGAGTGGAATTCTTCTTACTAAAAAAGCTACTCATTTTTGCATGCTTCTCACAAAGGAAAACTCAGAATTCCCTATTTCTTGCAAATTTTGATTATACAAATTTCAAAGAATCGCATCCAGAAAAAGAAATACAAACCTATTACCTGCTTCAGATAATATCTGGTTGTAAGCATTTGAAAAAACTGAAAAAAAAATTGAAAAATCAACAAACCAAAACCAACAACCAAACAGAAAACATCTAACTGCTTTTGTGTGTATATACATTGACATGTCCAACAGATAACTTCTGTAATACTGTGATGGTTTAAATTTGTTTGACATAGTAACAACATACATGGTTTACATTTATTTTTGTAGAACATGGTCATTTAAAGCCTTTATCTAACTGGCTTAACAGGTGACCAGAAATGTGTTGTTCGTAATTACTTTTGCCTTTGTTAGGACCAAAAAAGGGTTGGAGTTCTACTCTGTTCTTAGATTTGTTTTAACAGCATGTGTGGTCTAATTTGTAGTTTAGATTGGAACAGAGTTCAAAACAGCAGAAGTCCAGCAAAGTATTGCGCAATATTTCCATGTTTACTGTACTGGATGCACTGGGTAAATACTCTCACTGATACTTAGTATTTCATATATAAATAACAATCTCTAACTTCACAAGTATGCTACTCAGTCTTTAAGCAAATATTATAAATGGAAAAGGTCTATTAAAAAAAAAAAAAAGAAGACTGAATTAAAAATATATTTAAGGCAAGTTTATGTATCCACTCAAATATATAGACCTCGAGGCAGGGACTGGGGGCGCAAGGAACTGCTTTGAGGGAATTGCCTGATGCAGCTGCCAAGCCACTCTCCATCATATGTAAAAAGTCATGGCAGTCACGGGAAGTCCCCAAAGACTGGAAAAAAGGAAACACTGCACCCATTTTTACAAAGGGTAGAAAGGAAGATCCTGGGAACTACCAACCTGTCATCCTCACTTCTGTATCTGAAAAGAACATGGGACAGATCCTGCTAGGAGCGATGCTAAGTCACATGGAGGACAGGGAGGTGATTCAAGACAACCAGCACTGCCTCATAAAGCACAAGTCCTGCCTGACCAACCTACTAGTCTTCTGTGATGGCATGACTAATCACTGGACAAGGGAAGAGCTATGGATCTCATCTGTATGGACTTCTCTAAAGCCTTTTACAGGCCCCTATATCTTTCTCCCTAAATTGGAGAGATTCTGATTTGGTGGTTGGACTACCCTCTGTATAAGGAATTGGCCTAATGGTCACATCCACAGGGTAGTGGTCAATGTCTCAATTTCCAGATGGAGATCAGTGACAAGCAGTGTCCTGCAGTGGTCCTTACTGAGATCAGTACTGTTTAATATCTTCATCAACAACGTGGTGGGTTTGAGTGTGCCATCAGCAAATTTGCAGATGACACAAAGTTGAGTGGTGCAGTTGAGATGGCCGAGGGAAGGGGTGCCATCCAGAGGTACTTGGACAGGGTTGAGAGGTGGGCCTGTGCAAATCTCATGAGGTTCTACACAGCAAGTACAAGGTCCTGCACCCAGGTCAGCGTGACCCCCAGTATCAATACAGGCTGAGAGATGAAGGGGTTAAGAGCAGCCCTGCAGGGAAGGACTTTGGGATATTGGTAAGTGAAAAGGTGGACATAAGCTGGAAATATGTGCTCATAGCCCAGAAAGCTAACCACATCCTGGGCTGCATCAAGTATTGCCAGCAGGTCAAAGGAGGCGATTCTTCCCCTCTGCTCCACTCTCATTAATGCTCCACCATCCGGCTCTGGAGTTCTCAGTAAGGGAAAGACATGGACCTATTGGAGCAGGTCCAGAGGACAGACACAAAAATGATCAGAGAGATGTAAAACTTCTCCTATGAAGACAGGCTGAGAGAGTTTCGCTTGTTCAGTCTGGAGAAGAGAAGGCTCTGGTGAAATATAATCATGGTCTTTCAGTACTTCAAGAGGTCTTACAAGAAAGATTGGGACAGAATTTTTTAGTGGGGCCTGTAGAGATAGCACAAGGAGTAATGGTTTTAAACTAAAAGGGGAGATTCAGGCTAGATATAAGGAATACTTTTTTTTTTAATTATTATTAAGAAAGTGGTGAAACAGGCTGCCCAGAAAGGTGGTAGATGGCCCATCCCTGGAAACATTCAAGGTCAGGTTGGATGGGGCTTTGAGCAACATGATCTTGTTGAAGATATCCGTGCTTATTGAAGGAGGGATGAACTAGATGGCCTTAAAAGGTCCCTTCCAGCTGAAACCATGCAGTGATTCTATGAGTGCAGTAAACTTACACCACTGTATTTGCACGTCCCAAGTCATTAGTATTCCAAAATTACTAATGATATCCTGACTCCAGCTTTTCCAAACAGGCCCTTTGCTGTAACAGGAGAAGGCTACCTGCACTTTCATTTATTCTCTGCTCCCGTAACACCTCTGAGATTGAAGTACAGTCAGTTGTTTATGGTTTAAGTCACTTCAGTTTCATCCAGCATACATGTTAGTTCATTCCAAGGCTATTTTCTGGGAGGCAACCAGGCAGCACTTCCAGGCATAGCACTCTCCAGAGTCAAAAACAGCCCCACACAGTCTTTCAATGCTACATCAACATGCTTTGGTCACCCACACATTCCCAAATCACACCCCACAGCATGCAACAGTCTCAAGAGCCATGCTAGACACGTATCATGCTGGTCGTCTGCAGCATATGTTGAGTGGAAAAAAGCTATGAAGTATCATAGAGTGTCAGCCAGAGCCCCAGGCTGATAGGTGTGCAAGAGGGCATCTGAAACATCTTCCAGAAGTAACCAATCCTGAATTACATATAGGTAAATAGATTAAAAAACATTGGTCTGAAGGCCAGGTGTTGAATACCCACAGTAATGTTCACAAGATTCTACACTGGCAAAGATAACCTTAAAAATGTATAGCAAACCTAACAATGTCTAACTGATCATACAGCATGAAGCTTCAACTCACTGAGGTGACTGTTGATCAATAAAATCACTTACTATCCTCCCTGTTTGCTACTTTTCTTTCTGACTACAGCAAGAGAGAGGAGGGATGCTCACACTTGAAAGCCCCTCTCATTTTGGGGAGTATTCACACTTAGTTTAGGTGGCTAACTTAAGACACCAATCTCCCCAACAGCCCTGCACAGTCAATAAAAAGATAAACTACTCCAGACGTGGAGCTAGAACCTAATTTAGATGCCTTCACTTGCCCTTCTCTATTGAAACAGACACCACTTGGGAAAGCATTATATTCATTCCCCCTTCCCCACCCCACTTTGTGCTGGGAATCTGGTAAATCACAATGTTTTTCTTTTGTAACTTTAGAGTGCAGAAGTTATTATTTACGGGTCTCTGAGGGTACATAAAATCCAAGAACTCAGCAGTATGCACATGTCCATATTCAGTTACCTGAACAGGCTACTGTAAGTGACACCTTACTGGCCCATTTCTATGGGATGAATACTGGTGTATGAGTAGAACTTCTACTACTTCCCATGTCTTCCATGCACCATAATGCCAAGGTTCTGAGAACTACTGGCAGAGCTTGGTAGGAAGCTGCCTTTCACAGACAGGTGGAGACCTCTACTAGTAAAGAACTCAATTCCTTCCTCAAGAAGAAAAAGTGCTCTCTCACTGCGTGTATCTCCATCAGGCACATACTAAGATATAACTGGATGCACAAGTTGAAATTTTATCAGCTAATTAATTCACAGGACTCCTGCCAGACAATTTTAATAGCAGCTGTAAATCTCTTGAAATGCAGAAAAAGCAATATAATCCAATAAAAGAAATGTGATTAGAAATAATTTGAGAGGAATTAACCACATGTATAGCCCATGTATTTTTAATTACATCTGAATGTGAACTGTCAAATTTTAAGGTCAACAGTTTTTGTGTCTATCTGATTTTCTAAACACTCTCATTGCAAAGTAGGTCAAAGAATTAAAGAAAACACAAGTTGGAAAGGAGATCTATTAGGAAATGATGTGAAATAAAAAGGTGAAAAAGACAGAATTAAACAAAAGGGTACCCCTGAGTCTTTTCAATAAATCCAGATCATATACATGCTGGCTTTTCTGGCTGCTAAAATGATCCCTAGTGATGGAAGACTTCTACTATAATAATAATTGGGGAGCTGATATAAAGAACTATATTAATTACTAATACAGGAAAGGATGGAGTACAGAAAACATAGCAAATGTGGGTAATCAGATCTTTTTTTACTGTCTAGTCATGGAACACATTTTCCTATACAGAATCATAGAATCACAGAATGGATAGGGTTGGAAAGGACCTTAAGATCACCTAGTTCCAACCCCCCTACCATGTGTAGGGATGCCTCACACTAGACCATGTCACCCAAGACTCCATCCACCCTGGCCTTGAGCACTGTCAGGGATGGAGCATTCACAGCTTTCTTGGGCAACCCGTTCCAGTGCGTCACCACCCGCACAGTAAAGAAGTTCTTCCTTACATCTAACCTGAACTTACCCTGTCTAAGTTTGAACCCATTACCTCTTGTCTTATCACTACAAATTCTGATGATATTGTGCTTTATGAAAAAGAACAAGAGCTGTTTTCCTCAGTACTTTTAGAAGAACTCTGAAAACTGAAAAGCTGAATTTGACAATACCATTTCTGTTAGAAAACTTTTATCATAGAAGAGGAGGAAGAGAGTTATTTCTCTAGGTTTATTTCCACAAAAGATTTCCTTCCTCCAGTAGAGCACCATAAGCCCCAAAGTCCTTAATCAAAATGGCCATTAAAAATAGATACAGAATCCAAATGCTCATTAAATAAAGACATACTAGTCCATTTTAAGAAGTTAACTTATTAACAAAGAGTATATAATTCTGGATGTAAATGATCATACGCTGCATAGCTGAAAATTGTGGTAAGCGAAGAGCACAGCTGTTTTCTGTTACAATTTTTTGTCATTGTATGATGCCAAAGATAAATATAAATTCAAAACTTTAAAGTCAACATTTCCATTATGACTTATATTTCTTTAGCTGAGAGGTGTATGTGAAAAACTCTGCCTATTGATGATGCAATGCTTCATGCCATGCCATGCCTTTCCGACCAGCAGGCAAAATCAACACAGTCCGCAGCCATTGAAGCCTGTCACCACTAATAGGACCAGGCACGGATCCTCCTCCTGCTCAGGCAGCACCAGCGGTGCCTCTCCCCATCCGCGTCAGGGATGCAAGGCAGCAGTCAAGGCTCCTCTACTCCCCCTCCTGGGAGGTCCGAAGTTCAGCTGCTGCCATTACTCACAAAATAAACAGCCTGCTTTCTGCTCCAGAAACGAAGGACAGCCGAGCTGTATGGCTTTTGCAGATGAATGTAGGAGCTGGGAGGGGGCATAGCTCATCCCCCAGCTGTCCGCAGAAAGCAGCCCCCCTGGGACAGATAGCCAGCCATTCCTGCTGTCCCACGCTGGGGAATATCAGAAGGCCCTTGTCCCACTCCAAGGCACTATCCCGCAGTTTCCTCTCTCAGACTCTCTACAGCCAGAACATCACAGCTTCCAGGGCCCCTTTTCTCCAGCTGCACCAACGTGGACTGCTTTCCCCAGCAATCAGGCAGTGTGGCAGCACTTTGTACAGTCTTTACAATGTGACCTCCAATTTACCCATCCCAAACTAGCCAACTTTCACCAGTAACAGTGTTATTGTCAGGGAACAGGGCTGCAAAGTAATGCATGAATGAGCCTGGTGTAGATGACAATGTGTGTTTACTGCATCCTGCCTGAATTGCATCTAGCATTTTTAATAACATTATTAAACAGGAACTGAAAGAAACAGCTCTAAGCGAGGTAGATGAACGCAGAGTTTCTGAATGCAGTTTTCATGGATTTAAGAACACAAGCAAGCACAAGTTTTGCTCCAGAAGAGGCAAAACTGTACTGAAGGAGAAACACTAGCAGCTTGTAAAACTGATGACAATGGGAGAAATCCTCGTGAATGCTTCTCAACACATCAATCATACTGACTCCCAGCCACACCACATGGCCATTCCACGCACTTCCAGGCAGACATCAGTCCACACTACACAGGATCCCAAGATCCCAGAGTTTCTGGAAAATAGATTTAGTCTTAATTTTTGTGACAGATGGAGTTGATAGTCTCAGGATGAAAAAAAGCGCCAGTTTTGACAGGCAGCAGATACCCATGCCCCTTGTGGTTGGAGACGACGTTTCTCTGGAATTAAGGTAGCACTGAAACGAAAGGCAATGGGTAACTGCACTCTTACTTTGTTATGCTCCTGTCGTTGTGCCTTAATATTTACATTTTTGTGTCTGCTTCCTTACAAGCAAAGCAAAGCGAGCAGGGAGTTTAACAGGAAGGCAGGAAGTCAGCGAGGATTACACATTTTATCCTTTTACCTATTTAAACCACGTTTTACTAGTCGGCCAGTTTTAACAAAGTATCAAAGAACTATACTGTATTTCTGTCTGCAGGCATCCCCATAGGTCAGTGTCCTAAGCCCATGCAGAAAACTTCGGGGGAGAAGCTGAACGAATTAAAAATCCGTGGGGGATGTGGTGAATGGAAAAAAGTTGCAATACTGGAGGCACTGAGAAGCGGTACTTACACGGTCGCAGGACACCACTAGCAGAGACAGCTTTTCTCTCCCTGACTGTACTAATACCCTGAAAACAGGAGGTCTGTTTAGATTAAAAAAAAAAAAAAAAAGTCGGTCCCTTTTGAGCCTGATCCTCCCTACCTTTCGGGAAGCAGCTCTGCCCCCACTTGAATCAGTGGGAAGTTTGGGTACAGACATCGCTGAGACTAGAGACCTTTTTTCCCCCTGCTGCAAGGAGCAGGAGCAGTTTAAAAGCACCATCTGTGCAAAGGCGGCGCGCAGATGCCCGCCGCCTGCCCTTCTGCCTCCGCGGCACGGTGCCCCGGGGAACCCCGCCGCCTCGCAGCCAGCCGCGGAGCGCTGGTCCCTGCCGCTGCTGCGCGCCTCTCGCCCGGCCGCCGCGCCGCCTTAACGGGAGGAGGGGCTCCTCGGGGGGCTGTCACTCTCCTTAAGCCTTTCCTTTCAAGCTTTGAATGTGAGCTGCCCTCCAGCCCCCCTCTCTCCTTCCCTCTCTCCAGCAGATCGTAAAGAGAGGAGGGGAGAGAAAAAAAAAAAAAAAAAAAAAAGTTTCAACAACAGGCTGGGCCAATGGCAAGTGGCGGGGCAGGGAAAGGGGGCCGAGCGAAGGGAGAAAAAAGTGGAGAAAAGGAGAAAGAGAGCGAGAGAACGCAGGCTGGGGGGGATGTGTAAAAGAAGAAGCGTTGCTAATTTTTTTTGTTTGTTTGCTTTTCCATGCATGCATAATGAGGCCTAATCAGAGCACGTTGCTGCTGCTCGGAGGGCACTTTTGTATTTAAAGCCTTGCAAAGAAAAAGGATCCACAGACGGATCCGCAGAGCAGCTTGCAGGGCTTGTTGACAACAGAAGCAGCATCAGTCGCCCAGAGAGAAAGAGACCCCGAAGGCTGCCTCTTCTCCTTCCCCCGTGCTATCTTCTTGCTAGCGGGGAGAGAAATTTCTTCTCCCCGCCACCCGAAAGTGCAACCCGTACCGAGAGGGAGCGAGCGGAGCCGGGACTGTGAATGGGATCGGAGCAGCTGGCATGTGCAGAGATGCTGCGAGCGGAGAGTTAAAAGCTCCCGAGAAGGCAGCAGCAACAAGAGCAGCGGCAGCAGCTGGGCATTTATTTTGTGCAAAAAAAAAGGAAAGAAAAAAAAAAAAGGAGAAACGGAACTGCATGAGGAGCAAGACAGCACCATGAGCTCTCCCGGCGCAGCTTGCAAGTCCCCGAGCGCACTTCGGAGCCGCTCTCCTCCGAGCCCCAGTTTGCACTGATTCCCCCCACCTCCACCGGGCGCCTTCGCCGCCGCCGCCAAGCCGGGAGCAGCGGGTGAAGAGCACGGCACGGCCCCTGCCGCCTGTTCGTACCGCGGCCTCGCCGGTTTCAGCTTCCGGGGACTGGAGGGCCCCGGAGCCGGCGCGAATGGATTGATGCGAGGAGACCTCATGCACAAGGCCGGCGGGAGTTTCGCAAACTTTTCCACGGGCGGCAGCTCCTTCTCCTCCTCCTCCTCCTCCTCATCGTCGCCAGCCAGCGCCTCTGCCCCTCTCGCCTGCGGCAGCAGCCGCCGCCCGCTATGGTGGCCCGCTCGTCCGCTCAGCACGCAGGCGGCGGCGGGCGCCGCTGGCCGCGGCCGGCCGCCTGGCTGTGGCTGGCGGCTGCGCTGGGCGCCGTATGGCCGCCGCGGGGCTCGCTGGTGCAGGGCCGGCGGCTGATCTGCTGGCAGGCGGTGCTGCAGTGTCAGGGGGAGCCCGAGTGCAGCTACGCTTACAACCAGTACGCCGAGGCGTGCGCCCCGGTGCTCCTGCAGCAGCCGCCGGCTGGCGGCGGGGCCGGGCCGGCGGGCGCTGCAGGCGCCTCGGCCTCCTCCAGGCGGCGGTGCCCCAGCCACTGCATCGCGGCCCTCATCCAGCTCAACCACACCCGGCGCGGCCCGGCGCTGGAGGACTGCGACTGCGCGCAGGACGAGAACTGCCGCGCCACCAAGCGCGCCATCGAGCCGTGCCTGCCCCGCACTAGCAGCCCGTCGGCCGGTGGCCCGGGTCTCGGCCCCGGCGTCATGGGCTGCACGGAGGCGCGGCGGCGCTGCGACTGGGACAGCCGCTGCAGCCTGGCGCTCAACCGCTACATGACCTACTGCGGGAAGCTGTTCAACGGGCTGCGCTGCACGGCCGAGTGCCGAGCCGTTATCGAGGACATGCTGGCCGTGCCTAAAGCCGTGCTGCTCAATGACTGCGTCTGCGACGGGCTGGAGCGGCCCATCTGTGAGTCGGTCAAGGAGAACATGGCCCGCCTCTGCTTCGGCGCGGACATGGGCGGCAACGGCGCCGGCAGCAGCGGCGGCTCGGACGGTGGCCTGGAGGAGTACTACGACGAGGACTACGAGGAGGAGCCGAGCCAGAAGGGGAGGGACGACGCGGAGGACAGTGCGGGCTCCGAGCCCGGTTTCCCCGTGCAGGGGGATAGCGCCGGCCGGCCCGCGGCCGTGGTCTGGGCGCTGCTGGCCTCCATCTTGATGCCGCTGCTGCCGCGGCTCTAGCGGCTCCCTGCCTCCCTCCGGCGCCGGCCTGCGCTGGCCTCCTCGCTGCGGCAGGGGGGCGGCCGGCGGGGTCCTCCGGGGCGCTCAGTTTAAATGCTCTAACCGTTAATCTTCCGACAGTTAGGCCGGGCCCTCCCCTCTCTGCACACACACTGCCCTCCGTCCCCCCGCGTCCCTCCGAAAGCGGAGGCTCCCCCTCTGCCGCCGTGCTGGCCCGCAGCCCTGCCCGCACTCTCCCGCCGGCCCGGCGGCCCCGGCAGTGGGAGGTGCCGCGGCCCTGCGAGCTGGTAACCTTGGTGGTGTGGAGCGGAGCAGCAGGCCGCGGAGTGCTGTTGTTTCGGGTGTTGGTCTGGAGCGTGCACTATGCAATTGCTGCCACTTTGCCTTCAAGTTAGCAGCGAGCTGAGCGGGCTGACGGGCAGACTGCTAGCGAGGCTTCAGCCGGCTCCCCGCTGCCGCCAGCCGCAGCAGCCAGTAGTAACGGCATGGTGGTGGTGGTTTCCTGTAAGGGTTTTGACATGAAGGTTAGAAGTGAGCTACCCAAACTTGCTGCCAAAGCTGTTGCCGTACTGGTCAGTTAACGACTATAATTTGCCAAGTCTCGCTCTTGGTGATGCTGTGATGCCCGAAAGGGGCAGAACGCAGCATCTGCCAATTTTTAGAGGAAATAGCAGACTGAATAAATTCTGTGGTTTACAGCACTCCCTCTTGCACACACATCTTCCCTTTAACAAAAAGCGTGCCAGCAGCCGGCTCTTCCTCTTTAACCTAGCGACATAAAAAAAAAAAGTTATTTTTTTTTTCAGAGCTGTTGGCTATACTGAACAATGCAACTTTTGTTTTAAAAGAGCTCTGCACTGCCATCTTTGAAAGACACTTTTAAACTCGAGAACATGTATGTACAAATATCCTGAAAAGTTATATTGCCTCTCATCATATCAGGGTGCTGACCTCTGGTAAATCTTATATAAGAAATGTATTTAAAACTGGGATTTGTTACCAGTTGCTCTTCTTAGTATGTACAATTTTATAAATTGTATGCTTTTGGGGATAATTTATTTAAGAAAAATAATAAAAGTTTTAAATTCACATCATATTTACCAGATAATTGCATTTGCTGTTCTTTTCTGGAAAGGTACAGATTTCATTTTATGTTTAAAGGGATACCAGCTTTAGTGATTCAGTGAAGTATTCTCTAGAACATCAAATGTACAGTGTATTTTACAGATTGGAATTTAACTTTCTTATTTGGAGAGACTTTATGAACGTTGTAGAATTGTATAAGTGCATTTCTGAGCTGCCTTAAACCTTGTATTTTTTATAGGAGGCATAAAAAAAAAGGCCTGTGTTTTAAATATGTACGGCTTTTTGTATTTTCTAAATGTGTAAATTAGTAAAGAAAGAGCTTTAAATAATGGATGTGGTGAAATTGTTTTCCAGGGACTCTTGAACTCTCAGCACCCGAGGTTGGGGGCGGGGGGAGAGGGATGTGGGGGGGTGGGGGGAGCGAACCACAGAATAACAAACCAAAAACAGTCAACAAACAAAAATCTCTGTCTGCCTGTAATACTTTACATAGATGTAAATTACTGCTATTCTTACTTTAATGAATAATTACATGCAAGAAGTAAATACAGCTTTGAAAGTACTACTTTAAAAGAGTGGTTGATTTTATAATGCGTTGGCATGGTAACTTGTTGGTGCCAGAAGAGAGTAAAGCAATTCAAGGACACTGCTCCTGTATGTATGTAGAATTACTAGTGTGCCGTGCTTTCTTCGTGAAGTGGAGGCATGTTGCTCTTGCTGACACTTAGAAATGCTCCTAGGCATGCAAACAAGTAAATGGTGAGAAATACATCACACAGAGGTGGCAAGTGTTTCGAATAAGGCTTTGCAGCAGGCAGTGGTGCGCGCATCAAGGGGGCTGCAACAAAACACACCGAAGTTTGCCATTCAGCCTGCCTTCTCCCACAACGAAGAATGCAAAAGTAAACACACTGGAGGGATCAGCAATTACTAGATCTTGTAATACTGTTCTTAAGAGTTACTTTGCATCGTGCTGAAGCCTGGTTTGCTGCCAGAGCTACTGATCTACACTCAAACGCCCTTAGATAAATAATTACACTCTTAAGCTGTGTCGAGTGCTGATACACTTGACCTTGTAAATAGAAATGTTTGCAGTAGGAATAAACTCCAGCACTGGAAAATCTTTTAAACATTAACACAAAAGAGAGAGCTCAGTCCTCTGGGGATTTGAGTTTTGGACTGCGTCAAGCTAGGCACTCACAAAAAAAAAAAAAAAGGCAGAGAGAAAAAAGTTTATTTATCTTCTATTCGTGGTGTTTATTTAAAGCTTTTCGCTTTAAATGCCATAATTGGATGGCGAGTCAGAAGTTTAAAAGCTACCACAAATAAACTTTGACTGAGGGGGCAACAGATTAGCAAGATAGTGTCTTTTTCATCTTACCAGATCTTGACAGAGCGCAAATCCACATCTGTCTGTTGTCTAAATCAACAAAAGTAGAAATTCCTGCGTCTGGATTGGTTATTTCAACAACAGATTATTTTATTATTTCTTCAGAGTGTGAATTTGATTAGGCTGTCCAGTGGTAAACTCACACAGGCGCACATGCACTCACATAAACCAGCCCCCAAATAGTTGTGATACCAGGCAAGTGTATGACTATGGTTTATGGCTGTAATCTGAAGTTCGTTTTTAAAGTCATCTGAACAGTTGAGTAAGCTTATTGTTAGAGCTGGAAATACTGTTTCTTCAGGAAGAGGATAGAGTAGTTGGGTGAGACTTGTAATAGAGTCAGCTTTCTCTACAGAATGCTGAGTTCACAGCTGTGTAGGGATGATCTTAAATATTCTCTCCAGTTCTTCAGGAGGTGCTTGGAAACATATTTTCAATTTGTCAACAGTTAGTGCTCACAAGGACTAGTTAACTCGTTGTTGATGAAAAATTCTCAGCTAAAAGCCTTTGTTTTTCTTCGGTTAGCAGTAGTAGTCTGCTACAATAAACTCAAGACTTGATTTTACAGGCTCCTGTCAAAAGCATCTGCCTGGAATAAATCAACACTGAGCACCACTAGGCAGGGAGGACTCATCTGTGTGCTTCCTTCTCCACAGAAAGTGGATTGTTTTAATTTAAATAATTGTACAATAAATACAGCTGAACTAATTCTGTCCTGTGAGCTCTTCCCCGAATGGAGATAGCTCTGCGGGTTTTGTCATGTTGTCAGAGTAAGCACAGTTTCCAGGAGGAATAGCTTGCCTGTGTTGGTATGTGTCCCAGCCGACAAACCCTGTGCAGATGTTGATGTCCATCAAATTTGTATTCCTTTTGCTTGATTTTGAGACAAATGGAAATTCTTGAAATGTCAAGGGATGTAGCAAGGACAGCTTTAAGCAAGGAAGGCCTTCATGCTCCCTGACAGAGGGAGATTTTCCACAGGAAAGGAAGTTCTCTCATTTGCCTGGATGTTTGAAAGTGCTCCTTGCCAAGACCCTGTCCAGCCAATCTCTTCCAAGGCTTGAAGGAACTCTCCACCATTTCATGCAAACTAATCCAGCAGGTTCTGCTCCCTTTTTATTCCCAGTTACCAGGTTTGAATTCTTGGTGACAGTTTATTTGTCTTTGGAGGCACTTCAGTGACAAATGTTTAAGGGAGTGTGGGACAATGGTGGAGAACAAGGAGGCAGTTCATTGAACTGACAGTGACCATACAGTAAATAGAGGGAGATTCAAGCTTCACTGATCACCCAAGCACACAGCAAAGCTTTTGTATGCAATCACAATGGACATAACATAAGGTCTCTTTATTTTTAACAATATACAGCAATGTATACAGGGAGGAATATGTAACTTTCAAAACTGTTATGAAACGAAGACTCACAGTGACTCTGGTTTGGCCAAGTCTTTCACAGTTGCATTGGAAAGCATGATGGATTTTAGTAACAATCTGTTCTCCACTCCTCTGAAGAGCTGTTAGTGAGCCAAGTTCTTCACTGCATGCTGGCACCTATAGTGCATGTCTATGGCCAGGCTAAAAAGATGGCTGCAGACAGCTTTGCAGGTGCAGAACAAAAAATTCCATCTCAGTGCAATGCAAAACCAGTACTGGCTTTTTGTTGTTTCTGATGATGTTAATGTTATTGGCTTTGTTGTTGTTTTTCTTTTGAGTAGGCCAGAGGAGAGTGAGAGGAACTCCAAAACAGCCAAGGTGCAGTTATAAAAATAGCAGGACACAAAATTGTCTCCACCTGGGTCATGGAAAATACTGCTTGAATGACTTGGGTTGCATTGTGTCTTCAATGTCACTAAAACAAATTCAGACCTTCATTCTGTTTTATTCCTGTCCCCAGTAATAACCACACATTACCACACTGCCTGTGACAACACATCCATTGTAAGTCTTCAGGAAAAGTAGGTAATCCTGCAACAGAAAACATTTCCAAGTGGGAAGAGCAGTGCTCCTCTGTGAGTTTTCAACTCTGTAGTACAGACTTGCAAGCAGTAAAGTCGAAAGTTACTGTATTTTACTTGAGGCACTGGCTGTGGTAGACAGTTGAAAAGGCTCACATTGACTGTCTGAATGACATAAGTAGTGTGCTATTAGCATAAATACTTTCTAAGACATCCATTTAATCAATTTCTTAAATAACAGAATGATCTACTACAAAATAGTGGACTGTATACACTATATTTTGGCACAAAGATGGTCATTCTCCCACTAGTAACCAGGGGCTCTAAATAAATGATTTCAACAATGTTTTATTAAAGGAGGACAAGAGCCCTCGAGCTGCATTAATCGGGGAGAAGTCGAGTGGCACTTTTGTTATGGAAATGTTAAACACATAATAGTTCAGGCAAACAATGTGGAGCCACTTCATTCTCTCAGCCATGCTGACACCTCTTAAAGAGGAACTGCAGGGAAGGATGTGGGAAAGATTTGCTTTCTGAGGAAGCTTTCCGCTAATATTTTGGATATTTACCTCCAAAATTCAGGCAGTGCAAATGTAACTGAAGGGCATAAAAATAAAGCAATTAAGAGGGATCATTTGGCAGCAACTGCTAGTGATCTGCATTTGGTGCCCAAAATCAAAATAGTCATAGACAAAAAAAAAAAAAACAAAAAAAACCCAACCCCCCCCCCCAAAAAAAAACACCCACCACAAAAACACACACACACACACAAAAGCTGTGGGGTTTTTTGGTGTTTTTTGGGGGGTTGGGTTTTTTTTATGAATTTATTATGAGCCAGGTGGATATTATAGTAGTATGTAAGTCAGCATGAAGGGAGATTTTTGTAAACACACAGTGACATAGTGCTAATACCATACCTTGGACATACATCAGGAAAGGGAATGATGAACACACTGGAGTAAGGAAATAGACGGATTGAGACTTAGTAGGATCCATCAGATGGTGAAGTGCGAGGTGTTGGTAGCCCAGAAATACATTAGTAAAGTGATGCAGAGCAAAGACATACTTGTGTAAAGAGATTCACTTTCAGAAGTTGTATTTTAGAGGTGTAAGAAGAAGAAAGACTGACAAAAGAAGGTCATTGTGTAGAGAAGGTTGAAGCTACAAAAAATTACAAAGAGGTTAGCTGAGACACAGAGTGAAAATAACAAGGGAGGGCGAGAAAGGTGACTGTCTTTAGGAGAGTTGGCAGGGCCAGAAGACTAATGTGCAAGTAAGATGAATATTCAGCTTTGGAGAGGGTTTTTTTCTTATCTCCAAAAGCTGGAGAAGGAAGTTATCAGCCCCATAGTTTTGGTATTCATGACACTGCACCTTTCATGGAGAAACTCTGGCACCTCCATCCTTAGAGGTTTTCAAGACTTGGCTAGCAAGAGCCGCAAATTACTTTGGTGTTAGCTGGTACAGCTTCTAGAAGATGGGAGTAGATGATCTCCAGAGGTCTCATCTAAATAACTGTCTATAATTCTGTGATTTTAATGTTGACATAATAATGGGAAGTCCAAGATGGTCTTTGGATAGATACCGAGTGAGATCAGGCTTAGGAATACATATGGCATAATTTAGCAAAGATGGTGATGCAGGAAGGCTGGGGTGAAGAGATAGCAATAATTTAACATATGCCTACAAGGTCAGAGAGTGAAAAACAGGTGGGAAATAGTCAGTGGAAGTTTAGGAGGATAGTGGAAACCAAAATGTATAATTTAGTCCAGAACGTGGACACAGGAGGGAGAAAGTGTAATGCAAAGGAAATACTGATATATACGGGAATATAATGAGGAAAAGTGTCTGTCTGATGGCATCACCTATGAATTAGAAAATGGGCAGTTTGATTGCAAAAGGGAAGGACAAGACTGGCAAAAGAAGTTGGAGAAAACTGAAGGTGCAGGACAGGCCTCTTTCTTTTCCAAAGGAGAAATACTTGTTTAGAAACATGTCTTTGGCAGTCATCACCACAATATCTTGCTGCCTCAAAACAATAGAAATAGAAGACAACTGAGTCTTCTCCCTTATAAATATAGACAGTGCAGGCACAGACTATATTTTTACCACAGAACTGTCTGAGAGATTATAGTGCTGTATGTAGTCACAAAACACACATCCTCATGGAAATAAACATAGCTTGCTAGATGTCCTCTCAATACAGAAATCAAGCCACATCTGTTTATAATGTGTTATACTAAAATAGTGCAATCGCCGTCTTTGTGGTGTGAGTGTATATTTGTCTTGTTCTAGTTTTCATTGGTTAAAAAATTTATGAGGTTAGGTGGTTTAAACAGAACAATCACTACAATTTCCTGTCATATCCTGGCAACGGCGCTAAGACTTCTAATTCCATCAGTGGTAGCAGTTGAGGAAGTGCTATTCTGGCATGATCTTTATAGTTTTAATGTGATGACACCTAAATCTGTAAACTTCTCAACCAGGATACTTTCCTGTCTTCTTAAGTCCTATTGCATTCTGGCATAGGAGAGTGAAATCACAAAATGTTTTTTAGACTAAAAAAGGAAATACCATCAAAATAAATACTTGGTAGCAACAGTCTCCATGCTGTCTCATTTCTGGAGTTATGGTGTCATTCTAAACTCAGTAAAACATTTTGCATGTCATGTAAAAGTGGATTATAGTAGGAAGTAAAGCAGCAGTCTGCAGAAACTCTTATGCTATCTTGCTTTTCTTTTTCCTATTAGTGTGTTCAGGTGTATACCATATGTTTGAAAATTAGTGTAAAGGACATGGGGAATCCAAGCACAGACATATGTCTTGGTCTGTGAATCTCAGGAATCGAGGACATGGAAGAGAATGTGGTATAGGAATGTGTATTGTATAGAAAGGACATCTGTGCCAAGTATCTTGTCCAAAGCATCTCACCTTTCTATGATATAAAGCCTTGTTTGGATAGTTGCAAATCACTGACTCCCGTTAGAGGTAGTCTGAATTTGCAGTACTGTCAGTGTAAGTATTTAGCCTATGACTTCATTTCTGTGCTGAAATTACTCACATAAATGATGGTTGAGAAGACACAAGGTTATGTGAATCAACAGGCAACTAACACTTGGCTTTGGCCTGGTATAGCATAGAGAGTTGGCCAAAAACCCACTGAAGTGAGTAAAACTGAGTGCTTGGATGTGTTGAAGAACATGTCACTATGGAAAAGCTGTTGCTGGAGTGGAGAGCATATATCTGGAAAGGGAGCAGATAAGAAATATACGGATATCTGAGAAACTGTGAAACCTTTCCACTTTTGGGCTGTACCAACCTTGAGTGGTTTCATTTTTGGCAATATTAGGCTAAACTTTAGAACATGCTGACTGCATGCAGAGACTGAATATAGTCTCTCCCATTATATTCAGAAATTCTGACTCTTTTCAGAACTCACTGGGAACACTTTGGTCAGAACACTTGTCTGGTTTGCCCAGATGTGTGTGCAGGAAGCAAGGAAAAGAGCAGTATCAACCAAGCGCTTCCTCTGTATTAAGTATCATTCTGTCCTGTAAGCAGTAGGTACAAGCTACCTTAAGTCTGCCTTTTTTGTACTCATGGGAACAAATTTTATTTTCTCAAACAGTTTGGTAGGGAAGATTTGCTAAATTTATGAGATCAAGTGAAAGCATTGTGTGGTGATCCTCCCTCAGCCCAGACCTGAAGCCCAGAGTCTCAGTGCTCTGCTGCACATATCAAGGAAGATGGTTGCACTTTGGTAGCTCTGATCCATCAAATATTCCTGTTTTGCAGTAGGGACAGATGAGGTAGAAATTGTTCCTCACCCTGACCCTGATTCTTCCCAGGCCCTATCCTCCCATCAGGGTATAAAAACTGCTTTAAAGTAGACCAGCCTTTCAGTTTCTCTTGGGATGCAACATCAGCTGTTTAGAAAAGTGTTACATCCTTAATCCCTTCTACCTCCACTGTCCTTCCTTTAAAAGAGATTTAGACAGGGTGCAGGAAGCTGGTTAAACTACTCCAGCTCTGTCTGGACAGTTTTCTATGCTGAGGCAGTTCTAAATATTATGACTTCTGTCAAAACGGTTAGGGACCCCATCATAGACTTTTTCCTGCGAGACTGTTGAAAAATGTTAATAGCTGTAGTAAGTCAGATACAGCCTTTTCAAATGCTACAAATATAGCCTTGACTTATTGTAGTCTATAAGAATCCTTTAGCTTCCATTTGTTTGGGCTATTTTTGTGATCTTTCAGCGAGCAAGGTATATGGCAAAATAATTCTGCAGACAATTAAAGCTGCTTTATATTTTATGTTGTCTGTTTTGGGAGGAGTAGTGTGAAGAAGAGATTAAAATGTCTTCAGAACTTTGCTTAAAATTTGGAGAGAATAATGGTAAACATTTTGTCTTGATTCCTTCTCAGTGACTATAACTTTTATGAGTTTCAACACTTATATTATCAGGAGTGCATAAATACTGACAAAATTGCAATGAGTGTATCAAGACTAGGTTAGAAAAAACAATTAAAAATAGTATTTTCTTCAAGCTTATAATACAAATTGTTTACCTTGGAAGATACCATGTAAGTAGCCCTGGGCCAGTAAGATAATCTAATGTGTTCTAGAAAAAAAGACCCAACACAGTATTTCATATTCATTGTACTGACAACATAAACCCTAAGAAACACATATGATTTCAAAACTGATTTAATCTTTAAAATAATAGCAGCTTTATTAAAAATAGCATTTCACTTTTCTGAATTTCCTTGAATAACTCTGAGGATATACATACTTTCAAAGAAAATAATTTAATATAACACCAGGGCTCAGACATTAAACGTAAAAATCTGAAGGAAATTCTAATTTAAATGAGTGATTTTTTTTTTCTTTTTTATTCACTTTAAGTAACTACCTGAGTTTAACAATAGCTAAATACTTCACTGTGGAGAAAAAGTGATCAACAGTATAATGTACCAGCCAGGCTTGCTTTTCTCCTAAGATTTCTATTCTTCCATTTGTTTCAGATTTGCTTAAGAGAAAGAATGTGAAAGACACGGTTTCAGAAACACACTGCCACTTTAAGAGGATACAACATGCCTATTAATAATTGTATTACTCCTCTATTATTGTTAAGAATAATGAAGGAATGGGAGCGTTGGCCCCCAAGCTGAATTTATCCTGAAATGTTTTCAATTAACTCTTGGCACCAGGAGGAAAGCATCAAACCTTTCCCATGCTGAAATATGGAAAATCTGCAGGGAACATCCCAGCAGGAGTGGAATTTCATTAAAACAAGCACATCATAATTCAATGACTTCTGCACCCTCTTTAAGCCTTTCTATTGATAAGGAGTCCGAGGTGATTTTTATGGATTTGCAAGGAGAAATGATTTCATAAGATCTTTTCAGAGAGTTTGTTTTGGCCGAGGCTTTTGAATTATTATCTGCTCTCTGATGAAAAAACAGTTAAGACACTTGGCATAACTGTGACTACTAGATAAGAGGCAGAACTGAAGAGACTTTAAGCAAAATTTTATCCTTCTGACAACTACTTTCTGTAATCTCTATATGAACTGACTCAACAACTATTTTCCCAGGTCTTTTAAACAAAGTATCACACTAAAACCTGCTCTTTTGAACGACAAAATGCGGACACTAAACCAGGCTTGAGGCTAATTACGCATTCAAATATATATACAGACAGGTTAATATTAAATATTCCAACACATTTAGTAGTAAAATATTAAACTGAAGTGTGTGTTTATTTAGTAGTATGCATATCACTTTGCCCAGACATGGGTTGTCTTAAAATATTTGGCTGTGCTGTATATAAATAAAATAAATACATATGTGAAAGTGTATAATTTTTAATGCTGCTGAATGCTTAACACTTTCTTGCTGCAAAGTCCTCTATGATTTTTATCTTTACGTATCTCTCTACCCCTTTCAAAATCTAAGCTAGGATATAGAGACACAAATTGTTGCTTTTACAAAATACTAGCATTTATGTTTGTTAACCTGCTTTGTAATCAAGTATTTTTACCAATCCCCACAAAAGACACAAGCTGCAATTAAACTGTAAAATTGAATATCTGTGTCGGTCTCAGTTTCCCTGTTTTGAAGTGGTATTGTAAACTTACAGGAATGTCTTGTCTTTTTTCTACAGTGTTTAAAAAACCACCTTATTCTTTGCTGCTATTCTCTCAGTCACACCACTACTCCTGAGGCAGGAAGAACATCATAGAGAGGTAGGAAAGCAGTCTGCTGAGGCTGCCACAACATAGAGAAAGGGCTTGGGGAAGATGCTGAAGAAGGAGATGGTACCTTGTGTGTGGTTGCTGTTGGCAGGGGCGTGTTTTTTCCCATCCCTATTCCACTGCTCTGAAAAGGCCCCCAGGCTAAATGTCTCCACTGCTGGCCTGAGTATACAGCCTTTCCACCTGAGGCTGGAGTGGTGCGTTATCATGATGCCTCAGTTTGCGACACTAACAAGTAATTACTAGAGTCACATGGTTATCTTTTGGCAAACTTGCACTGCAGGAGCCCTTTCCAGTTAGGCAGGAACAGGAACACTCATGTAATAAAATCCGCCCATGTGATTTGAATCCAGACTGTCAAAATTTCACTGCATATCTTTCATTCAACATGAGCAGGAAGACTTTGCAGACACACGTATATTCATATTTTTATAGCAATCTGTTTCTGTCTTCAGAAGCCGAGATTTATTCTGAGATTTCAGCAGAATAATACTCATCTGTATCTCACAGCTTATCTTTCATATACATGATAGGTGAAGAAACAGAGTAAGTTAGAGTACCAATGGTTCTGTTATTCTGCAAGTACTCAAGCATTTTTCTGCCTTCAGTTTGCCATGTTAGAGCCACAACTTCTGTGTCCTCAGCAACATGCAGTAAGGAGTTCCACTGCTTAACTACTCAGTCTGAAGAACGTTATCTTTTCCTAGGGACTTTGCCGCATGAGGCCCTCTCTTTGGTGGAGAAAGAAAGATGTTTCTTGACATTTCTCTCTTGCCTCACAATGATTTCATAGCACTTTTCTACATCTCTTCTTAAGTTTCCTTTTTCCATGGAGCCGTCATTCTTCCTGCTCTTTTCCACACTACCTCTAGTTCTATTATAACGTGGTTTCTAAGTTCAAGAATATATGACTCAGTTATACAGTAACAGAATCACAGAATCAGCTGGGGTGGAAAAGATCCATCTAGTCCAACCATTACCCCAGAACTGCCAAGACCACCACTAAACCATGTCAGTAGGGGCCTCATCTACATGTTTTTTGAACACTTCTGGGGACAGTGCCTCCATGACTTCCCTAGGAAGCCTGTTCCGATGTCTGACTGCTCTCTTGCTAAAGACATTTTTCCTAATCTCCAGTCCAAACCTCCCCTGGTGCAGCTCGAGGCCATTACCTCTTGTCCTGTCGCTTGCTACCTGGGAGAAGAGACTGACCCCCACCTCACTACAACCTCCTTTCAGGTAGTTGTAGAGAGCAGTAAGGTCCCCCTAAGCCTTCTCTTCTCCAGACTAAACAACCCACAGGTCACTCAGCTGCTCCTCATCAGACTTCTGCTCCAGACCCTTCATTGACTTCCTTGTCCTTCTCTGCCTCAGTGTCCCTCTTGTAGTGAGGGGCCCAGACCCAGAACTGACACATCATTCAAGCTTCGGCCGCACCAGTGCCCAGTACAGGGAGATGATCAATGCCCCTGGCCCTTCTGGCCATTCTGATACAGGCCAGGATGCCGTTGGCCTTCTTGGCTGCCTGGGCATACGCTGGCTCTTGTTCAGTGGCCATCAATCAGCACCCCCAGGGCCTTTTCCACCAGGCAGCTTTCCAGCCACTATTCCCCAAGCCTGTAGCGTTGCTTGGGGTTGTTGTGGCCCAACTGCAGGACCCACCCTCATAACGTTGGCCACAGCCCATCGATCCAGGCTCTGCAGAGCCTCCGCATCCTCCAGCAGATCAACACTCCCATCCACCTTGGTGTTGTCTGCAAATTTACTGAAGGTGCACTCAATCCCCTCATCCAGATCATCAATAAAGATATTAAACACCAGTGGTCCTAACACCCTGCCCTGAGGGACACCCGTAGTGACCAGTTGCTAACCAAATGTGACATAGATTAGAAAAGAAAGAAATACTGACAATTTTCACTTTTATCTCTTACCTTTTTAAGAGTTTTTTGCTTCTCTCATCATTAGGATTCTGACAATGTGCTTACTCATAAATTGTCCATCTCTGTTTGCTACTCTTTAATTTTAGACTCCTATTTTGATCTTCCTACTTAAATATAAAAGCTTTCATTTTGTATTTTCTGCTCTGAGAGATGTAGCATCCTAACATTCAGCCAAATGGTCATAGTGTGCTCTGTTTCTTCTCTTTGTGATTTCCTATCATAAGGAGAGTTTAGAGCAGTGCTATGTATCTTGAAGGACATTCTCAGAACTCATCCACTCATCATGAATTGAATTTTAGCCTTATTAAGCTAGTGCTTTATGACACAAGATCAATGACCTGGATCCTATTCAATGAGAGAAGTATTCAATAAACATTTCTTATCAAGTCAGAAATGCTTTTTAGGCCAAATTCCTCAGGTCTAGAAGATCTGATCTAGTCTACAGCTAACATATGTATGAGGACATAAAACCTTATGAAATTAGGATGTTTGTTTTTACAGGTGGTTGTCAGAAAGCTTTTCAGAACAGTGTATGGGACAGAACAATTAACACTGTCAGATTAAAGAGTAGTAGATAACAATACCAAGATAATCATTAACTGGAGTTTAATGCTCCAGAAAATTCAGGTATACGCAGTTTCTGTTAACACCATCTGGCTTTTATAAACTCAGTCGCAGATCTCCACCTGCTGTAGGAGATCTGGCTCAAGATCATCTAAGGAACCTGAGGGTGCACAAGTCCTTGGGAGGAGCAGTTTTCTGTTTTAATTTCACAGAGGATTTTGCAGAAGACATTCTTTTTTTAAAAAAAATTCTCTTCTTGTATGTATTTATACATGTGCAGACACTCATATCCATATTATATGTCATATGTTTGTCTTACAAGAAAAGGTCAAAGTGAATCTGCCATTAGGATGGAAGGTGCTAGACTTTCTGGTGAGCTGATAACTTGTGGTGCAATGTTCTACAGGCTGGCACTAGTCTTTGAGAAAGGTCTGTCACTTGGAACACTGCATTTCACTCTTTCAGTAGATAACCCCACAGATCATCAGTGAAGATCTGATGATGAGGTTTTCCATTCCCAGATGTACAGCTTTCCAGGATACTCTCAAGTTTTTACAGTAATTCATTACAACCTATGCAAAATATCTTTCATGCCTCAGAGATATTGTAATCCATTTTTTATACGATATGATGGCTTTCATTGAACTTACACAGAAAATATATAGGAGAAATGTGAGGATTTTTCACCTTCCCATGTATCAAAACCTGATAATTTGATAAGAAGGAAGCATAATTTCTTCTGTATAAATGTTGCAATATGGATAATTTGAAAACCACAGTCAGTTTTGGTAGTTGTGGAATTGTACACATGGGTGATATCACATAGACAGTATGTAGCAATTCCAAACCAGGCAGCACTGACTGTCTTTTTTGCCTTTACTGTAACCTTTCAAGGTTGAAGTATATTGGCCCTTTGTACATATAGCATGCTTTCATTCTGAGTTCCTACGTTTTAAGTGTTTATGTTTGCAGTTTCTTTCTGTATACGCTCTTATAAATGTATAGCTTAATTTATTACCCCTCCCTCTAAGCCTGTTTCTAACTGAGTGTGAAATTACACCTGGAGTCATAGATTATTATTTGCTTTTACAAATACTTTGATTTGTGTTTTATTTCAAAAAATGAGTTGCAAGGCTTCATTGCAAAGACTGTGAATGCCTCAAAGCATTGTCATACATTTTTCTCGGAAGGTCTTTGTGAAATAGGTATGCTATTATTACCCCCAGTTTGCAGATTAGGAACTGAGGCTGAGAAAAGGAGAAAGTGACTTGCTCAAAATCATGTGGGATCTTTCCTCCCCTGAGCAGTGAAGTGCTCTCAAGTATTTGGGGTCCTCGAACACTAGAAAGTGACACAGACAACAAAATAACAACAGTAATTATCATATAATGCATAATTTTTGTAGCTATTATTATTTTAGCTTCACCTGCCTTGAGACAAAATCTTCTATTATTGCCACTGAGGGGCTGATAGCACCAGAGCCATTTACCATTAGCTGACAAAAATTGTTTTGTGATAAGGTTATTCTCACTGGAATTGATGTCAATTTAGAATTGGGATATTTTTATATTTCCTCAAGCAAAACTTCTTTATACAGGCATTAGTGCTGTTACCACGTAGTTCATATCCACTGCAGCCACTGCCACAGATCTAGACTTCAGGAAGTTCAGATCCAAATAGTTTTCAAATTCAAGCTGCCACTTTGATTTCATCACATCAAACCCTTGTTGAGATCAAACCCTTGAAATGAGAAAAGATTTTTAATCCAGTTACGCCAGATGGGGTACAACTCTCCAGGTCCTGAGAGCTACAGGATTAGGAATTCTCAAACTCCCCTCACCCACCTGTTCACACACATGCAGGCACAAACAAACTGTCTATATTTACATGCTTTGCTCACAAACAGTACTCCAAACAAGCTGGTATCTAAGAACTGGGAAACGCTTTTCTCCCTTCTTCTGCTATAAAGGAACATCCACATCACCAGCACTGTCAGCTCTGTCCTTATTTTGCAGGTCTAATTTTCCTTATTTGGTCAAATGATTTTGAGAACTGAGTGAAATTCATAGTAACTGTAAAGAGATGCAATTCACTGTCTACCTGTAGCATGATTTGCAAATGGATGGGCCAAGTTTTCTATTTCAAAGTATCTTTGTTTCTCTTTCATAATACAGTGCTTAGTCTTGGATTCAGCCTTCAGGCAGCTTTCTCCTTAAGATAAATGTTGAAAGATGGTGGATAATTTCCCATGCGTGAAAGCTGAAATTAATAATTCCATTATCCTGTTTATAATTTTCAGAATCAGAAATTGCCTGCTGTACTCTCAGATTTAGATTACATGCTCGGGTAATTTGCGGAGATAAAAATTACATTTTACAGCAATAAACCTAGATAATCCATTCTTAAAGAATTCACATGCATTTGTGCTGTTTAGTAATACTCTCTATTCTCATAATTTTGGTGACATCATACTAAAACTATATCCAAAAAGTATGTATGTGCTGCTACTAAATAGGTTGGTATGTTGCTCTGTGACCCATGAAATGGAATCAAGAAATTAGTCATGAGCAGAAAGGCAGAATATGACGGGGTAAAAGCATCAGTGAGAAAACATAAAGCTGTGTTTAGTTTGTGGCAATTACAACTGGCATTTCTCCAATGTATCAAGTGTGTGTGTGTGTGTGGGGGGGGTTGTATGTGGATCTGTGTGCCTGTGTGTGTGCACGTATATATTTATACACAGAGACGTGCAGGATTTATACATAAATCTATACTTTTGGGTTTCCTTTTGATTATTTTTATATTAGTTGTCTTAGTCTTTCTAGGATAAGCAGCCAAAGAAAGTGGCTGTTGATATTCTGATGAATGTTGGGTGACTTAATATAGTTTCCATTTCATAAAAAGCAGCATAAGGACACAGGAATAAAGCAAATTAGGCAATAAACAAAGTAGGAAAAATGTGTCAGTATTCTAAGGGAATAATAATGATGGAAACAAATGCTTTTGAGAATGACAAAGAAAAAAACCCATATCCGTAAACCTCAGGTTTATGCAACTCGCCTTCATCCTGTCCTTGTTTTCCCCCTCCTTCCATTTGCTTCCCCCTCCCCTGGATGAAAATAAAGCAGTTAAGCTTTCGGCACAATGAGCAGCAGCCCAGAAGCAGACAGACAGCCTCCTCTGTGTGGGGAAGATTTATAGGGACCCCTCCCGGGCCATTTTGCAAATCCAATCGTCCAATTCATGGGCTCCCTGACCAAGACTCAGAGCTGTAGCTGCAAAAAAAGGAGAAGGGAAGGCTTGTCTCTTCTTTCTTTCTTTCCTCCCTCCCTCCCTCCCTCCCTTCTTCTTCCTTCTTTCTCCTTTCCTTCCTTCCTTTCCTTCCTTCCTTCCTTCCTTCCTTCCTTCCTTCCTTCCTTCCTTCCTCCCTTCCTTCCTCCCTTCCTTCCTCCCTTCCTCCTTCCTCCTTCCTCCCTTCCTCCCTTCCTCCCTTCTTCCTTCCTTCCTTCTTCCTTCCTTCTTTCTTTCTTTCTTTCTTTCTTTCTTCTTTCTTTCTTTCTTTCTTTCTTTCTTTCTTTCTTTCTTTCTTTCTTTCTTTCTTTCTTCTTTCTTTCTTTCTTTCTTCTTTCTTTCTTTCTTTCTTTCTTTCTTTCTTTCTTTCTTTCTTTCTTTCTTTCTTTCTTTCTTTCTTTCTTTCTTTCTTTCTTTCTTCTTTCTTTCTTTCTTTCTTTCTTTCTTTCTTTCTTTCTTTCTTTCTTTCTTCTTTCTTTCTTTCTTTCTTTCTTTCTTTCTTTCTTTCTTTCTTTCTTTCTTTCTTTCTTTCTTTCTTTCTTTCTTCTTCTTTCTTTCTTCTTCTCTTCTTCTTTCTTTCTTTCTTCTCTCTTTCTTTCTTTCTTTCTTCTTTCTTCTTCTTCTTTCTTTCTTTCTTCTCTTTCTTTCTTTCTCTTCTTTCTTTCTTTCTTTCTTTCTTTCTTTCTTTCTTTCTTTCTTTCTTCTTTCTTTCTCTTTCTTTCTTTTTCTCTTTCTTTCTTTCTTTCTTTCTTTCTTTCTTTCTTTCTTTCTTTCTTTCTTTCTTTCTTTCTCTTTCTTTCTCTTTCTTTCTTTCTTTCTTTCTTCTTTCTTTCTTTCTTTCTTTCTTTCTTTCTTTCTTTCTTTCTTTCTTTTCTTCTCTCTCTCTTTCTTTCTTTTCTTCTCTCTCTCTTTCTCCCTTTCTCCCTTTCTTCCTTTCTTCTTCCTTTCTCCTTCCTTTCTTCCTTTCTTCTTACCTTCTTCCTTTCTTCTTCCTTCCTTTCTTCCTCTTTTCCCTCCCTCCCTTCCTTTCCTTTCCTTTCCTTTCCTTTCCTTTCCTTTCCTTTCCTTCCTTTCCTTTCCTTTCCTTTCCTTTCCTTTCCTTTCCTTTCCTTTCCTTTCCTTTCCTTTCCTTTCCTTTCCTTTCCTTTCCTTTCCTTTCCTTTCCTTTCCTTTCCTTTCCTTTCCTTTCCTTTCCTTTCCTTTCCTTTCCTTTCCTTTCCTTTCCTTTCCTTTCCTTTCCTTTCCTTTCCCTTCCCTTCCCTTCCTTCCTCCCTTCCTCCTTCCCTCCCTCCCTCCCTTCCTCCCTTCTTCCCTTCCTCCCTTCTCTTTCTTTCTCTTTCTCTCTCTTTTTCTCTCTTTCTTTCTCTCTTTCTCTCTTTCTTTCTTTCTTCTCTTTCTCTTTTCCTCTTTCTCTCTTTCACTGCCATGTGTTATTAGAACACAGGCTTCCTAATGACAGAGAGAAAGGGTTGAGGGAAAGGTATTTCTCCCCTCTCCCTTGTGTGGTCCGATGTATTCAAAGCAGGGGCCTGTCTAATTTTACTGAGAAGGAGGAATGAGCTGATTTAACATGGATTGCAGCACCGCCGAGAGAGGGGGAGAGCAACTCCCAGTCAAAGTGTGAGCTGTTGTGGTGTCCATGTGTGTGGATGTACAAGCAAGAGACGTGGCCGGTCTCTAAGACACCTTCTTTCTGAGAGCCCAAGGGCAGATAATTGATGTGACAGACAATTCTCCTTAACCCCCTGCCAACAAAACAGCTCTTGGGCAGCTCACAGCTCTCCTCACTCGATAAAGGCTTGAACCTGTCACAAAAAACATGGGAAAGATTTTCTTGTTGTGAATAGCACCAGCACAAATAGGAATAGCAACCAGCTCTCCCACCACACTGGTGTGTATTAAGAAACTGGGGTATGCATAAAAACAAATGCAGTGGTAAAGCTGTGAGATAAGTTGGTCCTCAGTCTCTGCTACTGCCCAAGCAGAATTATTGTAGTGCTGTAAAAGTTGCTCTAATTTAATGCCCGTACATCACCTATGTAGGAGATAAACTGCAAAACCCTTATTCTGCTCCCATCTCCATCTAATGGCATCATACAGATTCAATTCTCAAATAATTTGTGCCAACTACAAATGGAAAGTACATAAAGAGGTACATGGCTGCTAAAACTTCTTAGTCAATGTTTCCTGAATCAGAGTCCTTTGGCTAAAAGTCCACTCTTCTCATGAATTCATGTCACACCTGTGAAAAGCATTACAAACTTAAGAATAATGGGAAAAATCTCATTTTGTCTCCGGTCTGGACACTTTCTGGGGGACTGGTGAAGTTTGTCTGACACTGTGTTGGCAAATGAGCTTAATATTTTTTGTGCTTAAGTTGCATGCCCATGTTTTTGGGAGTAGAAGGCAACATACAGATATTTTAATATTGGAGTGTTTATTAAAATATTATTAAAACAGTCGAAATATTTTTTCCTTACTTACTGGGTAACAGTTTGTCTCTGAACAGCAGGTTGCATGTAGGAGCAATGGAGGAAGGCAAGGAAAAATTTCCCAGTCCTATTAACAAATTATTGCCAAAATAGAATACATTAATAGCTAATCAAGTGTTCATAGTCTAGAGGTGGCTGAATATGCAGGTAATAAGACTTCATCCTCTCCTATCAGTATGCAAGGAAACAGCAGAACAAATAAAGAGCTTAATAAAAGTATCCCTGTATTAGTGTGCCCTGGCACAAATAATCCCATTGAAATCATTGTCCTGGGTTAGAATAGAAGGCAAACTGCACAGTGTGCAAGTCTAAAGCCAGAAACCTTTGGAGAAGTTACTACATAAGGTGTAATGTAAGCACTTCAGGTGTAAAATATTGTTTCTATGTAAAGTATATCTGTATATCCATTAAAGATAGGCTCAGACTGGAAGAGATAAACTAGCTAATATTTGCTTTATATTGGAGCAGGTATTACCACTTGAAGTCTTAACTAATTTACTAATTTTCCAGAACAAAGATTTACCAAACATCTCTGATGTGATTGAAAAGGCATAAGGTTACGTCCTGTCATAACTCAGTACCTTGAGGTATTAAAAATATTATAAACCCAATAATTTTCAGATGGTGGCCTTCTGTGGTCTGTCTGTGGGCTTCTCTCAGAAGGTGCTGTAAAGAAACCAGACCATCAAGACCCTGATAAATATGTTTAAATTACTGTTTAGAAACTGAAGTTTTTAAGATCATAAAAATCAAGAACATATTGGAAATGATTGACCCAGAATATTGGTAGATGGTTAGCAAATTATTCTTTCCTTTTTGCTTCCTTATCTCTTTCATCCAGTCTCACATCCCCACTCTGCCAGGCTAAATACTAATGTGATTAATTTCTCATGCTGCAGTAAGTTCTTTGCTTCATCTTTCTTTGCAGAGTGAAGATAAGGAGCTAGAAGAATAGCGAGGTGGGGGGGGTGGGGGTGCCACTTGTATTGCTATTGCTTTTAATGCAGGAAGCGGAATCTGTGCATGGGTGTGCTTGCACACGCACGTGTGCACCAACACATGAGGCCTGACCTGTGGGAAAAAGGCATCTCCAGCAACCAGAGGCCGTAACAGGACTTAGAGGCGTAAAGGGGCTGGCTGTTGCATGAACCGCAGAGTCAAGAGATGAGCAGCGCAGACTTGCTGGGGTGCAGAGGACAGGGATGTAGCGTGGTGGGTGTCCAGCAGTGCTGGGGAGGCAGAGTAGGTGCTTGCATGTGGGTGAGCAGGGAGGGCTGCCTCTGCCACCGGGCGCTGGAGAGAGGAGGAGGAACAAACCCCTCCATTTTGACGGCTCTTCTTCACCCATCAGCTCCATTTACTCAGTCTCAATAGCAGGGGCTCAACAGCAGCCGTGGCAGCAGCTCCTGCCGGGCTGCCACCTCCTCCTCGGATGCGCACTTCCCAGCAGAAAGGAGAATGAAGAAGGGGACAAGGAGAGAGAAAGAAAGAGGGAGAGGGAAGGGGGGAGGGGAGAGAAAGAAAAGGGAAAAAAACCTTGCTGACACGGGGCATAACTTAATTTTCACGGTGCCGGGACAGCTGTATCGTGTAATCTGCCATGGCATGCCATTAAAACTTCAATGCCTTTACTGACCCAGAAGGGAAACTCAGACCGTGGAGAGCCTTTTGAAAAGAAGTGGTGATCTTTCACGATTTATGAGCTTGTCTTAAAGAAACAGACTCCACTCACTTTAAATTAATCACCCTTTTCAGGGTACACTGAATTCTGGGGTCTCTCAGCTGAAGACTGTGGAGACCTGGTACCTTATGAATGCCTGCCCTGTCTTTATTTTTATTTCATTTTATTTTTATGCTCACCAAAATAGGTTGGTTTTCAGGCAAACTGTATCTTGCAAATTGAGGTGCAAAATCCAATTACACCACTTCAGTGAAAGTCTGAATGGAGTAGCAGTGGCACTTACACATTCTTGTCCCCGCAGACATTTTGCAAAGGAGAAAGGAACCTGAGAAATATGAGGAGCTAAGGACTCAAACAGTAATGAAATGTGAGACATCCTCTATGATTCACCAGCTAAAAGTAAAATAGCAGCGAGTCACCCTGCTTCCATTCTTCACACGGCCCAGGGAACAAAGGGCTGGAAACTCATACTAATAAAACGTAAACAGTTTTGAAGTAATAAAAAAGCCCTGTGTGTTACAAGAAAGTGTAGATAAAACACTTCCTTACTATGTTCCCAGGAAAACTGGTGTGATTTACAGGAAGAATGCCTGAGTTTGGATTCACAGAGGATGTAAATCAGCATCCTTACATTGTCTGCCATTAGTATAATATCTGATTTACTCCAGCTGTTTGTCTGGACTCCTCTCTCGAGCACTTGCTTTTCTTTGTCAGCAGCATTTCTTAACTGGCATGGTTTTAATGCAAAGATAGTGACCCCACAATATGAGGATTCAAAGCAACGCAGTAGTGATTTTCAAACCCTTAAAACTTTCCATATCTAGCAGCAGCAACACTCTTTTTGTTCCTTTAGTGAACTAATTATGGAGTAACTTAAACCAAAGCAAAAACTTCATGAACTCACAGGCAGTGATGGAAATAAAGCAATAGATGGAAATAAGATCTGAGATCAGAGTGAAACTTGTATATGGAACCTGAACATCTGAATTAATTAAGCAACTGCCTGCCTTAGAAGACCGGACTCATGAATCCCCTAATGCTCTGAAGTGCCATTCACTCTACTTTTGTTAGAAGTCTGACTTCTGACAATCTTTTGAATTGTTACTTATGATAAATACCAGAAGTGAGTATTCAAAGCAAAAGTTGCTCCTTTTATCCATACTTTTTAGGGTTTAGAAGTTTTGCCTGTTTCTCTGGAGTCTGTATCAGCCAGAGGTAGGGTGTGCAATCTCCTTTACGTAGCCAACTGTTCTTTAGACGCAGCTCCAAAGAACTGTGCCTGGGTATGCATATCAGACACACGTATTCGTGTGCATGTATTTTTCTGAGACAGGGTACTCTCCAGAACTCTGGTTTATACAAGACAGGTTTGTTTGTTTGCCTTATCTGACTCCTTCTGTATACATTGGCATACTCCCCAGTGGCTCTGATATGTATTTCTGTTAGTTCAGGTGTCCTTTTTTTAAGTTTCCAAAGTGTCAGCTGGTGCTGGTGCAGTTTCTGTGAGGCATCTGTACTACGTATGGAACAGAAGCTGGCACAACATCTCTGTTTTGTAGATGGTCTATTATCAGGAAGTTTAGATTGGATATAAGGAGGAAATTCTTTCCTGTTAGGGTGGTGAGGCACTGGAATCGGTTGCCCAGGGGGGTTGTGAGTGCTCCATCCCTGGCAGTGTTCAAGGCCAGGTTGGATGAAGCCTTGTGTGGGATGGTTTAGTGTGAGGTGTCCCTGCCCATGGCAGGGGGGTTGGAACTAGATGATCTTGAGGTCCTTTCCAACCCTAACTGTTCTATGATTCTATGATTCTATGATTTTCTATCAGCTTGTTAGACTCACAATAATGGCCCTGGACAGTCACGTTTCTAAACTGACATATTTCATGACAAGGAGTTTACACTCTTACTCACTGGACTGTGGCCCACTGCAAGACATTATAATGGCAGATACATCAGTTCTAGGGGGAAAAAATGGGTTGTGGGTTTACTTACTATAGAACGCTTTAGTAAGTACTTACTATAGAACATATAAGGAAGTGAGCTTTAAAGTGCTGAGAAAAATCTATTTAGTCACATCAGTAGAAAAAAAGGTAGCTATGTTTCTGCAGAGTGTTAGATTTTTTACATCCCTCCAGAACTTTCTGTTAGATGGTTTGTACTTCTCGTGCATACAGAGCTTAATAACATCACAACCACATTCTTCAGCTGAAGCCTGTAGAAAACAGACTGAATTATTGAATTTTTTGATCCATACATTGTTGTTGGTACTTGTACTTTTAAAAAAGAATCTCAGGACAACTTCAGGCCCACTATGGATATGCATTTAAATAAAACACCACTTACTAGTGGCTTCCCAAATGCTGGTAACTGGAGGAGAGAAGATGGTCTTTCATGTCAATCTCTTCAACAAGGTCAAGCTCTCTATCAGTCCAGCAGTGACATTTTGTTTTTCATGTGGGCGTAGACATATACACGGTGTAATTCTGGACTGTTACTGCACTTGGCCTTGTATTTCTGTCAGGATACAGATATGTGCCTTTTCCCATTCATTGCAACAAAAGTTAAAAGCTGTCCAATAAATGCATATAACCATCCATTAACAACCATTACATCTAGCTGAAGCCCTGCTGTTTTCCTGTCCATCAAAGTTGGGACAACATGCATGTCTACAAAGTTACTGTACTTATTCATACTTAATCAGTTGTGTGAAAAGTTTTCAGTACTTTGAAAACCTAAACCCTATCTGGTGGAAATATGAGTTTATGCAGTTCATTACAGCTGTATTTTTGGAACTTGGAACCAGAGTCTATTTTATGACTTTCTGATGCCTTTGTTTATTTATATACCCCTGGCTGAGCTGTCAGTTTTCAGAGATATGTACTGCTGGCAACCAGGCACTGAGGTGTCAAAGGGACAACTTTACCAGGTCTTCCAGTGGCAGGGTTAGCTAATGCTATTGTGGGTCCTGTTAGAAGGTGCAGGAGAACTTTGCACTTTTCATTTTGCCTTATGGCATTACCTTTTTTTCAGGAGGACTACACAGCTAGAAAAACTGTGTGCTTTTGGAGCAAACTCATAACCAGCATACATTGGCCTGATAAGATGTTAAATAGCACCACATGAAGTAGAGTTCTCCTTGATTTGTGCATGATATACTCAGAAAATGAGACCTTTAGTTCTTTGAACTTCTTGGTGAATTGGCAAAGAGCAGCTTATCTTTATGGAAATAATGTCCCAGTGCTACAATTGACGAGATTTCTGCAGTTCTTTCTCAAGCAGCATGGGTGAGATGTGTGACACACAGTGTTACAAGAAAAAGCGTGAAATAAGAAGGTGAGAGGTTGAAAGATACTTTTTACAAACCGGTGAAGTCGTACAGTGTGCTTGTCTGGGTGAGAGGTTATTCTGATACGTGGGTGTCTACAGAAACAACCAAACATAGCATGGACAAGAGGGTGGAAGTTGCCAGCGTCTTAAGTAAAGTGAGAAGTTCAAGTAGCAGAACAGTTGTTTCACTTCATGTCCATAGGAAAGTTATATGCAGTTACTTTTCCAATTTAGTGCTTTAAAAATAGAATAGACATAGGGTAAGACTAGCTAAAATTAAGGCCTAACACTTAAATTAATTCTTCCTCAGTACAACTGTAGTAAAACCAGATGGATTCTTTAATCTTGGGGTAGATTTTTTTCCCTGAAGATGCAGGAAATGAAAACCATTAGATTAGGAATACATGTGGACTGCCTGATTCTTTGCAGGATTGAAAACTGGTATAAATCCCGGAAAGACAAGTAAAGTACTCAGAGTTAATATCACCCGGGTGCAGAAATCCATTCTGGTACTTTAGTTGTCATCATCGCAGGCCATACACTGCTGGCACTGTTAATGCAGGGCACAGGCTCTGAAGGAAATAGCCCAGTCCAGAAGGCTTTATGTAGGCAAGAGTTCCAATAAAGTCCTAGCTTTAAAGTGCTAAAAAATTTCCAGAATTGCTCTCACACCACAGCTAATAAATTCTGCTACAAAAGAAAGGTCATATTTGAAAAATTTGCAAGGATTATGGATATACATGCCAAGAAAGCACTCTGATGATTTGGAATATATGGAGTAACAATTTGGTATATCATAATGTTCAAATATTTTTTTATCCCATGGAACAAAGAGAATTTTGTATCACAGAGGAATAGTGATTTGGGAATCTGACTTAAACTGTGGTGTATATATAGCTAAATAGTTTAAAAATGGAACAGGAACACTCTCATACAACTTTTGAATTAAGTGGTGTTTCTACACACCTGAAAATTCTCTACATTTAAGGCACAAGATATATTTAAATCATTATACTAAATATTTTTTAAAGATATAATTAACTAGTCAAGATTTGTTGTTGGTGTATTGTTTACAAGCAGCAGCTAATTAAAGATCATAGAATCACAGAATAGTTTGGGTTGGAAGGGATCTTCGAAGGCCATGTAGTCCAGTCTCCTGCAATGAGCAGGGACATATTCAAATAGATCAGGTTGCCCAGAACCACATCCAGCCTGGCCTTGAATGTCCCCAGGAATGGCACGTCCACCACCTCTCTGGGAAATCTGTGCCAATATTTCACCATCCCCATTGTAAAGAATGTTTTCCTCACACCCAGCCTGAATCTCCCCTCTTTCAGTTTAAAACCGTCACCCTTCGTCCTGTCTTAACAGGCACTGCTAAAACATCTTTCCACATCTTTATTTTATTTATTTTAGTGTCCCTCCTCTGGTCCCTCTCCAACAGGTCTATGTCTTTCCTGTGCTGAGGAACCCCAAGCTGGATGCAGTACTGCAGGTGGGGTCTCACCAGAGCAGAGTAGAGGGGCAGAATCACCTCCTTCGACCGTGCTCTTTGGGTGCAGCCCAGGATACGGTTGGCTTTCTGAACTGCAAGCGCCCATTGCTGGCTCATGTCCAATCTTTGTTCTTGTCTGTTAACATGATGAATGTTGAAAAAAATCAAGCCATTTGGCATTATTAAGCTTCACTCAGACACACTATACAACAGTATTTAAAATAGTTACTGCAGTCTAGGAATTCTGCTGGGTTGCAGAAAGAAATTATGGAGGCTGCCTGAAAAATTATCCTGACGTTTAATGGAAAAACATCATCCTTCCCATTAGGTTTCTGACTTGGAGGAGGACATGGGTTTTTAAGAAGCCTCTTGATTCATCTGGAGCAAGCTCTGAGATTATGATTGTGAGAGAGAGAAAACTGCAGGTATAAGGAAGATTTTTAATAGATAAAACATGCTTCTGCAGCTCAGATTATCCAAAGAAGTCTTCCAAACTCCTTGGTGTTCTTCTAGCACTAATCAGAATCTATCTGCTCCTTGGAAGTACTTTTTGACCCAGGAGGCACCTAGTGAGTTCTGGTTCATCAGTTAGACTGCAATTTTCGTGAAAGTTTATACATCTAAGAAGACTGTAAAGGAGGCAAAATCATTTTTTTGTGATTACAGGCTGATTTTCCTGTCTGTGAACCTTTCGCAGTCAGTATGCAAAGACTGAGGAAACTAAATTTCCTGTGGAGTATTGCACTCCATTGGACCTTTTCATTTTCTGGGCCCAGACTTCTTTGGAGGGTTAGTGAAGCCACGCTAGAGCTCTAAGAAGAAAAATATTCACACACTTGGAAGTAAAACTGTATTAGGTCGAAGCCTTCAGGTTGTTTAGACTTGTGCCAGTTAAATATCTATTCATTGTAATAAAGACTTCCCCCTTTGTGTGAAATTTTATTTTCTCCCTGGTTTGCCTTGCCTTACTACAGTTCTCTGCCCTGCAGTGAGCATCCTGCCTTCTGATAGGAAGTAGTTAAATGACCCAGACCATGGGACAGTGTGGTATATAGGGTTATGTGCTGTGAATAAGCCAGTTATGCAGAGGGTGCTGCTACATTCACAGTAGAAGCTGGGAACTGTCAGAAGAGAGCTGTGGAGGGAGAAAGAGCTGCCCACAAGACAGCTGACAAGAAGGTGGAAGAACCTTGCACCATCTTTGGCTGTCTCAGACTATGAGGCTGGATGGCCACAGGATAGGTGTCATTAGCTGCATGTTTCTCATGTTCTGTATGCATCTCTTCAGACACGTGAGGTGAAACTGATCTCACCAAACATAAATATCTCAGAGGCATTTAATCTAAGTGATATATGAGCCTTTCTAGTCAATAGAAAGTTACAGCCGTATCTGGAAGATGGCTTATTCCACTGCCAGGAACATACCTAAAATAAGTGATAAGAAGTGCCCTCAAGAAGTGTCAGGGTTTCTCCACTGGCTGGGTTAAATCAGGTGAGATGAATCTTACACCAAAAGACATGCTGGCAGGAGTGAGGAGCACTCAGAATGCCAGCAAGATTCGGTAGAAGCAAGGAACTTTTAAAGCTGCTGAAAGATCAGGTGGGGCCAGCAACTTCAGAGTAACAGAAAAGTGGATGCCACCAAGTTTCAATTCTTATGTGTTAATATAAAAATCCCAAAGACTAAAATTAGGATATTGATAATTCTCAGTGGTGTGAGAAAGTTTGAAAAAGAGTTCCATTAATGCAAGAATTTTATTCAGGAGCAAAGCACTTTTAACTACTATGCTATAGTCACTGGAGATGTTAGAAAGCAGATTTAAGATGACATAGCCAGCAATTCTGCAATCATGTAATACTCCTCAGTTGTCCATTGTGACATCGCATTGAGTGTGTTGAAAACCACAGAATGAATGCAAATGATGCTTTTCTAAACTTACAGAACTTTGGCAAAGAGCCAAAGAGAAGAATGAGTATATATAATTTGTTTAGACTTTCAGCAGGTAACTGATATCTAAACAACATGTTAAAACAAAGAGAAATGCTGATTAATGGTTTTTAATAAGGATGGAAAAGAGTATGATGTAAATATTTTCATGGGATTATGTGCCTCAATCACATAATCTGAACATCTGTATTATATTCAGATTTGATCATTCTGTTTCAAAAAAAATCTAACATAGAATAGCCCTTTATATGAGGACATGGCAGGATTTCGAGCAACAAGATGTTAAAATAGGAGATCTCTTTGGTTTTGCAGTTGTCTGTGTTTCCAGTGAATGCCTTTGAGTGTACTGTTAGAGACAACTAGGAACAGATACCAGCCTTATAGCAATATTAAAGCTGACATTTATTCTTTCTGGTTTTAAACATACTTTTAAACCTTCTTTACGCAGGACTTTTCCCCTTACTTTTCCAAGTATTTCATTTGCCTCCACTTTTAGAGGCCTTCAATCTTCCTTCCTTTCCCCACTGTCCTACCCCCTCCCAAAATGTGCTGTTTGGTGTGGAAGTTGTCCTAATGACTTTAAAGATTAGAAAAGCAAAACAAAAAGTGGGTGATTTAAAGAAGTGTACAGACACAACTTTTCAGAGGGGAAAACAGCACGTAGGTGAGGATGGAGAAGAACAGTGACCGTGCCAACATACCCAGAACACTAGTCCACTTAGAAGAACTAATGTGAAGATTTGTCGCTGTTCCTTGCAGATACCCTGCAGTTGTTTGAATAAATGTTCATACCAAACAGGTGTGCACCAGTCTCGATCCCTGAGCATGAGGTATTCCCAGACTGAAAGGAATGATTTATTTTGTTAATATTGTATCTATACGGCCTTTTGAAAACATCAGGTGTTACTTAAATATTATTACATTCCAATAATAAAATAAATACTCGAAGCATCGGATATTTAACCCTCTCTTTCCCTGAGAAACACACAAATATAGTACTGTTCTAATAAATCCTTAATTTTACAGATTTCCTGCTGAAGTTTCTGACTAACGGTAAGTTATTTGTTCAGAAAGATTTTATGGTGCTCATAAAAACTCAATCACAGTTTTAAAATAACTTGTAGGTTTTCTGTAACATGATGCTGCCATCTCAGTTCCCAGAGGGTATATTAAATTCAAGTAGCAATAACAAATCATTTAAGCAATAAATAAATAACCTGCGACTGAGTTGTTAAGAGTTAATAGTCTCCCATACACTCAATAGAGACTGAGGCTCCACTCTATTAAAGTGACCCCCGGGGCCATGGGCCAAATTGCACCCAGTTGTTTTGTGGAAGGTATTCATCCCTCACACATTCATTTCCTTCTTTATGTTGTCTCCTTTCATCAGTGAAGGCACTCTGCAGTCCCTGAGTCCAGAGAACAATTACGGTACAGTCTCAGAGAAAAGAAAGAAAACTGGGGTCATAAATATGTTAAATGGGTACGTGGGTTTAAGTGGCTTTGTAAACTAAACACAAGGGAAACCTCAGACTAATTAATGAATATGAAGCAGCATGATAGGAATGTTTTAAGGGGAAATTCACGTTACTTCCTCCCCTCACCCCACAAACTTAAAAAAAAGAAAAATGTTATTATTTTCTTCCTTTAAAAATTAATTCCAGTGACAGTCATGACACAACACATCCTTATTTTTTACTGAAATGTTATTCAAGTAGGAACTGGTTGCAAAGATAGCTGAACTGATAACTCATTCTCAGCATTTTATTGGAAACTGAATTCTTTCCTCCACAAAGAGCAGCCATTTATCATGATAGGAAAGCTAAGTAAAACTGCAGGAAGATATAGGACTCGAGCCAAGATCACTGTTTAGCTTTATATTGTATGTCAATTCCTGACCTGACTTATACTCACCACTAAATAAACATGGATTCATTGAGTGTCGGTGGTGTCAGGATTTGTCCCTATAATAATAAGATTATGGGCCCAGAACAGTAGCCTTCATTCATTCCTAGCAGTGGGACAAATTCTGCTCTCAAGGTCTTCTCCTGTCCTCCTGTGGGAAAACTGTCAGGAGGCTGAAGACGGGGAAAGATTCTGTGGGCTTTCATCTACTTATAGAGCTTTTCGTTATATTTATTATTCCAAAGTCGGGTGCATTTATTTCCCAAGATCTACCACAGGGTTCTGCTGCCAACCTCCAGTGCTGTGTCCAGGTCCATAGCTTGCTTCAAAATCCTAGTTGATTTTCACTGGGTCTCACTTTTGGAAAAAACATGTTAGAAAACAAAACTATTTGTTTTAGCCAAACTAAACTCTATATGGCAGAAGACCAAAACGGGGCACGAGGAGAGTACTTTTTCTACTGAAAGTTCTGAAGAACATTAATATTTCTGTGCAGATTTTTGTTTGTTTGTTTTTTTGTTGTTTGGTTTTGGTTTTTTGGGTTTTTTTTGGACCCAATGCGATGTTTTTCCATAGTCAATTCAACCATGGTGGTGTCACCCACAGCACAGTAGAACCTTCCTCTGAAGGTCTATGGTATCTTGCCTTTCCCAGAGCCCCCTCAGGACGCCACTCACTTGCCATGAGGTTGATGGTCCCTCAGTGCCTCACAGCTGTGCCAAGTCCCAGGTTACCTTAATGAAATTCAAAGAGGAAACAAGATGAATGGAAACAACTGCTTCTGCAGCAGTGTGTCAGGTAAGCCCTCCACTCTGTTGGCACAAGAGGTGAGATAACTGGAATGAAAATGAGTTCCTGTTGCTCTTTGTAACTCCTTTTCAGTTTCTCTGTAGAGCATGTGATGCCTCCTCTCTCAGCAGTATAGCCAGGTGCTTATTGAAGGACAGGGACCATCTCCTCTGAAGGGGGACAGGGGAGCAAACACTGTCTAGTGTCTCCACACTGCCTTCAGGTAGGGAAGGTGGAGGAGCTGCAGTAGGGTGGCTCATTTGCTCAAGACACAAAGCCATCACTTTGCAGACTTCGGGTGCTCTTCGCAATCAATAAACATGTCTTAGCTAGTGGGCACTATGGGAACACCGCTGCCTGATAAACGTAACTGGTGAGTATTCCCTTCTCCCCTTCAAGCAAAATGAGGTAGGTTTCCTTAAAGTGCTGGTGGAAGTGGTATGAACTGATCTGGCTGAATGCCCAAGGCAGGTGTGGAAGTGGCTGCCTGATCACAGCTACCTGCAGCACTGCAGGGATGCTGACCTCTGCCTCATAGTGGTAGTGAAGTGCTCAAAGGACGCTACTCTGATTGTGATGGACCTTAAACACCAGGTCTGCTCATGTCCTAAGCCTTTGTTCTTCTCCTAACTCCGTAAGGTCTGTAGGTTGCACAAACTGCTTCTTAGCTTATAAAGATTCAAACTCCATTCAGAATATTTCAGAAGGCTACAAATAAGCACAATAGCAGCTCACTATATATGTCATTACTGTTGCAATTAATAGACATATATGAGAGCATTAATATGTATGATTTGTTGAAGTCAGCTTTTAGACAATCATAAATTCCTGGGATGGAAGTCTGTGTGTCTTCCATTGGTGTCCCAGATGCGTACCCACACTGCTCCTTGTGTTAGGCGCCGGGTTCAAACTGTTACCATAGAAAAGGTCCTGCTCTCACACAATTAATGTCAAGGAAAGATATTTCAGTTGAGTTCAAAGGAGGATAGTTGGAAATCCCAGTTCAGAAAGATGACAAAACTTCAGCCCTCCTGCTGGGCATGGAGGGGAAAACCTGACAAGAAGCCCTTACCACAGCATTTCAGAGTATGGATTTTTAATTTCTCATTTAGGAGTGCTGCTGAAAAAGGGCTGTAGCATAGAAAGAAGGGCAATGACAAAATGAAACCTGTGCAGTTAGCCTTTCATACTTCGAACACTTTATTGATATAGTTACACAGAAATGCATTTGTAGTGTTTATTCACCAACACTGAAAATATTCCCAAGCTTTGACTTTCCACTGAAGGCAGTGGAAAGAAGTTAAACTCTGCCAGGAAAAGACCATTTTCTTTCTGTCCACTTGGCCAGCTTCTCAGCTGACAAACCACCATTGTCTTCAATGCAGTGACACTGATCTGTACCAGCTTTTCAGCTAATGGATAGTTCACAGGCCACTTCTGTTTTTTGTCAAGTGTAGTCAAGATCTGTCAGTATTTTCAGCTCTTTTTTTTTTTTTGTTTTGTAATTTTTTTTCTAACTCTTTTACTCGCTGTCCTATCAGCTGACTGATCTGCTGACTTAAACGATCTGAGCAAGAGAAGAGAGGGCAATGAGCTTCCTATAGATGAATTTAGGGAGGAATTAATGTAAAAAGGCTAAAACGAGCAGGAAACTTTGGAGATTGAAAGCTACTTTCCAAACATGAGCATGTAACAAATGACACTGCTCCACATACAGGACAGAAACAAAGGAAGTGCTTTCATTTGGTCATCCTTTTCATGGTTATTATTTATTTATTTTTACTATTCATTCAGCTAGAGGACTGAGCAGGGGCTGAGAAAGGAATTTAGGATTTCAACCACCCTCCCAACAGCAGCAAAACTATAAATACTGTTCAGTCTTTTATCCTTTGAACACTCCGAAGGCCCTTATAGTCAACGGAAGTGTTAAGCGTGCCAAAGGAGCCGAGTTGGGCCTTTAATGAATAGACTTCATTGTGTCTGGCGATTACACAGGTAGATGGTGACAAGGCAGACAGTGTCCAGTCTCAACAGCAGTCCTTGTGTTTGGGAGATGATTCTTTCTAGCCCTCTGTTCTGCTCTGTCTGATCCTTGAGTGATCTTCCTTGACTGGGTGGATGGGAACAAAACTGCATCGTCCTCCTTTCTGGCTCTGGCAAGGGGGCCGGCATGACACAGACTGAAGTGGGCATTTTGATTCTGCAGCAGTGGTTAGCAGCAAGCATGGAGGCAACAAAGCTGAGTGAGACCTTGGGACCATTCCTGTACACCTGGTGTCTCCTTTTTCTAGCTCCCAGCATGTGGCCATAGTTCGAAAACATGCAAGCATTATAAAATTTTAATCATTTTTGTTATGATGAAGAGAGAAAGATCAACTAAATAAGGCCTCTCTGAACTTTTCTATTCAAGCTAAATAAAATGCTAGGTGTTATCTTGGCAGATTTTCACTTTGGCAGCATTTCAAGGAAATGAAAAAAATTTAGCAATAAACCTCTGTCTCTTTCCCTATTAAAATTGTCAGGACAGTAAATCAAGTTCTTAATGGCCAGGAAAAAAAATCAGTACCTTTAAGAAACCAAGAGAATATCTCTTGTGGCATCTGTAAAAATATCATCTGCTACCATTTAACTCAGGGAGAGACATGTATGACGAAGTTTATAGAGAAAATGTTAGTGTGCAGTTCAACTTGAAACAGAGAACCTCAGAACACTTCATCTTTCAAAACTTTTTCATGTGTGTTGTGATCACATGAAGGATAAGCATTGTCTTCTCACCAGTACTTGCTTAGAGCTTCCTACGTGCTGGCACAAATATCCAATTGATTTCTTTTTTTAGTCTAAATATATGCAAGTTATTGTTTTTAGATACAGTGAATGATGAAGACCACACAAAAAAGCACAAGTGATTTTTGCATGAGAAATTGTGGTGCATGTAAGGTATACTGCACAAATGAAATTGTAGAACAAAATCTGCCTTTGAGGTGACTGATCCTGCAGTCCTGACTTCACCTGGAGAGGTGGAAAAGAGTTGGTTAAGGGAGACTGGAAGCAATGAAAGTATTTATGCCTAGTAGCCTTCTTGCCTTTCTTTTTTTTCCTATGGAAGATAGATCTGTCAAACTAAAAGAAAAATAGACTTCCTGTCCATTACATATACAAGTCCTTGAGTTATCTTCAGCGGTTGCCTTTTCACTGAACTGTGAGACAACTTAATTTGAAATTACTCTTTTTGGAAATCCTAAACCCTTGACACATTTCATTAGGCACAAAATGATTATAGTTATCAGTTAATTTGTTTGAAGACTTGGTAAACACTTGTTACAAAGAGTTTAGAGATGTCTAGTAGTTAGCAGAAAAGGGAAGCTGTCTCCAATCCTTAGTTTATTTACTTAGCACTTATTAAGCACCACTTCTGTATCTACCCAAAAAAGAAATATTTTAAGCAAACCGTAAAAGTAGGCTTGACCCTTTCACAGGCACATCATAAATCAATTGTTAAAGCAAGGGTGAAAACTCTGAAAGAGGTCAGAGGTGGAAGAGAGGTCATCTCTGAGAAGGGACAGTGTGAAAATCCACAAGAGGTGGAGCTTAGCTGCAGATAAAGGTTAGAAAAAGGAAATTCTAGAAGTGGTGAGGCTCTTACACCATGAAAGCACCAATAAAATCATAGTTATCAGAGTGCTGAGGTTATTCACAGGTATTTATAAGCCTGCAGCTCCAATTGCCAGACCAGTGATGCCAGCTCATCTGCCTAGTGACAAAACTAGGCAGAACTTCTTTTTTGAGCAGAAGGTTTACTTTCAGTTATATGCAAAGTAAGGACAATATGTTTCTCAGAAACTGTACCATTTGTTCTGCTAGGCTTTGCTTGACCTTGCTGTCATCGCATCAGAGAGGTTTATCGCAGTGACATAACAATTTCTCTGGACAACCTGATAACTTGGGAGTGAGCACTGTATAAAAATGTTCAATGCTATTCCCTTTGTAAGCAAGGAGCTCTGCATACGTTTGGCTTCAGCAGTTTTGACTTAATCTACAAATGCACCAGTATGTTTGGAACTGATTCTCCAGAGCTGAGGGAACTGTGTAATGATCTTAAAGCACTTAATGATAATAAAGCATTTTCAGCCACAGTAATTTGCCAGTTTGTCATCTCTGGGTTTTGTCTCATCTTCAGCCAAAAGGTATTAAAAGATGCCACTGTAAGATTTGCTCAGTCTTTAACCAGCCTCACTGTTTTTTTATGCAGGTTTTAGCTCAAACTCAGAATTTCAATGAACAGCTCTATTTAAGCATTTGTTTCACTCAATAGACTAAAGTTTAAATTCCAAACAATTAAAGTTATTCAGATTTAAATGGGAAGATTTCCTGATTGTTTTGTAACTGCACAATTTATAAGTCATAATGACATTCCTTCACTTTGTCCAGAAAAAACAAAGGCTGATTTATTTCCTAATAACAAAGGCAAATGGCGAGGCTGTATGAAACTGCTTCCTTATTTTCAATGGGTCAGTGCCAGGCTGTTAGGTATCTTTGAACCCCTCCTCCCATCTATAGCCTTTCCCTGAAGCAAAGTGCTCCAAAACATTGCCAATATGGGGAGCACACCACATACTGAGTTATACTGAGCACACAGTTATGGTGCAGCTGATACCTGTGCAGTCAGTTACCAGGGATCTGCTTGATATTCATTGTATCATCATTGATTGCACTGGGCTTACTGAAACACAGCAGAATGCATTCATCTGGCTAATGTATATACCTTCATTGATGCTGCATTGTGATGTAAACAATGTCCTGTTCCTTCCTTATAGTAACCTAATTGACAGCTAGGCATTTTGAGCACTCCAAAGGGCTATTGTTGTGGTGAATGCCATAACAATAGGATTTCATATAGGTTGGGGCTTAAAAAAGTACAATGTCCTTTTTCTGATATAAAACCAAGAACTGTGTACTGGCTGAGAGTGAGATAATGGGCTCATTGTGGAATTAAAGCTTTGGCTTTGTTGGGAACCAGCTGCTTTATTTTTATAGGTACACTTGTTTAAAACTTTTATTTGCTTGAACACACGCATTGTCTCCGTAGCTATAAATGCATATATTTTAAAAAGCATGTCTCCCTTGAATCCTAGACTCACATAATGTGAAGTTATAAACTCCTAGTGTTGTCAGTCAGTGGTGAATCTTCCAGTGACTTCTGTGGGGAGCAGGGTGAAAGCCAACAAAATCACACCCTTCATCTGAAGAACAATTTTGTGATGATATTACTAACAGCTCAGCTCAGAAGTGAGAGACCTAGGCAGTGGGGTTATTTCAGACTGTCCCTTCAGTTTAAGTGCTTTCCATTCTTTGCCTCCCCCTGGAGACAGAATTGCTTCCTCTTCCGTCTTGCAAATTGAGATACTGACAGTCACAGGCTCTGTTTGAAGATCTGGCCCTTAACCTCTGGGGTTGTGAGAAAATATTGAAAAACAAAGTAAAAAAAAACTGATGTTTGGAAGGATTTCAGCTAAATAAAATGATCCTTGCTGGTTAGAGTCTTCTTGTAATGAGGGCACTGCTGTGCCTTTGGCTATTGTACTTGAGGACATTTCCTCAATTGCTGAGCATTTTGCAGGGACAGAGAATTTGAGGAATGGTGGATGGGAAAATTTGGAATGGCTGCAAATCAAAGTGGGCAAGGTGCTGTCATTTGTGCTGCTTCAAAAAAAGACACTTCCAGACCCATCTGGTATTGAACAGACATTTGGCCCACCCTAGCCAAATTCTTGAGAGAGCATTTTGAAAGCCTTACTTTCTCTTGGGGAAATTTAGCTCCCAAAATCGGGAAGATTTTCTTGAGTGGCTTTCTTGAATCCATTCCTGAGAGTGCTGAACATCCAAAACTTTAACTGAAATTGGTGGGTTTGACTCTGTCTCAAGTAACACAACATTTTCACTTCCATTGTGTTAAAATTATTTAGCCTGAGATTCCAAAAACTACTGAAGTAACTTGGACATGCTTTTCCCACTGAAGATGAATGGGTTTTGCGTTTTCAGACAGACATTCAGCTACGCATGAAGACCAGTCTCCAACATGAAGTGGGACAACAACATAATCCAATATACGTGGAGTCTGCCAGGTTCCAGCAAATGCAGAATATATATGAAGTTTGTACCTTCAAGGGCATGGAAGCAAATCAAGCTCAGATATTGAGATTTCTCACTCTCATATATATGTGTTAAGGCATGTGTTTGAATGATCTTTTCCAAAGCACAACATATTTTAAATCATCAAGTTTTTCTCACACATCCATTCATATGGTCAAAATTAATCTTTGCACTGATTATTTTAATTGTTTGAATATGTTTAAGGGGTGGGGAATAACAGGGTTTGCAATATTTTCCTGCTTTCCTCATTGGTATTCTTGTGAGTTCACATGTGCAAACAACACTCTCCTCTCAAGCCCTCTTTCCCGGGATTCCTGAAACACTCTCAAACAGCTTTGCAGAAATGTTTAGCTATCCCAGTGGGAGCTGGGGTGTTGTGATGATGGCAGCTGCTGGGTGAAGGATTGAGAAGCTTTTTTGGCACCGCTGCCAAGTCCATTAGGACAAGCTATCTCCAGATGTTGGAACTTGATTTGGGTGGAAGAGTAATTTCCTATTGGTATTATTGCTACGGGTGGGCAGGTTCGTGTTGCCTAAATGGCTCAAACCCTTGTAGGGTTTGAGCTTGAATTCAAAATTTAAATTTTCAGGTAGGCTTAAAAATTCAGTAAATGGTCTCATATTATTTACTTTGAGCACCTCTGGGAAGGGAGGGAAACCCCCTATTTTTGTCAGAAAAAGAAGACAGAATCTCTAGCCGTAAGCCAGGGTAAAGGATCCAGTGCAGTGAAGCAGAAACAGAAAATCATAAATATCAGTTTCCTAAATCTAATTTTATGGAAGTACATAGGGATTTAAAAAGAAGAATTGCTTCCATACAGTCCACCTCTTATTAAATAAAGCAAACTTCATTAAACATATAATAAAGTTATCTGTTCCAGCAAAAAAAGATTTTCAGTAGAAAAAGGATTCCCAATCCAGCAAAACCAAAACTCCAAACAAGGAAGAAAAGAGGCAGCAGAAATTTAAACGAGAGATGCAAACGCACGTTACTTTAGGCCTTTACAGCTTGTACAAAGTTTTCAGGCAAAGGACTGAAAATACAACCATCATATCAGTGCCCAAAGAGGTTTACCAGGCACCTGTGTCCCTGTGGTCCCGCACAGGGAGGGTTGTGTGGCATGGGGCTCTTAGAGCATCTAGCTCTGCTTCTTGACTTGAAAATCATGTAATGGTTTTAAATCCCTCTAAGAACTGCAAAACCAGAGTGAAAGAATGGCTGTTAAGCAGTTTCCAGCCTATGCCAACCTCTGGTTTTTGAACCTGGTAATATTTTATCTACATGGAAAGTTTCTTCCTAGCGGTTAGCAAAATCTGTGACGGGAGAGCATCACAGGAGATTTGCTCTCTGGGATGGAAAATATTAGTGTTGGTGAGTCTGAACTGCAAGTGAGAGCTGGGCCACATGCATGGGTGGTACTAGGGCAAGCAGCCTTCATTTGTTAATGGTTATGCCCAAGCACAAGAGCTTGCATAGAGTGGAATTCAAGCTTTCCAGCAAATGGCATAGTTTAGAGAGGTAAGGCATAGAACCCAGCCATGCTTTAGTAATTAACTTCTAACTTGAAAGTCAACTTATGAGAAAAATGGTCTGACGAAGAATCTCTCTCAGCAGGAAAAAGCTGAAAATGGAGCGTGACGTTTATAAAGCAGCCTCTGAGAGAGCAGAAACTCTCTTGCAGACATACCACAGGTTTCCACATTTCTCTTGAGCAAAGAGCAACACGAGGAGCACGCGTTTTACAGTTCTAAGCATATTTAATACAATGTTTTTACAACAGCTGTTGCTTTCACAGAACTTTAACCCCACTGTGTAAATGCATCACAGGCAAAATACTCTGTTGTCTTGGAGACAGCCTTTGCTCACAAGCCCTTTTCCACCGAGCTGGTGTCAGCTTTCAGCTCCGGCTGCATTCCAGGCGGGCAGGCAGATCCTGGCCTCCCTCTCCTCTGCCTTCATTATTGGCCCCGCTGAAGGACGGATGGCTCAGGAATTTGGGGCAATTATGGGGCGGCATACGATCAGCTTCCATCAACACACCTGATGAGAAAAAGGCAAAAAATGAGTCAAAAACGTAATGAAAAAAAAATAAATCTGTGAAAGATTTCCTGATACCCATTTTTTCCTTTTTGCTTATCTTTTATTTGTTGCTTGTCAGGCCTGGTACATGCTAGATTTAGACCAATTTATTGTCTTAACTGAGAAGTGTTCCAAGCTGACGCTTGGAAGACCGTTGGCAGTATCATGTGCTGAATGTCTGCCATTGAAGGACTTCTCATGTCTTTGCGAAAGGTGATACTAGCTAGTGACTTGACCCCTCCAGCTCTTTAGCATATGCACTCACTGCTACAGGTAGCACACAGCAAACTCTGCCCTCATCACGTGTGTTTGTAGACACAGGCCAACCATGTGTTCTAAAGCTCTGTCTTCAAAGTCAAAAATACAAAAAAACAATTGGAAACTTTTCTTAAATCCCAGAATATTTAGACATGCGAATGCGGTTGAAGTGGATGGCCTCCATGTGTGAGGAATAATAATAAAAAATGATATTATGAACTTAAAATATAGCCACCAAGCATCAAAGAGAGATTTTTCACAATTGAGTAGCTGGGCCTAATCTTGCAAAGCACCAAATGCCCTTGAATGCAGTGAGTGTTGGAAGGAGTCAGATCTATCAAGCAAACACTAAAGACCCTAGATCCAGGAAGCTCTCTGAAAAAGCAAGGTGCTGCCATACCTTAGGCAACTTTATTCAACACTGCTTTCCTTCATGTGTAAGCACTGCTTTTGTCAGCAGGTGATGTAGAGCTAAAAAGTAGGTGTTTTTTTTCCTTAGACACCCTCATTAATGCCTAAATCTAGAATGCACTGCTATCCAGGACGACATTTCATTGCAGTCTTTAATGGAAACACGTATTTCAGATTCCTTGGTTCAAATAACACTTCCAAAGCATATATTTAACATTAGTATTGTCCTTTCCCGAACCAGAGGCCATTCAGATTCTCTGAATGTTCTTTTCAAAAGATTTAGAAAGTAAAGATTCCCTGTGTCAGGTGATGTGTGTGAGCAAAGATCTGAGGGAACCATCTGTAACTTTAACTATGTTTGACTGGAGTAATAGCAACAAGGACCAACATACTGTGCTCTCTGCAGCAGAACAGCCCTCAACTAGGGTAAGAGTTTTGGCTGCTAAACAAAATTAGGACCGGGTTCAGGACTGGACCTGCAGATAAACTCAACACAGATAAAAGAAAGTTTTAAAGCTGTGTAGCATTAGAGCAAGGTAGAGCTCATAAGAATCTGTATCCCACAGTATTGCACGAAGCTCTTCCCTGGATTAGGTTGTGTTTTAAGCTTGTGTTTCAACTTGAGCATTCCACAACCCATCAGTTCATCAGTTTAGACCCTCTGGTGCTCACAGAATGTTGATTACAAAATGGGGGGGGGGGCACCATCAGCACAGGTCTAGTTCAGTTGACACAGGCTGCAGTGATTTCTTCCTCCCATGGAAAACATTCCAGGAAGGCATTTCGGCCAGCTCTACCCAGTCTATGAATTTACTGCACTTAGAGCTCTTCTTTTCCAAATTTGCTTGTCCAGGCTCATGAGGAAGAGCCTTATACATGGAGAGCTTTGTGCTTCAGCTGTGCTAAAGCCTACTCTGGCAAGTCAAGGATCCCAGCACTGTGACTGAGCAAAGCCAACAAACTATCGCATGCAATTGTGCCTGCAAGTGGTTTCCTCACTTAGGGCTGGTCAGCCACAGCAGCAAGTATAGTTGTAAATGCAGCAGTACATGGGTGCACGGTCTCCAGAGGATCATCTGAGCCAGGCTTTCTACTCTTCTCTCTCCAGCTACAGGGACAGCTTTGGGCACTTCAGTAGAGTGCATTATTCTTGTCCATCTCTGATGATTTTGTCCTGGAGACACACCAGCAAAAAAAGGAAAAGAGAATCTTAGATTTCCATCTTCCTTAGCATTCTCTTGCTTCTGCTTATTCTCTGAAAGGGGACAGTGAAGAATGTAAACACTGATCACGTTGCTTGCACTGATGCATCTGGAGTTACAGTTTGAGCCCCAGCAAGCTAGGGTGAGTGGAGGGTGTTTACTAAGAACTGCAGCAGTTTCTTAGCATAGAAATGAGCTTAGGAGCATAGAGACAAAGCCACTAGGCAAATCTACCCTGAGTGAAGTGAACAGGTTTTGGCCTCTTGGAAGATGAGTGTATGTCTGTCTGCAATCTATAATACGCTGCATTCTGCAAGTGTCACACATATACCCTAGATACAGGAGTTCGTGAGGAAACTGAGCTGACAAATGCTGTCAGGGTAGAGCATACTGAGCAAAGCTGTGCTGTCAGGGTAAAGCAGTACTGAGGAGAGCCATGCTGATCTGACCTCATAGGGAAATTACCATGTTCTTGATATTTAGATGTTTAGCTTTACTGGAAGGGAAGAGATATTTCTGACCTCAGTAACAGGCATACTTACACCATTCCACCACTGCCCTGGAAAGTACTTCTTGAAGTTGTGCTGCCAGCTGCACTATTTTTTTATTTCTGCAAGTTCAAAAGTGCACCTAAAAGTTATACATTGAATAGGTAAAAGGTTGCAAATGCAATGGCAAAAATCAATGTGACACTTCAGTTTCTTTCAGTGAATACTAAGCAGAGGTGAGTAATTAGAAATACATAATACCTAATCACATCCATTTTAGTTCTGTAAAAGGGATATATTTATCTGGGATCAAATGAAAACACGCATGTGGAAAGTTTGCATCCAATCACAGACTGTCCAATATGACATATTTCTAGTCAATATGAAGCAATCCAGCTGGAACTTTGAGGCCCTGAATGTTCCCAAATAAACAGGGGCCCAGAATTATTAATAAATGCATTAGCAAGAGGTTTGGCTCAGCTCTAGGTGTTATATTTCAAAATGGACTTGGATATTTTCTTCTGGTTTAAGAAACTCATTCTGACTGAAGTGAGATGGTTGTGATTTATGTAATGCTAACCCTGACGTATGACTTTCTTCAGAGGTTACACTCCTGCATTTATACATAGTTCAAAGCAAAGTTTTCCCTTTATTTTCAAGAAAAAATCCTTCAATGTCAGAGTTATATTCCTGGAATTTAATATTGGCCTTCCGGTATGTTTAACTGGTATTTTATTTACCTGTGTTTGTGACCTCTGATATCTCCTGTTTCTTATCATCCATGTCTGCAGTCTCTGTCACATTTTTGGTGGAGTTACAGCCTCCTAATAAATTATAACAAAGACTTTCAAGACTGTTAATTCTGTTGAAAAATAGAATACTTAAACCCATTTTTTATCTCTGGTCCTTTCTCTCTGTACTCCAGAAAGAAGAATGAGTGTGTAGAGTTCTTTTTGTGAAATCACTGGTAAACAACCTTGAAACAAGGGGGTTTGACCTCTAACAAAATATCGAGATAGGAAGATAAAAATTTCAAACCATAGTGCATGCTAGGGGGTTTGCTTGAGAAAGAAAACAGCATTTAACACATGGCCCAGTGAAGGCAATGCTGTGTTATTTTTGTGGTGATACTTATGAATGTGGTAGGACAAAAAATCCTGCCTTTTAAAAACTTCAGGATGAATCAGAACTTTCCCAGACAAGCAACTAGGTTTGCACAAAGAAAAAGAAAGCATAGCTGGCTGGATGTCCCATGGTAAGACCTCTAAGCACCCTAAGCAGCAGGGCATAACACTGCAAAAGGAGCAGGATGAGAGATGCCTTGCCGCATTCTCATATCCCTGTGAGACTCTGACTCCTAGGATTGCCCTGGGCAGCAGTCACCTTTGCTGGTTCTTCGTCTTTGAAGCAAGTACTTCAGTACTTCCCCACTTCACCCAGGAGTGCAGGTTTCCTCTGTCCCCTTCTCCTATTTCCCTCTCCCAGGAAGGCTGGAGACCCCCAGGATGCTGATACCACTGCCCCACCACCTTAGAGTCATCGTCATTTGCTTCAACACACTCTTGGTTTCTTTTGCCTGCAGAAAGGGACTGAAGGGGAGAGAGAGGCAATGCATACCATCCCAGAGGGCAACAAGTTGGGACCACCAGTCCAGGACACTGCCACAGATCAAATGTCCCCTGTGAGCATGCAGACACAGCAGGAGACAATGCAGGAGTTACAGTCTTCCTGACACCTCTCCTGATGGACCAGTTAAGTAAGTTTCTTGTTTGTCTGTAAGAGTCTTCCTGTTTGACAGTGTGACAGAGCTGTATGCTGTTAGGCATTGACAACACATAACTTCAATGGCCTTTTCTAGGGATGTGATTGTCCAAAACCTAAAAAAGTGATTTGGGAAACTCTGGCATGAGAAACAGTAACATTAGGTAAGGCTTAATGGTATGTCTTCTTCTCTAAGAAGGAGAAAAATAACTGCTACTGAACCCAGGACAGATATATTCCAGTAAGAACCTTCCAAATAATCAATTTTGTCTTCTGAAATCTATGAAACGGTAAGAAATTAATTTTCTGTAGAGAAATCAGCCTCAGACCTCAAGAGTCACCAGATCTGGTTTGGCGCAACATGTCTTTATTGGACCAGTTGGTGATTGTGCCCCGTCATCTGCTGATGGTGACAGATCTATCAACTATTGGAGATATTTGGGAAACAAGTGGGATTCAGAATGAGGTCGTTCACACTTGCAGATTTCTACAGAAATTGCAGTGATGGTCAGTTTAAAAAGTACAAATGTAAAGGGAAGAGGAGATTCCTTGTTGTATGGATTTTTTAAAAGATTTTTGCTTCATCTAAGCCAAATGAAAAATCAGTTCAGTAGAACCTGACATTTCTTCAATGTTTTATTACCTTTTAGAAATCAAAAAATAAGTACTGCAATGAAAATATTTTAAAAAATGTATGGATAATTTGTGTCATTGAGAGGATATCAAGTGACATATTTGACACCAAAACAAGCTCTCTTTTCAGGTGATTTTAATGTAGCTGAAATTATTTTGATAAGTATGAAAGTAATTTGGATTTTTTCTTCAGCAAAAGGACCATTAGATGCAGTATACACCCCTTTTCCAATTACATTATGCACTGAGGGCCTAGTCAGTAGCAACAACTCAAGGTAAGCATCTGCTAGAGCCAGTGGGACCCTTGCCAGTGCAAGGAGTGGAAGGCTGATCCCTCAGGGGAGAGCAGGATTTAACAATGGTGCTGTGCTGAAAGACCTTCCTGGAGGAAGGGAAAAAAAACAACAAACAAACATGAGAAAGCCTCCAGGTAATTCTTGTAATTAGAGACAAATTTGGTATCATTTTCCGAAGCAAAGAAATAATTAACTTCTTTGTTTCATTTGGAATGCTGAAAAAAAACCCCAAAACTGCCTGTTTTTCACCAAGCTCCCCCGGTGTGCTGGAGAATATGCAATACCTACCTAACTAGCCTGGCTGGAACTATATCTAAACCGCAGCTGAATCACCTGCTGGTCACAGAAGAGAAAAGGGAAGCTTCCACAGAATCAGCAGTCCACAGGTCACATGCATGGAGACTAACTGTGGGTAGCTGGCCATGCTATTTATCCTGCCTATGTTTCCACCTCACCCTTCCCTGCCCTGTTATAATATACAGTACTGTTTTCAGTCATTGGAAAATGCTGAAGTCTAGTGCATGTGGTGGTAGCTCTGGTGAAATCACAGTGTGACTCTCTAGCCCAGAAAGTAATACTGTCCTGGACACCTACTCCACAGCTAACAAGAGTGCCTGTTTTCCCACCTTGAACCACCTGATGCCATCTGAATTGAACTTCTATACAGGTATATAGTTGTTTTGAGGAAAAGGTTGCATCAAAGTACATGGAACCCTTGTTATATAGCATTTATTTTTATTTAGCATACATGGAATATATTAAGCAGATACCGAGGAAGGATTTCTGATTTTGTCAGTATCTGTCGATAGAGTTACACTATCATGGAACCAGAACAGTGAGGTGACCATCAGTCCCATGAAATGATGTACAACTGTGCTAATCAGCCCCTGTTATTCCTATGAGTTCTCAGGTGCAGTGGCATGGACAGCTGCAACAACAGAAACTGCTGGGCCCCAGAAGGAGCTGCAGCTCTGGTTCAACTAGGTAATATTAATGTTCCGGTTTAGGTACGAGTGCTTTCAAGTGAGCCTCCCAGTCACTTCAGCTTAGCACATGGAGTTTCAGATCACTGACTGGTCTCGGGTCACACAATCTGTGCTTAACCATAAAGGTCTGGTTAAACTAAACCAGAAGACACACCATAGCAACACACTGACTGTGTTCCCACCACTAATAAACATTTAGCGCAAACAATATCACCGTTAGTCCAAAACAAAACTGAAACACATCTGTTGTGAATGGTGAGCAACCAAGTGCTGCTTCTATTGTGCTCCAGAAGCTGTGTATGTGAAAGTGGCCTCTGCCATCTTCCCAGAAAACACTAGATGACAGATCATACAGAAACTGCATTACCACACTCGCTCCAACCTTAGGTTTTGGCTGTGGAGCTGCATCCACCTCGTACATGTACTAGATGTCAAGTGGAGTGGATTGGACTAGATGCAGTGTGGTAAGCAAAGGCTGCTGGGTGATCAGACACCCAGCAGGTAGGTGAAAGCAGATGCAAACATTGAGGCTGATACAGGGTCAAAACAAAGCAGTGGCATATTCTAATTCACTTACTGGGTACACAGAAGTCAGGTTCACTGGTGTACTTTTTATTGTTACTTGCTGAATGTGCGATATTACTCATTTCTGTCCATCCCAATGTTGGAATTTATACTGCATCCATGCAGTGTAAATACTAGGTATGCAGATAATGTATATACTAGATAATGTAAATACTAGATATGCAGATAATACTAGATATGGCTATATTTTGATACCCCATGTTTTTTATAGGAAGGTTCTCAAATGTTTTCCCTTGTCTAAATGTCCTTGTGATGTGACAGCTGTGCTCAGGTGTGCTACCATCTCAGACTTTTATTCTGTGTGGCTTTACTTGCTCTTTTGTCTCTGACTTCACTTACAGGCTTTATTCAATGACATCTTAGAGTTAGCAGTCATACAGTGAAAGCAACAGTAAATGGTTGAACCTTCTGTAGGATTGATAAGAAATAAGAAAACATTATGTAGCAAATTCCACATCTTTCCTTCAGGCAATCCCTTCCCGCATGTCCCAAGGCTGTTTACGGAATCCTGCTGCGTTTGCCTGGGCAAAATGTGCCCAGCAGCCAACTAGCTCCTTTTCCTTCCTGGGAATCAAAGTATTCTTTTAGCAAAGGTTTTGCTATGATACAGTGATACCTTCCCTAGTAGCAGAAGGGAGCTGGTTTGGTATGTGTACCCTTCCCAAAAGCACAGCAAAGAGAATGTCCTTGTCCAGAAGCCATGACCTGAAGGCGTCATATGTTTTCCTAAGCTAGCACTTCCTTTTTGCTAAGACATGACAGTCGTGTTAGAAAACACTGTGTGTAATCTATGACTTAAAAACGTGGAGCCTCAACTTTTAAATGAAGAGCTTGTTATTACAGTCCTATTTTTATCCACATGTGGCAGTACTAGAGAGATGCTGTTGTGTATTTTAGGTTTGTTAATAAATCTATACCCTGCCTCTGATGCTGTGCGGTGATAAGAAGTACACAAAAACTTGAAATGCAAAGACATTAATGTGTATATTGCTCAAAGGGCTCACATCTTTTGCAGATAGAGGTTATCATATGTACTGCAGTCATTGTTTCTTCAACATGAGTAGAATGCATTATGGTATAAAAAAAGGGGCCATTTTCACTCAGTAGTCTATTTCAAAGGTTAACTTTCAGTAATTTAGTCTTGTGGAAAGAAATATTTTCATCAAAGTATTACAAAATGTTCATACAAAACCCCACTTTCACAACAAACAAAATAAACAGCTGCTGAACCTTCCTTTCATCACCAAAACAAGCAAAAAACCAGAACTTTACCAAAAGCAAATTTTTAGGACTGTAAAGTGACCTGGAATGAAATCACAAATGCAGTGTGGTTAAGCCACTAAATGAATTTATTTTCTTAATTTACACTTAATGTTTTTTGAAATATAGTACTATGTAGGCATGATCTACACCGAGAGTTAGGAATGTGCTCACATGCTACTGTTCTTTATGTCCAGGTTTTGGCCTTGGCAAAAGCATCTGTTTCACATGGTGGAAAATTGGAATCAAATTGACTTGGTTTAAATTAGTTCATTATGTGCTAAGTGGTGCTTTGGAGCTGTGGTTGTCACTATTGAAATGTTTTTCTTGTCTATAGAAAACTAGGAAATTACCTAAAGTAAAGGTGGAAAATACGAACTGATGCCAACAGCACTTGAAAAGAATGGCAAGAGGTGTCAGGTCCTCACTACATGAATCATGTCAGATTATTGGCTCTCTTTCCTGAGATGCACCTGTAATGGAGGTTTTTTGATGAGAAATAGATTTTAAAAATATGTGAATGATAATTTAGAAGATATGAGTTGTGCTTTGGATAACTACAAAATTAAACAAACTCTGTTAACTCCACATCAGATTGTAAGTGAAGCTTGCTGATTTCCTGGGACTCATAAAGGAACTCAAGTAAAAGGGACATTCCTAAAGGAAATACTTCACACAATTAGCATTTTGGTAGCTCAGCTAAAAGTAGCTTGCTGTTCTAAGGGATATATGAGTTTTAACAAAAATCTATTCTTACAAAAAGTGCACTGGAGTGGTTTGAATGCGAGTTCAGGGTTTGGCGTATTTTTTATGCTTTCATGACACACTGGCTAGGGGGTGGTGTCAAAGTGGTGACTGTAGCTCCTCATAGGAGACTGAGACCTCTGGCTGTGAGTGATCCCACAGCATGAACACCAAGTCTCTGATCCATGACCACTAATATGTTGTCCGTCAGCACACTGCCAGGCACTGACAACTCACCCTGAGCATGTGAGCCAGCTGGCTAACTATCTGAGAGCTGTGCTGAAAAACATGTGATGTTTCAATGCTGAAGGAAAAAAATACCAAGTCTAAAGACTGAGGCATCAATTTTTCTTTTTTAATTTTTACCTGAAAACATTTAAATCTGAGCCAACACACACTGTCCACAGAAAACATTGCTCATCCTGAGAGGCGACCTTTTGTCCAGGCCACTGTTCCTCTTCAGAAGAGACAACAAAACAAGCACTTGTTTGCTCTGGGGCTTCCAAGATGCAGAATGAAAGCTGGTACCAGTTCTTTCTCTCTCTTAAAGCTCTTGCCTCATCATATATAAGCACTTAACACAAGCCACTATTTATGTCCTTGGACAAAACAGCCAGAGTTATCAGCTGCTCTGTGATGACTCTGTCCTGCTGACCAATTCTCTGCAGACAACACCCTGAAGTCTTTGGATACAGCTTTGTTAACTCATCAACTTTAGCTGAGTAAACTAGCCTGGCTGCTCAAAAAATCCAACAGGATCTTGGAATCAGTCATAGAATGGTTTGAGTTGGAAGGGACCTTAACGCTCATCTCATTCAAACCCCCTGCCACAGGCAAGAACACCTTTCACTATACCAGGATGCTCAAGGGCCGATCCAACCTGGCCCTGAATATTTCCAGGAACGAGAGAGCCACAACTCTCTGTGCAACATGTTCCATGTCTCACTGCCTTCACAGCAGAGAACTTCTTCCTTATATCTAATCTAAATCTACCCCCGGTCCTATACCTTGCAGGCCCTTGTAAAAAGTCCCTCTGAAGAATTCTTGTAGTTCCTCTTTAGGTACTGGAAGGCTGCTTTAAGCTCTCCCTGGAGCCTTCTCTTCTTCAAGTTGAACAAGCAGAACTCTGTCAGTCTGCCTTCACAGGAGAGGTGCTCCAGTCCCCTGATCATCTTCGTGGCCCTTCTCTGGAAATGCTCCAACAGGTCTAAGACCAAGATGTTGGGCAATGACAGGAAGGATCGTGATGGCAGAGAACATTGTTTTGTCACCTAATAAAACCTTGTAGTGCTGTGTGCATGGCTGGTCTCTGAAGCCTGAGAGAGGTGTAATGCATTTGGAAAGCACACAGAGAAAGGAAAGCAAAATGCTTAGTTTGGCACAGAAGCAGGCTTAGCAGGAGGGGCTAGAAGGACTGGGACTCTTTCGTACAGAAAGAAAGAGGGATGATATAGCACATTTACAGAATCATAATGGTAGTGGTTAAGCTGGATGTGGGCATGCTGTTCAGTAAATCTCACAATAGGAGAGCTAGGAGGCATTCCATGAAAAGCGTGTATCACCTTAAATCAGACAAAAAAGATACTAATTCACAGTGCACAGAGCGAACTTCTCAAACTGCCTGCCAGGGGAGGGTGAGATGGCAGGCATTGCCAGCAGGCCCTCAAAAAGAGGTACAATAATCTATGAATAGGCACTAAAGGGAGGAGGCACAGATGTAGCTTATATCACCTACCAGTGATGATGGGGAAGAAGAAGACGAATAGCTCAGAAGTGTCCAGGCTCATGTGCCAACCTCCTAAATAGCACCTACCCTTCCAGCTGGACAGCCCAGACTCTTGAAAATATGTCCTGAAGCCAGGCTGCCAACATTTTGAAGGGTTCTTGAGATGTTTCATCTGTAACCCAGGCTGCAACATGGAAACCAATATCATAAGCTAGAACTTTCCATGACACAGGTGAAAATGATTCCTTTTTCTGGTCAAAACCATGACAAATACCAACATTAAGCAGTGTCTCAGTAGGAGGACTTTTGTTCTTCTGAACACATGGTCATACTGTAGAGGGACCATTGATGCTAATACAATGTCACCATTGTCATCGTATCTCTACTTATCTCTTGACAGTGAAACACACTGAACTCAGCTAATTAATTTTTAAATCTTGGTAATCCGAACTTTCACATATTTTTACTGTTTTCAAAAAAGAGCCATGTAACCTTTCAGCTTCTCACTGATAAAACATATGCTTGCCAATGGCTCCCATGCCCTACGTGCCTGGCAATCTTCAGTTTTTACTTATCATGCAGTAAGGCTGCAGGAAAGAATACGCAAAGAAGAGATGAATGCTGCTTATTCTAAGACATGTGCATCTTTTGTCATAGGCTGAGCAGAAATTTGAGAAGTATCATTAGTGGGACAGTGATATGGAGAGGAAAAAGGTGGGGAGACATTCAAAATTTGCTAGTCACCCAGCTATGACTCTGCACAGTTATTACTGACATCCTTATGCTGGTAAGGAGGTGCCTATAAGTGGAAAATAGTCTTTGATGTAGAGAGCTGATTCGTAATAATCCTCTTTCACTGGATCCCTGACTTTTGGACTGACTGACGTACATATAATACCAGATTGGAGATCACCTGTCTCCATATACAGAACAGATCTCCTGTATTCCCTCCCTGGTATGTAAACCTTTGTCAGCTTCCTTCACCCACCTTTTTTTTTTTCCTACTGGATCAGATGATTGAAGCATAGTCTGAAACAATGGTGTGGTTAATGTTTAGCATTGTGCCTTCCCCCCTTCTTCACGTTTATGGTATTGCCTTTGCTTTTAAACAGAAAAGCACAACACTATGCTTTGAGACCAGGTCCTGTTCCTGTCTCATATTAAAGTGAAGCGCCTAGAGACACTTCTGTCTCTAGGGCCTTCTTGTTTGCCTTAGGATATCCCTTAAAGTGCAGTCAGTAAGGGCCACAGGCTTACTCGAGGGCATGTATATGTCAGTGTGGTCAGATGGGCTTTTACTTTAATAAGCATCATCAAGCCTATTAGTAATAATGAAAGTGTTCAAGCAAGAAAACTTGGATTAAGAAAACTCTTTACATACCTACTACACAGTTTGCATTGCAGGAGGGTATTGAATCAAACGCTCACCTACAACACACGCTGGCTGTATACCAGTGAGGAGGGAGGCCCTTAGGTTCGTAAATATGCTATGGGAACCCATGAGGTCATCTATGCCTTAGCCCTGGCCTCCCAGTGACAGACTGCCCATGCAGCTCGCCTGCTCTCTCAGTGGAAGTCAGGGATCGACAGTTACTTCAGAGAGAGATGGAGGATGGCGAGCTGTTACACAGCTGGCACTGTTACACATAGGGCTAAAGGTCTGGAGAGCTGAAGGTCGGCGAGGTGGGCATGTGTGTGTAGGAGGGGAGCACAAGCACTTGCAGCTCCTTTCCATGGTAAAAGCCTACTTGTCTCAGAGTCATGGTCTGAGAAAAAAGAAAGAAGGCAAAGTCTTGGTGTTACTGTTTCTAGTAGGAATGCTTGGCGAAATCCACATTTCAAGGTCACAGACAACTTCTGAGCTTTTCTGAGAAGGAGCTGATTTACATAAAAATAGTTCAGAGGAGCAGAACCTCAGATATTTTCAATGCAGCTGAGCAAGGGGTATCCATCATTAACACTGTGCAATGGGCTTCTGTCACCTGTCCTACTTTTATTCCCTTTTGGGATCCTGGAAACTTTGACAACAGTAAATAAAAATGCTTGAAATATTTTAAAATGGATGCATCAACCCTCAGTTTTACCGAGAGTGATTTCTCACTGATGCCTTTCAACGTAAGCAGTAAATCAAGTCCTGACTGTGTAAAGTTGTTTTTATTTCCCCGTTAATGTGTTCTGCTGTCACTGAAATACATGGAAAATTTGCAGGATATTTAACTAGGATTAGAATCAGACTAATTGAAGAATTACCCTGACTGCTACGCCAGCCTTGGTTTATCAGCACCAGGCATCTGGAAAAGTGCAGCTAGAGTATAGACAAAGGATACATGTTTTAAGATGCAATAAAGTCAGTGTGTTTTTGACAGAGTAGCTTTTCCCATCAAGTTACACTTTCTTGGAATAACTGGAATGACACATATGTGGTGTCCATGAGGAAGGAGTATTGAAGCCTTACTGTCTTAGGGGACAGCATTTTCCAGCAGCAGCTGATGTCTCAGCACTGGGTGCTACTAATGAAATGCATACTAAAGGGACAGAGGGACAAAACAGTGGTGACAGGTTGGCATTGATTTTGCTTGCAACAAAAACTTCTTACATGACCTAAAGAAATTTTGTGTTTGTGTTGTATTTCAGCACAGCAAAGGAAACCTTCTTCTTTACCTGTCCAGGGACATTGCAAAACTGAAGGTCTGAGTCCCTGGCAGGAATGACTTGTTTGGGATAGGCTGCACAGTCACTGTTCTCTGCTTCTTGCAGTAGTGGCCGTGCACTGACAGCCATATGTCTGTGAATGGGTTGCCACATTGTCAGGGTTCAAGACAGCACTTATGGGCCAAATGAGGGTGGAGCAGCTCCCAGGTTTGCTCAGCTAACACATTTTAGCTCAACCAGCTGTAGAATGGGAGAGATGCAACCCTGTCAATCACTGCTCCTTGTCACCCAGAGCACTGAATATATCCTCAGCTTAGGTATTCTGATGGTAATAATGCAAAAATATGTAGAAGCAAATCAAACAACTGCCATTTCTACTGTTTTATTTCCTATTGCTAACACTTAATTTTGTATCCCATTTTATTTCTTGAATCAGGAGTAAGTGTGAGGGTGGTTCATTCAGCCCTTAATGCAAGTGGCTAAAAGGAGGGGACACAGAAATGCATCTTGACATACATCCTACCCATGACTGGCAGTATCCTGGGTTCAGACAGCAGCCCCTGGCTCTGGCATCAGGAAAATGTATCTGTTGGGTCCATGTGAATCACTGGCTCTTGACTGCTATCCTGCATCAGCTGGGAGCTGTGGCTTGGACGTTGGAAGCTGCATTAGTCTGACAAAATCAAGCTCAGGGCAAATGTAAGGATAAATGTAAGGATCTCCACAAGATTTCAGCTTTTTTGCCTAAACGCCTTGATGGCATGGTGATGTTAAAAATAAGAGCATGAGCAGCATATGAACTGCATAAGAAGCATAGAATCTGCAGGAGCTAAGCTAAGTAGCTGCCTCCCTAGGCTTCTTCACACAGCAATAAGAGCTTGTAAGAATACAAAAGTTTACTTAAGAAATTGTTTCATTCCTAAAACACTAAATTGAGCAACAGGGTCATCAAACAGAGCAATGCTGAAGAGTCACAGCTCTTGAGAAATAAACAATTAACATTAACTCAAAGGAAGGAACAACAAGAGTTTTTTTGTGTCTGAATGTGCAAGTATTATTGTGGCAAGGAGAGCAGCTTCCCCTTTTAAAGCAGGAGACTATATTTTCATCTGATGTTATACCCTGCAGCAAATATGAAGATAGCTTCATTTCCTGTTCAGCGAGCAAAGGCAGAAAACAAAAGCTGGTCTCTGTGTTTTTCTGTGTGTGAAGGTTTGCCAGGGAACGTGGAATAAGCACCCTTCAGTTTCATGGCTTCCTTCCCCACTAACAGCTGGTCAGTCACAGGTGCTGACAAAACATGCACCAACCTACTGAAACTTGTTGGGAGGGCTTTGTTATTCTAACATCGCATTCAGTGTTAGGGAGTTCCTGGTTTGCTCTGGTTTGAAGTTGTCCTTACAAATACAGTGAAAATAGAAAAAACTCTAAAGGGAACCTGAATAAACACAGAAAAGCTGGTTTACAGATACAACAGCTGAAGGAAAACTGCAATATCTAGACACAAAATATACTGGCTGGGATGAAATCTGATTGTAGTTTCACTTTGTAGCCATGCTATCTCTCTACAAATGCAGTTGTAGCATCTCTGTCCTCTGGTACATATCTGAGGGTCAGGCAGAGTGCTGAAGAAATTGCCTTTTTAGAGGGCTTGGGAGAGTTTGGGGAACTCAAGAAAACCATAGGACAAATAGTCAAGCAGTCATAATGCCCTGTGGGACACCCAGTAACCTTTTTGATGCTAATACCTTTCCCCAGAATTTTCCTGAAAATAGGAGCCCTACTGGGCATGCAGTGTCGTTTTGTGGACTGCACCAAGACCAGAGGCAGGAAGGAAAGCAGGGATTTCCGTTATTTTTTGTGGTGTCAGAGAATATACGAGGGAGTTAGCTTTCCATTATTCTTGCCTTTACGACCTAAGCAACATTTGCTCTGCCAGGAAGCTAGTCATTTTGCGGCTCAAACATCATCAGTTTGAAGTTTGAAAGACCATGGTTGTTTGCAGGGAGGGTAGTAACGGAGGTTTTAAAGGAAAAAAACGTGGGTTCTGGTATCACTGACTAACCTGCTCTTGCCCCATGCTCCACCTCAAGCTCACAAGGGTGTACTTCTTCAGTGCAGACGCAAGCTTTGGTGGACATAGTAGGTACTTGCAGCAAAGAATATCCACCCGAAGAAAAACCTAGGTTTTTGTAGCCATACCTGTTTCGAAGATAGCGTTAGCTCAGTACCAGTATAAAACAAGTTATTTCAATTAACTAGCTCTTTAAACAGAAATATCTTTATCTTAAAGACAGATGTTACCTGATGCACTGCACTGGAAAATACAAAAGTTATTTGTCCACAGTGATAAAATTTTAATCTGTTTACTGAATTAAACTTATGGCAATGTATTTTAGATGGTATTCCACAATGTTTTTTGCTAATAGTATTAATAGCCCCCAATATTACTAACATTTGGCTTTTTTTCCTGTGCTTTTGCTTAAGTGCTTGCAGGGTTCAGATCTATGTTCCTCTAAGGCTTTTGGCCATTCTCCGTGCCTTTATTTTCCTTTACTGTAGTAAAACATGTGAGAAATAGCGGTTTCTGGAATTACATTTTTCCAAATGCGTTCCAATTTCTCCTGGCTTATCAGACTCAAGGAAGGAATGAGAGATTAGTGCGAAGTGAGGGCAGGGAGATGAGAATAACATAGCCTTAGGAAACCCAGGGCTTTGTTCCAGGTCTGTGGATGAGGACAGACAGTGTGAAGTAGAAGATGAAGGTACATTTTGAGGTCTGAGTGACAAACAACATAGTTGTATCTCCCAAGGTGCAGTATGCCTTCAGAGCTTTTCAGGAGAACAAAAGCCTTGTATTACTTGACTGCCTACCTGCTATTTTCTGGGTGGTGGTGGATAAAATCTTGCTGAGGCCTGTGAGAATGATTGAATTCAACCTCAGGCAGAAGATTGCAATGATATAGATAACATGGTCCCTAAAGTAAGCGTGGTGGCCTCACCTAATTCAATTTATAGTCTGCTTTCCTTATTGTGGAAATCCTAGGAGAAAGGCTTGATCTACAAAAGGTGCTAAGTTTTGCCAGCTCAGATTAATTTTATGTGAAGTTGTGGATGCTTGCAACTCTGAAACTCAAGCTTTACATGTGACGCATGAAGAATCTGCCACATTCAGTGTCTCATTATCCAGGAGCATAAAAAGGATTGAAAGAGGGAAAAAAATACCCAACAAACCTAAACTTCATAAATGTTCATAAAAGTCCATCATCAGTACCTAAGCAGCATGATAACACAACAATACGTCAGTTGTCACTTTGTAGCATGCAAATTTTATTCCCAAATTACCCCGGTACCCTAAATAAGAAAAGCAAAATGCACAAAGAATATGGCCATCTGGAATACATAATATGGAAAGATCTGCAATGCATTACATGGTCTGGAAAGTGGCTGGTCGAATTCCAGAGAGCTAAGATAGACTTCAAAGTCTGGCCTCACATCAGTGAAACTGCTGATCAGCTCAGATATTTAAAGTGGGTGTAGATGAATGAATTTATTACATTTTTTTTATCTGTTGCATTCATATGGGAAAACATGACTGTAGACAGGTTCTCCATTGATTTCATGCTTGGTTCTTTTGTTTTTAACTAGGCAGTATATTTTCAAAACTTTATATCACATTCAGTCTTACAAAAAAAATATTTTCCCATTTATAACGCCATTGTACAAGAGGAAAAAAAGAAAACCAAAACAAAAAACAAAACACCAAACCAACAAACAACTGTAAAGAATAAGGCATGATTCAAATATCTTTAAAAAAATAGTAGGGCAATTTTCATTCTTAAGTAATGAGAGACAAATCAAGCTGAGTTTCCAACCTTGCTTTGTTTTTAACTCAACCCAAAACCATCTCCCATTTGGGATTTTTTATATTTTTAATTCAAACAGCTTCCTCCTGAGTTAGTTGCTATGTCTGACTCTTACTTACTCAGACTTCCAGCTTTTCTACTTCTGTTGAAGAAAGGGAATGAAAGAGGAAGCCATACTCTTCATTATTTTCTATGTGCCTATTCTAGAATCACATGCATCAGAATTAGGATTAGGTGTATTCAAGAGATATTTTATCCAGCCAATGAATGTAACCATGAATCTCCAAACTTTGATGATCTCTAATGGGTTAACTGTATTACTCTACTCTTCTTTTTCCTCTGTTGAAATGTTGATATTGCTGCAATAGTTCACATAAAGAATCCTTCACTAGGCTCTTCCAAAAACAGAGCTACTCTAATTAAGCATGATTTTACTATTCTGGCTATTATTTAGACACTGAAATTGAAGAGGAGTAACAAAAAGAAGACTTTTGTTTCTATAAAATACAAAAATTCTGCCTATGACAGTTTTAACTAAATTAGTTAAAATTTGTTAGCTTTTGTAGTGATCATTCTTCATGATGCAATTCAAAGCTTTCCACAGGCAGGGACACCTCCCACTAAAGCATGTCACCCAGTGTTCTGTCCAGCCTGGCCTCGAACATCGCCAGGGATGGAGTATTCACAAATTCCTTGGGCAACCCATTCCAGTGCCTCAGCACCCTTACAGTAAAGAACTTCTTCCTTATATCCAATCTAAACTTCCCCTGTTTAAGTTTTAACCCATTACCCCTTGTCCTATCACTACAGTCCCTAATGAAGAGTCCCTCCCCAGCATCCCTATAGCCCCTCTTCAGGTACTGGAAGGCTGCTATGAGGTCTCCACGCAGTCTTCTCTTCTCCAGGATGAACAGCCCCAACTTCCTCAGCCTGTCTTCATATGGGAGGTGCTCCAGTCCCCTGATCATACTCGTGGCCCTCCTCTGGACTTGTTCCAGCAGATCCATGTCCTTTTTATGTTGAGGACACCAGAACTGCACACAATACTCCAAGTGAGGTCTCACAAGAACAGAGTAGAGGGGCAGGATCACCTCCTTCGACCTGCTGGTCACGCTGCTTTTGATGCAGCCCAGGATACGGTTGGCTTTCTGGGTTGCGAGTGCACACTGAAGCCGGCTCATGTTCATTTTCTCATTGACCAGCACGCCCAAGTCCTTCTCTGCAGGGCTGCTCTGAATCTCTTCTTTGCCCAGTCTGTAGCTGTGCCTGGAATTGCTCCAACCCAGGTGTAGGACCTTGCACTTGGCATGATTGAACTTCATAAGGTTGGCATCAGCCCACCTCACAAGCGTGTCGAGGTCCCTCTGGATGGCATACCTTCCCTCCAGTGTTATCAACTGAACCACACAGCTTGGTGTCATCGGCAGACGTGCTGAGGGCGCATTCAATCCCACTGTTCACGTCACCGACAAAGATGTTGAACAAGACTGATCCCAACACCGATCCCTGAGAGACATCATTTGTTACAGGTCTCCAGCTGGACTTTGAGCCATTGACCACAGCTTCTTCCTAATATTTAATCTAAATCCACCCTCTTTCAGTTTAAAGCCATTCCAGCTTGTCTGTCCTTATCTACCCTTGTACAAAGTACCTCTCCAGATTTCTTGTAGGCCTCCTTTAGTTACTGGAAGGGTGCTGTAAGGTCTCCCTGGAGCCTTCTCTCCTCCAGGCTGAACAAGCCCAACTGTCTCTTCCTGTCTTCGTAAAAGAGGTGCTCCAGCCCTCTAAACATCTTCATGGCCCTTCTCTGGACTTGCTCCAACAGGCCTATGTCCCTCTTGTTTTGGAAGCCCCACAGCTGAAGCCAGTACTCCAGAAATGCCTTGAAATACTGTCAATAGATAGGTCAGCACATACAGCACAGTAGAAATCACATTACCCTCTTAAATTGTATTTTCCGTTTAAGGAAGACATAATATACATCAATATATAACCATATCAAAGTATTGGTGACCTTGGAAGATAGCCAATTTTTCCAGGATCTTCTTCTATGCCATTATTGAAGGCACTGGGGAAGATGGATATATTTGTTTGGCTACATCTGTGCACAGGTTTGACCTAAATCAGTAGTTAGTGGAGATTTCATGCTGCAGTGCAGACATGGAAAAAAGAATGGACAGGAACATCAGCAAGAAAACACATCCATTACTGAAATGGGGCTTTGGTTAAGGACTGATAATTGTTGCAGATGGTGTGGACTTCAGGCAGCTGTATAGACCACATGATTAGGGCAACTACCATCCCCCTAAGGAGGGCATACCTCAAAAATTCTCTGAAGTCTTTCCTGTGATGCATTCTTTGCCAAAGCCTCAGGAACTGTGATGATTCATCTAATTCTTGCTAACTTCTTTGAAACGTCCAACAAGGCAATCCCTATGGTCATTTGGCTCATCAGCTTCCTGTTTCTCCTGAAACCCAGATGTAAGAAATAACCTAAGATGGCTGAAGAAAAAAAGAAAACAAAAAGAAAAAAGTTGGCTGAGCATTTCAAAACCTTCACACACAGCAGAAATTTGGGTGTCATTTTCCTCATGTTTCATTCATACCTTTAAAAGAAGAGGAAAGGAAAACATTCACTTAATCAAAATCCCAGCCGCACTTCCTGAGCTGATGTGTATTGCAGATGGGAAGACTCAGAAGCAGATTGATTTTTAATCAACATTAAATAAAGAAGAGCATCTGCTTCATATAGTAAAAATGTACGCTGCAGTCCTTGTCATCTGACACTGCTGAAGACAGCACCACTTACTCCACAATAGGCAAAGTAAGGCAGTAGCACAGTGCACACCACCTGGCAAAGGTGACCTGTGGTAAAAAATATATCTAAAAATCAGTGCTCAATACTTCATTTGCCACACCTTGGCACCAGAAATTGAATGATAAAAAGAGTAACTCATCATAAAATCCGTAAGAATTTCTTCCTCAATATAGAAATGCATCCAAAACAACAAACTGTTCAAACAGCTAACATTTCCCAAATGACTGCAGACAGGGTCTACTCTTTGTTCTCTGTTTGCAGCCTCATTGTCTTTTAAGCAAAGGAGTGTGAAAACAAAAATGGTTTGGAAAATTGTCTGGAACATTTTATTCCACCATACAACTTGCTATTTACAATGAAGGGATTCCTATTTGAGGAGAGGAAGGAGAGCTTTATTTTCATTCAAGCTAGTAGCCATGAGCACACAGCCATGATTCATTACAGTCATTTTTAAGCTTTAAAAACCAAAATTGCAAAAAAGCGTGAAACCAAGGTGTTTTAGGAACTGTGAATAGAAAACAAATATCATAGCTGATATGAACAATGCATCAGTAACTTGGAGGCTAATTTTTTTAAGTCATCCAGAAAACATTGGCAAATTATTATCATGCTTACAAAAAAAGGTTTACTTTGACAATGAACCATCCACAAACAATAAATGTTTTTTAGATAATTAGTTTCCAAGAAAAACAATTCAACTGGCTATAAAATTGTGATAAAGATGCTAAACTAAGAACAATAAACCAAACCTAAGTGCAATAATCTGCTAAAGACTCTGAAGCACACTTTCTCTAGGTACTGTGGGAAAGAGTTTGGAACTCAGGCCAAAAGATAAGGGTGTTTAGAAAGTCAAGAATTTTTCCAGTTAATTGTAATGGGATTTGACTTAAAAGTTTCTCTAGGCCTACTTTATAAATTGGACTACCGAGTGCTGTTTAGCAGAATCATAAGCTAGTATCATACCCTGTCCTCAAAGAAAGTGCTAGCAGGTAAAAGGAAAAGGTGCTGCAGAGCTAAGAAGCCCCCAAAACTCAGGGCTCTGTTGCAGAGGAATCTCTGGGACACAGTAGTATTCATTTTTTGAGTATTTTCTGGCAGTCCAAGGTTTTACTGTTGGTTGATGTTAGCCCAGTAAATTCGAGGGCAAAGTAAAGCCTTGACTTTCTTATCAACTAGTTACTGCATTCTAAGAGTATAATCAGCCTAGCCCATGCTTGTTAAAACATGTTACTCCAGAGGTTCTAGAGTAATTTTTGGAGTCGATTTTAAGGACTAACAACAGGTCTTTTAAAGACATTAAAGTCAATTCAGATTACCTTCACTGCCATTTAAAAGAAAAGAGAAGAAAAAAAATGTATCCTCTCCTTACGATCAGAAGGAAAATAGCTGTGTAGCAGCCAGAAAAAACAAACTGACCCTCTTTCTTCCTGAGGGCTGAGTACTCTGACTCTCCTTTCTGAGAAGCTGCAACTTCTAGTGCTCACCTAATACCACTGTGGGTATCAAAGCAAAATTCCGTATTATGAAAATTAGGAAGGGAGGGGCGTTTAGTGGAAGAAGTGCCAGTATATAACGAGTACATTAATGGTAACTCTAGAAGGAGAAAGGGAAAGCTTAAGAAAAGTGGTAAGCAGCTCATCTGAGGTGTCCCTTGGGCTATAAGTCCTTACTCACTTCTTAAAATCATGATATCCAGCAGTCAGTCAAGACCAAGCTTGCCATTCAGTGTTTCCTGAAAGTCTGAAAGCAGAACACTTATCTCTGGTTTAGTTTTACATGCATGCCTTTCTCTTTTGTCTTCCTGTCTTGCTTCATGTTTTTCGTATTCATGTTTGAATGTTCCATTTTTTTTACCGTGGTTTAATAATCCTTCGAAGCATTTAATTTCCTCTTTACCAATCTAAGCCAAAACACAGACTACGTTCATTTGACTGATGTTTGACCACAAGGATTTTTTTATATCTATCCACACATGCACATGCACAAACACACACGCATGCATGCAGGCACGTGCACACACACACTTTAAAGAAACACCAACCTATTGCAAATCTGAAAACAACCTCCAGAGCATATTCCTCAGAAGCTCGTTCATAGACTTTTTCGATGACAATATGAGGAATATTGCTCATTTTCACCATTATTTAATAGGGAAATATCTAGATCTCTTTCAGAGCAGCATGCAGCAGAGGACTGTGTGTCCCCTTAGAGAACTAGGCTTTCTTTGAGAATCACTGATGATGGAAATTTGTACTTATTTTGTCATGCAAACTATGCAATTTAATGTGTACTCCTCTTAGGAGGTGACACAGAAAAAAGACCTAACAAAAATCTTCTGATCTACTGCCCAAAATGTATTGCATTTAGTTAGTTTATGTATTTTAATGAAAAAGTCTTTAAAAAATGAGCATATTTAAACATAAAACAACCCCCCAAAAATTTAAAATAATTACACTGTAAATGTCAGTCCTTCATAAACGAAGCAATGAAGCATATAAGGCAGCAGAAGGGACCACTGTCACGCAGGTACCCATTTTGTAAAGCTTTCAGCTTTAAAATTGATCATAACATCTTTAAAGGGATATTATCTTTCTGTGGCTGAAGTCCATTTCTTATCTCCTTTGGTTGTTTTAGAGGAAAATCTCAGCTCCCTTAGCATGGTCTCATGGCAATCTTGCAGCAACCAACCTCTACGTGCTTCTTCAGTCCCCATCCTAAGCTAGAGTTATGCAGTTTCCCCATGCACCCACAGTCACACAGGGAGGTGAATGGCTAGAAGGGAAAAGCAGGGCCTGCAAAACCCTGTAAGAGTTTAATTCTTCTGCAGCCATGGTGTTTTCCTTTGTAGTCTGTTGGAGAAATCAGAAAACAGTTGCAGCGCAACAGGGCAGTCATTTGCCCAGGACAAAACTGTCACATTTCACCCGCATACAGAAGGTTTTTCACAAAAAAACCCCACTTTTTTTCCTGAAAGTCTGACAAAAATCTGCATGTTCTGCAGCAAGTCACTTCCTTCTGAGTAGAGTACTCACAAACATTGCTGTTTGTTGCTGATTTTCAAAAGGCTCTCCTGCAGTACAATCAGTCCATGACATGAGGTATTTGCCCCAAGCAGCATGCTGCTCTTTCTCCGAAACCCAAACAGCAAGATACATACGATGCCCTTTCTACATAGTGAGGGAAGGTCACTATGATACAAAAAAAGAAAAATCCAAAAGGAGTACTTCTCCCATATAGCCCACACTCAGTCCCTGATGAGCTTTCCTTAACGTCTTTCCTCAGGGAGCTCCAGCTTGGCTACCCACAAACAGAAATACACAGGAAAGCTTGTGTTTGGCTGAGTGTAACACATCTGCACTCCCTCAGGAACACATTTTAAATGTGCTGCCTTCTAGTCCAAAAATTTATTTGGCAGAATGCTTACTAACCATATTTGTTTTGTGGTTTTGTATCTATCTTTATAAATGATGCAGGGAATAGTGAAGCCCAGACTCAAGCATAATTTAAGAGGATCAGGAAGTGCATATATATGACTTCTGCTTTATATATGGTTGAAGAGTAGTAACTTTTGTCCCCAGCAGCTTCATAAAGATGCTATAGGATCCTGGGAGTGGATTCTGCCTGCTCCTTTCTGACTATCAGGTCAAATCCTAAATGTTACATACAGCTTTACAGGAATTGCATGAAGCTAAGAATATTAAGATGTTGTCCTGGGTTTGGCTGCTTAAAGCATGATAGACGTATTTTTTTCTTCACAAGAACCGCATGTAGTAATATTTTTATGCTATTTTGTTATTGTCTTTATACTCTTCTGGAAATGTCAATATAGTGGAAAAGTGAAAAATTAGTCAGTAATGTTGCATTCTAGATGAATGCATAGAAGAAAATTCAGCTCCCCTTCTTTTCTAAGTATACTTTATGTAGGCAGAAACAGAACAGTCATGGCTTTATAGACATACAAGCAGAAATCACTTTTTGGCTTTGAAATTCTGTTCACTTTGTGCACCCAAGTGAATTTATTGGCAAGAGTCAGAGCATATGGAGAAAGAGACAGGTGTAAATTAGAAACAACTCTGTAGCAGAAGGCTTCTCACACACAGATAAAATCCCACAAATAAACTGGACTTTTGGAAAGATATTTCTAGCCCCATGCTATTCATCAGAGAGAGGGGAGATTTTTCAAAACAGCTGACTTGCAAAGAATGTTACTAACAAACATTTTCTTAACAAAACCACACTTAAGCAAAGACTACCTAAATCCTACATTCCTTAATAAATCCTACCAAACAGTTCTAGTGTCTAAATTAAGGCTTTTATAATTACAAGCAGATTTCACAGGTGAAACACATTTTTTATTTATCCATTTACTCCACCCCTTTGGGCTTAAGAAGATCCTTTCTAAAATGGACACAGGTGCTGCACAGAGATTTGCTCTTCTTGGGGTAGTTTATATGTAGGTGTCAACATAAAGCACTTATGAAATGAGAAGTGATTTTTTTTTTAATTGTGATAGAATTAAGAATATCACTGAAGCTTCTTCTTGTATAACGTTGGCTCCTTCTTTGCTGGTTAAAGGGTCAGTATGTTTGCATAAAGTATTGATCAATGTACAAGGGCGAGATGGAACCTGAGTTGTTGCTTGGGTGGTGCTGGATGAAACAGATTCAAACCACAATCCAGTTGTGGTCTACTTTCTTCAAAGGGCTATACAACAGCTGAGATTATCATAAACTTGGAATAAACCTAGGTTTTATCAGCATATGAAACCTAGGAAACAACAGGTCCTCAATTCAGTTCACTTCTATATGTGTGTGCAGCCCCACTATCCAGGGACAATAGACTCTGATATTTTAATGTGTTTTGCAATCCAGGGCCTGTTTCTTACTGTAGTTATTGTACTGTCTCTTAATTAAGAAGAGGAGTTTGTCAGACAAAACCCTGAAGGTGGAAAGAATGAAGTAGAAAGGCCATTCAAAAGCTTCTAGCATAACTGGTATATGTTTTTAATATTCCTGTCTCTCTGTCAGGTATGATATTAAACATTCCCTGGCTGACACTGAATACAGGAATTTCAGAAACGTAATAAAGCCATAGTTTTGTGGTGAAATCATCCATGGTGTGGGTTGAGGTTTGAAAAATGATGGATTTACCTGTTCCATGGAAAAGCCAAAAAAGTTCTGCTTTATGGATTTTGAGTTGAATATAATATTTTATTGTTCCTACAGTTCTGCTCTGAGGTGCTTTTCTATCAATAAATCCATTTAAACAGTAATTCAGGATGATACAGAACACAACAGAATCTGGATGCTCCAGATTATGCTTTTAAAATGCATGTGCATGTTTGCAGCTGAGTTGCAGAATACATTGCTGTCCTTTAGCTAGTATGCATTTAGCCCATCGGATTACAAAAATCAATTTCTTCACTGTCTTTTCTTGCAGATGTTAGTTATCTCCATAACAAATAGGTATAGGCAAATAATATATTAGAGAGTTCTCTGACTGCTTTCCCTATTGTGGACCGCTAGTCATCACTAGTTTTCTTATGTATAGACAGTGACTGCATGCAGTATCCTAAGTGCAGATACCTTCATGTGTCTTAGGAAAAGCAGTGTCACCCAGTCTTGATAAACTCATATTTATAACTTACAAGTGTTCAGCTACAAAGAGAAATAAGATTTTAAAGATGGGTTGTGGGTTTCTTAAGGAATTTTTGTGTGCAAACATTGCCCAATGAAGAGAGTAAAAAAAACTGTGCTCTCCAAGTCAAGCAGCTAAATGTACCCAATAAACCCTAAATGACGCAAAACACATCTGGCTTCAGGTTTTGCAATGCACTCCATAAATGAATTTTGATTAGTCACAGGTTTGCAAATCTACAAAGTAAACTTGTGTCCAGTGTCTCCTAATGCAGAACCCACTTATGGTATTCTGCTGAAAACCTTGCAAAATTTGTATTTCACCAGCTTTATGAGCTGTTTTGTGGGCCCTTAGATTTTTGGCTTGCTCAACATGAAGCACAAAGCAAAATTCAAAGCCAAAGACTCTATATGGGTAGAAGCAGGAGAAAATGATCATGTGAACAAACTGTAGGTCCACAGCCAAATTTGCATAGGATTACTCCTACCTTCCCTCTCCCCACCCCCCACACTTCCATATCTAAGCAATTAATATTTCAAGCCCGAACACCAGAATCAGGATTTAAAGCATGAGTTCCATTTACTTTCTTATTCAACTGGCACAATTTTAGAAGTTTTTTGGCAAAATTTTGTCTTCTGCAGTGAAGCCATACCTTGAGGCTTTTCTTGTGCTTATGTGGCTCCAGGTAGGTGTTGGACTCTTTTTGGAGAGAATAGCTTTTCTATTCTCTCCAAAAATTAAAAAACAGTCCAATATGGGCTGTAGTGGAGGGAGACAATAAATTACCTTTACAATTTGTAATTTATAATCTTTATATAAAATGGCATAACAAAAGTCTACCTTTTCTTTTACACAATGCACACTTCAGATTTTGGAGTCAAACACGAAAAGTAGTCATGTCTGTGTTTTTTCAAACGCTTCGAGCCAAGCACCCAAAAAGCTGCCTAGATCTGCATCACTGTCACTAGTGTTTCCATTTAATTTGTCATTAAAGGAAACATCTCAATCTGGTACTTTGGTATTGCTCCAAGATTGTCAGAGGCAATTTGGGTCCATATCTGGCAGTAAGGAGGTGATGTCAGTAGACAGGGGTAGAAAATCTTGTGTGGCCAAGGGGTAGCTTTGAGAAAAGGGAAAGCAAGAAGAGGAGGATGTTTGGGAGAAGGTCTCTCCTGCAGAAAACAAATATCCAGTCATTCCCTTGCTAATGCTCAGTAAACAGAGTAAACATTGTGTCTATCAGAGCCAGAACTTCAACATGGCTTTCCTTTTTGCTAGAAGAAAGAGAAGAAAAAGTGCCCATAATGAAATGTGCACCTTGAGTGCAACCAGAATATATAACCAGAGGAACGTGCCGGCATGCAGTCTCTCAAAGGAGGCAGAAAGCTATAGGAATTGTGGGGAACAGAGGACTAAAACCACCCTTTGTTTCATCCTTTACTTCATCTATTCTGGTTTATCTCTCTGAATGGTCTGGAAGAAATGATATGTTTAACCCATTTTGTGACATTTCAAACATATCCCAGATGTCAGCCCTCAGTGTCAGAGTAGGGAAGTCTGTTTGTTTATAGGGAAATGCAAGAGCTGCAATTTATGGTCTGACAAAATCACTTTAATAACTGATTAGTGAGTTAGTGGGTTTCTGGTACTCTGCTTCTACTAACCACTTTTCTGCCATTAATTGTCATGTCTCGTTTTATGACTTCAAAGATACTCAGAACAATGCTAGGAGGCAAATGGACTAAGAACAGCCAATAGAACTGGTTTTTAATTTAAACAAAACAAGAGCAAATACAAGTGCTATTTATCCCAGCTAGAAATTTACCTTTAAAAAAATTAAAATCACCACTAAACTATGCTGTTGTTTCCAGTGTTTGGGCACAACATTAAAAACTCCTTGATTTTTATAAAGGTCAGATTCTTTCACAATTGGAAAACATCTGTCAGAGAAGTTTGGTCAAACCAAACAGGCACTTCCGCAGTTTTTCACTGCACCAGCCAATAAAGCAAAAAATAATAATAAGAGAAAAAAAAAAATATCAAGAAGGAGCAGATGTTGAGCTCATATCTTTGGCTTTTCCAAAGCTACAGAAACAGAATGAGAAGACATAGCTATAACATGCTTGAAATGGATTGAGGAGACTGCAGCTATTTTGCATAACTATTTCATACCCAAGGTCATAAGCTCCTCTCTGGAAATACACTGCACCACAGGTTTTAAGTGGAAAAGAAGGGAATTTGGATGGGAGCTAGAGGCAGGGCTCAGGGATGAAATGATGGAAGAGACAGGGCAAAAGAGCCAATTGGATAACAGGAAGGAGGGGCAATATTCACATGGAATGGCACTGTGTTTCACAGATGAGCAAGGGAGTATAAGCATGACAGCTACATGATGATGGGTTTTGCAAGGCCAGTGGGAAAGCTGGGAGCTACCCCTATGGCTTCGCAGAGATCACACAGTGAAGAACCAGCTGGCAGCTCAGATTTGTGACCAAGCCCCATCACTGTGAGCACCTTCAGTATCATTTCAGAGTCATAGCCTCAGGTTTGACAAGGGTCTTGATAATGTGCTGAGCCTGCAAGGGCTCTATTCTGCTCTACCCTGATCAAAGCAGGGAAAAGATTTGAGTACCTTGCTTATATAGAGGTATAGTCAACTCTGTTGTAATGCAGTCCATGGGGTTCCAGTCGTTCATTTATGACAATGGGAAATTCAGTTTCTCATCCCTGCTTTCTTCCTCTGTCTCACACATGCGGGCTGCCTGCAGCCACTTTGCGTTCGTGGGAAGGTTTGACTGGATCTCCACAGAAGTGCCTAGAGGCTGTCTGAACTCTGGTCCTGGCAGAAGATTTTGTGATGAAAGCCAAGAACTGGAAATGAGGAGACCCCCTGCTGCCAGCAGTGTGCTGTCCTGTGAGCTCAGGCAGCCTGCTTGGGGTTTCACATAAATTCTTCAGAACTGGAATAACTTCACTCCCCTGCCCCTTACGAGTAGCATGATGGGAAATCAGATTGCACAGATGCAGAAGATGTTGAAAGAATGTGCAGATCCATTCTGCCTCACAGCCACAAACCCAAAGACAAGCCTACTTTTGTTTTGGTATCATGAAAGGAAGAAGAAGTTAGCGTTACAGCATTTCACAGGCTGAACTGTGTCACTTGGCTCCAGACACTTTCATTTTCCTGGGAGAAAAACTTTTCTGGGTTATTTGTCCTGTCTAGACAGGCTGCAGAGAGATCTTGTACAGCCGTCTTATCCCAAGAGACAATGGGGGGAAATCTGAAGTTTTGGCTTTGTGTGCAGTGTTTGTCACCTATCTAGAGAAGATGTCGTATCTTCCCTGGGCAAACTGCCTATAGCTATTGGTTTTCCTGTCTTAACTCCTTAAAAAGTCCAATTTCTGGAGAGTAGCAACTGTGCCTTCAAAGTTGTGGAATTTAGGATCAGTACATTTCTCAGTAATTCTGCACGCTTCCCTGCTTCACAGTCAGTTTTCATCATTTTGGATCCTTTGCTTAAAGTAATCATCTCTTTGAAGAAGGCTTGAAGCTGGTACTGAAAACAAGATGATGAAATATATCCTGAGGTGAACAAATATAGAGCAGTCTAGAAATGTGATCATGTCTCTCTGCAAGCCTCTGTTATTTCATTCACCCAGACTACCCATATTTGCCATTACCTTTTCCCCAGTTTTGCTTTGGATAGAGATTTTTCCTGTGATGAAATATTTCCCCTAATTCAGCAACAAATTATCTTGCTAGATAAGAATTATGCAGCTACATAAAGTGAGCCGTATTCTTTGCCTGCACCTGATGGCAAAAAATCAAAATCAAAAAATATATACAATGGTTTTGTGAAGAACCCTGTCAGCACTTGCTAATTAGAAACCAAAAACTTGGTTGAAACATGGGACAACGAGAGGACTAATTAAAACTATTGGGAAGGAGTTATTAGCATCCATGCGTATTTCTAATCACTTGGTGGTATGATTTCTTGCAGTTGAAAAAGAAATGTGACAGGTTGCGTTAAGCAAAGTATTGAAACATTAACTGAATTTTCTCCTTTTTCAGCAAAATTCTTAAGCAGGTATTTACTTTTAAAACATCCTCCCCTCCAGTGGCACAGGGGGATGGGGAATAGGTGTTGTGGTCAGTTCATCACACTTTGTCTCTGCTGCTAGTTCTTCTTTGGGGTACTTCTGGTACTCTGCGGGTACTTCTTCTTTGTACTCCTCACACCCTTCCCCTGCTCCAGTTAGGGTCCACTCAACAGGAGACAGTCCTCCATGAGCTTCTGCGATGTGATTTCTTCCCACAGGATACAGTTCTTCATAAAGCACTTCAGCATGGGTCCTTGTGGGGTCACATGTCCTGCCAGGAGCCTGTTTCAGTGCAGGCTTCCTACAGGGTCACAGCCTCCTTCGGGCATTCCCCTGCTCCAGTCTGGGGTCCTCCATGGGCCGCAAGTGAATCTGCTCCACTGTGGGCTTCCATGTGCTGCAGCTTACCTCATCATAGTCTGCACCATGGGCTGCAGGGGAATCTATGGAGTACCTCCTCCTTCTCCTTCCTCATTGACATTGGTGTCTGCAAACCTGTTTCTTTCACATTCTCACTCTCCTGTTCAGCTGCAATTGCTGTTGAACCGTAACTTTTTCTCTTCTTAAAATTGTCATCCCAGAGATGTTACCACCATCGCTGACAGGATCAGCCTTTTTTCAAGCCATCTGGCATTGGTTCCATAGGACATAGAGAAAACTTCTAGCAGCTTCTCACAGAAGCCATCCTGTAGTCCCCACCATTACCAAAACCTTGCCACACACGCCCTGGTATATCCAAGTTAATTGCGCGTCACCTTGGTTTGGTGAATGGACTGTCCCTGAGGTTCAAGGATAAAAGCAAATACTGTGTGCTAGTAGCTATCTGCATCATCGTGGTGGTGGTGAGAGTGTAAAAGCATTTGCAGCCATGTCATAGCAGTGCCAGATGGATAGTTTGTGGTATGTTGTAAACAGCAAGGTGGATAAAAGCTTTAAAACCCCACCATAACCAAAGTCTGATCTAGCCTAACATTCTCCCTCCAGCAGTGTCCAGTGCCAGATGTTGAGGAAGAAGGCATATATCTCGTAATACTTTCCTAACATCTAATGATAAGCAGACCAGTCATTTCCTGGGCCTTCATAATCAGTAGCCCCTGATGGATTTTTCCTCGAATTTGTGTGATTCTTTCTTGAAACCCTACATACTTAACATGCACACTTAACATCCACCCCTGTGGAGCATCCCAGCTTATAAGCACACTCAGTGCAGAGGTATTTTGTTGTTTTTTTTTCCTGCTTTCATTTCATTTGATGTTCCCTGGTCCCTGCTAGAGGAAATGGTAAATACTCTTTCCCTTTTATTTTTTTTCCACTGCACTGATTACTTTATTAGAAACTACCAACAATCTCAATCATCTTTCCCATAGAGATCTAGTCTATTCAATTGTTCATTGAATAAAAACATTTGATCATTCTTGCTATTTTTTTCTTTGCCTTTTCCATTTCTTCTATGTCTTTGAGAGACCAGACTGTATTCAAGTTGTGAGAAAATAGAGGTTATATAGTGGCATATGGACAATTTCTGCTGTGTTATTTATTCTTTCCCAAATAATTCCTGGCATTTGATTTGCCATTTTGACCCATATAGAACAGTGGTTGACTTTATTAAAGAATCTGTCTATCTATTTATCTATGTATTTTCTGTGAAAAGAAAAATCATATTTCCATCTGGAAACAGCCACACAAGAGGTGCTCACAATGTAAGTAAAACTGGAACTTTTTTTCTCCAACATGTCCCAGTTTACAGATATCCACACCGAATTTCATCTGCCATTTTCTTGCTTTTTAGTGCTGTGAGGTCTTCCTGTAGTTCTCTTCAATCAGACCTTTTATCTCCCAAATTTCTTTTCTATTAGGCTAGTTACCTCCTAAATTGCTCATAATAATCAGCACATTATAATATCTTCCACTCACTTTTCTGGATCAGAAATTGTTTTGGGGTCCCTTGATAAACTCCTTCCACTATGAAAAGTGACTATTAGTTCCTGTCACGTACTTCTATCACTTTTTTAAGTCTATGTAAGGCTTATCCGTCTTATCCTAAGGCTGCTTAGTTTCATGAACGACCTGCACTAAGGGACAATGCTGCTGCTGATGCCAGGTCAGGAGCTGTGCATTCTCCTTGAATCTCTGCCTCATGAAACAAGCAACAGCCAACTTGGATGAGGCTTTGAACAACCTGGTCTAGTAGAAGATGTCCCTGCCAATGGCAGGGGGTTGGAACTAGATGATCTTTAATGTTCCTTCCAACTCAAACCGTTCTATGATTCTATAATACCAATCCCCTTGGTGATAGCTCAGATTTGGCTGCAAGTATCAGGACCCTGTTAACATCCTCATAGCAGCTCTGGCTCAAGAGCACTGATGGGGAGATGCCTGTGCCCTCTGTCCCTGACAGAAAATGTTCCCTTCAGTCCCAGATGCAGTGGGAGAAGCAGCAACTCCAGCAGGTGTAGCTAGGCCCACTCAACACCCCACAAGGTTTCTCACAGGGAGTTTTTCTTGGTTTATTACAGCTCTCTGAACCCTCCCTGTTATCTGTCAGTCAAACTCCTGAGGTATCTCTATCATTCACACTCTCCTTCCACCTTTAACTTCTTGCAATTTACATGTTCATTAACTTAACGCACAGTGTAGGTCCTGTTCCAAGTACTCAGCATAGTGATAGGGCAGTTGTTCCCTCTCCCTGGGCTGTGTGAGCACTCGAAGAATTTTTAACCCACAGGGCAATTGCTTGTGGCAAATTTAGCATATTTGGACAAGTGTTAACTGGAATAACAGTGTCATCTCTCTGCCAATTCATTGAAACATGGTTGGGCCAAAAAACTAAGGGCACACTTCATTGCAGAGAGCCCAGAGGCTTTATATTCAGCAAAAGTGTTTTAAAATTAGGGTTAGAGATATGTATTGCCTAGTTCTTGAGAATATTTACATGTCATTGAATTGTTATTATTATTATTACATGTATTTGAATTATTTGATTGGTTTATTGAAAAGCTTTTAGCCGTAGAATGGTTTGCCTTAAAGTTAGGCTCTCAACTAGCTCTCTGCTTTCTTTCTTCTGTGTCACAACAGAAACTACCACTGACACAGATTAGTAACTTATACCACCTGAAATACAGAAATAAGTTTTACATGTTTTCAACCTGGCTGTTCTGAGGATAACATCATCTAAAGTAAAGTTTTAATTAAAATAAGGGAAAAGGAGCATGAGAGCAGGGAGTTAGGCCAGTCACTTCTCTGATATTTTGTTCCAGTTCTGAAATAAAAATGCCACAATCCATTTAAGACACTAGTCAGAAATTGAAGTTGAGGAAACCTAAGCTGACATAATTAGACTTATTTTTAGCCATCATGACCAGACTAACACTATCTGTACCTGACTAAAAAATAAAAGCTCCTGAAATCTCTTTGATACCAGCAGACCTGTCTCCACTGTTACATTTCCACCACTTTTTGCCTACATATTTATTAACATGTTACAAAGTATTTGAAGTCTTTACCACTTTCAGGGACAAATACAGCACTGGTAAAGTGATCCCCTATTATTCTATCTTCTCCCGCAGCAGAAAAACAGAGTAGTAAATATATTTTTTTGTGAGGAAGCATCATTCACATGCAAAAACAAGAGAAAACATCATGCTGCTTTCTTCCAGAAGAGCTTCTCCTTGTGGGACTGACAGGGAGACCCTCCACTCCGTGTATCATGGTCCTTATGTTTCCTTCAGTGTTTCCATTTGCTACAAGCTGTCTGTTAATAGAGTGGGACAAAGAAGAGGAATTAGCTCTGCACTAGCTCTTTGGGTTACTAATTATGAAGGTCTTCCCTTTGCATTTTGGCTGGCTGTTTAGGAAATCTCCCTCTGAAAGCTGAAAGTATCTTGAAACCAGCATATCCTTCACAAGGGATTCTGTTGTTATTTCCCTCTGACACATGGCTGCAAAAAGGTCTCCATTTGGTTATGGTTTTCATACAACATGACAGGTCCCAGTAGGTCCCAGCTCAAACCGAGAATTTCCCCTCCACTCCTTCACATTTAGCTGTACTGAAGCAACTGTTCAGACTAGGAGATGACGACATGACACCTGTGAAAATATAAGTACCATGATGTCATCACAAATCTGCAGGATTTCATTTTTTATTACGGTGTCTTTATTTCACACCAAATATTGCCCACAGGACAATCCTGAGACTGTGTGTGTTGGGGCAGTAAGAAGCTCAGCCCAAAACCCTGCCCGTGGGACCGTTGTGTGCAATTGCTATACTACCCCATGGTCTCCGAAGTCCAGTTTCCTGTTAAGTTCAGTAGACCTTGGATGTGGTCCCACATGCAAGACTAGAACAATATCTTGTACATACACTACATTTTCTCCCCTATTCAGAGGTTTTGCCAACCTTCAAATGGCTGCAGGCAGCTCTTGGGCCAAGGCAGTCAGGACTCCAGAACAGTGCCTGTTTTCTTTTGCCTGTCAAAAATAGGTTCCAAACCCCAGATATGAGCTTCACTTAGTCTATGAAATTTTTCCTGCCCTATGGAAATCACCTGGAGACCTGGGAACCACACTTAAGGTTCCTCCTTCACTGACTCTCAAACCCAGGCTCCAAGCATCGCAGCAGAAACTAGAGGCATTCAGAGCCAGGATTTCAAAGGGCGAGGGCTGTGTTTGTGCTCACAATATTTGAATGTACACTCATTGCATGCTTAATCCCCCTCACGTGCAGGAGAAAAGGGATGGATTTGCATTTGTAAGATAGCCTTGGCGTGCCCCAAAGCTCGCTTGGCTGAGGCTGCCATCTCTGACTTTGTGTGCTCCTGTGGTTTGCATTTGTCCATTTTGCTGACAGTGTGGGGGAGTATGCGGCCCCAGGAGGGATAAATTAGACTTTAATCTTTGACAGGCTGCCCTCATGCTTTTTCTAGCCATCTGGACACTTCCTACTCTGGCATTGCCCTGCACCACGGCTTCTGCCAAGGTTTGAGTGTTTTCAGCCATGCCTGATACTCCGGTAAGACTCCGTTTCTCTGGTCCCACTTGTAGCCTGGAAGGTGGCTCAGTCTTTCCTCCCTCTCACTTCAAGGACCTGAGACTGATAGAGCGTGCGAGAAGAAAATCTGCCCTGATCACAGGCACAAAGGGTTCAATTTTCTGTAGGTATAGGTTGAATAAATGATATCATACCTTGGGGCTTTTTTAAGCATGAGACTGGCTCAGACTCTGTCACCACAGAAGTGAACTACTCTGATGAATAAATGAGCTCACAAAAGAAGTAATTAGCGCAAGAGGGTGGAAGGAGAAGATAGTTTGCTCAAACTGTTGGTGTTGTCTTTACCTGGGACAATTCAACTGACTTTATGCCCTTTGTGGTTTCATACTGTGTGGCTTCCATGTAAATCTTTCTGCTTCATTCGCTGCAGATACGTTCATACACTGTTTCATGAGTCCCCTGCTCTTTTCTCAGCAAAGACAGGTTGTGTGTCAGCCCCATTTCATTCTGCTGCCAGTGAACTCTGAAAAGATTAGCAAAGCCTACAAACCCATCATTGGTTGCATTAGCCCACAGGGAGGGATGTTGCAATGAGTGATATCTGATGATGGAAGATATTTATCTCCATGGCACCGTGAAGTTTACAAATACACCAACTGTAGCACAATTGCCCTTTTAATTTTTCTGGCTAAGCAAGTGTACTGTCCTTTGAGGATAACTGATAGACTGTCAGACTTGTGGTCTTTAAAGGGTTAAAAAGGCCAGAGGCAGTGTGAGAAAGCTGCTTTTTTTCACAACATTTCTAACAAGCTGAACAAAATCCAGGCCTGGTTTAATGAGCACATATTTTATACAAATAAGCTCAAACGAGCTTACCCATCTCTAATTAAACTAAAAAGGAAGCATTTGTCCTAATTGGACTGCATAACTGAAGAATTAATTGTGTGGCTGCTTAGAATTGCAATCTTATGGCCCAATTCACAGAAAATACCTTGACGGTAGGACATATGCAAGTTCGCTCATGTCTTTTTACCAACACACAAACCCATGTGTGATTTTGATGCTTTGGTTTTGGTTGGTTTGGGTTTTTTTTAACTGTTAATGCAGACATACACAGAGGTTAAGTACAGTATTTCAATATTCTAATTAGGCCATGAGAGTGTAGTTCTCCATCACTGTAATTAGGTACTCAGTTAATTTCTACAGTGAAAATGCTGTGCTAACTTATTTACAAATATCAAAAGGGTGACTATTCCTTCAACTTAGCTAGATCTGCAGAAACGGTCATGGGAATTCATATTTCCTTCCAGTAAGGCCTGGCACTGTGCATGGAATTGCAAGAAGCTTAGGAGCTGCTGGAATAACATCTGCTGTGTTCAGAGAGTGCTCATTAAAACAGAGCAGGAACATTGCTAAATACCTGCTCTCCGTGAATCTTGCAATTCTCTCCTGCTCCATTTACCAACCGGAGCAAGTTTCAACGACTGACCATGCTGTACAGCCAACTCTGCTCTTAGAGGGGAGTGACATGCACCCGCCCCAAGCACTGCCAGCAGGACTGTCAGTGCAGCTCTCAGTCCAGGATCTCACCGATGATACATGAGACATCACGCTGCACAGCTGTCAGACACAAGCAACGACATGTGGCAGGTTGGCAGTCACAGGAATCTCACTTTGGCTCGTAAACTAAATACCTTCTATAGGACATCCACCTGAAACCTTGCTTCTTTCTGGCCAGGCTCCTGTGACTTCAGTTTAGTTATTCTAAAGTAGTGTTTTCAAAGTAGCATAAGTGATTAAGGTGTGTGGCTGTGTTTCGAACTTTGCTTTGAACAAGATGTTGAATTTCTTCAAAAGGCCATGAAATTACTAGACACTATAGAGAAACAGTAGTTGTGAAAACACCACTTTTAATGTTTTTTATTCTCTAGCAATAGCAACAACTTAGGGATAAAGTCAATTTTGTCTTGACAAGGACTGAGTATAATAGTCATCAAGACTTAAAGATTTGGCTACAAAAGCATGTAGACAATGGAGAATAAACTATGAAGCATCGAGTGATGAGTTTCGCAGTTCCCTTCTGATTGTTCTGCTTCAAAGAGAATGCTGTTGTTCTGCAACATAAGCAGTAAATATGTGTTATATTAACTGCTCAACTTTTGATTCCATTTGATCTTTCAACACATAGGAAGTTTATTTGTTAGACTCATTTCTTCTTCCTGTGTCAGGTTTTCATTTAAAAGTTCCAAAAGCACCTATCTGTCCTTTCCTTATTTAGAACTTTTTATTTCTTGAATCATGCCTGTTTTCAGAAAACCAGAGGATCTTCCTAAATTAGACCCAGTAAATAGAAACATAGACCTGACTATGACACAAGACAGAATTAAAGTCCTTCAGAAAAAAACAATTGTATCATACACTCAGTGCTGCAAATCTGGGCAGACCAAATTTAGCCTGGAAGTGCATAGAAGCTAGTAGAATTTGTCCTTCTTGCTGCAAAGCAAACCCTCACGTTCAATCAAAAGTTGTATCAGATATGTCCAAGGTATGTGTGCATTTTTCCACATGTCCTAAATTAAAGTGAAGGAATGTGAACCAAAGGCACTAGAACAAGAGCTATAAGCATACTTCTTGTGGGCAAAGTTCTGCTCTTAGCACTGTAGGGTGCCACCAAGACTTTCTGCCTTCTTAGGTCTATGCTGAGAAGAGGGCTCAGCCCACAGTAGCCATGCATCTTGTGGTTGGGTTTCCCTAGCTGGGACCTGACTTGTAAAACCTGCCACCAAGAACGTTTGTCGTGATGCTGGGATATAGCCAGAGGCAGAAGCCTGTCCACTTCTCATTTATAGGGAGTCTTTATAATAAACCTCCAATGAGTGTATGAAATGACAGTCATTCCTCAGCTTTAGCAACTAAATTTTGAAGTTCAATCCGCTCAGCTAAGGCTCTATGATCTTTAATGAGCTGCTGATAACCTATCACTTCCACTGGTATTTTAGAGGGAAACAAAACAGATTTTGACCCTCCTTGCTTCTTTATGGCTCAGTTGTAGATTCATGACCAGGATTTTAAATAGATGCAAGAAGAGAGTTGAATGCAGCTCCCTGTTGCAGGTAAAATGATACAAAACACCAAATCTGCTTTCCAGGATTTTTTTTTTCACAAATCAAATTCTGAAACAGCTGAGTAAAACCCATGTTCTGGGAGGACGTGTGGACAGTGCTGTCAAGGGCCTGTGGAGGATTATGGCATTGTTTTTGATCTCTGCAACTGCCAGTGGTACGTGGCCAGAATAATGGAAAAAAAAGTCACCATGTAAAGTATCAACTGAAACACGAGCTTTTCCATCTTGTATAAAAGAGCTCAATGGTTACAGTCCAGTCAGTAACTTAAATGAAGACTGTACTTCTTCTTCGGTCTTCTGTGGGAAATAGGTTGTACTGCCAAAACCTTGACTCATAATTTGGTGCAGTTGGCCAGTCTGCTGCAAGGAGAGGAGCCTGGAGCGGTCCAGTGACCAGATTGACTCACAGTGATAGGGAAGAAAATTGCTGTCTTGGGAAAAGTCTGGTCTTTGCCTGGCAGCTTGTTCGTACTATCTAAGTCCTGTCAGTAGAGGAAATAATTCTTTACTGAGTTTAAGAGAATATATGTTAAGAACTGTGTTTATCCATGGGAGAGTTTCATTGCAGTACTAGGTACTAGGCCAAGGGGTACTTCTTGGCCTCCACTTTTCAAGAATACGACATCCTCAGGCAATCATCAGTGTTTTTAATTTAGTTTCTTGAAATTATTGTGCAGTATTACTCATTGCTTTCCCAATGCAGTCTGTATATCTTGGCCTGTAGTCCATCTATCTCACCACAGGAATGAAGAGTTAAAATCTGCCATCACTCATACTGGTGTAAATGCTGAGAAAGTACTTCAGGCCAATGGAGTCATACTGGATTTATGCAGATGTAAGTGACAGCAGAATTATTAAATGTCTGTTTAATACCAGCAAAATTCTATGTTATTTTAGGATTCGGGCTCCAGTTCTCAATTCTTTGCATTGGACAAGTTAAAACAACATTTGACACATTCCTGAACAGCAGGGTATAATTTATTACAATCCAATTACAAAAGCATCACAAGAGAAAGGAATCAATTAGTTAGACTAGGAGGGCATAAAGAGCCACTGATAAGATACACAGAGCAAAAAGCAAAAAAAACTCCCAGGGTCAAATACAGGAAGGTCTTGCCACTTCATGAAACTCGTCCTTCTTTTTCAGTTGACAATTGTTCATAAATCCAGCAGTACTGAACAAGCACCTGCCTCTCTCCAAGTCTTGGGACAGAGGCAATGTGTGCCGACTCTCTAAGGCTGCCTGAAGGTAGAGCAGGCCCAGACTATTTTTAGAGTGGTATATTGATACTGATTTATGTCTAGTATGACAGATACAGCAGAGAAGACAGACTTCTTGTTAAAAGGAGGCTCCTATGGAACAGCAAGTTCTGTGTAACCATCTCCTGCAAGAGACCTTGGGGATACAGTGTGTGCAATCAAAATGCAGCTGCAGGCAACATGTGTAATCAGTGAAGACATGTTGAGCATGGGCCAATCTCAGGAAAGCTGTAGGTGATATATTCTCTGCATATAGATGAGGTCTGCCAGTGATAACTTGTGCCTTGAACTTATTTCCTGTTAAGAAATTGTATGCTCAGACATTGTTCAGAAATCACAGGTTATTCTTGGAATAGCACCCTCCTTCTCATGAAGAGCCACTTAAAATTATGGTTGTGGGGACACAACCACCCCAAAAAGAAATCTTCACATGGTTTGTTCTTTTCAGCAACAATGCAAACATGAGTTCACCATGTAAGACTTTCTGGAGCTAAAGTAAATCATCCTCGCTGTTCTGAAAGCGTTACGACTGTGCCTTTCTCTCACCAGTGGAGCATTGCCTGTGTCATTCTGGAAAATCAGATCTTCCCAGTTTGGTGCTGCAGCTAGCACATAAAACCTGGAAATGAGGCATCATCTCATTATGTGCATCATCTCATCCACACACCTTGGAAAGACTCTGAGGTGGCTCAGAAAGCTGTCAGCCTGTCCTCTAACACACACTGTAAATGTTGTTTCTCATCCCTTGCACCTCCCTGTTTTCACTCGTGTGCATCAGTACAATATTGCCAAACATCAAAATATTCTGCAGCTTTAAGTAAAAGAGACAAAGTCTCCAATTGTTTAGCTTAACGGCATGAGGCCGTTGCTCAGTTGGCTGTTGCCAACTTGCCTCCTTTGCTGTGATAAAGTTAGCAAGAAATATCTTGCAACAACATGTCAACAGTGCAGCCTTTTTTCTATGGAGTCTAATTTGAAAGTTTTTGGTTTGTTGATGTCCCAGTCACAGAAAACCTTCATATCAAATCTTGTCCTTGGCTAGTGTTTCAGACTGCACTATTGGAAAAAGGTGTTATACAAGCCAAAAAAAAGAGACCAAAATGAAAGGAAATGGGATACAGCCAGATATATCAAGAAAAGAAAGAAAACATCAGTAGAAGTTTGACTTCTTGTTGAGATAAAGTTTAAAATTACTTTCAACTTTTAAATAGTATCTTTCATTGACTTAACTGTGAAACACTCAAAACCACCTATACACGCTTTAAAATATTTTTGGGGGTAGTGGCAGAAAAATTAAAGCTGTTCATTTTTAATTTTTCCAAAAGTTTCTACGTTTGTCTTGCACTGAAACTTGGTGCATTCATTAAGTAGTAGCAGCCTGAAGGTGCCTTCAGATTGTGACACTGGGTTTTTAAGATCTTAATTAGGAGGAACAAATTTGACACTTTCCTACCTGCAGTTTAGAAGGCATTTTTTGTGAATCCATTGTTATATCAAGAATCAAGCATGATAATAAAAGCAGAACTGAGATAATGATTTTACTTCATCTCAGCTTCAGCAAGATATTGCAGTGATGCTTTTTCTTGCCTGCTCTGTCTTCTTTGCTTCCAACCATATCACCCTTCTCCTGTTTCTCCTTATGCTCCTCTTCATGTTCTTTTCATTGCTATGTACCCTCTTACTTCCTTCTCTTTTTGGAAAAAAAAATAAATAATAATAATAATAATAATAATAATAATAATAATAATAATAATAATAATAATAAAGAATTCTTATTCTTCCATGATGTGTTTTCTCCTTTGGTCTTTAGTTGTTCTATTATCTACCAAAATTTAACAACTTGCTATTTGTAAAAGATTGCCAGCTGAACAGGCAGATACGTATGCCCTTGGCTCCTGCCTCTTTCTGCTTGTCATGGGAGAAGAGCTGAAGTGGAAGAGACAGCGGCTACAGGGGTATGCCCTATGGGTCATGTAGCTTCCTTTGCATCTTGCAAAACAAATGCCAGCTAATGAAAGACCTCAAGCAGGTAGGGTAACGTTGCACTCTGCCACCATGATCTCTGGGAAAAGAGTCCTACACTGACAGAGCTTCCAGTGAAATTACTCAGGGAGGACTCCTACCTTTGGTGGGGTGTTGACACTTTTACACTTTGTGAAGCTCATGGCAGGAAGTAGGGACACCAACACCAGGAATGCCAGCTCATATCCTCAGTTTTCTCCTTAGGCTTTCCTGTGCTTTTACTAGAGCCTGACTCAGGAATGATCCATTTGATAGGTAGCCCTAAAGCTAGAATCCCATGGAAATGCCACATATCTGATTGGCTGTCCTGCTTGCTTGTATAAGCAGATTTTTAACAGTAATGCTTTCTGTCCCAAGGCAGTCACCGCTTATCCTGAAAAACATGGCCATACAAGCCTGATATGGCTTCTGGATGAGAATGAGGAGGGTCATATTTCTTTCAGCCTTATTCCTCATGAGGGTGCTTGTTATGGCAGGTATTCACAGGAATGCCACAATGGTCTACCTAGCCCATTCCTCCATCTCTTGACTGACCAATTAGCATTGAGTAAGAAGAAACAGTAAGGACAAGGCAAGCACCTGCAGTTCACTGTGGTGCCTGCCAACCAAACCCTATTCTTCCACACAATGGAGTTGATTCACTGGACTTCAGCCGCAAGAGTTAAGATTATTCTATGTGAGTGCTGTATCAGGTTAGCTGTGTGCCTTTGTGGAGACACAAACCCTCAGTGAAAATGGAACAGTAGTGAACATATTTCAACAAGTTACAATTTAGATGTTGACAGTGTAATTGTTCTTTGAAAGATTGAAAGTATATCCTTAAATTCAGCAACGTCAAACAAAGAAAAGCACAAATCCTTTGATGCTTAATGACGTGGGCCAAATGTAGTTTTCACCAAATTTTTTATTAACTTTACTGTCCTCAGTAGATTTATACAAATATGACTGAAAACAAAACTGTCTCTCAGATGCTGATCTGTGATAAAACTCTAGTCAATGTGCACTGACGTTGACAGCGCATATGCTGGTTGATATCTTTTCTTCAATGTATCTGGTTATAGAAATATTTTACCTATTGATTCTTTTAGAGATCAAATATTCTTGTGATTATTTTTCAAAGCCTTGGGTAGTTCTGGTAAATCAAAATTCAAGCAGAAGCTTTACAGGGAAATATCAACATTAGTATCCTTCATCTTTGCTCACCAGTCCTGTTAACATCAATATTACCTCCATCTACAGAGTGATTTTAGATGACAGCTCAAGGAATAACCCAGGTGAGGACAGATTATAGAAAGTTGGAAGGAACACACTGCAGCCTGTAGTGAGGTTTTTTTGTTGTTGTTGTTGTTTTCTCTTTGCTCTCTGAAATGCTTTGGAGAGGATCTGAAATAATTAAGACGAATACAGCATTCCTAAAAAGGCTTTAACGTTTGTGGGGATAGTTGTTTCTTCTCAGGAGACTGCTACCTGTGTCACAGGTTTGCTGGAGTCCTGTCAGTGTAAGTTGACTTGTACAGGCTGAAACAGTATTTATGCTGGTGGTAGTCATCTGCTTCAGTAATTTTTTCTCCAAGCGAAGGAGCTTAAAAAGACAATGGAGTGGCATGAATGTCTGGTAGTTCATCCAGTGATGTTTCATTGTATATTCTGTCAGAGACAAAAAGGGATGAATGGGAGGAATTGTTAACGCTGCATACTTTCAGGCAACCAATAAATGAGTCAATTAACTGGTTGTGCCTGAAGTAATTTCTCTAGAAGGTTTAGTTGCCAAAGTTTATAGTGATCACAGAATGTAAGGAACAAAACCAAGCAGAATAATTATGTTGTAACTCACAGAAAACATGGACCTGATTTGTCATATACATATATTTGCAAATGCATTGGGAGCTGTTTTCCATTTTGAAACATTTGTAACGCAGAATATGCATTTTGAACAATACCAATGCTGATTTCTCATTAAATTTTGTTTCTGATATTGAGGCTTTCTGGGCTGACTATTAGCAGCCAGGATGAGCTGACATACTGAGGTCTCCTGTGTTGAATTACAATTGAGTTGAATGTTTGCTATGAGTTTTCTCCAGTGGGGATGTCATTGTGCCATTAGCTCACATATGTGCCTTTAGCTGTGATGTACGCAGAAGGTAGAGTCTGGTGTAGACATCATTACAGGGCCATTAAAATTTAGACAGATCTTAGCAATATAAAGGACGGCGCTGCTCAGCTGGATTTTGCCTTGCTCTGAATGACTTCCAGAGCAACACTGAGGACCAATGCTTTTTCAATCCCAGGCAGAAATGTTTGCTTCCTGGAAGAACAGCATACTGGAACTGCCATGACAATGCCATAAATAATAAAGAAATGTCACTATGCACATTCACCATAATGAGAGTGGCTTAACCATGAGGTGTGCTAAAAATATGTCCCATTAGCCAGTGATAAACGTTGAAACAAGAGGTTTATCAGTGAAAGAGATCAAGGGATTTTTTTCTCTCTGCATAGTTTTCCTCATCTAGGCACACTGTCTCTTCATAGCTGTAGCAAAGAAAGAAGATAATGGAATTTTGTCAACAGCTTGAACTCACAGACTTGTCAAAGCTAGAAGAGTCAAATACAGGCTGGCCTACACTGACCTCTTATGAAACACATGCCAGAGGAAGGCAGACAGGAACTATAGGCTACAGCTCCTTTCGCACCCTTAGAACAGCTAATACAGTGGCTTTACTCTGCTGTAAGCATAACAGAAAATTATTTTCCATTACTCTGTAAATGGAAAACCACACCTGTCTCCAGTGGTCTACTTCTGTAATCCAAACAACTATTTTCGAGGAGCAACTACAGATAAAATTGTACTGAAGATCAAATATGTATATGCATATATTATATTTAGTAAGGAAATAATCCCCTCCCACATCACCAGGGCATGGAGTGATTGCCTTATGGACAATGGGATTAATAAAAAGCAGCTCATTGAAAAGCAGCTCATTGCACAGTTGTTTAAATCCCAGTGGCACTGTCAGAGAAGGAGCTCTGCCTTCCAGGTGTATGGCACCTCTGTACCTTGGGGGTCAAGGTACACATGTGCCATCCCAATTTCTGATTCCCCAGACTAATCAGAAGAGTAAATTCAGTCTTAGGCCAGAACAGTAAATTTATACAGTACCTCCCAGCAGAAAACAGGACTTTGGCAGACATTACTGCCTGAAGATCCTGGCTGAAACAAAGGCTAACATCAACACATTAATCGATTAACCAACATTTTTACAATTCACCTTCTTTCACAAACTACGTATCTTCTACCCATATCCCTCATTTGCTTAGCTTTGGCTATCCTTGGCTGCATTTTTTTACTCCTGTGAGTACATAACCTCCTGTCTTTCCCTCACAATTTGTTTCCAAGCAAGCAGAAAAACCTCATCTTTCATTTTTGACCATGGCTGCTCCTACTGAGTTGCTGCTGCCCCCAATGTTTCTGCTGTTAATAGCTACAACTTTGATTTAGCAATGGTGATAAGCCACAGGATTTACGCTTTGATAGATCTTATATTGGTTAGGTTGTAATGTTTAGGATCAGGGTAGATCTCCAGCCAACCCCTCAGACTGTAATTAATTTGAGCTCTAGAAAGGCCTGGGAAGGACTCTGTGGCTGTTTCAGGCTCACCAGTCTCTGTAGTAAGGAGGACCCTAGGGACATATCAATGAATCTAGAGTACTTCGGGGTTCCTTTGTTAATAAAATCTAAAATAAAATATCAGTTATTGTCATTATAATTATACAGTTACACAAGTTAATTCAATCTGATTAGAAACAGCCCTGTGAAGAAACCACATGTTTTACCTCTTTTTAAATGCTTACAGTATAACCACTTCTCAAAGTTCCTATATGGGGAGAAAAAAAAAAAAAAAGAAAAATAAAAGGCTAGAACCAAAGAAAAACACTGATTCAGGCCTTCAACTTGCTCCTCTGGGTGATGTGGGGAAACAATGACGAGAGAGACAAGGGTCTTGCTTCTCACCTTTTCCCCATTTATTAAACTCAAATATTTCTAGTTACAAGGGGGACTAAATAAAAACCAGGCACATATTATCTGTGGTTTTTTTACATTAGATCAGCTGAAAACTGTCCTCCTTTACTAGGAAGTGTCTGTATTTGCCAACAATTCTTTCTGTCTGACTCATTTCCTTATTACCTCTCTCCCCTCCTCTGTTTTCCCTTAAGGGATTGACTTTCCCCCACCTCAAACAAAAATAATTTCTTTGGCATATGAAGGTCAAGGACGGATTTCCTAATGTCTGCCTGCCTGCCTGCCTATCCCTCTCTCTCCTGTGTCTCCTATCTGTCTACTTTTCTAAGGCCTCTATTCTTGTAGGTTCCTGGAGCACATATAACAGGCTTTGCTCCATAGTAGTGCACCTCTTTCATTTAAAGAGGATGAACCCAGATGTGCTATGTAAGATTTCCAGTTAGTGTGACCAAGAAACCTGCCTGCACTCGCAAACTTGACTGAGTAGTCATACAGTAACACAAAGCAATGCACATAACAGTAGGAAGGATTTGTTTGAAGACCATTCTCAGCTCTCAAATTGAATATCAAAGCAGTCTTCCTCCTGGTGAATATTTTGAAGGTGCAAAAGTGGCTTCAGTGGGCTATTTTGTCTCAGCTCCAGCAACACAGCATGATGAAGAGAAAGGTAGCATGTGCATTGCTCTCTATTTTGATGGTGCCCAACTGGAATGCAGGATGATCTTTATGCATTAAGTGGTTCTGAAAGAACTTAGTACTGCCCTTTTACAGCCTCTTTTTTTTTTTTTCTTTTTTCTTTTTTCTTTTTTTTTTTTTTAAATTTCCACAGGAAACAAATACAGACCATCTGAGATACAGAAGGTAAAGAACAGTAGAAAAACAGCTGCAACATATGTAGGGTAGGCAAGAATGTTTTCTGCTTTATGTTTTTATGATTTAACCAGCAAGAGAGTAAAGGGCGGAACACAAGAGCTGCACCCTTACTGCTAGCTAAAGAAATAGATGCCAATGTAATTAATCAATCCAGAACAGGGAAAAGCCATGAGCAATGCTTTTTGAGCAAACAAGAAACATTTCATTTCAAATCCCATTACTCAGTAGTGGCTTTTTTTTTTCCACTCTGACAGAACACTCTCTTTCTCCATGTTTTCACCCATTTACATTTGCATTTACTAAATAATACACAGATAAGTTATTCATTCTGCAACTTTCAGAATGTTTTATCTGGCACTGTGTGTCATCACAGAGATAATTTTGGTACATAAATCCTTTGATCAGGCTGAGGCTGAAAGCAACACAGTTGCAGAGCAAAGGACTGACCACAAATGACCTCTGGAATTGTTTCATCCTATAACAGACCACTAGGCTAAGAACATCTCTCATCTTTTATAACCAGAGTTCAGAAAGAAGAAAAAGCTCAAAAGTGAGTAGTGATTTGGGATATACATCCTCAGACATTGTAATGGAACCCTGCCTCCAAGGAACACCAAACCTTCTTCCCAATGGTCAGATGGCTTTTCAGCATCTCAAACTGGGAATAAAAAATGGAGACATTAGCCACTATTTATCACTTTTCAAAACTGAACTCTCGGTGTGCAAGGTAGTAGCCTAAAAAGATGCCTCTTCCAAACTCTGGCCATGCAAGTATTACTGGAGAAGACAGTGAGTGAACCAGTTGGAATGCTAAGTAAACTGTACAGCATTTGTAGAAAGAGACACTGAAATTATAGACTCTAAGTTTTCTCACAACATCAAATCTAAGAATAATGCTTATTCAATTGGGAACAGTAAACATGACTACCACCAAAACACGCCTCCTGCCAGTACTAAACTGCGCAGAGTTTTATTTATTACTCCTCGAGCATTATTCGCACCATCAAATTTGGACATCTCACCTAGGTATGATTCAGAAGATCAACGTTACATTCCTTATAGAGTCAACAAAGAGATGCAGGCACTTCCCAGACACAGGGTAATTCTGTGTAATTAGGTCAGACGTCTAATGCAACATAAAATGCACAGTTTGCATGCTTCCTCCAAGGGCCTTGATGGCATTGCTAATTCTATGATAGAGACATGAAAATCCATAGCTACAGTGGACAGGATTTCCTTCGGGTGACAGAGGTCCCATGGTTTCCATTTTTCTTTTTCCTGCCACCACAGTCTCATCAGCCCATCAAACTCCATCTTCCATTTTTGCTTCTTACTGCTGTGGCCACTCTGTACTTTGGTCACATCCCATGACAATTATGATCCTCTAGATGACAGTGGGAACTGTGAATAGGGAGGCAGTGGGGGGTGTAGTATAGGGAGGAGCAGGCACATGTGTTAAGGATACAGATAGCCATGCATAGGTGTAATGAATATAGTAGATGCAAACTGCAGATGCTTTCAATACATCCTTTAGCCTCCCTGACCAGCAGCCTTGGCTTTCCCTTGTTCCCTGTAGCTGTCAGCTCCCAGGATGCATTCTAGGGGTTGATAAATTCTTCAGAAAAATGTAAAGGAGTAACCTACATAGTTATAGTCTGCTGTGTCCAGTGTGTAAGCTGGATCAAATGTATCTATGTGGCATTAAAGTACACTGCAAGCACAACCCTTCCATGGACTTTGAACATCCCTGGTAGCAGGAGCTACTCAGGAAATGTTTGCTTCTCCATGGAAAATTTAGACAAAAGTGGCAAAGAGGAGTTTCAATGTCAAAAAAAATAATATCTCCGCAGACAAACTGTGGCTATTATTCTTTATACAGACTGAAGAATTAAAGTGAAAAACCAGACTATGAAACACCACAACTAAAATTACAGATGTTTGGAAGGACCAGAATGCTACAGGCCTCATGCTTAGAGCTGAAGTTGAGAGCAACTGAAAGTGCTGGCCACAAATGCTGTACTTGTAAAAACAGTAATTACAAAACCAAAACCTGCCTGACTAAAGGAGCAACTCCAGCTCTCAGAGGGCTTGGGGAAACTAAACCTACATTTTGTAGACTGCTATACCTTTAGAATACTTAATATAAATCCAGAAAAAGATGTTGCCTTAGGCATGACCGATTTTAAACGCTGCATTTGCATTCACTATGTTTTAATAACAAAAAATAACAGTCCTGGTAAGTTAGTCCCATTTGGACAACATCTGCTCTTTCACAGTTCCCTGGACTCTGCTCTATCAGAAATAAATGTGAATGGAAGATTTTGAAGTTGTGTTACTCTCCAGAAAAACCATTTTACTCCACTTGAAACAAGATATATGATAATAATGCTTTGCAAATGGAATTTTACATTGTAAAGGCTTAGAGAGTTTTCTTTTCTTATGATTATTGCAACATGTGGTCAGGATATAAAACTGACTTTGGTTACCAATTCCAGCATTAAACTGGAAAACAAAGTTCTGCATGACTCAATGATGCTTGAAAATGATTTAATCATGGCCCACAATGAAATGTAACAATTTAAGAAATTTAGTATATTTTCTTACATTGAGCTCACTTTCATTAAAGCATCACTAAAGGAGAAGCACTGGAAGGACTTTATGGGCATGGTGGGCCAAATGGACCCACTCAAGGCAGGGCAGAAGTTACTGTGAGTGGCAGCACTGCCCTGGGATTGCTGGGAAGTGACGGGTTCCCACAGCTCTTTGGGACCACTGACACCCTCCCAGCCCACCACACTGGGACCAACTGGAGTGTGGTGGTGGTGAATGCTGCATAACCATGGAAAGACAAAGCAACCACAGGACAATGGTGTGCGAAAGCCCAACAGGCAGGTGAAGACACTGCTCTCTCACATGGAAACAAGCACCTTCCGTTTCTTTGTGTTTAAATACAATTAAGCCTCTTTATTGCCTGCATGGTTCAGTTATACTACGTTCATCTCCCTGCTGTCTTGCAGAGAGCAGCACCTCTGCCCCTCCATCATGTCAATGACAGACGCAGATTAACTTCTCATGGAAACAAGTATTTTAGAAAGGGTTGATTATAGCATACTCAAAGGCCTGGTAATTTCAACTCATAAATATCTCTGCAGATGCAGATGCTTGAGTTCCTTGCTTCTTCTTGCTTTTCTCCTTCATGACCCAGCAAATCCAGCACCAATTATTGCCAATTGTGGTATCAGCTCTGGAGCATATCTTCTTGGCTTGAACTGAAGAAAATTCAACAGAAGTTCAGACAAGCACAGACCAGATGCCCTGCTTTGAACCTTATGAAATCTGCAACCTCATTCAGAGTAAATGAAACATTAGGAGAAAAGATCTTTACTCATGATCAAGATCAGTCTTAAAGTCTTTTGCACTCTTTCCCTGTGCACAGTTCCTTGTTTTATCATCATCTTGGCAAAAGTTACATATGAAGCCAGTATCATTTTGAGTAGAAGACAGTTGTGCTTTTACACCCACAGACACGGATTTCATCCTTCCAGAGGACTTGGACACACACCACATTATGCATGTATGTGTGGAGAACAGAGTGCCAGAAAAGGAAATAAAAATCACCAAGAAATGCTGGGAGAGTGCTTTTGCTCATACAGCTGATAATTCTAGATGATAGTCATTTTGGCAGTCTCTTCAAAGTCTCCAGCAACAGCAAACTGAAATCAAAACAGGAAAGAAAAAGAAAGATGAAAGAAAGAAATATTAATGATAGATTGAAAAATGATACACACAAAACAATTTAATCCATGATTGAAGACAAAATGATTGCCAAGTAATGTATTAGTCAATCAGTATGTCTCTCTGCCTTTTATGCAAAGGCCAATGATTAAAGTAAGTCCTACTCAGACGTAGTGAATTTTCTATTTCCAAGTAGAAAGAGATGATGAATAACTCCAAGGCATGTATTTCCTGAAGATTCAATCATCAATCTTAATTTCCACTAAGAAAACAAAGACACGGAAAAGAATTATAGATTCACAGAATCATAGAATAGTTTGGGTTGCAAATGACCTTCAAAGGTCATCTAGTCCAACCCCCATGCAATGAGCAGGGACATCTTCAACTAGATCAGGTTGCCCAGAGCAACATCCAGCCTGGCCTTGAATGTCTCCAAGGATGGTGCACCTGCCGCCTCTCTGGGCAACTTGTGCCAGTGTTTTACTACCCTCACTGTAAAGTATTTCTTCCACATGTTCAGCCTGCATCTCCCCTCTTTTAGTTTAAAACCATCACCCCTCATCCTGTCCCAACAGGCTCTGCTAAAACATCTTTCCCCATCTTTATTTTAGGCCCCTTTTAAGAACTGAAAGGCTGCAGTAAGGTCTCTCTGGAGCTTTCTCTTCTTCGGGCTGAATAACCCAAACTCTCTCAGCCTTTCCTCATAGGAGAGGTGCTCCATCCCTCTGATAATTTTTGTGTCCCTCCTCTGGTCCCTCTCCAACAGGTCCATGTCTTTCCTGTGCTGAGGACCCCCGAGCTGGATGCAGTACTGCAGGTGAGGTCTCACCAGAGAAGAGTAGAGGGGAAGAATCACTTCCCTTGACCTGCTGGCCACACTCCTTTGGATGCAGCCCAAGATACAATTGGCCTTCTGGGCTGCAAGTGCCCATTGGCAGGTCATACATATCCAATTTTTCATTCACCAGTACCCCTAAGTCCCTGTTCTCAGGCGTACTCTCGTCCCTTCATCCCACAGCTTGTACTGATACCAGGGATTGCCCAGAGACAGGTGCAGAGCCCTGTCTTGGCCCCACTAAACATCACAAGGTTCACAGAGGCCCACCTCTCAAGCCTGTCCAAGTCTCTCTGAATGGCATCCCTTCCCTCAGGTGTATCAACTGCGCCACTCAGCTTTGTGCCATTTGCAAACTGCTGAAGACACACTGTCGATGTTATTGATGAAGATATTAAGCAGTATTGGTCCCAGTGTGCACCTCTGAGGGATGCCGCTTGTCACTAGTATCCATCCAGACACTGAGCCATTGACCACTACCCTCACCATCACTCTCAGAGAGGAACACTGGATCATGCATATGAAAGTTTCAAAGCCCTCAATATCTAGACTGTGGTCTTTTCGAAATGAAATCTTGTTAGCTGCAGAAAACTGACAGAACCTTAAAGTGTAGAACAACAAAAAAATGTGGGGAGGGAGCAGTGGGCAGAGAGCAAGTGCTTATTCTTTTTCTTTTGTTCATTCTGTGATCATCCATCATAGTCCATTACAGTTTGTGCAATTTAGTAATTGCCAATGCTTTGACTGAATCAATGTCTGGAGCAAGAGAACAATCAGGAGCTCCAAATTACAAGCCCTGTTTTTGCATATTTTTTCTTATGTTTCATTTCTTTGCTATCGAAGTTCTGGCAGCAATCTGGTGACCTGTAAAATGCTGGAAACCGTTGCTCTTCAATGGGTGCAATGGCAGCTGTGGTAGGAATACTCATTCCCTATCGATTCAATTCCTCCACTGCAGAGGGGAAGAATCTGCAAGTCTTGAGGTTGGTTTGTCTGAACTCTGGGATATCCCTTCAACAGCCTGGGTCACAGGATGAGGCTCTTGATATCTGCCTTGATGTGGAAGCCTACTGCAACCTCAGACACCCTGTGTTACCCTCAGGGTGCCAAATCAGAACCTCCTGTAGGCTTTGTGCCCCTTTTGTGAGCCCTACAAAGATGTCTCAGAGGCTGAATGGTGTCTCAGATGGGACCAGGTGCTTGTATCTCACCTGCAGTGTCTTTACTATCATGGTAGTAGATCACACTTGGACCCATTTAGAGGAGGCAGACAGCTAGGCCTCATCTTTGCAGTCCAGATTTGTTTCAGGCATGCTTTTTCTGATATAATACTGGAAATATTTTCAACAGCATATGTAGCAAGCATGTTGAAAAAGGATAGCAAAATACTGATGAAGAGATGTTGCTGTTAGCCCATAGCAACACAAATAGTTAAACATTAAAAATTCAGAGTGTGAAATGATTTTTGAAGTGTTTTTGTGATTCCATTCAGATAATTTCACAACCCAGTACAGGGGCTCTGAGGTGGATGCCAACTTCCTTCAAAGAGTTTTAAAATAATTCAAAACCTATTTTAAGTCATAAAGAAATTAATAATTTGTTAGTAAATTCTAAGAAAATTAGGTATTCATACCTAAAGACTGTGTCTCATATTGCTAAGCATAATCCATTGAACTTTTTATGGATAATAAGTGTGATTGATTTCCTTCTTTTAAGTATAAAGCTTGAAACATCCATAGGCATGGTAGCTCCATAATTTGTTCCCTTTAGACCAGTGATTATAGACTGGCAGCTAGACTCTCGGACAAACTACGAGGCCAAAAAAAGCATTTTTTAATTTTGATAATGTAGAAACGAAGTTAACACAACTGTGCAAGTAGCAAATATTTAAGCTTCTGTGTACAGATTTTGGACAGGTAGGTAACAATATATTTCTGACTTGTCAGGTTGTTTCACTTTTTAAAGCAGCAATTTGGGAAATGGAAAAATATATTAACAGAAGTCAGCTCTTTCTCATTATGTGTCAAAAGCTTCTATAAACATGGAGCTGAATATTTTTTTCTTTACTCATGTTGATTTTTTCTCTTTTCTTTTTCCTTCATTTTCTTTCTTCTGAAAATTGCAGAATTATCACCTATTGTCATCTGCATGTATGTTCATACTTGTTTGAATGTGAGTCAAACATTAGTCTGTAATTTAATTGAAGGATATAAGGATTATGCTGGGCTGGGTGCTGAGCAGCTGCATGTTATGCCTGTAGCCCTGAATCAGGCAAAAAGTGGCAGCATTTCGAGTGAAAGGAAAGCTTTTTTTGCAAAACAAAGTCAATGATGAAGGAGGAATGTTAGATCTCATCACCTTCACGAAGCCCTGTTTTATTGGTGGGAACAGTTTGCCCACTTTGAATTCTCTCTATGAATAGATTAAGAAAAGTTCTAAGTTTTCAGCCACTGAGGAGCTAATGTACACTGTAAAAAATACAGGAAGTTAGGAAGCAAACGTGTTACAGGAACCTCAACCATTGTAGTCATTCATAGACTCAAAACCATGCATTTGAAGAACTAGAAATATAGTATTGATCACTATGCAAATATATTATCTTTTTTTATCTTCTAATGCCATCAAAGAGCCATAATTATTATTTAATTCTTATAATAATACCGATTATTTGTTGGTACTATTTGTTGTTACATTGAATAAAATATAAATATATCGTCCTGTGTTTTACTATAAACACTGAAAATGTTTACTGGATCGGAAACTGAATGTCTCATGTCTCTGTGGCCAGCACAGAGACAGTCAGCTATAAGAGCCTACTACATTTTCAGTGCTCAGTTCCCCATTAACTCAGGCAACATGAAGTAAAATCTTGCTGGATTTCTGCTTTGGGTTATGTATGTGTGGAATCTTAGCTGTAAAGAACAATAAGGCCCTTCTTGCAGAAGGGGGTGGTAGAGTTGTCCCTCTGTAGAGGAATGGAATGACTTGGATCCAAAAGTCAGTGTCTTTCAGTGACTTCCCCTGTAAGGCTAGAGTTACCTAAAAGGACACCCCGCTCCCACACGGGAGCTGCCCTGTGGTCCTCTCAGTTCTTGGTGAGAGCACTCTGTAAAGAAAGCCCAGAGTGCTTCTATTCAATAGCTACCAGAAAGCTTCACAGAACAATCCTCATAGACATTTGGAAAGATGTCTTACACAGTATTCCGGTCCACCTTTCCTGGCTGCTCCAAGACCATGATCAGCAAAGACATTGCCTGGACACCTGCTCAGCCAGATGCAGCAGCCTGGAAGTGAATCAGAGTGGCTGGAAATGAGCTGCTATTGATGCAAGCTGGGATTTCAGTGTCAGTAATGATCAACCCTTTGTGTAAAGGATCAGTTTTGCTCCAAAAATCAGTGATACCATGAAACAAGAATAAGCTATGGAAGTGCACACTTAGCCAAAACGTCCCAGTTTTCAGGTGGCAGGCACTCAACAGTAGATTTGAATAAAAAAGAGGTTTATACCTTCCATGTATTAGTACAGCGGTTTTATTACTTGGCAAAGTACTAAAACAATTGTGTTTGCTTATTTTGCTTTTACAATTATTTCCTAATTGCAAGCCATTACTGATGTATTTTAAGAACAATTTGCTTTGTCACTGGATGCTAAAGGCAAGTAAAATACTTTGCTTAGAGAAAGTTGGAGATTGCTTTATTTCTCCTGCCTTGGGAATTACAGTTGTTTCAGTGTTCTTTGTGCTTCCTTTGCAAACACTGGCCTTCAGCATTTGAATTATTTTAGCTCAAGGATGAAAAAGAAAAAAAAGAAAAGCTTGCTTGTTGCCAAATGTCAGTGCATCTTTGGTTTTGGGGAATGGCCTTGTTTTACAGGAAAATATTATTTAAAAATACCCCAGTACCAGTTAGGAACATATTAGTACAACACTAATTATAAGCTGGAATGTGTCAGAATTAAATGAGTTATGATCTGGCAAGGACCTGCAAACTATAGTCAGATACTTAATAAAGTTTAGACATGCAGCTGTGAAGACTCCTGGATCCTTGCCACCTTTTATTAGAGTGGCGCCCAGCAACGCCACTGTAGTTAAGGGTCTGTCAGCATTTCCATTATAAAACCCCATTTTTTTAGGGCTTTGTAACTTGCCCGTTTTAAATCACATCAAGCTGAAACTTGACATTGAAATTGTCAGGAATAATTTCTTTTAATACATTTTCACTCTTTCTTTGTTTTAGATTTGGAGAGGTAAAGAAAATAAAGCAGGCGCAAGTCATATTTTATTAGAAACTTATTTTTGTCACACTTAAAAAAAAGAAAAAGAAAAAGAAAAAGAAAAAACAAACCAAAAAACAAAGCATGGCTTGAGTTTGAAAAATAAATATTTTTAGCCCCTTAGGGCTGAATTCTGCTCTTGGTTTCCCACTGAGGCATAAACAGAGAGTACAAAAGATGACATTACATCCTAGTCTCTGCATCTACTGTTTTGAATGTGACCTACAATTTTATGTGAACTAACAAGATGGTTTGAATAAAACACCAGCTGATTATCAGCATCACGCATTGTGGGGTTTTATGTTTCATTTTTTGCTTTATTTTGTCTGCATTTTAGATTTTATAACAGACTTTTCATTTCCAATTTGTTTTTTATCAAGGCCTCAGGTAATTTAGTCTGATGCTTATACACCTCCAGAGCAATGCAGATTTACACCACCTGAGGACCTGCTGCTCAACAGGTTGAACATTTTAAAATTATTGTTTATCTCTCTGACACCATTATTTCTACCTTCCTTCCTGAAATGACAAGAAGGAAAATTATTAGGACGGGGTAGTTTTTTATATTCTTACCCTTTGGACCAATCCTGTTCAACATCTTTTTTGGCGACATGGACAATGGGATTGAGCGTGCCCTCAGGAAGTTTGATGATGACACCAAGCTGTGTGGTTCGGTTGATACACTGGAGGGAAGGGATGCCATCCAGAGGGACCTTGACACGCTTGTGGGGTGGGCTGATACCAACCTTATGAAGTTTAACCATGCCAAGTGCAAGGTCCTACACCTGGGTTGGAGCAATCCCAGGCACAGCTACAGGTTGGGCAGAGAAGAGATTCATAGCAGCCCTGAGGAGAAGGACTTGGAGGTGCTGGTTGATGAGAAAATGAACATGAGCTGCTTCAGTGTGCTCTCGCAGCCCAGAAAGCCAACTGTATCCTGGGCTGCATCAAAAGGAGCGTGACCAGCAGGTCGAAGGAGGTGATCCTGCCCCTCTACTCTGCTCTTGTGAGACCTCACCTGGAGTATTGTGTGCAGTTCTGGTGTCCTCAACACAAAAAGGACATGGAACTGTTGGAACAAGTCCAGAGGAGGGCCACGAGGATGATCAGGGGACTGGAGCATCTCCTGTATGAAGACAGGCTGAGGAAGTTGGGTCTGTTCAGCCTGGAGAAGAGAAGGCTGCGTGGAGACCTCACAGCAGCGTTCCAGTATCTGAAGAGGGGCCTGTAAGGATGCTGGGGACAGACTCTTTGTTAGGGACTGTAGTGATAGGACAAGGGGTAACGGGTGTAAACTAAAACAGGGAAAATTCAGGTTAGATAAAAGTAAGTTCTTTACCATGAGAATGGTGAAGCACTGGAATAGGCTGCCTGAAGAAGTGGTAAATGCTCCATCCTTGGCAGTGTTCAAGGTCAGACTGGACAGAGCCTTGGGCAACAGGCCTAGTGTGAGGTGTCCCTGCCCATGGCAGAGGGTCGAAACTGGATGATCTTAAGGTCCTTTCCAGTCCTAACCATTCTGTGATTCTATCCTTCACTCTCCTCTGCTTTTCTTATAACATATAAGGGGAAAAAAAAAAAAAAAAAAAAAAGAAAGAAAGAAAAAAAGAAAGAAAGAAGAACCAATAAGACCCAAACCAAGTCATTCAAACTGAAATTTATCACTGGTTTGTGGTGATACATAACAGGAAAAAAATACAAGTTTTCACTGTGGATAAATCCTGTAGGGTTTTGTTGGGTGTTTTTTGTTTGGTTTTTTTTTTTTTTCCCTGCTGTATTTGATCAGAGGGACAAAAAGCAGCTCTGTGACCTCTTGGAAACATCCCAGTAATTATTGGAAATCCCAGTAATTATAAAGAAAATTATTCTTTCCAGGATACTATTAAGCGACAGACACCTGCATATGTTGTCAAGCCACCACCTGGTCTGCAGTTTCCAAGTCAGGCAAGTAACTGGAAGAAATGAAACATTATGACAGATAGAATAAGCAGCAATGCTTAAAGCTTTGGGTATTTGAAGTCTTGTGTGTGTCAGCCCTCAGCCAGTTCAACCGTTACAGCCACAGCCCAGCCAGCTTCACCGTGTGCCAAATCTGGCTATTCTGGGTAACACAGGGTCAGAGCATGAAGCAATCCCAGCTACTTGACCTGACATTCTCTATAGATTTACCCTTATATCTTGCTCCTGTCCCTTTAGAGATGTTATCTCACCTCTTAAGTTGCAGCTGTGGTTTACAATCCCAAATTTGGCACATCTCTTAGTTTCTCTTGTTCCTGCTCCCTCTGTATTCGATGCCATCAACCTTTGCCTAAGCCCGTATTCTGTCTGACAATCAGATGTACTGATCATAAGGGATGGAGTTTTAGTAGTTTTAGCATGGCAAATTCAAGGTCACATCAGTGGCCTTAGTGAGAAAGTAAGCTAATGTGTTTAGCTGGAGTTTGTGCTGGGCTAAAATGTCTGCAGGATCAGTTACAACAACTCAGCTGATGCACAGTAACTGGTTAATCCTCTTGTTACCTGATAGTGCATCCAAGACCTGCTTTTGAAAATCCAGCCTCAAGTAATCCCTCTGTTTCCTCCTGCTCCCCACCCCCAGATACTCAGAGGTGTGAGCATGGTCTTCAGTTTCTTCAGAAAAAAATCAATTGGCTGTAGAACTCTATGGCCTTCCAACAAGCAAAAATAATGACTTGGGCAAAATCAAACCTGAAGTACTGCAGCACATACTGCTTGAGGTGTCACAAAGAGCAGCACTGGGAGTCTAACAGTGAAGGTGTGGTTTAGGTGAACCATCGATTCTAGTAACCACAATCAAGCCAAGGTTTCACCAGCAGTATTCATAGAGTCAGAGAACTCTGTTCACCTGGGTGTCTCATGGAGCAGTAAATTAGCTGTAAAAAGAGTCTAACTTCTACATTTTGCCATGCTGTTTCATTAGCCAATATCTCTTGTTCATTTACTTCAAGCGTTACACTCTCACACTTTAATATACCCCTTTTATTAAGGGTTTCACTGCCACCCTACCCAGTCCAAATGGAGCAGCTTGCTGGCATTTTTGTTCACAGTACAAAATCAAAGTGTGGATTATTAAAGAGCTGAGTACTGGGTTGCTTTCCAAGCAACCCAGGAGTCCTCATCAGGCAGAACTCTAGAACTTTAGAATCAGGCAGGTTGCATAGAGCAGCCTAAAGTACAAAAGCATGAAGGTGACAGCTCATGCCTCCAGATCCTAGCCATGCCTCAGAGGAATACTGACACACAAACAACCTTCCTGTGGATGCCCTCACTCCCTTTCTCCCCCAGGGAGGGAAACTCTGACAGTGCCGAAATCACAGCATCAGACACCCAATTTTTTTCCCATAGCCTGGTAAAAGCCACTCTTTGGACTATATATTGGTGTATTCACTCTTTGTCCTCCAGCCAGAGAGGCCTTTTCCTGCCAAGTTCAGAAGGAGCTGATTAAAATCTTTTTTTTTTTTGGCTGGGAAGAAAATAAGAACTTAGGCTGGCTTAAGCTGTAACCAAAGTGCCTGCATTTTTTTTTTTTTATTCTTACTTAAAATGTAGCTTAAAGTCTTAATATCCAGACATTTGCTGCCCCTGAAAAGCTGCTCATCGGAGAATGCTAGAGCAAATTATTGGAGTGAGAGTGTTCTTAAAACTGTAATGCTGATAGACCAGGTCAGTGGGAGCAGTTTTGGTACTTTGTTGTTGTCTTCACAGGTGACCCCTGCAAACGAGGTGATGGGACCCTCCCTCAGAGCCCATCTCCTGGTGGTCTTTGCTCAGAACTACTGCAAATGAAGGGCACAGGACTGACACAGTCTAAGGTGGGAGCCAGGGGTACCCTGAGATCCACCAAGGCAGGCAGCTTACTGAGAAGGCTCCAGCTGTCTCTGGAAGGCAAAACTAGGGCAAAGATGGATGCCAAGGTGGGGCTTGTAGATGCTTGCTAAGTACTTTATGGACTGGCACAGGCTGCAGGAGTGGAGCGGCAGTGGCAGGCCCTGGCTAGAGGTGCTGTGTCCAGAACAGCTCCTTGTAAGCCCAGGGGGGACAGGCATTGGTACCTGCCCACTAACATCCAAGTGTCAAAGGACTCTTTGTCAGGGACTGTAGTGACAGAACAAGGGGTAATGGGTTAAAACTTAAACAGGGGAAGTTTAGATTGGATATAAGGAGGAAATTCTTTCCTGTTAGGGTGGTGAGACACTGGAATCGGTTGCCCAGGGAGGTTGTGAGTGCTCCATCCCTGGTGGTGTTCAAGGCCAGGTTGGATGAAGCCTTGTGTTGGATGGTTTAGTGTGAGGTGTCCCTGTCCATGGCAGGGGGGTTGGAACTAGATGATCTTGAGGTCCTTTCCAACCCTAACCATTCTATGATTCTATGATTCTATGACACAATTACTGCGTGTCACACACGAGCACACTGAAGCTGGGGACACTTTCTGGTTTTGGGGGTGATGGAGAATAGATCGAAAGATTGATGGAAGCAAGAAATGTGCTGTTGACAGCCTAGAAAATGGGGTTTGAAGGGAATATCCCTCACTTCCTACCTACCTTCTTAGTAATGTTCATCCAGACTTTGGAAGAAATGGTTCCTAAAACCACCTTAACTAACACTGTATAAAGATTTAATTTAATATCTGCATTATACTGTGACAATAGCCTTTAGATACTAAGAAACTCTGTCAGCTATTTAACTGTGCAAAGTGCTATATAGCACAACTTTAATAATCTATTTTTTCATATTGTCCTGGATTCCACTATAGCAGGTTGGTTTTTTTCTCCTTCTTAGTAGCTGGTGCAGTGCTTGTTAAATTTTAAGGAGGCTGGTTGCAGCAGCCCCTTTCCTCTCTCTCTTGTCACTCATTTTCAAGTGACTGTGTGAGACATTTTGCTGTTTCCCTCTTCAGAACTGCTGCACAAACTGACCCTTTGCTGATGCAGTGCCAGTTCCATGGTTCCCAAAAGGGATTCCTTTATGTAAGATTTGGTGAAACTAAATACAGAGAATACCTGCTACGGAGGAAACCAGAACCTGGGGCAGAGAGCATCAGGTGACTTGACAACAGCTATGCTGCAGATCACTGCATGTAAGAGCAAGCTGCAAAGGCAAGCCAAGTGCCCACATAATAATTTCCACTAATGTCACCAGGAACATTCTACGTACACAGCCAGTCCCTAGATGGAGCATAAAAGCCAGCCTTACAGAAAGAAATTAGCACAGGAAGGGGCATACTGAGATGGCCTAAAATCCACCCACCTCCCGAAAAATGATGTAAGAGAAACAAATTCTGGTATCCTGAGGAAGATCCAAAGCACAGAGTAACACACAAAGAGTTATTAGGTAATATTAAGTGCAAGGGGCTGTTCAGACAGGCTCATTATTCAACACAGAAAACCCGGTAAACTTCAGAAAAGCCATGTCCATGAACATCAGCTGTTGCTGTCAGTATCATGGGGAGCATATAACTACCATGAATAGCTAATGTTTGTTTTAAATTAACATGGCCAGCTTCATCTGCTATGCAAAGGCATTGGCTTAGCTTTATAGAGCCACACAGAAGGACACAAATAACAAGGCCTAGCACTGCTCAGCTCTGATACAATGAAGAGATGTAAAAAACAAATTCCTCAAGTCACATCAGTGCATATGTCAAAGTCTGAGAAATTAATGGCATTGGAATGCTAAACGAAAAAGGTTGGCAACACTGTAAAATCCTGACCCCTTGAAGTACTAGCATAAGCAACAGGAGCCTACAGAGAACCAACCAGTCACTGAGGTAGGTTCTGGTAACACTTTCTAGCAACCTGCCATATATTTATGCTTCCTGGGGAAATGCGAGGTGCAACAGCCAGGAGAATCGACCTATGACAGACCAGCAGCTATTCCAGCATTTTGGTCTTTCACAGTGTGACACAGCTTTAAGAGAGAGCTCTGCCTCTGCTGTGCAAAAACTTCACAGGGAAGCAAACAAACAACTCCAGAGAGAATTCATATTTATATCAGGGCCCATTTAAACAGCCCAATTAATGCAAAGAGAGTTAAATAGTATAGCCTTGTAACTATTCACCCATTATCTTATGCTGCATCATGCTGAGTGTCTGTAATAGCAGAACAACTAGGTGGGACATGCCAAGGAGACAGCCTGGCTTCTCCCATTTAAGGGCATTGCCCTCGGCACTCTGGGCTTCTTTGTGATTCCCACTTGCAGCTCTCTACACCACCCTGGTGGTTTAGAGGGACTTTGCCCTTCAAAGCCGCCTTCAGTGCTGCTGGCATGTCTAAATGCCTCACTGCACCATCATCCCTTGGCTGCTAGAGCAGTCCTGAGCAACCCAGCATTGCTGGTTTCTCCAAGTGTCTGAACATCTTCAGCCAGAGCTGGAAGTGCTCAGCCTCACTGAAGAGGACCTCAGTGTTGCCAGACATTTGTATGCTGTTTCCAGCTGTCATGTAGGTCTGCAGAAACAACAGTATCCCATTCTCGGGTGGATCCCATTTAAGGGAAGAATTCAGACTTGTGAGAACAGCCACAGCTCGGACATGCGGCTGATTGGAATACAGCCATTTTCCATTAGAGGAGGCTGCAACTACAGAAGATGAGCACGTTTGGTTTTCATTTCATAGATAACTTTATTAGGGATTTAATTTGACTATAGTACATGCTTAGGACAGGCTGTAGATTCAAAGAATTTTTGTGTTGATTTTGTAATCTTCACAAATTCAGAGAGTGGCTGATTTCTGCCGCAGTTCATCAATATCAGAGTAGATCCCCGCAGTGGATCCATGAGTGCACTAACTGTCTGCTTCCACCTCCTCTGCCCTACCGTAGGGATTGGAATCTGACTACGAGAAGAGAACAGCTACAAGGAAAAGCCTCCATATTCTGGAGCTCAGAGAAATCCGTTAAGAGGCTGATGCTTAGTATACTGCACACATCACTAATGTCTCCCTATTCCAGTAGCTGCTACCATGGTTTCAAGGAAGCACAAAGAAATCCAACTGGAGCCATAGACTCTGACAGAAGTACTTGAAAGGTGCAATGGGAAATACTCCACAACACAGCCAGCTCCACCTGCCTTGGCCAAAGCTTTTTGAAAGTACAGCTGTAACATCTGGAGGCTTAATAAGCATTTCATCAGCTTCTCAAACCATTTGGGGTTTTGCTTTCTTTTTACCGCTTGTAAGTTTAAGTGATGTACCTAGCTAAATAAAGTGCATTGTTATTTGTACAAAACTCAGGGCAAATATATGAAGAACCAGCAGGTGTCCATGTGCTCCTCTTAGCTCTCAGTAGTCCTTGTAGGCCTGAGCTGCCCCACTGCCTCACCTTCTCAATTGTGAATGTCTGAACAACATTTCTGTGATGGCTGTGGTAATCCTATGGAAACAAACCTCATTTAACAAGAAATGTGAAGGTGGTAATGAAAAGTGAAAAGGGCATTAGGTGCATCAGCCTGTGGCAGGCTGCCTGTTTTAGGATGTTTGTGGAGGGACGCATTGTTCTATAAAATTTGAGAATGTGAATATCATTGCCATCCACAAGTGCAGGGACAAGGAAATCAGCGGTTTTTTCCTTCTCTGAACATAGGAATAGTTTTGTCTGCTTTTCCTGTCTGGATGTGGTCTGTTACCCTCACAGAGCTTGCATGGAGCAGCAATAAAAGGTGCTGGAAATACAGTCTGCTTATGGACAACAGAAAGTCAGAAAAAGGAAAAAGTCAGAAAGAAAGTGGGGATGCTTGCTTACCTTCTGTACTACTGTTTCTGAAACCAGAGCCAAATAATGTTGAGAAATATATGCTTTTGCATTTGCAGGACAGAGTTCTGGGCAAAGTCTCTGTGAGCAGAATCTGTTGATCCATTTTAGCTGTCAAGTAACTGATTGTGCTTTAAAGGAATTTTTCTTTACACTGACCTCTGCTGTGATGATATATTAGCACTTTAAAAATGTCATTCCAATAAATTGTATGAGATCTCATCTGGTAAAGACCTGATTTTCTTTTTCTATCCTGAAAAGGCTAAAAGTATGTTGTAAGTAACATGTGAATGACTAGGCAGGTAACTGCCTCTTTACAGAGCGCATCTGAGAAAGTATAAATGTACCTTGTTTCTGCATGTTTTCAGAAAGTGATGAAACTACCAATTTGCTGTCCATTTTGAACCACCCTAGGCCACAGGACAGTCAAGAGCTAGGATGGCCTAGCATTGCCACAAAATAGAATTCGGCTCCACAGTGCAGATGAATTTTAGAATGGTATGCAGGAGAGCTGTAACCTACAGACTGCCTTCAGTCACCTGAAATAGAGGCACAGAGGCTGACACAGCAAGGACTGATTAAAGTCTAAAGTGAGAAATCAGGAAAACTCTGTAAGAGGTTCTCTTTTAGCCAGGTCTAGCAATCTCCTCCAACTGTGTCAAATAGAGCTTGATCCAGAAGTCAAGATATGTCCTTAGACACAGACCAATAAAGAATGTCTTCTCTGTGTTTAAATATCTCAACTTCTATATCTGCCATACTGATAGGCTTCAGTGGGAGTTTGTGGGTGCTCAGCAGGTGCTCAGCTTTCAGGCTTTTGCCTTGTGTATTTAATTATAAAAGCAGTTGAAGAGTTTTGTATATAGAAACAGCAGGTCACTTATATTAGAACAACTTAGACCTAAAGGTGTCTTAGTATAACTGACAGCTGGTACACAATAGCTCTACCTCAGGCAGCTGACGTGAAAGGGTTTTGTTATTGAACAGCACCCTGACACCAGTTTGGGGAAAAAAAGAGAATTAGCTTGCCACAAAATGGTGTAAACATCACAATAGATGCTGTGCAAATAATAAAGAAATCTGGGAAGTCTGCCAATATAATGCTGGTCGAATTGGCTACTAAGAACGGAGTTAATGCTAGGGACACTTTTCAGTGCCCAGAATTGGTCTGGATCTATGAAGCCCTGAAATATTCATTGTTTCTGCAAAAGCTGCCTTCTGGAATGATCACCTAGAGTCCCTGTAAGCCACTAACACATTTACTTGTTATATGCTTTTATTACACTCCCCTGCAGATGTTGCTGTTTCCAATTAGAGATGTAACTCCAACCACTGGCTGTTAATAACTATTTTGCCTTGAGACATATCTTATTTGTTAACTGAAAAAGGCAGGTTAATGGTGTCTGCACCATCGTATATTATTAGAAGTGAGTTTGTGAAGTAAACTCCCAGTGACTCTAATCTCAGGAATGCTGACTCCTCCTGAGGTCAGTAATTGGGTATTTTGGAATTTGCCATACCAGCAGGCCTAAGCCTGTCTTCAGCCCCCTTTGAAATTTGGACCCTGAGGTCAGCAAAATAATTGGTTCATTTGAAGAGAAAATCAGAAAGTGAAGGGTCCACTTTTCCCCTAGTCTCTGACTTCCAATTCACCAAACAGATTTTGAAATGCTCCCCTCTCCTTTAGGTAACACCGCAAAGTCAGTCACTGTCCAGTTTCATTTCCACAGCTCCTTGTCACTTTGCAGTCCCTGCCTGAAGCTCTTAGGTCTTTGGTTCCTCATGAATCCCAGACAGGTAGTCTGGGATTCATGAGAAACCGAAGAGCAAGGCAGGGTTACTCTCTATACGTATACTAGAAACACTTCTTGTTTCACTGTTTGACCATTGCAGCAACACAAGATCAATAGCAGTCTTTTCTTTCCAGTTTTCATGCAGTTTTGTATAATCAAAAGGTCTTCCTATTTCTCTTCAAGTGTAGCTTTGACTACCTCAAGGGTTTGCTTTTCATCCACCCCATGGCTTTGGTTTCAAGATCTTTATTATGAAGGAATTTGGCTATAATTATTGATCAGTAGTCAACCTGTTTCTCCAAACAATGCTTTAAATAAGAGTTCCTTATTTGTATTCACTGCCCTATGCTTTTTGAAATCTGCTACCAAGTAAATCTTCAGCGGGGTTGATGCTGCCAACAAAATAGTAGAACAAGGCCAGGATAAGTGGAGAATCGGAGTATCCTTCACTAATGAAAGAGCTAAATATCGTTGAGCTTGCTTTGACCAACATTTAAAAAAAAAAATGATACAAAAGTAATGTGCAGGATAAACATGGCAGAGTAAGAAACACAGCAGCTTGGCTACTGTATCTGCAAAACTGAAAAATAGGTGACCTTCCCATCAGTAACTTGGTGCACATGGCTGCATTACAGTTTCAGACATGTCACAATTGAATAAAAAGCAATGAACATGTGTGGTCCCTTCCAAAGGTCTTCTAAGGAAGAAAAGTGCTACATTGGGTCTAGGTAGGGTTACCATTACCAGCACTCTAGAGCAGAGCTACTCCCAGCATGGCTCATGTTAAAAGTAGGTGCCAGATCAGGTTCCCAGCAATAACCAGGCTTTGAAAAGGATTGGAACGTGTCAGGAATTAGCTTTGGGTCCTTGATCCTGAAGGTCAGGCTGGTACTGCCTTAATGTGAGTTAAAACAGAACACTAGTTTGTGCAACGTGTTTAGACTGATATGAATAAAGCAATAATAATAATAGTTTATGCTTGTAGGAAAAAGTTTGAAATTCTGGCTTGATTTTTGCTGAGATCACTTTGAAGAAAAATCTTTATTTGTGTTTTCTGTACCTTAGTTATTTTCATTTTTCTCCCCCCTTTTTTCTTTTTTTGCCTTAAGGTGGTTTTCATTACCAATGTCATCTTTGTAAACTATAAATGCTTCCCTGCTGAAAGGAATGAAAAACGGTTTTGAAAGTGGGAATGCCATGAGCGGGGCAGACACTGGAATTTTTCCCATATTTTTCTCATTTGCCATTGTTTTTTATTTTTTTTTTTTTTCCCTGTGTTACTTATGACTTAAACTTTCATTTTCCAAGAAGTTCAGAAAATTTTTATTCCTGCCAGATTCTGTTCTGGTCAACAACAGAGTCTGAATCATGACTGAGGATTCTCTGCAGTCTTCACCACCCACATTTTACATGCTTCATGATGATGACAATGTCTATTCTGAACTGTCGGGCACTTCAAATTATACAGAATATGCAGTTAAAGTTATGGAGCCTTTGCATAATTCTTAGGTCATTTTAGGAGGATATTAAAACCCAGCCTGTTTCTAAAAACAATTATGTTCTTCCAAGCATTACTACTAATAAAGAAAGGTATATACAATGCATCTATAATACCAATTGTTTTCTTTGTCACTAAGATTCTTGGTTCTCTATACTCTACTGTGCATTTGTTCTTTGAAGCCTGGTAATTCAATCAAAAAATAAAAAAGGGAGCCAGATTGTGGATCTATGAAGAAGAAAGCAATCCCACAGCAGGTGGGGTTTTCACAGGAATGCCTATAAAATCCTCACTACTGAAAGCAACAACAGGATACCCAAATTGCCCAGTGCTGGAGATTTGTTATGGCAGTCAGCTTTCTGTCAATACAACAGGGAATCAGCTTCATAAGAGAAACTAAAATCCAGAGGATATTTGCTGGGCACCAAGCCTCCAATTTACTGTTTCTACCATGGTAGTACCTGTGGGCTCTGACTCTGAAATGGAATTGCATCTGGAACAATCTGGGGGACAAAGGTCCTGTTATACTGCTCCCACCCCAGTATAGTGACCAGGCTGCCTCACACCACACAAATTAACTGGAGGCTGATAGATTTTATGCTGGCTGACAGCTTTCCAAGGGCTTGCTTTGACAGCCTGGGATTGCTAAGGAAGAATAGGGCCTGAAAATACCCACCTCTCTCAGACAAGTTCCCACTATGGGCGACTGGGTAAGGACGGTTACAATGACAGTACCATGGAGGGATCAAATCTGGGGTCTGTGTTAGTGGTTTTCTGCTGCCTTTTGTGCCTTGGGAGCTGCATAAATCAGACGAAGGGGAGGCAGGACCTGTCTCATGGGAGGGATGACCACTGAAGATGGTCTGGAGAAAAGATGACTTCCACAAATTGGGGTTTGACAAAGCTTTCCACATAAAAAGTGAAAAGCAAACAGAAATGTATCCAGACCTGCTGGATGATACTGGTTACCATCATTCCTGACTCCTGCAGTGTAAATGATCCCATGGACACTTTTTTCTGTCTGGCAATCTTTGTTTTGGCTCCCTTTTTGAAATAAATCCTTTGTTCTTAACTCCTCTGTTTCTGTGTTGGTTTGACTAAGATTTCTGTGGGAAAGTTTGAGATTTTCTTTTATTTCACTGGCAACGTTTCACCTTTTCCCCTACCCCCTTCTTATTTTTTGGACAGATTTCATTTCCCAGACAGATGTCTCTTGTTTCTGAAAGCAACATCCACATACTGGAGATTTCTTTCATTTAATTTAATTTCATTTCGTTTCATTTCATTTCATTTCATTTTTTTCCCCCAGTCTTTTTCTCTCTTCTTATTTCTTGCTTTCATTTTGGATCCAAGTCTCTGTGAATGTTTCACAGCTCTATTCTGAAAAACCACTTTGTGAATAATGATTTGTAGTAAGTTTTCTAACACTGCTTGCAAATGTGCACATCTAAGCCCCTGAAGCTGGATTTGCATGTAACATGGTAATAACAGAGCTCCTACATACTCATCTGCATAGGCAATTAGGTCATGTGTGCGTACAGATGCCCAGCAACAGGTGCATAGGCATATTCCTTACATCCGGAGCCTGAGACTTTGGACCATTCTAGTGAGAGGCTGGCAAGCTGCAGGGCTCTGCTGCTGCTTAGGAAGCAGGTGGTACAAGCTGAACAGCCATACTTATGAGGAACTCAGCATTTGGTAGAGCCCAGCCTTTGAGCTGTCCTACATGTGCATGTGATGGGCCAAGATTCAACTTTTGTGGTACCATGTGTAGGTATATGGTTGCTGAAAGTCCATACATAAAGTACTTAGCAACAACCAGTTAGTAGCTGTGCCAAAGAGAAAGACTCCCTGTGACACACAGAAGGGATGTAAGTGCGTATATTTTGAGATACTCAAATGTTTTTTTTAATTAGAACATTTCGAGGTCAGATTTTCAAAGGTGAACTTTGAGTATTGATCTCTTTGATTCCTATTTTTATGTCAATGAGTCTTGGGTTTCTTGAGCTGTGCTAGATGCTTAGGTAACACTGGTGATCTGTGAAATATGGGCATAACCAAGACCTCACTTAGGTAGCAAGGCCTTGGTTATGCTTGTATTTTACATATGCCCTGGAAGAGCTTATGCCTGGACACCTACACAGGAGCATGACTAGCAGAGGCACTTCTAGTCTGGCTTTCCCAAGGCTAAGGAAGTTGCACAAACATATACTTGGTACTGAGCTCATTAACAAATGAAGGCCTTAGAAAGTTCCTAGGCTCTCCAGAGCCTCTGAACCTGGCTGAGGTGGCAAGGGCATGAACAGTGCTCCTCAGCTGGGAGGTCTGCCCCACGCATGGCAAGAAGACTCCTGTCCACCTCAAAGAGTAAACATTTACTAAATGCAATCTGCATCCTCTCTTCTAACCTGTATCTGCCACTGGTAAACTTGAAAGGTTGGTCAGTTTGGGCCAGATACTTAAACCCTCTCCTTGTAGGCTCATAAGCATCTGCACAGTGCCACGAAGATAAACACATATTTTGTGCATATGGGGTTTGTAGGAACCTGTATGTATGATGGGAAGAAGCCTTCGATTACTTCACGGTCCATTTCTGGTGCCCAACTTATTTTTGAGCTACTGAAATCATAGCAGGCATAAGAAGAAGAGTCATGTGTCTATAACTGAGGAAAAACAGTTCCATATGTCCCACACATTCCCCTCGTTATGTGCCTGGCTTCCCACAGGCAGCACCACTTTGGGATGTCAAGGTAATGGGGAGGGAGAAACAGAAATCTGCTTTTATTTAACCTACTTAGAAGATGGAATACATTTAGGTGACCTATTCTGAAGCTTTTCATTCCAAGAGGTTGATTGCACAGCTTGTGTAGAAAGCAGCTGCCAACATTTTTGCTCTTTTTTTTTTTTCCCTCATCAAATCTTTTAATAATCTGTAGCCAGAGCACAAGGATGGCACCCTGTACTTCTTTCAAGGTTTGTCCTTTGGATATTAAAAACAGCTGCTGCCTCTGCATAAGGAGCAGAGTGAAGCCTGCCAAGCAAATGGGGAAAACAGGAAACAAAATCTCTGTGGAGGGGATAGCTGGAGTGACAGTGTGAGTTTATAGCATAGTAACTAGCTCACATTGGGTCCTATTTTTCCTTCAGTCTGATACTTCTTGAACTGTAATATAAGTGCACACAACAAAAACTAAGAGGTACTCTGCTGAGTGCATTATAAAACGTTTTGTAAGAGCAAAGAAGAAAATCATCTTTCCTCTTAGTTCTATCAGCTATTTGTCTATCTTTCCTTATGAGAATCAAAATGTGAGCACAATGTCAGCAAACCTGTGTAACTGAGAGAGGTAGCTAGGCACGAAGAGGAGGAAAGCAACATGTCGCTTGTTCAGTTTTATGCAACCTGCCAGCCTGTGCCAAGGTGCCTTGGAAAAGCCCAAGAAAATAGGCTTCAGCACATTGCACAACATTCCATGTAATTGTAGCTGGACAAGCACATTTTGAACCTTTCTGAGACATTTTAGATTAATTAAGCTCCCAATCTCATCAATACTATTCTGTAAAACCAGGCTGCAATACTTCTGACAGATTTTCCATCAGCTCTCTAAACATAAATGGATGAGCACAGTTGCCTTGCATCGGTATTAAAGCATTATCACAGACAGAAGAAAATATTTTGAATATAAATGAGGCGTTTTTTTATTTCACCAGTATAAGAACAATCTGGGCTATAAAGTATGTGGGTAAGATGGGAAAAGCAGTTTAGTTCAAGTCAGACACTGACCACCAGCTAGTTTGCCATCAGAGAACTGTGGCACTCAGTTCTCTGTACAGCTGAAAAGCACAGACATTCACCCAGGAAAGTCTGGGCTGACTAAGTAATCCTTGAACTTTGTATAGCTTCATGTGGACAGAATTGACCATATATGTGTAATAGCAAAAGAAAAAAAAATGGCCAAAAATGAGTCAAAATGAAATATTGCTGTTCATTGGATTCCTTGGCTTAAAGAAAGGAGAAAATGTTCCTGGAAACAGGGAGGCACTTTGAGTATCTGTTTTTTGTGACTTGGAAATGCCTTATGAAATACTGGGTGCAGCCCAGTCTGCAGAGCTTCCATTTGCCTAATGTACAAATCCACATCATTTCTCTGTTCATAAAGGAGTCATACTGTTGTACATTAACATGGACAACAGCTTTCAAAATTCCTGTAGACAAAAAGAAGAAATATATGATTTTGTAAATTCATTCCTCATCCATTTGTTTCTGGAATTAAAAATATGGAGTCAATGTTAGCCTTGTTCAGGTGGTCACCAAAATAGATTTTTGTTGTAAAATGTTCTGGACATCTTCTCTGTGCTGGGTAGAATTACTGCAGCTGCAGGTCCTCTGAGGGAAAAATCAGGGTGGGTCCTACGAGTGGCAATGATACTCGCAGTGATGGGAACAGTGTCCAAAAATATATTTACCAGAAAAAGGAAAAACAGAAACATAGGAAGACAGGAAGAGTGTCCAAGTGGAACAGCACTATCAGTGGGGACTCTGCTGGTCTAGCACACAGCAGAGCTGTAGGCACAAGGCTCTCTGCATCTTCATTTTTATTTGGAAAAGAAAAGATGCCTCTTGGCAGGATCATCAGGGATTGTTATTTTTCATTAAAGCAGAGACATTGGAAAAACCTGCCCAGCTCATTTTTTAAAAACAAAACCAAATGAGCCCTGCAAGTGCCTAGAGGGAGGATAAGGTTACTTATTGTTGCTTAAAAAATTCACTTGGTGCACGTCAAAGCAGCAGTAGGTATATTTTAAAGTGACAGGTCTAAAAAATATTGTTCTTGCTCCCACCTGCCCCTGAACTCTCTCCATTCCAAAAGAAGCATTCTCCGTGGGTCCCCAATTAGTGAGCTGGAGTATTTAAAATTCAAACAAGGACCTTCTTCTCCCTCTCATACTCATTAGCTCACTCTAGCCTTCCTTAGTCAAGGGATTTTCTAAAGAGTCCATTTAGGAGTGCTAATAATAGTAATTAGAGGTCGAGAAACCATCTTGAAACTTGACCCAAATTTTCACCCAAAACTTGAAATGAACACAAACCCTTTCTGAGTTTTGAAGGAGCTGGGAACTCCTTCAAAGAAGAAGTTCGTGACTTGGAAATTTTCTTTTTGAAATGTTGTTTCATTACTGCATACCAAGCCCTTGAAAAATTATCTAAGCAGAAAGGCTGCTTTTTAGGAACCTTCTAGAAGCATTTGTTGAGCTGTTCTTTTGCGCCTGCTCAAAATGCATGCAGTATTACTGAGCCTATTGTAAACTGTGGGCCTCTTTTCTCCCTCATTCGCGTTTATTCTGTGCCCATGGGATGATATTAAATTACCTCCTCCTGCACCTCCCAGGAGTCCAAGCTTTCTTTACACTACCTTTTTTGATGTCATAGATTTCAGACTGCCCTGGTCTCCTGCAGATAACTACAGCAGCCCAGTAGCTGCTTTGATATACAGATTTATTGTACAGCTCAGTATTCCAGTCTCTAACTCAAAACAGTCAAAGCAGTGAGTGGCCCAGCCATTCCTCTTTCTTTCATGATAGGACACTCAGCTGTTTGTTGCCAGTGCTTAGCTAAGGTGGCTACTGCAGCCTCCCTGCACAGGACAGATGCAAACAGCCATACTGAGAGCTGAATTGTGGTTCACTGGCTCCAGTGGAAGTTACTCCTGGATCCTGGGGCAAATGAAAAAGCAGTAAGGTCCAATGCTTCTAGTGATGGCTTTGCATCATCCGCATTCATCTTTCTCATGTATCTGTCTCCAAGTAAACAGGGCATATGCAGGAGATAAGAATCATACCTGAACTGAGCAACACATAGTCTTTTCATCACTCAAAGAAAAGTTTGAGCCTTCTATAACTGGATTTATATGAGATCTTGAACTACACCCTGACTTTCTACATTTATTATTAACCTTTTTTAGCTATACTGCAAGCACTGGGTTTCATTATGACCTTGCACTGCCTGAATAGTTTGTCTTATAAATCATATTTTATGGCTGCTCCTTAAAGCTTCAAGAAATGTATTATACATTTTCAATTCTGGCATATTACTCTGGAACAAAAGGATTCTATATCTTGCAAAGCAACTCTAAAGTCATTGCTGAGTTTTCCCTCGTAATTTTGACTAAATAAGAAGAGTTTTGAACCTTTAGTTGCAGTTCAAACCTGAACCAAAGTTTCTTTGAGATTCATAACATCTTGAACAACTTCACATGTGGTTTATTATCAGAAGCAGGCCTGGTCCAGAATTGGAATTTCTTTCTTCAGGGATATTTTAATATTTTGTTTAGTCCTGAACTAAAACAAAACATCAAAATGGCAAAACAATGTACAGAACAAAAAGTGGAGAAAAGAGTTATTTGGAAATATCAAAATATTTCATTTTGAAAGCACACAAAAAAAAGAAAATGTTCTGGAAATGTGTAAATGCTTCATTTAAAAAATTTCCATCCAGATGGAACATTTCAGCATTCTTAAACCCAGATATCTCATATCTGGCTACGCTTACCTTGGCCTCCTTCTATCAAAGCTGAATTACCAAATATGATCACTTTACTTGCTAGTGAGAAAGCTGTTGTTTCTAAATGATGCATGAATGTGCTGTTTTCTAAAGATCCTGTTTGTACTCAGATTATGTGAACATATTTTCTTTCAGCATTTAGTCACAAAATGTTTCTATTATGCAGATCCTCAGATAAGATGTTCCTCCTGGTAAAAAAAAAAAAAAAAAAGGAAAAATGAAAAAAAAAAAATCTGTAGCTAGTTTTTTGTTTACTAACACATATAAGTGCTGGGATTCCAGTACGACAGTGATTGAAGCTGATGAAAGTTTAGAGCAAGAATAGAAGAAGCTTTGCATAGAACCATCCATGTTTTACACAGGTCTTGCAAAGCATTTCTGAAAATGCCATTCTTCAAAGCATAAAACACATGCAGCCGCATATGTATAAACTCTCCTTGTCTTTCCTTTTCTCAGTTCTCTGGCTGCTCTAAAATACTGTTTGTGATGGGGTCAGATTACAATAAATTGCATTCATATTGCATTTCTGTAGTACTGGACTATGCTTGCATAAATATTCTTTGAAGATAATGTCTTAGTGTCCATAGTTGGATATTTAGTGGAAAATCTTTTCTGGACAATGTTTTTTTTTTTTTATTAAAAGTGCCTTTTCAGTAAAAATTTTAATGTCTATAAAAATTGTTTAAACAAGGCAATTTTTAATTATTAAGCAAGTTTGAATTTTTCAAATATCCCTTGTAAAATCAATATAAGCACTGCCTTCCCTAGCAATAGATATTAGAGCTCTAAGTAATAAGCTGATAACTTGCTGTCAGGTTAGTATTTTCCTCTTTTTAGACAAAAAAAGTTTAGTGGGTTTTTTTTTTTAAGTCTATTTTTTTGAGAAAAAAACCCAGATTTGTTAATTTACTTCTTTACATGCCACCATTGCAAAGAAACGTATTTGAAGTCTTCTAACCACATAATGGATGACATTCATGGTAAGGGTGAGAAAGCCTGAGATAAATTGCAGTTAGTGTGTGTTTTACACAAAGTTCTAAACTTCAGTGAATATACCTTGCCTCAACATATTACTTTCTAGCAATAGCAGTGTTGGATTAGCTGAGGCGACACACCAGCAGAAGTCATGAAAATATTCTGTCTGAACAACAAAACTCAACAGGAACCATTTATGGTAGATGAAAGTACGGGTAATAAATCCTTACTTTCCCTGATGTTTTTGCAGAGCTGTTCTAGAAAGATGAATGCTTCTACAAAGATGGAGGAAGCTTGATGGATGTAATTTTTATGCTCAAGAAAAACCTCAAGAAAAATCTAATACTCAAGAAAATCTAAGTGTTAGAAAGCCATTCCCCATCTCCCACAATTGATTTTCCTCTCATTCACATTGCCGTAAATAAAGAGCTGCTCCACTGAACTAAAAAGCAGTAAAAAATCAGGGCAAGGTGAATCAGACTGTGGGTAACCTATGCTTTGCCATATACAGAGTTCCTTTTGTCAGATTTGTTAGACTTTGAGGGATAGGCTGTGGACAAACAAAGCTTTGAGCATAAGACAGCATGTATTTGACCCACCGTAACAGCACTCAATAGCATCTTTGATGATGAGCAGTCTCTGACTGAACCACACAATGCCCTAGCCTTGTCAGCCAACAAACAAGATGTGGTGCTTTCTTCTTGCAGTGTGAGTGTCCCATACTGCTCTGGATAGCCCAAAAGGTTTGTGTAAAAGCTTTTATAGCTTCATGTGGCTAGTCCCACATCCCAAATAAAGCCCATAAGTACAAGGTATCAAAATTTTAAGCTCGTTGTTCAGATTTTATTTTGTTTTACTTGGTGCCTACTAGGTGCACAAAGGCAGAGATCTAGGTGTGCTTCCAGCCACACAGATACTGCAGTGGGCTAATTTACTAACTTTAGTATAGCAAACAAAATCAAAGCATCTCCTGATTTTGCACGTTGAGTTCTCTGGCACAGCGGCTATATTTGCATAACTTCTGGTCCTTGTCAGGGGTTGCAGAAGCAGCAAATGGCAGTCATGGTTGCTAGCAGTGTGACCTGTGATTCTTGAACCCTGGGGCCAGCACACACAGCTATCCCACGGATTCCCTTGAGAGCAAGGGCAGATAAAGGTTGACTGTGATACAGTATTAGAAATCCTGCTATATATCCAGGCTCTATGGGTCTGACTAACAATGAGCAAATCGGGGTATTTATTCCAGCAGCTGAGGCGTAGACAATTTGGATGATATGGGAATGAATTAGTTGAGTAACTCTCAGCCTTACGTTTTCACTCCTTATGAGATCCTTACTCTCCCACTCTCCCTACCCTGCCTGTCCCAGACATAATTATCTTCTCTGAAGATTCATGAGGGCCTGTGCGCAGAAGTGACAGCAGAGAGGAAATACTAACTACACAAACATGAAGGCAGGGCAGTTTTGAACTTTTTGAATATGTTAAGGCCAGCAGCATCCTCATTAAACTCTGATTAGCGAGTGGACTTGATCCAGGCTAATTCACGGCTGAATGGGATTTTTTTTTTTCACTGCCAGTTTATCAGAGGTAGGCAATTAAGAGCTCACACACCTCCGGGTCTTGTAGTTTTTTTGAAGCAGGGATCTCATACCAGACTTGCAATAAAGCCTTATTGTCCCTGGGACAATATTCTTCACTAATCTCACTTCTGGCAATTTACTTTTTCTCGCTGAGCAGATTTAGAAACAAAAAACCATGAAAGGGCATGGGAGGAGGAATACTCTAGGGCTATCTAATCCCATCCCCAAAGTGGGAGTTTTCCATTCAGCTTCTCTTTTAATGAGCACTGGATAAATAAACTTTTACTGCAACACTACTTTGATTCAAGAGGCCTATGAGGACCCAATTATGCATCCAGTGGGAGTGGGGTGGCAGTCTGGTTTTCAAAGCAATGCAATGTAGCAACACAGGCTCCTTGTAATTATGGCTTCCCTACAAATTTATAAACCCAGAGGTGAGCTTTGCTTTTGTTGATTGTTTAAATGCAATTATTACCTTTCTTTCACTTTCAACTTCTCAATAAAGCTTTCTCCAATGCAGCGCTTGGAGTTATTCTTCTCAAGCCCTAGGATCCCAGAGGTTTAACTGGAAACCAATCGTTTGCTTCACTGAAAGGGACACAGTCAGGTCTGGCCAAAGATTAACTGAAGAGCCAAAATGTTTGGCAGACACACTGAGGGGGCCACATCCTACTTTCCACCTGAGAAAGCAAAAGGGAGAGGGATATAAAAAGAAGGAAGCTAAAGAAGGAGACAGGGAGTGACTCAGGGCACAGAAACACTAACAGAACAGCAACCTGGATCATGGGGAGCACCCTGTTTATGTCATTTGTCTTCCTTTGCAGCTGTCAACATTACACCCACAGCTCAGAGATGTGTCTTCCTCTAAAGTTCATGCAGATTTGTCTACAACCTATCCCTATTTAAAAAAAGGAGTGGGGACAGGCATGCCCAGCGACACATTTTGCAGTCCTGGTCTCCCAAAAGCCCATGTTAAGTGGGTCACAAAGAAAAATGCTCCCTTCCCACTTCTATGCTCCCCAAGTGGATTGGAGCAGTGACGCAAGTGTGGCTATGACATGTAAGTGGAGGCAAGGGATGTATTGCATTGCACATAGGGTAGCAGCTTGAGGGAACCAAGGCAGTTACTTCAGTTCCTTGTCTTTCAAAGATATGCCAAAATTTTTATAGATACGGATACATATCGGGGGTTAAGACTTAAATTTATACTAATAATATAATGTGCTTTACACATGATACACATAGAGTCTACAGGTACTGTACACAGAATGTACAGTACCTGTAGAGTCATTTAGGTTGTACATTAGGTGTCATGTAGAGTCATTTAGGTTGGAAAACACCTTTAAGGTCATTGAGTCTAATTGTTATAGTATGCTCTACTTATTAAAGCTGTATGAGATGATATATGCACAAGTAACACGACAAAGACAGCTGCATATAATTCACGCACATTAGCCTGACATATGCGGAGATGAGTTTAAAAAAATCATGTATTTGTTGAAAATGCAGTTTTGGGAGCATGGCAACCCTTGATGACTTAGTCCTTCTGATGATCTGTGGAATTTGCACACATACAATTTTCCAAAAATCAACTGCTGTTGATTTTGATGAAGTCATGTTATTGCTGTCTATTTTAATGCCTCTCCCAAGAAGTTTGCAGTATACATAACGTCACTGCCAGAAGAGATGCAGCGGAGATCCACTGGACTAACAGAAAGACATGCTCAGAAGGAGAAGCAGTTGCCCTTCTTCCCATGCAGAGGAAGGATTTTGCGAAAGTCATGAAGTACAAGCTGAACTGAAGCCAGGTACTCTCAGATAGTCATAAAAGGTGTTTCCAGCAAGAAAAATGGAATGGATAGGCTCATGGAATGGCTTTGCAGTGGAAACAGCAGAGCAAGCTGGAAAAGACAAATTATGGTTCAGACTGCACGGCATGAGCTGTACTGAGGACTGCAGTTTAACCCCGTGACAAATACTATTTTACAGCAGTAAGTGAACTGAAAAGGGAAAGGTGGGGGAAGTTTATACTGCATATACATACATCTGCACATAGTTAATCCTGTGAAAAGTAATGCTCTCAGAAATGCCCTGTGTACATACATATGTAATCATGTTGTGTCGAAATCTACTTTCTTTCATCGAGTGTCTCTCAAGGGTTAAACAGTATGTAAATTATGACAAGAGATTTTGGAAACCACTGTGTCAAGAGTCTGAGGGCTCAGCACAAGCTACTAGTTCTGCAGAAGAGCAGTTTATGCTGAATAACTTTGATCCTTCAGAAAAAGAAAAAGGAAAAGGAAAAGAAAAAGAAAAAGGGAAAAAATAAAAATAGCAATAAAAAATAAAAATTTAAAAAATTAAAATAGAAATAAAAATAAAAAGAAAGGAAAAAAGGAAAGGGAATAAGGAAAGGGAAAATGGAAAAGAAAAGGAAAAGGAAAAAAGGAAAAGGAAAAAAGGAAAAGGAAAAGGAAAACAATTTGAAGTTACTGTTTATAATTTCTAAACATTTCAGTTTGGGAACTCACATGGAGACAGATCAATGCTCTAATCACAACATTTCAGAAGGGAAGCCAGACACTATGTGCCTACAGGAAGTGATTCAGATCCCTTCTCTCTGATTTGCAAGCAATAATTTTCAAGGATATACTGCAGCATATCATCATACTATACTGGATTCCCTGAATAACTCTATGTCCATCTCTCCAGGTAGGTTCTCTAACATGGTGTCATTCTTTGTTTCTCTTACCTAATGGAATAACAAATGGCATGAGAAGAGCCTGAGGTTACTGCCAGATTCCTGCCCCTGTCACTTTTAGGTGGACACTAGAACAATGGCAGCTTGTTTTCTTTGTTTCTAACAGCAAGAGATAAAAGCTGCAAGCTTGCCTGCAGTTAGCAGCTATATCCTGAAGCTCCAGTTGACTTCTAGGTTTGTAAAGATCCTCAGTGCAAACAAAATTCAAGGTGCTCACAGGCACAGTCAAGTGGTATATTTCCACTGAGTTGCTATGGAAAATTCAGGACAGTTGGCCAGTTATGTGTGTGTGACTGATTGAATATGAAACTCCCCTAGGCTAAAAAACAACTGTTCCAAAATGCTGAACTGTTCTGTGGGCACCCACCTCAGAAGGACCTTTTTGAGGTTTTTTATGATAGGAACCTACACAACACCCTTATGAGCTGTTATAACCTGGAAAAACCTTAGCTTTCCAAAACACTGAGAGAGAAGAGGGAAAATGTAAGCATTTGACATACTCCTTTTTCAGGACTGACAGTAGGGACAACTCACGTGATCCTGGTTTTCAGTCCACTGACCATCCAAGTTTCCTTTATGAACCTAAAGTAAACTTTACAACCTCTTTACCATGTAAAAAAAAAAAAAAAAAAAAAAAAAAGAAGAAAAATCCATTAACTGCTTTGCACTGTGTGAAGTATTCCATAAAAAATAAGGTCTTCAAGGATTTTCCAAGCTCAGATCTTAATCAAGTGTAATGTGACAAACTACGAACTACCAGATGAGAGCTGTTTCTCATATCTTTTCTTGCTAAAAAAAGTTGACAAGTATCAGCCATGGGCTTGGCAAGGAAGATGATTATCTATTGACTTCTATTTTTGACTTCTATTGATTGAGCATGCTCAGTTCCTGACTTCTGAAGGATTCCGTACGTGCAGTTGATCTCTCACTGCTTCTGCTTAGGTTTCTGATTTTGGTACGTACCTAACAGCACTGTGGTCATCTTGTTCCTGCCCATACTGCAGGGTATCAGAGCTCAGTCCATAGCTGAGATTGGACAGGCTTGCTGGAGAGTGATCTCTTTTTTTCAGTGGTCTCCTTGTAACTTCCAGAATCAAATTCTCTCAATCAAATCGTCCCTGCAAGCACCCACATACAAAGTTCTTAAAAAAACCCTACCAACCAAGCAACCTACCAAACGAAAACACACACACACACAAAAAACAAACCCAAACCCACAAAAACAAAGATAAAAGTTCTTATCTCTAGCCCAGTTAAATCAGTCAATATTTACTTATTCTACGCAGGGCTCTTACTCTTGTCCTCACCAGACTTCCTAAATCACCATGTAGAAAAGCATCATCTGCTAACTTCCAGTCCTACAGTCCTACAATTTTAGTCCCTTTTGACATGAAACTCCAGCTTCCGTAGCCAAAATGCATGAATGTGTAGTAATACTGAGCATGCTGTATTCCTTCTTTTACATGACACCAGATGTGATTGTGAACTTCTGGTCAGAAAGCTGTCAGAAGGGGAGTAACCTACGCCAAGAAGCAGCTATTTCCATTCTATTTTAATCAAACTTCATTGTCTTTTCCTCCTAGGCTGGCTGTCCACTGCTGCCTTTTTCCTGCTCGCCTAAGCTACCACTGCCTGCTCTGGGTCCCAGTTCAGCAATAGCAGTGCCTCACAGGAATTCGTGAACCATCTCCACATTGACATCCCAGTGCTCAGAGGTGTGGTTAAATTAATCATTTATGCAAATTAGCTCATAATATCCATGAACACTAGAAAGGAAAATAGTTTCTTAAAGTAAAAGCAAACCTATTTTTAAGTATATACATTCCTTGATTAAAAAACTTTGCAAGTAAAAATCCCCATGTTATTGAGCTCCCAATAGTTGGTAGAGGCAATCTAACAGCAGGAATGCTCTCAGTGAAAAGCTTTATTTACCTTGGCAAAGAATGAAAAATGAAATCACAAAAGCAATTCAAACTCTTACGAGGTTCTGAGACACTGCAACACATCTTTACACCTGGTAGCTTATCAGTGTATTCTGTAAATATGCAAAGTTAAACTGATCACAGACAGAATCTCACCCAGATTTCATAGAGTATATTTGTTTGCTTGTTTGTGTGAGCAATTGTGATTTAATTTGTTAACCAGTTTGTCAAATCATGGTAGATCTGGGGTATGCTAAAGAAAATTCAGAGTTTAAAAGGATGTACATGCTCCTTCCGCCTGCAATATTAAATACAAAACATAGCTAAATAGAGAACAGACAAGTTACACAAAGTGGAAAGTTTGGTTATTTTCTAAACCAAGTTATGTGAAAAGTGCATGAAGAGAAGGCTTCATCTTTGCTTTTGGAAATACCAAATCACATCTAACTGTATGAAAAGATTTTGGGCAGGTCAGTGAAAATATCTTGTAATCACTTCTTTTTGTAAAGTCTCTACCATTGTTACTAATTGAAATCTTTACAAATGCAGTATGCTTTCAAAAGCTAGAAGACCTTGAATACTAAATCTTTCAGGATGAGAACCTAGTAATTTAGGAAAAAAAAAAAAAGGAGAAAATTAACTTCTTCCAAATTCCAGTAATAGTGACTATATGCTGATTTAAATTTTCAGATTTCAGCCACCAGCCTTTACTCCTCAAATAGAAAGGTGATGTCCCCCATAGGGAGGAGATGGGCAAAAGTAGTTAGGTACTTAGTCTGATTTTCAGAGACACTGTATTTCTGCAGTTCTAGTGGAAGTCAGCAAGACTAGATAGGGGTTTTGTAGTTGTGAAATCCATTTTTTCAGCCTTTTGAAGGGGTATCTTCAGTTATAATTTCAGCTAGCTCTAAAAACTGCATGAAAAACACATTTACTCCCCAAAATAACAGAGATGTTTTGAATCGTTCAAATGAGCCAACTATTTGGAATCTAATTTACCTTTAACTTGCTTTGCTATGTTTGTTTGGTATTTGCTTTTCAGCTGGGACCTAGCCATTTTGTTAGTCAATTTTGGTTTTGAATTTAGTAATAACATAATCAGAAATAGTGCATACAACACAGAACAATCTGTACCCCAACATTTTTTTTTTTTTTTTTTTTTTATCCTAACATCTGATTTCATTCTATTTGGAAGAAATTCTGTTGCTCTTAGGCTGTGTGAAGTTGTTTTGTCTTTTTTTAAGCTTCAATTTTGGAAGAGATTTCGCTTTGCTTTGAAATTCCAACGGGATATAAACTCTGCCAAATCAAGCTCACAGCATCCTTCTCCTCTCTATCCCAGCTCTCAGCTCTTTTTATGTCCTAAGACATGCCATGCACATCAAAAAGGTGTTGCAGAGAAAACAGGGGCACTGGGTAAGAGTAACCAGACAAGCATCACACTCTAAAGGGCAGCTTGAGGTAAACAAGAACAAATGAAAGAAACCCCTTAGTTCCTTTCTGCCACCTCTCTTAGGATGCCTATTTTTTATCTCTTGTAAGCATCTATTAGCTTCACAGTGTAAAGAGAGGCAGCTGAAAAAACTACAATCAAAAGAAATACATGACAAAGAGTCTTGACAACTAGAAAACCAACTTAAAACTAGTTGAGTTTATACAGAGAATTCCTTAGGCTCTGTTCATAGAAAGAGTTATGCTACATGAACACGGTGTTTCATAGAGTACTCTTCAATAAATACATGGTGAGCATTGCAGTTTCCCATTGAGTGAACGCTTCTGATCCTGAAGGCAGGAAAAGTACAGTTATTATTCTGAGAGGACACAGCCATTGGAACACAGTGAAAATAACAGCATCAGAGAGGGACAAGACAAACCTGGATGCCTCTAAAATGGAGCATGCTGTGTAGGCAAAAAGAATCACATCAGATGAACATTTGCTGCCTTAAATTCAATCAACTTTATATAAGTCCCCTCCATTTGCGTCCTATGACTCACATATTTCTAGCACCAGGAACAGAAAGGACACTGCCTCATTTCTTCTGGGACAAATGATGGCTGTTATAATAGATATCCACGGGCTTTAGAGTGCTCAGTGTGAACAGTTTTCTTATAGTGCTCCCAAATGGGAGGCAACTGTAAGCTGAGTGCCATGGAGGCTGGAAAAGACAGGAGTCCTTGAGCTGAACATAGGGTGTGTCGATAGCATGATGAGCCAAAGTTGTACATATTTTATCTCAGACCCTGACTTTGCTGAACTCCACAGATATTTACTGTAAGGCCTCCAAATAGAGACCTTCAAAATGTCAGTACCATAGTCACATCCAGCAGTGCTGCCTTGTAATGTGAGGTTTTGTCTCACCAGTACTAGCATGGACCAGTTCATGTGGTCTTCAGCTGCACTGCAGGTCTGCTTACCACCCAGAGCCCTGCTTATCTCTTTCTCTAGCAAATGTAACTCAAAAACGGCCTGTTGGGTGGGAAGGTACTTTCTCTCTGTTTCACTCTTGTGTGGATCTTGTTGAATGTACGGGACTCTGCATCAAACATGTGACTCACCACTAACGATTCCTTAGCTTTGGGCAGGTTTTCAACAGACATCATAAAAAGACATTTTATAAGAGAGAGAAAGAATATACATATAAATATGTGAAGTATGTGTATCTGTAAGTGTATACATATTCATTTGCATACATATTCATTTGCATACATACAGACCAGAATATTAAATGTTACAATAGCTACAGAAGATTAGAACAGGGCAACAGCAGAGTAACCACGTCCCTGTAAAACTCAGCTCCCAGCTTCCTGCCATTGAGGAAATTACTAAATAAAGCGTATATGTATGGTTTTATGTGTTATAGACCCCAATGTCATTTTTTTCCTCCTAGAAGCTGTCTGACGCCTCTTTGAAACCATTCATACTTTTTTTTTCATTTCATTTCTTCTTGATAATTTAATCAGAAGGCCTTTTGCTGAACACAGTCACAAACATGCTGTGTGATTTTGGACATTACTTATAATCTATGCCTCAATTCCCCATCTGCAGAGCATGAATGAAAACATTTTCTCAGGCAGACTCCTACTGAAATCAAATGACAGTAAACACCACTTTAGCCACATATAAGCTGTCATTATTTTAGCACCCCAGCTTAGCTGATAAAAAGATTTGCTAAAAAGGACTGTAAGTTCTGTGGGAGTATGGCTAGGTAATGATGAACAAAGGCAGTGAAAGGACTTCAGAAGCTGACATAAGAAATGAGGCAGGCATTTGTGGTTTGAAAGAGAAGGAGACGGTTACCTTTGACTACAGAGAGTAAACTGATTCTTCAGAGAGTTGTGTGGGCTGGCAGACAAAGATGACACAGACAAACCTTGCTTTTCATTGCCATCAGGGTACCATACAGACCTGCATGAGCTTTCTTTCTGAGGTTTCAGCAAGAGCTGGATGTCCAACTCCAGTCAGAGCTTCTGAAAGTGACATTTTAAGGAGAATCAAAACAAAGAGAAGCTAGTTTGAGTCTTTGTGTGAGTTTTGCATTTGTATTGGTCTCTCCAGTTTCCTTGAATCTTGAAGGTGAGATGAAGGTGTTAGCTAGAGAGTTTCATTTTTCATTACGTTTTCTGTACTTACTGCAAAGAATATGAAGTTTAGTGAGTGGGAAACTCAGGAGGCAGATACTAGATTACTAATTTGTCATAGGACACACAACATTTTGTGCTTTACATAGATTTCTGATGTTTTTTAAGGCAGAAATACAGGGTACAGAGTCAAATCCATAGGTTAGAAGCCTGACCATCTCTACTAAGAATAATCTGTTTCTGCTGTGTTCTGCTTTGGTAATAGTTGATAATGCGCATACCCAGTTTTCAGAGATATTTTGGAATGTGAATAGAGACAGGGGTTATTTTTCATTGCGCAGACAAGGCCCTCAGTGACATGAATTAGTGGTACACTTGGCAGTGCTGGGGTTAACGGTTGGACTTGATGATCTTAAAGGTCTTTCCAACCTGGCTGATTCTATGATTTTTATAAAGCGGGCCTGCAGCTGCATGCTGAAAGAGGAGCAGATGACCTTTTTTCACATCCTCAGCCTCGCACTCATCTTCCTGCCAAACATGCTCAAGAGACTTTATCCCAGACTCCCTGCGCAACAAAACCTGTGATGGAGGAGGGAAGTCCTTCAGGAAACTGTGGCTGGCACTGTCAAAGTGCCTCAGGGCAGAAGACTGCCTCGGGCTGGGAGGTCTCCACAGGGGTCCATCATGGCAGGGCCTGGTGGCTGGGGCTGTCCCACCACCCCAGCCAGGAGGAGGGCAGCCAGGGGACACCAGGGCAGCACTGGGCACTGCCCTGGTGATGAGCCGAGGGCAGACCAAGCCATGGGCCCATGGGTGGGTCTGGCTCAGGCAGGGCTGTGAGTAGCTGGAGAGCAGCCCTGCTCTAGCATGGCTGGGCCAGGGACTCTATCCTGCCTGCATACACTCCAGGCTTTCTGGACACAGCTTTTAACTGCAGGTGTCCTCTCAGTACTGGCATTTTCTGTGTTTCTAGGTGGCTTTGGTAGCTATCTGTGTGCATATGAGATAGATGCAAATATATGCTGGCAACAGCATTAGGTGCTGAGGCCCAATGCGTCAATCCCAAAAATGTGCTTTTACAAAGAATAGCAATTACAGTGAATGCTAACTAATTACATAGCATTTTTGATCTTCATAAATGAGCTGAATGCTTCTCGTTCACCACATACCTCCTCAAAGGCCCTTCGAGTGGACATACAAAGAAGGCAAGCATGCTTTGCTTGCTGTAGATTCAGCAGGCATGGCCATGGGTTAGGAACTTTAGGGATGTCACAGGCTCCAGTGATGCCAATTGCAAAATTCCCAGTGACTTTGAAAAGCTTGGAATTTCATTCTGAAATGGATGATTGCTGACTTAAACTTTTAATAATGAGTGTCCATTTCTCCTAAAACAAAATATTCTGCCCTTTCCTGCTGCAGAAATCACAGTCACTCTGTACTGTGCAGGAAAACTTAACTCACTGCAGGCTCACAACAGGCCCGAGCAGCATCTGAGACCAATCTGCTTGAACCCCATCTAACGGCAGGATATTTTCAGCTTGTGAAGACAGTGCATTTTAACTTTGCTGATGCTCTTTGTTTACGAAACATATATATGTGCCATGAAAAAACAGCCCTTTTGTTCAGATCAATTTTAAAAAGACCTGCAGCTAAGGGTGACACAGATAGAGTACACTGACTCCCATATTACTGACTGCAAGGACATCTGGTTTTCTCTTGTTAAAAGATGTATATACAAGTTTCCACAGTCTTTAAAGCCATTTGACTGTAAGTGTATTGAAAGCATTGATATACGTGTCAGTAATGTAGCAGTAGACAAGGACCAGATCCACCTCCAGAGCGTTTTTTGACAGTTTCCAGGCTTTGCTATTGAAATGCAAGTAGATGCTGAATGTGGGAAAGGCTAAAGCTATGCTGTTTGGCTCAGAGCCCAGGACTGAAAGATTTGGGTCCATTCCTCTGGCTGAAAAAAGTAAAGTACTTCCTCCCAGGACATCAAGGGGTTACATACTCAGCTGGGGAGAAATGGGATAGCTCCGGTGAAGCCAATGGAACTGTAGGCATAATTTGCAGCTCCAGATCTGACATGTATTATCTCTTAGTAAACGGCTTAAAACTCTTTAAAGATTGATCAAACACAACAATCACTAGCAAGCAGAGGAACTTTTTACTATTATTTTCTCTTTCTTACATTGATTTAATTTCTTAATTAATACTGAGCATTTACCCTTAAGATCAGTTGCTTCTGTGAACAGTATAGAGATAATCTCTCTGCTAGTGCACAGGAATTGTATGGAAAATTGGGCAAAGAAATTGTTGGTATGGAAACTGTTGAATCATTTATCAGAGATTCCTTTGCTGCTACTTGCCTTGCATTTTCTCAGTTTACAAAGTCAGCCTCTCAGTCAACATCTTTTGAAAGTATTACACTGATTTCAATATATTGTGTTACTGGGAAATTACCAGAACTTTATTGTTAGGCCATAAAAAAAAATAAAAATACTTGTAATATGCACAGTTACATATGCACAGCTCAGTCCAGGCATTTTATTTTCACTAATGGCCTCATCCATGCAAAAGATGGGGTGTTTCAATGGGGACACTTTGGTTAGCAGATCTGTGATGTTTAATTTCTCTCTTTTACATCTCACATGTTCTTTGGACAAAAGTCAGGCCCCACTGCCCAAACACACAGCCCCAGGGCACTATGTCAATGGATCTGGTAGCTCAGGTTCTTCCACTAATCCAGGTCAGCATTCGTCCCAGACACAGGCTTTATCCTGCAAGTCTCTGTGAGGACGTGCAGCAGGAAGTGCCAAGTTATTATCCTCCTTTACAACTCTGAGTGAAATCTACACAAGGATGCAATAAAGTTAATTACTAGGTGTTGTCTTTCACTTACAGGTAAATCTGTGGCTTCTTGAGGCTTGCTTCTTTACTCAAGGGGGAAAAAAATAGAAGCATTATCAGACACTGACTATATCTATCAAAACAAGGACTAGAAGTCATGCAAATGAGGACCTGAGCTATATAGAATCATAGAATCACAGAATCATTTAGATTGGAAAAGACCCTTAAGGTTCTCGAGTCCAGTCATTCACCTAACACTTCCAAGTATGTGCCCTTGTTAGCTTTCTCTCCATGGCTGCACAAGAACTACTTGATAAGAAAGTAGAGCACTGGGACACAGGACCACAGACTTGTGATCTTTCTGGTTACTTTATGCTTTTCATTTATGTATAGCACTTTATAGGATTGTAAGATAATTCAGGTTGGAAGTTCAACGCCATGCTCAAAGCAGGCATTGGAAGGCTACACTCAGGTCCTCCCTCTTTCCCTCTGTTACATTTTCCCTCTCTTTCTTTGCACTGACATTAGCTTTGTTGCAAGTCCTCCTGTCACACACTCCATGGCTCTCACTCTTTTGCCTATCATTTTTGGTGCAGGCATGGGTCACAGCCAGTAGCAGCTTCAGATCAAGTGTGCAAAGTCTGTGAAGTCCCCAAGGGTTTGGATATTTTCCAGAGTGAAACTGAACAAAGACAGCTGCTTAAGGATGAGGATTTTCCTTTGTCCTGGCAAAGCAGCCAGTGCAAACCAAACAACATTTCTCCAGCATTAGCAGCCTTGTCAGGTCATGTCCATTTCTTAGTGCAGTGTGTTTAAACAAAGGGTAAGGAAACAACAGACCTGGTGCACTCATCCTTCCCTCTCTCCCCTGCTGCCAAAGCAAGTTGGATAAGTGAAAAAACTCTCACATATGTTGCTTTGCAGGTGTCATGGATGGAAATTCCAGTGTCATCTCACCCTGGCCGAAGACAATCACCCAGTTCATAGTGGAAAACATCAAAAGACACTAGAGAGAGGAATCAGGAAGAAAGAGAGATTTGTAGCTTAGTCCTCTCATACAAAACTAAAAGGGGAAAACGGAAAGAGGGAAAGGAAAAGGGGAAAGAGGGAAAGGGAAGCATTGATTGGTAGAGCTGCTCTTACCACTAAGCATATGCTGGAGTCGGTAACAAGGTACCATTCTCAGCAAGATTTGGACCATGTACGGGGTCTCTTAAGGAACTCGCAATTGACTGCAAAGTCTGTTTCCTCTCGTTCATTTCAGACTTCCCTAGTTGTAATGACTGATGAGCAGTTCTAAGACTTTTTGCAGGTTTTACCCTGAGAAATTTTAGTAATAGAAAACACATTCCTAACACTGCAGATTTGCAAATATTGCTATTTAACAGTATTTGAGGGTTCTTAAAAATGGTTGGCTCCACCTTATCTGGAAATGTCCCAGAAACAGTTTGTCTCTTGATCCTTTGGAATTTTCTTTGGATAACCATGGGAAGCATCTCCCTGAGGCCCCCTGCTGAAAAGGTACTAAGTGCATGACTTAGCCAATTTACCAGCTAATCTGATTCCTTTTACAGTCAGTGTAGAGAAAGAAGTAACCTTAGAGAGAGAGAAGAGTAAAAAAGTAGTTAAGCCTGGCAAGTTAATGCTGAAGCTGTGCATTCATGAGACTAAGGTCTGGTCAGCAGCTATTGGTAACCATTATAATTCTGTTGTTGTTAGTGGTCGACATGAAATGAGGGTAAGTAATATTATCATACTATGAAAGTATCTTCCTGCTTGTGATTTTTATTTTTATTGACTCACCAGAGAGCCAAAGACTGCCTAGATCTAAACCATTGATAGAATTTTGTTGACCATCCCATGTCTTTCTGTTCTCACTGGTACTTACAAAACAGAGAGGAGGTGAGTCTCTTGAGAAGCAAAACTAAATGGAGGGATCTTTTCTAATTTGTGGAATATTAAAGGAAAATAATACGTAATATATAACATTAATTAGACACTTTGGTATCTGATTACTGTTATTTAAGCTATAAGGCAACAAAGTGCTGATGTATGTTAACTGATAGAGTGAAATGTGATTTAAACTGAATACTGAGGATGACTGAGGATGATTCCTTTCTTCAACGAATAAGATCAGATGTTTGATCTTAATAACACTGGTATTAATGATATATACAACAGTGAGGTATTCCAGCTGTGTTACTGGACACCAGATAAAGCATAGACTAAATTGTGAATTAGTTTATCAGAATTAAAAAAGACATCTGAGTAGCAGTTCTTGAAAACTTTTGATAAGATGATTCTCAAAAATAGCAGCCATCTCATCTTGTTCTACAAACTGTGCCAAGAAGACTGTGAATATTAAAGGAATAACAAGTTCTTAGGAAGGACTGCTGAGCTGTCTTTGGAAGAGTGGAATGCTTTTTAGTTTTATTTTAAAAATTAAAATTAAATTAATTTTGTTGATTTATTTTTTTAGTGTCTATTTTATTTTTTAACATAATCAAATGCTAGTGGAAGTTTTCTTCTGGGGGATGTCTACTTACAGCTAGTGGTATAACCCTGGAGGAGGTGTACTGAAAGGAAGGAGGGAGAACTATGTGCCACCCCGGTCAGCCCTCTGCTGCCTGCAAGATGCAGGTACACCTTGTCTCTCACTTGAGGAGGACCTTGCAGTGTCATCTGCACGTTGCCTGACCTAGGAAGAAATTTTTTACATATTGCAATGGCATTAAAGAAAAATGCTGGTGTCCAGGTTGGACTTGTGCTTTTAACAAGGAAAGGTATTCACTTTTCACTGACGTGAATTAAGTTGGTGTGAGAAGTATCACATTTAATAACACAAAGACTTATTCAGTGCTGCACACCGTGTTGAACAGCCAGACAACAGATGGGTTGCAGATCTACAATTACCTGCCATAGTTTGCCTTGCAACTTATGTGGTTCCTAATAGAAGACTATCTGTATTTTATTATTTTTTACTTATATGTCTTTCATTATTCAGCCCAAAGAAATGGCACTTTTCATTCCACATGATATGCTATAGGACTAGAGAGAGGAAGAGAGAGGTTTCCTATTTTTCTTATCAATAATATTTCTTATCATTAGCATTTCTTATCATTATGAGAGAATTTTTTTTGGTGTGTAGAAAACAAGAATGCACTAGCCTATAAGCCTGACGTAGCTGGTATGTGAAGAACATGTATAATAACCCTGATTTCCAAACACAACATGTTCTCTTTAACCATTACTTCATCATTAGGTCATTCACTTCATCAAGTAGAAATTTTTATTAATAATTACTATAAAGCAATATCTGCCATACATTCCTGTATAATTGAATTACCTATATTTAGAATAGAGAATAAAAATAATTTTCTGGCTTTATATCCACCATCTGCACTTTCATTCTTTATTCAGCATGAAAGATAAGCAAATATACCATTACTTAATATTTGGTTGCTAAACCACATTAATTTCTTTCACAAATTAACTTAAAGTGTAATGTTTTCATAAATACAGCACCAATCCAAATATTTATGAGTATGAGAATAATAACTACACATAAAGACCTTTAAGTTAAGCTTATGTCAATCTTTTTACAAGGAAATTACTAACATAAACTGTTTGTTATGTTACGTCAGGGGTCATAAATAAAAAAGTCTGTCAAACTCTAACCCACAGCATCATTTTAACTATCCCACTTGCACCGTTCACATTGACATGCTGAACAGCCACAGATCAGAGCAATAGACTCTGGCACATAATTATTAATTATAAGTAATTTGAGATCAGTTAAAGAGTTCTATGTTTGTTCTGGGCAGACATAACACCTCGTGAACTCTTCACAGACAACTTGGTAATGAGTCACAAACAGTGGGCAATAGGTTAAAATAATATCAATTCTGATCTAAGAAAAAAAAGGTGCAATATTGGTTAGCATCATCTGTTTGGTGCATATCTGCCCCTACATGATTTGCAATTTGCCTCTAGTTTTCCTTCTTTGCTGTAAAATTTCACCTGCTATTAGACACCTCCTGCCCTGAAATAGTATTAAAAGGAAAGCTTCAGGCAGGAAATATACACTCTTCCCATCAACACAAAGATATTAAGAGCAGCCCTTCAGTAAAGAGGACAGGTATTACTGGTAGGATCAGCAACAGAAACCCAGAGTATTGTAGAAGCTTGGTCCTAGCCACAGGAGGTACTAAATATTTTAAAAATGCTGTACTGCAGACTATCTACAAGACAGGATGGTGACGCAGGAAAGGAAAATATGACAATGCAGAGAAACAGAGAGAGAACTTCATTCAGCTGTTACAGGAGGGGCTGAGAAACCAGAGACGGGGAAGTGTCCCCATCTCTGTGGCCCCAGGCACATTATTTAATCCCTCCTTCTACTGCTCTGTTGGATAGTCACCCAGAAGGGGCCCAGCAAGTAGCACAGGGCTGCAGAACAGCTATGACAAATGAACCTGATTTCACTTATTGATCTTAACATACATTTAAATTGTGCATCTGTATGAAGAAACAGCACAGAGTGTATTGCTGCTCTTCCTACCCATACACCCAGAATGAATTTGAGCTACATTTTATATTTTATAAAATTAGTATATTGCTCACATTTCTACTCAAAGTAAAGTTCATAAGATTTTCTAATATTTGTTCTTTCTGTTTCCAGTTTTTCATTCTGGATTTCTCCATATGCTTCCTAGACTTTTACAAGCCTAAAAAAAGAAAAGGCCTCACTGAAAAGCCAAAAAAAAAAAAGGAGTGCTGTTGGGTTTTGAAGCTATAAAAAAATCTCCTCTACTTTATAAGTCTCGTTTGCCTGTAAAATGCAAAATTTATTAAATAAGGAGAATGCTGAAGTAGATTTATCTATGGTTATGATAATCTATGATTATTTTCTGTGTAGCAAACTAGGAAAATACTATGCAATAAAGATTAATGTGTAGTTTCAGCCTAGTGCAAGATTGCTATTCCTTTAAGAAAACTGAGTCCAAAAATCCTGAGATTGGCTTAAAGAATATGAGGTTTAAAGAAAGCAGTACCTTTTGGTGCTCTCTCACATTTTGTGTTTTCTAGGAAGTGCTCAGGTAACATTTTTAATCTTTTCTCTGAAACTGTAAAGAGTAGAAAGCTACACTCAAAGGAGTGAAATAGGAGCTTCTCGCCTCTTAAAACATCTCTGGGATATGGATTTTAAGAAACACAGCAGTAGAGTACAAGACTTAGGACAAAACCATGAGAGTCTGCCAGGCTGCCTATACTCAGCCAGCATGTTTTTTGTAGAAGTCATCTGGCAGAGTAAGCACTGCTGAAAGAGCTAAATAAAATAGTATGAGAACGCTGAAGGCATAAAGATGGAAACATGGGAATGTGGGGGGTGGGGTGTTTCTGAGTTAAGCACTTGCTAGGAGAGGCTAATGGGAAGTAATGAGAAGGAAAGTGGGGGAGCGGAGCAAAAGTTGTGGAATGAGTGAACCGATTCTTGTTAAGTTTATGGCCAATTAATGTTTGCCATACTCAGGAATCAAAAGTTTAGCAAGGGTTTCTCTATATTAAAGGCAGTTCTTTGAACAATAGAGCCCCTTTTCTGCAATTCACAGCTGTCAGAGATCATTTCACTCCCTATATAATTCAAAAAAGTGATGTCTTTAATTGGCAGCATAAACACTGTTGGGCTAGTGTGTACTGAGCTTGATTTAGATGCTCAGTGTATGGCACAGTTTGCATCTGTCAGGATTTGTAAGGAAAAGCTGCATAAATAATTCTAGACTCACATTTGAAAACTGGGAAGAAAAACTAGGATACCAGAATGACACATACACTGGCTTTAAAATGACATGAGACAGGAAAGCAAGAGTTAAAGGTGAAATTCTGTCCTAAAGACCTTTTCACAACTGTCATTTCCCAGGTGAAGTGTCATTACACATAGCAGGGCTAGCATAAGATGGAATGGCACTTTAACCCTGCACTTCCAGCCCTTTAAAAAATTTATTTTACCCTTAATATTTTAACACAGTCTAAATTTAGCTTACTAATTGGGCTAATGGTTTGATTCCTTATCTGCCTATACCACTACTCATAAAAACATTTAGCAGGTAAGAAGCATAGGATTTTTCACATGCTATTTTGTATTATCATTTTTTCAGAGTCACAGTGAAACCAGAGGTGCATCTGGACCATTCATTCTCGAGGACTTCACAGCACAGGCACAAAAAAACCCAGTTAGTAAAAGAGCATGGAGTGGTTCAACACACTGCACCTGCAAATAGCCTCTACCTGAGGTGAGATTTATTTGATGTACAGGTACAGTATGGGGCTCTCCAAAACACCAAGATTGCCATTAAATCCCTGAGGGAAAGAACTAGGATTTACACAGGCTGAGTTATGTTCATAAAACAAGCTGTATTTTAAATAGAAGGAAATGTTAAAAATTAGCAATAGTATTTAAGGAACAAATGCTTTTTTATTCTTTCTTTTCTATTGTGGGATCATGCTACAGGTACCCATCCTTCCTCTGGCACAGATCAATACGTCAAAGTACAAATCCACCGAAAAAAAACAGTCTGCCTCACAGAAAAAAACTCATTCAGTAATCCAACAACACTGTAGCTGATTTTAAGCCATGAATATAGTCTATCAAAACCAAAGTCTATTAAAATTGCTCCATCCCTGGTGGTGCTCAGGCTCAGGTTGGACAGGGCCTTGAGCAAGCTGGTCTAGTGGAAGATGTCCCTGCCCATGGCAGGAGGGGTGGAATTAGATGATCTCAAGGTCCTTTCCAACATAAACAACTCTTTGATTCTATGATATACTCAACATTTAAACAACTTCCAGTGCCATTAAATCTTTCAAGTTTGCTCCTGAAATTAGGTCTCTCAGCTGGTGGCACTCCCTCGACTTCCTTTGCTTCACTTCTGCAAGGCATGATACACTGAAGGATACATGAGGAAGTAATTTTTAGCAGAACATTCTCATTTGGGGGATGACAACAGGGAGAAAATAAAATAAAAATCTAAAAAAAACTTGGATAAAACAAAGGAAAAAGAAATCTGAATTTTCTAAAAATGAGTTTTTTCCATGGAAATTGATTGCTGTTGACTTTGTTACCCCAAACTATCATTTAGAGCTGAAACACTCCATTTCATTTTGAAACTGTGATTCAAGTGCTATAGTAGCCTCTTTACTGAAAAGAAAAGTGTAGTTTCTGCTCCATGAAGTCACAGTTCAGTGATGGACAGAGGTAATTAGTGAGCAGTAATGGGATGGTCTGTACAAATCAATGAAGTTTTTGACAAGCATCAAAGAGTTTTAAGAGAAATCAAAAAATGAAAGAATGGGGACTTGTCTAAGCAAGGATCAGGTTTAGAGTGGTTGTGTGATGCATGAGAGATACACAGAAGAAAGCATGGAGATGCTTGTTAAACAGGTGACCTTGTGCAACACTCACCAGTATGGTATGGGAAAGACGACTGTGATAGGAGGTGGGAAATCTAAAGAACTCAAAATTTGCATTGATAAAACATATAATCTTGTTTGTCACTTTGGAAAAGGAAGAGTCAGCCTAATGATATGGTTATTTTAGATATTAGGAAGAGTAAGAGGAAAATCAGATGGACCCTCTGTGCAGAGGACAGAATGGCTCTGAACACTTTGCATTTCTTGTGCCTCATAATTCTTGTGTCTCTTGTGCCTTGTGCTCACTTAACCAAGATCCTGCACGCAATGGCACACTGTCCACCACAGTACTGCGGTATTGCAGTCTGTCTCACTATGCAGACTCTCTTGGCGTAGAAAACCAAATCTGCACCTTGTGGAAAAGCCCAAATGATTTCAGGCTAAGAGATCCTCTTGAAGCAACATCAAATAAAACCAAACATCAACTTGTTTCATGAAAGAAAACATGCTTGGTAAAAAAATTGTAGCTCAGAAATCTCAACCAGGAAAGACTGAATGTGAAAAACTTGTAGTCATACTATTATAAAAAATTAATTTCCATATTTAATATGAATTGTCATTTTAAACAACAACATTTGTTGGGATCTGGAGTTAGAATTTGAAGAATGTTCCTGGCTGAAATAGTGATCTGAATCTAACCTGAAAGAGTACATGAGTTAGAAAATGCTGTCCCATTCTTTAGTTACACTGATTTCACACTCATTGGTAGAGACTCCCATATGTCTGTGATTTATACTGGCATGAAAGACCAGTCAGTAAGTGTTGAAGCAAGCCTGGAAGTATCAGTGAACACACCTTTCATACCCTTTTAAAACAGAACCTGTACATCAAGAGCAAGAGTAGTGAGGTATTAGTTGTTTACAGGCACATTCTTGACATTAGACCATCAGGCTTTTTAGAGGGAGGAGTCAGGAATGTGCCCTGTGAGTAACAAACCCCTTATGATTTTGGAGCTTCTCTTCGAAAAAAAAAAAAAAAAAATCCTTAAAGTGAAACATGCTGAAATTTCTGCAGGTTCATATGCAGATCTAGCTATTTACTCGTTGGAAAGAATTGTACCCTTTAAATCAATTGCTATTTTTAAAGAGTTGGTCACCTAGATAAAGTGCACCAAACACTGGAACCTTTGTCTACCCAGAAGAGCAGTATACAGTTACCTGAACCATGAGCTTAGTAACAGGGGCAAGAGATGCACATCAGCTCAGTCCCCTCAAAGTGCTAAACACCTTCTGACAGATGTTCAGTAACTTTTGCGCAATTCAAAAGAGGTGTTCAGCATCTCACAGGAGCAAGCAACAGGAATCCAGTCTTGATCCCCAGCAAGTAAAGTTCCTCCTGCTTTGACTAGGACCTGAAGCTGTTGTAAAAATACAAACTTTTCCAAAGCAAGTCAGTTAATTTCAACCTAAAAATATTAACTGAAGCCAAGCTAACTGCACTTCCATAGTCCTCACATGAGGGAATTCAGAACAATGCTGATCTTGCAGTAGATCAGCCTCACTGCACCTCTATCCTGGTGTGAAATATGAGGGAACTTTATTATGCCTTACAGACCCTGCTCTCAATTAAGCTGAAGTCAGTTCATAACAGTCCCATTGTTATCAATGATCTTAGTCCAGATTTGTGAGGGTGAGACTGGGAGCAGACTGGGCCCTATGCCTGAGGAAGTTTTATGATCTTACTGTTTTGTACTTTCTTCTGTCAAGAGTGACAGAGGCAAATTCCTGGAATGATTGCACAGGTGGTGTTAAATAGCCATTAGCAGACAACAGGCATGGCTTAAAAGCGATTACTTGTTCAAAGGAGTGGTTTCAAAATAAATAACTGTCAAGGAAGTATTACACCTTGTGTGGAAAAGAAGAATGCGATGGAAAAAAATGTAGCCTTACTGTGTATCTCATTATAGTATGCATAAGGATAATTAGCAATACCTTCCTAGCATAGTTTTGCAGTTACAAGGGTTCTTAATTTTTCCACCCTAAGTTCTCTTTCCCTGATTACTTACCAACAATGAGCATAAAATGTTTAGCTACATTTTTTAAATTTCTGTTGAACAGATAGATGTACTCTCTGGTTCCTACGTTAAAGGACTACAGAAAAAGTCTTATAGTTGCTTGGCACTGAAACCCTAGCAGAGGCTAAATCTCACAATGACATCATGATGGAAAAAAGCCTTATGAAAATCCTGATTCCCTAACACCCCACGGTCTCTCATTTGGCAGCTCTTATTCCCACATCCACTGTATCAGGCGCGTGGAATTATGCTGAAGAGCAGTTTTGCTTTGATGGGGCTAAAGAAACCTTTCTCGAGACAATGAAGCCTTCCAAAACAAGGGATTAGGAACAAGTGAAAAGGAAATGAAGTCTTGTGCTGCCAGTCATCATTTTTGCCAGGGGAAAACAAGAGACTTGGCTTACTCAACTGATCTTTTTGTTGTATGTAATTTTCTTAAATCTGATTGAGATAATTTAGGCTTTTTTAATTACAGCAATCTCAGAAAGCCATGCTCACTACCTGTTTACCTAGGAGCTTTCTTGTCTTTTTTTCCCACACAGTAAAAATGAAGTTCTTGTATGACTAAAAAAGGCAGAGACAAATTTTACATCCATAGGAAAATCCAGTATAAGGCTGTATTACAGAATTATGTAGGCACCTTGCTGTCAGTTTTCAGTCCAAGCCCCTTAGCTGTACCCTCACAGAAGGCAGGTCATTCATTAATCCCAAATTTCAATCTTAGTGAATGTGGCTCCTCATGACAGTGATGCCACCAGGGCTAACCCAGGCCCTTTTGAATCCTAGGATGCCTTAGGCTTTGCTCAAACTTTGCAAAATTGGGCTTTACTTATTTTTGTCACTGGACAAATTTTGTCACTGGATTCTTGTGGCATTACTTTGGTTTTATAACACATTTCTGAATCAGCAGTTTCCAAATGTATCTTCATTTCACCTATGCTCTCTGGCTTCAGTAAGATTACTTTTTTCTGTTGTCAGAACCTGGGCATGGTGAAAACATGAAGCTCCACAAATCTTTTCCTTCCATAGGTATACAGCGTTTAAAGATATATTTGCAGCTTGGCACTTGAAGTAGGTACATAACTCCATAGAGATTCACTAAGAAACAATGAAATCACATGGAAAGAGAAAGGAAATAGTGTCTATCTTTACTCACAGATCTGTTTTTAAATGAAGTATGGCTTTGCCTTTTCAGAAAAAAACGATCAATCCTGTGTCCTCCTTTTCTTCTAGCACCTGGGAATTTAATAAGAAATTAAATATTTAAGCATATGATTTATTTTTATTTGGGACTTTCTGTTTTGTTTTTGGTTTTTGTTTTTGTTTTACAAAACTTAGATCTCTTATCTTATGGATCAGAAATAGAATGTCATTTGAAGGGATGATTCAGTACTTTTCTCTCTCAACCAGCATTGAACTTGTATCCCAGCATGGTACTATTTCCAGGAAATAGCACGGTACTGCAGAGAGCATTTTTCAAGTAACAATTTACATATAGGTTATCAATTGCAGTTAAAATGCTACCGAAATACAACCACGAAGTGCTCCCATTAAACTTCAAGCTTGATAAAAAACATAAATAATTTTGTCTGTTAAATATTAAAGTTCATTTTTTAATTTTTTTTTTTTTTTTACAAACAGAAGCAAAATAGAAAACACCTGGAACCTTAATAGCTATTCTGTACACAGTACAAGGTCCATCTGAACCATGGAATCTCTTCCACACTTTATTGAACTGGGGTGACTGACCAAAAGCCATCAACTGGCTGAGGTGCCTGACTGATAATGGTGATAATGATAAGTTAGGTGATGCTGGTGATTCAGTCTTATTACTCACTCACCAGGTCACATGAAGCAGCTCGACAGACAGCTCCGCTTTCCATGGTCAGTCACACGGGTGGGGCAAGGGCTCAAGACATTCAAGGACAAGGGCGCGTTTGGTCTGTGTTGCTTTTTATGACACTCTGGTGTGAAAGATTCAGTAGGGTAGAACCCAAGCATTGTAAAATCTCCACTAGAGCTACCAGAGAGCTTGAACCAGACAAGAGGGTGATGGAGCTCAGGTGTTTCTGCAAGTTACGAGTAGGACCTGTCAGAGAAGGCAAATTTGGACACCCCAGGACCTGTTAGATCTTCTTCTATGTACCACATAGGGGTATAGTTTTGCAGTCAGGATAAAGAAGTTTTCCTAGTTCCTAATGACTTATATTTACTGATAAATGGATAGACATGGTATCATCTGCTAAAAAAATAAAAAGCCTTTTCTCTTTGTCGTGTTGAAGTAAGCCAGTTGGCAACCCTTTTGTCATATCACAACCCTACACATGCAGACACTCTTCTGAGTGCGCAAAGAAAGGCTGGAATTCCCATCACTGCTTTTTCCATGCGTGGTAGGTAAGCTAGTAACCGACCATATCACCTTAACACTGCATGTTGCATAAAAGCACAGAAAGAGGTTTGTTTGCTCACCAGGAAGTTCACCTTCTCAACTCCTTGCAGTTGAAAAAGGTCAAGGCCCAGATTTCCAACAAGTTTTGAACCAGAAGTGTCTTCAGTACTTCAGTACTGTCTGGAACTGTCTGCCTCTTTGTGGCCAAAGGGCTTGTAGTATAACTTATGCAATAAACACCTCTTTCTTCTCTGTTTCTACCATTCACATACAGAAACTGAAGAAAGCCTCTTTCCAGCAATATCAGGTATGTCTCGGGTTTTTATTATCATTATGGATTTTAGCATAACTTGCTGAGTTTTGAGATTTAATTTTCAAGATTTATTCAAGGCTACTTCAGTCCCACCATAACCCTCATTGCAAGTTCTTGATTCCTGAATGTAACTTGCTTAAAAGGTTAAGTTTTAGCACTTATTCTGTAATGACTCATTTTACTTTTCATGCTGCTTCCTGAACTTCAGAGGTCAGTGAGGACAAGGAAGCTGTAAATACAAGTAACACCAGTTTGAGAGTGAGTCAGATATTCCCTTTGTTAAAATAATCTAATGATAACAATATGTTCCTTCCTTACCACAAGACAGAAGATTCCAACTCTATAATGAACTCTTTGGTGGCTATCTGACCTCTTGCAGTGGATGAGGTCCTCAACTAAGACGCTAGTATCAGATGTTTGCAGGAGGGCATGAGAATGTATCCTCAAGGAGAGCAGACTTCCCAAGATACAAAAGATATCATCCTTTCACCCAAATAAGTAAGAGAATCAGAACATGCCTTTGATGTTGTCAGCTTTGGCTTCATCCCTCTAACCACTTCTGAAGATGATCCAGCTTCCTCTGGATTGCATTGGATGTAGGTTTTGGACCTAATATTTGGACTGCAAACTTGCTATTTAATTTGGAAGATATTAGGCACCCTCTTTATGCAGCACTGTAGGAAACAGAATCCAAGAAAACTTTTCCATATAGTTCTCAGTAAGAGAAAATCCACAGAGGGAGGTCTGAGTGGTTTCCAGGACTTGTGTACAAAATTCAAACTACTTTTCTGGAGTATATCGCAAAGATTTGCCTTTTCTCAGAAATAACTGTCTACAGTTATTTCTGACTGTACATATCACCCTGTTGGTACACACCAGCATCTCATCTTAGATCTATTTTGAATCATAGACTGCCTTTCCCTAGCAGATTGAAAGATTAATAATAGCACATATAAGATGTCTTATGCTCTGTTAGAAATCTTTGTACTTGTTGGAAGCATTTCTAAGACTTGCACAGCTTTTGGGCTCTTGTTGCAAGTGAAGTTTGGATCATGAGGGGACAGTTAAGATCATGACCACCTCAAATATGTTTTCAGCATAATTTCAGTATAATTGAGTGGAATTTACAAGACACAGAAGTGGTAAACAATATCCAAAAGATATTTGGCAAGCAGAACTCTTCCCAGCTTTGGGTATTCTAGTTATGTCCTCATAATGTATTTTGAAGTTATCAATCAGCTCACGTAAAAACCTGATTTGGGAAATAGTAATGATTTGTGTATGTGAGGCTAGGTTAACTGACAAACTTCCAGTAACTTCAGCAGCATTATTCCTATGTGCTCCATTTAAAATATCAACACAGGCTTTGGAGAGTTCACTAACAAAACTACATATTAAAGAGAAATAAGTCCAAGCCACAAAGTTTGAGCTCTCCTATTATTGCTGCAATGTCCTTGAAAGATAAATGTGTTTGGACCTTGAAACTTGGCCAATACCATGATAACACTGTGGCCCAGCAGCAAACATCAGAGCTGTACTTCTGCAGCATTAGCAAATTTTTTAAGGTCTTGAATTTGGCTTCATCTTTCAATTTCATTGATTCTATGTGCTCAGGTTACACAGTGTGCAGCAGTCATAAAAAATCTGAAAAGTCTGAACCACTTGAGTTCAACTCCAATGAATCTAATACCAGCTTAGGGCTGATTTTTCTCTCCCTGATCCTGGTTTTACATTGATGCTATTCTCTTTCATTCTGTGTAGTTCTCGTGGGGTTACATTAGTGTAAGTGATGGGAGAATTAGGTTAATTTGCTTAGCTACACACCTTCCCAAAGGACATTTTAAAGTTTTAGCATATATTCTTCTTCATCCTTTTTTTCCTTTTAATCCCCCCCAAAGCTCAAAACATCCAAGAAGGATGAACAGAAAAAGTTTGTGTAATGGGTGATCTTTAGATAACTTATCACCAAGACAGTGGGAGTTGTTTTATTCCTTCCACTCTGTCAGTAGGAATTGGCTCCAAGATATGAAAGATTAGTCGAGCTTTAATGACAAAGAAACACAAACCAAAAATAATTAAAACAAGAGCCTTTAACCAGATCACGTTGATGTTAATTTTCTTGTTTCTTCATTTTTATTACAAACCAACCTTTCAAAACCATGTATTGAAGAGCCTGTTGAGTGGATCCAACTTGTTGTACAGATAATAACTTTTCAACATTTGCTATTTTGTAATTAGCTTCTCAAAACTTATAAAAACCACCTGGTTTCTTCACAACTAAAATAAGATGTCAGAGACAAGTTTTTGCTGTTTTCCCCCTCCACTTTTCCAAAGATGAACTATGAGGTAACAACAGAGGACTGAAACCAGTCCTTTGTAGCAAAGGTTGTTTGTAAAGATGCTTTGAGTTAAGATTTCCAGTCACTGCTCAGTTAATCAGGCCATTGCTTTTGTACTCACAGAGTAGTGAGGCAGTGTTTCTGTGTACTCAGGTAATGTTTCTGATCACCGCATAATCTAAATTACTGGGACACAGTAATTCTCACACCAAAACAATACATCTGGAAACACAGCAGCTCAGGGCAGCTGTTGAGCTCCCTCATGAAACAGCCATTTGACAGAATGCAGCCGGATTCTAACACTCGCTCTGCTAGGCAGTGGCAGCTCTTCATAGGCATACAGCTTGAGCTAAAAAACCTCTCAGAAACATTAACACAAATAAAGAAGCAGAAGTCACCTTAGATGTGCAGTAAGTGCTTTGTTCTTTGATGGTCTCAGATATGCTGCTGAGCTGTCCTGGGGGAATCCTGGAGATGCCACCAGTCTCTGTGTGGAAATTAGGAAATGCTTGTGGGCTCTGATACTTGAGCTAGTAAACATAACTTTAAACCAATTTAAATACCATTGTCCAACCAGAAATTAGAGACATATTGTATGACATGATTATGCATGACCACATGATTTCTTTCCAAAAAAAAACCCAAAAATGCTAATGAACACAGGTCAGATTTTGGACATTGAAAAATCCTTAGCAGCACTAAATCACAAGGAGGCTAAGAATTATTCATTGGAGTTACTGGGCAAATAGTATGAAAAAATAAATAATTTTAGAGACTCAGAATGCATATAAGTGGTTTAAGTGTTAATAAGTCTGCTTAGTATTTGTTGACTGTTGTTTACACCGTTCTTCCTCACACAAAATTATTCACTGATCATCATCCAGCTCAGAAAGCGCGTAAAGCCCATATGCCTTATGCAGTAACATGTAGTTGAGGATAGCCCTGAAACAGCCTTTCTGGACTGAAGAGTATCCTTCCCGATCTTCTTGTGCCAGGACAGACCTAGCATCCAGAGGTTTTGGAGCACCTGCACAGCCGCAAGGCCATCTTACACTCACTCAAGCCATTATGCAAATTTCCAGTTGTTAATGTAACTTACTCTCTTTCATATCTGGCAAGACCCAGTGTTGTCTGTGTGAGCCATTTAGGGGTGACTAGTGGGGAGGTTTAACAGCCAAAGGTTTGCGATGGGCAGCCTGAGCAGCCCCACGGAGAGTCAATGGCCTGAGAAGAGTCACCAGTGAAACCCCAAGGCCGTAAGCTCAGCTAGGTTAAACAGCCACCCCAAGAGCTGTAGAAACCAGTGCTGTGGGTTGGCCAGGTCCATGAAGGTGCAGCTCATGATCTCTCACCAATCGCACTGTCCCACTGAGACCCTGCAGGAAACTTTTCTTTACAGATGCTGCAGCAGAGAGGACCCAAAAATTAATGCTGGTTTTGTGGGTCTTTTGTATTAGGCAAGAAATGCCAGAAACAAAAAGATGTAAAATGACCTTCTGGACCATCTTGGTACATACCCAAAGACACAACAGCTTTCCTGTTGAAGCCAAGAAATGCTTATTCATAATGGTGCGAGAGCATCAGCAGCCACCAGCAGGAAAGGGACCAGCACAGGATCCTGGCATCTTTCTGGGACAGGCAGGACAACCCTGAGGCAGCCTTGAAAAAGACAGCATTTCACTGCTCAAGCTCATTTAAGCTTTTTTCTTTTTTTCCCCAGCTAATGTGTGTCCCATCCATCAAGGCGGATGGAAGTTAATCATAAGTGTAAGAAAGTACTATAATTGGATGCAAAGGTCTGAACACTCAAGGGATAAAACCCACTGCTCATTCCAGGAACATTTTAGCAACTGTTGACTGGTAGAAAGTAAACAGATTTCAAAAAGTGTCAGCATGCCATACCACTGCATGCCATTCCAAGATGAACATTGTTCCTAAATATATTTCCTGTGAGTGGAGGAGGAAAACAAATCTAATTTTAAAGAAATAAAACCAAACCAGATGTGGACAGGAGCACGTTTTAGGCTCTTTTTTTTTTTTTTTCCTTTTCTTTTCTTTTTATAATAAAGATTTTTCTTTACTTTAAAGGTACCAAGTCAATAAATGTAATCTGAGAGATGGCATGGCATTCGTTACCAGTCTGTTTAGCACCCCTGCTATCCTTTGTAGCTGCAAACATTTGCCAGTTTCTCAGAACACGTAACTCAGCGTGGGAATGCAGCAAATACATAAAAATGATTAAGCCCTTTTAGACTTATCAAAACCACTTGTGCTTTCTTGACTGTGCAAGGTGTGATATTGAGCTTTGGCACATTATGAAAAATAGCTAACAGTACATGTAACTCATTAGACCATTGCCAAGAAACATACACTAAATGATCTTTACATTGAAGGCTGTCTGCTCAGTTCACTCTACTAGGTGCTTCTGGAGTGATTTTACCTGTAATTATAACTCCTGATAGACAGATCTGTTTGTTAATAGTTAATGCCATTATTCATACTACGCTATCATATCCAATATCGACATATAGAATCATAGAATGGTTTGGATTGGAAGGTCCTTAAAGATCATACAGCTTCAATCCCAGTGCCACAGGCACAGACACCTTCCACTAGACCTGCTTGCTCAAAGCCCTGTGGAGCCTGGCTTGAACGCTGCTAGGCATGGGGCATCCATGACTTCTCCGGACGGCCTGTTCCAGTGCCTCACCACTCTCACAGTGAAGAATATCTTTCTAATATCTGACCTAAACCTCCCCTCTTTCAGTTTAAAGCCATTCCCCCTTGTCCTATCACTACATGCTCCCACCAGCTACTCGCTGGTGGTGAGAACAAGGTGCAACATAGCACCTTTCCTCATTGCTTCTCTATCACTTGGAGAAGGAAGTTATCATAAGCATATTCCAGGCACCTCTTGGATTGTTTGTGCCCTGCTGTATTGTCCCTCCAACAGATACTGTGGTGGTCGAAGTTCCCATGACAACCTGGGGCTTGTGAACGACAGGCTGCTCTTATCTATCTGTAGAGAACCTCATCCACTTGGTACTCCTCATTGGACAGCCTGTAGGAGACCGCCACTGTAATGTCCCTGCCCTCCCTTCAGTCCTGACTCATAAGCCCTCAGTCAGCTCCCCAGCCATCTCCAGGCAGAGCTCCATGCACTCCAACTGGTCACTGACATAGAGGTTGACACTCCCTCCTCATTTCCCTAGCTTGTCTTTCTGAAGAGCTGTATCATTCCATTACAGCACTCCAGTCATAGAAGCCACCCCACTGCATCTCCTTGATGCCAATAAGATCACAGCAGGCATGTGCACATCTCTAACTCTTCTTCTTTATTCCCTGTGCTACTTGTGTTTTCATAGTGGCATTCAAGTTGGGCCCCCAGTGAAGCTGACTTACTGGCTGAAGTGGCTGTAACTCCTTTGTGTTCATCTAAGTGACTCTAAACCAAAAAGTACTAGTGCTGGTCTCTGGCTGGAAAATAAAGGCTTCTTTTAAACAGGAAAAAACTTTAGTTAAGTGTGAATGTTTGTTCAAATTTCTTTTCTGTATTTTTTTCCCCTCCAGGTATGAGCAAGCATGTCAGTTCTTGCAGGATGTGATCTTTGTCACTGCTCACCTCCTTCAAACTGAAACTTCGGGGGTAGGGCACCATGATGCTGAAAGGGCTCATCACAGAGGAGATTTTGATTGACTTTCAGATGCCAAAACTAGTCAAATCAAACCACATGATACAAAGAGGCAACTTCCAGATGTTAGCATGGAAACAGGTATGGCAAGAAATGAAAAGCCACCAGTGCTAAAAAAAGGAAATGCAGAGTAATTCACTTGCTGAGCCCCTCTTAAGGGTTGTACAATACTTGTTTGTGCTTTTGACTTCCTTCCCACAGCACAGGTAATACAGTCTCAATGCAGACCTGCACATGCACATGCACAAACACACACACAAAATTCATCATTACCATTACCATGACTGTACACCAGTCTTTGCAATTGCCCATACAAATGACTGTTTGTACTAAAAAGCCAGCTGTGAACTGTTAGCTTGCACACACTTAGGTTAATTATATGCAAATTAGAGAAATGCACATTTATGAAGTTTGGACTCTCCGTACATCCGTTCAGGTTAGAGATCAGGCTGTGAGAGTGGAACATGGAAATTTCTATTTAAGAGACTCTTGCCTCTAGTAACAACTACAGGACAAGCAGGATATTTTTTCAGATTGTGTTATATTAGAGTTCTGATTAATGTTAATACTGGGAAGAAAGACAAGAGATTTTTTACCGTGATAGCACCACAGCAGGCTGAGTGGGAAGTGCCAGAAGAGTGACCTCTGTAAGCACAAATCTGTAATTTCTTCAAAGTGAGAAAATTACTCCTTAATAAAGCACACAAAAACCATAAAGCTGCTGATACCATAGTCATTAGTGAAAAGGTCAAGAATCCATTAGCAGCTGCCACTGCAGGAAGCCGTAGGCCCAGTTACTTGTGTGACACAGCAGCCCCATAGAGATGACACAGAGCATCTGATAAGAAGCAGGCTTTCCAACTTCTATCCCATGTCCCTTGATGGATAGCATAACCTTGCTATTGATTAATGCTTCCCAGGGCTTGGCTCATGTCAAGTGGCAATAGACCAACAGCTTTCTAGATTTTAACGTGGCAGCTGAACATCTTATCCAGATTTGCACGTACAGCCACTAGAAACAAGTTCGTGTCCTATGCACTTGTATTATTCCTTCTGATGGGTATGTTACCAAGTCCTGACCTCTGTGTGTCTTCAATTAGAGACGGCAGGATACAATTCCTGGCTGTTAGACAGGCAGCACACTGTAGCTATTTAATGATTGCTTTGCCCTGCCCAAGCTTTTCTCTCTAGTGTACAAGTACCTACACGGAGCTAGGAGCTATCTCTTTTCCCACCCCTTTCACTCTCCTTCTCCCTCCCACTGGATTGTACAACTCAGGATGAGGAAACAAGCTGGTGTCCCTCCATGAAAAAACAAATAAAACTTCATTCAAGCCCACAGCAATTGATGGTGGGAGGCACTGGGCACTGCCGACTTTCTTCACCTGCCTGGCAAATAAGCCTAAGAGCAAACGAAGAAAAACCGATACCTTCCTTAAAAGGAAAATCATACAAAGTGCTAACAAAGAGTTAAGCAAATTTGCGTTACTGTACTCATGTGCAAACCTAGAGTGACTGCAGGCCGCCCTCGAGCAGTGCTTGGGTGGTCCTCTACAAATTCGTATGCAGCAATCTATTAGTGGTATCTAGCAGTGATTTATGCAGCTGTCAAGCTGCCTTCATCAGTACAAGTGAATTGTGGGCACCATCAACTAACGCAGACTCCTTCATAGTGTCTAAAGTAAATGAGGGCCAAATTAAAAGAAAAACGCCCAAGGTACCACCCACTCATCTTCTCAGTTCTTTAATGACAAGTTCCCTCTACAGAAAAAACATACAGCTGCTCATATGAGACCGCGCTTACAGAGACCCCACTGTCTAATCACAGACAGCCTGTGAAAGTCAGCTTTCAGGGGCTTGGTTGGAGCAAGAACAGGAAAAGTTGGCAGAATTCCACCAAAAACTAAAACAGTATTGATGGCAAATAAAATTGACACAGGACCAAATCAGTTAGTTTTCATAATAAATACTGATGCATTATTTTGTCAGGGAATAATATGAACCATCTGATGATGATATAATACACCCTTGTAAGCATGCGCTTGTGTCTTTGTTTTCAACAGGAACCAGTGATGTAGTGTATCTTGGTACAGCCACAAATGCTGTCCTAGCTGGTGGCTGATCCAACCCAACTACCTTGGGTTTGCTACACCGGGTGCACAAACACACTGGTACTTTGCAAAGTGGAAGAATCCCTGAATCACACTCACGTGTGACTGGAATGCCAGTCTTCACAGTCATTTTTGTCTAGTTTATGGGAAAATGGAGTGAGAAATACTCCTTGCCCAAGTACCATCAATGAACGAACGGATCAGAAAAGCAGACATACGCACACATGCACTCTCACCTTTTTTTGGAAAAGACACTTTGATTTTAAACTGAGGAAAAAAATTTTTCTCAGCAAGACCAGAAATTTGACCAATCTGAGACATAATTAATCATCACTGATTTTGATCTGTTAGAAAATAATACTTTCTGCATGAAATGACAGGTTTTCTTCACAATTGTACATCAGCTTTCAAGAGTCTTGCACTCTTGTGAGCCAACAGAATGGAAGGTGCTTCTGATAATAACGTCCTCCTACGATTCAGTTTTAGAGAGAACATTTTTAATACTGCACTTATGAAGAAGGCAGAATGAAGGAATCAGTTGACACTGGCAAGGAAAAAGAGCTGTCCATAAACAAAATGTCCATTAACAACCACATTCTGTGCACAATGTTCAAAGTCTAGACAATCTGGCTGAAGACTAATCTGTGCTTGACTAAAACAAGTGCAATAATTCCGAGCAGTTCCAGCAGGTAACACCTCCCAAACCACAGATCCTTAGGAAGATGCCACTCACCTAGAATTCAAACAGGGGCTAAGCTGATCTTGTCCTCAGTCTTTTTAATAATTTTGTCCACGGTGGAGGGGAGGAGCAATATGTCATGGTGCTTTGCAGCATCCCTTTTGAGGTAATCCATATTGCAAGGACCAGCACAGGGCACCGAAATGAGGGAAACAGTGCTTAAGTCGAAGTCCAGCGCTAGACAGATGGAGACAATTGCCTTCACATTCATTTCACCAGCACTGAACTACCTATGTTGCCAGAGGCAGGAAGTAGACAAAAATTAAGAATCCCCAAATTAATTAATTAAGAATTCCATTACTGTCTTAATACTCATTGCATGACTTTAACAGTTTTCTGTCTATCACATTCAGACTGCAAGTTTTTGTCACAAAGTAAAAATGCCCTCAAAGGTCTGTACCCAGTGCTAATACCCCACTCTGTGAACAGCTGCAGGGGCTGTGACAGTGATTGTGACCAGCTTTCTCTTTTGTGATTCACCTCTTTTTTTTCATTATTGTTCAGTCCTGAATGGCTGAGCTTTGTCCTAGCCTGAAAATTGCAAGTATTTCTCTTCCCTCCTTGACGGGCCACAGACACAATGACACAAAAGAAATCTCCAAGTCATCCTTATTTTAGAAGGCGCTCATTTGGTGGACAGTTTCTCTGTGACCCGACACTAGAGCAAAAAGGAGCTGGAAAAGACACTGCTGTTCTAAAGTGGGGAGAGGCACTGAAAGGTCCAGTCTCAGAACTTTAAGTGTGCTGCTAGAGGCATATGCAAACACCAACAGCCAAGGTACCCTAGAGTGCATCCCATAATTGCTTTGTCCTCATTACTTATGTGAGCAAACCTGAACAATGGCAAAGGGCTTTTTTTCGCCTTTCAACTTAAATGTCAAACAATTTCTTCCAGTAGAAGGAATTTTTATCAACAGACCCTTTGTTTTGGCGTTAGTTTTACTTTATCAGACGTGTTTATTATAACTCATAAACTGAAGATAGTGCTCATTGTCCTACCACCATGAAGAGGCTCTCATGATTGGCTATTCTGGTGGTTCTTACACCAAAATAAGAAGGGGGATATCTGTGAGCTAGGTCTTGCAGAATGGTAAAAACTCTGCCTCCAGACTGCAATTAAATACTCGGGATGATAATCCTCTGACTAAATGGTGTTGGCAGTTAGCAAAGGCTGTGTCTAGTTAGTAGTGAAGAGTCTTTTAGGGTTCATTGTTCATACCTATCAGATCTGCCATACATCAGAGATCTAAGAACATACCCAACAATATGACCTGTACTATGGAAGATGAAGCCTTATAACTTCACCTTACACTTCTTGGAGAGCTATGTTACTTGTCATGACTGTATTTATTCAGGTGTTCATCCTTCTCAATGAAAAGAGAAAAAGTTGACTTATGTGGATGCTGCAAGTGCTATAAATTGCAATTTGGTGAGTTTTAAGCATGTTTTTAAACATCTTGCCAGGTCAGGATTCTGGAAAATATCAAATCAAATTTTAATGACAAGGTAAATCACTTTGCGAATGAAGAAAAGCCTAAAATGTGTGCATCTGCATGCATGTGTCTTTTGTGAAGAGGGACTGGAAGTTCAGAAGCACATTCACATTGCACAACAGAGATCAGCATAAAGATACCTGAAGTACTACTCACGAAACGCATCCCAGACCAGGAAGAGCATAGCTGTGCCAGTATAGAGCCATGCTACAATGTAAGACTATTCAGCCTGAACGCCCAACTGTGCTAAAGTAGCAATACTGTCTACAAGCAAGCACAAAGTTCAAGCTCACTTAGAACAAATTGGCAGATCTTTACCACGCCTCTGAACTGGGTGGCTTGGGTCATTTAGATGACATTCACAGCAATGTGAATGACCATGTCCTAGCCAAGGGTGTCCATCTTAGAGAACAGAAAGGGAAGAGTAATAGGTAGAGACAGAGTGAAGCTTATAGGGCCCCTTGAAATCTCACCTAGATCATGCCAGTGGTTGACAGGCAGATATGATCAAGGCTAATGCAGTCACCTTAAACAGGAAGATGCATTAGAAGAACCTTGAACAGGTCAAGATGCTCAAAAGAAACGGACATCCAAAGGATGTGCTAAATATTTTTTTTTTCTTACTAATTTAGAGCACAGGAGGAAAAATTTTATTCCTGGAAAGGAGACTTCAGTGACAAAAGCAGCTATAATGGCTGAAAGCCTAACTCATCATGTTGAAGAGAGCAAACTCAGCAGCAGCAAAAGGAAAGGCGGAATAAGGAGGGCTGAATTCAGAATGAAGTATGTTTTTAGGGACAGAAAAAGGTGCCTAATGCGAAAAGTAAGGCCAGAAAAGTTTGTCAAAGTTTCCACACCAAACAATTTGCTCAGACAGCAGAACTGTAAATCAGAGACTATTTTATTTTTGGCACGGATGTAAATGAAACCTTCTAGTCAGGAAAACATTTTTCACTATGTATTCTGTAACCTCCCATTCATAGAGACATGTTATATCCAGGACTAAAAACCTGTCTAGAATGTTCTATAAATCAGTCTAATCTTACCCGTAATCTCCTAGCAGCTCTATTGATCTCCATGTTCTTCAGCTTCTCTTCCTCACATTTGTTTCCCACAACACCATACTCAAATGAGACAAAAGGTTCCGGCAGCTTCCCAGCATATTAGGTCCATAAAAATATGTTTTTCATGACTTAAAAATGATTTGCACTGTCACATTAAAAGCAGACATACAGATAGATGATTTAATCTGTTAAAAGGGCAGACATAATTTTGGACTTGTGAATTTATATCTGAATACAGAACACCTTCTTCTAAGAACTAATTGTACCACACAAGGCATATAAAATGAAAAGAAGCTCCTATGAAACTGTTTTATGAGTGGATTCCAGAGCAGCAGCAGGATGAAAATACCAAAAATAGTCAGGGCTCCAAGTACTTTGTTAAGAAGCACTTCAAGTCTTCCATATGTTTATTATTTGCACCACACCACAGTCTCATGAAATAAACAGACAGCTCTTAATTTAAAACATTTTTCTTATTGGAGCAGCTACGGTAGCTCTCATCCATGTAAATATATGCACATATTTTTCTCCAGCAGCACTACCCTCTAGAGATGCTATCGTATTTTGACAAAAAAATCAGTATTCGGTTCAACTCCACAATCCTTCCTATAGTCAAATTATCATGTGGAATTCATGGCCCCAGCTCACAAGGATTTAAGCCTGGCCTTCGGGCTGCTCATACCAGCCACATTAAGCACAAGGTAGACACAATCAGTCCCTGCCTGCCTCAGTGTCCCTTGTAACACACCTCAGGCATTTTCAGGCAGATTGCAACACAACACTTGACCTCAGATGTGCTGCCTACCAGGAGCTTGATCCCCTAGCAAGCCGTAATAGTGAGTCCTCTTGAGTTGCAGCCTGTGCTGCTTTCTCATCCCACTGCACATTGTGCCAGATGCAGTCTCAACCTCATCCTCCTGTGCCAAATGTCTTAATCACTAGCAAATAGGAAACTTGAAATGCTGGTGCTTATGGGAGTGGGGTGTCATTCTGTTTCAGCTCCTCACTGCTAGCATCAGGACACTTCCTCCCCACAAAGCAGACACAGCACCCCTCCAAGGTTTCTGTGATGTTCTTCAGCTCCCTCATGTAGTTCCAGTGTGGCACAGAAACACTCCATGACAGAGAGATTGCAGCAGCAGCAGCCTTAAAGTTTACCTGAAAGTAAATTATATTGCTATAACTTGTCCTAACTTTGCAGAAACTCCTGTCTCTCTGTTACTTTACTTTGTCAGGAGTGCAACTATTTCTCCAATGCTGACAGACATCGCAATGCCTGAAAAGATGCTGTTACATTGGCAAAAAAACCCAACCCAAACATAAACCCAAGATGAACGCCTTTAAATCAGCATAGTTTGCTCTCGTAGGAAGCCAGTTTAAACAGTGAAAGAAAATGTCTATTGGTACAATAAAGGTTTCTGCAGATCTGAGGTGTTTAAAGGAAACTTTGTCTTGGCAGATGAGGGGTGTCTTGCTATGCTGAAAACGACCTATCAGGAGGCTCTGGACATAGAGCAGAAATGAGACATTTCTGCTGAGTGAAGAAATGTTTTTTGCTTAAATCTGAAGCAGCTCGGAGAAGTAGTGACTGAGCACTAGTTTCCTTCCATTCCCTTCTGCTGGTTTCAGAGCACCTGCAATGGTAATTTTATTCAAAATACACCAAGAACAACCTCTAAGCTGCTAGGTGGTAGTAGCAGTACAAACAGTATTTTCTTCTACATGGATATGCTTTTTCCCTGAGTGTATCCTCTTTGTCTCCAAGCAGAAGCTGTGTGGTCAGCCTGAACAGTTACCGACAGGCCTTCTTTGGCCCCTTGTCATGATATAAGGAATAAATAGTCTTCAAAATTGAGCATTTCAGTCTTTTCAGCTCTTAGAAATGACAAATAGTTAAAACAGCCCGAATAGGAAGAAAGAAAAAAAACTCATTGTGTAAAAACTCCTATCTGCCTCTTAGGTTGCACAAGGCAGGAAAAATAATCATATTTACAGTTGCTGGCTGGGAGAGGGCTGGCTTTATTATTGGTGACTTACCCCATTTGTCTGTCTAAAATCACTTTCATTACCAAAATCTTGAGATAGAAACATTCTACTAAATGCCTAGAGAGAGTAACTATAGAAGAGGTGAGTAACAGCAAAATCTATCAAAGCTCAAGAGATGTTTTGAAGTGGGAGTCACTTTCCCAGTCAAGTCTCCAGCTCCACGCTGGGGTCGTGAGATGCTCCTCTGCCCTAGCAGGGGCTCAGGTCTGGGGCTGAGTGCACATGGGCAGCTCATCATTGACAGTAGTATCTCACACCCGTCTTGGTGTGAGGAGCTAAAATCTCCAGACAGAAGAAGCGAACTTGAGACTTGGTGGGTACAGACCCTTGTTTACCTTTCTGAGATGGAGGGGGGAATCACTGATACTCACCAGCTGCTGTTAAAACCTGATGATCAGTCTTTATAACCTGTTTAAGGTGTTTCAAATTCTGATGCTGTTTTTTTGTTCTGGGGAAATGGTGCAGTACTGAATTAGCTCAGACCACTTCTCTAGGATGCTAGGGATATGTTGGGGGTTGTTTTGTGCAAAGAAACAAAACAGCGTTTAATACAGACAGATTAAAAACAAGATTGAAAGTAGGATTTGTTGTTGGTCCACGTGAGTATTCTACTTTCAACTTTAGTTTTAACTTAACTCTTTAAAAAAGGCATGGATTTTGCCCATTTACTGTACAGACTTTATTATGAACGAGAGGAAACAGAGCAATGGAAAGACAATGGCAACACAGTTGAAGAAATGGTATTACCCGGTCAGCCATTGTGTGTCATTTCTACTATTTCATTCCTACTTTCTCTCATCTCTCTTCCAACTTTCAGCTAACAAGAGAATCTCCATTTTTCCTTCCCTCAGTCCACTTGACTCAAAATTATTTCCTGATATGCAGTCATGGAGCTGCTTGACACATCACTGAAAAATATCCTCATGTCCTGTCCACAGCTGAAAAGAATTATTTGTCAAAGATATTTCTTTGATACTAAAGATATTTTCCAATTACTTTTATTTTTTATTTTCTGTCTTTCTCTCGTGAGACCCCACCTGCAGTGCTGTGTTCTGGTCTGGAACCCCAACACAAGAGGGATACGGACTTGCTTGAGTGAGTCCGGAGGTGCCAGAGATGCTCAGAGGGCTGGAGCACCTCTCCTATGAAGACAGGCTGAGAGAGTTAGGCTTGTTCAGCCTGGAGAAGAGAAGGCTCAGGAAGACCTTAGAGCAGCTTCCAGTAACTAAAGGGGGCCTACAGGAAAACTGGAGAGGGACTTTTTACAGGGGCGTATAGTGACAGGACAAGAGGGAATGGCTTTAAACTGAAAGAGGGGAGATTTTGCTTAGATATTAGAAAGAAGTTCCTTACCATGCAGGTGGTGAGGCCCTGGCACAGGCTGCCCAGAGAAGCTGTGGCTGCCCCATCCCCAGCAGTGCTCAAGGCCAGGCTGGACACGACTTTGAGCAACCTGGTCTAGTGAAAGGCGTCCCTGCCCACGGCAGGGGGGTTGAAACTGGGTGATCTTCTTAAAGGTCACTGTTAAAGATCTCCAACGGACCTTAGCCCCTTCCAATCCTAACCATTCTGATTCTATGATTCTGTAAAAAGATTGCCATGAGCATAAGTACCTCCCAAATGGCATGTGGCAATTGAACATTACAGAATCACAGCATGTCTGAAACTGAAAGCAACCTCTGTAGATCATCTAGTCCAACTTCTGCTCAGAGTAGGGTCACCTAGAGCAAGTTTCTCAGGGCCATGTCTGATCAGACTTTTAATGTCTCCAAGGATGGAGACCCCACAATTTCTCTGGGCAACCTGTGCCAGTGTCCAGCCACAATTTTAGTAAAAAAAAAGCCTTTTCCTGTGTTTAAAGATTTTAAATTTGTGCCCATATCTTCTTGTCCTGTCACTGAACACCACTAAGAAAAGCCTGTCTCTGACTTCTTTACATTCTCACATCAGGTATTCATGCACACTGATAAGATACCCTCTGGAGCCTTCTCTTCCCAAGGCTGAACAGGTCCAACTCTCTCAGCTTCTTGTATGAGAGGTACTGCAGTTCCTTAACAATCTTCACAGCCCTTCACTGGACCTTCTGTAGTGTCCCCATGTCTCTCTTGAACCAGGGAGCCCAGAACTGGACCCAGCAATACAAATATGTCTCACCAGTGCTGAGTAAATGGGAAGCATCATCTCCCTCAACCTCCCAGCCATGTGCTCCCAGAAAGCTGTGGTCCTTCTTTGCTACAAGGGCACATTGCAGGCTCATGATCAGTGTGGTGTCCACCCCTAGGTCCTTCTCTGCTGAACTGCTTTCTAGCTGGTAGGTTCCCAGTGTATGCCTGGGGTCGTTCCCCTCCAGGGAAAGGATGTTGCATTTCCCTTTATTGAACTCCATTAGATTCTTTTGAGCCCATTTCTCCAGCCTGTTCAGGTCCCAGTGAATGGTAGCATCACCTTCTGATTTGCCAGTCACTCCTTCCAGTTGTATATCATTTGCAAATTTGATGAGGGTGCACTCTGTGCCAGCATCCAGTTATTAGCAAAGGTCTTAAACAGCATCTGTTCCAGTACTGATGCCTGGCAGACACCTTTAGGGACTAGCGTCTATCTGTACTTCATGCCACTGATCACAATCCTTTGAGTCCAGAAGTTCAGCCAGATTTCAGCTCACCCCTCTATTCACTTATCTAGCCCATACTTCATCAACTACTCTATTAGGATGCTATGGGAGACAGCATCAAAAGCCTCTCAGACATCGACATAAAAACCAAGCACTACTCTCTTGTTCGCTGAACCAGTCATTTCATCATAGGACGCTATCCAGTTGGTCAGAAGTGATCTCCCCTTGCCCTTCAGGTAAAGATACTTCTTGTCCCTAATATAGGTAAATGGCTAGCAATCAGATATGTGGCTATAATTGAAAGTTAACTAGAAATTTGACAAATCAATACATTATGTCAAAGAACTAAAATTACCTGGAAAGCAAACTATAAAGACCTCTGTTATATTGCTCAGAGAATTCAGGTACTTCCTGTGCTTCATGATTTTTACTCCGTAGTATCTTAAAGTCAATATAATATTAAGTTCAATTCAGTTTCTATAGCTGATCATACATTTTATTCCAGCCTCTGTTCTTTGCATTTCTCATGGGCTTTCTTCTCTGGACCAGCGTGTCTTGGACTACTTTCTAATTGCTCAGTTTCTGCTAGAACACAGGAGAGTGTTTTTACAGTATTTCAGGCTGCAGTGAGGTAAGAAAGTCAATGTATCCTTACTAATATGTCTTCATAAGCCTCAGGAAGAATATGTAATTTACTTCAAAGCCTCCCATCTCTTGGGTAAGTGATCCAGATAGGCTATTATACAAAAGGCAGTGGATACTGTCCTTTATGTCCCAATTTAACATACATAGCGATTTCAATGTAAAACCATGTCTGCCACTCTTGTCATTCCAAGATGCGTTCCCAAAGGACAGTTATTTTCTGCAAACACTTAACACAACTTCATGTGCCTCTGGGAACCCTAGCAAAATTTCATGGATTAGTGGTAGGCTTTGCTGTTTAGGTTGCAGGTATTTAGCTCTGTTGTATCTGAAGTGCCCATGAACATTCACCAATACCTGCTATTATGAGCCATGCGTATTACAACAGCATCAAAAGCAAAGGATTTGGAGCTATCTGTAAGATAGGCTGTAGCAGCAGAAGGTTTCAGAAATGGGCATCTCACTTCTAGTATAGATAGCAAAATTCATTTTGTCTGAGATGTGCTCTTGTCTGTTCCTGCCACCATCATGGAGACACACCTGGGTGTAAATAAGAACTTGAATAGTTTGTGCTTCTGTATTTTTTTCATCAAAAGCCTTTTGTTCCCTCATATGCGATACTTCAGAAATGCCTGGGTAACAGAGGTTCCAAACGACTTTAAAAAACTACAGTCACAACATGCAAAACACTGTTTCTGAAGTAAAAGATAATGCATGCACTAGAGGTCCTTCCGTATATCAAGGGATTTGGCTCTGCAGCTTAATACAGCACTGGTCATATCCTTCATGCAAGAAAGTCATCTTCCTTGCAAGAGAGCAGATCTGGTGCTGATTGTTCTCTGACTGTAACTAGAACAAGTGAATGCTCTGTTTCTTATCAGGGTGCTGGTATCTGTTCCTCCTTTCAGAGAGTTCATCCAGCTGTCTTATGGCTCTCACAGTTTATGCAAGAGGGTGGGGGGAAGGGGATTAGCCCAATAGTTTCAGTAAATTACACACATTCATCAGTCCCTCGACTTCTGCTCTCAAGTTCTTGCCTTTTATGGCAGACACAGGGGAAATGATATAATGGTATGCCATACAGCATGTGTACACAGGGAGATCGGGATATATTTCATATAATTTACAAAGGCTTGTTTTGCAAACTTTTCTAAGGGAATTTTGAATTTACAGTCTGATAAATCACTTCATTACAAAGGATAACTGGTTCTCTATCAGAGGAATGGCTTACTGAATGAATCTCTCATCCATATGCAAGTGCAAGCACGGTCCTTAAAGTTCTGATTTTAACCTCAGTAGCAAAATTTTGATTAAAGCTGGGATTTTACTGTGGGCCTGTGCTAGAAAAGAAATTTGCCTAGCTGCTGCAGTTTCATGCAACAACCAAAAAAAAAGTGGGTTTTGAATGAAACTATATTAGAAAGACACCATTGTCTTCATGTGGAGTGGGCTATTGTGAAAGAAACTTGCTAAATTGGATCCTTAGCACTGTTTCCAGGTTTTAATGTGAGTTTTGGGAGGAATGAGAGATTTCTCTTGATACATTCCAACAAGTGTTGAGCTTTCTTTTGTGTTACAGGGCTCTGATCATCTGGTTTTCTCCATAGGACTTCACTGACCATCTCCAATTTCTGCTAAATACGGAGCTGGCCAAATGAAGTTGCACAAAACAGCAAACTAAGGATAATCATGGCCTAAGTGTGTGGGCATTTGGGATCTTACCCAAATTAATCCAAAAAGGAAGTTGCTTGGGCTGACTCTTACCTCACACTTTTTCTGTCATCAAGTTATTCTGTTATAAATCAGCAATGGATTATTTGTTTCCTTTCTAGATTCTTTGCTTAGATACTAGCAACTCAATGCATTAAGCACTACCATTTTGTGCTGCTTCTACCAAGGAAGCCCTAACTTTCAGTACCATACATTTAAAATTATTTTGCAGGAAAAACAGAATAAATGCAAGGTTTATTTTTATATTTTCTTGTGCCCTAACATGAATAGGCCTTATCATGTTAGTTGGCTTTGATCCCATACAGCAGTTTGAGTGGATAAAAAAGGAATGTACTTGGGCTGCCTGACTGCTATCCATAAATGCAGGAGTGCCAAGCAATGTAACGTAAACCTCTTGCAGAGGCGTTACAGATGTGCACTAGTGAGTTACCAGCAGTTTTCACCATCCAAACATAGTATGGGTAACTTCACTTTCTGAGACTAATTAACAGGAATTCGTGGGTGACATTAGTGGTTTGCAAAAGTCTTTCTCACTGTAATCTTCTGTAATCCTTTTTCTTCAAACTGCACTATTCCTGATGGAACATATACCGTGTAAGGTGAACCTATGCAAACATCTATAGGACTACCTATTCTGAACCTTGCCTTGGCTTCATAACAGGATTTGGGGGAGGATAAGCTGGATTGGTTCAAATCCATACATTTCTACACATTTCCAGTACAAATTTGTGTAAACCCTTTCTGATACAAAGCCAGCAAACCTGTTGTGGATAAAAATAGAAACAGCTCACACAGCTTTGTCATACAACCATGCTTCTTCACTGCAGTAAATAAAATTTTCTTTTTCTCTTCTGCACGCTGGTTGGTGACTATAAACACATATTTATTTTAAGCTAGGTTGGCTCAGAAAAATAATCACTGCTAAAACTGCTTGAATTTTTCTACTGATATATTTTAGCCTGCGTTGATAGACTTCTAGATACACTGATTGGAAGGGATGTCTGGAGGTCATTGACTCTAACCTTCACCTCAAAGTGGGATTTTGCCACGGTTGACCATGTCAACTCCATCTCTATTTTACTGTTGATACACAGGAGGCATTCAAAGGCAGACAGGAATAGTTTGCTCTGTATTTTAAGGGTTTTTTTTAATCTCTGTCATCAAGAGCCTCTGTGTCCACTGATGGGGCAATCAGGGAATGAGCAGGTCAAATGTGCTTCATGAGGCTACTGAGAGCACAGTGGTAAGTGTCCAATGTGGAGAAAAAAAATAAAAATAAACATTAGTGAATGTACATAACAAGCTCCAGTTACTGGGTCAGCAGAAAAACAGCCCTCCTCAAATATTTATATCCCACATCAATAGCTTACTGCTCTTTTGGAAGAAATGACCTAACCCCAGCAGGACAGTGAGAGTGAACAAGTCATCGCTTACAAACATCGCTGGCGGAAATACTTGGAATGGAAAGTGGTAGACAACACCCTGGATCATTTTTCCTTCAAATAAGCAGTTTAATCTGGTTAAAGGGCAGGTGAAGAAGGCTCTGTTTAGAAATCTGAAATTGCAGTGGGTAGTATCTGAGGGGTTGTAGCTTCCCTGTGAAAGCTGTCCTTAGAAATGCCTGGCACTGCAGCGCAGGCTGGTGTGCTGGCCAGACGCTGGGACATGTCACAATGCAGCTACAACCAGCAACACCCTGACGGGTGAAAAAAAAAGGCAGGCTTGCAACTCCAATGGCAAAAAACATCAGTGTTTCCAGAGAAGGCAGTAGGACTGTGATCAGCAGAGCTGGGCTCAAGTACCTTATTCTCCAGCAGCCCTGTTCTGTCCTTTACCTCAAGTGAGTCCTCCTTCAGCAGCTGCTCCAGGTAGCTTTTGGGTGACCTCTGACCCATACAGATCGGGTGTCACCATCCCACTTATTTCCCTACAGCGAGGCAGGATGGAATAAAGTAAATCTAATAAAGGAGGAAAACAGGTCTGCAAGGAGCCTCTGATGACAGCTATGGCATCTGGTGAGGACAACAGGACATTGCTCATGGGATCTTTTGGCTGTACTAACTGCATGCAGAATTACTTGGATATGAGTCATTCAAAGGTAGCTTTGTGGTTTTTTTTTCTTCTAGTGGTAAATGATTGCTCTAGACCACCTGTCTGTATAAAACAAGAACAAAACTGCAGGAAAATTTAGGGATTTGCAGAGATCTGCAGTTGTACTGTATTTTGGCCATGAAATCACAGCTCTGAATCCATAAGTGAATAACTTCTACTCTACCACTCCATGTGTTTGTACCTAATGTATACACCCACCAATATATAGCCTTGCAGAGTACCTTCTCATCTGCCCCCACTTTATATATGCATTTAGCTTCTCAAGATTAGCAGTAGGTTATATTGAGATGTCTTGAATTCAAAGACATTAGAGATGTTTGGGGGGCTCCTGTGAGTTCAGGTTGTTAAAGTTCACAGTTCATGCATGAAGCATGTGAATCCCAGTTTAGTCTGAGGAGAGAAGCAGGACAAAGGGCTTGTTACACATGCTGAGTCGTTGGAAACACAATCGCATGAGGTTAGAGTAGTCGTCATAACTGATGTTAGGGTCATATCTTGTTTCTGATGAGTTTCAGCTGGTCCTGTTCTGGAAATACAGAGCAGCTGTTTTTCAGATTTCCGTAAAATGCTGCATAGGCAACACAGATGGAATTTCAAAATAACTTCACCTAGAAGATCCTTTAAGCTTCACAATTAACCATAGATCCTTTTTAGCTGTATTACTGTCACATTCATGTGGCCAACAGAAAGAGCCAGACATCCAAAGGGAGCTTTAGTCTTACCTTCTGCAAGCCAGGAAAACCTTGCCCAATAATTTCTGCACTGAGACTATAGTTTCATGTCTTTTAGAAGAATAAATACCATTTATGACTTGAAAGCATCTGGTGTGGGAAAATGCACCACATCCATACACAAATCACTCCAAAGCTTGGGTAGTTTCCCTTTTAAAGATTTGTGCCTCATTTTTCATCTGCTTGTCTCATTCCAGCTTTCAACCACTTGATCTCAATATGATTTTTTTCTGTTAAATCAAAGTCTGTCACGATATGAAGTATTTTTCCATGTAAGCATTTCTAGGCTGGAATTAACTCACTTCTAAATCTCCTCTAGGATAAATAAAATAGACTAAGTTTCTTAAATCTTAATGTGTCAGGTATGTTTTATAAACCCTGAGTTGTGCTTATAAGCCTTTTCTGAACACACTCTGGTTTCTTAGAGTCCTTTTTGAAGTGTGGACACAAGGTCTATATTTTGGTAATGCTGTTTTTCATGTTACAGACAGAGATAATACCCCTTTTCCTATTTTGATTGCCTCTTGCTTCTGCAATGAAGGACAGCATTCACAAACTTAGCTACTATGTTGCCATAAGACTACATGCTTCATGGACTGCCTAATATGATTTTATACGTTTTCCAGATTGAACCACAGATTGTTCCATATTTAATGAGTATATTCTATCCTTACTGCTCTTCTAGCATTATGGCCCAACACTGACTTACTGCTCAATTTACCAATTGGCTCTTATCAGTACTTATGGATGATTTAACCATGAAATTATTTTTTGCATTCTTTGTATTCTTCCACACTTTCACTAGCACTGGTTTCATAAGTTCTACACATACACCGAAAAAGTCATTGAGCATCATTCGGACAAAACCTGGTCTCTGAGAAACATACCAGGAATGATCTCCTAGTACACTGTTTCTCCTTTCTCAGTTATTTTCAAGCAATTTCCAATATATGTCTATTATATTATCTATTTTTAATTCAGTACTAAGTCTTGAATGTGTTTCTTCTATCTGCACACCAAGTGGCACTCAGTCAAATACTCTGTTGTTTCTCTTTGCAACAGCAAGTGTAAAATGCAACAGCAATAATGAAAAGCTCATGTAGACTCTGCAGCAACCTAGCTGTGCTTATTGGATATAGGACACAAATGTACTATATCTAGCTCCATAGGACTGTGGTCAATCCTCCATAGGACAAGTTGGTCAATCAAACTGTGGAAGCTAGTTTTCTGCATTAAAAGACATTAGACCTTAGAACAGCTAATGTGCTACCAAACTGCTTGAATAGTTACTGCCAATTCCTACATATTTCTCTTACAGCTGTTGTAGTAGAACAGCAAACTCTAGGGCTGTTTTGGGCAATGATGGTGAAACAGTCATGATGACGATGATAAGTTAACAGCACTGTTATCTTTCTCAAACATCTAATTTCCTTGGAAAAGACACCAAGGTTATGTTATGAGGCTTTTTATCAAAAATCTATCTTAAATGGCTTTCCATAACAACCTTTCTGCAGCTTCACCCAACACCTACACCAGGCTACCAGTTATTACGTACTGTGATTATCCTATTTACTTTTTCAAATACTGGCATTAAATCAGAAATTTCAGTCCTCTGCTACTCTCTCAGGATTGGTTTATGCGTAAATCAACAACAGCAGGTTAGAAAAACTTTTTCCGGCTAGAGAAAGCTCTATGAGCTTTTTCCATTCTGTATGTTCCAAGTGACCATTTCACCATGAGAATTTTTGTTATAATTACTCCCTTTATCCCAACGCTATTGGTCAGAGATTTCTGTTAACTAATACTTTCAGTCTTCCTCATCAGGTACCTCCATTTCTGAGTTATAATTACCCATGAGCATCACATGTGATTTCCATAATATTTTTGTTTAGACCAAATTATTTGTTTATTTTTTTTGTCTAATGGCTTGTTAATTTTAGCTGTCAGTCGCCAGCAGGACCAAGTGTGCAGGCTCCTGGAGTCCCAGCAGAGCAAACTCCTCATCATAAAAGCACACCGCAGATGTCGGGGCACAAACCCTCGCACCACATCTGATACATGTGGGGACAGACAGTGAGGGGATGGTGTGGCAACTCCTGTGTATCACAGTCATCCCGCATCAGAGAGAACAGGGGTCCCAGCACAGAGCTGTGTGTGTATCTTTGTCACTCAGTCACGTCCCTTCTTGCAGGCTCTGCTGGCGTCAGCTGATCTGATCTCTTGCCTGCCACAATCTCAGCTTCAGGGCTTCATTTGCTTTGGATAAACACCCTGTGATCCAGGTGCTTGCCTAACCCAGTTCACACAGAACAGTACCCCTTATGCCATGCTGAATGAACGCTGCACCACAGATCCATACGTCCTCTGAGAAACACCACATGAGAAACATCATCAAAGCAGGGTCTCAGACCTGCTATTTCTGTGCCCGGGCAGAAACTGCCAGCAGCAGGAGGAGAACCACAAAAAACAAGGTGGGAAAGCATAAACACAGCTCCTATGTGGCAAGAATTAATTCTGCTCAAGTTACTCTGCTTATCTCTATCTCTTAAACTCTCTTGGTGTTTTACTTAATCCATTGACAAGGAAGCACGAGGTGTGCATTTAAATCATAGCTTCAGCTGAATTTTGGGAGCCAATGTCTTGTATAACCTTGAAAGTGAGGACCTAGGGCCACACAACACACCCGATGTACAGTCCTAGGGAACTGGAAAACCACACAATTTTGAGTCAACATGTCGTTCCTTCAACCACAGAGACTGTCAAATCCTTTCAAAGGTGGATGGTAGGTAGAACACATGGTAGAGGGTTCAGTAACGAAAGTTGTCTTTGGTAAACTGCACTTCTAATATGCTTCAGTTAATACATTAATAGTTGCTTTGTTTACATACTCTAGAGGGGATTATTTTACAGAAACTCAATAAAAATACTAAGACAAACTACCATAAAGATAGATAGTATAAATATTTTAAAAGTTACAACACAGTTTTGTGGTATTAGGTTATGTATATTACATTAATAATCAGGAGTGATGTTTAAGAATGTTGATTTCAGCTACAGCCACCAGATTATGCTTAACATGTAAAATAACAAAGAGAGATTCCACTATTTCAACTTTGCTGTACAGTTGATTATAAACACCCATATGTGATGCAACTGTACATCTTCTACACAGACAAAATGGCAGTTGTTGATAAGTACCCATTAAATCTCAAATTTTGCAGAGGATTCAAATTTTAATATAATTTTTTTTGAGGTTAGTGAACACATCTTTCCCTTCACAAACTAACACCCGAGCATAACTCAGTGCAGGGTACAAGTTCATGGTATATACATGGTATATACACATTACCCTGGGTCCTGAAAAAGTATTGTGCCTGGAAAAATGATGCTTTACTTTAACTTTAATGACTTTAACTTGCCAATGGCAACAGCTTCCTTTTTTTTTTTTTTTTTCCAGAATAACAAGCTGATTACATGATTTTGCAAACATTGAACAGAACTGAAAATCAAAGGTTTCTATTGGGAAAACTTACATAAAAGTTTCCAGCGTGTTGAACCAGGAAGAAATGTTTCACTTGTAAGCAGTTCAACAACAAACTGTGGCCAGACTCCGTGGCTTTCAGAAAATTGTGTTTCACTTGTATGACCCATTGCTTCCCTAGGATAACTGTATGACCATTTGCACTACCTTTTATGCACTGTAGTCCAACTGATCCTTCATGGTGTATCATGAGGAGATTGTATCCATTATACACCCCACCAAAATGTCCTAGCAGATGGGAGGGGCCATGTGGCAGCAAAGGCCCTTGCCTTCATTCTCCTCATGATTGCTCTTCCCAGCCAAAAAGCCTCAGACCGGGAGGTGGAACATGTTCAGGCCTTGACCCCGATCTCCACTCCCCAGATATCGTCACTGGTCGAGGCCTCTTCTGAGCCAGGATTTTTGGCAGTGTGGTTGCACTGTGCATAGCTGCACTATCACAGCTCATACTAGGAATGATGTGTGTGACTGAGACCTGCAAAGCTGGGGAGAGAACAACTTGAATTCTGAGTCTGAGTCATGATTAACTTCATGTTTGAAGCCATGCAAGCAGCCATGTACATTCCTGCAAGGAGTTATGGTAGACCGGCACAAATAGATACCGCTGGTTTTCAGTTTGCCAAGACTGTCCTGATGCTGTTTGCTAGCTAGAAACTTAACCATAATGATTATGCAAAGTGCCAGCCTGAGAGAAGCAGATGCTGAAGTTGCTATGGCAAAAAAGCAGACTACCCTTTCTTGGAAGCAGTTCTGAGCAATACGCTGGAAAATCATGTCTATCAATTACGTGCACAAAGTGTGTGGGGATATTGTCTGCTGTAGCAATCACCGAGCACTAAATTAATTAAGATTAAGACTGCTAGTACTGGTTTGTTCCTTCTGTCTTACAACCCCTTCCTAAGACTTTTCTTAGGGCTTCAGCTGGCTTCTTCTAGAGCCAGCAGAAAATTCCCAATTGGCTTTATTGTGAGATGAATCAGAGCTAAGTGAAAGTTGCAGCAGTGTCAGGAGACACAAGATCATGATCTATACACAACTGCACCAGACCATCACTGTTTTTCTCAAAGTAAGAATGAAAGATGTCAGAAGTAATTATCTTGCACAGTGTTAATCACCTATCTAGAGGGCATTAGTACTTCACAGGTAATCCTTCTTGTCTGTGTCTGTCTGGACATAGTCAAGCAGAACTGCTGCCTATCCTCTAAACCCTTAGGCTCTGACAGATTTAGAAGTGAGCAGCCGCATGGTTCTGCAGCAACATTATGGATCAAAGCAGAACTATCAGCTAACCATTCACAAACTTTATCTGTTGCTTTTTCTGCTCCTTTCTGTACACAAAGGCTTCTTATGCTAAATTAGGTCCTCCAGAGAAGTAAATGGAGAAACATGAAGTTTGTTTAGCCGGCAAGGATCCTTTAAGATTTTGAAAACAACTAGGACTCCTCTACTGAAAAGAAAGAAGGCAGCAGAAGCTTATAATTTTCTTGGTTTACTCATACAAAAGCAGAATTAATGTGGAGCTAGGGTCCTCTCTACTATAACAGGCCTAGGTTTATCGAAAAGGAGACCAACAAGGGTTTTAATCCTTGCCCTCGACAGTGTTATTTCTCCTAACATAGCAATTCTACACTGCAGTGAAACATCTGCTGTGGGAGCGTAGGCAGTTTACGCAAGAACCCTTTCTGCTTCGTGCACGTGTGCATCTTCCTTCCAAAAATCTGGGGAAAGTCTGCAGTGCTGCAGAGCAGCAGAGTTTGCGTGTGTATCTTTGGCAGCACACACATACAGAGCAGAGTGTGCATGTGTGAACACCCATCCTGCAACAAGGCCCTTCCTGCAGAGCACGGTGTAGTGCTTACTCTGCAGAGTGGGCCAGGGACTGCCAGCCTTGTCGATGCTACATCTGACTTTGCGGTAAGAAACTTAAAGATTAATAAATTACTCCAATTTTTCCATTGAAATGACAGTGTAGTAGCAATATGATCTATCCAAAGACTCCATTCCTGTTGCAAAATAATTGTTTGGAACAAGATACATACAAAGGGGTGATAGAGAATAAGAAGTACATTCTGTTAAGATAAAAACACTACAAACAACGTGTTCCTAAAATGGCTATAGTTAAGCTATCTTTTTTTTTTTTTTTTTACATAAGATGTGACAGAAGCTGGTCAGAGGCAAAGGCTTTTGAAAGCCTTTTCAAAGATCATTTGAAACAGTGCTGGAAGTGTTTCACACTTAGTGAGGGATGGAGGGTGGCAAAGAGACACCTCATGATGAGCAAACACACCAAACTATGTAAGCTCTTCTACTGCATACAGCTGATTGAATCTTTACACCTGGAGCCCTTTTTAGTGCAAAGACAGCAGATGTAGTTACAGCATTTTGATAATTCAAAAATTAAGTCTTTCAATTTTACTTCAGTTTTAGTTTTATTTAGTGGTACTGAAATTTTTAAAATGGGATGGAATGAAATATCTTGTGCCACGAAGAAAAAAAACACATGTTTTTTTTTCACTTGCCCAGCTCCATAACAATCTCTTAAAAATCTTGGAGTTGACAGTGTTTTTCATGGCTTTGATACTGCATGTCAGTCACAAGTCATAGACCAAACTGAGTGTGAGACATGCAACGGCAAAAGGTACCTCTGAACAAGCAGAAAGGCAAATTCTCCAGGCCTTGAGTGAGAAAACTACACATTTTGAGTGCAAAGTATGTCAGTGTGGCATAATGAAGTACCATGCATAGATACGTCGGGTAGTTGTGAAGGAAGCATAAGCTCTGCCTCGGGTAAGTGGAGCAGGGATGGATAACAAGAGATGGCCCTAAGCTGTTATGACTATACAGCTTTTGATCTCCAAGCCAGCCTGTTCAAAGCTAGGACCCTGTGATATACAGAAACCCACAGTGGACCCATGGTGACATGAGGTGGTATCCATGGTGATACACAGAGGCAGATACAATGTGATGACATTGGCAGACAAGGAGGAGAGCCATAGCATCATCAAGAGCCTATGCCTAGTGAGCTTTGCATGGGACATAAGGAGGCAGCAGGGAGCATAGCCAAAGCAGAGGAAGGCCTCAACAACCACTTTGTCTGAGGAGACAAAAAGAGAAAGAAGACACCTTTTCCAGCATAAAGAAATCTGCAGGAGCTGAGGTATAGCTCCAGGGTCTACAATTCAAGCTAAAAGTAAGGCTACAAGCAAAGCAGAAGATAGCATCAAGGTATCATTCAAGTCATGAACCTCAGCGGCAAAGAAAAGGAGGTGACATCAGTAGCAGCAAAGGAAGAGGTGAGAGAAAAAGCTATAGCGAAAGATCTCTGTGCTGATCCATCAGTGACGTTAATCATGACCCATCACTGTCCTTAGTCCAATGACAAGGAAACTCCACCATCCTAATAGTCAAAAGCCAGAGGAAACACAGGCTGTTCACAGTAATCTGAGAAGGAACATAGTCTTCTAATAGCTGCTCACCAGTTAACCCAGCAATTTATTACAGGGCCCACAAAACTGTGAAAAGATGCTAGTTGTGGGGGTGTAAAAAACCTGCTTAAAATCTTGGTGAAAAACCCCTTCCCTTACAAATCATGCATTTACATGACGTCCTTTTCTCTAAAACAATATTCATAATTTTAAGAGATTTAACTTCCTGTGTGGGGAAAAAAAAATAAATCAGAAGGTAAAATTAGTGTCAGCATTTACAGCCTGTAACTAAGGCAGTAACAAAACAGACACACAGCCTTGCTGGGACTGACAGGTGCCCACGCGTTCTGGGCAGGCCCAGGAATCTATACGCATGTGGGTGATGCTCAGGCACACGTGTCGCCCCAGTAACAAGTTACACAGAATTATTATGAAGTTCTGGAGACTTGCCATGTTGAATATGTAAAAAATGAAAAGATGCATTTTCTCCAAGTTTGTATTTGCATATTTTCAAACCTAGGTAAATGTGTATGCCAGTGACTGTGTATGGGTTTGAGATCACCATCTGCAGCAGGAGACTGAAAGGTTGCTGGATTGGAAAATACATGTTTCTTTGTCCTCTTTCCAGCTTTTCACATCATTCTTCCTCTAATAGTCTCCTTTCATTAAAATTCTGACAGAAAAGGTTCCAAATATTTCAGTCCAAAACCTCTTCACAACTTTATTTTGCACAGCTAGAGCCAAAATGCACAGTTCCCAGTGAAATTTTACACCTTCAAATCCTTGGCCAGTCATCTAACCAGGAAGGAGTTAACTCCAGACCCGTTTCTGTTTCTTAATTCCATTTCGGAGAAAATGTTAATCCTTTAATTATATAGCATGTTCAACTGACAAAATGACTTTCCTGTTGTTGAAAAGCTCCTTGTTATACCGAAGGCTTTTGATAAAATGTGGCTACAGGGAAAAATGATAGATATGCTATTGAGATGATTTCTTTTATATAAAAATTCAGAGGAACATACAATCCTCTTTAAGGGGACCATTATGCAGCCACAGCGGTTTCCCACTTTGCAAAGCTAACTTCCTCTCTTCCTGGAACTATAAAACCTGATGATAAGCAAGCTCTGCTCCCAGAGTTTCAACATGGAATTTTCAATTACGTGCAAGGAATTTAGCTTTTTGTCCCTTGTGCATCTCTTAGAAGATTACTTCCTCCCTCCTGATAGTAAGGTTACAGGGGCTTCCAACTGCAGAACACATCCCTCTGAGGATGGACGGCAGGGAAGCACACAGCAGACAGCATTACATGCAACTTGCTCATTTTGTAGTAGCAGGTCTGAGGCAACAATGGCAAACAGTAAGAATCAGATCAGGCTAAACTCTGGGGTTTCAGGAATAGTTAACTGAAGTCACTGGGCTTTTTTTTTTTTGCTCATTACAACTGGTAACATGAAATACAGTCTGCAGCAGAAACTGAAGCTACCTGCCCATCAATTCTTAACCCTGTATGCAGGGTAATCAGATCAGACCTCTCCTATCCCAGGATCTGACTGAGTCTTGTTCAGTAATGTTGTCCAACCATTCGAGCTTTATTATCCTCTTAAAGCTAAGAGCCCTGACCTGGGTGGAGCAACACAAAAATGTAAAGCACAAGAAATATTTGCAACTGGTCAGTTTCATGAAAAGTAACGATGCCTTTCCTACTGTGCATGAACAGATAGTCTGTTTTCAGTCTGCTAGCTCTCATCCCACGTTCTAACTGGGGGAAAAAGTATTAAAAATTGGCACTGGGTTAAGTTCCTACTGTCTAATCTTATTACATAGGGTTGATTGTGTTTCACACTAATAAGCTAAGAGGCTAGGACATTAATCTACTGTAAACTAAATGCTCCTATGAAATGAGACAGAAAAAATGGTGAAGAACTTGCCTTACTGCACTGCAGCTGACTCGTATCACACGCTGTGCTTGCTAATAAAGGCTGTTACAAACCATGTTACCTGTGCTTTAAAACTGCTATACATGTTCTTGTTTTTCTTCAAAATTTAGGAACTTATCCCTGAGAATACCAACAATGTCATTATAAAATAATACGACTTGCAACATCTTTGTGTTATGTACAAGTTCATGACCTTACAAAGGGACATGTCTTCACCGGTGACAGAGATGGAGAGCAAATAAAGGTGACAAGATGAAGCGAGCTGGTTTCTTACAGCACAAATATCTGATCGCTTCTGAGTTATATATCAGACCTGGTACTGGATTAGGTCTAATTAATTAGTTACACACAGATGTGCATTGTGCAAACACAGTTCTTATTTTCCCTTCTGACTCAAAACCAGCACCTTTTATTTCAGGCTTTTTGGAATGAATAGGTGATTGCCTCCTGTGCAAACAGCGGAGGTAAACTGTGTAGGATCATAAGCATTCTGCTCTTTGCAATCTTGAGAATAACTTAAAAATTGGGATTTGCTCATCTAGATTTTGCTTGGGAGAGTGGTGTTGGCAGGCCAAAATAATGCTGGCAAAGTAATACTACCATTGATCCCATCTGAAATTATTTTAATAGCTACAAATCTCTAAAATTTTGAAGAATAATCATAGGATTTGAATTACAAGTACAATGAAATGAATGACATTTTCTATCTAAACAGAACAAGTAGTATCTATTGTTCTGAAATTTCTGCTGATGCTTTACACAAGTAAGATTTTGTATTACCAGTTTGTAGCTCACCTAAGCAACATGTGCCACCATTAAAAAAACACAGTTCCTTTATCTTTGTCAGTGATGCAACTAGAGTTATATTGGACATGATTCAGATTGAATGAGGTCACAGAAAACCTAGAAATTAGAATAGTGCTTCTTGTTCTTAAAAACAAGAATCCCCCATGTGGATGCTAACTACGGTCCTAAGAAATGGGCCAAAACTTAATCTCCAGATGTCACAGCAGTACATTGCGTAACTTGGTCCACAGCAAACAAGCAGAACCACGACCTTCTGGGGCTCTTCATCATGCTCAGGGGAGAAAAGACGACTTAAAGCTGATGCCCAGCAGGACCTTTTCTGCAGAAAAATAAAGCAGAGCTCCTCTGCAGCATACAGCTTTCCATCAGCAGCTTGTCATTTCCTGCAAGGGCAGGGAGGGAATTGTAGGGGAGAAGCTGGTGCCCAGGCTGAGACCACATGCAGAGCACTCATGGAAGAGAGGCGGCCTGGGAAGAAGGTTCTGCTAGCTGATGAAGGAGAGGCCAGAAAAGGGCCCTATGTGAGCAAAGGGTTTGTATCAGCCCCTGCCCAGGTGGGGGTTAGTGAGAGTAGAAAGGCAGACCACACCAGTACACATTCAGCACAGTCACTTAAGCATTTTGACACTCTCCAGAATAATGCTCTGGCCTATCTGAAGGACATCTTCTGGTGTTCATGAGTAACATGAGCTGGGATAAAGAGAAATAAAGAGTTCATGGCCAGTAGGAAAAAATCCAGTCCTTTAGTTTGTGCCCTAAAATCAAATCCACTATAGCTCACACCAACATTTATTTAGCACACCAGTGGAGCAGGCACCCAGATTTCAACTGGTTTATGTGGTGCTCATTATATCTGTCTGCTATGGCCTGACTTTACTGCTTTGAAAACATGTAAACCTCTTCTTGCTACATAGGTAAGTAAACCTTGGACGGCATTACCCAGGGCGAAGGGAAGGGAATGGCTTAGTGGCTAACCTTAGCACAAAACCGAAAGCTTGCGGTACAGAGCAAACAAGCTCCGTGGTTGGGGCCTGTCAGTCAGATTGCTGGTGGACAAGCAGCTCATAAAACGTAATCCCCGTCTCAGAATAACCCTCACGGAGACTCTTACGAGTCCATAAACTCCGGCGCCTGGGGAGCTGCGGCGTTTGCGGCGGCGGCACCCTGGTAGCGGGGTGTGCGCTTCCTGCCACCTAGAGGAATCCAGCAGGTTCCCGATGGCCGGGAGGTCACTGGCGCAGGGATTCCTGCTCCCAGATTCACCCACGCCAGTTCTTCCTCCTGAAGGGCACCTCAGCAGCGGATGCAAAGAGTGGCTGCTTCTGCCCCACAGCCCCAGACTCCCCGAGGACAGGACGTGAAGCACTGAGAAGCTTTCCAAGCACCGAAGTATTTCTAACCTCAGCAGTGCCAGGAAATAGACCCTAATCCCAGGCAATTAAGTTTACAAGAAATATGCTGCCCATGGGGGGACATTTAAGTGTGGCCAGGTTTGTGTAGAGATTCATTCATGCTCCTCACTGCCCTGGCTCTCAAAAGGTCCATAGTGCAAAATGAGCTATATAACTTCTCAATCTGGATGGCTGGCTGAACTCACCTGCTCTTTTCCTGTGTACCACCAGACTAAATCAGCTGTTCACAACAAGGGAAAAAAACAGGGCCAGTTTCACAACCTTAAACATGTTTCTGGAGAGGAACCCAAGCCCATGGCTCATGTTTGACAGCAGCAATGCACAAAGCTGGATAGGGAAGCTTGGGAGATGTATTTCCCATTTATCAATAGGGCCATTAACTCCAGGGTCTCCATAGTGTTTCTCTGACATACACCCAGATCTACATGCAGATCCATCATGGTGGAAGACATGACAGGGCCTCCTCCCTCCTTGCTGGAAGATGGTGACAAGAAGGAGTTAAATCCATCCATCACTACTTGAATAAAGCAGAGGCGCTACAGAAAGGGTGTGCTCATCTGCAATTATAATGGCCAGCTGTAATTCATTGCTGCATGTAATTAAAATGCCAGCTGAGTCCTGGCATGTCAAGTGGATGGGTGTTTTAAATGAGATAACCAGGTGGCAGCTGGCAGTGGCACTGATGCTGCAGGCTGTAGTTGGATGTGGGTGGGTTTTGGCCATCTGATCTGTAGCATGACACAACCAGAGGCCTGATACAGAGTGAGGGGACTCAGGAGGGTGGTAGGGGTGTGGAGTTAGAGCTGTGCAGGCATGGGGATGAGGCATAGGGTATTTTGGGAAGCTGGTGTTGGGGCTGGGACTGGGATGAGCTGGCTGGGCCAGGGTAAGGTGTGTGAGAGCAGAGGGGAACAGAAGACTAAGGAAAACGGAGCAGAAAACCAACTCCCGGACAGGGTGATGGAGAGCCCCTCTCGTGGAGCCTCCTTTCTCACAGCAGCAGGTCCTGCTGGCCCCTCCTGCAGGACTGGGGAGCGGCAGGATCTGCTGCTGAGCCTGCACTGCTGGCAAACCTGCCAGGGAGAGGGTGAGTGGGAACAAGGACAGAGAAAAGCCAAGGCGAGACTTGCAGCTGCAGAGGCACAGGGTGTGTGCACCCTTGCCTTGGGAGTCCAGAGAATAACCCTGTGTCTTCTAGTCCCTCTATTAATCTTCTCTCAGCTGGATTTCGCTTTTCTCCAGTGCCTGCTCCACACAAGGGATAACAATCTGTCGCTATCAGTTATTTCATTAGCAAAATTGGCAGTGGTTTTCAAGCACTTGGGGGCAAATCCCTTCTAACTAGAAGGAGTTTTTCATCTTCACAACAGAGCTCTGTGGTTTGCTATTACAGTCTTCCCAAATGGCCCCAAAGGTAAATAGCCAATTTCTTACTGCTCAAAATACATGCTATTTGGAAGACTTTTGAATTGGAAGGTGAAGCTAGTTTTGACCTAGTCTCAAGTAATATACAGGAGCTAATTCACCTAAGAAGAGGACTCATGCCACTAACTAGCAGCAGCTGTGATAGTTACGTTTGACACCCAGGAAAGGACTCAGAAAGGATCAATATTTTATGACAGTGACTTCGCTAAAAAGTCAAGATTAGTTACAAAGGACCAATAACTGAATCAGTGTAAAACCTCCAAAAGTAGTTTAGATATGAAACATGACTACTGAGACTCAGGAAATGCATGCACCACCAAATGAGAAAGGAAAGCAGAAAGGCAAGAGACTTACCAATGTAACTAGATAGCAGGACAGTCCTTTGAGGAAAAGTCTTCAGCATGTAGAAATTTAGCACAGATGAAGTAAATAAACAAGAACATAAATTAGAGCAGGATCTAGGAGAGAAAAGGGTTAAGATGGGTTTTCCATGGCAAATAGCATAAAGCTTAAATACAACTAAATCACTCAGGTATACCTGAATCAGTGAACCTGTGAAAGAAATGAGAGAGGTCTGATGACTAGACAGGCTACAGAGAGTGACTAAGGGAGATGAAGACATTGATGAGAAGATGTGTGATTTCTTTGTGTTAATCTTTACTGCTAAAGATAGTAGCATTGCTCTTAACTAGTAATAACAAGTATCTGCAAAGATAGAGGTGCCAGAAGAAAACATATGGAAGTAAATTTAACATCTGAAGAGTTTTAGATGACATGTAGCTGAAGTTTATGACGGAGATCAGGAATAAAGTAGTAGTCTGGTAACAAAAATACAGCACTAGCTGTACAATAGGTTGGACAGTAGATACTTTATCTGTATTTGGCCACAAATAATAAAGTATCTTAATCCTAGTCAAAACCGGTTGCATTATATCGCTGCTAGCACAGTTAGAGATAGTTTGCTTATTTCTCTGTGCATTTAGAAGCCTGAGTCTGGATTTCTTTTCAATGCAAGCATAATTTTGATTCATGAGCATGACATGATGACTTCATGGAGGCAGGACTATTGGAGCAGGACCCTCCTACGCTGAATGTTCCTAGAGCCCACCACCATCTCTGGGACGTTGATGGAGGGTCAACTTTTGACTCTCCTCTTCCTCCTACTGAAAGAAAACAAAGGCATTCTACCTTAAAATAGAGAGAAAAAGCTTGTAAAAGAGTGTCTCCTACAGCTCTAGATTCTGTTATTTTTGTATTAAGCTTTTTATCCCCTCTCACCACTCTGATGTTCTGTAAGTCCTAGGGGTTTTATTTTTTACTTAGTAGTTCATTTTCTATTTTTTTATGACTTTGTCTCCATTTTCTGCCTTTCTTTCTCTCTCTTGCCATCCTGGGCAAAACACAGTATGACATCAAGTGCAAAGAGGTCTATGTTTATTTTCATATGCCAGGGATTATATATTTAAACCTCTGAATAACAGCACAATCATGTATATCCATATGAAATCATATGCTATAGAACAGTTCTACAGCATATAATTAGAACTTTTTCATTGTTCTAATTGTATTAGAACAATTTAATTGTATCATAACAGATTCATTTTTCTTTCTGTCTAAATATCAATAGTGGTCTAAATTTTTGTTTCTTTCACATGTTTTATGCGAGGTTTTAAATCCAAGTAATTTCTTTTCCATTATGAAAGAAAAAGATGGAGATTTCCATAGTGCAAAAGAAGTGTTTCAAGAAAATTGATTTGCAGCCTGGTCCTCTGCAGCTGAATTCTACTCTTTTTCCACATGCGGTCAACTGCCAGCATTTTTACTTTCTTCTTTTGCAGACCTATAGTCTGTCTAGTATTGACAGATGACAATCTCAGATGTGAAATTCCTCACTTGGTGAGTGAGTCTCACCCAAATCCTCTAGATCACTTACTAATAGTATTAAATCGAAGTTCATTTGGAGCAGGAAATGTTTCCATAACTGAGATATGGGTTGTTTTTTTTCTTCTTTGCAAAGTCTGCTATAGCAATGAATAGACGATTGATAATACATCCCACTCTCACTGTCTTTCCTTGGACTCATGCAATGCTTCAGCATGAACTCTACTCAGGTAGCTGTCTGTGGCGTCATGCTCACTCTTCCTTCTCCTCTGCTGCGTGACCCTCCCTGAGACAACGTTCCTAGCCAGGTTCTCAGATGAGGTGCCCAGATCTCTCCACAATTCCTGGCTTGCTTTCTTCTTTGCTAAACTATTACATGTCCATACAGCCTTGCAATATCCTTGTGCTCTCCATCTCTGGAGTTGTCCATGAAGCTGCATGCATAGCCTAATACTGCTGTCAGTGGGGCTCATTTGAAACAAATCCTCCAGGACCAGTGCTCCTAAATGGTTTGGAGCTGATTTTCATTTATGCTACAGCTATTTAAGCCAGAAGCAACATGCTTTTGTGTGAAAGGTAATGCAGTTGTACAGATACGAGCTGTGCTAATGTGCTTATCTGCGTGGGCCTCAAGCATCCTGTGGGAGACTTTGAACTGGGGAGCAGCCAGCAATGCTGCGGCAGTGGCAGTCAGAAGTAGGCAGCATGGCAGCAGTGGAAGGGACTGAAGTGCTTCCCCCTCTGCTTCAAATGCTCCCAGCAAGGGGAGCCTAGGCACAGTTTAATCCTTCCAGAGCATACCAGGGCTGGCTCTCTGTTTCCCCACAGCCATATTTCTGAGGAGCCATCCTCCTCTGTTAGCCTGCACTGAAACCCGTGACTTGGTTCTGCGGGCTTTAGGGGGATTTGTCATCACACCCACATAAAATCCCAAAATGTCAGAGGAACAAAAGGACACAAACAGCAAGAGCGTTCTCATGCCTCCGTTCCAAGCATGCAGTTCCCATTCACAGCTCTGGATCTGAAAGCTCCCTGGCAAACATCCTGTCCACATTTCACACCCACTGATTATGGGTGTGGGTGTGTGTGTGTTACTGCTCATACTCAGCAAGAGCCCGTTTTTGCTGGATGAGAGAAGCCTGCTGAACTGATACTTGGGAAGCCATCATGTGATGTTAGCCAAACGCTAACATTATTTTTCTTCACCCACATACTGCTGGGAGCCAGAAAACGAGGCAGCTGCCTGCTGCTGCTCTAACTTCGCCAGGCTGGCACTACCGCACTTGCAGTCTGCCATCAGCTCCACCCGGCTCACAGGTAGCAACAAGCACACATCTATGTCTCAGGAACAAATTGAGCCCAGTAATTCTGAGGCTTCCTGCAAAATTACCTGGCAGTCTTTTGTTTATTTGCTGAATTGGAAATACACTCCAAGAAAGCACGTCAGCTTACCATGAAATCTGAAAGACCAAGGCCCTTGTGTGCATGTATTTCAAGGTAAAAGCTTTTTATCAAAGTTGAAATATCACCGAATAACTCCACAGAGATGACCTTTACCAACTAAATTTTTTATATTTTTTTTTCTACTTTAGTTCAGCAGATATGTTTTGGGTTTTCAAGGATACAAGGGATTCAGTGTCCTTGACACCACAATGTTGTCAGAGTGACTGATTTACTCAATATACTGGGGGCATTTAGAGATTCCAGCTATTATTTCCTCTTCTTACCCAACAAAATGTTTGAATAACAAACAAACTAAGCCATTTTCCCACAATTGCTGATGCATGTGCCTCACCTGGTGTTTGTATTCCTACTGTTGTGTTGCTTCTGGGCAGGATATTTTCAGAAATCAGACAACAGGAAGCAATTTAGTGAGGTTTCTCCCCAGAGCCTGAAGATTGGAACAGAGCTTTTTAATGGCCTTAAAAAGAGAATTTCTACATATCAATCATGCTGACATTTCATTCTAGAAGAGAGTTTTAATAGTCCATAAGGTTCCAATTTGTCCTTTTTTTTTAATCCTTCTTTAGAAAACTAACTTGGAAATACTTGTGGGTATTACTAAACAACATTTCCAAGAGAACATCTTACCTAAGACAACCAACTGGAAATGTGAACCGAAGAAGAAATTATTTCAATCTTCAGTTCCTTAGCATCACATTTGGGAAAGCAGAAAAGCGTAAGCCCCAGCTGCTGTCACTAATAAATGGGGTATGAAACAGCTGGACAGCATATTTTGGGACAGATTTTTCTGAAGACTTTTGCAGACATGGGCCAAGCTTTGAGCAGACACAGTCAGCCAGAGCCTCCACTCATATAAATCAGCCTGGTTCCAGTCAAATCACCAGAACTGTCCCATGACACCCAAGAGATTGGGTACCTCATAAACATGTATCATAAGGGTGAGATTATTGTGTGTTTTAAATTCTGAAGGACAGGGAGGAACATTTGGGGTAGGGGAGGGAGGGGAAAGAAGTTATTGCAGACTAGAATAGAAACATCTTCCAAACTCTCAGTTTTAAGAGTCCTTCCTTCAGGTTGGACTTCCATGTCTGGCTTCTGTTCCAGGCAATTGCAGTGGAGGCAGTCAGGTCTGTGCTCCTTCTTTAGAAACCTTCTGGGGCCACTTTGCTGCCTCTGCATGATGGATTATCAGAAAGGGGCTAGCTGTTCCCTGCAGCACTGTCCCATAGTTACTGCAAGATAACTCCACAGATTTTCGAAGAGCTACATCAGGTTTACACAGGCCTTAAGTGGCAGGAAGGGAAACATTCAAAGAATGGTTTATTTTATTTAAATTAAGCCATTTCTGTACCCACTGCTTGAGGGGAAAATGTTTACAAATGACTGTCTTCAGAGTCTATCTTCAGAAATTGAGTCTGTCTTCAGAAAAAGGTGCATAGCATGTGCATATTGGAAGCGGGAGGAAGCAAGCAGATCCTTGGATGCATGCACACAGACCCAAACCTGATGTCTGTGTTTCCTTCCTGTATATCGCAGCCAGGAGCTGAAGAAGCCTGCCAGATTTATTCCCAGGGATTTAGAAATCAAGGTGAAACCTAGCAACTGTATTTCTTGGTCTAAGTGCCAAATGCTTTTTCATTGTTTTCCTTTAACAAAATTAGCTTTTAAGCCATTTTTATATTTCCATTTACATATAGATCTATCATATTCTCAAGCCCTTGGAAAGGCTTCCATTGACTTGGCTAAGGGTTGCATCATGACTTCAACAGTGCATCAGTGAGGAAAAATTTCGGGGGGAAGAAAGCAAAGGCTGAGACAGGAAATCATCTCAAGTTTTGTTGAGTTTTCCCTTGCAGATTTGAATTTAAAAAAACATGTATCTTCAAGAGCAGATATTTTTTCCCTTTTCAAAGCTAGGGTTTGGCACAGGCTTAGAGAAGGGAGCACTGGGAATGATGAAGGTAAGACTGACTCTAGGGGACCCACACATGTTGTGCTGCACTTCAAAATTCTTCTGCAGTCAACAGGACACCAAAAAAAACACTTTGTATTTCTTGTTTGGGGCGACCACTGGTAAAAGTGGGAAGTTGTGACTGGACAGTGATGCATAGAATCATGGAATCATAGAATCATTTAGGTTAGAAAAGACCCATAATCATTAGGTTGGAAAAAAACCCATAATAAAAGATCATCAAGTCCAACTGTTAACCTAGATGGCCAAGTCCACCACTAAACGAGGTTCCTAAGCACCATCTGTACATGTATTTTACATACCTCCAGATACGGTGAGCCAACCGCCTCCCTGAACAGCCTGTTCAAGCACTTGATAACCCTTTCAGTGAAGAGATACTTCCGAATACCCAATCTAAACCTCTCTTGGTGCAACTTGAAGCCATACATATACATATATACATAAATGACATAGTGAGAAATGAAAACTAGTCATGTCAGAGGGCTGAAAGATGCTATTCACCTACTTGCACTACTCCTAGGCCACTAGTCTGCTTAGTAGGGCACATTCTATGATAACACATCCAACAGATATTTGAGGATGACCTGTTTTCTCACTGCAAGCAAAATGTATGATTTCATATATCCTTTATCTCAGATGTCAGAGCAACAGGATAGTCTGGGGCAAGTTAGCTGCTCAGTCTTCCCATCCTTTGGGCAACAGTGTCACCTCTGAAGCACTGTGCGTTAGTTAACAGGAGCACTTTGATACAAGCACAGCATGGCCTTTGCACATCCAGCCTTAACAAGGGAACATGAAAGGCAGTCACAAGGACCTCAGAGTCTCTTTATGTATAAGCTGTAGTTACTCACTGTTTTACAATTATATTTGTGTTTACAGGATGAACAGAAGTCCTGAGTATCTGTGTGTGATTTACTGGTTACTGACCTGCTAAATATCTGTTTGCTAGGGTATGTAGCCATTGTGATCTTTACACATGGAAGTGCCCTGGTTCTAAAACCAAAAAATAGTCACCTCTGCACTATTTATAGTACAAGCAAGGCCATAGTTTCTAAATCCATTTAGCCACCTAAGTAATACTCTTTAACTTGAGAATCCAATTCATTTTCCACTTTAATAGGTACATGCAGTGAAAATCTGAGACATAGCAGCAGGCATTGCATTTGTAGTTAATTAAGGAAAGCTGGATTGAGCCCAGATGTGGATTATGCAAAGTGATTACTGGTTTTCTTTAGAAGCTGATAATTTTGAAAGCATTTCCTTGTGTTTGTTCACTTTTTCCAGTAAACCCAGAAAAAAAGTATCTGAAGGGAGGAAAATAGGCTTCTACAAAGTAAAACTGTCAATGGCAATTATTTCCATCATTTCAAATTGACATGTATGGTAGTTAACGATTGGGTCACAGCCATTCTTTCAATCAAAACTTGCTGTTTACTTGTAATCCAAAGTAGGTACCTCAAATAGTTTTCAAGCATGGAGTGACATTCAGTGTGGAACTTCACACAATAATTCCCACTGGAAAAATCTGCGATAGTGATATTTCCTTTTTGTTGGGGAAAAAATAGGCAATATAATAAGCACGAATTATTACAGGTAAGATTGTGCTATGTTTTATTCAGCCAAGCTGCTGAAATGAATGAAACTGTTTGTCAAGTAAGAAGCCAGTCAACCTGAGGGAAAGAGACAGAATCAGGTTTCCTAGAAGCTAAAGAATGCCACGACCTTTGATACAGCATTAAGAAATACAAAAGATATGTTGCACAAACAAACAACAAAATACTTTTAAATCTCATTTTGAAAGAAAAATTATTTAAAGATTTTTTGATAGGCTATCAAATTGCCATCAGAATACAGGGGTGGAAACTGCCAAAAAAAATTTAAGCAATTTGAAAGGTATTTATGCTGATTTTGTGGTGGGAAACTTGCCCATGTGCTTGATTTTACAAAGCTGAGAAGTGGTTTGGCAGTATCCATAGCAGCTTCTGCTTTTTTTCTTTCTCTCTCTTTTTTTAAACTCTACTGATCTTACTGTTAGATACTAGTTATTCAGCATACCTGAGTCATAGAACTGAGTAAGAAACTTTACAAACAGAAATATTGCCATTCTGCAATGTAACTATTACAAATTAATACAATTTTAAAAGCAATATGCCCTTTCTGGGTTTTTGTAATCACTTGTTGAATGATTTTCTATTTGTTAGAGTGACAAATGTTGAAGCATAACTATAAAATAAATTCTGGTGGTGAAACAGAACAGGTGGGATTTTTCATTTCCACTCTGCTATGGTGAACTAAATTAGACTCTTACATTTTCTGTTCCTGTTCCTAAAGACATGCAAGTTGATCACTGCCCTATGAATTAAAGGGTATTTTCATACTCTGGGACTTTCTCAGGCTACCACCCCTGGTAGCAGAGCCCAGATGAGTATTTGCAATTCTCTATCCCATGCCATAAAAGCCTCAGAACACCCCTGCAGCACTTGGCTTCTGTGCCCCTGTTAAGAGAGACAGTGTAACCAGATGTATGCCTGATGGGTGCCCAGTGCAGAACCAGCCCCATGCTCCAAGAGCAGTGTGTAGACAAGCAAGACATTGGAGTGGACCTCCATGAGGCAGTAGATGCTCTTTTGCTGCTCATTACAGTAGGGACACCACTGTCCAAGCAGCCTTTGCCTGCAAGAATTTGCAGGAAGAAGGTTGGCAGAGAACGTAGACAGCCTGGTGCAGGACAGCAGTAACTTGCTAGCAGTCTCAATAACCCCAAAGCTCAACTGCTGTCTGCTTCTTGGAGGCACCAGGGAAAAGGATGGTGTTAAAAGAAAACAAAGCTGCTTTGGGGGTGTTTTCCACAAGCTCTTTTTGAACAAGAGAACAGCACCATGACAGAAACCACAAAGGCACTTCTTTGTCACTGAGGAAAGTGGTGAAACCTCAGTCATCTGGGACATTTTCAGCTAGTTCTGGACAAGATGAATGTATGGTCAGACTGGATCTTGGGGAAGCAAAGTGGTGGATGATGGTGTCTGCTTCCTTTAGTATTTTTATTAAGAGGAGCAACAGCAGGTGTGAATAATGAAAGTTGCACACCATGGACATATTTTAAGATTCAGAGCAGAATGATGCTGCATTAAAAGATTTGTTGTCAAAAGGGAGTTTGTCACACCACCTAAAGCCAAAACATGGGCACCTGAGGGGGAAAAAAAGGGGATACTAAATAATTATCATGCACAGGACAGACCTATGGCTAATCAAAGAGAGTGCATACAGAAGAACTGGAGCTGTAATGAGCTATATTTCATATGTGAGCATAACTATCACCTTCACTGTGCTTAACTTGTGGAACTGCACATACAAAATACTGTTATAGAAAACAGGAAAACTATACTTAGTATTCATTATTCTGATATGGAGCTTACCTTGTACACAGGCATATGCTGGATTTCCATGTACTCCGAAACTATCTGCTCTGTTCTGTGCTTAATTTTTGGCCTCAGAAAAAAAACAGCTTTTATTTTCACCGTTAAATATTCACAAACATAGCAATATATGTGGGAGAATGTACTGGTATGTGTGTGTATGAGATCAAGAAATAAACCTGTCTACAAGGGTAATACTCCATTCTAACAATTATTTTTTTTTAAATCTTGCTTGTAAGTTTTCTAGCCTACTCTCATCCTTAGCAATGACAGAATACTTAAAAGCAATTAGCAGCAGAGAAAGTTAAAGGTTGATTTAAAACAATTTTAGTTTCAATAAATCAGTGGTACTAGTAGCTCAGCTAAAGATGTTTCTTGGAATACACAAGAAAAAATTCTGCTCTGATACCGATCCTCACAATACCAGAATTTAGCTCACAATTTTTGTCAATGGCATCTCTAAATATTGAGGTTGTGGCATCAACAAGTGACTCCTATATACAGCTCTTAGAAAGGTGTGTACCTCTTGACACTAATTCCCATGGTGTTACTGCAGGACAGTGACGCAAATACTCTTAAGTGGAATTAGGTATATCAAAGATTTCTCTGTGTGTGGCTTCATCATATGTGCTAAGTATTTCTTCACAGTCTTTCATTTCCTTAGTCAGAGAGATCTCTGTAAGTAAAATAAAGCTGTGTTTTCCCTGTGGCTGCAATGATATCCACATAAATCCTGCAAAATGCAATGTTGTGGCGGGTACAGCCCTCAAGTATTTGGGGTCTCCTAACCTTTATTCTCAGGCTTATGCTGGGAGTACACTAAATTGCGTAGTTAGGTGCCTTTTGAGGGGTGTGCTGGAGCTCTCCAGGATCTCACAGTGGACGTGAGCTACATGTCTTTCACACAGCTGCTCTTTACTACCGTCCTCTACATCAGAAGAGCCACCAATGCTATGCTTGTTTCACAGCCCCAGCCAAAGCCCCAGCTGATGCCCTTGCCCTGCTGTCCCCTCCACTCATCTCCCATCCACAGCAAGTGGGATCAGGACCCAAGACTTCTTCTCAGACCCTTCCAAACTGCACATTTTGGATGGTTTCAGCTCAAAACCAGGAATCTAACCAAATTTTCTTGAAAACAGGCCCAGTTTCATTCAAACTGTGCTACAAACTTCAACAGAGTCTGGGTTTTGACTTTCTTGTGAAACTTGAAACCACATGTGTTCCACATGGTTTAAGTTTTTGTTGTGAATATCTTACACAGCTCTATGGGAATAGCCTTTTCTTGTGGGCTTTTAGCATTTCCTATCCTAGCCAGAACCATAAAAAGCAAAGGCTGGAAAATATGAAAACTACAATTATGTGGAAAAAAGGGGGACTTAACTTTTTAAACCTCAGACAATGTTTGTGCTCATTTAGAGCACAGAGTGAAGTTTTGAATTAATTTGTGTTTTATTTTAACTGTTAGCCTTAATTAGGTGCACTCAGGAGAAATCACTTCCCCTCTAATATAAAATCCTGGTTCTCGTGACACATGGAAATTATAAACACTTTGGAGTGACTTGGGAGATGGGTGTTGGCTTTGCAGCAGCAGCAGAGCAAATATTTACAGTACATTATGCTTTGCTTCACTTCTAAATTATTATCTTCCCCTTTGGAATAATCTGTTTTCCAAAGACAGATTACTACTAATGCTAGTGCCCTCCTCATCCATTTTGTTGCAGGCAATTATTTTTCCTTCATTTCTATATTGAAATTTCTTGTTCTCTAGCTCTCTGCAGATCCAGATGAAAACTGCAGAAATTCTTAATTTGATGTTTCTTTTGTCATGCTGTGGCCTCTGGCAAATTATTACACTTCTCTGAGCTTCAGTTTTCTTTTTTTCCTAACTTCCCAACAGAGGTGTTATTTCATTCATATCCATAAGAGGACTTTAAAATAGAAAATTCTATATAATGTTAATTAGTGGTATTATAAATGCTTATTCCAAAAGCCCAAGGAAGCTGTTATTTTACAGATTACTTAAATTAGTGCTAAAACAGTCCCATCTTTGGTCTCACAAGGCTCAGTTTTGGGAATTTAAATACAATGAAAACAACACTATGACATAAAGGAGAAAAATAATTACATGTGCCATTTTCATTCCCCTGATACAACTTCTGCAGTGCACAATGTGCTATTAGGTTTTGCAGTAAAAGAACAGCAACCTGGCTTAGCGCTTACAATAGCTAAAACCATCTGTGCACGTGTAAAACCTTTGCTGGCACATTTCCATGTGTGGTTTATGCATTCCTTTGCCTGTGCAATTTGAAGCTGTCAAAAACTAATTAAATAATTATGTGGTTGTTACTGCAGCTGTGTGTATTCTTCATTACATTATAAGGCTGTGGTTTGAGGCACTCTCCTGCTCTAGGTTTCAAAATATTAGTAATGGAAGGTGTGTTGTCGGTGCATGTTCAGCTGCTGCCAGAAAAAGCAGAGAGGGAAGGGAACAATCTCTCATGTCAGTTTATCATTGCACTTTATGCTGTATATTCCCTGTATGCAGGAATATATATGTGAAAATACGAATTGACGTCTTGCAGCCTTCTTGTGTTGAATGGAATTCATCATGGACAGAGAAAAGTCCCTGCAGTATCTCCACAGAGAATGCATAACTGAAGTATGTATATGGCTTTAAGGCACCTCTCAGCCTGGGAAGGTTACTTACGAGGGTGACAGCAGAAGATCAAGGCTGTGGAGAAGACTACCTCGTCTCCTCCCCAGCCAAGAATGGGACTGTTCTCAGTCCTGTTCTTCCCTGACCCAAAACAAATCACTTCCTAGGCCCACCTGTCCTATCAGGAAGTCATGTCTAATACTGAATTACCTCCTCCAAGAACACATCAAGTGGGTCTGTTAACAACAGCAATTCAACTTGATCTCAGACTGGGGATGCGACCCAGATGCAGCACTTTATTAACAGTATTCTGTCATTGGCAATGATGCCAAATTACCACATCACCACTCACTAGCATCAGAGTTTCAGCTGAAGAACAAGGAGCTGTCACTGCAGTAAAATAACCCCTAGTTATCTCCCCCCACCTCCAGGTAGAAATTACTTTCATAAACATAAAACCAGATCTATTATTTCCATTGACTAAAACATGTATATATACTTTTCTGCCTGTAGGGAAGCAAAATTCATAGGGAAGCAAAATTCAATTTTGCCTATGCTACAGAGAAGCCTTAAACCACTCTGGGTTTATATATAATGTTGGCTCACTGTTACTTGCCACAAAGGAACTGTTAAAGGCAAAAATGATTTGCTTCAGACTAAGGACAAATGTACTAGTACATATATCAAACAAACCGGCAGTGTTGTGTGTAACAACTTGCATCTCCGATTTTGGCAACCAAGCTGCCTACACACTTTCTTGGAAACTATAAATAACTGTGTATCAATATGCATATATCAATATGTCCAGTTAAAACTTCATTGTTTCTTTCAAATAATCCTCTAATCCACATATGTAATGACACAGCGTCAGAAAGGCAACCTTAAAGCTTTCAGCTTAAGGGTGTCCACTTTCCTGGTTTCCCCATTTCAGAAATATTTACATCTTCCTACATTCCCCATATACTCAAGGGGCTTTTTAAACTTCCCTAGATACAAATAACTTGATGTATATGAAAAGATAATACAATCTATTTCTAACACTAGATGTTCTGTGAGGAATGTTTTGATAGGAACACAAAGAACACAGTAGAATTTGTCTTTTATGCATAATTGTTGTTCTGCTTCCTTTAGAAGGAAGGCAGACCTTTTCCACATAAAGATAATGTGTCTCTGCTGCTTGGAAAACCACCCCATAACAATGCTAACAATTCCCTAAATGCCAGCATTGTGTAGTTATAGCTGACTGGAGCTAACCCACATTTCCTCATGTCAGCTGTTCTCTTAAGAATACATAGACTTGCAAGGGAAAACTAGTTCAAAAAGTTACATTTTTAGTAGTTTTCTTTATTCCTTTATCATACTTTAGACAGAGCTGTTCTTTGATTTTTCTCAGCTATGTTCTCTTTTACACCCTGAAGTCTTTACAGGGGAGTTTTGGGGAACTTTGGATATTTCCATTACATTTCCAGGTATCTAAGAGCATTAGCAGAGTGGCAGTGCTTGTTCCCAATGGACAGCTAAAAGCCCTCCATATGCTCTTCAGGCATGAACAAGGCATCTGGATTCCAGCCTCCAATGTGCAACAGAAAGCCCATCCTTCCTTATTTATCCAGAGTGGTCAGAGAGAGGAGCTACAGCTACAATGGCACAGAGGACGTGCTGTCCCCCCTCAGGGGTTGGTGCCACAGGGCAAAGAAAAGGTCCTTGCTTGTGCCCTATGGGGACCACCTCCAGCATAGCTCTGTTCACCTGCACCTACATCATGCTGCCTCATGACCCACAGGATACTGTTCAGAGCTGAATAATGCTCTGGGTCTTGTCCTGCTGCGTAGCTGTACATTGTTAGTGCTCGAAAAATGGGTTTTGGAGGAGTAACATGGGAAATGCCCCCCAAAATGAACAATATTACAAAGACTTATTCCTCCTCATCTGCCTGTAGCTTCTCACTTATAACCTATGTAAGTTATATAGTACAAAAGCACAACCATAGAGTTTACTTTAAAATGGAAGTAAACATTTCCGGTTTAAATATCAGATAACATGTGGCTTACATAGCTAGCCTGATTTCTAGAGATTCTAAGTACAGCTACTGAATGCAGGAGGAACTGAATTAGAGGAAGATCAGCACTTCTGACTACATGGAATGCACAGTTTTGAACTTTACAGCCCAGCTGTTATCAGCAATCATCTTGAGAAAATCCTGGTGTAAGACAATCTTCAGTCCATATTATTTCCTGAATTGTGGTTATTTTCTAATCTTGAAGTCAATAGAAATACATCAGTTCAAATGAACTAAGTATCTGACCCCTCATATTTACACATTCACATACGCACACGTATCTACATCTACCTGCATGTATATAAGCTGTATTTAATGAAACTATTTAATTTTTTCTACAAAGTAGTGCCTCTTATAAACAGTAAATTAGGCAATTTAATACCATCTATATACTTTTTACAACAAGAAATTCTCACAATGAGCAACTTGTCATGCTCTGTATCTCTAATTTATTGTAATGTTCAAAAAAATCCGTTAACCTGGGAACTCAAAAAAATGTGGGGGTTGTAAAACTATCCACTATAATAAAAGACTTACAACATTTTTAGCTAGCTGAGGACCTGGGAATTAGGTTGATGGAAGGGATTATTGCTTAATATTTTCCGTAACATCAGCAATCTTGTCAAAATCCCCTGGTTGCTCTGAGAGTAGGAGACATCTGTTTTATGGGGTGAGCACATATCCTGGAATGTTTGCATGAGACGGCGTCAAAACCAGGCTTCATTACCCCTTCACACATTAAGCCTAGTTTACACTTTACAGTGCCATGGAAAATCACACATTCAGCTTATGCCAGCAAAAGCCTTGTTGTAGATGCAATCCTACAGATTAGAAAGTCCCCTTGCCAGTATTATTTAGTTCATGTGGGGAATGGCTACAGGCTGTGCCAGCATACAAACAGTTCTGCCATTTATATTGTGCACAGGTTTGCCATGTAAGCTTCTGCTAGCAGGACTTGCCTGCGTAGCTCTCACTCACCTTCTAGCTTTTGGCTTGTGATCAGTGGCACAAAGTCCAGTTGGAGTCCAGTTCGTAGTGGTGTGCACCAAGGGTTGATGCTGGGGCCACTACTGTTCAACATTGTCATGACTGACCTGGGCGCTGGGTACAAAGTGCACCCTCTCCAAGTCTGCGGACAGTACAAAACCAGGAGGAGAGGCTGATACAGCAGAGGGTGCTGGACAGGCTGGAGAAATTGGCCCAGAGGAACTTAATGAAGTTCAACAAATGGAAGTGCAAAGTCCTACCCAGAGGGAGGCACAACCCCAGGCACAAGTACGTGGTGGATGCTGAACCAGCTGAAAAACAGCTCTGCAGAAAATGGCCTGGAGGCCTGGCGCTCACCTAACTGGTTATGGGCCAACAGTGTGACTTTGTGTCAAAGAAGCGTCCTGGGAAAAACATTGCCACCAGGTAGAGGGGGGTGATCCTTCCCCTCTACTCAGCTCTAGTGAGACATTCGTAGTGCTAGACCCAGCTTTGAGTTTCCCAAAATTAAAAAGGCGTGGACATAGTGGAGGAAGTCCTATGAAGGGCCACAAAGATGATAGGACAAGGGGCAATGGGTGTAAACTGGAGCATAGGAAGTTCCACGTTAACATCAGGAAGAACTTCTTTACTGTAAGAGTGACAGAGCACTGGAACAGGTTGCCCAGGGGGGTTGTGGAGTCTCCTACACTGGAGATATTCAAGGCCCGCCTGGACAAGTTCCTGTGTGATGTACTGTAGGTTACCCTGCTCTTGCAGGGGGGTTGGACTAGATGATCTTTTGAGGTCCCTTCCAACCCTTGGGATTCTGTGATTCTGTGATTCTGTGAAGGGACTGCAGCATCTTTCATACAAGAAGAGGGTACGAGAGCTAGGACTGTTCAGCTGGAGAAGAGAAGGCTCAAGGGGATCTCATCAGTGTGTATAAATTTCTGATGGGAGAGGGCAGAGAAGATAGATTCAGGCTATCTCCAGCGGTGCCCACTGACAGGACAAGTGACAATGAGCACAAATTAAAACATATTAAATTCCATCTTAACACAAAAAAAACACTTTTTTACTGTGAAGGTGGTCAAAGTCCAGCACAGGTTCCCCAGAGAGACTGCAGCACCTCCATCTTTTGAGATACTCAAAACCTAACTGGACATGGTCCTAGGTAACTTGCTCAGGCGGCTCTGCTTGAGAGAGGCAGGTAGACTATGTAATCCCTTCCAAACTCAGCCTTTTACAGTTCTATGTCCCTGGACAGACACATCTTCTAACTCGATCTGTGCCAGCAGGTGTTACCCTTTCCATTTATGAATTTCTTCTGAGTCCCCTTATTTCTAATGTTATCGATGTTATAATACGTATAGGCTTGTTGTATTACCTGAGGCAACTGAATCCATTCTCAAGAAAAGACCAGATATGGTGGTCATCTCTAGCTTTTTAAGATAATGCTGATATTTAGGTAAATATTATTTTACTTGCCTTTCCTTCACAGTCTTTGTGCTTCACGGCATAGAAAGTACTCAGGTGAAAACACATTACAATAAAAAAGTCTTCCACAGAATGGGAACCTATTCGACAATATTCTCTTAGATGCTATTGACACAGAGAATGAGCACTTGGATGTGGCATAGGGAGGCACAGGCATGCTAGCTTTAATGTAGTGAGCCTGGGGAATGGCAGAAATCCCAGCCCGGGGGGCAGGCAAAGCACTGTGGTAGAAGATTCTACTTGCCAGACCGAGATGAAGGCTGTGCTGCCATCGCTGCCCGTTGTTTTTACCCAGACTAGCTTAATTTTTAATCATATTTTAATAACGTATCTTTATTTAACTAAATAAGCACGTCTTTAAACCCTGTTTTCCTGAGCAACTCTGAGCTCTAGTTTTTCCGCAATTCTTTTGAATCTGCTGCCATCTAGTGAACAGAAACCACGCTGAAATATATGGAGTTTGCGGCCAGCAGCGGTTTTGGTTTTGTTGTTTGGTGGTTGGTTTGGTTTGTTTTTTTTTTTTTTTGTTTGGTTTTTATTTTCTAGGACATAGGATCACAGAATCACAGAATGGGTTGGGTTGGAAGGGACCTTAGACATCACCTATTTCCAATCCCCCTGCCATGGGAGAGACGCCTTCAATTAGACCAGGCTGCTCAAAGAACATCCAACCCGGCCTTGAACACTGCCAGGGGTGGGACAGCCACGGCTTCTCTGGGCAACCTGTGCCAGGGTCTCACCAGCCTCACAGTACAGCATTTCTTCCTAATATCTAATCAATATCTCCTCCCTTTCTGTTTAAAGTCATTCCCTCATGTCCTGTCACTACATGCCCTTGTAAAAAGTCCCTCTCCAGTTTTCTTGTAGGCTCCCTTTAGGGGCCAATGACACCAAGCTGTGTGGTGTGGTCAATATGTTGGAGGGAAGGGATGCTATCCAGAGAGACCTTGACACACTTGGGAGATGGGCCTGTGCAAACCTCATGAAGCTAAATAATGCAAAGTGCAAGGTCCTGCACCTGGGTCAAGGCAATCCCAGGCACAGCTACAGGCTGGGCAGAGAATGGACTAAGAGCAGCCCTGAGGAGAAGGACCTGGAGGTGTTGACTGACAAGAACCTCAACATGAGCTGGCTTCAGTGAGCACTCACAGCCCAGAAAGCCAACTGTGCCCTGGGCTGCATCATAAGGAGCATGGGGGGAGGTTCCCCCTTTTTCCTTCTTATTTTTCTTCTTCTTTTCCTTCTTCTTCTTTTCCACATGGAGGCACCAACAATGGATGGATTGGCCAGACAGCTCCAAGAATACAAAGAGAATCTTGCTGCCTCCCTACAGGCCTGTGTCTCAGCTGTGAAGGAACCGACCCAAAAATAGTATGAACAATCCAAGAAGGATAGGCCTTCCTCACCCACACCAACCAATGTCATAGCAATTATGAGTCAGCCTTCTTCTGTTCAAGGGAGAGGGTACTCACATGCAATGCTGTGGTTCTTCCTGCATGACCAGGGGGAGGACACAAAGAAGTGGGACGGCGAATCCAGGAGGAGACTAGAAGCTCAGGTATAGGAACTGCACAGAAAAAAACAATAGCCAAAAGGCATCAGTTCAGTAAAATTACTGCTCCAGTTGGGCAGAGTAGAACAGCTGATCACACTTTGGACCCTGATGAAGGGACTTCTGTTTTGGAGTTACAAAACTCAAGTAACAAAGACTCTGACCAGGAACAGAGGGGTCCTGCTTCTGGTCAGGTGGAGGAAAGGGAAAACTGGGTTTAGTGAACTGTGTGGGTTTGATGGTCTACCATATACGCCCCACAGAAGGGCTGTGAACAGCAGTGCCCAGAGTACTCCACTGTCATCAGATCACAAAGTGGCAGAATCCATCTGTATTTCTGGAGTGATGGGAAGATCCCAAGAACTGTCTATGTTGGAGGCTAAGGTAAGCCTAACTGGAAATGAGTAGCAGAAGCATCCTACTGGGGCTAGTGCAGAGGCTCCATATGTCCTTGGCACAGAATTCCTCAGGAGAGGGTACTTCAAGGACCCAAAAGGGTGCTGGTGAGCTTTCAGTATAGATGCCTTGAACACAGAGAAAATTAAACAGCTGTCTAATTTTCCCAGCCTCTCAGAGGATCCTTCTGTTGTGGAGGTGCTGCAGATTAAAGAACAGCAGGTGCCAACTGCTACTGGCGGCAATATCACACCAATCAAGAATCCATGATTCCCATCTATAAGCAGATCTAGCAACTAGGAGAGTCAGAGCGTGATCAGCACGACCCACTCATCCTTTAATAGTCCCACAGAGCCAGTGCAAAACTCTAAAGGAGAGTGGAAGTTAACAGTGGACTATTGTGACCTGAACAAAGTCATACCACCACTGAGTTAAGAGACACATTACAACTTCAATATGGAGTCAAAAATGGTATGCAACCATTGATAGAATCATAGAATCATAGAATAGTTAGGGTTGGAAAGGACCTCAAGATCATCTAGTTCCGACCCTCCCGCCATAGGCAGGGACACCTCACATGAAACCATGTCACCCCAGGCTTCATCCAACCTGGCCTTGAACACTGCCAGGGATGGAGCATTCACAACCTCCCTGGGCAACCCATTCCAGTGCCTCACCACCCTAACAGGAAAGAATTTCTTCCTTATATCCAATCTAAACTTCCCCTGTTTAAGTTTTAACCCATTACCCCTTGTCGTGTCACTACAGTCCCTGATGAAGAGTCCCTCCCCAGCATCCCTATAGGCCCCCTTCAGATACTGCAAGGCTGCTATGAGGTCTCCACGCAGCATTCTCTTCTCCAGGCTGAACAGACCCAACTTTCTCAGCCTATCTTCATACGGGAGGTGCTCCAGTCCCCTGATCATCCTCGTCGCCCTCCTCTCCACTTGTTCCAACAGTTCCATGTCCTTTTTATGTTGAGGACACCAGAACTGCACACAATACTCCAAGTGAGGTCTCACAAGAGCAGAGGGGCAGGATCACCTCCTTCGACCTGCTGGTCACGCTGCTTTTGATGCAGCCCAGGATACGGTTGGCTTTCTGGGCTGCGAGCGCACACTGAAGCCGGCTCATGTTCATTTTCTCATCAACCAGCACCTCCAAGTCCTTCTCCGCAGGGCTGCTCTGAATCTCTTCTTTGCCCAACCTGTAGCTGTGCCTGGGATTGCTCTGACCCAGGTGTGGGACCTTGCACTTGGCATGGTTAAACTTTGTAAGGTTGGCTTCAGCCCACCTCACAAGCGTGTCAAGGTCCCTCTGGATGGCATTCCTTCCCTCCAGCATATCAACCAAACCACACAGCTTGGTGTCATCAGCAAACTTGCTGAGGGCACACTTAATCCCACTGTCCGTTTCAGCAACAAAGATGTTAAACAAGACAGGTCCCAACATCGATCCCTGAGGGGCATCACTCATCGCTGGTCTCCAGCCGGACATTGAGCCATTGATCACAACTCTTTGCATGCGGCCATCCAGCCAATTCTTTATCCACAGAGTGGTCCACCTGTCAAATTGATATCTCTCCAATTTTGAGACAAGGATGTCGTGTGGGACAGTGTTGAATGCTTTGCACAAGTCCAGGTAGATGACATCAACTGCTTTACCCTTGTCCATCAGTTCCGTAGCCCCATCATGGAAGGCCACCAAATTGGTCAGGCAGGATTTCCCCTTAGTGAAGCCATGCTGGCTGTCACCAAGCACCTTGTTGTTTTTCATGTGCCTTAGCATGCCTTCCAGGAGAATGTGCTCCAAGATTTTGCCAGGCACAGAGGTGAGACTGACTGGTCTGTAATTCCCCGGGTCTTCCATTTTCCCCTTCTTGAAAATGGGGGTTATATTTCCCTTTTTTCCACTCTTCGAACAAAGTCGCTAAAACAAAGTGTTTTTCTTGATGTCGTTGGCAGCAGAGTGCAGGCCACAGTATGCTTTCATGTGATGAGGTATCCAATACACCTGGAATTGACTGCCCCAGGGGTAGAAACACAGCCCTACCATTTACCATGGATTGATATAAACTGTACCAGAACAAGGTGAAGCTCCAGAAAAATTCACAGTATACTGATAATATCATTGTGTGGGGCAACACAGCAAAGGCAATGTTTAAGAAGGGGAGAAAAATAATCCAGATTCTTTTGAAAGCTGATTTTGCTATAGAACAAAGTAAGGTCGAAGGACCTTCATAGGAGATCCAGATTTTATCAATAAAATAGCAAGATGGGCATTGGCACCTCCCAGTGGATGTGATCAATAACATAACAGCAATGTCTCCACCAACTAACAAGAAAGAAACACAAGCTTTGTTATGTATTGTGGGGTTTTGGAGAATGTGTATTCATGGTTACAGTCTGGCCATAAACAGTCTCTACTGAGTGACCCAGAACACCTTGAATGGGGCCTTGAGCAGCAGCAAGCCTTTAAAGAAATTAAATGCGAGATAGCTCGTGCAGTAGCGCTTGCGCTGGTCTGGACAGGAGAAGATGTGAAAAACGTGCTTTACACCTCACCCAGGGACAACGGCCCCCCCCCCGCCCCGCTTCTGGCAGAAAGCTCCTGAAGAGACTCAAGGTTGACCTCTAGCGTTTTGGAGCTGGGGATATAGAGGATCTGAAGGCCATAACACTGAAAAAGAAACATTCACAGAATCACAGAATCCCAAGGGTTGGAAGGGACCTCAAAAGATCATCTAGTCCAACCCCCCTGCAAGAGCAGGGTAACCTACAGTACATCACACAGGAACTTGTCCAGGCGGGCCTTGAATATCTCCAGTGTAGGAGACTCCACAACCCCCCCTGGGCAACCTGTTCCAGTGCTCTGTCACTCTTACAGTAAAGAAGTTCTTCCTGATGTTAACGTGGAACTTCCTATGTTCCAGTTTACACCCATTGCCCCTTGTCCTATCACTGGATATCACTGAAAAAAGCCTAGCTCCATCATCCTGACACCTACCCTTTACATATTTGTAAACATTGATGAGGTCACCCCGCAGTCTCCTCTTCTCCAAGCTAAAGAGACCCAGCTCCCTCAGCCTCTCCTCATAAGGGAGATGTTCCACTCCCTTAATCGTCTTTGTGGCTCTGCGCTGGACTCCTTCAAGCAATTCCCTGTCCTTGTCCTTGTTCGCAGCATGTGAAAGAATTTAGTCCACTTCAGAAGCAGCTGGCACTGAAGCTCAGCTCTTTTTGGCACCTTAATTGTCTGTGCTCAGCTGGATATTCAAAGGGCGGGTCCCCTCTACGTGTCATGCAACTGATGTCAAAACTGGAAGTGTGTTGCACTGATAATGCAATGGACTTGAGTGGGAAACCTTGACTGCCTGGGAATCCTGGAATTGATTGTGGACTGGACAGAGGGCCCAAGTTTAGAGTGTCACCAGAGGAGGTGACTTGTGCTGGAGGTCCCACTGTATAATAAGTCACCAGAAAATTATAAGCAATATGTGCAGTTTACAGATGGATCCTGTCGTATTGTGGGAAAACATCAAAGGTGGAAAGCTGCTGTGTGGAGTCCTACACAAAAAGTCACAGAAACTGCTGAAGAAAAACATGAATCAAGTCAGGAAATGAAAACTAACAAGCTGCCTTTAGGTACTGCTGAACAAGAAAAACGGCCAGTACTTTATCTGTATACTGATTCACAAACGGTGGCGAACACCCAGCGGGGGTGGTTGCAGCTGTGGAAGCAGACGAACTCCCCAAGCAGAGATAAGCGCATCTGGGCTGTTGAATTGTGGCAAGGTATTGCTGCTTGGGTGGAGCAGATGGTTGTAAAAGTATGTCACGTAGATGCTGACATACCTAAGAGTCAGGCCACTGAAGAACATTGAAACAATAAGCAAGTGGACCAGGCTGATAGAATTGAAGTGGATCCGGTAGATCTGGGCTGGGTACAAAGGGTGAGCTATGTATAGCTCAATGGGCTCATGACACATCAGGGCATCTAGGAAGAGATGCAACATATAAATGGGCTCATGATCGAGGTGTGAACTTGACTATTGCAGCCATTGCACAAGTTACCCATGAATGTGAAAGGTGGGCCATAAGCAAACAAGCCAAGTGTTCAAAGCCATTTTGGTAGAGGGGACGGTGGCTGAAGTATCACTATGGGGAAGCCTGGCAGATAGATTATATCACATTACCATGAACCCACCATAGCAAGCACTGTGCTTACATTGGTAGAAGCAATCACCAGTTAGCTAGAAACGTACACTGTGCCCCACACCACTGATCGAAACACTATCATGGGCCTTGAGAAACAAGTCTTGTGGCAACATGGCTCCCCAGAAAGAACTGAGTCAGACAATGGGACTCTTCTGAAAGTACTACAGCACAAACCACCTGAATGAAAAAAGGATGAACCTCACAAGAATCAGTGCTAGTGCAGCAGTGACCTAACTTGAGCTATTCTACTGCCCAGTAACTGCACAACACACCACCTCTCCTGCCTGACTGAATACCGTAACAGGTGAAGCCCAAAGTCCTAGACCAAATGAAGTCAATGAACGTTTTGTGGATATTTATGGGTATTTCACAAACATTTTATGGGGAACGGGGTGGTGAAAGAGGAGGGGGTAGGACCCGAACATGATGTAAATGGTGTGGAACAAGGTATGTAAATGTGCCAGCTTTGGCTGGGATAAAACTAAATTTCTTCACAATAGCTCGTATGGAGGTATGTTTTAGATTTATGCTGAAAAAGGTATATACAACACAAGAATGTTTTCATTATTGCTGACCCATGCTTACACAGAGTCAAGGGCTTTTCTGCTTCTCACCCTACCAGTGAGTAGACTCAGGGTGCACAAGAAGCGTGGGAGAGGACACAACATTGGGCAAGATCTTTTTAGGTATAAGTGGGTCAACTACACTGTCTTCCAGAAAATTTCACCATAAACATCTGGCGGACAGGTTTCCTGAGTTATCTGCAAGTGATGCAATCTTCCATGGCTGTAGACAAGCAGCAGCATTTTCAATACTTCTTAGTAGCTTTTCAAGCTGGAGAGTGTTGCACTAGTGACATGCTGAGGTGACAAAGACAGCAGTTATGGGGTGAGGCTCCAGGAGATGGCTGAGTCACAATCAAAACAGGCACTCCACCTCTGCTTCCTACCAGTCCTGGGCAATCCCGTCCCCACTGGTACCAGTCTGGCAGGTTTCTGATCCCAAATTAGCCTGGTCCCCAAAAAAATCCACAGAAAACCTCAATCTCTTTTTTTTTTTTTGTCTTGATGGGCAAGTTTTCGTAAAGGAAAAGAGTATCTGTTGCACAACACAGAACAAAAACTATTTAAAAGATGTACCAAATACTTGTTAGAGCTAAGTAAATGTAGTTACAGAGAAACTGGAAATCCAATGAATTGCTGTAAACTGGAGCAAAAAGTCTGTGTCAGATTTAAGATCGGCACACAGAAATGCCAGAGATTACATTTCTTAAAAAACAAAACAAATTACTCTGTGATGCCCAATACTGTGATTTATTCTTTGTGTTCAGTCTTATCATTTATAAGTATCTAGCTCAACTTACATTAGTGAGTTGTACTCTTTTAACATTTTTCAATCTCTCCCTCTTGTTTTCTTTAATTCCAGGTAAATTTAGCAAGATTTGCTAATTCACTCTCCCATTTCAGTATATTTGTATTCAATGTGGTAATACATTTCCTTTTTCTCACAAAAGCTGAGTAATTATATCTTGATGCTACCTACTTAGAACAAAATCTCAGCTAATAAATGTTTAGGTCTTCCAAGTATCATGTGTATTAAGGACATATGATGCTTTTAGCTTACTTTCTCTTGTATTAGTCTGATCATAGAAAATGCTAGTAAGTAAGTGTAAATTACTCATCTAATTGAAATCTAAAACAAAATCTTTTGAGTTTCATAAAGACAACAGGAATTTCAGTTCAAAAAAAATGACAGGAACTTGAGAGAGTCTTGCATGCGTGCACTAGTGACACCAGACTCTAAGACATAAGACTAGACACTGTTTGATCCACTGCGGTCACTATGATTTGAAACATGCTGAGCTTGCAGCCACTCAAAGAATTTTATGGAAGAAGGAGGAAAGACAAGGCTCAGAAATGTTTCCGTGTTTGGCTCCTCCGGCCACATCTGCTCACAACAGTGGTTTTGGCAAGTTAAGCTATCCTCCCATAACAGGACCTCTCCCGAGAATGTCTTGCCCAGAGTTCTTTATTTTGAAGGGGTCATACAGGAGAAGGGAAAAGGTAACTTCCAAGCGCTGATGTAAAGCACTAGGCTATAAAGCTATCACATCCTGTCTTTGAAAGGTACCATAAGTAATTTTGGAAAGTCTCTGCTATGTATATCCTGTCAGAATCTGTGTATTTGTACACATTTTGCTAAGGAAGTCTGGACTAGCAGGGAAAGGAGAATTTCCATGAGGCCCATCTGATGAGATAGGTTAAGAACACCTTTTTTCCATAAATATGAAAGCAGAAAAGAATTTGGAAGGGACCCTCCTGAACTAGTCAGTAAGGGGGTGATGAAGAGGACATGCAGAAAGAGGAAGAAATTGCTAAGCAAGTGCAAGCAACCTTTACAAAACAGACACGCCGTCTAATTCGGTAAGAAGGATCATTTAGTGACAAGGGAACTAGGAGCTTTTCTTTTACATGTATGTGTCCACCTCCCCACCTGCCCCGGCTTTCCCCACTTCCTGTAATTTGTGTTTCTGGTTCCCGTGAATAATCGCCTCTGAACATAGTCACTGGTTATTTCGCTGAGACGCGGGATACACGGGGCTGGGTTTGGTATCCAGCGGGGTGGCGGTGCCTTCGGTTCCCCAACTGCCGAGCGAGCGATTTTACCCGCAAGGACGAAGCGCCTGCATACCCCTGCATACCCCTGCCGCCCGCCCGCCTGCCTGCCTGCCTGCCTGCGCACACACCTCCCCGGCGCTACCGCTGCTACGAAGCAACCCCCCCGCCGCGCCGTCGGGCCCGCCTCTATCGTCACGGCACGCCCCCGTAGGCGGCGGGGCCGCACTGCCGGAAGACCAGGGCGGCTGGGCCGCGCGGGGCAGCCGGTGTCGTTTCCGCCGGGGCACAATGGCAGAGCTGGGCCGTCGGCGGCCGGTGAGTGTCCCTGCCTTGGTGGGTGGCGGCCGGGCGACGCCTGCCCCGGCTGCGGGCCGTGCCTGCCCTCCTGAGCCTGGGCCTCGGCCCCTCGCCGCGCGGGCTGCCCAGTTGAGGCGGCGGGGCAGGGCAGGGCTGCTCCGGGGTGGGGGGGAGGCTGCAGCACCACAGGCGCCGCCACTGTCCTGCTCTAGTCGCCCTCTCACCTTCTCTAGGCCTTTCCCTGGGCCTTGAGTTATACGGGGTGAGGAGGGCAGGAGAAGGCTGGGGGCCTTCGTCAGCCAGGGGGAGGACGGGAGGGATGCGTTAGGGAGCCGCGGCGTGCGAGCAGGGGAGCCCTGGCCCACGGAATGCGTTTCCTGCGTTGTGGTGACGGAGGCCGGTGTCGTGCACCACCGTCAGGGACCCGTTGACAGCTTGGCTGGTGGTGCCTCCTGCGTCTGGCCCCGTGTGGAGCCGCGCGGTCCCGTAGCGGCGTGGCTGTGACTCCTTGGGGCAGTCCACCCCAGTGTAGCCCCCGCCCAGCTCCTCTCTTCGTGGTTGGGAGCCAGAGGCGAGCGTGAACTTGAGACTCTCAGCTCCCTTCCAGGGCCGGCAGTGTGTCGTCATCCCGGCTGATGGCTGGGTGTGGGCGTTGCTTTTGGGAATGACTCTAAAACAGGCTGGTTTCAGGTCACTCTGAAATTCACGCGTGACAGCAGTTTTTCTCCTAAAATAGGAAGCAAATTCACTTCGTGTAGCTGAAACTTTTCTTTCAGATCCTACCTGCAACAGCTGCATCTCTGCAGTCATACATAACATACTGTGAATTCAGGTCATTAGGATAGGAATCCTATTTGTTTTGTCATTCGCTTGGGAGAAAAAAACAAACCCCTACTGTTTAAGGGAGGATAGACACTGAAAGCCTCAAGCCTACAGAAAGCAGACACGGAGATGCCTAAGGGTGCCTTTGGGGTCGGCAAAACTTAGAAAATATTCAAGAAAATTGGGTACCCTACTCCCATATTAAAGGCAACAGGACATTTCCTGCTGTTTCAGCGCTTCTTGTAAGTGCCCTTCAGCCTTTTCTATGTCCATAATCATATGCATGTCTTTTGAAAGAGCAGACCTTTTTTGTTTGGTTGTATGTGGCTATGTTTAAATCATACAATACTCAGTGTTGATGTGACCACTCCTGCTTATGCGTGTGCCTATGGCTTTTCCAGGTAACTCCCCCTTTCACAATCCACAAAGGGTTTATGCAAACATGGAGTTATAGCTGCCTGGAAAAGTTTTACAAAAAAGAACATGGATGTGACCAACTGTTTGGAGGGGAGGAGGAGCAAATCAGTAGCCCAGGTGTTTCAGAGAATACTAAGATATGAAATATGAATGCTTAATACTGAGTGATGTGAGACTTTTGAGAATGGTGGTCTGGGTAAAACGTGCAGAGTACACTAGGAGTGTAGCATTGCTTCTCATTCATTTCGTCACGTCTGCCTGACAGACGTGTAGAAGTTGAGTAGCAACCTATCACCTCTGATAACAATTTTCATTCTTCACAAGGTGAATAATGTCTAGTGTGGGGAGAAGGGAATACTCAGATGATGTAGAATGGTTTGGGGGCCTCCCTCGTTACTGCCTCTTATATTCGTACATATTCAACATACTACAGGGTTCATTTGGTCATTCTTTCAAACTTTTCCTGTGCTGAGCTGAGAATGTGACATGGACTTTTGAAAGTAGTCATCTGTGCTAAAGGCATCTAGACCTTTATGCCCAAAAAAGCCATTAGCTGTCTCCCTGTTTATTAAACCAGCCATAGATGTTACAAATTTCAAGAGAAGGAACTTAGCAGAGTTTTGAACTGCCTTTCACTGGAGAAAACCTTGTTTTTCTCAAAGGCTTGCTTCACATATGGTGTTACAGAGCTAGGGCTTTGATTGTTGACTTTTCCGTAACAAATAATAACCAGTCTTTATCACTTGATTAATTTTGAATGCAGCTTTTAACTTTTTTTATTTCTAGGTGTGAATTACTAAGTTGAACAGCAATAACCATGGGAGATGCTGCAAAACCTTTCTTTGCCAAACAAAATCAGGAACAGGAAATTTTATATCAGGAGGAATTAAAAGGAAGCTCATTACAGAAAGAGCATCATGACTTCATGGACGAATGTGGAAATGGCCATATGAAGAAAACATATACCAGCCTGCAAAAAAAAAAGGGAACACCGGGTCACTATGAAGGAATTCCCAGACGAGGGCCACGTAGTGTTTTCAGTAGCCCAAATTCAATTAAAAATGCAATATACAGTCAAAAGTCAAATGATACCCAAAGAGACCAAATAAAGAAGTGGGTATCTGATGACCACTGTGGTACTTATGACAGCTGGAGAGAATGCCGAACTGTTGCCTGGACTCCTGTGCATAGCAGGACAAGAAGGGACTCTCTTCATGAGGTTGAAGGTGCTGGAAACAGAAATGGAAGACAATTTCAGGAAGACTTCATGAGTGAAGATGTGCCAGACATGCAGAAAGGAAGCTCTGGTAATCAGTGCTTGTTTTCAGGGGTATTTTGCACAACTGTCCGGTAAAGTAGCTTGCTGTGTGTGTTATTGAAAAGTAAAATTTCAAGTTTCACTGTTAAATAATTTTTGCTCTGTCAAATGTTGCAAACTATGGACTGTACTATACTGCAGCACTTTAAACAATTGTTTAAATTGTTACAGTGAATGATACAGAAATTAATCTATAAATTATGTTGGTAGCTTATGAGTGGTAGGAGTAGGTAGATTGCCACATCTGTGCAGTGCCCCTGTTTGCAGTTTTCTAGGCATGATGTGATTTGAATCTGTTAAGGTTGATAAGGGATCTTTAAGTTCAGGTGATACAAGCATTGTGGTTTAATCTGAGCCCAGAGATTAATTACCACAGAGCTTCTCACTCACCACTCCTCCTCCCCCAATGGGAGGGGGAGGAGAATCAGAAAAAAAGTAAAACCTGTCAGTTGAGATAAGAACAGGTTTTAATAATTAAAATAAGGTATAATGTAATACTAATGCTACTAATAATAATGAAATGGGAAATTACAAAAAAGAGAGATAAAAACAAAAAGAAATATAAAACAAAAACAAACAAAAAATCAACAAACAGTGATGCACAATACAATTGCTCACCACCCACTGATGAATAGCCCAACCTGAGCAACGATCTGCCCTTCTGGGTGACTCCCCCCAGTTTAAATACTGGACATGATATGCTGTGGTATGGAATACCCCTTTGGCTAGTTTGGTGCCTGTCTTTGCTCCCTCCTGGCATCTTGTGCACCACTTCAGTGGCAGAACATGAGAGACTGAAAAGTCCTTGATCAGGATAAGAGCTAGCAAGCAAAAACTAAAACACTGGTGTGTTACCAGCCTCTCAGACTAAAGCCAAAATCCAGCACTGCACCAGCTATTAGGAATTAAAATAACTATCCCAGCTGAAACCAGGACAACAGAGTGAGATTTCAGAGCTACTGATGAGGTCTGTAGCAACATATGCTAACAAAGATAGAAGACAATGCTGCATAGGTATTGTGACGACTTAATACTAGCAATAGTAATACAACAATAAGACATAACTAATTCTCCATGCATATTGAACTTCTCTGTGGGCAGTTGTTACTAATGAGAGTATAAGCCCTGAGTACTGAAATACAAGGAAGGGCAGGCTAAGGGAGGATAAAGTGATCAATATCAAAAATATCTTTATAGAATGCGAGTACTAAAAGGAATTGTAAGTGGACAGAGGAAGCTTTAAAGAAGAGAATATAATTAAATAGTGATTAAAGCGTAGATGAGGTGCTACTAACATGGGACATCTGCCTGTTAACGTGAACTCTTCTTTTAGTTAAGAAGGGGGCCAAAGACAGTATTGGTCTGCCCCCACCCCGCTGAGGAGGAATGCTACTGATGGTTGATACTGGGAAGTCCAGGAGTTAAATGTCCATTCCCATGGTATCAGCTGCCACTAAAAAGATAAAACTGTGAACAGTGTTAGAACCAAGTTGCACACTGAAACTCAACTTCAGATGAGGAGAAAGCAAAATAGAATGTTTTCACAAGTTTGTCCTTGAAATTGCTGGGTTGAATGAACTTTTTCTATAAAACTTCAGGAGCTCACTGAAGTAGATTTTTGGAACCACTTGGTTATGACTGGAGAACTTACTCAGAAGTGAGCTATTGGCATATAGGAAAGGGCAAGTATCTCTTAAAACTGTGATTTTACTTAAAAATCCATTCTGGAAAAAATAATGTAACACATGGCCTTCTGTGATGGGGCTATGGAATTGATGGACGGGGTAGAGCAGTCGACATCATTTACCTGGACTTGTGCAAAGCGTTCGACACTATCCCACATGACATCCTTGTCTCTAAATTGGAGAGACATCAATTTGATGGATGGACCACTCTGTGGATAAAGAACTGGCTGGATGGCTGCACACAAAGAGTTGTGATCAATGGCTCAGTGTCCGGCTGGAGACCAGTAATGAGTAGTGTCCCTCAGGGATAGGTGTTGGGATCTGTCCTGTTCAACATCTTTGTTGGTGACGGCTGGAGACCAGTAATGAGTAGTGTCCCTCAGGGATAGGTGTTGGGATCTGTCCTGTTCAACATCTTTGTTGGTGACGTGGACGGTGGGATTGAGTGTGCCCTCAGCAAGTTTGCCGATGACACCAAGCTGTGTGGTTTGGTTGATATGCTGGAGGGAAGGAATGCCATCCAGAGGGACCTTGACACGCTTGTGAGGTGGGCTGAAGCCAACCTTACAAAGTTTAACCATGCCAAGTGCAAGGCCCTACACCTGGGGCAGAGCAATCCCAGGCACAGCTACAGGTTGGGCAAAGAAGAGATTCAGAGCAGCCCTGCGGAGAAGGACTTGGGGGTGTTGGTCAATGAGAAACTTAACACGAGCCAGCTTCAGTGTGCGCTCGCAGCCCAGAAAGCCAACCGTATCCTGGGCTGCATCAAAAGCAGCGTGACCAGCAGGTCGAAGGAGGTGATCTGCCCCTCTACTCTGCTCTTGTGAGACCTCACTTGGAGTATTATGTGCAGTTCTGGTGTCCTCAGCATGAAAAGGACATGGAACTGTTGGAACAAGTGGAGAGGAGGGCGACGAGGATAATCAGGGGACTGGAGCACCTCCCGTATGAAGATAGGCTGAGGTAGTTGGGTCTGCTCAGCCTGGAGAAGAGAAGGCTGCGTGGAGACCTAATAGCAGCCTTCCAGTACCTGAAGGGGGCCTATAGGGATGCTGGGGAGGGACTCTTCGTCAGGGACTGTAGTGACAGGACAAGGGGTAATGGGTTAAAACTTAAACAGGGGAAGTTTAGATTGGATATAAGGAGGAAATTCTTTCCTGTTAGGGTGGTGAGGCACTGGAATGGGTTGCCCAGGGAGGTTGTGAGTGCTCCGTCCCTGGCAGTGTTCAAGGCCAGGTTGGACAAAGCCTTGTGTGGGATGGTTTAGTGTGAGGTGTCCCTGCCCATGGCAGGTGGGTTGGAGCTAGATGATCTTAAGGTCCTTTCCAACCCTAACTTTTCTATGATTCTACAAACAAAGGGATGTATAGCAGTAAATATGGATTTGTCAGGAGGAAAGTATGCCAGCTCCTTTTAATTTATTTCTTTAAAATAATGAGCAGTCCCCTGTGGATGCGGGAGAAGCAGTTGGTAGATACTGCTGTTACTGGTACAGTAGCACATTAGACACTACGTGACAGTTCTGTAAGTAAAGGAAAATTCTCCAGATGAAATTAGTACAAGAGTCTTGCAGAACTGTAATTGGATATATACCAAATACTTACCAAAGATTTTGTAAAAATGATAGGAAACATGGCGCCAAGCATCTATGAGAATTCTGTGCTGTTCAATGTTTATTACATTAGTCTGATGATGAATGAAGACAGCATGCTTATTAATTGTGTGTTTTTAAATTTCAGTATGCTGTGGAGCTGGTAGGAACAGAATGCAGAAAAGCAGGAAGGTCAATTAAAATAACTTTGCACAATTGGCAAAATGACCTACATACAGAATGAAATACAAAATACATGTGCAAATGCCATTGCTTAAGTAGGGATGTCAACTGTACAAATAAAGGAGGAAAAGTTACTTTAAAGTAGGTTTTTCTTTTCAGAGAAGAATCTGAAACTAGTGAATCAGAAAATGCTCATCAGCAGTTGGTGTAATGGCACTGTGAGGCATGTAAACAGACTCACAGTGTGAAGTACTGTTGTTGTAAGTCTTTGGTAAATTCAGTTGCAGTACTCTGTCCAGCTTTGCATCCTCCTTGAATGAGTAAAATGGAAACAGTCCAAAGAAGAGCAAAAATAATGCCATGTCACATAGAGGATGGAAACTACAGAAAATGTGGACAATCATCATTCTCTCTGCAAAAAGGAAGCATAGGGAGGCATGATAACAGTCTTCAACTGTCTAGAAAAGGTATTGTGACAGCTTTTTAGCTGATGAGGTAACCTTCCTTGTGTCTTTGCAATACATGGAACACAAAGCAATGGGCGTAAAATTGAGCAGGAAAGGTTCAGATGAGGGAAATAAAGGAATGAGGGGAATAAAGGGAATGTTTCTTAGGATGAAAGGTAGGGGAAGTACTGGAGAGGTTGTCTGGGCAGCTCAGGAGCATGTACCTGAGGGCGTTTAAGAACAGGTTGGGTGAGCATTGCTCAGGATTGACAAAGTTCATTTCATTCTGCTGAGAAGCACAGGCATGGCATAGCCCACCTCTTGAGGTCTCTTCAAAAGCTCTAATTCTATATCAAGTAGCAAACAATTACTAAAAATGTGTCTCTCAGTATTTCCTTTTACTTGAACTCTTCCATGCAGTTGTCCCTTCCCTTTATGCCTTTTTACTGTAGCTTATAAGGAAGTTCACCAGATCTCTGAGGCACTGTTTTTTCTGCAGAAGCTTTAACTTTTCCTTGGTACTTCATTTAGTGATTAACCTGTAATCAGATTTTCACTACCATAACTACCAAATACTAGAAGTGTTTGTTTACTTTGGAAGTTTGTTTTTAAGTTACTTCATGGTTACTAAAATAATTGATAAGTAGGTAGTTGTGACACACTTTCCTGCAAAGGCATTAATTTAATAATTTTTTTGTCTTATGTTCTGTCTATGCTGCTTTGTAAAATTGAAGCCAAACAACCGTGGCAGGTCTTTGGAGTTTGAGCAGGAGAGTCAATGTGAAAAATGGAAGGGATGGGTAAAGTTTAGAAACTCAGATTTCTGTTTCTGCTCTTGGGACTTCTTTTGAAGTACTGTTCCTGCAACCCTCACAGCCTTATTTCTGTTTATTCCAGCATAAACTGCTGCTGCTGCTGCTGAAAGAAATTATATTGCCATTCTTGGTCTGATCCTGTTTACAACACTAGCACACGTATGCCGCTTACTGAATTGAGTCAAACAACTGGTTGAAAATATACAACCAAATTGTTTCCCTTTTGCCAACTATTAAAGGCAAAAACTGCCGTCCCGGCATAGAAACATTTTAAATGTGTTTGCTAGAGCAGTTGTGTTACCTTTTAAATTATTGTAAATTAAAACCTAATGTTATGGTAGGGGTTTTGTAGTCTGAGAATTAAAATGAACTTTCTCAGAAGCAGGGAACTTTAGGAATTCCACGCATCTAGACATGCTGTATAGCTGTTAAGTGAGTAGCAAGATGTGATATAAAGTAATGTATGAAGATGTGGCCTTTGTATATTCATAGCTGGGATTATTTTTTACAGGTATTCTTCCGACCAATATCAATTCCTGCTTCAAAAGGATGACAAAGTTTGCTTAAAAGTAGAATTTGTATTTACATTAATTTGTGCCAGTACTTTGCTGTAAACATAACAAGCTTTCCAAGCATGTTTATTCTGCCAGTTTTATAGCTGTATTAAGCTATGTGTGCAGATACTTAGAAAGTTCTTTATTTACTGATTTCTGTACCCAATAGAGGTTGGTTTTATGGTTTTGTGGTTTATTTTGGTTTTTGTTTTGTTTTTCACCTGTCTGTTTAATAAGGCACTGATTCATATGCTGGTTTGATTGAAAAGCAAGTGACATTGACAGGCTTTATTGCTGGTGATAATAAATTGTTCTATGTCACCTAAGCCATGGAAATGCTGTTAGCTCATACAAATCATTCAGATTGGCCTATGCTCACTAATTCTCTGATACTCATAGTGTTCTATGCATCAGTTCACTTTCTAGTTTGTTCATCTGTCTCAGCCTGATCAGGCATCCTGAAATCTTTGGATATTTTCTATTTTTTCAATATAGTGACATACATGTGTGTCTCACCTATGCAGTGAAATCAATTGCATTTAATTGTATGTTTTTAGCCAGTTTTTACAAAGCTATTTAAATAAGGTCAATGACTTCAATGGGACAAATCAGTGTTTTATAGTAGTTTGGAGCAAAGTTACTATATGTTATGACACAATATACTTTTGCTATTGTCACACTTGCACATGGCAGATTATACAACCATGCAGGGTAGATTATTTGTATCTTAACTTTGACTTGCACGTAAGTAGAATGGTAAATTAAAGAAACAAAGAAAAAATGCTGTGTGGTACTCTGAAGTTATTTGACATATTTGCTCTCATAACTCTTTATAAGACATGAAGAAGCTTAGGAAACAAAGAAGATTGAGAAGAAATAGAAAAGCTGAGTATGATCAAGACGAAGCGGATGGTCCAGTCATAGATGAATCTGTGCTGTCAGAAAAAGAATTTCTAGGATTGCATCAAGCTGAAGAACGATTGAAGCGAGACTGCATTTATAGACTGAAGAAGGTGCCATTGTCTTTACTTGTGTAGACCTCTCCTTTTTTTTGTCTGTAAGAACAACATAAAGGGTACACTTTGAGCAATTTCTCTGGTTGTAGCTAGAAAGTCTAGTTATAGAATTGATGTAACATATAAAACAGGTGCTGTTAATTAATTCTTAAGAAAAGGTAGGTTATGCTTTGGGTATTGTTTTACTATAATCTTCACTTGGCAGCAATTTAAGCACAAAGAATGGCTGCTCCTTTAGTTCATGAATTAACATTGTATCACTAGATGCTTGGTAGTGGACCAGAAAAGTTTTATTGTGTGTTTGTTCAGTGTCGTAGTTTAAGCCCAGGTGGTAACTCAGAACCACACAGCTGCTCATTCACTCCCCCACCCTCTTCTCCCTCCCTGCTCTGGGAGCGATGGAGAAGAGAACGAAAAGAATGTAGCTCCCACAGGTTGAGATAAGAACAGTCCAGTAACTAAGGTGTAACACAAAACCTCTACTGCCACCACCAATAATAATAATGATAAGGAAAATAACAAGGGGAGAGAATACAATTGCTTACCACCAGCTGACTGATACCCAACCCAAGCAGTGATCTGGGCCTTCTGAGTGACTCCCCCCAGTTTATATACTGGGCATGATGTGCTGTGGTATGGAATACCCCTTTGGCTACTTTGGGTCAGGTGTCCTGTCTCTGCTTCCTCCCAGTTTCTTGTGCCCCTCCTCCCTGGCAGAGCATGAGACTAAAAGTCCTTGATGGGCGTAAGCATTACTTAACAGCAACTCAAAACATCAGTGTTGTCAGCGTTGTTCTCAGGCTAAAGTCAAAAACACAGTACTAGCTACTAGGAAGGAGAAAAATGACTGCTACAGCTGAACCCAGGACATTCAGTTTTTATATTCCATGAGCATTGGGTATTTTCCACTGTGAAAGACGTGTTGATTTTGATTGACAAAGTTCCACCATTCTTCAGATGTTATAGTTGATACATGACCTTTTTGACTATAAAGATGGAATTAGGAAAGCTAAAGTGAGTATTTCTGGATTTCAGAGTTAGCCATTCAACTTGGCAAGGGTATTGAATGAAATGAAAGTTATGTCTTTCTATATTGTAGGTTTTTTTACTGTCTTTATTTTAGCAATCTCGAAGCTACCCATCAGCAAAATATACCTGCAGTTTGTGTGATGTTTTGATTGAGTCGGTGGCTTTTGCTCATAAGCATATTAGAGAAAAAAGACACAAGAAAAGCCTAAAGGTGAGTTAAAGACAAGAAAAAGTTCAAGATGCACTTTTATGAAACTGCCCTCACCCTGCTAATTACAGTGAGACTGCACTGCTTCTAAAATCATTCTGCACTGATTTTTTTCTTTTACTATGTTTGCATCTTCTTTAAAATTATTACTTAATGATAATAAGAGTAAACTGAGTAAACTTGGGACCTGGACTTTGCCTTCACCCTCAGCTTTGGAATTTTATTTGTAGTTTTTCATACCTATTCAAATAACTCCTCATTTTAAAGTATGATGCAGCAATATTTTGTTAGTAGTGATTGAAGTATAATAAAAACATGGTACCAACTGACTTCTGTTTTGCTGTTCTATAATTCTTCTCATAGACTAGTTGTATGTATTCTTCGTATATATTATTGGTGTATATTTCATTGGTATATTTCAATGAGAAAGAGTTTTCATCAAGTCCAGAGCAATAAGGAGTAGCAGTAAGTAAATACAATTGGTATGACAGAAGTTATAACCCATATGTCATAGTGAAGATCTCAATTCAGAAATTGAATATTTTTTTTTTTTTTTTAGTTAAACATCTGTTCCTTCTACTTTCTCAGCTTTAAGTGGATAAAAATATTTGTAGTCTTCAGTTTTTCAGTTTCTTCCTCTTTAATTCTTAGCCTTTCCCACTTCATAGGTGGTGAAAGAATTGGTGACTTCTCTTAATGTTCCAAATATGTGTATATGTAACTCTGCACATCACTGAAGCCTTCTGGAATATCTAATTCTTTATACCTGTTACAGTTTCTCTCTTGGTGTTCTTGCTTCCAATTACCTTCACTATCTGGAAAACATGCAGTGGTGTTACTTGTGAGGAGTTGCAGGCATTCATTCTAGCATACTAAGCATCTCAAAATCATTAAAACACTGGTGTTACTGTCTTTAAAGGAAAAACAAGAAGAACAGCTGCTGACTGCTCTGCCTCCTCCAACACCTTCCCAGATAAAAGCTATTGGTGTTGCCATTGAAAATGTAGTGCAGGAGTTTGGCTTAAGTAACGAAGATCTAGAAGAAAGGCTCAACATTAAAACAGTGATGGAAAACTTACTGCATCAAAAGTTGCCAGGTATTATTCGCAATTTGTTTAAGTGCTAGATATGCCAACTTTAAATATAGTATTAAAAAAGGGGGGGAGGAGATGACCGAAAAAGAATTAAATTACCATGGTCCTCATGACCCAAACAGACCTGTAGCAGAGAGTGAAGATGAGCAGGACACGGGAGACATTTGACCATGGTGACTCTTTGCTAGCAACAACATGGAAGGCAGGATTTACTAACACAGCTCTGTGCTGTTGGAAGACTCTTAATTTCCTGTAGTTATCAAAACTAAAATCTGCTTAAACTTTATTAATGATAATGGTAAAAAAGAGTAAACTGAGTAAACTTGGTACCTGAACTTTGCCTTCACCCTCAGCTTTGGAATTTAATTTGTAGTTTTTCATGCCTATTCATATAAGTCCTCATTTTAAAGTAGGACACAGCAATATTTTGTTAGTAGTGATTGAAGCACAATAAAAACGTGGTACCAGCTGACTCTTCTGTTTTGCTGTTCTATAATTCTTCTCATAGACTAGTTGTATGTATTCTTCTTGGTGCATATTTCATTGGTATATTTCAACAAGAAAGAGTTTTCATCAAGTCCAGAGCAATAAGGAGTAGCAATAAGTAAGGGTTAATATCTACTGACAGTGCTGTACAATAGTTACAGACTTAGAATTAGGTATAGTGTAAATGCAGTATAATTCTTCTTGTTTCAGAGTGCTCATTAAGATTGTATGGCTCCTCCTATAGCAGATTTGGTTTCAAAACTTCAGACATAAACATAGATATCCAGTTTCCTGCCAATGTAAGTAAGACCATTTTATTAAGCATGCCTAAGTGGTTTTAAATGTTTGCACCTTTATGAGTTTATAGCTTAAATATAATTTATGGTGCTGTTGTCGCACTTTTTGTGAAAATTCGTGGGGGTACAGGAGAGCTATCACATTAAAATGTCTTAAAATAACATTCCTTGCTTCGTACGCTAGTAATGGTCAGGCAGGTTAATACAGCTTTGTGTTACATCAAATCTTCCTTCTCAAAAATTAAAACATCTTGTCATGGTTTAAGCCCAGCTGGAAACGCAGAACCACGCAGCCACTCACTCACTCGCCCTGCTTCTTCCTCCCCCCGGCTCACGGAGGGATGGGGAGGAGAATCGAAAGAATGTAACTGAGATAAGAACAGTCCAGTAACTAAGGTATAACACAAAACCGCTACTGCTACCACCAATAATGATAATGATAAAGGAAATAACAAGGGAACAGAATACAACCGCTCTCCACCAGCTGACTGACACCCAGCCCAACCTGAGCAGCAATCTAGCCCTTCTGGGTAACTGCCCCCAGTTTATACGCTGGGCATGATGTGCTGTGGTATGGAATACCCCTTTGGCTAGTTTGGGTCAGGTGTCCTTTCTCTGCTTCCTCCCGGCTTCTCCTCCTCTCTGGCAGAGCATGAGACTCAGAAAGTCCTTGGTAAGAGTAAACATTAGTTAGCAACAACTGAAAACATTGGTGTTAATCAGCGTTGTTCCCAGGCTGAAAGTCAAAAACGCAGCACTGCACCAGCTACTAAGAAGGAAAAAAATTACTACTACTGCTGAACCCAGGATACATCTATACTCCTAGCAGTCCTGTGGGACAGATCATTGTTTACATTCTCTTATAGCTGGAATAAATGAGTGGCACTTCCACAGTCTTGTTTCTGTACTGATACACGAGCACCAGGGTTTTTGATTTCTGGGATATTTTCGAAACATGAAACTGTCTTATGTCATTTATATGTGAAGTAATTTAAAGTCTTGATTTGTCATGCTAGTTGTTTTGTATACGTCTTTGTGTCTGAACACAGAAAAGAAATTAGAGACTGTGAAAAGCTTTTGTTTCCATACTTCAGTTTATTCCTGATGTAATTCATTTGGCAGTCTTATAGTTAAAATTTAGTATTTTCTCCTGGAAAAAAAGATGGAAATGTAGGAAGAAGTTCATAAAGTGCGTATAATTCAAAAAGGCTTATTCAAAATTATTCAAAAGGCTGATGATTCCAATCTTTGATATGTCATAGATCTGCTGTGTCAGAAGGCAATCATATTTAAGCACACTAGAATAGTATTTCTGTTGGTGGCCTTTTTCCACAGCTAGGTCTTTGACAAAAGTAAAGCTTTACTTGCAGTTACTTCAGGATTTTTTTTGTTTCTTCAAAATAAGCAAAACTGTGTTCCTTCGATAGAATTTAGCAACAGCCAAAGACTAAGAAGGTTTTTCTCAGGTGCTGTTTTATAGTTCCCTTCTTGCTGCTCTCTGTGGAACTAAAACAGAAGTGGCCTAGGGCTGATGTTTTAATTTCTTTTGAGTTGTGGAAATCACCTTTTTGACAACTATGAAAACAGCTTTATTTTTATTGACAGATGACACAACCAGATGTTCTCTTACTTGTGCAAGAAAGTCTTCAGAACAGTGGTAAGAAAAAATTGCTGCTTTTTCATTTCTGTTAAAGTATTACTGCTTTATATTGTTGAATTCCACCTTGATAGGTAAACCATGTGCTATTCTGGGTGTTTTTTAGAAAGATGTGAGACAGAAAAATATGCAGGAAATAATATATTGTCAGAACTTACTTTAGTATTCACTTTTATGAGTATTGAAGTCACAGTATTTGTGTTGATATGAGAAACTCCTAGTGTGAGGTTTCCTTCTACATTATGAGTGAAGATGTCATCAAGCTTATAGTAGACAGTGTTGCCTTTCATTTCCTAGACTGCTCAATTAACCACAGAACAGAAGGTAGCCTAAAACTCTTCTAACACTGGCAGAAATTTGGTAATGCCCTTTCAGGTTGTGGTCTTTTTTCCTGTTATGTGCGCATGCTTGTAAGTGCATTGAGACCATGTATAAATGACTGCATACAGGTACGTATGTTTTTCAGGTAACGAGTGTAACTCTCTGCACTAATACAGGCAAGTGAAATCTAAGATTAAAAAAAAAAAAATGCGTTTACTCAAACCAGTTCAAGCATATGCAGGTAAAAATAAAAAAAGTTCAGAAAGAAACTGTCTTTTTAAATGCAAATTGTGAAAAGTAGCTTTACTACTTTCTTCCCTTGCTTCATGCCCACAGCTGGGAAATCAGACCATATGGGTCCAAACATGTATATTAAACATGAATATATTTACTAAGCTAGGTTATTCTCATCGCCATCCTCACCCCCATTGTATGTGCATCTTCTTCTCTGGTCAGATAACCATTATAGTCTCTGAGAATGGGATTATAATTGAACCAGACTGGAGGAATGAAGACCCAGATCCCATAGAAAGTTTGGATCCCTAATGTGTTTAGAAAACAAGCAATACTTGGATTAACATCTTGTGCAAAGTCTTTTTCTGTGAGTCAGAAAATACAGGGACAGAGCATTAGTCATTTGAGGTACCCCAGTGGCAAAAGCAAGATGTTTTTCAGATAAGCCAGCTGTCCAATTGGCTAGGTAGCATCAAGAAAACCTTGTCGTTTTTCAGTTGGGTATCTAAAATTGTTTCATAGTGTCGTGGTTTAAACCGATCCACACAGCTCGTTGTCTCACTTCCCCCCCACCACCACCTTCTTTCCCTCCCTCTACTCCTGGAGGGATGGAGAGGAGAATCAAAAAGAATGCAACTCCCACGGGTTGAGATAAGAACAATTTAGTAACTAAGGTATAACACAAACCACTACTGCTACCACCAATGATAATAACGATAAAGGAAATAACAAGAGGAAAGAATACAACACCTCAACACCAGCGGACCGATAACTCGCCCAACCTCACCTGATGGAGCACCGACCGACACCTTATCCAACCCTGCAGTGCCTAGCCCTTCTGGGTCACTCCCTGTTACATCCTGGGCATGACGTGCTGTGGTATGGAATACTTCTTTGGTCAGTTTGGGTCAGGTGTCCTGTCTCTGCTTCCTCCCAGCTTCCCGTCCTCCCTGGCAGAGCATGAGGTTTAGAAAGTCCTTGGCCAGACCAAACATTTGAGCAGCAACTAAAAACATCGGCATTATCAGCACTGTTCCCAGGCCAGAAGTCAAAACACAGCACTGCACCAGCTACTAAGAAGGAGAAAAATAACTGCTACTGCTGAACCCAGGATACATAGTTTCCTCTCTACCTGGCCCAGTGGAATAGTGTTGCATCAAAAAATAAGCCCAGTTTTGACTGATAAACAAACACTTGGAGAAAGGACTACAGTGGCATCTGAACTTTTTTAGTGTTAAGATAAAAATGTAGCTGAATTGCATTTTGGAAACCATATAAAGAATAAGAAAAAAGAAATAAAAAAAAGCATAGCAAGAAGAAATCACATCATGTCAGTAAGCCTGTTCTACATGTACATAGAACATTTCTAGATTACCAGGGAAATAAACTTGGATATTTTCTTTCTGTCTAGTACGGACATAATGCTCTCATCTTCCACATTGTTTCACAGATGTTGTTGGCCTGTGTACGGATCATTGAAGCCAGCACTTAACCAGAATATACCTACTTAACAATACCTACTGTGTATATGAATTATGAAAAGTTCCTTTTTTTCTTGAGTGTTTTCTTAAGAGTGCTTATCATACAGTCTAGACCATACTTTTCATATATAAAAACTTGCTTTAAAAGCGTGGCAGGATTAATTTATTGGATACACTGAGTTATTTGTCTCAAAATCAGTCATTTTATTAAAAAGTTGAGGTTCTAGCTGTACTCCTCTACTTGCATCCAGTTCAATACATTTTTTTGTCAACGTCATGTTTAACATTGCTTCTTCTGTTTTCTTCCACCTAGAATCTTTTACGGAAGTTGATGCAGATTTCCATGCTAGAATACCAGTGGTGGTGTGCAGAGAAAAGCAAAGGTCTCAGTTGTCACTTTGTGTGTTCTAATAGTATATAGCAATGTAAAATATATGTACCAACATCTGAAAAATGACGTTTCTGTACTAAATTATTACAGTTCCATGGATCTTGAAACACAAACTAACACTCATGGGCAAGTCATTCCTAGCCTAGAATAAGAGGGTAAGGGTTGTTCTGTCCTCAGCTGTATTTCCCAACCCTTTCCACCATTATGGCTTCCAGCATGTACCCTTACCCTTCCATTTGGGATACCTGCTCAAACAGAAACTTTCCTTCCGCGTAGGTGGTGCAGATACCATGTTAAATTATGGGTTACTGTAAGGGCAAGATCAGCTTGCTTGGCCTCAATAGTATTTTGAGAACAAGTGAAAAATTTTTATTTTGCCCATTTAATGGATATCACTTAAGATTCATGAAATATTCTGTCAACAGCTACTGATACAGAAGTATTACCAGTTATTTGCTGCTACCTCAATTTTTCAGTGTTTGAAAATATTTTTTTCACTGTAGAATCAGCATAGAAACTGTTTTCTGGTGGGTGTGGAATGGGAAGATGTTTTTCATTCATGAATGAAATTAGTACTGTATTTATTTTTTTTTTTAGTTCAGTGATTTAGTCCTTAGAAACAAATTCTTAAATTTGAATTGTATTTGAAAACATTTTTACAGAAAATTACAATGCATGTATTATCAACCTAATAATAAAACTATCTGATTTTCCATGCTGCTTTTAATTTAGAAAAGTTGTCTTTGAAAGGCTGTTAAGTCTTACCTTACAGCCTCCTGCTGAACTGTTTTGTGAGATGTTACCTGACCTGTGTCTGTTCTTATGAAACATCCAGGATCTTTTGTTTCTTTTTGGGTTTTAGTGGCCTTGTTTGTAAAGTGAGTGCAGGGAATGAGAATGCTTGTCTGACAACAAACCATTTGGCTGCACTTGGGAAACTGGAACCTACTGTAGTAACTTTAGCGATTGTCTTCAGGTACTGGGCAAAGGTAAGAGTGATTTATATTCTCCTATCTGTAAATAAATATTGAATGAACATTGATATTATGCTCATAAGGCTGTTGGTGTGGTGTAGAAAACAGTTGTTGAAACTGTCTTTCAAAAAAGAGTTTGAAAAGGATTCTGAATTTTTTATAAATTTGAAGTTTTATGTAAATGTCCTCTGTGTATTGTATTATTCCACTGACTTTCAAAGTGGAATTTTAAGCTTCAGCCAGTAACATGCAAAATGTAAGTATCCTATTCTGGTACCAAATAATTCATCGGAATGTATATGGAATGGAATATATATGAAATGGAATTACAAGTTTCCCAAAAACTTAATCCATCATGGGAAAAAAATGATAGGAAAAAGATGCTTTTTCCATAGGTAGGTGAAAACTTTATTGTGAATTAAAATAAATTGTTTCAAAACTTTCTGTGCTTACAACTAACATGATTGAAGAAAAAGAACAGTATTTGAGAAATGCTTTCGGCTTGTACTATATCTATGTAAAATGAATCATCATTTTTTGCATATGTGCTGTATGCTGTCTGTTTTGCCAGTCTGCACCCTGTGGCTCTTAAAATGAAAATACTGTGGCAATAACAAGACACCAGTAAATACTCAGGCCTTGAGAGCAAAGTCCATCCCAGTAGAGCTTAAAGATGTCTGAGTTTCTGTTGGTATTTATTGCGGCAGACATCTGAGCAGTAATGAAGAGAGTATTTTTTCATAGTATCGCTTGAAACCTTAATGACTGCACAATTTATTTTCACAGTTGTGCTGTGTTGATCGTCCTGAAGAAGGAGGCTTGTCACCATATGTGTTTGCTTTGATGGTTATTTTCTTTTTACAACAGAGGAAACAGCCTTTCCTACCTGTATATTTGGGATCATGGGTATGTGTATTAATACACTGAATAGTATGAGTGAGAGGACGAATCACTTGTGGTGGTGTGTTGTAACCTGTCAAGTTTTTGCTGTTCTGAGCAAGCCATAAGTGAGCCATTTCTGCAGGATTTCAGAAAGATGTTAATTCAGCCAGACTGCACATAACTTTTGTATGCTTGTCTGTAAGGATGCAGCTCACAATCCTAGTTGCTGAACTAAGTGCTTGGTTGTCCCTTTTGTAAATAAGGAGAGCTGGGCATTGAATGCACTTCGTAGGTCTGCTTCCTCATTTCTTCAGCCTTTCTTCCGGACTCTTGAGGACTTTGAATTTACATAGCTACTTCCCAAAACAGTGTCTTGGACTTTGACACCTAATTCTCCAAAATGTAGACCACAGCTGGGGAGCACACTGGTATGATACCTGCCCTAGGGATCAGACTAGGGGTTTAGAGCATGTATTTCTTGGGTGTAGAAGCTGAAGTGCATCTTAGTATCAAGAATTGTGTTATAGACGCAAATCCAGAATCCAGTTCACCAGGACATGGTCCAAGTATTATGTTCATGACACCCATTTTCATTCTTGTAGTCACCTGCTGTATTTAGTGTGCATGTTCCAGTTACATGGGCCTTGTAGTTAACATTTTCCTTCAGTACATGGCTGGCTCATTCCCAAAGCCTCTCCACTGTCTGCAGTGAAGGAGAAATGTCATGCAGCATATGTTCATATAATTAAAAAATGCATATTCATGCTTGTGTAACATGCAAACACAAGTTTCTATGACATATGGGTACCTTTCCAAAAGCACTGAACTTTTGAGAGCCTTTTGTATAGGGAGAAGAGAGAAGCGGGTTGGCACATACTACAGGCTACTTTTAAACTTTTGTTCTGTTTTAGTTTGTCTTACTACCATGGGGAGGTAAGATTTAAAGCTCATGTAATGTTTAGTATGTTTCTTTTTCTGTTTCCTTTAGATTGGAGGATTCTCATTAAACAAATTAACTCATTTTCATCTGAAAGAAGTTGAAAATGATGCGGTAGTTTGGGAACATCATCCCACTGATGATTCTGATTTGCTGCAAGAAACTTCCCCTAGAAGGGGCAAGGTCTGAATTATTTAATTTACTTATGTTGTCAAAAAAAGAACCATCTTCTAGTTTAGTTTTGTGTTTATGTTGCAAAACCATAATCTGAACTAAGAGATTGCATGACTGCTCGATACAAGGTTTACTATGCTTAACTCTTGGTGCTAGTTTATAGAGTTATGGCAGTTTTATCTCAGAATTAGTTTAAGCTTATGAAAAATATTTCCTCTTAGCTTTGAACTGTTCTTGCAACTTTGAAAGAAACAATATCACTATATTATTTCATGTTACGACAGTTAACTGTACAGCTTAGGCTTTGGTAAAAAATAGGCTGTATAATCCACTCTGTCTAATTAGATTAGATGTGATATTTTCTTGGAAATTTATGAATTATGGCATAAATAATCAATTGTTATTAGCCATTGCTATTAATAACCATTTGTTATTCATAACCAGTTGCTATTCATAACCATTGTTGGAGTCTTTCATTTTGATGTTTTATAACCTGAGTTTATACTATCTCTTTCAATTTTTTAATTGCAGGTTTTTCTGCAATTGCAGAAGTATAGAAGCAACTGTGAGTTTTGTAATATTACATTACAGATGAAATACAAGGAAGTGTAACAACCAAAAACCTGTGCATTAAATATTATTTAAGTTTTCTTCTATAATTTACAGGTTCCCTTAGTATTTGATTCAGGACAGCAGTGTTCAGCACCTGCTGGTCAGCTCTGGCTAGAACTGCTTCGTTTCTATGCATTGGAGTTCAATATGGCTGATTTTGTTATTAGCATACGACTCAAAGAAGCAGTGTCTCGTGAATCAAGGGACTGGCCTAAAAAGCGCATTGCTGTAGAAGGTATATGTGTGTATATATATATATATATAAATCTCATAAAACTTCAAAGAACGGTTATTTTAATTTTCCGGGGTACTATCTTGGCATTGTGTGTAATAGGTTAGAATTTTTCAATTGGACTGTGATTCCCAGTATTATAGGAGAATATGGTCTTGGGAAAAAAAAAAAAATCCGTTTAATATTTCTCTTGGGATTTTTTTTTTTTTCAACATTATCAAAATAATTAAGTGGACTTAAAAATTGCCTTCAGCACAATTAATAGATCTTATGTCCTTACACAGTGTTTTAGAGTAACTAATGTTAGTTTATTCAAATTGTATAAGGATGTAAGTTTATTCTCTTTTATAAAGTTAACTCTTGCACTGCTGACTCACTTCTTCTTTCTATTAGACCCATATTCAGTCAAAAGGAATGTGGCAAGAACTCTGAACAGTCAGCTAGTGTATGAGTATATTCTTCACTGCCTGAGAGCAACTTACAAATATTTTGCTTTGCCTTATAAAAAAAGTGCAAAATCAAGCAAAAAGTCCATCCTAAATGCACATGAAGAGAAATCCCAAATGCTGCACCATGGAAAAGATGGTATAAAGCATAAAAATGCTGATTTGCAAAACTTGGATAGTCGGACAAGCACACCAGTAGTGGAAGACTGCATAATAGAGACTACAGGTATGCCTCAGACACATAGAACTGATGCTTCAAAACTGTGTGATGGCTCAGAAAGTTTCACAGAAGAAGAACTGGCTGATGTTATAAATCATTTGGGAATTGCCTATGAAGATTCAGATTGTACAGTTGAGGAAGTTATTTCTGGAGATAATGAGGATTTTAAACCAAGTTGTGAGAAGACAGACAGTGGAAATGAAGAGGAGGAAGAGGAAGAACATGAACAACAAAAAATGTGGAATATTATCTTTACTACTGAGCAAGAACTAGATGAAGATAGTGATAGTGGAGATCTCCCTGTTACACTAAATGAGCATGATATAGAGACATGTGGTACTTCAGACTTGGAAGGTTTTCAAAATGCTTCATTTGCAGATACTGATGAGTTTGCCTTAGAGTGCAGTGATGTAATGGAAGACAAGATAGATGTTGATGAGGAGAGCACTGAAGGTTCTGATGAACTGCATGAATCCCTGAAGAAATTCACATATTTAGCATGGAGTCAAGTACCCCAATTAATTGACTCGGATGATGAGGAGGAAGAGGAAGAATCTGATCTTCTAAACCAGAGAGAGTGTGGTGTTACAAGAGCTGGAGATGAATTAGATAATGCATACATTGGATCTGGCAATGACGATGCACTGTCAGAGGAAGAAGAAGATGATTTTTCCATTCCCAATAAATATGAGAACAAACACGCTGAAGAACATATGGATGGACTTCTGAGAAGCAATTTGAGTCAAGAGGATCTTACTGAGAAGAGAAGCCTTTTTGAAGAGAACACAGCAATAGAACAGGGTTTAGAATATGAATTTTTTTATGAATTCAGTAAAGCAGCTTTTACAAAGGGCAAGGTAAGCAAACTGAATCAGAGCATACTGCTTGTGTTCTATTATCAGTTATATTAAAGTGTTGCTCAAATTCAGTGAAGTAAAACCAGTCTCGCTTTCTATTCATGCAGTCTCCTACAGTTGTATGTAGCCTGTGCAAACGGGAAGGTCATTTAAAGAGGGATTGTCCAGAAGACTTGAAGAAAATTGAGCTTGACCCCCTGCCAGAACTGACACCCAAATTCTCAGTTATTCTAGATCAAGTTTGTGTCCAATGTTACCGTAAGTTTTTTTCCTATAAATATTGTGCAGTAGCAATAGTGCAAAAAATAATGAAATAATAACATTAATGGTGTTGTAAAAGGAGACAGTTTATTTGCCACACTGCATCCAGCTCTTAAATACTATTTCAGATTTGTAAGGGCTTTAATGAGACTGCTGAGTAGTTCATATCTAGAGAATAGTAGTTTGTATTTAGATGTTTATCATTATCTACAAAATGTTTAGGTTTATCTTCCCCACTGTGGCTGTCTGATTACTCATTTAGACATCTTGGGAATTGTATTGAGTTTAATTTTGGGTGAGTTTTTTGACTGATGCTTTTACAGGTCTATTTGAATTAACTCTTCCTAAACTTGTGGTTTTTAGTAAGCAATGACTTCAGTGTTCTAGAAAAAAATGAGTCAAAATACTGTTTCATAACAATTCTCCACTTTTGTTCTTTTCAGAGTGACCCAACTTTCCTCCTTTCTCTGTCACCATTTCTGACCAGACAAAATGCGTTATTTGTCTAATTAATGTTTTTCTTTGAACAGGTATTTTTCTTCTACTTCATCCTTGCTTGCTTTCCTGCACGTGTGAATCTTCTCTTGCTTTTTCTTTCCCCCCCACCTTGCTGAAAACCCCTCACTTTTTTCATTTGAATCTTTGCTTTTGACTCTCTACAGATCAGTTTGCCTAAATTTTTTTTTTTTTTTTTAAAGGTGATTTTTCCCCAAGTATTGTGGAGGATCAGGCTCGGGAACATATAAGACAAAACTTGGAAAACTTCATTAGGCATGATTTCCCAGGTAATTAGTCAGTTTTAGCTTGTTATTTATATTTTGGTGTGTTTGTACTTCCGTGTTTTCCAAAAAAAAATCAACATAATAAACACTTCAGGTTTGAGCACTTAACCTATATTGTTGCTCAGCATTGCTATAATTAATTACATTAATTTATGTTTTTTAAGGCTTTGGTTTAAGTTGTTTTTTTACTTAGTCATATATACAACACATTAGTAGGAAGGAACAATGACAAGTTCAGGAGAAAACTATCAACACAGTAGTGGAACAGCGTGTAATTATTTTAGCTGTATTCATTAGACAGACTTCTTGTTCTATCTGCTCTTAAAAACAACAAGCTTTTTGTAATCCTTCCTACTGAAACTTACTCATTTTGGAATATTTAAAAATGCAGCTACTGTATTTGCAGTATCTAGGTATTTGAATTTTTTTGTTTTGCTTTGTTTCTGGAGTCCTTACGAGGTGTTTCTGTAACACCCAGACTTTGGTTCATAGTCTTTCAAAATTAGGAACAGATACTTTTGGCTGGAGCTTGGTATATGGTCAGATATATCCTTTACCCTGAAAATCTCTGTCGAGAAAAGTTTTACTTTTTTTTTTTTTCCAATCAGGTATCAGCTGGTTGCCACATACTGATGATTTAATTATTGGAAAACCTGACTTTTTTCTGGATTTGTCAGATTACTTATTTGAACCAATGAAAGTAGAGATATTTTCCACATCAGCAAAGTTAATGAGAAAATAAGTTTTGATGAATCACAGATAGTAATGTTTTTATGCCTGTATTAAAAGACATTCAGTGCATTGAAGTTACATACAACTTGAGATTCTGTGGCGATATGGGGTTATAACCCATCATATCTCTTACAGGAACCAAGCTGAGTTTGTTTGGCTCATCAAAAAATGGCTTTGGCTTCAAAGAAAGTGACCTTGATATCTGTATGACAATTGATGGGCTGGAAACTGCTGAGGTAGTTTAAAAAGTGGTTTGGGTTTGGGGTATGGTTTTTTTTGGTTGGTTGGTTTGTTTGTTTTGTTTTAAAACATGCACAATTTTAGGGTTATATTGTGTATATGTAGTGTAACAAACCTATTATTTAACAGAAGCTTTTCAGATTGGAAGAAAGCACAAATCAGTGCCACAAAGATTATTTTTGGGGGTTTTGCTGTTGGTCTAGGCAAAATATAAACTTTAAAAGCTTATGTTAAGACACTGTATATATTGTTGATTTTGCAGGTGCTATTCTGAAACTATTTCTGGGCTTCAGATAATTGTATATAATATGAAACTCTCAGTTATACAGCTTTAATCTTAATGGCAAGTAATACAAGTTTTTCCTAAATGCAGCAGATACAACCATGAACTTTTTTTCTTAATGTCTTAGGGACTTGATTGCATCAGAATCATTGAAGATTTAGCAAAAGTTCTCAAGAAACAGTCAGGTAACTTTCTTGAAAATTAAAATAAGTGGTTCTGTTTAGGTGACTTCAGTTGCTGTAGTGACAACATTCTGGGGCATTATAGATTAAAATCATTAAGATAAAACTATACTGAAGAGTGTAACGTTAGAAAGAGCGAGGTTGTATGTTGTGAACACTCAAATTTATTTTTGCTTGCATATGTAAGTCTATGAGGTTATAATATTGTAGGACTGCATCTGAACTGGCCATATACTGTTATTTATAACCTACGTGCATAAGGATAAAGCTTCAGGCTTCAAGGTAATAGTTATGTTGTATGCTCAGTGCGCAGTAAGTTAATAGTAAAAGGTAGGCTGATACAAGTTTGCAATGAGGATTCTGTTTTTTCTAGAGAAATTACAATTTATAGTGCTTGTTTTGGTGTATTTCACATGAATTTAATGTAATTGAAGTGAATTATTGGTGATCTCTTAAGCTTATTTTTCTCTAACATTTAGACTTGATCTTTGTCTTATCGGGGAGCTAAATGTATATTTGTATATATTTAGCAGATAAGTCATGTTTGACAAATGCGTAAATCAACATTAAAATATAACTGAAATACAATTTTGGTACCAATTAAGATTTTATTTTGTAGCCTTTTTACTACAATTTGGAGTTACTTGTATTGCAGTCATTCAGTAATTAAACATTTCATCCTAGGTTTAAGAAGTGTCTTGCCTATAACAACTGCTAAAGTCCCAATTGTCAAATTTTTCCATGTCAGAAGTGGTCTTGAAGTAGACATCAGTTTATATAATACTCTGGTAAGGTTATTGCCTTTTTCATTTATTTTCTAACAGAAGAGTGTGGGTCGTGATCTTAAGATTGAAGTGTCTGTTTTGTTGAGGTTCAGTTACCAACTGTTTCCAGTTACCTCTTGCACTTTTAGATATTCAAACAACCTTTTATCGGTTTTTTTATTTGATCATGAGTGGAGTCAGTGCACAACTGTGACTTTACAGTTGCCAGTTCCCTTAAAAAATATATTCGTTCTTCAGTAATAGCAAGAACTAGTGGTTTAGGTGTTTAAGTCTTTCTGTAAATGAGAGACAAAATAATACAACTTCAGTGTTCTAACGCTCCAGTTCTCGTCATGGCTCGCTCTTGCTTTGCCTTGAGACCTGGAATAATGATTTTGAACTTAGCTTGCCTGAACTGGAACAAGTTAGAATTTATTAAAAGCCACAAGTTCTTTGGGAAAATACTATAAAAACTAGTTTTGGGTGGAGTGGCTTTTTTTGGAATTTTATTTTTTTTCCGGTACCTCTGCACTTCAAAAGCCAGTTCCTTTAAATATTGTAGGAAAGTAAGATTTAGAGCCCAGTATTGAACTTTCTGAAGTTTTATATGGGCTCAAGGGAAGTCTTGAGAAAGATACCTCAACCACAGAGTTTTCTTCTTGAAGTTATACATCCATATGAGTCAGTTGATTAGCTCTCACTTTTCTGGGCTGAAATTGTTTAATTCAAGAACCTACCTTCTACCAAACACTTTGAAAATGAAGTGGTAGATTAGTGCTTCTCATTCTGAAGCACTGTTCTGTGAATACTGCTTTGTGTGCAGATAAAGGATGTTGATCAGCTTTTTAAGAGAGCAAGTGATAACCTCAGCAAGCACTCCCTTTCTCGATATACTTTCTACTATGCAGGGCTTTGCATCTGCATTTCTTGAGCACGCAACTTAGAGCTCTTGGGTTTTATGTTTCATCTTACTACTTAATTTCTTCACAGCTCTTGTGTTTTGTGTATGACCTTCTTCTCTTTATAGGCCTTGCATAACACAAGACTCCTGTCATCATATGCAGCCATTGATCCGAGAGTAAAGTATCTGTGTTACACAATGAAAGTCTTTACAAAGGTAAGTATATTTCAGACATTCTGGAAGCAGTATTTCCTGCAGCAAGAGATTATAACAATGAAAAATACAAATGGTGTTTCTTTTTCTAGATATGTGACATTGGAGATGCATCTCGAGGTAGTCTTTCTTCCTATGCATATACTCTTATGGTGCTTTATTTTCTTCAACAGAGAAATCCACCTGTCATCCCTGTTCTTCAAGAGGTACGGTATCTCAAGAAAGAAATTACTATCTGTACACAGTATTGACCAGAAGAACATTAATGCAGAACCTGTATTGTTCTTCTAATGAGTTTAATATTATGCTTTCAGATCTACAAAGAACCAAAGAAGCCTGAAATTTTAGTTGATGGCTGGAATGTTTATTTCTTTGATAAGATACACGAGTTGGTGAGTAAGTCAGGTTAATTTGCAAATGAGAAAAAATTCCTTTTAAGAAATACGGTCCTCAGATGTGGTTGAATGTAGAAATGGAAGTGGAGTAGCTATTGCTTTGAAAATCCCAATACCAAGATGTAAATCTTTGATAATATGTTTGGTTCTAATTCATCTGGGGGGGAATCTATGAAATCTGCAAAACATAATAAAAAAACAAAGTATTTTGAGATGATTAATTGCTGTGTGTATCACGCTACTGGGTGAAGATAATTCCCACAAGTACCAGCTGCATATTTAGTCATAACTGCTTAATCTCATGGAATAATTTTATGTTAAATAGGCACATAAAATGCATTAATAAATTCTTTGTATAATAGGCAAGACCAAATATTAGAAGTTATATTAATTCTCCACTTTTGTTGTTGCTTTAAAAAAAATGTACCATTTAAAAATTTGTATTGTATTATTCATACCAATTATGAAAGTAGGTACCCTGGTGTAACTCAGTTGTGTTTCTTTATAAAATAAGACTTACATTGTTTGAGTTTCCACGTTATGAAAATTATTCTGCTTAATGTAAGTACTGGAAATAAAAATATTTCTGTATTTTCAGTCAGTTGTTTGGCCAGACTATGGCAAAAACACTGAATCTGTTGGGCAACTGTGGCTGGGGCTTCTCCGTTTCTACACAGAAGAATTTGATTTTAAAGAACATGTTATCTGCATTCGGAGTAAAAATCTGCTTACAACCTTCAAAAAGCAATGGACCTCCAAATACATTGTAATTGAAGGTAAAAGTATGAAGTGCATGAATATGTGGGGTTTCTTTAATGCCCATGTGAAAAATTTTGCTTCAAAAGGCTTATTTATTTTTGTATTACTAGATTATAATTTGTTATTTGCTGATATTTTGAAATCATTGCAAAATTTCCATTGAGTTTCACTAGAGATAAAAATTACTCTTAGGGAGGTTTTTTCCCTACTGAAAAGAACGTGCAAAGCAGACATGATACTTATCATGATGACAGCAACTGAAAGCGAAATCAATTAAATCAAATCCTTTGGAAAAGAAATTACCTGTATTGTAGTTGAGGTTTTCTCTGAAATACCAAGTTTAGCTGAGTCCATATTTACACAAGGGATTTAAAGGTATGTATTATTACACTGTTAAGTAATACCATGGTCTCTATCAAGAAAATACAGTGACACATTTTAGAAATGTTCCCTAAACCACTTTCTGGGCTCTATGACTTTCATGGAAAGAATTTCTATTCTCTTGCCCGCGCATTCAACTTTCAGAATAACTTTTACGATAGTTCAGTCAGTTCGGAGCTAGATGACTGTGACCCTTTGTCCATGGAGTTAATTTATTTTCAACAAAATTACAAACAGTTCAATTTCAGTATCTTAATTCTTCATTGGAAATAGCTGCCTTGGGTTGTTAATGTGTATGTATACATTGTAGATCTAGGCCTGGACTTAATTAATACCTGTAATGCTTTTTGTACAGACCCCTTTGATTTGAACCACAATCTTGGAGCTGGACTGTCAAGAAAAAGTAAGTCTCCTGTTAACAAATTTGGTTACAGAGTGAAGATCTTGTCTTAGATCATACTTTACTGGTTTGTTTGATGCTTTCCTCTTTTTTTTTTTTTTTTTCCTTCCTAGTGACAAATTTTATAATGAAGGCTTTTATCAATGGCAGAAGGTTATTTGGTACCCCTATAAAAGTGTTTCCTAAAGAATATCCATCCAAAATGGTAAGTTGCTTCTAAGATCAGTAGGTGCATGCTCTTCAGTGTATAACTTAGCAATTGCAGGAGTAATGTTACACTCTCTTTGAGCTCTTCTCTCTTAAATTTTAACTGTCCACTAAAAGTCTTTATGGAAGTTACTACTCGGTACTGTTTTTGTGTTGTTTGCATGTAAAATACGTTGGCATACAGAATACTAATCAAGTCAAAGGTTTGTTGTAGAGGCTTACATATTTTAGTCCCTATCAAAACCAGCTTACTGTTTCTTAAAACTGCAGTTTTAAAAGAGAGCTTGCAGACCTAGTGGTCAGCAGGCTGCCTGTAAAGAAAAGAGGCCAGCAGTCAGTTCACCTCACTGAATCTTTCAGGAATTCAGCTACAGACACCACACATACTCTTCTCTGTAACTTTCTGCTGTTTTAACACTTGCCTATCTGTTTTGATTACTAGGTATATGGATTTTCATTTAAAATGTGTTATTTCTTCCTTAGGAGTACTTTTTTGATCCTGAGGTACTAACAGAAGGAGAACTGGCACCAAATGATAGATGCTGCAGAACCTGTGGTAAAATTGGCCATTTCATGAGAGATTGTCCCATGAGGAGAAAGTGAGTATAGTTTTGGCATGTGTGTGGAACCCTTTGTTGGGCTTGTTTAGAAGATAAGGCTTATATCTGTAAAATATTGAAAATTGGCAAATAAAACTTCAAGAGTATGAAATCTTGAAAGCCGTTGTGCTCAGTTGAAAGTTGAATGGAAACATCTACCCTTTGCTTAGGGTCTGTTTATGTTAAGAGCTGTAATTAAAAATCACCTGCAATCTTATGTAAGTAGGTAAAAAGCTACTTATATTGCATCAGATGAAATTGTCTTTTTGCTACACAATAGAGAATTGTGAACTTATATTTTGAAGACTTAATTTGGGAATATATTCAACTGTAGCAAACGCAAGTACAGTAGCTGAAGGTAGTTTTAAAATAAAGAATGCTGGAGGTGGTGGTATGAAAACCTACTCAATGTCTAAACTTCTGTATCAGACACAATGGATTTTTAATCTTGCATTCTGGAGTGAAACCCCAGTTCATTGCACACATGCAACTATGTCGTATACAAAATCACACAGAATGTTAGAAGCTTCTCCCAGTAGAAGAGACTTTTAGAGATACTGTAAAAATACACAGTTTGAGAAAGGAGTTCTGATTGAATTGTACAAGTAGACAAAAAAAAACCAACAACGTATAGTCCTATCTTTTTCACACATGTTTTCTGTTGTGTTCGTATTTTTTGAGATAATTTAGAATTTAGGGCTGTATTGTAATATCATTGTAAAGTTAGAGTATTAAATACATTTTACATCAGTGTAGCATTATTTGGTAGAAGGGTCAAAGGGACAAGTGCATTAATTCACTTTATTTAACCCACTCCAGAAATACATGAAATACGTCTTTTATCTGTAGACAGCACTTGATTTGTTGGATATTCTTTTTTTCCTCCATGTATATATGTAAGCCCTATGAACTCTACAGCATTTTTCTGCTCCTGCAGGCTAAGACGGCGGCGTGGTTATGAAGATATGAAAAACCAGAGGTACACAGAAAGTAAGGAGAAAAGAAGCAGCGAGGACAAAGAAACTCAGATTAAAGCAACAGAAAAGGAGAGCTCAATCAAGGACGGAAAGTTGCATGTCTGTACACCTCAGAAGAGGAAACTAGGAAGGGCAATAGTGGAAACTGGAAGAGAAAAGACTCCAAGGCAATCAGCAGAGAAGTGGAAGTACCTGGAAGACAGAGACTTAAGAGAAAAACGATGTTTTATCTGTGGAAGAGAAGGTCATATTAAAAAGGAATGCCCACAGTATAAAGGACCTGCAGGTATGAAACTAGATCAAGCTGAGCAGTCTAAACAGAGCTTGTGGTCTTTGGTATTTTTGGTTGAACTGACACGTAAGGGTTTTGCTTTGAATGGCATTACATAAATGCTAATTTTTATATTTTTTTTTAATGCACTTACATTAGCCAGTTTTCTCCCTCACCTACCTTTCAGAACTTTGCCATATCCCAATAGATTTAACATAGTTTCTCATAGCAGATAAGGTGCTTGCAATATAAAAGTTATGAATGTCTAATATGTTGACATTGCTTCCATTGTCCTCACTGTGTAAGAGTTTGCTAACATTTCAAATTACAGCTTCTCTTTCAGTACATCATAATTGCAACAAAAGCTCACCTTATAGCTTTTCACATCACCTAACCATATATACTTGAGTTCGAAGAGAATTGCTCTAGGTTGCGTTTTGTCTTTTTTTTTGTGTACTTTGTGCCCAGAGTATTCTCTCTAGTTGAATAGAGCACCATGAACAAGTAGACCTAAGAGATTATATTTTTTTTTTGCTGTGTTCCATTTTGTAAGACTATGGACAATTCAATTACCTGTTCAATTATCTTCGTTCATTTTCTGAAGTTCCCTGTGTCCCTCTGATTGTGGAGAAGGGTACAGAGCTTAATTTATTGTAGCTTCCTAACTTAGATGCATAACTATATATGCATCTGGTTCAAGCCCAGCCCATTACTAAGCATCATGTAGCTGCTTGCTCACCCTACCTCTTTATTCCCCCCCACTCTGGGCAGGATGGGGAGGAGAATCAAAAGAACGTAAACCCTATGGGTTGAGATAAAAACAGTCCAGTAACTAAAGTATAAAACAGTACTACTACTACCACCACTAATAATAAAACAACTACTACTACCACTAATAATAAGGGAAATAAGAAAGAGAATATAAAACTAAAAAGAGAAAGGAAAAAAAACCCAATAAACACAAGTGATGCACAATACAATTGCTCACCATCTGACTACAGATACCCAGTCTGACCTGAACAGTGACCTGGGCCTTCTATGTGACTCCCCCCATTTTATATACTTGGTATGATGTCCTGTGGTATGGAATACACCTTTGGGTAGTTTGGGTCAGTGTCCTGTCTTTGCTTCCTCCCAGCTTCTTGTGCCCCTCCCCACTGGCAGAGCATGAGACTGAAAAGTACTCAATCAGTTTATTACTGAGCAACAAGTAAAATCATCGGTGTGTCACCAGCCTTGTTCTCAGTCTAAAGCCAAAATACAGCACTGCACCAACTACTAGGAAGGAGAAAAATAACTGTTATAGCTGAACCCAGGACAGTATCCACCCCTTATTCCATACCATTCACATTATACTCACATCCCACGTTTTTCAATATACCATCACTTTTTGTCTCTTGAGATATATATATATACACACACACACACAAAGAAACAGGTATCATTCCTTAGTCCATGGACTGTCCCTATGAAGTTCACTGAATTCATTCAGTCCATGATGTTGGGCTTCATCTTTCGTAACAATCTTTCAGGGCAGGAGAGACCGTGGTGAGACAATGTCTTCTTCCTACGTTGCCCCTCTGAGGCAGGCAAAAAGGAGGTGCAATTGTTAATGATTCCCATTGCACACCTCCCAAAATACAGAGCTGATGACCATGCTGATAATACATACCAGATCAGTTTCATGAACGATGATTCTATTGTATTACAAGCCATTGCCGTAAAGTACAATGAAACAAGAACCTTAGCCCAGACCCCAAAGCCAATAAATGCTAAACAGCAAATGCTGGCTGCAAGTAAGGTGTGACATGCTGACAGTCTGAGATCAAGCCCAACAACTCCAAGACCAAATAAATCAACACTACGAGGAATGACTATTAGTCTGAAACAATGAATGCTTATCACAGATATGTTTAGACACACTCTGGTCAGATCTATTGTTATCCCAACCCTTTGGGCCCCATGTTGGGTGTCAGAAAGGACTGTCGTGGTTTAAGCCCAGCTGGTAACTTTGTGCAACACAGCTGCTCACTCAGTCCCCCCCATTCTTCCCTTCCTCCCTGCTTACTCCAAGCAGGATGGGGAAGAGAATCGAAAGAATGTAAACCCCACGGGCTGAGATAAGAACAGTCCAGTAAATAAAGTATAATACAAAACTGCTACTGCTACCACTAATAATAATAATGGTAAGGGAAATAACAAGGGGAGAGAATATAAAACTTGTAAAGGAAGAAAAAAAAAAAACCAACCCAAAAAAGACAAGTGATGCACAGTACAATTGCTCACCACCTGCTGACCAATACCCAGCCTGACCTAAGCAGCGATCTGGCCTTCTGGGTAACTCCCCCCAGTTTGTATACTGGGCATGGCATGCTGTGGTATGGAATACCCCTTTGGCTAGTTTGGGTCAGGTGTCCTGTCTGCTTCCTCCCAGCTTCTTGTGCCCCTTTTTACTGGCAGAGCATGAGACCGAAAAGTGCTTGACTGGGGTAAGCATTACTAAGCAACAGCTAAACACATCCATGTGTTACCAGCTTTGTTCTCAGACTAAAGCCAAAACACATCACTGCACCAGCTACTAGGAAGGAGAAAAATAACTGTTACAGCTGAACGCAGGACTGCGCCTCATCTCATTGTGCCAGTTTTCCATTTTACAGAAATGAGAAAAATAGCAATATCCTACATACTACTGTGTATGAAGGTAGATTGTAAATATCATGGTATTTTTGTATCTTAAAATACCTGAAATGGAAACTAGTTTTAAATTAGCAAATCTTTGTTATGACTTTTTCAGGTGGTTCAAAACCAGAAGTGTTGTATGGATCCCCTTTGTTACCCCGTGCTTCCAAACATGCTGGTAGATTAAATCAGGTAAACACTAAGTGCCCTTCTTCTTTGATCTTTTTCCCTTTAAATGTTCTAAAGTCCATATAAAGTAATTAAAAATAGCTTTACTTAAGCTTTCGAGGAGAACCTTTTTTTTCTTAGTTGTGGAATGACATAATATATTTTCTTGGTTCATCAATGCATATCTGTTGTTTACAGGGAGTGCTTATACATGAAGAAAAAAAGAAACAAAAAGGAAAAGTATTTTTGAGTCCCCAGTCAGGTTTGTATATCTTCAATTCAGAAATTCTGTGTAAAAGCATTTATCTTTAACTTGCTTTCTCCATCAGTCCTTCTGGGAATTCTGCCTAAATGGCCAAATGCAGCAGCAGTATGCACAAGTTGCTAGGTAATTCTGTGAAGGCACTCTTTTGGTCTTTTTTTTTAAACTGGAAAAGTGAGCAATTTTTCAGTTTTGTTTTGGAAGCAAAACTTAGGCGTGTCAGTTCTGTGCATTTTATTTGTTCTTTTTCAACTCTCATAGATCTGTTTTGCAGAAGGGTATGGTGGGGTTTTATCAGTCTTTCACCTCTCTACTGTTCTGGCATACATGGAGTTCAGTGTTTCTTCAGGGACAACATGTGGAGCACTTTTTTTTAAGACTTCTTCAAAGTAGTTGGCTATAATTCCATATGGTCAATTAACTTGAGAGATTATCAAAGCACATCTTTGGTCTGAGCTGAAAAAATGCAGGGAAGTTAAAATTGTACTTATAAGTAGCATTCATATGACAGTATAAAGGCCTTTATGTACTCTGTCTGGAGATGTTTTATGTTAGATGCATGGTTACAAATGCAGCTTCTTTATAGTAATTTCACAAACTTACTAAGAGGTATAATGAAGATTTTAAAAGGGGTTTTAATGGAATATATAAGTATCTTCTGGGACATCTGAAGGGGGGAACCCAAGTAGTCTTTGCAAACTATGGAAAAATAAACTGCAATTAATTATCTCAAATTGCATTCTCAGTTTTGTTGGAAGACACAGTATTTTCTGCTTTCAGTGCAAGGCTTTTTCAAATCCAAGTTTGGAGATTTTTAAACACAAAGTGATTGTCATTCGGCTAGGTATTTAGTTGAAAAAATGTCAGTTTTCACTTTTGTATTCTAGTACTTCAGTATTTCATACTGTCTTCCAGTATGTAATGATCTAAAGTTGAACCGCCTGTGCTTTCATTATAGTTTGACTTAACAATAATTTTCTCCTGATTGTTTCAGTTGTTTTACATCTTGTCTTTTTCTTCTTTTTTCATTAAACTCCCCATCTTAGGCAGCCTTTCCAGCAAATACATGACTCAGGGAAAAGCCTCACAGAAGAGGACCCAACAAGAATCATGAGGGATATTAAGCATTGTTAAATTGCAATAGAGACCCTTCATTTTCTTTGTCTAAAGCATCTGAACTCACAGGACAGCAGAATAGACAACCTTCAACTTGATTTTAATGAAATATGGGTGGTTTATTTTAGATTGCTAGTAGAAGCAATACTGAAACCTGCTCTGAAATAGATTGTTGGAGTATTTAAATAGAAAGCCATAATTTTATTTTTTTTTTTTGTAAATCATATAAAAAAGGGCAGGTACTAAAAATGGACTGTTTTCAAGGTTTTGTCGTTTCATCTGATCATTTTAAAATGCACATTTTAAAATTGTGAGCAAGCCAAATACATTATATTCAAAAATCGATTTTTTTAAGCAGCAAATAATGTTTATTAATGTATTGTGTACATTATACAATTCAGTATAATGATCGTATACTGAATCCTTGTTTAAAAGTGTTTTAAATGTTTGTAAGACTGCTATGTTTTTGGTTTGTTGGGTTTTGTTTTTTTCCCTGTGGAGAACTAAAAATATAGAAGTTAGTAAACATACATAAAACAATCTCTGAACAAGCATTGCCATTGAGATGTCTTGGGGGTTTTTCTGTTCAGTGATTCTTATGGGAGTTCATTAGCTGCTGTGTACAACAAGAAAAACTAAGAAGCAGGTCAGTCCTGTTTGATGCTGCTAAGAATCTTTTTCAAGCGCTTGAGGATACAGATAAAAATGCTTTAAAGAATAGAGGTATTATATTTGGCAACTGGGGAAAATACATGTCCATTTTCATAAAATGTGAAGAAGATCCTTATACTAGCCACAAACTTAATTAAGAGTATGAACTTGAGCTTTACTTGAAGTGCTTCCAGAGCTGGCAACGTACTGTCTTTTTTTTGTTCAGGAAATAATTAGTTACATTGTGAAATTGAAACCACTGTTATTTATGACTTTGAAATAAATTAAAAAAAGTAATAATAATTAAAATCAGACTAAAGTTTCTGTATTTCTTCTTAGGTTGTATATTTTAGTATTCCTGACTTAAACGTAGAATTAATGACAACTTACTAGAATTATGTGGGTTTAGAAATGTCTTTTTTTTTTTTTTGCGTATTCATCTGTTTTTATTAAAGTTGAAAGCTAGAATTGACCTAAAGTGGTGTTAGGGAACTGGGACTCTAACTCCGCTTTTGGTTTTAATGCATCTGTAGCCAGCTATCTGTAAACTTTTAGATGTGCAGCTTTCTCAAATAATTTCTTTTGTATACTTTCCTCAACATATTTTCAAGCAAAATATTAGCTAGGAAAAAAACCCAGAAAATACTTCCAACTGTCATCTTTAGCATATTTCATATGAAATAGAGTCAGTTTTCCCTCAAAAATAAGATAATTCTTGTAGATTTTAATTCATAACCCCCCAAACAAAAAAAGAAAAAAACACACACAAAGAAAACAAACAAAAAAAACCCAACACCAAAACAAAAAACACAACCACCAAAAAATAACCAGAGCAGATTGACATGTTTATATATGCCTTATTCAGCCCTCTATTCAGACTTACTTTCAGTTTTGCTGATTGGAATGAAGTATGTAAGCTTCTAAGGGACTGTGTCATAATCTCAAGAGCAGAAGTTATTTTAAGTGGGAGACGGGAACAAACAGATTTATGCATACTCTCCATTTCTGATACTTTGTAGTTTAGCAATGAAATGTCTAAACTCGCATCAGAGTGAAAACTCACTCTGCTTCCACCCATCTTCTCACTTTGAAGCTGCTGCAACTACAAGTTCTCTACAGCCACTAATCTCGTAGCCCTAAAATGGGATATATATTACAAGCATTAAGCCAGTAAGCAATAAATCCTTTGATTGCTTAAGGAGTAGTAAAAGTAGAGACATAATTTACAGAATGTTATGTGACACAGAAGAAACACAGTTGAGGAGGCATGCGTACCTACTACCTTAAGTTCTAAATCAGGGAATGAATTGAAAACTAACACTGAAGAAAAGTATGTTCTTCACAACAATTTTTGATATCCAAGATTGTGTTTGCCTTATGGGAGTATTTCCTCGAGAGCAACTTCCCACATACAAAGGAAAACTCGAAAGGACACCCAGCATTAATAAAAAGCTTCTAGAAAAAGAACAGTATCGGAAGTAATAGCAATAAACTAAAATGACAGTTTACAACTAAATTCATCCTAATAAAAAGTAGCAATAAATACTAGTAAACTAAAAGACTATTCTGAACCACCTGTATTCTGGGTCACTATAATGACATGGGGGAACACTGAGCTGGCTGCACTCCTGCTGTATTTTATTTATTTGTGCTGCTGGATTTTCATTTTAAAAAAATGCTGTTGCCTTATTTCACAGGAATTTCAGACACTGTTTCCAAAGCTGGAAAACTTCCTGTGAGTAGTTAGTTACCAGTGTTGAAAAATGGAGAAGGATTAACACATATAATCTGCCCTAATTTAATTGTTCTGGTGGGATTTGGTTTATAGCTATGAATAAAATCAGTTTTTCATCCGTTCAGAATTTTATGTAAATGTATTTAAATATTGATTTATAAACCTTACCGCATTTTTATAAGAACTGCAGAAGCCACGTAAAAAAGTGAAGTTACTGGTAACCTTTTGGGGCCTGAAACAGTTGCTTAAAATGGGAACTTACTAGCAAACTATTTTAAAATTTTTCCTATACTGATAAAGTTATCAAAAAAATTTCTTGTTATTTACTTGAAGTGTATAGATTTTAATACTGAATTATACTGAATTTTGCTTTTAGGTTACTTTGGTAATGTACTGAACAGGAAAAGCACCTTAGAACAAGGCTGCTGTTCCAGCCCATGCTCAGTCTTTAATGCTGAGATTCATTCTGCAGACAGGTGACTAAGTAGTGATGACTGGAAGCATCCTAAAGAAGTACAGGAGGGTAAAGGTCTTTGTGCCTGCATGGTAGACCATGACTGATGAAGAAGGTATCAGTTGCATTCACATACAAGCCTCCCCTCTCCAAGCGTATATATTGCTGACTTCAGCTTCAGGCTGAGGGGACATTTAAGCCCCATACTTCTCAGTGGTTGTGCGTTAGTTGAGGATGTTTGCCCAAGTTGTATGTAATGGTATGTGGAAGACATGTTTTGTGTAGGTGAAGAATATACAACTTCTTTATACACTTGCTATCTTTATCTGTGAGGGAGAAGTACTGTGCCTCATTAAACAGCAGTGGCATAATTATGTAAAAAAAAGAAAAACATCTGCATGCTTACTACCAAGCTCTTCAAAACAACCAACCCCAGAATGAGGTACCCAAAGCAGGTGTTGTGATGATCAGGGGACAGAAGCACCTCAAATACAGGCAAGCTGAGAAAGTTGGGGCTGTTCAGCTTGGAGAAGAGAAGGCTGCGTGGAGACCTCATAGCAGCCTTCCAGTTTCTGAAGGGGTCTATAAGGATGCTGGGGAGGGACTATTCATCAGGGACTGTAGTGACAGGACAAGGGGTAATGGGTTAAAACTTAAACAGGGGAAGTTCAGGTTAGATACAAGGAAGAAGTTCTTTACTGTGAGGGTGGTGAGGCACTGGCACAGGTTGCCCCGAGAAGCTGTGGCTGCCCATCCCTGGCAGTCATTAAAGGCCAGGTTGGAGGGGGCTTTGAGCAGCATGCTGTGGTAGGAGCTGTCCCTGCCTATGTCAGGGGGGTTGGAACCAGATGATCTTAAGGTCCTTTCTGACCCTAACCATTCTGTGATTCTATGATGCAGACTTGTTTGTGCTTGGACTTCGTAAATATAAGTTTAAAGCATTGTTGTCAGGCGGAGGTAACGAACAACGGCTGTTGGCTTTCCCTCTGACCTAGCCGTCATTCAGTTCAAAGTGACGGGATTGACCTTGCCGGCTTCCCCTGCGGGTGCCCGCAAGCCGCCCCAAAATCCCCTTCTTCTCCTCCCTCCCCCCCCAACGCCGCCCCCGGCGTGCGGGAGCCGTTCCGGGCAGCCGGACGGCGCCGCGCCGCGGCCCCGCGGCAGCAGGAGGGTGTCGAGCGGAGCAGCCGGGCCGAGCAGCCCGCACCCGGCCCCTCATGGTGCGCCCCCCGTGACGGGCCCGCCGTCACTGACACCGGGCGGGCTTGTCCGCGTATGGGTTTTGCCCGTGCAAAACCACTGCTGTTATTACAGTGCTTGCGTGCGTGACTGCCGCTAAACGCTAGTGTTCCCCGCCTGTGCCTCCGGAGGACGGGGACTCCGCGTTCCCCACACAGCTGCCTCCCAGCCGTCAACGCTGGTGCCAGCGGACAGACCGAACTGAAAACACCTCGCAGCGCCGGCCCAGGCCGCGCTTATCTCTGCCAAACAGCCGAGCAGGCCCTGCCCCGCCCTCCCCGCAGGCTGCGGCGCAGCCTCAGCCCCGCCTGACGCTGACGGAGCGGGGCGGGACCGCCGTTGCTGCCGATCACAGCTTACTGCCCAATCGGGGCGGGCGCCGGAAGCACGCCGTGCGCCGTGGCGTCACAGCGTGACGTTGGTGGTGCCCATGGCAGAGGGCAGCAGCCGGGGCGGAGGGGGTGATGGCCTCGTCGGTGGTGAGGGCCACGGTGCGCGCCGTCAGCAAGCGGAAGATCCAGGCCACGCGCGCCGCGCTCACCCTGGTCAGTGCCGCGCCGCTCCGCTGCGGGAGAGCTACCCGCGGCCCTAGCGCCCGTGCCGCCTCACGGCTGCAGGAGCTGCGCCACGGGCAGCGACGGGCCGAGCCGCGCCGCCGCTCTCCTGCTCCCCCGGCCTGCCGCCCATCCTGCGGCTGGTGGCGAGTGGCCAGCCCTCGGCCGCCGGTGACAGCGGGGCGGGACGAGCGCGGGATTCGGCCGGGGCAGCGTCGCAGTCGTGGGCCAGCGCCGTTACCCCGTGCTGTGTCCGCTCTGCGCTGGGCCCGGCAGGAGGGGACTGCGGGGAGGCTGAGAGTTCTCTGACAGCCACTCCCCACTCCGTGAGCTGGTGTGGGGGAGCCGCTGCTCCTGGCTGATGGCGCCGGCAGCAGGCTCCGCGCCCCTGCTCCTGGGCAGGCGGCCTTGCAGAGGGCAGCGCCGCGGACGGCAGGCAGCGGGAGGAGCTGTGCGGCCCCTTCGTGCGGGGCCCTTTTTGCACAGTCACTCGAAGAATTGTATTTCTTCTGTAAAATTAAATAAACGTTAAGCATTGCCTAGAGCCGCTGGCGAGTTGTTCCCCGCGAGGCTTTCTGTCTTTTGTCAGTTGAGGAAATGCGTTTGCTACCAGAGGTAGTGTTTTGGAAGCTGTACTTTTGAGAGGAATTACTGCGGGGGAAAATACAGTGAGTTCCCTGCAGGAACAGGGGCAAAGTGCATATAATTCAGTCGTTTGTCAGAGTAGGTGATTTCCTGTTATGTAGTGAGTTTACTTCATTCTACAAATGAAGATTAATAGTGGTATTTAGAAAAGGTTTTCTGCCATAATTCTGCTTGTAGTTTGTTTTATCTGGTCGTGGTAAGAGCTCAACATTGCTAATGGCTTTCCTTTTCTCAGTGTCTTAGAAACCTAAAAGCATGTAATGGAAATTTCTGTGTGTTTAATGTGTTCTTGCATTTATGCAACATGTCGTTCTGCATGAACAGTGAATTTACCCTCTGTAAACCCCCAGTTCCCCTCTAGGTTAGTAGGAAGAGAAGTAGGCCATAAGCACTTCTGTGCCTAATTGACTTTTTGTCTGTGATGTGTATGTGCTAAGAACTACTTAACTGCATTGTGGTAGTGATTTTGTGGGGGAAAATAACCCAACCAAACGCTCTAAAAGGATGGCAGTTCTTGAGCTGCCTGTTTGCTGTCAGTGTGGATATGGAGGGGAGTGAGAGGTACTGTTTTCTGTATGGGTTAGATTCAGCAATCATCTGTTGTGCAGCAGAAGTGTGTATCTTCAGATAAGAGTCCAGTTTTGAGCAGAACTCAGGCAAGTCAATACTGACAGGTGGCTGATGCTGAAGGTGGGCTTCGCACATAGAAAAGAAATGTAAACTAAGAAAACTTAAGTACAGTTGACGGTTGGAATAGGAATTTTTGTAGGGCAGCTAAGTATGTTGCACACTTAATATGTGCAAGCACTCACTGCAGATAAAAAAACCCTTTCAAATTACGGTCTATGTTTTTGTTTTTCAGACCCCATCAGCTGTTCAGAAGATAAAGCAGCTTCTGAAAGATAAACCTGAACATGTAAGTATAAACGGTGCAAACCTGTAGATGGTGCTAATGTATCAGCACAACTAATGAAACATTTGTAGCTAACCTAGAATTTTGAAGTAAGCACTGTTGTGTTTATTAGAGATAGTGCCTTTGTTTGTTTGTTTTTGAGGGGAATATGTGAGCTTGTTTGATATATCAAGCTTCATTTTTTTATAAAATGAAATGCAGAAAATAACTGATGGTAATGACATTTCACTTTACAAATACTTTTGAGATGGAAGAAGTTGAAAAAATTTAAGCTTACAATGTTTTTGATATATATTTTAATGAAGCCTTTTAATATGGCATAGTGATGAGTTCTGGTGTGGAAAGAGATCTTCAGCTGTTGATAGTAAGATGTTGTTAATTAAGTTCTTGTAGGAATTCTCATGTTGAAGTGTGATAAAGTTAGACTCATACCCATTGGAAAAAGCTAATTCTTGGGAAAATTGCCAGAAAGGAAACTTTTTGTTTTAGTAATCAGCATTTCTCTTAAGTAACTGAGCTTGTCATCTTTTCCTTTTGGGGAAAAACTTTAGAGTCTTGCTTTCTAACCATTATGAAAACAAGCGTTAGATTTTCTTCTTTACAGTAAGTATTATTTCAAGGAGAGTATTTCTCTTATAAGTTTCCATTGTTTCTTCTGCTTCCTGCACATCTGCAACTGAGTGGACTCTTTGTTAATGTTTCAAACCAACTTAGGAAGCCTTAAGCCTACAGCTTAGGTGGTCAGTCATCCCCATTTTCTAGCCCATTATTTGTAGCAGTTCTTTTAGAGAAAGGTATTTAGTCTGAAAAGATAAAACATGTCTGTTTGAGATACCACTTGATGGCATGTGCTATGTTTTGATATATTTTTATCACAAGATTGATTATGGAGATAGGCAGTGTAATTTTCCTCTTCAGTTACGAGGCATTGGTGTGTAGATATTTCTGAAAGATTGTTGTGCATAAGTAGTTCTGTTTCTTTGAAATATTTTTTCATACAATGTGCTTTTTGTCAGAATTGTTGGATACTGTGAATGTTACAAACATTGACTAGGTTGGCTTACAAGGTTGATTAAAACAGCAAGCAAATAAACATAATTGATTTAAGGGGGCATTGCTGTTTAAGTGAGACTCGCAATAGAGGTAATGAAGAAATCTAAGTACGTTTTTCACAACTTGTGTTTGAAGTTAAGTTTTGTGATGGTGTTATTACAAGAATTCTGTGCAAATTCAGTAACTGCCCTTGTCTTGGCCTCATATTGCTGTCAGTACAGAACTGGCATCTAAGTAAACTTTAATTTGAAGTCCAGAAATACCTGTCTTTAAAATGTGTCTTTAGACCAGGCACATGTAAGAGTTCTGACAGTTTATTACTGCAAAACTTTTAACATAGTTTAGGACTTGATCCACAGTAGCAAACATCTGATGTTTGCTTTCACCTTGGCCGTCAACTTTGTAAAAGGAAATAAAAAAATATTACCTCTTAATCTGAAAGTTATTCACTTCTTTTTTGAGGTAGTGGAGGATGATCGTAGAATGGTTGGAGCTGGAAAGGACCTTAAAGGTCATCTAGTTCCAACCCCCTGCCATGGGCAAGGGCGCCATCCACTAGATCAGGTTGCTCCAGGCCCCATTCAGCCTGGCCTTGAACAGTGCCAGGGATGGGGCTTCCACAACTTCATAATAAACGTAACGTAAACAACAACATAATAAATGTCATTGTTTTGTTGTTCTGCATACTTTTTATTTTGGTGTTCAAGAGTAAGTTTAAAAAAAAACTCATGAAGGTTTTGTTGTTTGATTGTGGTGTTTTTAGGTGGGTGTGAAAGTAGGTGTTCGTACAAGAGGATGCAATGGGCTTTCCTACACGTTAGAATATACGAAATCAAAAGGAGATTCTGATGAAGAGGTGGTTCAAGATGGTGAGTTTCTGAACAAACATCTGTGGTGGTGGTGAAGAATAGCTTATTGAAGGTTTGCCAAGGTACAGCCTAGAACTTGATTGAAATAACAAGTTACAGTAAGGGGTCCCTCTGTGTGGGAATTGTTGTCACGTTAGTTTCTGGTTTGAAGCAACCAGTTAGTTAAAATAAGCAGCTTTGCAGTATCTGCATCAGAGGCTACTCCACCTGGATAGTTTAGTCCATCGTTCATGTCTTCAGAGGTGGCTAATAGCAGATATTTAGAGAATAATGCAAAACAATGCATTTATAATGAAATATCAGCATACCTAAACCAAGGCTTGGCAAAGTAAAGATTTTATTTGCAAGGGATTTTCCCAGCAACTTTTCTAACTAGTCTTCTTCTTCACTGATGCGCAATTTGGTTTTAATTTCTTTGTGCTTTTGACATTTGCATTGGTTTGTAACAACAGGTTCTACAATTTTTATTGAAATACTTTAAAAATTGTTTTCCTACCCTGATATTTATGTTTTCTGCCTCATAATTACAGTAAGCACCACATGATAGGTCTGTTGCTAAAGTTCCGTTTGTGGTTTAACCCCAGCCAGCAGTGAAGCCCCTTACGGCTGCTCACTCACTCTCCCATCGAACTTTTTCAGAATGAGAAAAGTGAGAAAACTCATGGTTTGATATAAAGACAGTTTAACAGGTAAAGCAAAAGCCACGCATGCAAGTGAAGCAAAATGAGGGATTAATTCACCACTTCCCATCAGCAGGCATGTTTTCAAGCATCTCCAGGACAGCAGGGCTCCATCTCACATGATGGTGACTTGGGAAACAAGTCACTCCAAATGTCCGATCTTCATTCTGCTTACCACAGCTTTTATTGCTGAGCGTGATGTCATATGGTATGGGATATCCCTTGGTTCGGTTGGGATCAGCTGTTCTGGCTGTGTCCCCTCCCAGCTCCTTGTGTACCCCCGAGCCTGCTCACCTGTGGGGTGGGGTGAAAAGCAGAAAAGGCCTTGATGCTGTGTAAGCATTTGCTCAGCAGTAACTAAAACGTCCCTGAATTGTCAGACTTTTTCCAGCATAAATCCAAAACTTAGTCCCATACTAGCTGTTCTGGAGAAAATTAACTTTGCCCCAGTCAAAACCAGCACAGTGCTGTACATTTTTTCAGTTTTCATTAAAGTTTATGTCAGTGGTCTTTTTGTCAAATACAGGTTGATAATAGTATTTGTTTTGGTTTCTGTTAGTTTTCTAAAGGTTCATAGAATTCCTTTTGTGGAGGTGTTTTTTGGTTCTTTTAGGCGTTACTGAACTACATTATGTTCAGAAATGTTATTTTTAGTTTGGTGGCAAAGTAAGAGATTTAAGAATAAGAGGCTATCACTGTTGTTTTCTTGCAAAAGCTATGCTGCTGGTCAGAGCCTGCCTTCCAGCTTTCTTTAGAAAACCTGCAACCAACATGTAGATTTTATTCTCTTAAACAGAGAGTTAGTTAGAACTTCAGCAAGTGGTTAAATTGAAGCAGACGATGAGCATGAGAATGTGAGCTAGGGACTGCCACCTGATTCTGCAGGTGCCTCTTGATTTCAGATTCAGCTGGCTTCTTGAGTGAACCTGTCCTGCTTGATTCAGAGCTGCTCTAGCTTTACAGGCCTGAAAACACATTTTCCAGAAAGCATTTCCTGGTTTGGATCTTAAGGAAACTGGAAAGCAGTTTCCCTCAGTCAGGTCAGATACCTTAAGTTCCAAAACCAGCGGTTCATGTGTGCTTGTATCATTTCTGTTTTGCTTCACTTGCTTCTAGACAGACTTCCAGTAAAAGCTCTTTTATACAGGTTTCTGCTCAGTGATGGCTTCGAATCCCAGCACAAGATTGCCTGCTTTTAGGTAGTAAGTGACAGCTTCAGGAATCAGGTCCATAAACTCTTTGATTAGGTTTAGCCTTCACTGTCAGTTACTGTCCAAACTGACCCAAAAAAAGTGTAGATTCAACTTGGTTGCCCAGACTTGAGTTGTGTTAGCAGACACTGAGACAAAACATATTACTATGATGAAATGGCTTTCCAGCAGTCTCTCCTGTACCTTAATGGGGTCTTGTTGCTGTGTACTGGTACAATTCTACGTGGTTATTATTTCATAGTCTGTGGATAACTAAAGCAGTCCGCTTGCACCTTTGTGTCATATTTGCAGCTTTAAAGTTCAGTAATTTGTTCCAGAGAGATACAGACTTTGTATACTTTAGGAAAGAAAGCTCTTTCTAATCACCAAGGTGAACTGCTAGTTTTTAATCTTAAAGATTGTGGTATATTTGAATGTTCTACATTTGCCTCATCATAAGATTCAGTATTGCTAATAGTTAATGTAGAGCTAATATTTTCTGGCAGAGCAGAAAATAATAATTTTGAGAGTGAAACATTTAGGTTTTCAAGGTCTTTGGGCTTCTTGTTAGATGCACAGACTTTAAGAATGGTAGTAAATGAGTTCCTGGCTGTAATGTATGGGAATTAAGTATTGAGGCTGAGATCCATTCCCAAGTTCCACAGCTTCTTTCCCTAGGTGTCATGTTTTTAAATCTCCCCTGAAAAAATACGTATGTAACTGACACATAAATGCACATAAATAATAGTTCTAAACTGTTGCTGGACTTGTATGGTACAGTAAAAACAGTGATGAAAGTGTCCCATGTTAGGCCAGGGAAACTAGCTTATACTCATAGCGTTCATATTAGCTTCCATTTGTTAATCACTGGTTTAAAGAGAGTTCCAAAGTGAGTGATGATTTTGCTATATGTAAGTATTTTTCTTTGATGTCTCCAGGGGTTAGAGTGTTTATTGAGAAGAAGGCACAGCTGACACTTCTAGGAACTGAAATGGACTATGTAGAAGACAAACTATCCAGTGAATTTGTCTTCAATAATCCAAACATCAAAGGAACATGTGGCTGTGGAGAAAGCTTTAACATCTGAAATCTCAGGACTACTTCTTTGACTTTGAACACCCCAAAACACTTCTATGGCTTTCAGAAGCAAATGCATTTTCTTCAGGTTTGTAGGCTGCATGAAGTGTGGATACCATTAAGTAAAATAAACCCTTTTGAAAAAGTGAATTGTTTGTTAGACTCCACCACTGATGTAGTTATACTTTGTGATGAGTTTGGTTTCAAAAGGTAAGAACAGTAAGTGTTGTAGTAACACCTCTGTACTTTCACATGCCAAGGAAATAAAATCTGTCCTTTTCCTTCATTATTTTCTTTGTCCACTCTACTCGGATTTCCCCGTCCAAAAGCTATTTGAAAGAATATATTACCTATGTGTTCTGCTTTGATGCAGGGAGGAAAAAAAACCACCACCAAAATAAAAACCCCAATCATTTATATAAGCTTGTTCGTAAAAATTTATATACACAGACCTCAGCTTCAGAGTTCACTATGATTATGTGTATGCTTGCTTTGGTTTTGTAGTTTTTTGATGCTTTAATCTTTTTACATGTGAGTTTTCTGGTGGTTTATTTTCCTATAAATCTGGGGAGGTCCAAGAAAATGTTCATGTATTAGTATAGCGGTAGGTTACCATAGCACTGCTTGTAGAAATACTTCAAAATGTACTAACCCAGTTTTAATTCTGTTTCTTTCCTTGTTGAAGACACAGTCTCTGCTGTACTTAGAAAGTAATTTTGCAGAACATGAAATACATTTAGGCAATGGAGTACTAAAGCAGATACATATGGGCATGGTTTCTCATGTTTTTGTCATTTGTCTTTCTTGACTTAAATTGAAAAGTTATTAAAACTGCCTGCAGATATTTTTTTTTTTTTGAGAGGACTCTTACACTTCCCATTACTTTTTTTGTAGTTACGTCTGCTACTAATTTTGTTACAGTTTGAACTTTTTTGCAACTGTGTAGGTGCAAGTTTTTTTCTCTAAAGCTTATCATAGCTTCTGTTTAGCTCTCTTAAAGTTAACTTGCTGACAGGGGAAAAGGCATTTATAATTTAAAAAAACCTAGTATTTTGTAATTGTTAAACGAATCTAAACAGTAATTAAAATACTATGTTTGTAGGAGGCCATTTTTTCTTTGGAATTCAGACTTTTTCCTAATCAGAATTTATGTTTTTTACACCAGTGTTCTTCAAGCTTACAGAGTCTTCAGCACTTATGCACTGGTGCTAAGGCAGAAGTATGTCTCTCCAGGCCTTCCCAAAAGCTGATTCCATAGAAGTACTCTTCCATCCTTTTATTTCCATGTTTCCCCAGTTGTCTGAAGATGATATTGTGCAGCTAGACTGCTCACTTGCGCTGAAGAGAAGATAATGTCTTCCTGGGCAGCTGATGGGAACAGCCGGTGAAAAGGGTGCAAATCAAAAGTAGGGGACAACAAGGACTTGGGACAACTTGGGATCTTGCAGTCAAGGAGAGGGTGGTGGTTGAGGTGGGAGTGGAGTGAGAGCATTAAGGCTGCATGTTGAGAATCTAGAGGTAACGCTGATCTGCACCTTTGTACCCACATACCTTGCAATCACATTGGGATAGTAACATGCTGAAGACTCAGGATTCTACACCTGCGAAAAGGTGTAGAAGGAAGAATAAAAGAGATCAAGAATTATTTTTTAATTTTTATATAGTGCACAGGAACAGAAGGTCAGAATTACCACGATTACAGTTCAATATTAAATACTTGAATTTTGGTTGTATGCTGTGTCACCTTTTGATGTAAAAATGCTATTTCCTTCAACAGTCTACTGCTGTACACGGTTACTTTATATAGCAATTCAGGAATTACTGGTAATACACTGTCTACGTGCATTTTTAGTGCCACAAGTCTTTGTCTTGCCAAACAAAAAAAAAATGCAGTTAATGTGGTACAGCTGCATTAATATGTCTAAAACTCCAAGCAAATGGCATTTCTTCAGATCGTGTTCCTCTGCCTCTTGCTAGGGGATAAGACTTGGAATGTGGTAGTGCTGGTAGGGCTTGCTATGAGTGCTACTACTTAGTCATTTAACTTGTTTTGGTGTGTTTTGGAGTACCGGGGATTGGCTTGGGGATTTTTTAAGACCTGTGGCATGTATAGCAAACTTTCCACATTTCGTGTATATGCCTTGACTGAAAGTTTGCACTTTCGTACTCCAGTGAAATAATCCTCTGAATTGTCACTTTACTAAGACACCTAACGCACAATGTTTCAGCTTCTGTTAAAGTGCTATTTACAGTTGCAGAGGAACATGGTTTAATGATTGGTCTGTTATAATTTTGTGCAATACTGTATGTAGAGTTCTCAGTTGTAATAATAAATATTGCCTGCTGGTAACCATGAAGTATTCCTATCTTGAATGATTTTATTTACAGTAACAAGCAGTAGAGGGAGAGAGTAGGTTTGTTTGCTGGGGTTACAAACCTGACTTCATATTCCTCAGGAATATCAAGTATTTCAAAATACTAACAGCTCTGGAATAGCATAGAAACATGGCAAAAACTCCAACTGTGCACAGAAGGGTATTTATACGTACCAGAAGGGTGGGCTGCTGATGGTCAAACTTCTATTGAATTTTGTGACACACTCTTCTTGGTAGAAATTCTGACAGGCAAAATGCTTACTGTGGAGGTTTCTACTTGTCAGTAAGTCATTGTGGTATGTTTTAAAGTAGGAGGATGATTTTGGTCCAAGTAACTGTTGACACAAAAGGCTTTTAATTGGCTGGGCAATTTGAGAGTGAGAGTCAAAGGGCATTCGTGGCCAGTCCACTGCGGTGCTCTATAATGGCACTAATATGCCATAGTGTGTTAGGTTTATGACACATCTGGGATTTTCTCCTAGGTGCAGTCTTTCCACCTCTAAAGCTGAGAAATTTCCTTTTTCTGTTAAGTAAAGGTTTTGAACACTAGGGGAGAAGTAATACATTTTGGAGGGATGGTAAAGATTGTAATACAGCGTTGCACATTCATGATGCTGGGGAGAGAGAACCAAACCCTTCATGCAGCCAGGGGCCTGGAAGAACAACGGTTACCTTTCTGTCGGGAGTTCTTATGGAGCTTTGTGAAAAACGAAACACTTGCACAAGCAAGTCAGCATTCCTGATCCATTGCTTTTTATAGCTCACTTGGAATGGCTGAAGAGCAAATGTTTAGAAAAACATTAAACAGTTCAATATGCAAGTCACCCTGATGGGACAAAATGAATTTGAGCTCCAAAATAAAAAATTAGATGCAAGTAATGAGACTGAAATTTAATGTTAAGGAAGCATACTTTTGGAAGTTCTGGGGTTTGTTTTTTTTTCTTTGTTTTATTTTGTGTTTATTGGTTTGTTTGGTTTTGGGTTGGTTTTTTTTTACAGTTAAAATCTGGTAATTATTTTCTCCCCATTTAGCTAAGTCAACACCTTCACTAGCAGAAAAATTCTCCAGGTATGCCACTTTAGTGCTAACACTGGCTGCCTGGCCATTTATTAGATAAAATGTTTATGATGCTACAGTCTTGCAGTCTTTTCTGACAGAAGAGTTCCATCGTTGCCAGATGGAGCAGAGTATACACCTCTGTGTTCATCCCAAAAGAACCCTCAAAAGAGTACTTGAAAAATTAATTTTGTGATGACCAGTACAGTATTTTTTCTATGAAATGATCTGTCAGATAGTGAGCAGTTCAGACAACTTTGGTCTTTATTGCCATTTTTAATGTGTATGAGATCGTAGAATCATAGAATAGTTTGGGTTGGAAGGGAACTTCAAAGGTCATCTAGTCCTCCTGCCATGCAATGAGCAGGGACATCTTCAAATAGATCAGGTTGCCCAGAAGCACATCTAGTCTGGCCTTGAATGTTTCTACAGATGGTACATCCACTACCTCCCTGGGCAACCTGTGGCAGTGTTTTACCACCTTCACTGTTAACAACTATTTTCCTCACACCCAGCCTGAATCTCACCTCTTTTAGTTTAAAACCATCACCCCTCATCCTATTGCAACAGCCCCTGCTAAAAAGCCTTTTCCCATTTTATAGGCCCCTTTTAATCACTGAAAGGTCACAGTAAGGTGTCCCCAGACTTTTCTCTAGGTTGAACAACCCGAACTTTCTCAGGCTATCTCCATAGGAGAGATGCTTCAGCTCCTGATTTCTGTGGCCCTCCTCTGGAACCTCTCCAGCAGGTCCATATCTTTCCTGTACTGAGATGTGCTGATTCAACATAATAAGCAAAAGCAGAAGTGCTCAGCACACTTCGGTATTTATTTGGGTTTGAGCAGCAATTGAATGGACATTCTGGCACGCAGCACTGGCATTTCGCTTCGGGAGACAGGAAGGTAAGGGAAATCGCTGAATATAAGCAAGATCTCCGTCCTCGCCCTTACGCTTCCTTTCAGCGGGCCGTTTTTCAGGCCGTGCGTGCTGTCGCCGGCAGCAGTGGCCCCCGAGCTTCTCACATGGCGCAGCCCGGGATCGCCTCCATGGACCGTGCCTGCCTGCTGTCAGGTAGGATCCGAATGCTGCTTTTTCCCCCGGGATGCTCGAGTGCGAGCGGGTATGCGCTGCCACCGGGTGGCAGCAAATCTCCAGTCTACGCGTTTCAAAACTCCGTATTCTAAGCTCCTGAACAAGTAAAAATACTCCTGAATACCGGAGTATTTTTACTTATACCGGTGTAAACGCTTCCAGCTCTGCTGTTCGTCCTTCTTGTACTTCTGTGTTTTTAAACTGCTCCTAAAGGATGCAGATGGCTGCAGAAGTGCAAAATTCCAAAACACTTCAGAGCTCCTGATGCAAAGAGAAGCAGAGGAGCAGAGCATAGCCGCCTGACCGGCTTCGGCTGCTGAAGCATTGTTCTTTTCACCAGTCCTCCCCTTGTTAGTAGTGTGCTAGTGTACTTCATTATTATTGTGTCCAGCTTGCAGATTTGTTTCCATCAGCTAGCTTTAACCTCTACGTTCCAGACGTTCCAGCGGGACAAAGAATCTCATGAAACGGTATAGTCTCTATTGACAGAAATACTCTCCCCCACACACACACCTTACTTACTGGGATTTTTTACTGATTGTGGTTTTTTACTGCTTGCATGATGATTTTATTGCATGTGATTTTATTGCATGTGATTTTAGTGACAAACTCCTTCTGTAGCTTTCTGAAGTTAGGTCCAGACAGCAGGAGTGAGTTCCCCTTACTAGCTACTGAAACAAGACAGCCTCCAAACACTTGAAATAACCTAAGTAGCACAATTCCATTCATACAGAGGGTTTGCAGGCAGGCATTCCCTTTTGCAACTGTGTGTTTTAGTCTTCAATTTGTTCACAGTGAATCATTCACATTGACCTTTCATTCTTAATCACAGTAGTCCTGATTAAATACTAAATAGTTGCATGAAGCATGGCAAAACTGTGTTTAAATTAGATTGCTTTGCTGTTAATGATATTTTTTCCTTGCATTTGTTCCACAAAAGAAGCTTAAATGGAAGCAAGCTTTTCTCTCTCAATAACGAGAAAAGGCAACGTATTAACGAATGTTTTGTTCTCTTATGAAGCACATAGGTGTTAGTGAACAGGACCAGTCCCTCCTGTTAACCTGCATTGTCACAAGACATATGCAGAATGTGGCACTCCTATTTGTAAATGAGAGGTAACTGAAGTGTATAGTCAATGTTCATTTCTGGTGTATATTTAAGGAATTCTCTCCAGAAATGAATAAACAAAAAATGCAATACTTGGGTGATGTAAAACCACCGTTTGGAAATCTTGATGAGATGAGAAATCATACTGCTTCTCCTTGAGATACATCTGAAATTCTGCCTTTACCAGTTGAACTATAAACTGAAATTCAACTAGACACTGGCAAATCTTGCTGAAGAGGTTTTAGGAAGTTCCTCTGTACCTGCCCCCTCTGTCTGAGGCTGCTACTCCTATGGCAGATTAGTGGAGGAAGTGCCTGTTGAGGGTGAGTTAACATTAGTGTGTCGCTCTGAGCACTTAGATGCTCCAAGAAAGAAACTTGTTTGGTCTTGCTGAAATATGGGAAAACCCCAGCAAAGCGAGCAGTAGTTATACAGTGAGTGTAGCTTACTTAAACTTCCCCATCAAGAGGATCCAGAGATCATCTGCCATTGCGTTAGGGAGCCTGAAATACCTGCTGCAAGGATATTGTATGCTGCCTCCCGTAATATTGTTTTCATGAAGAAGCTCTGGTTTCTACAAATAATTTAGAACAGTAAAATGCTCTTGCAACCCTTAAGTCCAAAGCTTGGTAAACATGGGACATGGATCTTTGCCATTCCCATTTGACGGACATGGCCCACTGTGGAACTGTGTAGCAGTTTAAAAAGACTTAGGAAGATGGTTTTGAACTCCAGGTTTTGATGCTTTCAAAGAAAACTATTCGTGTTAGATCTATGCTTTGCCATCCTGCATCTTAGTGAAATTTGTGCTGCCAAGGCTGTACATAAACTGGTTAAAACAGCCCTGCATTGTAATTAGGCCCATATGTTTCACTAAGGAAGCTTTTGCATGTGCACACGTCTAAAAATGGAATCCTTGGTTTGTTACAAGTTGGAAAAATATTTCCTGGAAAACAGCTCTCCGGTGGCAAGCCACCAGCACTGAGTTTTACATGGGAGGTGCATTGGTGCGCAGCGAAGGCTGTGGCTTTGTTTCTGCTCTGCTTGACACCTCTGGCTCGGCCAGCTCAAGTAGCTTCCCTCATAGTCGCCCACTGTATAAAGCAAGTCCCCCACAGACCATGGTACTTTTAATTTAAGAAATTCTTGTTCTTCAGGCAGTAGGTGAGAGAAGAGTCAAAATAGGCAGAAAATAAGGAGGTTTTCACCCAACGTAAAAATATGTAGTCAAGTATTTAGTCAAATAAAGATGAAATTTCTGTTGAGATCATGAAGTGCTGTACATGTCCTTGTGCCAGCCTGAGCTGCCATTTACTGATGGTCATTTTCAAGCAAGCAGGGAATTGATCAATGCAGAAAAAGGGAAGCTAGGGGGGAAAAGAATGACGCTAACTAAGGAAAATACAGTATTTTGGATGAGCTTGCTGCTGCAGTCTCTTGGTCTGAGAATCCTGTCAGCAGGAAAGTGACAAATCCTGCCATCTTTGAGAAGGTTTTAAACTGCAGTGGTCAAAGGGCTGTGATGTGTAACACAGATGCACAATGGTTAACTGACCAGACGCTGGGGAAGAAGGTATCGACTTCTGCATGAGTACTTGTATTTTTTTCTGTTAATCTTTTCTGCTTTCAGTCAATCCTGCTTCTCTATCATTTTCATGTCTTTAAATTGCTAGTTAAAATTGCTTTTCTTTTTTCAGCACAGTGAAGGCATAGTGGATTGAAATGGGGAAGATTTACTGCCGGAAATTATAAAGCAAAAGAAGCAGTCATTTTCTCTTGGTTTGAAAGTGAGTATTTTAACAGTATAAAAGCATTCACAGGTTTTGGTGTCATCTGTTTTCTTTTACCCTCTTTTTTTACAGGACCAATTGTTTAGGTAATGCTACAGTGCCAAATTTCTATTTGGTATGTATAGTCAGAGTTCTACTATATAGGATATTCTGTGCTAAGAGCCACCAGTATGTTTGTACTGGAAAAAAGAATTTATATCAGAATTCACAGCAGTTTAACATTTCAAGTTTGGTATTTATGAGCATAGCATTTCAGCCACAATCATTTTGCCCTATTCTGAAAAAACAGAAAAAGTACTTGTCTTGCCTTCATGGCATAAATAGAAAGATGATTTTATTTCTCAGTGCTGGTGTATGTACCAGTACACTTGGTCAGAAGATCAGTAAGAGGAAGGTATCTGTTTCTCCTTTGTCCCTTCAATTGTGTGGCCCTAAATAGTCATTTATCTTCATGAAAACGGCTCACTTGACTTTTTTTATAAACCTTGAGTACTCTTTGAATGAAGCAAAGAGCCACTTCAAACCTAACAACAGACATTCTGCCTGGACTACTTTCTAGTCTAAGCAATACTGATAATGTCTATACAGAAATGCTCAGTTTCTCAAGAGTTTTCAGTAAAGTAAAATTATTTTAAATGCATAATATTTGAATACTTAATATTATAGGACAGCAAATAGTGCATCCTTCTCTCGGTTTGGCACATTGTCTTTGCATCTTCCTAGCTGGCACTGGGTGCTGCATGTAAGGTAAGCAGAGGTGTACACAATTGTATAGCTTCCTTAGGTTCTCTTTCTCCCTCCTAGTGACCTGTTTTATACTTGTACCCTTATACATTGTTCCAGACAAATTACATTTTTAAAATAGTTTAGGACAGTTCAAGGCATGGACAAATTTTTGAACAAATCAAGGCATGATGTGGAATTTTTTTCATGGAGCAGTTGACATCTACAGTCTTATAAATATTAGAAAATATATGCATAATGATACAAATCAATCCAAAGGGAACATATTCAGTCATTATTGTGGAGTGCTGGAAAGATGGTTCATCATCTGTGTGACCAGCAGGTCAAAGGAGGTGATCCTGCTCCTCTGATCTGCATTCATGAGACCCCACTTGGAGTATTGTGTGCAGTTCTGGTGTCCTCAACATAAAAAGGACATGGAACTGCTGGAACAAGTCCAGAGGAGGGCCACGAGGATGATCAGGGGACTGGAGCACCTCCTGTATGAAGATAGGCTGAGAAATTTCTGACTGTTCAGCCTGGAGAAGAGAAGGCTGCGTGGGCACCTAATAGCTGCCTTCCAGTACCTGAAGGGGGCCTACAGAGATGCTGGTGAGGGACTCTTCGTCAGGGACTGTAGTGACAGGACAAGGGGTAATGGGTCAAAACTTAAACAGGGGAAGTTTAGGTTAGATATAAGGAGGTTCTTTACTGTGAGGGTGGTGAGGCACTGGAATGGGTTGCCCAGGGAGGTTGTGAGTGCTCCATCCCTGGCGGTGGTCAAGGCCAGGTTGGATGAAGCCTTGTGTGGGATGGTTTAGTGTGAGGTGTCCCTGTCCATGGCAGGGGAGTTGGAACTAGATGATCTTGAGGTCCTTTCCAACCCTAACTATTCTATGATTCTACGATTTCTTGTGCAATCATCTTTCTTTCCTCTTCATACCTAGCCCATGATTACTCTTTATATTTTGTCTAGATTGTAAAATTTTCATGGCAAAGATGATTTGTTTGTATTGCAGGAAGACCAATGGCTACCAAACATTGACTCTAGTCAAAACTTCCTGTGTTTAAAAAATTTAAGTAATAGTAATACTGATAAAAGCAAACATCATAATAATTGATAAAATTTATCTTTACAGTCATGTGCCATTAATGTGAAAAATGTCTATATTCATTTCAGGTATCAGAACTGTTGTCATCCTTCACAAATACTAAAATCGAATAGCAAAAGTATCCATCATTGTAAGAGCAAGGACATATCTCTCTCTTCTGTACTACACAGTCAGCAGTAAGATCTAACAGTTCAGATGCTGCAGCATGTAACAAACACTGCTTTCTTTCTAATGAGACTATTAGTAGCAGTTGTTCACAAGGAGATGTTGGAAACACTGACTCACCAAGAACAGGAACAAGAACCCTGGACAGTTTTATATTGAAAGATGTCAAACAGCTGTCTAAATCAAAGTCAAAAATATCTGTTGGTGAAGGGCACAAAAAAGCTGATATTTGTGACCTGCTACAAAAACTTGTACTCCCTTATGTGGTTTTGATAAAATACTGCCTTCCTATGCCAATTTCTTTGATCCAAGACAAATTTTACTATGCAAGACACAACATTTCAGGAAAGAGGAGAGGTTCCAGCCAGCTTTTGAGTGTTCCTCCATCTCTACATTCACATTTCTGATGGTGAGCTGTCTGCATTGATAATTATTTATGAATGTCTGAGTAGCATAAATGGGACAAGACAGGAACAACAGAAAAAAAAATTAAGCCCAAATTTCAGGAGACAGCTCCTGAATAAAAGAACTCAGGTATTATATTCTGAAATGAGTATCTTGTCTTGGGTGAGGTGGTTCAGTGTGAGGTGTCCCTGCCCATGGCAGGGGGGATGGAACTAGATGGTCTTAAGGTCCTTTCCAACCCTAACTGTTCTATGATTCTGTGCCTCTATGAAATAATTTCCAAATAATAGAAGCACGAATATGTGGGACATGGAGAAAGATCATACAGTCATAGAGTACCTCAGGGATTATCTGGTCCAACCTTTCTTGACAAAGCATGATGTAGACTAGCACACTGCACCCTGTCCAGCCAAATCTTAAGAGCGTCCAACACAGGGGAGTCCACCACTTGTGACTGTTCTCACTGTGAAATATTTTCCTCTTGTGTCCAGTCAGAATCTTCCCAGGAACAACTTGTGCCTGTTACCCTTTGTCTTTTACACATGGCTGCTTATAAAAAGAGTGTCTTCATCTTCTTAGTAGCCACCCTTTAAATACTGGAACATGGTGATAAAGTCTCCCCTAAGCCTTCTTTTCTCAGGGCTGAACAAACCCAGCTCTCTCAGCCTTTCCTCACACAGCAGGCTCCCCAGCCCCCTGGTAATCTTCGTAGCCCTTCTCTGGATCTGTCCGCATCAGTTTTGTATAGCAGGGTCCAAAACTGAACACAGTATTGCAGGTGCGGCTTAACAAAAGCCAAGTATAGTGGAATAATGACTTCCTTATCTCTGCTGGCAATATCCTGGTCGATGTAAACCAGCATCTTGTTGGCTTTCATTGCTGCAGCTGTACACTGTCCACTCATACTGAGCTTGTTGTACAACAGGACCCCATGTCTCTTTACAGAGCTGTTCCACAGCTGGGTAGATCCCAGCCTGTGCTGCAGTCTTGGACTGTGTTTAGCCAGGTGCAAGACCTTCCACTTTTCATAGCTGACCTTCATACGGTTCTTGTTTGCTCACTCTTCGAGCCTATCCACGTCCTCCTGTAGACCAGCTGCCCCTTCTAAAGTGTCCTTTTTCTTGCTCATTTTGGTATCATCAGCAAAGTTAACCAGGGTACGCTTGATCCCATCTTCCAGATCACTTATGAAGGTATTAAACAGCACTGGGCCCAATATCAAATTTTGCCAAAGCAAAAATAAGTCAACATTTTGCTACATGTTTTTATACCAAATGCTTATTTTTTGACAAAAGCCTATAAGAAATATAAAAGAATTATAGAAAATCATAGGAGGCATTTAGGAACTCTCAAATCCTTGTGCACAGAGGTAGTTAACTCATGCAAGCTTGTTAGATGCTGCTGACATTTAATTCATTAGGAAACTTTGCTTGGATTTTGGTGGGAGTTGGATTCCTATAAACTGTTATCTCCTTATTTGAGCAAAGCACTCGATTCACAAATGAATGATGCTTTGGTTTTTAACCCTACATGTGCTCCGAAGCGTATTAACAGCCTTTTTTACAGACTCACTTCAGCTAATGGCTTGCATATATTAAGTATTCTTTGCGGAGACCCTAGCACACCAGAGCATCTTTGATCCCACCTGAAAAACAGACGGGAGAATCTGTGCCAAAGCAACACTTTCTGTATTTCTCCTCTCCTCCCCATCTTCATGACTTCAAAGTACTTTATGGCGTCTTATCAATTTTTCATATTTTACTCTGTATGTGTGTTTGTGTGTGTGTGCACACCCACATCTAAGCAAAACACCATTTAATGGCTCTGAATGGCCTTCCTGCGTAACCGGGGAAAAAATAAACCAATCTTTATAGCTTCTGGATTCTTACATATAACATAAGTCTCCAAGGAACAACTTGGGGAGGCTGTATCTTTTCCACCATTACAATATTTCTGGGTAAGCAAGTCTGCATCTGAAGACTGCCATAGCATTCACTTCCTTATGTCCTTCAAGAAGCGGACAGCTGTGTAGGCAGCTAGTTTCAAGTGGTTCTCATACCATCTCTGCCAAGAGGTTCCTCAGACCAACAGTGACAAAACCCATGCCTAGATGACCAAGCAGGAGGCTTTAACACGGCAATGGAATAAAACAAGCTGAAATGAGATTTTTTTTTTTACTTCAAATAGCATATGCAACACAGGCAGCATTGGTACAAACCTGTCTTCTCTGGTCTGCCAGCAGCCCACATGTGTGAGAGCGCACAGCTGTTAACATTGACATCTAGTAACTTCTTGGCATAGTGACTGAGACTGGGAGTATGAGTGCCAAACAGTGATGATGACGTGAATTATTTTTCCCCTTTGTATTCAGTAAAGATCTCTCTACGCCTTTCTGTGGAGCAGTACAAGGCCTGTTTTTTTGTTTATTGGTTGATTAAATAACAGCAACAACCAACATACGTGTTTATCGGTGTGAATACTTCACTGCAAGAGTTGGGTCCTGAACATCGGTTAAAATTATAGCACGCAGAGGTCTTGTAAGAAGGTTCTCCCTTGTTAGAGTGTACTCTGCTTACGTTAGAGAAGTTGCACTACATATGTGTTAAAATAACACATACTTTTTTGCCAGTGTCAGAAATACCATATGTGACCTTCCACAGTCTGAGGAGACTGCAATGGGAATTGTATAAAGCCACTGTGAAAAGGAAAGAGATGTTCCAAAATTTTTTGAGAGAAACACATTACAGACATTTCAAGACACTAGAGGGAACAATTCAGAAAGCAGTCTATGTTCTCCCTTTCATTTTCAAGGATTCGACAATTTTCCCTTTATCCTGCATATCCTTTTCTGCATCACAAGTTTAAGTGGGAGCCACTGTGTTTCAGCAGGTAAAGCGAAGTGTACGTGCTGTAGGTCATTAAAGAGTTATCGTTGTTTTTAATTATTTTTCAGACTGTAGTAGTAGCTTGAAATGGAGCCTAGAGCATGACCTCCTCGTGCTGTACAAACACAGCAGAACAAAATTACTTTTTCTCACAAATGCTTTACTGTTCCTCAGATGCAGAGCAGCTGGAGGGAAACTAAGTGTTCAGACAGACAAAGTGCATGTATTTCTTTGTCTCTGCAGGAGTGCAGTGAGCTGCTGTTTGTATAATAAGTAGTATGTCTTTTTCTGTTCTTTGTAATTCCCAGTCTAATTGGTTCAATTAACTGCTGCAGACATGGGTCAGATGGGATCCTGAGAATAGGCATGTTAGAGATTAATCAGACCATTTATCTAAGCAGGTTGTGCCCTGCCCGCACTAAAAAACTGAAGGCTGTCCTTCTTTCATCATTTTATTTCTCATTCTCCTTATTTTTGCACATCCGTTTTCTCCATTGTCTTCTACCCTCTTTCCAAACAATGCCTTGGGTTTTCTTTTAATTGCCTTTTCTCTCAGTGTCTACTCTTGTCGGTTACAAAGTAGTCTTTGCTTCCAAATGCCATGGGAAAATCCGTTCTTCCAGTCTGCTTTGCTCTGGGGACAGATCTCCCAGTTGTATTCCTCCCTGCTCTTCCATTCTCCTTTGACCCACCAGACTCCCCTATTTTATGACAGGTTTCCCTCAGTCCTGATTACAAAGCAGACGTCTCTGCCAGACCCACAACCCTGACTCCAAGTGATAGCAGTATCTTTTGCTTGCCTGGTTGTCACTGCTAATCAGGTAGTTCAGTGGTGATGCCCCGCCAAAAAGACTCCCTTCTTCCCAGGTGCCTAGAACAGCCACAACCATTCTCTTCAAGCTACTCAGAGGTTTCCACTGCTGGTAGCTGCCTGGTAACCGTGCTTTTCTTCTGTCTTCAGCATGCAAATATGTTATTCTCTGGAGGCACATGTGACTCTTGAACACAGCAGATGGAAACAGCCATTTCACCAAGCATGGGTGCAGTCCTGCTGCACCAGATGGTGTTTATGAAGATACTTGAGGAAAGTGCCGAAGCTGCCTTAGCTACCCATCACTAGTCATTCTCCCAGAAATCACATTGGGTGAGAACTATGTAAGAATTTCAGATTTACTCGAAAGCTGTAAAGTATTTTTTCAGATGCATAAAGAGTGTGGGAAAGAGCCGAGTGGAAAGCTCAGCCAGGTTCTACTCTGCTCAGCTTTAATTGCGTCCCCCCACAAAGGCCGAAAGCTAGGTAGTGAAGTACTACTTTGTGGATTGGTTTTTGGTTTGGTTTGGGTTTTTTGGGGGGGTTGGTTTTTTTTTTTCTTTTCCAAATTATCTGTGTGAAACACATCAATGTTAATGAAAACTTGCAGGCTTCAGTGAAGTTTGGATTAGGACCATAAGGCATGAAATGGGTTTCTTCTGACATAAGAAAGATTAAGTATTCACTGAGTATCCTGGCCATTTTCTGATAATGGCTGTCCCTGCTTTAGAATTTCAGTTTGAAAGGACAAGTAGCTTTATTCCCCAGCCATATACTGCTGGGAGGAACCTCTGCCTCTGAAAAACACTGCCTCCTCCAGCTGGAGGAGAATAATATAAATTCGCTGTAAAAATATTATTCCTTAAAAAAAAGGAGGTGTTTCAGTGCTGCACAAAGGCAAGACTGTGCCTTAACTCCTGGAGACTCCTGCATCACAGCATGATGGTTGTGTAACACTGGAGAGTGTCATTCCTTTGCAAAGCGACCTACAGAATGATAAAGCAGACTCTACACCTCTAATTCCTTCTTCTGTGTAAAAACACACTCAAAATGTGAATCTCACCTCTGTGTAGACAAATTCATATTGCTGGAGTAGAATATGTAACATAAATTAAAACTTGGGTAATTCTTAGAACAAGTGCCTACAACATAAAACGAGTGCTTGTGTTTCAGTTGTAGCACTATCGTAACCACCCGCTGTCTGTAATTTGCAGGAAAGACAGATTTCCAGGAGGTTAGCTTAGGCTGTCTTTACTTATGATGTTTAAAATTCACAGAGAAGTTAAACCAAGTAAAATTGCTTAAGAGCCCTTTGGTCTGTGCAGGGAAAGCAAGTGGGAGGTGGAAGGCACTCTAATCTGTGCATTTGTATCAAAGGTTTTATTGATGTAGTAGTTTTTACAGTGAGGAATTTAATGCAAATTATTCTAACATCACTGCTGAAACTGAGTAACCAAAAGCTATGTAGGAGAAATAGTCTATTCTTCTAAGCTTTCAGTGTCTGCTGAGCCTTTTAGGGAGTAATTGGAGCTATTACCCCTCATCTGTAGTTATCTTTATTAAAAGATGTGAAAGGCTAACTTTCGATGATGGTTGTGACGTTGGATGTTTAGTTTGAAGTGTTTTATTCCATGCAGGGTGTTGGAGCTGGCTAACCACTCTCTGCCTGCACGCTGCAGGGGAAGCCTTGCTGTCTAATGTGGGTCTTTGAATTCTGCTATGCAGCAAGATTAGAAGTTACATCTTTAAAGCTGATCTTAAACCTCTCCCCTGTCCTCCCTCTTTTCCCCTAAGTTGCTCAAGTCACGTTTTCTTTAGCTCTCTGGCTTACAAACCTGGTGTGGGCTCCCATGCGACAAATGGAATACATAAAAGGGTATTTTTTGTCATTTTAAGGCTGCCTTTGCCTCTGATCTAACAATGCTGCAACACCAGTTTTGTTTGCTCTGTGATCAGTACTGTAACAGCTTGCATACTTAGGAATGGCAGCTTCACAGTGGGTTGTTTTTTCTCACATCTGCAGCACAGCTTCACCATACAATTATACTTTAGAGGGAACAGAAGTCCAGGCTGTTTTGTGAATAATATGTAAAACACTAAGAACCAGGGACATTCCTTACATTGGAAAGAAGTGTTCCATCTTCATCAGAATTTCATAATCCTCACAGAAATTTTTCTTTATCATTAAGTGTCAAGAGTAACATCCAGTGGTGGCACGATGCAGCAGAAGGTTCCCTCTGTTATGCAGTGGAATAACTATTTGCTTTGTACAGGTCTGCTGTAGTATTAATCAAGCTAGAATATGCAACAATTTCTTCTAACAGGTAACAAGTTTCTGTTGCTTTTACTTTGTGTGATTGTTTGGGGTATTTTTACTAATGCTTGACAGTGACAGTGTTCTCCTGATTTCATGCACCTACTTAGCAGTCTCAGTGGGGATTTCTCTGGCTGTCCCCAGGCACTCAGAAACAGACATTTGGTGAGTCAAGCTGTGAGTATGAACAAGGCAGTTTGAAAGAAAGTCTCAAAAACCTTTTCAAAGGTAATATGCTTTTCTCGTTGGGTTGGGTTTTGTTTTGTTTTGTTCTGTTCAGTTTTGTTTTGTTTTCCCAGTGTACAAGTAAATATTCCTGTCTTCTAAGTTTCAGCTTGGTAATATACTTGTTTTGTACGTTGTTTTAGTTTAACTTTTCTGTTGTGTTGTACGCACATACACACGCTGGACAATTACTGAACTCACCAGCTAAAAAGCATTAGAGCCACTCTTAGGAACACACACATGAATGGAAACTTAAACACAGAGTCTGCTCTCCCAAGGTCACACAAAGTATCACAGCTGGAAATAATATTGAAGAGCTATTCTCTTTAGCGTCTTTCATTATGCCTTGCAAATCATGCACTGCCCCAAAGCAAATGTAAATTATGTTTCTCTTGATTGCAGATGTCCCTGTGCATTGCCAGAGTAGCATGAAAACGTAAAGGATTCACAGAATTTATAAATGACAGTTATACATTTTTTGTAGCGCAGGTGCAAGACCCTCTCTGTGGTTTCTTGAGGAACTGCAAACAATAGAGTAAGAGGCTGCAGGTTTTTGGAAAATTAAAAAAATGAAAATAAAAAAAAATGCTAGGGCCTGAAGCATGGCAAAAGTCGGAAATGTGGCACAAATCACAGCAGACACACTGGGATTCACAACAGGGCAGCTGCTCTTCCCCCAGTTGTTTCGTGGCATTGCCTTCTGTTTAGGAAAGGAAGATAATTAAACTTGAATGGAGACACCTCAAGTCAGCCTGAATCCTCTTTCCCACCTGGAATGGCAATCGCTCAGAAAGCAGCCATAGGAAAGTATCACAGGTCTAGCTAGGAAATCACTGGTTTCTGTAATGTTTGCGGATGTTAGGATTTTTATTTATTTATTTATTTATTTTTCCTGCTACAGTTGTTTTGTTATAAGGGAAGAAATTGAGAAGTTACTTCCTTCTGGAATGGGAGAGTAATAATGGTGGCAGGGTGAGTGACACACAGGTCATGCCCAAAGGTAGGTACAGACACTTGAAGCACTGCTGAGCAGCCATTGCAAAAATAGTAGGATGTGTTTGTATTTTGCATTGCAAAATGCCCTGGAGCATTCTGGAGCAGGCACAACTCTGTTGGCAGCAGCAGCTTGGGAAATGGTTCTCAAGTCTGTAATTGCTTGTACTTGCAGCTGATCCCAGGCTCTTAAAAATCACGTCCATACAGTGAGGGAAGAGAAATGATCAATACAATTAGTCCCTGCTTACCGCTCCTCAGGCACCAAGAGAGACAGTCTGGGGTGAGCTGTGCTCCAGTGGGCTGTCACATTCTTGCTTTGAGTGTATTATTTCAAGTGCATTATTTTTAGACCTTCAAAGCTGTAAAGGCCCATAGATACTGGACAAGAGCCAGCTTTGACTGCACTTATAAAAGTGGTGTCCACAAAGAGCTATTCAGGGTAGTGCACTAGATGACATGCAGATCTAATGAGGTCCTGGACTATTTTGGGCCAGCTGTGCTTTTCTGTCCTGTGGGGCAAGATAGCTCATGAAAGGTGCTTATGTGCAGTTTATTGTTGGAACTAAGGTTGTGCAAAGGAGTGCTTAACTGACCTCAGGAGTTCGCCTTAGCATGCCACAAGCCAGCAAAAGGTAGCAGACCCCCAGCTGTTGTACAGCTTCCTTTTCCAAGGTAACAGCAGCAGGATCACATCTCTGTGCCATGCATAATACGCTCATCACTGCTGCTCCCAGATAGGGAGCAGTTTGTATAGGCTGTTTCCCATACAAACTCAATGATAGGATTAGCACTGCCAGCATTATTATGCTTTCCACCACTGCTTCTGTCTGTATCAGTAGTCCCCACGAAATATTTCAGTATTTTAGGGGAAAGATGGAACATAATACTAAGCAATACCTCTTCTCTGTAGCCACTGGTGAAGAGGACAGGTGCAGATATACAGAGTTCTGTACTTACTTTTCTATGTGGACTTTAATGTTTGCCTAGAACAGTCTAGATGCCAGGGTCTCACTATAGCTTTGGTGAGCAGATATTATCATGGAGTAGAGGATGAGTATCTTGAAAAAGGTTCTTCCATTGTACAATGTCATTTTTACAACCTTCATGCAGAAACTATCAGGGAAAAGAGTTTAGTAAGCGCCAGAGACTTCCTGACTTTAGACTGAGAATCAAATTTGACAGTGTGACAACCATTTGACTGAAGACTACTGTCAGCCATATTGCTGATTTTTGTGAACATCCTAATTTGGTCTCATCTGTTTGTCAGAAGGAACATAAAGGATGTGTTCTGCCAACAGGAACAAAACGACTGTGGAAGATGTGTCTCATTGGTGTTCTTTGATATAGTTTGAGTTGTTGTTCACAATTCATGCAGTATTTTTACAGATTAGCCTGTCCAGCTCACATTTATAAACACATTCACAACTGTTCATGGATGGCTTCAAAAAATCCAGTATAACTGAGAAAATTCAACAGATACCCACACTATGGTGTTGCTACCATCTCGTGGCTCTCTCCATACACTGCATTTTTATTTGCGAATTATGTCTGCCTCTTCAAATTAATGATTTTTCTTTAATGAGCCTGTAATGTAGTATCAATTCTTGCAGGTTTGCAGAAGCAACAAACTGTCAGGGGCTGTGTCTAACCTGAACCTTTAGACTTTGCTATGGTACCTGCATTTTTACAGTGCAAAAGCTGGAAATGCTCTTTATGTGACATATTCCAAAGGTGATGCGTTCTTATTCCTGCTGCTGTGTTGTGGGTGCAGAAACACCATTTGCTCAACTTCAGTGGCATCCCGCACATACCATCTTTGAACTGCTGATAGCAAAAGAAGATTTGACTCATGTAGCTGTGAGCTAAGGTTGGCAGCAGTCTCAGCTCAAGCGTGGACAATTAGCTAGCAGTCCTAGTGGAAGTGCTTTGCTTTGCCTCAGTGCCAAAGCACTGGTAAGGCTGTCCCTCTCTATTAGCTCACTTGTCGTGACTCATGAGATGGCAAATCTGGTTTACACAGAGATACCTGTCCCAGAAAACACAGCATGGCCTTCCATAAACAAATACTGCTTTATGAACTTTGTGCTTTGAACATCTGTAAATTCAACAGAAAACACTTTTTCTTGTGTCTTGCTAGTAGTGCACTTGTAGATGGCCTGCCTTGCTGGATAATCCTCAGTTTCCCACCTGCATTTCCAATGTACTTCTAGTAGTACCCACACGAGCTTTGTCCTTGTTTCTTTTTTTTGCACTGTACCTGCTGATATACATGTATTGTGTTCAAGGTAAAAACAATTCATGTAGAGAGGAAAAAATCAGTCTGTGCTTTATAGGCACCAGCCGCCAGCACCAAGATGCACCATCAGAATTCGGTCTTGTGTCTGATAGATAATTACACAGATATTACCTTATTCCACTACTTACTGTGATCCCTGTCACAGTACACAGAAGGAACTGATAAAATGGTCCCTGAATGTTCTAGCTTCCTAAAAGCTGAAGTAAGGCAAGTTAGCTAAAACTGTACTTAGTTATCATATTAGTTACCACTGCCCTTCCCTGCAGAATTGCAGCTTTGTGTCACTGACAGTTTTTCTAGAAAATACGAACTAAGATCATTGTTTCCTGGTGGACACTGAAGATCTGGAGAGAGCTTTTGTAATCTTCACCGTGTTTTGTGTATCAGTATCGGACTAGCCATGTGCTGACCCTAATAGGTTGTGCCTCTCAGTGCCCTCATTAGGTGGAAAAAATCATTATTGTTCTGATTTGTTGAGGAAGAGAGAAGATTGACTTTGACTTCAACTGTGCACAGGTCAGGCTAGAACCTGCACTTTCTGATTTTCAGTAAAATAGACCTAATTTTTGCAAGTGGCAGCCCATGTTCTAGGAAAACCAGGTTCAGCCTGTGACCTGTGTGTGACTTTATACCTATGCACAAGGTTGCAGCAAATGCTTGCAAATCTGGCATCCTTTATTGCATATGCAATTGGTATCATAGGAATCTGTCCATCGCTTTAACATCTATGGGAAAGAATGTGTTGCATTCCTCTTACTGGTTTACACATATTGAACCAAAAAAGGCTGAAAACAAGGGATTTAGTCTTTTGTATATTGTTTTGGAAGAGAAAAGAATGAATTAATTCTGGCTACATGGGCATCCATGGTGAACCATCGAGAGTAAATACAGCCATTGCTTGAAGATACCACTTTTCCTGAGAAAATGGCAGCAACCAGTCCTGAAGAGTAACACAAATCAATGAACCTTCTGCAGTCACCTTCATATCCTGTGAATGAAAAATCGATTTCCCAGAGCAGGACTAGGGAGCTGTCAACATATCAAAGACACAGAAGTACGGTGAATGGAGACAAGTCACACAGTGAAGCTGAGAGTGAATCTGGTAAGGATCCTGGGCAGAGATAGCCAGCTCTTCAACGCCTCTTTGGCTAAGGTGACATTTTACTACCTTTGCAGACGATAGGTAGATGTTGATATTTTCCTAGCAAGACCAGTGTCCCTAACTGTGATTCTTACAGTTAGCACGGGTTTCCCATCAAGCTGTATGTTCTCACATCAGAGCATATTGGGCATTTTCTCTAAATGAGGCTGTGCAGTAAAGCAAGAGATGATATTCTGAGACAATGACTGCAGAGCTGAAGAAGCCAGAATGATGCTACCATGTAGGGAAGCTATGGCAGGACAAGCATCCAGGGTTACTCAGAGCATACAAAAGCTAGGAAAAGCAAAGAAAACCACTTATCATTGAGCTGTGATAACATGACTGTGCTTTGATAATGCAAGCTGCAGATTTCAGCTGAGACCCACTGTGCAGACAAATGAACTCTTCCCTGTTTCCTATCTGTTTTTTGTTTGCGAATGACTTATTTTGATTTAACATGACAACGTGATTACCTAAATAAAAGGTTTCTATCTCTGCAAATGCACAGATGAGTTGGAATCCTCTCAGAAGGATTTCTTTTAAAATGGAAGTAGAAAATACCACCTAATACTAATTCCTATATAAGCACCTTATTACTCCCATTTCCAAATAGCAGCTGCATTCCAGCTCAGTACAAAGCACTGTGCATAAATTCAGTTAAAGAGTTAAGAGAATTAAAACATGAATAATATTAGGCGTGCTGCTTGACCTAAGTAATAAATAGTAATGCCAATTTTTGCAGCATATGTACTAGAAAATTCTCACTTCATAAGTGAATTTCGAAGCTTATGTAGATTCATTGGTTTGTGAAAGGATTAGGTTTTATTCAGGGTTTCAGCCTGCACCCATTTTAATTTAAGGCTCATAGGATATATATTTTGTATGCCAAATGACATCATTAAGTTACACACCTGTTAAAATGCAGGCCACAGAATGGAGACTGGATAGCCCATAAGCTTGTTTGGTAAAATATCAGATCCTGAATGTGCTTTTAATTCAGTATGCACTTACAAAAATACATATGCACATGTATTGTGCAGAAGAAAAGATACAGTTCATACTACTTTCTGTCTGCTATTGAGAAATGTGTTTCAAATACAGTCTTTCATATCCTGTAATATACTTCTCACCTCCGAAGCACAAAATGTGGGTGTAAGAAGCTCTCCCTTGAAAGCAGGAGATGAGGTAGGGGAGATAATGCATCTCCCAGCAGCTACCTTCAGCATCTCAGCCCTTTCCAGTTTTGGTGTATAGCCCTGACTTAATGAAATTTAGAACATAAAATGAGACCCTGTTGTGCTTTCATGTTAATTCATTTTAATAATTCTATAAATCTTTTGGATGCTTAGACTACAAAACTTCATTGCTTCTGGTTAGATCACACCTTCAAAGGTAGGATCCTCAAATTCTACAGTGTATGACATTGCACGGATTGTCAAGAGTAGAGAGAGATGTCTGGCAAGTTAGGTTTGTGGTATATGGAAAAAAAGAGAATGTGTCAAACCTTTAACTTCATTGGATGTTTTGGGGAGTTAGACCTCCATTGCTTAGGATCTTTGGGAGTAATAGGATACTAAAGCAGTTGACCTTACTCCTACCAAGACATGGCTAATGCCTTTCTTGACTAGTTTGAATATTTGTAGAGCTCATATTTAACAATCTTTGGGAATATACGTGTTCAGATAGGAATGCTTTAGTGTACATGGGAAAATTTGGTTACAGCAGTTATGCATTACCTGTGCATTTGTATGTATGTGCAAATAACCATAGAGAAGGTCAGGAAAAAAAAACCTGACAAATTTGTGGGTGAAATCTTCAGGATCAAGATCATTAAACTGCTGGTTTTGCAAAGGGTAGCGAGACATTTATTTATCTCTTCTGACTGTAATTCACTTTCTCACAAGAAAAAAAGGCAGAAAAGTTTGGAATTTGAAATAAAGGCTATATCCACATCTCTCACATGCGTTTAAACAGAGCAGATCAAAGAATAGATCAGCTGCTTGCATGAACAACTGATCTTACAATTATAGTTACAATCCATTTTACAGGCACTCGGGAATTCAAGCAACATACAAGATTTCATGGAATCAAGAAAAAGAAAGCACTTTCTGTCTTAAAGATGTACTCTACACCCAAGCAGCTGAGATAATACATCTTAATTAACTAATAAACTTTCAGAAGGACCTGAACTAATCAAGCAGGCCTTATTTAGCAGGGCCTGACCTATCTCTTCTTAATAGTCACAACATGGCACTTAAAAATGCTCTAGCTCTTTCCCCAGATGTTAGAAAGGTAAGTAATTAGCATCCTTGTACTTCAGTTAATGAGAAAAGCACAATTCAGAATCAGAAAATACTTTTTAGAATAGAAAAGAGAAAGAGGTACTGGGGAGGGGGGGAATGTTTAGCATTAGCTTTGTTCATTCCTGTCTTTCTGCTCTGCTCTTGTGAGACCCCACTTGAAGTACTGTGTGCAGTTCTGGTGTCCTTAACGTAAGAAGGACATGGAACTGTTGGAACAAGTCCAGAGGAGGGCCACGAGGATGATCAGGGGACTGGAGCACCTCCCGTATGAAGACAGGCTGAGAAAGTTGGGGCTGTTCAGCCTGGAGAAGAGAAGGCTGCGTGGAGACCTCATAGCAACCTTCCAGTATCTGAAGGGGGCCTATAGGGATGCTGGGGAGGGACTCTTCGTTAGGGACTGTAGTGACAGGACAAGGGGTAATGGGTCAAAACTTAAATGGGAAGTTTAAATTGGATATAAGGAAGAAGTTCTTTCCTGTAAGGGTGGTGAGGCACTGGAATGGGTTGCCCAAGGATATTGTGAAAGCTCCATCCCCGGTGGTGTTCAAGGCCAGGCTGGAGAGAGCGTTGAGTGACATGGCTTATTGTGAGGTATCCCTGTCAATGGCAGGTGGGTTGGAGCTAGATGATTTTAAGGTCCTTTCCAACCTTAACTATCCTATGATTCTATGATTCTTGGAGGTATCAGAAACACCACATAAAGCACAGACACATAACACTGGGCTCAGAACACCTAAAAACTGTAGATCATATATGTCAAACAATTGCATGTCACATCACCCCTTGGAAACACAGTGCTCCCACGCTTCAGAACACTCTTCAAACAGATTAACTCTCCTGGTTTATTTGTCCAGGAGTTCAAGAAAAACCAGAGGTACTATATCCATAGCATCGACTGCAAAGTACTTTGTAGTTTGGCTATTTTCTCTTTAGGGATGTTTTAATATCTATCAAAACCTACCACAGCTTCTGTGCAAAGTCCTAGAAACATGACAAAACTTGTATAATAAAGGCATGCTGAATAGTGTTACCTTTCATGGAGTAACACTCGATTTAAAAAAAATATGCACCACCACCAGTTTTAATAATTCTGACACAGATAAAGCTGCATTTGTTCCTTTACTATGGATTAATTTGCTGACTTACAATTTTGGCACATGAATGCACCCTGATTTCGGTACTATGCTAATATATGTATATGTCAGTAATCACACATCTACTGCTGCGTTTTCAGTTAATCTAATGATAAATAGCCAGTATTATACAGGTTTGGGTGCTTTTAACCCTTCCTTCTCAAAACACATTTAATTTTCTTACTTCAGTTTAAACAGTAGTTTTGATTTTCAAAACTACCTCTGGAACAGTTTCCAGTTACTCAGGCAATCAGCCTCCAGCAGCCTTCTGCAAATTGCTTTACTTCCAGACTGTGCTATTCAGGCACAGTATTTTGGCAGTGGCAAGTCCTAGGATGAAGTGCTTTCAAGTACAAATCTGTCTTCCTTCTTAAGGCCAGCTCTGTCCTGGGTTGAGGGTCACCCTGTCCTGTGAAACCCATGTAAGGAATCTCTTATCAAGTGTATTGATTCTAGCACTGGTCTTGCTGACCCTCAACTTTTCAGCTGTGTAACTTACAGAGATGTGATTCCTATTGGCTTCAAAGCAGTGTTAGAATGTAGCTCTGAAAGACCATTGTAGGATTGTGAATATACAGCAAACAGGAAACCATGCTGAGTGGTCTGGCTACTATATGCCATCCATAAACCAAAATGAGAGGTTTTCTTTCAAGACTTCTTTGTTTTACCACATTTACATTTAAAGACAAAACTTGCATTTTTGTTAGTTCTCTGTTAAAGTATATGGTGATAAATTTTTGAACTGAAGAGACACTTTCATTAATTTGCACATTCTACTAATTTTTGTGCAAGATAACATAGTTGTAGTTTGAAGTATTAATTAGTAGGGAAATAAATGGTGGCTGTGAAGATTAAATAGAGCAGTTGGGGGTTTTATGCAAGAACCACTGCAGCATCTGAGCTTTTCTCAGCTGATACTTTCTGAAACACTGTTATGTGATGACTGCTGATAAACATTTTGAACTGGTTCTGTCACCCTGAATGTATTTAAACATTCTTCTAATTGCTCTTGGAGAACTGCAAAGTGATGGATTTTTTTGACTCAGTTAAGTGAATTCCTTCTCATTGGATCCATACTGCAGACACTCTCCCTATTTAGAGTTAGGCTTTACAGTCAATAAGGTTTTGAGACTTGTTGGTCCTTTCTGTTTCTAAATGATATCCTTTACAATCCTCTGGACAGAACCAGAAGATTGCCTTACCTCAAGACAACCTCATGCGACAGGGAAAAACATGGGGTTATGTCTCCAGAACTTTTAGATGCCTGTAAGCAAGCAGGCAAAATTATTCAGTCAGTGGTCCCTGATTGCTGAGGTCCCTGACACTGCAGACAGTCCTCATTTTTTTCTGCTTGCAATTATTCCTAATGAGTATTTTTATTGGTGTTTGTTTTTAATGCCTTTTTGTCTTACTATGATGAATGAGCTGTTTTCTGAGTCTCAGTGTGTTTTTATGAATGTCAACAAACAGCTCAGCTCCCTAAGTGTCTGAAACCCTGTTTTCAGTCAAATTGCAATTCTAGACCTTGAATATACTGGGCTACTAAACAAGGATCCACTTTTCCTTAAAAACTTAAAAAGAAGGAAAAAAAAGCTCCCACTTGGGAAATCACACAACTGTCTAACCAGGGGTATGTGACCCAATCTGGCTTTGAACTTGCAATAAAAATGTCTGTTTCTGAGCTAGACAAAGATACTGTACATGTTACTAAAGAAACCAAACCAAACCTGTTCTTTCCCATGAAAAAGCTAAAATTCAGGTCTTACACTGATCAATTTTTGAATGGTCTTCAAGGACTGGAAGAAAGGCTTATTTCATACTCAGCACTATCTTCTGACATGGAAGATCATTTTTGTTAAGTTTGTGCTTTTTGTCGAGCTAGAAATTTCTATTTTTTGTTTGTTCTACCATGACATTATACCATGTCATTAAGAAACCGATCTAGAAGCAGTAACTTCTCCCATAGATTAATACATTCTCCTGCATCTTTCTTAGCCTGCAACTGCTATTGCTCCTTTCCTACCGCCCTTCCTTTTTGGTTTGTTTTCTTTTTTTTTTTCCGGCTTTGGCGTTTTGAACAAAGAAAATACACGCTTCATCCATTTGGCTGTCAAAAGGAAGTACTATAACAACATTCCCGAGCTGTATTTCACTCGCCCCGATTTCGGACGGCCAGCTTTCCCCACGTCACTTTCCAGACCCGCAAACGCCTGTGATGAGGACCGGGAATTCGGACCGCAGCTACAGCGCCGGCCGAGGGCTCTGACCGAGCCACCCGTACGGGAGCACCGCACACGCCGCCGCCGCCCGGCAGCTCCCCGCGCGGCTCTGCCGCTGCCCCGGCCCCGCGGCACAGCGCGGGGGCCCCTGGGCGGCAGGCGCCAGTGGGACAGGGCGCCGCTGGCAGCCGCGGGGCGGCCCCTGGGCTGGGGTGCCTCGGGCAGGGCAGGCGGCGGGCCGGGGCGGGGCTGGGCGAGCGCTGCCCGGGAGCCGCCGCTGCCCGTGCGGCTGGCAGGCTTCCTCTTCGCCCCACACTTCCTGCCAGCGCCGCCCTGCTGTGCCGAGGCGTGCCCTCCCCTGCCCTGCCCTCCCCTCACTGCCCGCGGTGCCTCCGACCGCCGCTGTCTCTCGCAGCGGGCGCCGGGGGCTGCGGGGGGCCACCGCCTTCCTGCTCGAAGCGGCGGCTCGGGAAGTTGAGGTGAGCGGCCGCGGTCCCCGCCGTTGCCTGTTGGGCTGGGGGCTGCTGCGGCCGGGCCTGCCTGGAGTCCCGTTCTCCGCACGGCGGCCTGTGGCGCGGCCGGGGCAGGCGGCCGGCGGGGACGGGCGGCGGGGCGTGAGGGACCCCGGGCCGCGGCCTGCCGGCCGTCCTTTGGCCGGCGCTGCCTGCCGGGCTGGGCTCGGCCGGCTCCTGCAGCGGCGGGTGGCGAGCGGCGGCCCCGGCGCGGGGTGTGCGAGGCGGGAGGCGAGCTGCGGCCAGGGCGGGCTCCGTCCCGCGGGAGCTCGCCGCTCGCCGTAGGTGGATGCCAGGTTCGTCTGTGCTTGGCTTGCGAGAATACCTTGCACTGACGGCACTTTATTGTAGTACTTTGTCTTTCTTTGTTCAGTCAGCCTTCCCTTTTTGGGTCTTTAGCACAGAGAGAAGCGTGTTTAGCTCTAAACAATTCTGGTAGGTAGAAATGGAGGTAGACAGACCTCCACAGTGGAGGTAGAAACAATGATGAAAAGGAAAAAAAAGCAGAAAGGGCCGTAACAAGGGACGGCGTGAGATAATCTCCTCTAGGCTCAACGGTAAAGGTGGGACCAGATGGTCTTTCCGGGTGCCTTGCAGCCAGGGCTGTGACCTGAAACTGTTCACCTCTTCTACCTCTTTCTTCTGAGCCAGCCTTGCTCAAGCGCTCCCTGCTTTTCCTCCCCAGTAGGCAGAGCTGTGGAGTTCTCACTCGCGCTGGGGTGGCTGGTGGCTGTTCACAAGTTCTTGCCCCCAGAGCCCTTCCCAGTTACGCTTGGCAAAGTGTTTCACCCACCTCCTCAGAAATTGTCGTTCAGCTGACGGTTAGACGGTAAACACCGTGTTTGTTTCAGGCACCCTCGAGGTTAACCTCACTTTGCTTGGTTGGATTTCCTTGTCACCTTCCAGATGTAACTGGTCATGTTCGTAATTAACCTGGCCCCTGTGCTGTCTCCCTTAAGATGGCGCCTCGTGCTACATCTTGACCGAGCTTTGCTCGTGAAGAACTATTCGCAATCTTCATTTTTACTTTTTACTTTTCTAGGGGGAGGTTTGTGTATTTTACAGCGAAACCCTACACGTAGTGTTACAGAGGTGGGGGGACAGGAGCATAGTGATTTTCTCACCACATATTTAGATGTCCAACATTTCCTAATGTTGGTGGGTTTTTTAAGATCAAGAGGGTGTCCTATTAATGGTGATCCTAACAAGATAGTTCATGTTCTATGGGAAAAATACTGGCAACAGAATATTTTCCTTAAAATAAATGAAAGCTTTGATGAAATGGTGAGATTGTTTTGGTATACGAGCTTCTTGTGCGATTTTGTTTTCATGCACAGTATTTTGAGGTGGTTATAGCATTGTCAACAAGTACATCTAGACAGCATGTCTGGAAACTTCAGATATTGGTATTTCAGAAGATTTTCTCAAGTTAACTTTGGTTACCTATCTTCCTTCATCAGAATCAATACCTACCTTAAATCTCTAGCATCTCTTTTGCTACACACCTCTTTGGGCTACCTCTTTAATCAGATACAGAGCAGGACATCGTGGGTGTTGGTTATAGCTTCTTGTAATGTAGTCATTTGAAAGATGAGATACTTCCTGAGCCAAAAAATAATTAGTGGACGAGTGGTAACAGTCATCCTCCCCCTGAAAAGATAATGCTTCTTCAGTATCTTCATACTCTTCTGCTCTGTTACTTCTAGTTTAAAATGCATTAGAAAAGGAAGACCTTTTCTGAACTGAGTGTCTAATGATGGTTATTCCTGAGAAGGGTGAGAGTGCAGCTGCTCAATGTGTTGTGCTGTAAGTGCTTCTCCCCTTCCTGTGAAAAGTAACTTGGTAATTTGGGCAAACAGTGACTCAATGACATCCTGTGGCATCTGTGTTAGATTTTTTTTTTCTTTCTGGGGGTGGTTGCTGCTTTGAAGTGAGCCAGTCATTCAAAGTACAGAAGTTTGAAAAGTGGCTGGAGCTGAGTGTTCCAGGAGGTTTTGTCGATTTGTTTGGTTTTGGTTTTGTGTTTTTTGGTTTGTTTGGTGGTTGGTTGGTTTTTTTTTTTATTTGTTTGGTTGTTTGAGCCTGCAGTTTGTGGATTCCTGGGCATGGTATTTAGAAAGTCTGTGGTCAGCAGGCTTGAGTTCATTATACAAACTTTAAATCTCCATTGGAAGAGCATTTGTTTGACCTTTTCTGACTTGCTAACTCTAAAAAAACCACCCCCAAACAGTGTTGCTGCAGAGGATGATGAGAAACCTGCTGTGTTTTGTGGCAGTGTATTATACCATGTTTCTGACCTCTGTAAAGCGTTCAGGGCACCCTTGAAAGCCTGAATGTTGCTGTGGAACTGTGAATGGTGATACTTTGGGTAACATGCAGCTGTGAGTGAGACCCAACAACTGGATTTCTCTTTCAGATATGATCACTACTGCATGTTGACCATATATAAAACTGACAATAAAAGGTTTTGACTTATTTTTGTCACCTCTCCGTTTCAACCCATGCCCAAAATATCACCTTGTTTTGAAGACTGGGTGCACAAGTATTTGCTCCGTGTCTGATTCACTTTCTCAAGAATTACATTTTTTAAAGCTTTGATTAATTTTTTTTTTTAAATAAAAGCCAATTTCTTGTATCTTTTAGTCTGATTTAGTCATGTCTGTGTATAACAAGCTAACTGTTCTAAGTGGAAGAGGTTTCGATTAGCTTGCTTGGTAAAGCTAGTATACTTTTATTCAAACAGTCAGACATAGGGATTTTCATAGAAACATAGAATGGTTTGGGTAGGAGGACACCTTACAGATCATCTAGTTCCAACCCTCTCTGTTATGGGACAGGTGATTTCTTCCAGAATCTTGTTGAGAAATTTGGGATGAATCTGCAAAAGGTGGGAATAGCCCTATGGTCTGTCTGCAGGGGCCCTTGGATTGGAGGAGATTTCCTCAGCATGGACAGAGTGGTTGCCTGTTGGCAGTTCTGGTTGGATGAGGTTGTGGATCCTCTCAGTGCTGTCCAGTACCCCTCGGGTCCTTGTTGTTTTTTCACTCCCTTTTGCCTCAGGTTATGGCCCTGTCTTTCCAAAGGGGTTTTACTAAGGCTCTGTCCATAATCCAAGGTGCAGACCTCCAAGGAAGAGGCGCCTTCACTTTTCAGTGGCTGCTTCATCTGTAAATAGCCTTCATGTGCTGCTCTGGCTTATGCAAGCTAGGTGGTGAAGGAGACAGTGGGTAGGCAGCTATACAGGCAGGGCTTAAGGGGCACCTTTTGCTTCCCACTCTGTCTACATGCTGCTTTGATGGAATTTTTATCTGTTCTGCTTATTCCTGCCTGGCAGGTGTTGTGCAAATACACAGAGCTGGATCTTGTGAGCAGAGGGACTTGATTTTCCTTCTGGAAGCAAATTGTTTTGCTCTGTCTTTGCCTTGAATGCCTTAGTCTTCAGACTTTGTCAGCATGGTTATTAGTTATCTGTAGTGGAAGATCACTGAATATTAGCTATCCTACTTCAGGTGAGTACAATAAAAGAAGGAATTGATCAGACAGACTGATAGTGTATTAATGTGGGAAATAAAAGTGTGCTGTATGTTAATTTGCTTGAATATTTCAGAGGCTAAAGCATCTCCCTCTTGATGAAGCATTGCTAAGCTGGCAAAACAGAAGAATGAAATCTGCTGTTCAAAAACCTGGAATTTTATGCTTTACCAAATGTAGAGCATTATGCACATGATACAGCATCTCATTTTCGCATCTGTAGTAAACATTCATGAATGATATATTCCTTCATGTTGAGTAAAATAATTGTCTTACCCATAAAATCATAAATGTGTTTTATTTTCAATTCAGATAACTGTGCCAAACCAGATGTTTCCTGGAAAACAGCATGTACAAATAATTTCCATGTAAATGTGCTTACTGAGCTGATTTGCTTATGTGTCCTCCAAAATGCATAGAATCATAGAACAGAATAATAGAATAGTTAGGGTTGGAAAGGACCTCACGATCATCTAGTTCCACCCCCCCTGCCATGGGCAGGGACACCTCACACTAAACCATGTCACCCAAGGCTCTGTACAACCTGGCCTTGAACACTGCCAGGGATGGAGCATTCACAACTTCCCTGGGCAACCCATTCCAGTGCCTCACCACCCTTACAGTAAAGAACTTCCTCCTAAATTCTAATTCCTAAGTTCTAACTTCCTAAGTTCTTAATCTAACCTGAACTTCCCCTGTTTAAGTTTAAACCCATTCCCCTTTGTCCTTTCACTGCAGTCCGTAATGAAGTGTCCCTCCCCAGCATTCTTATAGGCCCCCTTCACATACCGGAAGGCTGCTGTGAGGTCTCCATGCAGCCTTCTCCAGGCTCTTCCAGGATACATGTGTGTGTATCCATGATAGAAAGTTAAAAAGTTTTAATTTTTAAACTGATGAGAAATGGAATATCAATTTTGCAACAGAGGTAATGTTTTGGGTCTGCTCTGTTTGGATAGAAGATCTTTCTTTGGGTTTCATCTCTTTCCCCTGCATTTTGCCTGTCTTTCTGTTGAGTATAAAAATATATTCCCAATGAACATAAATTACTTAAGGCCAAACAACATTGGATTTCCTAGAGAGAGCAATGTATTGCAGTCAGACATTCCATCAGGAAACCAATGCTTTCTTGCCTGCTTGTTTTTAATAGCTGAGAACAGTGGAAGAGTTCCTGAGACTACTGGATTTGCGTATTCTGCTGAGTGTGTCAGCATTCCTTTAACATGGTTTGTGCTTGTGCTTTAACCTACATGTTGAACTGATTGTTCTTCCTTTAACAATATGGTTTGTTTTTAGCTCTGAAAATTGAGCTATATAGCTAGTCCCATGCATTTACCAGTAGTTAAATTCCAGTGCAAGTTGTTACTGCTGATAACATAGATGACTTTCTTTATTTCTGACCACTAGGAGGAAAATGCCAATTATTTTATTCAAGTTACACTTGGAATGACTTGCTATATCTTGCAGTGCTATGTTTAGCGTTTTTGCATGTTTTCAAGTGTATTAGCTAATATTCTTACAGTGAAGAACAGGATACAAATGACTTCATGTCAGGTTCCAATGCACATTATTTGAAATGTAGTATGTTATTCCAGTAAACAAAAGTAAATTAATTATCTTGTTCTTAGCTCATATGGCAGTGCTGATCTTCCCCATTTTCTACCTCTCATTTTTGCCACCCTGGAGATCTGTGGTTCTTGGTTTTCAGTGGATGTGTAAGGTGAGGCAGCTTTGTACTTCTCAGGCGCTCCTCTTAGGATGGCGCAGCAGGAGAATAGTCTGTGCAAGAAGTACGTATTTCTGCAATTCCTAGATTTGTATTGGAAATTTCTGCATGTCTCTGTGTGTCTTAGTCTACCGCATCTTGATTTTTTCTGTTTAACAACAGAAGTGCATGGTCCCTCCTCATGCCTTTGCTTTTTCTATTGACCTTACTTCAGCTGTACATGGCTCCATGGGTGTCTGCTGGAGCTCTACTGCGTGTATCAGTTTGCTCAAGTAGCTGAGGTTTCCTTAGGCAAGACTCTCAAGTGTTGGACCTGTGCAGTCATGCACACTTCTTTTGGTTTGCTTTGGGGCTTTCTGTGGATTTGATGTTTGTGTTGTTTCTTTGTTTGTTTAGGTTTCTTTGTGTATGGGTGTGTGTGCATGTACACAAAGAGGCAGCATTTTCAGAAATCTGTATGTACCCCATTCGCAAATACAAACAAATACACAGACTTTTCAGATGACCACATAGATTTGAGATTTTCACCAGTCTGACAGTACTGTGCACTCCCTGCTGAGAAAAGAACATGGGTTATATTTTAAATTGAATGCAAAGGGGATTTTGCGGCGGGTGCACGTGCAGACTTAGTTACAGGTGAGTTGTTAAAAGACTAAAGTGCTGGACATAAGTAGAATCAGCATTTCTGGTACCTGCTAAATTCTGGCATCACCTTCTTCCACTGTGATTACAGTCTATGTGCATGTGTAAACCCTTTGAGGGTTGCTATGATGTATTAATTTTTAAGTAAATGACAGCCTCTGAATTGCATCTGTAGGGAAAAAGTCAGTTATTTAAAAGAATGTACCTTGAGAGGCTGTACGAGATATTAGTAGTAAATGTACCCATTTCAGATTTAGTTAATGCCTTTTGACGTATCTGTCTATGCTTGCCATCTGATTCATCTTCTGTGCTCATCTTTGTAGGCTTTTGTCTGCAGGAGTACAAAAAGAAAAAACATTGATCTCAGTGTACAAGAGAGCAATCTATTACGAACTGTGCCCAAGGTTCCCAGTGGAGTTTGAGGATTCATTGAGCTACCTGCTATTACACTCATTAAGAGCAGATTTTATCATGTCACAGGATGAACATAGCCTATTTCAAACAGAATTGTGACTGCCCTTTGCTCACACTTTTATATTAAGATGGGCTGTTTTGCAGAAGCAACCCAAGTGTCATAGCAACCAGTAGTACCCTTGGTACTGCTCATTCGTTAAAGCAAGGTTATTTGTTTTTTGTTAGGATCAGAGGCAGCAGCTGAGGATCAAAACCAGCATCATTTAATGTAATTTACCATTGTGTTCATGGAGTGTATGCTAATTCTTTTTTTTTTTTTTTTAATTTTATTTATTTATTTATTTAGATTATCCTTACAGTAATTCAGTTCAATCTAATTTATTTATTTATAAACCTGGAAGAAAAAGTTAAAATAATATTGTCAGAGGGAGTAAGTTGAAATTGCCTGAGTTTCGGAAGCAAAGTGCAAATTGCTCCTGAAACAGTCAGACTAGGCTTATTTTCTGACTAAAAGAGATAACAAGGAATTTATCCTCTGTCTGTAGACCAGTGTTACCTGACCAAGTCTGGGTGTAATACATGATAAAAGCGTGACTGGTTTGTTCTGTTTATTGCAGATTTTCATTCTATTGCTAGGAATATTCAAGGCTTCCCCCTCAAGTCCATGTGAAGCTTTATGTACAAGGTGATGGCACGAGATGGCCTTTCTTGGTCTTTCAGATGGGAGTACCTAGACAGTGTGCCTTCCTGCCTGGGTGTAGTCCCTTCAGCAGAGAGCAGTTTTGTTACTGCAGTAAAAGTTTCATTGTGTGTATAAAGTAGCCGTAGTGGAGGATGCAGTCTAATGTGCCTGTTTTAGTTTGCAGGTTTCCACCCTGTTGCGGTTCTTTGGGTTTGTGTTTTTCCTGAAATGGTAGGACTAGGAAACAGCTGCCGAGGGATGAAGTCTCCACCCCTGCTCGTGGCTGCGCTTGTGGCGTGCATCATTGTTTTGGGCTTCAACTACTGGGTTGCAAGTTCTCGCAGCGTGGATCTGCAGGTAACTTGCCTGTTGCTCTGCACGTTGTCCTCTACTTGTGTGGTTAAAAATATAGTCCAGAAGAAGGATGCTTCTCCTGCATGTGGTGGGCAAGGAGCTTCAGTGTGTTGTAGGAATTCTCATAATACTACAGTTGCTTATCAGCAGTGAGAGATGGGGCAGTGAGAGGAATTCTGATTTTTAGGTAAGGGAAACTCCGAACTTGAAAGCCTACATGTATGGTACTTCTTACTTATGCTCACACAAAGCATTCAGCTGTCTTTCTAACTCTCCATTCCTAGAATCATACAATAGTTTGGGTTGCAAGGGACTTTCAAAGGTCATGTGGTCCAGCCCTCCTACAATGAGCAGGGACATCTTCAACTAGATCAGGTTGCCCAGAACCATATCTAGCCTGGCCTTGAATGTCTCCAGGGATGGCATGTCCACCACCTCTCTGGGCAACTTTTGCCAGTGTTTTACCACTGTTGTTGTAAAGAGTATTTTCCTCACACCCAGCCTGAATCTTTCTTCTTTTCGTTTAAACCCATCACCCCTTGTCCTGTCTTAACAGCCTCTGCTAAAAAGTCTTTTCCCATCTTATAGGCCCCTTTTAAGCGCTGAAAGGTCACAATAAGGTCTCCCTGGAGTCTTCTCCAGGCTGAACAGCCCCAACCTTCCTCTGCTTGTCACTGCTCTTTGACCAATCAAGAAGAAAGGTGATCTTCTGCTAATAAATGAGTCCTTCTCATATGTGTCTCTGTGTAACAGCTATATGTCAGTTGTTTGTGAAAGTTAGGTAGCATTGTCTTCCTCCTTTTTACTGAGTCTCCCGGGAAAACATATGGATTTGCGAGATGAGTTTTCCCTCTAAGTTAGTTTAAGACCAACACTGGAAAGTGCAGTGATGTCAGAATTGTTTGTATTAAATTCTTTTTATCTTTAACTGAAATTTTTATAGTCTCTGCAGAGTATACTGTACTGTTAATTTATTTAAACTGGGGAGAGTGTGTCTATGTGTGTGGTAGGTGCCCCTGGCTAACACAGCACTTCGATGACATTAGAATTGTTAGTTCTGTGAAATTTGATATTTTTTGTATTGGAGAAGATTCTATTGAGAATGGTAATTTTTCATTGGAGAATAGTAATTTCTATTTTCTTGGGCTAATTTGCTCTTTCTCAGGGTCGGATCATGGATCTGGAAGGCAAAGTCCGCCGTGCGGCAGCAGAGAGGGGTGCCGTGGAACTTAAGAAGAATGAATTCCAAGGGGAGCTAGAGAAGCAGCGGCAGCAGATTGACAAAATCCAGTCCTTGCACAGCTTTCAGATGGAAAATGCCAACAAGGTACACCAGGAAGAGAAGGTAGGGCCCAAATGTGTTTATACCTGGTCACAGTTTTCTGTGAGACTGTGGTTTACCAATACACTCTCTGCAACAGAGTAAGGTTGCTCAAAAGTTCCAGCTGATGGGCATACAGTGTGTGTTGGTGTGGCAAAACATTTAAATTATGTATCGTTGCCTGATATTGCACGTTGACTGCACATTATAGCTTTCATTGTATAACACATGAAATACTAGAAGTTACAAGTAGCAACACTGGAATAAAACCTCTCCCCCAGTTCACATATTGGTGAAACTCACCATCTGTTTTGGCATCTTTTTACGTTCCAATTCTGTCCTGCAAGGAGTAAAAACACACTCAGGAGTTAACCAGAACAAAGAAACAAACAAAAGGTAAGGAGAGGGCAAACAGAACTAAGTATTTGCTTAATTTTTGCTTAATTTACTCTACAGTCTCTTTTACAAGTGAAATATGGTTTAAGTTTTGTTTTTATAAGCAGATTTTCCTTTAGTCAAAAGTGTTAAGAGTCGGCTAACTGGACATGCTGGCCACAGAGTTCACAGCATAGGGTGGATGTTGAGAGCTGCTGACAGGCGCTCATGCTGGCATTTAAGGAAGCTTGGTGGATGAAATGTTTCTGCCAGACTATGGTGTGCTACCTTTCTGCTTCAAACTACTGTGGTACTAGACAAATGTAGCTGATACCACATGATCCACCTTGTTGTGGTGGTGGTTTTGAGTCTAGAGGACATGTAGGAGCTGTCGTCCATTAAACCTGGCATCTGTGCCAGGAAAAGAACTGGGAAGCATTTTACAAAACCGAAACTGCTGTTGGATGTGGGGGTGAATGTGGTAGTGTGGGAAAGAGTCAAAGTGATTCTTGGAAAAGGAGACATTGCTTCTGAAGTCTCCTGGAGTTTCCTTCTGAAAGAGTTGGTGACAGGGATGAGGGAGATTGATGAATGCATTCACACCTGGAAATGCAAAGTGAAACACATGAATTGCTTGTAGAGAAATTATGCAGCCATGTTGGTGAAACTGTTATCACAGGGCTGAATGATAAGGCAAAAGTTACAGAAAAAAGTTACAAGGCATCTTAGAAATAAGCTGGATTGGTTGTTGTACTGTGGGGAGGCCACTGGTGGAGTTTTGGGTTGCTGGGAAAGCCACGCAGGGGAGAATGAGGAGGGTGACCAAAGCTGTGCAGAGCTTCTCTGCAGAAATCCACAGTGTAGGTTCCAGGCTGGACAAGAGCCAGCTGAGGAGAGCTGTTGTGGGCATATCTAGGATCATGACTCATGTGGAAAGTGCTTATGGCTGGGAGAGGCAAAGAGTGGTTGTTCTCCATCCACTGTTGGGCTTCAAGTGCAGTCAGCAAGTTGTAGTTCAGACTGAGCAGAAGTGCTCTTCATGCAATAGATGGTGAAGCTGCAAATGTATGACATCCATAATGCCCAGTTGCAGTGGGTCTATGTGGGTTAAAAAGTGACTGGTTAACCTTGGACAAACATCTGTGCCACTGCCCAATACAAAGGTGTTCAATTCTGGCTCCAGATGTTCCTCAGCCAGAAATAGCTGCTGTTTGGCAAATAGTGTAGCTGCCTTGGTGTTTATTTGGCATCCAGGGTGCTGGGCAAGGTGGATTTTGGGGTCGATAGCTCTTATGTTCTCTTAAGTGCTTTGTCCTCCATCGCCCTAAAACGCAATTATTCATTAATGGAGTAGTCTATGCATTAGATAAAAGAAGTGCGGTGGACTTATTTCCTGTCTTCTGCTTTTTGTGACTGAAGAAGAGCATGTCTCAGGAGCCTCAAGTGACAGGACGAGTATGTGTGTGCCTGTGCACCACTTTGTGGCAAATTCAAACTTTGCTTTTGTTGCTCTTGTAACACGTGAGCAAGTACCCTGCACAGTAGTAGTTTGTTTTCCAACACTGTGATTAAAGAGGAGGGAGAGTTGTTTTACTGGGAACCTGTGTTTTTGTCAAAAGATGCCATTAGCCAAGTTGACATGGATTCCCCCGCTCTCATTTAGGAATGCTGGTGATATGGTGACAGGGAAGAGAGGGAAAACTTAGCTCTTTGTGCTAAGGATCCTGGTCTGAAGAATCTGTCCCGGTTCAGAGGTTATTCTACAGAGGGATGTAGGATATAAGAAAAGACTATTTCTGAGTCCTTTTGTTGTGCGGGTATCTATATTGGTATGTAAGTGTGTGTTGTATATTAACGTGCATACATACTTGTATACACACATGAGCACACAAAGCTTTTTTTTTTGGCTTCCCGGATTTCAGTGGAATCCAGGATTCCTGAGAGGCAAGTAATGAATTCATAATTTCTAGTTATTGGAAACTTGGTGCTTAATCTGAACTTTGAACATGGGGATTAGTAGCAAATATTTACCTAGTCAGGGAGAATGAATGCAAATCCAAATCACAAGTCTCTCAACTTGCCTTAAAAATAATACAAACTGTTTAACGAACTAGACAGATCTTTGAGTGATAAACTTGATTTTGTTTAGTTCTAGATGTTCTTAAAGAAAAATGAAAATGCTTTCAGCTGATGCGTAAGAGTGAATGGTCTGTCTTGAAAACCCATCTGTTTCAGGATAAAAATGTAGTTCTGCTGATTATAGAAAAAATCTATACAGGAACAACCATTTTGAGTTAAATTTGCCTTCTTTTCCAGTAGAACTGTCTCTGTACTACTTAAAGGATGAGGACATAGAAGGTAGGAGGAAATCAGAGCCTGAAATACCCTGTGGGCTCACCATTCACTGATGCAATGTAATCCTGGGAAATTGCTGTTGTAATTATTATTCTCTTAGGTCTGAGTACGTATGAAACACTTCAGTCACCAGTTTGCTTATAAAAAATCTGCTTGAATTTTTAAGGACTAATACAGGTTCAGCGAATAGCTTGTGAAAATCCATACAGAGATAGACTGAAGAGATCAAGAGAGCTTACGTGAACTCTTAGTCACAACAGATAAGTAATGAGGAGTGCAAAGGGCTGTTTGTAATCTGTAAGTGATTTTCTAAAGAACAATATTCTGTATGTTTGTTATTCAGGACTCGTAGTTTCTGGGATGTGCACAGCCATGATAGTCATTTTGAAGAGTGTAATAGGAGAACAATATGTGTCATCTCTCTTGTTTTTAACAGCTAGAGTATACTTTTGTAATTTTCTTTGGTTTTATGTAATTCTTCCCCAGCCCACATCTTGTTTTGCTGAGGAGAGGGGCCGAGCTTTGTACATTACATGTGAAGCACGTCACTCTCCTGTTGCTCAGTGTCTTTTAACACTGGCCACAGCTGCTCTCAGATCCCCTCCCTTGGGGAAAATTTAAATTCCCAGCACAGCTTCTGAAACAAAATACGTATCAGTATGCAGAGAGTTGGCTCCACTCAAAAGAGATGACAGTAGTGGAGAGGGAGAGAGAAGAAAGCCTGCTGTGAAAAGAAGAAGGTGCTTATGTGTGTTTTGTTTTTATTTTATAAACTGATGTTGCATCTTCTAGTTTTCAAAAAGCTTTAAGGGAAAGCAAGTGCTGCCTTGTCCCCTGCTCTACGTGCCATAGCACGATGTTACTAAATTAGCAAGAGAGATCAGTCTGCTTACCTGTAACTGCTACAGCAGACGTTTAGAACACTACCTCTGTTTAAAATACATTTTCACATGGTAAAGAAAAAAAATGGATGGCCTGGGTCTAGCTGAACTGTAGGCATCCTAAGTGCAAATTCAGAGTATGTGTAGCTCAAGAGTGAACTACTGGCACATTTCTGCCCCTTTTATAGCAAAATGAATGGGCAAAAAGGAAAGCAGAAGATACATTATGTATACCTGTACAGATTTCTGTCAAGATTCTCACATAACAGGATTCTGTTCTGTTTACACTGCTTATTATTTGGGTTTTAATGAAATATAACAATGACATGGAAGTTCTGTAGCTGTGCAGGTCTTATTTTCTCCAATCAGCCTGCTGTTGCCCCGTACTTGTGAAAGTAATTTCTTACTCATATGTATCAAATTCCTCTTTCTTCTGCTGAGAGTGTAAGAAATTGTCAACTTTACTGTTTTGATGGTTTCTGCAGTTTTGAGAGCTGACTTGCACCATGTTGTGGTGCATGGTCCCTCATCACGGAAAAAGAGAGTCTAGATTGCTTTTAGCAGATGGTGTGATAGAGTCAAGATAGTGTCCCTAATCTTTGCCAGGATCACTCTTTAGGAAGAGAATTGGTTGGGTTTTTGGGAGGTTTGGTTGGTTTTGTTGGTTAATTTTTGCCCCCCCCCCCCCCTTGTTGAGGGTGAGGGAAAGTCTGTAATTTCTGAATGGAATTCAGTTCAGTGAGAAGTACTTTTAAATTAACAATGCCTCCTCCATTTTGGGCTTGAAATTTGTTCTGGCTGTGCTTCAATTGGTGCACCATCACTGAAGTATATGTGAGTGTGCAGTGCACAGGCCAACCTAAAAGAGAAATATTTCCTTTGAGATCTTATTTATGAACTTTTCTCCCAGCTACTAGTATGTAGTTAGCCATTAATCTCATGTCCTAGAATGAAAAAGCTTTTTTGTGGCTGTTATAAATGGTTTCTTTACTCCTGAACATTATTTCAAGTTGGTGAAGAAGAGTGCAAAGAAAACAGTTGATGATGTGTGTTACTAGGCAAATGTGTGTGTGGGGAGGTGCGCTTACAAAAATAGAGAAGTGGGGTGGAAATCTCCAGATATAATTAAGAAATGAACAACAGATAATCAAAATGTGGCTTCTGCTTCGTGGCCAGAATGGTGGTGGAGAGCAGGAGCTTACAAAGCAGAGCCGCTCCTTTTCTTTGCAGTAAGAACTTAGGTCAGTTTCAGTTAAATAGTTAATCATTAAATAGGTGCCCTTTTTCTCCCTGATTAATTATAAATGCTTGTTTATGCAGTATTCTGGATGTATAGATCTTATCTCTCAGCTTGCTTTGTTCCTGCTTGGTTTTGTTCCTACCAGCTGATTTACTGATACTGTAGCTCATCTTTTTCTCCGTGTGACAGCTATGTTTGTGAATGCGTACCCCTTTTTCTTGGGTTTTAGTTCTGCAGCCAGTGTTTACTCTCAGCAAGTTCTTTGTCATTTTATTCCTTTTTCCTGTTGCAATATCTTATGCTTTTATATACAGCACATACAGTCATTGTTAGAAAGCACAAACATGAACTCGGTGTGCTTGGGTTAGCTGATTTTTGAGGGTGGCAAATGCTGAAGGTTGCCATTATTGCAATAATGGCCCCAGGAAATGTTTTAAGGACACTACTGTGTAAGGCATTAATCAGATCAAATTCATGTATATAGTTCAGAGTATGTGTGTGTTCAAAATGTACGCTTTGAAATGATTTCTTCACAAGCACCTATGTTTTGGGTTTTGTTTAAACAATAACTTTAATTTTTGTTTCCCAAGTGGAGTATGACTTACATAGACATGGTTTGTAAAGAGCAAGAAAAATATATCTCTGGTGGTTGTCATTCAAAAAAATTTATAGCCAGCTGGAGCATGATTTTTCTATCACTGTTGGTGGCAGTGTGGCTTTATTTTTGGTTTCTGGAGATCTGCTGTCTGCAGCATTGACTCCAGATAGGAAAGTGAATTTTCCTCTGTGATGATCAGAAGGATTTCTCTGGAAGACCTGTTTGCAAATAAAATAAGCTGGCTCTGTGTTACAGAGTTGCTTTGTCACAGAAGGTAACATTTTGATACTGGGATAACAGTGCTGGATTCTCACTTCTAGGGATCATAGGTGTTGTCTTGTGGGCTGAATGAGGTTTAAAATGCCAGTTTCTTCCTAGAACTGTTTTGGCATGTGTTTGCTAGTACTTCCCAGCAGGTTGCTTTTTGGTGTGCATAAAACCCAAAGGAAAATGTCTGCCAAATTCACAGCCATGAGGTAGATTAGTTGACTCTCGGATGGCAGGAGGAGGCATGGAAAGCCTGACATTATGAATACAGTTGGGTTGGAAACTGATATTTGGAGCACTGCCCTGTAAATTATTAAGCAGTATTTCAGGTTTAACAGCTAACAAGATTTCTAAACATGACTTTTTTCCTGGACTTGTACCCACAGACCCAGGGAGGTGGGTGTGGCATTGCCATGGGAAAGTGTTGCATGTAACTCATAAAGGCCAAAGCATGCTTTTTCCTTTTTCTTCCCATTGTGATATAAGGAACCTTTTTCATATGCCACATAATTTTATTCAGTTCAGCTAATTATAGTTATTGTTGCCCTAATGTACAAAACGTTCAATACTTGTCTGTTTTACTACCGAATAAGTGGTCCTGGTATTTTGGAGTTTTGTATTAAGAGGGGAACAACCAACCAACCAACCAACCAAAACCAAAGCAGAACAAGCTGTAGGAACATAAAATTGCCACATCACACTGATTTTTCTGGTCCGTTGACAGTTTGTGTTAATGGCTAATGCTGGAAACCCTGAAGGTGTGATAATCATGGAACAACTTGATTATGTTGCTCATGCATTAGCAAAACTTGTTATTTCCACTGAAACATTAATTTAATTTCCCCAATAAACCAGTGAAAACAAATAAGAATACTCTTTGTACCTGTCCTAGGAGAAAGGATGGGAAGAGCTATTAAACAATCCTAAGTATATGTTGTTACTCACATTGTTATTATTGTTTTTTCCTTTTCAACAAAGTAGCAAGGCCTTTGCTCTTGAGTTTTCACAGTGGTATTCATGGACCGACTGCGTCTATAGAATGGCATGGGAATATTTTTTTCCTAGGGTTGAAAAAGGTTGCCTGTTCATCGGTATGTGAATGACTGCCCCCAAACCGTGACTCTTTAAAGGGTCAATAAAAGACAAATCTAGCCCTCTCCTGTGTGCCACCTCACTCTGATTGATTGAATGCTTAGCTTTTTCTAATCAACTGGCACTTACTACTGTAGTCTTAGTGAAAAAAGGCACTGACAGCATTTCAGGGTGTGTCAGAGTGACTTGGGCAGGCAGAATGGATGCAGTTACTTCTTTGCATTAAAGTGGTGTGTACATGTGTACACACATCGGTACTTGAGCGGAAGCTGGGGACTTGGTATACCCTGATCTGGGACCCCTGCAGATCACTGAGTTTTCCTGGGAGGGGGATAATGAGGAAACTGGCAGTGAAGTGCAAGAAAGTGCTCCGAAGATTGAAATGGATAGTTTCTGAAGGGTCAGTGGATCTCATCTCTTTGTAGTCTTAGCAGACTCTTGTGCACCAGACTTTCTGAATGTTAAATATGAATCTGAATTATCCTGACCTCTGGCTCGCAGGAATTGTTTTCATTTAGGCCTGCCTTAATTCTATCAATATTCAGGTGTTTGGGGGCATGTGTATGTCTGGGATGGTAGAGGGGGCTTGGTGGAAGACCAGTCCAAATGTTCGTGTGTTGACTGCAGCTTCAGATTGAGAGAGCAAAGTGAGGGAATGAAAGGTCACTCCAGCACTTTGTCATCAAAGAGAGAGAGGAAAAGTGGTATAATGCAAGGGCTTCATGTTGCTTTTGTAGAGTTCTTTTATGCTGAATGATTAATGCTTTCATAGCTCATTCTTACATGCCTTAATGCAGGTGTATTGATTCCCCAGTGAGAAGGTTGTTGATGGCAAGCTGTGCTATGCTGTATTCTTCCTTCAAGGATAAATACAGTAAATCTGACTGTGATTTGCAAGCACGAGATTAAACCAGAATAAAGCAGCAAGCAATTTTAGGGCAGGACTCTTTAAATTCCTCCTGTTTTTAAAGTGAAGTGATATCTCTCCCCTGGTCTTTACCGGGAAATCTGAGTAAAAATGAGTGTTCATGATCTAGTAAACCTTTAGAGCAGCTAGAAGGTTTTGTGTTTGGCTGTAACCCATCACTTCACAAATAAAGGCTCTTGTTACAAGTGCTTTGATTGATGTTGTTTATAATACTAATGGTAATACAGGTCCTTTGCAATTAAAACAGTGGTTTCTGTTTCATTCCTTCCAGGCAGTGCTGATGAGTAACATCACAGTAAATGACCGATTGATCCAAAGCCTACGAGGTATGTACATAATGCCCCTTTATATCGTTTTCATATACTTTTTTTAGCCTTCTGTTTTTAAGACTTGCATTTTATGTTTTTTTTTTCTTCTGAGAATCCTGCTTTTCTTCAAGTCATGGGGGTGGAGCTGGAGCTCTGGTGACTTAGATTCTGTATCTGCATAGTTCCAGTTCAGTGAAGTGTCATACTAATCTACCTCAGTAGTAGAAGGATTTGTCCATGTAGTGCTTGTTGTAGGACACCTGACCTGTATGATATAGAATAACAGGGAATAAAACTAGCCTCTGTGTACATTGTTGATATGTTTATCCTTCATGCTACTTTTTGCAGCGTATTCTTACGTTCCTCCCTGAGGTGTTTGGGTCATGCATTTTAGCATGGGGGGAATTCACAAACTCCTATATTAAATAAGAAAAACTAGGTCTGTATTTCTGTTCAGTTGGTGCTTCAAAATTATTGTTAGCAATTCCTCAGGAAATCCAGGGAATGATCCTAAGTTCTAGGAGCAGGTAAATGTGACATGGTGCCTTCTTCTGGTGTTCTCACACAGAGCTTTCTATCAGAAAGAAAACTGTAAATCATAGATGACACTGTTTTTGAGAAACATAACTGTAAATTGTGTATTATTCAGGGAAGCGCTGGAAGCTTGTCTTTATTGTAAGCTAATAAACATGAATGCCATTTCATACTATGTTCTGATTAGTATTTCATAGACCTAAAGATTTCCTGGGCTGATATCTATCAAAGGAACTGTTTGTAAACAAATTGCAGTATTCCTTATGAAGAAATGCATGTCAGAAATCTTCGTTGCACCATTTTTGTTACTGTATTAGGCTGAAAGGCTCTTCTTACTCAATTTTGTGCATCTGTGATTAATAAGTTTAATAAGTGTCTGTGCATTTGTACACAAAATGTAGTGAACATTATGGATGGAGTTACTGTGCTTACTATTGGTCTGTTGTCTGATACTTCTGTTGTAATATATGTAGGTATATATCTGTATATGTATTTTAATGTATATTTTAATCCTGTTTTGGTCAGAACACTTGAAAGAGTTACAGACAGAATATGGAAAGCTACAGCTGAATGTTTATTGGTTTCAGAAGAACCAGACTAATCTTCAGAGGAAGTTCTCATATGACCTGTAAGTACTTTCTGTATAAAAGTGGCTTCTGGAGTTGTAGGTGACTTGTGATAGCACTGTTAGTAAATGTACATTTTTAATGATCAAGTAACATGACACATGTAAAATCGCTCACAGTTGATCTTGGAGAAAAGCATTGACCTTGCAATGCTTGGCTTCTTGATATCCAGACGCTTCTCCCACATTTCTTGATGTTCCTTCCATTGCAGGAGAAAGGTAGCGATATTCTCATTTAAGAGTGGGGTGAGGAAATTGGAACACAAAAATGCTGAACTCTGAAGAAGTTTAAGAACTAAGGTATGGGGATACCTGATGAGAAGCTGTACCTCATGATACCAGAAGTTTGGGAGAATTTCTGGTTCAGTTATGGTCAGGGCCATGTGTTCTGCATTTCAGTTCATACCTGGTAATCTTTTTTGTTAGAGATTTCCCATTGAATTATAAGGCATGGATAACTGAACAGAAATTCTTAATCAGTTTTCTTATCAGTTCTTACCAGAAATACACATTTCTAGGAATTTCTCCTGTGTTCTTTCTGTCAGTAATGTTCTCGTTCCCTCCACCTGTCTTCACATCCTATTATATCTTCCCTCTGGTGCACAAATGCAGAGAAAGACCCAGAATTTGTTGTTTGCATGTTCTCATAATTATTTTCCATCAAGAATATAATTTCTGTAGTGACATGTATTTTTCCAGCAGCCATTGTTTAGCCAAATTTAATAGGAATTACAACTAAAAGCTTAACATGGCAATCAAAGAATTTGAAGTCTGCAGGCCAAACTTGAAATACCTTTTTTCTTTCCTTCCTTCTCCCTTCCTTCTCTCCTCTGCTCCGTATAAGAATTAAGGATTAGTATTAGTGGTTTTGGGATACTTAGGAGTTACCAATTATTAGATGGTTGTGTACTTCCCCACCACCTCAGGCATTGTTACTCATTTAATAAAGGTGACCCAGATGTATTGTCGTAGTGGATTTTTGTTTGTTGTGTACCGCAGTTAAGCACTATCTCTTTGCTGTTTAGTTAAATGACAGGGCTGGGACTCCTGGAGCTCTGTTCATAGTTCTTTGCTAGTTAGAGTCTCTTTTTGCCAGCATCTTCCTTGTAAGGCTGAGATCAGCACGAATAAATGGATCTGTAGCCACACATGCATGCTGTACAGTTGCTCTCTCCGTGAGAGGTACATCCTTGAAGCACTGGATTGATATTCGCAGGGAAGTGATACAAGGCAAATGTAGTCAGTCTAGTTTCTGAAAACTTATGTCCATGTCTGGTGAAATGTTTTCAAGTATAGCTCTGTGAGGGAATCATTGGCAGAGCTTCCCTGCTTTTGGGAGTGTACTGTACAGAATCCCTCTTCACTTAGCAGAAGAAGGTTGGATTCTGAGCATACAGCTCTAGGGTCAAGGCTGTCTCAACGTGGAAAGCTAACCAAGTTACAGTGATGAAGATGAGTTTGCTTGTGTCAGGGTAGATGTAGAGACAGGCGTGATAATCCAGCCATGTACTAGCTTGAGCAGGGACTCTGGTAGCTGGTCTGCCTCCAGTTGGTCCTGAGGCAGGTGCACTGTTTCTTGCAGTCTCTTCATAGGAGTCCATAAAAGCAATTATCTCAGTCAAGGGACTATGCTTTCTTCACTAGCTTTGCTGAATAACACTGAAGTGTTCATTTTCTGGTTCTGGATTTTTTTGTAGCTATGCAATTGAGGAAAACAAACTTTGCACTCAAATTTTCATGGAATGATTTATAGCTTGGGCACCCTGCAGCATTCACAAAATTTTAGCAGGAACATATAATTATCTTTTTTAAATGTTGTTTGTTGTGTACTTTTAGGGGGGATGCTGGAACATTAATATTTCACTGTTGTAGTAAGTTACGTTACTATGCACCGTGTTCTGTTAGTTACAGAAACAGACATCTGATTGTACTTACATACAGTCATCTGCTGCCTCTAAATGCTTAGTTAATACTGTCATTCCAGTTGCTTACAAACAGCCTTTTCCCAATGTTATTATGGGCCTGTAAAAACAAGTATTAGACTCAAAATATCACTTTTAAGTTGTCTTACTTCTTCACCTCAGTATTAGGAGAAAACCAACATATTGTCTGTTCATCTTCAGTAAACCTTGGCAGGAGGGGGCATTAGACCTGCTTTTCTGTTATACCAGTATTTCTTCCTTTGATTTCGGGTTGTAGGGGTGCAGGTTTTGCACCTTAAGTATCATGTACACTTTGCCCAGTGGAAAAAGGAAGAGGTGGTATTGTGGTATATGGTAGTATAACCCCTTTTTTTATACAGTTGGATATTGCACCGTAGAAGACGGTTATAAAATTTGTTGTGAGTGTGAATGCATGATAATACAATTTTTAACTTGGAAGGCACAAAATTAGTTGTTTTTTTTGTCATACCTGAGTCTTGAAGTTTCATCTTAGCTTTTTGTTTGTTTTTGAGCATGTTTAGTGGTCTCCATACAGAAGTAGGCAGGAGTTTTGTGAGCTTACTGGTTTTGTGTGCAAAAAAGAGTGCACGCTCCTCAGCAGGCAGCATACTGAGCTACCCTTGGTGAACAGTGCTCAGTGCTTTCTGCTCACAGCAGAGCTTATTCAGCACAGACTGACTGGCAGCACTGACCCTTCGCTCCTGCAGCAGCCAGAGAGAAATGGAAGCCTCTGGGCTAATCTCCATCCTTGGCAGTGTTCAAGGCCAGGTTGAACAGAGTCTTGAGTGACCTGGTTTAGTGTGAAGTGTCCCTGCCCATGGCAGCGGGGTTGGAACCTGATGATCTTAAGGCCTTTCCAACCCTAACCATTCTATGATCGTATGATTCTATGATTGTATGATGATATTTCAGTGTTCAGATGAATTTTGGTTCCGAGGAGCTTTGTTTGTTACACAGTCACTTCTTTGGGAAGATTTGCAACATGTAAAAAGTGTGGTAGTTACTTTGGTGTTTGCAGAGCTGACAAGTGGAAGAATGTGATTGAACAAGTAATTCTTTTCTGGCAGGGGTGAAAGGAGCTGATGTTACATGCTCCTGGAAGACTGTGCTCTGTTTCCAGGGTGTGGGCAGTAAATCCAGCAGCCCTGGAGGGGAGAGGCTGCACATGTGTTCCTGTGCATGCAGAGCACGCCTGTACATGGTCAGGTATGCAGGTTAACACGGACACATGCAGTGCATGAGCATGAACAACACCAGTAGTGTCATCCTGCTCTGAGGAGGGGTCTGCTGGTGCAAACCTTGCTCATGTACATACGTACTGGCTGGTACCAGTCCCTGCACATCCAGGCATCGTACTCCCTCTCTGATCTGACTCCAGCTGCTGCCCTCGCGTCTTGTACATTCACACACACACTAAACAGGGAAGAATTAAAAAGGCATTTAATAAAAAGTGGGACAGCCTGTCTTGATCAGGTGCAGGGCAAGGCCAGCCAAGCACACCAACCAGCAATGTGTTTACGTGCAATTAATATTTATTGCCTTCTCTCTCTTTTTGCATGTTTGTTCCTGTCAGAGATCCATTGCTTCCCCTGCTTATGGTCCCATAATATGTCTTGTGTGATCCTGACGTGTTCCGCCCTTGCATCCATTATGTGTCCCCTACCCTGGGCAGGACATGCCTTAGTCCTGTTGACTCATCTTGGTGGGTTTCACACTGACACTGGGGCTGAGGCTGACTGGAGGCAGCCCTGGGTCTGTGGGGTGGTCTGGACAGGATGTCAGTCCAGTATCTTAGGCTTCCCACTGCCCTTATGCCTCTGTGCTCTTTTAGGCTCTTGGAAGTGGGCCTTGGTTGGGCTGATGGTTGCTGTGATGGGCCTGAGAGCAGCTGGGGTGGTTATTGACTAATCTTTGTGTGTGTGCAGGTGAGCTGTTTATCATAAAAATTAACTCTAGAGAGAAAACATGTCAAAGAGTCTGAATTTAAAGTGCAATTTGAACTGGGTCATATTGGTAGGATGAATTGGAGAAACTAGTGCTGTTCTTGTGCTTCAGAAGTTGTTCTGTGCATGGGTAGAGCATTCCAGTCTCCAGAAATCCCTTTTACAAGCCTTCACAGATAATAAATTTAAAAGGGTGAGGATTTGCCACAGATGTTAAATGAACATTTTCATGTGCATTGTGGGATGAAAAGGCATTTGTGAGAGGTTGCACTATCTCCAACTTCAGGTTGTCTGTGTACTGCAGCATTCTCCAGCTTGCAGACTGAAGTGCAGGTATTCTGATGTTCTTTTATTTCCGAGAAATTAGTGAACATGTACTTAAGTCCAACCTATGGTGTTTTATTGTCTCTGATGTTCATTGACTTAGGAAGCTCTACTTATTTTGGTGACTCCTTCATGTATTAGCATTATCAAAATACGACTTTCGAGTAATGTCTAGTCAAAAAGAAATGGTAATAAAGGTAATTAATTTGCCAGTTCATAGCATGCCTGTCTGTCAGTCTTCTTCCTTCCTGGATGTGAACTACAGAACAGATTGTTTGCTTTTAAAAACAGGGTGGAGAAGGATGAAAGTGCAGTAAGAACAAATGACTTGCTGTTGTAGAGGGCACATGGTCTGAGAATTCCTTTGGATTAGGCAGTAGCTTATTTGCAGCGTGAGAAATGGAACATGCCCATCTGAACCAACTGCTGTTACAACAGAGGTACTAACACTGCCAGAACCAGGCTCAGAAGATACTCATCTCCATTCTCTCTTTAGTGAGGGGGAGGTAAAATTTGCAGTTTGTTGACCATACGGTTGTACAAGGGATGCCAAGAAAGGTTTTGCATGCAGAATGATGTATTTGCAGTCTGTAACTGGTGGTATACATAGAACTCAAAGTTATCTCAGAGGGGGAAAAAAATGAGAGAAAGGAAAAAAATGAGAGAAAGGAAAAAAGGTTTAAAAACCACAACAAACTCCTCTGCCACTGTTAGTGAAACAGCACGGCCTGCAGCCAAGCTCCTTCCTTGGGCACGCTCTTCAGAGCAGTGGGTGCTGACAGCAATGTTTTTTCACCACATTTTGTCCTAGCATGATACACTTTTCATCTCCACTCAAACACACTATTGCTTGTTACTGTTCACAGTGGGTTCAAACGCATACTTGGGGTCCTATGAGGACTGGTTTCTAAGCCTTCTGCATGTCTGTTGCGGTGTAATGCTTACCTGCTTTGCTACTCTGTGGGTTTTGTTCTTCTGCTGATATAAACGGAAAGTTACTACAAACAGGTTATGAAGAGGGTGGGAGAGAACGGTTGATTTTTTTTTTCCTAATGGCAGCCATTTACCCTGAAAAACCCAGCTTGACCTGGGGTTTGCACAGGCACAAAGGGGAAAACACTGCCGTGGCAGATTCAGGAAAAACCCTTCTGCAACGGCTTAGGGTTTACTTAGAGGTTATGGAGCTGGGAGGGAAAGGCAGACTGCAGAACTGCAAACAGAAGACCTCTGGTGTCACACAGGTTAAAGCACTAATGGCATTGTGTAACTATTGAAAGTAAGTGAAAGATATACAATACTTGCATCTTTAGGAAATGCTTTTGGGACTACTGGTTGTCCTGGTTTGAGCAGCAGCAGTCAGTTTTCTCCTTCTTAGGAGCTAGTACAGTGCTGTGTTTTGATCTTTTGGCCTGGGAACAGTGCTGATAACACCGATGTTTTCAGTTGCTGCTCGAATGTTTGGTCTGGCCAAGGACTTTGTGAGCCTCATGCTCTGCCAGGGAGGAGGGGAGGCTGGGAGGAAGCAGAGACAGGACACCTGACCCAAACTAGCCAAAGAGGTATTCCATACCACAGCACGTCATGCCCAGGATGTAACTGGGAGTTACCCCGGAAGGGCTAGAGGGATGCAGGGTTGGAGGAGGTATCGGTCGGTGCTTGGCTGGGGGGAGTGGGGCGAGTTATTGGTCGGCTGGTGTAGAGGTGTTGTATTCTTTCCTCTTGTTATTTCCTTTATCATTATTATTATTGGTGGTAGCAGTAGTGATTTGTGTTATACCTTAGTTACTAAACTGTTCTTATCTCAACCCGTGGGAGTTGCATTCTTTTCGATTCTCCTCTCCTTCCCTCCAGGAGCAGGGGGAGGGCAAGAAGGGGGGGAGTGAGTGAACGAGGTTTGTGGTTGGGTTTAAACCACGACACTGGTGAACTCCATTTCTGTAATGTATGCTCTGTTAAGTCTTCCAGCACTGCACTTCAGTGAAATACTGAGAAAAGGTGTTCTCTTTGCTAGCAGTGGCTTACATCGATGTTTTATTTCAGCCAGTACCTTGCTGTTTCCCCTTCCTAGCTAAACTCCATATACTCTCTTCTGTAGCCTAGAAATGCTTCAAGGACGAAAATTGATCTTGACTTATTGAAATTGACAGGTTAGTGGAAGACAAGAAGATTCATGTAGCTTGTTGAGCTGGTCTAACAAAAGCAGTTTAAATAAATTTCTTTCCGTAGAACTTTGCCATCTTCACAACATGTTTGTCCCTAGGACTTAGATTAAAATTGCATTTCTTGCTTCTGACTTCTCAAATATAAGCACAGATAATAGGACTAAACAAGTAATAAAATAATAATAAAAAAGATCATTTTAGAAAAGAATATTTTGACATTTTAGAAGAGTGTAAATGAAAGTTGACAACTGCTTACCTTTTTGTTTTCTCCAGGTCACAATGCATCAACCAGATGAAAGAATTAAAAGAACAATGTGAAGAAAGGATAGATGAGCTTACAAAAAAGGTTACTGATGTTCCACAAATCAAAGAAAACAAAGACTTATCAGAAGATTTGAAAAAAAGCAGCCAGGTATGGTTGGGTAATTTCTTAAAAATATTGTTGTTTGTAATTCCTGGGCAGTTTTCCACTATCTCCAACTAACCTTAGCCCTTCTCAGTAAATTCTGCACTGCTTTCCTTCACATTTGTTGCATATTCGTGATCGATGAGAAATTGAGTGATTGCAAGGACAGAACAGGCAAAAGGTTCTGCAGGAGACTTCAAAGCTGTATCTCTGAGAGGGGCAGAATTTGAGAGGTGATGTTAGCAGTGGTGTGGAGCCTCTTAAAGAATATTTACACTGCTGAGCTTTGGCTCACAGCTGCCTTTGACTTTGTAAAGGACTTAGTTGCTTTGTATGTTGAAGATGTGTGGTAAAGATGAGGATTAATTTTTAACACTTCAGAGTAGCAACAAGCTGTGAGTAAGATACTGTAGTCCAAAGGTCTTTGAGGTGCATTCAATATAAATTGTCACAGGAATTGTAATGTCAGCCTTTTACTGTGGGAACAAGGGGAAGGTCAAATGTCTCAGGTATTTCCTTTTGGATATTCTGAGTCAAAGAACCATGTGACATGATAAGGCTCATTAGGGTAGGGCAGGCTTGCCACATAGACTGACTGTATGCCAGCTGACTTTCTTCCTGGAGTAGAGAGGTCAGGGGAAATCCCGAGAAAAGGAAATTTCAGATCGTGCTATTGCGTTGGCATGTGAATTATTGATGCTTCTTCGGTGAAGGATAGGACTTGTTTGGCTATAGAATCATAGAACAGTTAGGGTTGGAAAGGTCCTTAAGATCATCTAGTTCCAACCCCTCTGCCATGGGCAGGGGCACCTTCTAGTAGGTGAGGTTTCTCAAAGCCCCATCCAACCTGACCTTGAACACTGCCAGGGATGGGGCATCCACATCTTCTCTGAGCAGCCTGTGCCAGTGCCTCACCACCCTCCTAATGTCTAATCTGAATCTCCCCTCTCTCAGTTTAAAGCCATTCCCCCTTGTCCTGTCACTACGTGCCCTTGTGTAAGTCCCTCGCCAGGTTTCTTTTTGGCCCCTTCAGTACTGGAAGGCTGCCCTAAGTTCTCTTTGGAGCCTTCTCTTCTCCAGACTGAATAAGCCCAACTCTCTCAGCCTGTCTCCTTAGGAGAGGTGCTCCAGCCCTCTGATCACCTTTGTGGCCTCCTCTGGAGTCACTTGAGCAGGTTCATGTCCCTCTTGTGTCGGGGACCCCAGATCTGAACACAGCACTGCAGGTGGAGTCTCACAAGAGCAGAGTAGAGGGGCAGGATCACCTCCTTCAACCTGCTGGTCACGCTCCTTTTGATGCAGACCAGGATACGGTTGGCTTTCTGGGCTGCGAGCGCACACTGAAGCCGGCTCAGGTTGAGCTTCTCATTAACCAACACCCCCAAGTCCTTCTCCGCAGGGCTGCTCTGAATCTCTTCTCTGCCCAACCTGTAGCTGTGCCTGGGATTGCCCTGATCCAGGTGTAGGACCTTGCACTTGGCCTTGTTGAACTTCATGAGGTTGGCATTGGCCCCCCTCCCTAACTTCTCTTGCTTTTCCCCATGCTATGTGCATTGCCATAGAGGCATTTCAGTTGGGCCCCTGATGAAGCTGGAGTGACGGGTATTCCTTTCTGCTGCTCTTCAGGTGCTCCCTTGATGACCTGTGATCCCTCTCCAGGCTCTAGGCATCTTCTATTGGCACCAGAATCAAACTGGTAGGAGTGGGATGCATTGAGCTTCCCTTCCCCCAGCAACTTTAGTTTAAAGCCACCCCCAGCAGCCTGACAGGCCTGTGACTGAAGACACTCTTCCCTTTCTCCAAAGGTAGACCCCATCAGCCCCGGTAGAGTGTGTTTCTCAAACTGAGTTCTGTGGTCTAAGTAGCCAAACCTCTGGTTGTGGCACCAGTAACCATTTGTTGATTCCCCACATTGATATAGATGGCCCTGGACACACGCAGTGAAGCTCCTTGGTTGGAAGGCAGCTAATTTATTTCTGTGTACCGAAGCAGCCCTTCCGTCAGCACTCTGAGCGCTAGTCACAAAGCTTACTTGTTTGCAGTGGGGCCTTTCCCCCATACATTGGTGGGCAACTCTTACTGCAAAATACGGTGGGGGTTTGGTTGTATATACCCTTTTCTCTTTGGCTAGGAAAAGGCTACTAGAAGAAAGCACTTGATGACTTCAGAAGTGGAAAGGGTAATGCAACAAGGATTGAATCTGGGTTTTGCAAATAGCTGGAAATGGGTGGGGGAAAATGGCTGCAACATCTGTCCAGAGAACCCTAGGTGCTCAGGTAATGGTTCCAGTCTGTGTCCAGTCCTGTATGTAAAATGGTGGAAGAGAGAACTGCTGAAGCTTGATCCTGGAAACCTACATTGTGTGAGAGCTGCAAGACGGATGAAGCATTAGAGACAGGAAACGATAGACAAAAAAAAAGGTGAAAACTCTTATTTGTCAATAATTTTTATCATGCGTCAAATAAGTAAATAAAAAGTAGTAATAGTAATAGTGAATATATGGTAGTAAGTAAACAAAAAGCCCATTTTGAGAGGACTTAACATCAAGGTGTAAAATGCTATTTCAAAAGGTGATGTGGGGAAGACCGCAGTAGAGAGGTGGTCAACTTTTGGGGCTTGCAGCAGACTTTCATTACAATTACTTGTACCAGATATTTTTTCGTTTGTTTTGTGGTTTGGTTTATTTTTTACCATTTCCAGTTTGGAGGGGAAATCATCCCTGGAGGAACCTGAGGAGTGTGTCTGAAGCCCCTCTGCAGGAGAACTTCAATCTCCTGCAACAAGTCCCATAGCTGAAGGCAGTCTATTCAAAGCAGGCAGTGGTTTTAGGTGTGGCAAGTTATTTGTTCTCCTTTTAATCTATAGATGGGATGGTCCCAGATGACATAACCACTAATACAGCAACAGCCTAATGGAATTCTGTCTGCTTGTGTTCCCTAGGATCTGTGACAGTGTTTCTTACGTCAAGCTGTGCCTTTCTCAGTTCTTTGCCCAAGGATTGCAGTTTCTTGCTTGTACAAAAGCTACTTTATGTTAGTGCAAGGTGACCCTGATGAAATCTGTGTACTTTTTTAGCTACTGTTCTTAGCTGGAATAATTCCTGTTTGTAAGATGCATGTGCTTATGTAATGGAAAGGTTTAGTTAAAATAAAACAAAGAAAATGGGAGTCGTGGTTAATAAATACACAGCTTTTCTTACAGCTCTGCATTTTAAAGAATGATGTATACTTCTGAGTTGAGGAATACAGAACATGTTCCAATTATTTTGTATTCAGTCATTTCAACTTAAAATATTTTCAGCATATACCCTTTTAAGTTACCATCATTAAAAATTACTGAGCTAGAAATTTAAGGGCTTTTGCATGTATAATTAAGAGGTAGATTCTTGCTATTAAGTGCAGGCTCAGTATTTTTACAGAATTCATGCCCTGCATAAAGTGAAAAATGATCTGATGTTCAGTTTCTGATGGTTTCTACTATAGTGATTATCTCAAGAGGTTGAACTATTTATAAACAGAAGCATTTTTAAATACATTTTTGTTTTCATGATTGAAGGAAGATGGAGTTCTTCTGAATATCCTTACTGCAGTAACCAGATACTCTGTGGTGATACTTGCTGCTCACTCTTTCGTAAGAGTTAATGCTAGATTATTTGTTGTTGACATTGGACTTCAAAGTGTTGACACAAATTCTGCCTGGCTTTAAGCTTAAACATTTTCAAACCAGCCAAGTAATATCCTATAAGTCATCTGCAGCTTTGGCTTTCATGGCTATTATTTAACCACTTCCTTCCACAGACATATTTCTGAATGACTCTGTGAACAACCTAGTGTTTTATTAACCTACTTAGAAAAATGGATAGCTACACTCTTACCAGCAACCGTAACAGAAAACTTTAACTGTATTACTTTCTCCACCATAAGGTTTCATATTTATTTGTACACTATCAGGTATATATATATATATTGTTTATTTTTTAATATATACATATTTTGGTTTTTTTACCTTAAACAAAACGCCAGGGGAAAAAAAATAAAAAAGCAAGCCTTAGAACAGTTTCAGAACAAGTTGTTTGTCTGCACTGAAGCTGGTACAGTGCAACACAGCTCCAAGCACATTTCATGCTCAGTGTTGGTGTGACTGAATTGACATAGCTCTCAGCCAATTAAATGCCAATATAAGTAAACCAGAATTTTAATTGCTATATTGGAGTATCTTCAAGGTGGTGTACATATTAGCCCTTTATCTTTAAATAGGTCAGATGCTGAGAGCAATCTACTGCCAGTATTTAATACATTCTAAGTAAGCTCCATCACATTAAACAGATACTGTTGTCTAGTTGGTTAAGTGACTCCAGTTCTGTAAAGGTTTGTTTAACTGAAGTCTTGTTATGCTGAAACTGAGTCTACCTGTTCCTGTAGATCACTAACAGTAGTTAATGCCATCTGGTTTTTCTGCTCTGCTGACCTTGACATGGTAGCAGGGCAACAGTGGAGAAATGTGTGCTGTTACCATTCTGTGACCCTTGGAGTATAACAGGTAGTGTTCCTTTTGAAACACTAACCAAGAACAGTAACCTCATAATTATCTGCAATTAGATTAAAGAAGGTGTGTTAAATTCTCACCGTATGTTGTGCTGTTATATAGAAACATCACTGCATGTTCAAAATCGTATGGTACTTCCATCACCAACGAAAACTTCAGTCCAAGTATTTCTGAGTGTGCTAGGATTTTTTTTTTCTACTGAATCCTTATCTAGCTTCCACTTCTGTTTCCAAATAGTTAGGAAGAGTTATATATACCAATGCTTATCTGTGCACATTCATGTTATAGGTGAGTATTCAACTGCCAACCTTGGAGCAAACTGAGTTCAAGCAGGCTGACTTGGAACAGCAGAAATCCAATGAAGATGTACCTAAAGCAGTACCTACGGTAAAAAAGACAGACCCGCTGGAGGCTAAAGGTGAGATGGAAATCACAATCTGACAGTCAGTTGGTTAAGAACATTTGTAATTTAATTGAACATTTAAAAAACATTTTTGTACACAAGATTAAGATAAAAAACCAACACCAGTAGACTGAACTTTAAGCAATTTTCCAGCTGTGGAGAGGTATAATATTTGTTCAAGCATTTTTATTACTAACATTTCTATGGTTCAGTTTTGTTTAATTGACATGTTGCATGTAAAGGAAAATACAGATATTTACAACTCTGAAGTCATACTCCTCATTTAATATGGAGAAATTGCTGTTGGAAGCAATGATTTTCAATCACATTTAAAAGACTTGCTTTCTTAATAAGTCTGACACATCTAGCCTGCTACTCCTCCCTATGGAATAGCTGAAAGTTAGGCTTTAAAAAAACACACCTCCATGCTTCCCCTGGGTTGTCAATGAGCAAAATGCAAGTAAGGAAAATGATACACAGGAAATCAGGTTAGTTAACCTAATGTTGCTTGTCGTACTAAACTTGCAGAAACTTACTAATTTGAATAAATGTATTCTCATGTGCCAGTCTCGTACAGTACTGTGTGTGATAGAAATTCAATTTCTTATTTAATTATTCTTATATGCTATCTTAAATTACAATCTGGAGAGCATGCAACTTTCATTTTAGAGAACTAGCAATTGAAGACAACATCTATACATAGTTTCTTCAGGCAAGGTTTTTTTTTTCCCCTTGTTAAAAATACAGATACACAGGGAAAAAAAGGTATGGTCATGTCTGCTAAAAGTAACAGCCCTCCTGCACTTCCCCCTTTAAAAATTAGAGCAGCCTTGATTTATTTGCAAATCTGCCCATGTGACTGCTTTGTCTTAAGCTACTTTTGAACACCAAATCAGTTTTACTGTTGGTAAGTGAATGTGACAGGAACCTCACACTTACATAGCACACTGCAATTTTTATTTAAAGTGCTTGTTTCACCTGCCCGATTTATTAACTGCACATATAAAAATTTTAAGTAGGCAGAAGTATGAAACTGTTGACAACAAACAATGGCTCATCCTTTACCTGATGTGGTTGGAAGATATCTTTCAGAGGAAGAAGAATGGACTGAGAAAGATGAAGCAGTATTTATTGAAGATTTTTAACTTGTGCCACCACTGAAAGGCATTAGATTTTTTAACTCAGAATCTTTTTTATTGTTTACAGAAAGAATAAATGGCCTAGCTGACATTAGAAAACAGGAGCCTAAGGCAGAAGAGGAGAAGCTCTCTAGTCAAGTGAAAGACCTGCAGGATCCACTCAAGGCTGCTGGTGGTCATGAAGAGATGCTGCCTCAGTCAGAGAAGGAGCTGAATCCTGACGACAAAAAACAAGTAGCTGGGCAAGATGTGTTACAGCTGGCTGCAGAACAGGCTGCCAGTGAAGAAGCTGAGAGGGAGCAGCTCCTGAATTATGATGCTAAGCAGGACTCGCCCCCCATAAAGGCTGGTACGTAGCATGCCACGTATTGTTAAGCAGTAAAGACATGAAAGTGTGGAATAGGGCACAATTTCTGCAACAGTGGTGGCAGCTGGCCAGACTTAGTATAAGGTTCCTTAAAGGTTAGTATGAGATGTAAAAGGTTAGTCTCCAGCAGTATTCTACAGTCTGTGTGTAAAGATGGAAGCTTCTGTTTGTACAACATGGAGCTAACCAGGATGCATTCTTCTGCATCACTATAGTAGCCTTCCTGTCTCTCTCCATTAGCTGTACAAGGCATTTGGGGAAATCAGTCCCAAAACTGTTTGGTATTGAGGCTTCGTAAGAATGATGCATTTGAGAAAGATGAGATATTAACCATCCAAAGCATTGATGGAGAGACACTATGTAATAATGTTTTGCATATAGTCTTCTTATAGTGTTGTATAAATGCTAGCTATCCCTATTTCAAAATAAGCTAGCATGCATACAACTCTACCTAAGGCTTCAGGTATCTACAGTTTATTGTTGTGAGTTTGCAAACTGGAGATCAAATATTGCAAAGGTGCCAGTCTGGCATCTGCCATATATGACCCTGAACCATGTGTCTCTATAGCAGAGTACTGATGTTGTTCCTAAAGCTGACCAGGATCTGGACATCTCTCTGTCTTGAGGAACTTGGTCTCATGTGGACCCAGTAGCCCAGAGTAATCAAGAGGAAGACTTACGGCAGTCAGAGCAGGAACTGATGTCCACAAAAAAAGCTGCTTGTGCTTTTCTAGTAAACATATTCATAGAATGATGAGTAATGATGTTAATGCTGTTGATAACTTGGCAGGGATAAATAACCTTATCTGCATTGTTAAAGCAGTATTTTTCCAACTCCCCCGAAAAGACGCTGGCCAGCGCAGGCTGTTCTGTCCCCAAAAGAGATGTGAATAAAAGTTACGTAAACTGCTTCCATTTTAACAGAAAAAGATACCAGGAAGATTAGGTAAAAAAAACCCCATCTGATAACTGGTGCAAGAAAAAGCTCTGCCATGTAGCCTGTGAAATGTCAGCATGAGCTAGGAAGACTAGCAGGATGCTCTTCAGCCTTGATTATTAACAAAAATGCCACAGTTTACTGCATAGTTTCCCTGTAGACAAAGGTATAAAAAGATTTCTGCTACGTTCTCTGAACATCCTTTCTCTTCTGATAAAATCTTCTTTTAAAAGTTTGAGACCTTTAGTTCTGTAACTGTAAACATCTATTTGATATGGTTGTCTGAACATGGACAACTTAAGGCTAAAATTTTTTCAAGCCTGTTTCTAAGCCAGTTACTAATTAGAGGGCTTGGCTTAAGAACATTCAGAACCAGACTCCCGTCTCTCTTTCTAGGGTATGGGTTTTTTTCTGTCTGGTTGACTGCAAAATAAGGGTAGTAGTTTGGCAATCAGAAATAATGTTTCCATTTACTTCTGAGTTCTTTACATAAATAATTCTTAAGATAGTAAATAAAAGTTACTTGAGATGAATTAATGACAGACTGAAGAAAATCTTTACTGTAAAAGCACTTTGTGTCAAGTTAGCACATCATTACTCTTTTTTATGCCATAATCAAATCTTTCTGCTTGGTGGACAAAATAAAGAAAAGCAGAAAACTGAGACACGTTTTAGTGGTGGTGGCAATACATTTCAAAGCAACACCACAGTCCAGTTCTCAGCACTGGCTTCAGGTTTCACTTTTACTTAGGCTGTCCCTTAATATATTCTGAAATTAATGCTTTTGCTTTCTGTCCACCTGAGTGCTGGCTGAGTCTTATCACACTTCCTAAATCCCCAAAGATTCTTTTTCCCTAGTTCTTTAGGAAAGGTTTACAGGAAAAGCTGCCCTGAAATTTAACAGTTTAAAAGGAAGAATAATATAAAAACCTATTGTAAACAGCCATTCAGTCAACAGCAAAGCAAATTCTCTGGAAGTTTATTACAGTAACTGTCTCTTGTGCAGATGACTTTATGGTATAGCATAAACCTAATTAATTTTAATATTTTTCCAGACAAACAGGAACATGAACCACTGAAACAAGATAGGGAAGTTGATTACAACTTACATGAGAATGAAGCTGAATCAGAAATGGACAAGCAAGCAGCACTTGCAGGGATTGAAAATGGTAAAAAAGAAAAAAAGTTTTAACCCAAGTACTATATGCTGAAAAGTTTGAGACAATATTTTGAACATTATCCTGTAGCAGATATAGGTAGCTATTTTCTGTTTCTTCTTTGAACTTTCCCTCATGTTGACAGTGTGACCTACTTTCTGTTCAGCATCACTAAGTTACTGTTTAACATGCATTAGGAAGGGACTGTATCTGTACCTTTACTATACGGTACTTAACAGTCCATTCAGAATTTCTCCTGCTCTGTTCTACATTGTTTTCCACATGAACAACTATCACTTCTACCTCTCAAAGAGATTTATGTACCTTTTTTTTTTTCCTAATTAGTTCAAAACCCTGAAGATACAAGGAACCACTTATCTGAGCATAGTGAAGAACAACAGAGGTTGTGAACACAGTAAGTTCATGATGCAGCTTCTTCATATAAATGCAGCAAGGATGAGAGCAAAGTCATCTGAGAATGTTTTGATTATGTTCTCAAGACCTCAATAAGAGCCTAAATGAAGTAGTACTTTCTTGTGAAGTTTCAGTACTGTTTCAGTGGTAAATAAAATCTTAAATCTCTGGAGGCTCGTTTAAAAGCAGCCTGACTTCTGCAATAACTCTTTCCTTCCTACTGATTTGAAACCAGCTAGCAGTAAGTGTAGTAACAGTATCTGTGCATTGGTGGCAGATGAGAGTCCTCTGCCAAGGACAGATCTTTCCCCTGAGCAGTGGAGAAATTTCAGCCTTGTTTTCAAAGGAGGTTAAGAGCAGATAACATAGGAAGGATGAAAAATGACCCAGGCTGCTGTCTACCACTGTTGTGCCTGTTCTGGTGCATTTTATTGAAATGTGGGAAGACTTCAAAAGCATGATCATAATCCTTGGATACTTTGCAGTACGATGTATTTTCCTGGGCCTCTGAAGAGAAATTACTGGTTTGAACTGTAACCAGCTGAAGCACCTACATACAAGAACCTGGTTGTGTTCTTAGCTTTTAGGTTAAGGAAAGAAGGACTTAACAACAGTGTCCTCTCATTAAGAAGCCAGGGAGAAAGCTGGTTTAGACCTCTGTTCACAAAAGTACCACAGTATGGTTCAGTTACCACTAACTTGCACAAGTTTATAGAGAGTAAAAAGTCCATCTCTTGAGCTTTTCATGACAGAAGCTATCTGAAATGGTGTGCTAGAACTACCCTTTACTCCAACCAGCTACTAGCTTCTGCTAAAAAGCAAAAAGGCAAATGCTTGCCTTGTAGAACAGCAGTCATCCCAGCTGTTCAGTGACTAATACTCTCTGCTGGACTTCTGACAAAAGTAAACTAGACTATGCATTTATGACACACCTCAATGTTTCCCACAGGTGGAGCTGCAGTTCTGTGAAGTCCTATGTTATGTATAGTGTATCTTATTGCTAATATTCTGTAGCCTTTGTAATTTCTGTAACTTGTTGAATGTGAACTGGAAACTAGTTTATTTGTGATAACCTAGAAATACCTTCTGCTACCTGCAGTGTGTAGCCAGCTCTTTGGAAGTTCTCAAGCCTGGCACCGGTGTTTGGAGCAGTCTTTGTGAATATGAACCAACTGCTGTCAAGGCAGCATGGGAGCTTCCTAACCAGGAATTCAAAAATACAATAAAACCTCACAACTGGCTCTTGGCTTTCTCTCAGTGAACTTCATTGTGTAACTCTTTTTGTGGGGTGTCAGTTCCTTAGTGTATTAGTTTACAACTCCTGTACCTTACTTAAGCTGCCTAAATATGCATGTGGAAGGTTGGTTCATTTGTATATGAAGAATATGAGCTGTCACAGATGAAATGCAGAGCTCAAGTCAAGTGGTGCCGATTAAGCCTAAATATGTAAACAGTTCACTGATAGTCTTGCTACATGTAACTTGAATTCTTGTGAGAAAAGAATTAACTAACATTACTGAATTCTTTGTTGCTCTTTTTTTTTTCCCCACTATTGAAGTCAGACTTCATGGTTCTGGGCTAAAAGTGGCAGTGTAGCAGGGAAAACAAATCCTTGTAATCTGGAGAGAAAAGGAGGTATGTCTACTACATACAATTTTAAATTAAAGGAGTTTTACTTGAACAAAACAATAGATCATGGAACTGCGGTTTACATAATGTTTCCTATCATTAAAGATTTTAGTTGCCTAAGGCAGGGAAAGATCTTTGCTGTAATCATCTTGGGGTTAAATAACACTAGTCTTTGCTGTTTCTTAAAAACTTCATTTTAGATAAGCATTTAAAAATAAAAATAGTCTTTGCTGCTGTGTACTCACCTTATTCTGTACAGTTTATATACTTTTAATGTTCATGAAAATTAGAAGGGTGACATTTTTTCCTTAGTTCTGTAAATTATGTGGAACTTGGTTTATCTTCTACTTTCTGCTTCCTTCCTTTGGAGAAACACTAAAGGCTACCCCTGAGCTGCTGTCACATAGATCAAGATTTTTAAGACAGTTAAGACTGGTGATGGTTCACTGAAAGACAGTAAAAGCCAGATGAATTCTCAGTGCCTGCACTAGAGCCAGTTTCCCAACTTTACAGCCACATTTTCCATGATTTTGATTACTTTCACAGCAATACAGTAGTACATTAATCATAAGCAAATATCTAAAATGGTATACAACCTCGTCTGCAGAGAAATCAGGAAAAATGTGTTCAGGGCAGTACTGCTGCTTATTTCAATTTAGAGCTGCTGGTTGCTGGCAGGCCAGCAGGTGTTCCGCTTCCAAGTATCTTCACTGCTTTCCAGCCCTAGCTCAGCAGTGCTGCTGCTCAGATGATGGAGCTGAAATGGTATCACTCCACAGTACAACTGCATGTTAGGAAAAAAGAACTAACGTCTTGCATTGTCAAGGAGGAGTTAAAGCCCATCACTATGGAAGGAGTAATTTTGCATCAAAATGAAGAACTGCCCTGTCCAAAACAGTCAGACCAGGAGGATTTCCTTGTATGGCCCAGATAAGACTGGGCAGTATGGTTTATCAAAGAGCAAGTCAGCTTTTTAAAGTTTTTATTTTTTTCCTCTTGTAGCAGAAGGTTGCTCAGCGCAAAACCTTGCCTTCATTATTTCACACAGGAGAATGACCTGTTCCAGGAAGGAAAGGGTAGGTGTGGGGCTCTTCTCATTTGGGATTTCTACCTATACCAACCATTACAGAAGGCAGTAGGATCCAGCAGCAGCATTGCAGTCAGAGCAAGAAAATGAAGGTCATGCAAGAGCTGACTGAGCAATGGAACAAATTAGCAGTTCCTCTTTCGCAATGACAAAGTAACAAAAGGATTAAAAATAAAAAAAAAAAATAAAAATCGCAGAGTAGTAAAAATACAGTCCTCATGTCTTGTGTTCCTATGTTGCTAGTGACTATCACAGTGTTCAGCTATGCAGATTCATTAGTACCATTACAATTAAAGACAAAGGAACAAACTGCAACTAGGAGTGACTTACTCCATTTCTCACTGTCTTCAAGGACAACTTCTACATTTGAGACAATATACCTCCTACACAATTTACTCCAGTAAAACAAAAACCACTGAATTCAGCACAGTACGAGCTAAATTAGTAGGTTTTGTCTGCTCTTTATTTCTATAAAGTTTGTTTTAGCTTAAAGGACTTTGCAAGAAAAGAACCCAGTCTTCCTACTTGCAAAGTGAGACAATTTGATGCAATTAAGCAAAAATAATGGAACTTCACAATATCTCCAAGTGGTTTGGTTCAAAGCAGAATTTCAGTAGCTCTGCTGTTCCTATTAGACATGAGGCTCTACTGCATTATTTTTACTCTGTCCCAAGTGTTACTAAATTACTAAATAACCACTTTGTCAGTGCTCATTAAAAAATTAAAAAGAATAAATCTGTAATAAAATCAATTAAAATATAACATTCTTCAACAATGCATTTGATTAAAATCAGCTTCACCCATAAAACGTCATACAAACCACTTTAAACAGCAGTTGTTATTCAGATAGATAACACATAAAAGATGAGTACAGATATTACATGTAAAAGTACTTCTATCCTGGAGATCTCCCTCAGTCTGGATACAGTCCTAGATATTTAATCTTGCAGATGTTAAGTGATACACAGATTATGCTCAGATATCCTACTCTCCGGTAGCAGGCATCCTAACTCTCTTGTCTTTCAAACAAGCTTCACAACAGGAAAATATTTATGAGGGGAGAAGTCAAATTCTGGAGGAACCTAGAAATAAGATATTTAAAAACATCACACAGCAGTACTACTGAATTTAATGCTCTAAATGAGGGATACCCTGCAGCTAGAAGAAAAAAAAATATAAAATTAGACCACAAAAAAAATGGGAAAAAAAAAATCCTAGCTGTTCAATGCCTGGAAAATATTCCAGCCCAGTTCTGGGTATGCCAATCATTCTCCAGTAGTAATGGGCACACAGCTGTAGATTGCTGGTGTGACTCTTCAGTATGCTCCTTCATTCTTCTATGCTTAGCCTTCTGCAGGAAGTCTGAAGGCCCTCTCTTCCCTCTGACCCACATGGCACCTGCTAATCCTGATAGCCAGCACTCTCCCCACTGTGTTCAGTACTCTCCCCACTGTGTTCTTCCCACTCCTGAAGAATGCCCATATTCGCACATGTCCTCTCACATGCACTTCCCAATTTTTTTTTCCAAACATTTAGAAATGAGAGTATTTCATATTTAAATAACTGCAACAAACTATTTCCAATGGAAAAATGGATTGTTACTTTCCCAACTCTTTTAAGAGTAACTGTGGCCTGAATCTGTTCATTCAGCTGTAAGAGACCTGTGGTAGCATTGTGTGTAATACTACATTTCACGTTCAGCTCCACTGGCATTTTCTTACCTTGGAGTCCTTTTTGTGGCCTCCTGCCAGCAGCTTCATGACCACAATATTGGGTTTAGCAACTTTCAGGATTCTATTGACCTAAACACAAGACAGCAATAAGTTTTCAAGTGAAAGATGTGACCTCAGAAGTATTTCAGAGATAATAATCAAATGTTTAGGTACTTTACAACAGTCCTCTTACAGAATGAGTTAACAGAGATGAGAGGTGTTTGGATTTGCTTTAAAGTATAAAAGCTGGATTAAGAAAATTTAATAAAGGGAATGCTTATTTTAATACTCACTTTTTTAATTCAACAGACCATAGAAACCACTGCTCTCCCTGCTATGGCAAGTTCCAAGGCACTCATCCAAGTAAAGGTTTAGACAGCCTTAAGGCACCTACTCCCAACACTATGACACAGTGAGAAGGGTAAACTCAAGTATCAAACTGGTGGCTTTTTGCCTGGAAGTGCTCTGGGCACACTTGAACTTATTCTAACTACCCTGGTTAGCCTCAATCAGATGATTTGGGTGTGAATGCAAATAGGATCCAGGGCACAGGCAGGGATTCCTACATTCTCAGGAAAACCTAATCCCATAACTGCTTTTAGCCCACTGAGATGCAACAGAATGAACATCCTCTTTATTCCAAAATACAGTCACAGACACCTAGTTTTTAAGTGATGGACAAAGAGGGAGAAATTCCTACCTATGTTTACAGCCCAGTGCTGAGAAAACTGCTCCAGGAAGCAAGTGCCAGACACAATCCTCTTTTCAGCCTGAGGACAGTTAAACCCTTTTTTCCCACCTCTCAGGAATACATCTGAATTACCAGATTCCAACTAAGTGAGGGAAGCATGTGTCACCTTCCTGATAAAACTGATAACACTTTTACAACAGGACCAGAAGGAAACATGCAAGATGGAACTAAGTTGCTATCTACTATTTAAGATACTCAGCAGGGAGAGGTTTTGGAACAGTGAGCACAACCTTGATTATGTCATCTAATGTACCTGAAACAGACCATTGCATAAGGCACCATCACTATCCTCTCTCCACTCCTTAATCAAAGCACCCAGCTTTGCTCATCATTTTGACAAAGTATATTTTGGATCCCAAGCAGATCCAGCTGAATATTTATTCTACTATGAGCATACATTGCAGTATTTCAGTCTTACCTCGTAGTCTGGATTAGGAATATTCTCAAGAATCATTTTAGCTTGCTGGAAGTGTTTGCTAGCTGCCATGTAGAGATCCGATGACTGAGGAGGTGGGCTGTACTTATTTAAATCAGACATTTCCTAGCATGTTGTGGAAATATATATATGTGTATTAAAATCAGTTGCCAACAAATTTAACATATATGCTTAAGGATACTGAAGAAAAGAAGTCAGTTAACTAAATAATATTTTAAGAATACTTCAGTTGAAAGCATTTAAAATGGCAAACACCAAGTAGCAATATGGTGCTTAATTACAGTGCCACAAAATACAATAAACTTCCCATACTCTTTGTAGAACAGTCTTATCTCCTGAAGAACTTGTTAATTTGCTTTAATAGTGCCATGCATCACATGCATGTGAAATTACAGAAAAAAAACAGGAGAAAAAAAAGTATATGATATTATTTACTCAAATCAATTTTATAGCAAGTAAGATAATGAAACTGTTCAAATGAATGAACAGTTAATTTATAGAATTTTGATACTTCCAACTTTCTTTAGGGATAAAAAAACCCCTCAATGACAAGGAAAAAGTCATGATTGTCTTAATTTCCCCTACAAATATTTGTAGCATTAAATTAGGGAAAGTGACTGGCATACAAAATAGCACCACTTAAGTTCAGACAGACCTGTAAAAGCAGAAGTCTGGCCACCAGAAATCCAAGTTCAACAAGAAACACTCAAATTTCTGCACCTGAGGCAGAATAACCCCACAAATCAGTAGAGGCTAATAACCAGCTGGATGAGTAGCAGGGTTACTGTGAACACCAAGCTGAACACAAGCTAACAAGGTGCTCCAACTACAAGCCTCATATGGGACTATGAAGTAGGAGTATGACCAGCAGATCAAGGAAGGTTATCATTCTATACTCCATATTTGTGCTGTAACATCCAAAATACTGCATCCAGTGCTGGATCTACTCAGGTCAAGAAAGATGCTGAGATGCAGAGATGGCTGGGAGTCTAGAGCACATGACCCGCAAAGAGAGGTCAACGGACCAGAATGTTGGTGGGTAATCTTGATAGCAGACCACAACTACTTGAAAGATAGTTACAGAGCTGTCCAGAAGACAAATGATTCTTGTTAACAGCAGACAATAGGACATGGGCAGAGAGGCCATAAATTGCAGGTTGGGTAATTCAGACTGGGTATTTGGAAAACAGGTGAGTAATGTAGCCCTCAATCTGGTTATCCACAGACTAAATGGACCAGAAAAAGTAACTGCATCAGGTTAACCAAAGGATTGGAGAATCTCCATCTTTTGATTTTTTCAGACTCAGCTAGACAAAGACACAGCTGACGTGATCTATAATGCTACTTCAAGGACAAAAGCGGACAAGCCTCTAATGGTCCTTTGCAACCAACACGTATGTTATTTAATACTCAAAATTAGTTTCCTTTTCCTGTTTGCTTACTGTAGTAATAGAAACATGCTGCTCTATGAACTGCAGCCAAAAAGTCTGACAACAGACTTTCAAGAGATTATATTTTCATGCAAAACAACACAAGCATTTCAAACCACCAGACCAATTTTTAAATATCTAAGAGTCTAATTTTCGTAAGAATTCAAAGCAATAGATTTTTCTTGCAAACAACTAAAGCTAGAACTTCTTGCCATTTTAACTTATGCTTCAATACAACTTTGAGATATTGAAGGCTCTTTTTACACTGACGACAATGTCTAAAGCAGGTGAGTAAATGACTTACTTAAAAAAGTGTGACTGGCACCACATTTTAAGAGTACTCACTTTAAACTGCAAGTAGTGGACCGGTGGTGGTGTAATAACACTGTTGAATGGAGCAAACCTGTGTTCATATCGAACTTGTTCACTATCTAGTTCAAACTTAGGCTTCCTTACTTTGCCATCCATGTCAAATGCAATCATTGTCTAAAATGGAAAGGATAAATAAAAACAAGTGTTAGCTTTATGTCGTATTTTTCTGTGAACAAAATGAAAGTTGATTTAGCTGTAACTGGTAAGATAGAAAAATAGTAGAAAATTTACCATATCACACTGTAAAACTGAACTTCATTTCCATTCCCAGTAAAAACAAAAAAGGCATACAGCATATGCTTGATACTTATTACAGAGAAGAAAACCTGAAGCCAGTGTTCAGCAAGTACAAATATATTACCTTGTACATCCCGGCACACATATTTTGGTATGCTTGACTCATGGTGATCTCTCTGCTGAGAGGGCGAACTGCAAATTTCACACAAAAATTCTTTTTTTAATTCGACATAAGTCCATACACTAATTTCAGATGGAAACAATTCTTTAAAATATTCTGAAAATTATAAAATTCTCAATTAGATTTCAAAATAAAGAAAACTGAAGCATAAAATGCATGGGTGTGCATTTCTGCTCACCCAGCTGCTGATTACACTAAATCTTAACACATACTTAAGAGTCACATGAACACAACACTGACATCCATGAAATAAACTGGCCTAGACAGTTAGTGTTATTATACAACACTTAAGAATAATCTAGAATTTAAAGATTGTAGTTGAGAGGCCTGTTTGCTTAGTTCATGGATTATTTTTTAAACTTCGACGACTAAAAGGTTAAAGCATTTTTATCCTAGTAAGAAAGCATTTTTATCCTGATAATATGCTGTCCTTCACGTTCCAGCATTTAACTAGTGCCAAACTGCCCCACACTTGGCACCTTTTAAAAAGTATAAAATACAGTAGTAATTTTTAAATTTTGAGATACAAGGGAATTTAGTTGATATGATCTTGAGGTATTCACATCTAGTTATTTGTTCCCCTTGAAAAGGGGACAATGATAAACACACAAAGAAGAAGGAAGAGCGAAGAACAGAAGCAGGCTCTTGCATGGTGTTTATCTGGAATGTTAATGCTAACTCCAACATACTACAATCTTAGAAGCCACTTAGGCATGGCAAATCTGTATTAAATCTGCATCAAATTTGTATCAAAAAGGTTTGAGTGCACTTTTTAGTTAGCAGGCTTATATTTCTGATCACAGAGACTGCTATGGCATAGGAAGGGAAATTCTCATCTCCTCTTATGCATGTAAACCAGAGAAAAGTGTAAGTTTCTAAAGGAGGTTTGCAAATCAGTACTACCATTGAATTAAAACAGGGCAACTCACCATTGTAAAATTATACTATTTAAAAAAGTGATAACCATTTATTAAAGCTGGTGATACCAGCTTTAATACCTTCTGAAACCAGAGAAATTACAGAAATACACAAAGTTTAGTCTTTGAATCTAGCTACAGTCACAGAAAAATATCAAAACAATTCTACAGGAATAGTAGACTGTGGAAAGGTAGAAGTAATTGCTCTGGACTTGTTAATTACATCTCACAGGATCAAACATATAACACAACTGGCGAAGCTGTGAATATATATGAGCCTGTTTTTTTCCGAAAGACATATTTAAAAGTAAGTAAATACGTAAATGGGAAACTCTTACACAGCCACTGACTCTTTAAAAAAGTTTTACATTCAGCCTTCATAAACTTCATTTTTCCTAACCACATCAGTGTTGACTCTAAATTATGAATTTTAATTCTACATGACTGCATAAAGGCAGAGGAAAAATGAGTCTAAGTTACACTCTACACACAGATACCTTTTTTCTTCTTCTTTGTTTTCTTACTACTACGGCCTTTCTGTTGTTCCTCCATTATTCTCTCCTCTGCCATTTGAGAGCTGTCAGCGCGGCTCAGTGTTGACATCAGCCATGCATAGAGAAACTCTGATAGATACCTACAGCAAGAATAGTATGTAGTGTTACATACTACAGTGAAAAACATATTCATAATGCACACATGCTCACTAAATGCCACATCATGTACTCAAAGAAGTAATAGTGAAGGACAACTTTTAGGGCACTTACAACTCTGTTTTGCATGTCTGAAATCAACAGGTAAGTCTGTGATCTATCGTTTGCTTTTCAAATAAGACATTACACAGATTCAAAGACACAGCTCAAGGAATGCAAGTTTCTTATACATTCACTAAGTGAAGTCTAAGCTTTTTATTATTTCAAAACCTATATAAGATCAATTTTTTTCTAGAATTCTTCCTTCTGCTAGAAAATGAAGCATTTTTAAAAAAGGTACTATGTTCATACCTTTTCTAATTTCATTAGGAACTACTTTTTTGAGGAACCCATGCAATTCCTTAAGATTTAAAAGAAATCTTTAAGAATTCTGTAAGAGCAATTTCTTAGTGAGCAGAAGAGGGTCCAATCTCTTGACTGACTTCAAATCAAAAGGAATAGGAAAAAAATGATTAAAAAAAAAGAAATTAGATCTGGAGCACATGAAGATATAATACTTAATAAGAAGTCATAATTCAGAATGAAAATTATGAATGAGAAATAATTATAAAATGAGAAATTATAAAATGAGAAACAATAGTGAATCTCATTTGCACATTCCCTGTCAGAAATTTCCTCTTTTTTTCTATTTGTCCTTCTTCTATTCTCTCAGAGTTAGGAGAAAAAGCAGTCAACATGACTGCTCCCATTAACAGTGCTTTTATTAAAATGGTGGGGGGAAATACAGGCAGGTAAAAAATACTGTCTTACAGAGAACTTGGTATTACTTGTTGAGGTATACCTAAAAATATTGCCATCATCTGGTAACTATCTGGAGTTCTTATTTTCTCACATAATGGTCAATCCACTAATGAAACAGCACAGAAACATAATGAAATGCCCTGAAGTTCAAGTCATTTGAACCAGTCTAATCTCTCAGAAAGAACACTTACAGCTTATATAACAAGAGCTTATTGGTAGCTTTACAGAAAAAATACATCCAAACCCCAAAACCAGTCAAGTACAGAACCGTTAACACAGGAAAGTTCAAATCTTTAATGCTGAATAAGACACGAGCCACCATTTATCTTTTTGATCAAGTCATCAACTACGAAAAGTAATGTGAACAGAAGTGGAAAAATAAGGAGTATTTTGAATCCACACAGTGCAGTCATTTTCACTACAGGCAGATGTCTCCTCAAATCTGCTCACAGGATAAAAATGTTGGTTTTATGTAGTCAACCTTCAGATTAAAGTCACAACTCTGAAGATCCTTTTCAAAATACTAGAGAGTAACAAGACTATTGATCTTTGTACTGCAAAACCAGAAAAGAATAAAGGGAATTGCTTTCATCCTGCATTTTCTTGTCTGACAAAATCACCGTATTTTCCATTCACTGTCATTAGGAGACAATTTAAAAAAGCTACATGACAGTGAGTTATTCTTTCAGGGGAGAAAATACGTACACTACTTAGCAAGTCTAGAAAAGAGACCAACATATTTTTTTCCTCCACCTGTAATTTTATGAATAAGCAAACTAAATACTGTGTAGAGCAAGACTTAAAAAAAAAAATCAGTTGAAGTCCCTCCTTTCAATATGTGCAGCTCTGTGAGAACATCTCCAACAGCTGTCAAATAAAGCATCCTCTTACCAATATATGTAGTAATATTCATGCATACTGTAAAGTTCCAACTCAAAGCCACTCAGAAGATACTGTATCATAATACGAAGGTTATGATATAGGACCCAGGTGCCCAAGCAAGCCAAATGTTGCCTTTGTGGTTCCTGCTTCAGTAGCATACTATGAAGCGCTGCATCTACTTTCTCTGCCTATTGAAAAAGAGAGCAAAGTAAGAGACAGAGGAGGAAGTGCATTTAACTGAAACAGCATCCAAGTTCTGCCAGAAGTAAAAAATCTGAATACAAATTGGGTCAGTGAAGCCACACTCCCTATTATGAGGCAGAAATATGTTTTTACAGATATTGCCACCTCTATAGTCTGGAGCTGTCAGAAAACAGGAAAGCTATTCACGTAAGTAAATTCTGCTACACAGAGAAATAAAAAGGCCACTCTGCATAATAATATCAGTAATAATAGGGTTTTTTAAATTTCATTTTTTAAAAAGTATTTATATATAAATTGTTAGCAGTCACATTAACACTGAAACTCAGATTCTGCTTCAAGCTTTTATTCATTTTGCTATACCAGCAGTAATTACCTGAAGAAAAAACACACAACAGCAAAAACCAGACCCAAAACCAAAACAAAACTACCTGCACTGAAAAAAATAAATTTATAAGCTTAACATGCAAGACACACAGTGGCACACCATTGGTAAGACCAGTTCAGCCTTCAAAAGTAGTTTTATGGAAGACATTAAGTCCCCCAATTGAAAGGTTATCAGTAGTCCTGAACAAATCGATCCATATAACCTGTTGCAAAGTGAAAAAACAGTGTGTCTCAGCCACAGGCCAGCAACGAACTCTCAACAAAATCACCTTGAGAGAAGCTGAAGCGCAAAATATCTCATCCCCCACCCCACCACCCTCCAAGTTCCTTAACTCTTCTCCTTAGCATACACATCTTGGAAAACATTTAATTATTCCATGCCTCTCACTAATGAAGAAATACATTTTCAGGAAGTGAAAATATACCTTTCCCTAGAATCTTTCACTCCCCATTCTTGCGAAATGTTCAGAATCAGAGGACATTTTTGAGTTATTATTTTATACATATATTTTGAAACAGTTACAAAATTTTTTGGTTTACAACTTACATAGCAGCAAGACTGAATTTTCAAAGGTAAATAAAAGATAAAAACAGCTCATCCATCTCGCCCTGGTTACATCTTGCAGACTGACAGTTATAAACAGGATAGAGACTACAAGCAGTGGAACTACATTAAATTAATCTTAAAAATGTAATTAATTTGTCCAAGAGACCTAAGAAGTCTTCGGATGCAACTTACAGACTTCCTGGGCTGCATTTTAGGAATTCCTGTCCTAACAATTTTAGGACCAAGGAGCTGCTTCATTCATCTAGAATCTGCTACCACATGCTCCACTCTGGTAAGTATATACCTAGAAAGAAAACTTTGCTGGCCGGCTGCCTGGGACATTACCTCATCCTGAAGGGTAGCAAATTCCTCAAGAATGTGACCTAGTTTATCTCTCTGGCGAGCTCTATTGTGTCCATGGATTTGAATCAGACTACAGAATGGCTGAAAGAAAAAAAGGGTAGTTTTAAATTTTCAATACAACTTTGAAACTGCAGGAGGAGTACTATGATGTCTATTTATAGACATCTGTTTTATACATTCATATAAGGAGGCAGGTTCCTTAAGGCTTCCTACGGAGTGCAAGCTAGCAGTCACACAAGATCTCTGGGGTGATATAAGAAGTGTCCATTTCCCCATACACAAGTAAACAAGATAGAGAGAGCATCCCTTAGTAATCTAATTCAGAAGAGAATGGCTGCAGTGAGAAATTTCTTATGCCTAAGTCAATGTGCCCTAGTGGCCTGCATCAGCACGTAGGACTACTCAGCATCGGTGAGGCTGCACCTCGAATCCTGTATTCAGTTCTGGGCCCCTCGCTACAAGAGAGACGTTGAGGTACTGAAGTAGGTCCAGAGAAGGGCAATGAAGCTGGTAAAGGGTCTGCATCACAAGCCCAGTGAGGAACAGCTGAAGGAAGTGGGGTTTTTTAGTCAGGAGAAGGCTCAGGGAAGGACCTTATCACTCTCTACAACTACCTGAAAGGAGGATGGAGCCAGGAGGTTTCTGGTCTCTTTTCCAAAGCTACAAGTGACAGAACAAAAGGTAATGGCCTCAGGCTGTGCCAGCGGAGATTTAGACTGGATATTACGAAATATTTCTTCACTGAAAGGGTTGTCAGTCATTGGAACAGGCTGCCCAGGGAAGTGGTTGAGTCACCAACCCTGATAGTATTTAGAAGACTGTAGATGTAGTGCTTAGGGATATGGTTTAGAGGCGAGCTTGGCAGTGCTAGGTTAATGGTTGGACTTGATGATCTTAAGGGTCTCTTGAACCTAAGCAGTTCTATGATTCTCTCACATTTTCATTGGGTCACTTAATAACAATCTTCTAAACCAATTTTTAAATATTTTAAACTGGAGAGAGTGTGAAAATAATTTTGGTTTTAGCAGTCCTATGCATTTGTTTTGTGACATGAAACTACCCTATAGAGAGGTAGTAGGTGCAGATTTTTAATAAAGCAGATTTCTAATGTTAGTGAAAAGTCTGGAAGCACAGTACAGGAAAGAAACAACAAAAACTACACTGGCTTATAAAAAGCATTACCATTCTAAGATGGCAAATTTCTGTAATTCTGCCTTCATTTCAGGTGTCTAAAGAAATTAGTCTCATTTTCAAACATAAACAAACCTTGGAAGTTCTCATATACTCATAAACATGCTGCAATTGGAATGAAAGCTTACCCGAACACAATGTGTCACAAAGGAATCAATGTAGTCCTTCGCCTGGTGATTATTATAAAGACAACACCTAAAAGGAAAATGTCCACATACACAGATATGTTCACAAATGTCACCAGTCTACATAGCACAAAATTAAAAAAAGAAACATGACTGCAGCAACAGCAAATTGCAAACACTAATACATACATACACACTAAGTACAAAACATATATGCTCTTTGTATGTCTGTCTTTGCTATTGTCAGCAGAAATATTTTTTCAGACATGTAAACATATTCAACTAAACTCAAGGTCCACTTACTTTGGAGAAAGTACTGGAGGACTGACAAAAGATCTTAAAGCATCTTTTACCATGTCTTGCATGAGATGTGTGCCAAACACCTTCTTGTTATCCACCAGAAAAGTTGTCTGAAAGTGAAAATGTGTTTTTAGAAACATGCTTTAAGTTAAAAGTAATGCTTTAGGAATTACACACAGAAAGCTCTTATGACACCTGTATTCTATCAGAATCCTGTAACATTGCTTTCAGAATTAAAATGGCTCAGGTAGGTACAAAGCTATAGACAGAAACAGAGGCATATTAAGATCCGTCACTTCTGTGGCGTTCCCATGACAAAATACAGCTTTATTATTTGCATAAGACAGTGTAGGCAAAAAAAATTTATTTCTTGGACTTTAAAGATGATTTATCAGACAGATGTTTCTGAAGATTAACAAAATAAGTTATGTAGTTTCCCTGGAAGCAGATAAAGGTAGATCTTCAGACTAATGTAGACTTTTTCCTACCCCTGTATATACTACTGCTTTCATTGGTTATGTCTGATGCTCATTCCACTTTCCTCTGTAAGTGCCATGTCCCTTTCTTACACAGTTTTTCAGCAGCTGGAAAAGAAGCTCTGCTGCCATGCACCCAAAAGGGATTGCACAAACACATGTAGTGGAAAGCCAGACCACACACAGAGTGAAAACATTTTACTTGCCAATAGTTACATTTAATTGACTTCATATGTGGTTTAATTGGGATCAAATGTAAAGAAGTTCTGACATTCTGGGACACCCTAGTCAAATAATCTCCTACAGGGAGGTATTTATTCTGAGTTCAGGAATATAAAATATGCTTTCAAAGTTAAGCAAAGGAGTGAGAAGAAAAGTAGTAGCCTGTTCTGCTCTAGCCATCAGCTTTACTATTACAGCAATAGAAGCAGTCTATATATGAAATGCAGTCGAAACAGGGAAGATGCCCAGCCGCAAACTGAGACAGCATATGGAGAACAGCATAAAAATGCATGTACAAGCCCAGCCTTATGGCAGAGAAAAACTTTTAACACCTTCTGATTTAATTAGTGTGCATTAACATTATCTAAACAACAGTATTTAAAAGTGCTTAAAAAAATTACATCAGAACATAAGTTTCCATATACCTAATATTTACATATCTCCAGAAAATTATTTTCTATGTATTACTGATATGCAGATAATATTTGAAAAAATAAGATAAATCCATATTTATAACAGATGTAGAAGTATTTTACTCAAAGACATATATTAGGACTTGCCTGTAACAAGGATCTTGAAAGAACACAGGGTGATTGCTCACTAAACTCACAGAAAAAGTCCTAATTTACATTTAGGGAGAAAAAAGACAATGTATGTTAATAAGCCAAATTTTTTATATATACACACATGTATGTATGTTATTATACATATAATAATGGATGAACTGAAAATGCAAGCGCATGGATTTGCATTTGCATTTTTATACATATGCAATTATGTAAATACTCCTGTATTTCATATACACAAACACGTACACATACAGATAACATAGCTTATATAACTTGTGAGAAAATAAGCATGAATAATTTGAATAAGAACATGCTATGAAGCTAAAATCTGTTTTTTCTTAAACTACTTGTTATTTAACAGCACAAAAAGCTTGTGAATTTTCTTCTTCAGATGCAACATTTAGAAAGATAATAATATAGAAAAAAGATTCAGCTACACCACTATGTTAACAGTAACAGGTATATAACAAAACTTCTATATTTATCTCGTACCAGAAGCTTCAAGCTTACACTAATTAATTTAACAGGAAATAGGAAAGCAAAAGATTTTATTTGATCTTCTGATGTAACTGTGGCCTTTAGTCGGGGAATGTTTGCTTAGCAAAGAGTATTTCAAGCACTTAAGTGTCTTTTTATAAACGTAGGCAGTAATTGAGAATAACATCACTTAAGGAAAAAAACATTAGCAGGTGCTTAACTTTATGCTTATTCAAGGAATTTGATACTTAAACATGTATGAAGTGTTATCTTGTGTAATAGGTACATATGAAGATTACTGGGAAAAAAAATAAAAAAGAATTTGCACACAAAAATGAGAATTACCGGAAGATATATACATACATCCCACTTTTTTCGCCAATGAGAAACAGCATGTATATATGGAAAGATTTTTTTTACAAGTTACACTTTGAGATCTTATTTTTCGCTGTAAGTAAGAAATATTCATGCTTACCAGTATACAGTGCAAATTAGTCAGGTTGACTACTTCACATACAGCTTTTATTCGGTCTATCAGTTTGGAGAAATAGTGGACCATTTCTTCCTTTTTAATTATTTTTGCATATCGTGGAAAAGTTGGTGGCAGCAGTCTCTGATTAACAAGGGGCTCAAAGCCCATCATAATAGGATGATCTATTGAAGGAGGAAGGGAGAGAAAATGAGACAGAAAAATTCTCCAGCTAAGCTGATTGCAGAACTCACTTCAAACTTGAAAGTACAATATAAATTAAACAGCAAGAAGGAACTTTTTAGCTGACAGTTAACTTCCCAGAGACACTAACTACCCACCTGAGACAATGATTACTATCTAAAAAAACCCAACCCTTAGCAGCTCAGTGTATACCTGTACAGACAGTGAGGTGGTGTTTCCTATTTTAAAATGGTATATATAGTGATTCAAGTGCAATGCATGTAATCTAAAGTTGACATTATCTCTGGCTTTGAAGTGACAGTATTAGTTTCACAAGAACCATCATTTAGTGAAATAAAATTAAGATCAAACAATGCAAATCTTAACAGGTTGTATAAGAAGTATTATTAGTTCAAAGTGAATAATGATATTTTTTTTAAATACACACAGATACTAAAAGTTTATCAAAACAACATATTTAAGAAAAAAAAAAAAGGTAAAATTTGATATGTACCTCCTTTAGTGGTATCATTCTGTGCCTGGATACCATGATGCAATGAATTCTGTATGGCAGAAAGCAAGTCTGCTGCCTGAGTCATTAGTTTCTGAGCTTCTGCAACTGCACTCGTCTGAAAGGCAAGTAACAGTTATTCATATTATAAATCTATATTGTTTGACTATAGAATTAATGCTAGAATGAGGAAAAACAAAAAGAGTATTAGGATTCTAATGTTTGTGCACAACCAGGTCTGGAAAAAAAAAAAAACCTAAAACAAACCAAAAACACACCACCAAAAACCAAACCAATGACCAGAACAGATTTTTGTGCAATAACATGTTCTTGATATTTTACCTATCTATACATACATTTAACACTGTATTTTTCGCTACATAAGATAAGCCTTAACAAGAACTACAGCTGAAAGTCTAGTACATACTACACACAAGTCCTGTACTTTTGATCTGGGGGGAGTGTAAACAAAACCCCACATAACCCTTCTGCCATGTAAGACAGAAGTCCAAACTGCAGAGAAGAAAAAAAAAAAAAAATCTATCATTAGAAAAAACAGAATTCTTGAGAATATAGACATAATACAACCCATCAACTGAAGTTAAATCACTACATAATATTAGAATATACCAGATGTCCATCAGCAATCTTGATTCATGTTCTGCTGTTATCTTCCGAAGTCCTATGAATCCAAATCTGTTAGCAAACTAGGTACCATTTAAAATAGCTCTCTATACAATTTAAAATTTTGTTTTAAAGATACTGGACTAAAAATGCCTGATGGAACTTCAAATATTTGAAATCTCAAGTCAAACTAAAGCTTGACTTGAGAAAAAAAAATTGTTTAAAACACCTCGAAGATCTCATAGAAGCTGAACAAAATCTGTAGCTCTGCATATGTTCACATACTATAGCATCCACAAATCTACCAAAAGAATAAGCTGCTAAGCATATCTAATTCAAATCAACATAATCTGTGATTTAAATAACTTAAAGTATAAGTAATCATACTTCAGTGACACTGAGATAATCTGATTTTGGCACAGATAATTAACAGATAGCAGTTAGCACAGAATCTGCTTGTACATCAATGTATATCATAATGAAACTGACATAGAAGTGATCTAACTAGTGCAGAATGCAACTATTTTCAATCAAACACTTTTTCCTCAACACTGATGTTTATCAATGATAAATACTTGCACCAAACTTTCACTTTAATCAAGGTGTTTTAAACGGTACAGTGTGCAGCTGCTCCAACAGCAAAATACGTGGGAAAAACCCATGTCATTTAAGAAACTTGTTTATTTCTCTATGAAAATGGAAATAATAATAAGCGATATTTATCCTTGTATGAAGACAAAGCTATTCAAACAAAAAGCTTTGTCGTATGTGATGTGTGATTCCACTCCTTTGCCCTAAAACATGCAGTTCCTTCCTTCCCCCCTCAACAAATGGGAAACCTTATATGCAAAAAGGCAGGCAAATTGCCTGCTTGGAAAGCTGTTATATTCTGCTCCTCAGACCGAAGAGGTCTAGATATGAATTTGATACCACATCAGAAGGAAAAGCTAACAACTCTCTAGACTTGGACAAAACATTGCCCCATGTCAAGTAACCCCACAGAAGGAGACTGAACTCAAGAAAGAAAAGGTTTGTTCATGTGTGTGAAAACAGTAGTCCAAAACTCAAATATTTTTCTATCAGTGTTCTACAATAAACATTCTATTTCTCTGCAACACCACAATAATGTCAGCAACTAGCCTTCCCTATGTTTTAAAAAAAAAAAAAGAACTAAAACTGCATGGTTGCCACTGTAATGGTTTACTTACAGCAACATCAGCTCAGATCTACAGAACCTACAGAATAATTGCTTGACCATAGAGAATGAAAAACGTGTATTTCACAGGATCACAATGTGAACACAAAGACCAAACTAACATACCTCTTTTTTGGTAAATGCTATTAGAACAGTCAGTAGTACCCGGGTAAATTTGACTCTGCTGAACACAGCTAAGCACTGTTGATGCTGTAATAAAAATATACTGCAAATTATTAAGCAGTACACATTAAATCCTGAAAGTTCTTAAAAAAAAAAAAATCTACAGATTTACTTAAGCATGCTCTCTCATCTTAAAAATATGGCATCTAGCACAATTCTAAAGAAAAGTTGTAGAATTTATAGAAGAAACCTCTACTGCTGTCAGAAAAGCACTGACACAGAAAACACTAAAATACTTTAGGTAAAGCACAACCGTTGGCTGTACAGCTACCACATATGCAAATGCCATTCAAATCTCATCTTAGGTGAGCAACCACAAATTATTAAACTGATTTTCTTTCCTTTTTCCTGAGGATATCTGTTAGAAGTTAACTTCTGAAGAAAATGACATTACTGGGAAAGGAAACCCACATCCCTCTTAAATCAGCCACATCAACTCCATCAATTACCACTTTTTCTGGAAGGAGTTAACACTGCTTTCACTCACTTTTACTACTTTCTTCTTGACAGGGATGCTGCCAGCAGCAGTAAAAGCTGCTGGGAAGAGACAGAGGGAAGAAGGTACAGGACAGATAAGACCACCTACTTTGCTAATGACTTTTTCTTGAGAGGTAGGTGCACGAATGGCAAATCTGCAGCAGCATCACTATTCTGCCCTTAGAATAAACCCAGAACTGTACCTCTTCAAAGCATAAAAGCCTATAGGCTAGGCTAGGATTTGCTCAGGGCCATGTTTAATGCAGCAACACTGGTGACACATATTCTCACAAGCTGTTACTGATTAAAGGCAATGATGGACTAATCTATGAAATCCATAAAAAAGGTAAACAATTAATTACTTCAAGTTCAACTTCTGGATCTCTCTCTTCTCCTTGTCGACTTCGAGTGCTCTAGAATGTAAAGGAATTTCAAATATTTTTTAAAAATTGCAAAGGGAAGCTACTGAAAATCCCTTTACCCACTTCAGAACATTCATCTCTTAAATAATGCTAAAAATCAGTTCTGAAGTTCAAAACTTTAATATATAATCTAGGTTCTTGAATGATACAAAATTCTCCTATAGTAATGAGACCTATCTCAGCCCACTCTGCAAATAGACCAGGAAACTGTATGAGCATTTTACACGGTCAATTGTGGTAAAAGTAGATTAAGTGACTTTAACATCACACAGCATACTTGCATAATAGCCAGAAGTGAAATACATACTTTCTGTGCCCAGCCCAGTGTTATATTCTACATCATGATTTCACCTACTAGTAGGCCAAGCAACTATTAAAGAGCTTAGCAAGGTCTGAAAACTTCAGCATCTTCAGCTAGAAGGCAAATTACCAGCATTACGGAATTTCTTCAACAAAACCCCACCATTTAGTGACACGAACCTGCCCCTTTCTTCATAATCCAACTCCCTCTCTATGTTAAATATACTTGAAGTGTAACTGACTAAGCAAACATGAGAAAAATACCTTCACTCGTCTTTGCATGTCATCTTCTACATCTTTTAGCATACCTGTAAAAGTCACAGTACAATTAAAAGCTGAGAAGTGTTCCTAGGTACACCTGCACCACTTAGGTGAGAAAAGTATTCAGGGGAAATCAAGTTTTAGTGCTTTGCATGCCCACTACCCAAGGACAAAAAATATTCTTGTGAGGAATGGCAGGGACGTCTTACAAGAGACAAATCAGAATACTTACTTTGGATTGACTGATCCAAAGCTAAAGTGTTCACGAATTTTGTAAAAATAATTCAGTAAAAAGCTCATTTATTAAAAACAGTGCAACAAAAGGCCAACATATACACTTAAATATGCACCTAACAACATGCATATTTATAGCTTTGGAAATACTAGATTGCTTTTCCCTCAAAAGCAATCTGTTTAGATCAAAACAAATAGTGAGGCAGACAAGAATTTAAGGAATGCACTTTCTCAGTGGTGCATGTCTCTCTCAGTCCTGGATGAGATCATGCCCAGCCAAGTGGTGGGCACATCTAAAAGCACTCCTTCCACTTGTCAGGCATTTAACAAAAACAACTGAACATTTTCTTCAAGGAAAAATAATTGATATGTCTTTTTACTAAACCACCGATTTTCACAAGACTAATAAAAACCGTAAGATCAGATTTCTACAATTCACTAGGTTTGGGTTAGCATAACCCAACATGTTCTAAAGACAGCGACAGACACATAGAAAGCACAAACTGTACCTGTAACTCTAAGATCTGTTACACTGTTGGCCATTTTAAATCCGTAAGTCATTGACTGAAAATCTTCCTAAAAAATAAAAACCAAAGCAGCAATATGTAGTGAAATATAAACAGTAGTAGTTACATTTTCAAGTTGGGATTTGGGCATTTCTTTTTGTTTGGTTTAGTTTTTGGGGGGGTTGTGTTCTTGTGTTTTTGTTTAATTTGTTTCAAGTGGTTTTGTTTAACTACACCAAGTATAAAAGTTTGGTTTTCTTCTGCACAGCTAAGTGTATCTGTGGTTTGGGTGACTTTCCTGTCCAAATCCAGCTTGGGGTAATTATTTTATAAATAAATTCTCAATACCAGTATGCCCATTACATTTTCATCAAGTGCCACCCTATCAAAATGTTACAAGAACTATAGATGTGAAATACTGTTTAATCAATTTTACATAGAGTCAAGTAAGAACTGACTTGCCCAAGATCACAGGAAACAAAAATTGCTCTAAGCACAGAAACCCAGACTCTGATTCCATTGGTGGATGAACATTTCAGACAAAAGTCAATCATGACTATCTAAAGAAGGAAAATAAAAAATTAGGAAGAAAATCACAAGTAACGCTGATTTCAAATGGTTAGCCACAAGACTTGAATAGCTTCTAGAGTAAAATACCTGTGACTCCAATACTCAAGTGAGTAAGAAAACGAAAGATTATGAAATGCCTTCACTGAAGAAAACTGCATTTTAAAGAGAGAAGTCTAATACTTTCAGGAAGATGTACTGCTGCTCCTAGAGTACTCAATCAAACTGCAAAAAATTTCTCTAATATATTGTTTTACTTGCATTATGGAGCTATGTATAACATTACATATTTAACCACTGTAACACATACCTCCTCAAAAACAGCCGCTTTGTTAACTTTTTCTCTGGCAATGTCACAGATTTTTAGGATCCCTAGAGCAAAAGCCTTCATAGCAGGATCTTCTATGAAGTCTGGATTATGAATATAAAGGCAAGTGAATACTGTCTGTGCCAAGGAATGTCCCTCTAACCAGGTTATCTAGGGAAAAGAAAATGAAATTAAATGTTTTACTCATGAAAGCCAAGTCCTCATTGTTATATCTCCATTCTTTTCCCATCTTACTGTGCATGAAATTCTGCATTAGATGAACCTCTTTCACACAATTCAGGTCTAACCTCAGTGACTTAGACACAACACTAAGAAATCTACAAAATTATAAGCTTCCTCTATGCATATACAAAATGAAAAATGCAACTGGCTATGAAACAACTCAGGAACATTCTGCATGTTCTCTTCTACAACTTGTAGCTTCTTTTCACGATCATCTCTTACTTTCATGCTGCTTTAAGCTACAGGGAAAGCTGCAGTAATTTAAACTATTATTTCTATCTTGAAACAGCGTAAAACATGGTAGGATCAGATTTTTAATGATCACTGATCTGTTTCAGAAAGGGTCAGTATGGGGTAGCGGGGGAGAAGACGAATTACGTTACACCATATCAAATATACAGTGACCTTTACATACCTGAGCTGCACAGAAATGAGCAAGAGTGCTATAGGTTAGTGCACCCTTTCCAACACATTCAAACAACAATATATAGCAGGCAGTCAGATACCATACATTTAAACCCCACATATTGTAAAACTTTTACAGAATTAAAAACGCTACCAGTTCTCTTCCATAATCATTTCTTGTACTAGAAAACCCCAAAACTAAAATTATGCGCCTTATAATAGCCAATGTAAATATCTACAGGGCAATTAAAATGCTAAGTATGTATTTTCTGTTTGGTCAATCTTTTCTTCTTGAGTTCTACTGTTTTTTTCAGTTTTTACACTGGATTAAAGGATTATATTTTGTAAGGAAAATCATCTAATGTTATGAGCTGGAAATGCTTACCAAACAGCAAAAACATGTATCCATTATTCCTACCAGCTCAGGTGAAGTGAGATCCTTTATTTTAATGGTGCCGTCCTTAGAAAACAAAGAAAAAAACCCTTAAGACTATAGAAGTTTATAGCAAAATACAAGTTATTATTTGTAAAGCCACAAAGGACTTTACAATTCAGTTCAGACTTAAGATCTGTATATCATTATCTTTACTGATCAGCTTCATAATGTACCTCAAATTCTGAAAAAACTTTGCTTTCCCACCGTGTTGAACACTGACCAAATATAAAGATATCCAAAGAGAAAGCTAAAATAAAATTTCTGATTTGTGAGTAGCAAATAAAAGTTCAAAGCCAGTTAATGGTCAACACTTAAATTACAAAACAGTATGTACAATCATAATAAAGATTGAACAAGAAATAATATATAGGACCCATTCTTTTAAGACTGAGTTTTACACTGCAGGTATTTGTAGATTTACTGTCTTCAAGGTATCAACCAAGGCAGAAGCAACCCTATTACTTTAATTTTATTTGTCCAGCGTTTGCAACTCTGCATGCATTCTCATGACTTAGATGGACAATATTTTAGAGAAAGTTCTCTTAGTCCATTCAAAACAAGATCCACAATAAAAAATTTTTCCTTTTGTGAATGCATTATTTTTTCCAAAATAACATAGTCTTTCAACATCCCTCCACCAATTTATCTTGACTGTGTATCAATAGCTAAGCATTACTAACAATGTTATTAAATTAGCCAGCTTCTCTTCAAGGCTAATGAACCACTATGTCTCATAAAGTGTAAATTTCCAGCTTCTGTAAGGAAGCTGGTTTTCATCCAGCTTAAAAGAGGAACTAACTGATTACATCTTCATAAAAAAAAAAGACACATCTGGGGAGGAAGAAGGTAACTTGAAAAAACCATTTCTGAAATGTATTTATCTGAGCTATTGATACCAGCCAATTTCACAGTACTTTTCACTGGAAGAGTTAGCACCATTATGATAATGCAAGTGAGAAAAGAAGTAAATATCATAAGCTATTTCTTACTTAGCTATCTGAATTAAAGAGGAAAAAATTAATTTTAAGTAAAGACTGGAAACACTAATTATGCTGAATTGTGCTTAACTCCCATTTAACAAAACTGTATCGCACTTTTACTGATAGTATAATTAAAACCAGGGAAGTCACACAAACCTTAATAGCTTGCTCAAAGTTAAGAACCTTCCTGTTCACTTGGTTTCCAATCATACCAGCATCCATCTTGGGATCCATCATTTCTATGGCAGACATGGCTTCAAAAAGACCAAAACTAAAACACCAATAAAAATATGTTCTGAATGAAGTTCTGTATACAAGGTAGTCCTTGTAAAACAGTGTAAAAGAACCTCTGTCAACAAACTGAGCACACTGTATCCTGGCTGCAGACAATAAAGAAAGGTATCTGAACATCACTACTGGTCTTCAGAGATCGTGGTTTTCATGAATTTGAGGATCTCTCCACAAGTAAAAAAAACAGATGGCTACAGGAAAACTCAGCCTTTTTTGAAAACTGTGAACAGCCCTGAGCCAAATATCCCACTACTAAAGCTATGCGCACTTGTTATGTCATTGAGGTGTATAGAAACATCTTTTCAAAGATCACTTAACATAACAAACTGGTACTATCTGGACAAGCTGGTTTTTATCATACTACATCCATAAACCCAAGCAAGGTATGTCCCCCACAGACTAATTATGACATAGACTGACAATAAGATACATTGAATATACCAACTTCGTTTAAAATCGGCATGTTAAGAATACTGATAGAAAAAAACCTCAGCATGTGACAATGGATCACTTGCAGTAATGGCATAAAAGCTTGCAGAAGAATAACGCAAAAGACTGGCCTATAGAAAGAAAGGATATAGATGCAAACCATATGCTTTTGGTACATATTACATTGATCCAAACCGCTACAGGAGCATTTATTATAAAAAAAAAAAAAGGTTATTGCGCATGTATGAATTCTAATTCAGAAAAGCGTATTTGCTCTGAAATGCTCTTATGTATAAAATTATACCTCAAAACTCTAATTTGATTCTACTAAGTAACTAATTGGTGACATTCCTGCACACATTTTTAAGCAGGCCTGAATTTCATAGAATGGTTTTGGTTGGAAGGGTTATTAAATATCACCCAGTTCCAATCCTCCTCCCATGGGCAGGGACACCTTTCTTTAGATCAGGTTGCTCAAAGCCCTATCCAGCCTGGCCTTGAACACTTCCAGGGATGGGGCAGCAACAATTTCTCTCGGCAGCCTGTGCCAGTGCCTCACCACCCTCACAGTAAAAAGCTTCTTCCTATTACCAAACTTAAACCTGCCCTCTTTCAGTTTAAAGCCATTCCCCATTGTCTTGTCACCACATATCCTCGTAAAAAGTGCCTTCTCAGATTTCCTGTAGGCCCCCTTTAGGTATGCAAAAGCTGCTATAAGTCTCCTGCTGGCTGAACAAGCCCAGCTCTCTCAGTCTGTTTCCACAGCAGAGGTGCCCTCCAGCCCTCTGAGCATCTGCATAGCTCACTTCTGGACTTGCTCAAGCAGGTCCATGTCCCTCTTGTGTTGAGGGCTCCAAAGCTGAACACAGTACTGCAGGTGGGGTCTCACCAGAGCAGAGGGGCAGGATCATCTCCCTCAACCTGCTGATCACACTCCTTTTGATGCAGCCCAGGACACAGATGGCTTTCTGGGCTGCGAGCACACACTGCTGGCTCAACACCCTTACGTCCTTCCTCAGGGCTGTTTTCAATCCATTCTCTGCCCAGCCTGTAGTGTGCTTGGGAAACAGGTACAGGATCTTGTACTTCACCTTGTAATTTAATAAATTACTGCAAACTAATAACTACAATTAACAGTGTGACTCTGTTTATTGATCTATTATTCTTAAAACTGCCACAGGTTGCCCAGAGAAGTTATGGCCAACCCATCCCTTGTAGTGATCAAGGCCAAGTTGGACAGGGTTTTGAGTAACCTGGTGTAGTGGAAGGTGTCCCTGCCTGGGGAAGGCATCCCTTCCTGGTGAAGGTGTCCTTGCCCACGGCAGGAAGACAGGAAATGAATGATCTTTAAGGTCCCTTCCAATTCCAACCATTCTACTAAATAAGCACTTTCTTCTTATTCAATTTTTCTTATTCAGCAGACTCATGTGGCTAAACAATTTTACCTTTAAGGTATGTTAATCTTGCATCATGGTTTAATTAATTCAGAGAGACTTTATCACATGCTTTCTTTAAATACATTTTTTCTTAATCTGTAGAGCTCTCCATTTCCATTTTAGCATGTGATTTGAGAGTTATTTTAAAGCATACTGATTTTTATCTGAAACTTGTTAGTGACATTTAAAGCAATCAGATTTACAATCTTAAAAGTCTTTCTAACATTTTTATTTTTTAAGCATGTCCTAATAAAATAGCTCATAAGTGTCAACACCATTGATCATGTGTTACCAACTTCTAAACTACATTGATTAACTGAAAATATAATACTGGCACAATAAGAAATGTTCAGCATGTTAACAGGTGCATTGTGTACCTACTGCTGAAGACAAATGATACTATAAATACTTCAACTCTTTTATTTAAGGTAGAAGTTTAAAAAAGCTTAGTTGATACTGTATGACTTATTAGTAAATACTTACATACTGGCACTAACCCTATCTAAAAATCAGAACTATCCCATAGGCATACTTACAGCTTGTCATGAAGCAGTTCTCCTAATTTCAGTTCTACAAAGAAAGAGAACAGGATAAGCAATTAAAGTTGTCCTTTTAGCACAACTCTTCCAGGATACACCTGTCACTCCCAAACCGTCTTATGCCAATAGAGAACAAGGTGTCGGACACAGACCAAGTATTGCTACTCTGCCTTCATTTACTTTCACTTAAAAGCTCTTTCAAGACTGCATGTCTAAGAAGCCCAGTTGCTCAGTCTTTCCTCACCCCTCTCTGCTATTCCAACAGTTAAAGGGATTTTAGAATTACCAGTAGCATCTGAATAGCCTGGAACACAGAACAACAGCTTTCTGTGCTTCTTCATGCAGAAGTCAGATTTTTTTCCAGGGAAGTTTACTGAAAGACTTGCTTTTCCTCTTTACTTTTAATGAAGCCTTTAGATGTGTTTTGTAGGTACAAAACCAGTAGATCACTAAGATCAAAAAATGTACAGGAGAAAACAGTGTGGATTATGCATGGATGAAAGAGGTTTCCATTTGGCAGAAGAGATTGCATAAAAATTAAAAAAAAATCAAAGATAAAAACAGGTGCAAAAGTACGTAAGAGGAAAAAAAACAACTTGAAAAAGATGGTTATGTAACCTGGAAGAGTAAGCAAGTGAGGTTCTTCTGATTTTTTCAACCTCACAGTTAAAATATACAGGAAGTTCTATGGAAACACAGAATCAATGTACTCTGTTCATCTGGAGCTTGAACCTGAGCCAAACTATTGCTTAAAACACCTCAAAAAGCTATACTTAGTCCTCCAAAGGATGATTCCAAGTCTTCTCAGAACACAGCAGTATAACTCACCTCTACAAGCTTCTTCAAAATCCTGTGTTATATCTACCCAGCTTGTATTACTCTTTTCCATCTTGTCAGGCATACCAAGTTCCCATCCTGAATCATCATCTTCTACTGACGCTTTCATAACCATGATACTGCACCTTTAAATTCATATCAGAGACAATGCACATTATGTACGAATTAGAGAAAGTGCTTATGAGACTTTATATTTTTCCTCTTTTGAAGAATCAGGTGAGAAAGGGAGACTAACCTGATTTCAGTTAAAAAGCAACATTACATAATACCAGCAAAAAAAAAAAAAAAAGGAAAAAAAGAAAAAGGAAAAAAATTATTTTAATGTTTTCTTGGTCACCATTTCTGTGCAACTACCTTGCAGGCTATGAAACCTCTGCCACTAAGGACACCAGAACTCTAGCAGTTTTAGTGTCCTTAACAGAGCTATTACAAAGTGTGTTTTACCAAATCAGAAGTCTAATGGGCAACAGTATCAAATCCTCTAGATGTAGATACCACAATCTTTTTGTTGTTGCTTCACACTATCAGAACGACATGAGAAATCAAAGAGGGAACTGTAAAACTGACCACATGTTTGTTATTTGTACAAAGCGTATCTAACCAAGTTTGCGAAAACAGGCATATCTCCCCGGACTTCAGCAGAAAGTAGTATCAAAATTACCGCAGGAACGTTAAGCAACTTCAAGATGGCACATAATTTCCAAACTTCCACCGACTAGTTATCTCAAACGGGTATTGCGCTTCTGCAATCCTGCGATACGCGGGGCAGCCCCGAAAGACTGCACGTTCTGCCGGTCAGTCTGTCTTTGCGATCGATACCAGCAGCGCTAAATCTCCCCTTACCTGGTCGGAGATCTTCCAAGGGTCACCTCCGAGCCCGGCAAGCTCTAAACAGCCCCTCCAAAGCCGCCACGGCCGCTTTACCCAGACCCTCCCGGAGCTCCTCTTCCCACATGTCACGCGTCCCCACGCCCGGCACTGTCTCGTCCCCAGCTGCCCGGTCGCTCCCCGGGCCCTGCCGAGGCACGGGGGCGGCAGCCAGCCCGAATCATGCCGGGTCTCCCCTACCCCACCGCTGATAGGCACCCTCTGGGGCCCTCCTGCCCCGCCGCGGGGTAAACCGCTGCGGGGCACAAGTGCCACGAGCTCGCCCCGTGCTCCCTCCCTGGCTGTTTTTGCCTGGCAGGACACTAAGCAGTGGCTCTGCCCCAAGCGGATAAGGAGACGGCAGCCCGCCACCGCGCGGGTCAGGGGCCCAGCCCAACTCACCGCCTCAGCCGCTCTCGGTCCCTCGCTCGCTCACCGGCACCGCCCGCCCGCTCCCTCCTTCCCTCAGAGAGAACCCAACACCCGCGCACGCGCACCCCGCCGCCAGCCCGCGAACCTATCTTTGGTGTTCCCGGCGCAAGCGCACTCCGCCTCCAGCCTGGGCTTCGCGCGCGTGCGCCAGCCGCTGGCAGCGGTGTGCGGGTGTGGGGCTCGCGGCGGGGCGGCTCTCTGGGGTGAGAAGGGCAGGGGAAAGCCTCCCGAAGGGGAAGGGGTGGGCTGGGCTGGGGCCAGCCGGTCCGCAGGGGCCGTGCGTCCGCCAAGCTCTGCCTTGGGAGGGTGCCCTGAGCCACCCGTTGTGTGGGGTGGGGGAGAAGGGGAAGGGAGGAACGGAGGGAGCCTTTCTCCGTAGACCAGGGACCTGGGAACGCTCGGCTTGGTCTGGGAGAACACTGGGAAGGGACCTGGTGCCTGACGGCGGTGCGGACGGGTGGGATGCCTTCCCTGAGCTAGGGCACAGGGTCTCCGTCCATAGATCTGACCCAAATGCTGTTGGCGAGCGCTGCCGCTGGCAGCTCGCGGCTCTGCAGGCTTCCGCGCTCCCCGATCTTGGTCCCGTTGCTGGCTTCTCGCCGGCTGGTCTCGCCCCGCTGCGAATCGGAGCTTGCTGAAGACGCAGTGCTGACTGCGGGGTTTTGGGAGTCGTGGCTGAGCGGGGCGGGTGGCGCAGCTATGCGGTCCTTCTGGCAGTGTGCCGAATTTGAGCTGCCTAATTTGAAAAAGACTTGAGGCAATTTTTTTTTTTTTTCGCTTATTTTTCTCCCGTGTCAGACGTTTCCTCTTCTTCCTTTTGTCCTCTCTGATTTAATGAAGCAGATCTGCTAGGGATTACGTAACTGTTTCTCTGCAGAGTGAACTGGGATATGCTGATTTTCTCTTTTGTCAGGGGGAACCAGCGGACAAAAGATGTCTAAGGGAACTACATTTCAGAGGCGGTTTTACAGTGGGTTGTATCTTTTATTTTTCTTTTCAGAATGCATAAACCGAATGCTTCCAGTGTTTCTAGCACAGATCGCCAGCAAAAGACAGCGGCTAATCTAATTTACTAACCAAATAGGGGCTAGTTTAAGCAAGATTTTGCCTTTGAGGTTATGGTGAAGTAGCTAGATTTTAAAACGAAAACATTAACTTCTCTCATCACACTTTCTATTCATCGTGCGCTCAAAGTACAGAGTATTTGTGTGTAGAGGAAAGTAACAGGAGAAAGCTCAGTATGAACTCCTGTTAAACCAGTGACAGCACTTACTTCATAGGTCAGCATTGCATTTAGTTCAGTGGCTGTTGGAAATGCCTGATGGTTCATAGCTGCACTGTACTTACATTTATTTTTTTGGGTAATCATAGAATCCTAGAATGGTTTGGGCTGGAAAGGACCATCTGGTTCCAGCCCCCTGCCATGGTCAGGGACACCTCACACTAGATCAGGTTGCTCAAAGCCCTATCCAGCCTAGTCTTGAACACTGGCATGAGTGAGGCATCCACAACTTCTTTGGGCAACCTGTGCCAGTTCCTCACCAGCCTCAGAGTTAAGAACTTCTTCCTTATATCTACCCTAAATCTTTCCTGTGTAAGTTTAAACCCATTACCCCTTGTCTTACTGCTACAGTTCCTGATGAAGAATTCCTCTCCAGCATCCTTGTACGCCCCCTTCAAATATTGGCAGGCTGCTATGAGGTCTTAATGCAGCCTTCTCCTCCCCATATATGTTACTCTATCGTGTAATGATCTCAAGGTTATGGCAGCAAAGAACAGATTATTGTTAAACCTGACAGTGTTTAAAACATCTGTAAATGAAAACTAGTTGTGTCTTTCATGCAGAAAATGGTAGTGCTTGGACCAGCACTGTGTTCTGTAGAAGGACTTTGATTTTCTGGGGAATTCCATTCTTAAATTCAAGAGAGAAGGACTATAGTCCATATAATAATCCATAATAATCATTTAACTATGAAATTAACAAACAGTTAATTTCTGAAAAGGTGATATGTTTAAAGCTTGTCACAAATGCTTTCATTACCAAATACATGTTTGTGTTACTGCACAGGCTGAATGGTGACAATTAGGAGCTGGCTTTTGTGAAGTAATCGTGGAGATCTCAGTCCAGTTCTTAACAAACCAGTGAATGGATGCCTCATAACTAACTGTAAGCAACTGCCACTTCTCTTGCAAAAATATCAAGCATCAAAAATGAATAGCAAGTTGGTTATGTGTGTGTTAAAGGACTGTAGCAGTTTAAAAGTTAACACATGTTCACTGCAGTAACCCCTAAGCTGAGATGCTGTGAGAATATCAAAGCACTTTGATATGATACAACGAAGCATTTTGATAGAGTGCTGTAAAGGACTGATCTAAGTTCTGGTACTTGTGATACTCACATGGGAACATCTAGAGAAATAAAATTGCTTTTTACTGATTTTTAGGTTCCACACATAGAATTATTATTTTTTTAATAGATGACAAGTTACTAGTATTTAAAATGCCGTGGTGTTTAATTCAAAAGTATCCTTTCTTTTTCCTTAGTCAAGCACATACTTGTAGGATCCTTAAGGTAGGCCTCAGTGTTCAGCAAAACAGAAAAGCAACTAGATAATTCTTTGTGGTTATGTCTAAAACGTGTGCTTCCTTCTTGAAGTGAGAATACATAAAATGTAAGAGTTATGAGGAACTTGCTTCAACAGTAATTGAATATCTTTGTTCCTGTAATACAGTAAGAACACATCGTCGTCATCATATACTTGAACAGGCTGCTTAGTTTAAGAAAGCTTCAGCTAACAATATACTAGTTTAGGATGTAATCAGTTGACTACCTGCTATTTTTGTCTTTTCAAAATGATGTTACATTAATTTTGAAGGTACTGATGTATTTTGTATGAGTTTGTAATATAAAGTGTCTATTTTTACACTGCAGAAACTCATACTAAAGCATGATGAATTTCTTAAGGATACTTAAGAGGAAAAATGAGGAAACTTGTCCTTCGCTGTTCAGTTTAAGAAAAAAAATCCCATAAAAGGAACTTTGACTGGCATAAGCAAAAAGGCAGTCTTTGAAGTACTGTGTGCACAAAGGACAGTCAAATAAAATGGAAAACACAATTTACTAATAAGTTTTGTCTTTTTATAATGTATTCTCATGCTTTGCATGCTGTTCTTAAAATATGCTAAATAAATGGAAGCAGGTTTAATAGTTAAATCTTGCTTACTCTAAAAATCACGAATCTTAAGGAGAGTCCCAAACTGACCTGTTTGTACAAAATTACATCATTTGTTTGCACTTTTCTGAACGACATAGAGAACCTTCCCTGTCCCTCCAGAAACATCTTCAGTCGATTGTGGGAAGAGAGGTCACCTACTGCAAGTTACTGTCAGTTAGCTTTACCCTAAGAAGTAGGAATCAGACATTTTTGAAGATTATTTTTTATCTTTTACACTAGTTAAAGTACCGCTGATTTTTCAGGAGCTTACCAGTGATTTAGATGCCCTTATTAACAGAAGTAATTGGTGCAGGGAGAAAAGGAAAATGGAGGCATATGAAAATATGCAAATACTTTCACAAACAGAAAGAATGTTTCTTTCAGCTGGGCCAAAGTTTATTTTAAGTCTTGCTGTTCTTTAATGTGACTGTATATTAAAAAAATTACAAGAAGATACTGATTGTTTCAGATTAAGGGTCTGTTTTAAAACAAAACCAAAATACCTGAAAAAGTGCCACAGTTTGCAGGTTCACAGTACTTACCTGACAGCTTTGTCCTAATACAAATTGTCAGAACCTGGTGAATGGATATAACTAAAAATATCTATGCTAATAGTCACAGTATGAAGAAGTAGCAACATAGTGCCCTCACTGCACAAATGAAATGACATGTGTGAATTTTGATTTTAACTCTGAGTGTGGAGGTTCTTGTTTGACTGAAACACGAGATTTGCTCTGGGTTTGGTCAGGGTTTTTTTTTGTGTTAATGTCCGGCATATATAAATTAAATGTGATTGTCAGTAGGCATATGGTTTGGTTCAAGCTTTCAAAACATTGTGTACCACTTTAGACATTTCTCCCTTCCTTCCTTCAAAAACAACACCCTGTCCTTCCCACCCGCAAACTCAGAACACTTCTACGAAAATACCCACCAGGGTACAAATATGTGTGTTCTTAATTACATTGTGCAAAGAATATTGATTTATTACTTCATTTGTAATATTACAAAAGCAAGAGTAGATGAATGAGCCACAGATGTAAAGTTGAACTGAAATGCTTTTGTATGCATTGAAATACACATGTAACAGAGCACAAAAGATCTTCTCAGAGGTGAAAAAGAACACAAGCTGGAGAAGTACAAAGTGTTCTAATGATTAGGAAGGGATGGCATATCTAAAGAGCTAAAACAAATTATCTAGTATGTATGTGGAGACAAGTATTTGCTTTCAAATGAGGGAGTGGTTGTTTTACAGAGTTAAGGAGAGCTGGTAGCTGCGTTCATTATCCTGAACTGACTGGATATGTTCAGTACATAGAGGTATGGAAACTGGTGAGGTACACTTAATTAGTGCAGCTTAAGATTTAATAGGAAACAATGAGTAAGCAGGTGATAACTACAGGGGAGGAGGATAGGATTCAATAATGCTTACGCATTGCTACCCATTACAGTATTTTGAAGAGCTCTTTCTCATTCTCCTTGCTTTTTCCTGCTCCCAGAGGGGATAATCATTAACTTTTAACATTATTTGTGATTATTTTAGCTGTATGGTCTGATCCTGGAAGTCATACTGTACTGCTTACATGTAGCAAACGTGATTTAATGGACTATAAACATGCAGTCAGGAGTGGGGAGCCTGTCTTTGTCTGAAAACTTGCGTCTAAGTAAACGTCAGCAGTGTTGCTTGATTCATTGCTTGTATTGCCTTGTCAAAAATACTAAATGAATGTGATTTGTGTAAACTAAAAAGGCAGCTTAGATGTTTACGACACTGGACACCATTGATACCCTTGCCTTTTCACATTGTGTGTAGATTGACATAGGTTTATTACTTTTTTCAAAGTGTTTGGATTGTCCTGTTAAGAAGTATATCTTCTGCATTGTTTACATTAACGATGAGTAAAATTAATGGGTTTCACAATAGAAGGAGCTGCATTAGGCATGTTACTATCACTTGTTTTTTTCTGAAATGGAGTTACCCTTTTTGCCAGTCTTAATTTGGATCTGCTATTGTGTCCTCTTTCTTAGTGCAGAATTGCCATATTTTGAGCTGATTTTTGTTGTGTAACAGGACATGTACAGAGCTGTTTAAAAACATTATTTTCTTAACTGACTTAAGTAAACTGACTTTTAACTTTGAAAAATTTGATTTTTATCTACACCCCCCCTTATTTGCTCTTTACTTGCCAGAGCCTGCATGAAACTATTTTTATCTTTGCCTGAGTCATACTTGAGTTGATTCCATGTCTTCTGCTTGGCTTTAAACAAAGTTATGCATTTAAAATAATTCCATGAATAGAACTTCACAGGAAACTTGTAGCTGTACTTTTTGCTGGTTTAAGTATTCTCTCTTAAGCGTCGTCCAGCCTGACTGGTGTTACAGAAGCAGCAAGATTGTCCCCACCTGTTGCAGTGTACTGATAAATTCCCACATTCTGATTATCTGCATTCTTCTTGTTCAGACTAGATGACTGGAGAAACCTGTACGGCAGGTGAGCGAGGAATCTGCTTCCAAATACATGTGTATTTTCTGATTGTAACCCACAGGTTTACAGTTTCTAGGAACATTCAGTTTCTTGCTGGAGAAGGATCAAGAGACTAATCAAATCAAGGATGATGCCTTAATCACTCATATTCATTCATATTAATATGGTGGGAAGGGAACTTAATAAATGTAATCAAGTGTTTATGCATAAGTTTTATTATAATGGACTAAAGAAACCGTTATACTGCTTCAAACTTGAATTAACTCCACCAGAACTTTAGTAGAGTTTCCTGATTTAATGGGTAGAAACTGGCTGATGCTGATTGGCTATAGGTCACACTGTATTTAACCAGGCCCAGGTAGGAGGACTGGTATCTCCTGTCTGTCATAGCCACCCCCAACTTGTGCGGTTTCTGCTTACTTGCCAGTAAAGTGTCTTTGTTATGTGTTGAGAAAGTATAGTTGGATATGTCCCCTGCACCAATTATCTGTGAACATTTGGATGGGTGGTACAAACAGAACTTACCTTTCTAACACTAAAGCACCATCTGTGTTAAAGGAGTAATGGCAGTAACTGCAAACTTAAGGTGAATCAGGCCTAACAAAGAGCTGCCAACTGTCACCCAAAAAGCACATCTACTTGCTTTGGATATCTTCGTTCCTGTCTTTTTGAGTGGAATGAATTGTAGTGTGTAAGACAGTATTTGCAAGTTCTGTAGACAGGTATATGTATTTTGAAAGATAAACAAAAATGTGGACAATGTAAAGGACCTGAAATCTGCTTTTTGCTCAATAAGAAGAGGTAACTCCGTGGGTGCAGATGGTTATTGGGAAAAGAACCTTGCATATTTCTAGTGGGGATTGTGCTTTTATCATTAGGTATTATTGTTAGAAATGAGATTTGAACTGTATTTCAGTTTACCAGCTTTCACTAAAGGGCTGCTCCTCCTTTGTATACACGTGACCTCAGAATTCTAAGCAGTTTCCTTTCTTCGTCTGAGGAACTTAATGAGGAAGAAAGTATCACTCCTTGGTTGTTACAGATAAACAAGTGTCAAGGAGTGAGAATTAAATTGCTCACTTCCGGAAGTCTGCAGTCATACGGAGTACCTCAAACCTGGGCATGCAAAGCTTTAAACGTATAAAGCATTTCTCTTTTGTGAAGACTTTGAAGGGAAGAGGGAGGGAGAAAATGAAGCCTTTGGCTTTTACAAATCACTAAGGAGTTTTCTTACTTGCTCCAGAGCTCCCTCAGTGCCCGAGGCAGCAGGGATCCCGTGACCGTGAGGGTGGTGAAGCACTGAACAGGTTGCCCAAGAAGACGTAAACGCTCCATCCCTGGCAGTGTTCAAGGCCAGAGCCTTGGGCGACGGGGCTAGTGTGAGGTGTCCTTGTCCACGGCAGGGGATTTAAACTAGATGCTCTTGTGGTCCTTTCCAACCCTAACTATTCTATGATTCTATGATCCGTGGCTTCGCTGCTGTTGCAAGTACTTACATGCCGTGAAAGAAGGGTGTGACAGTTCCCCTGGGCGGGGGGCAGTGCACCGTGCAAGTGGAAGCAGGAAGCCCGGGTGCCAGCGGCCGGTGCGACAGGTGACCGGCGAGGCAGGTTCACTCGAGTAGTCATGCTAATCCTGCAGACATCGCATTCCCACACGCCCCCCAGTTCTTGCAGCCTGAGGCAGCCCGCACCCTCCCTCGCCGCCAGGCCCTGGCCACAGGCCGGGCAACTCCGTGCCGCGGGGTAGGCCCGCAGCAGCACCGCGCCTGAGGCGAACCGGCAGAAAGCCTCTCGCGGCAGGGTGACGGTCCCTCCAGCTTCCCCCTCCGCCCGCCAGCCTGGCTCTGCGCCGTCCCTCGCGGGCCCCCAGCGTTGTCACGCAGGCCTCGCAACGTGCTCCCCCCGCCGGCGGTGGCGGCGCCTGCGCACGGGCGGGGAGCGGCAGGAGAGGCCGTGACGCGTTGCGGTGAAGGCAGGTTTCTGCCGCCCCTCGCATGGAAGCGGCTGGGATACAGAGTGGAGCCGCCGGCCCGGCGCGGCGCGGCTGGGCGCCCCCGCCTGAGAGCCGCGGGTGAGGGGCACCCCTCCTGCAGCCCCACCCGCCCCTCAGGGGTGCTGTGGGGCAACGCCGGCCCCAGACACGGCGGGGGCCTCAGAGGTGAAGCCCCGCCGGCAGGCACCATCTTCCGCAGTGGGGGCGGGGCAAGGCTGGGCGCCAGCGGGGAGGGACCGGGGCCGGGACTGAGGCGGGGAGGGGCGGGGACCTACCCGGTCGGGACCTACCCGGCGCCCGGGCTGCCCCGTACGGATTCACCCTGTGCCGGTGGGCCGGCTCCTCCGTCCCGGGGAGCGGCGGGTGTGCGTGGGGACGCGTGGCCACGGGCGCTCTCTCCGGGATCCGCGCCCTGGAGGTGGTACAGGCCCTACGGTAGGAGCGCTGCCTGGCGTGGGGCCTGGCCGGGGTGTCGGGTCTGCCCTCAGCGGGGGGGACGTTTATCCTTCGCACTGCACGGTTCGGTGCGCAGCCCGCTCAGAGGCTCTTCTCGGCATTACAGCGAGTCGGCATTACAACACAACTTTCACCTTCCGCGAAGCGGAAAGGCTACGGGTGACCCCTGTCCCGCAGCTCCCGGTGAAGCCGTAGCTGTGTGGCTCCTGCCCGGCCCTGCCGGGTAACCTGTCATAGGCAGTGCGTGGAAAACACGGCTGCCGGGATGGCTTCTGCTGAGCGGCCGCTGAACTTAGCGCTCTCTGGGGAGGCCTTAATGAATATTTGGGTGTGTTTTAATTTTTCAGCCTCCTACTGCAGTTGTGGAAATGTAGCACAGCAAGTGCTTCGCTAGGTGTCGGCTCAAGTGCGTGACAGAGAGAATCTGAGAAATAGGCTGTGTATTGGGGAGTGGTGTGTTTCTTTTCAGTGTAAACTGTTTTCAGGCACTGGGCTTTGTCAGATGCTTAGGAATCCTGATCTGGGTGAGCTTCAGTTATATACACTTGCAGCTGTCTGTGGTATGTTATACACAGAGGTGAAGTTCTGTGTACCTGTATGGTGTAAACCCGTGAAACTTCTGGATAGCCTTGTGGTATGAATTTTTGTGTTTATTTTTACATCATGAGGGAATTAGCTGTCCAGCGAGTGTCTTCTCACCGGTAATGTTCTGTTAGAAAAATACATCTGAGAACTACTTTTACGGGTTATATTTAATGAAAAGGCTTCCCAGTTTTGCAGGTAGTTTTCAGTGTGTGTTGCATTGCTGCCTGTAATGTTGGGCGACAGGATGCTGCTGATGGGATAGCCCCACCTTCTGGCTAATCCTTCAGTGAAATCATACTCGTGACCTAAGAGTTTTTCTGGAAATTGTACCCCATGACCAGCATTGTGGATGCAAGTGCAAGGCTGTGTCGGGATGGGTTTTTTTGGTTTTATTTTTGTTTGTTTGGTGGTTTTTTTTTTTTTTTTTTTTTTTTTTTTTTTTGCTGGGGAGTGGCAAGATAATCTCCTTTTCTGGAGACCTTCCTATTTAAGGTCAAGATAATTTTATCCCATACCCCTGTTTCGGCAGAACAGTTTTTTGTTAGCCTCTGATGTCTCAATTCATTATGTTTTTGTTTTTTAATGTCAGCATAAATTAAAGGAAGTATTCTTCACACACACACACACACACACAAAGCTTTATAAAAATGATTTGGTTTTTTTCTGTGTTGTGTTTTTTTTTCTGTGGTTTTTTTTTCTTTTTTTCTGTTTTTTCTTTTCTTTTTTTCTCTTTTTTCTGTTTTTTTCTTTTTTTTTTTTTGTTCCTCTTTTTCTCATTTTTTTCTTTTTTCTCTTTTTCTTTTTGTCTTTTTGAAGAGGAAGGAGAGGAATGCAGAGCCAGGAATAGTCTTAGTGTGTGAAGTGATACCTTATCTATGTTTGTGTGAAGTGACATCTGATCTCAGGCTTAGCTTTCAGTTCAAGTTTTGGAGATGGCGGTGTTCACAATTAAGTTTTCATATTCCAGAAAGTCACAGATTGTCTTTCAAATGGAAGCTTTTGAACTTGAAAAATAGTTGTTCTGGTAGTAGATGGTAAAACACTGGTTTATATTGGTTAGTTTACTGATCCTAGGAGCAAATTCCCTGAAATTATGTGTGAGAAGCTACAATTAGCAAGGTAAAGCCTGTGAGAAGGCGTTATGAAGTCCTCTTGGCTTACAGAAGGAGCTTGATATTTCACCTCATGTTTAGGTTTTAGTCTAGGGAAAACATTCATCTTGTCACTCAGCAACTTGTCAGCAATGTATCTTATGATTAGAGACTTTGCAGTCTTTAAAATTCATGAGATACTCTGCTGGACATATCCGGGAACCACCTGTTTTTTGGCTCCCAATGTGTTACTTGAAACTTCTCCTTGAATTCTAGTATCTGCAAGCTGCTTGCTTTTAGGGGATTGCTTCTGCAACATGAATTGCTAATGTCCAGAAGATCTGAATGCTGCTGAAGTCACCCTAGGCCTGGAGTATAGCTGCAGTAATTGAAGTGTTTAACTTCTTAATCAACTTAGAGGGAAGTCATGGTTGTTGGACCAAGTGTGGGAGTACTGAACAAGGCAGCTGCTTGCATGGGCGCTTAAAAGGGATTTGTAATGGCAGTGTACCTATGGGTATGTTTTCAAGCCATGCAGTATCCACAGCTCAGCTGTCCAATATCCTGTGCTAAGCATCAAGAAGATTGAGCTGCTCATCGTGTGTCCTGAATATGATTCAGTGTGGTTTACATTTGGAAATGCAGTTTTGTAACAGTTAAATGTAGAAAGACTTGGGGGGGGTGGGGGTGGGGGGAGGAAGAAGGGAGCACCCAAACATCCTTCCTTCCTTTTGCAACAGCTGCAGAGGTGGCCGTCCTGCAACTGTCACCCTGAAATGTTAACAAATTACAGGGCACATAAATTTTTTCACTGCATCTTTAAAAAAAACTACTAACAATTTGTGAGAAGCAGGATGTGCAGGGTTTTGTGTACTGGAGGTAGGTAATACTTTTTAATTGCTTCAGGTGTATTTCATAAGCTGAATGGTACAAATCAAGGTTTTGAAAGTGAGAGCTGTTATTGAGAGTTTTATGGATTGTGAGATGACTGTGTTTCTCCATACTAATGAAGTAGAATGGCTCAAAGTGTATTTGAGTAGCTAAATCTGCAACAGGGAGTAGCATATTTTTATTTGTTGTTTGTTTATTTCTGTTGTCTTAAAACCAGACTTGAAGATTTGCTTTAACTCAGCTGATGAAAGGCAAGGTTATATGCTTGGGTTGATTTCTCTCTGGACTGTCCTTAGCCATCAAGATGGTGTAAGCTGAAGGAGGAGTCACTGGATTAGGTGCTGGAAAGCACCTCTGACATTTAGCACTGTGTCAGTGAAGCATTTCCAAGAGCTGGGGAAAGTTACTGGATTTCCAGTTCTTGTTCAGTTTTTGGTGTAGGGAAATGTTTAGTTTCCACCATGAATGTCCTTTCCCCCCTGGCTTTTTTTATTGCACTCCTCTCCCTCTCTGTGCTGTTGACCTTCTACCTGATGAAAGGCTTATGCTAGCTGGGCAACAAGTAGCTGACTTTTGCAGTATTTATGTCAACTTAAATCACACAAGTTTTGAATGGGATACTCTGTGAGCCTGCAAATGGCAAGTTTGTAGTATTGCTGAGTAACTTTATGCTTGCCATGTCTGTAATTTTCTAGGAGCTTCTTTCCAGGCAAGAAATGAAGTAGTGTTGGCTACATGTATTAGACTTTTTTTTTTGTCTTTTGTACAGCTAAGTGGACTGGTGGTAATCAGATGCATTGCATAGTTGGCAAGCTGTTGTGTGGGGATTTGGTGTTTCAATCGTCTGTGAAGCTTTATGTATGTCCTTTTGAATGTCTGATTATATACTGCAGTTTATCTAGTTATGTCAAAAAGTCAACACTTTGCTATAATGCGGCAATGGGTAAATTAATCAGCTGACTTTTTTTTGTTTTTACTAAAAATATTTATAGCAATAAATATTTATAGCAAAGGGTACAAGGAAAAGACAGTAGGTGATTTTCAGAAGTGTGTTTTCTTTGACTAGTAAAGGTTGTTAGCTTTTTCATTTTACTTTGAATTTGAAAATTATTTTCCACCAAAAACTTATGATTGATTTTTTTTCTTTTTTTTTTTTTCCTTACTTGTAGGAGTTGGTTAGATTTAGTTATTAAAGGATTATTTTCTGCCATTTCCATATAAAGTCTTGCAGTTACATCTTGAAGAAAAGTATCTCTAGTTGTAGTAGAATACAGTGTAGGATTTGCCAACTTGAAACTTAGTTGTGAGGTTTGAAGGGTTTCCCCAAATTGTCAGTCACTAGAGTTTAAACTGGATTATAGATAACCAAAACTTTTATGTATTGTACTGCGGATTGAGCTTTCAAGATACAAAGCAGGTTGTACCAATAACTGTGGCATCTTAAAATAGTCTGTGAAAGTTTTAATCTAACACGAGGCCTCATGTTTTTGTTAAGGAGATAGTTCACATCTGTGGGAATCGCCGGGAGACGAGCTCATCAGAGGATGACCGACAAGTCTCCTTTATTGCTAAGCAGATGGATACTTATATACCTTGCTTGCATGTTTATAGTTTGGTTACAGAGAGATCATTGGCTTATAGCTTTTACATGTTACAAGATCATTAGTTTGTAGCTTCTACATGTTACAAGGTCATTGGTTTGTAACTTCTACATTTTTGCAGCTACACCGTGCACCCCCCCCACCATCCTCCTTCTCATGCACTTACCACTTAGTGGCCTTGGCTGTGATTGGTCATAGTATGTTGCTGTTTGCCGGTGTCCTTCATTTCCTCATTATCTGGCCTGAGAGGTTTGCACCATGTTCTACACAGATGTCTTGTTTCAGCTCGTTGATGGGAACGTGACCTTTTGACCTTTTTCGACAAGCCCATCCTCCACACACATCCAATAACTTTGCTACTCTGTATAGCTCTAAAATGTTTTCTGTCAAAAAACAGTTAAAAATACTCATGGAAGTTGTCTCTTGGGGCACTGAATTGGGAAACAATATATCATGCATGAAAGAGTAAATGATTAAATGGTCAGAGGGGTTATTTAAGGTATAATTTCTAAGCCATTTTGAAAGGCACAGTCCTCCTTACGATACAAGATGTGATGGTGGAGGCAACGTGACTGTATTAATAACAGTGGCCAGTTCTTACTGCTGCTGAAAGAAGAGCACTGTGCTGCCCTGGCAAATGTTTCTTGTGTAGTCTCAAGTCACATACTGCAGTTTTCCATACTGTGCAGAGATATTTGTGGGTTTTGGCCCACTGGTTTTCTCACAGTGTTGACCAGCTTTCTACAAGCATTCTGAATGGTTGGCTTTTTGGTACTGAAATAGTGGTGCTTCCCTTCACATGATGCTGCTTATCCTGAATTTTGAACATACCTATTCCTACAAGTCTAAATTTAGGTAAATAGTCTGTTTCTGCATACAATTTACTTCTATGTTTAAAAAAGTGAACCAGAAGAGTTATTTTGGAATTAAGGTTACCTAGAGCACAAAGAATGCAGTAATCTTTTTATATAGCTGTATTCAAACAGACCTCTTCAATGTCTTGAAAAAGAATACTTCAACTTATGAACAGCTTTGGAGATTTCAGAGCATGTGAAATGATCTGCTGCCAAAGGCCAGTTTGTTTCTGGTATGTTCTGGGAGAATCCACATATACTTCTGAGAGGTAGAAGTGTCTTTTGAAAGCATACCCCAGAATGCAATCACCTGATTTCATGGAGGGTTTTGATTTTGCTTTTTTTTCTGCCTAGCATTTATGAAATTTTAAATCATTGCATGTTTTCTCAGTTCATACCCAGGGTTTTCTCTCTTTCATTTTTAGTTCAGTGGTATGTTGTTTTTTTTTTTTTTTTTTTTTAACACAGTTCTGTGCCCTGAACTTTGGTGTTCCTTCCTTTTTTTGCATACTATTTTTTGTGTAGGATTTACAAAGATTTTGCTCATCTACTTGTTTCTACTATCTCATAAATAAGTACACAGTAAAGAAATTACTTATTTGCTTTGCACTTGTTAATGTTTACTTTTTTAACCTTTCAAATCAAGTAACTCCATGATGAGCGTAAGTGAAGACTGAGCTCTGGTTTTGAAAGTAACATGATCCTAGCTTTGGATACAAAGCAAAACGGGAAAATACATATAGAAGAACACTCTTACGGGTTTTTGCAGACTTATTAGGGTAGATATATACAGTAAAACTGAAGCTTTGTTTTGTGTTTTCATGAATATGATTTTGTATGTGATTTTTGCAATTCATTTGTTCATGATATTAAACCATCTTTTAATATATAGTAAACAGACTCATAAAATAGGCCTTTCTGAATAAAGTATATTATTTTAAGAAAACAAGTGTCTGGAAAATAAAACCACAGAAAACAGAATATACTGCAAGTAGAACACATTTAGTAGTATCAATAAACTGTGCATATTGATACTTTGTTTTGACTTTTTTTAGTTTCACTTGGTAAAAATAGCTGACTTCTTTGGAGTGTAGTTACAAAGTACTTCCCTGCAAAGTCCTAGTGCTATCCAGGTAAATTTCAAATTTCAGAGGTCTCTGTCCTTCTAAGGAGTTTTCATGTGGTGGGTTTTGTTGTTGTTTTGTTTTGTTTTTTTCTTGGAAAGGGAGGATGTGTGTGTTTGGTGTGGAGTTTTTTTGAGTGGGAGAGGGGTTTAGAAAATAAAATACAAAGATAGTTTACATTTTTTAGTTACACTTACTCTTCCAAGATATGCCTGTCCGTGTTAAAGTATTTTGGTTAGTTGAATCATGTGAACTCTGTTATGTAAACTCAGAATGTTTTCCATTTTCAGTAGCGGTCATATTAACTTTGTTTTCCCTAAGAGATTTCCAATAGAAGCATTGTAACATGAAAACTGAGATTTATTTTTTTTTTTTTTCAGCCTCCGTGGTCTAGAGAGATAGGCTTTATCTGTACACATTGTTTCTGAGCATGTCTGATTTTTGGGGCAGAATCGTTTTGCCCTGTTGAACTAGTACTGCTCATTTTTCTTGCCATTAGCTTGCCAGATACTGGTAGATCTGTCTTCCATGGGAGCTGTTTGAAACTTTTTGGGGAGATTTTGCCTTGCAAGAAAATGGCCTTGGTGGCAAGATAGTCTGGTATGACTCCAAAATATAGACATGTTTTTTTAAATGTGTGTTTAAAAACCCTCCAGTTTCAGTGGAAAAAAAAGAGGAAAAAACAACCTTGAAAGCAGAGTTGCTGTTGGTTAAAATAAAGGGTTTGAGCCTCAGATGTGAGCTTACTGTGTTTAACATATGACAGTCTCTTTCCTATGTGATGTTATCAAAATGATCATGAAATTGCTCAGTGCTGACATACTGTTATGGTGACTGTGCTTTTTTTTTTTTTTTCTTATTATGATTCTAAGTTAGAGTAAGGGATGGAGTTCGGTTTCGTGTCTGCCTTCTTTACTGTCTATTAGTGATTGAAAGGAGAACAATTTACAGTGACTACACTTCACTGCAGGTTCTGGTGCAGTTGAGCCATGCATTACTGTACTGAGTTTGATTTAATTTCATCAGTTTTATTTAAAGGTGGCTGTTCGGGGCATATAGAAATTCCACCTGGATGGCTTGCAATAGGTAATGGATATACTCCCTTTTCCCTGAAATACATGCATCAATTTAAGTAACAGAATCATAAGGAAGATGCAAGAAGAGCTATGTGACAGTGCATGCAAAGCATTTGGTTAGTAGCATTTACTTTTTAAAAATTATCTCTTTCCATTATTAGGTAGATGATGGAGAGTAAATTTGGTGATTAGGTGGCTTTCTGTGGTGGTATGAAATTCCTGATATTTGCATAACAAAGGATTCTTCTAAGAGAGAAGATAAACAGAAGTGGGCAGGCACTGGCCTGATTTAAGTGGAGTCTTTTAGTTATTTGCTTATTTTTTTGAAATAGATGGCATTTTAGGTTTCTCTTCCCCTAAAACAGTGGATTTAGTAAATGAATGCCTAAAATGGGAATGAGGCACTGCTTTTTGGAAGAATCAGGAGCCAGTTCAGACTGTGTCAGGTGAGATCAAGAAAAGAAAAAGGGTTTTGTTTGTTGTTTTTAGTGACACCCTGAGCTCAGCTGTAACAGGTTGTGTTTTTTTTTTTTTTTTTTTTTGTTACTAGTAGCTGGTGCAGTGCTGTGTTTTGGCTTTAGTCTGAGAACAATGCTGATAACACACGGATGTTTTAGTTGTTGCTCAGTAGCTCTTATCCTGCACAAGGACTTTTCAGTGTCACACTCTGCCAGTGAGGAGGGGCAAAAGAAGCTGGGAGGAAGCAGAGACAGGACACCTGACCCAAACTAGCCAAAGGGGTATTCCATACCACAGCACATCATGCCCAGCATATAAACTGAGGGGAGTCACCCAGAAGGCCCAGATCGCTGCTCAGGTCAGCCTGGCTATTGGTCAGTGGGTGGTGAGCAATCGTGTTGTGCATCACTTGTGTTTGTTTTCATTTCTCGTTTTAGTTTTATATTCTCTCCCCTTGTTATTTCCCTTGTTATTATTATCATTATTAGTACTAGTTTTATATTATACTTCAGTTATTGGACTGTTCTTATCTCAACCAGTGGGATTTACATTCTTTGAATCCTTCTCCCTGTCCCACCTGGAGGAGCGAGGGAAGGGGGTGGGAGGGTGAGTGAACAGCTGTGCTTTCTGAGTTGCTGGCTGGGCTTAGCCAAAACCAGAGAAGAATTTGGATGAGAAACATGTACATAAGTACTTGATGTGTGATTTTCAGGGGTAAGGGAGGAAATCTGAAGCTTGGTAGTCAGCAAAGGGGAGCCCAAACCTGTAAGTTTCTTCTCTCACATGAGAACTGTGGCTTAGGCTGTTAATAAAAAACAACAGCAACATCTGCTGTTGCTGGGCTGTTGATCTTGTTGTTGGTGATGGGCTGTGGCCAGTTGCATGAGGTTTAACAAGGCAAAGTGTGAGGTCCTGCACTTGGGCCACAACAACTGCATGCAACGCTACTGGTTTGGGGAAGAGTGGCTGGAAAGCTGCTTTGCAGATAAGGACCTGTGAGTGCTGATTGACAGCTGCTGACCATGAGCCATCTTGTGCCCAGGCAACCAAGAAGGCTGACAGCATCCTGGCCTGTATCAGCAATAGTGTGTCCAGCAGGACCAGGCAGCGACCAGCCCCTGTACTTGGCACTGGCGAGGCTGTACCTTGAATCCTGTTCTCAGTTCTGGGCCCCTCACTACAGGAGAGACGTTGAGGTGCTGCCTCAGGTCCAGAGAAGGACAATGAAGGTGATAAAGGATCTGCAGTACAGGTCCTGTGAGGAATGGCTGAGGGAACTGGGATTGTTTAGTCTGAAGAAGAGAATGCTCAGGAGGGACCATATTGCTCTCTACAGCTACCTGAAAGGAGGATAGAGATGGGAGGTGGCTTGTCTATTCTCCCAAGTAACAAATGATAGGACAAGAGGTAATTGCCTCAAGCTGCACCAGGGGAAGTTTAGACTGGATATTAGAAAAAATTTCTTCACCAAAAGGGTAGTTGTGTATTGGAACAGGCTGCCCAGAAATGTGGTGAAATCATAGTCCCTGGAAATGTTCAAAAACCATGTAGTTGAGGCCCTCAGTGACATGGTTTAGTGGTGGACTTGGCAGTGCTGGGGTAACAGTTGGTCTTGATGATCTTAAAGGCCTTTTCCAATCTAGTTGATTCTGTGATCTGGATTCTGTGACCCTGGTCATAATCCCTTCATGTTTTCTTGCAGAAACCCTGAGGTCCAGGGTCATAGGCCCTATGCTAGCAGAATGGTATTAGCATGGAACATTAACTACCAGAATTACTAATTCACCTTTCACTCCTCTGCAGTTCACTCTGTAACTTGTGTCAGTAAATTATTGCTGGCTTGGAGAGGCTGAGCATCTTGGTGTTCTTCTAACGCATATAAATCAATATTCAGGAAGGCTGTGTCCTTACAAGTCTCTGTAGTCAAACAGGCACTCGCAGTAACACCTAATAGACATGCCTGAATGAAATGGTGCCAGTTCATTTCTTTAGCCATTGTTTTGAGCAAAAGACAATCACTTTGTGATAGTGCTTACCATTTTGCACAGGATCTTTGCGGTCCGGGTACTTATCCAAGAAGTAGGAGTCTGGGTTCCGTGTTTCTCCGTTACATTGCAGCACATGCCAAAACTTACACGTAAATATAGGGGGGATATCCTCTGCCCTTTTGCGTGAGCTTTGCCAGTTTCACAGGGCTGAAAATATTGATCAGTGGAAAAGGTGAGTCAATGGCTCAGTGACAAAGAATTCAAATAGGAGGGTGGCAAATACATGTCACATAATGCTTGTCTTTGCTTTCATGGAGAGAAAGGATAAAGTGAAAATAATATGAAACTTCTCATAGTCCATTTAGTTTATATTAGTGTTGGTAGCATTACTGTAGTAAGTGCAGCTTTCTGATTTGGAACTTTACCTGTCTGGAGAAGTTTTCTATGAAGATGCTCCCTGTTTCCCCTGTGAGGGTGGAAGTATAGATGGAATAATGTTCCACAGTGTGAAAAGACAAAGGGAGATTGCACAGAATCCAGCATATATCAGCTTGAAGCTTAACTGGCTAATGCTCTCTGGTCACCTCTGTTCCCTTCCAACTTGAGGTTTGGTTGGTTGGCGTTTTGGTTTTTTGGGGGGGGGGATTTTGTTTGTTTTGGGTTTGGTATTTTTTTATTTTTTGGTGGTGGTCTTTTTACGTGCAGAAGAACTGATACTAATTACCCTCTGCTCTGCTACCAGTGTCTGGCAAGTGGCATTAAATACGGTTAAAAGTATGTGTAAATTGAGACTTACACACCTGCTGTTACTTTTCTACCAATCCTTTACTCAAAATAAGCATAATATTAAAATTTTTAGCATAGTTTGAAAGTGGCTTTTTTTGTATCACCTGGAAGAATGTTGAAGAGAGATTTTGTTTGTTTGTTGAGATTTATGCATACTTTAGTATGCATAGGTGTTCCATCAGAATTCTCTGGATTGCTGGTATATGCATTTCTATCTCTTCTTCTTCTCCCTTCTTCGCCCTGTTTTTTTTTCCCCCCAGAGGTTCGTGTGCTCTTTTACCTACTTGTCTTTTTCCCTTGACCTGCAGCATTTGCACATTTGTGCTTATTGAAATACTTTGTGGTTAATTTGGAGTAAAACAAGTTAAGACCTTGCAGTTAAAGGTAGTTCAGCTCTGTAGCTGGCTCCACTTGTACAGCAGTTCAGCACACTATAGTATGTAGACACTGTTGACACTGGCAGACCTTTCATCGTCTGCCTGACAGTGGGTCAACACTGCAAGCAAAACAGAACTTGGCTACTTGAAATCAAGAATCTAATATTTTTCCCTCAGTAAAACCTGCAACCTGGTTCAAATAATCCAGACTTTATAATCTGTGAAATTGTCTGCATTGTGGTGGACACAGCTATTCTCTAATAATTGTTGGTTGATATTCAAGGATCACCTGCTACAAGCTCAGGAGTGTTGTGTCCTGACTAGAAGGAAGTGCAGCAGGGGACCAGGAGACCTCCATGGATGGATAAGGAGCTGCTGAGGAAACTTCGAGGGGGGAAAAAAAGAGGCTTATAAATGGGGGAAGCAAGGACACGCAGCCTGGGAAGAATACAGGGATGTTGTCTGGGAAGCTAGGGACCAGGTTAGGAAAGCTAAGGCCCAGTTAGAATTAAACTTGGCTAGGGATGTTCAAGGTAACAGGAAGGGATTCTATAGGTAAAGTTTAAAACTTAAACAGAGGAGGTTTAGATTGGATATAAGGAGGAAATTCTTTACTGTGAGGGTGGTGAGGCACTGGAATGAGTTGTTCAGGGAAGTTGTGAATGCTCTGTCTCTGGTGGTGTTCAAGTCTAGGTTGGATAGAACCTTGGGTGACATGGTTTAGTGTGAGGTGTCCCTGGCTGTGGCAGGTGGTTGGAACTAGATGATCTTAAGGTCCTTTCCAACCCTAACTATTTTATGATTCTATGATTCTAACTGTATATTGTTTTTAAAGGAAGTCAAGGTAGTTCAGACTTGAAGAGTACTTGGACAAATCTAGGACACCTGTTAACTTGACTCAAGCTGTGAAATCTTGTGAAAAGCTGAACATTTGCTTGTTTTGGCTGCTGGGAAAACATCCTGCTTTCAGGTAAGTCTGGAAATAAGCTTCCTTTATACTTCATCTGCTTTAACATTTTAGCAATTGCAGAGTGAAATTTACCAGTAATAAAAGCCTGATTATTTTATGTGTTCAACAACAAGGGTTTTTGAGAGGACTTATAAATCTCTCTTGAGGGAGGCTGTGTTTGTGTGTGTGTGCTTGGCTGAATTTCTCGCCTGCTTTCCCCAGAAGAGCAAGTGCTTTGTCTTCTTCATTGTCACCCACATTTTTTAATATCCTTTTTCCCTTTACTGTCTTCTAACCAGAAAATTCTAACCACTGTGTCCTTTAAGGACATGATTGTTTTTCTCACAGTAGGCATATTTGTCACTCATACTAGATCTCAAATGGAAGTAGAGAGGTTTAGTTAATGGTCCTGTAGACTTCAACCTTAATTGCTTGGAGCCACCATTTGAGGAAGCAGTGTACCCTGAGGACACTATGTCCTTAAAAGGACAGGAAAGTCGAATCCTTCACACAATATGGTTTCTGTCCAAGAAATGTATTCAGGTCTTGCTTAAATAAGAGCACCAAATACTCCATGTTTCTCTCTGTGGCTTTAGTTCTGGTTATCCCATAGATACATGAAATGGCAGTCAGAAATAAGTGGGTTGTGGCATCTCACAACATTGTCAAGTAAGTTTAAAGAAGGGTATTTACTAGCTTCAGCAAAACCTTTGTTCAATGAAATTTGTGCAATGAAATTCTGTCATGGGCATAAAAATATTGTCTATTAAGTAACTTAGATAAATTTTTCTATTATTATAATCAGACTCTCTTGGTGGGACTCAGTTATAATGCAGAATCATACTCTGTACTTCTGCTCCAATAGTTTATTTTAAAAGCTGGATCAAACAGATTTAAGAGACAAGAGCTTGTGATAGTTTGGGAGAAGCACAATCAATGTGAATTAACTTGCTAAACATTTCTAGTGTAAAGACGTCCAATATGGTGGTAGCATTTCATCATTAAAGAATAAAAGATATTGATAATTTGTAGCTGTTTAATATCTTCCAGATTATCAGAGATGGTGATTTGAAGAATCAGTTTTCCAATATGAACAAAGTAAGAACATCTGAAAAAAGGTAAATTTAAAACTGTAGTGACTTCTCAACATCAAGTTATTTGAGTGAAAAAGCAGTTTTTATCTTAATAATAAGGTAAATAATACATTATGGGTCCTTAGTAAGAATGTGTAAATTGATGTACTGAAAAACTGAGAGTCAATATTAGTTAACATAAATTATATACATTTGATATTTAACTTTCTAAATTTAAAATTTTCAGTTAGTGTTAGACATATTCAAATATAAAGACTACATTAAATTTCATTGAAACAATTACCAGGTTATTTATTTTATGCAAATATGGGCAAAACATAAAAAAATCCTACTGAAGGAGTCAAAAGGCAAGTTTATAAAAAGCCGTGAATTTGTCATATGTATAGTTCTCCAATAATTCTGCAATCCAGCGTACAGCTAGGATAAACAAGAGTGAGATTACAGAATATTTCAAGAGTTGAAAAGTTGTGTGTTATTTTCATGATAACTTGTTCTAGCAAATATGTGGAAAAAGTTGAGATTTTCTATGGAAAATACCATGTCTATTAAGCATCAGGAAACTTGACAGACTTTCAGTCCTGCTCTTCTCTTAAACTAGCAAAGGTTAAACCATCTCTCATCTTTCCTGTTAGGGTGGTGAGGCATTGGAATAGGTTGCCCAGGGAGGTTGTGAATGCTCCATCCCTGGCAGTGTTCAAGGATAGGTTGGATGTAGCCCTGGGTGAAGATGGTTTAGTGTGAGGTGTCGCTGCCCATGGCAGGGAGATTGGAACTAGATGATCTTAAGGTCCTTTCCAACCCTAACTATTCTGTGATTCTATGATTCTATTAAAAAAACCCAACAAACCAAAGGCAGCGAAATAGGGAGTTTTTGCTTCAGTCTTAGTTCTTTGAAGTACTGTTTGTTTTCTAAATGAGTGGATGAATTTGCGTGTAGGACATGCCCTCCCGTGGATTAATTTTATATCTTGGGATGAATTTCAAACTTTAATGTTTGCATGTAGAATCATGTTTGCTTTTGCTGACTCAGAGTGGAATGGCTTGGTATCAGAGTCTGTGTTCCTGTTTGTGTGAGAGATGGATCAAAAGAAATATTAAGAAACTATTATATTTTCTAGTTGGGGTATATTAGTTCCTTAGACATTCCAGTAAGCAAACTCAAACTCTTAATCAGCAATGGGTGTTCTTGGAAATACTGCCAGTTCTAATACGTAAAGTATACAAAGAATATTAGATTTTTGTGGAGTGGCAACTTAAGTGTCTTATATTCTTTAGTTACTGAGTTGAAATTAAAGTTTACATCCCTGCAGTTTAGTTGTTCCCTAAGTCGTGAATAAATTATGGTGAGTTCAGTGTACAGAGTTAGCTGTGAACTAATCAGAGGTACCAGCTCTCTAAAGATTATTTGGTAACTGTGGAGGTGGTGGTGGTGGGGAAATAAATGGATTGCATTGGAATAAAATGAAAACAAACTCATGAGAAGCCTGCCTACTTTAAAATAGTTTTTTGATGTGCTGAAACACTGAAGATCTGTTTGCTGTGGGAGAAGAACACACTCCCTGATATGTCAGTGTGCTGACTGTCTGCAGACAGAAGTTGCAGAGGAAGGAAGGTACAGCTGGGAAACTGAAAGTTTCTGATGACTTCTTTAATTTGACTTATCTTTTGGAAGGCTTCTTGAAAAATTAATAGCTTAAAAACATTCTAAGATAACAGAATTTTTGTAAGCTGCCATGAGAGCCAGTAGAGTTATCTTTCTCATTGTGAGCAGACGCTTAGAAAGGCGTAGCATTTGCATAGCAAAGGTAGTGTACAGTGAGTAATGGAGAGTTATGAATCTAGCACTTCTTCATAAACAGAGTAAAAATGCTTGAAACTTTTTTATAGTTGGTGAGACTGGAAGAAATGTCTCTGCAGTGAAGGGAATTTTCTTTGAGAAGATGTTTTGTTTTTGAGGGAGTTCTCTCAAACATGAACCCCTGATGTCCTGTGTTCCTCAATGTCTGAGCAGTTGCTTCCTTTATATTTACTCATAGCTTTCCTAACCAGAAAAGGAAATACACAAATCTCTTTGGTTAGCTAGTCATGCTGTATGCTTTGGCAACAGTTGAGATGATGGCAAGGTTGTTCATGCTTCCTTTCTGCAGGTAAGGTGATGGTGTGAGGGGTGTTTAGAACTGTGGCATTTGAACGTGGGATGGAGAAACAGTTTTCCTGCATGTTGAGACATGCAGAGTACAGGATCAAATAAGTGTGGAAAACTTCTTGGGATGCTTAAAGAAAGTCTAAATTCATCCCAAAATAGTAATTGTCCATTGTCTTCAGAACTCATGAGGTTTGGGTTAAGTATTGAAATACATAAATGGCAAACCTAGTGGCTGTGTTTGTGGGAGTCGGGGAGGAGAAACTGAGTAGCAGTAGATCAGCTGTCTTCCCTTCTTTGTACAGAAAGATTCTGGAAGAACTATCCAAATGGGTGAGGCTTCAAACAGCCAAAGCTAGTTTGAGTTCTTGAAAATACATCTGATTTTTCATGTGTGAGGGAGTAACAGGTCCCATGAGTGGGAAAGTGACATTAAAATACCACATATGTGCTTAAAGCTTTACTGACATAACAATTGCATCTGACTGCTATCAGGAAGCTAAGGAAAGTGCTCCATCCAAGTGTCCTGCAGCACTGACTGCATACCAGGGGCAGTTGTGCTGTCATAAGGAAATAGTGCACGATTTGTTTCTGGATATGCTCTTTCTTTCACTCTGTGGTTAGTTGATGCCTGAAAATAGTTTGAGCTTTGACTAATGGTCTGAAAGCAAAGAAAGAGTTACTATTTAAATTGCAGAAAACTTGAACCTGGAAAGATCTGCAAAAATATTGGAGGACCAAGAGATTTCAAAATACTCTTGTGAAATGCAAAAACTGGTATCTGATGGAAAAATGTACATGGTACTTAAAGGGGTGTACAACTGGAATGGATAAAGGACATTTGTAGTCATGAGAGCCAGAAATAGTAAGATTTGTAGACTTTCAAGTGAAGGGAATAAAAGTGTTAGAATCTAGTTGCCTTTGGTTATTTAATCACCATTTTTGCAGGCAGTTAAGGACTGGTTGGTCGTAGGTCTATCACGAAGAGCATCTGTGGTGTTCATCCAGCTCTGAAGAAAATAGTTTATATGGCCTTATGAAGGTTCTTCTTGTGCTCCTTAGTCATGATTTTTGTAACTAAAAATTTTACAGACTCAGTGTAACCCTTGGTGACTACAGAGTGTTTTTATGGGAATGCTTTAGAATGGGTAGGGTGAAAAATACCTCTTTTAGTAAAAAGATCTTCACATTGTGGGAAAACAAGTCTTGTATGAAAGGCTGGACACAGTGTTCAGGGTATTCATGTGAGGTTCTGCAATGTCAGCAGTGTGGGAGGAGATTTAGCTTTGAGAGGACACAGTTTTTATTCTGCCATTCCGACTCTTAACTTGGTTCACCTAGCTGTTGGATAAAAAAATACTGAATTCCATGGTGCTTCTCTGTTTTGGAGAACTATTTTCTAGATTTGGATCCTGAATGGTTTGTTGGTCAAAAGTATGTGTTTATATTGCAAATATTAAAAAGAATCCCATAGCACATTGGGCTCCCATTTTATTCTTGGGTCAAATGGGCTCACACAGCAGTATCATGCACAGGATCAGAGTCAGTCAGGCTGGCTGCTGTAATCCCTGTCCTACAGCTTTTCTGATTTACCACGCAGGCATGGAAAGCTGTCATAATATTATAACCACTATGTGTATTAGTGTAGAATATTAATAAATAAGAATAAAATTCTTGTTTCAAGAAGAAAACTCCGTTATAGTTAAAATAAGGAAATAAGGACTTTGATTTACATTTCAGCATAGACTCTGGGCTTGTGTTATTTTCAAGAATACTTTATTGGGTATGCCAAAGACGTGAAGTTCATTTACTGTATTTCTGTTGGAAGACTTCACCCAAAATGAATAACCTAAAACCATTCTAAAGATATCTCTTTAAATGCTGCAATGAGTGCTTGTTGCTCTTGATAGAAACTCTGGCCCCAGGAGGAGATTGTACCTCTAAATCTTAGAGTTTAAATTGTTGTATCTGCCAGTGCAGAGAATAACTTACCCTTTCTAAACCTTTTAGAGCTTTTAGTAAGTATGGAGAAATTGTATTATATGCTAACTTTCTGTACATGGTATATTACTTCCATGTGTTAGTGTAGCTTGAATTCTGCAGGCTGTAGCAGTCAAAACTGAGGTTAGCTCTGAAATTCTGATGCCTGTAAACAAATTTTGTCTTTACAAAAACTTAATTGTTCCTAAGGATCATTTTTGCTTTGTTGAGTTGCTTCCAGCTTTGAAACAATATTTATTTCAAAAGCAATGATATACCACAGTGGAAATTATACGTGTATATATTGACACAAACACACACATACAATTGAAGCAGCAGTTCTTTTATACGTTGGATTATATGTGGGTTGGCTGACCTCTTACTTGTTTTGATCTGGAGCTGGTGAAGATAGTATCCTTTGGAAATTAGTCAGTTTGTATACCAGATCAACAGAGCTTGTAGATTTCATTAAAATCTTGTGTTTATTTTGGAGTATTTCAAGTTCAGTGGATAAATAAAGAAGTGGAAATAAACAAAACAAAGCTTATGCAAATAATAATGGCTTTATTATTTATTATTTTGGATTATAAAAAAGGATTGGAGGGATTATGCTGCACTTATACAAGGAAAATAATATTTCAGCAACCAAGACAGATTAATTTTAGATCAAAACCAACTTTTATATCAAAGTCAGACAAATAACTGAGAAGATGATGCACTTATTTTATAATATAAAACTTAATTTTAAGATCTATTATTAGTGTAACCATTGCTTATTACTGATGCTAACAGCTTGTAAGTATCATCTTTAATCTGTAATTGTTTTTTGGTTATGCTTCTCATTTAGATGTCAGTGTGGAAAAATGAAAGCAGTGGAAGCAGATTCCTCAACAGTTGTTTTATCAGTTTGCTTTCACAGCTGTCCAGCCTTCGCCATCACCTGCCTTTTTTTCTTGATTTCAACATTTTTTGTCCAAATCTAAACTAATTATTAGTAGAGTTAACTGTAAGTGTGAAACCATTTCACAGATATAAAATACAAATCAGGGAGAAATAATGCCTCATTGCTATAAACAAAATTGACAGTATTTATAAAACTGATGTTATATACTTTAGTTTTATTGCAGATAGAACAATATATGTGTAAAAATGAATTATTGTAGATTATTGCAGGACACTAATGTTACAAAACTGAAAAGTCAAGGTAGTTAATCCTTGGAAATCGTGATTTCCTTTAGTTAATGACATGGCTATAGTTGAAAAGTTAAATGTTGTCTAAAAAATTACTTTCATGTAGAAATGTGAATCTCAAAACTATTCTTTGTAATTATTGTGATGATCTAAAACTGAAGAACAAATAAACGAATTTAGGCCAACTACTCATTGTTTGTAATCTACCTATCTATGTGGATGTCTGTTTTGAAACTGTCTTATGTTAAAATACATTTTCAAGGGAATATTACGACATTAGGCCAAAATACCCTTATGTTCAAAGTGAATCCAAACTCTGATGATAGCTTTGGGCATGTTCCAAAGTTGGGTTTTTTTCTTCAAAATGATGTTGTTTTTCTTCAACTGGTGGGTGTTGTTTTGCTCACTTAATGAATGATAATCTTTTCTTTCACTTCTAAAACACTGGCCTGAAGAAAAACAATCCTGGGCACTGTTTGTAGTCAATTTTCCTTTGAAGGCAAATCTGATACGGTATCCTGGCACTTAAGGTAAACTTTATAAAATAAAAGTTACTCTAATTGACATAGGTAAACAACATTTTACGTGTATCTGTTACACACTGCAACCAATTTCCCTGTCTGCAGCTGCTTATGGAGGTGGTGGTGTATAGATTTGTTGTTGTATAAATTTAGTCAACTGCAATGCAGGCTTTGCAAAATCTGTAAATTTGCCAAAATTAAGGAGAATTAAGACTGGTTTCCAATAGAGAGAGAATACAAACCCATTCCCCTTACTCTGACAAGCGATTTCTGTTTTTAATTGTTTTTTTTCTGTAATCTGAATGGAAAAATGAGCATAAAAATCTGTCTTGTAGTGTTTCTACTAGTTCTCGGACTATGTCTCTGCTGTCACAGCTGGAGAAGATAAATTTGGGCTCTGTGTTAGGAGAAGCAGACAATGCCAGATATGTTACCTCAAAGATCCTTCATCTGGTTCAGAGTCAAGGTAAGTATCCAAGTTTTGTGGTTTTAGTACTTTTCCTTTTGAGTCTTTCTTCTTGTATTTCTTCCGTGCGGGACTTTTGATTTCTGTTTTTGTTTGGTAAACTTTGTTATCCTGTTTTTGTCACCGATTCTTTGAAGTGGCCGTTCAAGGTCATGTTTAAATGCTGTCTGGTAAAGTATTGGTTACAAATTGTTCTCAAACAGCTATAATGTAAATAATAATAATTCATACGTATGAGAAGTAGAAGTGTCTGGAAGAGAGATTTCTTACATTTTCTTTCATTTACAGTTGGTGTATTTTTTTTTTCTTAGGGCATGACAAGATTATTGAAGAAGTGAAAGCAAAAATCAGTTTTAAAATTACTTAAGTCTTTTACTTCTTTCAGTTTTATATACGTATATGCAGTTTTCAGTAGGCTTTGTTATTTGCACAGTGCAGGTTTCTGATCAATCTGTATATTTCAATTCCCCTCCCCCCCCCCCCCAACTGCAAGCTAGTATACTAAAAGAAAAATGGTCTTTTTCTTGCTGGCAGAGAAAACCAGGAAGGAGATGACTTCTAAGGGCTCCACTGGAATAGAAGTTATCCTGTCAACTCTAGAGGTAAATCCTTTTAATCTATGCGGTTATGGGTTCATAGGAAGTTTTCATTTTACCGCTGGTCTTCATATTATTAAGTATCTTGTTATCCTAGATAGTCTTCAAAATGGGACTGTAATGATTAGGTACAGTCTTTAAGTACTCTTCCTTATGTATAAATATTCTAAGAAATAATATAAATATTCTAAGAAATGATTTGTCAACTATCACTTCTAATTAATACTCCGTACTACAAACCAGATTTTAATTGGTTTTGTCATTAATTCAGGCTACATAGTGGGATGGTTAGCTGGGTGGTTACATTATAAGTTGTTTGATTTAGTGATGGCAACTTCTTTGAGCTTTAGGCATCTAAACCACTGTATTACACTTCTATATTAAGCAAAGAAATCTCTGTGTTTTTATTGCAGAATACAAAAGATCCTCAAACTATTCTAAATATATTGAATATTCTCATAGAGGTAATTTCAGTTGGTAAGTTTTCATTAAGTAGTAATTTGTGATTATATTCCTGTATTCTTCTGTAGACTTTTGGGGTTTTTTGAAAGTTTGGTTTTGTGTTTGTTTTTTGGTTGGTTTTGTTGTCTTTTGATTTTTACTTTTTCCCCTGATCTTTGATAAAGCTGATTTGTATGCAGAATAAAAAGTGCCTAAAAACTGAAGTCACCTTTCAAACAATCAGACAGAAATAATTTATGTTGTTATAAGCCTAAGTCCAGCATGTTCGTGCACAGTGTACTCACATATGAAGAAAATATTGCTGGTTTAAAGACTTCCTAAATGATAACTTTAACTTAGATACTTAATTGTTCTTTGGCTTCAGAAATATCAGCTAAGGTTTAATTCCTAGGTGGTGGTCGGAGGGCAAACATCTTGGTCACTAAAGGAGGGACGCAGATCTTATTGCAGCTGCTTTTGACTGCCAGCAAAGACTCCCCACCAAATGAAGAATTAATGGTGCTTCTTCATACGCTTCTTGCAAAAATTGGTCCGAAAGGTGATAATAATACACTTACATAATATGGCTTACTACTTTACAGGTTTAGTATTGACACTTTAGAGAATTTTCTTTCTGTTATGGTATAAGCATCATCTACTCAGAATTAGTAGAGAAGAGCAATAGGAGTGAAATAGAGGGGAGGAACGAGTGGTGAAAAATAGATGTGCAGCCTTGGCATTATTAGTAGAAGGAATTCACAGTTCATTTAGCTTTTGTTTCTAATCAAAATTAGTGTGATTGATCTTGTGTTTCTTTGATGTCAGACAAAAAGATTGGCATGAAAGCAAGAATTAATGGTGCCCTGAACATATCATTGAATTTAGTGAAGCAGAATTTGCAGAACCACAGACTAATATTGCCATGTCTTCAAGTATTAAGAGTTTACTCAACCAGCTGTAAGTATTGCAGACAATTATTTTCTTTCCCACATGATATAAAATTTTTTATCTAGATATGGTTAAAATGTTGGATCTAAATGTTTGTTTAATGTTAGATGTTTTAATATTTTTTATCTGAGAATTTGCTTTTTATATCATCAAATTGCTTAAATTCTAATAAAAGCTGTGAAGCATGTTTGTACATCTTTTTGTTTGGTCTGTGTGTGTGTGTATATATAGTTTATATAGTTGGCAGGGTTAACAGTGGTATTGGATGTGTTGAATTTTGAGTCATCTAATTTGCATAAATGGTGATGCTTTAAGATCTAAACTAGAAACGCTAACATCGTGCTTGCAAAAGCACTTTGAATTAAATAATGATTATCTTTATTATACATGCTTATGGTTCTTTTGCTTTTCATTATTTCATTCTTGATTGCTAAATTAAATTAGAATTACTGCTAAATTAAAACAGGAGATAGTTTACTTCTTTATTTAATATTTCCTTTATTCCTTGTGTTGAAATTCCCTACTAGTGGACTAATATTCTTCCACAAGAACCTAATTTATTGTTTGGGCAGGCAGCAGGAAGTTGATGAAAGTAATGTAGTTCTTGCTGTATCTCTACTGTCAGATTCTCGTATTTTGTTTGAGTTCTAAAAGGCTGTTAAACCTCTTAAAAATTGTGAGAAATTGAAAACATAACCCCATTCCTCCAAGAGATTTGATTTGATGATCTATAAGTGATGTTTTCAGGACATTCATATAAGCACCTAGAATTCATAAAGTCCAAATACTTGCAAAATGTGAAAGACTTAATTCTGTTGGGCTGTCAAATAATGAGCTAATATGGTTCAAAATTAAAAAGTTTAAAACTAATAGTTACATAGTTTAGCTGAAAACTTGCTTCATCCTGAAAATGGGAGATTGAACTGAGTCTCTAATTTAGATTCTGCTTAGATCAATTGTATATTTCTGTATTTCCCATTCATTCTAAGCAGAAAAAAGGTTGGTGTTTATTACATTCTGGTGTTTATTTTGTTTAAATTTTGTTTACAATTTTGTGTGCAGTTACTACCAGAATAGAGTTCTAACTTTTCTTAGGTATCAGTAGTGTGATGCTGTTTATGATGATGAAATTGCTACTTGGGTTCAAGTACTAAATTCTACAGTATAACAACATTCTTGTTATGTTGAAATCAATTTTTAGTTGCTCTCTCTGTATTTTGTTTGGAGTGCATATTCCTAATCTCAGTTGGGAATTGAATTTCTGTGCCTGTTTCAGCAGTTTGTATTTTCAGTGAGCGTTTGGCTTCAGCCATATGTACATCCAGTGTCCATTTCTTGAACATAAGTTTTGGGTGGCTGTTTTTTTGTTTTTGTGTTGTGGTTTTTTTTTTTTCCCCGGAGAACATATATACATAACATGCAGCTCAGGAAATCTTGTATATATTGCCATTTCTAAATTTTACAGCGAACACTTGGCTTTCAAATCCGGGTGGACATACCTGTTTTATCACTATACAGAAGGATGATAGCAAGTCATAAAACTCAATAGACTTGAAATTGAAGAAACCCTGCTGTCTTGATAAACTGTGAGATATTTTGGAAGAAAATACATTTTATGATATATCTTAATAACAAAGAATGCAGAAGCGTGAGATGGAATATTTACATAATTTTATGTGTAAAGTAATAATTTTTTTTCTTCCTTTCCAAGTTTTATCAGGATTGGATTGTCACACTAATTATGTTCAGAGTAGTGTCTGCTTGTCATGATATGTCTTCAAGCACAAACATGTCTAACATTTTTGTGCTTCAGAATTAACTCGCATGTATTTTAGCTTAAGTAGATGGGTTTTTCCTTTTGCCTTTCTTATACTGTCTTAAAATGGATTGTTTTTAACTCTTCCAGCTGTAAATGCAGTGTCCTTGGGAAAGAATGGAGTTGTAGAACTGATGTTTAAGATCATTGGCCCTTTTAGTAAAAAGAACACTAGCCTTATGAAGTAAGTAAGGTCTCTTTAATATAATATATAGAAAAATAGTAGATATGTTTCAAAACTTGTAAATGAAAAATAATATTAGAGAAATCAAATTTCATTTGTATTTGAAAGTTAAAGGGAGTTTAGAGGGAGAACCACAAATCTAATAGTTTAACTTTACCCAATAGAATAACACAAAATATTTGAATTTCTAGTTACAGTACTGGTAAAATAATGTAAGTGTTGCTTTTTGTCTATCATGTTCCTGCATGGAAACTGTATAATAGTAATCCCCAGATCAGGACAAATGGGTCAAGACAGTCCCTTCATTTTTCAATTTGTTGAATTGGCTGCCATATCTCCTTTGTGTTTTTAGAGTGAGACTATCTATTTTATTTTGTAATACAATTTTCCTTTTGTTTTACTTCAAAGCAATTCTAGACTCTCAGAGCAAAACCATAAAACAGAATAGGAATATCTACAATATCTGTCATTTGGCTATTGTGTTAAAAAAAAAAAAATAACCCAACAACCAAAAACAATCAAAAAAAATCATTGTGTATCTTAATGTGGTGATTTTAATTTCCCCTGCCTCCTCCCCCATTTTGATGGGTTTTTTTTTGTTGGGTTAGGTTTTTGGGTTTTTTTAAGAATTTAAGGTAAAAATAGATAAGTGGATAGCCCTTTTGTTATACACTACCACCTTTTTGAATTATGTAACTGGATTTTTTTATCTTGTTAGCAAAATAATACTCTTACATGGTTCATATTCTAACTTCACTACAAATAAAAATTAGTGCTATGTTACATGAATCTAGTATTTGTGATCACTGGAGTGTCTTTTTAAAAAAGTGCCCTGTGCCTTTAAGCTCCAGCTAAAATTAGGCATATGAACTTATTATTCCATGATGTAAGTAATCATGATATCCTTGTTTACAGGCTTCGCACATCTGATTTTAGACTATCTGTGCAAACTGGGTAAAAATAAGTATATATGTTTTCAAGTTGTGCAACTTGATTTAATTGAGGCAAGATCTTTGTGTACAAGAAAAATCTTATACTGACAATCTTGTAGTACAGGCTGATGAGCATTACTCTTCAATATATTCACGAAGTGCCAGTTTTCACCTACGATTTTCTAAAATAATGTCCTTTGCTGTGTGGAAGTACTTCTGCTGCTGCTGCATAAAGACATGATTTTCAGAAGTATCTCATCCACTGAGTATTGTTCATAAACATTACACTGTCATGGTGTTTTTTTGCAAGGGCTCAAAGCTTGTACAGACATTGCATTGATATTTTTAAATTTCACCATTAAATTTCAGTAATAGCAGAAATGCATGATGTTGTAGTGAAATCAGATTTTAAAAGCAAAGTCTGTGATACAGTGCAACCCAGAAAAGGTGAGGTTAGGTGCTAAATAAATATATTAGAAGTAAATATTTTGTACAGCTTTACAGTGTTGCTGATTAAGCTTACTGGTTGGTTGCTGTTTTGACTTTTCTTGTTATGTTGACAGGGTTGCTTTAGACACACTTGCTGCATTGCTAAAATCAAGTAAGTGAATACAAGAAACTGTCTAGTTGAGATAAATATATGTGTATGTATTTATATATATATATATATATATATATGCAGAGCAAAACTAATATTAAATCTGTGGCCAAAAGAAAATCAAGGCTATGAAATTTAGAAATAAGGCCACAATTTTATCTGCAGTCCCTGGTGCTCTAATATTTGTGTGTTATATACACATATGTTTAAAAATCAGTTACTGTTTCTTCAGTTATGCAGCAGAAAGCCAGCGCTGATTCTGCAGAACTGATCTGGATATAAGGTGGCGAAACAGCCTCTTACAGTCACTGACCTCTTCAGTGCCTTTCAGTAACAGATACTTATAGCTTAACTCCTGTGCATCATCTTTATAACATCTGTCTGAAAATATCTGTTGGATGGCAGGGGAAAATACAGGGTTTCTTCAGGTACCTTTCTGAGTAGTTAGGTCTTGGGTCCTAATGACAAGTCTGTCAGTGATGCTCATGAAGTGGAACTAAGGGTAAAAGAGCAACAGTCTTTTCCCAGACATTATCTGTCTCGGCTGGCAGCAAGGGATCCTGACAAATGTCATCTCGGCAGATTTTGTACCAGCATTGTAACTGTCAGGGATTAAAATATCTTTCTCTCCAAATAGTTGTATAAGAGCTACAGCATTCCTAATTTTAGTGGATAAGAACTGATGTGTGATCAGATTTGCAGAAAGCCATTTCAGACAAATGATACTAAAATTCTGTACTGATTATTACAGAGTGCTGAGTTTTCTCATGTTTGATCAGTCTGATACCTTGGTTTTACAGATTTGTGTATTTACTAGTTTTGGACTGTCTTCTTGGGAAATTTAGGGAAAGAAATGCTTCCTAATTATTGTCAGTATTCTGTTGTGTGAATTGGCAGTTAAATTTTAATGTTAGGGAAAGAAAATAAATTTATTTTGAGGTCTTACTCGGTCCTGAGGGATTCTGACATTGTAACTTCCTGCACTTTATACAAGTAAATCTTTTCATCAAACCACTAATCTCTGGTGTGAGAGAACCAGTTGTCATACTGGTTATGCAGTATTTTGGGTAGAGGTATTTTGATTTTATCAAATATGAACTTTATGAATTGTAAGTGTTAAGACATTTGTTTCAAATCTTGTATCTACACCATCTGTGTGGACAAGTATGCTAAGAAAATATATTATTCTGAAGAAAGTAGGGTAGACTACTGACCTCATTTATTCAGTAATTTCTGTTTAGGTTGATGTAAAACTGCTAAGCATGACTAAAATACTAGTTTAAATGAAACAATTCAGTTACTTGGGTAAAAAGAATAATTTTGATTTGAATTTTGATTTTGTTTGAAAGTAATATTGAAGTCATTAAGCAATTTTTAATTTTCTTTCCTTTTTTTTTCTTTTTAATAAAGAAACAAATGCCAGGAGAGCAGTAGACAGAGGATACGTGCAGGTGCTTTTAACGATTTATGTTGATTGGCACCGTCATGATAGTCGACACAGATATATGCTGATCCGTAAAGGTGTTTTACAGTGCATTAAAAGTGTTACAAACATCAAATTGGGAAGAAAAGCATTCATTGATGCCAATGGGATGAAAATTCTTTATAACACCTCACAAGTAAGTTCATCTGAGTTGGATTGTTGTGGTGTTGTTTTTGCCTCCTTGACTTAAGAAACAGATCCTTACCTCACATGTGGCATAGTTCTTTTATTATATTCATGGTCATACCTGATTATGGGGTTAAGGATTATTTTCTGTACTTGACTAAAGTGGAATAAAAGAGTAGAGAATTAGATTAATATTTGCTATTATTTGGCTGTGACTATCCCTGGGAGGGGCTGTCAATCTCAATTTTTAAAACTGTCTTTTAATTTTGAAGTCAAGATTTTAAAAATATGAATTTGAGCTGATTGAAATTCTTTTAGCCTTCAAAGAAGATATTAGTAAAAATTATTGTAAACGAAGTACTGTAAGTGAATTCTAGAAATCTGTAAAACAAATGTAGTTTCACTATTAGTTTGAGAGATTCTTTTCTCTTTTCTTCATTATTTTCCTGTTAATAGGAGTGCCTTGCAGTGAGAACTCTTGATCCCCTTGTGAACACATCCAGCCTAATAATGAGAAAATGTTTTCCTAAAAACCGTCTTCCATTGCCAACTATTAAAAGTGCTTTCCATTTCCAACTCCCAGTTATTCCTGCCAGTGGTCCTGTGGCTCAGCTGTACAATTTGCCTCCTGATGGTATGGTAATTTTGTAATATTTTGTCTTTGAGTATGTCTAACATTGTTTTATGTAAGGTGGAATCAGTCGCAGTTATTGGTGTTTTCCACTAAAACGTGGACCCTGACACTCTTCCCAGACAGCAAGGGGTCTGTGGCTGTTAGTGTGGAGCGCCAATTTCTAATTTTAAGTTTTAACAGATGAAAATTTTGTCCACATGTATGTGGTTGTGTTTCTGAGAGATAAAAAATATAACAGGAACAAAAATGTGATTTTTCATCAAACTCTGAAGTGTAGGTTGTAAATACTAACCTACAAACTTAAATGGACTCTCTTTTTAACTCGCTTATCTGATACGTTCTCCCATGTGATCTGTAATGTAGTGTACATTCCAATTTTTTAGGCATGTATATTCCTTGATTTCTTTCTGTTAGTCTGATAAATTGGATGTGGTGAGTTTTGATTAACATGTGCTGTTTTAAAGCATTGTTTTTTGGTTTATCATGGTTATTCCTCCATTTGTATGATGCAAAAAGTAGAGCTGCTTTCTTCAATGGTTGCAGCCTCTTAGGCAACACTTGTCTGCAAAACATTTGTATGCTGCTTTGTATGAAATAGATTCATCCATTTTTGGGCACCTTTCAATATTTTTGGATAATTAATGTTTAATGCCTTTTCAGATATGGTGAAACAGCTTGGTACCTGGATAAGCAACTGATGAAGTTGCAGTCAGAAAGTTACTCTAAAATAAAGAGGCAAAGTCAGACTTTTTGATATTTTCTTATTCTCAATATTTCCTGAAACAAATGTGGGTAAGTCTGAAAGAAGACAGCTTTCTGACTGAGTCTGGCTCAATTCAAATGGGTCAGACTCAAACTGCAGGAATTTAGAGTTTGTTTTGTCTTCAAAGTAGAAAATGGATTTAGAAGTGTGCTCCAAAATTCAATGGAAATTAAGCCTCCGTTTAGTACAGTATTTTCTTTATATTCTATAGTATCTCTTTTGAAGTAGACTACTGATAGTTTGGGTTTTTTCAATAGGTTTGTTATCTGTCAAAAAAGAAATGAAAAACCTAAGGAAACAGGATATGTAGGATTTTTTTTTTTAGGGGAAACTTATGTACCAGAAGACGTAGTATGTTAGGATGGGTACTGCTCTGAGTTCATTGAAAGTATAATGTTATATAATCAGCATTGTAAAAGCAAAATGTGTAATTGTGAATACACGAGAATATCAGCATAATTTGTGAACATCCAAGTGAGCCTTATACTGACAACCAGCAAATTTCCTGCATGAAAAACAGTCTCAGAAAACATAATAAAAAAACCCCAGCATTCAAACTGCATGGGCTTTCTAGAAGAAGCTAAAATCTGTCACTAGCAAGCAGAATATCTGCCAGAACAACCAGTTAATGGCCACTTTCACATATTAGGGTGTTAGTTCAATTTTCATTTTTTATTGTTAAAGAAAGAGGAAATCCTAGGTCCTTCAATGTACGCGGTCTCTAATTCAAGTAGAAATTAGTCATTAGTGTGCAAATAGTTTCACATGTATAAAAAAATAACATCTTGCTGTATGTTTTGGGGGTAAAATTTAGTTCCCAACAGGTCATACTAAGCAGCTGTAGTGATGACTGTCCTTGAGTGTTTTCCTTAGTAGGCCCCATTTAAGCAAGACAAAAAAGGTGAAGAGGGTGCTTTGTTCCACTGTTCTCTGATACTAGGTCCATACCAGCTAGTATGATTAAAAGCTTCAAAGACATCAATTATTTTTGGATGTGGTCATTATTACTAACTTTGGGGAAAGATGTGAGAGCAATCTCATTCTGTGCTGTCCTCAAGACATACTGAGATATTCTTGGCACATCCACATTGTAAAGTATTTCTAATGGCTATCTCCTGACTTGCTGAGGTGGGATTTTTTGGGTGTTAGATTTTTTTTGGTTTTTTGTTTTGCTTGTTTAAACCAGAGATCTTTGTTTTCACTGAAAACTGTATGGAAATGTAATAAATTGAGTCTGCACTATTGTCAAACAAGTGAGTTGGTTTTGTTTGTAAATCTGGTAATAGTAATTAATATTTACTCATTGTTTTTCACATTGTTTTTTTTCAAGTGGTAAATAAAAAAAAAAAAAGAAAATAAACCCGGAAGACAGAAATTTTTTAAAACATATGTAGGGGATTAAGTGTATAATTTGCCTTGAAACTTTTTCTGTCACAGTGGACGATGTAGTAGATGAAAGTGATGATAATGATGATGCAGAAACAGAATCGGAAATGGAAACTGAAAATGATGATAAGGACCGACATTTCAAGGTTGGTATGAGAAAAAATTAACAGGCAAAAATCAGGCATAAATTTTTATTATTTTTTTTTAAATTGCTTGAATCATGCATACAGCTATGTTTTCAGTGTTCAAATGACATTGAGGAAGTTTTCAGGGCAGCTTCTAAAAAAGGTTCCCGAAACTTAAGAAAGGTGTATGTTTCTTGAAAATATCAGCATTTATTGTTCAGATTGTTTCAAGATTTTTACCAAACCGGTTTGCTTCACACTTGGTATGACTGGAGTACAGTGGAACAGAACTGCAAACTCTTAGCAGTATTCTTTTTACGACTTCTGTTTCTCTCAGCCTGATCTTCCCACCTAAGCTGCTCAGTATGTAGTAGTAGTTTTCCATCAGTCTGTACTGGGATTGACTAGGTAAGTGTTTTATCAAGGTAATATTGAAGTTCATCCAACTGTAGAGGTAGAGTCCAGACCTTGCACTGTTGTATCGCTTTGGAAAGTCTGTGATGCTGGTCAGGACATTAAAGGACATTTGGTCAGAACTACCTTATTCTGTATTTTTATGCTGCATACACACAGGAGTTAATTGAATTGTCTGTCCATGAACTGGAATGGCAAATTATATTCAAGGTTGTCAGGAGCCCTTATTAAGGGAATATCTTCTACAGAAGCGCTTACTCCTTTGACACTGCAGTCAGATGAAATCTCCACATATGAGGCTGCAGTAGTTTGATTATCATGTAGTTTGATGTCCGTGTTTAATACATTTGGATGACAGCAAGAAAATGGAGATGTTTGTAACAGTTCTGTTGAAATAGAAGCTTTGGTGTGCTAATGAAACTTAGCTGCTTAAACCTTCATGGTGAAAAGTGCAGTTCAGCTAGTTTTAAAAGAGTGATACTCAACTTTTAAAGCATGGCTATGTCAGAAGTAGAGGTAAATATAATTATTTTAGAAGTTTATTAATTTTGGATGCAAGATTAATTTATTCTGGTGCTCTTTCAGAATGATGATATTGAGACTGATATTAATAAACTGAAACCTAGACAGGAATTGGGAAGACCCTTAGAAGAACTGAAAATGTATGAACGATTCTTTCCAGAACTTTCAGAAAACTTTCAGGTAAAGTATATGATTCCCAGGACATTCCTCATCATGATGGGTTGTCTCTGGAATACACTTTGACATTATTTTTTTGGGTAGATAGTTCCTCTAGCCAAAAAATAAGAGTCTGCATATGAGAGTGCTAAAAAGTTATTTAGTTAAATGTTACTGGTTACTTTAATCTGAATGAGAAGGGGACTGTGGGCAGATACAAAGGGAAACTTTTCTGATGTCTAATTACGGCAAACAGCAGAAAGTAACAAAGGACGTAGGATTTTGACAAAGATTCATTGTATTAGGTATTTCCATAAATGCTGTGCACCTCTTTAAAGTAGTTGGCTAAAATATCTGTAAAATTGTATTGAGTTGATAATTTGATATTGATGAACTACTTGTTTGTCACTTTGACACTCTCTTCTTGTAAAAGTTGAAACTTCATTGCTATGTTTTTGTAAGTTTAAAATATAATAGCTGTCATTTTTTAAATTACACTTATTTGGGCTATTGCAAAGCATATCTCAGAAATGATGAAAGAGGCTTCTGATACAAATGAAACTTTAGGAATGGCTTACTTTCTTTTTTTTTAATAGTTTTATTTTTTTTTTCTTTTATTTTTCAAGGAATGTGACTTAATTTCCAAGGAACCAAAGCCTTTTATACCTGGTGCAAATCTGAGTGGACCTATTGTTGTTCCTACAGCAGGAGAGGAGTACTCTGCTGAAACAAAATCGTCAACAAAAGGAGTTGCTTTGAAGGAGAGCAATCCTGTATTGACAGAGGAATACAATAGAAGGCCAGCCTTTCTGGAACTACCAAAGAAAGATAGTATCAAAGACAGCAGTTTACATCAGCTAAATGATCAAAGAAACCTATCTCCATCATGCCAGTGTCTAAGCCAAGAAATTGTGAAAGGCTTAGACAGAATGAGTTTGCAGAGCAGTGCAAAAAATGATCAGTATTACAGTACAGCATGTGTAATAACGAAGGAAAGCAAAACTAGCCTTACCACACTTGCTTGTAGTAACCCTTGTGAACACGTTTCACCCTGTGGAAGTAGCCTCTTTGAAGGATCATCTGTCCACCTGGGAAAACTCTGCTGCACTGGAGTGGATTCAGAGGAGGAGGATTCCAGATCTAGTTCATCAGGGGAACAAGTTATTCTTGAAGTTTCTGATGTATCACCAGTTCATGACTGTGATCTTTATATTGAAATGGTAAAAACGACGAAGTCTATTCCTGAATACTCAGAAGTGGCCTATCCAGATTATTTTGGCCATATTCCACCCCCATTTAAGGAGCCTATTCTGGAAAGGCTATATGGGGTGCAGAGGTGAGTTACCGCACTCATTTTGTTGTTGTTGTTGTTGTTCTTTTGAGAAACGGCCTTTAGGGTAAGATTAACAGGCACATATATAATGTTTACTTTGGCATCTAAATTTACTTCTAGTGAAAAGCAGTTTGGGGGTAGGTGGGTGGGCATTGGTCAGTGCAGAGCCATAAACAAGAGCACAATCTGATTCTATAATTGTTAATTCTGTAATTCAGTTTCAATACCAAGTTTATAGTCTCCCTTTCTGCCTTCTCATTATTCCCATTTAAGTTTTGCAGTATATAAAAGAACAAAACAACACACAAAAAACCCGGGCAAACAAACCAAATAACCTACCTGAATGCTCTCTTCAGGTCTTAACACAGATATGTCAGTAGTTTAAAGATATTTTAGCTTTTCTCTTTGCTAACAAAGCTGCCTTTCAGAAAACTGTGGTGGGAAGAATTAAGAAATAAATACACTTACATGTTTGTTTTTAGTGTTTGCAGTATAACAGATTTTAGAGGTAACAAAGGATGAGGATGCAGTTCGTGTTAGGTCCTGCAGAATGACACGCAATAAATACAGAATGAAAAATAAAACAAACCACAAAAAACAATGCATCGACGCACTCACTTCTTTCTTCACTAAGAGTGAAGATGGTGGAGGGTGATGTGACTGTTAAGAATAATTTGCAGAGATAGTGGGAAGAGCTGGCTCATATGCACAGTAAGATCTGAAAAAAAAATTAACATGTTAGCAGAACACATAGAAGTAGGTATGAGACCTTACCACTTGCTTAATTATTAGATTGAATGCCTTCAGCTTCATAAATTTAACCAATTTTATGAGATTCTTCATATTTATGTTTAGTATTAAAGTGATTAAGAGATGAAGTGTCTTTAGGTTTTCTAGTTAAAATCCTCCAGGTGTTTCACATGTGTCATAAAAAAGTGATCTTTCTATTGAAATGACCAAATGATGAAACATTAGTGATATAATAAGTATACCATTACTAGAAAGTGCCATTCATTGTTGTCAGAGAAGAATCCTCCCTATAAGCTTATTTTTTAGAAAGATTCTGATACAGACAAGAGATAGCTTTGAAACAGAAATCACCTAAGAACTGCATTTTAAGAAAATCTTGCAAATTGTCATGATGGTTTTGTAGTACTTAATAATTCTGAATCTTCCTGAGTAAAACTGAGCGAAGCCAGATAGAATTTGGCATTCTGATGCTCGTTCTTCTTAGATGTAAAGCACTGTATTAATTCTCACTTTTAACCACAACCCATGAGTGTTTATACATAAAGCTGATTTCTAAACCATGAAGGTAATTCTGGGGTATATTTTATTTTAACTTGAAAATCTCTTATTTTTGTTGTATCTTCTGTGTTGAAAGTAACTTTTTTAGGTCTTGCATGAAACAAGAATGAAATATCAGGTAATATTGCTAAACTTTAATAAAAAATCCTGCATCACCTTTTTAAGGTATGCTGTTCCGAGAATTCAGTTTTCTACAAGTGACTCAGTCTCCTTACTGCAATATGAGAAATTTCTGAGAATGGAACCTGTTTAGAAAGGGCTTAATCTTTTTAGGAATTTATAGTTTCTAGGAAGGTGGTGAAAATTAATTTGGTAGGGGACATGCAGAAGCTTTTCAGTCTTTGACAAAGCTGTGTCCAAACTTTTGGCATTCAGTGGGATTTGTGTTCTCTTTAATGTAAGCAGTTAGTTTTTCAGCTAAGTCTTCTTTAGAAAACAAATGGTTGTCTTAGTACATCCTTGTAATTCAAAAAAAAAAGGTTGAGGAGGGCTGAGGTGGGACATTTGTGGGTTTTCTTTATACTTTTGTTAGATGTGATGTGGGATTTTTTTTTTTTTTTTACATATTTTTTTTTTTTAGTCTTCTGATATGCTTGGAGTTGCAATGTTTTTGAATTTGTGCCTTGGAGTGCCTTGTTTTTTTTTCATTTACATTTAGTAACATGTAATTTTCACAAAATGTCTCACCCAATTATTATTGTTTGAAAAAAGTCATAGAGAATGACTGAAGTGTTTTAAATTATTCTGCCTTTTAGGGAAGAAAATTATAAGTTTGGGTTTTAATTCCTACTTTTTTCTATTCCTGAAGTTTTAGGTTGTTTTTTGCTCTACACTTTAATTTTTTCTCTAATCATCTGACACTTAGAAGTGATTACCAGTTAAATCAGGATCCAGAGAGGACTAATCTATAAACAGAGAGCTCCACATCAGAACCAGTGGGTGGTGGGGGTTTTTTACTTTTTTTTTTCATTTAATTATCTGAAATAGCTTCTCTTTCATCTTGATTTTTGGAACCTGAAAATGTCAGCTACTGCTTTTCCTTTTCATGTGCATCTTGAATACCATTTCTTTTATTTTGTCTACACTGATTATTACTATGGGTTTTGAATGCCTGATATTAATGGATTTTGTCTTGACAAAACTCTTGGGATGATAGGTAGTATTATGACCACTTAGAGCTGAGGCACACTGTGATCTACGGAGTTCTGTAAGATCAAGTGCAAGATCAAAAATCTTTAGTTCTGCCCTGAGCAGAACCTGATCAGATAGATTGCAGTGAGTCAGCCTCTACAATTTTGTCAATACATGAGACTTATGACTTTTTTTTTTTTTTTTCAGTTTTAATTTAATAAGAGGCACTGGAGTTATGCACTTACCTTCTTTTTATCATTTGTTAACAATGTTTATTTTAATTAAATAGAGAATTTTCAGCCTGAATGTACTTTACTACTCTGTTCTTGTATTATTCATTGTTAATCTGCCTCCTTTTCTTCTTATTGCAGGTGCTGTGCAAGCTTTTCCACACAGCTCTGCCACTATATTTCATTCTTGAACTGCAACACATTCTTGCTTTTCCACACCAGGACCTAGATACTGCCAGTTGTGCAATGGTTTTATGATCTGGATAAACATACACCTGACATTTGGCTGACATCACCAAATTCACTCTTACTTGTTACCTAGTCGATAAATGAACCTAGATCTCCAGAGGTGAAAAGCTAGTGCACTAACACACTCACTGTACAACCTACTCTAAAACTCTTTAATTTTAGTTATGGTAGGACTCATTTAAGTTACTAATGTTATAAAGTGTTGTCCTTGATTAAAGCATTAACATAAGTAATGTTTGAGTAATTTGTGCTTCTACTGTAGAGTATGAAGTGGCGCATTTTTCTGCATAAGATAAAACCCATTGTGTGCATGAAAACTCAGTTCCCTCATGTACAAATAGTGGACTCAGTCAGCTGTGAATGCAGGTGTTTAAACTTAAGAACACTTACAGTTTGTGCACATAAGTGGGGGTGATGCTGCGATCTCTCTGAAAATCTGTCTCACTATCTTCATATCAACTTTGTAGTTTTCATCGTTGTATGCGGCAGTTCCTCTTTTGTAGTTGGAAACAGTATTAAACAATTTAAGTGAGCACTCTGCTTGATATTGTAGGACAAAAATATCTCAAGATATTGAAAGACTGATTCATCAAAATGACATTATAGACAGAGTTGTTTATGACCTTGATAATTTGAGGTAAGTTTTTTACCATTCTGAAAACAATATTCAGTGAATATACTAAGCCTGTTCTACTTTCTCTGTGATATGATTTGTAATATTTAAAGCAGTACTGTTATGATGGACTTCAGTGAATGTTTAATCTAATGTAACAGTGTTTCTGCTATCCAGGCTGTATTTAGAGGAAGGTTCAAAATAATTTCTGAATTACCTAGTGAAGGCTAAAATAAACTTAATGAGTTTGGGGTTTTTTTAATATTTTTTTCATTTAAATTTGTTCATTTTGGTCCCTTTTCTTTTTTTTGCTTACAGTTGTTTGGTACCAGAGGAAGCAGATGTTTTGAAGTTTAATTCCAAATTTGAATCTGGAAACCTGCGCAAAGTTATTCAGATCAGAAAGTAAGATATTTCAACTTTTTTTTTCCACATAGAAGGCTTTTTATTTCTGCTTCTTAAAAAAAGATTTATTTGGTTTTGTTAATCTTTAGAAACGAATATGATCTAATTCTGAACTCGGATATAAATAGCAATCATTATCATCAGTGGTTTTACTTTGAAGTCAGTGGAATGAAAACTGGCATTGGTTACCGGTTTAACATCATCAACTGTGAAAAGTCAAACAGTCAGTTTAACTACGGTAAGATACATTTCCCATACTTTGAGAAGAAATATACAGAAAAATATCTGTATTAGACAGCTCAGCTGTTTCCTTCCCTCTGCCCTGAGATCAGCAGTATATTCATGTTGTCAGATCAGATTCTTTTTTAAAGCATTACTAGAAAATGTTTCAACAAGTTTCAGTTGAAAAGAAAAGAAGTATCTTAAAACAATTGCTCTCTGTTTTTAAAATGAAGTTTGCTTGTAAGGGAGACAAAAGCAGAAGAAAATTCCTGGTGGCTGCAACTGAAATTTGTCCTAAGACCATTCATTAGGTGGTGGGGGAGAGGGCGGTAGATACCAAAGCCTGTTGATCTACACAGGCACAAGAAGAATGACAGCTGTCATCATTAATCCCTTTCTGAATAGAGGTATATTTTCAGATGTGAAAGTAATTGGAGATATTCTCAAACTGTATTGTCTCATTGATTGGAAGAGAGGCACATTATTTGAGAAGGGAAAGTAAGTCTCCTTTGAAATGCAGGGCACCGTATGTGACTCTTGCAGTCTCCAGCAAGTAGTGCTTGCTGCTTGTAACTCATGTGAAAGTACTGTCTTACTGGATATGCCTGTCTTCTACTTTGTCTGGGGGTTGTGTGTATGTGTCATTCAGCTTAAAACTATTTGGTTCACAATTTTTTTTTTTTTCTCTGGATTTCCTAGTATTTCTTTTTTTTAAGAGGAAGAGGAGGAGAAGCTCCCCTCTCCCCACCCCCAATCTCAAACTATTGGAACAGAGTAACACCATATTCTTCTTTGTCACAACTGTGCAATTCACATTGATAAAATCCAAGTATACCTGGCAGTTTGGCTAGTAATAAGATGTTTTTACGTTATTGGCTAATTTTCATCACTTGGATCTTCATTCATATGTTGCATAAACTTACTTGATAGTTACTTTTGGTTTTGTTTAAGTACACAATCAGTAAATGGATTTGACTAACCAGTAAATAATGTTCAATTAATATGTATTATTTCCTACTCTAACTTCATATTAATAATTCACTTTAAATATATTCTCAAAAAACTACAAACTTTAAAGAGTTAATTTTTTAAGAAATACATAATTGTCCTGAAACATCAGTTATTTTCCAGCTATCCAGATGAATGGATAGTATCAACTTTTTATATTCTCTTTGAAAGTTTTTGGTAATGGTGAGGTGGATGGAGTGGGACCCAAGACTTCTTGTAGATTACTATTCATGCTAATGACAGCTTTCATTTAAACATTCGATTTTTGTCTGCTGTGGGTCGGATTCCTTTTTTCTTCCTTTAATTTATTATTTTCTGAAAATTAGGATGTTATGAGGGAAGAGGGGGGGGAAATATTTTGTGAACTGATTGAAAGAGTATACAATACCCAGTCATTCATGAAATATACTCTGATAGTGAGTAAATCAGTATAGGTAGTTTGGAAACTCACAGTGTTGATGTGGTCTATTACTGCCAAGATCTTGATGTTTAGTGTTATGTGTTAAAGTGACATGTAATTTTTCTTCAAGGTATGCAGCCCCTCATGTATTCTGTTCAAGAAGCATTAAATTCTCGACCATGTTGGACTCGTGTTGGGACAGATATTTGTTACTATAAGTAAGTACACCAATCAAACACGCAGCAAACACTGAAGATTAATATGAGGTACAATTTTTAAGGAGAAATGCTTGCTTCCAAGTTTGATGATTCTATTTTAGTAGTTCTGTTGAGAGGAGAGTTTTCTTGAATTACTACTGGGAACAACATAAGTGATCAAAATACATAGGGTCTTATTTTGTTAGCATAATACTAATATTTAAGCTGATAATCTTTTATACTTCTGTTAGAGATTGCTTAGTGTTTAGAGAAGATTTTAAGAGATTGTATATGTGCATGCTTACTTGGAATCTTAATAGTGACTTCCAGTAATATGGATCACATGCTTATGATTAGGCTTCTACATTCTGTGTTGCAATCATTGTACACCAATCCTGGAACACAGGATGAGCTAGTATATCATATCCATGCATTACCCTTCTTGGTCAGTATGAATTGATGTGTGTCACTGCTATAATAAAAATCTTTACAAAGAGTGGTAGCCAGTGTTTTTAACCTGGATGTACAGAGAAGAAAAATACAATCACTAAAAATATTCCTGGCTCTTAAAACATGTATTCGGGAAGAATTGCTAATAAGAAAAAACCAAAAATATTCTGATGCGTTTGTTAACTTCATTTTACTCTTAGGAATCACTTTTCAAGAAGTTCAATTGCTGCTGGAGGTCAGAAAGGAAAATCTTATTACACAATTACATTCACAGTGACTTTCCAACATAAAGATGATGTCTGCTACTTTGCTTACCATTATCCGTATACATACTCAACTTTAAAGGTAAGAAGTTTATGATCTGTAACACAGAAAAATATTTGTACTTTGGGGCAATGTGAAACGTAAGCATTCATGAGTGAATTATTCTTATTTATTTTTATAAAGGTCAAAATCCTCTTTAAAATTGAGAATTTTCATAAAATGAGAGTGTTTATGCTGGTGAAGAGTACAGGTTATTTTAAAGAACAGTCCTTGGAAAAATAAAATTGATGCTTGCAGGCTAAATAGACTTTCTGGGAATTGTAATTCATAATTGACTGGAAACAGTGCTAATTGGATGAAGCATTTATGTTTTGGTCAAATGACTCATATCCTGCTGTTCTACACATACCTTTTTATAACTGACCTATCCAAGTTACTATATTTAAGACAATTAGAGACATTTTTAGGTTAATGAATTGGCAAGAGTTTTGAAGCTTTTGGCACTAAGCGAAACTCTTGGCTTGAATGTCTGTTGGTTCTTTCTGTTGCAGCAGTAAAAGTGAACTTGGTAATTCAGAGGCCAGTGTGCAAGAGCACTGAATGGAGGTTTTTATTAAACCATGCTTTCTTTTGGAAGTGGTACTTGTTAAGAGATGTTATAAAAGGCTGCCTTCAGCAGCTCTGGGGCCTGGCAGTTCCTTCTGCCTGGTTGCTGGAGCCCAGCCAAGGGACCTGGGAGTCTCTGTCCCACGCTGGTAGACACAACTGCTGCTTTCCTGTTTGCTTGTAAGTTCAACCACTAGTGGTCTTTGTGTCCCAAACTGAGAGACAGACACACACACACTTGAACCTCCCTCAGCCTCCAGCATGGCTGGCTACACAAACTGGCACAGACGAGGTGCTGCCTTCAACTGCACCTGTGTGTGAGCCTACCAGGGCTTGCTTAACACCCAAGTCCCTTTCAACTCTCCAGCTGGTAATGATTGCTGTTTGCTACTAAAAGTACACATCCACCCTCTCTCTAGAATCACAAGCACAGGCACATTTGTGGATGACTGGCATTGCTCATCCATGCCAAATCGTTGCCTGAATCTGTCTCTCTTAACCTGCTGCTCAGGCCTCCAACTGGCCTGATGCTCAGTATCAAACAGATGTCTGCACTTGCACACTCGTCTCATATGGACTCCACACTTGTGGTTCCCCTCAGATGCCAGCATGGACTGTCTGCCCACTTGATACCCCTGCCTCCACCTATGGCCGCACAGTCATAGTCCACCTTGAAGTTTATTAGCAAATTGCGCATGCACCCCTTCTGCACAGTAGCTTTGGAGAAGGAGCATATGATTGCTTCTGTCCCCAGCAGCTGGCATCAGGCACACTGGCTTGTAACCCATGTCCTTACTCTAGGTGCTGGCACTGAGACACTTCCCTTGTTTCACTTGTCCTTCTCAACCTAGTAGCTAATTTTTGGAGGACACACTGTTCTTGCCGCAGTGGCTGGACACCAAGACCCTTACCCACTCCAGTTCATGACACTGAGGCACCGTCTTGCTTTTGCTGACACTGCAGACTGAAAGGTGCCTACATGGCCTACAGCTTCAGCTGCTGGCACCAGCTCTGCTTACCAAAAGTAGCTGGCACTTTGGACACAAAGTCTGTGTTGCTCACAGAGATGCTCCCAAGAGGTGTGGCTTCTCCAGCTACTGATGCTGAGATATTTGCTCGCTCCAGTTGCTAATCCAAAACCCGCTTGCACCTGTCTTGTTCCGCCTACTCCCCGTAGCACTTGCGTACACAGAGTATAGTGAGGCTGCACAGAGATATAACCAAGGGCAGACTGCAAGGATTAAGTGCATAAGTTTTTGTGTAGTCCCACAGGCCTCCCTTGAATGTCTCTAGTCCTTATGTTCTTGTTTCCTCTTTGTCCCTTGTGTGTCTCTCTTCAAGGCTTTGCCTGTAGATTTTTAATGGGCCTTCAGTTAGAGACTTGAGACTTTGGTCTTTGCTATTATTTCTCTTATGTCTTGTCTACCAGGATTGTTTCTGTTCCTGTTTGTTGCTTCTGCCATTACTTATTATCCTTATTATTTCAGTAAAAAACTGAGAAGTCCCTGACCAGATAACCTTAATGAAGCAGAGGTTCTTACCTTCCACATACCCTTATGGTATTATTTGGTAGAAAATAAAGTACTCTCTGTGCCTTCATCTTCCTCAAAGCAGTTGGAGAAATAGATTTTATAAAGACAAGAGATGTAGAGAATGATATTTCATAGTCAAATTTATGATCAAACTTTAGAACAACAAAAAGAAAGATTGATGGAATACGTTGTGATATGTGACTGCAAAAGATTTCAAGTATTTTTTCATTTTTTTGGGATGAAGATGCATCTTCAGAAGCTTGAATCTATGCACAACCCGCAACAGATATATTTTCGACAGGATGTTCTCTGTGAGACTCTAGCTGGCAACAGTTGTCCATTAGTCACTATTACAGCCATGCCAGAGTCTAATTACTATGAACATATCTGTCAGTTCAGTAAGTATGATTCTTATTTCTCATCAACTGAAAATAATGTAAAACTAGCTCTGCATGAAAGAAAAAGTAATATTAATTGTTGTGCATCATAAAGTAAGTTTAATGAATTACATTGAATTTAGGAATGTTAATATTCAGGATTTACTTTGTATTTAATATTTATTTTTGGTAGTCAAGTAAGGATATTTATATCTGGATATTTAAGAATATATATATTCATGCATTTTACATCAATTGCTACATTTGTCAGACAACACTTCTTGGAAAAGAATACCTGATTTCTGAGTAACTTTCTTCTCCAAATGCTCAGGTTATTTGCCTGTCAAAAAATCTTTCACAAAGCCAATATCTAAGCTACTGCAATTTTAAGTAAGCTTCAGTTATGACAGCATTCCTGCTTTGTTCCTTCAGCTCACTATTTTTGTTGGCTATTGGAAAAATGATCGAAGTCGTCATATCATAATTGCCAGCTCAAACTAGTTGCGGCTATATGACTGTATGATTGAATTTAAAATTCCATTGTGAAAGTTCTGTGATTAGCAGTCCATATAACAATATTCTGGCAAGCTCTATCAATAATACTGATTCTTAATAATACTCAACTGCCAAATACTGTATTTTGCATTGTGATAAGTGACTGACTATTGCCTCTTTTTTCAAATAACAAATTGTTTACTTAGGCTGAATATTTTTTTGCAACATCTGTGCATACTTCTTGTAGGGAATCGTCCTTATGTTTTTCTATCTGCTCGTGTACATCCTGGAGAGACTAATGCAAGCTGGGTTATGAAGGGAACGCTGGAATACCTTATGAGCAATAATCCAAGTGCCCAATGTTTACGAGAATCTTATATTTTCAAAATTATTCCCATGCTCAATCCAGATGGTGTCATCAATGGAAAGTAAGCAAGAGTTTACTCACAAATATGTATCTGTACTACTAAGTCTTTGCTTCTGTTATTAAAAAAAGTAAATAAAAAAAAATCCAACCTAATCCCAGAAACACACAAATAAAATACTTATTATAAAAAAGTCTACACTTACAAAATTCTAGGACATTTCAGTTTTTTGCTTTTTAAAGACAGATGCATTGCTCAGTGAATTTCAGTTTTATAAAAGGTATTTTCAGTTGTTCATGGATGATAACAATTTCTATGTGTTTTTACATGGAATTTTAATTGTCTCTGAATTACAATCTTTATATGTAGAGTGCTACATGATAGCACAGCTGCTTTTAGGAAAAGCAAAACAAGTTCATGGTTCTCATGAAAAATAGTAGTTCTTGTATCTGAGCTTTTTATGTAATTTTGCTTTTTAAAATTTTAGTATTTAGAAGTCTGCTACAGAAATAGCTGTTGTCAAATGTTATTAAAAGGGATAAAGTTAATAGGTGCACAAGAGAAAGGGTAAGAGTATCCTGCTTTAAAGTTATTAATAGGAGTTCTTTGACCTTTCCTAATGAACTCAAGGGATATTTCAGAACGTTTTGATACCACTGTGAGTTCCTTCTCACCTAGTTATGGATAGTCTTCTAAAACGTTTTATGAACAAAATAAAAAAAAATAAACCAATTAGTAGAACCATGTATTTAAATATGTAAAAAACATGTATATAACATAACACCTGGAATTAAGTCGTTCAGCATGCAAATAAAATTTTTTCATACAGGGAAAATGAAATCTGTCCCAGCACACACAGTCTTAAGATGAATGAATGTACTGAAGATGACTGCCTGAACATGAATTTCTACAACTTTAAAATTTCTTGCTGATCGTTGACTGAATGAAGAGATGATGTTTATTTGCTTGCTGGGTTTTTTGTTTGGTTGGTGGGTTTTTTGGTTTTTTGCTTTTGTTTTTCTCACAGCTACTTCTCTCTTAACAACTTCATGTTTCAAGTCTTACATTTCTGGTTGACACTAGTATTTATATTACAGAAATCAAAACACCAGAACTGTAAAGATTTGAAATTACTGATTATGAGCTAGCATTTAAATAGAATCAGAAGTCAAGTTTCAACAGCAATTCAGAAATATTACAATTGACTTCATATAAGAAGCTACTTCTAATTTATTTTTAGGGGTTTTTTTTTATTACATAACTTAAACCCCAAACATTATTAGGCATGTTCGAAAACTGGTTTGTTTCTTACCAGACTCTCCCAAAGAAGCAGTGATGACAAGGAAAACTTGAGGTGGGGGGAGGCTTATTGAAAAGTATGATAATACAGACTACATCATTTGTTTTTCCACCCCCCTGCAATAGCCACCGTTGCTCTTTAAGTGGAGAAGATTTAAACAGACAGTGGCAAAATCCAAATCCAGATCTGCATCCTACTATTTACCATGCTAAAGGGTTACTTCAGTATCTGGCTGCTATAAAACGTTTACCTTTGGTGAGTATATGTGTGTAAACAATTCTGAATCTCTTTAACCTTATTTGTGTAGCTAGTCTGTAAACTAAATATTTTAATATGGTCTTGTAAGCTGCGTCACACTCAAATTTGTCTTGGAGACCTGGTCTTCTGCAAATCTTTAGATCTAGGTCTATTTCCTTTGCTCAATTAATCCTGTTTTTTGTCTTAATACACAGTTAATTATATAAGAAGCTGTGTAATAGTATAAAAAAACTTCTTTTATTTGTTCTTCTCTTGCTTTTATAAAATACTAATTCCAAATGCCTTGGCTTTATTTTGCTAAATGATTTATTCTAGGTCTATTGTGATTATCATGGTCACTCTCGTAAGAAGAATGTATTTATGTATGGCTGCAGTATCAAAGAGACAATGTGGCACACTAATGTTAATGCTGCTGCTTGTGACCTGATGGAAGACCCTTGTTACAGGGTAAGTTTGCATTTGTATCTTTTTTCACTTGGCATGAATTTGGAATGTGCTTTACAAATAACTTGCATTTACAAATAACTTTTCCCAATATTATTGTGTACACAGTGACTTTATAGCATAAGCAGACTTACTTAGAATGATCTCTTTTTAGCTCGTAAGTGTACTTGGAAGTATTTTGAGAGCTTTAAACACTGTATATTGCTATAACTAGGGATTTAATATTAGTAGGGTGCTTCATTTTCGGGGGTCTTTGTACCAATATGTGGAGTTTTTTTTTGTTGTTTGCTTTTTTGTTTTTTGTTTTTTTTTTTTTTTATGGTCATTGTTACCATTATAGTAAATCTATGGAAAGTATGTTTCTGTGCATTTGTAACTAGTGGATAAGAAGATCATTTATGCATGGTGAAGAATATACTAGCAACAGGAAAACAAAATACTGGATTGCTCTGAGAAGGACTTAATTTTGTGTATGGAAATAGGGAAGTTCCTCTTATAAATAGGTGTAATTAAGCCATGTACCCCTAATATATATACATAATAAAACAACATCCACTACATTGTATAAGCTTCAAAAAATTCCAAAATTTAAAGAATGTGTTACCGCTGTCGTCTGTCCCGTAGAACTCCACTGCCGCCTTGTGGCAATTGTAAACCTGTGCGTCCTAATTGTAAAACCTAATGCGTCCAAAATCCTTTTTTTGGAAGATCCAAAGTTAAGCTTGGAAAGTGTGAAAATACACGTTAAAATGTAAAAGCTATTGCTCTTCAATTTTTTTTTGGTGTGATTTCCTGGGTGCTGAGTCTGTTGCTGTTCTACTTCTCAACACTTCCGCCTGCACTACCACAGCACACAGAAGACAATAGTCAGTAAGAGTTCTGAGAAAAAGCCTTTTGGGTTTCAAAAACACGTATTGAAATGTTTGGGCAAGCTTATGCTGATAATATGCTACTGAAATAGAAAATTCAAAGTAGTCATGTGCTTTGGCTTAACTGATACAGATAAGAGCTGGAAAGGATGAAATATTTAGCATTACATACATACCTACATTTGCTTAACTGTTTCTTTGGATTTTTCCAAAGCTGGATTTGTTACATTGAACTTCGATTCGAATTCTTGAAGTTAAATATGCACCTAGTCCTTTGCTAAATGTGAATGAATATTATGTATTAATAACATACTGCCTGTCTTATGTCTGCAAATTGGATTGTTGAAGCAGTCTAAAAATTTAATTAATTATGTGGAATATGAAGTACACTTAATTTGGAAAAAGTTATCTGGGTGAATTTTGAGGAGATGGTCATCACCTGAATTGTTTTATATCCTGATTCTTACCCACATGACTAACAGTAAGTTTCAGTGACTGAGTCTGAAAAAGATTATTTTAGTAAGTAGGAAGTGGCAGAACTGTTGTCACTTGAACACCCTGGACATTGAAAGCTTCAGATGGAGAAATGTTTTTATTTTTGTCTTCTTAATTTAAATTGCAGCAAAATTTTCTGATAGCAATTTGTGATTGAGTATTACCCTCACCCCTGCTTTCATAAGTGGAATAAAAGAATCGTTGTGTATTTTAAATTGCTGTCCTGCAGGTACTCCCCAAGATCCTGAGTCAAACTGCCCCAGCTTTCTGCATGGGCAGCTGCAGCTTTGTAGTGGAAAAGTCCAAGGAATCAACAGCACGAGTTGTTGTCTGGAGAGAGATAGGAGTACAAAGGAGCTACACAATGGAAAGCACTTTATGTGGATGTGACCAGGGCAAATATAAGGTAAGAAAGTGTATCAGCTACACTTGTCTTGCTTTATAATTTCTTTCGTTTGGATTGGTATCTTGTTCTGTAACCCTGCTTGCTTGCTTTAAGCTTCTAAAGCTCTTCTAAGGTCTGTGTACTCTAATGTTGGAATGAAATGACATAATGTATAATATTACAGGTTGCATAATAGTCTTCATCTGTCACATAACCATCCTCGACCCCATGTGTTGTGCTTATTGGCTGTTTTAACAAGATTAATATTAATTATGGCTTGTAGCACATAAGTATTTCATGTAGTTAAAAAATCTGAACAGTTCTTTCCAGTAGATTATTAAATGGCTTAGTAATGCCAGTACTAGAATAAAGACTTCCTTTACACATGGCAAATGGCTGTTCATGGTTCTTCAGCAGATATTTAGTAGTGCCCCTTGCAGAATTTTCCTGTGTAGTTGCAGAAACAGGCTTATAAATCAAAACGTTTTCATACCAAGTTACCAGAACTACAAATTATGCATATTTGAACTCATCATAGTTGTTTGACTTCTTGACTTAAAACTTATTTTCAGTTTGTCTCCTTCTCAAGTGTTAACAGGGCTGAATATTTGAAAACAGAAGGTGAACTTGCTTATAGTTTGTCATTGGTAGAAAAGTTACTTCAAAGAAAATATTTGTAGGGGAAAAAAGGAGAATCACCACCCTAACATCTGACCTTTAACTTCTGTCACTGGATACATATTGAAGCAAGTTTTCAAAATTAACATTTGTGGAAGAAGTCCCAGTTTCCTCTGCTTGAAAATAGTTTAGGAATGCTAATCAAGCAAATGACCACATTGTCAAATAAGGTGCTTGGCAAAAAGAGGGTTAGAAGGCTGGAATCAAGAAAGGGCAGGGAGCAGAGCAGGAGCAAAAAAAAACCCTAACAGTTAGAACAAGGTGTATTTAATGTATTAATGTATGCTCAAGTACCCATGCTTAACTCCCTGGACAGAAGGAAGACAGGTATTTTGGCACGCATTTCAGTAGGTCTGTAAGTACTAAAAGAGTTAATTTTGACAATTAACAACAGAAGCATTCCTGCTTTTGTAAGAATATTCCATTATTCCTCAGATTGACATAATTATGGAGCTTTCAAAATAATGACTCACCAACTTGCTTCTTGAAACTTCCAGAATATTCTTGAACATGAGCCTTCATGGCTTTAGCAATGTTGCTACATAAAGCTCTTCAGAAAGGTGAATTGAAGATACTTTGTGGACAAACTTTCAAGATGCTTAGCCTGCAATGCCCTTCTTCAGTAAGGGAGGGAAAAACGGCTGAATTCTGTGGGAAAATTGTTTACTTAAAAGGGAAGAGCATTCTTCTATATAATATGAGCTACCTGTTGACATTAGATTTTGGTTCTGTCATTCATATTATTTCAAATAAAACATTTTTTGAGGTCTTAGTCATCCTCTGAACATACTGGAAAATTCTTCGTTTTTCCTTCATTGTGGTAAAGCTTGAACTTATTAAGAAAGTGTATCTAAAAGGCCAAGATGAGTAGGCGGAATAAGAAAAGAGCAACGTTTCTCCAGTGAGAAGGTCAAAGAGATGAAACAGTGCAGTCTTTTTTGCTTTTTTTGTGGAGGGTGTGGAGCCAGCAACTCTGGATAAACTTACAGTATAAATTAGATGACGCATTTCATAATATGTTATTTCAAAACACAGATAGGAGTTAAACTGTAGCAACTCTCTCCCCTCCTATTTCCCACCACAGAGGATATGACAGTTCAGATTTGAGGGACTGGACTGTGTGTTTCGCGTAAAGATCTGAAGCACTTTCCCTGTCTTCTGGTTTGCATTATCACTGAATTTTGTTCGTATCACAAAGGGGATTACTCAACGTTACCATCCTATGTGAAAGTAATGCTGAGTCTTTGCCAGAGCTGGATAATATCAGAACATCAATTTTTCTTTTTATTCTTTTATTTTACTTCTGGAAGCAGTCTTGTTTAAAGTGCTTGCATGGGGTCTTTGTAGTGCATTGAAAATTAGTGCTGCAAATACTGGTTAGTCATCTGCAATTCAAGATACTGAAAGGCAAGCGTTCAGATGAAGAGATGCGCCAAGATCTCCTATGGAGGATAATTAAGATGCCAGACAAAAGAACAATTTCTTCAATAATTCAAACAACCTGAAAGCTGAAATCAGTGGGAACATTGGTTAATTAAGTTAATTGAAAAGATTATGTGGCAATTATATGACGCACATGGAGAGAAGACTTGAGGAGACAATGATTCAGTCAACAGACTTTGGCCATTACTGTGCTGCTTCAATCTCTAGATTTTGAGTTCTCAGAAACCACCATATCTTTGTGACCTTTGCTGAATACGAAAGCAGAACAAGAAGATGATGTTTCACTGTCCAACTAGCTTCTCCAAATCTTTGTATGGCTTTTTTCAATTTATGAAGTAATATGACAGGAAAATTCTTCTCAGTTTGAGGTTGCAGTCTGTTGTGCCTTTGTTTTGCATCTTTGCTTTGAGGCAGCAAAGTTTATCCCGAGACATTCTATTTATGTATTTTCATGATGTGGTTAGTAAGGAAGACTTCAACCAGACATCTGAAATGTTAGTCTAGAAAAAAGACAGTTGTATAAAATGTAAAGAAAAAGGAATGAAATTCGGTGGATGTTAAAAAAAAGCCGACGAAACACAAACAAACCAACCAAAAACCAGCAACTTACATATGCTTTGTGCTGCTAAACAATGCTTGTGACACTTAAGGGACTTCAGTAGGCCACAGTTAAAGGTACTGAAACAACAATTGAATGTGACTGGGAGATCAAGAAGAGGAGTTTAATGAAGGCTTCAGTGAAAATGAACTTCAACTCAGGTCCCTTATGGCAACTGTTTATTATTATTTCCTGAAACAGAATTTGGGTCTGTTGTTTCATGGAAATGAAGAGATTTGGCTGATGGAATAATACCAACGGGTTATGAAATTCAGTATTTCTCAGATGTGTGGCATTACATTCTCCATTATGGTATAAAGAAATAACAGAAGCAGAGCTGTTTTGGCATGGGCTTTTACTGCAAGTATGTAGGCCTTTCAGTATAGCAAGTTCAAACTTTTTATTTTCCAGCAGTTTCACAGTTATCCACCTCCAGTTTGATGCATTTAGGTCTCCCATTAGTTATATCCTCTTTCTGCTGTGCTGAAAATAGCAGCCACAGAACATGCACACGCTATTTATCTTTCTAACAATTGTCTCTGCATTGTCATACTGTACCCTTGTCCGTTTTCAACTTAGATACACTTCCATTACATTGTCTATAAGGAATCTGCCAACTAATGATAACTTCTTCAGCAGCAGATGAAGTAAATGATTGGGAAAGTTTCTGACCCATCAGCTTGCGCACATAAGTAATCTGTGTAACAGTGAGGTTACTGTTACCCTTCTTCCTCTTCTGCATACTTGTTGCCTCTTGTCCTTAACATTATTTTAATCTTTTTGGGCCAGGGACTGTGTCTTCTTGTGATTAGCATAGTGGAGCCCCAGCTATGATTGGGGTCTTTGAGTGTTTCTGACGTGCAAACAAAATACAAAACAAAAACATAAAATTGGCTTCTGTGGATAAGGTATTGCACTGAGAGTGAGGAGAACTAATTTCTGTTCCCAGCGGGGTCAGTGACATGCTGTGAGACACTGTGCAAATCGCTTCAACCCTCTCTGCCTCCATTTCTCCATCAGTAAAGTGAGGATAATTCTTCCTTAATTAATAAAGTGCTTTGAAACCTACAGCACAAAAGCATTATAAAAGAGGTAAGTAGTATTACTGTTAACAATAATACTCAAATATCCAACTCTTGTTCACTGCTAACAGGTTTCTGTACCATTTTGGCTGCAGGATGGCCCTGTTTAGTATAGTGGATATAGCTTTAGCATTCTTGTTGCTGAAAAACACTTTGTTTATGAAGGCTATTAAGGAAAAAAACTCACAAGAGAAATAAAATCAAACTTTCCACTTAACTGTGCAAAACAGAACTGCGTGAAGAATGTATGGACTGTACCATTTCTGGAACAACACTTCCTTTTAAATCTTGCATTTTAAAATACAGTGTCAGTGTGGTAACTTGTGTGCACATATTTTAGTTTATAGTAAAAAAAAAAAAAAATCCTTCTCCATTCTTTTTGCTTTACGTATTTTCCTGATTGATGACTTAGCTTACTACCAGTTACTGGTTTTCCTGCTTTCCTGCTTGTTTTGTCAAAGCTTCTTTTTAGCTATCCTTTACATTAAGAGGCTTAGAAGATCCAAACTAAATTCCTTTCAGATTCTCCTGAAATACAGAAGTTGCAAAGGTGAACATTGAGTTCAGTTGTGGCGTTGAATTTTAGTGTATATGCAGTCAGTACTAGCCAATTCCGTAACTGTTGAGGATCAATCTAGAATATCATTCTCTCTTCATAATAGTAGTTGAGGTTAGAGAATCTGTCTCTCCATACTGCACTGCTGGCTAAATTAGAAATATAGATTTATCTGAAGGAAGGGTTTATCACATATGGAAACTTGGAGAATATCATATAAGTTCTATTTCCTAAATACTCTTTGCAGAGGAAAATGCCTTGGTATATCATTCAGGTTAGAAAACATCTATGGCTTTTGATAGATCATGTTTGTTGTTTTTAATTACTAAATGTGTGAAAGAACACTTTCAGAATTAACACATGTAGACTCTACATTACAGGAGGCAAGAGATGTTTGTGTCAAGGAGTAACTTTGTTGCCTTAAATAGTCTTATTTGTGTCCAACTTAACAATAAATTTGATTACAGCTACTGTATGAATTTACTCATCTTCATTCTGGTGGAGCCTCTCTTGAACAATCTTGTATTTGAAATTGCTTTTTATAAACTTTGTCTCAGATTTTTACAATTCATGATTTTAAACTTGCATATAATCTCAGTCTCTCTTCCAGTGTCACTGGGTAAAATCCTGTTAATATTGATGTGTACACTAGGAAGCTCCAAAGAAATGTGCACGTGTCCAGAAATGTCTGTTCAGCCTTAGAGGAATCCTGCAGTTATTGTCTGAGTTTTCTCTGATACTTTTGCACAGTGTTTACTCTACCGTTTTTATTTATTCTGTCTCTAGAACAAGAAAGTGTACTAAATAAAATAACAATGTGTGTTTTCAGTAGTAATTCTGAAGTGTGTGGGTCCACCTGTATATACCTGTTTTGTATTTTTAAATCTTATTTTTAAATTAGGGATTGCAGATAGGGACAAGAGAACTGGAGGAGATGGGAGCAAAGTTCTGTGTTGGCTTACTGCGTTTAAAAAGAATGTCCTCACCTTTGGAATACAGTCTGCCTTCTAGTCTGTTGGATATTGAAAATGAACTGATGGAGTCAAGCTGTAAAGTGACAAGGTAACACACATTTATTATACTTGCTACTCTTCCCCCCCACCCCAAGGGAAAATTGCACTTTGTTATTGGAATGTGGTGAACTAAGAAAGACTAGAGCTTGTGTTCATGCTTGGCATTTACAGATAGCAATGAAAAGTGAAGTCTAATCTAGATGGTGATAATAATAGGAGTAACAATAAAAGTGTGTCTAAAGGAAGTGGTTAAAAGTGTATAAAGAGCAGTTGTGCTGTATAGATATCTATCACTCAGTGATGGCTGGATCATTTGCTCACTAGTACAGGATTAGCATGCTTGCAATGTCCAGATTTCACTGTCAGATCTTCTCTTCTATGTGCTTGGTGATGACCTCCAGAATGACCTATTCTGTCACCTCTCCAGGTATAGTGACAAGGCTGACTGGCAGGTAATTTCCTGGGTCCTCCTTTTTGCCCTTTTTGAAGATGGGAGTAACACTGGTGTTCCTCCAGTCACAGGGCACCCTTCCTGTTCTCCATGACTTTTCAAAGATGAGGGAGAGTGGCAGATTAACACCTGCCAGCTCCCTTAGCACCTGTGGATGCATTGCATCGCATCATGGCCCATGAATTTATGGGTATTGAGTCTGTCTAGCTGATCTTTAACACAGCCCTCTACAACCCGGGGGAGGTGTTCCTTTCTCCAGCCTTCTTCTCTTACCTCTGCTCTCTGGAATTCCTGAAAGCCATCCTCAGCAGTAAAGACTGAGGCAAAGAAGGTATTCAGTAATTCTACCTTCTCTGTGTCCTCTGTTACCAGGACACCCATCTGACTCAGCAGCGAGTCCACATTTTCCATAATCTGCGTTATGCAGCTGATACACTTGTAGAAGCCCTCCTTGTTGTCTTTGATGTCCTTTGCCAGGCTCAGTTCCAAGTGGGCCTTGGCCTTCCTTGTCACATCCCTGCACACCCTGATGATGTTCCTGTAGTGCTCCCACTCAATCTGTCCCTTTTCCACATCCCATACATTTCTTTCTTGAGTTTAAGATTTACTAGGAACTTTCTGCTCCTCCATGCAGGTCTCCTGCCCTCTTTGCCTGATTTCATCATGGGGGTACACTGGTCTTGAGCTTGGAGGGAGTGGTGTTCAATATTGACCAGGCATCCTGGGCTTCCTTCTCTTCTACATTCTACTATCTCTGTAGTGAGGGTTTTTATTTTTTTAAAAAAAGGGGGGGGGGGGGGCGGGGGCTGGATTTGGGGGAGTTAAGCTTTTGTCTTGGGTTCCGCTGTGGTAGTGATTTTTAATCCTTTGTAGCTGGTGCATTGCTGTGGTTGTGACTCTCAGCCTGTGAACAACGCTGATAACACCAGTGTTTTCAGTTGCTGCTAATGGTCTTTAATTCTTTTTCTTCTATTCTTTGCATTGGTTGTCTGTTAGAATAAATTAATGTAATTACATGCTTTGCTTTAGAAACTGGTCTCCTGCTTTTCCATTTCTGTAGCATACTAGTTTAATGGGAAACACTACAGAGAGAGAGATTAGCACAGAAAATCTGATTCCACCCAGTTATGCCAAGGGCTAGGATCATCAGGTAACTGTGGAAGGCAGCTGTCTTGCTCTAAACTCCTGGAACAGGAAAACATAGATACAGTCAGTTTTGTCTCATGGACAGGGATCAGCTCAAGGAGGAAAAGATATCAGTTTCTTATGTATTGCTTTATATATGTTGCCAGGGATTCTGAATATGTGTTGTCTGAAGGTAATCTGGTTAGGATTCTTATATATATATGAGATGCTTACTGTCTGACAGACATTTCAGTTGCTCTTTGGGATGAGACGTAAGTGTTGACAGAAGAGGCCAAACTTTAAGAAGTGAAGAATGTAACTGCTAAGGAAGTGTATAGATGTTTTAAAAAAAGTTGTACAATGCACCTCAGGTAGATATATTCCTTGACATAAAGGTGAAGAGCAAGGGGCAATATTTTACGCCGTAAAGCTCTTGAGAGAAATCACCGGATGAAATTCCATCTTTGACAGAGGAAGTCCTACTATGGCAAATAAAATCAATTGTTTTGATTACAGTTTTTCTCACAAGACCCTTATCAAAAAGAAAAAGAAAAAAGGAAAGCTATGCAATGGAGAAGGAGGAAAGAACATTATAGCTATGACAGCTGCCTTCAAATACAGGAAGACAGATGCAAAGAGTCTGTTCTCTCTAGAGCAGGCAGGACCAGGATTAATGGCCTTAAATTACAAGGAAAAGTCAGTCTAGACTTCAGGTAAAAATTCTATATGGCAAGCAAAAATGAAGTTCAGAATAGTCATCTGGGGAAGCTGCGAGTCTCTACAGGAGATGAAGAATAGTATAGAAATATGAAAAATGGGTCAGGCCTTCTGTAGACAGCAAGAAGCAGCCTCTTGTTTGCAAGCCCTTGTACCCTTCTACGCCTTCAACTACCACAGCATCTGCTGCAAGACAGTCACAGCAGAGCAATAAACAATCCAGGATGTCCCTGGATTGATAATATTGATGACAACTTCTGGACCCAAGTGACACAAGAACCCACAAGTGGAGGTGCTTTGCTGCATCTGGTACTCACAAACAAGGGTGCGCTGGTTGGGAAAGTGAACACAGAAGGCAGTCTTGGCTGATGGAGTTCAGGCTCATGTTCCCAAGAGGGGAGGGAGAAGGAAAAAGATCACAACCCTGGGCTGTGTGGAAGACAGCTTTCTTCTGCAAGTAATAGAGGAGCCAACAAGGAGAGGTGCTATGCTTGACCTCATGCTCACCAACAGGGAAGGGCTGGTTGGAAATGTGATGTTCCAGGGCAGCCTTGGTTACAGCGATCACGAGATGGTTGAATTTGAGATCCCCAGGACAGTGAGAAGAGCATGCAGCAAGCTCACTGCCCTGGACTTCAAGAGAGCAAACTTTGGCCTCTTCAGGAACCTGCTTAGTAAGGTTCTGTGGGATATAGCCCTGGAGAGCAGGAGGGCCCAAGAATGTTGGTTGATATTCAAGGATCACCTGCTACAAGCTCCGGAGTGTTGCATCCCAACTAGAAGGAAGTGCAGCAGGAGGGCCAGGAGACCTCCTTGGATGGATAAGGAGCTGCTGAGGAAAATTCAAAGGAAAAAAAGAGGCTTATAAAAGGAGAAGGCTGAGGTTCTGAATGACTTCTTTGCCTTGGTCTTCACTGGCAAAGGCTCTGACCACACCACCCAAATCTTGGAAGGCAGATGTAGGGACTGTGAGAATGAAGATCTTAGGCCCACTGTAGGAGAAGATCTGGTTCGAGACCATCTTAAGAACCTGAACATACACAAGTCCATGGGACCTGATGAAATCCATCCACGGGTCCTGAACGAGCTGGCGAATGAAGTTGCTAAGCCACTGGCCATCATATTTGAAAAATCATGGCAGTCAGGTGAACTTCCCAATGACTGGAAGAAGGGAAATATAGCCCCCATTTTCAAGAAGGTGAAAATGGATGACCTGGGGAATTACAGACCAGTCAGTCTCACCTCTGTGCCTGGCAAAATCTTGGAGCACATTCTCCTGGAAGGCATGCTAAGGCACATGAAAAACAACAAGGTGCTTGGTGACAGCCAGCATGGCTTCACTAAGGGGAAATCCCACCTGTCCAATTTGGTGGCCTTCTATAATGTGGCTACGGAACTGATGGACAGGGGTAGAGCAGTTGATGTCATCTACCTGGACTTGTGCAAAGCACTTGACACCATCCCACATGACATCCTTGTCTCTAAACTCGAGAGACATCAATCTGATAGGTGGATCACTCAGTGGATAAAGGTCTGGCTGGATGGCCGCATGCAAAGAGTTGTGGTCAATGGCTCAATGTCCGGCTGGAGACCAGTAATGAGTGGTGTCCCTCAAGGGTCGGTGTTGGGACCAGTCTTGTTCAACATCTTTGTCAATGACATGGACAGTGGGATTGAGTGTGCCCTCAGCGAGTTTGCTGATGACACGAAGCTGTGTGGTCTGGTTGATATGCTGGAGGGAAGGGATGCCATCCAGAGGGACCTTGACACGCTTGTGAGGTGGGCTGATGCCAACCTTAGGAAGTTTAACCATGCGAAGTGCAAGGTCCTACACCTGGGTAGGGGCAATCCCAGGCACAGCTACGGGTTGGGCAGAGAAGAAATTCAGAGCAGCCCTGTGGAGAAGGACTTGGGGGTGTTGGCTGCTGAGAAAATGAACATGAGCTGGCTTCAGTGTGTGCTCACAGCCCAGAAAGCCAACCGTATCCTGGGCTGCATCAAAAGGAGCGTGACCAGCAGGTCGAAGGAGGTGATTCTGCTGCTCTACTCTTCTCTTGTGAGACCTCACTTGAAGTGGCATGTGCAGTTGTGGTGTTCTCAACACAAGAAGGACATGGAACTATTAGAACAAGTGGAGAGGAGGGTGATGAGGATGATCAGGGGACTGGAACACCTCCCGTATGAAGACAGGCTGAGGAAGTTGGGGCTGTTCAGCCTGGAGAAGAGAAGGCTGCGTGGAGACCTCATAGCAGCCTTCCAGTATCTGAAGGAGGCCTATAGGGATGCTGGGGAGGAACTCTTCATTAGGGACTGTAGTGATAGGACAAGGGGTAATGGGTTAAAATTTAAACAGGGGACGCTTAGTTATTTCCTATTAGGGTGGTGAGGCACTGGAATGGGTTGCCCAGGGAAGCTGTGAATGCTCCATCCCTGGAGGTGTTCAAGGCCAGTTTGGACAGAGCTTTGGGTGACATGGTTTAGTGTAAGGTGTCCCTGCCCATGGCAGGGGGGTTGGAGCTAGATGATCTTAAGGTCTTTTCCAACCCTAACTATTCTGATTCTATGACGTGCTGTGGTATGGAATACCGCTTTGGCTAGTTTGGGTCAGGTGTCCTGTGTCTGCTTCCTCCTGACTTCCCTTCCTCCCTGGCAGAGCATGAGACTCAGAAAGTCTTTGGTCAGAGTAAACATTACTTAGCAACAACTAAACCTATCGGTGTTATGAGCATTGTTCTCAGCCTGAAAGTCAAAAACACAGCACTGCACCGGCTACTAAGAAGGAGAAAAATGACTGCTACTGCTGAACCCTGGACAGTATCCGCCTCTCATTCCACACCATTCACGTCGTGCTCAGATCCCACGTTTTTCAATAGACCATCACTCTTGTCTTGTATATGTATGTATATGTATATATAAATACATCCACACACACGAAGAGAGAGAGAAATCATTCTTTAGTGCATGGACCAATCCCTATAAAGCTGCTGACTTCATCCAGTCCATGATGTTGGGCTCCATCTCTTGTAACAGTCTTTCAAAGCAGGAGAGGCTGTGTGCAGTGTTGGATTGTTGCCTGCTCATGACACCGTGGAACTCGTCTGGTCACTGCTGAGCTCGTCTGGTTTCATCAAAGTTCATTCTTGGTTGGGATGATGGTTGTAGGGAAGTCAGGGCCAGTCGCTGGTGACCTGAAGACATCTAGTTGGTGTGCTATAAAAGTGTTACATAGCAGGCTAAAGCATATAATTGAGTTCATTGACTGTTTTCCCCTAAAATCAAATCCCCTTGAGGTTCACATCGGACTTTGCCATCTTCCTCCATTACCCACCAAGTATATCCGGGTCCCTCAGCAAAAGCAATCCCACGAGTGGCTTGCCTTTACCTGAAGCAGGAATAACCCAGGCTGTCTTCCCCAGCAAATTCTTTATGTGCGTCACAGGAACTTTATCCCCTTCTACAATATGTAAAAGTTCTGACTGGGCTGGGCCAGCCCTGTTGGCAGATCCTCTGGTGTTGACCAACCAGGTGGCCTTTGGTAAGTGTGTATCCCAATGCTTGAAAGTTCCCCCACCCATTGCTCTCAGTGTGGTTTTTAACAGCCCATTGTACCGTTCCATTTTCCCAGAGGCTGCTGCGTGGTACGGGATGTGATATACCCACTCAATGCCATGCTCTTTGGCCCAAGTGTCTATCAGGTTGTTTTGGAAATGAGTCCCATTGTCTGACTCAGTTCTCTCTGGGGTGCCATATCACCACAAAATCTGTTTCTCAGGGCCCAGGATTGTGTTCCAGGCAGTGGCGTGGGGCACAGCGTATGTTTCCAGCCATCCGGTGGTTGCTTCCACCATGGTAAGCACATGGCACTTGCCTTGGCGGGTTGGTGAGAGTGTGATATAGTCAATCTGCCAGGCCTCCCCATATTTGTACTTCAGCCATCGTCCTCCATACCAAAGAAGCTTTAACAGCTTGGCTTGCTTAATTGCAACACATGTTTCACAGTTGTGAATAACCTGGGCAATAGTGCCCGTTTTTAAGTCCACCCCTCAATCACGAGTTCATCTGTATGTTGCATCTCTGCCCTGATGGCCTGAAGTGTCATGGGCCCACCCAGCCAAAAATAATTCACCTTTATGTTGCCTTTATGTTTTGTTCTTCTCCTCAATTCACGCACCTGTTCCTCCAGAGCTGAGGTAGGTTTTCCATCCCACTTTCTCCTGTCTTCTCCATGATCCCACAGGTAAAACCATAGGGTAGCCCGTGGTGAGTACCTCCTATATATTGTCTTTTGAGCAGTAGGATGCCTTTTGTTAGTAGCTGAGATGTGTGTTGGTACACGTGGGGAGCTGGATAGGTCAGATAGATCGTCTCTCAATTGTTTGAATTTGAATTGTTTGGAATAGTTTTTCCACAGCTGAAATGCTGGAAGGGGTGAGATTGTCTTCGAACTCTTGGAGCTGATGAATCATTTCATCTACTGTTGGTTGTGCTATGTTGTGCCAGGTTATTGCTGCCAATGAGTGTGCATATGGTGATGGTGCACTCTATAAATTTCCACCACATGGGTTGTATACATTCAACTTTGTCTGGATCTATGGGTGCATTCCCAGCTTTCAGCCTGCAATAGATCATCTGTACAATGGCTGATTCCCTCAGAGACTGGATGCCTTTCTCTATCATTGTCCAGTTGTCCGAACGACTCATAACATCGTCCTTGTACAGGAACCTTTCTTTCACAGCTGCCAAGAGGCGCCCCCAAAGGCTGAGGGACCGTTTCTCTTTTGCAATTGCTTTGCCAGTTCCCCCTTCCCTAGCAAGTGATCCCAGCTGCTTGGCTTCCCTACCTTCTAGTTCATGACCTTTGGCCCCATTGTCCCAGCATCAGAGCAGCCAGGTGATGATGTGCTCCCCTGGTCGATGGGTAAAATCTTTCTGCATGTTCCATAGCTTGGTTGAGGTCCAGGGGCGAGATGTCACCTCTTCTTCCTCTTCCTCTGATCCACATAATAATAACTCTTGTTTGGATCCCGTGTAGTAAGTGCATTGGCTCTTCATCTTTCTTCACTCTATGAGTACTCTTCATGCCTCATTTGCTTTTGCCTTTGCATACAGGGGCAACCGGTACTGGCAGAAATTGGTCCTCTGGTTTAGCTGCAGTGATTATCACCATGGTTGGAGTGGCTGCAGTATCTGTTGTTGGGGTTGGTGCAGCTGCTGTGCTTGGGTGTTGAGTAGCACCAGAAAGTGTGCTGTCTGTTGCTGCCAGGGTTTGGGTCACTCCTGTACTTTTCTCTGGGGCTGGTGTAGTTGCTGTGCTTGGAATTGGAGTAGCTGCATTGTTGGTTGTAGTCAGAGTTTGAGTAGCTGCTGTAGTTGTTGCTGGGGTTGGTGTAGCTGCTGTACTTGGAGTAACTGTATTATCTGTTGCTTTGCCATCAGATCCAGAAACATCTTTTTCTCTTTGAAGGTGTGGATAGTGTTGAACAGGACTCCCTAAGCACAGGCCAGGCCCCAGCACGTTGCCATGATTTGTCCCTCTCTGGTATGACCAGGATGACAACACACCTCATTTAAGTGTTTTACTAATTTTTTTTTATTTTGTACTTGTTCAGTAGTGAAATTCCAAAGCACTGGAGGGGACCACTGGCCTAGATACTTGCCCATACTATCCCCCACACCCTGCCACTCATGACTGTCCAGCCCCAGGGAAAATCTCTTGGTCCTCCTATATCATCATCTAACCCTAGACAAGACCCAAACCCGACTCTGCTTTACTTTTGAGATTGGACAAAATGGTTGTGGGTAAAACACACACTGTATGTGTGCCAACGCGGTCATCCCCATCACAACCAGCAGGCAGGTCTCAAGGGTATCCAAAGGCCATTCAAAACCTTCAGAACTCTCAAATGATGCTGTAAATAGTCTGGTGGGGGAGCTGGGAATGTAAGGGAATGTCTCATTCATAGGTTGACAACCCGAGGAGTTAAAAAAAGATGTATAATTGCTGAACGCTTCCATTATATACCTGCCAAAGTATAGAGGAACGCAAGCCAGATCAGTTTCATGATCAATGAGTCTATGGTATTACAAGTCATTACCATAAAGTACAATGAAACAAGAACCTTAGCCCAAGCCCCCCGGCCTATAAACACTAAAACAGCAAATACGGGCTGTAAGTAAGGTACGACATGCTGAAACTGTGAGATCAAGAGCAGCAACTTTGAGAGCCAATAAATCAGCATTGTGAGAAGTGACTATCAATCTGAAACAAAGAATGCTTATCACAAATACGATTAGACAACTCTGGTCAGATCTGTCGTTATCTCAACCCTTCGTGCGCCATGTTGGGCGCCACAAAGAACTGTCGTTGTTTAAGCCCCGCCGGTAACTCAGAACCACACAGCTGCTCACTCACTGCACCCCTTCCTTCCTCCAGCTCCCGTAGGGATGGGGAGGAGAATCGAAAGAATGTAACTCCCATGGGTTGAGATAAGAACAGTCCTGTAACTAAGGTATAACACAAACCACTGCTGCTACCACCAATAATAATAATGATAAGGGAAATAACAAGGGAAGAGAATACTACCACACACCACCCGCCGACTGATACCCAGCCTGACCCGAGCAGCGATCTAGCCCTTCTGGGTAACTTCCCCCAGTTTATATACTGGGCATGATGTGCTGTGGTATGGAATACCTCTTTGATTAGTTTGGACCAGGTGTCCTGTCTCTGCTTCCTCGCAACTCCCCCTCCTCCCTGGCAGAGCATGAGACTTAGAAAGTCCTTGGTCAGAGTAAACATTATTTTGCAACACCTAAAAACACGGTGTTACCAGCACTGTTCCCAGGCTGAAAGTCAAAAACACAGCACTACGCCAACTACTAAGACTGAGAAAAATGACTGCTACTGCTGAACCCAGGACAGGCCATCCAGTGAATTCTTTATCCACTGGATGGTCCCTCCATCAAATTCGTGTCTCTCCAGTTTAGAGATGTGGATGTTGTGTGGGACAGTGTCAAACACTACGGGTAATGAAAATCCAAGTATATCTTTTAAGGGACAAATACAATTTTAGTAAAAAAAAAGTTCAGTGTTTTTTCTTTTAATATGTTTGGAGGATTGATGTAAATAATAAAAAACATCGTAAGGTATTGTCATTAAAAAATAAGAATTAAAAGACATTTTAGAAAATATTTATAGTAATTTATATATTCAATGGCAGGTGCTGTAGAAAATACTCTTTTTTTTTTAAATAAAATGGTTATTCTTAAACTTGTTAATAAACGTGAAGACCACAGGATTGTATCAGGTATCTAGGAGTTCATCTTTTTACCCATAAAATATTGTTGGAAAAGAATCTGCAAATCTTCAGTTTTTCATACAGTATTCTCTTTTAACTGCCATGACTTCAAAGAAAATAGAGATTATATTATCCCTTACATTACAGAACTGTAGCTGTGTGATAAACAACTTCTGCTAACCTGAGAAAAATAATGGGTTCCTTTTAAAAGGAAAAGTAGGAGGTTTAGCAGTAGAGGAAGAGGGATTATTGAGCAAGTTAATTAGAAACAGCCCAAGGGAAAGGTTAGGAAATTAAAACCCATAGAATCAGCATGACGACAGCTAAAAATATATTGTCTCAAGATATGCTGAGTGTGGGGAGCGGCAGGGAGGAGAATAAAGAATTTGATTAAGTGGCAAGAAGTATTTTCAGGTGTTTTGATTTCTATATTTCTTGTGACTCAGTAAAACAGTGAAGTAATAATTCCACTTTGCAGATTCATGCTACCCATTAGAATAAAGGTTGCTGTAAAGTTAAATATCCATGGTTAATGTTTGCTGCATCAGAAGACATGCTATGGGAAAGCAAATATACATGAGTGGTATGCAACACAGGTTTTTCCTTTGACTGAAGAAAGTGCTATTTTGTAAGGAATTAAGACTCAAGAAAGGGAAAGTGACAAAACTAAATTTAGTATGTATAATAATAATAATTTGTTTTCAGTAATAAATGATTGAGAAGTTGTGGTGTATTGTCCTGGATAGTAGTGGAAAGCTAGGACTATTATGAGGCAGATTTCAGAGCCAGTTTTTATATTAAAGGTTTATGTAGCTTTGAAAAGAAGATCTGTTCATATATGCCAGAAGCACTTCTATTGAATATAACAAGTAATTTTTTTCTTATTAAATGGGAAATGACTATGAGAGTCAACTCTTGGTTTCAGATGAGAGCTTCGAATGTACACATCCCAGTGCAAATGTATTACAGCTGACACACTGACTTCAAGAATGTGCACAGTGGCAGAATTTCTGGAAGTCAGGGCATGCCTACATTTACTTATTCACACGAGTGAATAAGTAAAATAAATTTATACAAACATATATATATTGAATACATATACCAGTGTGTTTTTCAATACTATAAAATAGGATATATTGTATGGTTTTATGACTATAAAATAGGACATACTGTATGATTTTACAAGCCACTTTGAAGAGGTGAACTATGTGGTTTGCTTGTGTGTGCTGTTCTGTTTTTTTTTCTTTAAAATAAGTTTGTGTTTGTTGGGTTTTTTTTAACTGGATCAACTATGTGAGTTTAATTTCCGAATAATTATACTTATTAAATAGTGGATATAATTTTTTTAAGAGCTTCACTATTCTATATTATATCTCACTGAGTTTTTATATGTGCCTACTGTAATACTTTAACATCCCATTGTCAGTGGTTAAATATTTGTTGTTCACACAGCTCATTGTAGTTTTCTGTTTCAGCATTCAAAATTATTAGCTAATATTGGGCCAACATTCAGATTTAATGGCTCAGTTTCCTGTGAATTGAATTACACAATCTGTCCTGCAATTGCAGTGTGGATTTCTTGCGTATAATGGCAAACAAATCAGTATCTGTGTTGACTGATTAGAAGCAGAAGTTGCCAAAAAAAAAGAGGTGGACTTGTTGGAATGTGATACATTTGATGAAGTTTCTTTCCTTTTGTTCTTTAAATAATTTAAAATGTAATATTTTTTTCCCCAAACTTTTTTTTCCTTAGAAGTGTGGGTAGGTAGTGACTCCGTAGGGGAGAAAATATCATAGGATGGAAGCACAGGAAAACTGTATTCCTTTGCTGCTTATACCACAGGTTCTTCATGCAAAGCATGTACCTTTATGGTATGTTGAGTTCCCCACCTGTAAAATGAAACTGGTATCTTAGCAAAGATACTGGTTATTTTCCTCACTCTTTGTCTCTCCTAAATGGAAACAAATTTGTTTTAAGCACGAGTTCATTAACCAACATAGTGGGTTGTTGCCCTAGTTACAGCTTAAATAATCTTTAACAGCGTTTAGTTTTGTGGAGCATTCATTATTGCATGGCTTAATGAGTAAGAGCTTGTTTAGTGAGCCATGATTCAGATTGTTTTAAATGTAAATCCAGAGACCATGACTGAGTTGAATTTTTGATAACTAATTTTCTTACTGGTTTAGGTTTTCTGTCCTGTTTATGGTTTTGTGGTTTGGTTTGGTTTTGTTTGTGTGTGTGTGTGGTTTTGGTTTTTTTTTCACTCTAAGCTGGCACTACCAATTCTTCTTAATTTTTCTTCTGCCAGTATTGGAATTAACTGTCAACAACACAAAATGTGACAGTATAGAATGTCATTGAGGCTACAGGTAGAGGAAGAATACTGTGAAATTTATGTATATTAGAAAGAGATTGCGCCGCAGATTTCAGGTGGTCCACTTAAGCTCCTAAAAGACCTTTAGAAAGAAGCAGTGATTAATTCTCTTAACTATAAAGCCACAGCCAGCCTAGGCTGTTGTGTGTCTTAAGACAAAACCCATCAAAATTACTATGCAAACATTTCTATAAGTACCCTGTGATCTTTCTCAGTAAGAACATCCTCACTGTTTTGTGTGAGTTCTGTATGATTCAATTATTAGGTAAAATCCATTACAAAACTTTTTAGGACTTAATCTGAATATAAAATTACTTATTAAACATTTAGGAATACTTAGTGCTTTTAAGCAGTTACCTTCTTATGTCCCAAGGGAGGTTAGAAAACTGGATCTGGAAAATAGTTTTTTTTCCTCCTCCTTTCGTACTTTTTTTCCTCTCCTCTGTGTTAAGGATGGGAGAAGATCAGAAAGTTGTATTTTAACCTTTCTCCAGTTAACACTAAAGGTGTTAGTCCTCTTATCACTAGTTAAAGGCAAAGACCTTCCTGTAGGCAGTGGTTCAGTTCCTTAAATCTGCTGCCTCTGAGCTGCAAGGCTTAACATAAAAATTTCAAGTTTTAGCTGTGTGCATGTGTGTGAGGACCTGATTTGAGTGCAGTGATTCATATGGGAATTTAATCTTAGTTGTAGGCATAAACATAACTCCTTATTTTGTGAAGTCTGATAGGTACAGTGTAATTGCTAACAATGCTTTTCAGTAAAATGTGTTTTAATAAAATACAGACATTTCCCAATGGAATTTTTAGATTCTTACCTGGTTTTTAGGGGTTTTCTTATATCCTTTAGCAACTGTTGTTTCTTTATGTAGTTGTATCCTTTTACAACAGCTTCTGATCCTGCTGTAATTATACGAAGTCCTTACAGGCTATTAGCTTAGGTTTGTAATGTGTAGGTTTGTAATGTGTAGCTAATTTGTCGTGGCATGTTTCTATAATGAATTTTATATGTCTGACTAGTTCAGGGTCTTACAAACTTGATTTTGGTTCCCAGTTGTTTTATGTGCAATTAAAAACTCAATACTATTTCAGGTAAGCTGCCCCTTTCCTGCAGTAGTTTTTTGATTTTTGTATATTAGGGTATGGACTGGGCATGGTCTGAATCTATGTTCCAAGTAAAATTTTTAACATGAATCATGCAACTTCTTGTTCGTTCTAGCCCCACTACATATGTTTTGGATGAAGATGAACCTCGCTTCCTTGAAGAAGTTGATTACAGCGCAGAAAGTAATGACGATCAAGACATTGAATTAGCTGATAATGTGGGTGATTATGAGGCAGCTAATCAGGAAGATGGACTTTCAGACTCAGATTCAACAAGGATACTCCTTTCTTGAACCAGCTTTGCAGCTGTAATAGGAAGTTAAGTATCCTGGCTTTTGTAGTGAAATACTTCCATGATGTTCTCTACCATGGGGATATACTTAAGGAAACACAGATAACTGGGGTGTGCCTAGCTCAAAGACAATAAATATTTCTGATAAATTGGCATTTACTTTATTTAAGGAGTTCTGTGTTTTCTTTTAGCACTGAATAGATATTTACCAGTTCATTTTCTACTATGTATCACCTCATGGCATTTTGTGTCCTTAAACCCTGTCTTCAGAAAAAATAATTAAAATTTATGGTGTGTCGGAGTACAGATTTTTTTTTTTATATAGTACTTTGAGTTGCTTCCTGAAAAATATATATGTACAGATTTTCTAAATTAATTTATGTGTCTGTATATGTATATGTATGTCTTTATACTGAGGTGAAGAGGTTATTTTTCACATTATTTCAAAGATACTAAATTGTGTTTGAGGTAATGTAGTGCCTGCTCTGGAACCATTCAATAATTACTAAATTAAAAATGCAAAAGCGATGTATGAATTGTTTCACCTGTTTCTTGCTTCTGAGGATTATATTGTTTTTCCACACTGCTAAGTGATTTCAGTTTAGGAATTCAGTTTAGGAATTCTGCACACTGATCAATACAGCCTGTGCTTATAAGAACTATACACTGTATAAAACTCAATCCCTTTAAATAGGCATGGTTTAATATGAGGAGGTTTGGGTTTTGTAAGTGTACATGACCACCAGAACCAGTTAGATATGTACACTGTTCAGCTACCCAGTTGCTCCATTTTTCTTGCTCAATATGCATGTCATTAAAAAACATTCACTTTACTGGGGGCACATTAACTATGTACCCAAATGCTCTAAGAGGGAAAGTGCCTTCTGGTTAGAACATCTTTTGCCTGGTCTCAACCCAGTGTTAACCCTGTTCTGAGAAGGAGATTGAGCTATAACTTCCTGAGGTCTCTTCCAGCCTGAATAATTGTTCTGTGACTCTGTATTCATGTTTAAAGTCAAGCTGTCAGGCATGGGATTTACACTTCTTCATCTCCTGTCATCTACTAATTCTCATCGCGTCTTGCCTCTGCTTAGAATGAGATCTGATAGAGAAATGAAGTTGTACCCTGTTGTTTACAGAACTGACATGTTTTGCAATGAAAAATATTTTTCCCAAATTATTTTTATTTGATGTGACCCAATTGTGGCATACATTTTCTGCTGCATGTGCAAGGGCTTTAAGAGCATGAAGAATAACACTTCTAAGTTATCAGAGGTTTTTAACTGATGAGAACTTTGTGAATGTTTACTGTTGCAAATCAAACTGTATTTTGGTGGGGAAGTGTGCCTTTGGTAGAAGGATTAAAGAAAGAAAGTTGTCAATGATTCTCACTCAGGAGACAGATTTTGACCAGGATCTGCTGTTTCAAATGCAGCATTGTTTGGTGATGCCTGTCCTTACTATCCTGATTCTGAAACTGGGGAAGGGTTTTTGATTCCTTGGATACACTACTGTATTTTTGTTTAAAGGCTTAAATTCATATTAATATTCACACAGATTTGAGATGTAAGCGTATAACGAAACATTTACATTCTTGTCCCTTTATAAGTTTCTCTCTCTAGTGAAAATTATCATTGCTGGTGTTCCATGAATTACGTACAGTAAATAAGAAAGTTTATTTAATACCCTGTTGAAGAAGAGCCCTCTGCATTGGAAGTGTAGAGGAATTTTCATTTTTGGGGATTTGTACTTCAGTACCTTACATAAATAATTTTTACTTACATTTCTCCTTAGTTTTCATATGAATCTCTATTAATCCTGGGACACTATTTTCATACTACAGGCAAGACTAGAAATGTACTTCATTCCTTTAAAAAGAATTGTGACTTAGTAGTACAAAACCATGTTTTCATCATGAATAAATATGCATGTCTGTTCTTCTCATATCTTCTACAGCTTTTAGTCTGTGCAAAGGAGTTATTCATAACTTTTATAATGGCTCAGTTTAGTAGTCACTCTCCTAAAACAATAATGTGTTTTTACACTAGATTCTAATGCACTTGTGCATTAGAGTAAATGTATGCGTTTGATTATGCGGCATGTCAGTCTGGCAGGTGTGGGTCTGAGTTTTGACTCAAAAGTGAAGGTTTGCCCTGACCTTACACGTTGTTGAAAATGCAAAGGCTGTTATCTCTTACACATTTTGTGGCACTTAATGTGCCTTCTGAAAGGCAGAGTCTCCATTTGTGTTCATAGCCATGATGGTTCATGGGAAGAACTACTGCAGTGGTAGCGGCTTCAGACTGTTCATATGACTGTTTATACTTCACTGCTACAAGTTGCCATTGTTGCAGTGGTGTTGGCAGACACATACCAGTTTTCCCTTTTTCTCTGTTTTGGTGGGAAGTCTGGCATTTAGATGAAAATGGAATAGCTGAGGCTTAAGCATGCATTCCATTCTGTTTCTATGGCATTCATCCAGAATAAATGGGCAGAATGGATAGCAAAGAATGACAGCTTCTTGAACTGTCACAGATCAGTCACCTAGCATAGCCTGTCCACACAATTGACTGTTTTTATTCTATGCATTGGCAATCCAGTGTTTTAAATTATGCTCTTACTATAAGCATGACCGATTCTGTTTAGGAAGAGAACATATTCTTATATCTTTTGCCAGTAATAACAAGATTGTAACTACATCTGTTATTTACTGTCTTGCTTCTAAATAATTGCTGGATGATGAATTACTTTATTCTCTTCCCAGGTATAATTCAAGTTGCAGCGCGAATTTTAGTATTGTGTCTTCACTGGTGACATACCCTGGTGTAATGTAACTTACAGCTAAGACTGCAGTTTGTGCCAAAATCTTGCCTGACTGTTTTTGGAGGTGGATTGCTTTATCAGCCTGACTTATCAGGGAGAACTGGTTTGAATGTCAATAAGACTGCAGTAGCACTAAACACTGTTCACAAAATTCAAAAATTCAAGGTTTCAGATAGTTTCTATTGTAATGCTGTGATAGATGCAATTGTTACAGTGTTGTTATGCATGACCCAAGTAACAATACTTACTAATAAAAATACTTAATAAAGAATTAATTACAATCAGTTTGCTTCCCTGTTATTGGTTAGTAATGTTTAAAGGATTTCTCATCATAGCATTTGCAGCAATGTACCTACCTGTAAGAATTGGGGTATATTTCAAAAAGTAGGATATTTTTGTTCTGTCAAAGTCAGCATGCTGCAGGCTTACAGTACCATTTGCATATCAGTAAAATGAATTATAACTCTCTTAAAAATTTTAATATTCATTAGTGTGTGTAAATCTGAGGAAGACTTTGGATGAACCACAATAAAGGCCATTACAGAGCACACAGAAGAGGAGAGGGTTTTGGTGAGATTCTCCCTCTTACACAGCCAAGAGACTTTTCATCTGATCTGGGGAAGCCACAGATTAATTCCTCATTAAGTAATTCCTTTACAGTTCAACTCAGAATGCAGTTGAGAGTTAATTTATTTGTACTATTTATATTTTTGCAGTGGCAGTTTTAAGATTCGAGACAATGTTTTTGAGGGAAAGCTTTTAAGATACAAGCAGATCTTCCGGTTGCCTGAAGCTATCTGAAAAGAGCAAGTGATTACTAGGAATCATCAGTGTCAATTTTGAAAATACATATGCAGGTTACTTAACTATGTCTGTTGTGTTAGTTTAAGTTGAACAACTTCCTTCACAAACTCTATTATCCAAACTGTTGCAGGGTGTATGAGAGTCACAGTGACTCTTAAATTAGTCTAAGGATATCTTTCTTTGATCTTAATGTTTCTAAGGTTATAATGATGTAAAGCTTTTGAGATGTGACCTCTTGTTTGCTTAAATAAACTAACTGTAGATTGCTCTGAAAGAAGGGCTTCAAAATATGAAATGCTCAACAGCTTTGACACCTAGTAAAGAATGCATTATCTTACATTCTGGATGGCTTGGATAGTTTTAATAGTATCATATATAGAATTTGTTTAGTCTCTGTAAAATACTTCGTAGCTATGAAAAACATGGCCTTAATTCTTCCGTTATTATAAAAAGTCAGGTGCAAATTTTTTTTTTTTTTTTTTTTTGTGTGTGGTAAAAAATACAATATTGTTAGTGCAGTCTTTGTGGCAGTTCAGAAAGAATCATCACTGAAAATTAGGGGTTTAGCAACAAAGGAAGCAGCACACCATAGGATTCGTTGATCCAAATTATGTGGTTACCAAATGCCAACCAGCTGCTGCTTTTTTGCTGCCTATGTAGCATTCTTGGCACAAGATGTTTGTGCTTAGTGTGTGCCCTTATTTCTTGGAAGGTGGTTATTTAACATGCATCATTTTTCATGGTAGATTGGAAGAATACATACTTACTTAAACTAGCAGCACCACATAGCACTACTGTAAATTTTAGTGGCCTGAATGTGGAATAAGAACCTGGCTGACAAAATTTCACAATACTAGTTCCATACATGAAATACTGCTGTTAATATGGAATGGGAGATTGACTCATAATGACCTGAAATAGGACTGTTCTTTGCCCTGTCCCTCCAGACTTAAAAAAGTAAGATATTAAATGTACAAAAGGTTCTGCACAATTTAGTACAGACTTAGAACTTTATTCCAAACCCTAGACTGTTGTTACCTATCTTTTGTCTTACACACTTGAAAAGAAAAATGTCTAAATTTACTTGTCATGTATTTAGAGAATACCTGACTCTGCTACCCAATTCTTTTGTGTGTTTGGGATTTTTTTCCCCCTGAAAAAGGCTACTGAAGTAAAAAACCTATGTAATACTATTGCAGAAGTCTTTCAGCTTAATCTGTCTTCTAACAACTAATCTGCATAAGGTGTCTCAATTAAAGATAAATTGTAAGCTTATTAGAAAAGCTGCCAAGGTCATAATAAGGTTTACCCCCAGAATACATAGGTCCATGGCCAAGAAATGGCCAAGGCAGGGGGGGAGTTTTTACAGAACAAGAGTCTTGCTTCCCTTCAAACTTAGAGAGCCGCACAAGGGTTATTTGCCTTCCAGGAAAGGCGTTACAGGCTGAAATCCAAAACTCGTGTTCATTTGCAGCTTGCAGTCTTCTTAACTTTAACCCTAGCACCTGGAACAGCTCTAAAAGGCTACTGGATTTCACAGTTGAATTGCTTTTCACGAGGGTGGTCTTTCATCACTTGATTGGTTGCAGACCACACTCCTTAGCAAGTCTGTCTCACTTAGCATTTCAAGGTTAAATCATAACTGTTGTCTTTTCTAGCCAATTATTCAGGCAACATAAACTGCTTTTAGGTGGCAGCATTGTATTCGTGCTCACTTTGTTCCCAAAAGAAAATGAACATGAAAAGATTTCAGCATAAATAAGACATGAAACACAGAGTAACGGAAACAGATGACCTTTAACATTTTGTATAGTATTTTCTTAATTATACCATATTTATATAAATCTTCCTAGTGATACTAGCAGTCCAGCTGACCCCACAGATTAAAATGGCTCAGTTGTACATTTTTTGAAGACAAACTGGAATGCAGTGTCTCATGCAAACCCTCAGCCAACCGTCTGCCTTAATACTTGGCTTTGATCCAGCATCACACTTAATTTAATTTAGTACAGTACACTGCCTATGAAAAGTCCTAAACTGGGTCAGACTTTATTCCAAAATAATGTATGTCTGGGTTTTTTTGTTCTGTAAAGACCATTGCAAAATTCACAGATGCTCTTCAACAGTCACCGTGCTGTTATAGTTTGTGTATAGTTACAAAAGGAACAAGTTAAATTTGCATGGATTTTGCGCTTGTGTACATTTCTACACAAGTTCAATTTAATTCACATCAGCTCTAGGTCACTTTGTTCTTCAAAAGCATCCAGTCTGGTCAAGCCAGTCCTTTAGCTTGTGATTAACCAGTGTCATTTCCTTCTTCCTTTGGGTTTGAGTTCACCATTGACAGTGCTTTCTGTTATAAACCACATCAATCATAATCACTTAAAAACTCTGCTGTTATCAAATGTACACCTTGTGTGTGTTCCTGAACAAAAGAAGGAGCTCCAGATCATCTGTTTAAAATACAGTAGCTCATTACTTCATATCTCAGGTACTTGTTCCTTTAGACCAAAATCTGTCTAAAATACAAGTATACTGTAATTTAAAAAAAAAGATATTTTCAGGTCTGTGAGTGAGCTCGGGAAGATATTAACTACGCAATTCCCTTTATGCTAAGCACCAGGAACCAAATTTTAATAGGGAGGTAGATCAAATCTGGTGTACGCAAGCAGGGGTGGCTCCTGGTCAGCTAATTCTATAAGGAAGCTGACTCATTTGGCATTTCCGCGCACACAGTTCCCTGTTGTGGAGAAAATGCTGTTATTCACAGCAGAGGAAGAAGTCTTCACCTTAACATTGTTCATGTGGCTGTGTCCACCTCACAGACCTTAATAATGTGTGGGCAGATTTTCCTCTGCCTTTGAGCTGTGCTCAGAGAGAAGGATAAATTGCAACTTGCCAATGTTAAGGGTAACACAGGTTAGTGCTTAAGAGCAACCACCCTCCTCTGTGACTTGTCCACCAGGGCAAGGTGGCTATGTACAAAGCACTTGCTGGCTGTGAAAGAAAATTGAGGAAGATGGACAGAGGAAATGCCTCCTTTGATTCTATCCTGCGGGCAACAGAGATAATCACGTCCCAAGGGGCACCTTGGCTGCCTGTGAAATTCCCTCTTTGCAATCCCTGCAAAGGGAGCTTCCCCCACACCGTGGTGGGGGCTCGCTGGGTGAAAGCATCCCCACAAAAGTATGAAAGGTAAGGCTGGACGTAGGAGCAGGGTTGTTGAGGTGTGATCACCAATGAGTCAAGGATTCTAGGACAGAAACACCACCCTAGAAATCTGAGGGAAAAACCAGAGGACATCTGGGTGGCAGTCTCCAGGCTGAGCCGTTAGTGCCAGTGTGTGGGCAACCAGCACCTCTCTGTGGGGCTGAGCGTACCACTAGAGTCCATCCTGCCTGTGGCACTAATGCCTGCCTGGCCCCCAGAGCCTTCTTGGGCTGATCAGCACACTACTAGCACTCTGCTTGCAGCTCACTAAATCCCAGCTGTCTTTCATACATGCCAGCCAGTGGGTAATTGCCTTATGCTTTTATGTTGTGTATACCCAGCATAAGACTTGTGAACAAACAGACCCAAAAGAAGGGTCCTAACATGTCTCATAAACCCACTTGGGTGAATTGTACAAAATATTAGCCCTTCAGGAACAGAGCCATGAGTCTGCAGAAGCAGGATTATTCCATATTTTTCTGTGAGCAAGAGGACTAGGGATCCCCAGGTAATTGCATCTTTCTAGGTTATAGCCTTTGTGTTCTATTTCTACCATTCTCCCTTCTGTATTCATACAGATCTTTAAATATTGCCAGCTGTATCATTAATATCTCAATCTGAAAAAGCAATTTTTTTTCCCTACATAAATGGGATATAAGCCTTCCTTATATGTTAAGATCATCACCTTAAACCCAGATCCACAAAGTTATCACTGTTAAATGTAATGATTTACATCACCCTTATCAGGTGCTCATGTGAACGGAACAATATAAATGGAGTACTTCAACAAAACTTCAGAAGTATGTGTCAGGTTTGAGGGTGGAAAGAATGTGTCTGAGACCCCAGCCTTAGGTGTGAGAAGCCTTACGTGTTAATTGAGCTCTGGGGTTTGCAGGAAGAGACATGAGCCAAATGTGTCTGCTGGGGGCTGAGTAATTCTCAAGAAATTTGGAAAGCCATTTTCTCATTCCCAGCTGAAAAGCAATATATGCATCTAAGTGCTCAGGATTTAAACTATGCCAAAAGAAGAAAAGTGGTGATGGGTTGAAAATTAAGGAGATGGCAAAGAGTTTTCAGGTATCCTAAATGTATCTGTTTTCAGTGCCTCAAAAAAACAAAACAAAACAAACAAACAAAAAACCCAAAAAACGGAGAGGGGATGTGACACAGTTTAGGTACAACAAAGTAATTATTATTTCTGAATTCTAAAATTCAGGTTCTCAAAATAATTCATTTTTAAGCTAATAAAATTTCAGTACTGTCTTGAAAGGAACGATATTTTTCCTGGTATACTGACATAAGAGGTGGTACTGTTTCCTACAAAACACCACCTGACACTTCAAGGCTAGAGCCTTGTGTAGCACGAACCCAAGCCCATTTTTATTCTTTTTAGACATGTAGTTTAAAGCTTCATTCATAATGTAGGTCAATACTGTGAAAGAAATGTACCATTTTCCAGCCCAAGGTTTGTAATTGGGAATGGCAGTTATATTACATCATGTAAGGGTATAAAATATTGATTCCTATAATAAAAGCTATGATGACTGGTAGTACACTTAGAATGCATTGCCCGATAGTATTACATATGTGAAATATTCACATCCCCACATGATGCCGGTTATCAGAATAATCCCTTAAGAAAGTTTATAAAGAAGTGAAAAAGCAGTCCATATGGCATTCAGCAGTGTAGCATGTTTCATAGCTGCAAGACTGTTCTGGGGAGAAGCTGTACCTTATTTTTGCACAGAGTTACTGTGTATGAATCTTAAATTCTGTTATTTTCTCCATACACATCTGTCTGCCAGTTAATGTCTTACAACCAGATAAACACCAGCAGATACACACTGCAGCTGTGGAAGTGTTGGAGGAGACAAAAAATGTCGCTCCTTTTTTGTGAGCAGGAGCCTTTCCAGGCAGCCCTATGAGTGGCAACTAGAAGTATTTGTACTGTATTTCCCTTGTGACTGCTCTTTTTGAATGAGATGTCTCTAATGATGAGGCAGGCTTTGTCCTAATGAAGTGGTGAAGGAGATGTACTTCAGTAGGTATTGGCCATGAAATGCTACCAGGAATCATTAAAATAATGTTTTCTTGTACCTTCTTCCTCTGGTTTAATTTATGCTGTTGTCTTTTATTTATTGAACAGTAAGTGATTAACCTACAAATGATGTATACTATAGGTATACCTATATTATAGAATATAGGTGATAACCTAGAATAAGATATATTGCTATAGAAAAAATATCCAGTATGTTTCTATACACTGGCACGATTTCCAGACTAACAATTTTCTTTCCTCACAGACTGGAAAAGACATGGGACCTGTGCTACTGAAGCAGGGGAAGGGTTTGTAACCTCATCTCTGCCATTAACCAGTGCTGACAGCTATAGGAAAGATATGAGGAGCTATTTATTGGCTTATCTAGTTAGAACAAATAGCTCCTAGCAACCAGAGATTGTCCAAAACCCTGCTGCGATAGAGGTATTTTCCCCCTTCATTAACTGACCATACCCCATGTATGCTGTCAATGTTTTCGGTATTGTTTAATATCTTCACTTTAATGAAGAGCTGTGATGCGTTTATCCCTTCAAAGGTCTTGTGCTACATTTTTTTCTATCCTACAGAATATTCCATTTGTTGTGTCTGAGACAATAGATGGCCACAGGACAGGTCTTGTATTTCTAGGTGGAAATAGCTACAGTCACAAGCCAGGAAAAATCCAGCATACCTGTTAAGACTTCATAGGTGTGCTAGTGATGCCGTTAAATCACCATAGTTAATTCAGAGTTAACAGGTAGGAATCTAAGCTGGTAAAACAGTGGAAGAGGAGGACAGAAGCACTCAGAATAGTCTGACCTGCAGGCTGGCAGTAATGCTATCTTGGAAAGAAATTACAGCTAACACCACACATCTGCCCTTCTGTACTTTTTGTTCAAATGCCTGAAGGTTCTGCAAGTTTCCTGTTTTGGGAAAACCTGAAAGACCTGCATTAATCCATGTTTTTGTAACTTTTTGGAGAGTGGCATGAGACCATGCAGTAAAAGTTCAAAAGAGCTAATTTTGACACTACTTTTAACTATAATGAGTATGATTTGCTTGCAAATTAGCATCGACTTTATAGATTTTCACGACAAAAGGCACGATTACACCTTACTTTCATTAGTGCTGCTTAAAGGGTCATAAAGTAGTTGCTGTTTTAGGGTGATCAGTGATGGCTGAGAGCAGTATTTGTAGTTCTGCCCTGAGTTAGACTCTGAGAGTTGCTGAATCCTGAGGAAACTTCTTAAATTTCTAATTATTACTTCTGATGATTGACAAGGAAAAATACCATTTTCTAATTTTACTGTATCTGACTGTTGATATCCAGTACTTGGATCTCACTTTGTCTTCACCTGCTCACAGTTTGTAAACCATTACAATGAAGTTATCTTTTCTTTGTGGAAGCTAGTTTTCTTTCAATCTTTTCTTGAAGTTAATGGACTGCATGTGTTCGGCCTGTTTTCCTGCAAAGCATCCTCATAAACTTGGATTTACTCTCACAGTTTATTCTGAGTGATCCTGCGTCATGAGCAGTTCAGCAGTGGTCATCCGAGACCGTACAGTAGTCCTACAATGTACCCACAAATATCCTGATCATGTGGGCACTGGTATACTAGTTTTTCTGCTTCTACTAAACCTTCTCCTGGCTCTGAGACTTCACACAGTCTATCTGCCTTGATTCTAACCTCTTTGTCTATGTTACTATTCTCCAAAACTATAGACAGTATTGCAGAACAAGCTCTTATTTTTCAGATGTCTGACCTTGAACTTCTGTGCAGGAAGACTTGTGAGCTCAATGAATCTTGCAGTTTACTCTATGTTCAGCTGGTAAACACTCTCATTTTGGAGAATATGCTCTCTATTATTCTTGCAGAAGTAGAGACTTATATGCAGATTTTTAATTTAAATGAAACTTAAAAAATTCACAGAGCATAATTTTTCACTTCAAAATATGCCTGTTTAAAATTCAATGCAAACTTATGTCAATCTAAATTTAAGCAGATTGTAGAAGCAATTTAAAAATTTAACTCTAACTTGTTTTAACATCTAATGCCTTTGAAAACTACGAGCTAGTGATATGGGAAAGAGTACGTCATAAGTGAGCTCAGCGTAGGTAGGAAGGATCCCTCTCTGTCAACCATGGGAGTTGCATGGCAACTAAAGCACAGATCAGACACCAAAAAAGCATCAGTTGTTAATGCCAGCCTGAAGATCTAGATTTGATGTCCGCCACTGCCTCTGCTTTGTGGAGATAGCCAGGTCCCTGCTCCTGGCTTCTCAAAGCTGGTAAGTACGAGTTCCTGAATGCCTGACCTTGAGATCACTGAAACACTTGAAACAGGTGGGAGCTGGTTCTGAATACATGGAGTGTGCTCATAAGGCATTTGAGTATTTATAGTTATTTTGCATCTTAAATTCACCAACACTCCAGCTCTCAGCTAAAAAAATGGAGGAACCTCCCCACCCTCTTGCTTAAACACTTTGAGTTTGCTAAATAGAAATACAGTGATGAGCATCACTGTATTTAAAAAAAAACCACCCTGTTGTTTCTAACAGTCCTGCAAGGCACTTGGGGATTCTCATTTCAGAATATTTTGAATAGTGTGAAGTTAATAAGGCAGGAGACCCTACAGTGGACAATAGGGATAAGACAGCATATCAAATAGTCACTCAGTAAGGGTATAGAGTCGCTTTCCTGCACAGATGCAAGGAAAAAAAGTTTACACATACAGATTGCATCGTTTATAGGCATATGGGTGCTGAACAGAGTCTGTACAGGCAGCTTTGGAGCTCTTGAATGCAGCTTTATTACTACATTAGTGCAATTTTATATGGAGCATATAGTTAAGTCTTCCACTGCACTCCACCACCAAGTAAATGTTGTTTCAATCTCACTGTCTTCAAATGATTCCATCAAGTTACACGTTTTGAAAAAAGAATGAAAGTTTGACAAGAACTTTTTCATCTTTCTATTAGCATATGTAAAGCACATAGATGTTTTGACAGAGTAACTGTAAAATATTAGTAGTTTATTTACATAATAAAACCCCTCAAACTTCCCTAAAATATCCCCAAGCAAGAATTCAAACATCTGTTTTTATCCTGTGCTTATTTTGAAGGAAAGTGTGCAAAATAATTGTGTTTAAAGCAGAATAAAAAGTAGTAACTTGCCCAAAGCAAACTTACCTCCAGTATTAAATACCCCTTGTGATAAATGCCCTCGTGTTAAATGTACACTTGCTCTGAACATAAATTGCTTTTATTTCAAAGGTTTCTATACGGGCTGTTATTCATACTCGTGATTGCTCTTTATGTCAAAGCAAAAAGGAATAATTGCTCTTTCTTTCCACACATCTTGGAAGATGCAAAATTCAAGAAAGCAGAAGGCAGATTGCAAACTTGAAGTCTGTATTTGTTGTTTGGCATCATAATTGAGGTTATGAGAGATGAAGTAGCTCTTTTGAATGTCACAAGTAGCAAAAGGAAAGGTAATTCTGTCTAGTGGTTTGGAGAAAACTCCAGGAACAAACTTGCCAGCAAAGTTTTCAAGCTGACAAGCAGGTATTCTTTATTGCAGTGCAGGGAGACACGGGGGATAGCTCCTCCTAACGTGTGCCTCTGTGTTGCTACACCAGCCATCCTTATATAGTCCCTGGGCATACATATATTACATCATTTTCCAGAAAGTTCCCCGTGTGTGTACAGAATTGTGGTGGTCGTTTACTTCTTCCAACAATCTTCATCACTTCTGGCAGCCTTTGGAGCATGCACAGTAGATGCTCATACCAGTTTAACTGTTTCGTTAGCACCAGAGACATAATAATCCTCCTATCCTCCTACTTACCAGTTAGTTTAACTGTAGCCCATCCTGGACACCTGCTGTTCCCAGATACTCCTTATCCCTGTGTCCTGTTCTTCTGGACTGTTTTTCTTAAAACTGTGTCAACTATAGCGATTTATCTTGTACAAGAATTCTCAGTATGTTCTCTAGCTGCACTCTATTTTTGGACCATGAAAACAATTAAGATTGGGATGTTTGTAAGGTGAACATGAGAAGTGAAATTCTTGTATTTCCTCTATTTTCTTCCCTACATAAATTGCTAAAATTACCAGAGAAGTGCAGAAGATAGCTATACAAATTTCAGCGTGTCTAAAAACCAAGACTGGGGTGATTTGTGGCTTTATAAGAAAAAAGCAAAATAATTATTGTCCTCAGCTGTTCCCAGTTTTGCGAAGGAAACATCGTTCCATTAATGGTGTTCTGAGTGGAAGCAGGGTAAGCTGTTTGCTCTGAATTTAGATTCTGTAGAGAACTTCTGAAATTAAAGCTTTTGCTTTACTTACGAGATCTTCTGAGAAATAATGTATTATAAGCTACCCAGTACAGAATGTTAGACTTCAAATAATGGAATTTATGAAGTGCTCAGCCTGTTTTTCATCGTGTTCTCACTGGCTCGGCTCTCCAGAGAGATGGCATCCTTCTCGGAAGAGGATGTGGAGGCTGTGGGGCTGCGGCATGCAGGACATAACGTGGAGGTTTAAGTGCTGTCCACCCACCTGCCTGACGCTGTCGGGCTCTGGTGCAGTGAGGAGGCTCACTCAGCGAGGATAGCTGGGCCTAGAGGGTTCCCCGGCTGCCGGAGGGCAGGAGGGCCACTGTACAGCCACAATCTGCCACGCTGCCTCCTCCTGCACGTGCTCCCATCTCCAGCCCCGTTAGCCCTCCTGGTCCCACAATGAATGAGCTCCCCAGCACCTCAGTCACGGCCCTTCAGGGCAAACCCCATGAGGAGCCCCACCTGGAGCTGCCCAAGAAGGCTGCAGGTCCTTCCTCTCCCAGCCAGAGCAGGGACTACTTGCGTGGGGGGGCCCAGTGACCCCCGAAAAGGAAGGTTGGCAGCCCCCAGGCCTCTTCACCACCATGCAGGAAAACACCCAACCAGCAGCACTAGGAGTGCACCCATGAGCTGGGAAAAGCAAGGCCAGGCCAGGAAATGGGGCACATGTAGGCCCCCGAGGGGGATTGGAGGCTCTCAGCAGTAATTTGATTTCAGAAGGAAATAAAACTGTGAAAACTACAGAGTGAGCCTTAGTCTGAAATCCGCCAACCCCATCCTGTGGTGAGGCAGCTGGAGGTGATCAATGGCCTAGACTGTGTGGTCTGGAGGGCAGTGTCCAGTGGCAGGTTAGTGCAGCCGTCTCTCCTGATGGAGATAGAGGAGCCCACGTCCCAGCAGGTGGGAAAACGGCAGGGCAGGTTCCTCATGACAGCAGGCAGCACCCTGGAGCTAGCGAGTGGTCAATGGCTCCGGGTTGCTCTTGCTTTCTGGCTTCTGCAGGGAGGAAGCAGGGGGACAGCCAGAGGGGTTGGGGATGCAGGGATCCACCTGCCCCTGCCAAGGCACTTCCTCTTTCCTCAGACGGAAAGCCTGAGTGGTGCAAGCATGGAGGAGCTGGGGAAAACCAGACTAGCTCTAACAGAGGAGCTGCTTCGTTCATCTATATTTACTCTTCCCTTCCCTGTGTTGGGCTTGTTGGCCCCAGGGCTATGGTGCCTGGGCCTCTCCTCGTGCAGCGTTCTTTCTCCTCATTCAGGCACCATGTGTCTTCATGTTATGGATACTTGCATATTGTCTTTGCCATGAGGCCTGAGAGTGCCATGCGGCCTTAAAGCAGCACGAGGCCTTGTCCACTGCTCATGGAGAGCCTCTCTGCTGTATTTTGGTGGGATAGCCTGGCACGGCCCCTCTCCCAGAGCAGGCTACAATGGGGCTGGTCTTTGGCCAAGCCCTCTTTGCTCTGCCTTAGCCGCTGTGGGGCCTGGCTCCTGCGCTGGCAAGGCACTTGAATCAGGATGAAGAGGCCACGTATAAACCAGGGCCAAGCCCCACGGTGCTCAGCTCACGGCTTGAGCAGAGCAAGATGAACTTGTTTTTGCCCTCAAACATAGCTTTTTTCATGCTATGACTACTTGCACATTTTCTTTGCTGTGATGTGAATGCCACTGGGCAGTTTACCATAGTAAATAGCTGGTTCACTTCTTGAAACACTCACTTGTTTACTTTTCTTTTTGGCCTTGGTTTTATAACAGGAAGAACAGCAAAGTGACACCTATGAATTGTTAATACGCACCATAATCTGGGACAACAGCAGGTGACAGGATTTCAGTGTCTCTGTTTGTCTAGAAGGGGCACTGCAGAAAGACTTTGCTTAATCTGCCAGGTAGTAGATTTGCCAGATCTGCTCTCTGAGAAATAAACTTTCCTGTAATTGCTTGATAATCATGTGAAGCAATTTTGGAGGTTTGGGGATGATTATATTCATAACGGAATATGCCCTGGGCTTGAGCGATATCCTGTAACACTACAATGTTATGTTAAGCTTTCTCATGAAAACAGAATTTATTTTACTATCAGCAGAGAATGTACCATCTGAGTCATAATTCATAGAATGATTGCATGCAGCAAGGAAAACATCATTGATTATTTGCAATGTACTGCAAAATGAAAATTGATTCAATTTGCTCTAGACTCACAAAGATAACATTTTATTTTTCAGGACTTGCTGTAAGTATCCGCATTTGAAAAGGATGATCAAGGTTACCACAGCTTTCGTAGGTCTATGGAGTTTGATATTCTATATTTCACACAGCTCCATAAGCCATACACATACACTTTCAAACACTTAGGACATGTATATTCTCATTAACTTCCCTCTCTTTTCTTTCTTATAATTCCTGATGCATGTGTTTAATATTCTCTTTTATACTGTTTCTTTTCCTGACTCATGCAGGATTACTGTTCTAATTTAATAGTAAATACAGGAAAGTCACAGATGCTGCTTTTGACATTGCAGCTTTTGACATTGCAGCTTTTGACATTGCAGCATTTGGAAGAGCAATGAAAAAGATAAAAACCTCCTTTTTCATTTACAGATAACATTGTAATTATCTGTGATGGATAATATGAGTGAATGGAAAGGCTCTGTCCCTCATTTAGCAGCTACTTTAATATCACCCTTGGGACTGGGGATTCCAGAGCAAGCAATATCTGATGCCAGTAAGGAGGGGCTCGCAGACAGGTTTTGAGGAAGAGGCTTGCTGTTCTACCTGACCATTTGCAGGATTTCAGAACAGATGTGCAATCGGAGAAGTGATCTATTCTGTCTAAAACTGACAATGCAATTACAGTCCCTGTTACCATCTGACATTTAGGTAAATCACCATCCTTTTCTGATGTTCCCCTGTCAGCTCATAAACCAAACCCAGTGATTCACTCTTCTTAGCTATGTAAACCCAACTGTAATAACTGTGAGGCTGAGTTTGTTAGGGAGGGTTAACATTTGTATGGCAATATATGTAGCCTATATGAGTCAAAATTTCTCCCTAGAATAAGTTTTATAGTAAATGGAAGCCAAACTTTCCCTCAAATACTTGGGGAAAAAATGCTAGAGCTGCCTGTTGCTTGCATGTATGTGACAATGTTACCTCTGCAGAGACCAGCAGGAGCTATGGCCACTCCCTGTGTCCACAAAGGCAAATTCAGAAGTCTGTCGCCTTTAATTTTTCCTATGAGCACTACCTTGATCTGTCTCCAAATTTGGAGGTTTGAGATCCCAGATGCAGCTGGATAGCAATCTCCCTGATACATTCACTAGCACAAAACCCCATGTGGCACTTGTCATGTAAGCTTCTTTCTCTGTCAGTTGTCTGTCTTTTCAGTTAATACCATGTGTCCATCACTGGCTATTTGAAATAAATAGAAGGATGCAGTGGAGTATATATTTATTTATGAAACCAAATCTGGTTAAAGACTGATCACTGTACATGTAAAAGAAACTAGAAAGTAAATGAAGACATAACTACAAACAGAAGCTGATTCCTCTTGTACTGCAGCTGTATGACTTCACCGTCTTCTTCAGAGGTCATTTAGTCTGCTAGCAAATCAAGGAATAAAAACCATTCTATTGAGCATTCTATGTTTCTAAATGTTGCTGAGAAGTATGTTAAGATGTACCCACCAGTACATTTCTTTGACTTGGAGGGTTTTATGGACATCAAGTTTTCCTGCAGGCTCCTATCATTCTGTTCTTTAAAACATTCTCAGAATCAGCAACATTTTAACTCACTGGGATGACTCACAGGCACAAACTAACATACTAATTTGATGGAATGCGATATAGCTCCAAATAACATCTTTGCAGGACTCTATCAATAAAGGGGAGAAAATTAAAATCACAGAAGTATGCATCTAATGTGAGAGTAATCACATTATCACATAAATGCAATGCTTGTAGATAGGGTGCCGCATGAATACAATGCTACTTCATCTTTGTGTTTCCCATCCATGGGCTGAAATTCAGTTCAGCTCTTCAAGAGACAGATTCCTTGTTCAACAAAAAATAGACTCGGTGACAGTGACTGTACAGAAACCAGATTTTCTGTTTGGTGGCAAATTTTACAAGTTTAAGAGAAAGTTCTGAAAATAACCCTCATGAAAAAGAAATCCTTTGTGGTAATCAAAATAAGATGCAAACACTCTGCAAAGAAATTTTTAAAATGAGGCTCATACAAAATTCTTTTCAAAATGAAAAAACAAATTACTTCATTCTGGAGTTATCCAAAAGAATATTAATGGAAATTCTTTTGCCTTCTTTTTATTATAAAAACTGGGATCAGTACCAAAAATTCCTGTAAAATTTTGCCATTTTAAGCAACCAGTAATTTGTGATGGGGCAAAAAAATGTTGGTAAAATTCTGATTATCTCTTTGAACAGCAGGATCTGCAAGGAAGAAGTCACAGCTTGTGAGAAGCCATGTAAGTATTTCTCAACTGAAGGAAAAAGTTTGATTCAGGTCCAGCTTTTAGTGTATTAATTATTTTTCTTAACTGCTAGTTAAAGCACATTGTTTTACTCAGCTTTTTCCAATGAAATAGTAAGTAATTCTGTAGGCCAAGAAAAGTTTTGTTTGTCAATGCAGTAAACTGGGTACTATTTTTCTTACATGAATGAGATGTATGCATCTATGCAGGGCAGAATTCCAATATCCTTCATCACAAATCAACAATATCCTACTGTTATGTGGGCTGTGCCACTTTTCCATTAGCAAAGGCATATCAAAAGAAGCTAAGCAGGCAGTTCAGGGAATTGTTAATGTACTAAACCCCCTTTTTATGTAGTTCATTAGTTTGAACAGCTGGCTGTTTTCAACAATCATGAAGAGTTGATGTATTGGCTTGTTTGTAATCTCTTGCTGGGAAGCAACTTGGTAGTCTCAAGCCAAATGCCAGTGAGAAAGGCTGCAGAAAAAGAATCCACCAGACAACCTGTAATACCCTAGCACCTTCATTCAGTAGAGCTGCAAGCAGGCCAGGAAATCCACCTTTCGGATGAGGGGACCTGGTAAAAACTGGCTTGTTGGTGCCCTCTTTCCTGGAGACCTGCTACCAACAGAGGTGTCTTTGGAGGTGCACTTGTTGCATGGCAGCACTAGCTAATGGGACTGTCTGCAGAAAAGGAAAGCAAAGCAGGGCCTGGGCAAAGCCAGAAGTCCTCTTGAAAGGTACTCTGGTGGCTGTCCCCTGGGAAAGTGAGGAAGAGCCAGAGGTGAAATGCCCCTGGGGCCAGCTGGGGAGCATGAACTAGGTTCTGCTCTGCCTTGCTCCCCTGAGGAATGACAGAGGAAGCAAGTGTACATCTCATGCCTGATATATGGTGTTCCAGAGGGAGTCTGAGTGTTGTTTGTTTTTTTTTTTTTTTCCCATAAAACTAAACTAATCTTTAAATGCATGGTACTCTTTATTTAACTTCCTCCCTGTTAAATGTTGACTTTTTTCCTCTGAAGACATTTTCTTATGTTTTTTATTTTTCTTACTTTCACAGGAGTTGTGTAAAATGAATCCATGGCTGTTACATGTGACTGAGGCAAGCGCAAGGTTTTCTACTTCCCTTTTATTCCAAAAATGAGAGGATTTTGTTTCAGGCACTTACTTCAAAAAACTTTCTACATATGTAGTACTAATCAAAAAGGAAACCCTGGGGAATTTCTGACTGAAAGGTAAAATTCAGTATAACTGAAAGCAAAGGTTTGTAACAAAAGCTGTTTAATAAATTTAATTCTGTTTGTTGTGGTTATTGCAGGTTCAGCAATAATGCAGTCCTTGTATACTATTACACCATAGTCCTGGTGAACTCAGAGAAGAAATTACAGATATAAAATTATAGATGTCTGCATATCTCACTTAGAATGACCACAAAGGTATCCCTTGGAATATGATAGGAAACTAAATGAGGTAATTAGTTCTCATTTCCATCTCTGCTGGAAATTGCATGTTCTTAAGCACTTAAATTATCCTCCTGTTTCTGATCCCAGACAATATTATTATCCACCTTAAGCGCTTCATGGATGTTATCTTCAATATTATTATCCACCTTAAGCGCTTCATGGATGTTATCTTCACATCCCAGAAGGATGAAGGGATCCTTGCCTCTGCCACAGAAACCTGTGGGTGACACTTGTTTACGGGCTAGGTGTTTGCAACAGAAGTTACAGCCTGGCTTCAGGTGCCTTAAGGGGGAACCCTAAGATTTGAATCTAAAGCAGCCATTCAGGAAAAAAGCATCTTAGGGGTCTGGTTGCCAGCCAAAACTGTTTGGTTTACAAGCTGGACCTCTAATGCGGTTTTCAGCAGGATATTCAATGAACTAGCCCTCATAAAACAGCAACGAACTTTTAACCTGCTTAACAGTATTATCTCTGGTGAACTGATTGCTGCAACAATTTTTCTACCATTTATTAACCTAGAGGTAAGTGATTGAGTTTTCAGTGGGTTCTGTGGCTGCTTTTTCCCCAAATGCAGAATAAAATTACTTTTATTTCCCCAAATTTGGACTCCTTTCTTCTCTCACAATACCATTATTTAAATTGTTCCAGCCACAAATGGAAATGCTGACAATAAAACAAACCCCTTTTACTGAAAATTGCCCATCAGAGCAAATCCTGCGTCCTTTTCCATTCACCCTGTAGTTTGTGCTGACTAATGGGGGATAATTGGGTCCACATTCTCTAGTGAAACTGGTATATATCTGGGCTTTTTGAAAAAGTTATTTCCAGCCTACTACTTCTAGCTGTATTTCTACAGTGTTACTGTCCTGGGTTCAGCAGCAGCAGTAATTTTTCTCCTTCTTTGTAGCTGGTGCAGTGCCGTGTTTTCAACTTTCAGGCTGAAAACAAAGCTGATAACACTGATGGTTTTTGTTGTTTTGTTGTTGCTAAGTAATGATTACTCTGATCAAAGTCTTTCTGAGTCTCATGCTCTGCCAGGGAGGAGGGGAAGCTGGGAGGAAGCAGAGACAGGACACCTGACCCAAACTAACCAAAGGAGTATTCCATATCACAGCACATCATGCCCAGGATATTAACTGGGGGCAGTTACCCAGAAGGGCTAGATCGCTGCTCAGGCTGGGCTGGTATTGGTCAGCGGGTGGTGAGTAGTTGAGTTCTCTTTCCTTGTGACCTGGCTTCAGCAGTAGCAGTCATTTTTCTCCTTCTTAGTAGCTGGTGCAGTGCTGTGGTTTTGACTTTCAGCCTGGGAACAGTGCTGATAACACTGATATTTTTAGTTGTTGCTAAGTAATGTTTACTCCTACTAAGGACTTTCTCAGTTTCATGCTCTGCCAGGGAGGAGGGGAAGTTGGGAGGAAGCAGAGACAGGACACCTGATCCAAACTAGCCAAAGAGGTATTCCATACCACAGCACATCATGCCCAGTATATAAGCTGGGGGAAGTTACTCAGAAGGGCTAGATCACTTCTTGGGTCGGGCTGGGTATCAATCGGCAGGTGGTGTGTGGTAGTATTCTCTTCCCTTGTTATTTCCCTCATCATTATTATTATTGGTGGTAGCAGTAGTGGTTTTGTGTTTTACCTTAGTTACAGGACTGTTCTTATCTCAACCCATGGGAGTTACATTCTTTTGATTCTCCTCCCCATCCCTACGGAAGCTGGGGGAAGAAGAGGGGGGAGTGAACGAGTGGCTGCATGGTTGTGGGTTACGAGCTGGGCTTAAACTGGAACAGTTCTTTGTGGCACCCAACATGGGGCACGAAGGGTTGAGATAACGACAGATCTGACCAGAGCGTGTCTAATCATATTTCTGATAAGCAGTCATTGTTTCTGATTAATAGTCACTCATCACAATGCTGATTTATTGGCTCTCAAAGTTGTTGCTCTTGATCTCACAGTTTCAGCATGTCGTACCTTACTTACAGACGGTATTTGCTGTTTTAGTGTTTATAGGCCGGGGGTCCTGGACTAGGGCTATTATTTCACTGTACTTAGAATCATAAAGTAGTTACGGTTGGAAAGGACCTCAAGATCATCTAGTTTCAACCCCCTCCCCCCGCCATGGGCAGGGACATCTCACACTAAACCATCCCACACAAGGCTTCATCCAACCTGGCCTTGAACACTGCCAGGGATGGAGCACTCACAACCTCCCTGGGCAACCCATTCCAGTGCCTCACCACCCTAACAGGAAAGAATTTCCTCCTTATGTCCAATCTAAACTTCCCCTGTTTAAGTTTTAACCCATTACCCCTTGTCCTGTCACTACAGTCCCTAATGAAGAGTCCCTCCCCAGCATCCCTATAGGCCCCCTTCAGGTACTGGAAGGCTGCTATTAGGTCTCCACGCAGCCTTCTCTTCTCCAGGCTGAACAGACCCAACTTTCTCAGCCTATCTTCATATGGGAGGTGCTCCAGTCCCCTGATCATCCTCGTCATCCTCCTCTGGACTTGTTCCAACAGTTCCATGTCCATTTTATGTTGAGGACACCAGAACTGCACACAATACTCCAAGCGAGGTCTCACAAGAGCAGAGTAGAGGGGCAGGATCACCTCCTTCGACCTGCTGGTCACGCTCCTTTTGATGCAGCCCGGGATATGGTTGGCTTTCTGGGCTGCGAGCGCACACTGAAGCCGGCCCATGTTCATTTTCTCATCGACCAGCACCCCCAAGTCCTTCTCCTCAGGGCTGCTCTGAATCTCTTCTTTGCCCAGCCTGTAGCTGTGCCTGGGATTGCTCCAACCCAGGTGTAGGACCTTGCACTTGTCGTGGTTGAACTTCATAAGGTTGGCATCAGCCCACCTTACAAGCATGTTAAGGTGCCTCTGGATGGCATTGCTTCCCTCCAGCGTATCAACCGGACCACACAGCTTTGGTGTCATTGGCAAACTAGCTGAGGGCGCACTCAATCCCACTCTCCATGTCAGTGATGAAGATGTTAAACAAGACCAATCCCAACACTGATCCTTGAGGGGAACCACTCATTACTGGTCTCCAGCCGGACGTTGAGACATTGACCACAACTCTTTGTGTGCAGCCAGCCAGCCAGTTCTTTATCCACCGAGTGGTCCATACATCAAATTGATGTCTCTCCAATTAAGAGACAAGGGTGTCGTGTGGGACAGAGTCAAACGCTTTGCACAAGTCCAGGTAGATGACATCAGCTGCTTTACCCTTGTCCATCAGTTCTGTAGCCCCATCATGGAAGGCCACCAAATTGGTCAGGCAGGATTTCCCCTTAGTGAAGCCATACTGGCTGTCACCAAACACCTTGATGTTTTTCATGTGTCTTAGCATGCCTTCCAGGAGAATGTGCTCCAAGGTTTTACCAGGCACAGGTGTGAGACTGACTGGTCTGTAATTCCCCGGGTCACCCATTTTCACCTTCTTGAAAATGGGGGTTATATTTCCTTTTTTCCAGTCGTCGGGAACTTCACCTGACTGCCATGATTTTTCAAATATGATGGCCAGTGTCTTAACAACTCCTTTTGCCAGCTCCTTCAGGACCCGCAGATGGATTTCATCAGGTCCCACGGACTTGTGCGCGTTCATATTTTTAGGATGGTCTCGAACCAGATCCTCTCCTACAGTGGGCCCAAGGTCTTCATTCTCACAGTCCCTGCGTCTACCTTCTAAGACCTGGGTCGTGCAGTCAGAGCCTTTGCCAGTGAAGACCGAGGCAAAGAAGTCATTCAGACCCTCAGCCTTCTCCAAATCCTGTGTAGCCAGTTCTCCCGAAAGCTTCCTCAGGGGGCCTATGTTGTCCCTAGTCTGTTTTTTGTTTGCTACGTACCTGTAGAATCCCTTCCTGTTATCCTTAACATCCCTGGCTAGGTTTAATTCTAACTGGGCCTTAGCCTTCCTATCCTGGTCCCTAGCTTCCCGGACAACATCCCTGTTGTTCTTCCAACATCCTGTTCTTCCCAGGCCACCTGTCCCTGCTTCCACTTTTTATAAGCCTCTTTTTTCCTTTGAATTTTCCTCAGCAGCTCCTTATCCATCCAAGGAGGTCTCCTGGCCCTCCTGCTGCACTTCCTTCTAGTTGGGATGCAACACTCCTGAGCTTGTAGCAGGTGATCCTTGAATATCAACCAACATTCTTGGGCCCTCCTGCTCTCCAGGGCTATATCCCATGGAACCTTACTAAGCAGGTTCCTGAAGAGGCCAAAGTCTGCTCTTTTGAAGCCCAGGGCAGTGAGCTTGCTGTACTCTCTTCTCACTGTCCTGGGGAACTCAAATTCGACCATCTTGTGATCGCTGCATCCAAGGCTGCCCTGGAGCACCACATTCTCAATGAGCCCTTCCCTGTTGGTGAGCATGACGTCAAGCGTGGCACCTCTCCTTGTCGGCTCCTCTATTACTTGCAGAAGAAAGTTGTCTTCCACACAAGAAATCCTCCTGGATTGCCTGTGCTGGGCAGTACCGTCGTTCCAACAGATGTCAGGGTGGTTGAAGTTCCCCATGAGAACAAGTGCCTGTGAGCGTGAGGTTTTTCCTATTTGTCTGTAGAGTGCTTCATCCGCAGGTTCTCCTTGATCAGGCGGTCATGACTTGTAATACCATAGACTCATTGATCATGAAACTGATCTGGCTTGCTTTCCCAGTGTGGTCATCACTTCTATACTTTGGCAGGTATATAATGGAAGTGTTCAGCAATTATACATCTTTTTTTCTCTCCTCAGGTGGTCAGCCTATGAAGGAGACATTCCCTCACACCCTGTGCTCCCCCACTAGACTATTCACAGTGGGAGTAGATTCTGGAAGATTTAAAGATCCTGAATATCCTTTCAATGCCCTTGAAAGCACCCTGCTCCTCTTGCTGAGAACCATCTTGTTGCTGCATATGCTCTCTATGTTTTGCCTACGGCATGACCACCCTGAGAATACCCAGTCTTGTCTGATTGTGGAAGCTAAGCAGGGTCTGGCTCAAGTCTTGTCTACTATTAGATGATGATATAGGAGGACCACCAAAAGATTTTCCCTGAGGGTGGACAGCCATGAGTGGCAGGGTGTGTGGGACAGAATGGGCAAGTATCTAGGCCAGTGGATCCCCTCAGTGCTTTGGAAGAGTCAGAGATGTAAGGCAGCTGTATGGAGTTCCTGATGACAAGCTGGAGAAACTGCTGAAGGAGAGGGTGAACCGAATCAGTTTGCCAAGGTGAAAGCCATCCAGCTGGCCTTGGACATTGCTGAGTGAGAAAAGTGGCCAGTACTTACCTCTGTACTGACTCATGGATGGTGGCAAATGCCCTGGAGGTGCGGTTGCAGCAATGGAAGCAGAGCACCTGGCAATGCCGAGGTAAACCCATCTGGGCTGCTGTGCTGTGGCAAGATATTGCTGACCCAGTGCAGAAGCTGGTGGTGAAGGTACACCATGTAGATGCTCATGTACGCTAGAGTCAGGCCACTGAGGAACACCAGAACAACCAACAAGTGGATAAAGCTGCTAAGATTGCAGTGGCTCAGATGGACTTAGATTGGCACCATAAAGGTGAATTATTTTTGGCCTGGTGGGCCCATGACACTTCAGGCCATCAGAGCAGAGATGCAACATACAGATGAACTTGTGATTGAGGGGTGGACTTAAAAACGGGCACTATTGCCCAGGTTATTCACAACTGTGAAACATGTGTTGCAATTAAGCAAGCCAAGATGTTAAAGCCTCTTTGGTATGGAGGATGATGGTTGAAGTACAAATATCCCAGCCTGGCAGATTGACTATATCACACTCTCACCAACCCGCCAAGGCAAGTGCCATGTGCTTACCGTGGTGGAAGCAACCACCGGATGGCTGGAAACATAAGCTGTGGCCCACATCACTGCCCGGAACACTATCCTGGGCCCTGAGAAACAGATTTTGTGGTGACATGGCACCCCAGAGAGAACTGAGTCAGACAAGGGGACTCATTTCCAAAACAACCTGATAGACACTTGGGCCAAAGAGCATGGCATTGAGTGGGTATATCACATCCCGTACCACGCAGCAGCCTCTGGGAAAATGGAACGGTACAATGGGCTGCTAAAAACTACACTGAGAGCAATGGGTGGGGGAACTTTCAAGCATTGGGATACACACTTACCAAAGGCCACCTGATTGGTCAACACCAGTGGATCTGTCGACAGGGTTGGCCCAGCCCAGTCAGAACTTTTACATATTGTAGAAGGGGATAAAGTTCCTGTGACGCACATAAAGAATTTGCTGGGGAAGACAGCCTGGGTTATTCCTGCTTCAGGTAAAGGCAAGCCACTCGTGGGATTGCTTTTGCTGAGGGACCCGGATATACTTGGTGGGTAATGCAGGAAGATGGCAAAGTCCAATGTGAACCTCAAGGGGATTTGATTTTAGGGGAAAACAGTCAATGAACTCAATTATATGCTTTAGCCTGCTACGTAGCACTTTCACAGCCCACCAACTAGATGTCTTCAGGTCACCAGCAACTGGCCCTGACTTCTCTACAACCATCATCTCAACCAAGAATGAACTTTGGTGAAACCAGATGAGCTCAGCAGTGACCAGACGAGTTCCACGGTGTCATGAGCAGGCAACAATCCAACACTGCACACAGCCTCTCCTGCTCTGAAAGACTGTTGCAACAGATGGAGCCCAACATCATGGACTGGATGAAGTCAGCAGCTTTATTATTATAATATACTTATTATATATTATTATTATTCTATTATTATTCTATTATTATATATTATTTAGCTTTATTGTTCTATGCACTAAGGAATGATTTCTCTCTCTCTCTCTTTCTGTGTGTGTGGATGTATTTATATATACATATACATACATATACAAGACAAGAGTGATGGTCTATTGAAAAATGTGGAATTTGAGCATGACGTGAATGGTGTGGAATAAGGGGTGCATATTGTCCTGGGTTCAGCAGTAGCAGTCATTTTTCTCCTTCTTAGTAGCCTTAGTAACTTAGGTGCAGTGCTGTGTTTCTGACTTTCAGCCTGGGAGCAGCGCTGATAACACTGATGTTTTAGTTGTTGCTAAGTAATGATTACTCCAATCAAGGGCTTTCTGAGTCTCATGCTCTGCCAGGGAGGAGGGGAAGCTGGGAGGAAGCAGAGACAGGACACCTGACCCAGACTAGCCAACGGGGTATTCCATACCACAGCACATCATGCCCAGTATATAAACTGGGGGCAGTTATCCAGAAGGTCTAAATAGCTGCTTGGGTTGGGCTGGGTATCAGTCGGCATTTGGTGAGCAGTTTTATTCTCTCCCCTTGTTATTTCCCTTATCATTATTATTATTGGTGGCAGCAGTAGTGATTTGTGTTGTACCTTGGTTGCTGGACTGTTCTTATCTCAATCCGTGGAAGTTACATTATTTAGATTCTCCTCCCCATCTCTCCAGGAGTGGGGGAAGGAAAAGGGGTGGGGGGAGTGAGAGAGCAGCTGTGTGAACCTGAGTTATTGGCTGGGCTTAAACCATGACAGCTACACACAAGGGAACTTCCTATTTGGTATGAATACTAATCGTGCAGCTAATTTTCCATGAGAAATATGTCAATAACTATAGAATCATAGAATCATTGAATAGTTAGGGTTGGAAAGGACCTCAAGATCATCTAGTTCCAACCCCCTGCCATGGCCAGGGACACCTTACACTAAACTATGTCACCCAAGGCTCTGAACACCCAAGTGGCCTTGAACACTGCCAGGGGTGGAGCATTCACAACTTCCCTGGGCAACCCATTCCAGTGCCTCACCACCCTAACAGGTAAGAAGTTCTTCCTTATATCCAATACTTCATGCTTGATTTTTGTTTCCCTGGTTGGAGTGTGGTACTGGAGTAACAATCCCTGTGAAGGAAGGAGGAATGTGGTGAAGCTGTGCTTGTTTTTTATACTGTTAACACTACTACCTTTGCAATGACTTGATGGTTTTTGAAGGTTGTCTGAACAGGCTGGACCTGGTTTAGGAGAAACATTTTTTTTAAATTGACCTTTGAGTTTTTTCTTACACCTCAGGTTCAAAACCGATTGCCAAATTAGAACGCAGAAGGAATATACCCACATATTTCTTGTCAGAATGGTTTTTGAAGGAAAGGTTTCTTCAGCTGTTGCAATCTCAAAACCACCCAAGGAGGGAAGTAAAACCATTGTGAAAGAAAGCTGTGCTGAGTGAAAGAAAGATCTTAGAAAGAAAAGATGATGTAAGTATCTACTGCAGTGTGCCTGTAGCTCCTTTGACTTTAAAGGAAAATATCCTGCAAAATTGAGATATTTGCTTTACTTTCTGCTTATAGCAAACAATTAAAAGAAACCCAAAGAAAAACTAAAAGAACCATAATTAGCAAACTACACAAAAATTAATCCGAGCCCGGGAGAACAAAAGGTGTTTTTCCCTTTTTCAGGCAGACGGATTCAGCATCTGATGATTTGTATGAAAAACAGTAAGAAACATGGCTTTCATTACTCCACTGTGCCTTTGATTTCTCTTCTCAACTGTTACTTGTTTATTTGTCCAAGCTATCATGACTCCGAGTCACTTGGGATGTGTGGAGCAGCACAGCTGTGAGCTGGCTGGCAATAGTTTATAAGTGATTCCCTGTAAACGAAATTAGAATGTGACTCTCCTGACCACAGCGTTTCTGGTGGGAGAGCAGCAGCAAACCTGCATTTCAGGGGCTGCGTTTCTTGTACCATGTTCACAGTGAGCCAACCCAATACATAGATTGGAATACTCCTGAGGGAACATCTTTGGTTTGACCCCGTGGGACTTTTTGCTCAGTAAGAGTGTGCCATCCTGCTCTGCTGCTAATGAATGTTTACCACACTCTGCCTGGTTTGCAGGAGAAACCATAGTCCCCCTGGAGGTCAATTTTGTTGTTAACTTCCCTAAACCGTCCAGAGCAACAAGTCTTGGTAAGTTCTTATTCTTACAAAAGATACAAAGCAGTGAGAGAAAGGAGAAAGAAAAGAAAGGGAGAAAACCAAGAAATAAGATAACCACAACATAGATCCAGCAATGCCTTCTCGGTCAGCAAGCTGCAGTCCTTGCAGTTGCAGTCTTTGCAGTCAGTGAGCCTCACTGGGATCAGAGGTGGAGGGACACATATCATGTGGCTGAAGGACAGTTTGCCTTTTTATAGGGTCAGGATCTCCCCATTTCCTCCCACAGGCGAAGACTCATTTCCATGCTTGCACAAGCATCGTGAGCTGCTCTGGACCCCTCCAGATGATGGTAGGGGTATCTGGTTAGCCCCCAGACCAAGTTTAACTTTGTGTCCCAATTGGTGCAGCAACAGTGTGGTGCAGCAGCAGTGTCTGTCACGGTATCTTCAGGAAGCTTGCTCCCATGGCAGTTGATCTTTGTGACCTCAGGCAACGCAGTAAAAACATTCCCCAGCTTGGTGAAACACAATCCCATGTGCTGCTCCCTGCGCTTTGCCCAAGCAACAAGACACTGGTCACCATGAACCGGCTCTCAGCCTCCCTCAGTTCCTTCTATCTTTGCAGTTGTTTTGAGACAGACACAAAAAGGGTCTCTTGACCATCTCAAAAGCTCATGATTTCCCTCCTTCCTCATGAGGGGTACCAACATCCATCTTCCACTTCTTGCTCCTTCTTGAAACTTCTCCCTGTACAGCACTTGGCCTCTCTGCCAGCAGGTACCTGTCCTCCAAATGGCACCATGGCAAACTGAGGGTCGTCGTCCTACTTTCTTTGATAGTCTGTATTCTGGGTAAGGGGTGCCTAACACGAACTTGTAATAACTAAATAATGTGATATCACGCATCTTTTCTGTTGAAAAAAAGCTTATATTTGGCACCTCTCAGAGTAATCCTTCCAGCAAGTAGGAGGATGATGGCTCATATGGTAGCTGGTCTGTTTTTAACTCTAACTGCAAAAGAATGGAGTAATCTTTCCTATTGGGTGTTTACCAGTACCTTCAAAGGCTGGCTGCTTTCAGTCAAGTCGTGGTTGTTACTACCAGCAATCCTACCCTTGGAGCTGGTAGCTGTACCAATAAGATGAGAAATTAGGGTAATTTCAGGTTCTAAATTTGTAAATCAGCACAAATACTTTAAAACTGTGGTGGCAGTTGGAAACTATGGATAGTGACGGAAACTGGGAATTACTGGGAAGACAAAGTTGGTTCCTCATGCAGCATATGTAGGGTGTGAGAAATTTCCTTCCCTGCTCCTTCCTTCCTCTCCTTTGAAGGTGATTTCTGCAAGAAATATGTAGATATCTAAATTGGAAAGACTGGAGATAAGGGGACAAAGGTGCTTTTCTGGGTGGTCTAGAAAGAGTAAAAGTATGACATCTTCCACTGGTAAGAGAGAATTCTGAACCAATTTTTTAGCTTTCTCTGACATTTTTTTTCCTTTCTTTTAAGGCAGCTTTTGACCTTTTTGGTTGTTTAAACTCTGAGTTTCATTTTGGGTTTGCAAATCTCACAGAATAAATGGTGTGCAGTTTCTCACTCGGTAAAAGCTATGCGAGCTGGGTAGCTAAATAAAGGGTATTCCCAGCAAGGAGAATATTCCCTCACAGAAAATACTCCAGAATTTTTGCAGCCAGAGCTACCATCTTACTGACTGAGAGGCAGCTACAGATATCCCTCCTGGCATGCTCTCTGTCATGCTGTTTGGGTGAAACTGATGTTGGATTTCCTTGCTAATGTCTCCATGAGGGCCGCACTGAAAGGGACTCTGTCTGGCTCCATGTGTCATGACCACGGTGAAGGAAACTCTGTCTTTCTTCTCTCTTCAGCTTAAAGTCTGAGGGACAGTCTTCATCCAGGAAAAGGATGTTCTCAGGGAGATAGCAGAGACAGCCCTTTTCGCTATGTAAGTGGACGATGCTCGCACTAACCTTTTCAATCAGATATGCGCATTTAGTAGCCAGGGTTAGTGATGCATCCTTAGCTCATGCAACTGTTGGTCTAAAATATTACATCGTATCTATTGGTGTCCCTGTATGCAAAGGAGTGGAAAACATCCACTCCAAACAAGAATATCTGGATACTGTGTTTGATACAGGATCCATTACGAACAGAGTGGTCTAAGTTGTGGACCAAACTCATTCTTAATTGAATGTCCTTGCTATCACTTTTAATTATGGCAGAGACATACTGTTAGGAAGCACAGTATGGCTAGCATGTGCTTTCAAATGCTGTACCTTCATTTTGAAATTTTTTTCATACACCTTATATAAAAATTAACATAGATTTATCATACTTCTAATTTTACACCTAAACAGTAGCACACAGATATTTGTGTCTTGCAAATCATAATATGTAGTCTGTAACAACAGAGAGTGATAGCTGATCACATTTCAGAACCAGTATTTTGGTTTTGTACACAGAAGAATACATCTTGGCTTCCCACAGCAATATAAAAATAGCTGATTCTCTGTTTACAGTCAGGGAAGCTGAAACATGGAAGGGTCGAAGGATTTGCTAAAGGGATTTATATCTGCAGCAGATTTGGAAATAAAACTTGAATTTCCTGACTGAGCCCTCTGTTAAAATGTATAACTTTTTTCACTTTTGAATGTTGACATCTCTGAACTGACATGCAGAAACTATTGTCAAAGAGAAGCATGATACTGGTAGTTCAGGATAGGTGACGAAGAAATGCCATACACCTTGGAAAAAAAACATTTAGCAAATTAAAGGAGCTGGAATAAGTTTTCATTTCTAATGCAATATTTAGAAAGTAGCTGAGCATTTCTTTTTATGTCTTTCTCGTAAAATGACATCATTTCTCCCATTCCCCCAAAACAATAACTTTTCAGACTAGTGGGAGCAACTTAAACATACACAATTTGGTTATGTATTTGTGAAATTAATGCAGGGAAGATCTCTCTTCTTAGGCTATAGTCTGCTTAGTGGTTGTTTCTGATGGCTAGGCTTTGTTTTTATTGTTTCTTTTTCCTCAACTTTCATTTTTCATAATACCCATGAATGGCTGTTCTGTTTTCTCAGCTGAGAAGCAGACTTGCTTGTCTCAGCTGCAAAAGAGCAAACTGGGGTAGGATGTTTCTTGAGACTTGACACGGTCACTGCATTGAATGTGATTTCCCATCGGTTAATCTTCTCCCCAGGCATGGGGACCTTTCTGGGTTGGCTACAAAGGCAGCATGTCGATGAGTGGTGGGGATCTGAGTGCTGGGTCACTGCTAGGGAACAGCAGCCCTTCTTAATCAGACTGGTAGCATCAGCTACCAGCTACTTAGATAAAATACTTGTTTAAATTGTTTAAATTGCGCATGGGAAGGAGGCTCATTTTAGGGAGACACCTGCAGTAAGAGGAAGTCCATTGATTCAGAAAAGATTTCTACAGAAGGCTGTACACTAAAGGTAGAAGAGACTAAGAGAATTGCTGAGCCTTTCCCCAAGTACTGACTGGCAAGACACAAAACACATCCTAGCATCTTTGACTCCCACTTCTACATCCTTAGTGGCTGATCTGGGCATACACTCATCTCCCTGGGGCAAGGTGAGGTGCCAAAACACATGTACCTGCCCCACATACATGCAGCCAGCACAACATGAGCAGACAAGAGATTCAAAGTCGCTCAATCTGTGGCAACAGCAAAACACATTTAAAAATAAGATGCAAAGGAGCTGTGCCAATCTATCAGGAGATGATAAAATCACCCTTGGGACCTGGTTTTGCCCACAAACCACAAGCAGACCCTCTACCTGGGTTTCCAGCTTTTATGCTTTGCACACAGCTAGTAAGTGCCTATAGCAAGCATGTAAAATAGGCCTTACATTTTATGCATTTTTTCTGCTTAGAATGATGAAGGGTTTATGATTCATTTTCTTTAAGCACCTAAAATAGATGAGTTAAGTATTAGATGGAAACATGTTTATTTCCCCTTTCATAAGTACATGTGAATATCCCTGCTCTCTTGTGCTCTCTCTTCCTCTCTTTTGTCTTCACATTCTCCCATACAGTTCTTGCGCTCACAGCTTTCTTTAACAGGACTGTTTTGTTCTTTATAAAATTGAGACTTATAAAAGAAATAAATCTTACTATTGTTCTCTTGGGGTGCAGCTGTGTTAAACTGAAATCATGGGAGTTGAAACAGGTTTCTGCTCACAATAACTTTTATATTCGTTTCCTGATACTCTTGCCGAATAACATGAGTGTCTTCAGCTGACCGAGGGGGAAAAAAGCCCTCTAATCAGTACTTTGAACGCAAAATAATACTTGCACAGCACAGAACAGTTTCTGCTATATTACAGTATTTTTTAAATTTTGTTGCACTGAATAAAGACCCACTAGATCTCAAATTTCCAAGTTAGTATTTCCATCTTCTCCTGTTTCTCCTCTGTCTGAAGTTTCTCCTACTACTGAGACATCTTTTGGCACCAAGGATTAACTAAACCAAGCCTTACCATCTACCTGACCTGCTTCTCTGTATTTTTCCTCAAGGATAAGCACAAAAGAGTGGATCAAAACATCTGAGAAAGAGGCAAAACAGAACTGATAAAGTCTCATGAGGATGGAAAACCAGGAGATTTCCACCTCATTGAGGCACTTCCTCTGACATCCATGAGCAAGAGTGAAATGGGGGTCTTTGAGCTGTCCCACTTGTAAAAGTTATTGGACTAGTAAAATGGTGTTGTCTCCATCTCCTCTTTATGTTCAGGCCCTTAGATAAAATACTTGTTTAAATATTAGTCTGATTATAATCAGTGATATATACATAAATGTGATACTCTCACTTTAGAGGACAGATGCTTATCCTGGGTTCGGCAGTAGCAGTCATTTTTCTCAGTCTTAGTAGCTGGTGCACTGCTGTGTTTCTGACTTTCAGCCTGGGAACAGTGCTGATAACACCGATGTTTTTGGGTGTTGCTAAGTAATGATTACTCCTATCAAGGACTTTCTGAGTCTCATGCTCTGCCAGGCAGGAGGGGAAATTGGGAGGAAGCAGAGACAGGACACCTGACCCAAACTAGCCAAAGGGGTATTCCATACCACAGCACGTCATGCCCAGTATATAAACTGGGGGGGAGTTACCCAGAAGGGCTAAATCGCTGCTTTTGTCGGGGGTATCGGTCAGTGGGTGGTGAGCGGTTGTAGTCTCTACCCTTGTTATTTCCCTTATTATCATTATTATTGGTGGGAGCAGTAGTGGTTTGCGTTATACCTTAGTTACTGGACTGTTCTTATCTCAACCCATGGGAGTTACGCTCTTTCAGTTCTTCTCCCCATCCCTCCAGGAACAGGGAGGGAGAAGCGGGGCAGTGAGTGAGTGGCTGCATGGTTCTGAGTTACCAGCTGGGCTTAAACCATGACATTGCTAGAGACTGATGCCTTAGGGACTGACAGCTGGGCTTTTCCCATTTTAACAAAAGGTTGTGTTTTCCTCTTTTTTTTTTTTTTTTTGACATACCAGTGAATAAATTATGTTTACAGAGCAGCCAGCATATTACAAATATTGTTGAAAACAGAAAGGCATGACCTCTTCTCACTTTCATTTCAGAAAAAGTTGTTATGGAAAGCAATATTTGCTTTATACAAGTGTGAAAAGCTGTACAGGTAACTAATTTTTTTGAGGTTAATATTTGTAACCAATGAACTGTCTTTGTTTGCATATGAGAGAGACTTCCAAACCCTTCAGGAAAGCCTGACTAAGTATATATAAACACAAAACAGTCCAATGTTGTGTTTGCATCTTCCATGTCGGCCCTGAAGCTGACATATCCCCTTGTATGTTTTAATGAAGACTAAAAGCACTGTGAGCTCCTGTTATTATAACCTTTCCTTTAGCATAGGGAAGAGCCTGGATCCGGTGCTGAGTAAGAAAGAAAATAACATGAAAAGATGCTGCCTTTTTTTTTTTTTCCCCAGGGGAGCAGGGTCATGAAAATAATAATCTGCAGGATGCAATGCCTGGATAAACTGCTCATATGGAAGGAGCTGCTAGCAGGAAGAACATCTGTAAAGGGCTCTGTATTATTTCATCCTCACAGGGTCTCTGTTATTATACACCAAAGAGTACTTTAGGCAGAGTGCTGTCACAGACCTTTGCTGAATGTAAATCCTTAGGCGCAGCGTAACAGATCCAGTCGGAGCATATCTGACACAGCTGTTAAGTACCCGCAGAAGTGACTCAGGTACTTCTCTCCCCTTTCCTCATGTCTGCAGCTCCATGGGAAGTTAACTGTTTCAAGTGGTTAGAAATATTATTCACAGTAAGGTAGAAACACAAACTGTGTAGATTCTACCCATAGACAGTATGAATCTTTCCTTGTAATTTGACTAAATGAAAACCAGCTAAAAAGAAAAGAAGAAAAGAGGAGTAAGTTCAAGTTTGAAGAAGAGAGCATCTCTCCAGTCTGGAGTCTCTACCCCACTGTTGATAACTGCTTTATTTCTTACTCAAGACAGATGTCTAGAAGAGGGATTTTAAGAGCATACTGTTCACAACCTTCTTGTTTAGCCTAAGAGAAACACATTTTAAAGTGGATATTTAAAGTATGGGACAGCTGGAGACAAAGCAACGAGATGGCTGCAGATAAGATGAAGGCATTTTGGACTGGTGCTTTTAGAAATGTGAGGGCAAAATACCACCATTGAACTTGTAAGGATTTATGTGATAGTAAGGGTGTTGAAGCAAAGCGTAAGAAGTATGAAACTGGTGCAATGAAGAAAGGGGACTGGAGAAAGGAAAGTAGAGTGAGGGGAGTAGAGAAAGAAAGTGGCTTCTGTTTGGTGAATTTTGTTTCATCTAGAAGGAAGTGAGAAGGCTATTCTGCTAATGTTCATGTCAGCATTTGCCTACTATAGAGTATTCACAAGTGTAGTTATTTATTTAAGTATAGAATTAAATGGGTTTCAGGAGTCTTGGATGTCACACTCCTTGCATGCTACACAATATTTACATGGATCAAAACTAATCATCAGCAGTGTATTAAGGGGCAATGACATGATGGAGAAAATTGTCTGGCACTTAATTTCATATGGCCTAGCTTCAACTCTGTAATGCTGCTATGAGATCTGGGAAAAGCGTTTAACATCCATTTAACATGTTTTAAGTCCTTCAGCATGACTAATTGTTTTTAACATCTGTGAACTTTTATGAGATTTACAGAGGAAAAGCACTTGAGAAGCTTGATGCAGAACCACAGCCAGAGCCCTCTAGTCAGTCATACACATCTCTGGTGTGACTCACTCCTAACTTTGACTTTCTCCTACCAGCCTGAAGCTGTGTGTGTGGGCTTTGCCTGGGGCTGAATTGTTTTTGAAAGTTTGAGGAGAAAAAAATTGTAGCTACACCATGTTGAAATGTGAGATGAGAGGAAGAGTCCTAAACAAACAATGAGCAAATGAGTCCTGGGGATTTTATGTGAACATCTGGTAGTGCCAAAGCCACATGAGGCCAAAGTCTGAATTTCTGATTCTAAGAAAGGGCTTAATGAGTATAATAAGAGCCACTGATTGTCTCAGTGAATGATGGCTATGATTTAGCAAAAACGAACCTTTGAAAGTCATCATTTCAGTAGTTCCAACCATAGAAATATTTTTAATCATGATTTGCCAACTTTCCTGCAGAAGTTCATAAGCTTTGTTCATGTCTGGATGGCTATTTTGTCTCTTTGCTAAAAATAAATTAAATTAAAACTGTTTCTTATGGTTCCAAAAAGCTTCCTGTTGCTGTTTTAACTTTCGCCCTAACTTTACCAAAGCATAAGCACAAGGTCACTTCAATTACAATTAACTAAAGAAAGAGGTGTTTGTAGTTTACAAGAAGGCTTGACTCTTCAATTTGTTAGTCAATTATTTGTTAATTACTGATTGCTCAGAGTTTACTCTCTATTTGTGATACAAATAAAATGTCTAACTCTAGCACAAAGATTACAGAATTCTTCTTTCAAACTGCTGAAGTCACAGAAAACCACCTTTATCTGATTTGGACTGAAAATGTCTCAAAGCCAAAACCTGCCCTTGGATGCAAGCACACACCTTTTGAGTTCCTTTGGAGGCTGATTTCTGTATCTAAAAATACAATAGAACTCACCTGGTTTGGTTTAAAATTCAGTGCTGCTGTGCCATAAATGAAGGGATTATCATAGATTAAATAAGGGATGATGTCCTTCCCCAGTGCTGATTAAAATGGCTGAAATCACCCTAAATTTATATGGAAAGCTGTATGTTTTGAGCAGCACAACTGACTTGGACAGTAAATAAAACTTGAAGGAAGGTATTTCTTATGCTACTTATAATGCATTTCATGCAAAAGACTTGTTAGAGAAAGTTATCACTTAATAATGGTACAAACAGCTTGTCTGAAAACTATAAACTGTGACTTTGTGGGTTTGCCCTGTTTATGCAGTTGTGCTGTGAAGTGTCAATTTGAGTTACTCCGTGTTAACTTGAATCCATATAACTGGATCAATACCTGTCATGAGCTCTTTTGATGTTTATCCACCCTGTGTCAGGGCATTTTGCAAATAAAGAAAAAATAAGACAAAATAAAATGTTTAAAAATGCCTTTTTAAGCAGTGCTTTTGCTGAATAATGATGGGCAACTGTTAAGGATTTCCAGAGAACTGTGTTGAGTATGTTGCCAGAATTTTTTCTGAAGTAAAATTGAAAAGACTATAGTGTTGCTTCCTTCTTAAAACATTTTCTTCCTTCTGAAGCTTCCCCCATGATTGACAATCTAAAACAATCACTGATCAGAGCTGTCTGCTTTATTTTTCTTTCTATACATATACCAGCAATGCAGTTGAAAGGTAGTACATATGACATATATAGTGGCAGGAGAAAGGTTCATTCTCTGTCATTTTTCTTTTAGCTGCATCACAATACAGTTAAAAATACTCATGAAATATATATTCTAGCACTGGGTAGCACGATCTGCATAATCTAAACCTCTGATGTAAGAAAACAGTAGCTTCACTGATTTTATTCTCATGTGGATTTATATTGGTCTAACAAAAGGTAGAATTTTCCAAAGTATTTAATTTTTAGCTGAGGCTCACATGATGCAATAAGTACTGCAATGACACTGTCTCAGGAGTAGTTCAGGCAGAATTAGAAGGGTCTGTAGTAAATATAAGGGGCTACATTCTGCTTCTTTCATGGCAAAAGTTCTGGAACTGAGAAATTCACCTTGGCAAAAGTGTTTCTCCAGCTGACTTTTTCCATCATTTTAAAACAATTTCTTTGTGCATTAAACCATCTTCACTGTTTGACAGTGCAAGGCATTCAGATTTCATAGTCACTGACTAAAAGGTGGACATGCTTCTGCTCTGAAATGTAGTGGAAGGAATACGATTTTAGCCTTGTTGTCTTTGTGAAAATCAATAAAGATTTGGCTTATATGAGTCATACAAAGCTGACTGGATGTTGTGTATGAGCATATTTCAGTGACTGTGCATTGTGTGTACGAAACTGGTTACTAGGTTCAGAATAATTTGCAGTTTAGGTCAAGCAGAAGCATTCAAACTCACTAGCATTTTGTGATTTTTACCTGTCCAGCAAGTGAAAAAGTGATGTTTTTTTGTTCTCTGTTCTCATATTATCCTTTTTAGGGAGGATTAGTCAGCAGGAAGCCATTAGAAGAGAAAAGTGAGTGGAGGTTATAGGGCTGGGTGGAGAGAATGAACTTGCTCAGTAATTCTGAGTTAATTTGGATGTGCATTGGAGAGAGACAGCAAGTGTGAGACATCTGTATTGCCTGGGTGGGCAAATGATGATGACACCAAGAAATCTCTGCAGGGACACAGCAGGTTTCTGAGTCACTGAGCCAGGACACTGTAGCTCTGCTAAGTGTTTTACACCTCCCAAATGTTTAGGAATGATTTTATGTGATCTACTGCATTTGTTTCATATTCAGCAGATTATGATTAAGTTGTTAAATTGAAATAAAAAAAAAAAAAAAACGAAAAACCCAAAACCCCCCAAAATGTTCCTCTAATGCTAGTTTTCTGGAGTTTGGCTACCCTTAGCAAAAATGCCACTGCCCAGCAAAAGTTTCCCCCTATTTTCCCCTTAAACAGGCTAAGTTTAGATTGGATATAAGGAGGAAGTTTTTACTGTAAGGGTGATGAGGCATGGGAATGGGTTGCCCAGGGAAGTTGTGAATGCTCCATGCCTGGCGGTGTTCAAGGCCAGGTTGGACAGAACCTCGGGTGGGATGGTTTAGTGTGAGGTGTTCCTGCCCATGGCAGGGGGTTGGAACTTGATGATCTTAAGGTCCTTTCCAACCCTAACTATTCTGTGATTCTATGATTATATTTGCAATAATGCTGCTAATGATGCCGTTTATGGGCATTGGAGCTGAATAATCAACATGGTAACAGATGTAAACTGATTAAATGATTAGTATTTAACAGGAAACTCTTGTCCTTTGCAGTGTATTTAGCAACCATACATAGGCATAGATACATACTTCTCTATTACCCACATCTGGAGGGTGGGTGCATGACAAGTTAATCCCAGACTAGCCAAACAAGTGCAATCTTTATGCCTATGCCAATTTTATTTCCCTCTATGCCAAATCAGCTAGTTAAGGATGTTTGTTTGCCTGGTTGATTGTTTTTGTTAAGACAAAACCAAAGTCTCTGTCAAAAGAAAAAAAGCTTTGGAAAAGCTTTGTGTTTTGTGAATCATTTAAAAAAAAACTACTTGAATTAGAAAGGAGGGATTGCAGCCAAAATTCCTGCTAAAAGCTACCTGGACTGTGAGGCAAACTCAGCCCTAAGTTACATGCAATCTGAATAGTCAAATGTGTGAAGGAAGAAAGTAAAACCTAGTCTTTCAACAAAACAGCTTTCTTCCTGCTGACCTCTGCCTGGTCAGAAAATACCCTGATTTCCAACCAGACTTAGAGCTAACACAGATATCTCTGAGGCAATGCATGAGCTGTATGTTATACAGTAGTACAACGTGGTATACACCATTTCATATTAGTAATGCACTTGTTTCCTTGCACAATGTTAGAACAGTGATTCTCAAGCCCTTCTTCATTAGGCATGCACTGAAGTCTCCATCCTACTGCTGACCATTTTCATGCTGTTTCAGGAGTCACTGAAGTGCTTCAAATAGCGTTAAGCAGGTAAAACACTCTTTGACCCCTCATGTATGACAATATGATTACATGGAATCATAGAATAGTTAGGGTTGGAAAGGACCTCAAGATCATCTAGTTCCAACCCCCCTGCCATGGACAGGGATACCTCACACTAAACCATCCCACACAAGGCTTCATCCAACCTGGCCTTGAACACTGCCAGGGACGGAGCACTCACAACCTCCCTGGGCAACCCATTCCAGTGCCTCACCACCCTAACAGGAAAGAATTTCCTCCTTATATCCAGTCTAAACTTCCCCTGTTTAAGTTTTAACCCATTACCCCTTGTCCTGTCACTACAGTCCCTGACGAAGAGTCCCTCCCCAGCATCCCTATAGGCCCCCTTCAGGTACTGGAAGGCTGCTATTAGGTCTCCACGCAGCCTTCTCTTCTCCAGGCTGAACAGACCCAACTTTCTCAGCCTATCTTCATACGGGAGGTGTTCCAGTCCCCTGATCATCTTCGTGGCCCTCCTCTGGACTTGTTCCAACAGTTCCATGTCCTTTTTATGTTGAGGACACCAGAACTGCACACAATACTCCAAGTGAGGTCTCACAAGAGCAGAGTAGAGGGGCAGGATCACCTCTTTTGACCTGCTGGCCATGCTCCTTTTGATGCAGCCCGGGATATGGTTGGCTTTCTGGGCTGTGAGCGCACACTGAAGCCGGCCCATGTTCATTTTCTCATTGACCAGCACCCCCAAGTCCTTCTCCACAGGGCCGCTCTGAATCTCTTCTTTGCCCAACCTGTAGCTGTGCCTGGGATTGCTCCAACCCAGGTGTAGGACCTTGCACTTGTCGTGGTTGAACTTCATAAGGTTGGCATCAGCCCACCTCACAAGCATGTCAGGGTCCCTCTGGATGGCATCCCTTCCCTCCAGCATATCAACCGAACCACACAGCCTGGTGTCATCGGCAAACTTGCTGAGGGCGCACTCAATCCCACTGTCCATGTCAGCGATGAAGATGTTAATCAAGACCGGTCCCAACACTGATCCCTGAGGGACACCACTCACTACCGGTCTCCAGCCGGATGTTGAGGCATTGACCATGACTCTTTGTGTGCGGCCATCCAGCCAGTTCTTTATCCACCGAGTGGTTTTATTACTTGCTCTGGGATCCTAGATACTCCCATGTTTATAAACCCTTGTGCTCTTTTTGTTCTTTATTTTAGGTAACTTCCACTTAACCAGACAAGGACAGGGCTCCTTGTGCTAGGCAATGTAAAAATTTTGTGTATGCTTACATAAGAAGTTTATAAAATATTTATAAAGTTTGTATATACTCTGCACACTGGCATAGGTTGACTAGAGAGGTAGTGGAAGCTCCATTCTTGGAGCTATTCGAAAGCTGTCTGGACATGGTCCTGTGAAACCTGCTGTAGGTGGACCTACTTGAACAAGGGTGTTAGATCAGATGACCTCCAGAGGTCCCTTCCAATCTCAACCCTTCTGTGATTCTGTGAAATTTACAGTGAAAAAGAATTAGATCTGTCTTCTCTAAGAAGCGCATGATATATAGAGACATGACAGACAAAAAGGCAAGACACAAAAAGGGTGAATACACAAAAAGGTGTAGTTTCATTTCTTTTATATTTACAGAGAAATGTAAATGATTTACTGAAGGTTGCTACATGAAGCCCAAGCAATTCTAAGATATGAACTTGGATTTATTGAAGTATCATGACAACAATTAGCCTGATTCTGTTTTCATGAGCTGGAGATTTTGTTTTTTATCAAAGCAGTTTTATCATCCTACTTTCAGTTATGGTTTCCTCCCTAAAATCATCTCTGCTTATGTGACCAAGAAAACATTTTACTCCACAAGATGCAGCCACTGAAATTAAAACTGAATTCAGCTGTGGATATTAATGAATAGTGAAATTCTCCTCACTGGCTCTTTACAGAACCGCACTCAATGGTTAAAAAATCCAGTGATAGCACCTTTCCAAAGACAGAAATAGTTATGTATAAAGGGGAGCAACGGAGCTCTAGCCTTTAGTAATTAATGACTCTGTTTTCAATGACTTCAAGATCCTAATTTTCATTTCTCTTGCCTGTTGCAATGCTTTTAACTGAATTTGGACATGAAGCAAGTGATTCATACGAGGTACTTATTCATTTTACAAGAGGTGAAGAATAAGGAGGAGAGCAAGTGTAGCCAAAGGAGTTAGACCTAAAATCTGGAAACCATGAAATGTGATGTTTGTGTAAACCTGATGAGAACAGATCCTTTAATCAGAAGTAGAGCATAAAAATTCTGTTGGAAGCAGACACAAGGAAGCCATGTTTAAGCTCTTGCTCCTCAAAGATTTTTCCCTGAAGCAGATTTGAAACGGAAGAGGAGGGAATAACAAGTGGTTCCATATGACTTTTTTTTGGAAATGACTTTATTTTCCAAGACCATCTCTGCTGAAATCAATTTCCCCTAATGGAGCTGACCCAACTACTGTTCTATATTAAGGAGCCAGGTGTTCTGCTTGGTCTGTTTTGAATAAATGGCAGAGCATTTCTGAAAGACAATTTTTCATTTCTACTTCATCATATTTATTTGGTCTGTTCCTATTTCAAATTGATGACTTGGCTAATATAAAATTATAAGTCTTATGTTGAGCACTCTCAGCACTTGTTTGGCTTTAATTAGAATTTTAAAGTGATACTATCTTCCAAGACAAAGTCAATCATACAATCATCAAATCATAGAATGGTTTGGCTTGGGAAGGACCTTAAGATCATTTAGTTCCAGCCCCTTACCATGGGCAGGAATGCCTCACCCTAGACAATGTTCCTCAATGCTCTGTCCAACCGGGCCTTAAACATTGCCAGGGATAGGGCATTTACCACTTCTTTAGGCAACCTGTTCCAGTGCCTCACCAACCTCACAGTAAAGAACTTCCTATATCTAACCTGAACTTCCAGTGTTAGAGTTTAAACACATACCCCTTTTCCTATTGCTATGTGTTCGTAGCATTTGAAATAGTGAGTCATAAGCAAGAAACTGATAGACTCTTCTTGGCTAAATAAGCTGGTTATGATTTTTAGAATAGTTTTACAATAGAAAGGGCAGTTTCTGCGAAACAGCATTGCATCAGGGAGCTTTCAGTTTGTCTGAGATATGCCATATTGATGCTTCAGATAGGATCAGCCCAAGTGCCTTTGTAATATTTTGATTTGTGCAAACAAGCCCAAGTATTTTTCTCCTATTTATCAAATTAGGATGGATTTCCCTACTGGGGCAAGCTGTTGCCTAGGAATCCCAGTCTGTTCAGCTCTCATGATGTGGTGTCATCCTTCCTGTAGCTATCAGCCTACTGTTGTCTGACAGCAGAGAGAGCACAGGAGATGTAATCTGGCCCATAAAGGCCTTTGGGAACATCTAGTATTACACAACAGGTCTACTCCTGTGGGCATCTTCATGAGTCTCTTGAGTGTATGAGTAAGCGTCCAAGTAAGAATAGCAAGAGGTAAGCTATATTGTTGACTTCTGCAGGACTTCCATACATTTGACCTGCAGGACCTATACATTGATATGACCTTGGAAACAGAGGAGTAGTGTGCGAACTAATCATGCCACACTGCCTGATGCTGATTAGGTAGTGCTGTACCCTTGCTGAGTTTATTGCCCAGGTAATTTCAGTGCACCTTCCTTAAGAAGTTGCTGAGGGATGAAGGGATTGAGAGCAGCCCTGTGGAGAAAGACTTGTAGGTACCAGTAGATGAAAAGTTGGACAAGAGCTGGCAGTGTGCAATCGCAGCTCAGAAAGCCTTGGCTCTCCCTCTCTGACCATTTTAGATGATACCATTAACTTTACATGTTTATTCCTCCTCTGATTTTCCATACTTATTTTTTCCAACACATTGTTTGTGCTATGCTGTAGGCTGAACTGCAGAGCAGGAATAGTATTTGTTAATGAACAGGCAAGTGTACTATTTCTCAAAAAATGTATCTAATAATCCTAATATTTAACAGTCCACACTGTTTGCAGTCACATACTGTCTTAAAAGTTTGTTCCGTGAACTAGCTAGCCCAAAGTAGAAATTCCCTTTGCACCGCCATTGCACAAACCTGAAGGTTACCACTTAGTAAGAGAGAATAAATTCATGCCTATATGGGTGAAAGTCATCTCAGTAGCATAATCTACCCTCTGGACTCCTGTAATAGAAACACACAATACACAGAGAGCCTTGGTGTCTCCATTATCAGAAGTCAAATGATGACCATTTAGTGGGATTCTATTATATTACAGGAAAATATCTCATGGTAACTTGAACCGCTACAGTCATTAAAAAGAAATTCCTTGAAATATTAGTCCATTTTTATTGTTTATGTGTTGACTTAACTCAGATTAGAAGGTCAGACTGTCCAGATCATTTTTCCTTTCTGTCTTAGTGAAAGATGAATAGTTTAATTTTCTCACTAATATTTTCAGTTGAATGACCTGATGGAAAAACAGCAGGCTGTCCAATCCTCTCCCTAGCACTGCCTCAATGTTCTATTCATTTCCTGGTCATTTCCTGGCCACCATTTACTACTTCACTTAACTCCATTGTCTTTTCAGTTTCTCAGGCATAGTGCTCTCTAAATGGAGGGGTCTCATAACTTTTCTGCTAAATGGTGGAAGCTAGTGGATATTTCCTCTCCCTCAATTGCAGCAGCGATACCAGGAATACTAGGCTGCATTCAGGGACTGTCATTTCAGCTGTAAATACCCTCTGCAGGTCAGACAGTTCAAAGTCCACTGGGTAAAGTAATGCTTGGGTAAAGTAATGCTTGGGTAAAGTAATGCTTGGATTGCAAATGCACTGGAGTGAGAAATCTTTCTTTATTTGCATCTATCTGAGGCATTTCTCCAGTGCTCGTTTCAGCAACGTACAATATATGTGTAGCAAAGAAGTTTCATGATTAATACCACAGAAGCTGGGCTTCTAGTTACATACAGCCATAAAGCACAGGCACGGTTGCAGAGACTTAATTCCTAATAAAAATAACACGTACTAGAGAGTCTGGTTAAAGACTCTCTTTAATGTTAATTTCTTAGCAGTAACAATCCTTCTGAAGTTTATGGCTACTGCAGAAAATGTAAGATAAAAAGCCTGACGTATGTCTTGTCAGTCCCCAGAATATAACAAAGCCTCTTCATTTTTCCCTTCTTTAGTCTTTTGTATGCTATGTATTTCTTCAGGGCTTGCTAGGATATTTGGTCAGATACCAGTTTTACATGAAGACTACTTCACCTGTGGATCAATATTTTTTGGGGCTATCCTTTCCTTTCAGTCATAGGCCACCCAAAATATTTGGTTTAGGGGTTTTCTTTATTTGTTTTTTCTTGGTTTTTTTTTTAATACTTTTTTTTTTTTTTCCTAAAAAGGCTTTGTGTATGTGTAAAAATGCTTTGCATATTTCAAGGAATCTCCTGTATCCCTCTTAGATGGAAGAGGATTAGTTAAAAAGAACAGTTGAAAACTGAAACACTCAAATACAAAACGTCTTTGCTCACCTAGAAAAATGTTCACAAGAAAGAACAGGTTTATTTCCAGCTGAAATGACGTTCACATCTTGTTTGCTTGGAAAAGTCTTGCTCTTTCAGTGGTAGAGTTTGGTTGGTAAACAACTATTAAAATTCTGAGCAGATCTGCATAGCTTGCAGGAAAACCTCTCAAACCAGCTGCAGCCTCCTTTCAGCAGATGGGAATTAATAATAGCCCTTTTTCTACAGGCTCTTCTGTTTGCGCCCACAAAATGGGCCACTTTTCAGAGGCCGCTAGTGCCACAGAAGCCTGATTACCACTGGTGGTGCAAGCAGGTTGAGGTTGAGCAGGAGAGGGCGAGCGTGGTATCGTTTGCCTTTCCCCTCCCCCTTGCCGACTGCTGCTGACAACAGTGATGACTCCAGCTGGTACAGCGAGATACAGACTTGCTCTCACCCCTTGCTTCTCTCTTGTCTCTCTTTTCTGTGCAGGCAAACCAACTGGGGATGATTTTCGTGCCTGCAGTGTCTCCAGGAGCTGTGTATTTGGGACTGAGAGTACAGCTTGGCGACTGTGGCTTTGAGGATTTACAGCACCTATCATCAGCACGGGTGATAGCTCGCTTCTGCTAATCTAAGAGAAGCTGCCAAGCGGTGTCACCCTGAATGAAGGTGTCCTGAGCCCTCAGCATGTAGGCTACCCCCAGCCCATAAGATACAAATGGCCTCTTTAAGTGCCTACACTGATGAAGGGATCACCAGGGGTGACACACTTTAGCTGGGCCCCTCCTTATTCACCCAAGAATTTATCGCTTTGTGTGTTTGACTGCAACACGTCTAAATTTCAGCTAAAATCTCTGGCCAGCCCCCTTACATTATGCTTGATATTTTTGTACCAGAGCTTTTGTCTGTAATAGTGAAGGAATTGCCAGGAACAGCTCTGGCTTCCCGAAGCTGCTCTTTATAAGGCCCTGAGGCTGCTGGCAGGCCATCTGCACTGAGCTTGGCCACTGCGCGTGTCATCTGGAGCTGTCCCCATCTCTGCTGCCTGCAGTTCGCCAAGCATCCCTGGGCTTTGTCCTCACGCTCTCCACGGAGGTGGACCCGACCACCAGAGAAGCTGCCAGCCTCTTTGCAATGCCGAGACATCATTGACACCCAGGACTGCACAACAATGAAGAGGGAAGCATGTGAGACACAGAGACAAAATGTTCTTGGCTGAGAGCACTCATCTGTGGCCGGAGCTCCTCGAGGAGATGAGACCCAGCCAAAATCATTGGGAGAGCAGAGCACGCTGCAAAATCTCCCAGTTCGCAGGCACTTCCCACCTCTCCCCGACCGGCAGCTGTGAGGGGCGACCCCGGGGTCTCCTGCGGGCAGAGCTCTGTGCCCCCACCCACCCGGCGGGGAGAGGGGCACAGCGGGGTCCCGATGGGCAGCACAGGCGGCAGGGCCGGCAGCAGCCGCAAGGGCCCTGTTAGAGCCCTGCACCGAATCCGAGCCCCTCCGCTCCCCGTTATAGGGGGCTCCTCGGCCCTGCCGGGCTCCCACCGAACCCCGCCTTTCTAAACCATCTGGGGGGAATATCGGCCGCCACCCCCTGCATCCGTCGTGTCTATTAGAAGGATGGGGGAAGTTCTCTTTTATGACTTCTTAACATGCATTAACTGCTGTCAGTTTGCCGGTACCACTGTGTTTAATCTCTGTTTAGGAACCTAAAAGAAGTGCTTGAAAATTTTGATCCAGGCAATGCTGCACTTACCTTTTTTCCCCTGTTTTAAAATACAGATCAAGACAAATTTTGTTGCTCAGTAGGAGAAACTACAGAGCACATTGTTGAACAAGTTTTCTCTAGTGTAAACTTGCTGAGGTCTGCTGAATTTCTTTCATATTGCCATTTGATTAAAGAAGGGAAACACATTTCCCAATCCTTTTTAATTTCAGTAATTTCCTTGTATTGTTTGGAAATGTTTAGTTTTTCTTATTTCTTTATATACATGTTGATGACATGTGCCTCAAAAATCTTCTCACTCCAACTATTGCCAGATGCCTAACTATTGTTCTAACTCAGATAGCAGTATGGAAGTGGTGCAGAGAAACAAGAAGAGATTTTCTGCATAATAAAATCTCAAACAGACTCAGTTTTCTTCTCCTGTTCTCTTTACCTACCTCTGCTCTGGTAATATGTTATTTCTTCATACCAAAAAATGTCATGGGATGTGAGAATTAATGCCACATGTATCTACTCTTTCTTTTCTTCCATTATGAGATAGAAGTGGGAAGGATACTTATACTAGTTGATGACAGGTTGATTGAACTATCAACTTAAAGGACAATAGAATGCATTTTTATGTGGCAGCATGACATCTCTTTTAGCATCTAGCAATATAGGTGTATTCATGACTAGCTAGGCGTGAATACACTTGTTCTCTATTACACTTAGAAAAGAATGCCTCCACTTTTGATGTTATTGCAGTCAGCTAAGTCAATTGTCTGCAGTGTTAGACTTGCAGTGTTTTGAGAATGTCAGCTTAGATTTCAGATATAACTGGTTTTGCGTGTTGCCTTATGGGCACCAAGGCTACTCCTTAAACAAGTCTCCACTGGGACTTGGGATTGGCCCGGGCCAGAAAGCAGTTCAGGCTGATCACCATCATTGACCATCTACTGCTGGTGCTATTTTCTGATGACTCATATAATTGCCTTGTTTGTCTCCATTTTATAAACAGAATAAACATTGCTTCAGAGGCAGAAAAAAGGCAGCTGAAGTGAACTGAAAATGTATGTGCTTTCTAAAGGAAGAAAAAGTCAAGCAGTTGTCTTTCAAGGATGACTGCTCTTACGCTTGGTGGAATCCAGTTAAGCACTGCATCTGAAGTGCTCTTGACATAAATACAAGGTAAGTTCATATTAAGCATCCGCTTTTTTCTAAATTCATTTAGTTAAAGTTGGTTTAAACACATCTCTTAGCTACCTGAGCCCTAAGTCTGGAGGTAGAAATCAAATCCTTGTAAAGCACAAGATGCACTGTAATTATGTATATGTAGTCAGCTTGCTAAAGGAAAAAATATACATGAAAATGCAAAGAGAAGTTTATTGTTTCCCAAACAGGAAGATAGGGTACTGGGTACATATTCTTATTACTTTCATTGAGACTAGTTATTAAGGTATTCAGACAATGCTTGCAGTACAAGGCAGAGGTATTATATATAGCTTGTCAGGGACTTCTAACTGTGAAAACAGTTGCAAAACATCTGGTTTGCTTTACTAGAAAATCCTGTTCACATTTCAAGGAAAAGTCCCAGAAGAAATGGTACCAAAGAGGTGAAAGAAGAAAAAGTGTACTCTCTGTGTCTTCTGTTCTGCCCTGAAACTAAAGTGAATAGTAAAACATGTCCAGAAAGTTATACTCAAAGGAATTCTGTCATAAAATTGAAAGTCTTATGGTTTGGGATCAAGAACAATAGAGTGAAACCACTCAAACTTCTGAATGGTAGTTGAAAACTGAAGGAACCCAGGTAGATAATTAAGTAGCCGATGATTTTGGAGAAAAGAGAACAGTTAAAGTAAAGTGAATTGCCTCCATCACATACATGAGGAAAAATAGAAAGGGTTTTATCAGCATGCTGGGGAAATAGCAGTACTTGGTAGAAAGTCCTGCTGTTAATAAATCAGTGTGGAGATTAAATTATCAGACACTTAGCATGGTTGAAACTCTGAACTTGCTTGTGCATTCATCTGAAGAAAAATAATAGACAAAGTGGATGGAAAAAGCCAAGCAAATGCAAAAGGGAATAACTTACTACTACGACTACTACTACTACTACTACTAAAAGCCAAAAAACCCAAACCCCCCAGAAAAAAAAAAAACAACAATAAACCCACACATAAAAAACCCAAACCGAGAAGTGAAACAAGATATAGCAAATACAGGCACGTATGGGTCACCTGGATGAAACACATGTTAGGTATTCAGGATACTGTTTCCTCAATATTTTTCTGCAACTTACAAGTATTTGAAAACCACGGGCAATGGTGGAAGTGCTGAAAGATGGAGGGAAAGGAAGTCTCACACTGCTTTTCCAAACCAGAAAGCAGACCAATTCAAGCAACACTCTGGTTCTGTGGGTCCCAGGTTTCCCCAAAGCATAGAGCCCATAGGGGCACTCCTTCCTCCTTTGCTTCCCTCTCTGTTTAAGGAAGCACCTCAGCCTCCTGAAACCCAAGTTTACCTTCAATGATACGTAAGCTTAGGTGTAAGTGCTTATTTGGAACTGTGCCTCTGAGAAGAAAATAGTTTCTGAATATTTTAACTTAGAGTCTTGGCAATGGAAAAGGAACATGCAGATACACAGGAGATGCTGGTGAAAGAGATGAATGAGATATAAATTCTATTTCACTTGATATTAAACATCCGGGATTAGCACAGCAAAATGCAGATGAAAACCCATAGAGTGAAAATATATTGGTGCAGCACACCACAGTTAAAGCCAAAAATCTGCAGCAGTATTAAAAAAATACGAAAATAAAAATAACCCTATTCCTCAGGCAGGATGCCATTAATTTTGTCTTTTGTATGCTGAACAAACTGGGGAGGTACAAAAGAAATCATGAGATTCATTTGCTATTTTTAATATACAGCAATGAATTTTAGTCCTTAAAGTGCCCCAGCGGGTGTAAATGTGGATGTGGAATAAAGAGATGCATGGATATTCAAAATGATGAACAGCTCAACAAAAACTTGCAATCTACTTGCATTATGAAGAATATCAGGATATTATTAATTGTGGCAATTTTTTCCTGTTTCAGGAGAGAGCTTTTCTCTTTTGGGAATGTAAATGTACTCACTGCAGCTTTATTAAAGGGTTTCATAAACTAAGTTTCATTAAAGGGAAAATCTGCAGCATTTCATCATGCTTCTAATGTCTCATTTGGACAGATCAGCTCTTGATCTAAGCTTCTGATACTTGTGTATCCCTGATTCAGGGCAGCATTTATATTCAGAAACAGCCCTTAGTATCAAGCAGGCTCAAGTGATTTTTCTAAATGGGAAAGGCCTCAAAGACATATTTAAATTCTTGCTTGGCTCAGGCGTTGCTTTCAGTCTTTTATGATGCTGTGAAGCAGAAACAACTGTGACGATTCCAGAGATGTGAGTTGTGAGCCTTTCCGAGCTTCTGAGTGCCCTTGCATGGCCTCATCCCAACGGAATCTGGACCCTGCTTTTACCAGCTTATTTTCTTTTTCTTCCTTGAGGATCTAGTGGTGAATTAAAAACAAAAAGGCATACATACAAACTTTATACTTCAGCTGTTGAGTAGAAAGATGTTTCTGCAGGTCTGTCCTAGGAGAAGTTGTATCTTGTGTGATTAACACTGTTCATGGGAGAAGGCTTTCATTCAGTAGCATTCTACTCCCATGGAGTAACTCAGCTGATGTCCACAGAGCAAGGTTCCTCTGCCTGGGAATCCAAACTTTCCATTCCTGAGGGCAATAGCAAAACATATTGAGACCACTTGTCCAGGATACATACTGGGTGAGTGAGATCAGGTACTTCTGCTTATTACAACGATCCATCAGAGATAATTTCCCATGAGATGTGCTATTCTTCTTCTGATCTTTTTCTCTTTTTTTTTTTTTGTTTTGTTTTAATTATTTTGCCCTTTAATTTTTGTCCAGTGGTTTGTGGGTTTTGCTGGGGCTTTTTCCATGGTTGCCTTTTGCATTTCACAGAAACACGGCATGAGAGAAAGTTTTAAAAATACTCACTTTGAAATGAATTCCAAATTCAATCCATCCTTAGCATTTCGACTGGTACAAAATAAGTATGTAGTGTTGCAAAAAGAATGGTTTCTCACTAGCCAATTAGGTGGGAAAGCGTTTTGCTCAAACTGGTTTGCAAAACTGCTCCCCATCTCAACCTCTGCCACGCTTTACTATGAGTCCTTGACGAAGCAGCTTTGCTTCTCAGTGCTGTTCTTCAGTTCATGGTGTTTTTTGCCTGTTTTATCTATTTAGGTTGTGACCTTTGAAGGCCATAAATTTTGGAAGTTTTTTACCTCAGGGCTGTTACAGAGGTTATCTACCCTGCCATTTCATTCAGAATGGCTGAGAGAAACTCTTAACACAGACTGTGTTCAAAATTGCCTGTCTCAGGCTTCCTTACGCTGCTGACATTGAACTTTCAGGGCAGACTTTGGTCCAAAGAAAGCCAGTCAATATTTCTTCTTCCCTACTGTGGGACAAATGAAATATCTGGCACCAAGAGTCTACTAATCTACATCAGCTGTCCTGTTTTTCACGATTTTACTTCTGTATGTGATGATCCTTTCTTATAAAATCACAGTGGTTACAGAACAGAAGCTAGATAGAACAGAGCACCTACCTTTGTGTGTCCTGATCTGTTGGACCACGGGTAAGATTTATGACGATGGATGATCATGCAGTGAAAGCACAGATGTGATTATTTGACCTAATTAATGCTCACTGTCCTTAGATGGCTTGTGGCACTGGTATAACACATCAACTCAAGCAAGTGATGATGGACATGGATCCCTCTCATCCGGAGCACAGAATTCATCCTTGTTAGCTAGTAGATGCTGAATGTTGCAACCTCCGAATTACCACTTGGGTCTCCAAGGGGCCTTTGCCCTCTTGATTCAGGAGGAAGCAACCAGGGCATGGTAGGGCCCCTCTGTCAGCTCAGGCTGTCATCTACTATGGTGCACCCCAAGGTGGGGAGATCTGACCTGATTAAGGACACTGGGTAGGACAGGAACACACAGGTGTGCGGTATGGGGCCACCCTGCTGCTGAAGACCCACAGGAGAGTGTGCAGGGTTCCGCCGTGCAGGGAAGGGGGAGCACTTCTGCTTTTGTCTCTCTTTTTTCTGCGATATCCATTCTTCTGCTATCTTTTTTCCTCCTCAAAGTGTTTCTCCCTCAGCCCCGACAGTGCCACAGGAAACCTCACCCACTCTACCTATTTTTGCTCACTAGCATGTGGGCAGGTATACCTGCCCTGTGTGCCTTAGCTCAGTGCTGCATCACGGAGCAAGCACTTTTGTTCAAAGATCTTTTTAAAGCTATTAAAATAAAAAAAAAAAAAATAAAAAGGAAAGAAACACGCACCCTGAAGCCTGAATAGCAGCATTTCTATCATCTGTTGTCATGACACACAGCTGACGTGGGAACACGGCAGTAAGGCTGACTGCTAGTTTAATTTTGGTGCAGAAATTTGCTAGAAGAAGCTTTCAAAAATATCTCTGGGTGGGAGGAAAGCAGGTGGGTGCTGGTTATGTGTATGAAGAAGGAGGAAATAGTTGTCAATCTTACCTAAGCATTACTCCACGTCCATCAGCCCTTTGTCAGTATTTGATGGGAGAAATAAATGATACCGTCTCTCTTGCTTCTCTTTCCTGCTGCTTCTCAAGAAGGCGTTGGTAGGCCTCAGAGTGCAGGGAGACCAACCATAGAATGACTGAAGAGAACCACTGCTGTCTTGGTCAAAATGCACCTGCTCATGCAGTCTCAGTAAAGATGCCCATACAAGAAAGTGATCTCAGTATCATCCACTGGAGCAAGGTGATGGTGAGATCCACCAAGGAGATACTTCTGGGCCAGTAACACCTAAAATGACAACTGACATTGGAGACTCATGGTGAGTGACATATGGTCTTTAGGAACTCCTAAACTGAACATAATTTCTGTGGTCATCCTTTTAGGTGAGTGAGTGTGTTTAGTAGCCCGGGTGGTGCATTGAGCCCTTTGTTCCTATTCCTTATACATACTTTTGTTTCAAAAATGTCTTGTTTTTCCCTACCATTGTCCCTAGGTAAGTCAGACCTAGTCTGGTTTTTAGACATTCCTAACAGTCACGGTTTCTGCTGGCTATGAAACAGTGTAGGTGTTCAGAAACATTCTCTAAAAATCACTCTGCTAATCCATTTTCTTCTCATTTTCTTCTACCATAACTACCCTCTATTAGTACATTTCTCATCTCTGTTAGTCATCTTGACTAATGACTTTCCTCATCTATACTAGTTTACCCAACTGTTTCAATACTTTCCTAGATCACAGGAACATTTTGTGACTTAGTTAAATAATTGGAAGCTCAGAAGTCTTTGAATGAAAAGTGTTGTGTTTTATAAGAGCAAAATACTATGATCACAAAACTGAAAAACATAATTCAGTGTTCATAATTCATTCTCCTCCATATTTGGTGATGACAAAACTGGAGCTGAAGACCCCAACCATCAGACTGAGAGGTTTGAAAGAGGACATCCACACTATTGAAAGTTGGTTGTGTAGACTGAGACAGAGGCAGAGGAAGAAGAGGAAGAACTTACTTGGAGAGGGGGTGCATGGGAACAGAAGGACATGTAAGTCTATGTGAGCAGAGTAATTCAGAGCTTTACTTGTGGAGTAAAGCTTGTGCCTATCATAGTCACACACCCAAGAGAACGACAGCATTTTATTTTATCCCATTTTCATTGTATTTCAACTTGGTCTAAAAACCTGTCTCTTACCATACCACTACTTCTGTTTTCCCAGTATGTGAAAGGGTTTCTTTGAAATTCCCCCTTTAGAATCCCAAATGAGAAGTTTTGTTGAGTGGAAAATTTGATAGCAACGAATTCTTCCCATCCTTACTTTGCTGTTTGGTTTTGGTCGCCTCTCTGATTTTCTTACTGATATCTGTTTCCAGCCTCTACTGTGAATGCCCCACAATATACTCAATAAAAATTGAATAGTTTCTACTTAGAATTCTAACAATGGTTTGCCATTTCCAGAAACTGACAGCACCAATATTATCATCAGTCTCTTACGCGAATTGCCACCCTGTTGCTACTTACCAAAGTATCTCATTTTTCTCTGAAAGCAGGCTCCACACTCTCACACTCAGATTCCCTGGGACCCCTGACCTTCCACCTGGAGGTGCCTAAACCATCGGCATTCACCTTGCTGCTGGCCAGAGTATTAATTATAATGATACGAGAACTATGAGCTGTTGTCCAGTGAGGAATGGTTCTTATGAAACAACTCCAGCTCTAGGGCATGTCCATCAGAAGGTTTAGGTTTAGCCCATCAGAAGATGGCATGGTATGCTATTTTCCTGGCAAAAGTGTTTAGTGCCAACCTTCAAAGCAAGTCTGTGTTTGGTGAGTGACATTAAGTCTATAAGGTGAAACCTGGACGGGGCATGGCATGCTACCCTCCTTATCATAGAATAGAATAGTTAGGGTTGGAAAGGACCCCCCCCGACATAGGGAGACACACCTCACACTAAACCATGTCACCCAAGGCTCTGAACCTGGCCTTGAACACCACCAAGGGATGGAGCATTCACAACTTCCCTGGGCAAACCATTCCAGTGCCTCATCACCCTTACAGTAGAGAAATCCTTCCTTATATCCAGTCTAAACTTCCCTTGTTTAAGTTTTAACCCATTATCCATTGTCCTATCACTACGTTCCCTAATGAATAGTCCATCCCCATCATCCCTATAGGCCCCCTTCAGATACTGGAAGGCTGCTATGAGGTCTCCACGCAGCCTTCTCTTCTCCAGGCTGAACAGCCCCAACTTTCTCAGCCTTTTTGCACATGGAGAGAAAAAAGAGAACCTGGATGGTTTGCTAGAATTCTTGTCACACTTCTTTTTTTTTTTTCTTTCTTTCCCACCTCAATTCTAGAGGGCTGGGAAAAAAATCAATTCAGACCTTGTCACTGGGGAAACATAACCATCTGGGAAAAATACAAGCTCTGGCTGTAGGGGCAATCTAGCTTCCCATGCTAAACAAAGACATCGATTTTCCTTTCCTTCTAGTTATCACTTCACATAATTTTTCTTCAAGCCACCTTGAAAAGGCAGCCTGGAATAGCATTCTTCCTATATAAACAAGCCTGTCTTTAGTATAAAGGTTGTTTTCCTTTACATTAACAGCAGCCTTGCGTTTTCAGTCAGAATACCTTAAACAAAAAAGGACTCAACAACATTTTTAAGAAGCATGATTTCTTTGTAGACTGCCTGCTCCAAACTGAAAACATAATGCCTGTCTGGAGACAGCAGATGTCTCAGAGATGTAGAAGTTCACCACCCCTGAATCAAAGCCCCAGCATAGCTGAATACACTACTGTAAAGACAATAATGACTGCCTTTGTGTTTGTTTGCCTTTTGTGTAGGGGGTTGAAAATGCTAGTTATGTTTAAACACCACTTCAGAGTCATTACAAGATATTGTGCAAATATAGCAATTTTTGCCTGCTAAGCAGGCATGAAATGCACATTTGCTTATCAGGATGAAACAGTTCCAGGGAGGCCTTGATGTCTGTCAGGTGAATCATCTAATCTCCAGATTTAATGTATTGAAGTGGGTAAAGAAGTCAGTTTTTTGAGGTATCTAAATAAACATTTCCCTGTGAGCTTTTCCAGTCTCTACGGTAAATAAATCATGCTCATACAAAGACTGTTTTATTTTTTTCTTTTAAGACATGTTTTAAGATATTATACCCAAATAATTGTGATATAAACCATGCAGAGCACATACCAAGCATACTTAATTCCATACATTATTTTCTGTAAAAATGCCCATTGACAAACTGCATCAGCCATTTAGGATTTGATAATCTGTCATGAGGTATTTCCCCCTCCTACTCAGGAGAAAAAGAGAATCAAAAATAAAACAGATACAAATTGTACAGTCAACAACCTCTTAGTAATGTTTAAGTTATAACATACCTTGTCGAAAATCAGGAAATTAAAAGACAAATCCAACGCTGTGTCCTTAATTCACCCCTTTGTGCTTTTCCTGATTATCATGCAGAAGAACGCAGCCATTTTTGCTGTGAATCTTTGCGACACTAAGCTGCCCTACTGCATTTTCAAGATGACTTATTCTGTCTGTTAGCTACCTCCAGTACTGTTACGGTAGGTCATCAAGTCCATCTCTGCCAAAGTGCAATTAATCCCTACTGCACGTTTACAAGGGCTTACCCTGCCTAATGTAAATGTCCTGTGTGAGCTGGCTTTCTCTATCTTTCCTTTACCCCTGGATTCTTTTTCAGGTTAGGAATATGTTAAAAAAGTTCTGATTTAACCAAGGTCTTTCCACTGACATCATTAATTTTGTACTAAAAACGGTGTTTGGTATTTCTGTACAGCTGCACAATGTCCTTTGTTGTGTTTTCCTTTCCTTCCCTTCCCAAAAGCCAGCATCTGGAAGCATTGTCCTCTTCTCTGACTCTTTGGAGCAGTGCCAGAAATACTGCCCAGCCTTTGGCCTCCCTTTTGGGATGAGTCCTTTTCCCCCAGATCTCTCTTACAGGGCTGTTGTGCATTGCCACCTGCTTGGAAGTACTGTGTCCTTAGATCATCTGCCTAGCTGGGGTCTCTCACTTCTCAGCACCAATAGGCTTAGTGTTAAAACATAGCGAAGATTTATTCAGAAAGTGGTTTAAGGTCAGACACCATCCATCTCTTTCTGCCTTTCTTTGCAGTTCCTACCATAAAGATCCTTTCTGAATTTGGAAACTCTTTTGAGGGCTTGGGCTGAATGCACATTCCTCAGGTACTCGCTCCATCCTATATTACCTGGAAACAATCAAGGCTATTTGGCCTCTCTCCAGGGCAGGGCACCTAAAAGACCCAAACAGGCTTTCTCTATGATGCCTACTTAACCTCAGCAGCATTGTCCCTGCCTGACCTGGGCTCTTCACGTGAAATACACAGGACATGTCTTGGCTGTGATTAATACTGATAATGCCTTTACAACAAGGTAGTGCCATGATCTACAGTAGTGAGCGAGGTACAGGTACTATGTAGAGATCGTGCATGGCAGTCACGTGGCCATGTCACAGCAAGCCTATGAGAAATTCCCTGCTTTGCCCATTTTGGTGTGTAACTGGTTTCCCAGGCCACTTCTTTCTCCATTAATCAAGGAATTTGCCAGCTCATTTTCTGTGTTCTCAGTGATTCTCTCTCCCCCCGTTCCCCCCCCACCCCCATTTTTGCTATGTGGGGAGGGAGAATAGGAGGAAGAAGCAGAGAAAGTATTTTCAGAACTTTTATTTTCATTGATATATAATATGTAAATTGAAGAGCAGTAGTGGGAATATATTTATTAAAAAGAAGTAGCTGCATGACTTTGTATAGCCAATCACTAAGAAGCAGATGGTAGCGTATCACTGTAGAGTTCTCTCTGCCATTATGAATCTGGGAATAAACTGCAGTGTCTACTAACAGCCTTTAATATTTCTTTCATTTTATTTCCTTTACCTCTGACCACGATGTGAAACTGAGGCAGGAAGGAGCTGCTTATTAGCCTTGCTGCACATATTGTTCATGGCAATTCTGCAGTTTTGCTGGCATCCAGGGGACTGAACCAAGCACAGGCTTGCTTTGAAGACTGTAGTGAAGCAGAGTTAAGCTGTAGCTCCTAAATATTGCCTGAGTCTGAGAACAAGTACGTGGAGCTCAGATCCTTCATCGTATATATTTATAGGGAATTTTGCTTGTATTTCACAGGTGCCTGGGTAGTACAAATATTTAAATGCTAAGCACAAGCATTTATGTTATCATTAATAGTATAACAAGGAAAGGAAAGTTAAAGAACTGAATTACCTGCCCTTACTTAGACAATATTGTTTTTTTTCTTTTTATCATCTTACATCTTTTAGTGCTGAACAGACAAGAGTAATTCATAAGCACTTTCTTCATTATTTACTCTTTGTAAAGAACAGTAACATCCCCATTCTGCACGTGAGTAAGCCAACGGCGAATACTGTGCCTATTTGTCTAGGGTTGAGGTAATGGAAGCAGGGGCCGGGCTGCTTTCTCTGATATGGGTATGGAGCAGAACAATATTAATTTCAGCAAGTCAGTGCCATTGAGCACCACAGGAAGGAATAACACCATCTTCCAACTACTTCTGATGGGCCTTCATTGTAATCTGGGGCTAGCCTGTTCAGGGACAGGACCTGTAGAAAAGTTAATCAAATTCACTTTTAAATCTACTGGTTAAATTGCATTACCTCACTGTGATGACACTTTTTATTTTGAGTTAAAATAGGCCTCAATTCTGCTTCTTTTGGTTCACTTTCAAATGTGATATGGTTTACCTGAACCAGTTAAAATTCACACCTTGATTCGGATCAGCCTACCTTTCCCCAGTATCCACACATAAGCGGGACCTAATCCTATTTTCTAAGTCTTGAACCTGTTTTCTACTTTCTCTTCCCAACGCTACTGGGAGATTTCTCATTTCTGCGCTTCACAGATTGCTGCATGCCATGCTATCACACAAGTTAATTTAACCAGCTGTTAAAAAATCTATGATGTTAACAACTTTTGCCTACTTAAGAAGCTGGTGATCAAAAAGGTAAAGAACAGGCTGAAATATTAATTCACAGGGTAAACATGATGAACCGGTAGAGTAATTACAGCCTGAAGAGTCCAAAGATCCCCGTGCGACCACCTGTGGAATTTGTGGCAATTTCATTAAGGCTAGAGGCTGAAGAGCGGGCTTTTACAAAACGTTTTCCCTGCATGAGGAATGCGGAGAAGCTGGGTTTGCACTTGGTGGCAGTGCTCTCCCACGCTGTCTGCAGCCCTGGCAGGCAGGGCTGCTGCTGCCTGCAGAAGACACGGAGGAGGAGTGATGGCTCTGCACAACTGGGGGCTCATAATCTGCCTAATGTTGTTTTCTTAATTCATTTTAAATACTGTTCCTCTGCTCTAATTGAGCTCTGCTGTTTTAGAGCTTTGACCGCCTTCTGAAGCAGCCCCTCCTCTCCTCTCCTCTCCTCTCCTCTCCTCTCCTCTCCTCTCCTCTCCTCTCCTCTCCTCTCCTCTCCTCTCCTCTCCTCTCCTCTCCTCTCCTCTCCTCTCCTCTCCTCTCCTCTCCTCTCCTCTCCTCTCCTCTCCTCTCCTCTCCTCTCCTCTCCTCTCCTCTCCTCCTCTCTCTCCTCTCCTTCTCCCTCTCCCTCTCCCTCCCCGTCTCCTTCTCACTCTCCCTCTCTCTCGCCTCCCTCTCTCCCTTTCCCGCTCCCTCTCCCTCTCCCTCCCCTCCCCCAGACATCCATAACAACAGAGCTCTGGAGAGAGAAAGGATAACTAAAATGTCCTTCAAATGTCCTGTTCAAATGTCCTGTAATGGGAGTATTGCATTTGGGTAGTGTCCTCATTGACTCTGCTGACAGATAACTGCCTTTACACCTCTTTAGGACGAAGAAACTGATGGCCTTGCGCTTGTAGAAACAGAGAGCCAGTGATCCCTCTGATGTGTTACCTGAAGAAAAGTAGAATGAATGTGGTATGGTCAAGTCTTACAATATTATGAATTTCCTAGCATTACATGCTTTTCTTAAAGTTACCATTTGCATTCGTATTACATGAAGAGAAGTTCATCTCTCTTTTTTCTTCTTTTAAAGAGAATGTGTGGCTTTTCTGGTGGTGTGGAATGGATTGAAAATCTGAAAAACAGAGGCTTTGGTGGCAGAGAACAAATTCCTGCCATTTGTCCAGGGAAATTGAAGGCACTTTAGTCTCATGATTTTTGCAGGCCTCAGATGGCCAGTGGTTAAGATGAGTAGAGTTGTCTGTATGCTGCAGCAGCATGGACACATTCTCGATGTAATGAAATAAAATGTGTGAGATGCAGCTGCTGCTCCCTTAAGATACATTGGTTGGTAATGCACCATGGTGGGAAGAGCCGTGTAATTAGAAGGATAATAATGTCACAAAAAAAAAAAAAAAAAAAAAGAAAGGGGGAGGGTCAAAATTGACTGTGCATAAGTACAGGATAGAAGTAGGAAGTCTCATGAAAATTAGAGAGAATCTGGAGGCTTCTTTGTAAAAGCAGAGGGAGAGGAAAATCAAATAGTGTTTTAAATGCAGTTTGACTTGTTCCTGAGAAGGTGAGGTTCACAGAATCATAGAACGGTTTGGGTCGGAAGGGACCTGAAAGATTATTTGGTTCCAACCCCCTGCCATGGATCGGTTGCCATCCACCAGACAAGGTTGCTCAAAGCCTCATCCAACCTGGCATTGAACACTGCCAGGGAGGGGGCACCTGCAGCTTCTCTGGGCAACCTGTTCTGGTGCCTCACCACCCTCACAGTAATTACGTCTACTGAATATCTCATCTGAATCTACCCTCTTTTGGTTTACAGCCATTACGCTTTGTCCTATTACTTCAGGCCCTTTTAAAAAGCCTCTCTCCAGCTTTCTTGCAGGCCTTTCCAGGCCCCTTTTAGGTACTGGAAGCTGCTCTAAGGTGTCCCAAAAACCTTCTCTTCTCCAGGCTGAACAAGCCCAGCTCTCCCAACTTGTCTCCATAGCAGAGCTGCTCCAGCCCTCTGAGCATCTTTATGGCCTTCCTCTGAACTTGCTCCAACACAGGGTTTGCAAGACCAGACTCAGTGGCACAGGACTGCTCTTTATCTACTCATACTTGGAGATGAGTATGTACCATGCAGGTTCATAGTCTGTTCTAGGTGCAGAGGTTAAACATTTGCTGCTCAGATGGGCCCAAAGCACAGAAATCATCTCCTTTCCCACAGAGAAAGGTGAGATTAATGTGGTTTCTGTGGGTGACTGGGGCTGGTTATTCAGTAGCAGACGTTGTTCATGGATTTATCTATCAGGAGAGATGAGCCTCACTACTTTTACAGTTCAGTGGTCTTCCTGAACAGCCCAACCTCAGTAATGAACAAAGGCCGTGAAATAACTTGTATCCTCTACTAGAGACAAACAAGCAAGAACACCACCACTTAAGGAAGCAACATAAATAATCAATGACCAGGGAAATATGGTCCTTTCTGACAGAAATTATGCTGGTTTTAATTTGTGTTTATAGCACCTAAAGTAACAGGCACATGAAATATGCATGGAGACAGAGAATCAGGAAAAAGTCCCTGTAGAACCCAGCAGCAATCCCCTGGATCCAGACCAAAACCTGCAATGGGAAAATGTAACAAGGAAAAAGAAAGCTCCCATAGGAAGAGAAAATAATAAACATTGGAAAAATACAGTGTAAACCTTTCTCTGATGCTACATACACTACTAGAAAATCCAAATGCGATTTAGGAAATGAGCTCGAAGTGTAAGATTGCCTAGTGAGACAGTCTTTAGCATTTGGCATAACGAGGGCAAATCTTCAAGGAAGGAAAGGTAGTGTTTCAGTTCTGCTTGTTTATAGAAGGTCTTTGTTTAAAATATCTGAATCCCTCTTGCAGGACTCATTCAGAGCGGCTTTCTTCTAAATTTAAAGGAAGGATGCCATGAATCGGATTAAAATAAGGATGTATCCCATCATCTTGACTCTTCGCCTGGAAAAATAAGTCTAGTGAAGTTTTCTCCTGAAGAATATTTTAGACATTTGTAAAGTAAGGACTAAAGTGATTTTAGCTTTTGTAGCTGAAATTAGCTTCTTCCTGATCTTTCTAAAATCTATAGAAGTGCTAATGTGTCTGAATATGATGACTAGGGCTTTAAAATTGTACTTTTTTTTTTTTTTTTTTTTTTTTTTTTTGATTGAGGTACTGAAAAATAATGTCCCAAACCTGCAGTCAGTCAGACTGATTACGGGATTTTTTCTCCTGGAACGACAGTGAAAACATTTTTTGATTGAGCTTGACCATAAAATCTGATAGACCCAAAGTAGTACATTCCATTTTCATCCCAGGATAAAACAGGCTAGGTTTTTTAGCAGGGCTTGAAATAAAATGAGGTACAGGTGTTATGTACTTGAATTTAAATTGTGGATTTTTCTCTCTTCTAAGGTGAAGTGGTATCATAGGACTTCTAAACATTATAGCAAAACTCTGGCACTTTCTCTTTAACAACTGCCCAAAGCCATGTGGCTAGAAGACCCCACTATGAGTGTGATCTAGGTGTTAAAACCACATCTCCAAGGACACTGTCTTAACACATTATAGTTATAAATCATGGAAAAACTGTACTGAAAATTGTTAGTGCAAAGAGAAGTGAAGGATAATAGTCTTCAGATAGGTAAAATGTTACAGGAAAGAGGAAAAAACCTCCATGACAAGAAGAAATGCAGAAAAAAAACTTCAAAAAGTAAAAATAGCAAAGGAGTAGATACCCTGGTTATGGAGTATCCATCACTGATATGTTAGAAAAATGTCAAGAGTGCAATTTCTGTCCAAAATTACTTTATCACAGGCAATTCAGCGGGATCATGACATTAACAGGCATGTGGCAAAAGAAGAAGGAGGAGGGTGCTTGAGTTCTCCTTCAGTCCACTGGTTCAGTGAGCTAATGAAATGACCCTATTGCTTGTGGGTTCATGGAAGACTCAAGCTGTGGCATTGCCCTAGCAGTACTTACTTGTATTAATGCTACATATAAGTCAGAAGGGAGCTGTGATTGGCAGCATCCAGCCTGCAGGGTGCACAGGGGTCCTTGTACAAATCCTCTGTATGTTTGTTTCCTCCCTGGCTGAAAGATTTTGAGCACATGAAATGTAAAAGCATCAGCGGTCAAGAGTGAGCAGAACCATGCTGGAAGCAAGGGATGTAAGAGAGCACAAGTGGGTGAAGGCTGCAAACCTGGTTTCCCCTGGGAGTTTCTCCTGCTTCAGGGCTTTGATGATTGTTGTGGCAGATGAAAGTGTTTTGTTATGTGGGCCTGAAAATGCACTTGAGAATGCATGTTTTCGATGTTTTCTTACAGGGGTACTTTAAGCACTCATGAATTAGTATGTCATTTTTATTTCAGGTGTAAGTCCTCCTCAAATGCCGTCTGAATCTGCAGAGAAGTCTGGCCTCCCAAACCCTGCATTTTCCAGGGAACTGGCTGAAAGGAAAAAAACAAAGAGGAAAAGGGTCCATCTCTAATGACAAAACCATTTGTTTGCAAGAACTTATCATAGGCAAACCATAGATGACACAAGAATTTCCTATTAATGCATTTGGAGCAGATACTTTCATGATACAAATTGGAGTGTGTCTCTGTGTAACCCAGTCTTTCTCTTTTATTGGTATTTCAGAAATTTTCTTTGAAGTGTCTCCATTTGCACAAAAAATGGGCTAAGGTTATGGCCACACGAAAAGCTTTTGAAGGGATTCAGGCTTGGTTCTTCACCTGGTGGAAATCAGTATATCTCCATGATTTTGGATGGTTTATGTAAGAATTAGTTGGTCTATGCAGTTCAGCAGTGACATGGGAAGAGCTCAGTATTCCTGAGCAAGGACTCCCTGGCAGAGATTTCTCATTCTCACCCGTTCCTTTCCCCAAAACAGTCCATAAAAGCCATTCTGTGATGTTTAGCAAACACTGAATGGCAATCATTGTAGCAGAAAAGCCTGAGATGCATTGGGTATTTAGGGATGGCTGTAAAGAAGACATCCCTTTCCAGGACTCTGATGAGAAGTATAAACCGGCAAAACTATTCTTTGCTCACATGCCAGCTTTTGACTGTGGTTTTCCTATTCAAAGGCCTTTTGAGCAGAAGTCAGGAAAAATGAAAAAATGTCAAATTATGGGTGGAAGCTTACAAGCTGGTTAGCTGCTCTTCAGAAGAGTCTTTCCAATGAGCATGGAGCAGACCTTAATATGAGATACATGTATCATACACAAGTATACCGGTTAATATGTCTTGGTCTGAAAAGTTAAACAACTAGGTTGTATTCACATGTCTGGAAAACCAAACACTCTTGCAGCACATAGGACTGAATATTTTGTTGCATGATGCTCTGTAGGAATCCTGAGCTTAAGCTAAAACAAGAGAATTGTTACTTAGCAAACCCCAGGTTAGCAGTAAAAGTGACAAAGCAAAGTAACAGAACGAAGAAGCATGACTGTAGCTGCAAAAATGAGATTTTTTTTGGAAGAAAGCGGTTCAGTCTGTTCCAAGGCTTTTGCTTTCTTCTCAGTTATGTTGGTAGCATTTAATGGTAGCCTCAAGATAAGTGGCAGTATCTCCATGCCACAGGAACTTTGTAACATTTGTTAACAGCAGAGCCAGTGATGAGCTTACAGAAGTCTTTCCAAACCTAATTGGACTAGGTTTGGGCCAGACCTACTTTAAAAATAGTTGTGTTGCTGTTGTGACATGATTTGTGTGCATTTTAGAAAAGGTAAGCTGGGACTTACAAGGCTACCTCTGCTGGCCAGGTGAGTGAGTTGTCCTCAAGGAGTCCTCCCGTCAGAAATCTAGCTTTTCAAAACTTCCCAATAGCAATGAATTCGCACTGTACCACCCAAACCTGTGATGGGTGATGCTGACTGAAAATGTAGGTCATCTTGTTGTGCTGGAGTAATCCTGCTAAGGAAGGGTGTGATTCTGGAGGGCAAGGGTGACTTGTGAGCTATCCAAAATTCTTAGAAATACCTGGAGTGGATTTCGTTTTCATGTGCAAGAGGAAAAGGCAGTGTAGTAGATTTTGTACTATGGGTAAGAGTCAGCTCTGCTAAGAGGATCTAGCGCCTGCAAACTTTCAAATGAATGCTAACAGTACCACTGTCTTTGCATTGTTAAAAACAAAAGCAAACACACTCTGCAAATATACTGTCTTGGAAGAGATGCTTAACTAATTTTACACAGTCCTTCAGCTGAATAATTTTCAGATAGAGCAAAAAAGTAAAGCGCAAAGCAGACTTATAAAGAGACACCACATCCCCAACACCACAGTTGTATCATTCACAGCTCTAAAATAAGCAGATCTTTCTTTTTATAACTCACTTTGATTATTTGAATGCTGACCACGAAAACAAGTTTTCAAGGAAGAAATTACTTTTTCTATGCAGTGAGAAGGCAGAATTCCTGGAATATGGGCAGGGCAAGACCTAAAATCCCCAATGAGTGTTATTAAGGACATGGTTATGCAAATGTAATACGCTCTAGTTCTTTGGAAGAGGGTTTTCCAACTGCAAAAGACTGTACTATTTTAACAGCTATTATAATAAAAACATGCCCAAATGCATTTGTTCAGATAGGGTTTTGGTTTTTTCCTTTATTTCAGAGCAGGACGTTTAGGAATACATGGGTTTTGGAAAAGCCAATGTGGAAATTTCACTGAAAAGACTGGTTTTGAAGTAATGGCATTTTTATATTTCATCATAGTGAAATACTGAAATACCAATTTGAAACACAAGGTTTCACTTCCATGTGTGGGTTCAACCCAAATTTTTTCTTGCGCATTCCTTGTAACAGAAAATCAAGACATCAGTAACATCAGTAGCAACAGGAAATATCAGCACTCTCCCACAAAATACAAAATGTGTGATTCCATTCCCACTAGGAAAATGGTTAAGTGGAAAGTATTAGCCATTGTCAGAGTTCACAAGAAAAAATCCTCCCACTGACTTTAACTCCTTTTTTCTTGCCAGGCCAGGACGTTTTTCTACATTACGTGGTTTCTACATCAGACAGTAGGGATGCCACAGTTCCTGCATTAGTTTTATGCAGAGAAAATTGAAAATTGAGAGAAAATTGAAAATGGAAAAGCATCCAAAATCTGCTGAAGTTCTGGAAATCAGTAGAGAAGTCTGACCTTTTGCATGTGGGATGAACGTATCACAGAAATTTCAGATCGGTGCCAACTCCAACACTGAGGTCTTTTTCAGTGCAACTGCCGATTTGCCATGGGCTGGGCCAAAGCTGCCAAATTAATTTCCCAAACAGGCCCAAGTGACAAAGGAGGGACTGCCCTTGCCTCCAGGCAACTGCAAGTATGTGATGTGTGCATGCTGCCAATTCAATCAGTCCTTCTCCCTGGAATCTTGCCTGGCATAAGGTGGCTTATAACTATCAAATATTTATCATATTATCAGAGGATAAAGAAAGGGCTAATTGATGCCTTCTATAGTACACCCGAACACTGTATGCTGTTGGATAATGAGTGAGAAAGTTTCCTTGTCAGTTCAAGGAGCAGAGCTTTTCAGCCGTGTGTCTTCTTGTTTGTCAAAAGCCCCATTCATCTATAAGGCTGTCAAGCCATGAAAAGATATTTGCCATGCATCCTACAGACTGGAGGGAGAGGCACGCAGTGTAGAAAAGCCAGCCTCACTGGCCAGGTAGTGCTGGCGCCGTCAGGTCTGGGAACAAGTGAAACATGCTGGTACTCACCAAGTAACAACATGCATCAGAGTATTCATCAGAGCCCCTTCAGAGGGACCTCATATGGTAAATCCTTTGTCTCTGTGGGTTGACCCAGCAACAGGGCTCTTGGTGTTCAAACATGGCTTAAGGCCAGCCATTCTGGGGGAAAGCACTTTGTTGTAAGACAATGTCACTGAAGCACAAGAGTGAAATGCTGGCTTTATAGCTTTCCTGACCATGCATGTATTCTTGAATTTGTCTTGGAAGAATTATCTTCATTTCTTGGTGGTTTCCAGAAATAAGAGGTACAGCAGCGCATACCGGTATATAGATGCTATGAGTACAATAGATGGCATAAGTTGGTATAAACTGTATACAAACAGCTGTATTCTTCTCTCTCCAGACAGTGGTAAAGACATGAGGAATTAACAAAAGGTTCTTATGTTACTTCGTAGATTATTCCATCCCTCTTACTTTTGACAAAAGGCCATTCCAGAATAAAAAAAAAGCCAAACATGTTCTTGGGATATGTTCAATAGGACTGATTTTGAGATGAGATGTGTTATTTAAGAATACACTTTCTACTCACCTCTATATACATTTATTTCATTACTAAAATTCCCTATACAGAGCAGAACTAAGTAAGTTCCAACTGCCATGTGGCAGTCTGTTCAAATTAAGCCAGCCGCTGCTTTCATTTTGCACAGGATTTGACAAGGGGAAAAAAGATGCGAATGCTATTCACAAACTTTACTAGCCAAGAGAACTCCCAGAATTAATGGCCAAACCTTGTTCCCTTAAGAAACCTGCTTCTTTTGCCAAAATGTGTGAATCTGCAGCGTCAAGATCTGAAACATACCATTTGGGAGTACCACTGCGGCAGTCCATGTGAGGGTTCACTGGGTGATAAACAATTCTCAACATATGTCATCTTAGCTTTAACAAGGACAGTTTTATTCATGTTAAGGCAGTAGGTAGGAATGCAAGATTATTCATTGCAGTTTACACTCTCTGCTATAAGCTTCCACTGTAAGTTTTGGGAAGTTAGCACTATTCTTCACCTGTAAAATGTGGAAAACTTGACAATAAAATACATACTTCCCAGTGAATATATGGAAAGGTTTACCCATTAATTCCTTGCAAGATGTAAGAGAAGACTTCTGTATTTGCAGTTCTGAGCTCCCTTTTTCAGTTTCTGAGCTCCATTACCATTACTGGGGCCACCAGTTTGCTGCTGTTGTTGAAGGCAGCATGTGCAAATGTCTTACAGAAGAAACTGTGTAACTGTATTTTTATCCAGCAGTATTTTATAGCAGCCAGCTTCTGTGGGAGCTGCTGGACTCTAATAACTCATAATTGCATAACCTGTGAATTGGGAAAACATCCAATTTTGAGGTTTTCAGACTCTCTTCATGAATTTAATCACAATTGAAAAGCTTTGCCAGATGAGTATAAAGAGGTTTGTGCAGTGCAGCACTCATCTGCCCAATTAGTATGGCTGCTCAGTGTTTAAGTATTGCAAATGAATCAGCAGTTCAAAACCCCTGAACTTTGCTGTTTCACTTCAGACTAACATCAGCTTGCTACTGGCTCACAGGACCCCTCCTGGAAAGGTACATACCAGTGGAAGAGAAGAGAGAAGAGAAGAGATGAGAAGAGAAGAGGAGAGAAGAGAAAAGGAGAAGAGAAAGAAGGGAAGGGAAGGGAAGGGCAGAGGAGAGGAGAGGAGAGGAGAGGAGAGGAGAGGAGAGGAGAGGAGAGGAGAGGAGAGGAGAGGAGAGGAGAGGAGAGGAGAGGAGAGGAGAGGAGAGGAGAAGAGAGGAGAGGAGAGGAGAGGAGAGGAGAAGAGAGAAGAGAGAAGAGAGGAGAAGAGAAGAGAAGAGAAGAGAAGAGAAGAGAAGAGAAGAGAAGAGAAGAGAAGAGAAGAGAAGAGAAGAGAAGAGAAGAGAAGAGAAGAGAAGAGAAGAGAAGAGAAGAGAAGAGAAGAGAAGAGAAGAGAAGAGAAAAGGAGAAGAGAAGAGAAGAGAAGAGAAGAGAAGAGAAGAGAAGAGAAGAGAAGAGAAGAGAAGAGAAGAGAAGAGAAGAGAAGAGAAGAGAAGAGAAGAGAAAAAAGAAAGAACCAAAGGCTTTTAACTTGTGCTGTACATGGTAATGATAGAGTGCCTTCAAAGAGCACTGGGGTTTTTGAAAATCACAAGAGTGCAAAGAGGTCACCCGTAGATATTTGAATTATTAACACATGTTTAACCATTAAAGAAAGATGTATTGATAGAATATCAATGTGATTAATTATTTAGTTACACAAAGTACAGCACAGAGAACAGATTAAGTATTCCCCACTGTTTGGGAAGGATGAACCTTGAATAAATGCGTCATAAAAGGGTTTGTTACCACAAGGCTTGTTAATAACAGATGATCTCAGAGTACCATGGAAAATGTGTACATGTTGGTTATATTTATTTTGGTTACAAGTTGAGCCTTCATCAGTTGATCTATAATGAGATGGAATGGAGAAAATAACAAAGAACCAATTTTGTCTTTGACAGGGACTGTGGAAGCTGTTTAGCTTGTGGCAACCTATTTAAAGAAATAGGTTTTCAAAGGAAGTGTGTACAGCTATTTGAAGAAGAAAATCCACCTATTAAGATATCTCACACATGCTGTTTTGTGTGTCTGTATTAAGCAGCCGTGCCTGCGCTGCTAATGCAGATTCTGTGGGAAGGAGAGAACATCCCTTTCCCAGACTTTGTTGGCAGGAAAAAAAATATTATGCTGTTGGAACCTGTAGCTCACTTGTTTTTTTGGCAAATAAAATTTGAAGCATTGCATATCTACTTTGCAATACACTTATGGCAGAAATTCCTTCAGATTTTAATTGCAGTATATGGTTATTGTGCAGTTTCTTCAGTTGTCAATTATTCAACCAAGCCAAGCAGATATGAAGTCCCAAGTGTATTTTCTCTGCGTCTGTGATTAATATCATGTCGTAGACATGTTCAGTTAGTTTTGGGAAAGCCTCCTAAGGCCTTCCCTTATTTTATTGATAGTTTGTGGGCACTTAGTAGAGCTAGCGGCTTGCTACTAAGTAGTGTGTTCAATTGATAGTGTAGTATTAGGCTGAGGTACCTCACACGTGCTTCTCTACCTGCAGCATCAGGGATGACACGGCAGGTTGGCCATGTGCTAGTGTTTTCCATGCCTAGACAGAAGCAGGATAAAGGCTGCTGGTATATGTGTATCTGCTGCTTCATTGGTTGAAGTAAACTAGAAACCTCTTGCTCCACATCCTAGGGTGTCATCTTCCCCACGCACCAGAGAGGCACCTTTCTTCTAGCTGTAGTCTTGAAGAGACATTCACAGCAAGTGCAAAGTAAATGACTGTCCACAGCTATGAAGGGGGCGGAAGAGAGTCCAAAGTCCACTTGGGGTAGCCAGAGTGTCTGTGGCACAAGCAGGAGCTAGGAAAGTTTGGGTACATCTCAGTATAACCTAAAGGAGTGAGTTGTACTGGAACACAAGTATTGAGCTTCACGCGCCTCGTTCATGATGACCCCAAGATGGGAAAAGCAATCTCAACTATTTGGATGCCTTACTTTTATATCACTGTAAATTTCAGATGATAGAAAAATCTACTTTCCTTCTAATGTAAAGGCATGAGATAATATTGAATATCCATCTGGAAAGCTAGTATGCCTGTCGAGGAAAGAAAAAGAGGAAAACCCAGGAATAAAAAAAAAAAATAAATAATTAAAATCACACATTTGTAACCAAGAATTGTACAAGTAATTCTTTTTGTGGTGGAAGTTAAATGGGAAACTAAACAGCAATACAGCAGATGACATCTAGTCTCTATGTCTGAAAAACCATGTCTGAGAGACATTTTTGTTGCTTTGTTTGCTCTTGTTTGTCAGCTGAAGATTTCCAGCTTGTTAGTAGTGTCCATAGCGTTCAGCTTACGTATTAGTATAAAAGCATAACAATCATTCTGTAAGTCACACAACAGTTTATTGCTCCATTTTGGCAATCGCAGTTGTCCAGCAAATGTGGGGTAGCAAACTCAGAGATTCCCAGGAATAACAGGCTCCAGGCTGTCTGGGCAGCAGGTCTCCAATGTATCTCAGTGAGTAGAAGCTCATGAAAGGTGTGTACAACTCAAGCAGTAACCATCTAACAAACTGAAAACCTGTCTAGCTTGGTGGAGAACAGTCAACCAGGTCCCTTCAGTGCACTGGGGCTTGTCCTCCTGGCTTCTCTTGGGTTGTAGTGCCAGGGGAACAGAGGCAATTTCTGTTCTGTGGCCTTGGGATGTGAAACAAGTGGAGGCTGTGAAAGCAGGCATGTAGTGCTTCTGAGGGTAAGCTCTCTGTACCTTGCCCCATAACTTTAGGGCTCTTGCTGAATAATTTAGTTCTAATAGACTGTAGGGATTTCTCACATGGAAGTCTTGTGTCAGTTAATAATACTTAGTGTGCGTATATTGCTCTTCGCATCTGCAAAGCACTTTGCAAACATTAACTAATTAAGCCTCACAACACTCTGGGGAGGTAAGTATAAGTAAGTTATTATTGTTAAGTAAGGAGGGCTCTGGCCTCTCCTCGTAATGGAGGTATTGAAAAAAGATTCTAATCCTCTATGCTGCAGCCCTTTCTGGTCTTTGGTCCCTCCTGTAAGTTACATTTACAGAGTGTATTCAGAAATGAAGTTGTGCTCCTACTGCTTGTGCTTCCACAAGGAGTTCCACTCTGCAACTGCTTACTCACCTCCTGCACAGACTCTTGGTGCCAGCTTTAAGGATTGCGTAAGTCTTCAGTCTCTTCTGTACCTCTTTCCTCCCAGACAACCCAGCATCTTGAAGGGCTGCAGTATCACAAGTATGATGATGATTTTCTTGGAGGAGTCAGCAAGCTTTGGATGAAAATAGCAAGATTCTTAACAGCATTGTATAGAGAAGATCACATAAATTTGCTAGTTAGGAAATTAAGGCTGCTACTCTAAAACATCATCTCAGCTAGTAGTAAAGCTCCCATTAACATCAGTCATGCAGGACCAGGCCTGTAACAAAATTATCAGGAAACCGTGTATTTCCAGCAATGCGAAGCTCCAATTTCCAGAAAAGCCAGTGCAAACTACATGCCCAAATCCTGCACATCCAAGAAGTTGATGGCATTTTACTGGGAAAGCAATCCCCAAATACAATGGCAGTAAAAGCAATATCCACCATTAATGTTTCTTCCACCTTCCAGAAGGCTTTCATGAAAACTCTACATCAGTTTTTGATTTACATAGAGGTTTCTGGCAATGTCTTGTGCAGGGATGCATTCAGAGAGGACTGAAAATGCTGACAGCCCCAGCTGTGACCAGCTAGAGCTTGGGGAAGTGCATGTCAAAAGTGGAAGAGCTTGCCCCACACATCATGCCATGCATTTCTGACATGGGAATGCTCACCATGGCTCTGATGAGAGCTCCATTGGAAAATCACATCCCCAGAAATAAAAAATCTGGCTCAGCACTGCTCCTCATGAGGATTTGGGGTTTAATATTTGTAGTCATAATAGTGCTGTTAATGTACCACATTAAACAGGCACTTTGAAGCTCTGACAAAGCTAGTGAGAGAAAACAGCATGGAAGCTGCCCTGTCAGTCACTTGCTGTTCAATGGGAACCAGCTGGGTTTTATTGCCACTTACTATTTGCCATTTAAGCGAGACATGTTACTGAGAAAAAAAAAAAAAAAAAAAAAAAGACCTACATGGCCAGAAAAAAAGCAAAAATGGCCTTTGGGGACTTTGGAAACTTTCTGTGGTCTGATATGTATTTAAGTTGATGGTTTTTCAATAAATCTCTTCACTTCCTCCTCCTGCCACCTCAGCTGCCATATTAAAGTGATCAAGTTGACCACAGATTTACTGAATGGAAATACGCAGTTCACTTAGTCTTTAAACCCCATAAATACCTAAGAGGAATATCTCCAGTTTCCAGCATTCATCTTGAAACTACTGCTTAACGTTAAATCATTAGACCTCAGGGTTGCTTTTTTTTTTTACACAACCCATAAGCAGGCACTTAAAATCTCAGTCCTCTTCCACAATACAGGAAATGTGTATGCCTGGTGCAGCAGAACACCAAAGGCAAGTTTCTATTAATGCTAAAGAATATTGAAAGGGTGAGTTGCTTGCTTAAAAGGTGCAACATGCTTGAAGATAATCTGACCTTTTGGAGATCCTTGTTATCTGAGAGCTGCCCATACCTGTGACTGCTTAACTATGTGTTTTAAAGGGAATAGGCCTTCACTGAGCCATATCTTGGCTTCTGTGCTTTAACTGTGTGTAATGTCTTTTCTGTTGTTTGGGAGGGGGATGCAGATTTGCATGTTTGTGTGCGTGCATTTGTTTGCCTTGGTGCTTTCTGCAGGGTGGTGGAATAATCAAAGAAAATCTCTCTCTGGGAAAGACTTTTACATCTGAATTTCTCCACTTGCTTTAAAAAGCAGTTTTAATACCTTTGACTGCTACTCATACTAGGCAAACAGGGACCAGAGCAGTCGTGTAAGCACCAGCAGCGACCATCCTACACATTCCCCCAAGCCCTTCATGCATGCAGTAAGCTCTCTGCAGAGACCACCCCACTCCACCCTCCCCTCTGACAGGTCCCTCCTTGAAAATCTTCTGCATTATGACAGAAAACATGACAAGGGCTAAGCAAATAGCTGGTGTGGGGCAACCGCTGCTTATTGTGCTCATTTCTGTTGGTTTGCCAGGGCCTTCTGCTCCTCCTATCTGCTCATTACATCCTTCTGCTATCTAGTGTCTCATGATTTAAATCAGGCCTTGGATATCATTTCTTTGTATGGTGGTATAGTCTGTAGAATATCTGCACAGTATCCATGGACAGTACTGCAGGACAGCCAAATGATAATAATTGATACAGCAGAGAGCTGGAAGAACAAACTGAGAAAAGAAGTGGTAGGCCTTTTTGCTTTAGCTGAGACTGAATATTTGGAGCATGTACCTCACTGACAGCGAGGGACAGTTATCCACCAAGAATCCCACACACGTTAGCACAGGTAGCTCAGATGAGTGCAGCTTTTGAGGGTCCTCTAAGGTATTCAAGGTGTTTGGATGGTTCTGGGAGGAACACAGAAGAAAGTCATTTCCCATGCACAGTGAGGGACCAGATTTTCCAGCTGTGTGCTTGAAGGACCTGAGAGCACCTTGAACTGCCTTTGCAAGCAGGTGACTCAGCAGGCTTTCTCAAAGATACCCATACCAATCAGTATAAGCTTGTCACCCATCTGTCTCAGTGGTGTTTGGAAATTCAATACCTGTTTGCAAGTCAGGTGCTGACATTCTGCTCAGAAACCGAAGTTTAAAAAGACCTTATTGTTATTATTGTTATTGTTATTATTATTATTAATTATTATTGCTTTTGCCACACCAGACTGCTGCTCCTCTGCATTGAGGCTTTTGCTGCATTCTCATACGGGCTGTCCCAAACAACATAAGGGCAGCAGTGTGCCCTCACTCTTGTGAACTTCAGGGAGATTAAAAAAGGAGAACTACAGAAGTCTTTTGCGTCAGCAAAATTAATTTTTCTCCTTCCAAAATGTTTGTACAGGAGCCTGTTTCACTAGGGAATCTTTTATCAACATTACCACTTTTGTCTTCCTGGAATAATTAAGTACAAGTTTATATCTGCTCCCCTTCTTTTCATATACACAAAGTTCTTGAACACCTGATGGCTTGTGTTATTTGACTACCTGCGAAGTCATTGTCCCTTATTTCTTTGTTCTGACAAACAGAAAGCAATTTTCTTCCTCTTGCTCCCCTGGTTCAGAATTGCTTTAAGCCATAAAAATTTCTGGGCTATAAGTCAAACTATATTCTTACATGGTTGTGTATGATTACTGCAGAGATTGCATGTATGTTTCTGAAGGTAGAATTTGCTCCGGAAGCATCCTTTGCCATGTGTTAGCATGAGGGAAAATGAATTTGTATTGTGAAAGAAGTTTATCTCAATTAACACACAGTGGGAGTACATCACGCATACACCACTGATTTTTGTGATTTGATGTTTTCACTGGAAGGAAGGAGTAATCTGCACAATTTATTTTACTCTGAAAATAACTCTTCAGGCAAGATTTAAATATTTACGAGTGATCCATGGGAATATTTGGTTTGCAAAGCCTTTGCTTCCCTTGGGAAGTGTGCTTCTGCCAGGACATGAAACTTGCACTCAGGCACCATGCACGCAAGAAGGGAAGGTACTCTTCAAGCATACGATTTATATTTTCAGGATTCTCAAAACTGGCTAGTTTACTTACACTGAGAAGTCATCATCTTTTAATAGCTTCCTCACATAAAGCAGAAGTGTTAGGCTTATCCCTTAGGAGGAATGGGTATGTATATTTCCACGATAAACCTGGTGGTGACAGAACAGAAAGAGCAGGTTGAGATGAACCCTTTAAGGCAGCCATATAGCAATGAGTGGGAGATATGAAGGTCCCACAAAACACCCGCATTGGCGTATGGGGCTTGGCATCTCTTCTGTACCAAACTCACAGGGGATATGAAGTTGCTACAGTTGTTGACTGCAAAGCCGTGGCTGAAACTACATTATATGATGATTTCACCAGCAAGAAGTCCTTTGTTTGACATCTGTGTTGTTACAGAGCTGGAGGCTGTCATTTGGGCATGATGATAATGATGCTCAGAGCACAGCTACTGCACTTACTTTGCAGACTTCGGTTATTCGAAGACTACTTTAAGAAGAGACAATATTTTAACATGGGAGATTAACATGCAGTGCTAAGCAAGCAGAAGCCCCATGATTTGGCTGCACCAGGTGAATTCTCCTGCAAATTCACCAGTGGCTTCTTTTGGGCTTGGTTCTGAAAGTTAAGTCCTGGGAACAATGTCCTTCTCTTCAAACTCAGCAGCCCTGAGCCCACTGCATCAGGCATTTGCAATTCCTTTCCTCCATACGGTTTTGTGTTGAATATCCAGACAATAGTGGTGGGTAGAACACTGTTTTGATGAACATTAATTATTTTATTTAACTGTTACAGTAAACTGTTGTTTTAAAGTAGCTCAAATCATGGTGTTGACAGGAAAGAAAAAACAGACAGATTTAAGTGCCCAGTAATAAAACCAGGCCTACTAATCTAATCCTGAGATTAAATGAGCACCACACTATTGACAAAGCTAGTTTCTGCTTGGTGCTATGCTAGCCTAACTCCTTGACATAGTTAAAGCCCGACTTGTTTAGAAGGTTACTATTAGAGTTTTCTCTCCTTCTGAAGCCAACTGAATAAAATAGTAACTGAGGTAAATGTTGCAAGGCTCCCAGGCTGTGTTTTTGTTTGTGATTTACAATTCAGATAGAGACGTCTATACTGGTAGAAATAGCCTTGCTGGTGCCTCTGACATTGTGTTTTGGAAGGGTATTTTTAAGCAGGGATTGGAAACAAACAGGGGGTAGTTAAGCTCTGAGGACTGAAAAACAAGTCAGTCTGTCTACAGCACTCTCCTGTTCCCCCGAGGAGAAAGCTCTTAGTGCATTTCAGCTCTTGTGATGACAGTGATGCTATGTTTCAGGTTCTCACTGCACTGTAAATGACATTATATTAAAGAAGCGCCTTTGGGTAGGAATACACAAGTGAAGAAAATGCATTTTATTAGAAACAACTCCTACTCTTCATTGCAAAATGGTACATGATTGCGAGCAGTATAACTACAGTCAGCGCTACTCTCACCTGTTGGTTATATACCAGTGCGTTCGACTTTCCATCTTTTTGTTCAATGTAATGGAGATATAAGCCTATTTTAGCCCTGTTATTTGTACACTAGTTGCATGCTACTGAACATAAAAAATACATTTAATCTAAGGCAGTTACCAGATATGAAAAGCTTTGCCCAGATCTTCAGTGAGATCTTCCAATGGTGTGTGTCAAGTAAATAGAACCAGAGGTGACAGCAGAAAACACAGAGAGCAGTCATAAAATTCCTGTAAGCTGATGGAGAGTTACACACTTCATTTTTAGCATATTGATCATTGACAAATACACTAAAATGAGGAGTTCTTGAGGGTGGATGGAATCTGTTTATCTGTGCTAACAGGGAAAACTGGAAAATTGAAAATCAGGTTGATAGTGACAAAAATATTTAGCTATATTATTTAACTCTTTATAAATTCACTGCAATTTAGGTCACTTCTGATGGCTCTAGACAAAACCCTGAACAAATTATCATCTCTGATACATGACTTAGACACCAGCTGCATGCTGCCTAAAGGACAGAGGAGATGATCTGAAACAATTTTGTCTCTGAATTCTGGCTGTGCAAAGTCATTTTCAGTGAACCTGAAATAACAGAATTACAAAGGGAAAAACATTACTAATGGCAACAAAATATTTCTATTTTAAGTGAGGGTGTAAGAAAAGAAGCAACAGTGTGATTTAAACAGAAACAGGCTGCAAAATAAGAAATGCAATCACTACTTCAAAACTAAATCATAATTTAGCACTCTTTGCAATGACATAACTACCTGTAACTCTTTTTTTCTCTGGTATTATCTGAGTTTACAGAAACAAAGAAAGGTGTTTTATGGCTTTAGAAACTGAGACAGGAGTTAAATGAGTCAATCTCAGAAGACACAGCAGTTCCTTAACAAAGCTAGACACAGAAAGTGCACAATTTAGGATGTAAGGTCAAGATCACTCCTAGCTAGTGTTAGGCACCTAAAGAGCCCGAATTAGGAGTCCTCATTGCCAGAAGATATGTCCGTACAGTGAAGTACTGTATGCTCATAGCATAACAATGTATTTAGCTGAATTTCCAAGAGCATATCGCAAGGGCCTGTTTCTGCTTTAATTTTTGGGGAGCACAACAGATCTGATTTCTTAGACAGCTATCTCAATTACATGCCTATAAGATGAACCAGGATCAAAGGTCTTAGTTCAGTCCTGTGGTTGATAACAACTGTAAAATTATCCCATTGTGAATTAATGCCACTCATTCACCATCCTCCAGGCTGCAGTAAGGATTTCTCTGACTCCTGGTTTCTGCAGGCAGCAGTGTCTACTTTTGCAACAGCCTTGCTGCAAGATAATTCTTTGGCTAAAGGACAAAATTCAGCATCTTCCTCTAATAACCAAGAAGTTTCTAGCTGTTAGTATAACAGACAAAGGTAAACCCAAACTCCTTTGCTCTCCCCAAGCCTTTTTACAGCCAGATGTCTTTGCTGTTGTCAGGTTTTTTATTGGGTTTTGTTGTTTGTTTGTTGTCATGGTGGTTTTATTTGTGTGTGTGTGTGTGTTTTGTCTTCCTTTGTTTTCCCAAAGGACAGAGCAATTTCCAAGAAAAATACATGGATAAAAATATTTTGTATTTCTAGGCAATAATTTGGCTTTTGCACCATTATTATCTCAGTGACTTTTGAGGAGTGACTCTTCGGCTGTTAAAGGCCAGCTGCCAAGGCTCTGGAGAACAAGAGAAATCAGCAGCCTTCCAAAAATGTTGCTATTAGGATATTGCACACACACACACACACAAAGAAAGATTTACACAAATAAAGCAATTGTGTGTTGTTTTTGTGGTTTGTTTTGTTTTTGTTTTTTGGGTTTTTTTTTTTCTGGGGAATGACCTTACACAATTTCAGTGTTGCTCCTGCATCCTGTTTAAACTACATCTTTAAAACAAGCAGAGATAATATACAGCTAAACTGTATATCCAAAAAAAGGAGATAGTACCTGCTTGCTAAAGACATAAGATCAAACCTGCTTGTCCAAAATGCAGTCCCAGAATCCCTGCAGAGCTCAGTCTAGTTTGTCTGAGCCTCGGCTGTACTGAGATACCTTGCCAGGCAGGGTGAATATGATGTACTGATGATTAGTGTAGATTCACACGAGAAAGCCTTCTCCATCCCTACTTCTGTTGGGCTGCTATTGGGCCATCAGAGAATATCAGCTGATGGGAACCACCAAGAGGGGACCTGGGTTATTCTGGTCTTTAATAACTTGGAAGTGTAGGCTGTGCAGACAGTTAGGAAACCAGGAAGATCCCAGATGTGGGTCTTAGCAATGGCTAGGAAATGCCAAAAGCACACACTGTGAAGAGCCCCAGTGCTCAGAAACTAACTCAGGCTCGGGAATTTCAAGAGCAAGGTTCATCCCTCAGAAACAAGTCATTAGGGTGTGTGCGGGGGGATATTTATTTGTCAGTGAGAAACCAGGTATGTGCTGGCCAAATCAATATTGTTGCCTGCACAGCCTGGAGGGGTGGAGTATGCTACCACTAGCAATGATGCAAGAGACTAGGGGAAAGTTTAGGAAAGCGCCCTTTACACTTGGACCATATAGGTGGCCCTCATCTTGAATGCATTGTCTATTAGTGACCAAAGGTCTGACAGGACTTAGAAAGAAATGGGTGTCATCTTCTCAGCTATTTTCAGCTACTTCTAAGGCTTCTGCTTTGCTGTTAAGGCAAGCAGCACGTTACTTTTCTATCTGAGCTAGGCTAGGACGTGCAGTGTCCTGCACAGTTTTGTGAACTTAGGAGCAAACCAGATGGTTCAAAGGCAGTTATTTTTGCCAAAAAAAGAGCAAGTGATAGCTTAATTGACCAATCAATTCAGAATAGGCTCTGCAATGAAATAAAGGCCAATTTAATTATGTGCTGCTGCCACAAAACACAATTTGATTTGACTTCAGGAAAGTGATGACCTTTTCTTTAATATTTGGTTACAGCCTTTCAATTGAGTGTAACCAGGGGAGAGCAGAAAGCTGAAATATTATGATTTTTTCATGTTAAACTTGAACATGTTTAATACTTATTAAAAGATTAAATGACTTTTAAAATCAAATTGAGTGATTCAAGCTTGCAGAATAAGGCTCAATCTTTGGCTGTTTCGCCTCTGCAGAATAAAATGATCCCTGCAGTAAATGTGGTGTTTATTAAAGTATATTTATTAAGCTTTGTTGGTAAAACTATCTTCATTACCTCTCTTTTGTTATGTTTTTGGGGTAGGTGTTTTGGTTTGTTTTTTTTTTTTTTGTTGTTTGTTTGTTGTTTTGGTTTTGTAGGAAAGACTTTTGATCTAATGCACTAATTTTGTATACTTCACAGCTGGGCACTCCTACAAGTAATTATATGCATGTTGTGCCTCCTGTAATAGACTCTCTTTAGTAAATATATAATTTTGAAGCAATCAAGATTTTTATACCAGAGCATTTAATTCAATAGAATTATAGATTTTTAGAGTCTGAAAGCCCTAGTCATTCCCTGCTAGGACCTCCTCTACCTATCCTAAAACTTCACTCAGTGACTCCTGCAGAAAGCCCAGTGGAATGTGGATAATGGATAGGTGGAAAACAGATAGTGATAGAATAAGCTTTTTAAGCAGATACCTGATCTTGACATAAAGAGATCTTGCTGCCAGTTTATCTACAACATCTGCTAAGTTCTTCACAGAGCTGCTGTTTCCCAGAATACAGGCTTCAGTCATTAAGTACAAATGTACATTTTTAATGACTGAATGTAAGTTCTTCAGTAATGACTGGATGTAAATTCCTCATTTGGTATTTGATGGACTTGTTTTTGCCAATTTCTATGTCTTTCTGTAGTATCTTCCCTGTTATTTATAGTTTTTCTAGCCTCTGAGCCATTATGTACTTTATCTGCAGTGATTTCATTCCTCTCAAATATCTATTAATGTATCAATGAATGGATCCCTTCCAAAGTACACCCAAATGATAAAAATTCCTTACAAAGCCTTGTGACTGGAGCCCTGAAGTTTATTGTGAACAGTGATTCATTCATTGAAAAGATGCTACTTGGGTGCATTATGTTTGCATAGGGTAGCCTCACAGAAAGTACCAGCCTGCCTTTATCAATTAAACTTGTAATGTTCCGAAAAAACTACTTCCAAATTTATTGGAATCACCTGTTTTGTCCTGGTTGCTACGTAATTATGTTGAATTGTAATTCTGTCTCGAGGGCCTGGAGCTAAAAACTGTAAGATAATGAGTCTCTTTTCACGTTTCTGCCTTCATGAAAAGAAGACAGAAAAAAAAGTGCATTTCAAAGAAATATCAGGCTGATTTTATTCAAAAGGCTTGGCTACTGGAGTCATTTGTGTTAGACAGAGATGAGCAGGGTCTGTAATACTAGCTCTGCTCTGGATTGGCTGACAATGTTCAGAAATAATTACATTTCTGTAGGATTTATTTTGTATATTTGCATTGCAGAAAGATGCAGACTTAAAAAGCATAGAGAAAAACATTTTACAGTAAACATCTCCCACCACAGATGGTTTCAAGCTGAAATAAATCACAATGTATTTGTGCCACTCCCACCAATGGTCATTTTAAACATATTTCTCTGGGAAAAGTAATCTGAAGACAAGGTCTTTGATATGAATAGTGAATTGTGCAAAGAGAAACAGTCAAGCAATGGAGGAACTTATAAAGAAATACAGACAGTGAGAAAGATCATGTTAACAACCCTAAAATTAAAGGTGATTTTTTTTTATCTAACCCCTTACTTAAGAAGCTAATATGATATCTGGCTTGGTTGTGGGCTCTCCCGTCATTTTGCCTTAAAAGTGAAAAAATAAAGTAGTTCCATTAGCTAATTATAAAGGAAAGACAAGACTATAAGAGCACCCTGTCTTCTGGTGTCTGTCTCGGAATTCAGGTCCTTTATTCCAAGCCAAAAAATGAAGATGTGGAAGTATCTGTTATGGCGCTATTGCATTGCCAGCACAGAGAAACAGAAGACAAATCTCTATGCTGTCTGTTTCTGGGTGCACAGGATGATGGAGAGCACATCCTTCTTTGTCAGGATACCAGGTTCTTTGTGTCCATCTTATTCTGCAAAAGCAAATTCCAAGTAACTGAATGCTGGGGTTGCAGCCTCAAGATCACATGGATTAGGCCTTCAATAAAGCAGTGAAGATCCTTGCGTAGGAAACAGGAAGCTGATAGTAGTTAATGAGGAGACAGACACAGTAGAAAGAAATCAGAGTGAACAGGTTTCATAAAGCACTTTCCATTGCATACTCACTGTATATCCAGACTCTCCAGTTCTTTGTAAAAGAACTGATGAATAACATAGGCAGCATGTACGCTGTGTTGCCTAGGATGAGAAATATTTGTGGGAAACTCTCCTTCTGCAGTTTCAGTGCTTAGGCTCACAGAGGACTCAGAGAACAAATATCAGCAGAGGTCAATCTGGGCTTGACCAGTGCAGTCAATGGGAATATTTTCTCTAACACTACATGTGACAACCCTTATATGTTATTATGCAGTTCATGGCAGGATACCTTTTTACACACTTACCGCATTGTAAAAGGCACTTGAGAGATATTAAAAAGTTTTAGAAAAATCCCAGGTTCCTACAAACTTACTCAGCTATACAGAGACCAAAGAATCGCAATCGGTTAAACAGAAATACAAAATATATCTAGGTCTAGCAAAATACGATTTGCAAAGTGTCCTTGAAAATTGTACAAGAATTTTGGTGGACTCAAGAAAAATATTTTGATTTCTGGTGATTTGATATACCTGTTAGAATGAATGCAGTCTTCATGGAAATTCAGCTGCCATGGTCTATTTGAAAAACACCAGTGACATATTTATCTAGTTTACACTTTGTGTTCCAGTATCTTCCTATTACGTCAAATTCTCAAACTGCTTAGTTCAAATTAAACAAAATTATCTATTTAACTAGTACAATACTCATCACTTCATCATCTGGTCTATCATTTCTCTTGTTAGCTGACTGTTCTGGAAAAGTGATGCCTGTGACAGCATCTCTAGACTTTATTCTTTATCTCAGATCTCCGCCTTTGTCATTTTCAGAGCAGATTACTAGAATTACTCCCTCTCAGACTGCCTCAGATAACTAGACTCTTAAGACACAACCACATTTGACCCTCAGGTCTGACATGGCAAGGTAACCAGTTTCTCTCTGCAGGAAGCTGTGAACAAGGGGAACCATAGGCCGAACAGCTGTCTTAACACAAATATTTAATTTTAGCATCAGGAAAAATAATAATCTGAAAGATTTTTAAAATTTTAAAATGTCTATCTTACTTATGGAATCAGTTTGTTGAGTGCTTGAATAAGGGCTAAATTCTTCATTACTCTCTCAAGTCTGGAGTCATGTTACTGCAGTTAGCCTCCCTTTTCTCCTTATGGGGACCTCCTTTAAGCCTAACTAACTGAAATTCCTTGCTCCTCCACATGCTTGGACCCATAACCAAACTTGTTGAGCTCATCAGGAAGTTGCAATAAAAGCATCAAATTGAACAACTCTTGTATTGTGTCTGAAGTATCTGCTAGGGAGTATATATCTGGTTTCAATTCTCATTCTTCCTGGGCCTATTTTCTGGCAATCCAATTACTGAATTAACTTACTGTATGAATACATATGCGTGGAGCAGACAGCTCAATAGCCAATCCAACTTGCAATATTGCTAAATTACTTCAGGCAAGTCCAAATCTTTTATATAGGCAATTTCCATCTCTGATGTATCTTGTATAATGTGTAAGATTTTGAAAAAAGCTAAAATCAAAAGGATCGTTTACCTTCTATTACAGTACATCATGCAAAATCATCTTGATCTGCTCATTAAATGAGGGTGATACCTATCATGTGGAACTGCCTTGAATTGCTCACTCATTGAGGATATCTGTGACAAAAAAGAAATACTGTAGAAATTACTTCTTGGGATAAGCCCACTTCAGGGAAGGGAGCCAGTCCAGCATGACACTTATATTTGGTAACATGTGTCATACATCTCTCACTCACCAAAAATGTGATATCACAGACTCAAGTGTGCTGGAACTCAAGAAATTAGTTCTCAGACTGGTTGTTAAACTACGTCTTACAAAAAAAAAAAAAAAAAACCACCAGATTTTGTGCCTGAGCTGACAGGAGTAAATCAAAAAAAAAAAACCCACCAGATTTTGTGCCTGAGCTGACAGGAGTAAATCCTGGAGTCATTCAAATCAATGGCAAAACTCTTATACACCTTGATGAAGTCAGGATTTCATACAGAGAGTTTTAATTTACCAGAGAACATCAGTGCTTACTATATCACTTCTGGGTATAGCTGTTTTGTCTGTTTCTTCCCTAATATGTATTTTGACATAAAGTTCATTATTACAAAACCTGAGTTGATAGGGGGTTGGAGGAGCAATTACTGGAGCATGAACCTGAATACTCTGGGCTTCAAATGTGAAAACTATGTTGAACGATTTTTAAAAATAATAATCTTAAAACTGTAGAATATTTTACTGTTACTGTTCAATGACTAGCCATACAATAAATTTAAGAAAAGAACATAAAATTTCAAAAATTAAAGATAAGAACATACTACAAAGGAAACATTCACAAGAACAGGTAGCTAGAGGAATGTTTTGAGCCTCATCATAGCACAGATGGGAAGACCACTTGAATGAGGCAGGAGAAATTACTCCTCAAAGAGTGGAAAAATGTGAAGAATGAGTGACTATAAGAAGTTTGAACACAAGGGAAGAGAAAGTAAGCTAGGCCAGCAAGTGCTGCCTCAGCTGGATACATCTACCAGCTACCTAACTCTTAACTGTGAATTAGGAAGACCATGTGTTACAGAAAGTGGACATGTTTATGCCTTGATAGTTCCTGCTAAAGCCCAAAGCTCCTATGGTCGCCTGTTCCTAAAGCTCTGGGTGAGCTATTGATTTCCCTCACATAAATGGAAGTGACTGTCAGGAAAAGAATGTAAGCAAAGACACACAAAACCAAAAAGGAAACCAGCAAAAAATCCTACTGCTGTGGCACATACTGCAGTTAGGGCTGTCAGTTTCCTCCTGCATAGCTGTGTTCATTCTTCTGTTGAAAATGCAGTTACTGTGTTATTGATTTCCTAGATATGTTTTTAAAAGCATTTAGGTTTGGGCAATTAGTTACTGCTTAATGCAGAACTCAAAACAGAGCTATCGATCCAACTAACTGATCAATTGATTCATTATTTCCTTCACATGACTTGTTATGGTCCTATTCCAAAAGAATAATTGAAAGAAAAATAAGTTGGATTTTATGAGGAATATTATACAATAAAAAGTTAAGAAAAGATTTATTAATCGTGAAAGGAAAGTGTGGGGATAAAAGTAATTTTCCAGGAACTGGTTGTTAATTGAAACAACCATTCAAAGGAAAAGCTCACAACAGGGTAACAAAAAGAAAAAATACCAAATAGTATACACTGTGAAGTTTATTTATTGCAACCAGGATAAAAGGTATGCCTGTACCCATGTTGTTAAACAATTTTGATATATTGTCATTTTATTAATTCTAAATAAAACACAGAATAATGATTATTCTAATTAAAAAAGAAACCCAGCACAGTGGACTTCCTCTGGAACCAGCAAAAGTTTTGGGAAAGTACGTGCGTCGGAAAACAGGATATGATCATGTGAACTGTTCTGGCCTCTTCATCTGAGATGAATGGCAGCTTCTTCAGCCATACGAATAGAAAGGCAGGCCTTAGTGCCATCTCACAGGATCATTGAAACACAGAGACAGGGAAGGACCTCTGAAGATCCTCTAGTGCAGCAACCTGCTGAAGCAGGGTTAGCTACAGTATATTGCTCAGAGTCATCTCCAGATAGATTTCAGTATTTCCAAGGATGGAGACTACACAACCTTTCTGGTCAATTTGTTCCCACCTTTTTGCTTGCCTCCCCTCGTGGCAGCCCCCCAGAGAGATTTTTCATAGGATGCTCATTGTTACGTTTCTCCCCCACTATAAACTACCTGAACAGCTAAAGCATCCTGGCACCTCACTTCTAGTCACAGAAACTGCTAGTCTTCTGCTGTACTGGTGCAGCTAAGAGACACACATCTACACTACGTAAACCTTTCAGCTGGATGTTGCTTTCTGTCTCGGTCTTCATTCAAAAGAAACCTCCCAAAACACGAAACCTCCCAAAACACATAACCTCATTGTTTTGAAAACATATGCTGTACATATTGCTTTGTGCACATGTTGAAAGATTAAGGAAATAATCACAACAGCCATTGCTAGTCCCAGGGTCCTTTTTCCTGAAGTATTGCTGTCTCCAAAATATTAGAGATACGCAGCTGTTGTACTAGAAGGCCGAACAAAATCACATTGGGAAAGATTGATTAAATAATGATGGATGTAGTTCATGAACGGGAAACCATTAATAACTGTAACAGCAAATCCTGACTAAAAATATTCTACAAACAATCAGTTAAAACAAATCTGTATCACAGAAGGCAGTTCAAAGAAGCTGAAAACACAACTTGTTTAAACAGCTGGAGAAAACAGGAGGTACCAAAAATTGTTCTGTTAACTGCAGGCTGTCACTAGGTTAAAAATAAATATGAAGAAACTATAAACACCCATGTTAGCTGCATGGCATTAAATTAGACCTTGGAGAACCAATTCTCTTTTCATTTTACTGATGCAAAACTGATGCGGCAATGGGTGTTTCCCTAGTGCAAATACTTCTAACACAGTGATAGATAGAAAGTATAGTAAGAAAAGCTAGAGAAATCTGGATCATTTAAAGTCACTCAAGGTAAAGAAGCCTCTGAAATTCAACCTAGAGAACTACAGTACACAAAGTAGACAGAGTAGATCAAGGATTCGTTGAACCATTAGTAATTATCTTCAGGAACTTGTGAAGGACAGAGAAAATCTCTAATGAGAGTAGGTCAAATGCAGTAGCTACTATTAGTGAAAGGATAAAAATATGACCTGGAGAATTATAGACTCCCCTATCAGGATAATTTTAATACCTGGAAGATACAAAAACCGATAATTGCCTAATCAATTAGTAAGCATCTACATGAGAATTAATTTGATAAAATACTTCTTTCTATACTTCCTGATAAAGAGGAAGTCAGGCAGGAAAGCCAGCAGGCCTGCATGTATGAACAAGAAGTTCCCAGACAAACTCCAGCATAAAAAGGAGGCCTATGGGGGCAGAAGCAAGGATGGGTAGCCTGGGAGGAATATAGACAGATAGTCAGAGCAGCCAAGGATCACGTTATGAAAGCTAAAACCCTCACAGAACTCAATCTGGCCAAGAACATTAAGGGCAACAACAAAAGCTTCTGTAGGTACATTGTAGATAAAAGGAAGACAAGGGGAAAAGTGAACCCCCTCCAGAAGGAAACAGCAGAAAGGGCTAGTCACCCAGGACATGGAGCAGGCTGAGATATTCAATGACATTTTTGCTTCGGTCTTCACCAGCAAGAGCTCCAGCCACACGGGCCAAGAAGACAGGGACAGGGACTGGGAGGATGAAGAACCACCCACTGTAGGAGAAGATCAGTCTTGAGATCATCCAAGGAACCTTAAGGTGCGCAAGTCCATGGGACCTGACAAGATGCCTCTGTGGGTCCTGCAGGAACTGGCAGATGTAGTTGCCAAACCATTATCCATCATATTTGAGAGGTTGTGTCAGTCTGGTGAAGTTCCCACTGACTGGAAAAGGGGAAATATAGCACCTCCTTTCAAGAATGGAAAAAAGGAAGACTTGGGGAACTACAGTCCAGTCAGTCTGTCCCCAGTGCCTGGCAAGATCATGGAGCAGATCCTCATGGAAACCGTGCTAAGGCACATGGATAATAAGGGAGTGACTGGTGACAGCCAGCATTGCTTCACTTAGGGCAAATCTGATGGCTGACAAATTTAGTGGCTTTCTGTGATGGGGTCATGGTGCTGGTGGATAAGGGAACAGTGACTGACATCACCTAACTGGATTTATTCAAGGCATTTGACATTGCTCTGCACAACCTTGTCTCTAAATCAGAGAGGTACAGATCTGATGGGTTGACCACTTGGTGGACAAAGAATTGGCTGGTTGCTCACACTCAGAGAGTTGTGGTCAATGGCTCCGTGTCCAGCTGGAGACAGCTAATGAGTGGTGTTCCTCAGGGGTCAGTGTTGGGACGCACCTTGTTCAACATCTTTGTTGACAACATTGACAGTGGGATGGAGTGCAGCCTCGGCAAGTTTGATGATGACACCAAGCTGTGTGATGCAGTTGACAGTCTGGAGAGAAAGGATGTCATTCAGAGAGACTTTGACACACTTGAGAGGTGGCCAATGCCAACCTCATGAAGTTCAACAAGGCCAGGTGCAAGGTCCTACACCTGGATCAGGGCAATCCCAAGCACAGCTACAGGTTGGGCAGAGAAGAGATTCAGAGCAGCCATGAAGGAAAGGACTTGGGGGCGTTAACTAAAGAGAAGCTCACCATGACTCAGCAGTATGCACTCACAACCCAGAGAGCCAGCTGTATGCTGGGCTGCATCAAAAGAAGCGTGACCAGCAGGTTGAGGGAGGTGATCCTGACCCTCTACTCTACTCTTGTAAGACCTCACCTGCAGTATTGTGTTCAGCTCTGGGGCCCCCAACACAAGAGGGACATGAACCTGCTTGAGTGAGTCCAGAGGAGGCCCATGAAGATGATCAGAGGTCTGGAACACCTCTCCTACAAAGACAAGCCGAGAGAATTGAGTTTATTCAGCCTGGAGAAGAGAAAGCTCAGGGGAGACCTTAGAGCAGCCTTCTAGCGCCTAAGGGGGCCTATAAGAAAGCCAGAGAGAGAATTTTTTCAAGCGCATGTATTAACAAGACAAGGGGGAATGGTTTTAAACTGAAGGAGGATACATTTGGATGAGATATTAGGACAAAAACCTTGACTGTGAGGGTGGTGAGGCGCTGGCACAGGTTGCCCAGAGAAGCTGCGGGTGCCCCATCCCTGGCAGTGTCCAAGGCCGGGCTGGATGTGGCCTTGAGCAGCCTGGTCTAGTAGAAGGTGTTCCTGCCCATGGCAGGGTGGTTGGAGCTAGATGATCTTTAAGGTACCTTCCAACCCAGCCCATTTTATTACTCTATGATTCTAATATTGATTTTTCAAGAACATATATGTAAGAGCAGTCTGGTTAAACTCTGGGGATATAACTAACCAAGTGAATAAAGAAAAGCAGGAGGTGTGACATACAACGACTTTCTTAAGGCTTTTACATGGTGTTGGGCCTGGTGTGCTCTTTAGTAAAGGAAAACAGAATATAGAAGAGATCACCTTAATGTACACAGCTTGTTGATCTATAACAAAAAGACTTATTCATAGATTTCTAACTGGCAGCTTATTCTGATCAAGAATATAGGTGTCTCTGCAGAGTTTGCTTCATTCCACATTTTCATTAATGACTTGGTATTAAAGAGTGTACTCGAAAGCCATGAATAACACTGGGCCAGGAAGGCTGAATTTTACTGAAGAATCAAGGATCAAAATTCTTAATAAAATGGAGCAATAGTTTGAAATAAAACATTAAAATCTACAGACATAAGTGTGAAGCATTTTAATGAGGAAGCAGGAAGCGCAGAAGAGACAAACTAGCAAGCTGCAATAATGCAGAAAAAGGATTGTGAGCTACAGCTGATGTCAAACTCAAACTGAGTCAGCAGTCTGCTGTTGCTGGGGAAAAAAAAGGGAAGTCCAGTTTTTAAAAATACTGTCAGAATGTCCTGTGTAAGATGCTGGAGGAAATTATTATTTTCTACGCATCACCTGGTCGGCCTCAGCTAGATAAACACATTTTATTTAAGGCATTATTCTTTAGGAAATTTATAGGAAGGGTTGGAGAGAAGCTAGAGGTGACAAATAAGAAGAGGTCTTTACTACAAAACATCACTAATGTACAAAATTTGAAAGAGCTGTGTTTCCTTATGTTGAAAGAGTGTAAGTGAAAGAGAGAACATGACAGTAGTCTTCCAAAATATGAATGATTGCTAAAAAGATTTGTGCTCTACCCATTGGCTTTGTTTGAAACAAAGAAGATTTTGCTTCTTTGAAGCACTGTTTCAGAAAAACAATTTAAGGTGTAAGGGATAAAGGGGAATGGATAGCATCCAAATAGCCTGGGTTGTCTTAGTGGAAAATGTTAAGAGCCAGACAGTGATGGTACAGGACACACCCCAGGAAATGCAGACTCCAAGAGTTCCCTCTTTTATTCCTCAAGGGTCGCTCTGGAGATATAATGCTTGAAAAGGAATGACTGAAGTATACTTTTTTTAATAAGAAGGAATGGTGTCCAGTGAAATAAATTCGTGCTCTCTTTCACACCCTCGGTTGCCACACCAAGAAGTCAGTAAGAAATGAAAGCCTTCTATTTCCTGCTGTATCTGACCGACCCCTGGGAAACTCAGTGCACCCCTGCTACACTTCTGCTGACACAAGCTGGCATTTGTGAGACCAGAGCAGCTTCCTGGGGATGTGGTAGGTAGCCATATGCAGTGTGTTGAACAGATCAGGGTTTGGCATCAATAGCGTTCCCTGTTTGCAAGGCCTCTCCCTGTCATGCCCATCCAACTGGCAGACCAGTGCTCCCAGCTCATTAAATAAATGTCAGCACGTGGGACATGACTTTGATATTTTTGTTTGACTTCTGTTTTATCACCTGTTGCTTTATCAACACAGGTCAATGGCCAAATCAGAAGCAATTCCAGTCATTCTGAAGCGGTATGATGTATATCCCTCCCGGTGCTGAGAATGGATATTTTACTGAGCGATTCGGCTACAGCTGCAGCTTTTTCAGCTGAACACTGCAGCAGATGGAAGAAGCCTCTGTGTTCAGCAAATGTGGTGGTTTTTCAATACTAGGTGATTGCATGACAAGTGGTACATTCCACCCACAACATACTTTTCTCTATGCACTTGCATGGTACGCATTATGTAGTTGATTGCACACCTGTTTATTCTATACAACAGAGGAAACAAAATATATTTAGATTCATTTTAATTTAATAAGTTGTTTTATTGAAATTGCCCACAACGTTTTCTTTGATTTTCAAGGTATTTGAAAGAACAGCTATTTTGCATGTCAGAAAAATATGAAGATTTGCTTCTCCATGTTTCCAGGCTCTAATGTGAAGGTATCAGGAAAGGAAAACAGCATGCTAGAATGATGGATCTCAGAAAGAATGAAAATGAACAGTGATCTCCAGTTACACTTTCATCTCCTTTATGTAGACAGTTATGATATTAAGAATCATTCACCACTCATCATGTTTCTCCAGCACTAAAATGAAGATGACTATGATCATTTTGCCATTTCCTCCTGCAGTACACTAAAGATACATGTTAATATTGCTACCAATGGAAAAATAACCCATTTAGCTGAGTGCTGTTTAAGAGATTGCATTCACAACTTCTTTCATTTCATACAAATTAACCCAGTAATGATTCCTGATGGATGATCAAATATCTGTATTCTGCCATATTGTAGGAAGATTTAGCAGGCATGCTTCAAACTATTTTGTCAGTTATTTTCACTTTCCATACCTTGAACTGATAAAAAGGGTAGATAAATACTGCTATTTTTAACACTGAAACTGAATTACTGAAAACATAAAACTGAGGAAATCCCACTTAGCTCATGAGAGGCCACAAGTCTCAAAGATCTGGTACTAGCCAAGGTATACTATGGACTGGTATACCTACTAGTCCACAACAGGTTTATTGGATTCATCAAAGCCACTTTCAGATTTGAGAAGCAGAACAGTGAGTTCTCTGCTGCTATGCACTTTTTTACCTCCTCTGATGCCAGCTGGTAGTGCTATGATTCAGTGCAGATTGGTAAGACCCTAAAGAAAGGAAGGGGTGTAAATGCAAAGGGTCCTTTGTTCTAATTTAAGTGCTCCAGAAACGGCAATGCAATTTTATTTCAAGTGATAAACCAAACAGAAACCAGACCAACCAAAACAACAGACCTGTGGAAAACTGACATGGTTGCCAAATCTGGCCTTGAGAACATACATCTGGTAGAAACTCCTACTGTGTGCTATGATTTGTTGATGAGGATTTGCCTTTCCTTCCAATTCTCTGTGCCGTGCTACTTCTGGTCATCAGCCCATGCTGGATTTCCTGCAGCTACAGGTTTTGAGGTTGGTGCAAAAGTGTTGTCTGTAGCAGGACTCCTACCAGTGGAGTCTTCCCCAGTACTTCAACCAAACATGATTCCTTGACTCTAGAGGATGACCACTCTTGTTCTTCAAAGGGATGGTGTCCTGTCTTCCTGGGACTAACAAGCAAAGGTTTTGTGTAACTTGACAGATTTAAACCAGCTACTTTTTTAGTGGCATTGCAGGTCAAAAGGGTTTCTTCTTAGTTAAAAACACCTTTAATGGAAGAGGCATAAAAATCAGTACTTTTGTGAAGCAGATAATAGTGGCACAGATTTGGATCATTCTTTGTTCTCTCTGTCAACTGTTGGCTCAAATTCAGTTTGTGACTGGCTCAAGGAAATAATTCACAGCCGTTCTAATGGCTGCCAGTTTGCACTGCAGTGAGGAGGGGATCACCCCTGCTGTTCTCCTTACTCTGTGTGGGAAATTGGCCTGATCACAGTAAGAATAAATATCCCTTTATACTGGCTTCATTGGGTCTTTTCTATTTGTTTTATATTCCACAACAGCTTAAATGTTAAGCTCTATTTCAGGATATTAAATGAAGCAAATAATGCAATTTCAATCACCCAGTCACCTTTGAGCATACCGCACTACCTAATAATCAAAAAGATGGGATTAGAGCAGTGAATTTATGTAACTGCAATAAGGCATAATAGTATCTGAGGAAACAGGGGAAAGGGGAAATGAATCCAGATTAATATATTAATAGGGACTAGGGATTGATAAAATTAAGCCAGAACTCTCTGAAGAGATTCAAACCTCAGTGATACAATTGAAGCCTACTTTATTAACTTCTGGCTGAAATTCACATGTCCTTCAGAAAGGTGAGAGTTGAAACTCCTCAGTGCTTATGGCAGGAGAGCTGAGGATGATATTTGGGGCAGATGGGAAAATGTTGCTTTTATATTAGACTCAGTCTCTGCGATGTGCCTCTGCTTTGGTTCAGATCTCTGCAACACATTCAAACACCTGGAGGTGAGGGGGTCTGCACCATAAGCTGCGTGAGGTCTGGGACAGCCTCTTCCCACAAGGTCTTCAGGTGTGCATGTTGATTCCCACCGGGCACGTGCTGGCCCACAGGTAAGGGATGACCACTCAAGGTCCAAGATGCTGTGGTACATATGGGCACCTATTTAGACACACCACTTAAATGATCCTATGCTGAGTTTTGAAAAAAATAAATAAATAAAATAGGCAAGATTGTCATGTCATACGTAAGTCACATATTGTAGGTGTCATTGTATAGCATTTGACCAACAACTTTCCTGTAACTTCACTTCCTTTTCAGAAAATGCAGTAAATTTATTTGCTTCCATTACCTTAATTTGTATTATTAATCTTTGCATATACTTGAGTCATGCTTATTCTGCTCATCTTTAATAACATATTGACAAATTGTAGGGGAATTTTTAATAATATCACAAAATTATTTGTCTTTTTCTTTGTTTCTCAAGCAAGACATATTTTAGTGTAGACATTTATTTGGAGAATATGGTGTTGATTTATTTCAACCAGCTCCTTGCAGGCCATCTCAGCAAATTCTTTAGGGAGGTCTAAGTCTTTCCAGTGTATGCAGGAGGACAGGTTCACAGTGAAAAACAGCTTCAATACTGAAGAACTTTTGTTTTCTTGTTCTTCCATCTTCAGTTGCGTAGGGCACAGTGGGCTAGCTGGAACATGGCAGACAATAAGTACTGAATGCCAACTGGAGTCAGTAGAGGAATTGTCTCCGAAGTAGAGAGGCAACACAGAGGATAGGGTAGCCTCTATATATTCAGGCTTTTTCTGTATATATATACCTGCACCTATGTGTGTACTTACATGTAGATGGACACACATATACACAAGATTACAGGAAGCAGAGGTAAAATACTTTATATGCAGAATAATAGATGCCAAGAGGAAGCATCCACATTGAGGAAAAACTTCATTTGTTTGAAATTCAGATGAAAAGCCCATGCATTATTTTCACAGTAACCCAATTAAATTTTGCTGCAAGATGAGTTGCTCCTCTCTCTTTGCCTCTTTGCCCAAATTATGTGGTCTTCTGTGATCTCAGCTCAGTTCCCAGATTATCACCCTATCTAAGTCACACTGAATGAAAAGAAAGTTCTGGTTCCCCATCTCCCTCTGGGAAGCCTGATTCTTTAGCCTAACATCCTTTTCAGGACAACAAGGAAAACTACTGTCCTTTGTTTTTGAGGAAGCTATAGCTACCTGGTTGTTTTGAAATAAAAGCTATTCCTCTAGAAAAAATAGATGTCTGTCAAATAAAGTTGATGAATGACCTATGCAGTGGGAAATCTCAGCAGAAAGTGATACATTCCACATTCTGCTATTTAGAAAATATATGAATTTGGTTTAAAAACAAACTGCCCTGAAAGGTTCAGCAGATCAGCTCCCTGAACTGGTCTTGCCTCACCGCTAGAAAAAGACAAACATCATCTCAGAAAAGCTGTGCCGCTCCCCCCTCCAGCTTCTAAATCCAACAACCCACTATGCTGGGGCAAGCTGCTGTTTCAGATGCACAGTTTTCCAGGCAAAATACAGCCGTCATATTTGTCAATGCAGTTCTGTGCTGCTTTTAGAGAGGTGTTGACCTAAAGCCATAGCAGCTTCTATGCATCTGAAGTAAACCTACCTATCTGACTCCCAGAGAAACTTCAGGCAGATGTGATGCTCTCGCACTTGTAAGAACATGCTATTTCCTGGTAACACTGTTAAAACAATTCTGGGAGATGTAGCTGTGTTTTAGTGTCAGTGAAATGAGTTGTGTTATTGTTAGTCTCGAGAAAGGTGGGCTACACAACAAAAAATACAGCAGTTGTCTGCAAGCCCTTACTCCCAGCCAGAGCGGACCAGGCTGGCTTTGGAGCAGATGTCATTTATGTAAGCCTGGATTGCTTTTTGCATATTTTTCTTTTTCTTTTTTTTTTTTTACACTTTTTTTCCTTACACGAACATGACCAAATTAACAAAATCTGTGTGGCAGCTTGCATTCCAGCCAGGATCTTCAGGCACTGCAAAACTTGGCCCTCTGCTCATGCAGGAGGCAGATGTGTTCCCCTTGTCTCTAAACTTTGTCCTAGAAAAAGCAAATGAGACCCCAAATCAGTTGTCCAGGCCTGTCTGCTTGGTTTTCGCCTCTAACTATTGCTTTTCTAAACTGAACATTCAGGCGCAAGTCAGAAATGTTCTGTCAAAGAAACAGCAGAGAATCTGAGTGCAGGGAGTTGAGGGAGCAGGTGGGGCAAGGCCAGGGGATGAAGACTCTCCCTGGACCACGCATCTTCCCCAACGCAGGCTTGCTGGCTCTGACCCTGCACAGAAGAAGGGTAGGCAGAGGGACACCCCTACCAAATCACAGACCTTCGTCAGCTGCAGAAGCAGAGAGCAGACTTTGTGGGAGGCAGTTTGCAAAAGACAGTTTGAGACCCAGCTGAAGTGTTTAACTGCTGAACCATGTTCTATGGGTCATGGTGCCTTCAACTTAGCTCATCATCTTCACACTGGTGATTAGGGCTAGCATCCTTGTCATATTTTTCTCCCTTTACTGTTGCAGAGTTCAGGTAAAGTTGCTTTTTCCAGGGCAGGACCTTCCAAACAAGTCAACCTGTAATTTTAAGTGTTCTCCCAAACCAGTGTGTGGGAAAGCTGCTGCAATAGCCTTCATTCAGCCCCTAATGTATGAGCTATCCTATACATTCAATCAACAAAATATGTGTAAATTGTCAGGGCACATATATTAAATTACAAGGGCTGTAATGCCCCGGTTAGGACAATTTATTGCTTTTCTTGGCCTTCTGCCACATTGGTCTTAATTACACACCCCTCCATTCAGTTTCCCGCATCTGAGTTCCTACTGCTTTACCTCTGTTGTGACCAGAGGAAGCTAACTCCTGGCAACAAAAAAATATCAGTAAATTTTATTCTTTTCAGACTCTTCTCTGGCCTGCCCAATATTGCTCTCTGCAGATAATGGAGCTTACAAAGAAAAGTGGAGCCAGATTTCTCAAAGATGCATGATGAGATGGCAAGAGACAAATGACTCAATGTGAAAAATGAGATATTACGATTTAAGGAAAACCTGTTTCTCCATACAGCAAGCCAAATACAGGACCAGGTGCCCAGAAATGCTGTGAAGTCTCCATCCTTGGAGGTAAGAAACTCAGAACTCAGCTGGACTTGGACATGAGCAAGACACTCTGGCTGGACCTGTTTCAGGTGGAAGGTTGGAATGAATGACCTCCAGAAGTGCCATTCAAACTAAATTGTCCTATAATTCTACCATTCCATTTTCTCCACACTACCCCCTCCCCGATTTCTGTGGCAGTCCATATATACTTCAGCGTGGATTTCAGACATGACTTTCAGCAGACTTAGTTGTTAAACTATGGTAAACAATGCACACAGATATTATTCTTCCCTTCTTAAAGGGAATTTATTTCCATTTAGCTTCACTAGGAAAAGATCTGTGTTGAAATTAAATTAACCATCTGAGCTGAAATGCATATTACACACAAGGGCTTGTAGTTGTTTAGTCTTATATATACACAGACTTTCAGATACGTATCCTGACTGAACTCACATCTGTCACTGTTTTGGTGCATAATACTAAAAAGGCTTTGGTATCTCCTGCAGTCTTCCTAGGGTGGCCTGTATGTTTTGTAGTTTTTAATCTTTCAACTTTTTTACAGGGAAGTGTTTTATGGCCTTGTCATTTGCACTTTATGGGGATGACCCTAGCTGTAGCTACAGAGAACAGCCAAGTATCCCACGCCTGTGGGGTGGATTGTATTTGCAGACGTGGTGTCTTCCAGGCCAGGTTTCTACTCTGAAATATAAAAGACATCTGTTTTTAATATTGCTCATATCTATTACAAACCGCAAACAAATAACAGATTGACATAAAATGAATCAACACAGGGCATTTTCAGTCCACAGTGTGACCACACTTTTACAGTCTATTGTAAAGTAATTTTTCCTGGGTATGATTGTGGTGGAGCTTCTGATTAAATTGCTGCAATGAGGCAAAATATTGCACTTTTTATAAAGGCCTCGGACAAGGAAGGTGTAGAAAGCTATGGAATTATAACAAGACCTTTCAAAAATCTGAAAACCTCAAAATAGAAACACTAAGATATACTACAGCTGAAAGAAGGATTTTTATGCAAATATGTCTAAGACAACATAGAAAGAGATCAGTGTCATTCAATTGTATGTTACAGCAGCAACATGAAAAATCCAAATAGTTCTAATTGTTATAATTATAGGATTACTCATACATTTAAAATTTTGTTGACTTACAACACTAAGAAAACACTGTACAACACAGAACCTTCAATGCTTTAATAGCATGTTATAATTTTTCAACTGAACTGGTACTTGAGAAGCTGTGGTAATCAAGACAATCTTTGGAAAAATTTATCGGCATTTGGGGATAACATGCTTGTTCAGGTAATTGGGGCACCTTAGACAACGGAAATTCAGGGAACCGAGATTTCAGAGTAAAATTGTCCAAATCAAATGTCAAATAAAATCTGTATCTGAGGACTTAAATAGCAACATTATTTTCAGACTGGGTGTGTGTGTGTCTGTGTTTTCTGTTGGAGAAGCTCCTGTAAAGCTGAAATCTTATGTAGGTGGCTACATATGCCTTTAGATATTAGATTTGAGTAATTCTAGTTGAAAGTGTCACCATGCTATACTAAGGCATCTGAAAGTAGACCTGTGATGTTTACACAGTGCTTGGGGGACATTGTTGTAAATAAGTGCAATATTTCTATAAAAATATTTTGCCCGTGACAAGAAGCTTTTCCTAACAACAGGCGCCGACTTAAAAAGTCATTTAGCTTGCGAAAGGCCTTGTCCTTTAGCAAATGCATAGCAAAGTGACCTCCACTTGAGGGCCTGATTTAATGCAGCAGTTCAGCACATGCCTTACCCTAAACACAGCAGTCCCACTGAAGTCTGAGTGATTAGAATATCAGTATATGTCTGAAGTCTGAGTGATCAGAATATGACAGTAGGTAGCTTTGAGTACAGTGCTGGAATTGGAAAGCCTTCAGCTGCTTAAGAATTACATTGGAGAGATGAAATCATTGAAGGAGCAAGTCCCAGAACACTTGGAAGCCATTTATAAATAAACTTTTCTTGACTATATTTTAAGTTGCTTTGTTATTCCTCTTAAATCATTTATGCTATTAGAAAATAAATTCTATTTATTCAAAGCAGAGGTCAGTTGGAACGGCTTTTGTTGGCATAAGTGTTCAGAGAGCAACTGTTCTCTTGTCTTTTCAAAAATACAGTGGAAAACATTTAAAATATTGTTTCATAATTTTTTGCCTTGCAAGGCTTTGAACCCTTGAAATGAACTTGTCAATAGATGTATCACACAGAAAACCTGGGAGGGTAAGAGGAAAGACAGTCTAGGACTGACGTCAGGGTTTAACTCCATTAATGGTCAGCCAGGCACTAGGACAGTTGTGGAAAAAGGGCAGATCGCAGAGTAGATGCATCAGGGTGTGGTTTGTAAAAGAGTTGCTGCTTCTGCTGACTTTGAAAAGCAGTGGAGATCTCTGTAGAACTCTCTGAATTTTTTGTGGTATCACAAAAATCCTGATTCTTTACCAACTTTCGTGTTTCTCCTTCCACCTCCTCCTCCTAACCTTTCAGCTCTGTTGCTGTGTAGGCTTTAGCTAAGTGATCTTTGAGGGAAATGAGACACCAGACTGGAAACAAAAGACCCACAGAAATCTGATGTGCTCTTGACCTTCTGTGAAGGTTGTTTAAAAAGGTGTCATAAATAAGTGAAGAGTTCAGGGTAAGGCTGTTCAGCCAAAAAAGGTTTCGAAGTGAATCTGCAGAGAAATTAATTGTTCTCTCTGTATCCAGTGCCTTTCCTTCACTGGTGCCTTGTTCTCTTCCTTGCTCTTTTGGCACTGGCATTCAGTCATTATGGAAGCCTGCCCATGGGGCTTGCTGAAAGGACACATTCCCATGTCCACACTGCTCTTCCCCAGCAGAGCTTTGCCACTCCTGGCTTTGGGGGCCACCCCCACTCCAAAACTGCTGACCCACTGCCAAGGATCCTCCTGGCTAGTTTGGATCAGGGTGTTAAAAAGAGAATGAATCACAAGTGTAAATTAAAATGCTTTCGCTCCTGAAAGGAGTCCTGTAAATCTTGCTTCCTTCCCCTGCTTTCCTCTATAATGAATGAAATCTAACTTTACACATAAGGGATATAACTGTGCCATGGAAGTGCTGCCCAGTATGCATACAATTGTCACTGTAAGGACTGGGAATGATCATAAAGTAAAAACTGAAACAGTGGATTGACTAAAAATCTATCCGCTGACACAGAGAGATTATAAGTACGTATGCTTCTGAAATATCCTTGTCAAATGCAAGACCCTCCAAATGTGCTGAGTATTAGATTATACTTGTTTGCAACACATTATGGCACAGTTTCCATAATTTGTTCACTTCATGAACCATTCAGTGTTTCAAGGGTAGTTTGTCCCTGTGGTAGAAAGCCATAAACGATCTGATATATAGCAATACAATATAATATTGAATAGCAATACAGGGGGCAGTAACATTTGTTTCCTTTTTCATAGTTAAGAATACAACCTGAAAGCCCAGTGTCTGGTACTAATCTGGCTAACTACAGCAGTTTTCTAATGGCTGGGGGAAAATGTGATTTTTAATGGTGGCTATGTACCAACTACCAGGATCCTGTACGTGCGAGTTTCCAAATCTGGTCATCTGTCTCTGGGAGGGTTGTAATGGTGGCGTAGGATGGATGTAGTTACATGACATGTAAGGACACACACTCCACAATCTTGGTTGTGGCCAATTTTTTGGTTGTGCCAGTTCTTCTGGCTTCACTGTGAACCACAGAATAATTTACTTCTCAGTGCTCAGAGGTATGAGAAATGATGATAATAGCAGGGTCTCCCCTTTGCAAATTGTTCTGAGACCCATTCAAGGTGCATAGAAAGAGCCAATGTTTATTTTTAAAATCTCATAGATTTTAAAATAATCTTGTGATATTTAAAGGACTCTGGAGCTTCCCTATTTTTAAGATAGTTTGGTTGCCTGGGCTTCTCCACTCTGTTTCTTCCTTCTAGTCTGGGTTTTGTCCCCTTAAATTTGTAATTGAAGTCATCCCACTCAATGCTGTCTTTTGTTCTTTGTTTAAGAAGCCATAATGGAAAATCCACACTCACCAGCTGTGATCTTATTTTAATTTTGCAGACAGATTCTGCAACAGCTCAGTATACACACTGTGCACTTTGCAGTTAAGGAACAGCCCTTCTGGGAGACATACGGCTGGGAAACACACAGGTTATGGTGAAATGTACGGTTGGTTGTTAGCAAGTCTGTTAAAAAGTCCTTGACCTCAAATTTGCATCCTGAGCTGAAAGTTGACAAAGATGGATTTCTTTTCCATTGGAATTTCCATGGTTGCAATCTGCTAGGGGAGTATAACTTAATTGAATGCATTTAATTAAATGCATATTCATACCAAACTTTTTCTAATTCTGAAACTCCCTCCCTCTCCTCTCTTCTATGGGCTGAGTGCAGGCAAGGTGATGGACCTGCACAGCTTCATCGCAAGAAGTCCTATGCATAACTGTGGGAGTCTGCAGGCAGAGATATAAGACAGCCCTGTTCTATGAAGGCCAATGGTTAGGGACCATCTGCATGTACACATATGGTGGTTAACATTCTGATCAGAATGACCATCCATCCAGAGGTGCATGCAGGCATTTCCTGCTGCAAGACTCACAAACTGTGGTTTTTAACTAGTGAGTAGATCCCATCCTGCAGATGCAGGGACACTCATGTAGGACAGTCTTTTGTTCACAATTAAGAGAATTAGAATATGCTTTTTATGTAGTTTAAGATATTCAACAACAAGGAACATCATGCTCAGATGGGTCTGTTACTGGGTTGAAGTGTAAGAATCCATAGCCCAGTCCAGGACCTATGTAATAGAGACTCCCATCACCATCCAGACACTGACTGACCATCCTATTCAAGAGCTTTGATTCCTCATGACAGCACCATCCTATGAAAAAGATCCTAATAAATCAAGTGGGGTTTATTTGTTTGTTTGCATTTTAATAAACACTCTGTGTTTGAATGCCTGGTCAACACATTTGGATTCACCAGACCCTCTTTTTCCTCCCTATGCTTTCTTACTCTGGGTTCCCATTGTCTACGCAGGTTTACCAAAGAAGCTAATGCATTGTACATCAAAAGCCAAGTCCTCCTAAAATCTGTGCAGTATTTAATACTTTGTGTCTCAGTTATGATGGCCCCAAGTAATGCATCTTATGTTGTATGTACCTATTAAACAAGCACCTTTCTCATTATCTCTTTATTGTGGGCTTTTTCCCCTACATTCACATTACCGTAAAAACTGAAGTATTACAAAGTGAAACGTTAAACAAGTTTACACAGTAAGCAAGAATTTTTTTGCAAGATCTGCTAAAATGTTCATCTCAGTATTCCTGAAGCTCTGTAGTTACCTTCATCTCATAAAGTCTTCCAGACAAGAATTCAAAGATCAAATAATTTCCCAGACTATCTTCTTCAGTCTGATCTCTCCCTCTTTCCTCTCCTCATTGAAAAACCCTGAGTTCAATGAGTAAAAGAGCAGGCCCAGACAGTTTTCTGTCTGGCAGTACTTGAACTACTTAGGCAATTTGCCGAAGTAAGTAGTTTACACTCGTGATAATGTATTTTCATGTAGAGATTGAAATGAGAGTGCTTGAGGAGCATACTATACATTAAATGCACGAAGGGCAAAGCCATCTCTCTCCATGTGATAGAGTGCTCCCTGTTTATGTGGAGTGTGTATTAAAAACACATTCAAGAAATAACTTCTGTCTGTCTGCTGAACATCACAGAATTGTGAAACTTTTCCGGGGGTTTGTTTTAGTAATAATTAGTGGCAGAAACATGAGAAAACAAAATTTATATAGTTATATTAGTTATATTATAGTTATATTGCTTTCAAACTTCCTTTCACAGACTTTACCCACTGTTGGTTATTTTAGAGATTCTCAAACCTAAATGAAATTAGAGTGTGAATTATGTCATGCTGTCAGAAACAGAGCATCTTTCTCTATTTTGAAAATGTCTCTAAGAACCTGCCACGGTTTACAGATCTTTTAGTGGGACTTAGGCTATCAGTGAAAAGTTAAACCTGAATGTCTACATGAGGAATAAAAGTTATGCAATTAACTATGGATATCTATGTCAACCAAGAATATTCTTAATTGTCAGCCATTTTATTAGCCAATCTAAACATCTGCAACTTCAAATATGGGTTACTTGCTAGCCTAAATGTTATCAGACTGTTTTCATGGAGGTGCTTAGATGTAGGTGCTTAAAAATCAGCAGCCACATCTGAAATTGTGACCCTTTCTGAAGAGGGTAAAATAGAACACAGTGACTTACACAGGCTGAGGAACAGCATACAAACAGACCACTGCCTTGTACCTCAGCCATAGCCTCTTGACTTTGCTTTTCCCTGAAAAGCTTTTGATAACATGCTACCTTTCCAAATTGTGGATACAGCCAGTAGCACTGTTTCAGAAAGGGTTGGCCATGCTTCATCTAAGTGACAGATCCAGGTTAGGCATCTTTTTATACAAGTAATGCTGAATCTCCTGCTAGATAGGCAGGGAGAGAGATGCTTCACTCTATGACAGATCAGAAAGTCTAAATGGAAATAGCCCTTCTCTAGGAGCTGGAGTCCTAAATATCTCCAACTTTTTCTACTCTGTGTGTCTGAAAGAGATGGGAATTGGAGAATTTCTGATAAAGCTAAATTAAGGCTGTCCAAACTTTCTCCCTGCGTTTCTCTATCCACAGCTTTCAAATACTAGTTTGGCTGCAAATTATTGCTGCTATTTTTAAAACATGTGAACAGCTAAATTTTTTCCAAACTGGCATGCAATCTGTTCACCAGTGGCTGATGTGCTATAGAGGGCGACGTGGAAAGGGCACCGTTCTGATTTTTTAAAATCATGTTTTAACAAATATTCCTTGGTAATAGTCAGTCCTACATAGCTAAGTGACAAAAAAGGACATCTAGTCTGGGAGGAAATGCAAGATCCTTTACATGGCTTTCCTCTGTTAGATTTCTGATATGTCCCTCAAAACAATTTAGAAAGCTCTGTGAAGCTACTCAGTCTAAAACTGGCTTTTCTTTGCTGTCTATAGGTGGCAATGGCATGGTGTTGACAGGTTTATCAGCAGTGATCAAATCTTCAATACAAATAGTCTTGCAACTATACAGTTCAGTGGAACTTGGCTTTTTTCATAAAAACAACGGCACAACCTTGGCTGCCCTTCTGTAATTCTGCACTACACAGCAGCAGTGATGCACAAACCTGTCCTGCAAAAGTAGCATGTGCAGTCACCTTTCCTGCTAATAGAAAGGAAGCTTAAAACATTTGTGTTGCCCTGTGTTTCAGCTTTCCACACAAGTGCCACACAAGCTCTCTACACAGGTAAAGAACAGCCAGTATGCATCAATCTTTTGTGTTGGTGTGTGTCCTTGAAGCCACACTACTTTGGCCACCGGAGACTTGAAGGAGTGAAGACCATTCAGACATTTTATGTACTTCAAGTGCCTTAGAGGGGAGCTTTGGAGAGCCTTCACACCAAATTTTATCAGTTGGTCTCAGAGTTTTGTTCTAACACACAGACATGCATTGCCCAGAATCACGCTGCCATTCTTTCACATATATATATCTATATATATTCAAAATTCCAAGTTGGGCACAAAATGTAGCTAACAGCTTAAATAGAACATGCAGCATCTTCCATTTCCTACAGCATCATAACACAGTATGGGTTTGCATAATGCACACATTGCACACTGCAGTTCTGTCTACACCAGAGGATCTGACTGTATACTGAAATAGCCAGGGATATGGCATGCTGGGCAGGCTACCTCACTACAAGTGCTTAGATAAAAAAGTGACACTAGGATAAGTAAGTGGGCTCTTTAAGAGTGTGTGTCTAACATCGCACCGAACTATTTGCATGTTACAACAGAATTCCTGTGGGTCTGTGACTAATGGTGACTGCTGCAGCTCAAAAGTCAACTTTTTGCCCCTTAATTCCAGTGCTCTTAAGTTGCATGAATATTTTAGAGTCTACGTTATAGACAAACTGGAGACAAAATACCTGATGAGTGACCTCAAAAATATTTTGACAAAAGTCAGTGCAGTGGAAATGACTATGAGTTAAGATTACCAATTACCCTGCTCTTTTTAGCTTGTTGACCACATTGAGCTAGGCCATTCTGGTGCCAACTAAATTACAAAAGGGCCAAAACAGTTAAAGCCAAGCAGTCACAGGGGGCTACATGATGAAATTGATCTTGAAACACTGACATATTTTGTAGTGGTTGCAGATTTTTTTCTAACTTCCTCCTAGCCTGACATGGCAAAATGTGAGCCTCCAAAGTGTACTTTGTGTAAAGTTTTATTAACAAATGTACCAGTTTTTTGTAGCGTTGTGTTTCCTGTGTGCTCTTTAGAGAGTATCCAAACTCAAAAATGAGAGTGACCTCTTCCACTTCAAAGATTTTGGAAGAACATTACATAACAGACCACCAAGAGAGAACTCTGTATTCTTGTTTTGAAGGAACAGTGGTAAATATTTCCATAGCAGAGACTTTCCTCAATTATAATTTGATGTTGGTATATCAGAAATGGTTTATGTGGTGGTTATCTCTCAAAGAGAATGATGCAGAAAGCATGTGGATTTCTCCAGGGTATCATAGCATCATTTTGGATTTTATGTAACACTATGCACAGATCTCCTTCAAGGCAAATATTTATTCTAATTCCTACTCAGTTTCTTCATGAAATACTTAATTTTGCTGTCCACAAGAAAAAGCCCCATGTATTGATGGACAAACCACAAAATACGCTTTGGGAAACTCTGCCATGAGTAACAAACGGAGCCATTATAAATGCACAGCTCTAAAAAGAGAAAACTGATTGACAGTATCAAAATTTTGTTTTTCAATTCTTCACACCCCTCATGGGCAGAGAAGATGGAGCTCTAGTGACATTCCAGATCTGCTAAAGGTTTCTGTAATTAGAATATGAATTCTTCATGTTATTCTGAACTGGGATCTTGGGTCATTTGGTTTGTTTTGTGTGGAGAAGATAAGGCAAAAAAAAATATCTCTGTACCTTCTTTCCTTAGGTTGTAGCTGTTTTCTAAAACTCTCAATCACGCATGGCGTGATGATGGTGCCTCTTTTCTGAAGTACACTGAGTAATTCTTGGAAGTGAAACACCTGCTGAGCACAAAAAACAAACTAAACCAAAAACCCAAAGTGGTTGCAATCAACCTGAAATCGATTGAAAACAAGATACAGGAATCAATGCTCTGAGTAGCCTTAACCTGGGAAAAATGCTGGCAGTTCAATGTGGTTTTTGATACAACTCTTTGCTTCTTCACAGAACAAAAATGTGAGCAAGGAAATGAAATGGCCTGCTGTTTCCTTCATCTTACTGTACCTGTACCTTCCCCAAGGGACACTCACCAAGAATAGAATTTGAAAGTGGATGTGGAAGAGATGCTCTGAGGGAGGAAATGGGGTTCCTGGCAAATATGAAGTTGTTGTCTTATTAACTGACTGCTACAGTCTGCTAGCGAGCTTGCTGAAAGGAGCCATTGAAGCAGGTCTGTGCTGTGAATCTGTGCCTCTGAATGCGACATCGCTGATTTCCTCACAACGGAAAATTGCTGAGACTATAATTTGTATGTTCAGCCCCTACGAAAAGTTGATAGAAAAGATGAGTGTAGAATATGCCTGCATCTGTGCTATTACGCCAGCTGTGTGTGTTTACCCCATGCACTTATGTACTAAAGTTCTTGCAAAAAGGCGTAAATACTCTGAAAGTCAAAATAATGATCTCTGATTCACCATGCTTCATCCTGAGTGAATCATAGCAAGAATATGCAGTTGCTTCTACCCTCATTTTAAATTATATGTTTTGAGCTTAGATAGCAACCTGTATGAACCCAAAACTGTCACTTAGAGCTTCATTGGGCAAATGTACCTAAATAATGCCATTACAGTCGCAATAACAGCAAAACTGCAGGAAATATGACTGAGAAGCTCATCTAGGAATGACGCTTGGCCACTGCAGGCCTCAGAACTGTGAGAGGAGAACGAGATGGGACTCCGTGTTCCCCTTCTGCTCTCCCTGTGTGGGCGCAGAGCTGGTTTTCTGCCTGAGAAAACCAAGCATTCTGTCTTGCAGTGTCCCTGCGCAATCCTGCAAGCCCAAAGCTTGTAGCACACTGAATATTGCAGTTGTTGCTAAGTCTGCTCAAAGACTCAAGACAGATCAGAAGGGTTTTTGTGTTCCCAGACAGCTGTTTTAAAGTGGTATTCACCAATAGCAGATGCTGAACATTAAGATTTGCATCTGCATTACAGAATAAACAACTCCTTCACAAGCTGTAGAAATTCTAAGTGAGTTTGATTTTTTTACTATTATCTAAAAAAAAATCAGTGTAGATATGTTACATAGCTTTTAAGAAAATTTGTCTACTTGGAGGAGACAAATAGCAAGAGGACTTCAAGCAATGGTAAAGCTATTGCAAGTACTGACAAGTCAAAAAAAAAAAAAAAAAACCAAAACAAAAACAGTCCAGTATTTTGGTTTATTTAAATCTTAAATAATCTAATCTAAGCTATGGTCATAAATGACTTCACCATTTCTTTTGTTTTTAAATCCCAAACTTAGTAGAGTGCCATTCACATAAACAAACAACATTTCTCTAGGATAGTTAAGAGACAGACAGCTGTTAACAGCCATTTATCATCAGACTCTCAGGCTGTATTGAGTAAGATACCACAGAGGATTTGCCCTAGATGATGGATTTGCAATTGATCACCAACATGCTTGAACAGAAAGCATGGCCGACAAACATGCAACATGAAATCAAAATGGGAGGTGCTGCCACCCACTGGGTGGACAAAATAAGAATAAAAAACAAACGAGAAGGAAGAGTACGTGGCAGCTTCACAAAAAAAAAAAAAAAAAAAAAGGAAAAAAAGGAATAGGTAGGCAATATAGCAAAAATAGTATAGCCATTACGGTAGATAAGAAGCCAAACACTAGTCAGTAGTGTTGTGCTATTGTGAACTAGGCAGTTACCATAGAAAAGAGTTCTAGTAGACTTAGCAAAATGTGTGAAATAATCTTCCACTCTGCAGTGCCTTAATTGGGGTACTGTATCTCATTTGCACATGGCACTTCCAGAAAGCTGTGGACTAATTAGAGTGAGGCAAGAAGAGAACAACAAAAATGTTCAGAGCTTTCAAAAAATTGTGATATGCAAGAACTTGGAAGAAATTGAGAGTTTTAGTTTCAAAAGAGGTAGGGTGAATGCAGGGACATAACAAGTCTTAAAAGATACTAAATGCTCCTGCAAAGCAGAAGCAAATTGATTTTGTCTGTCTGAGGGAAGTAACACAGCGGAATCAACTGTTTTGAACAGGTTTTGTTGTCTCTGCCCAGGGGTGGTTTTTAAGAATAGAGCAGATAAACACCTCTCAAGAATGAGAAAAGAGTGCTGATCCTGTTTTGGGTCAAGTGCATGGACAAGATGACCTCTTGAGAGCTTCTTCAGGTGTATTTTCTAACATTCACAGTTTGGAGTGTATAACTGTGATCTCATGAATTGGAGAGGAGCTACTTGTTTATCTTCTTTGTGCTTTGAGCTGCCTGTACAGTTCCTTTAGATTCCTTTCACATCCCAGCAGCCTTCTTTTGGTGATGTGAGTTACTGTTAGGCAAGAAATAAAAACTTTTTTTGTACCCTCACTAGAATTTGTCAGCCTCGCATAGGGGAAATAATACAGTCTAGGTCACAGAAATTCTTCACTCTTCTGTGAAAGAAAATATTTTAAACTTTCCAGTAAATGAAGTCAGGGCGTGACAACAGGAGTGCATATTGAGCTTCTGCTAAGTGTTCTTTTAAAAATTGTTAGACTAATAATCACTGATCCTAGAAAACAAAGGACTAACAGACAAGAGGATAAACTGTACTTTCACGGGTCTTTCATAAGTGGAGGAATGTTTTGTGATATAGCGCTTTACGAACTTCTGTGTAAACTGATGTGAAAGAAAGCATTAATACAGATATAGATTTACTAAGAGAAGATACAAAGGCTAGCAAGAGTGTGTGGATTGGAAGTAATGCTCTGTCCCATGATTCACCAAGACATGGTTCCCTCATTTATTAAGAGCTAGTAGATAAACATGTACCATATCTCTTTGGTTACTCCTCTCCTTCATCTGCTGCTTTTCTTCCTTACTTTCAGGAAGCTCTTGTCATGTCTACCCCACAGCCATTTCAGTGTTCCCTGCAGGCACATGAGTTTTCCCAGCCTTGCTAAAGGTAGTGAGGAGCAAGGGTGAAGAAATGCTCCAGTGCTGCTTCTTTCCAGAGCCTGCCAGGTCTACGGTTGGTTTATCTTCAGATCAGAGGATCGTTTGGAGCCAAGTACCATGAAGATACCATAGAACAGGGATGAACCAGGTCCTTTGTGTTTCTGCTACCCTCTTCAAGATAGCAAGACCACCAAAAGGGAAAGGGCAGCACTCAAACTGCAAAGCTGCACAGTACAGCTCTATTTTCCTTGCAGCATTCACCCTGCCCCATTCTTTCCCCTTTGAAAAGACTGATACCTCTTCAGAGTCCTTTTCTTTCTGATGTGAACATAGTGAAAATGAATTTGCTATTGAGGAAGCCATGTCTCATGTCATTCTTACCTCCAGGATGATGGCCACAGTGGACTAAGGTATGACAAGGTAGACTCTCGTTTGCACAATACCTCACCATTTACTTGTGGCTTTTGAAGCCTCTGCTTACTGGAGGGGTCACCAGACCACCTTATGTTATTTAAACAATATTCTGTCCTTGCTATGTTTTTGTTAAAGCTGAATAACTTAATTAAAATAAATTATTTTTTCAGATGAACTACTCAAGTGTGCTCAGTGAAGCTAAGGCTGTCCTATGTAAAAGATGCTTTATTTACATGATCAGGGTGGAATGCAAGATATAAGTGATATCCTTAACAAGCCTTTATAGACATCATTGCCTTCATTTCTGTAAGAAGAGCTTTAGACAGTCTAGTCTGTGACAGAAATCCACAAGCAAATTAATGATGTTTGTGTTTTCTGGCTCATAAATGCAAGAACGTCTTCATGCACCCTTATACTTTCCTAATGAAGGATGTGTATTGGGTGCCCTTCCATTATGTCACTGTTGCTATTAATATTGTTCTTGCTAACACTAGGTTGGAAATGTTTATAGTCATTTAGGATATGTATGTTCTTCCACTAGCATGAGTTGATGTCAGTGTTCGTTATGTTTCACAAGTCATTGTTCTTATCAATAGTTTCTGAAACAATGTTTCTACCTCATGCAAAATCATGAACTTTGCACTGTATCTATTTTGCACTAGAGGTATTAATGTGTCAGTAAGGAATGTCAGTGCTCCATTGATTCAGAGTTGCCTGCTGCTTGGCTCCTTCAGGCTTTGATGAGGTCCTTATCCTACAGGGGATGCCCAAGCTGCATTTCCATCCACAGGAAGAAATCTCCCATGTGTGAGCAGCTATCAAGGTCCACAAACTGTGCTGACCTATACAACTCTTCAAGCTAAATGTAACTGCTCTCATGCAGATGCAAATCTCTATCATCTGAAACTGTACCTCTTAGTGAATTTCAACAGGAAATCGTGTAGACTCTAACCTCCTCATCTGGCTCCTGCTGGTTCCCTATCTCCAGCTAAATCTCCTCAGTAGCTTCTGTATGGCTCCTTGTTTGCCTATTTGCCAGAGGTTTTCTGCTTTTCTCATGAGGGAACCAACCAAATTCAAGCATGAGATAGGGGCACAAGGGAGCAAGTCTTGAGAGTTAAGGCAGTCCCAAAATATAACTCCATTTGCCAGGGTCTCTGGTAGATCTTCTCAGGCCACAAGGTATTGTCCAAAGCCTAAGCCAGTGGAAATGAACAATTGCTCAGACCTGTGCTTGTCCACTGCTACTGCAGAGGTACTCTTGAATCACAGCGTGACTGTATGTCAAGACTAGAAAAAGAGAGTGTGATAGATAGCAGGTCACCAGCTTGCTCTTTACAGTGGTATGGAGCAGAGGTCCCCTCCAAACCCATAGCAGCTCTGCCGGTACTTACACCAAAAATGAGCTAGCCATCCCCTGCACTGAGGAGATTCCTAAAATGCCTAGAAATTTTAAAAAGATCCCCTTTTTCCAGATTTCCTTTCCCTGATTCGTCAGCTATCCCTCAGTCCCCTCTGGTAATGTGCTTTTCGCATGTCTCATTCACTCCAGTCTGTGTTTCAAAAAGAGATTATATTTCCTGTGAGCCCTTATGCCATCCATCCACCACAGCCTGTATACACAGGCAAAGTAATTGTTAACAGAAGGCCATATGCGTGATGGGTGCTACATTCACAAAGGTGGGGCATTTGTTTTTATCCTGTTTCTCAATTTTCAGTGTTTGGTAGCTACAGAAATAATTTCTGCCATGCAAAGGGTGCTCTTGGGACTGCTCTGGTCAGACTCTGACTGTTTTACCTCCCAAAGACCTTTCATTGCTTAGCCCTGTAGCGGTTGTCTCCCAGCATTGATTTTTTTGTGTGCCCTCACTAAATGCAATTGAAGCTAAATTACAGGATTTTAATGAATGTATAATGGGAGCTTGTTCTTTCATTCCTATGTGTATGTACGTGTCTGCGGAAGCATCAGAGAAAGACTGGAGAGCAAGCGCGAAGCTTGCATGAGTAAAAAAAGAAACAGTAAAAATCACCCCTGCTACTTTCAGGAACCAAGTGCCGAGATGAGGAAACATGCACAATGCTCTGCCATCCTGGTCGTTATGCCAGAACTCAGATTTATGTTGCGTTTGGCTTAGAGCTTCATTCCAGAAACATGGCAGGAAGCAAAACGCATCAGTGGTATAGCCAGCTATTCCCAAAAAGCTCTGGAGCTCTAGTTTTACTTTAGTCTTTCTTCTAGGTCAGAAAATAGCTGTAGGCTAGATGTGCTCTTCTGAGTAAGAAAGGCCAGAACACCTGCCAGTGACTCTCATGCAATAACCCACTGTACAGCACAGGTGTCTGCAGACTGTCCTCTGTCCTTAACAAAGATAAAAGCTGAAGCTTGATCTCAGGTACTTCTACATAAAAAGGAAAAATCAAACACTTTTTCATTGTCAGCTCTTAGAATAAACCAAGACAAAGGGTCTTCAATGCATATTTCAGGCCAGATGGGATTGTTACCACCCATTCCACCTGAAGTACCCAGGCTGTTGTCAATACAGATTCCATCTCTAACTCTTGCCTGTCAAGCATTGGGTTGGAAGCATCTGCACTAGAAGAGAGAGCACTACGGCCTTATACTTTGACACCTACACTCCATTCTGTAAAAGCCTATTATTTAGGTTTTAGTGAGGGAAATTCATCCTGTGTGGAACATTAACCAAATCCTCATTGCTTTCTCTCCAATTTTTATGTAAATACAGATGTGCTGATACAGAGAAGGACAAGATTGATCTGTTGTACAGCACATATGCATGGCTTCTTTATTCCTTTGAAATTTCAAAGGTAAGACTGGATTTTAGACTAGCACGATATGGATCCATCCAGAGATAAGGCATGCAAGTAATACTACTTTCCTCTTCTATTTTGCTGTTGGCTCATCCAAGCCACTTGCTTCACATTGTCAAAGCCTCCACATTCCTCCTGGCAGGTCTGGCTTCTCACTCAGGCCCATTTGGGCTGCATTTCACCCATTGGACAGTCTTGAAACCAAATTTCTGCAGTGTCTTAGACTGAAGGATGTTCCAGTGAAGAGAGAATCTGGTTTTTACTTTTAGATAAGCACATAGCTTACGCTCATTGAGACATTATGAGGCAACATAGATGAAATGCCTTAGAGGTGAATGCAGACTTCTTCCTCCTCCTGTTGTGTTGTGGCTAAAGTTGGATTACACAATTTCATAATGAGCCAAAAGGTATAGAAATAATGGTGGGATAATCAGAGCAATTCAGCTTTTAACAGAATCAGAGACTTAGTCAGACGGTAAAGGTTACTGCAAGGCAAGAAAAAGTTCAGTTTCCCAATGGTATCTTGTCAAAATAATGTCACTGACTGCCCATCCTTCTCTCCATGCTCCCTGACTGGGCAAGTCATACTGTACCTTCCAGGCAGCCCCATAAGAAGTCTGCACAGATAGAGATGCCTTGGGAAGCTCACCTTGAAACCTCAGTCCAGATAGCCCAGGATGATAGGGACCAAAGATATATATATTTTTATCCCCATGCTTGAAAATATGAAACCCAGAATTCGATCCAGATGGTAAAGCATGAGCTTTGTTGCCTATTTTCTTTATGCCTGAATGTGAAACAGAGATGCGGTCGTATAGAAGTAAATATAAGCCTAAAGAATCATTTTAGCTTTTCTTATGAATGCCTGTCACAAGTCTGCTCTTCCTAAAGGTTTAGGAAATTTTCTCCATTCCCTTTCATCTCAAGTCAGTCCATCAAAAACATTCTTCCTCACTATATGTAGCATAACACTGAAAACATAATTAAACATGTACAGTTTTTTTGTGCGCTTCACATGTAAACATTTAGTGAAGTCAGTTTTGAAGAAAAGCTTATCATGCCTCAAGTGCAGACCAGGCTGTTGTACATCCATCTGCTCTGGAAAAGTCCTAAACCTTGAAGAAGGATCCTAGAAACTGTGTAATCAAGCCAAGAGTTCATATTCTCAGAATACATAGGAAAGAATATGATTTAGATTTGAAGCCTATAGTTTCAGAACCTCTCCCTCTAGGTGGTACATCACAGACAGTAATGGTACACATTTATTCATAGGTAGAATACAGTTCTTTAAATCATCCCTGTGTATGAATTACCTTTGACAGATCACTGTCTCTCTAAAAAGTACATTAATGAGTTCTTCCATGGTTACTGAGGGTTTGTCCTGGTGGGTCCTAACACAATTCAGCACAATTTAGTTGATTTGCATACATGAATTCCAAACATTTTCATAGCAATCTCCAAGTAAGGAGCAGAAGCCACATGAGGATAATTGCAATATCATTTTTCCTGGCCTGGATTTCCTTATTCTCCTTTAAAAACCAAAATGTTGCTTTTGGATGCTCTTTGAAGTCTTTCATAATCAACACCCCACTGTAAAAGCTTCACTGTGACTGCTGGCACTGCTGTCCCCCAGGGAACAAAGGCTATCCTCTTGGTCACAGCTGACAGTTCCAGAGTCTGTTTCCAAGCCCACTACTTGAAAACTGGACCCTCTCAGCTGGGGTCAGGCATTCAGATATATGCAGCACAGGTTTGTCACACAAGTTTCTTTACCCAGGGTGCCAGCACAGTTTCAGGTGCATACCAGTGACAGTGTCATCCATTCCCCCAAAAGCCTGCAAACAGGGAGTCCAAACTGCACTCTCCCTTAAATGGTTCCTCAGACACAGCATTTCACATTCTCATATTACTTATAATTTCACCTTAGGCATCTTTCATGAACTTCTAAACTGATTAGTTACTTTATCCCTATCCTGAGCTCACATTAAGATGTCAGCTGTTATCAGCATTAGGTGTCCAGTTTTTGCTTACACCTTAGTTTGTGTGCTCCCCTGCAATATCACAAGTTTTGTCTAGCCCTGGTTACTCCTTTGATGGATTACGGTCATCCTGTTCTTTACTCTGTTTTCAGTTAAGCCCTCATCCCACTCAGCACTGCGGTTGCCCAGGTACAATAATTAAATTTAATATTTTTCAGGCTTTTGTAACTGCTCTAACTTACAGCTGCAATGAAATCTGTGGAGCAAGGAACAAGAGGCAGAGAGAGAAAATGACCTGTTTTCTCTCTAAAAGATACTGCTAGCTGCTCTCCTAGTAGTTGGGAGTAGGGATAAGTGCTTGTATGCTTTTTAAAGCTTTCCGTGTCCTGGGCTAAACTTAATCTACCTTTAACACTGCCACATGGCTTACTAGAAAGTTTTGCTTTGTGTGATCCATAAAGCAAAATAGCTTATATGTTTGAAAGTTCAACTGTCATAACTCTGGTTTAGCTGCATTAATATCTGTATAATGGAGTAACAGTGATGAAAAGTTACCAACTATGCAAGAACAATAATCTGTTTCTGAGCAACTTCAGATGCTGTTTGTGAATTCTTATGAAAGCCATGAAGGCATGTCAATGACAACTTAAATGGTGGACTCCTTATACCCTTTTCTCTCCATTCAAAGTTAAATCAAAATTAAACTATACAAATAAATGAATCTTGGAAATCAGCAGCATAAAATCTGATACTTCTCATCTGTTGAATTGACTTCTCAAGTTAGTCCATCAGCCCCAGGCAGCAGATATGTTCTGCCTGAGTGCATGTAAGTGAGCAAGCATTTTGGGTTTAAAATATTTTTATTTACAGACACATGATTTTTAGGAAAAAAATTAAAACCCTGGTTCCCACAAACTCTCCTTGACCAGCTTGGTTGAGGGAGAAGACAAGGTAAGCAGTCAAACCATCGCTTGTTTGGTTTGAACAAAGCAGAAGCCGGGGAAGTTATTACTCTTAAGAAAGTCTGAGAGATCTCCAGCCTACATGATGCAATTATGTAAGTTTAATTTCACCCCACTTGGTTGTGTGAAGTCCTTAAGTGATAATTGCGTATGAGAAGTCCTCTCATTATATTCTGAAGAGAGACTGGCATTTCTGACCGTGAAAGAACATTTGAGGATAAATCACTGCAAAGGATCCCATTACTCTTTGGAACAGTATGAAGAAGAGGCTGACAACTGTGCTCTAATGTCATCTGTATAGATTTCTCATAGTTACATTATCATCAGGGGAGTAATTTTGAGACTATTTTCTCGACCAAAAGGCAAACTTTAAATTGCAAAAATATCATAGCTCATTAAATAAGGATGTGAATGTCACTTTAACATAACCAAACTTAGTTCATTTTGATGCCACAGTTGTCATTTGGTGTACAATCCCCTCTAAACAGTACTAATGTATGACAAGAATTAGCAAAAACATTTTGAAAGCCCTTTATCAATGTCCTTTATCTCTCAATCCTGCAAGTGAACGATTACAAACACATGCCATACTTATATATATGCAAATAAGGAAGATACCAATAGATGGCATTTGATAAAAGTTGGCATCATTTGGGGGTTTTGTAAGAGCAATGCATATAGCAGCTGTGCACAGCAGACAGCATCCTCCAGCTACTCTTTGCATTAATATTTAATAGTGTGCTCCATTTTTTGGCTCCAACCCTAAAAATCACTGCATGTGCATATAGAGAGTATGTGAGTTTGTTCATTTGTGCTTATTTTTGCATAAGTCCATCAGACCTAAACTGGAAGGCATCTTTCCATTGTTGTCAAATTTAGAAAGTGAATGCTGTTGTACAGATTTTACCTAAAATAAAAAGACAGCATTAATTTAAACTAAAATCTTCCACCACTAATAATATTGCTTTCCACAAGCCTGTGTCTTTCTATTCAGAGGATCAAATAATTTTCTGAATATAATAAACCAATGTCTATTTTGCATGGGGTCTTGTGGACGTATTATGACATATCAAGGAGAGAAAGAGCGAAAGTGTGCATCACGAACTTGTGTAAATTGGACAATCTTAATAGATGTCTTAAACAGCTTGCATCATTTTGAAATAGACCTCCACTTGCTAAGAAAACTCAGACATAAATAAATTCTCTCCTATCACAAATCTTGGGGATTTTCCTGTGGCTTAATTATCCACCACCCCCATGCTAACTAGGTTTATACTTTGATAAGCTAGTAGTTTGCCTATTATCACAATCTCACTATGTTTTCCATTTTTTTCTCTCATATATTCAACCCTTATCTTCCATACAGCATGTGTTGGGGTACACACTTAGAGAAGATTTGCAGAAAAAACTCAAACTCTTTAAATGGACACTTTATCTCTTACTACACAGGCTGGAACACCTACTTAATCATGAAACCCTTCTTTTCTGAGTGGAGGCACAAGAGCATCACTGCTTGGACTGGAAATAACAATACACCTGTAGCTATATCTTTTATGTCTATGATACACTGTACCTATACATTTATATACCATAAATATTTCTGTTTATCCAATATGCATTTATTCTATGGATTTATATAACCTTACATTTTTCTTAAACATGTTTCTTTCTATGTGCAAGGTTTTTCTTTATCCTCATCCATTTAGATCTGCTCACTTTGTAAACACTTGGTATTGCTCCAGTTTTAATTCTTGGTAGTAAGGATTACTAGAACTGGCAGAAATACTTGCTTATAATATTAGATACAACAAGTAATGAAGAAGCAGGGACTTCTGCATTATTACAATAGGTTGCACACTCAATTTCACAGCTGTTTCTAACTACAGCCTCTTTCCCTTCATTTTGATGCTTTTAATTCTAGTTCTTCCCTGCTATGTGACTGGTAAACTGATGCCTGGGATCCTGTTGTAGCTCCCATCCTATTGTATGCTTATCTTTCAGGAAGAGCAGATGTTCCCATATGTGACCTATAGTTATCCTCTGATGCTTTTGCTTTGCAAACAGATGATTGTATATCCATTGCCCTCTGTGTCTGGAGAAAAAGATACAGCACTAAGGAGTTTTTCCTGTGTTGCAAATCAATCAGGTTTGTAGGCAATCAGGCTGATCCTTTTCCTACCTTGTCCTCATTACTACTATTCCAATTTTTTTTTTTTTCACTTGGCATTTGTACTTTATCTCCTCTCTTCTGCTCCAGTCTTAAGTCTCTCTGGGTTTTCCTTTCAGCTTCTCAGTGTGAAGAATTAAGAAGAACTTGCAAAGGTGCACAAAAGGTATGACCCCATTTTGCTGTTTTTTCCTCACCTTTTTGGCATTGTCTTTTACCAATGCATGCTGCTGCAGGAAAGCTCTGGGCAGCACCTTGTGAATAAGCCACAGGTGCCATACGGCATTAGCTCCTGCCTGACCTCCAGAAAGGCAGATCTGTGACTGGGGGAGTGTGGGAGGGCCTGCCTCAGTATTTTGGAGGTCAATACAACCACCACCCCTTTAGAATGCACCTACACTCACTGCATGTGGTGTTTAGTGGTTCAGTGCTCCCTGTATCAATAACTGTCCCTGTGCCTCCATGTGATCCCCCAAACCACTCCCAGCATTGCCCTGCACTGATGCCTTGTGAGCAGAAATCCCGTTTTTTTTTAAGCAAACTCAGATTAAACCCTCACTTCTGGGTATCTCTTCTTCAGCACATGAAAGCTGAGCTCTGGAAGGTCTCCTGATGCAAACTATCTCAATGACAACCCAATTACTTACCAGTTAGTAGAGACAGTATTGGGAGATTTACTCAGATGAGTAAAGTTGACTATAATTGTAATTTTTGGAATGTTTCGGACCTTTGGCTCAATTACATGAATGTACTTGAATGCACTGGCCAGTGGCAAGGTGTACAGCACCATAGGACTGGGTCTGCAGAGCAATCCATGGGTTGCAGGGGACCTGATGTTCACACTACATACATTACAGGGGCTTTATTTCATTTTATCTGTAGTATGGAGCTGTGGGCTGGACACTGGCTAGTAGCTGAGATGCAACTTGTTCTTGCTCCGTTTGCTTGATAAGAGTGCCCTGCCATGAGAACTAAACTGCAGTAAACAGGGCAAACAGGAAACTCACTTCAAAACACAAACCCTACCTGAAATGTTATGAGAATATAGACTCATTTAACAACATACAGCAACCAAAGTTTTCTCTTGAACAATGTGGGGTTTGCCTTGTATTGTCTCAGAGTGCATCCAGATAAACCATGGCAAATCGAGCCAAGGCGTGCTGGCAGTTACCCTCACTGTGGCTAAGCAGGCAAAGGCGGTATGACGTCTAACTGCTCTTCCAGATCTATTCCTAGTTGCTACTTTTCACTGCAATTATTTACTATAGGATCCTTTTGTTCTGATATTTATTCCATAAAGCATTTCCAGATACAGCAGTCATCAGGAATGCTGCACAAAATAAAATAATATTTAATATATCTTTCATAAATAGAATATAAGATAAATATTATTCCTGCCTAGAATATTATGAAAATTTGGGCCTTTTTTTTTTTTTTAATTTCTGTCACAGAACAGCTTAAACTAAATTCTACTTTTTGTGTTACAGTATGGAGCACTCACAGATGGCAGGGCCTTACCTAGAATTCAACTACTGCACCAAGCACCCCTTCCCACAAATGATTTTGCAGAATTATACAGGGATCAGAGCAAGGCACTGAAAATTATTAAGCACATGAGAAAACTGTTTATCATAGAATTATAGAATCACAGAATAGTTAGGGTTGGAAAGGACCTCAAGATCATCTAGTTCCAACCCCCCTGCCATGGCCAGGGACACCTCACACGAAACCATCCCACACAAGGCTTCATCCAACCTGGCCTTGAACACCGCCAGGGATGGAGCACTCACAACCTCCCTGGGCAACTGATTCCAGTGTCTCACCACCCTAACAGGAAAGAATTTCCTCCTTATATCCAATCTAAACTTCCCCTGTTTAAGTTTTAACCCATTACCCCTTGTCCTGTCACTACAGTCCCTGATGAAGAGTCCCTCCACAGCATCCCTATAGGCCCCCGTTACTGGAAGGCTGCTATGAGGTCTCCACGCAGCCTTCTCTTCTCCAGGCTGAACAGCCCCAACTTCCTCAGCCTGTCTTCATACGGGAGGTGCTCCAGTCCCCTGATCATCCTCGTGGCCCTCCTCTGCACTTGTTCCAACAGTTCCATGTCCTTTTTATGTTGAGGACACCAGAACTGCACACAATACTCCAAGTGAGGTCTCACAAGGGCAGAGTATAGGGGCAGGAAGTTTAGGAAGATTGATTAAAAAGCCTGGGATTGCTTATTTTTGAAAGGCTGTGAATAAGAGAAGACATGATAAAAGCATATGAAATAATTAATGTGATAGAGAAAACCGATTAGAAACCTCTGTTCTTCCTGTCTCATAGCATGTGTGACAATGAAACATTCAAAGAAACCAAAAGGTGAGAAATTCAGATCTGATTAAAGTAAATATTATCCTATACAAAACATAATTAGACTGCGGGAGTGTTTACCATTGATTGCACTACTGGCCAAGAAAGTAGTTCAAAGTTAAAGTAAAAAAAAAAAAAGATAATGTGTTCTTTGTATAATAAGCTATACAATAGTAATACAAAAGGGGGGAGAAAAGGTGTCAGAAAATCTGAAGTATTTCAGAGATACAAACCACTCAGTAGCTGATAGGGGTAGGATGAGATGGTGTACGTGTTTCCTCTCTGCTTTTCACTGTCTTTCATTAACCTTCCTGAAAGCACATGGGTTGGCATCTCCCACAAGGCATCCATCTGGCATCACATACAGAAACCAAAACTTGGAGCACCTGAAATTAATACGTCAGGCTGTGAACTTCAGTGCTAAGGAGCCTGTGGTTACTACTGTCTACTGCTTAACTGCCAGCATACCTTGGCTCGATTTAATGTGGATTATCTGGATGCACTCTGAGACAATGAAGGTAAAATACTGTTGTGCTTAGCTGGTTGTCACTTCAAGCATTTTTCTTGATCACAGAAAATGTCTTTTCCTCTCTTCTTGCTGATGTCAATTGGAGGAGAAACAGAACTGGGTTTTACAGCTTGAGATCCTTCATTACACTGGTCCTTCATAACAACCTCTACCAACATCAGCCTTCCGCACCTCGTGGAAATACAACTGCGTTTCTTTCTGTTACAGGAAAGAAAAAAGTTATAGCAGAAGATAAAAGTTGTAGTTATTTTGGCATGGAACTTAACAATATTTATCAATTCAGCATCCTAAATGCAGGATGTTATAATTTAGCTATCCCCATAGTTTGCTTTGCACACAGGATTTTGTTCCATTAACACCTAAAGTAAACCTTTTACTTAATAACATGAAATTCTAATGCTCTTTTAGCTCTTCCAATATTTCCCTCGTTACCTTCTTCACTGGTTGCCTTATTTCTAGGCAAAGAACCAACCTCAGGAGGAAATGTGGAGAGACAAATGGGCCTCGGGAGGAGGGAGGAAAACTTTGGTTTAGAAAACAAAGAGTGAGAATGAGAGCAAGTGACCCATGGGGACAGCTCAGTTCCTTGGCAAGGTTGCCTATTGTCAAGATGAAGACTCCTTTTTGGGCAAGATGAATATAGGCAGATATATATAAACAGGAATCACATGTTCCTCTTCTGTGTGAAAGAGGCATTTATGATCTGTACTACAGATTTTGGACGAGAGAGGAATTCAGTGGTGCTCTCTAAGGGAGAAAGTAGGGAGGTAAGCAATAACTTGCACCTGCACAATGTATATTAAAACAAGAGTCATCCAGACTCTCTCTGTCAAACAATTTTATTAATATTAGCATGCACATTGCCCGCCTGGTGACCACAGTACAATTCAATAGGTGTCTGTGAATAGAGGAGTGAAATGATAGGGTAAATAATCCTTTGATTCTTCCAGAGTAGACAAATGAAGCAGCTTGAGACAATTTTAGCTACTTGAGATTATTGAGTTCCTCCCCCAGTCATTCTTGAGGCATTATTCATTTTAGAAAGATAAGGTGGAAAGCCTTGACATGTTTTAGATCATTCCATATATTGTATTAATATATGTTATATATTAATGATTCTTCAGTATAACTTATTTTGATCTGCACCAGAATAATTAAGAGTTACTGAACTACTTAATATAGTTCAGCTTTTTTAATCTGCTTCTCACTTTCAAGATGTTTTTGGTGATTATTATTTGGTTTATAGATTTTGTTAATAAAAAATAATGAAGTCATTATTCCTTTTATAATAGAAATAACAATATACTTTAAAAAATATAATATGGATAAAATTACACTGTTTGACCTAGAATATTTAGAAATAATTGCTTTCAACTCCAATTTTAACTGGAATTTTCTTTTTCATGCCAGAAACAAAAATGCCACTTTAATCTTTTGACTGGCTCTGAATGAAAGACAAGTAAACTAGGGAAAATTGTTTTCAACCAACCATATAGTACAGTTGAAATAGTGTAATTTTCTAAATAAGCCTAAGCATCTTGGGCTGAAATTCAGGAGTTGTCAAAGTACAGGATTAAATGAAAATGAGGACTAATGTGTTAACAAATGCTCTTACAAGCCCAGCTCGTGTTTTTTAATATAAACTAGACTAGTCTAGAGTAGAAAATTATAGGATAGGATAAGATGGGATAGGATAGGATAGGATAGGATAGGATAGGATAGGATAGGATAGGATAGGATAGGATAGGATAGGATAGGATACCATACGATACGATACGATAGGATATGATACGATAGAATCATAGAATCATAGAATCATAGAATAGTTAGGGTTGGAAAGGACCTCAAGATCATCTAGTTCCAACCCCTCTGCCATGGACAGGGACACCTCTCACTAAACCATCCAACACAAGGCTTCATCCAACCTGGCCTTGAACACTGCCAGTGATGGAGCACTCACAACCTCCCTGGGCAACCCATTCCAGTGCCTCACCACCCTAACAGGAAAGAATTTCCTCCTTATATCCAATCTAAACTTCCCCTATTTAAGTTTTAACCCATTACCCCTTGTCCTGGATAGAACAGAGCAGACTAGACTAGTCTAGACTGGACTATATTTCTCAATTTAAATGAATTGGGGAAGGCTCCTGTATGCTGTGTGTAATCTGCTTCACCATTCCTCCTGGGTGAAACTAAGTGAGCACCACCATCCCTATTCATGTTATTTGTATTTGTTGTGATTAATGAGCAGGCATTGTTTATGAGGTTATTTTTTCCCTGATTCAGAGAAAATCTAATTTTCTTAAGAATACCATAGCTCATGCAAATGAACCTAATGATATTGTGATCTTTAGAGCCAGAACTTTATCTGTCATCCCTTCAAAGAAGATAGAGAGGGAGAAGGAGAATTCCTATTCAAAGCATTTTTTTTCACACTCACGTCTTCCTAAAACAAACTCAAATTGTTGATCTCAAACCACATGGTAGTATTCTTCAAAGAAATCTTCCTAGTGTATTTTCATGCCCACCCAGAGAGATGGAGTTCCTGGAACATTTTATCAGTTCAATGGGAGCTAGGGAGGTCAGGGATATAAAAGACACAGTGTTCTTTCAGACAAATTCTTCCTGTTTTGATAACACCATCCTTTATAAAAATAAAGTCTTCAGTTTCTGCTGGTTTAAGGTCTTGGGCTAGCTGTGCAACTTAGCTTGAAAGAGACATCTCCACCTGCATACACAGAGAGTGAAAATAAATGGTAAGAGGAGCTTGTTCTTATATATTGTGTAAACATTTTGATAATTTCGGGGAAAGCTAGCTTCGAATTAAGTCAGGAAGTGACATGAAAAGCAGCTCACACATTTCTGTATGTCTTTGATTTATTTATGTATGCTGTTGCCAAAGCTATTAAAATAATGTCAAGCATGTAAGGATAAGCTTTAATAAGATATCTCTGACAATGGAATAATGCCTAAAACAATGAAATATCGTGGTTAAGTGCATTATGTGCTATAATGCACCATTAACAACTGTTATATGTCAGCTACACAGAGAGATGCTATGGATTATCAATGAGATGCTTTCAAACACTCAACAGGACTGCTTGGCCTCAGACTTGTAACAGTCAGCCACTTTAGGGACAGACAGACATTTTCGTCAAACCAGATAATTACCCCCTGGGGCTATGGATAAGGGATGTCAGTAATTTCTTGTTATGTGGATATTTCACCTGGAAATGTGTTTTCTTCCTTATAGATCTGGCTTAGGACTTTATGTATCTTTTTGTGTGTGGCAAGCACTGAAGTTATCTGAAGCAGCTGGACTCTTTTGCTTTACTGCACAGTAAGATTTTAATACACTGAAACAAGAATGCGCATACCTTTTCTGTCAATCTGAAATGTGTGACTTACAAGTTTTCTTTCCTTTATGTCCTAGAACTAGCACATCATCAGAAAAAGCACAAACCTACTGGCCCCATTCTTATACATCTTTTACTTCCCCCTTCCTGTTGAACTGCTTTGATCTCACGCATCATTTTTATATAGTGTGGATTATCCCATGCTGGACCTCAGCCTTGGGTGGTTTAGAAATTGAACAACCTTCTTTTTGAGTTTTTATTTGCTTTTGGAATTACCTGAGACAACAAGTACTTCAAATATGAATATTACAATCAGAACAGTGGGTCTTCAACATAGCTTAAAGAGGATTAAATGTGTCTTTGAGGCAGTATACACACTTTACTGACAATGCATTTGGAAATTAAACTAAGCTGGGTATCCCTTACAGTAAGTTTCCTCCTCCTGTCTAAAGCCCTTCATGACTCTGAGGTCTTGTCCCTGCCAAAGTCCTTTCCCAACCCAGAGTTTACATCCCTACTTTGTCACCCTTAGCCTTTTCTTCTGTGGTGACAGCCATCCTGCACGGTTTCATCACTGAGGGGTCCCTTAGCTCACCTCCTTCATGGCTGTCCTTATCTGTCACTGACATCAGTGAAGAGACCACCAATGAGGGAAGAAGTTTGTTGTTATTTCACAATCCTGAAAATTTTGCATACATACCTATAAGCAGAAACAATTTGCACACAATGTATTGCAACCATCCCTCCCTTACATGACACCATTTTTTTCCTCATATTTTTGCAAAGGTCTTGATACAGCAAGCTCCCATCCTTTGGACATCTGTAAACGCAAAGAAGGTGTGGGGGAAATTCTCATGAAATTTTAGCATTGGGTTAACTAGTCTATAATGAAAGATGACAGCAAGTTCTATTATTCATGTCTATTTTTAATTCACCATTTTTTCCTACCCATGTCTGATCTCTGGTGAAGTCAGAGGCCCTTTCTGGATTTGCCCTATATCTCCTGTGTCCAGGGTCCTGATGAACATCATGCAGGAATAAGCCCAGTGTTGGCAACAAAGTGCACTCAAAGAAGCCATTGGGGTTCTTCTGTTACTTGCTTTGAAATATCATTTGGCTGACTGACCTTCCAGCACTAGAGAGATTTACTTTGCTTCACATGCAATTCCAGTATTTTTATTTCCCGTACACAATGTGGTTCAAGTGCCAGTATAGTTAGTGCTCCCTCCTAGAGGATGATGATATGGATGGGAGTAAGCAGATTAAATCCTTTGAGGGCAACTTCGATAAACACAGCTGGGATTTGTAAGTGAAGCAAATCTGGAGGGGTAGCTTAGTTTCATTTATGGCTCAGTCACATCCAAAAAAATATCTCTTGGAATAAGCTGTAGTCTCTAATCATGAAAGCCCAAAGGAAGGAAGATATACAAAACCTGAAAGATTCAGAAATATTGGGCACTAAAAAATGCGTAGCATCTGGTCTCATTCTATATAGCTTTGTCAGCCTATACAAGCAGCAAAGCTGAACCTAAATTTTGAACCAATGATGTTTCATAGGAGAAAAGCAAAAGCCATATAGCACTTCACACAGCTATTCAAATCAACAGCGTAAATCCATTTTCTTCAGATGTGACTGAATAGCAAATCAGGGACATTTGTTATAAGAAACTAACCACTCTTTAAAACATGTTCTCTCTACAGAGAATATAAATTATCACAAGTGCAAATTTGCCACAAATGACATGCTATAGTCACACAGTAAGTGGGTCTCTGAAGAGCAGAGTATTATATAGCATGATAGAGAGTATTATATAGTGTATAAATATAGGACATTATACATGGTATAAATGCAGGATATTACATAGTTAAAAAAAAAGAAATTTGTTCCAAATTTCCCTTGAAGGTGAGGTATGGGGTATATCAGGTAACATGTTTTTCTAAAGTCCTTGATTTTAGCAAACATGAAGTGTTTTGTGCTCCTATTGTCCTATGTGTTTTTGTGTTTTGGTAACCATCGTGTGAAATGTAAGAAGTCGGACTTCAGAAACCAGCCTGTTTTCAACAACAAAGATCAAGGCAAGAACAGACAGTTGATCTGAAAGTTTAATTTCAACCTAAATATACAATCTGAAATGTTAAAGTTTCATTTGCCTGTTTATTTGTTTCACTGTAGCTCATTCACACATGATGCTGTATTAAGTAGTTCAATCTATTGTGGCATAACACTAGCAATAAATCATAGAAGCATAGAATGGTTTGGGTTGAAACGCACCGTAAAAGTCATTTAGTCCAAACTCCCTGCAAAGAGCAGGCACATCTTTAACTGGAACAGGTTGCTCAGTGTCCTGATTTGAGATGCAACAGGTTTTTTTTTAACCTTTTCCCTTTTAGTTTTATATTCTCTCCCCTTATTATTTCCCTTATCATTACTATTTAGTAATGTACTATACTGTATTTTAGTTATTAAACAGTTCTTATCTCAACCTGTGGGGTTTACATTCTGTTGGTTCTTCTCCCCATCCTGCCCGAAGTTGGGAAGAGGGAATATGAGCTGTGGGATGCTCAGTTGCCAGCTTGGTTTGAACCATGGTATTCAGACCTCCACCCAGCCTGACCTTGAATGTTCCCAGTGTTAGGGCATTTACCACCCCTCTGAGCAATCTGTGCCAGTGTCAGCTGAAAAGCAAAAATTTGGTTATTCATTCCTTATGTGAATAAAGGTTCTTACAGAATAAATGAGGATAAAAAAATGTTCCTGTTTCTTAGGCCAGATTTGCAAATTTCTTCCCAGCCTCATTACTATTCACAGAGAGGCACTGGATCATCCCGATGTAAAACCATAATGTTAAGGATTTGTCATAAAATTTCCTGCAGTTCTCTCCCTCCATACACACTTCTATGTTACTGTCACAAAAGCTCCATCATTTCCTTCAGGCAATGACAACTTCCCCAGCTGCATACCTCTCCGATTGCCAGGTGACAAGCTACTTGCACATTGCCGGCTGGAGTAACGTCATGGAAATAACTGTTACTTTAAGAAAAAGGGATTGTGAATTGAACAAGGAGTTTTTCTTGACCCAAAACAAAGTGTTTAGCTCAGTTCTGGATATTTGAATACTTTTCAAGCATTGTTGCCGGATAAGTTTTGAAACAAAATGTTGCTCTAGAATGAAAAATTGAAACATCCCACTTTGAAAATGTCAAAACACTCTGTCCCAGAAAAGGCCTCTTTTCTTTCAGCTTGAGCTACTTTAGGAACTAGACACAAAATCAAGAATTATTTTGGACAGTCCCAACATTACTTTTTTGGCAGACCTAATTCCAACCCTAATATTTCACATAACCAGAGACAGCAGGATAAGCATTTGAGTTTACAAGCTGTGAGCTCCTCTGAGTGCCCCTCAGATTTCTGGAACGGCTTTCCTGGTGCCAGCAGACATACTTAAATTTTTTTGCTATTTTTTTTTTCCTCATTAGACAAGTGAAAGAATATAAGATAATGTAATTTGAATGTCAAATCGCGTACTTGGCTGGAAATTGCTTCGTGTCTTTGACAATTAGATTACATAGCTCCTGTCAATACTATAAGGGAAGAGCATTCTTCTTCTAAATAGGGCTCAGCAAAAAGTACTGGACATAAAAGTTCTGAGCCTAAATCTTTTGTTTTCCTCACCAAGGGGAAGCACATGTGTGTTTCTCTGAAAAGGAACAAACTCCCCCATGAAACAGCACCAAACAGCCAATTCCCTGGCAGTATCTTTGGATGCAGCAGCCAACTGGCAGCTCCAGCACTGGTGTGGGCAGCACTTTTCACACTTGTTCACAGCACTGCAGTTTCCTAAGGATGCCTCCAGCAGCGCAAACTAATCACCTCCCTGTGTGTATAAGACAGAAGATACAGCAAAGAACCCACAAAGTCTAATGCACCTGATTTAATCTTTTCAGGAGGAAAGTACAGCTCACCAGTAATTAACTTTCTGGAAGCCATAAGAAGGACCTTGAGGACATGTATTCTAAACCGGCAGAGGTGAAGGCTTATACATGTGCTTGATTTTGAAATTTGTCAAGACCATTGAAACTGATGGTCATAGAAGTTAACCCAGACAAATCTTTGGAGGGTAAAAGCATGCAGAAATAAATCACAGCCCAGAAGCTCAGATCTTAACTGAGATTCATAAAGACCCAGTTTTAACTTTCTGCTCTTTTATAGACTTCCATTTTGGCCAGGGAGAGGTTATTACAGCCCAGAGTCTTTTCTGGTAGCTGGTTTTTTTTTAATTAAATGACAGCAATAGTAGGTCTCAATTTACAAGGATTTTTTTTTTTTTAGGTGGGTAAATAAAAACTTGTAAAATTCTCCAACAGTAAAATAGAGAGAATTGCATAAAAAACAGAGATAGGTGGCTATGCTGGTCTTGCAGATTTGCAAGACGTCTACCAGCTGCGAACTGCTTCAGCAGCTACATCTACTCCTAAACCTTCTCTGAGTCCAGCATCTGTAGATGATGTTTACAGTGATCCTTGCATATGCTATTTGCTTCCTTCTGACATATAAAACTGATTTAATAGATGCAAAATATTGCACTGATCTTGGTTTTCACATCCCTTAATGCCACAGAAGCAATAAAAGCTATTTCTTAGGAACTTAACTCTTGAATTAGTTTAAAACGTGTTTTGGTTTGGTTTGTTTTTTTGGGAAATACCTCCATGTGTTAGTTGTTTCAGCCTTGGTGAGGCCGCATCTGGAATATTGCGTCCAGTTCTGGGCCCCTCTGTTCAAGAAGGACAGGGAATTACTTGAAGGAGTCCAGCGCAGAGCCACAAAGATGATTAGGGGAGTGGAACATCTCCCTTATGAGGAGAGGCTGAGGGAGCTGGGTCTCTTTAGCTTGGAGAAGAGGAGACTGAGGGGTGACCTCATCAATGTTTACAAATATGTAAAGGGTAGGTGTCAGGATGATGGAGCTAGGCTTTTTTTAGTGATATCCAGTGATAGGACAAGGGGCAATGGGTGTAAACTGGAACATAGGAAGTTCCACGTTAACATCAGGAAGAACTTCTTTACTGTAAGAGTGACAGAGCACTGGAACAGGTTGCCCGGGGGGTTGTGGAGTCTCCTACACTGGAGATATTCAAGGCCCGCCTGGACAAGTTCCTGTGTGATGTACTGTAGGTTACCCTGCTCTTGTGGGGGGGTTGGACTAGATGATCTTTTGCGGTCCCTTCCAACCCTTGGGATTCTGTGATTCTGTGATTCTGTGATTCTGTGATTCATAGTTGACTTGATTTAAGTGTAAATTACAATATATTAAATTAATAATATCAAATAGAGTCAAAGTATCATATGGAAATAACAAAATAAAAATGTACTCACTGATGCTATTCTAGATGTGTGTATTGCATCCAGGAGACACAGACTGCATTTATCCTTCGTGCTTCACAGAGAGTGAAGAAACACCTTCTATATCTTTTTGTTTTGGAACAGAACCTTGGCATCATCTTCTGTTCATTATTCCTAATTTGAGAACAGCCATTGCTTTCCTTTCAGGACATGAAGTTTAGAGTTGGTGAATTTCAAAAGCTGAGACTTTTGAGATAGTTTTACCTGATGTGTTATTGGTAATTCTCCAGAAGAAACAACAGCTTTTTTGAAAAGTGTCCTTTGCAAACCATTGAAGATATTTATTTACAGGCAAGTAGTCAATGCAGTTACATACATATATATAAGTTCACAACACACAAAAACATTTGTGCTTTTACGTGTTTGAAATCATACTTAACAGTGCTGTTGTAATGTATCTACTTCACTCTGTTTCTATGATTGAAGGCTTTAAAGTTAATTTCATATATACATAGTGAAGTAAAAGTGGAATGACTTATTAGTGTTTTGTTCTTCTGTAGTACCTGGATGATTTTTCAGATATCAGCTACTTCTGTAGCTCAAGACCAACCAAAAAATAGTCACCCAGACTATTCTTTATGGTAGCCGTTTCTCTGGTCCTGGCACATTTTCCTCCTCCTGTTACAAGAAAACATGAGAATCGCATTTTCCCTAGCTTCAGAACCCAGTCTGTAGGCAAACCCTTTTTAAGAAGCCACAGTGGGTCCTGATGCAGCAAATGTAGTTAATTATTGGTCAGATTCTGAACATGAGTAGCCTCACTGAAATCAGTGGGAGTGCTCACATATCACAAGTGAGAATGTAACTCAGTGTAGTGCCTTGGGCCACTGCAAGCACATTTTGTGTCAGGCAACTGCATACAGCAATGTACCACTCTAAGACTTGTTCTTTTCTAACCAGTTCTGTAATCTAGGCTTCATGTCAGATCAAGACAGCTGGCAGTTTCAGGGAAGCCCTGTAATACTCAGGTATTGCTTTCAAAATTTATTTTCAAGATCCAGTTGATAACTGTATTCTGGAAGAAAACGCAGATGGTTTTATTTCCTGCTTCAAAATATTATATACCTCTATTCCTAGAAATATGTTGAAAAGAGCAGGTTATATCAAGACTGAAATTAAACTGAATTCTTTCCTTCCATTTTCATCCATTTACTTAATATATTCCACGTATAGGTCTGAGTGTAGTTAAAAGGCACATTTTTTGAAGACAAAATGCATTCCTTCATGCAATTTCATGGAGCGCATTTTGAATAAAGCAAAGTGGGAAGGAAGGTTTCTTGCACAATGTTCTTGCTTTATTTAGGAACATTATTTACTGACTACTCATTCACATTTTCAGTGAGGCTGTCTTCCTCCCATGCTATTATATAAAATTGCTTTAGTACTACAGTATTAGAGGCAGATGCTAGATTGCTATGTTCTTCGACACTGTGATCAGCTGTGTAACAGCAACAACAGGGTACCCTGGAAACATTAGCATTCACTGTTATATTCAGGTTTTAACATGAAGCTCATTTGTTTTCCTGGAATGGAAAATCTCTGGTAGAAAATTTGTTTTTACATTTTTAATTGAAGAGAAAAAAAAAAAGGAAACTAGATTTGAACTGGTTTAAGAATTGTCAGAAACTCACTGGGATTACATACATGTGTTCTTTCTAGTGGATTACATGTGTGTGTGTCTATGTATGTGTGTCTATAAATTCATGATAAAATTATTTACTACCGTTTGCGCTTAGGATATTTGGGGTATCTAGGCAGCCCATCTCACTCTTTAGTTCCAAAGAGAACTACCAGGCTTTTCTGAGGTTCATCTAAGCTACTATGTTATAAACTTATACAAAAAATTGCCATGTTTGATTTCCATATTTGACAGAAACACAACAAATTGGGACTTAAAATGAGTAGCATCACAATCTGAGGTTGAGCTGCTTCTCTATTGATGAAAAGAAAACAGTTGAGTCACCGAGAGGTGTCAAGTACTCAAAGTTAAATAGCTCTTGAATTGGCGACCTGCATGAAATTGCCATGAAACAGTCTCTCTACAAAGGAGGTTTTAGATTCACAAACCCATGGAACAAAGCTGCTGGAAGGGGCTGCAGGTGGTAGTCTGGACCCCAGTGATTGCAGAACCAGGGCTTTTGCTCATTCACTAAAAAGAATAATGACTTAGGGGAACTTATCAGTAGGCATTTCACCTTCTAAAGATGCCTGCCTCTTACTATTCCCCTAAAGATTATGATATTTCTGAAACATATTTTAACATTTTTGGATAGAGTTGCACACAGACACATGCATACGTATGTTAAGACAGAGTGTTCCTCTAGGGCTCGTAACTTTGATATTAAACATATAGAAAAAGGTAATGAACTAGCTAGAGATAGTGAATTAGCACAAAAACTAGATATGGAAGTTCTCACCAAAATGATCTGGAAATGGCCCTTTCTTTTCTGATAAGTTACAATATTTGTCTCAGGCAAACAACATAAGAAAGCATTTGAAAGTACATCTTCATCACAAAAAATACCACCTTTATAACATGGAGAGAGATATATAAATGAGGAATTTCCCTGAACAGTTCTCTTTAAGCTAAAATAATTAACTGAATGTTAACGTGTTATTTGAAAGATTCTTTGAAACCGTCAAACTCTCAAATTGGTACAACATATCTAATTTATTAACAGAAGTAGGAATTGTATTGAACAAACCTAAGTGATCTGAATGTATCCTGTTTGTTACGTTTTCACAGAAAATGAAAAGCACTTAGTGAGGAGTCTCAACAATTCACCATGTGTCACATGCAAAAAGAAAAGGCAGTAGATGGATTGTCTGACAACAAACTGCTACTCTGTATCCTCTGCTGAAAAGCCCTAAATCTCAGCTTTTTAAGAGATTTAGATACCTGGACGCATTCCAGAGCCTAAGAACAGGTACTGAATGCCATCTGAGATGCCTGTGGGAATTTTGTCTAGGCTCCAGTTCTCACCCCTGAGGGGAGGAGATCTGCTTTACCTTATACACTGACATGTAATGTTTGGAGTACAGGGGAAAGCTGTGGTCTGTCATTTTTCCAGGTGCCACATGATCCAAGATTTTTAGGGTTTTGCCCTACAGGCACAGGCACCATGACCCAAGTCCCCATTAAGAGATTTTTTTGTTTCTTTATTTGTTTTACTGCTGGTAATAGGGCCAAATTTCATAGATGTGCTTTTATATAAGTGGCCAAACCTGAAATTTTGTGTTATTCTTACCTGTGTTTCATAGCTCAGAGGACTATCCTATATCAGCCTTTACTTGGACCACCATTAACTTCTAGAAATTAATCTCAACACTAATTTAACTTAGCAGCAATCAAGAATTTACTGTAGCTTTTCACAGATTCTTTCAATGCTGTCAATAACATTCAGTGCTCTAATTTTACTTATAATTTTTAACATTGGATTGGCCAGTTCTAGCTTCCGTTCACTGAGACATACACTTTTCTCCAAGAAACTAAACACATCAAACATACATTCCTCATGTAGGCAATCACAGGTTTTGTAGCACAACAATCCTTAACCTTCTTTTCAATACAGCTAATAGACAGCAGTGCTCAAGGTATTTTAGCAAAGCATGTTTCTCCTCTTTGAACACACCTTTGATCACATCTCTGATGCTTTCCAGAGCTAGCCACAGTATTTCAGGAGTGACTTTATGGGAGTCAAATGCAAAGGCTGAACCATTTGTCTACTGCAGCTGCTGAAACCTTTCCAGGTCCACACGCTTAAGTTGGTCTGCCTCCATTTATAGGCAGAGGCCAAATTTTGGTACTATGACTATGAATTTGGCTCTGTTAAAATATTTATTTGAGTGGATAAGTTTGTGAAGCAATTGAGGTTACTCCCTCTCTCAGTGATTTGTCTTCTACACTATTTAGCTCTCCCCAGTATTTGTGCCATCTGCTGTCTCTGTTGGTAAAGTTTTTAATTTTTCTTCCAAGTCATTAATAAGCAGTATAGCAAGCTTTTAATCCATTTAATGGGGACCATGTTGACTTTGTATTGTTCTGATTTCTTAATCAAAATGTCATGCGGTATCAGACCAAATGTTTTACAGAAGTCTAATGCATTACCTTAACACTGTGACCTTTAACAGACAAACCTGTAACCCCAGCCGGAAAGATATCAAACTAGCTTTACACATATTTTCTTAAATAAGCTTATGTTGATTGTATTACAAGCCCCAACTCTGGATACCTACACCAGTGATTTAAACATGTATAGATGACCCTGAATAATGTAATTGATATTTTGCTAGTAGACAAAAGGAAAACAGAAAAATTTATTCCCTCAAATATCATTCCACTCACATCATGTACCCATTCCCTACATTGCTTGCTCTATTGCATAAGGTTTTAAGAAGCATGTTTTTAATGGACTACAATTCAGCACACAGGTATTTGGGGATGAGGAGCAGAGGGGTTGTATGGGTAGAATAGCTAAAGATCTCTGTGCTAGCATTTATATTTACAAATTAATGCATTTTCCATATTAGAAATGTTTAAAAAAGAATGTTTTGGGGGGTTTTTGAGCATGAGATAGGCTGGATAGATTTTTTTGATATCTGGGTAAGTTTGGAGGCTGATCTTTACACATTCACGAAGAAGGCAAGTGTAACAGGGTAACTTGGTCTTGTTGTAGGACAGCAGAACATTCTCAACACAGCAATGGTGTATTTTCATAGCAACGTAGCAATATTCCCTACTACAGGCAGGGAACAACAACTATATATAATCAAAGGAAGTTAAAGATTTGTGTTTTCCATGCTATCTTTCCTGAAGGAATCGTATTAAGAACGCAGCACTTACAAACAAGGGAATAGTTAAGACATTCATTATCAGTTGTGAGATTCATTTTAATGATAATTCCACTTGCCTACACAGTGTTCTTAGATGTGAATAAAAAAAAACCCAACCATGGGATTAGGCCAAATATTGTCATGGCAACAGAAAAAAAAAGGGAAATCATTCTAAAAGGGTTTCCAATAAGCAAGAACAGCTAGCATTCAGTAAGTAGCCTTCAATAGAAGTTGACATCTGTTATTCATTTGTTGTTTCTAGGTTTGAAGAAAAGCAGGATAATTGGAAATAGTACAATGTTCTGGGAACATATTGAGTGAAAGGCTCTTAGTGCTTTTAAAATATTGGTCTATTTATCTTTAAAAACAGTTAGCATGTTCCTTCTTTGTTCATTTATAAACTGGACAAGCTAGTTGGAAGGTTGTCTAGATTCAATTATGCCTAAGCAGTAGAAGATCAAAGCCAGCTTTTTGCTTTTAATAAGAGGAATTACTATTTCAGCTGAGCAGGGAACTCCTATTTTTTTGAAATTAAGGGGAAGATAAGAATTAATAAATTGTATAAAGTTACAATTACATTGTATTGGGGATAGACTGGGAGACACACTAACTCACACAAGAAACATACACCACTACTGGTGTTTTCCACTTCCTTGGTTCAAGAACACCACTGTGTCTTACACACTCCTGCAAGGTGATCCTCATGACTCTACTGGTAAGAAAGAATCAGATCAAAATCCAGTTGTGGAACCTGAAGAGAAAAAGGGAAGTTATGTTTTTAACCCCAAGGGTGGTTACCAGTGGAACAGCTTGGATTTTCCCCTACCTGGAGTTGTTAAGACAGTCTTTGCAACGTTTCTAAGAAGTTGATCATGGGCTGTTGAGTGTTCTTTGTATGACATTAGAAACCTTGTTTGCTCACCTAGACTAGACAATGCACCGAAAAAAGCCCTTTTGTCCTATGAATCCGTGAGACATTTATTCACCAACTTTCAAAGGAAGTGGTTGATTTGAGTGTCACACAGCTTTTGCAGCAGCAGCTTGCAAATTACTTAATGGTTAAAAGTCTAGATATTTGGTTAGGAATAAAAGAAAACCAAGCAGCAATTAATTTACTTTATTTATCCTGAGCATTATTTCTGTATTTCTTCATAAAAATGAAGAGGGAAAGGAAAAAAAAAAAAAAAAGAATTACAGACTTTTAAAGCTTACCTCATGCTACCTGAATCAGAAGTCTGAAAGGGTACTGCTACACAAAAGAGTTTTGATATATTCTTAGAGAAATATAATCTAGCTAAATTTCATATACTTCTGCCTATGTTAGAAGTATTTCAGATTTTTTGAGGGAGTACTTCAGTAATGAGTGCGCAATCTGATATTATAATAATTTTATGTCAAGATTACCTTTTCTGTCCTTAGGGAGAGATACTTTATAAGCACAAAAGAAGACACATGGATTGATTTTAAAATGGCATCCAGTGGAGTTGTCAGAAATGCTTTTAGTACACACCAGAATAGTTAATTTCTTAATTATGTTGATATTATGGCCAAAAGTTCCTTCTGTAAAGAACCTAAAATAAATACTGACTGAATGAACTTTTGTTAATTTGATTATTTTTACAGCTTGCAAACAGTTACAAATTTGTCTGGCAAAATAAAAATGTTCCTTACTGTATCGCAAACTAGTACCGCTAAATTAGCCCTGAAGTCAAGCAATAATAAATGCCAGTTGGTGTATGTAACTACCTGACCAAACATCTATTATTCATCCTTTTTCATGATTTTTACACGGCATGTAGCGTTCTCAGAGGTCCAAGTCAATAAATATTCCAACACAAAAATCTTCTCTGTCACATGATAGCATGATGGATCTGCACAGAAGACATCAGATAGGATTTTAATTTTAACTTGGCTGGCTGTGCTTGTAAAATCAACAAGTGCCCGTGACAGCTGATAAACCAGACACTGTGTGCCTGCAAAATAGGGCAAACAGCTCTCTGTATGTGAGAATGTGTGTATACATAAATACACACACAGTTGCATTTCCACACACTCATTGGAAAGACCCAAACCAAAGAATTAAATGTATAGTGCCTGTATGAAATAAGATGCAAGCAGAGAAAGGTAGTGATGTTCTGCATCAGTGTTACAGGTATTTTTTTCAAGGTGTGCTCAAGAAGAATAGATTTCTGACTCAGGGCTGCAACTCGCTGTTTGTCCTGAAGCTCTGATCATCTCTGCAGCATCTTGAAACATTATGTTCAAGGCTCTGTTAAGGGTCACTACTATTGGTATCACTTGACTTGTTTATGATTTTCCTAAAGAAGGCAACAGTGCACAAAACATTGAAGTCAAGAACCAACAAAGAACCATAAATAAACATCTTCCCGTTTATAAGATTAAACAAACCAAACCAAAAATACCTACCCCCTCCAACACCGTCACACCAAAAAAAGAAAGAGACAAAAACACAACACCAAACCAAACCACAGACACTATTTCCAAAACTACTTAAACTAAAAGACAGCCATGGCATGGCCCTAGTTTCACTCCCAATGTGCCACTCATAAAGCTTTTTTTCTCTTCAGACTGGCAAAAATACATCTATAAATTACTGTTAACATCAACTCTCCCAGTCCTATACATTCAGGCAACCTCTGAGGCAACACTAAGATGGCCAATAACCATAGACATTGTGCTAGATGCAATTTCCAATTTGAAAGCAGACTATTACAGTACTTTTCCAAAAAGTCATTTAAGTTCAAGCTGCAGTCTGTAGATGTAATTATATGCAGATGTTGCCTTATTCACACTTTGGCACCAGATTTCAGTGTTACAATAGTGTGTCCTGATTCTTGTGCAAAGCGTTTGACAATGTCCCACACGACATCCTTCTCTCTAAATTGGAGAGACATCAATTTGATGGATGGACCACTCGGTGGATAAAGAACTGGCTGGATGGCTGCACACAAAGAGTTGTGGTCAATGGCTCGATGTCCGACTGGAGACCAGTAACGAGTGGTGTCCCTCAGGGATCGGTGTTGGTACTGGTCTTGTTTAACATCTTCGTTGCTGACATGGACAGTGGGATTGAGTGTGCCCTCAGCAAGTTTGCCGATGACACCAAGCTGTGTGGATCGGTTGATATGCTGGAGGGAAGGAATGCCATCCAGAGAGACCTTGACACGCTTGTGAGGTGGGCTGATGCCAACATTATGAAGTTCAACCATGACAAGTGCAAGGTCCTACACCTGGGTCGGAGCAATCCCAGGCACAGCTACAGGTTGGGCAAAGAAGAGATTCAGAGCGGCCCTGCAGAGAAGGACTTGGGGGTGCTGGTCGATGAGAAAATGAACATGAGCCGGCAGTGTGTGCTCGCAGCCCAGAAAGCCAACCATATCCTGGGCTGCATCAAAAGGAACATGGCCAGCAGGTCAAAAGAGGTGATCCTGCCCCTCTACTCTGCTCTCGTGAGACCTCACCTGGAGTATTGTGTGCAGTTCTGGTGTCTTCAACATGAAAAGGACATGGAACTGTTGGAACAAGTCCAGAGGAGGGCCACGAGGATGATCAGGGGACTGGAGCACCTCCCGTATGAAGACAGGCTGAGGAAGTTGGGGCTGTTCAGCCTGGAGAAGAGAAGGCTGCGTAGAGACCTAATAGCAGCCTTCCAGTATCTGAAGGGGGCCTATAGGGATGCTGGGGAGGGACTCTTCATTAGGGACTGTAGTGACAGGACAAGGGGTAACGGGTTAAAACTTAAACAGGGGAAGTTTAGATTGGATATAAGGAGGAAATTCTTTCCTGTTAGGGTGGTGAGGCACTGGAATGGGTTGCCCAGGGGGGTTGTGAGTGCTCCATCCCTGGCGGTGTTCAAGGCCAGGTTGGATGAAGCCTTGTGTGGGATGGTTTAGTGTGAGGTGTCCCTGTCCATGGCAGGGGGGTTGGAACTAGATGATCTTGAGGTCCTTTCCAACCCTAACTATTCTATGATTCTATTCTATGATTCTATATCTTTGACTTAGCCTCAGCTGAACTGTGCATGAAACAGGTCATGTCTTTTGTATTCCCTGCCTCAAGATCAGGTTGCCCGCATGTGTGACCCATGATGTCTCCAGATCATTGCCAGCTTAGTATGATGGGGAAGCTCTGTGCTGCTCAGCACACCACCCTACCCGGCTGCCAAGGAGCCTGTGCTAAGAGGTACATTTACCAGCTTTTCAGCAGATGGGAAATTCTTAGCATTAGGGCGTTTGGGTATAGTCATTTATTATTTGTGTGCACAAGAGCAACAACAAAACCCAAAACATAAAAATGAATGAGCTTGGAGTTCTTTGTGTATAAAGACATTTTTGAAAATACAGCTCCTATTTATTCTTATGACTATCTGTCACAGCAAGAGCAGCCTTAATTCCCTTCCCTTCCCTTCCCTTCCCTTCCCTTCCCTTCCCTTCCCTTCCCTTCCCTTCCCTTCCCTTCCCTTCCCTTCCCTTCCCTTCCCTTCCCTTCCCTTCCCTTCCCTTCCCTTCCCTTCCCTTCCCTTCCCTTCCCTTCCCTTCCCTTCCCTTCCCTTCCCTTCCTTCTTTTTATATTTTAACTTACTTCTCCACCAGTCTTAGACCTTACTGCTGCCTTCATCATTTGCTAACACAGCAACTTCAAGCACTGGAAAGACTGCTATCAGACGTTACCATCAGTAACAAGGAATTTCATTCTTGCTGATTCGCCCTCAGGGACATAGTGATTTTGCCACCTTGCACTGATGTCAGATTCCATGAGTCTGACCCTCTCAGCTGGGAGCAGGTGAGAATTAGTTGGGATGAGGCAGCCTGCACGTGGACCATGTTCACAAGGGAACCCTCCCTCTGTCTCAGTGCTTCTCTTGCATTTCCCGTTGTCCACAGCCAGAGCAAACACATTTTCTGTGGCCATCAAAAAAGGGCATGGGAAAGAGAGATGGAACTTTTCAAGTACTGTTGCTTTAGCTCCTACAGCTTCTGGCAGTGGGGACAGAGAGGGCAGGAATTCAGAGACTAAAAGCCGCTGTTGCAGTAGTCTTTACTGCTCTGTTGAAGACATTATCAATCACAATACATAGCCGGGGTAGTCATCATATTCTGCCAGCCATGGAGACCACCTTAGATCAGATGGAGATTACGTAATAGGGCTGGAAACAAAATAGGAAGCTGATTTATTCTCATTGTCCATTACTGCAATTCAGTGCAATTTATTTAAGGCCACTATCACTCACTCAAAGGGAAAATGCAAACATTAATCTTCATAGGTTGTATCTTGGATACCAGTAGTCTGGATAATTAGTTTGTTACCTCTGTGTGTGTGTAGTCTTTTCATATTCAGCAGAAAGATAGGATTTTAATCAGCTGAAGTGTATCTGTGGGCTTGTGTACACATGACAGTTTAAGCAAACAGGAGATGGTTGCTATCCTCAAACCACTGGCACCCTCACTTTTCATTTAGATCCAGTTTTATTTCTTTTGAATGGTACTTAGACTGTTACATCTGAAACCTCAGTGGTTCTGCAGAAACCTCATTTCTCTTGCTTGGTTTGTCCAAAAAACTTTCTGACAGGAGTAAGATGGAGATGAGCACATGCTATGGTCTGAGTGTTCACCTTGATTTCAGGACAGGTTTTGCTGTCCCTGTTAATCAGTGCACCCCTACCTTACCTGTCACATGCAACTTCCTTCTGATGCATCTCAGGGTGCAGCCACATCATTACTATGATGTTCATGTTCCATGTACCATGATCCTGAAGACACAAACACTGCTTTAGGAAGGGATATATATTCAACAAGCAGGAGCCCATCCTTCACATGGAGCTGAAATAAACACCACCAGTGGGTGAACATTCAGAAAGTGAAGTAAGCAAAGATCACCGACTTCTGATTTCCTCCTGACCCTATGAAAATACTCATCCTTCAATACTTTGAATACTAGTGAAGGTCAATCTATGTGACCGTTCCCACTGTCAAAGACAAAACTATGAGGGAGAAGACATCCTGCAGTACAAAGAAAGACAAAAAGCTCAGCTTTTGACTTCTGCTGAAACTGGAGGAAGTCACCAATATTTTCAAGTTGTTGGATTGTGAAATTTTGTCTACTTTACATTATTCACAGATCCTCATTGACTGCCTTACGGCTAGGACTAGAAGCTGGTGGTTTTGTTCTGCTGGAGATGTTGTAATGGTAAGGGAAAGTCAAGCTACCCAAGGACAGAGACTTGCTCAGATAGGATAAGACCACCATCACCTTTAGTGATGTCATATGCTAATTACAGCTTTTCCAGGCAGCTGCCAAATGACCAAATGATGCTTCAACATCACCAGTGAATAATATTTAAAATAAACTCTTCTCTTTTATTCCTTGTGGTACCTATGTTTGCATAGTGGCATTTAAGTTGGGCCCCTGGTGAAGCCAACTTACTGGCTAGATTGGCTGGAGCTCATTTGTGCTGCTCTTCAGGGGCTCTCCTTGCTGATCTGTGATCCCTTTCCAGGCTCTGGGCACCTCTTGCTGGCACTGGCAAGCTGTGGAGTAGGATGGTTTGAGGTTCATCTCTCCCAACAACTTTAGTTTAAAATCCTCTTCACCAGCTTGGCAAGCTCATGACCGAAAATGGTCTTCCCCTTCTCTGTCAGATGGACACTTCCAGCCCCCAATAGACCAGGTTTCTCACAGTGAGTCACATGGTCAAAGTAGCCCAACCCCTGGCTGTGGAACCAGTTCTGTAACCGTTGGCTGATTTGCCAGATTCTACTGGCCCTTTCTAGCCCCTTCCTTTTGACCAGGAAGACTGATAAAAAAAATACCTGCTCTGCTGAGTCCCTTAGCACTGCTCCCACAGCTTTGTAGTCCTTCCTGATACTCCTCAGACTGCTCCTGGGTGTGTCACTGGTGCCCACATTAAACAAAAGCAGTGAATAATAGCCTGTGTATGGTACAAGTCTTGATAGTCTTGATAGTCTGTCGGTGACATCCCTGATACAGCATCCTGGTAAGCAGCCCAACTCTCTAGGGAGTGTGCGGGGTCTGCAAATGGGTGGCTCTGTACCTCTCAGAAGAGACTCATCTACTACTATCAACCATTACCTTTTCTTCATTGCACTGCCTGTAATGTGGGAAGCAAATTGGGCTTCCATACTCTTCTGATGGGATGAGTCTTTCCCCTTTGGAGGGCTACTACACACAGAAAATTGAGTCCAAGTCCATGTTTGCTTTACTTTTTGATACCCACTTGCCGTGTGCAAACAGGACCAAGGAAAGAGCAGGAACCACACTACCCAAGTCTTGGAAGGCAGATGCAGGGACTGTGAGAATGAAGACCCTAGGCCCACTGTGGGAGAGGATCTGGTTTGAGACCATCTTAAAAAACTGAATGTCCACAAGTCTATGGGACCTGATGAAATCCATCTGCGGGTCCTGAAGGAGCTGGCAAATGAAGTTGCTAAGCCACTGGCCATCAGATTTGAAAAATCATGGCAGTCAGGTGAAGTTCCCGACGACTGGAAAAAGGGAAATATAACCCCCATTTTCAAGAAGGGGAAAATGGAAGACCCGGGGAATTACAGAGCAGTCAGTCTCACCTCTGTGCCTGGCAAAATCTTGGAGCACATTCTCCTGGAAGGCATGCTAAGGCACATGAAAAACAACAAGGTGCTTGGTGAGAGCCAGCATGGCTTCACTAAGGGGAAATCCTGCCTGACCAATTTGGTGGCCTTCTATGATGGGGCTATGGAACTGATGGACAAGGGTAGAGCAGTCGATGTCAGCTTCCTGGACTTGTGCAAAGCGTTTGACACTGTCCCACACGACATCCTTCTCTCTAAATTGGAGAGACATCAATTTGATGGATGGACCACTCGGTGGATAAAGAACTGGCTCGATGGCCACACACAAAGAGTTGCAATCAATGGCTCAATGTCCTGCTGGAGACCGGTAACGAGTGGTGTCCCTCAGGGATCGGTGTTGGGACCGGTCTTGTTCAACATCTTTGTTGGCAACATGGACAGTGGGATTGAGTGCGCCCTCAGCAAGTTTGCCGATGACACCAAGCTGTGTGGTTCAGTTGGTACGCTGGAGGGAAGAAATGGCATTCAGAGGGACCTTGAAATGCTTGTAAGGTGGGCTGATGCCAACCTTATGAAGTTCAACCATGACAAGTGCAAGGTCCTACACCTAGATCAGAGCACTCCCAGGCACAGCTCCAGGCTGGACAGAGAAGAGATTGAGAGCAGCCCTGTGGAGAAGGACTTGGGGGTGTTGGTTGATGAGAAACTGAACATGAGCCAGCTTCAGTGTGCACTCGCAGCCCAGAAAGCCAACCGTATCCTGGGCTGCATCAAAAGGAGCATGACCAGCAGGTCCAAGGAGGTGATCCTGCCCCTCTACTCTGCCCTTGTGAGACCTCACCTGGAGTATTGTGTGCAGTTCTGGTGTCCTCAACATAAAAAGGACATGGAACTGCTGGAACAAGTGCAGAGGAGGGCCACGAGGATGATCAGGGGACTGGAGCACCTCCTGTATAAAGATAGGCTGAGGAAGTTGGGGCTGTTCAGCCTGGAGAAGAGAAGGCTGCATGGAGACCTCATAGCAGCCTTCCAGTATCTGAAGGGGGCCTATAGGGATGCTGGGGAGGGACTCTTCGTCAGGGACTGTAGTGACAGGACAAGGGGTAACGGGTTAAAACTTAAACAGGGGAAGTTTAGATTGGATATAAGGAGGAAATTCTTTCCTGTTAGGGTGGTGAGGCACTGGAATGGGTTGCCCAGGGAGGCTGTGAGTGCTCCATCCCTGATGACCGGGGGACTGGAGCTAGGTTGAGAAAGTTGGGGCTGTTCAGCCTGGAGAAGAGAAGGCTGAGCGGAGACCTCATAGCCTCATAACTTCTAGCATCTGAAGGGGGCCTATATGGATGCTGGGGAGGGGTTCTTCATTAGGGGCTGTAGTGACAGGACAAGGGGTAACGGGTTAAAACTTAAACAGGGGAAGTTTAGATTGGATATAAGGAGGAAGTTCTTTACTGTAAAGATGGTGAGGCCCTGGAATGGGTTCCACAAGGAAGCTGTGAATGCTCCATCCCTGGCTGTGCTCAAGGCCAGATTGGACAGAGCCTTGGGTGGAATGGTTTAGTGTGAGGTGTCCCTGTCCATGGCAGGGGGGTTGGAACTAGATGATCTTAAGGTCTTTTCCAACCCTAACTATTCTTTGATTCTATAAAGCTGATGTCTACCCCCACTGGCAATTGAATTACATGGATCAGTGATTGATACCAGCTGGAGATCTTGCCACCAGTCTGCTGCACATAGCACTGCACAAATTAACTTTTTGGATCAAACAAAATGACTTGCGAAGTTAGGTCTATTTTGTTTAGTGGTTCTGGCTAAAGAAAAAGAAAATCAAGAAACATATCTGGCAGCACAAAAATCCTTTGTTTTGGGTTTGGGCTTAAAAATGAGAAGAGTATGCCGAGTCTACATGAAGTGAGAATTTTGCACTTGTCTCTTATCCAAGCTCTGGATGTTGATGAGACAGGACTTCAGGCTAGGTCTCCTGTGTTCAAGCATACTATTTAATCCCTGGTTCAGCAGGAGACCACGAGCACTTTCTCCTTACTATCTCTGTGAGTAACAGCTGAAAACACAAGAGACATGTCCTTTTGTGCCAGCTGAAAGGACTTTCCTGCACTTTGATGTTTTGGTTTTGGGGTTGGATTTTTTTGATAAATCAAAGAGAACAAGCAGGATGATCCAGATGGTAATTAATTATTCAGGTGGCATTTCATTTAAGCATATAGGTAGGAAGGCACCAAGAGGTGTAAAAACTACCTGCTAAGCAACAAACATTTTGAAAGGCTGCAGGGAACAGGTACCAGGAACAAAGGAAACATGGCTCCCTTGCATCCTGCTCCCCCACCCTTCCCATTACTTCTCCATGTCAGGAGATCAGACAGTCTTAGATCTCATGTATACTGTCCAGATGTAGTTCCCTGTCATGCACGTTATTTAAGTTGTTCACCAAATATATCTTGGGCGGGGGGAAGGGGTTTACTTCTTGCACAGAGAAAGATATTTGCAGGTTTTGGGGTTACAAAACTTTGAGAGAATAGCCTGTCTGCAATAGGTGTGCATAACCACAAGTTATTCAGAGTAACAAGCATTGATAGCTTGTTTTTTAACCCAAAGTACATGGGTGCATCTGCTCAATTGACAGCACATGTATCATTCGCTCTTAAACCATCCTTTCTTCTGGCATCATGACTTTCTCTGGTGATGTGTCCTGGGAGCAATACACTGAGGAAAGCATCCACCCATCACAGGAACAAAGCTGTTCCGTCACTGCTGCTTTGTAAAGGCCTTGCATGCTGGGGAAGAAAGCAGACTATCCCTTTACCTGCATTCTGCATCCCAGGCCCATCACATAGAGACATGAAAGACAAACGTGGTGGGAGTTGGGAAAATATATTTCTCTTTAGAAGAACTGAAAGAGTTCCGGAAATGCTTCCCTGTGGTCTGTTAGCTAAATGTCAGGGTTTATTACCAAGTTTGGGAGTACAGCTTCATCGTAGTTTAAGCCCAGCTGGTAACTCAGCACCATGCAGCAGCTCGCTCACTTCCCCCTTCTTCCCCCCACCACTGGCAGGATGGGGAGTAGAATCGAAAGAATGTAAACCCCACAGGCTGAGATAAGAACAGTCCAGTAACTAAGGTATAACACAAAACTACTACTGACACTTAACAATAATGATAAGGGAAATAACAAGGGAAGAGAATATAAAACTAAAAAGGAGAAATAAAATAACCAATAAACACAAGTGATACACAACACAATTGCTCACCACTTGCCAACCAATACCCATCCCAACTTGAGCCAGCCTTTCCAGGTAATTCCCCCAGTTTATGCACTGGGCATGACGTGCTGTGGTATGGAGCACCCCTTTGGCTACTTTGGGTCAGGTGTTCTGTCTCTGCTTCCTCCCAGCTTCTTGTGCCCCTCCTCACTGGCAGAGCATGAGACTGAAAAGTACTTGACCAGGGTAAGAACTACAGAGTAACAACTAAAACATCGGTGTGTTACCAGCACTGTTCTCAGACTAAAGCCAAAACACAGCACTATGCCAGCTACTAGGAAGGAGAAAAAAAAGTATCTGTTACAGCTAAAAGCAGGACAAGCTTTCAACCAGCCCTAAGAGAAACACCAAGGATTGAAAGACGACAAAAATTATATCAATGCATCTCAATTAATTTGTTGCTTTGCAGAGCGGAGGCTGGTGAGCCTACAACCAGGGAAAACATGCCAGGTGTAGACTAATCTCTCCAACACTCACATTGGAATGCAAAGCAAACCCATGACCTCTGTCACAATGGGAGTTTTTCCACTGACTCCAAAGGCTCCAGGATTTCACCCTGTTTTCCATAATGAAGGCCAGATTGTCCCCTTGATTAATGATGCATGGGGTTTTCCAGCTTCAGTGCACATTGTCCTTGTTTTCCAGCAGTGCATCCAAAAGCTGAAGTGCACCTTTGTGAAACAAAGGTGTACACAGAAATGCATTTAAATAAACTAAACTTTATAGCAATAGAACTTGTTGTTGGCCATTTGCTAATTATACTTTGTGACCAATATAAATGCAAACCACATCTCCCGTTTTCACAGAAGAGTGCTGTAGTCTTAGAAAAGGAGAATCATGGCATTGACCTTATGTTCAGGATGAAAAAATCTGGCATGAACAAAGAAATCTCACATTGTTTATCTCCAGTTAACTGCTTGTTTAACATGTTGCTATATTTACTTGAGAAACTGTAGCTTTTAAGAGAAAGCATCTCAGTAATGTTTTGCATTTCTGTTGACTTCTTAAGCTCATCAGGGTCTCCATTTCAATAGGGTAGAACTTTCATTTTTAAGACCTTACATTCTGACTTAAATAAGCAATTGTTGTCTTCTTCTTCTTTGCACGTTTTCAGTCTTAATGGAAATAATGTGGAAGATGTGATCTCACAGTCCCGGAAGCTTCAAAACTGAGGACGGTAATGACATAGAAGGTCTTAATCTTTGTGTGAACTCCTGAGCTTTTGAGTGGCAAGTGCTTGAGTTTGCCAAGGCCAAGCGTACAAATAAGCCTTAAACTCAGAGATCTCAAAGTTACTTTGTGGTGCGTTAGCACTTTCATTTCTAATGTGACCATAAGGTGGCATGAGGCTGAGATATACCAGTTGTATGAGGGCCCTATAGATTTTGATAGTTTCCTCACCACGGAAAAGGGTGAAGTGATAAAAAAAAATAAAATTCCACATAGCAGGGCCCTGGGGCTATTAAACAAAATGTATGGTAAGTGCTAAATTTTAGGCTTAGGAGCAAAGAAGGCAGGCTGTCCTGAGAGTATGTGGAAACATATCCTTAGGCTCAATGGCCCTGAAAGGGCATTAGAGGACACAACACAGAAAGCAATTCAACAAGAGAATGGGAATTGATATCATGGGAAATGATAACAAAGTTAATAAGAGCATTGAGTGTACGAACAAGGAATAAGTGAATAGGAGAGGAGATTAAGGTAATTTTATCTCTACAAAGTACAAAGCTGACTTCTAGAACTCTGCACAATTGTAAAATAACACTGAAAAAACTGAAGAAACACAGAACTGATACTAGAGCTGAAACAAATAGAACAGCTTCCAGACAGAAATGTAATAAATTTGGCCTCTCTTATCAGAACACATCTTAAGCAAATAAACAAGAATTAATCTGATGATGGAAAGAAAATAAAGCAGTGCTCACTGGATCTTTAATTTAGTTCAGAAAGGCAGAAAAAAACTCAGTATGTGGAAAAAGAGTTATATACTTAGATGAAAACTGACACACCTTTCCTTACTTGATCCAAGAAGGACCAAGCTTTAGACACATTTCTGAGGGAAGGGGCGAGTATCTACCTCTCCCTTTCCTGACTTTAAGTTTAGCTGCCTTACAGGAAAGCACACATAAATAAACAAAGTTAATGGAGCACAATACAGCCATAACTAGATGAAATGTAATGGCCTGTGGTGTACACAAGGTCAGACTAGATGATCTAATGGTCCCTTCGGGCCTCCAAATTCATAAATCATTTCTCACAAGCAGCCCTAATGAGCTACCTCGCCTTTTGGACCAAATCTGGCTCTGAGTTTCTCACTCCATTTTCACTGTGGTGGCAGAATACTTTACAATTTCAGGGCTAGAAGCAGTGCAAGTGGCTGAGAAGAGGTTCATACCTGGCATGACACATGTCAGGAGCAGTACAATGCAGTGGTGCATCGGGCTTGTCTTTCAGACGTTTTGTTTGTTTGTTTCTTGCTGGGTCTGGTCTTTGAAATTTCAGTGTCCTGGCAAGCTTATCCTTTAAAAAGTGTGCCTGTCAAATGGTCTTTATCTGTACTCATTGTTAGTAAAGCCTGTGAAATGGAACCGGCATCAGTGTAGCCACACATGTACCTGAGTGTGGCATTGCTCCAGCTCCATGCTGAATGGACCACAAATCCTTGTTGAACCTCTGTGGAACAATACCCTAAAACCAGGTATTTTAGGCAGAAGGATGTTCTGCCCAAAGGCTGTTTGTCTCATTTGAAAAACAGTCTCATCATTTCATTCATCAGTTGGCTACTCCTTGCTTCAGAGGCTTTGTGCAATGAAGAATATGCTTTTCTTCTTCATCCTGCCAAGCTCTCCCATGTATTAGCATTTCTGTGTAGAGTGATTGACTTGCTAAGCAATTCAATTTCTGTAAGCATCACAACAAAGACAGGCGTCCATCAAGTTTGTTAGAAATTAGCGATCTCCTTTCATTCAAATTTAATCACAAGTGAAGTTTAACTTGCATTTGTGAAGGATGATGCATTCTGATATGGCTTTATGGTTACAAAAAGATGTAATGATTTTGATACTGGAGCCAAAAGGACATCTTCAGACAAGAAGAAAATTATCTCCCTGGTAATATTTAAAATACTCTCAAAACCAAGTGCCTGGAATTGATGCTTTCCCAGCTCTGGAAGGGCATAGTAAATTCTCTGATGTATTGGAAATTACATCTAAATGTAATCAACAAAAGCACTAGTACAGCTTATTTCCAGATGAGACCTTGAAATTCTGCCCTATTGTTCAGATATCTTTGTTAGACTTTCATCCTGTTAATTATTTAGCACAGTTATCTGACCTTGCCCTCCATGCAAGTAAGTAGGCGACTTAGTTATATTTAAAATCACAATCTGATGCAGTTTGCTGACAATAAAAGTCACTGCTAGATTGTTGGTTTATTTATATGTATAGAAATAAATACAAACAGACTTATTTGCTCATATAATATAGTTGAAAAATTATCTTTCACTTAAAAAAAATTAACTGGGCATGTTACCTTTCTCATGCCGTTACAGTAAATACATGCTGAATGCAACAAGGAGCAGAAAATGTAAATAGTGTTCACAGCACTTTAAATAAAACACATAAATGCACATGTATATGTGTGGTTTTCTGTGCTGGTATAAAATGCATGTGGTTTTTTACAACTGCTAAAATCTATTGCAATTAAAAATTAAAGTATTAAAATGGGTCAAAAGTAAAATAATGGTTTTCTTTCAGAAATAATTAGTAAAATATTTAGTTCTATATTTATGTGACATGCCACAGTTCCAAAATACTTATATGCATAAAATATAATCACAAAACCATCCTTAAATACCTTTTTGATTACTAATGTCTCATTTGATTTGAGGCTTGACTTTAGGCCAGTCAGCTAATTGCAAATACTCCTGGGGACTTTTTTTAGCTTTGGACAAATTAACACACTTCAATATAAGAAAGAAAGGTCTTGGGCTTTGGCACACTCTTTGCACCATAACAGTGTGAGTGAGGCAACAGACTTAAGTCTAGCTTTTTCTACTTCCTTCTCTCTACAGTACAAAGGCATATATGAAGGAAAGTGACACTCTGTTAGTTGTCTCTAAGTTTTTTTGTGTGCTTTAGTAGTGTTCAGTAACAGTTGAAATGCACCCTAAAATGTTAACAAGTTGTCGTGATTTAAGCCCAGCTGGTAACTCAGAACCACACAGCTACTTGCTCACTCCCCTCACTTCCTCTCCCCTGCTCGTGGAGCGATGGGGAGGAGAATCAGAAGAATGTAACTCCCATCGGTTGAAATAAGAACAGTCCAGTAACTAAGGTATAACACAAACCACTGCTGCTACCACCAGTAATAATAATGATAAGGGAAATAACAAGGGAAGAGAATACAACCGCTCACCACCCACAGACCGATACCCAGCCCGACCCGAGCAGTGATCTAACCCTTCCAGGCAACTGCCCTCAGTTTATATACTGGGCATGATGTGCTGTGGTATGGAACACCCCTTTGGCTAGCTTGGGTCATGTGTCCTGTCTCTGCTTCCTTCCAGCTTCCCCTCCTCCCTGGCAGAGCATGAGGCTCAGAAAGTCCTTGGTCAGAGTAAACATTACTGAGCACCAGCTAAAAATGTTGGTGTTACCAGTGTTGTTCCCAGGCTGAAAGTCAAAAACACAGCACTGCATCAGCCACCAAGAGGGAGAAAAATTACTGCCACTGCTGAATCCAGGACACAAGCTTTTCACTAGAAGAAAAAGAATCTTCCTGAAATGTATCCTTTGAAATCAACAGAGTACAGTTTTTAAAAATCTAATCACGGAAATGCAAAACATCTCAGAAGCTATGGGGGAAAATCATAGTCCTGCTCTTGGATCCACATGTATGGATCTTGCTCTTGAGCAACAGTGGATGAAACTAATTGAATAAGCATTACTAGGCCTTCTTCTTTCAGTCAAGCTGAAATATTTTGGGAAAATTTAAGCAAAGAAGAAAAATGTTTGGTTGTGAATTATTCTTCTGGAAAATTTATGCATATCTGCAAAACTTGTTACTACGCCTTTTTTAAGTGAATTATACAAAAGCAACTGGAAATTAATTCTGGCCAGTTTTATGGATTTGGTTACTCTTTTAAACAGTTTCTTTTCAGTGGTTTTAATAATTTGCAAATATGGAGAATGAATTGCTATATGTTCAGTGTGATTTCGCTGTTGTTCTTAAATCAGTATTTTCCATTAGCAATGTTCCCTGTGCTTCGTACAGAGACATTTCTGACTGACATAAAGCAAGTGAACTCAGCACGCTGTTCCTATGTCCCTAAGAGCAAACAAAAACAAAAGGCCAAAGCAGAATAAAAAAAGATTTCAGACTGCCCAAACCAAATAAAGCTCTTAGCAAGAATTCATGTAATGTGTCTAGTGAAGACCACTCAAGATTACCAATCAAACCTTGCTGCTTCTGCTAATCTAGTATTAGCCTTTGTCTTTTTGGTGAGATTATTTCAGATTCTGTGAAAAAAAATAATTGAGATTTTAATGAGGGCCACTGTCCTCTTGAAGGCGGTTTCACAGGCTGTTACAGACTTCTTGTTAATTAGAGGGACCTAGAAGGTAGATTAAAATGCAGTTACTACTTTGAGAAAAGCATGTTTTTCTCAGTGTAACAGTTTTTCGGTAGGAAATTTTCACTTGTTGCAGATACAGCTAATGTTTTCTCTTCCGTTTTCATTTCCTTTACCACTGTTTCCAGTAATGTTCTAAACTATTATTTTTATGACAGCTGAATGACATCTATGAATAATTAATTAGTACTACAACATTTTAAAATACACTTCTGCGGGTTGTTTTTCATTTGCCTTTCACCTCCCTTCTCCCTATTTATTTGTGCAAAGCAGTGTTTGATACCCTAGGCCACTTCTGGGCTGGGCAAAAGCTGAAACTGGGAGGAAAGGTTGTAGAGAGCTTTATTATTTTGACGAAAGATGCTCCAAAAGATGCAGTATAATGTGGGAGTCAGCATGCTAACTGGTTCCATGTTACTGCGTTGTGTTGCTTTCTAAGAAAGCGTGTGCAGCTGCGCATGATATCCCTGTTTTCCTGCTCCTACTGGTTTCATTCTGTCTCTACATCAATCCATCCTTATTTTCTGGTGACAGGACATATGAATCAATACATAAAACAGAACAAATGATAACATACAAAACACAGGAATAAATATAGAAGGGTTTAAAGGAAGCATTCTTTTAAATTATTGTGTCAAATGTGAGGTTAATGGTGACCTGTCCTGTTTATAGCTTCAGAGGCACGTCACCACGTTTTTCTGTTTCAGGTACTGTGCACACAGGCATTTAGAAAGGCTGTTAATTCAAGTTATTAAGTAATTTTGCTCTAGCACCTTTCCCATCTAGTAAACAGGGTTCTTACTCAGTATGAATTGAGAAAGGAATCTGGACATGCTTCAATTTGTAATGGCAGTGCAGTCCTGAACTCTAGTATCACTGCACTGTACCTGCACAGTGCCTGTATCAAAGTTTCTAGGGATGGTCTCTGAAGATTATAGGGTCGTTACTTGTTGGTGATTGTTACGGACAATATTCCATCCTGTGCTACTTCTGCATAGATCTCTGCTTATGGGAAGAAGAGTCAATGCTCAGGTGCTTGGGATGAATTACAGCTTCCCAAGCTCAAGTTGGAATGAATTAGTTGCCGGCCTCATAAAATGTACCTGGCATGTAACGTATGTGTAGTGCACAGCATAAGGAAACTGTTAGCACAATTACCTCCCTGTTCAGAGCATTATCACTGTATAAATATCTTAACAAGGTGAATAGTGGTTTCTTAAAACAGAGAACATAAAAGCTGGCTGTCTTATGCCTCTGTCAGATTGGCTGTTAATGCTGTCTACAAATGCTCATGATCCCTTGCTGCACTGAATACCAGTGCAGCGTGAAACATCCTGCAACCTCCCAGTCACTTAAGACAATCAAATGCCTCTTAGCAGATGCCTAATTTCTGACATTGCTGGTAAATGCTTTTCTCACCCTGTAAATCCTACAAAGATGGACTACCCCATCTGCAATCCTCTGCATCTATATCCTCCAGTTCTTCTAATTCTTCATGCACTCTTACACATGATTTTTTGTTTATTTACCTCCCAAATCTGAAAGCTCAATACATGGTGACAGAGAAGAAAAACGGCATTTTGGAAAAACAGAAGTCCACAAAAGCACCAAAAATAAGTAATGGTCTTGCTCAACTATTTTTCTGAAGAGAAAGAAACGTCAGACTCCATCTTCCTTACGAAGAAATGACACATTTTGCAGAACTAGTGGGATTTACAAATTGTGTCAACCCAATTCTTTAGATGAATTCTTGTAGACAGGTGATTTTGAAATGCTATCTGTTGCCGTAAGGCTTGCAATTTATTAATTACATTATCCCCAATAAGCAGTCTAGGATCTACTACTGACTAAAATCTTTGTCCCCCTGTAAATTTTGCTTGTTTCTGCCTGATACACTGAGATAGAAAAACATCAGCCCTACCAGACGAGAAGCATCCTGAATGTAAACCTCTGTTTGAAGTTCTCAGCCAAAGAACATCTTCAGATACAACAGTGAAGTGGCTCTTATTTATTACTTGGTGTATTTTTTGTTTTATTATCATTTTTAAAGATAATTATGAGTATTCTGCTTACTCACTGTGATTTGTACTGCATAACAAGTACACGTATCCAGCCAAGAAACAGCAGCAAGTTTTGTGGTTTTGGTTTGGTGGGGTTTTTTAGGTTTTGCTCTTTTCCTTTCTTATTCCTCTAAATCTTTAATGTACTTATTAATTTGGAAAATAATTTCCCTCTGGAATTAATGTTTTCTATAGTTCATTCTATCCCAAACTTAACAGCTTTCAGGAAAAGACAGTGTTTTTTGTGTTTCAGCTAAGAGATGAATGAACATACAGTGGCGTGCAAAACACATGAATATGTGAAAATTTAAAAGAAGTCTTAATTCCAGTTAAAATGTCCAAAGTGAAGATAACTGTGAACCGTCCTGCTCATTGCTTCAAAGAATGTCACTGTTTTCTCATTTTGCATACTACAGGGACAGGTATTTATAAATCCATATGCAGTATATTGGCAAGCAGCTCCCCACATTTAATCTATAGTTTTGAAAGCTTCGGGATGGGATCAGGCCACTGTATGAGAAGTCTGGGATGCTACTAACAATACCACCCTGAGCAGAGACAGCTTCCTGCTCCCTACAGCCTGGGAGGTTTGGGGAACTGCAGCACAGCAGCACAGGGATCTGAACAGAGGTCATACAATGTACAGCTTTTTTCTCACCTGACTTTTAATAAGGGAACCATTCAATTAACGTCACTTCTGTCTGAGGACTTCAACCTGTCATTGGTACAACAAACACCCATCTGAGATATTGTGTTAAGCCACTTAGGAGATAAGGGTTGAGTATCTGGGTAATCTCAGCGAAAGTGACTAGGTGATAGCTGAAAAGTGTGAGCACAAATTTTTCTCTTCCATCACTTTTTTCCTTTGTGTACACTCATTAGTAATTTGCGTATTGTGACAGTCACTTTCACTGCAGATTCCAAGCACTTCTAAGTTCCTCTCACATTAGAAATACAAGCAGAAACTTTGAAAGCAGTTGCATAATAATAATAATAAATGCAAAGAATGTTCATGAGCAAGAGAAAGAAGTTAAAACGTGGACTCCATTTTAATGAGGTTGCTGCATCTGAGGACATTTATTTTAAGAATGAGTTTTCTTGAATACAGTCATTCTCCGTATTTTGCTAAATTGCAGATGTGAAGGGATATCTTCTCTTGTCGTCTCCAAAACATTCTCATATTTCTTTTTGGTGGCTCTCAGCACCTGAACCTGAAAAAAAGGACTCCTCACCATACCACTCAGGATTTATCAATTCTTTACTGTAACCTCCTTAAGTGTGAAGACTCAAAACTGTATTTAAGATTTTACTGAGGCATCTCTTGGATGTTTACTTTTCTTGAAGACTTAGCACACACTATACCCTATCACTGTTAGAATAAGAGCAGCTATTCCACATCTATGAAGGCAGTTTTTCATCTCGAATACCAAGTTCTCTCCCATCCTGTATTGTCTTCATCCAGTCAATGGCCAAAGCAGAGGGGAAAATCGAGTCATATCCACATTGGTTTTCCTCTTTTGTGACCATCATACCTCAAAAACTTTTTATTTTTTTTTAATCTGAAAGTGTAAAGATTTCACACAAGTATATTCTTCTCCGTGTATTCTACCTTTCCACCTCCCTTCTTCTCCCTGTTGTGTTTCACTGGCCTTGTTTGTTTTTATTTTTCACTGGATGGCAAGCACTGCAGGTTTAACTGTACACCTCACGATGTTCACTCATCCCAAGCACCTAGAAGTCCACTACTTGGAACTTCCTCCCGTGCCCTTCCCGTCTCTACTATCAGAGCTTTTCCAGAATGCAGGAAGATTAGGAAAAATACAGAACAGAAGATGAAAGAGGTGACTAAAAAAAAAGTATTGTGCATATATCAATATATACAGAAAGACAAAGAAATTAAAATAACAGACTTTGAAAAGACATTTCTTGTAGACACATACACATGTTTTAGAAATATTAATTCTGCAGAAAATCTCTATCTCAACAGAGGAATGTTAATGGGCAGCTAGACAGCTTTGCTTCCGGACTATGACTGGTTTCTTGTGTGAGGACTTTTGGTTGTTAAAAAGAAAAAAAATAAATTAAAAAAAATTACCTTTAAGAGCTGCACACATTGAAATAAAGAATGAGAAAGAAATCTGTCACCGGTAAGCTCAAATCATGTTATGAAATGTTACAAAAGTAACACAGATTTTTCTATCTATCTCCACTTTTTTGGTGCATGTAGTTGAAACAATTCACTTGTGTTTTGTTGAACTTTGTTTTGGTTGTTCCTAGGGTATGCCTGTATTTTTCTATATTTCACATAGTTTTCGGGTTTTTTGCTATATTGTACAACTGCATCTAAGTAACTTTTTTTTTTTTTTCTGAAATGATGCATTTTCTGACACCAACAACTATTGTCTTGATGTTGAGATGCAATTAAACTAAAGCACCATTGATTTATTTATTTTTCACATAGTAGTTTATTTTAGATCCTCATCATAATTTTTTACCGAATATTATGACTATGTTGCATCAATTAAAAATGTAGCTACCAGGATCCAGTCCTCACTGTGTGAACTATTATAGTAATGGGAGGAATAAACAGAGGAGAAGACAATCTTTGCCAGAGCATACTGCTGTGGCAGGTATCAATAAAGATGCAAGAAGCAGAAGTCATTATGGTACTGGTTTGCAGACCTCATTTTGTGGTACCATATGCTACAGTAAATGATGTTCGCTGTGAACATAACAGAATGAGGTTCAAAAGTACTGCCAAGTAAAATGTCCTGTCTTCAGGATGACAAGTTTATATGGGTGTGTTAACATCAGTATAACAGTTACTTAGATAAGGAATGATGAAATGAATTGAAAATTTGTTGAGCACCCCCCTGCTCGTTCCACCAAATCTTTCAGAGTGACATTGGAGCATCTGAACATAAATTCACCTCTTGCAAGTCTCACCTATTGCATCAAAGAAAGTTTCAACACTTACTTCTGGAGGGATAGAAAATGCTTCCCCATAGATATTCATTACAGATCCTTCCATATCTCCCAGTCTACCAAAGCAGTAAACCACTGGACCAGAAAACCAGTTTATCAGGATTTCCAAAAGTGCCAGAGCATGACACACACAAAGCCTTCCTTAAAATAAATAAATAAATAAGTTGTAATGCTCAGCTAAGCAAAGCAGTATAACAGTTTGGTCTGGACTGGCTTGTGAAGAGCACTACTAATGTGAAAGTGTCAAGATGCAATCGAGTGAGATGCAAGGGTTTTGCAGCACGGATGAACAAGGCCCTGCACAGGGTCACGTAGTCTGGTCTGAGGCACTCTTTCAGAACAGTTGTTCTGTTGCTCTAGGAGATATGCAAAGACAGCCTTTTCCTGTGAGCTTTCCTGGCACAGCTGTGACATGTACAGCCCAAATCAAGAAGACCCATGCATTGGTGGGAAATGCATCACATCACAGCCTGCATCTCACACCTGCTTAATATAGCTGATTTTCCAGTTGCCTTTGAATGCAATGCCTCCTTGTCTCAGTGAAGGGAACCTGGCTGAGCTCCCTCTTGGAGCCTGAATTATAGCCATGTTTTCCTGACCTGCCAAGGTCTTTGCCCCGTCCTGTGACCAGGAATACAAACCACGAGCTCCTGCAAAATGAAACACCTTAAAAGCTTGCACTTCCCAGAGAGCATAGGCTTGATTCAGCCCCCAGTATGGTCAGGGAGAGGTAGATCAGCCTCTCCATGAAAAACAACCTTGTTAGTGGCTCTAATTTAGCAACCAAAGATCTGTCTTTTCAATCACTTTGTGGTTCTGCTCTGTTCCTTCCCAAGCGCAGAACATTTCCAATTTGAAGAATTACTTTGCCATAATTAAGTGAAAAAGAGTTAGTTGCAGCCCTCTGCACAAATTGCTTCCCAATGAATGCAGAATAATGCATGCATTATAAGTAGTACTCTACTGTATTTATTATACAGGTATTGATGTGTGTTGGATTCGTTCTATTTTAGAGGCACTGCCGTGGTAGCTTGTTTCTTTTGACAAAGATTTTGTGTCAGAGCAGAAATGCAAGATGCAGAAACTGAACTTCAAGTATCCAGTGAGATGAAGGCTGCCCATCATTCACCTCACCAGAGCATCACTAGAAGACACGCCAGTTTGTCTGCCTCCGGTCAAGTGTCCCGCAACCCAGGGAATCACCGACTGTGGTGCAAGACAGAATCAAGGCAGCAGCTGGCAGTATCTTCTTATGGTAAGAAGCAACAACTCTGCGCTGCATTAGTTTCCAGGATGCCAGCTGCCCACATAGATTTGGTCACTGGCATGTTTTGATGAAAAAATAACAGCATGGAATGGTTACCTTGATCTGACAGTGTTATTCACTGCCATCAGTAATATGGCAGGGAACCAAACAACCGGAAAGATGTAATGCCAGGACCACTTTGCCGCCTTTCACTACTACTGCTGTTCTTACTTTATGTATAACAACTGCTTTGCTACCATTTCAAGGTACTGCTACAGACTGTCAGTTTTATGTTTTGGGGGTCTGGCCCTGGCTTGATTTCTTATTCTGACATGAGATTATCTAATCCTCTCCCAAACCCTCTCTCATCACACCCGCTCCCCTGAGCACCCCAGGTTTTTGACTTCTGAAAGGCAAAAAACAGTGTCTGATCCTTTATTAGGGTCCCAGAAGACATCACCGTTACTCATGCCGCAGCCAATGCTCTCTGCTGGTTTGGGTTTTATGGCCCCACTGCCACCAGTTCTATTAGTTTTATGCTGCTAATCATGGTAAAACCCAGGTTGAGCATGATGCCACAGACTTGAAATCAATAATATTTGAGTCCATTGGCTGTGTTTCCGGATTTCTAAAAAACACATCGACTTTGCTCAAAAAGGGCCTGCAGCCAAATTTGCTTCGTGTACCATTCTGACTTGGGAAAGCCATCTCCGAACTCTGCCCTGACTCACATTCACAGGAAGGTGTTCAGCAGCAAATCTAGTCTGAAAATTACTGCTAAGCAACACAGATGATGGTGCAATAGGATTTTGCACGTCTTGGGAGAACAGCATGACCTGCAGACTTCACTGATCCCTACCCACCTGCCTAGCATGGAAGTCAGTGTGGTTGTGCAACACAAAGCGAGCCAAAAGAGCACTGGAACAGTTTGTAGAGAACTTAGCTCTTGCCAGCGGGATTAGTCCCCCACTGGTGAAAAAATAACATTTACTGCCAACAGGTGTCATTTTAAACAAGTGAAGCGCGTATTTATTCAGTGGCCTCTGTGGTATCAAAGGCATCATGTTTATTCTCCATCTGCTTTCCCTCATCCAAGCCTCTTTAGATTCTGGATTGCTAAAAAAGACTGGTGCTAATGACGTTTGCTAATATAATTCCCCAAATCGTAAAACTGCAAAAAAAAAAAAAAAAAAAAAAAAAGAAAAATCAGCAGAAAGAGATGACCAGAGTTTACAATGGGCTGTTTGCAGAGACATTTTTTCTTGTGCAACAGCTTGTAGGAACTGGAAGACAGACTGCCAAAGCCCCCGTGTATGAGCATGGCGGGGGGAAAGGGGAGCAGGGGATATGAAATCCATATGTTTGTCTGATTTTTCCTCCTAAAGACTTGCTGTTCCCAGCTGTGATTTTTCTTGAAACGTTAATTATAGGAGCTGGGGATGTCAGCAGTACTCTCCGTAGACTAAAGTACTGAAAAAAACCACCCGATGAATAAAAAGCCAGTTTTAGAAAGAGCGATCAGCTGCAGCAGTAAGAAAATGCACCACTGGCTTGCGTGAGGAGAGCAGGACTGCACCTCTGCCTATCCTGCACTGCACTGACCAGGACGCTTCACAGTGGGTTTGTCCATGTGCCGGTGTGCTGGCTTCCTAAACCCACCTCAGCAGGAGTTGTAGGAATGTGTGGTGCTGAGGAAGGTGTGCCCAGAGCCAGCAGCGGGGAGGCACACAGCCGCAGATACTGCTGGTGCCATCCAGGGAGTCACCTGATGGGAACACGTGAGTGAGAGGTGGTGTGACTGCATGTGCCTCTGAAGGCACTGGGAAAAGCTATATTGGTGATTCCCTTTGTGAGCAGATTTAGTTGGTGCAATAAAAGCAGGATAGCTATTTCACTGTTTGAATCTTGAGCCCATTAAAGCTACAAAGCTATGCCACTGGGTGACTTATCAGCTGCTGTGTCAGGGAGAAGCTGGGATGGTGCCTGATGGAGAGAAGGTGAATGGCTGGGGTCAGGGAGCTGGTCCCCTCCTGGCACAGGGCTGGGACCTGTGGGTCTTCTACGAGACCCGCAGCTGGGGTCAAGGCAAAAAACTGCACAAGGCACCCAACAAATGGCCAGGAAGAATACACTGGGCCAAGCCCAGTCACCAGCTCTCTGCACAGCATACAACATGGGGCTGCCTCAGTGACAATGAGAGGCATCCCCCAGCCAGCAAGTCCACCCAAAACGGAGGGTGTACTCCTAAGGAGAGGTGCCACAGCCCATGCTTCGCGGCCACCCCACTTGCTAGCTCTGATGCCATAGCAGCGTAAAGATGGGAGTGTGAGCAGCTGTGTGCAGGGTGCTTGTGGTGGATGTGATGATAGATGATTCCCATCACAGTGATTAACACTTTTTCCCACTAACCCAAGACCAGGACCATTGCACACTCTGACCTTCGCCTGCCTCAGTGAAATTGTGCTCCCTCCCTCCTCCTCAAGTGTTGGCCCTACAGTGTTCCAGAGGCTGCAGAAAAGAGTCAGGGAGGATTACAGGTTTCATGCTGCCCACAGACACCCTGTTCAATCTGGAGATACATCCAGCCACCTCCACAGCATCACATGGGTCTGTGTTAGGTTACTACAGATGGACAGGAGGCTTGCTGTCAACACTGGACCCAGAGTTTGACAGCAAAGAGGTATCATGCCCATCATCTCTATCAGGATGTGGACACCCAGAAACCCAATCAGTGCAGCTACTTGGGTACAAGGGTTTGGGACACTCGGTTGCCAGGACTCTTCCCAAAAGCCGCATGATCCTGAGGGCTATGCTCTCCCTTGCAGTAGCACCCATGCTGTGGCTGGTCTGTATTCCTATACTGCCAGATCTGAGGGGAGAGGGGAATATTTGTGTTGGGGCTGTAAAATATGAGCATGCTGAGAAGAGACCCTCCCATGTTGCTCCTTGGTAGATACCACAGACTTTCAGTTCTGCTTAGGGGCTGCAGAGCACAAGTTCACCTTTTGTCAGCTTTGCAGGCTGGCTGGCTCCCACACATGGTTTTTCTCCTCTCTATTGCATGGACTATAAATACTATTCACCTACCGTCACAAGTACTGAGAGCATCTGCTATCTCTGCAGTATCAGGGCACAGAAATTAAAGGACATTTACAGGTGTGAAAACCAACTGGCATGGAACAGTCTGAAGTTGATAGCCTCTGCCAGATTTGAAGGCTCTGCCCTGGTAATGCATGCCAGGGAAGAAGAAAGTTGCAATTTAAAGAGAGTGCTGCCAGGACCAGGTCTGGTGGCACTTTCTAGAAGGGCACACAGAAAGGTTCTCTGGAGAGGAGATTTTTTTCTCTTTGATTAGCCATCACAAAACCAGATGTAAATTGGTTTCATACTGTAAATGAGAAGATGCTAAATGCCTTGCTATTTCTGTTGCATCCCCAACCTTTCAGAGAAGGACTTGGGTTACCCTAAGCAGAAGCCTGCCCTGGGAGTTACCTGTGTCAATATTCCCATTCTCTGCTAATCACCAATAAATTGCTTATTCATTCCCAACAGTTACTAACTGGGCTAGCTGGCAAACTCAGATTAATTAATGCTGCTCCAGCTCTGCCCATGCTGTGATACACTGAACAGCGCTATCAGTTTTTTGTATTTACACAAACTGTTTCATAGAAAAACAAAATAAAAATCATGAAAATAGAGTGGCAGACCTGGACCTTCTATGAGACTGGCAGTCACTGTATCATAACAATCCGCTGCTGGCTTAGAAATGTATTCTGTACTGGAAGTACTCAAAATATATGGAAATAATTTGTTGAGTGTCTGTTCTACTTGTCTTTAAGGTTAGATAGTGGGACAGCAAAACTACATGGATAATATTTACATCACATTTTAAACAAGGGTTTGCTCACTTTCTGATCTTAGAATCATAGAATGGTTTGGGTCAGAAAGGATTTCAAGATCATTGAGTTCCAACCCTCCTGCCCTGGGCAGGGGCACCTCACGCTAGACCAGGTTGCTCAAAACCACATCCAGCCTGGCCTGGAACACTGCCAGGGGTGGAGCATTCACAGCTCCCTTGGGCAACCCATTCCAGTGCCTCACCACCCTTACAATAAAGAACTTCCTCCTTATATCCAATATAAACTTCCCTTATTTTAGTTTTAACCCATTATCCCTTGTCCTATCACTACAGTCCCTAATGAAGAGTCCCTCCCCAGCATCCTCATAGGACCCCTTCAGATACTGGAAGGCTGCTATGAGGTCTCCATGCAGCCTTCTCTTCTCCAGGCTGAACAGCCCCAACTTTCTCAGCCTGTCTTCATACGGGAGGTGCTCAAACCCACTTATCAATCATCCTCATGACCTCCTCTGGACATGCTCCAACAGTTCCATGTCCTTTCTATGTTGAGGACACCAGAACTGCACACAATACTCCAAGTCTCATGAGGGCAGAGTAGAGGGGCAGAACCACCTCATTCGACCTGCTGCTCACGTTTCTTTTGAGGCAACCCAGCACATGGTTGGCTTTCTGGGCTGCAACTGCACACTGCTGGGTCATCTTGTCCCATCTGTCTTTTCTGTCCTTGTATACTATTTAATACAGACCCCAGCCACAAAGAGCACAAGCTTTTCTGTTCTCAGCAACCTTCTTAATATTGGTCTAGGCTGAGTTTTAGCTCAAATTGTGGTAAGCTGTGATAGGACATATTTTGCATAATGTGACTACCAGCTCAAGAAATTAAAGCATTTGTTTTTCCACACATTCTCTGGTTCTGCTTATGATCTTTCTTATTAGTATTTTTTATTAGCAGTCTTCATTGCATCAATGACAGAAACAGACCCAAACCCTAAAATCTTCAACTCTCAATAGGCAGTTGATGCTGAAGGAACCCTGAATGTGTTGTGCAGATCAAACCATCCTCCAGGAGTCAAAGCACAGAACTCCTCACTTAGAAATGAGCTGGGTGATTCTTTGGGTGACTACTTCACATAAAGTCTTGCATGTCAGAGCCTATGGTTTACGACAACTATTAGTAAGCTGCTTTGGTAGGCTAACCTATGAGCTGGTTTAATAAAGTGTGGCTGACCTTGTCATCATGACATCCAAGGTTTCTTTTTGTCTTTTCCAGGGTTGTCCTTCTTCTTTGTGATGTAAAATTTCTCACTGATTTAAAAATAAGTTATTGAAGTCATTAAAAAATACTAATGGGAGCAATCAATAGGCACTGTGAATCACTTTTAAAATAATACAGTGATGAAGATGATTGATTACCGTATGAAGTATTTAGCACAAAGCCTTCTTTGTCATGAAATCAATTGTGGAAGTTTGTTGAGCCTTAGCAGAAGCAGGCGCAGGACTTGTGTTGCATATTCCTTCCTGCTATTTCATAACTCCCTGTGGGTTTTAGGCAGAAGGAAGGTGCAGTATGAGCTAATGGGTCTTTGGCTGCTGCGAGGAAGTGTAAGGCTGTGGCTGAGCAGCAAGTGGAAGGCTGCGTGACTGGTTGTGCACCTTGCGGCAGAGTGACCTTAAGCAAGCTACCAAGCCTTACACGTTTTGAAGCATCAGGAAGTTTCTGAGCCTCATTAATGGGTCTTCTGCAAGCCCCTTCTGCAGCCTGAAGTAACACCTTTACCCTTCTAGCTGCAGTGACAAAAAGGCAATAAAATTGGCAGCAGCTGTCGTGCTGAGGTTGGGCTTTGCTCTGTGATCTGGTGCATGCTGCAGGGCCACATGTGCCCGGGTGGGAAAGACAGGAATTCACACAGAACTCCTCCTACCTCAATCAGGGATGAGCACAGGTATCAGTGTATCAACACCTCCTGCCTACCTAAGGGACCATCTGGGAAGTCTGCGATGAGCTGGAGAGCAGCTATGGGACACTGTGGATAGGCAGGAAGGCTGATGGGGAAAGGAAGCTCACACTGTAGTCTTGATGGGGCTGGGCTACACAGGAGAGGAACAACTAACCTACCATGCTGAAAAAATAGTGTACTGCTGAGGCTGTCATTAGGCTTAGCTGGCTCATCTGGCCTCATGATGCAGAGCAGTTATGAGGAGAGGTAATATCCAGTCCCTGCTGCTGCTACATACACAACCTTAAGAATCCCTGAAAGGGATCAGTGGGGAAGGTGTGTGTCCTGTTCTGCCCATGCTGCAGGCACTGCAGTGTGATGCTTACACAGGCTCAGTGCTGGCAGTTTTTGCAGCTCTCACTGCTGCCAAACAGGCTTCATTGCAACCAGTTCTCTGCAGTAAGGCATTTCATTTTGGGATCACAACATCAAGTCTGGCAGGAATCTGATTTTACCATGAAAGCAGGTACGGCAGCTCCAAGTCACTGGATGAACATCAACGGCCTACAAATCTTTTTAGCGTGGTTCAAGGATATTTTCACAGTTTCGGCCAAACTTTATCCTTAGGCTTCTCCTCAGCGGATTATTTTCCTTTGACCTTCTGAAAGCCTATAGCCAGCTCATCTAATCTCAGAGGGGTCTCCTGGCAGAGGGAGGTAGACACGGCCATAAAGTGGCTCTCATATTGTTTCATTCTAACCTTGACGGGCTTGGTTTAGATCAATAGCTTGTGGAGAAATCTTTAATCAAGTTGCTGAACCTTCCTTTGGATGTCTAAGCACTCTGCATTCTGAATCTTAATTATGTTCTTCAAGGATTTCAATTTAATGCTGTATTTGTTCACAATATAATCATTGTAGACTCACATGAGTTACAAAGGACGAACTACAGTTTTACTGGGCCTGTGGTCTGAGGGACACTTTTAGCAAAAGGCAAAAAATATGTAAAGGCCTGTTTCTGCTAGAAGATAACCAGGTATTTGCTAAGCCATATCCCCAAATGAAAAAGTATTCAAATAGGATCTCTAATTTGGAAAATGAAGAATATAAAAAGACTCTGTCATCACATTCAAATCGGGTATTCCTTTGCCCTGTTACTATGTGTCTCCTCTTTCATCAACTATAAGTTCAGTGACCTGTTTTTTATTCAGAGCTTTTGAATGCAAATATGTAATGTGTGTATGCATACCAAACAGTTCCTTATTTTCAGACTTTTCTGAAAGAATGGAGGTAAACAAGGACATTCAAATAAAAGAAAATAGCACACGAGACTTCATGAAATTCAGGGCTTTCAAAGTAATAATTTAATCTTTCTTTTGGATGACATTGTTTATTGTAAGACATCATTTTTATTAAATACACTGTAATACAAGAGACTTTCCATGTCATGTCGAGAGAAGCTGGTCACATGATTCACAAACAAAACTTTTAACACTGGTACCTAGGCATCACTTTGAAATCAGCCAAGATGCAATGACAGTTTTAAAGCAATGACTTGTTATAACAAACTGCAAAACAAGAACCACTAAATAGTTCCACGTAGACACCACGTTAGGGGTTAAAAAGAAAATAAAAAGAAAATAGAAAGGAGAAAGATAGCTCTACACACTAGGTCACAGTTTGGTGACGATATAAAGGTTTATATTTATATGTAGATATCTTCCTCTTTACCAAAGTGATAAAGAGAGCGATATCTAGAAATATATATACATAAAGTATAGGTGGAGAGCAGGGCTGGGACAAATGTTTCATAATTAATTGATTCTCTCTCTATTGGTGATTTGGTTAATGTCGAATTAAATTACTTGTATATAAAACATTCTTAGCTGCTTTTCTTTAAGTTACAGAAAGATACATATAAGCTGCAAGATATAGGCCTCTGGAAAAATTCAATTTGATCTCTATTTTCTCACATGTTCAATCAAATTTAATGGCCTCATTACTAGCAGCTTCTATTATCCTTGCCCGAAGTATTCAGTGTTTATAAAATACCAGCTGGTCATCACTCAGAACCTTCTACAAGCAAACGAAAAAACCCTACAGACCTGGTCTTGAATGCATAGACGGAAAAATAACACATCCATCATTTCCCATTTCTTCTCCTGAGATGTATGTTTAAAAGATGGCAAAATAGTCACTTGGTTGCTATTGTGAAATTCACAGTGTTTTCCCTGCAACATGTAGACTTATTTTTTTTTAATTTTTTTTGCTTCACATTTGTGATGAATGTAGCATATCCCCCCCCAGCCCCCCCAAACAAAGGTGTTTTAACTAAGGCTCTAAAGGACCTCTTGATTCAAAGCAGCAGTGGTTCATCCCAGCCCTCACAAGAAACTACAACTTCCTGTGCTATCAAAACCATCATCTTCTATTAGAAACCCCAATCTCTTTCCCAGCCCCTCCCAGCCCCCCTCCCACACATTTTATAGCAGTATTTGAAATGCAGTTACAGGCTGCAACAACCCAGACACAAACTTGCTCTAACACATATGCATTGTACCTTAGTCATCCAGTGACCTAATAATTTTATTGGGTTAATTCTTTTTAAAGTGTTTTGTATAAGTCTACATCAACCACAACAGAAACAAATGCTCAGAAAGGTGGGGTGGGAGGTTACAGAGAGAGAAAGAAAGAGAAGGAAGAGAGAAAGGAAAAGGAAATGAGAAAAGGAAAGAAAGGAAAAGAGAAAGAAGGAACAGAAGCAATAAGGAAAGAGCAAGAAAGAAAAGGAGAAAAAATAGGCAGTTACGTACTAAACTGTAGACAATATATAGATATATTGTTTTCCAAATCAAAATGAATTAAGTCCTTTTAGGAAAGGGTACACTCCATCATGCATCATGGGGTGCTGTTGCTTTACAAGTATCTGTTCTCCATGGCCAGTTCTGAGTTCTGCAGATCTACTGAGAATGACAGAGTGTGGCGAATGCTGACATTATTACTGCTGAATTTTGGCATTCTCATTGTCCTACGAGTCATGTTGCAGTCTGAATAGTCCAGCTCATTCTTATTTCGTTACTGCAGAAGAGTATCAAATGCTAATAAAGCTGCACTGTTATTCTAGGACAACAAAAGAGCAATAGCACAAACCTAGAAATGACAGTAAAACAATCTCTGTCTTCCTAGCTTGGAAGCTTGTCTGTTCATTTCGTTGTGAGAAATCAGCAAGTGAGATGGGAATGGAAGAAATGTTTTTATGCAATCATCTGGGGAAGAAAAGTGCTTGTTGTTATATCTCTGGCATTCTAGCACTGCCTCTGCTGCACACCAGTTAGTTAAAAAATTGAATCTTACAAACATAGAAAAACAAATTTGAAAAGAAAAAAAGGTATTTTGGTTACTCAGCAGGCTTTATCAATTTATTATTAGCACTAATCATAATTTGTCATAACACAGGTGTATGTAAATTTATACATATACACACAGCCCATACATAATGTGCATGCATGTCTGCACATATATAAATAAAATACAACAGACATAGGCATACATGTATATGCTATGTGTGTATATATATACGCCATATGCAAACACACATATATAATATATATTATATATATGATCAGTTCATAGCACAGTCCAGAAAGACTTTTTAAATGAGCCTGATTGTCATATTTACTCAGTGTAGACAATTTAGCTGACAGTGCAAGCGTGATGAATATGCACATATACTCACCCTTCATTGTGATTTGAACACATTTCTTCCTCTTCTCTGCTCATTCTGCTGCACTTACCCACTTTTTCATGAACAAACGCAAACTATGTATAGCTAGTTTATAGCTTGTCTACTGTGATTATATATTTTATGCACTACCAAGAACATTAATGATATAGGTCAAAGTTACCCATACTGGTGGCTCTGTAGAACATTTGGTCCTTTAGAATTTTAACATACTGCTATGTTATTGCACAATGCATTGTAATACTATTTATTCTCTGAAATGACTCTAATAGTCTCACTAGTAAATCAAAAAGAAGATGCCACTAAGTACATTTTCAGGGTTTTGTGGTTATTTTTGGTATACATTCTTTCAGTGCTTGCAAAACCCACCTGTTTGCTTTCAGGCTGGAGCCTGCTTTCCAATAGAAGCAGCATCTCAGATGCCTTTTTCTTCAGCTCATAAGAAACTAATGCAAAATACAGCAGGTAGAAGCTTAGCATCCCCTCCACCACCTGCAGCCTCCTCCCACTCCACAATAAGAGCAGACTCTTGACACCTTTCTTCTCCAACACTATTTTGAAAATCAACTTCAAATCCTTTTAAAACACAACATTCAAATTCTCAAGAGAATGGGTTTCACTGGATGCTCAGTCTTTATCTAGCTTTCTGTGAACTTCCAAGACAGTCTAGATAAAATCTTAAGGCCCATTTTGTAGGAATCTTCTTCTGGCTTTTTGTGTGTTTCCAGTTCAGTAGCGGTTAAGAAATAACATCTAGCTTATTAAAGAAATACTGAGTATGGCTTTATAGTTACACTGTCATGTTTATTTATAATGCTGCCTTTTCAATGACATTGAGAAGGGTAAAACTTCATCAGTGTCCAGTGAACTGTTCTCTTTTGAAAATGTTCAGAATCTTCATGAGCTAGCTCTCAAAGCTTCTGAAGAAAAAACCTAAAGTGCTTAATAAATAATATATGCAAGCAAATTATATATTAAATGTGCTATGGGAACACTTATAAAAATAAAACGCTTAATCTATTAAATAAATATCCCCAACACAAAGATGAAGGACTATTTTGATCTGGCTCATATCAATAAAAACAACAAAAAGAGAAAACTGAAAGAAAGATCACTTTTTTTTGCAGTAACGCTCCCTCACAGAGGGAGGCAGAAGTCTTGAAGAGTAAGTAAGGTAGGTTTTCATTTGTAAGAATTCATATTAAAAATAATCCTAACTCTAAATTTGAAATCCTCAAACTTTCGATTTGAAAAATAACAGGTATGCCCACGAAGCTGTCATCAACAGAGTGGCCATGCAAATGTTGTACACATACAATGCCAATCCAATCAAAAATAAACTATTTAAGAAAAAGTGGATGTTGGTAATGACAGCACTAGTACCAATACAAACATGGTGCTGAGCTCAGAGTCTTTGCACTCTGAATAGTAAGCCATAAACTCAGAGTAGTATTTTTTCTCTAGAGATCTCTATCCCCTGTCATGTGTCAAACATAACCAGTGATCTCCATGCTTTAGATTATTAATGTTATATCAGCCTATTGTATCTGTAACATTGTAAAGGCATTTTAACATGGCTAATGTCCTCCATTAGCCTCTTCTAATGAAATATATGCTATATTGTTATGCGTTTGCTATGCCTACTAGGGTGTACTACAAGATGAATGATAGTTTCTGCACAAAGGGCATTAATCAACAGAGACCATGCACAGGTTTGCTTGCATGGTTCAATTAAAAAAAAAAAAAAAGAAAGAAAAACTATTCAGGAAGGAAGGAATACGCTGCTGGACAAGCAGAGTACAAGATACACCTGCCCAGCATCTACAGCTTGTCCTATTTTATCAAAATCCTTAGTTTCAACATGTGATCCTGAAATTAACACTGTACATTAATAAGCCTAGCTTCAGCCTTTATTAAAAAATACTAGCTGGAGAACATTTTTATACCAGTGGCATGACAATATCCTATCAGAAGACAAAATAAGGGGGTGTGTTTAGTTTATCACATTGTAATGTAATTGTGTTCAATGCAGGCAGCATCTTTTTCCCCTTTACTAATATCTGGCAATGAAAGGTGCTGGCAAAGCACCTCCTTGAACAATCCTTTTAGTCCTCAGAAAGACTCTTCAGGGAAAGTGCTAAACCCCCTCTTGCCTTTCATCAAATCTTTTCAATGGTTTTTCTGTGGGTTTGGATGCCATCTGATCTCCTAGTTCCTCCAGATAGTGTATCACACAAGACTGTCTTTCCATCTGGCTTTATCTCCGCAAGGAACATGCTTCATGTAGAGAAAACCAGTCTTCTTTTTCCACCCACATGCCGAAGCAAAAAAAAATTGAGGTGAATCCATAGAAACTCCCAGTAGCGGTACAGCAGAAATCATAAAGTTCGAGTCAAATATATTTTTCCCTTTTTTTCATCCACATCAAAGGCATGAATACAACAAGGCATTGTTAGTTGTGGTGGGCAAACTGAAGAGTCTGCTGATATAACAGATCAGGTTTTTAAGGCCTTTGTCTATGCAGTTATAATGATGCAGAAGCCAAATTGATTAGAAAGACAAGAGAAAAGGAAAAAATGATAGAAACTGAAAGAGAGAGAGAGAGAGGAGATACATCTCAGTAATGTCTAAAAAGTCAATACTGTGTCTACAGATGGAGAAGCGCACATTGCTTGCCCTTTGAAAGCTTCTCCGCAACTTTGTCATTAATACTGTCAAAGTTAAGAACACATTTTAATGGAGTTCAGGGGCAGTTGAACACATTAATTCCTGCAGCCCATAAAAAGAAATGCTAGACTTAGCCTAAAATATCCAAGTAGACTGGAGATGCCTTGGCCAAATTCTGGAGGAGTAAATGGATTTCTTTGATGTTGAGCCTCATGTGAGGCTCCCGCTGCCAACAGCCCAGCATCAAGTCATACACTTCCTTGGGGCATGTGCGAGGTCGCTGAAGGACTCGGCCCTGAGTGATGCACTCAATCACCTACAAAAAATCACAAGGAAAGGATCAACACAGTTGTGCCAAGTACATAAGGGTCATCCATGGAAGAGTTAACAGCTAATCGCCACACCAGGCTCACTAGTGGCAGTCACCCAGCCAACTCTGCCAAGGGCTGCGTTTCTAGGTAGACTAATGAGCAGCGTGATGTGACTTGGAAAAATCACTGTAATTTAAGTTGTCAAGGAGCAATAACTTTCATGATGTTAAGTTCGCCCACGTTGCCCCTTTTACTGATGAGGGAATGATAGCCAGGAAGTAATCCCTCTCTCTACTCATCTGTCAACCTTACCTTAACTCAGAAGGAGTCTAAGTTTTCAACCTGTTCACAAAGAGCATCGATGACTCTCCCTCCCTCCCTCCTTAAACTGTATCACTGTGGCTAATCCCTGGAAAGGGGTGATTTATGACTGCCTGGAAATCAAAAGATCACCAGATTACTTCAATCTATTGAAGAATGGTTTTGAACAACCACCCTGCAACAATGAAATGCATGGTATAGAATTGAAACCATCCAAAAACCATTTAGGAGATAGCTAAGCTCCTTTTCATTGCTTTATGGTCTGTCTCAATAGCCAGACCAGACTCTATCCTACACAAAGGAAAAAACTAAATTCCAACTGGTATAGTTCTGTTTGGACAAGTTTCATCATTTCCAGGGAGAAAAGGGTGAAAAAAAAGAAATCCAACCCCAAAGTTCATGACAATACCATGAATACCTGATACCAGGGATCCTGCCTTTACTGAATAAATTTGTTTCTGTCCCTTCTCAAGAGAAGGTATACAGTTAACATGCCAGCCTTCCCAATGCAGTTTGAGAATGTATTACACACACCTCATTGTTTGAGAGCTGATACCATGGCTGCTTGCCATACGTAAAGATTTCCCATAATACAACCCCCAGGCTCCAGACATCGCTCTCTGTGGTGAACTTCCTGTACATGATACTCTCTGGAGGCATCCAGCGAATTGGCAGCATGGTGTGACCCCCAACCTGAGAAAAACAAATCAGAGAGTCAGAAATAATTCCTCAGGACCCTCACAAGGAACAGTATCAAGACGTAAAACAAGAAGAATCCATGTTTTCCTTTATTTTCCTATTTGAAACCACACACTTCAATGACCTTTTAAGAACTAGAGATTCATAGTCCAAACTTCTCTTTCCCCAGCAACAATCACTATTATTATAGATTTCTCAACAAAATCTCCAAAGACATTGTTCATGAAGTACAACCTCATCTTTAACATTTACTTGGCACACTCTACCCAAGGAACAGGAAGCTTTATAAAATTATGAACTAATGTAGCTTACCAACCCAGTTTAAATTAGGCCAGTTTTACTCTCCATTTTAATGCTCAAGAAAATAAAAAAGATTCATGAAATGTAATCTATTCTACACTTATGATTCTCCTGGAAACTCAGCAATATCAGCTGAAATCCATGAAGATACTGTAGACTGTCCGTATGATGAGGTAGAATCAGGATCTGTATAGTATAACATCCTATTTCTGAGTGAGTTAAAGCAATGCTATTTTCTGTTAATAATTTCCACAGTTAATGCATCAAATTATTTTGTTCCACATCAACTACCCAGTCCTTCACAGCTTTAACAAAAAAATAAAATCAGTCCTTTCAATGTATTTCCCTGATAATATACAAACTTGTAAGACATGGACTCCTATCCCAAATTAACTCAAGTTGAATAGGCTCTTTCACTGAATTAATGCCTTTCTAAAAGTATCTTAGCACATTTTTTCTTTTCCCCAGAATGCTATACTTCCTTAAAATTAAGATTCCTAACCTTTACTTAAATTTAAAAAAAAATCTTATTCCCATTTTATAAACAATCTATTGTTCCTGATACGTCCCATTCTGACTGAATCACATCAATAAAGAAATCTACTCTACTCAAGTGCTTTTAAAATAGTGTGATTCTGAGTTACTGTAATACAGGTATTTGGATATTCTGATTACTTTTGCATCAAGACAGCTGCAAATGTTTCCAAGGAAGTTAGGATTAAAAAAAAAAATAAAAATAAAAGGCAAAGATCTTCCAAGGACATCTAACTTTTGATCAACTCTCATTTTCCTGCCTGAAAATGTGTTTAGTTATGAAACCACATTTGCACTTTCAAGACCCTGTCAATTCAAAATATTATTTCTCCTTATGGAACTTTACATATGTTGTTATAAACAATGCCCTCCTTGTTCTCATGTTGAAAAAGCAAATGGAAGGAAAACACAACAGAAGTTCAGTCAGTTCACATTATTTCTAAATCACACAGAACATCCATTTCCAGCTATTTGTCAGTAATTCAGCATTAGCTCAACCCACAAAACCACAGCTGCGGCTGTGAGAGCTCAACCCTGTTCTGTGCATCGCCACAAGCCAACGCTTGCTACTGACTCCATAAAAAGCAGAAAGTCATTGCTAAAACTTTCATAGACTCAGTCTGTTACTTGACTTTCATTCTCCACCCACTGCATGAGATGTCATGTGAGGGACGGAGGAATGTTTTTGTCAGGATGCTGAATGAAAGTCAGGGCCCCCAGTTTCAGTTCCAGGCTACAATGCGGATTTCTTTCTGACTCAATGCAGGTTGCTGTGCACAGGTTTTAGAGCCTTTCAACAAAGGACCCAATTCCTGTAGCTTTCCACCTAAACTAAAAACGTACATGTGAGCACTCTAATGACAGAGAATGCATACACATTTTTAAATGCTTCGGCCCATTCATCTCTGTGTTACAGTTTAACCCTCTGGCAGGCTGTAAGGCTCTCTGTGTCAGTATTTTATATATTGCTCTTGTGAGATCCCACCTGGCGTACTGTGGGAGGTCAGCTCTGGGGCCCCCAACACAAGAAATATCTGAAGGATATGTCTTCAAATTGGAGAGTCATGGATTTGACAGATGGACCACTCTGTGGGTAAGGAATTGGCTGGATGGTCACACTCAGAGAGTTGTGGTCAATGGTTTGATGTCCAAGTGGAGAGCAGTGACAAGTGGTGGTCCCCAGGGTTTGGTACTGGGACGAGTGCTGTTCAACATCTTTGCTGGCAACATGGACAGTGGGATGGAGTGCACCCTCAGCAAGTCTGATGATGACACCAAGCTGTGTGGTGGGGTCAACAGGGTGGAGGGAAGGGATGCCAGTCTGAGGGACCTTGACAAGCTTGAGAGGTGGGCTGTTGCCAAACTTATGAAGTTCAACAAGGCCAAGTGCAAGGTTCTGCACCTGGATTAGGGCAATCCCAGACACAGCTACAGGTTAGGCAGAGAATGGATTGAGAGCAGCCCTGAGGAGAAGGACTTGGGTGTGTTGACTGACAAGAAACTCAGTATGAGCCAGCAGTGTGCTCTCGCAGCCCAGAAAGCCAACTGTATGCTGGGCTGCTAAAAAGGAGAGTGATCAGCAGGTTGAGAGAGGTGATCCTGCCCCTCTACTCCACTTTTGTGAGACCTCACCTGCAGTACTGTGTTCAGCTCTGGGGACCCCAACACAAGAGGTATGTGGACCTGCTGGGTCAAGTCCAGAGGAGGCCACGAAGATGCTCAGAGGGCTGGAACACCTCTGCTACAGAGTCAGGCTGAGAGAATTGAGCTTATTCAAGCCCAGAGAATAGAAGGCTCAGGAGGGACCTTATAACAGTCTTCCAACACCTAAAAGGGGCCTATGAGAAATATGGAGAAGGACTTTTTATAAATGTAAGTAGTGATAGGGCAAAGAGGAATGGCTTTAAACTGAAAGACTGGAGATTTAGATTAGATATTAGACAGAAGTTCTTTACTGTGAGGGTGCTGAGGTGCTGGCACAGGTTGCCCAGAGAAGCTGTGGGTGCTGCATCCCTGGCAGTGTTCCAGGCCAGGTTGGAAGGGACTTTGAGCAACTTGGTCTGGTGGAAGTTGTTACTGCCTGTGGCAGGGGGTTGGAACTAAATTATCTTTAAAGTCCCCTCCAACCCAAACCATTCTATGATTCTGTGGTTTTTAACCATCTTTGGCAGAGAAGTCAATGACATGAAGAGTTTGAAGTAACTCACAAACACACTGAGATGCAAAAAAAGATGTTTCCCACCTTATAACTTAACCCTTTCCATAACCTAAACTGACATGGCCACCAAACAACTCCACACTTGCATCTTGAGAGATATTTCATTAGAAAGTGAGAAAAGTTAGTCCTTTAGAAACATGCAGCCACATACACCCAGACAAAGGACAAGTGCCAATAAAAGTTGGTTGGTGATGAGAAGTTTTGGTCTCAGCAAATATTAAACCAGTTCTAAGGTCTGCTCATCATGTAGCCTCTGCTACTGGTTCTATTTGATTATTTCTTTGGCTCATTCCTTAAGCGTTAATGAAAGCAGAAAACAATAAAACATGTGTCTCTGGTTTTCATTATTTGTCACATCTTACACTAAGAGATTTTGAAAAAAGCAATTAAAAAAAAAACAACCAAAAAAAAAAAAACCAAAAAACAAACCCAAGCACTCTCCAAAGCTTCTTTTTCCATGGTTCCTTTGCTACATAACCACAGAGTATTTGTGGTAGGACTCTGTGCTGCATTGCTAATGTCATTCAGTAAATATGAAGAACACACCTCTGGAGTGGTTATGATAAACTGCCATCAAATGATGGCTCTGCAACAAACTGATTTACAACATCAGACTTATCTGTCTCTCTCTGCAGCCATAGCAAGACTGACTCATCAGTACTGACACCAAGAATTCAGTGTACAGATAAGCATAAGCCACAGGGCTCTTTGGTGTTCTTCCCACATCATCTTGCCTGGAGCAGTGTCCATTTCTGTCCCTGAAGGCAGAAGACTTCACTGGGCAGAGTACTAATCCAGGACTGAGAAGTCCTGAGGTCTCTCCATCCCTATCATTGGCAATATCAAAGTTACTTCCAATGGCTCAGCATCCTTGTGAAGACAGTATTTAATGCCTTGCAAAGTAGCAATTAAAGTATTTTAAGGGCTACATTTCTTGCCAGATGGCATTGCAACAAAGAGAGGATATACGTGCAACCTGTGGCAGGCTGAGTGTCTACCTGTGGTCCAAGAGCAACATCAGTTTAGATTTAGATTTCAGTTCAACTACATCAAAAGCACAGGTCAGGACCCGGGCAAGGCACATTTCTAAATGCACATTTCCTTCTCTATTAACAATCGGTGGTTAGTAAATCAACACTCGCTCAACTCAGAAAACATTAAGGGCTGTGCTAGGTATGCTTAAAATGAAGCATATGCTTCAGAGCTTTCTTAAACTGAAATTCAGGACTTTACACCACTGTTCACAAGATGCCTGAAACAAATTGAAAGTCAGTTGTGAGTTCTGTTCGATCTTTATTGGACTGTTGAGTCCCAGCACCCAAAGTTGGGCCACAATAGCAATTAAGAGAGGTGCAGTGGCTTTTTGCCTTTTTGGTGTTGCCAAACTCTCCACAAGGCTAAGGGGTGTTTTCCAAGAAGGAAAACAGGACTAGTGAGCAAACATTGAAGGTGCTGAGTGCTTCAAAGCAATGCCTTCTGTGTATGCTTTAATAATGCAAGTATTACACAGCTCTCAGATATCATTAGCACTCTGCAGGATAAAGTTCCTGCTATGCACACTGTAATTGCAGTGCTGCTTGACACACATCATTTTAAAATGGTTGTGTGCTAAGCAGACTACAGTTGCAGGTAAATAACACTTTCATATTTCATCTAGGTAACGTTATGACAAGTTTAAAAGCATTACAGTTTTCACTTAATATGCTGTCACTTCAAAATCCATAGTGTAGTAAAAATGCTGAAAAAATGACCATTTTATGGAACGAAATTAGGGTATATTACCTGAAAGCAGCTGCATTATGATGGTTCATTTTTATTTAGAATTGCACTTCTACAGATCCTTTCTGGGACTTAAGTACTTGCTTCCAAATGTCAGTTTATGAAAGCAAGCACTCCCTAGCTCAGCCATAGCCTTTTATATGTTCACTAGTTGCTTTTACAGTCAATACTGGGCTAGAAACCAAACCAGAAGCCTGGTGAATCAGCTTCTGCATGGTGCTGACTATCCACAGGGAGGAGGTTGCTATGCCAGATCATTCAACTATGAAGTTCTCCAAAGAAGCACTTCCAAGGGGAAGTCACCACTCCTGTTCCATGTACGAAATGTTGCACTTTCAAAAGTACAATGTCATTCCACTTGTCACCACTTTCAGCACTCATCTTTAAATGAACTTCGAACTCTGAAAGGTGCCAGATAAGCGGACCCTGAACATTGTTTTCATTTATTTGCAAACGTCAAGCTTCAAGGACTGCAGAAGCACCATGTCTTAGCCTTTGTTCACTTTCTGGCTTCATACGTTCCATACGCTGCTTCACAGGCACTAGAAAATGCTGAAGTCTGTCAAACGCAGAAATTTACATTTTAAGAAGGAAACCAGGCCAGTAGTACAAAATTCTGCAGAATCACAGAATAGCTAGGGTTGAAAAGGACCTCAAGATCATCAAGTTCCAACCCCTCTGACATGGGCAGGGATACCTCCCTCTAAACCATGTCACCCAAGGCTCTCTCCAACCTGGCCTTGAACACCGCCAGGGATGGAGCATTCACAACTTCCCTGGGCAACCCATTCCAGTGTCTCACCACCCTCATAGTAAAGAACTTCTTCCTTATATCCAATATAAACCTCCCCTGTTTAAGTTTTAACCCATTACCCCTTGTCCTGTCACTACAGTCCCTAATGAAGAATCCCTCCCCAGCATCCCTATAGGCCCCCTTCAGATACTGGAAGTGATGAGGCTATGAGGTCTCCACGCAGCCTTCTCTTCTCCAGGCTGAACAGCCCCAACTTCCTCAGCCTGTCTTCATACGGGAGGTGCTCCAGTCCCCTCATCATCCTCATGGCCCTCCTCTGGACTTGTTCCAACAGCTCCATGTCCTTTTTATGTTGAGGACACCAGAACTGCACACAATACTCCAGGTGAGGTCTCACAAGAGCAGAGTAGAGGGGCAGGATCACCTCCTTCGACCTGCTGGTCACGCTCCTTTTGATGCAGCCCAGGATACTGTTGGCTTTCTGGGCTGCGAGTGCACACTGAAGCCGGCTCATGTTCAATTTCTCATCTACCAACACCCCTAACTCCTTCTCCGCAGGGCTGCTCTGAATATCTTCTTTGTCCGACCTGTAGCTGTGCCTGGGATCGCTCTGACCCAGGTGTAAAAAGTTGATGGTTGTATGGCCCAGAGTCTGCACACTCCATCCATCCATCCATCCATCCATCCATCCATCCATCCATCCATCCATCCATCCATCCATCCATCCATCTCAATATAAACCCAGCTTTCTTGCACGTTAGTATTACTGCTACAGAGAAGAGCCTTCAGCTGATTGCCATCAAGCTAAAGGTAGGCAAATATTGCAATTTCCCTATGCCAATTAAAAATGCATCTGCCAGTACCCTGCCCTGATCACTGTTTCAACTTCTACCGCCCAGATGACATGCAAACACAAATCCCTGTTACCCAATGTTTGTGATCAAGTGGGTATGCTCTTTTACATCTCTCTTACATTCATCAAATGAAGCCTTGTGCTCCAGCTAGGAACAGGAGGCTGTGGGTGGAGCTGAGGGAAGCCCACCTACAGAGTTATGAAGAAACAGGCTGCATGTGGGGCTACACAGATAAGATGCAAGTCAAGGTCTGGGAAGAGCACAAGAAATAAAGTTGTTAGATGACCGCTGAATCAATTCATACCAGGTTTATGCCTTACTTTTTTATATGATTGAAGAAGGAGGGCTGAATTGATTGGCCACACTTTTGTGAGCTGCAACTTGCTCTCACCATAGCAACACCGTGGTGCTGAGGGTATGTGTGCTAACTTTGACTGAGATAGAATTAATGTTCTTCATAGTACCTAGTATGAGGCTATGTTTTGGATTTGTGCTGACAACAGTGTGATAACTCAGGGATATTTTAATTACTACTGAGCAGATGTTTATGCAGAGTCAAGGCCTTTTCTGCCTCTCACCCCACCAATGAGCATACTGGGGGTGCATGAGGAGTTGAGAGGGGACACAGCCAGGACCACTGACCCCGACTAACCCAAATGATATCCCATACCATATGATGTCATGTTCAGCAGTAAGAGCTGTGGGAAGAAGAAGGAAGGTGGGACATTTGGAGTGATGGTGTTTATTTTCCCAAGTAACTACTACTTAAGATGAAGCCCTGCTGTCCTGGAGATGCTGAACACCTGCCTGCTGATGGGAAGTGGTGAATAAATTCCTTGCTTTGCTTTGCTTGTATGTGCAGATTTTGTTTTACCTGTTAAACTGTCTTTATCTCAAACCATGAATTTTCTCACTTTTACCCTTGCAATTCTATTTCCCATTTCACTGGCAGGGGACGGGCTGTGTGGGGCACAGCTGCTGGCAGGGGTTAAACCATGACAGTCCATTCTGGTGCCCAACAGGGGTTTCTAAGTGTTCAAGTTAAAAATAGATTTGATTGCAATATGCAACATCAAATATATAGCTATTATTGCTGTTTAGCTATTAATTGGTGGGCTCCTGTGCTTGCACGGGGCTTGCTTATCTTACTTTGTTCAAATCTTGTGCTTATTAGTGGCTGGTTTTAATTTTTCCCCTTTTTGTAGTGCTGTACTGCTTATCATCTTACTCTGTTGAGCCTGGGAACATGTTTTTGCTAACAGCAATGGCCATATGCCTGGGCTGGCAGATGGCCAGGACATTGCTGCTATTTCTGTGCTGCTGTACTGGACAGGCTGGAACTTCAGTCAAAGGGACTATGACCCATGAATGAATCTATACAGGAGTACGACACCCTGAATCATCTGTGATCATGGTTATGTCTCTACCAGAGCAGGTCTAGCTCTGAAGGGGTCATGACCCAAACATAAGTCCATTGTGCAGCAGGTATACCTTGAAGCATCAGTGGTTGTGCATGAGGCCATGGTGGAACAGGTGTATTGCTAGCGGCATTGTGGCCCATAGAAAAGGCCACACTGGAACAGATGCACCCCAGAGCAACTGTGGCTATTGGCAAGCCTATGCTGCATCCTGTATACCTCTGAAGAGACTGTGGCTCACAGATAAGGCTCCACTTGTAACAGACACACTCCTATGGGACTGCAGTCTGTGGATAAGAACACGGGTTAGGGGAGGAGTTCATTACAATGTAAAATACAATGTTCTGGTCCAAAGGGACCTTTAAAATGTTGTAACGCTTGATTGGAGCTGCATGTTATAGGAATTTCTGTGGCAGGTACCACTTGCTACTAGTCATTGCAACATTAAACCCAATAATCTGGACTAAAGCGGCCAAGGGTGGAGAATGTAACAGATTTACCTTTAAATTGTTGGAACCCATGATTTCAATTGCATACTAGAAGAATTACTATAGCAAAAACCACGTGAACCAATGGAAGATTAACTTTATGAGAAGCAGTGAAAATGCAGTAGTGACCTGACAAGAGCTGGCTTTGGTACCCAGGAACTCCACACAACAAAATCTCTCCTGTCTTGACATACCACCATAACAGATGGAGCCCAAAGACATTGACTAAATACTCAGTGCCATTTTGTGGAAGAACGTGGACATTTTGCAGACATTTTACAGGGGTGGTCCATAGGAATGGGAATGATACCTGTGTAATATACCTAAGGATGGAAAGGGGAGTTGTAGGTAATGAGAATGTATTAGACAGTACAGGACCTGACTTTAATGTAAATAGTACATAATAGGGGGTGGACAATGTGCTGGTATGCCTGGGATAGAGTTAATGTTCTTTATAGCACCTAGTATTAGGCTATGCTTAGGATTTGTGCTGGAAACAGTGTTGATAACTCAGGGATGTTTTAGTTACTGCTCAGCAGTGCTTGCACAGCATCAAGGGCTTTTTTGTTCCTCACCCCAAACCACCAGCAAGTAGGCTGGGGACGCACAGGGAGCTGGGAGAGGATGCAGCCAGGACATCTAACCCCAACTGACCCATGGAATATCCCATACAATATCATGCTCAGCAATAAAAGCAGGGGAAGAACGAAGGCGGGACATTGGAGTGATGGTGCTTGTTTTCCCAAGTCACCATTACGTGAGATGGAGCCCTGCTGTCCTGGAGATGTCTGAACACCTGCCTGCTGATGGGAAGTGGCATGTGAATCCCTTGTTTTGTTCTGCTTGTGTGCACAGCTTTTGCTTTACCTGTTAAGCTGTCTTCATCTCAACCAATGAGTTTTTTCACTTTTACCCTTGTGATTCTTTCCCCCATCCCACTGGAGATGGAGGGAGTGGCTCTGTGGGGCTTAGTTGCTGAAGGGTGCTAAATGACAAGAATATGAACAGGGCTTTGGAGCTCCAGAGCCACACCATAGGATGCTGCATGAATGGGACAGGGACTAGCTGGAACAGGGAGTCTGCTCCTGCTGAATGCTGATGGCCATGTTTGGAGAGGCTCCAGCACTCCTGGAGAGGATGTCAAATCCAACCCCCAGCTTTTGCAGGCATTGCATTACATAACCATTTCCCCCCTTTCTTTTTAGATTTCTGTCTTTAAGTAGTTGATTGCTCTGAATTCATGCAGTAAAAAGCACACGAACCAACTGCACATCCTTGGAAAAGAGACTTCCTCATTTATGTTCAGCGTTCCCAGGTTCCCACGATTCCTACAGAGTGACATTGCAGCAATGTGTCACAGCGCTTTGTATATTCTCTAAAGACTAGTAATGCTTCTTCTGCCAACAGGATAAAAGTAATCTTTTTACTTTGCGAGCCCAGTGAACCCGAATGACTAACCCATGGGTTCCAGCCCTGATCTTGCCCAGTGGCGGGGCTGGCTTGACTGCTGCATCTCTCCAGAGCCCTGCTGATCTCAGACCTTTTGCAGTTCAAGGTGGCAGTCTCAGAAGCAGCAACACAGTTCAGCATATGCTTAAATTAACTGTTCTGTGACAAGTATATACTCAGTCTCTTTAACACATCTGGATCTTAGTTTGTCAAGTTGGAATGAAGCTATACCTTTTGATTCATTTGTTCACCCTCTCCTAAAAGAGCATCCTGTATACTTGCAGGGTTACAGCATTTCAGGGTAGTTTTTGCTATTTATGTTTTGGTCTTCTGACTTGTCTTCCCATCTCAGGATGATATAACTGCAAAGAAATGTTCTCTGCAAGAATTATCATGTCTTATTGCTAGAACTGAAAACCTCTCCTCTCTTGGTGAGCATCCGCTCTTTCCTCCTCATAAAATGTTGGCAAATACACTTCTCAGCACAAGAAAAAAAATCAATAATTGTTATTTTCATTTCTTCAATGCCCTGGCCTTGCAGACAATGTCAATGTCTCCTCTTAAAATATCATCAGTCCTGCCATGTCCACTTGCTGAAAAGCAATACATCATTTTCACAGTCATAACAAGCCATACCACTCTAGCATGAGGTTACTGAATTATGAATAAGGCAGATTATTAGACAATAGCTAAAGATGTGTCCTTTCATTTTCACTTTTAACCCTGTTTTAGTTCATCTCTATTCAAAAGGGGCTTATGTCTAGAGTTCTTAATTAATTCCACCGGTAGTCTTGTCAGAAAACTGAAACAATATCTAGAACAACATCTATTATACTTTAAATTTTCTCTTTACTTGTGCAACATCAGTTCAATATTATGTGTCAGCTTTGTGTCACTGGAGATAAAATTCTTCTTATTAGTTTCTATGAAAGCATGAGCAGTGTGGAGATCAAAGAGTTTCACATAACGCAAGAACCAGAAGACAACATAAGGAATTTGTAAATGACAGGTTCATAACAAACAGAGTAACCATGTCACATAACATACAATTTCTTGTGGAACTCATTGCCACAAGATACTAACCCCTAAGGGTTACTTGAGATCACAAAGTGATTAAATACACTCATGGAGGATAAAATCTGACAAGGACTATCAAAAACAAAGATACCATCTCTGGTCCAGGAAGCAAATGAGCTCCAGGGTGCTGGAGGCTAAGAAAGTACATGAGGGAAATATTAATATATGCTTTATATGCTTAACTTGTTTTCAAACTATTCTGCAGGCACTGGTTTCTCACTGGTGATAGGTTCCTGGACTAGAAGGGCCTTTGGAGAAGTTATTTCTACGTTCCTATGTAGATGGGTCACACATTGCAATATGCAGTTCTTACCAAACTTCCCAGCAATGCTTATGGAGATCTAGATGCAATTCTGCCAAAAGAGTGGAATGAAGGAGGGATACCATGTGAAATTAAAATAGGTGAAGGAGCTAATATATCTTACAATTCAGCATCTTCCAAAGGTCTTTTCAAATGTTAAGTTGAAAAGATATAGAAACTGTGTCTATTGTTATTTTTTACACAACATAGTATCATACTGGGTCAGCCACATGTACAGGATAATTAATAAACTGTAGTAGTTACTGCATTACAGAGCGCTTACTCTTCCATGAAAGGAAGATGGAGTGCCCTGGAGGTAAGATCAGATGAGTGCTATAAAGAAGGAGATATGATTCACATCTCTGATTAAAATAAATATCTCCTATCACAGGGGCAGAAGGAAAGCTAACTGAGTAGAAATCTGCAGCACTGAAAAGTAGTGGATTACAGTTCTTCAGTGTCCCAGGATGAAGTTTGTATGAATGATAAAAAGAAGTCTGTTCCTTTAAAATATCATTTGTTTTACTTCAAAATGAGAAAAATTTCTAATGTTAAGCAATAAATGATAATCTAAGTGAAAAGAATGGGAGGTATACTGACTTGGCACGTTGAAACAGATGGCTTCTCCTTTCTAAAACACCTTTTATCCTCCTAATGTGCCATATCAACTTATGCCATAACAACTTATGCCATAACATACAGTTACTGATCACTCCAGCAGCAAAACTTGCAACTCAGGATACTGAGCTCATGTGAAGTCCCAGATTTTGCTTTACAAAAACTTATCACTGTATCACTTCTACCCCACCACTATTTCCATATCTGAGTGTCTGCTGGTTGTACCAGTGGATGAAAAGAAGCATCAGATACCAGCAGACTAGCAGCTGGAACAACTCATGTTAAAACCTTCACAGGCTCTGGGATGACCATCTACTGTGTCCAAGTCAACAGCAAAACAACTTTACAAAGCTATATTAAAGGAACTATAGCTACCTCCTTTCTGATTTTCAAAGCAAACAGGTTACAAAATATTGAATTCCACTTTTATATTAATCCCAAGTAGCCTGGGCTACCAGGGCCAAGGAGGTTTTTTAAAAACCCCTTTGATACGCAGTGGGAAACTGTCCTCTACAAGTCTATATCACAGTTGAAATCCTAACTTCTGATTGCTTTTTTAAATAGGGGGTTTGATGTGGTGATATGCTAGCTGAAGTGCACACTCAGTACAAACAAGGAGCAGCTGCTCAAGCGTAGACTCTGAAAGCCAAGTATCGTACCACATAAGCCAGTTTGTGTTCACTGGGTAATCTTTACGTCTGAAGCTGTTTCTCAAATACTAGAGATCACAACCTGTTCCCTTATTTTACTGAAAACCACATTTTTTTTTTCAGATTTACTGTAGGTTAACATAGCATGTCTGACTATCAGTCATGTCAAATTACAACATAGGAAAAGAGGGGAGCAGCAGAGGCTTGCAGGTTTACTTCTCCCTTCTGAGCCACAAAAGTTTATCTATAATGTGCCCGGCACGTAAGTACCACAATTTTTAGTTGAAATGTCTCAGATACTCCAGTTCTTCGAATTTTGTTAGATAGCCTCTCCCCTTCTCCCTCACATACTAATAAACAAGGCAATGGCAAGGTCCTTTGCTTATCTTCCTTCTTTTCTGCAGTCTTGATGATGCTTTCTGCTTCTCACTTTTTCTAGGCCATAATTTGTTTACATAAACTAGAAAACATGAGAAAAAATTCACTAAAATAGAACACACACACACAAAAAAAATCTGTTGTTTTACTTCCATGAATTCTAGTTTTGTCTCCTTACTTGTACCACGACATCATTCTGTGAGCTGAAACAGGTATTTGTTTTGAAATGTGGCACCATCAAGCAACATGCAATATGATCATTAAAAATACCAGTAACTACTATTGCCAAAGAAAAACAAAATAAAAAAAATTCCTATTCCTGGAGCTTGCAAAAACTAAATTCTTCTTATCAAATTCATATGTAGAATTTGATAAGAAGCCATGATTAACGTATTGTTCTTGGACACAAGAGTCAAAGTGTGGCCCAAGCCATGATGAAATCATTGTGTAGCTCTTGGCTGAATTTCATCACTGTTGTAAAGGGAGCATTTACACCAGCAGAGGGCTTGGAACCACAAATTTGGTTTTAGGTTTTGTATGGGTGTTTTTTTCTTCTTTCTTTTCAGTGCTTGTCTCTACCCCTCAGCAGTGTCATTTTCCATTTGGAAACATTACACTGCGTTGTGTATGCAATAGTTCCTGGAATTCACGACTGCGTTTGTTTAATACCAACACTGAGCTGTAAATTATGCCTGTGATGCTGAGGTATCTTTCCTTCTGCCTCTAAAACGAGGCCATATAATCCCTTGACATGCAAGCATTTACAGAAAGCATCAGTCTAGTAAGAAATGCCCCCCTAAAATTTTCCTGTGTGGATCTATTCCCTGATGGCATGTCATCAGAGTGGCAGTTTGGCTTTCTGACATAAAGCCTGTTGAACATGCCCATTACTAGGCAATCCTGGGGAACAGAGGAAGAGCACAGCAATCTTTGAAAGGATTAAGGATTCCGAATCAGCACTGCTGCACTTCAGGTAAAGGGTCTCTGAAGATTTAATATATACAGATTCCCATATCACACCATGGATTGTGCAAGACACTCCTCACATCCTTCACTAAATGCTAGCGGTGTGTGGACAAAGGAGAAGAGGTGAGAAGGAAAGAAACCCACAACTACACCTACTCTCCCTGCATTTCTAGCACATATTTTCCAGCACCCCAAAGAATTTTCCCATTGTGGAAAAATCTTCTACCTCCTTCTAGGATGAAGCTACTCCTTACTGCAATGGTGCAGCTCTGAGGTGCTTCCTTCCTCTTGCATGCTCCCCTTCTTCTCTGGATGAATAAAAAACCTGTGGAACATTGAGTCCTCTACTTGCTGCATTGCTGTAATATTATAATTAATTCAAAATCGATGCATGAAGGTAATTCTAGTTTCACTGCTCAAACAAAAGTAAGATCTGCAGCAAAACGAGAACTCAAAGGTCAGATGCTCTTTTTTTTAAGCAGGTTGAAATACATCAAGAAGTTAGGGCAGTAATTTAATTTTTTTTTGAGATCTTTTATTGATAAAAGTGCAGATCAACTGTATGATCTTCAATATAAATCTTACATGCAGCATTCCCGGACTCCCAAGTTGCCTAGATGCAAGGAGGTCTTGGAGACATTCAAAATAAGCCAAGTGGGAAATGAATGTCTTGTATTGTTGACAACACATTTCAGTTATATTTTTTTGGGGGGGGGGAGGGGGGGCGTATTCTGAGAGTTTTGACAGGCCCGATGTTTTGGACTGTTCAAGAATACTTCAGGCTAGGAGTCCACATCAATTTCTGTGAAAATCTGGTACTAAACCAAGACATATTTAAATTAGGCTGGCAGTAGTTTTTTGACTTATGCTTCTATAATGCCTAGGTGAATGAAGTCCTGATCTACATGAAGCTCCTACACACCCTTGCAGTACATAAACATAATAATAATGTTTTTCCTAGCCACTTGAAAAAAATTACAAATGGGCTCATCGTAACAGCTGCATGCTAACTTGTGTATATGACAGTGGGTTTCTATAGTCCTAATACTGCTTGTGAGTCTGTATTTCAGAGGGTTTTCCATCTGCTTCAGGTGAAAACTTTTGAAATATCGTTCCATAAAGTCTGCATTTCCTTTTAAAGTTATGCCACTTTGCAAAACCTTTTGGACATGTTTAGGGTGATCCACACAGAGTATTCTCAAATGCATTTGATGTTGTTATTAAAATGTTACGTGTTTCAGGCCTTAGTATACAGTTATCTCTGTTTTCTTGCCAGACATATCTATTATTCTTTCTGTGTATTAAGCTGTCACTTTCACCTAACTCTGTACCCTGGCCTTCATGGTTATTTACATTGAAAACATCCCTGGATCGTGTATCCATTAGGATAGTTTCATTTTATGGTTCATCGTGGCCCACAGGAAGGGGGTAGTTCTGGCCTTCCCATTAGCTTTGACCCCATACTTAGGCTGCAGCCCCATTTTATTTTCCTTTCCTCTCTACTAGATAGGAGTTCCCCTCCAAGACACTTCAGTCATCAACCTAGCTAAGAGGCTTTTGTTAACAAAACCCAGATGCATGACTAAGTTCTCTCTTGAAAGGAACTCCATCCTGCCATAACGATTTTGAGTTTAGAAACCATTTCATTCTCAATGAGTCAACATGGGTCAACAGACCCATTCTCAATGAATGCCCCAGCCTTCCATGGTATCTTAAGTGAGTGTTTATACAGATCTTATGTTCATTTTACCAGTTGGCTTATCGATGGCTAGCTAACACTGTCAAAAGAGAGTGCCTTGCTAGCACGACAATTCCATATGAATCCAGACATTTTAAATTAACGTTCCCTATGTTGCTGAACTGTGTATTTGATCACTTTGATTTGCTTTTCAATTCTTTTGAAGGCTTTGCATGGTTATCCCTGTACGAGTGATTTGGTATTCTACTGCTGAGAACCATAAACTAGGTAGTGAAGAAACAGGATTAAAGGAAGATCATGAAGACTCCATCACAAAATGTGTGCCACTTAATTTTGACACGTTGCTTACATCTAGTCACGTAGAATAATACTTATAGCATGATAGTAAATGCCCTAGTGTGTGGTGTCCTTGCTCCTGGCAGGGGTTTGGAACTAGATGATCTTAAAGTCCTTTCCAACCCTAACTATTCTATGATTCTATTTAAGTTGTACTGAGATCTCACTGTTATGGCCAGTATGATACCTTTGCTGGAAAGCATGAGGTGCCTCCAGTTTTCTGTGAGAACTCTTGAGCTAGGGAAGTAGTCAAATGGGAGTTATTCGTCTGAAACCTCAAAATAATGCCACATCTACTTTCTCTGACTGTTTTGAAAAGGTAACTATGAGTATCATATGTGAGCTCATGGAGACCATGCTTATATCAGGCAGGAATTAAGTCTGACAATTCCTGAACAAAATTCAATCCAACTTCTCACTCTTTAAGGTCAGACAGCTACCCAACATCCATTTCCCTCTGTGACAGGTGTGACACAATAATGGCAGAAGGAAGTTATTGCGTCCAGGACTGTCTTGGCCCTAGACAAAGTAGGGGAAATCTTTCCCTGTGAAACAAACTGAGTATGGGTTATTTCCCCTGATGGCACTTATTCAAATATGGACTTCTTTAGGCTCAGCAGCAGCACTTTAATGAAGAAGCATTTACTAAATGAAACAAGACAACAGCCTAGCCCTGTGATGTGGCAAAAGGAATCAAGATAAATATGAACAGAAGAGAAAAGAGAGTGAGGGGTTGGGAGGAGCACAGAGAGTGAACAGGAGCTGAGAAAAAAGCAAAATAGTCACAAGCATAGACCAGGGCATGTCAGGAACGTATGACCAGTCAGCCCCCCTATCTATTGCATCTCCAATACGCAAGCACACAAGCAGCCTTGTGAGCACCATGTCCTACATAACCCTGTTAGTTACTGCACCCTTATGGGTGGGCTGAAGCCTGAAAAGACTTTCAGCCCCAGTCTTTCATGTGCCTTTCAGTTATTTTGGTAAATGCCCAGTAACATTAACAACCTCCCGCATAAAGGGACCTATGGTTAAAATACTGCCAAGTTATGAGAAGTCTTAACCCTTCTCTGCTTCAGTGAAAGAATGCAACATTCAAAATGACACTGTTGAAAATAACACAATCTCCAGATAATAAATGTTATTTCACCTTTCCAGCATCTAGGACACAAAAACTGCAGCATCCTTCTCATTTGGTTTTCCTCCGTAAGAGAGGGGTAGGGAATAAAAGAGTAAGGCAGAAATGGAACCTTCTTTAAGAAAACAGAGAGACAGGTTTCTGCTGCCCTGAAGGACCCCACAGGCCCTTACTGGTAGGAGACAAAGCAACTTCTACTGACTCCTGGGGGATTTCACAGGTTATGAGCAGCGGTCAGAAAGCCCTGATGAAATTGTGCTTTTCATCTCTCACCACCAGAAATAGGGTTTTGCCTGGAGGTAGGGAGCACAGTCTCTCTGGGTGAGCCTGTGGACTCTCCTTAGGTGAAACTCAGGCAGAGGTTTGGAGAAAGACCTACAGCATGCAGACTGACCCCAGATTTCAAGGGGTCTTGGGATTATGTTTGCCACCACAGAGAGCTCCCTCCAAAACAGTTAATGCATTTGTGTTCTCTCTTGCAAGAGAGTCCAAGCTTTGGTTATCCTGCATTTGCACCAGACATTTCTTCTTCAACCTCTAACACTGGGTCAACGATTCTTTATCATTCCTATCTGTGTCCTTGTCCTCTGAGAATTGAAATACATAACTGGCAAGTTCAGCAATTGTAAATATCTTTATTATTTTTGTCCAAGGCTTATATTCAAAGATAATGCTTTAGCATAAGGGTGAAATTAATCTCCGTGGGGCGATGCCAAGGCCATGCTGTAGAAGTTGCTCATGATGCTCTCAGCTGGAGGGCAAGGGGAAGAACTTCTATACACTTTCTGCTGATTATTAGCACTGGGATGGATGTCAATCACTATAATGTATATGCCACAAATTCATCTCCAGAATAACTAATTTTAGCATGATATAATAATGGGAAAATCTTGTTTTCATTAATATTACCCATATTTTTACTATTTAAAGATATTAAAATGTAATATTTGATGTATACTATAATATACTATCACTATGATAATACTATAAAAATATACATAATATACTATGATAATACTATAAAATACTATCACTATTAACATTAATTATAACTAAGAAAGTGAAAAATGCAGTAACTTAAATTACAGCTAAAACTGCATCTGTAAGCATGAGCTGGAATGCAGGTTCTAGAATTCAACCTTTTTGTACTAGTTGAAAGAAATGGATAATATTTTTATATTGTGCAATCCTAGCCAGAAGTAGTCCACGTGGAACTGAGCCCTAGATTTTTTTGTTCTGTATTGCCAATATAAAGAAGACAGAATAATTATCTCTGTAAAGGAAGAGATGGTTGTATTTAGCCTAAAGACCGATAGAAGAATCACAGTAACTTTTGACTTTTTTATCATGTTAATACATTGTGATTCAGATGTATCAGAAGCAGAAGAGCGTGAGGATGAGATAAACAGAATAAAACTCATCAAGGCATGGGAAAAGTTCACCTTTTACTTCTGGACTGAAAACATCTCCCTTTAAACTTATATTACTCAAGAAATCCAAACTGATTTATGCAGACTTCTCCCTAGGCTACCTACAGTAGCCTTGTTAGTCTATTCAACGAATCACAGTGGTCAAAAGGCAATTCTGCTCTTTGTGAGAATTATTGATATTTTGAAATGCTTTTGATTCTGTATCAGGCAAAAGTACTGAACATTTTAAAAAAATGTAATATTTGGAGTAGTTTTGAGAAAGCAATTGCGAAACAAAAAATATTGGCGTTTTCCAGCAAAACAGAACAGCCAGATGCTCCCAAAAGATTTCGGTTTGAATGGAAACTTAAACCAAAACGTACTCAGATAATTAAAATGTGACTGTTACTCAGTTTAGGTCACATATTCTACAACATGGTTTTTGATATTACACATTCTCCAAACTGGTTCTGAAGTGAAACAAAGACCTTCAGAGCTCTGTTATGAAAAATCTCAGCAGTGTCTGCTGCTGGAGGGCTGAAGGGAATATTATGCATTTAGAGGGCAACTTGCTGCAGACAGTGGCACCTCCTTGATTATGAGGAAGCCTAACATTCAGGGGGATTCCCAGCGTGTTTCAGGTGCTGGGTGCTTTGGCACACTGACAGGTTGGCAGGGATATGAGGAGCAGCTCAATGCAATACCACTACTCTCTAAATTATTTCAATTATCACTTCCAGGAGTAATTCATAGAATCATAGAATAGAATCATAGAATAGTTAGGGTTGGAAAGGACCTCAAGATCATCTAGTTCCAACCCCCCTGCCATGGACAGGGACACTTCACACTAAACCATCCCACACAAGGCTTCATACAACCTGGCCTTGAACACTGCCAGGGATGGAGCACTCACAATCTCCCTGGGCAACTGATTCCAGTGTCTCACCACCCTAACAGGAAAGAATTTCCTCCTTATATCCAATTTAAACTTCCCTTGTTTAAGTTTTAACCCATTACCCCTTGTCCTGTCACTACAGCCCCTGACGAAGAGTCCCTCCCCAGCATCCCTATAGGCCCCCTTCAGGTACTGGAAGGCTGCTATGAGGTCTCCACGCAGCCTTCTCTTCTCCAGGCTGAACAGCCCCAACTTCCTCAGCCTGTCTTCATACGGGAGGTGCTCCAGTCCCCTCATCATCCTCGTGGCCCTCCTCTGGACTTGTTCCAGCAGTTCCATGACCTTTTTATACTGAGGACACCAGAACTGCACACAATACTCCAGGTGAGGTCTCACAAGAGCAGAGTAGAGGGGCAGGATCACCTCTTTCGACCTGTTGGTCACGCTCCTTTTGATGCAGCCCAGGATACGGTTGGCTTTCTGGGCTGCGAGCGCACACTGAAGCCGGCTCATGTTCATTTTCTCATCGACCAGCACCCCCAAGTCCTTCTCCGCAGGGCCGCTCTGAATCTCTTCTTTGCCCAACCTGTAGCTGTGCCTGGTGCTCCGACCCAGGCGTAGGACCTAGCGCTTGTCATGGTTGAACTTCATAAGGTTGGCATCAGCCCACCACACAAGCATGTCAAGGTCCCTCTGGATGGCATTCCTTCCCTCCAGCGTATCAACCGGACCACACAGCTTGGTGTCATCGGCAAACTTGCTGAGGGCGCACTCAATCCCACTGTCCATGTCAGCGACGAAGATGTTAAACAAGATCAGTACCAACACCGATCCCTGAGGGACACCACTCGTTACTGGTCTCCAGTCGGACATCGAGCCATTGACCACAACTCTTTGTGAGCAGCCATCCAGCCAGTTCTTTATCATCCAAGTGGTCCATCCATCAAATTGATATCTCTCCAATTTAGAGAGAAGGATGTCGTGTGGGACAGTGTCAAACTCTTTGCACAAGTCCAGGTAGATGACATCAACTGCTTTACCCTTATCCATCAATCCTGTAGCCCCATCATAGAAGGCCACCAAATTGGTCAGGCAGGATTTCCCCTTAGTGAAGCCATACTGGCTGTCACCAACCACCTTGTTGTTTTTCATGTGCCTTAGCATGCCTTCCAGCAGAATGTGCTCCAAGATTTTACCAGGCACAGGTGTGAGACTGACTGGTCTGTAATTCCCCTGGTCTTCCATGGGTGTTATATTTCCCTTTTTCCAGTCGTCGGGAACTTCACCTGACAGCCATGATTTTTCAAATACGATGGCCAGTGGCTTAGCAACTTCATTCGCCAGCTCCTTCAGGACCCACAGATGGATTCCATCAAGTCTCACGGACTTGTGTGCATTCAGATTTTGAAGATGGTCTTGAACCAGATCCTCTCCTACAGTGGGCCCAAGGTCTTCATTCTCACAGTCCCTACGTCTACCTTCTAAGATCTGGGTCGTGCAGTCAGAGCCTTTGCCAGTGAAGACCGAGGCAAAGAAGTTATTCAGAACCTCAGCCTTCTCCAAAGAATTCCTGGAGGAATTCTTCCCCTGCTCGAAACTGCTCCACATATAACTTAGATACTCAAGATATACACTGACAGAAGGCACATGTTACAGAGAATGCACAGGTGAAAACAAACAAAGCTTCACACAAGACCAATAAACTATGTCTTAAAACAACTGGATCCCAGATAAAGCACTACAACATGCCATAGGGAACAAAGATATATTCAGAAGGAAATGGATTATCTTACAGCCTAAACAGAAACAAGCCACAACAAAATGATTAATAGGCAAATCCCCCTGAAATTTCTCTAGGCAAATTCTGTCCATGAACAGTGAAATGGTGGAAGAAAATGATCAGCAGTTCTTAAAAAGAAAATCAAAATATGAAATAGCAGCAGCCAGTGTCAAATTAAGATACTTAGAATGTTTTTCTTTTAGAGATTAAATATTTTAGCACACCTATATCACAACAGAATTAATTCCTCTAACAATCTCTGTCGCACTGCATTGTTTATTCAGAAATACTGCAAAACATTTATAGCTCCTCTACAGCTGCATATAATAATGCAGCTTTTACTGAAATCATGCCAGCTCAACATAAAAGTATTGCAACCATTTAACAGAACAGAAAAATAAATAAATAAATAAACACAAAGTAGGAAAAAAAAAAACCACACAAAAAAATACCCCACAAACCCAACTCCAAAAAATCAACCAACCAAAAACAAAAAAGAAAAAGAAAGACAAAAAAACTCCACCAAACACCAAAAAAAGATTTGGCCTAGATATGAAGAAAAAGACTATGTCCAACAGAAACTGGATGCTCTACAGGAGGGGGCAGCATGTTTCTCAGCATCACAACCGGAATGTAGAAGAGCCTTTTCATCTGTTCCTATGAAAATGTACCCTGGTCTCCAAGCTGCATCTTTTCTAAAAGTCATGTCCTGGCACCCACTACAAGCTAAGTTGCAGCAGAGAAAATACCTTCATCTGAGTTAAGTTCCCATTCTCTTTCCCTTCTCTGCAGTTCTCCTGATGAATGGCATCTGACTGTTTTCATATGCACAGAATGCGTAACTCTTGTCCTTTTTTATGCCCAACAGGAAATTAGGGACTTCCCTATTTCTGTGGCATTTAGCTTGCACGGTGCGAATGACGCCAGAGAGCTCATCTGTAAGACATCAGGTATGTGGCAGGTGTGGTACCCTCCTTTCTGCACCAGCCAGGAGCATCTGCCCTTCAGCTCCTGCCTGCTGTAGGCAAATGCCTGCAACTCCATCTTCCCCTGGTGCGCTGTGCAGCAGGGGCACCCCTACTGCTGCCTGTCTTTGCAGAGCACTGCCTGCCACAGCAGCCATGGCCCTGCATACTAATTGGCACATTTAATGACTTTCTCCTGCTCTCCCCTCCTGTCTCCTCCTGAGCTGCAGTCTGGGAGCAGAGGAGCCCCGCTGCCATGGAAACAAAGCCTCCCAACACCCTGAACCTGCCCTACCAACCTGTGGAGAAGATTCCGGTAGTGAAGCTCAAAAAAGGGGATGCCCGAGGGTACGCAAAGGCGGAGGAGTAGGAAGGGATAATGCTGACTGTGGTTGAGTGGATCTGGGCTGTTCTGCCAAGGCACTGCACAAGCTGAGCATATACTAGGCATAACAAAGCAGACATTCAGGGGAAAACCAGATTAACCTTCTATTAGCTGCATTTTTCTCCCAAATGTTTCAAATGCTTCTCAACCCCCTCCCTCCCACCCACTTACAGTCTAGATCAAATACCCCTAATGCATGCACAGGCCATCTCACCAAAGGGGTTTTGACAATCCCAAATATGACTCACACACCAGAAGGACTATTTGTAGCCAGAAAAAGTGCTGATTATGGTGAGCAAAAGGTTCAAGGGGGCGCCAGGACATCCACAGCATAAGCTGGCAGAGGACAAGCCCCTGCCTAGGCAATAAGGCTGTGATCCCCTGCCCAGCCTTTCATTCCTGCCTCCCTTTCCCAGGACTGCAGTCACATGAAAACGCAGCCTTTGTGGCACTGTCTGTGTGCGCTGATACCTTTTCTGGGCAGGCACCTTATCCAGCTCCAGCTCCATGTCCAAAAATATTCTGGACCCTGCTTCAAGCTGTGTAGAAACAAGAACTCCACTTTTGCCCTCAATTCTGCCTCCTGGGGATTTCTGGGCATATAATGGGGGGTGAGTATACACTTAAATCTGAGTTAGCACCCAAATTTCACTGTCAGACACAGAATCACAGAATCACAGAATCACAGAATCCCAAGGGTTGGAAGGGACCTAAAAAGATCATCTAGTCCAACCCCCCTGCAAGAGCAGGGTAACCTACAGTACATCACACACCGTCACTCACAACCAGTCTCTTTGGAAGCTTTCAGGCCAGTAATGGAGAATCTCCTTTGGTGTCTTTTTCCTAAGCAAAGTTCTCCATGACATGATTTATTCCTGCAGGGAGCCCTCAGAAAGTCATTAAAACTGGCATACTTACAAAAATACACAAAAAAAAAAAAACCCAAAACAAAACAAAAATGAAAAAACCCACTGGATCAGCACTTTTATGAAGACTAGATAGAGCTGATTATGTCCCAGGCAGACTCTCTCATGCTTCAACTCTCATACCTGTTCCAGCCACTTGAACTACCAGCTTAAAGCTGGAAATTTTACTTCAGATCGAAGTCAGAGTGCTTTGTGCCATGAAGTGGTACAAGGTTTTGGAGTGGAAGCATGTAAGACACCCAACAAAGACTCTGATTGGTATTCCTGTGAGGCAGGTGGGTCTACTGCAGCATAGGCTGGGGAGTGCAGTGAGACAGGTCTTAAGTACAACAACTAAGGACAGAGATATTCCTCTTTGGCTAAAAAGGGAAACTTTGCAGAACATGCTGAAGTTTGCTTGGATGTCTTCTACTGGGGACTTTATGTGCTCTTGCAGAATTCCCACTGACTTGAAAAGGAGTGCCCATTATAAATCTCAATGCAGTACGTCTGTCACACATGAGCTGCTACTACAGCACAAATTGGTGCGTAAAAGGTGAAGTGCAGAAGGAGTGTTTGCAAGCCGCTTACAAGAATGCCTAACCTAAGAAAGAAAGCTTTTTCCCAACACATAGAGAAGTTGGTTGTTAATGTTACTAGGAACGGCATTCACCCAAGTCTGAAGGCATACAGGTGTATCACTATCGTGAAAAAGAGCAACTATGCCAGAAAGCTGATAAAGCATGGACAAAACCAGTCTGTCTGAATTTTTCTCAGCAGAGTGGGAAACAAAAGCTTCTGTAAGAAGCGATCCCACTCTACTAGTTCAGTGGTGTCCCACAAGGAGTCAGGATGAATGTGAACGAAGATGATCCAGCATGCAAAGCATATGTGGATTTTCAAAACACCTTTGATAAGGCTCTACATCCAAGGTTATTAAAAACACTAAGCTGCTGCAAGGTTTAAGAAAAGCCTTTCTATGGACTGAGGGCTGGTTAAAGGACAAGAAGCAGCAAGCAGGACATCAAGGTCACTTCTCAGGATAGAAAGGAGACAGTAATAGAGTCCCCAGGGGTCAGTGTCAGGACCAGCTACATTCAACATCTTCATTAAGAACTTGGATATGGGAGGTCATTGCCAATTAGTCAAAGTGTGGGAGTGATACTAAGTTCTTGGAGAGGCTTTTGAGAGTGGGATCTCACAAAACAGAGAGAGCCGGCAGCAGACAAGGTTCAATGCCATTAATTACATATGTGACAAACAGGTGTAATAGCCTACTAACCTATGATTATACCCAGCACTTGCAGCTGCAACTCTGGAAGAAGGTTTTGAAGCCATCTGTGACATGAACACCTCAGTGAGCAGCAGCTGTCAGAAAAACTCAGGACATAGAGCATCACTAGCACAGGCACTAACAACACGTCACAGGGCATAATTCTGCCACTTCACACAGCCATGGGCCCCCTACATGCCTTTAGTGCTTTCTGCGATTCTGGTCTTCTCAGCTCAAAGAGGATATAATGTAACAGGGGAGGCAGAGAAAAGGAGAACTAAAATGCTAAAGCTGAGGCTTAGAAAACCATTAAAGTGCTGGATAAAGTGAGGTCAACTAGCAACAACTGCAGAACTGTTATTAGCAAAGTCTGAAATACTGTAACAAGAGAAGACTCAGTGAAATTAGCAGGAAAGAAGTTCAATACATATTTTTTTATGTAATGGGCATTAAACTTCTAGAATTTGCAGCCAGTTATGAAGATAGAATGAAGATAGATATGAAGAGATGTATCAGAAGGTGCAAAGAAGGATTAGACAAATCCACGAATAACTGGTTCATAAACATGAAGAGATGTATCAGAAGGTGCAAAGAAGGATTAGACAAATCCACGAATAACTGGTTCATAAACAGATAGTAATGAGAACTGGCAGGAATGCACTCTAACATACCTTGTCCATAGATTCTGGATTCCAGAACAGCGTAAGAAAACGCCCACAAGAAACGGCCAGAGACAGGGAAGATATCTCACAAGCAAAAGTGATTTACACTTAAGAGCAGGCTCAACTATTTCTTAGAAAGGCTGGAGAGTCACATGCATATTGATCTTGCTTGGGCAGGTCAGGACAGACAGGGTAGTATCTGCCTTGTCAAAGTGAATTAGGCCAGAATGCTGAGTCCCATGTATCTACGAAATGTCAAATTTTGAAGACTAGACCAGTTTGCACCTCACTTTACTGCTTATTGTTATGTATCACATACATTTGACAGCTGGAGGGCTGGGCTAAACCTTCCATTTTGGAAGGAAATGAAAAATCTCCCTTGCAGGTTGAATTAAAATGTAACAAAATGTTAGATCTTTAGCATTTCACAAGTCCTGGAGGGCTGGGTTTCTGAGCAGACAATCATGCTTGTGGGTAGAAAGACAGAAGGATTTGTAAATGCACTTCATCAATGCAACTGATCATATCCTTGCATCTGGTTCATTTTGGTTTGTTTTTTTTTTTTTTTTGTTTTTGTTGTTGTTGACCTGGAGTGAAAGATTCCAGCTCCACTAGCAATTTAAATATGCATTATGGAAAACAATTTTAATTACAGGATCTAATAATGTTTTTCCACAAAACTTCTGTTTAATTCTGCATATTTGCTAGACTGTGCTCAGCAAATGAGGGAACTGTTAAATATTTCTTCTTAATCCCATCAATCAATGATGCTTAACTCCTTCCACATCCAACTTTATGCCAATGGAACAGTCCCTCAAAACGTGTCAGCAATGGGCTTTGACCATGGAAGGTTCAAATTGCAGCAGACGCACCTGCTGATCTACCTAACTACAATGTCTCTGAACTGCTATATTAAGATGGGTCAGCACCTGAACCAAGCTCCAGCACAATGGTTACAGCAAGCCTGTTGTCTCTTTGCTGACTTTCAGAAGGACAGATGCTCATCCCAGTTCTGGGATGCCCAGGAGAAGTTTACACTGCCTTGGCAGAGTACAGTGGGAGAGCTGTGGCAGGAAGGAACATAGCCCATGTTTCTCCAGATACTCATGCAGGAGCCAAGCCCTTCTCAGGAGTGTGCTGGTGTGGCTTGGGCAGTCATGCAAGTACAGCCTTACACTGTGCAGTGGAAAAGGCTATGAGGACCTTTTATGTTAGGAAGTGTTTAGCAACCCACCCCCATAATTAGTCTTTCACCAAAGCAAAAGAAAGCATTAAGGAGAAGGGCTGGAAATTGCAAGTTGTGAGCTGAATGACAGAACAATTCTGGAAGGACAAATAAACTTTTAGTTTTGTTTGTGTTTGATGGGGGTGGGGGGTTTGCTATTCAGAGGGTAGTAATCTTGAAATAGCTGCCTGGTAATAACTATAATTTAACCTGCCTGTCCCCTGAAGTCTCCAGACTCCTTTTAAATTCTGAATAGTTGCTCTGTAAAAGGCAGAGGATCATCCTATATAATTAAAATTACAGCTGCAGACAGGTACTCTCAGGGATTTCAATATGAAGCAAAAGCTCCACTGCCACCCTGCAACTTGTGCTTCCTGCTACACCAGGCTCCCAGTGCTTGCACTGAAGAGCAAGACCAGCACAATTCACCCAGATACCTGCTGGAAATCAAGCAACTAACCCTGGTACTATTCAACAGAAGAAATTATGAACAGAAGAAATTACAAACCATTAAGTGAACTTTAAGGCAACTTTCACTGGTCCATTTCTGACAAAATACTCTTTTTTCTAGGTGTTGTAGGGAAAGGTGTGGCGAGACAAAACTGCTCATCTTTTTGAGAATAACAGGCATAGGTTTGCTTTACTACTTCTTCTGCTAATATATCTAACAGGAAAATTAGCCTTTATCCATTTCCCATTTCCACCATGAAAGGCTCAGGAACAGTGCCATATGAGTGTCCTGTTTGTCAGGTCAGTGTTGGACTGCTGCTCCCTTCATCATCCTATTAGGGCACTTGAACAGCCCTCTGGAATTTGAAACCTGTAGACAGTGACTAAGGTGGTAATGGTTCATGTTCCCTGTGAAAGAAGTTTGGAGATAGGCATATAATATCTAATAATTAATGTAAAGAATCTGCTACACATTATAACTCAAGTGAGAACCTGGCATAATCCATCATGGAAGCCCCTGCAGTTTTACCACTTTGCTACCACTGTAGCTTTTTGACCTAAGGGGTAACTTCCAGCAAGGGGTAACTGAAAGGGTAACCAGCTAGGACTGCAATAACCTTGTCACAAATAAAAGCCACTCATGCTTTTTAGATGGGCAGGGGCTGAAAAGATAATTTCAAATTGTCACTCCTCTTGAAAAAAAAATGAAAATGGGAAGAAAATAGAAAGGAGATATAGATGGAGCAGAAGAAAAACTGCTTGTATGTTTTCAACCTTTAAAATCTTCTTCTGACTTTACCTAACAACATAGGGAGGACACTGGGAAAAAACAAGGTCAAAGCAATATTTGCTCTGCCTATGGTCAAACAGAAGCATCTGTAAAACTAAAACTCAACCTGCCTTGAATATGGAGGGTTAAAGCCTAATCAAACCTAATCAAAGTCAAGGGAGGGAAGACTGCACATAGAATTAAAAAACAGGTTTCCGAAATGCCACAAATAGGATACAAAGTCAGGCCTGATTTTCTGCTGTGAGAAGTTAAGTGAGAAGCTAAGAACTTACAAGCAAAATTTGCAGAGCTACAGGCAAGTATTTTCACAAAAAAGAAACCTTTTATCTTCCAAAATCTTTCCTTGCCATGAAAAATCAGCCACTTTTAGCTGTCTTTCACAAATACTAGTAACTCTTCTTGGAATATTCTGTGCGAACTATGAACAAATCCAAACAAAATGGAGGTATCTGTGCTTCAATACTGCTACTCATGTTGATAATCTGCTGAACCAAACACTTCTGTTACAATCAGTAGTTTTGCTTTTCTGTGTACTTCAAGGTATCAGCTAAGAATTGTGAGGGGCATGCTGAATCCTCTGGAACTCTTGCAACCTATCACATAGTTTGTCAGCATCACATCATTCTCTTCATAAATTGCACAATAACACCTTAAAATGAGACATTTTTCTTCCCAGTTCGCAGGGTGTGAAAGAATCTCATTCCTCTGGTGGTTAAAAACCCCTTTTTACTATCTTCTTTAAATTCTTTCACAGACGGCTTATACTTATTTGTTCTTATGCAAGCATCGTCCCTTAGTTTAAATGAACTTTTTCTCACACTCATATATGGGTCTTTTAGACTCTCCTTCAACAAAAGATTTCAAGCAGGAATGCCCTTGTACTGTACTTCAGTTTGGAGAAGAATTCTGTCCTCCCTGTAACCAGGAAAACAATGCTTGGGTTTCAGCTGGATTGTTTCATCAATACAGTTTGTTCAGTGGCTACAGAAACACCTGTGCTGGTGCAGAAAAGTGAATGCCATGGGAATTAGTTGTCGAGATAGCAAGAGAGCAGGACCTTCTCTTTGGGCAGCAGGGCTGTCTTAATCTGCTTGAAGAGTTCACTGAACTCTTTTGTCTGCTATCATCAGACAGGCTGTCCATATCCCATGCTGTTCGAGGCTCTCTCCTCTACCCCTGTTTCAGGTTTAGCTTTCATGTTCCCAGTCCTATTAACCAACTTGCCTATAACATAATATGCAGCACTGTCCTTTCAAGATCTGAGGTCAAAAACTGATTCTGCTTCCATGCCAAACTAGCTCTCCTTCCCACACCATCGTGTCTATAGTGGCAACAATTTCTTCCTCATTCTTTTTACATTTAAAAAGTCAAGGGACTGTCTCTTGTTTATTTCAATTTTTTTTTTTAAAGTCAATCTCAAATGTTGGGGTTGCTTTTCACTTTTCACTATATCCCTCTTTCTCCATTAGCCTTTCTCTCTTTCGTGTTTTTGCTTACTTCCAGTACATATGAGGTGAAATCGCAGATAGCTCTGCAACCTTTTGCTCCTCACTTTCTCCTGTGATTTACAGGCATAATTTACAACTATTTTCTACACCCTTATTTAAATAAAATCCACCTTTACACTGATCCTAATAACTAGTTCCTTTAATTTCTCAGAGTTGACTCTCTGAGTAGGACAGTAAGGAAAGAGGTACTCCTTAAAATTTTGAGGTCACAATTATTCTAAACCCAGGAGTTCTGAGAATCCCAGGCTGTTTTAAAGTCCATCACTATCCCTGTAAGCCTTACTTATAGTAGAAAATTACAAAACTACAGGTGCAGAGTAATTGCTTACTTGATGTAACTTGAAGGCTAAGCAGATCCAGACCTACTCCTCTTTCATTTTCTGTTTTTGCTGGCTTTTATCTTAAAGAAATCTACCAAGATGTTGCAAAATACTATAAGACTAAAAGGAATAACTAGGAAAGAAGCATTTTTCTGATTGTGTTAACATAGTGCTGTTTTCCATAACTGACGGAGAACATATAAATACAAGCTACCTTTAAAGCCACTGGCTTGGACTTTGTGAGTAGCACAAAGAGAGAAGTGTACACCCCAGAAAAGCAGCATTCGCCCTGCTTCTGAATACCTTTGCAGTCTGCATCAAGCTTATGTCACAGTTTTAGAGCTGGCAGTGCCTGTCAACTAGATAGACCTTCAAACTCACATTGTACAGTGGGTCTGTATAAGCTTCTTCATGAAACTTCTTTGTATTTCCTAGTTTATGCCATTTTAGCTGTGCTTAAAAGTGTATCTGAAGGGCTTTTTACTGCTTGCAGTTGAACACAGCCTTCAGTTTCCTCCTTTTCTATCAGTGTTTTATTCGTCTAACTAAAGCTGATTAGGACAGAGAACAAGAAGGTTAATATTGCATCATACGTAGGCAGGTACAAGCTGGCTTAGTTCCAAACACAGCATTTAGTCCTTCTCCAAACTGTCATGGAAACATTTGTTGGTCAAAACTGTGTGTTCCTCCAAGCATGATTGATGTAAAAAATCACAACTGTGTGTGTCTGTGCAAACAGGTAGGAGCTATGTAAGAAAGATACTTTGGTTACTTTCAACATAACTCCCCTCTGCAAAAAATGGTAGTATTGGGCCTGTGTATTTGAAATAATATCCAAGCTTTGTTTTGCAGATCCAAATAGTATCTATTGGCTTTCTCCTGAGGGATACATTCCACTCACTGTGTATTGGCATTGAGCTTTATTTTAATGCTGTTATGCTTTTCCCACACAAGTACTCAACACTAGATTCTTTTGTCCAAAAAAATGGCTGATATGGCATGAGAGACCAGCCCTAGAATATGTGATCATACTCAAGGAGCATGGAAAAGTCACTGGACTGAAAACTGCAAAATTCCCTTTTTCTTTGGTGCTTTCAATGTAGAAGACAAGATGAGACATGCTGCCAAAATTCTGACATGAAATATTCAGTTCTATTTTGATCTCTCTTTTTTTCCCTGTGCCTTGTTTTGCTAAAGATGATTTAAAACTCTGCTTGCTGAATCCAAAAAAACAAACAACTCATGCATGTGACAGGCTGCCAAGAATGCAGGACCCTGCCCTTTGCTTAGCTCACAAGCAAGAAAAATCTCCTACAAGGATACTGCCAGCCAGCTATGCTGCACTAAATCTCACCATCAGAAAATAACATTGGCAGCAAAATCAGCTGCAAAAGGACTGCATGCGGAGCAGTAACTTGCAAAGAGCCTAGCTTATCAGCTAGCCTTTCAAAGTGACTTGGTGGTGACAGGCATCTGGTAAATCAATCTGGAAAGAGTCTTTAGAGCCTTTATTCTCCAGATAACACCGCATTTTTATTTTGTCGGATTGGGCTCAGGCTGTATGTGGAAGGTGGATGACGAAAACATTAGGACAAATGATTTGTAATTGTCGTGTCTGTCATTCATGTTGCCTCTTTTTTTTTCCCCTCCTTTCTATTTATACTGGCAGTAAAACAATCCCAATGCTGATATGTTATCAAAGAATATCTGACAATATATTTAATGAGCAGCTCTTTATCTTCCAAAAATTCTATTACCAAAAAAAAAAAAAAAAGAGAAAGAAAATGAGTGATTTCTTTGCCCTGATAAGATTTTTCAATTTCTGTGTACACCATTAAATCTATATTTATAAAGACACAATCTTGCAAGTCATAAAATAATTTGAAAGACTCCCTTTACGCACGCACCTTGGAATGGACTAAATCACATTATAAAGTAATCTTCTGAGTGAGACTTAGACTGCCTGACATTTTATGTATCAGTTGAAAAGAAAACAACTTACATTTCCAGCAAAATATTTGTTTCCTTCATGATGTGGCATGCAAGGATTGGATCACAGGCTGATGTGTCTGGTTTTTTTTTCACCCTTTAGATATAGCAGGGAACATGGAAGTAAAAACAGATGTAAAGCCATTAAAAAATTGAAATTAATAAGGATAAAGGTAAAAATCCTATTCCCAGTGATGTCAATGCCAGTTTGCTTATGGCTCTGGAGGCTAAACAAAAATATGTACCAGTGTCTTTATGTCTTCTATAAAAAATGTGCAGGCTGAAAAACTAACTGCTTAGATCCTATTCATGAAAAAAAAACCAGTATTTTGTGCTTTAAGGTATCACATTCTCAAGGTTCCTGTATCTCTAAATGGCTTTTAACCTATTCTGTTTTCACTAAGTACTCTTTTATTACAAACACTTGCTATTTTTTGTAGATGTAGGTTTGCAGACTTTTACTCTGCTATCAAAAGTCTGGCACTACAGGTCTTCCTTAAAGTCCTGGCTTCTAAGCTTGTGATTATGTGAATAATTGAAATGAAATTAATTTTAAAATGTTCACTTCCAGGACTCACAGCTGTGGCGAAAAGCCTGAACACAGCTATGTAGAGTAGAGGAGTAAAGTAGGATTTGATGAACCCCAAGTACCACAGGTGACTATCATTTTAATCTTCTTCCCAAGTGTATCCATCTCTACCTTGAAATTAGATGGGCTTCTTTGTTATTTGGGCTGCTCCCACTTTTCCAGACTTACTTCTGACAAAATTGTCAGTTACACTCTCAGTCATGCCAGTGCACACGCATTTGTTTCGTAAATAGCAATGACCTTTTGCTTGAATAGTTCTCTAGCCTCCTGATTATACACATCTTGCCCCATTATATTATTTTACAGAATCCAAGATCTGTTTGTTTAAGAATTAAAGCTGTTCTGAGTTGGTGCATAGGGAAGTGATTAAATTAATGATTTAATAATTAGAGCTAGCAATGTTGTAGCATTCCTGGTGTGGAAAAAAAATGGCAACACATGTATTTTCTGTAACGTTGCTGAAAATGGGTTGGTCTCACCTACATCAGCAAAGATATAGATTCCTTAAAATCCTCGCTAACCATTCACTAGTTGTCTCCCTAACCTGGGGGCCTATCACATCACTGTTCGTCATGAGTCAACTCTGAATAAGGTGGTTTAGACAAACTCTTCAGAAGTAAAATCTCAGAAAGAATTCTAATTTATTTGTTTTGCTACCAATCTGGATGGGTTTCAGCCAATTTTGCAGGGTTGCTGGTCACAAAATGCATACAGGAATGTAGTTCTAAGAACACAAACAGAACTCATAATTGCCACAAAGGAAAAGAATGCCATAGTAAATTAAAAGAATGATTATGTCAGTCAAATCAAAAGTTACAATACAAATTAAAAACTATGTAAGATGTAACTTGAGCAAATTATGCTTCCATAGGTTTTAAACTAAGGCTCATCTATCCAGTGTACTAAACTTTCAACCAACATAAATATGCGTGGAGAATAGCTTGACAGGAGACAAGATAACTTTTATGTTTCGCTGGAGAACAACACAAAGATATACGGGAGTAGTTTTGAAACTTCATTTGCATCACCTCTCATGGTTGGTACCTATATCTAAGCATTTCAATGGGTCTGATTCTGCTCCCAAATCAAAGACATGAGACATCAGTATTGCAATATCAAGCCCTGGATGAGGTGACCTGGAGAAGAGAGGTAGGAACCAAATGTACATCAAATGCAATGCATTCAAACACTCAAGGGCGGGACAGCAGCTTTGCAAGTGTACCGTTAAGGGACAAATAAATAGTAATTTCTGAGAGTAAATTCAAGGTTATTAGTTAGTTATGTTTCTTGAAAGCATTTTAGAACACTGGGAAGACTGAAGTTACTTCCCACTGATGTGGCTTTTCTCCTGCAGATTTGTTTACCTTCCTGATGGATACAGAAGCATTTGAGTCACAACAATCTTTTATTTTTTTATATTTTTTTTAATCTGTTCTTGATATCAGATGCATGTTCCCTCACTCACCTGAAATCAGACCTTCGTTTTTTCATAAAGTAGGAAGTGGATAGAAATATGACAGCATTTTATAAGTGTTTGGCTCCATTTTTGTAAGACTAGATTAATGCAAAGCCAAGGTATCTCTGAAGTCTAATTACAAAGTTCCCGAATCTGCAAAATCACCTCAGTCCTGGGATCCTCGCCTTCTGGGAAGCTTGGAGAGCTGCTCCTGACAACTTGTCAAAAACTTCAGTGCTGTTCATGATGTCTGATATTGAAGAGGCTTCACAAAGGCATAAGCATTACAACTGCATAGGTTAAGCTAAAGCATGCCCATACTCTGTGTCAGTGATACCAACAGGCTTGGATTGACCTGAGTCTTTGCTAATGACTTCTTTTCCCCTCCATAGTGGAGTGCAAACATACAATCTGCCCGGCTGGCCAGATGCTCCAATAGACAGCTGAAGGACCCACAAAGCAATGAAGATCTAAATGACCCACACTATCGCACAATGCTTCCCTTGTTTCCCATTTCCACTCACCATCACTAGCTTTTTGCTATGCATGCACCAACCTACTGCGCCAGCTTTCTAGGCTCTGCTCTATACTAGCTGATGCTGGCCTCTCATCAACTTGATCCATGCTGTTACTCATAGCATTTCATAGTCTAATTGTCTAGTTCTTCCTTTCCATGCTTCCGGAGTTGTGTGGGCCAAGAGACTGCCCATTGTTCTTTGGGCCTAGGAAAAAGAACATGCATATTTAGGAAAACTGCCTAGCAACTGCTTTCCTTATTGCAAGGAGAGAAGCCATTTGCATAAGAAACCTTCCAGCTGGAAGCCTGAAAAAATACTCTGCTGGGAGCTGATTCTGTGACCAGTCCACAAAGGAGAACTCCTGTTTAGTCCTGCTCCCTCCGGATGGCCTTTCCGTGCTGCCCCCACCATCAGTGGGGGCAATGGTGCAGTTGCACAAGGTGCACCAGTGCTCTGCAGCAGCCAGGAGCAGCTGCTCCCATTTCAGACTGTGCTCACAGTGCTCCCAGGGATCCTTTTCTCATTTTGTTCCCACATCATCTTTTCCTCAATCCGTGTGCATCACACATTACAAAGTCAGCAGCTTCAGCTGCTAACCTTTGGAGTTGTGGCACTTGCTTTGCAGATTTCCTGCTGAAAGTGACAATCTGTAGCACTACCGTGCAAAGGGAGCTCCAGATAGTTACACATGGTTCCTTCCCACAATTACTAAATGGTATTAACGGCCCACACAACGACCTGGCCCAGGAAGAAAAACTCCAGAAATCACTTCATCATTTCTCTTGCTGTTCTATTCCTGGTCTCTAGTAAATGTTGGCTGTAAACTTTTAATTTTCTAGAGCCCCAAACAAAACATTTGCTCTAGTAAAATCAACAGAAAAAGCCTCCACCAATATACCAACTACAATCCAGCAAATTGCAAAAAGTGCTGGGATTGAGGACATGGCTCTCTTATCTGCTAAACATCTAGACAGCGGTCAAATCATTTCACCACCTGCAAAAATGATTTTGAAGGGCTGTGCTGCTACTCAATGGAATGAGCTGCTTTCTATCAGAGTTCTGCAAAGCGCTCCGAATTGCAGCTCGTAAAGCTAATTACAATGTGTGAATCATTGCTTTCCTGCAATTTATATCCATATGTGTGGTTATTTTTGAGAATGATTCAGTTTTGTATATATAATTTTAAAAGGACTTTTTAAGTTAATGAACATCTGTGCTAAGAGCCCCTCAACAGAAAAGCTTGTGTCAGCCACCGGTGATGCTGACTGTGTAAACTTCCTGCTATTCTATAGGCATAAATATGGATCCCAAGGATCTTACTGACTTCATACAGCAGGAATAACCCCTCTGAAACAATTCTGTTAAAATGCTTTAAAAATGGGGTAGGAAACCCAAAATTTTCAACATTTTTATCCATTTGAAAACTGTAATAATCTGTTTTATAACCAAAATGGGACCAAACTGTAAATTCTCAAAGCTTTCAATGAAGCAAACAGAGAGAAAATTTGCATTTAAAATTTCCCAAAAACACTTTGATGAAGTCTTTGATTGACATTCAGAGCTCTTAGCTATAGGGAGTTCAACACAATTTCTGCATTTCCTGGCATATGTTTCTGAGTGTTGCTTCCTGGCTGAACTTATTTTCTCAAGATGAACCTACTTCTTGACATCCTGCATGAGAATCATACTCTTGGGGTGGATTTACAAAGGAATAACTAGACACACTAATTCAACGGGTAATCAACTAACCGGTCACAGAAGCAAGGTCATTCTGCTTTAGTTTGCCTTTTTAATCAGCTCCCTTTTTCAACCTAGTCAGTATGTTTTTATGTTTCTGCCCCCTCTATACTCTTTGATCTCACCAACTGAAGGAGAATGTGCTCCAGAAGCAATGGAGCCAGCTTCCCATTTGCACATTTCATGTGAGAAGGGGATTAAGTCTGGCAAAACAAAGTATGTCACAACACTGGGGCTGAAAATCTCATTTTCTGTATTACCGTTTTGTCATTAACCCTGCAAGATGGAGTTTAGTAAGAACTCACTTTTAAATGCAGCACACTACATATTCTGGACATCTGATATTTGTTCTCCTAGCACCACCATAGAAAACTCCCCTGGAGTCTCCCTGGATTCACAGGATCGGTGTCAGTGAAAACAGATGGAAACAGAACTATAAGTAAGACCAGTGATGTTGGTGTCTTTGCCCATGGAAGGGGAGCTGGAACTAGATAATCTTAAGGTCCTTTTCAACCCTAATTATTCTATGATTCTACTCTATTTTAAGGGCCTTTCCAACCCTAACCATTCTATGATTCCATGATAAGAAAACTTCACTTGGGAAGTGACTACATCTATAGCCATACTAAAAATGATGGGCTGTAGAAGCCTGAGACAAAGCTGAATTTGGTCTCTGTGTAGAACTGAGCACCTCAGAAAACTGCAGTTCCAGACAAAACACCAGCAGTCAGGGATGTGTTAAGCAAGCGCTGACGAAAGAACATGCTTCCTGCACACAACAGAGTATACTCTGGCAAGGGCAAATAGTAACAGGCATCAAGCCATGTTGCTAATCGTCCATCATCAGGATAATGCCATGTCCCCGTGCCTACAAGTTTTTAAATGCTGACACTGTGCTGACCTTTAGGAAGCTCCTAAAAGCCCTCTAGAACCATTAGGCCTAATTCTGCATGTGATTATGTTACTTCCAATTCAGAGTTAGTTCACTGACTTCAAGGCAGCTAATTCACATCTCTCTAGCTGGCCCATTATTTCGCATATTGTTTCCAGTCACATGAAATCATCTGTGCATGTCCCCGGGGCTGCTGGAGCCCTCTGTCCTCCCCAGCACTACACATGATGCAATGAGCCTCTGACGAAGGAGGAAAGCCGAGAAGTCCATGTAGGGAAGCAGATAACTTCCTTTTGAGCAATGGATGCAAAAATAGCTGCTAATAAAAAGCCTTCAAACTGTGCCTTCAAACTGTGACAATTCAATACACACACCTACGAGGATGCCTTGACAAGCTGCTTGACTTCTCAGTAACTCTTTCTTGTTTTCTTTAGTGCAACCTCCTCCAAACTCCCACACACAGGTATTCATCTCTGTAGTGACAGCTGAGACCTGCAGGTGTTTGCTGCTATTGCCCTTTTAGAATAGACAGACACTTGTTCCAGCACTGTAAACATTTGTTTCTCTATGCTTGCCCAGCTAGTTACAGCCCAAATAATAATAAACCAGCCTTTTCTTTTTTTAGCTCCTTGCTGTCATGCATTAATTCCCTTTGCAAATAGGCATTCAGTACTGGAAATAGCTTAAGCAAGATCACTCTCTGTTGATTATTTTACTAGCACTATCTTTCAGCAAATGAAAGTCACCAGAAAAGTGTATTAATGCAGTTGCCAGAAATACAGCATTCTCCAGTATTAGGCTCACACATGAAAGAAGGAAGGACTATGCCTAGTGGGCAAGCTGCTATGCCATTCCAGTACTCTAATACCAATGTTATTTCACTGTGTTCAAACTGCTACTCTGACTTTGTTAAGCAGCAATGGGGATCAGAGTTGGGACTGTTTGCTGAGGACTATAATACTCCCAAGTGTAAAAATGGTTTCTCAGACAGTATTGTGACCTTTTAATGTAGCAAGAAGGTCTGAAAGCTGGGTATTTTTAAAATTAGCCTGGAATAGTGAATTGTGTAATCCTCAGGTTTTTTGGAAGTCTTCCTGGGAGGCTAAGAAGTTCAATAACTTCTCACATCTTAACTGAAAGCGCATGGGAATTCTATGTTTTAAAAAGATATTTTTTCCCAAAATACTCACTTAGCGGTAACATTAAAGAAGTGATCAAGAAACAAAACATTAAGAAACAAAGCCACAAAAATCTAGGAAACTTCCTTGCAAATCTGTTTCACCCCCTCAGTTGTTTACTTTTTGGAACCATGATTTTATTTCTTCAGTTCTTTACTCACCACCAAACTAGACAAGACCTGAATTTTAATTAAAAAATAAATAAATAAATACAGCCCCCAAAGAAGCTAAAAATAAGAGAAACAACAGTGTTTTTTAACCACTAGAGGCACAAAATGTGCCAGTATGAACTGCAAAATAATTCACTTAGAGATTGAAACCAAAAGCTTCAAGAAAAAAGGGGATGTTCTTCATTTGCTAGAAGCAGAAGATGAGAGTGGCCCAGGGCACTGCTGGACAATACAATGACTGTGTGCCAGTGACAGGCTGTATGAGTCTAGGATGTACCATGCAGCATGTTTCATTAGAGGCTGGGAGGTACCTCTGATCCAACAGTGGGGAAAATCTCATCTGGAAAACACTGCTCACAGTCCTACTGATGTCTGTACCAGAAAGACACTGAAACTGCTGTTTCATACACACTTAAGGTCCTGGGAAAAGGCTACCATGAGGAGAAAAGAAATGAAGAACCTTTCCTTCTGACAGTGTGCCTTTTAACCCTCCAAAACAGCTGGAAGGGGACAGGAGTACTTTTTCTAAATACACTTGAGAGGTAGAAGCTGGGAAGGGAGGATAATAACGTGATCAGGTAGGTGTACACTGGCCAGTCAGTTAACTCAGGTTGCAGATAAAAGAAAATTTGCAGCCATTAGGACTGCAAGTTCGTGGAGCAGCCTTCCGGGGAGAGCTCTGGCAGCAGCATCCTACTTGTTTTCAACACCCACTCTGATGAAAGGGGCTGTGTGGTAGGATAGGAGTGATCCAGGAGTTAGAAATTCAGAGGCACAAGACAGCTATCCAATTTGGTGGCATACTTGAGAGACATCTTTGAAGAAGCCTGTCAGCATTTTTGCATGCTGCTCTGTATTAATTTATCTAACGAAAGTCTTCAGAACTTGCATTGGTCACCTGTGTTTTTGTTTCCTTTCTTGCTGTAGGATTTGGCTCTGGTCAGCTTCAGTTTCCACACTGCTCTGAGGCACTGAAAACAGGTGATAGGGCCAAAGGTGCTCTGAGGGGCATCACCAAATGCCAGTAATGCCACAGGCTGGCTCAATCACTCAAACCATTGTAAAGTTTGCCAGCTCAGAAGGTAATTCGCACCAAGATGGACTGATGGGGATTTCGGCCACCTCCTGTTGTGTGTCAGGTATGACCAACTGCCTAAGATCTCTCAGGAATTTTTGTCAAACATGATTTCTCTTTAGAGGCTTAGGACACTGTTGATACCCTGGACATCTCATTTTTCCTGGCAGACTGGAATTTTTATGGGGTTTGGTGCCTTACATTGAGGGTGCTAAAGTATTAAGAGTGTTGGGGGTTTCCATGCAGATTGAGGAGGTCTGAGGTTCTTGTAGCTCCTCCCACTCTCAACCTACTGTGTGGCATCCTGCAAGGCTTGGGCTTAGTAACCTATGTTGCTTCTTCCAATCCTACATGCAAAACATGGTACAAAATGTACATGGTACAAAATTTTGTAAAGAAGCTGTGCCACTGGACTTTATAATGGAACACATCCTCTTGGTCTGCTGCTCCACCTGTGCCAGAAGTGGAGGAAAGTGATTTGTGACATGAATCTGTCTCTCTGTGGTCAGTTGGGCCTAAAGGAAGAACGAAACCTGACGAACAGCCCTAGTCTTTTGACAGTTTCTTGCACGGTTTGTACAAGCGGAGGAAAGGAGTCCTTATTCTCTCCACTGTTCCTCATATTGTTGCATAAAGGCAAGTAAGTTATACAATAGCTAAATAGGGATTACACAACTGAGCTCCATAAATCTAAATCAGAAACAGAGTCTCTATCCTTCACTGGATGAATATGAAGAGTGAAATTCTGGTCCTAATGAAGTTAATGGCAAAGCTCTTGATCACTCCAGTGAGATCACAGTTTCATACAAAATCTTGGCCCAAGCCTGTGGCTGGCTGACCAGGCTGGATATTTAAAGCAGATCCCTGTAAAGTTTTTCCAAGTACTTGGATAAGATAACCTTCCTTTTGAGGGGGGTGGTGTTTGTTTTCTTTTTCCTTTTCTCCTTTTAAGCTTTTTGCTTATGATAAAGGAATGCAGAAAAGTATGTTAAGTGCATGCACTAAGCAACTACTTGCAAACCTGAACTGGAACCCTAAAAATGATTAATATACTATCTCTGAGTGCAAGAACAAGCGTTAGCAAAGCAATGGTTCCCCTGCTTCAGTGTCAATACTTTAATCCATTAAAAGCTGCTGCTGAGTCACACTACTTGAGCATGAGAAAGATGGGAAAACCTGACCTGTGCAGGTTGGGATTCCAAACAGCACAAAACAGACGCCAACAAAACAAATAAAAACCCTTAATGAACCTGAGACCTAAGCTCTGCAAGTAAATAACTTTGTGAAATGAGCCACTATGCTACAAGAACTGCAGTGTTGCTGAAGCTGTTTGGCACACAGACCAAACTAATTACTCAACAGTTGTTTTACTTTCGCCTCGGGTGGACAGAAGTGCTGGGTAAGAAAAGCCACGCAGATTCTTCATGTCTCTACGCTTATCTAGTCCGACTAGTGAAAATTATTGCTGTTACACTGAATACTAACAAGTACAACAGGGCTCCCCCCACCCACAAGATTCCTGCCTGATTAAAAAGAAAGGAAAAAAGAACGGAGGAGTAAAAGGAAAGCTTGTGCAATCAGGGCCACACAACACATGTATTCCCAGCCCAAGGGTTATTTCTCTCCCCCTCCTCCCTAAGGCATCACTTAACAACTGAGCTGATTCAATGCAGAATGTCATTAACAATCTAACAGTGAACAAGTACTGGGGATCATCATTATATTACAGAAGCTAGCTATAAATAATCATATTGGGCAAATCTAACAACCTGATAGGGTGGTAGGATCCCAAAAAGCTGATTCCAGAGTATTAATAAACACAAATGCTGAACCATTTCTTGCAGAGCTTTTTGGAACTGTGTGTTGGAAATCTTTCCAAGAAGCATCAGATAAAGCTGTCAAGGCTGGAGAAGAATTGCTTCTATGTATGTGATTAAGCCTGAGCAGTTAAAAAGACTTAGCCTGCGATAAACAATTAGATATGGTAGGTCAGTGCCATCCCAGTGTCATTGTTGACAGTTTCATTACTTAGGCCTGCGACGAATATAATTCTCCAGGCAACTGCCTGGAAAGTCATCATAGCCTTGACTGTTTCATGACCAGCTTCTGACCAGAGCATATATGCCCCAAGCAAGGCAGGCCAAAACCTCACAGGCTCAACTGTTAACTTCCAGCTTTTATCACTGTGAAATACCGTATCACAGCAGGCTGTGGTCCTGTCCCTCCTCTACACCGGCTAGAAGCCAACCTGAACATAAGGGGCCAGAGAAACGGTCCTTCATCTTTTTCTTGCTTTGCAGAGTAAGTGACTACCCAACTTTATACCTATCCATCATGCTTCAAGCTTACACCATCTTTTTGGATGGACCCATGTTACTTTACATGTTCATCCATCCCTTCTTACTCTTGTCAACCTCTTTCTACCTTCATTCACACTTGTCTTTTACTAACACCTCTCTAAACTTACCTTTCCTGCCTTATTTGTTCCCACATCTCCCCTTTCACACTACTTCCTCTTTCTTCTCCTTTGTTACACCCACAGACACAACCCTGGCCTCAAAAAGAAGAAAAAAAAAAAGATGGAGAAGAGGAGGGAAGAAGAGAGTGATCCTGTGCAAGAGGCAGTGAGAAATGCAGTGTACCCTTTGAATTAGGTCCTTTGAGAGGTACCCAAGACTACCCAGGTTACGCAAAATTTTCTTTGGTGAACCCCTGCTTTCTCCAGGTTATGGGTCTTATTCTAGATTTGTGCTTCACTGGGTAGAAGCTTTGCTTCAGTGCTCATGTGTTAAGACTCAGTAATTAAACCCAGAGGTACATGAGCAGGTAAGATGATGCCAAAGTCAATATATTGTCATATGCCTGTGCTGTGCCTCTGTCATCCCCAGGAAGACCATATGATTACTTAGGTTCATTCCATTTTGCAGGTAGTTTTTCCTGCAGCAGGGAGTTACTAATTTTTGAAAAAATAAGCAGAGCATTTATTGTTCAAAAATACTGCTACTGACTGCAAGGCCTTTGCAAACACTTACTATTATGCACAGACATTCATTCTTTAGCGTAATGACAAACATCATAAAAAAATCCATCCTCAATGAAGTACAGGAAAGAGACACACCACCTGTCCCAGTAAGTATTGCTCATACTTCGGCTGCAAAATCAAGAAACCCTGGCCATTGATGCTCACTGGTGTCCTTGCAAACACAAACAGAGGGAGGCAGTGATTACTATTCTGTGTACTTTTCCAAGTTCTGAAGTGCAGTCATGCTTGTTTTACACTGACCAAATAGCTTGAAGTGCCAAGTTTCCAAAATAACAAAATGTCAGAAGAACCTGGCTCATATGCTTACTACATACTAGGTTTGCCTTTTGAAAGAAAAGACAAAGAACAGCAGAAACAGTTACTTCTTCTCAGCTGTTAAGTGAAATAACATTCAAAAATAACTGCAGTGTACAGTTTACTCTGCCTTGTCCAGCTGAGGCTGGACAATCTCTCTCCAGGCATCCTGCTAGTACTGACACCAAAGTGACACTCTCCTTTATGCACACAGCAGCCCAAACTGGGGGGCTAAGGAAGAGGCCTTCATTTTAGCAATAAGGAGTTCGCTGGCGACAGGTCACATGAGAGGCAGATACAGAAAATGCGCATAAAGATGCCAAGTGTAAGACAAGATCTCACAGGACAAACTCTGGGGTGTATAAACACTTTGGACACCCGTTACCTTCCCTAAGTCATAAACACCTGATGGCTTCAGTTCCAGTTATGAAATTATAAATGTGGCAGCAAACAGCAAATGCTCTCAACTACATGACTTGCTGCATCGCACAAAGACAACACCAATAACAGTAACTGATGCACACATTCCTGTCATCCTAGTGATTCTAGAAGCCCTTTGCAAACTTCATAGATCATTTTAGGGCAACCAAGCTCAGGAAAAATTGCCTGGGGCAGAATGAAGAAGTTCAATAGTCTACTTGTACCCACAACAAAACAATTCTGAACCATAAGCATAAGGACTAAGGACTTGGCTTAAGGCAAGAAAAGCTTATTGAAAGCCTTTCAGGTGCTGACTATATAGTAATTTCTCACTAAGTCTCTTACTGATTAAAATAACTGGTCCAGTGCTGCTGTCCAGTACTTAACACCTCTAGTAAACTGAAACATAAAATATCTGAATGTTACCATTTCCAAGTGTTGGGCCAAATTTGATTGCCCACTCTTCCTTTTTATCTGCTGCTGCTTCTTCACTAAAGCTAAGCAAACACGCAAAAATTTCTGCCCAGAGAAAAAGACCTTTCTGTGATTTATTATGAGTATGTAAAGCCAACATATATACACAACAAGACATGCCAATCTTACTTTGATTAGTTTCTTGACATTTACCAAAACTTTGCAATTCATAATGACATTCTCCATATACCAGCATGTAAATTACCCGACAGGCAGATGGTCAGGTGTAATAGCAGAATCAGTAATATGAATGTAGTAAGATGACTGAACAAGGTCTAGGTTTAAGCCATTACAGCAGTTCACTTACCCTATAGTAGTCCGTGCTGTACACATCTCTAGACATCCCAAAATCCCCAATCTTCACCAGCAGGTTCTCACCAACCAGACAATTGCGGGTAGCAAGGTCCCGATGCACGAAGTGCTGTGACGCCAGGTAAACCATACCAGCTGCAATTTGCTGGGCAATGTGAAGCATCTGGGATTGGGTCAGCTCAGCAGGACGGTTGCCTTCTGCCATCAGTACTGCATCTGGTCCATGTGCCCTGCACCAAAATGCAAACTGATTAAGTGATAGGCCACCTGTAAGCTGGAGAGGTGAAGCAAGCGCATTAGCGACCCTAAACACACACAACTGACTCACTCAAATCTAACAACTGAAAGGACTATGAATTCATTGGTGAAATAGGGGAAAACTTATATCCTGTCTTTTTTTCATTGACTGTTTTCCTTTGCTGTGTGAAAGCCAAGTGGTATGAAAAGCATTACACAACAGGTGATATATTACAGACATAAGAGCATGTGTTCATAATACTAACACTTTGTCCCAAACTACCAGTTTTACTGGTTCCATTTTAGTAATCTTTTCTGCAGACAGACTGGCAAAATATAGCTGTTTGATAACTGAGGAAAACCTTATCACTCTATAAGAGTGAAAGGCAACGAAGTGGCATGCACAGCATCACTTTTCCTGTGACTAGCATTCCTTGATTTCTCAAGGGAGGGAGGCCACTGACCCTTCCATCTTTTCTTAAAGAAGAAGGCTAGCTTCCTTCTGAGACACTATCTAAGAAACAAGGGCAGCAATTTTAGATTTATGCTTCTAATAACCTTCCTATCTAAATGCCCAGCAGGAAACCATTTTTGATTATTTTATCACCAAGTCCTGCCTGAGGTGGCAATTCTTTACAATGGGAAGAGGACACAGAACACACACTACTTGGAACAACTAAACAGCTTCAGAAATTCAAGCTTTTCAAGATATAGCAAGTCCTTAAGATGCAATTATCAACTGATTAATAAGGAAGTTTTATACAATCCAGCAGAAGGAGAGATGTTTTGCATTTGGAAAGCCCAGCAATGTACTGGAACACATGTGCTTCACCCATCCTATGTTAGCTTTGGTATACATGTGCAACATCCTAAAATCCTGAAGATATAGATATAAACATTCCCACACACAACATTTTTTTAGTAAGCATTATTAGCTAACACTTATCAAATTCTTGAGGTCATCTCCAATCATTCCTTATTTGATGCACTTTAGAATATCCTGCATATTCTTTTCCATCCATTCCATTATTCTGCACTTTCAGAAGCCTTTTTTATTCCATTCCTGAAGACTATTCCTTCTAAGAGACCACTTCTCCTCTTCCCTCCTTAACTTTTTTTTTTAAAAATAGAACTTATTTTTATTTTTTCTCAGTTCTTCCTTCCTACAGAGAGGAGTTTCAGAGGATCACCTTTCTAATCAGTAGAGCTGAGGCCTTGATTTGTCCCTAGGGGAAGGGCACAGGAGTTGGGGAAAGAGCTGCAAATTAATCAAAACCTGTGAGACCAAATCTGACACTACCTATTAGAAATATGATATTAAAATTGTCCCAGGGGAAGAACCTCATGAGCAAAATGACAGATGTGAGAAAGAAATGAAGGAGGGTGCGTAGCATTGCTGGGACTGTATCTGGTACCAGGCAAAGAAGCTCTGCTACAGCGTACATACAGGCAGCTATTCGACTGAAGTAGGCTGGGGGGAATAAACAGGAGGATATGAATCTCCAGCCAAGACTCACAGGCAAATTCCTATTGAAAAGCACTGTGCCTTTTCATTGCCTGAATATTTTAATGAGTGTTTTTGCACATAAAGATCTGTGTTACTAAATTAGAGAACTCTTCAACTTTCTCTAGCTTCCTTGAGGATATGGTCTGTATCTAATGAAACTTTTGGATTATTCTTAACACTCCACCCACTTCACTTGTCTTCTTGGTGCTGGCTGTAAATGTGCTCCTCAGTGTCTGCAACAGCAAGGAACATTGACAGAAATCTCTTTGGATCCGCATCAGCCTCCACTAGTCAGAAAAAGCAGAGTACAGGCAAGACTTTGAAGCTTTAGTCCTAGATCTCAAAGAGCCTTTGGCTTCATGCAGCCACCAAGGCTCATTTGGGTTAAATTTTGGATTCATTTTTCCCCAACAGCCTTTGATGGCGCTGCAGGGTAAGAAATACAAGCTCTTAAAGCCTTGTAGAAGTAACCTCTGATGTGCAGCACAAGCTGCAGCAAATGCTAGAGGAATGACAAATTGGAGCTTCAGTTTAACAGCTTGTCCCAGCACAATCATTTTATGTTCTAAAGACAAGGGCTGATTAATAATTAAAAAAAAATAAATAAATAAAAGAGAAGAACTAAGGTAGGAAATATATTGTCTGCTAAACTATCTTTCTGTACAATAATTCAAAATAAGAGTTACGAGGTAAGAAAGCACCAAGCAAAAAGAATCAGAGAGTAAGTATTTATTAGAAAATCAGAAATTATTTCTTATCTACTGCAAATCTGGCTTCTTTTAATGGAAATTCAGTGCACTGAAGAAGTACTGTGATGGCATCTTAGAAGACTGCAGTTCTCTTCTGATCCACAGCAGAGGTCTACAGGCAAATGTAAATGCCCTAATACGGCTCTGACAATATATCCTCTGCCAAAGAGATAAGAAATCTGGTAAAAGCAGTAGCATTTGCTCTGCATCCCCAATTCAGGCCCTGGTCTCCCTGTCAAACCTGGCAGCCCTGCCAATAGGGGAGGACACTAGCTGGTGTCATTTGCTTTGGTGTGGCTATTTATTAAGCAGACATTAGAAAGACAGCAAACTCATTTCACATAGGCAATCAAAAATGCATAAACGGTGACACTAGCAGTCACTAGCTATTTGAATCAGTTATTAAATCTGAACCCATTTAAAGGGACATCAGTTCTGATTGTTTTAGAGCTTTGTCAGAGATACCTTTCCAAAATGGCGGTACCTCTAGTTGTCTTCAGCAGGAGATATCTCAGCACACTGAAAGGCCTTTGTGATATCCTTTGATAAAAATGGTAGACCCTGAAAGAACAGTCCCTTGTGCAAATGTTTTTTTACATAGGAGCAAAAGCTGTTTCGTAACTGCTTGTTTTTATGTCAACGAGTGCGGGCTAGTGGAAAAGGCACATACACAGAGCTGCTGTTCATAACTTCCTGGTTCCTGAGTTACCTAATATTGTGAACCTTAGCTATCATCTATTTATTTATGACTGCTTTGCTGCAAAGTTTCAATTTCTAATACACATTCCTGAACAGCTTTTTGAAATAAAGTCCTAATCCAGACCCCAAGATGCAGCATTTTCCATTGCACTGATGTTTCCATGGCTCAGCTTTTCTGCTTCAGATTAATGGAAGTCTTTCCAAAACACTGAGATGAGGGAAGAGAAAAGGGGTTAGATTTCAAAAGCTTTTAGATGCCTACACATAGTGATAGGTGTTGAGTGGGATCTTCCCAAGTGCTACCAGAAAGCCTGCAAGAAAATGATTCCTACTGTAAGATTTATAAGCAAACATTTCAGAATACACAAAATATATTTAAAACAATATTTGTTTGGTTCACATTTGTTTGGTGCAAAGCATAAGGCTTGACTTCATGGTACTTTCAAATAGGCAATTAACAACAAGCCCCACATCCCAGTACACAAGATGAGAGTTGCATGGATTGTTGGCAGCATTTTCCAGTGGTGGAGGTTAATTAGACATTAAATACCAATAACAATTACCTTCTCTACCCAGTTCTAGCTCAGCAGCACAGTATGTGTTCATGCATTTACCTGAGAAATTTGTTAAGATCTCCATGCTTCATATACTCAAAGACCATGATGAGTGGATCACCCTCAACACAAACACCATAGAACTTGACAATGTGCTCATGTTGCAGGTTAGTTAGCAGCTCTGCCTCGCGGTGGAAGTCCTTGCGGGCATTGTCGCTGGCATCCTTCAGTGTCTGTCAGAGAAGATGAAATTTAAGGAAGGTGAGTTACTTGCAGAAAGTAGTGAACATGGGGGATGGTGCTGTAAGGGTAAGCTAAGGACACTCTACTGCATGAAGAATGGAAAAGGTACTTAATAACTCTTTTAGAAATGCAGATGTGATCTTTAAATGCAATAGAAATTAAGGCAGTACACTTTTATTTCTTCTGCCACACACCATCCCAAACAAGAATTTTCCTTATGAGAGGATGAGGAATACTCATGATCTTACTGTGCCATGTGTTTTCCAAACACAGAACAAATAAACTGATCTTATCAAAAAAATATATTATTAAACAGCTGGTTCACATCCTCTAGCATTTAACTCAGGCAAACCCTAGCATCTTTTTGATACTTACCTTTCTTGTAAGTAATTTAAAATAAAACTCTCATTGCTTGAAATACTTAGCGGGAACATAGATGCATTATGTATTACTAATGTCACTGTTGCTGATGTTTGCCCCTGTGGTGTGTTATACATAAAGTAGATTTGTACAACTGTATGACCAGAACTTACAACCTGAGACTTCAGCCAGTAACTCCTTTGAAGTTCAGTAAATCTAGTCACATGCCTAAAACTATGCATATGCATGAGTAACTGAAGAATCGATCCTAAATTGGTAGACAGAGAGGACGTACATGCAGATCAGAATACTGGTGGGTGAATTTTTCTCACACCCTTTTATTTATACAGCTCTAAACTCTTGTATATTTTCATTTTGAAGGAAATGTATCAACACTGGATTAAACAGGGGGCTTAAATGTTGCATAATGAAACAATGCTAATATAACTGCCATGCATAGACAGTTTCAGATCTCTTCTTAAGAGCTGTACTTCCTGAGCAAGTGAACACTTTCATGCACAAAAAAACGAAACAAAAAAAAAATTCTGACACCAATTATATGAGGAATAATTATAATTGACAGTAAACCACTGCTAGGCTCTACCTTCAAAAGGCAACGTGGTTACACTATGCTAATTCAGACAATATTTTTAAAACACTTAGAGAAAGATATCAGGTTACTAATGTTCACAATTTAGTATTCACAGAAACTGATGCCTGGGCCCTGTACCTCTGGATTTTAACTACACCTATAGTTACTACAAAGAGAAGACACAAAAGTAGTGGTATTGTTTTCCTTAGATATGCTTTTTCCTGACCATTTAGTCACTTTATTTTCTACCATGAATTCATATACAGAGTATGGGACCAAGCTTATTCATTAGAACAGACACAGAACACACTGATATTGTGCCATCATTCTGCCAACATACTCAGATTTTAGCTGCACTAGTCATGGTTTCTTCAAGCTCTTTCTTTAACAGGGACACTGTCCACTTTTCTAGTATTGTATTTTTGCATGTGTGAAGAAGGGACTAAAAGGCAACTGTTGGAAAAAACACTTTACCTGTGAAATTGAAGCCACAGGTCTTGAAAAATGAACTGCCATAAAAAGGTTCAGATGGGGAGATAAAAAGCAGGGCAGACTGGATAGCCATCTACCAAGTTTAGGGGCTTTTCCCTGTGGATTTTGGGCTCTATGGATTCTAGAGGCAACAGAAATCACTCATGCCACAGATGTCCCTTTCTTGAGGGACCCACTCATGTATCTCACATGTTAAGAAGGCCCAGAACCCTTCTTCCACAACTTTTATCAATAATGATGAAACAAGGGTATTACATCATCAAAGCTTAACAAGCACACAGCTGTAACATCTAAGGTGGATATCAAATTGACTCCCCACTATGGTCCTCACACATCCACAACCGAACTGAGTGAGGACTCGAACAAAAACATCTTACAACACTTCTGGGCTCTGGAATGATGCTTTAACATAATACAGACACCAACCCACTGTCCAATCTATGGTATAGAATGAAATCACCTGAATAATTCTATTGTCACTAGAGTTTCCTCTAGTGGCTTAATGTGTAAAGCAATTGGACTGTAATTCTTCTCAACAGAAACAGAATCAGAAAATTAATATAAAAAACATTTTTAAATAATAGCAACCTGTGAAAAAAAATGACAGGGAGAAGCATGGGCTGATCCTCTTTCCAGGAGGCTCTTTCCCTAGAAAGACAGCAAAAATGCTCTGCCCTGTGAGGATGGCACATTGTATATTTCAGAAGACACTTTTTATCTTACAGAAACAGCAAAATTATCATATGACAGAGCAGTTGCCATGGCAATTACACATTTTCTGTCAAACACCAGAATGCAGAAGGGTCTAAAACCCAGGTAAAACTCGGGAATGCTTTCTACTATAAAGGGGTGACTTGAATTTCTGTCACCCACCATTGCAGAACCCCTTTTTCATTATTTCGTGCAGTGCACAGGATAGACACAATGCATGAGAGATATCTGACACAGGCAAGGAGGGGACTGGAAAGTGAAAAAAAAAAATAAAGTACACAGAATTTACACAGAAATGACATTGACTAATGTATCTAGCTTGTTCTCAGTGCAAGTGAAAAAATAAAACAAAAATAAACCCGTAAGAGCACAAAGAGAGAAAAAGACATATTCATTATTCTTATCATTACTGACAAGTACACCCATGCTCTGCATACAAAGCACTCTCACCAGTCAAAAGAAGTTTCTCCCAAGAGATACAACCACATGTACTTTCCAACCACTCAGCGCAAAAGCTAAGGAGAAGAGACAAGCTCCCCTGGGCAACAGAGGGACACCCTGGCTGTTACAGCAGCTCCACATCTACTGAGTTCATCCCCGTAACAGTCAAACCATCATCTCATGCTTATTTCTCCTTCAGACTCCTTGCCCACATGTCAGTGTACCATCTGGTGTCTGCAGACCTGTGTTCTGTATTGAGTGCAAACCACCCAGCTCCCCAGTCCACCCTGACACCACACGTGCAAGTCAGAGGAATAGCAGGAGGATATAGCTCTCACCAACATTGGCATGACTTGGTAATGAAACTCTCATGACAGCTGTCCTTTATGTTGTTTCAGCCCACCAGGAAATCCTTACTACTGCTCACCATCACCATACAAGAGCTAAGAGATATATTTCTTCAAGAAATGAAGGCGTGGTTTTGAACCTTCTCTGAACTGAAGACGCAAAGATTTGTAAACCATTGTTTTTACTCTGCAGCTACTGTGGAAATGTTTTTCACCTCATGCACATGGCAGCCTACAAGCAAAGCGCATCCCTAGAACAGCACAGGGTGAATCCCACTCCAACGTCCCAGGGGAGCCAGAGGCAGCTGCTAACCTGTGTCCTAACAGTCATCCTCACCTCCAGCTCTGGACAGGTTAAACTAGTGCAAGACTATGCCTGGGGATCCACCCTATGAGGAGACAGTACCAATTTAGGCCTGAAGAGCCACTGTGGCGTGGCAAAATAGCTTGGAAAGAAATTGCAACTTTCCCTTCTTCCACCCTCTGTTCTCTGAAACTGCCTGCAGCAAACGGTGTTCTGATATGAGCTAACTCACACAGGCGGAAGGCTAGTACAGTGCCCATGCAACCGGATTAACCTGTGGTTAGGCTCTGCTCACAGGGTTTGACTCACAGAACGCATTTCCACTCAGTGCCTCCCTCAAAAAGCCTCATGATTGAAACAAATTGAAGCAGATTTTCCTTCTCCTTTTCCAAGGAGCAAAAGCTCAAGCACTTTGGGTTGCTTATGCCAAGTCTGATTTTACATTTTTCACAGATTTTTCTTGGCTTCTTAGCTCCTAAATTGCTGCAGCAACATCAGCATTTTGGATACAAGCTGGTAAAAAAGAAGGATGCATGTTGAGTCAAACGATGTGATGCCCAGGGCCAGGCACGAAACATGCAGCAGCCCAGTAACCAGCAGGCACAGGCAGCCATCGGGGACCACCAACTACCCTGATCTACCCCATGCAGGTGAGATCGCATCTCCTTGCTGCCAAAATCCCTCTGGCACTGACATACTCCTCACCAAGTACATATTCCTACTGGGCTCACCAAATCTGTTTCACAGAGACAGGTGTGCTGTGGCTTTTCCCATAAGGGTGAAGCTCTCTAAAACCCCTGCTGTGTGCCAGGAGGAACTACCCTCTGCTGTTGGTATCTGGGTCTGCTCCTCTAAGATGAAATAAACCCCCAAATCACACATTTTCAAGAAAGAGCAGCAGAGAGTAAGTGTGGCACAACATTCAACAGCAGAAGTGCTAGGCTCCATTCGGTCAGGACTTTCAAAAGGATCAAGTGAATGGGAAGACTTTTATCCTACTTTCAAGCAGTTCTCTGAAGTGACAGAGGAAAAGCAATTTCCAGTCTAGCTTCACCAAAATACAGCGGAAACTTCATTCAGATCTGGTTTTGCCATCTCCTACCTTTTGCTTTCTGCAGTCTATGATATAACTCTTCAGGACCTAATTTTTTCTCGCCAGTCAACTTGACCAAACAACTCCCAAGTATCAAAAGCTTGCAACCTTGGCAAACCCTCAAAACCCGTTATTTTTGATGGAGTAGGAAAGCAGTCTACAAGTCCATCCTCCTTTCATGTTCTTTCATTGCCAAATCCAAAACTCTAGTTCTTGTTTCCAAATTCAGAAAGATGATCTACTCGATTTCACTTACTGTATAGTTTGATTAAAAATGTATGCACAGTTGCCTAATTGTGACTGGTCAGATAAAATTATTTTCCAATTTCTAGGCAAAGCCCAAATTCTAAATGTGTATTTCCCTGCATTTAACAAGATATTTTAAACACTGGACACCTTGTTCAGCTTTTGGCAGAACTCTACAGATGGAGATGAAATTGTTGCCAGGGAGACTTTTAAGAGTGCAGTTTCACTGATACTGTTTTCTAGCATACATCCATAGCTGAGGACAACACCCAACCTCAGCCCTTCCATTTTGAGGGACAAAAAGGTTTGGTATGGCGAAGCAGGCTTGGCATCCAAGCTCTGAGACCAAGCTGGAAATCTTACTCCTTGCTAGATTCCCAGCACACCATGTATCTATGCCCTTTTGGAAAAACAAACAAATCCTAGGTTTTTTTGTTTGGTTGTTGGGTTTTTTAATCCCTCCTCCCCCCAGAAATGTGAAAATGATTCTGTATACTTGAAACTTCAAGGTTACAGCTATTTTCATGTAGTTTCTTCCTCCTCTGGACTGTATTTAAAGAGAATTGACTGGAGCTGTATCATCAAGAGCCACTTCTCCAGGTCTGACATACCATGATTTCTGGATTTCCACACAGCCAGTGTTTAACAGCAGATGACAATATTATCCACAAGTCTGTATAACATACTCGGCAGATATATTAATGACAATTACTCACAGATAGTTTCAGTGGCTGACTAAAATAATGGCACAAGCCTGAAAAAGAAAGGCCTTCTTTGACTAGCAATTATACACATAACCTATTCCCTTAGCTAGTAATTGATTATTTTTCTAGACACTCATGTGTCACAAGTATTTTTAATGACCTATACATTATTTTTCACTAATTATATTTTAGATAAACCATCCAAGATTTTGCCCCTCTGTGACACAGTCTGCTTCCCCTGTTTCCATTATGAAATCCAGCTCTCATTTTATAATCCCCTGCAAGACTAAATATTGCATTCTCTTAACGCTCCATTAGCCTCGTGAGTCTTTCTACATATATCAGAGCAGTTACACTGGGCTATGGAATAGGCAAGCATGATTATTTACAAATAAAATAGCTTTAGTTGCAACCATGAATTAATGATGGAAACCTTAGATTCTTTTACCTTCACTGCCACCAAGATCTTGTCCTGCTCTGGACTGAGGTTATAGCATTCTGCCAGAAATACTTTCCCAAAGGCTCCTTCTCCCAGTTCTCTTTTGAGAACAATATTATGGCGCTTGATGTGTTGCACAACTGTGAAGAGAAGACAAAACAGAGGTCATAAGTGAGCTGCAAGGCCAGGATGGGACAGGGTCCATGCTTACAGCCACATGAAGAGTGTTGCACATGTCATGGAAGGAATCATGTGTCACTCATTAGTGCCTTGTCCAAAAAGACCGAGTTAAGACATTTATATTTGGAGAGTACAGCTGTAAAAGAATTTGTTGCAAAAGTATTTGCTGCAAAAGAACACATGAAATTAAGAATCACCAGGGAAAAGGCTATTTATCATTGTGTTAGGATGACCACTACAGAGCACATGTAACAGCCACTGCTGCTTTTTTAAAACATCAAGGTGAAGAATCAGAAAGCAAACCAAACCTTTTTTACATTACTTCTATTTCTGTACCTCTAATAACAGCTGAACTCTCTCTTCCAAAGCCAAAAAGTTTTAAAATTAACCTAATCCAAGAAGATAAAAAGTGCCCTCCTTCAACTAAATCCATCTTACTGTCTGGTACTCTTACCACTTGTTCAACTGCTTTCACTCTCTGTGCCTTACTACAGTTAGCTATAGTAAGGTAAAATTTTGTTCTCACAGACATGATTAACAGTATTGCTTTGAAGTAAAAGAAATAAAAGATGGACAAAGGTTTTATTCAGCATAGTGGACAGAGCTTTAGTTGAGTTGCTGCCCAGAATCGATTCAGACATTAAAGTCCTTGAGCATTTTTATGCAACTGATTTTACATTTTCCTTTCAGCACAAGCTTCCATTAAAAGATTTAATATTTAAAAGACTGTACCAATTTTTTTAGAATACATTATCAATTTACAACATCCAAGCTAAATAAAGCAGCTTCAAGAGCAGTTTAACTGGTCAGCTCAAGAGGGTTGACAGCTTGTGTTGCTGAAATTGTACAAACCAGACAGCATCTCTTGATGAATTTAACCTCAGTGCATTTAGCTGCTTTTATAAACACTGAAAGTTAACCCTGCCTGGACAAATTCTATTTGCAATTTAAATATTGAAAGCAGTGAAGTAAATAGTGGTGCACAGGCATTAAGCTGGCTTCTGCAGAGGCATTAATCTCACCTTGGTTGCTTAACTGCAGGGATCAGGGCTGAAGCCTACCATAATTCAGGTTATATTCAGATGCAGACTGTGTCCCGCCTTCACGATTGGCCACATGCCTGTTCCTGACTGGCTGACCACTTACAAAGAAACCACCTTACCTGTATAACTAAAAGATGGAAAACGGACTACTGCTGGTAACTGCAGTGGGAACGAATGGCACAGCCTGTCCCCATTGCAGTCACCAGCATTTGGAAAAAGGGCCCACAGTCTATGAGAGAAAAATAGGTGTGTCCCACACTCTGAGCTTATGGCAACATAACCCAAGAGCACTATGTATAAATGCTCTTTGCGTCTGTGTGCGTGCATGTGAGAAGAGCCCAGTGCTGGAGCAAGCCAGGAGAGTGAGAGATGTCCCTAGGCACATCCATCATGAGTCTCCCTGGCTTTCAGTGCACTCGAGGAGCAGACCTCCATCAGATGCAGCTGGCACCTGCCAGAAACCCAAGCCCACCCAAGCCAGAAATGCAAGCAGGCCCACCACGCTCTGGGAGAAGAGTAAAAGCTGGCTTTTCCCCATGCCATACAAGACCCTCCAGGGTCTGCTCCTGTTCCTGCAGCTGGCAGCTGCAGGCAGGAGGGCATTGCCACATGTCAAGTACTCATGAAATGAGACTGCAAGTTACCAATGATTTTTACTCTTGTCAAAGTCTGGTCTAACATAAGATTAAGTTTTATCATCGTGACACATTTATATGGACATGCTTTGTTTGGCCAGCTACCCAGGAAGCTCCCCTGCAGTCAGTATTTTCGTCTCCTCCTCAGCACCGGCTTTTCAAGTAAAGCACAAAATGCAGTCAGCACAAGACAAGCCTGAACCAAAACACACATTTTCCTTATGGACGCAAGTTAACTGGCATCCCTTGCTTCTACTAATACTGGTCACAAGGCAGACATGTGAGGAGGACTGCTGCCCTGGCAAGCCACTTCAGCACGAGCATGTCACAGCTCATGACCTGTGCTTTAAAAAATGCTTACTAAGTAATTAGTACAACCCCTATCCCCTGCCAAACTTTCCATTCAACCCTGCCTCTTGGGGAACTCTTTCTCTCTGCTTTACCAGCATCACCAGGAGGATTCTTCTCTTCATTTCCTAGAGAAGTTCAGCTTGACATTGCCATTGCCACTATCTTAAAAAATGCTCATGGAACCCATAGACAGGGACTAGGGCTGAGATCCTGTCCTACTGGTGTCAGCAGAGGCAGCTCTTCACTTGGTCCTCTCCACAGCTGCAAAGACCTGGTGATGAACACAGTTGAATTTTGTGTGAATTTTGTGTGGGTCCTCTCCATTTTGAACCCTGGTGTTGGCCTTACAGTATGAAGGTTTTTTGTGAAGTTCCTGGAGGATTTCACAAAAAATATGGTAAAGATAAATAAGAAGCATATCAAATACTTCTCTGTAGTACACTTACTTACAGTTGCTGCTAAATGCTCTTATATAAAACAAGCATTTGAATAAACAACCCATCTGATAAACCAAGCTGTCAAAACCAAAACACAGAAAGCTACAGAAGAGAGCTGCGCAGAATATATTTGCAACTTGTCACGTTCTGTCTATCCCTGTTACCTTTCTGAGCTGCACCGAGTTACTAAACAAATAAAAAATGACAGTAAATGTGACTAAATGGGCAGAGAGATTGAATACAAGAACAATGTAAGTAAATCAAACACATACTTTGTGATGGAAATATAAGCTGAGGAAAAAAATCTGTTCAGCACTTTCAGGGACCCAGCCATAATGATACGATCTTCAGTGAAAGTAGATTTCAGCAGAAGATACATTAAAAAAATCAGGTCAAAATCTGCTTTAAGCTAATATAAGGCTAGAGCAAATTCTCTCCGATGAAGTCCAGGAGAATATCCTGGATTTACATTGAAGAAACAAAACAGAATTTGGCCAGAGAGTGGCATAACTGAATTACTAAAGAAGTGGTCTCATAACATTGTCTCACAGGCAAAGATACACAAGCATTCTAAAGGCAGCTATGTATTTTCCTCATTTTCACTCAAATTGTGATTGCCTTTGAGCTGACATTTGTACTTTTAAGAGCATACATTCCTTGGTTTAAAAGATCTTGTCTGATTACTGTAAAAAATACATTATAATAAGATAAAAGCTAAATCTAGTTCAAACACTTAAGAGGAAAATGAAACATAAAATATGAAGTGAGACTGAGCAAATTAAACAAGGGCAAATGCTGAAAAGAGGCTGTGGTGTTAAATAATAACCATACAGCTGTGCCCATAAAAGACAGGGCTCTCACAGATGACTGCAGAGAATTGGCTGGCAACAAGGAACACAACTGCAGAAGAGGGTTCTCTTCTCATCTCAAGGTCTCAGAAACAACCCACCAACAGAGCTGGACTTGTGGGTTATTCACTTACTGACAACAGCACATCGTACTGGACGTGACACATCAAAGCCTTATTCTGCAAACCCTATCTGGAAGCATGGGATTTCACTCCACAGGTAACCTACCTTTGACTATGAGGCTGAAAAGAGAGAGTCACACCACATTTTGCAATGGGTCCCAGCAAAACAGGCAACTCAGGATCACCTCACCACATTGAATTCACTGAAGTGGATGTGATTGATTCAAGCCACTGACAGCAGGACACTCAGTACAGATTATTAACATGTTTCTGTACATAAATAAAAAGTGAAATGCTCTGACAGAGTGAAAGTGTTTTCCCCTTTGTCACAAATAGGTCTGAACAATCTACCACCACATGTGACCATGATACCACCTAAACTGGACTTCTACATATATTACTGAGTTAAATCATAGACTTGAGCATATTATTGAATTAAACCATGGACTTGTGCTTGGCAGGAGACTGCCTCCTGAAAATGGCTGTGCCAGTCTCGATTTGAAAGTCTGAACCATTCACTTGTCCTAACGCGTAATCACTTCCATTGCTAATAAAAATGCATGCTTTATTGTCTCTTCATTTTTAGCTTGCCTGCCTTGCATTTCCCTCCCTTGGTTTTAGGAGGCTTTCTCTAATGCCTTGAGTGGCCATTTAAGGTCTAGTACTAAATATACATATCAACAAGCTTCTTGCCCTTCTTGAAAAGGCAAACAGATGGAAGGAAGATCCTCCCAGGAAAACATTTCTCCAGTTCACCAATTTTCACAGCTCTTCTCTAGAAAAATTTTCAACAACCCTTTAAAAGAAGTGGTTTCCAGTTGTTTTTCCCAGCTGGAAGCCACATTCTTGTATCACACTCCACAAGTTTGTGACAAAAACATTTAATCAGCTCTCTATCTCTGCACATCCAAAGATCACACTGGTCCTTTTGAGGCTAGGTTTCCTAAAGAGCACAAAAATTACACAGTTGTGTGGCACGCATGTGTTTGTCTCATCTTGAACACCTCACCCAATTACAATATCACAAGCGCCGTTAAGTTTCAGATGTGTTCCCATGTGCCTTATGAAAACCGGAAAGCAGAAGAGAGATCTGTCCTTATGTAGGGGCTGCAACAGGGACTTACTGGCTGACAGGCAGCAGACAGGCTCCATAATCACTGCTCACTGAACTACTAACACTAGAAGATCCTGTTGTGCTGCATACCCACAGCACATCTGATTAAATCATCTGCTGAGGCTGCTTTCTAGGATACTGTTGAAAATTTTGCTAGCAGTACACATTTGGAACAGTCCTGATGAAATGTGCTGTGCCATGACCCTGAGAAGGGAATGAGGATCTTCAAGATGGCGGGTAACCAGGCAAGATAGTATTACAGACATAGTTACAGTTGCATAAGAAAAAAGCAGCTGCAGAAAACACATGTGATGTGACATGAGGTGCCACAGAGAGATATATTGCAAGTTTTCTCATTTCTTCTCCCTCCATTTCTCTTGCAACTGTTCAGACTCAACTATTCTAAGATCTTGCTAGGAAAAGAAAAAGAAGTGTAAATGGCTGAGTGATTGATCAGATAGAACAGCAAATGTGAATAGCACTGGTCATTCACAGAAAAAGAGGGGTGAAATTTCAGAGAGAATCCCATAGAAGGAGGATACAAAATCACTAACAGCACAAAATCACTACTAACAGCAGACAGCAAGTCTAGCCCAGTGGCTATCAGATTCTGCAGTAGCAGTATCTCTCTACATTTCTGCATTCTATTGCCAGAGTATGAATTTTGGCACATTGAAATATCTACTCTCTAACAAGGCAACAAAAGGCAACAATGACTACCTTTTTTTTTTTTTTGACTTTTAACCTGCCAGCATTGCCTGCATGCAGAAATAGGCCAGCTGAGTTCTGAGAGTATATTTCTGATTATTTGATGTATTTATCCCATACAAAATTCATTGCTTATTATTTTCTAGGCAACAGGGCTGTTTAATTTTTACCACACGGCAGCAATAAATTCTCACGCGAGACTAGTGCCCAGCTGTTGTAAGCACAAACAAACAAGCAGCATGTTCTCATACATATAGTCCACAGTAGATACTCAAATCACACCTCTTTAACAGAAGGAAAATAGGCCGACAGAAAACCTGGTCCTCAGGTACTGTGCTCTAAACGAAAGGTGCTGATACAGGCTATAGAAAACTGAGTATGGAGGACTCACAGAAGAACTAGGTCAGAAAGACCTATACAGAAGAAGTAGGTCAGAAAGACACTTGGGTCTTGTCAAATTACCTGTACAAATATGGCTCCTGAATCACTTTAAATTTTGTTTTGTTTCTTTGAATAAGAACAGTTTAATTCAACAGCTGTAAAAAGTTATCCCTGTGTGGCCACCAGTGATTTGCCAGATTTTTCACACACATCAGACCCCAAGTGAACCTTGGGGAGACATTTACTGGGCAAGCTGAACAGCCAGGGGTCTTCCTGGAAGAACTGGAGACACGTATGAAAGGCAAACCTTTGAACACTCACAGGAACGGCATAATTCTCAGGGACTTCCCAGATGTCAAGAGCTACATCTGATGATAAATCAAATAAATCTGTGATTGCTGCAGCTTAACATTTCAGTTGCTTCATTTACAACTTAAATCTTCACAGGATCTATACTCTAAACCCCACAGTTTCTATTGTCTTGGCTGAGAATGAGACTTCCCTTTTTGACACAGGGCTGCAGGTCCTGGTGGGGTGACAGTCCTCCCCCATTTGCCTGCACCGGAAGGGGCACAACAGCTCTTGCCCACTATAAACTCATTTTCCTGCAGCTGGCATGGCCATTCTCTGGCTCAGATTCAAGTGTTTGCTTTCTTTTGGGGTTGATACTTGATTTCTGGTGAGGCATTTTATTTTACTATTTTGTTAGAGTAATTGATTTGTTTTACTTAGCAAAGATCCTCTTAGTTTGTCTACAGATAGGCATATTGGCATACTTGATTAGATACTTATAGTCATATAAGAGCTACCTAATAATGAATTACAATAATAATGCTATCATTGTTTTAAATGCGTGAGCCTTATGAGCTAAATTCACCCTTCAGGAAAACAAGAATAATGAAGTTGACAGTTTTTCCAGGCATTAATTTGCCCTTGCATACAAAAACTGAGGTACACAAGCCCTTCAAGCCTTAGCAACCTGAATCTGGTTTTTATTTAATTTATAAGTATGTATTAAATACGGATTTGATCTGTTGTGTGCTAAAATAATTGGGATACATCAGAATGAAAGCTAAATTTGGTGCTCAATGTTCAGAATAAATATCACGTATTAATTGCTCTGCATTTCTCTTTCTATGCTGCTTTCAGCCTGCTAATAGCTTTTCAGCAAGGTAATCAGCTTTAAGCAAAAACCTGCTGGAATTTTGACCAAAGTTTACCTTTGCAGATGTGCATACAATTAATTTTTAAATGCCAATCTCAAAGCATTTCTTCCAAAAGATTAGTGATTTTAAAACTTAACCGGTATTGTGCATGAGTTGCTGTATAAAACCCCTGCTAGTATTATTTTATTGTGGCAAATCTGGTCCAGCTTCCATGTTTAAGTTAAGTGGAGACAATGATCTCACCACCACCCCCCTTTTCTTGACTCAGGCCAGGAAACCCTTTCCCTGAGCATGATACTAACCTTCAGGGATCTTCTGTGCTGCAGAAAGAGAAGTGTTCGACAAACTATGGGGAAGTACCGTGAAGCATATCTCATATAATAGACTCTTGAAGGAGAGGAGGACTAATAAACATACTGTCTTCAAAGCGTTAACTCTTTTCTGTCTCTGTTTTCAGAGATACAGGCATAATCTGAAATGCATCCCAGCATGCCAGTCTGAGAAGCAGGATCTGAAAGAAACATCTTACATTCAAAGACCGAGCTTGGCCTAAGTGGGTATGAAGGTGAAATTCAAAGGAGGTTGCCCTATTTTTGATGTAGGCTTCACTGTTTTGCTTTTTTCTCATTAAAAAAAAAAAAAAATAATAATTATTTTGTACCTCAATATCAGGGAGGACAGAAGGGTTTTACTGGTGGCCTTTCAAAAGGAATTTTGAAAAGTAAATGCAGCTTTCAAGCCTGTGAAGGAATAAACCACATGCTTAGATCACAGCCCCAATTTCTATTCCTTTATATAAAAGTTAAGCACATACTTAATCTTTACCTTTTGCTGAAATATTTTACTAAAAGATGGCATAGCATCTGATCTGTTATGCTAGATGGGTAGGTCTTTTCTGTTGCAGATAATTGTGCATGGAAGGAAAAGGGAACAATAGAGGAAACATCATAGGAGCATAACAGAACCCAGTCTTTTACACATCACTTTTAAGCATATTATTTACCCTTTTCCTAATATTTTTTGTTGTATTTCAGAGCAACTTTTACAGTTCTGTCAGGCTGCAGTAGACTGCGTGGCTTTCCATGAGAAAAAGCTGAATCTTATGCATTCCCATATTTTACTTTGTTTGGGACAACTGAGGTAAACTCCAGCTCCCCCAGAGGAAGGTTCAATCTCTGTCTGCTTCCTTAACTGCACAGTTAAGGCTTTGCTGCTATGTGGTTAGTTGGCGTTATGATTCTGTGTGTACCTCCCCTTTTCCTGGTTTTGGCCATAAGTGTCCTTTAAACACAGAGGAAAAATTACCGGTTTGGTTATCTCTGAGGAGGACCCACAAAAGACACATGAAGATATTGGGCATTGCAAACAAAGAAAGGAAGAAACCTTAATCACCCTTTGATCAGATCCCTGTTTCACTGAGAAACAAAATCAGCAGGAAGGAAAGAAAACAAGTCTTGAGTCTTCCTGCACAGTGAAAAGGAAAGAACCTCAGTTTGCCCTCTGTCCTCTGGGCACATACAAGGGGTGAGCACTAACCATATACTGCCCCAAAGCCCCATGCAACAGGAGAGATGAGCAAAACCATCATAAAAGGTAAACAGACCTGGAAAAGAGGCTCTTCACTTTCACAGACATGCTGTCCTTCAGCATTGCTGCATTCTTCCATGGTGAGGCATTTGTTGCTCTGCTTTTGTTTCATTGACAGGCTGGCATACGTCTTTGCTATGGCATGCCATCTACAGAGGCTTATGTCCCCGTAAGGCATTTCCCCCTTGGCCCCTGTTACAGTTTCAGATTCCCAGTGCTGTTGTAACTGGCAACATATGCATGCAAGGTACACCCAGAAAACTCCTCATTACTGATGGGCCATGCCAGACACTCCTAATGGGGCCACAATGCAGTCAAAAGATTATTACATTGTAATAGCTTCAAACAAGAGCCCTGCAAGTTCTCACTTATAAGTCACCCAAATGATCGGTCACAAACGGTTTCGCAAGACTGAACATGCTGCGGGTTTTTCAGGATCAGGTCCTCCACAACTGCAAAGAAAAGGTGACTTTTCTGTTGTCTTGTTGCACGTACATTGGAAAAAATTCTTCCTGGTTCCATATGAACATTGCACATGCCGCATTTTCCAGGCTTTAAAAGATCTGCTTATTGTAGACCACATATTACCACCTCTGCTGACCTGGCTCTTCTATCCTGCACCCTCTAAAGGACCAAGACCATAAAGTATATGCTTATACAACACAAATTATTCCATGTGTGAAGCTCATGAGGTTTCTACAGCTTGGGCTCTCATCATTCTCGAGGGTCTGATAACCTCCCCGAATCCTACAGAGCAATAAGACTGACATTCCCCCCACATTGAGCTTTACTTAAAGCAAACAGTGATGCTCCTACTTGGAACTGCTCTGTAAATTCCACTAAATTATAGCTCAGCAGTATTTGAGAACACTTCAAACCTTTTTTAATAGCAGCAGCATAGGTACCTATTCTGATTGTCCTGACAGAACACAAACTGGCCTATGGATACAGTGAGAAAAGCAAATCTGTGGCTTACAATGGGAACAGCAGGGCTTTTCCAAATAATTTCTCTTGGGGAAAAAAAAAGATATTTTCTTTTCTCTCCTCTTGGATCTGCATGTTATTTTCATGTAACATGAAAACTAACCCATCCAGCTAAAAGATCTAGCAGAGAATATGAGAAATCTCTTTCCACTCACTCTGGACTGTCCTTCTGTCAGTTGAAATTAATGTTTCTGTACTTTTAATATAAATAAGGAGGAGACATCCTTCTTTGCCAAAAGAAGTTTGGTGAGGGAGCAAAAGTCTCAGCTACATACAGCCCCTTGCAATCAGTCCGCACAACATACAGCCCAAGCCCACTTGTCCTTTGATGGATCAGAGGCAATTCCATGATTTGTGTGCCCCTGGGGCTATAGACCAGCTAGGAACCAGTCGCTCAGTCAGTGTGTAGTCCCTTTGTCCAGACAGCAAGCCAAACGGGGTTAGGCTTAAAGTATGAGCAGAGAATGCCTAGGTTCCACTACCGACAAACCAACAGGTTGGTTTCTCAGCAATGTTCCCTTCAGACATCTGTTTAAAAAATGGTTTCATAAATATTCACTAGCATGTATAAATCCCCTCCCACATATCAATAAAACTTTATTTTAGAGAAGAAGAATGAACACAGACACTTTTATCAAGTTAACTATGTGATATGTCAGCAGCTAATAAAAACCAAAGACCTGTACTCCTTTAGGATAACAACAGCTTCTCACAGCACCCACTGTAATAATGAACTGTCAGAGACCCAGTACCAAAAGTGACAACGCAACCAACCAACCACTAAACAGGATCTTTTAAAGCCATGGCCCATGACAAGGTTGAGGACACGTTCAGTCTCTGCCAATATGCTTTCAGCACCTAAAAGCATCTTGGTTTTGAGTTGATAATTACAGTGTGGTGAGCCAAGCAGCTGTCACTTAAGAACAGGAGCTGCCCAAATGAAGCAAAATACATAGAAGTTTACTGCTGACTTACAATAGCGAACCCAGTTACAGCCTTTTGAGGCATGGAAGTGAAAGACAGAAAGAGGGAGGGGAAAAAAAGAGGAAAGGGAGGAAGAAAGAGGTTTAAACATTTTGTTCCAGTCAGCTTCCAAGAAAGAGGAAAACGCCAGCTGTGATTCAATCAAAGGATGCCCTCCCACGGCCCCGCTGTTGCTGGAGAATTGGTCACTGGGCAGATACCTGAGACACATATTTCCCAAAGCATACAGAGACAGTCTTTGGCAAGATGTGAACTTTGAGTGATGGCAGTACACACACATAGCAGGGCAAACAAGAAGAATAACGGCAGAAATGGCTGAATTAACTTTATTCAGGATCTGGCATACGATGTCAGTATAGTGAACATGACCTAAAGAAGAGTGTTACACTCGTAGGCAGACTGAGGTGGTAGGTCTGATCAGTTATTATCAGTTAATTTTACGGTGATAGCTACTACACGTGATATTCTGTAAAAGCTTAATAGATGTCACCTTTCTCCCCTGCACCCTTTATATTTGGAAAGTACTTACAGCTGAATCTTCTGTAATACTTGTTGTAGACTGAAATGAATGCAAATGTAATTCTGGCAGTCTCTGCAAGAAACCAAAAATGCACGGACCAGCGAAGTTCACTTCCCACCTAGTGTCTGTATGACTGTTGCTTTTAAAAAACATAACTGGTTTGTTCCAACTACTGTACACCATGATATTTACAGCAACTGCAGTCTGCACAAAACCAGGCAAAATGTAGGTTTTTTTCTCCCCTTCCATCTTCAGTTCAAGTTCTCTCCCAGAGCAATAAATACCAGCTGCCCATATACTCATGTACTCAGAAAACATTCAAGCAGCAGTAACCAACACAAAGGGCTGCTACATTTGTTGAACTGCAATACCCCACATGCTTAACAGTAAAGGAAATACTAAAAATTACCATAATTTTTATTTTTACCAGTGAAACAGCTGGATCTTTCACTCAAGTTCCTCAGAACTGGTACTTGCAGCTAAGGAAATGGGTGTTGTCTGTCGAAACACACACCGTCTGTGCTCGAATAAAACACCTAGGTTTTGTTGCATTATTATTAAGCATTATTGTTAGCCCTACAGACAAGATGTCACCACACTACATTAACACTCCACTTTACAAGCAGTGCTGATTAACTGCTGCCTCCTGCAAGACCACCATCAACAAGTACAAGTACAAGGGCAAGTGCAGACCTGCTTTTAGGAGGATCTAGTCCAAAGCCTGCTACAGAGCTGGAGGGCTAATTTGCCTTTTGATAGTCCAACATCCACAGAATGGTTCTCAAGCAATTTCCAGTCTGCGTTTCTAGCTCGTCCTTCTGGTCAGAAGTTTAAGAGAAAGGGTCAGAAGCTAACATAATTATTTATAAACCAATTTCAAGATTTATTGGGTAGTTTTCCCAGTGGTTTTCCATGTACAACTCCCAACTAACTTACAAGCTAGTGAGTTGCTTTCACCATTGCTTCTGTCACATTTATTCTTCCCTTTTTGTAACATTTTCTTTGATAGGAGAATGGTAATTCAGCTACATTCCAAGAATATAACAAGCTCTAACTACAAAAAATAACCATTACTGATTTGCATTTTTCCTTACAGATAAGGAGGCAACATTGCTTGCTTCTGAAACCTAGACACACATATAGAGGTGAAAAGGTATTTGTCATCAGCGCTTTGGCAAACAACACCTACAAGGCTTAACTCTGCTGAGTTAATGACTTTATCGTTCTTTCCCCCACCTAGAAAATAGGACCAGAAATGCTTATCTAGCTGTTTCATAGTAGTTGGGGTTTTAAAAATCCTCACTGCTTTCTATTTGGACACTGTCACAAAGCTGTAAGGTGTAAGTTTTATGTCCATCAAAGTTCTTAATTGTGATATTTTGAAAACAACATCCCAAGCTCCTTGCTGCCATCACTTCCTTAGTCTCAAAATCTCAAGTGATCTTTGATATGGATTTGGCTGCAATGAATACTTTCATTTTTATGGATTCTGGCCTCCTTAAAGTTTAAGTGCATTACAACACAGTCAAAAATGATTGCAACTGGGAAGAAAAAAATACATTTTGAAAAACAATTTTACAACACTACTGCTTCTTTGGCATTTCCTTCAGTGTTATCTTATATGCCATGAGACTAGTCCTGCTCTCACTCACAAAATGTAAACTGGGAAGATCAGTGGAGTCCTAGATTAACAGTCACAAAGAGAAGCTGCTGAGGAAAGCAATTAAGAAACCCACAGCATCCTTTAATTTAAGGGAAAAAAAAAATAAAATAAAAAAGAGAAAAAAAGACTTGCTGTGAACAAAAGAAAATTTGAGGTCTAGTGCTTAGCTAAGTGTCCTAATTCTTTTCTTACTCCAGTCTGTATGTTGTTAGTTTACAGTCTTTTATGTACCATCCTGCAAAAAATAAACGGGCCCCCAGGGATTTATATACCACAACCAGCACTTCAAAACTACTTGCTGTAGCTCCCTTTCCACACCTTCATAAATGTAAACAAATACAGATTTCTGAACAGGAGCCACTGGAATAATTTTCCTTCATATTGTGCCAAGCAGGCATTAGAAATGTCAGTTGTTGTGGAAATGGGGGAAAATGGTAAATAGCATCCTAATGAGGTCTATTCCAGCTAAGCAGCCAAACAACATCATTTGGAAAAATCTCTTCTCAAGACTATTTTAAAAGGCATTTTTGCCCATAATTAACCAAGTTGAAAGGTATCTATAATAGCTAGGAGCAAGTGGTAAAGAATTTGCATTGTCCCTGTTACTGCTCAAGAAGTCTGTGCTTTAACATACAGACCTTGCTGAAAGCCCCAGGTAAGGACAGCCATGATGACTCCTGCTCCAATACAGTGCTTTTAGTTCAAGCTCAACATTGTAGGAATCTGATACAACTTTCCCAAATCAGTGATAGGCTTGCCACTTACATCAAGGGAAACCTAAAACATGCAGTTTCACAGAAAAGAGGTACATCTTGCCTCAGAAATACCTCCGAAATTGGACAGGTTGTGAGTTTGAAATGAAAAGACAGTACATACAGAGCAAATGTGCTATGCGCTGCAGCTTTCCACCCAGCAATTCGTATCTGCAGATATATAGAAGGATGATCCACCCCATAGATTTTATTGTCTCCAGTGAGAAGCACGAGACTGAACTGCGGATGGGCTTGGCCATAAGGGAGGGTGTAAATATAAATAAATATGGGCAGGGTGTAGTACGAACCCCCAAAAAAGGAGAAAAGAAAGATGACTAACCTGCACAAGTTCAAAGGAAAACTAACCTCCAGACCTCAGTTGATTAGTAGTGGTAATCAGATTTTCTCCTGTTTCCTTATTTAGGCATTTTAGGTCCTATTAATTTAGAGTTCTTCATCCTGAACAGCCTGTTACAGCTGCTCAGGTACAAGCTAAACTTTGCTCAGGTACAAGCTAGGCATCTGCCCTGCAAAGACTGCTCTTAAAGAGTTTTTACAACATTTTAATTAAATACTATTCCTAGTACAGCAAGAATTTGCCCATATCCAAACCAGCATCACAGCCACTTGTTTCTGCATGGTGATGTTACACTAGACAACTGTATTTGGGGCGTGCTTGAAAGAAAGACAGAAACTCTTCCTAGCTTATTTATCACTACTTCTCAGTGACTCAACTTTATTTTGATGCCACACATTGCACAGCTGCCAGCCTGTTGGAAGTATTTCTGCATCCCATTGGGTTAGTTGTCCTACAATTTCAAGAGCATATGATCTCTTATGGAAGTTTGCGGATGTAGTTCCCTCACCCTCCCCAGCTATAGCATGACAATGCATGCCAGAACACAGGCTCTGGCACGGACTTTGGAGACGGATGTGAAACTGTTACACAATTTTGCAATAAATTCATTATGTCAAGCAGCACCAGTTAAAGCAATCACTTTCCTGGCCAAAGAAATAAGTGAGGAAAAGAAAACCAGAAAACCCAAGTCTTCACTTTTCTGATGTCCTGTTGCATCAAAGCACAGGTTGCAACAAGCTGAGAAAGTGTAATATGCTTCAACGTCTTTTTCAGTTGCTATGGTACAGTTTCTTATGGAAAATTCCTTGTTCTGTGTGATGTTTTTCCTGCCTCATTTGGGATGGCAGAACCGTTCCTTGTGTCACCTGAGAAACCGGGCTGTCAGTTTCCACCTATTGGTGAGAAAGAAACTCATCAGCAGCAGAACTCAATGGAAAATTCCTCTGGTAGAAGTTTCTGCGCTGGATACCAACATGATACCATGGAGGAAGAATGGATGGGTCAGGGACTGAGAGGGCCACGCAGGAGATCTGGCTTGACTTCAGGGTCTGCCATAGATTTCCTGCATGAGCTGGGGCAAGGAATTTAACCTGTGGGATTCCCTTCTCATACAGGCAGGACAATGAAACACCCTTCCCCCCTTCTTCACCCTGTGCGTGAAGCCCCAGGTCTGTAACCTACCCATAGACAAACCAACCAGCTCCAGGTTACAGGAGCGGGGCCATACCCCAGTGGCTCTTCAGGCAGAGGTTATTTGCAGCAGGAATCCCACAATGCTTTGCACTTTGAGGTCTTGTTTGGACCTTGGGGCTGTAGAGTAACTTTCACAAATATTCATAAATAATTGCACTGTTCTCCACTTTTAAGGAAAAATATCAACATAACCAAGGAGGGAAAATGCCAGCTTTACTGTACAGCCAAGCAGGAAAAAGCATTTGCTTTTAGAGGATATCAGCAATCAATTTTCTGCATAAATAATAATAATTAAAAAAAATTGCTAGCAACATGCTATAAAAATAGTATTACAGCATCACAAAATAGTGATACAAAGCAATCAGGGACAGTGCCTTCTGACTAGGGATTTCTTTTTATGGATTAGTTCAAAGTAATCTGATTTCAGTATGACATTTTTCCTGCTGGAATGTTTTTCCTTCCAATCAAAAGATAATTAGATTACACCACTTTAGATTCATGACAAAAACAAAGCAGGGTTAAAAAATAAAGAAGAGAAAGAAGAGAAAGAGAGAGAGACCGGAGACAGAAAGAGAGAAAGAAAGAGAGAAAAAAAAAGAGAAAGAAAGAA